>NC_090925.1:70636952-73036952 GCF_040938575.1 Ambystoma mexicanum
CTGCTGGAGGTCTGAATCTTCAGAATCCGACAACAGAGATGCTTCTCCAGGAAACGTCTTCCCGTGAGCTGGTGGGACCAACCACTTTGCTTAACTACAAGCCAGGACCCCTCCTGTGGTCGGATTCGCTGTACAGAGCTACAGTGGGCCGGATAGCCAGGAAGGTCAGACCCTGCTTGGGTTTTAAGGAGCGCACCTTTTATTTGTTGCTTTGCTCTGCTGCTGGTTTCTTCCCTGGGTAGCGCAGGACCCTCCAGTCTTCCTACTTCTTGTCAGTCCGACAGTCGCTTCAGTAACCATGAGCCTGCAGGAACTACCAGGAACGTCCGCCTCAGCTGCAGCTTCTTCTCCGTTTTAAGGTACTGTGAGAATCTGGTTGTTCGTTTCGTTCAACCATGGTGAAAGTGTTTGAAATCTTTCTCCAATCCGAGGGCTTGTCCTTCTCTTCTCTTTGAACTAACATTTCTGCCAACCAACCTCGTCTGGAATCCGTGGCACACATTTTACTGCGAACTACCCTGAACCGTGTGATCTTGAGCAAAAGACTTTTGACCTAGTGACTTTGACCCTAAGCCTTTTTACCTGATTCTATCACTGTAGTTCTCATGTTCAATTGCCCTGAGTACTTACCTGTTGGTGTGGTTCCATTTCTGTTAACTTTGTCTTTACCTCCCTTTTAAAGTTGCTGGAGTGCCATTTTGCTCCCACTTCATTTTGTGAGCTTAACTTCTCTGGAACTTATTGGGAGTTGTGTGGTGTATTGAGAGTGTGATTTTTAGACTGCTAATAATAGTGAAATGTTATACAACTGAAGAGTAAAATAAATGTATATTCTTTTACTTGAAAACCTTGAGTCAGTGTTTGCTTGAATCAAAGTAATTTCTGTCCTTTGTGTAACTATTTGAAACTGCTCACTTACTCTTGAGATAAGTCTGGCTCCTCAGCCATCGCTACCACTTTAACTGTGTAGTACAGGCTTTTACCAAAGGTAAATTTGTACTGTCACTTGTAGTCTTAATTGTGTGTGGTGTTGCCAAAGGCTACTGTATATAATTCTGCCTAACATCCGGAAAGTATAAAGATAAATACTTGGTTCGCCGAAGAGATGTACAGGTAAGAACAGCTTCCCCCAGTTGGTAAGTATGCTGGCAGGAAGCTGGATGTCAAGGAAGCAGGATCTGCAAAGTTAAGTCTGACCTCAGGCGACGAAGAGCATTACGCTGCTTGCAAGTGCAGAATAATGCGAAGCGTCTGTCTTGAGGATCAGGGCAGCTTATATAGCTGAGATCGTGGGTACGCCCATTAGGGCCAGTTTACCAGCCACACCCTGCCACTCCTAGAGGGTGAGCATGTGCAAAGGCAATCCATTAGCAGTCACACCCAAGAATACACTTGGGGCTGCTTAATGGATGGAATGTTCAAGGTTAATGCATCCTGCTTAATATATAAAATGTTCAAGGTTAATGCATATGAAATGCTATGTCCATAATAAAAGCCTTTTGGTGTTAAATGGATGTTCTTGTTTACTATTGTTCATGAGCCTGGCGCCAAAGGCGCCAGGACAGTGTCCATCCAAGTTTCCTGTGCATGCGACCGATGCATGCCTGTGCCCCTGACTTCATGACCATGACAAAACTGCTCATGCCAAGCCCCTTCTAAAAAAACCTTCCCTCTACCCTCTCGCCCTCAAAAACTACCGCCCCATCTCAAACACCAGGTTCCTTGCTAAACTCATCGACTGAACCGCCAACTCCCAACTAAATGCCTTTTTGTCGAAGCCAACAATCTCCTAGGCCACGCTCAATCAGGTTTCAGACCCCGACACGGAACCAAAACCACCCTGACCTCAAACTGGGATGACCTTAAAAACACTGCAGACTCTGCGGGATGTGCTGCACTAAACCTTCTTGAACTATCTGCTGCCTTTGACTCAATCAACCACTCAATACTCCTCGACCGCCTCCACTCCCTAGGAATCCATGGAAACTCCCTCAAATGGATAGCATCCTTCCTCAACAATAGGAACCAAATAACCCTCCTTTGCTTCCGCCACCCGACCAGTCAATAACAGAGTGCCACAAGGAGCGTGCCTATCAGCCCTCCTGTTCAACCTCTATATATCCACCCTCCCACGAATAATCCACACGCACAATATCCGGTGCTACAACTACGCCGACAAAACCCAACTAATCTTAAAACTCCTTAACTCAAAACCCAGCTGCCAACCCGACCTTGCTGCCTGCCTCCTTGACATTCATCACTGGATGACCACAAACCACCTCCTTTTAAACCTCTCCAAAACTGAAATGGTGTGTGGCAACACCAAACTTCTTCCGCACCCTCTACCCTGGCCGTCTTCCATGGGGAATTCGCCAAAAACCTCATCCTCAGTAAAAAACCTTGGATGCACTCTTGACTCTGACCTAACCCTCTCGCACCAAGTCAACAACGTCTCTAAGTCATGCCACTTCCACCTCAAAATTCTTAGGTGCTTTTTCCATACCTCTTCTTTCCCAATAGACTCACCGCGGTCCAATCAATTGTAATGTCAAGACTGGACTATGCTAACTCAATCTACCTCGGAGTCCATGCGTACCACCTGACTAAACTACAAAGAGCACAAAATGCTGCAGATAAACTGCTACTAGTACTTGGCCCAAGAGATCACACATCCCCAGCTCTCAAAACTCTACACTGGCTCCCGGTTGGTCGAAGGGTGACCTTCAAAACCTTATGCATCTCTCATCGAGCAATGCATAAAACCGGACCTCAATACCTTCAGGACAAACTAAAACCCTACCGTCCACCGCGCATTCTAAGATCAAGCTCTGTCCGCTTCCTAGTCATACCAAAAACCAACTCAGTCAGGTTAGGTGGATCATCATTCTCAGCCTTGGCCCCCACTCTGTGGAACTCACTTCCACCCCACATCCGGCTCATCGAAGACCTCATGTCTTTCCGCAAATCACTGAAAACGTGGCTCTTCCCTTAAAAATCGACTCTCATCACAAACAGTATAACAGCGACAATAAACAGAAACCCAAGGTTGCTAAATCAAAAATAACAATCCAGCATTCAGACCCGATCCAGAAAAATTGAATACTAAAACTGGCAGCATAAATAAAACGGATAAACTGAGGAGAACGAATGAAGGGGATGAAAGGGATGAAGTGGATGAAAGGGATGAAGAGGATGGAACGGATGAAGTGGATGGAACGGCTGAAGTGGGTGGAACGGATGAAATGGATGGAACGGATGAAATGGATGGAACGGATGAAGTGGACAGAATGGATAACGTGGATGAAACGGATGACGTGGACGAAACGGATGAAGTGGACGGAACGGATGACATGAACGGATGAAGTGGATGGAACAGATGAAGTGGATGGAATGGATGATGTGGACGGAACGGATGACGTGGATGGAACGGATGAAGTCGATGGAACGTATGGAACGGATGGAATGGATGAAGTGGATGGGACGGATGAAGTGGATGGAACAGATGGAACGGATGAAGTGGAGGGAACCGGAATGAAGTAGATAGAACCGGAATTAAGTGGATGGAACTGGAATGAAGTGGATGGAACCAGGATGAAGTGGATGGAACCAAAGAAGAATTGGATGGAACGGAAGAAGAGGGAATAAAAGGGAATACAAATATAACAAACAGATGAAATATAAAGAACGGACAAAGTAAACGAAACAGAAAAGTAGATCGAACGCGTGGAAAGGATGGGGTGGACGGATAAAGTAGATAAAGGAATTAAATTGCTGGAAAGGGTGATTGAATTGAGCGGAGGGAGTAGATGGAACTAATGAATTGGACAGAAGGGATAGAACGGATGAATCGAACGGATAGAGTGAATGCAAAAGATGGAACGGAGAGCTAGTTGGAATAAGTCTACTTGTCAAAACGAATGGATGGAGTGGATGGAGCAGATGAATCAGATGGAACGGAGTAGACATACTGGCTGGCAGAGCAAATGGAACACGTAGAGTGCATGGAATGGATTGATGGGTTGAACGGATGGAGTGGGTGGAACGGATGGAGCTGATGGAACAGATGGAGTGCGTGGAACGGATGGAGTGGATGGAACGGATGGAGTAGATGGATCGGACGGAGTAGATGGATCGGGCAGAGTAGATGGATCAGAGTGGATGGAACGGAAGGAGTGGATGGAACATATGGAGTGAATGGAAGAGATAGTTCGGGTGAGTGGATTGAATGGATGAGACGAACGAGCAGATAGAACAGATGGAGTGGATGGAACGGATGGAGCTGATGGAACGATGTAGTGTATGGAACGGATGAATGGATGGAACAGACGGAATGGATGGTAGGGATCGAACAGATAACACGCATGAGTGAATTGAACGGGTGAGTCGAACAAGCTGATTGAACAGATGGAAAGTTAAGTAGTTGTAACAAATGGAACAAATCAAATGGATGGAACAGATGCAGTGGATGAAACGGATATAGTAGACAGTACAGATAGAGTTGATGAAACAAATAGAGCAGATGGAACAGATGGAGTGGATGGAACAGATGAAGTGGATGGAACAGGTAGAGTGGATGAAACAGGTAGAGTGGATGGAACCGATGGAGTGGATAGAACAGATGGAGGGGACGGAACAGAAGGAGTGGACTGAACAGAAGGAGTGGATGGAACAGATGGAGTGGATGGAACAGATGGAGTTGAACGAAAAGTTGGAATGGATAGAACGGATAGAGCAGATGGAACGAATAGTGCGGATTGGAGTGGATGGAACAGATGGAGTAGATGCAACAGAACGGATGAAGTGGATAGAACAGATGGAGTAGATGGAAAGGATAGAGCAGATGGAACTGATTGAGTGGATGGAACTGATGAAGTGGATGGAACAGATAGAGTGGATGGAACAGATGGAGTGGATCGAACAGATGGAGTTGAACGAAAAGTTGAAATGGATAGAACGTAAAGAGCAGATGGAATGAATAGAGCGGATTGGAGTGGATGGAACAGATGGAGTAGATGGAACAGATGAAGTGGATAGAACAGATGGAGTGGATGGAACGGATAGAGCAGATGAACGAATAGAGCGAATAGAACAGATGGAGCCGATCTAACAGATGGAGTGGATGGAACAGATGGAGTGGATGGAACAGATGGAGTGGCTAGAACAGATGGAGTGGATGGAACGGATGGAGTGGATGAATGTATGGAGTGGATGGAATGGATGGGAGTGGATAAACGGATGGAGTGGATGGAATGGATGGAGTGGACGGAACAGATGGAGTGGACGGAACGGATAGAGCAGACGGAACGGATAGAGCGGACGGAACGGATAGAGCGGATGGAACAGATAAAGTGGATGGAACTGATGAAGTGAGTAGAACACATGGAGCGGACCGAATGAATAGGAAGGATGGAACAGATGGAACACACTGAACAGATGGGAAAGATGAAATGGATCAATGGATTGGATGGAGTTGTATATGTGGATGAAGGATTGAATGATAGAATGGATGGAGAGACTAGTAAATTAAATGATGAACCAGACAAAATGTATGAATAGACGAAGAGGAATGAACGGACAGAGTGAATAAAACGGATATAATAGATGGTACAAATGAGTGCTCGATCTCAAGCACCTTACTGAAAACCACCATATCACACTACCACGCTTACTCTCTCGTATATACCACCACTCAACTAGAACACAGCGATACTATCACACATTCGGTATAGCTGTTCTCAAACTAACACCCGCCACATACTGCTCATCATCCTAATTAAACACAGCTAGCTGAGCACACACCGCTTGTCAATCTAGAAAACTGGATACCCCTCATGATTG
The DNA here is from genome assembly GCF_040938575.1 of Ambystoma mexicanum. Taxonomy (NCBI): domain Eukaryota; kingdom Metazoa; phylum Chordata; class Amphibia; order Caudata; family Ambystomatidae; genus Ambystoma; species Ambystoma mexicanum. The sequence continues at coordinate 70,642,791 of NC_090925.1, forward strand.
GCGGTAAATGTATTTTGGTGGCCGTGGACCAACCGTCTCATGCACGATACGATAGAAATACAGGTTTCCGAGTTTACCAATGAACGGCCATTTTGATGTAACAAGGATCGCCATTTTGTTTTCTAACAATTGCTCATTGCTTTCTGTTCACATTGCTTTGCAGCACATTTTCTGCTTACACTGCTCAACTGTTAACATTGTTGTCTGAACGTGAAAGGACAAGGCCACAGGGCCGCGAGGCTAAATGCAAGTTCGTTGAAACACAACGTAGGCAGCGCCGGGAGAGAATGCCCGGCTCCCTCCTAAATGTAGCCTTGAAACAGAGCCGCAGGGCATTTAATCATTTCACAGCTGCCAGCCAGTCTCGTTATATGGTAGAATATGTTAGAATAAAGCAGCTAAAGGCTTGAATTATGCTCTTCTTACGGCCCCCCTTCACCGAGCCATGTAGAGCGTGTCGGCTCCCAGGACACGAATAGCACCTCATAGATAGCGAGGGCTGGAATGTGACTCTTCCCCCGTATGTAGCTCGCTTCTAAGAACAGAAGCACTGTGTTCTGTTCAACAACTAAAAGATGCCTCCGTACTTGCTAAATTGCATATTGTTACTAGAATAGATATTGAAGGTGTCATAATTGTCGAAAGTGTCCATCATCACCCCGAGTTCAAAGAAACCCAATAAAGGGGGGGTGTTAAACATGTCATAACTGATTGTATGATATGCATTTTGTATATATGTAACTGATGTATGTAATTGGCTCTCTTGCGTCCCTCGAGGTCTAGAGATACACGTCGCGGGGCGTGAGACCGAGTTGGCCAACTGAGACTATTTGCTTTGCAATAAACCCTAGCTTTGGGAATACAACCTTGTGTCTGGCGTATCTATCATGTGTGGTGACTTGCCTTGTTTCCATAGATGTTAGGATCCCCTAGGGGCCCCTTTCACGCTAGCCTAAGCATCTCCTCAGGCCTAACGCAGCCAGAAATTAGTCTGGGTGTCAACCGTCCATCATGAACACATATTCCTGACCTCCCAACCACCACACCTACCGCTAAGAAGCAGCTATCATGCAAGTACCACTCCAGCTGCACACATATCCGGTGCACCCACGCACCTTATGACTCTCTCTCTCTCACTGACTTGAACTACGGTTCCCGAGGGCGTTCAACCTACCAGCGCTTTGAGATCATTCCAATGATACTTAAGGCGCTATATAAATGCAAAGTAACATAACATAACATATACTAAAAATAAACTATTGCCAATCCTTACCTCTAAGTTATAAAACAGTGTGGGATAGTGTTCATAAGAAAAGAAAGGAGTGTTCACAAAATGATGAATCAGGATGTTATGGCCATAGTCTCCCTTCACCAAGTTTTGTAGCACAGGACAAAGGTGAAACTCTCACGCACAGCACACTCCAGGGTTCCTCCTGTACTAGGTTACAGTTCCTTTTAATAATATCAGGGATCGTTTGCATTCATGACTCTTTCCAGCAAAGTCTCTTACTACAGAGGGCCTAATGTATCGTAAATGACAAAACAAAGTTTCTTTATTTCTCTTCACGTCGGGCGATTTCTCTTCACCCACATATCCCCCTCAGACGAGCTCCGATCTCCTTATCAGAGTTAGTCTTCCTCAGTCGAGCTCAGACCAACCAATAGCACTGCAGACATCACTCAGTCAGGTTCACGTTTGTCATCAAAATGTAGTTCACTTAGCTACTGGGGAATTCACTTCCCTTAGCTTATCTAGCCCCCAGTCAGGCTTCACACAGTTCACACCGCATTCCCCTCGGCCGTATGCAAGTGCCAATTGTACAACTCTGTGTATTCTTACAACGTGTCAAGGACTTTTGATTGTACAAGGGATTTGGCTGGACCCTTGTATGACCACCTTGACAGCTCCCATTGGTCTTCCGCATGGCCTCTTGGTATTTGTAGTTTAAATCTTCTTTCTTGTTGCCACTGCGGTCTTAAGCTTAACACAGTACGGTTCCTATCAGGTTCCCTCCCCACTCATCGGCTGTGCTGAACTTGTTGGAGTTTCTTTTGCCGCTGGAGTCAAGGACGGTACCGCGCTGGTAACCTTGTCTCCCCGCAATGGCTATCAGTGTGGAGGGGTTCCATGTACCACTGACATCCATCACACCATCCGCTAGGTGCGATTCTCTGTCTTATGTTTCTTTGTTTAGAGGTTATGTGGGTCTGGGTTGAAAAGGGCAAGGGCAATTTCCCCCTTGACGTCCTTTCAGGTCGTCGAGCCTTCCTCCTCCGCTTCAACTGCCATCCTGGAATCACTGCTTCCTCACACGTTTTGCCTTGCCCAGAGAGTGCTCTTGTGCTCTGCCTTTTATCCCTATGGGGAAGGGAAAGGGCAGTCAGGTGTGTGAAATAAGTGGCAATTGCCTGACTCAGCCTGACCCTTGAGTTGGGACATGTCAGGTATACGGCTCTGGTGCTAGTCAGTCGTCTTTCAGGGTGATCAGTCTGTGAGAACGTGTTCGTGTTAGGGAATGGGAGGTTGAGTTTTTAAGTATCCTTCAGAGTAGGATGGGGAAATGGTGTTTTAAAGAACGGGATAACGCATCTCACCGTCGGTGTCCCACTTCCACTCCCAAGGACCCCCATCCAGTTGATCCTCCTGCACTAGTCCACCCTTAGGAACTGGATCCAATAGCGATGGCCATGTCCTGGCCAACTGGATGACAGATCCCTGGGGACTAGTCAGTGAGACACCTTCAGGTTTCTCACAGTGGCAATGTGAGGGGGTCAATGTGTGTTGGGGCAGATCATGAATGGGATGAGGGTGGATGGGGCAGTGTGTTAGGTCAATATGTGTGTAGAATGGGTGTGGTTTCTTGTGTGTGTTTGAGAAAAAGAGAGGTAGAGGGAGGTGGAGGGTGCATGTGGGGTTGCAGTGTGTGGGTGTGTATGAATTGGCATTGTATTTGGTTGCAGTGCTAGTGTGTGGGAGTCTGTGTGTGGGGGTGCAGAGCAAGTATGTGGGGAGTGTGCCTGTGTGAGTGTGTGATGGTGCTGTGCAAGTGCGTTTGCTTTGTGTGTGTGAGGGGGTAGGTAATGTGTGTGGGGAGCATTGTGTGTGGTGTCTTTGTTTTTGGTGGAATTGTGTGCAGTTTGGGTGTGGGAGGAAGTGCATTGTATCTATGTGTGTGTGAGCAGAGTGTTTAGAGCCAATCAGTGTTGGTGGGGACAGTATGTGCGGGGCAGTGTTTCTGTGGAAGCGGAGTTGTGTGTGGGAGCAATGTGTATCTGTATGTGGAGATTGGCAGTGTTGTTGGGCAGTTTGGGCGGATGAGTCAGAGTGTTGCGTGTGTGGGCAGTGTATCTGAGTGGTGAATGTGTGTATATTTGTGTGTGAGCCTTGTGCATGGGAGCAATCAGTGTAGGTGGGATCAGTGTTTGTGGGGGAGGTATGCATGGTCAGTGTGTATGGGGCAGTTGATGCATGGCAGAGACAGTGTGGAAACAGTGTGTGTATGTATGTGGAGATGGGCAGTGGGTGGTTGGTGCAGAGTGATGTGTCTGTGTTTGTGTGTGTGTGTGTGTGTATGAGTGCGTGTGTGTGCACTTTCATTTTCATGAACCAGAAAACATGCCTTGATTATAGACTTTCCCTCTTACCTCCCTTCAAGTGCCTTGAAGACAGACTACTTGTGATAGATAATGAAGCAGCTAATGGCTGCCTATATTCGTCCATGATCCACACTCCACAGATGTGGAAATGAAAGCACTATTAGTTTGGAAAAAAAATCCCAAACAGATCGAGCTCTAAAAAACACAAAGAAAATAGGCTTAATAAAAAGCAGAAACAAATAATGCTGTCAGAATGTCCAAAACAAAGTGCACTGTCCTGTGCCAAAACCCCTATCCTGTCCCTCGCATGCTAAAAGCTAAAGCTAATTCTAAAGTGAAAAGAGAATTGTCGCTGGCCTCCATGGTTTTAAAGCAAAAAGGTTGTATGCCAAACAAAGCTCCACAAAACAGAGTTAACAGTTCCAGGTCTACATTCAAATGTAAAATACGGTTTATAGTGAATATGTCGAATGACATATTTTCAAATGCAATAATGTCGGAAAAAAAATGGCGAAAAAAATTATTTCGATTTTTATTTTTTTATTTTATTATTATTTATTTTCAATGGGGGGTACCGCCCAACCCCCTGTTTTTTTTTAATGTACATATTATTTTTACTAGCTAAACAAAATAAATAACATAAAAATAAAAAAACACATTCAAACATTTTTTTCTGCATTATTTTTTCAACATTTTTGCATTCAAAAATATGTTTTCGACATTTTAACTGGATACCGTAAAATGCAAAATAACCAAGTTCCTAATGCGCCAAGAGGATTTCTTCCTCCTCTTGGCGTTTCAATCCACTCCAGGGGAATGACTCTCTTCCCCTGGTCTTTGCGACTACCAACACAGTTCCCTCCCCAAGGCGCATGTGTCCTCCATTGGGCTCTCTCTACAAAACAATGTAACTTGTTTGTGGGTGCCAGAGTCGCAAAAGCTCCTGGTGTACTCTCCTGCCAGGTCTTAACACAATTCTTGCCAAAATGGGTATGTTTCTTTCCTTCTGTCTTGTTACCAGACTGTATCCTGCCTGGTATACTTTCCTGCCAGGACTTTCAACTATTTACTTTCATGGGTGCCAGTCCCAGGTTTTCAGTTCGCCTGATATACTACACTGCCAGTACTTTCACACTATTATGCTATGGCGTATCCAAGAATTGTAATATGAAAAGTACTTGGTTTCCTCTCCTGCCAAGTGATGATCACATCCTGGGCCGTCTTTCTCTTTTTTATTAAATTGCATGGTGTACTCTCCTGCCAAGCAACGGCCTCTTCACAGGCTATATTTCTTTCACATTAGGATTCACATTTGGCTCCTACTTCTCATGTAAGTGAAAGTCTTGACTTGCAACAATGTCTGTGCTTCATTAGGTTTGCTTCTCTCCCAAATGTAACATCAGTTTCTTATATTATTTTCAGGGTCCCAGGCTCTCTTATCTTGCAGTTCGTTCTGGCTTTCTAGTTCCTCCCGGACCTCCATCACCCTGTTAGCCACCCACATACTTGACCTTCTGTTCTGCTTCTTTCAACTAGTGTTGCTCTGGTGCAAGTATCTGGTGCTGTTCAGCTTCCCTCTTCATTTGGCGGCGTCCTCGTCAATGCCTTCCTCTTGTTTCTGGCTCTCGTGGGCCCCAGCGTTGTTCTTCTCAGGGGCGACTCTTCCAACAACCTGTTGTCTCTTGAGCTTCAGCCTTCGTGCTGTGCATCTCCTAAGAACTCACAACACCTGGAGGGGTTCCTGGACCGCATGGCAAGCGGCCGCTGGTTCCAGAGGTTACCGTCTTAGTTCAGTCCTGCTCCGTGCATGGCATCCCACAGGCTGCCCAACCGTGACCCTTCGGTGCAGCTTCCCAGCTGATCGGCTCACATCTCCTTTAACAGTTACCCAAACGGATTCTCTTTGTTCTCTCAGATGTGACAGATTTGAACTCCTGCATTGGGAAAGGGAGTACTCCTGGACCAATCAGATTCCTTGTTGAACTAGACTGTTTGCTTTCGGTTCATTCTTGCAGCCTTCTTTCTTGACTCAGTTTTTGTCGCCCTATGTGCTAATGAGTGATTGAATGTTCAAAGGCTTGCAGGACATGGGAGACTTCTATCATGTTTGCCTCTCATGTAATAGCTTGCGATTATTAAAATATTCTAAAATCTGAGTTTATGCAACACAATCTAAAAACATCAATAGAAACAGGGTATTAGTGATAGGCATATAATGTAATGCTTCAAAAGGGCACAGGCCAGCCTTTTTTAATAATGGGGAGATCCAGGCATTTTTTAAGTGCCTGGAGCATGACTTTCTAAGAATTAAACATTTACAAATTTCAGTTTATCAATAATATCGAGAAACATTCTGTCTGTTTAACTGGATGAACAGTAAAACCAGAGTCTCTTGTTCTGGCGGCTGACCCTGCAACCTGTGGCTTAACACAATCAGCCCCTTTCCTTTCTGTATCAATCTTTTGTTTGATCTTGTCCAATTTATCAAACATTAGGTAGGAGTGCTTTTATAGGAAAGGTCATAAGTATGGAGGCAGAGAGGACATCATAAATGTATGATGTGGACTTCAGTAATGCTAGAGTGGTAGTGAGGCCTTCCATAGTGAGTGTCTTGAAAGGTTTCCAGGTAATTGTCGTTTTGCAAGATGGAATGTTTAGTGTGCAGTCAGTTGTGGCATTGGTATCTATATTTTAACGGCAAATGCTGAACTTGTTTATGAAGAAAGAGTTGATAGCTGTGGATTTTCTGGTGGTGTGCGGTGCAGGTGTGTCAGACACAGGGTTGATGCAGTGCTTGATGGCTTTGGAGAGGGCTATGCTTTCATTGTTGGCCTTAGCACTAGTGATCAGTCATCTGTGTGTAGCATGGAGTTCCTTGAGCAGGGCTAGGTTGGATGTCCTGCAGGATTTTCCTATTTTCTGATGATAAGATTGTTGAAGTTGAGTTCTTGAGTGGACCAGGGTGCAGAATGTTTAGGCTTGAGGGTGCTTTGTTGCAATGGGCTTTCCAGATGCAGATTCAATGCCCACAAGGGGTGGGGAGGCACTCTTATCATTTATGAAAGTGATGTGACATTGGGGTCATTGATGGGGTTGGTGATGTCATGGCACACTTTTAATATACATAGTGTGCCACATGTCAGGGAGCTCATAAGCTTTTTGCTTATTTTTATTTGTATTCAACCAGGGAGCTCATATGCTGCATTAAACATCAAAGGTAGTTGTAGTAGTGAGCTGGAGATCCACCATGTTCTAGTAGGCGCAGAATGTATATTGCAGGGCTGCCGTTAATTAGTCAAATGCCACAGCCTGTAGCAAAGTTTAATTTCTGCTGATGAACCAAGACAATGGTGAACAGCCAAGGGTGAGATGCAAAGGAGAGGCCAATTGTGTCCAATTAATTGTTGCAAGGGAGAAGTTTCCCATGAGAAGGATAACGCAAACCAGACAGCAGGTGTGTTCCACATGATAGGTTGAAGGATGCCGTGCTTGACACGGCATGGGCCAGACAGGAAGCACAATTGCAGAAACAAATAAAATAGGAGAAAACGATTTTCTCCAACGGTGCCTCACCAAGTTTTTTCACGGCACTGTGCGAGATGGGAGGCGGGGACGGGGCAGGTGCAGGAGAGAGAGGATGGGTGTCCTCAGGGCAGCAGCAATGCTGGAGACCTTGCTGATGTTCCCTCACATGGTAATTGGTCAGTTTCTGTTGGATGCTCTGCCCCACACTGTCTCCAACAAAGGTGTCCAATTAACATTGAGCAGTTTATCAAACTTGTGTATTGAGTCTGTCAGCCAACGAAAGGATGAAGTTTGTGCCAGTCAGCAGAATCTGATGTCATTGAGAGGCGGTGGGTGTATCATCATGATGCAATCTAGGCGTGTTATGTTTTGAGTGCCACATTTGTATTCTCCAATCTTAGTGGGTAATGCATAGGGTTGGGTTTGTAGGCAAGTAGCCAATGAAAGTGTTATAATTTTCCGAAAGTATTGCAATTATGTAATATTGTAATGTGTGGTTTAGTTATTATAGAAATGTAGTCGGCCATGGGCGGAGTTGAGACAAGTGTGCTCTAGTACAGTTCCACTGAGCTGTCTGTTTTTATCCAGGCTGTTTGAGCAATAAAGCTGTGTTAATTCTTGCACAGTGTATTCTCCTTTTCGGACTACTTTTTTATTCTTCTTGGATTACCCCTGGTGATTGCATCTTTACATTTGGAGGCCCCAGTAAGAAATCCAGTCTTCCTGACGATCCGGGCACTCTCTGCTGCACTCATTTGGGGCGTGGAGCAGGCCCGGCGAGACCAGATAGAGTGTGCTCAACAAGGAGGTCGAGCAGAAGCAGAGTTTTTAAAGGTCTTCCTGGTCCCGGAGGATGTCCGTGGCTGGGGGAGATGCAGGCAGCTAAGGGGAGGCTCAACGTCGTCAATATTGGGATGTCCTAGAGCACTTGAGTGTACCAGTGCACGCAAGCACGGCAGTGTGTATAATGTTTTATACAGTATTTTCTTTTTGTAGATATTGAGATTGAAGGGATCTCCCTAGTGTTGGGGAAAGATGACATTGTGTAGTATTAGAGAAGATCTTTGTGGTAGTAGAAGGGATCTTTTCCTTCAGGAGGAATGATGTCGTCACAGTTAGTAGTGCAAGGGATCTCCTCTGTATAGAGGAAAAGTGACATTATTTGTTGTAGTGAAAGTGTTTTGGATCTCCTGGCAAGGGGAAAGACAGAGCGGTGTAGAGTACAGATACTGTGCTAGCCCAATGTGTGCATGCCAGAAAAGTTGTATATATGTATATTCAGTGAAAAAAACGTTGTTGAACGGACGATATGGTTAAGTTGCGCTACTGAAAACCTATGAAATTCAGTGAAAAGATTTTTTTATAGGGACGTTATGGTTAGAAGTAAAACCAAAAAAAACCTTTTTTGCCAGTTATGGTAAACTAAGCAACCATTACTCACGCCACCACCGTGCACTGCTAAGACTAACACTCAGGACATCAAAGATGACATCACCAATGTTTTTGAAGAAAATGTTCCTCGGGAAGAAATGAATGAAAACAATGATACTAATGGTAGACACTACACTTCTCTAAATAAACCAATTAATAACCATTACTTTATGTGCACTTAACATATATATTTTTTTTTAACAGACCATATATACATTAAATATAATATAGAAACAGACCCCTTGGAAAATAATCTGCAGCATGTGGAGCAAAAAATGGATCTATTAATGACAAATTGAATTCTTTTAAAAAACTTTGTGGAGGACCATATAAAGGAAAAAATTAAATATCACTGTCCCACATGTACATGTACCCCTGCTCCATGCCCCTGCCAACCATCCCCAAAAACTCTCCAGCTAGAAAAACGTTATAATGAGACTTCAATCCCTTCCTCCCCTACCATCCAACATGTACAAATCCCTAATTCCCCTGTATTTGTATCAGTTTCTGCTTCCCCCTCACTTTCATAATTTTTATATTTTTATACAATAATAAAATATTATGTGTGCTGTTACTATATTCCTCTGTGTCTTATTTTTTGTAAAAAGGCAGTTAGGGTGTCCGCGGATAGCGTGAGTGTCTTGGATGTCCGCAATTAACTAAAATGGGGGTAACCTAAGGACACTCTACCTGTTCGCACTGTCCACAATCAAACTGGAAGTGTCCTTAGGACACACAAGATGTCCGCCCATCCACAATTAACCAAATGGGGGTGTCCTAAGGACACTATACCTGTTCGCACTGCCAGTAGTGAAAATGGGGGGTGGCTGCAGAACACTAAATCCGTCTGCATGCCCGCAACTATTCAAAATAAGGTGTCTTTAGAAAATACCTTCTGTTCGCATTGTCCGCAACCAAAATGAATATGTCCGTAGAACACATAGCCCGTCCGCCTGTCCGCAAAGATGTGACACATATTTATTTTGTTCGGGGACCTGAACACTGTCCGTAGAACACCCGCGCCCATGTGTATCAAACCTTTGGGTCCTACGAACATCACGCCTGTCCGTAACTGTCCACCGCACGTGTGTCATACTTTTAATTAGTTAAAATTGACCACGGGCATTTGGTGTCTTAGGGACAGCCGTCCCATTTGCGAACGTGTCTGTGACGTCATCATGTGACCGCACCCATGCTAAGCATGCTCCTTGTTCGCGAACACAGTCCGTGCCCCCGGACATTTAAAAAGTGATTTTGTTAGGAATCCAAGGTATTTTCCAGTGAAAGACAATGTCCCTAGCGATCTACATACTTTTTGGAACATTTTGAGCCCTTTCTTGGTGTTTGAAGTGTTCGCGGTTGGCGCGGGTATCCACAAAGCAATCCCCAGCACCCATGTAAAAGGCCACACCCCAGAGCTGATCCTCATTCTGTCTTTCTGTCTAAGACACAGTACTACTTGAGATTGATCCTTGCTGGACCTGCTTTTGCTATTCCTTATTCCTGACAGCTGTCCTGGTGGCATCCATGGCTGCTGCTGGTGCTACTGCTGTCTCAGCACCACCCCCACCCCTCCACCACCACCACCTCCCCAAGGTCCTGCAGAGGGGACCAGGCATGAGGATGCAGAGGAGAGTGATGAAGAGGATGACGAGGATGAGGTAGTGGAGGTCCCTACTACTAGTTCTCACCGTGAATCTTGGGTGTGGAGGTTGTTTGCCATTCTTGATGGAGTACCGGAAGCTTGTGAAAACAAGGGGTGCTGCACTCAGTGCTAGTTGGTACTGAGTCGTGGAAAACCAGGTTTGTACAGCTACAGTAATACCTCAATGAAGCGACACCTAAGGTCATTCCAAGGTGGGGCTATTTGTAAGGTTGTACCTTACAATAAACGTAGAAGGTTGAGTTCCCCTGTCAACACAAGAGACACTCCTCTGGGGCAGTGCATCCCTCCAGCTGCCACGCAGGCCATACGTGATGCTGTATTCCCTTACCTTTCAAAGGTCACAGTATTGTGTAGGTACTGCGACAGAGTACTCTGCAGGGGGGAGACCATTCTAAGTGCTTTCGAGGCTTCGGTTTGGGAGAATGAGAAGTATTGCCAGCTACCTGTGTAAGGTCCACCCATCATCTTCCTCTCAACCTGCCCTTTCTTATCCCTGTGATTGGTGCCCCTTCCTTACCCTCCTTTCCCTTCCTTTCCTTGTGTGTTGTGTTTAAAAAATAAAAAAATACATAAAACAACAAAAATAAAAAAGGCTCTTTTCAGAGCCACCTTTCACAGTTTAAAATTAGAAGTGGCAAATAAATAGTGCAGGACTCTGTGCATTTTTAGAAGTCTACGGACAGTTTGCAGACACTTACATTTTTGGGGGGCTGCCCTATCAAAACCATTGCACTCTTCTCCGCAAGGAAGTGGTGGCTCTGAAAAGAGCCTTTTGGTGGTGTTTTTTTTGTGTTGTGAAAACCTCAAATGGTCAACACCTACTGGAAAAAGGATTGCTATAATTGCAAAAAGTGTTGCAATGAATTTTGTATATTTTGCAGAAAAATAGGATTGCCAGCATAAGTAAGATGTACTCCATCTCTGCGAAAAATGTGTGTACTAAGAAACATACTATTTTCATTGTGAAAAGAAGACATGCCAACATCTCTCAAATAAGCAAAAACAGCCTTGTTGACATTGCGCCTCACTTTCTACATTTGTCGACCAAATGAAGAAGAACGCAGCCACATTTGTCTCTGCACAATACGAGAAAAAATTACTCAGGACTTTGGAAACATGTCCATGACTTTCCCAAGTCCTTCTTTCATTGCAAATTGCAAAGAGATTCCAGACACATGTCCTAAACTGTTCCCTCCACAATGAATAATAATAATGTCTGGAGACACTGTGTCACCAAAGTAGCACAAAGAGGTACCAAATCAGCCACTTCATTCCACGCACTCCATGCCAGTGCACTTCCACATGAGGGAATACAAGATGTGCAGCCATTCCACAGCGATCTGCATGCACCTCCAACCAATTTATCCACGAGTCTCCCAAAATCCAGATAATCTGCCTTCTAAAAGACACAGCCATAGCTATCTGCTCTCCTCTCAGGAAAAATACTTTCTGACAAAGTCTTTCCTTACACATCACACCCACTAAACCTTATTGACCAATCCCTTGCTCTGCAGAGTCTCATTTGCATATCTTTCAGCCTCAAATTTTCCGTATGTAATACACGCTGTCCGTGGACAACTGCGGTGTCTGTGGACAAATTGAAAAATCTGAGAGTGGGGAATGAAAATTTAAATAGTGTGTCCCATTTCCCCTTTGAGGTTGGCTCTGAAAAGAGCCTTTTTTTGTTTTTTTGCAGATGCTTCAGAAACACCTTTTATTTTGTACTTTTTTTTTCTTATTTTCTTCCAAATATCTTCACATTAGTTTCTCCAAAGCAATCCTTATGTTCCAAAACAGCATGGCATTTCCCATAAAAGGTAAAGACATGCCATCTCCTTTAAAGTATACAACATTGCCAGAATCAATGTTGTCATTATTGCAAAAGAACTTGCCAGCTCTAATCATAAAAGCAAACATACCTTGGTTAATTACACACCTGAGGACAAAAAACAGAACTATTGTCCCAAACTGCCCTAGGCATCAAAGCAGAAAAAAAAAACCTTGGCATTTGGAAGTTTCCCAGATCTTGCAACAAAGTAGGGGTTCTGAAATAGCCAAATGAAAAGCACCACAGTGCAGGACAACTACATGTGGACTATCAAACCCAGCGATATCCTGACAAACTTCTAGCATTGCCTGCACATTAAAACCAGGCACATTGCACCACACCACCTCCACACCTTTTATGTCAAAATTGTTAGCCACATTTTTGGTTTTAGCATACTGCTCCAAACCATTCACAAACATATCTCCAACCACCAACACCCTGACCTTCTCCACCTCTGCCATCTTCACTACACGCCGCCTCTCTCAATACAAAGCAGAAGCTCAACACCTGATTGGCTAATCCCTACAGTCTCCTTTTCATGCCTGATTTGCTGAGAAACCCCGGATGTGGCAGGCCCTGTCCACGAACAGCCGGTGTGTCTGCGGAGCGCGTAACACTGGGGCAGCCCTTCTACCCCTTCCACTTCACTCTCTGCACCATTCCCTCATTGGCTACTGTTAAACCATCACACAACCATCCACCAATCACATCCAAGAACTTTACATCTAACTCCATCATCACAGTTCAGCACTTTAGATGTACTGTTGATCATTCTGAGTACAATTGGGCTGTGATTGCAAAGCACCTACAGCAGCTGCTACCAAACTCTCCAACATTTCTACTTGCAGATTCATGCACATCCACATGTATGAACATAAACTACAGGTATGACTATTTTCTGCACAGTACATGTACAGCTCTTATATAAATGCATTTAAACAGAGCAACTGTCACTTACCCTTTATAACCTGTAAAAAAGCTTGCGGTCATTTCTCCCATATACTATGATCAAGTGTCACTTGCAAACCTGTCTGCTCTCCAAATTTGTATTTACCCATATTACTAACTGTAAAATGCAAACTATTATTTTCTTCATTCATTCCATCATTTGTGTAACCACCACCACCTATGTATCCACATTTCAATCATAATAGCATGTAATGCATTTTAGTGCATAGGATGTACATACAATTTCCTTTCTATACATTCTGCATATTTAAAATACATTCTATCATTTGAACTTCCTTTAGGAATGATTATAATAGTAATCAGACACAACACACACAGCTTTCTAACAAAGTGTCATTCCATGTTGAAAGATGGGACAAATAACAGTATAATTATGGGAGAAGGCTTTCTAGTGTGTTATAAGATGACACGCAGCCAGGATGAGTACATGCATCTTTATTCATGCACACAGATAGCCAATATCATTTTAAAGGCTTCCAGCTGAAATAACACCACTGCCTCTACAACTGTTCTTCCAATCTAGACAGCTCTCTCATTACAGCTGGTTGCCCATTCCATTCTAGAATTTACAACATCATTCAATTATACACAGGTGCAGTCATGTCCATCACATCATGTACAACTATGTACAAACAGTGTTGTAAAGCAAGACATACAACACCTCCCCCTTCCCTTCAGTCTGCAATGCAAGTACCAGACCCTTCATTGCAACCCTTACTTCATTTCAGACTCTCACATCTCCAAGCACCGCAGGATCGCCCAGTAGTTTGGTAATCACCTGCTAAGTAATAGGCTGCTGAACCCATCAAATCCTTCTGCTTTATTTCCCACACCTTCACAAATGCATACATAGCATGCTTTTCCCTACAGTTCCTGCCATTTACCCTGTAAAAATACCAAAAAAAAGCATACGATTATTTCTTATATCTCCTAACATCCAATAACACTGCATTAAAAAGCCAACTGTGCTCTGTGTGCTTACAATTGTAATCTTTTCTAAAGCACGTTCAACTAACAGATTCTAAGTAACATGTACAGAATGCACAAAGGCAAAGGAAAGTGCATTTTAATGCTATGCACAGTTATCAGAAAGCACTAATACTGCAAAAACAAAGAATTACATGTCTACATTAACAACAGTGCTATTAGCACACATATTTACTAACTTCTTTCACAATTGCAGTGAAGACCACTCTCCTGAAAAGCAGCAGCATCTGAAGTACGAACCAGAACTCAGAAGAAACCTACTCTTTCCATCCAAAAAAGTAAGTGCAATACTGCCATAATGTTCTAACTGTTACTCAAACATTGTCTAATTCTAGTATTGTAGAACAAACACTTGTATTAACCCTGCAACATTACATTCAGTATTAGTGTTCAGATGACAATACTTTGTATTGTCATCTGAACACCAGTATAGTAACACACAAATACGAGAATAGCCTTCCCAACCTGAAGTAGCAGCCCATTGCACAATCACACACCTCTATATACATCCTTACCATCATACTCAGACACTCATACACAAAGCACACATACTGCACAACGTCCCAACCCACACTTTCTTTTTTTCTCCAACAGACCCCAAAGAATGCCTACCAAAAAGCAACTCTGTTGAAAGCAACGCAGAGGTAGACAAAATCAAAAAATAAACGTCTCCAAAATAAGCATCCACCTCTAGCATCATGTGCACAAAAAGTTCAAGCGAACCAAAACCAGCTTCCAATACAGAAACTCTGCCTCCTCTTTCAAAATTTAAAACAAAACAGAAAGTGATTAACAAGACTGCAGCTACCACTAGTGCTAACACTACACCTATAAATCTTGATGTAGCCGCAAGTAAGCATATCAAAAAAATTATTTTACAAAAAATGTTCCACCACAGTGTCCTTCAGAACCTTATAAAAACAGGAGAGAAATTATGCACAACCCTTATAACCTACCGTAGAAAATTAATCCTAGAAGTTCTCATAGACAGTGCAATCCTTCCCAAAAGGAAATTATTTATTTTAGTTTAAAACAGAATGAAACCACAAACAAAACGAAGTACTACACTACAAAAAAGACTTCTCAATAAACAGAATATCAACAAAGATAGCTTCACAAACATATTTGGAGGTGAATGGAGTCACACCACGAGCACAGAACCATATTTCAATGAAGAAGCATACAAACAAAACCAAATAAACCCAATTGCCATACATAGCAGTGGACAAAGGTATGAAACACTTAATAATACCATTATGGAACAAGAAACACTGCTCATAAAAATATCCCCAGAAAACTTAGTATCAACTCTCCATTCTACTGAACCAATACGTTCAGTCTACAAATGGCTGTGCACATCAATGAGTAACATAGCCAAAAAATCTTTCAAATCTTTACGCCAGTTCCTCAATCAGTATGAGAAAGGCAAAGACAAATTCAAAATGAAACTACTAAAACATATGGACTCTTGCCCAGTGCGCAAATACACAGGACTACAAGAACATTCATTAGCCTACATTTCTGGACCTATTTGCAAAAGCACCTTCCACCATATCAAAATGATATCAACACACCATACAAACTACAAGAAATCTGGTTCATAAACTGTACTATGCCAAAAGTCCTGCTTTAGCACTAGCCAATTTAAATAACAATCTTCTACATGGTACAGCCAAATAACTACTCAAAGAAATAGAGCATATCCAGAGAAAATATTTTGGACGTGAAAGCCACTTACAAAATGCAATAGCTTTACAACAGACTATCAACAACTTAACAGACGGCAACCTTCTACTACACACATACAAAAAAGAAATACAAAAGTTTAAAAGTACTTCTGCTGAAGTACCAAACCATTTGTGTGTGTGTTGCCGCAGGACTTTTTATAAAAATAGCACAAAAACTGTAGACATAATGTACAAAATGGAAGACAATGAAGATTCCAAGTGGTTCCAATTACCTTTCTATCCTATAGCAGAAAACAAATACGAAATTACTGACCCCTTAATACTTTGCAGTGACTGCACTGCAAAACTTGACAACAACCAAACGCCTTCACTTGCAATCACAAATAACTTGAAATTATTCCCACTACCAAAACCCCTGCAACAACTTAACTTATATGAGAGCATCATAATTCAAACAATGCACCCATTTCAAGCAATAATACGCCTTCAACCAAAAACAGCAAAATTACCTCCCTCTGAATTAGTGAAACGCATTCGTGGCAAAGTAGTTTATATACCATTAGATCTCAAAGAAAATGTACACACTGTGGGAGTGCAAAGTCCAATAGATCAATCATTATCTTTGTAACTGGCATACCTACAAAAGACAAAATAATTTGGCAACAACTCGTGGACTTACATAAAGTTAGACAAGCCCTCCAATATCTAAAAGACAGCAATGCATACTACAAAGAAATTAATATTGAAGAAAACCTGCGGGAAACCACTGAAATAATTCAAGACTCATCAGAAACTGGTCAATTTCAACTTCTAGATCCTGCTACAGAATCCAATATTTTAGACCATTATACAATTCACCCATTACACTCTAAAGACACCATAGACGATGCACTGGAAACATACCAAATGCAACAAGCCAAAGGATCTCCAATCAGCATATGGGAAAAAAGTATTGAAGCAAATGCTTTTCCTCTACTCTTTCCTACTGGAAAAGGAGGAAGGTACGATGATAGACCCACACAAATAACAGCATCAGAATACTGCTCTCTGCAAATGTATTCTGAAGACCCCAGATTCAGACAAAACAGGGAATACATATTCCACCTTCTCTTTGTAAGTGAACTAGCAACTCTATGCTACAGAGTTGCACACACATTGAAACTAGGTACCCATTTTCAAAATATGTCAGCTACACAATTACTACAAAAAGTGCAAGAAAAAATGAGGTTTTACAGTCAAGCATTACAAATATTTTAGCAAACATGCGTGGTAAAAAAGAATACTGGTTCCGACATCACAGAGATGTACGCTGTATGATAAGAAACTTTGGCCCACCCACTTGGTTTGTGACATAAGTTGTGCAGAATATGCATGGGAAGATTTACACAAATTCCTACGCATAGCAAACAAAAACAAAACAAACATAGATATAAAAACACCAGGAAAAAACTGCTCTCTGGATCATGTAAATGTATCAAGATATTTCCATCATCGCTTCATTGCTATGCTACACTTCATTTGTAATAAAACGGTTGCTCCCCTGAGAGAAGTGCAACACTTCTTTTGGAGAAAAGAATGCCAAGCCAGAGGAGCACCACACATCCACATGCTTTTGTGGATTAAAGATGCTCCTAAATTTGGTCAGGACAGTGATGCCACTGTTTTACAGTTCATCCAAAAATATGTCACTTGTGAAATGCCTTCACAAACAAGACATAGGGCCTCATTACGAGTCTGGCGGTAACCAAGCCGGAAAATCCGGCAGGCTACCACTGGACTTGTATTACTATTCTGCATCCGTGATTCCCGAAATTACCAGGGCATTATGACTGCGGACACCCGGGAATTCCGGAGGAGGAATTGTGTAAGTCCCCATTCCCATGGAGTCCCACAGGACTCCATGGGGATGGGGACAATGGAAACACTGGTTCCATCTATGACGGAGCCGGTATTTCAATTTCCGCCTGCAGGCTGGTGGTGTTAAACCCGCCAGGTCAGACCTGGCGGAAGTGACACCTCCCGCCTGCAGGACTCTTAATCAGCCAGTCTGGAAAGAACGGTGGTGGCGGTTTTACCACCACCGTTCTATCCGGACCGGCAGGGTCATAATGAGGCCCATAGTGACCTTCATGCACACATTTTACAATTTCAAAGACACACATGTGGGAAGTATTGTTGTCGCAAATATAAAAACAAAGGGAAATACTACATCAAATGCTGCTTTGGTTTCCCTAGACCAGTTTCAACAACAGGTCAAGTAAACAACTTCATATCCTCAGTTAGACATAGGGCCTCAATACGAGAATGGAGGTAATGAAAAAAGGAAGGCGGAATGGTAAAAACGGCATCGTTAACGGGTCCGGGGCATTCCGACCCGACAACCCGCCAATAACACCAACGCCCGGACCGTGCCCGCTCATACCGGCATGGGCGCGTACACGCACCCGCTCGGGGAGTAAATACAGGCATGCCGGTAATAGGAGGACATCACAACCCACACGGACATGCAAATACCGGCATTCCGAAGGCGGTAATCAGGGCCTGCACGATGGCGGCCATACAGGCATCGCGGACCACCCGTAAACAGCAATCAAGCCAACTGCTACAGTTGCACACAATCACCACAGGTGGACTCAATGGAGCCTGGCCCAGTATAAAAGGAGTACACCCACACACTACACCCTTCCTACACCAAAATGATGCAACTAGCTGTTGCAATCATGACGCTGGAGGACATGCCTATGCTGCTACAACTACAGCAACAACAGCAACTACAACAACAACTGCAGCAGCAGCAACAGGCAGCACAGAAAAGATGCAGGGGGAGAAGGAGGGTGAGACAGGCCCAGCAATTACCACCAGTGCAGCCAGAAGTACCTCGTAGGCAGCCACCAATCCCTCACATCAGACCCAGTCCATTCAATCTAACTCCTGACCAGATCCATACCCTGTACCGGTTGGACTGTGACACCATCACCACCATAGTGGACATGATGGGCAACGACATTGCCAGCCTCATAGGAATACGCACTGCCATCACCCTGCTACTAAAGGTGGTGTCCGTGCTCCACTTCCTGGCCACAGGCACCTACCAGCACACAG
This sequence comes from Ambystoma mexicanum, assembly GCF_040938575.1. Classification (NCBI taxonomy): domain Eukaryota; kingdom Metazoa; phylum Chordata; class Amphibia; order Caudata; family Ambystomatidae; genus Ambystoma; species Ambystoma mexicanum. The sequence goes on from NC_090925.1 coordinate 70,661,584, forward strand.
TAGGCCAGCTGCATGGCATTTCGCGACCACTATTTTCACGCATGCTGAACAAAGTGCTGGATGCCCTCCTGAAGCACGCTAGCACCCACAAATCCCTACCACGGACTGCCCAGGAGATAGCCGACACCAAAGTAGGCTTCCATGCACTGGCAGGCATGCCCAATTGTGTTGGTGCCCTGGACTGTACTCATGTGGAATTGGTAGTCCCCCATGCCATAGAGGCTGTGTACCGCAATCGCAAGCAATACCACTCCATCAATGTGCAGATGGTATGTGACTTCAGCAAGATCATCACACATTGCTGTGCCCGATTTCCCGGATCAACACATGATGCCATGGTGCTGCACAAATCCATGCTACCCCGTCACATGGAGCGACATGCTGGACCACGTGCCTGGCTGCTTGGTGAGTTGCCCAACTGGCCCATGGCAGTGCTTTGGGGTACTGATGTGTTGGGATGCATACTTCACCTGGGTGGGAAAGGGGGAATGCATACTCCACCTGGGTGGGTGAGGGGGGAAATGTTGCAGTGCAAGAGTGACGAGAGGAAGGGGAAGGTGGGAGGGGGGTACAGGAGAGGAGGGGGTAAGGTTAAGGACAAACAAGTGACTATCTAGAAAAGGTTGACAAGTGTTCAAGATAGTACAAGGGGGAGAAGAGGGATAAAAACAAGAAGGGAAAAAGGGGAGACAGACAAGCTATTATCAAAGGTCATGGGACAAGTGATACAAGTAAGTGCTGAGGGAAACGTGCTTTTCATTGACAGTTAATCAATGATAAACCAAAATTCAGGATTTTTATACACATTTGCAGCAGTGGAATGCCACCACAAAGTGGAATTTAGGTCTGTGCTCAAATGAAGTTACCCATGCACTTCTCTGCACAAGCCACTGAGCTAATGGTACTAATAACAGCAGTGGAAATGTCAGAAGGTCATGCAGTTACCATATACCCTTATTCTGCTTATGCCATGTCCACAGTGCACTCAGAGCGTTCTGGATGGAGGAGGAGGGGTTTAAAGAGAAGTCATGGCACTCCGGTGCAACGTGCAGAATTATTGTCCCGACTAATAGAGGCATTGCCTATGCCTGCAGCATTGGTGGTGGTAAAGTGCACTGCCCACATGAATGGCACAGATTCAATCACTCACGGTAATGACAGGGCGACACGGCTGCCAGGGAAGAAGCATATTTGCCACTCAGTACAACTCAGTATATGAACTATCGTGCAGGAAATCTACCCATGCTTATGACTGTCAGCCGACAGCAGACACTGCTCACTGAGCTGTACAACGTTCTATCGGTGGCACAAATAAAAGATCTCCATGGAGGTGATTCACAGGAGGAACAGGAACTTTGGACCAAGAGAGGGTGGTCCTTGTCCCTCACCAACCTGATTGTGATGTAAAACAGCACAGTGAAAGCAGTGATGCCCCAGGAACTCCTTAAAATTGCATTACACCACCAACATTACCCAGCGCACACCTCTAAGGAATATGTTGCTGCAGAAATTATGGAAAACTGCTTTGTACCAAATTTACAGGAGCATGTGTCTGGATTTGCAAACAACTGTGTGACGTGTCAGTGGTACAACATGGGTCACACCCTCAAAACAGTAAAAGCCACATTGTCATGCCCACCAGGGCATTTCAACATCTGCACATAGACCACATTGATATGGAAACCAGGTGTAGTTCTTATCGCTATGGCTTGAGGCAGGTCCATGCGCCCACAATGATGCCAAATACGCAGCCAAATTCTTATTGTGGGAGGTGTTCCCTAGCTGTGGAGTGGGTGAGATGTTGAGAGCAACGGATCACACTTCGCTAATGAGCTTTTCAGGGAGATAACATCATTATTGGACATCAAACATAACCTATGTTCTGCTTACCATCTTCAAGCCAACAGATGTTGAGTGCTTGAAAGGCCACAGCTATGTGATACACTTTGCAAGAGATGGCTCCACTGTCAGCCTCTTGGTTTGTTTGCCCTATGCAACACTTCTGGCTTTGATCATTACCTTATGACCCATGAGATAGTTCTAGGTAGGAGAATGCATGTGCCTCTCACTTCTGCACATACTATCTCAGATGCTCAGATGCTCATAGCGCTGTGCAGGTTCTGGGGGATGAATTCCAGGGGTATCTTAAACAGCTCACCAATTCCTGGAGATATATCTCTCAACAGGTACAACCTCATCAAAGCTGGCCGGTCACCTCATCAACAGAAACACCATTTCCGCAAGAGGTAGATGCAATGAGTACTCACAAAAACCATAACTAAAGACTCCTCCCAGGCTGCCAGGGGAAAGCAGTCGCTACCTGATGCAGACTTGGGGGTTGTATTAGCCAAGAGGATCACCTGGGGGGAGAAGGGCCCCAAGGGGACAGGAGGACTCTGTTGGGTGAGACACAGTATATGTCTTTCTCAGAGGAAGACATTTCCGTAATGCCAGAATATGTAATGGCTTGTTGTCAGAGGAGGACTTTCTTTCCTAAAGCTAAATATTTTAATGGTGGTAAAACCTGGAATCATCTATCATTTATTGAGAGTAAGACCCCTTTTCACATATTTATGGGAGTGAAAGCATGTTAAATGCCAATATCAAAACACTAACCGCTCAGACTCTGGAAATTCTAATTCCCCTGTAAATCAGAACCATTCATTAAGTCCTATTAAAACATCTTTAGAGGCTGCTTTTAAGAATAGGAATGGAAGTATTACATTTGAAAATAACATTCAAAATAGAAAAAGGTAATTTGCACATTGGGGACTTCAAGTCCACAATGCCCAAAGTACTGTAATGAATAAGAGGGATGCAGAGGCACTGGGTTGCAAGTTGCAGTCTAATTGTATTAATGACCCAAAACTGAATCACCCGCTGGCCAAAAATACTGCTTTTGAATAGCAAACTAATTTAAAGAACCTGAAGTGGCAGGATAATAACACTTTTTAATGATGAACTGATGCAAAGCAGCATTCGTGGCATAATAAGAACTTTGGGAACAAACAAGGAAGTTATCATTATACAGGTAAAGGCCAGAAGATTGCCTTAGTCAAAAGAGGGAAATATTGAGACACGTTTATAAGAACCAACATTGCCAAAACCAAGAGCGGGCAATTGAGAAACCAGTTGTTTGTAAACAATATTGCCAAAGTGAGCAAGAAGCAAGTGTTTTGAAAGACCTAAATAAGCATTGTTGTAGCCAAAGAAGAGCGGTTTGGAGCAAAGGTCATTGTCAGCAGTTTGTTAGAATAAGAGTGAGAAAACAGAGTGGCAGGAGAGCTGTCTTCCTGATAGAAAATATTCAGGAAGTGAGGAGCATAACCTGCATTGCATGTGGCAATCACAAGTGTGGAACAAACAGTATCAATGTGCTTCATGTCTTCCAGATGAAGTAGTCAAAACTGATGTTGTGGAAAGTCAAGAGACTTTGTGAAGTTATTTGAAGTAAACATTACCACAGAAGTACTTGTAGCAGTGTTTGAGTTTGTCATTGGTCCTGTCAGCCGAGTATACCAGGGCAGGGACTTTGTAGCTGTAGACCTGGCAGTAGAGTGGACCAAGTAGAAGTCCTTGAAGTACTGTGTTGGGGTTTATGACTGTGAAGAAGATTACATGGCAAATCCACTGAACGATATTGTGAACTGTTGTGGAATCATTATGACAAAATGCTTTTTGTTGATACAGACAAACTGTGGACATATGCTTGTTTATTAAGAAGAAGTTGTGTTAAGCTCTATGCTATAAGTGGGGAGATACAGACTTGCTAAATATTTCCATCTGCTGGTCAAGGTCCAAAGGAGAGACGTTTTTGAAGCAAGAAGAACATTTATCATTAAAACTTTGTTACAAGATGGAACTTTCCTAATTTTGAACTGTTCATTGAATATTCTGTTTGACTCTGGGAAACGGGATTTCACCCAGGTTACAAGGAAAAGCAGTTATCAAGGGTTTGAACATAACTGTTATTTCTGTTAAATTTGAATTGCCATACATTACCTTGTTAGGTTTATTTTGTGTAGAAGTGTGAGGGACAGATTCCTTTTGTTAGAGTGTTTCCTTTATTTTATTATAATAGGCAGGAACATCCTTGTCAGGGATGGAATAGTGAGGCGTTTTTCAAACCCCATTTTGAGTTAATAAATTGCATGTTATGAAAAACCTATACAAAGTTGTCTGCCTCACATTTCTGACCCCTCATACAGAGGACTTATTGCTAAAGCCTCAGCTTTATCCGGGGGACCAAATGTTGATCAGGAACTTCACCTGGCGATGGAGCGACCCCACATTTGACGGTCCACACACTATCACATACTGCACCCCATCCACGGTGAAAGTGGAGGGCAGGCACGCCTGGATTCACCTCTCCAATGTCCATCGGTACAAGGGCAACACCCCTCTTCCGGGAGAAGACGAGAGGGGCAAGTGAAGGGGAGTATTAATAAACTTACTGTGAATTTTACATCCTCTTAGCAGAAAGGGAGGGAGTGGCAGGAGTAAATATTGGGTGTAGCATTGTTGTGTTAGGATGTATAATTGTTTTTCTGTTTTGTGTTCTTTCTAATCTTTGGTTTAAAATAGAAGGGGTCTTTTGCCCCCTTTAGAAGAAATATTGTAGTAGCAGGAAAGGAAAGCGTAGTTGTGTCATGAAGCAAAAAATAGGCATTCCATCGCAACCTTTATGGAGATGTCATGGGGGACAGCACCACACCAATTTCGATAAGATATGGTATACCCATATGAAGGCAGTGGGACGGGATACGGTTAATGACACATGTTATGTGTGCTCTCTGTGGGGTACATTTAAAGCCCAAAACAGAACTCCCCTACAACCAAAAACCGCATTTACACAGGACCGCAAAAGTGGCAGCTCTTTTCTTTCCATAGCGCATATGTGTGGCGAGCACTGAACACAAGAATGCCACCAAAAGAAGTGCTCTGCATTGTTTTACCTCCACCCAAATCAAAAAGAAAATAACCTACATTCAAAATGGTTCAACTTGGCTTTTTTGTCATTTGAAGACTAAAGGCTGCGCAAAGCAATCCAGATGGCATTGCAAGTTGTTGTTTTTTCTCGATTTAAACACTACAAAGTGTGCGCTCGATTTAAATCCAGCCCTGCATGTGTTTTTGCCTTTCATCTGAAATTTCCCAAAGTTATGCGCTGCTTTGAAAAAATAGCCCTGTGTGCTTCATTTCATATGAAATGCCAAGAAAGTTAGTCAATCCATCCCAAAAACAGCTGTGGCTGACTGTCCATTCACTTAAGGAAAAAGAATCTCACTGTGTTACTGACACAGCTTTTTTTTTCCTTTAATGTGAATCCCTGCACTCTGAAACTCGGAAAGAAAAGAATGCAGCATCTATTTCATTCTGTGTCAAAAGCAAATAAACTCTTTGTAGTTTCCCATCTGTGTTGAGGCACTAATATGACCTGCACACTTGATCAAAAACGATCAATGTGAAGAGGACATTTTTTCCAAAACCGCATAGTGAATAGGAAATGTAAAGCTTGCACACATGTTATTTTGTTATTTGAAAAATGAAGGAAAAATGACATTTAAAGTCAAATGTCAAATGACAGCTGTGGCTTGCACAGAAAGATTATTGTATATGTGGGTATAGGGGCTGCAAAGCCATGTACATTATGCTCTTTTTCCCCCACAAAGGCTTCAATCAGCCTGGCTGAGGCCCAGGAATTCCACTCAAACCAGTTTGGCAGGAAGGTTTGCCTCCCACTTTTAGCACCTACCAGTGAACTGATGCTGCAAGGACATGTGCTGTGGCTGAGGGTGTGATAATTACAGGTCCTACTAGATTGCCCAGCAGGAGTGCCAGCAAATACAAAGGAGGTGACTGGGCCCTGTGTTTTGACCCAACGGTGTGTTTTCTTTCAACACCCTTCTCAGGAGATCCTTCGTGTAAGCTGAAGCCAAGAGCAGACATTTTGGCGATGGGGTTTTTTGCGGCACTGCCCTCCCACGTGACCAACTATCCCAGTGACACTAAAAGACTGCTGCAGTTGCAGCACTATGAATGAATAAGAATTATGGTGTTATGCTAGGTTTCTACGTAAATGTTTAGTGAACAGAAAGAGACCATGTGCATCTTTCTAGCCCATGGGGAACTGAAATGGCCAGGAAAAATGCGGCTCCGGCTGCTCTATAAATGGGATCAATATGAAACGTGGGGGAAATATGTGAAACATACTTATGAATATTTGTACTCATTGCCATAATTTTAAAAATTATGTATCTCATAAAAATGGCGATGCTACGATCGGACTGTCCGATTCCCTGTGAAATATGGAGTCTGCATATCTGTTTTTTATGATGGTGACTAGTACAGATTTGAAGTTTTGCTCCATAACTCATTTTGCCAAGAAATAGGCTTTGTGAGACAAAGGAAGTCATAAATGCACACACATAAAATTATGTCATTTCCCCTGAACCAATCTAGCCAAGATTGTAAAATTCTATGATGTCACTCTGGCTATATAAGCAGGAGACAGAGAAACACAGGATATTCAAAAAAACAGATCCATACGCAGCTGATTTAATTGAGGCAGAACCCCCCATCCAGATCCAGGCCTACCCAATAATCCAGGGAGAAAGGGGGAAATGCAGCTGGACCCATCTAGGAGATCCCAGTGACCAGACCTTGCCCAGCTGATCCCATCCAGGAGAGCGCAGCTGTCCACAGTGACCAAACCTTGCCGAGCTGTCCCGCATCTCATCCAGGAGAGCCCAGCTGTCCTAGTGACCAGATCTCTTGACCCAGCTGTCCCAGTGACCAGATACTTGGTCCCGCTGTCCACAGACCTCGCTGGCTGTCCAAATTCCCAAACTCAAGTTTATCTTGTAAGTATTATATCACCCCATACAAAATAAGCTGCATATCCCGCTCTTTTACCGTTGCATACTATTCCAATCCTATTCAAATCCCATACAAAATCCCAAATTGTCAGTATCATCTGTTCACCTTTCATTAGAACAATCTGTGTTAGTCCATATCTGTTAGCATTTTCCTTTTATAATTATTTCAGTTATCTGTTTAAGTCCTTAGTACCATTTTGAAATAAATGAATGAATTCCCCTTTGAAGAGGTATGCAGTGCGAGCTGGTTAAAATTAGAAATTAACCCCCTTGCACGCAGTGTCCTTCTTTTATAATATAGTCATTAGAATATAGCCTCAGTAGAGCCTGTCATTGTGCAACCAAAAACCAAATTTGACCATGCATTGTGCTTTTCTCTAAATTGCGATTTGCACTTTTCCCATTAAAACCCAAACATAATACCATTAAGAATATTCCCTTCCCTCAAAGTCCTGTCTGATATGTGCCTTTGTTTCTCATCAAAAAACCGATTTCCGATTTTTACAGCTAAGCCCCTTTTCTTAGCTGCTTGTCATTTTAAAGCTGTGTAAAATAAGAGTTTCAATTCCGCTGCATGTGTTTTTTTCTGCATTGTTTTCCTCCCAAAATCGATGTTCTTACCTCTGTCACGTTGCCTTGGTGCTCTGTTCAGAAGTCTGTAATCTTCCTTGTCTCTTAAGTGCAGCCACACAAATTTCTGTCATAGATATCCTACTGCAATTGTAAACTGAGATATAAGTAACAAGTATAATCCAAGTATGGCATTTTGCTCCTTTTGAAGGTTTTCATTTTTGATTTCTGGCCTCCCATCTTGGGGTGGTGGGCTGCACTTTAAATCTGATCTTTCTCTCTTCTTTCTAACTCTTTGCCACTGCTTTCCATCCACATAGCATTTAGTCAGCAGGTGTTTTGGGGAAGTCTTGCAGGGGGAGTTCTTAACCTGTGTGCTATCTGTTATTTTGAAGAAAAGTAATTTTGTTCCGTTTCTATTAAAGGTTTATGTATCTTATGTTAGGAGTGTGAAGTAACTATATTGTGGGATTTTTGCATGTATACTGTCACACAGTGGTGACTGCTGCCCTAATATTGATTTGCTTGATTTTCTTTGAATTCTAAAAATGTATAAATATTTCATTGTTAAATAACGGCCTGGTTAATAGTCCATTGCGACACGGGGTATTTGTTAAGGTGGGTGTGAGACGGGTTGGGTGCCTTCTCAAAGTAGAATCCGAGAATCAATAAAGATAAAAAGCATTTTTATTGTGCACCACATTCATTGTCAGTGGAAAGAGCCCCTGGCTAGAGTGTGCCGTGTTCTAAAACATTTACATCTCTCATCCCACATGTTAGAGGGAAACCCAGAAGTGCCAGTAGAGATGTGTCATTGTCTTATATACACCTGGCATTTTGCAAGGTTCCAGGGTTGTTTCAGGGACATAAGGTTCAGGTGCAGTGGGCGGAGGAGGAGGATGTAATATACAATGATAATTATTTCAAGATAAAAAAGATGGCAGAAGCGGAACACACTAAACATATTGTGCTACAGTACCAAACAGACGGAGCCAGAAAGGGGGAGCAAGTGTTCATCACAGGGCACCCATTACCGTGGTGCCAGATGAGGCCACAGGTTCATAGAGAGGGGTCAGTTTTTTGTAATGGACAATGGGTGGAAGGGCTGATAGTATGCAAAGCGGAAGGAGTGGTAGGCTTGGCAGAGGAGGTGATGATGCTAATGAATGGGAAGTGTCACACTATTTGGAGTGATACCATTCAGGTTTGACCTAAATTGATGAGAAGCATCCAGCACTACACATACAGGTACTCACACAATATTCTTAATGTTTCAGATCCATGGGATCATATGGGTCAATTAATCTGGGCACCAACACTGCATGCCACCAAGTTCTGGAGCCTTCGAACATATGAGAAGGGGCAACAGACCTTGACAGCTACTGGGCCTGTGGGGCCCAAGCATATGGCCAACTTCCACCGACCTGGAGCGTACAATACTCTCTACTAACACTTAATTCTCCTGCCCTTCTTCCAACCTTGTCTCAATGACTGACCATCCTTCCCTTCAAAATGGGGCCCACATTTATTCAAGAGGTCTATGAACTATACTGCCGTTTAAGCTGAGGCCTACCTACCTGGGAATGGGCCAAATAACTTATCAAAAGGGTTGATGATCTTACAACGTATTCACAGAGACAACAATTACTGGTTACAGAAATGTGTGGGCACACTGGAAGGCATACCGCTTGAATACAAGCTCTTTAGTAAGGCCACTATCATCTTCGCATCATTGTTTGGACCAAGTGTTGCAAATAACCCACTATGAGTTATTACAACTGGCAAATGACACATACAAGGCCTGAATGCTGTCAGGGAACAGTTGAGGGCGTTAAGATTAATAATTCTTTAAAACCGCTATGTGTTGGATATGATTACTGCCAGGGGAAGGTCTGTGCAAAAATCGGCAACAGTTGCTGTACTTTCATGCCAGCAAACAATGCAGCTAACGGTACATTATCTTAAGTTATAACTCCCCAGCACACCCTCCATGAATCCATGGTACAAGAGTCAGCAGAGAGCAATGGTTCAATAAACTAGTTGCTTGGGTGCCCACATGGCTATCAGTGTTAATGAAGTTCCTGGTCCTGATTCTCATATTGCCTCTAAGTGCTTTCTGCATATGTCAGTTGGGGTATATGATGACAATGGGAGTGGATAAACCTCAGGAGCCAATGCCCCTGACTACGAATATCCATGCACAAACAATTCTGGAAAATGGCATGGTCAGGGTGGGGGGAACTGTGGCCTATGGGTACACTTCTGATGCTGCATCCAGATTTAGAGAACTATACTGTGCAGCATGGATGATTGCTGTTGCGATGGGAGGTGTTGATTTTTGGATTGCACACTGGATGAACATGTTGCCATGAGAGGAGGTTTGCGTGGGGTATCGATGATATGGATTACAAAAGGCAGGAGGTGGGGATGAAGGAGCAAGTGTCGATCAATGAATTGATTGGAGGGGAGAGTGTCTGAATGCAGATTCAAAGTCTGCAAAGGGAGCTCATGTATAGGCTGCAAAACCGACGCAGTGATGTAAGGATCACATAGTTGGTGAGGTCATGGTGCACTTTTAATATACATTCTGTGCCACACATGAGGGAGCAGACACTGTGCAGAGAGACACACATGAAAGGAGATCTTATGTGGCAGTGGACAGTATATGTTCAGCAAAGCTAGGTTTTTATATTTTTGGTTTCTTTTTATTTTTTATATAATAAGGGAATTCATAGGGTACATTAAGCATAGAATGTAGTTGTAGCAGTGAGCAAATGACCCGCCATACTTTAGTAGGCCCAGAATGAATATTGCAAGGCTGTCATTAATTAGCGAAAAGCCACAGCCTGCAGCAAAGTTGAATTTCTGCTGATGAACCAAGACAATGGTGAACAGCCAAGGTTCTGATATGTAAGAGAGGCCAATAGTGTCCAATTAATTGTTGCAAGGGAGATGTTTCCCATTTGAAGGTTAACACAAACCAGACAGCAGGTGCGTTTCCAAATGATAGGTTGAAGGGTGGCATGCTGGGCAGGGCATGGGCCAGACAAGGAGCACAGCGGCAGAAACAAATAAAATAGGAAAAATTGTATTTCTCCAATGGTGCCTCACCATGCTTTATCAGGGAAAACCTGGCATTGTACAAGATCTGAGGTGGGGATGTGGCAAGTGCAGGGGGACGAAATACAAGGAGTACCAATCAGGAGGTGGGATGGGTGTCCTGAGTGCAGCAGCAATGTCAATGACCTTGCTGATGTTCCCTCACATGGTAATTGGTCGGTTTCAGTGGGATGCTCTGCCCCATGCTGTCTCCAACACAGCTGTCCAATTAACATCGAGCAGTTAATCAAACTTGTTTAATGAGCATGTAAGCCAATGAAAGTATGATGTTTGTGGCACTCAGCAGAATCTGATGTCATTAAGGGATGGTGGATGTAACATCATGATGTCATCTATTGGCATTATGTTTTCAGTGCCACATTTGTATTGTCCAGTCTTAGTGGGTCATGTATAGGGTTCTATAGGAGGTTGTAGACAGGTAGCCAATGAAAGTGTTTGAATTTTACCAAAATGTTGAAATTATGGAATATTGTAATGTGTGGTTTAGTTATTATAAAAATGGAGCCTGTCATGGGCAGAGTAGAGAAACGTGTGTTTCCAATTCAGCTATCTGATTTTTTCCCAGCTGTTTGAGCAATACAGTTGTGTTCTTTCTTGCACAGTATATGCTCCTTTTTGGATTAGTTTTGTGTTCTCCTTGGATTACCCCTAGTAATTGCCCCATTACACAGGCATGCCATTTGTTCTTGTATGTATGATGATATATCATGGAATTCATCTGGGAGCAAGACATTTATTTGTTCATTTGCTGTCTCGTTCCAAAGATGTATTAACATACTCCTTAAAATGCATTGCTATGATATGATATGATATGATATTTTATTTATATAGCGCCTATACACAATGTGTTTCAAAGCGCTTCAAGGCAAGGAAGGGAACAAGGGAAAATACAATGACATTCTTACAGGTCATGAACAGTAAGGATGTGAAATTAACTATCGTACTCATTCCTTTGGTGTATTTATTTTTAAGCATACCAGCTGTAAATGGGGAAATTACTCTAAAGTGCCAGTGTTACCGGGGTAGTAGGGATGTTCCATCAAGTTTCTTCTTGCTTTGTTCACCCCAATTTTCAGCATGTTCATCCTTATAATGGCAAACGCTTTTTACAGGATATTCTCAATTTGAGGCAGGTATTCCTGTGGACCGGTTCTCAGTTTGAAAATGCCTGTCCAATTAAAATATATTATATCACAATTCTCTTCATAAACTAATGCACTGTATGAAATGTCATCCAACAATCACCCAAAAACACTGCGATGGATACATCCAGCCATACAATCATTTCAAGAACACATACTTTGTGTTCTGAAATATTTTGACTACTCCTGATTTTTTCAAGCCATATTTTTTGCAAACATATCAAGACTGTTTAGGAGCATTTATATTTTAAGAACGAAACATAAAAGTAATACACTCACTTTACATCAGTCTAACATTATTCCCAAGGGAGAACAAATATCCAACGATTGACGTGAGTGTCTGACTATTAGGTGGGCTATTGCAGCACTCAGATACTGTCTTTCTCGCACAATGTTTAGCTTGATCACTGACAATTCCATCAAGGCTCTGGAACACCTGTGTGGCCACTGCTTCTCTGTGCTTCTTGAGTAGTTTTCCGTTCGCCGGATTTTCACGCACATCTCCCGACCGACAGAGCTGCGGAGAGGAGTGCAATCCCTGATCCTGAAAAGAAAAGAACAAAATACAGATAAGTGCATGGGGTGCTGCTGCAATGACGCATACATAAACATAAGCAAGAGACAGGATACTAGGAGCGGTGAAGAGCACAAGGAACTTTGCAACATAACTCACTGCACATAGAACTTAAGATCACAAAGTACTTACCCGTGAATGAGTCTTTTGGCTAATCTGTACATATCTGTGCATGAGGAATATTAGCTATGAATACTACATGAGAACCTTTGCTTAAACAGTACTTACCTGTGCATGAGACATTTGGCTCAGAAATATGTATATACTAATGTCTAAGTTCAGTGTGAGGTACCATCGGATTTGAGTGAATTGTGTGGACTAACCTAAAGAAGAGCGGTTTTAACATAGCGGAAGGTCTGCCTACGCTAAGTGAAAACCTCATAAACTTGTCGGATTTCCTTTGCAAACCACCAGGTATTTAGGTTTGCTTGGGGAGGGTAGTTGAGGGTAAAGGTCAAAGTGTACGAGACATACTCACAGCTCCCTTCTTTCTCCCATTTATGCAGGTGGGACAAACTGCTGCTGGGGTTGGGATCTGAACACATAAAAAGAAGGAATTGTAAGGTGGAACATGGGTTATTCAGGGAAAAATTCACTGCGACTTGGATGTATTCATTTGAATCATTGAATGAAACTGGTTGTGCAATTTGTTGCATGTGAAGTGTCTAAGGATTGAGCCCCTTACTCCAAATCTTATTTACATGAAAAGAAGGTTGACACGCAGAAATCCTACTCCTTTGTGCGGCTAGGTGGAAGCACGGTTATCCTCCAGTGCTGTCCCCTAGATCCACTTAAGAGTTTGGGTGATAATGTCCCCTGCCAAGACCCGTGCTGTTTTAGCAAGATATCAGGTAAGGCGTTACAGATACCACCCGGTATCCATAAACAGGTGAGTAGGCACCTTATCATTAAGGGTAAGCATGACAAAGCCAAATTTGACCCAATCAAGAACATCTCAGCCTTTCATCTTTCTGACATCGATAAATGAGTACCAAATTCTGTTGGGTGATAAATGTATGTAAATATGTTCTATGGGCAGCTCTTTGGCAAAAGTGCTATATAACTAACAGATCATTGTCATTAAGGATCTTATCTAGGAAGGGAAAATAGTAGATGGGGTGGTTTTTGCACAGGTTTTCAGGGTCCAGAGTTGGTTTCTTGAGAAACAGTTGGATTTGTCCAGTTTTGAGGGTCGGGGGAAAGTTGCCTTGAATTAGGGAGCCGTTGATGAATATCAGTTAAGGGAGGAGTGTTTTTGTCGGAAAGGCCTTAGGAACGGAGGCAGAGAGGATGTAATCGATGTACGGCGTGGGCTTGAGGGATGCTTGATTGGCAGTGATGCCTTCCAAAGTGGGTGTCTTGAAAGTGTTCCACGTAGTTGTTTTGCAAGATGGAATGTGTAGTGTGCTGTCAGCTGTGGTGGCTGGAGGCAGATTCAATGCCCACAAGGAGGCGCACGTATAAGATGAGAAAGTAACATAGTGGCATAGGGGTCATAGGGTTAGTGGCATCATGGCACACTTTTAATATACATAGGGCCTCATTACACGGATGGCGGTATTAGCACATGGACCAAGGTGCTATTAGCTATTAGCACCTTGGTCCATGCCGGTAAAATACCGGCACCGCCTTGGTGGAAGGGGGAATTACCGCCCCATTCCAAGGTTGGCGGGGCGGTAATTCCCCCTTCCACCACTGCCCTTCCCCATTCCCATTTTTGCCCCATAGGGCATAATGGGAATGGGGAAGGTGCTAATTACGGCACCGCAATTTTGCGGTGCCGTAATTAGCACCAAGGTCCCTTAGCGGGTTGGTTTTTAACGCCTGCAAAAAGCAGGCGTTAAAGCACCAACCCGCTAAGGGACCTCATAGTAAGGCGGTAATGGTTAACGGTCACCGTTACCATTAACAGTGACCGTTAACCATTACCGCCATCTGTGTAATGAAGCCCATAGTGTGCCACACATCAAGGAGCTGGTGCTGCGCAAAGTGACACATGCAAAGTTAAAGGTGGCCTTATGTGGTAGCGAAAATTATGCGTGCAGCAAAGTTAGTTTTGAAAATGTTTTTGCTTCTTTTTATTTTTTTATATTTCTGGGTGCACATAGGGTACCTTAAGAATAGATGGACATTGTAGCAGTGAGCTGGAGAACCACCATGTTTTAGTAGACCCAGAATGAATATTGCAGGGCAGCCATAAATTAGTCAAAAGCCACAGCCTGCAGCAAAGTTGAATTTCTGGTGATGAACCAAGAAAATGGTGACAGCCAAGGTAGAGATTTGAAGGAGAGGCTAATTGTGTCCAATTAATTGTTGCGAGGGAGGATTTCTCATGAGAAGGGTAACGCAAATCAGACAGCAGGTGTCTTCCAACATGATTTTTTGAAGGACGCTTTGCTAGGTACAGCATGGCAGAGACAAATAAAATAGGAGAAATTGAATTTCTCAAATGGTGCCTCACAAAATGTTGTCAATGAAGACCTGTCACATTGTAAGATGGGAGGTGGGAAGGTGGCAGGTGCAGGGGGGCGAGATACAAGGAGGGCCAATCAGGAGGTTGTGATGGGTGTCCTAATGGCAGCAATAATGCCAGTGACCTTGCTGATATTCCCTCAAACAGTAATTGGTTGGTTTCCATAGGATGCTCTGCCCAATGCTGTCTCCACCACAGGTATCCAATTATACATTGATCAGTTTATCAAACTTGTGTATTGAGTATGCCAGCCAATGAAAGGATTACGTTTTGCAAATCAGCAGAATCTGATGTCATTGAGGGGCAGGGAGATTAACCACACAATATCATTAAGGGGTGTTATGTTTTGAGTTCCGAATTTGTATTGTCCAATTCTAGTGGGTAATGTATAGGGTTCTCTAGGGTTGTGTATACATGTAGCCAATGAAAGTGTTAGAATTTCCTTGAAATGTTGCTATTATGCAATATTATAAAGTGTGATTTAGGTATGATAATAATGAAGCCCTGTATGGGCGAAATTGAGAACACTGTGTTTCAGTTCAGTTCAACAGAGCTGTCTGTTTTTCTCCCAGCTGTTTGAGCAATAAAGCTGTGTTCTTTCTTGCATGTACGGTCCATTTTGAATTACTTTTGTATTTTTCTTGGATTACCCCTGGGGATTGCCCCTTTACAAGTGGCATTGGTGTCTATATTCTAGCGGTAAATGCTGAATGTGTTGCCGAAGAAAGAGTTGATATCTGTGAATTATTTGATGGAATGTGTATGGGTGGGTCAGGCAGAGGGTTGATGCAGTGCTTGATGGTTTTGAAAAGGTCTCTGCTTTCATTGTTGCCATTATCAGTGGTCATCAGTCATCTGTGTGTAGGATGGAGTTCCTTGAGCAGGGTGAGGTTGGATGCACTGCAGGATTTTTTCAAAGTCTTTTCTTATTTTCTGATGATTCAATTGTTGAAGTTGAGTTCTTGAGTGCAGCAGGGTGTGGAATGTTTAGGCCTAAGGGTGCTTTGTTGCACTGGAGACATTGTTTTTGTTTTTGGGGATTTTGTTGAGTTCTTGGAGAAGCAAATAGCAGTCCTGGCTCGTCCAAGGTAGATCGGCCCATCTGAGGTTGAGTTTAGTGAGGTCTTCCATGAGAACCTCAACTGAGAAGTTCTTGAATGATCTGAAGGCTTGTTTACTGGTTTATGATGGTTTGACTGACTTGTGCGACATAACTAATGTCAACGGGATTGCCAGATGATCTGATCACTTGAGTGGGATTAGGAACTGTGATGGAGAGTGGGCAGAGTGGTGATTATGAGGTTGAGGATATTATATTCCCTGTGCTTTGGGTTTTCCATGTGCTGTGCGAAGTTTAGTTTTGAGTAGGCAGTGGCCACTTAACTCGCTGAACTCTTCAACCTATCCTCCAACTCTGCTTGCTTTCCCTTTATTTTCAAAAGGGGGACAATGATCCCTAGCTTAAAAATGCAGGGGGCTGACCAAAACCTACCAGCTAACTTTTGCCATGTGTCTCTCCTTCCATACTACTCTAAAATGCTGGATAGGGTTGTGTTAAAAATTCCCATGACATCCACAACTTTGAGATACCCTACAAGCAGGTTTCTGCTCCAAAATCTTCATCTCTTTTCCTGAACTCTCCTCTGACGTCTCTATCAACATTTCCAACTGTCTCTCTGTCATTAAATTTTGGATGGCTTTCCACTTTCTGATGTTAAACTCTACCAAAACAGAGATGCTCTTCTTTCCTGCCCTTCCAGCTCACACCTGACAGTCTCTCCTACCCCTCTTCAGCTAGGAACCCCAACGTTATCTATGCCCCTTCTCACAGTTTCTCTACTTTCATCAACAAAACTGCAATGGCGGATCTCCTCAACCTCCTAAATATTTGGAAAGTCAGGCACCTCCTTCCTTTCAACACTGCCAAGCATCTCTTAACCACTCTGGAATCTCTTTGAACTCCCTCATATCACACCTACGTCCTCTTACCATCACCAGGCTGGATGGCTGATGATGCAAAACCGTACCAGACTTACATTTCGTATCCTGGTTCAAAAACCTATTCATGGTAAGGACCCACTGTATCTATCCTCCTCTATCCAACTCTGCAAGCCGTCTCATAATCTCTGCTCTGACTACTTGACTACCCTTGTGGCACCTTGCCCTCCCTGTGCTTCCTCTCACTTCTGCTCATTCTCACTTCTTGCTCCACTTGCATATAATTATCTTCCCCTGTGGGATGTATTTACCCATGCATCCGAGCCCTACCTCAAAACTGTGCAGTACTGACATGGAAAACATCATGATGGCCAGAGCTTCCCAGAAAATGCACAGGGAAATGCAGAAAGAATAGGCTGCCACCCATTTTTGCCGATGTTATGGGCACAGAAGGACACTGCCTAAAACCACCATTGGACTACCCGCACAGTAGTCTGAAACCATTGGGAATGGCAATGCTGATTGCCAAATGCAACCTAGAATTGTGGGGAATTCATTCTTCAATCCCAAAAATGGGTGCAGTACCAGTACTCACCACTATCCAAAAGCCGGCGTTTTAAAACCACTCTGTTTCCCTGAAGGCAAGTCAAAATGCCTATTTTCAAACATTGCAATATGTGCAAAATATTTACTGAACACCAGCAGACATTTGGCAGAATGGAGTTTTGTGTGCCTACAAAATCTGGGAAATGAAGATCATAAGACAAGGTTTATAACAAGACTGGCTGAGCTGTGGATTGCAGCAGTTTAAGTTGCATTGGACTGAAAGACACTACAAATCTAAATGTTCAAATTGACTGAGTGACCTACTTTTGAGTGTCACATAGGTTGAAATTGTTTAAATGTCATAGTTTTAAACTTAGAATCAGCCTTCTAGCTGCATATGTGAAAATGTTTAGTTTTATTTGAATGCAGAAACTGGGGAACAAAAAGTGACATTTTATCTGAAGCCTGGCTTAAGGAACTGAATTCTGCCTGGCAACAACCCCCATCAGGAGTGAAACTTGAGTCACAGCTGTGTTCCCAGGCCTAGCTGCCCTTTTGCTGCTCACACTAAGGATATGCCATCTATCTGATAATTGAATTACCTGTGCTCTGCAGGAAAGTGAACAAAGCCCTGTCCTGGCTCAGGCAAAGGTTTTATTGGCAGGAGTCGTAAATGGTCGTAAAAAGTGGCTTCCTCCTGAGGAAAGGGGAGGGGCACTGCCTGTGAGAGCAAGCTGGCTTGGCAGAACTGGAAAAACCAGAAATTCAATCTTGTGCTGAGGGTAAACCACACCCCTTTGGAGCCAGAACATAACTTTAAAAAGATGGATCATTCATAGAGCGGACATGTGAAAATTTTATAAATGATACCATAATTCTTGTGATTTTTCTGCCCACATTTTAAGAGGTTTTTCGACCCGGTGGCATGTTCAGGGGGGTTTTAGCGGAAAAGTGGATATTACTCTAAATGTATGCATGTTAAAAATCTGAAACTTCATCAGTTAATGTCCCTACTCCCTGCACACATGTATGTAAAGTTGGGTCAATGTCAGAAATTGAAAAATCAGTTAAAAAGTGAAATATCTGCCATTTCTGAATGCAAGCTCTTAGAAACAGCAGATTTGGACAGAGACATGGCTAAATTCAGCCACACCATGTATATGTAATTTCAAGCAACTGTGTAACTGTGAAATATGTCTTTTATTATCAAATATAGAATATGTGCAATCTGACAGAGGAGTGTCCTATCTGCAAGCCATAAAATGACATCCCTCTGACTCACAGTTCATTCCCCAATCAAATGATAAATGGAAGTTTGACCAATTAGAAGCTGAGAGAGAGGTAGGGTCAGTGATGCTAGAACACACCCACATTCTAAACACATAAAAGCAGACAGACAGGACAGATAGGGACTTTGTCAATTCCATCTGCAGCGGGACGCTCTGCCGGAAAAATCCATGCTTTACCTCCATCAAACCTCCAGAGAGCCAAACTAGAGACTTCAATCTATCCAGAACTAGAGACCCAGACCAGAGAACCAGAGAGAGCTGACCCAGATCACTGTGAAGTGCAGAGACCAGAGGCGAGTTTAAAACCTGACCAGATCCATGGCGAGGCCCATTTCACTCAAGAATATAGTGTGAATACATAGTAAAACTGTGTAGAACCCATCTCTTAGTTAAAATAATACAATTCAATCCATTTTAACCTAAGTAGAACTGCAGCTTAGCAATTGTGTTATCCTGCCATCATTTTTAAAGCTGAAAAAGTGTGCGTTTAAAATTTCAAATCTGAAAAACGACCTTTATTCAATCGTTCATATCTCCGCAACCGTTTGTGCTAGAGACTTGCAGTAACTTTCATTTTGAAGCTGAGATCCTAGGCTTTCCTAGGACCCCAAAACAATAGTCCTTGTGGTTCCTCTGTAATAGCGCTCGGCGCATCCACGAATTTTGCCACGATTTGCAAATTTCTTCACATGTAAAAACTGCTGCTGCTTGCCTTCCATTTGCCAGAAATTCGTTTAACCTGCTAACTATCCCTGCATCATTGCTAGTGTGAGCCTGGACTAATATTAACTAGATACCACTCACCCTGAACCTCTGAAAGGGAATTAAAAAGCATTTCCAGCATATTTCTCATCCATTGCTAGCACATATCAAAGCATTTGGGCCTGTGTTTTCAAAACTCCTATCTGTGTTTTAAACTTCTGTTGTCTAAGCTTGGGGGGGGATTGAACTGATTACATTGATTGCATTTCTGAGAACTGTGTGCTTTCCTCCCATTCCCTTGCATTGCATAAAGAGGGGGGGAGTGAATAGCCAGAGAAAAGTGATTACATTGTTTGGTTGAAATCATATTGAGTATTTTCTGTACTGCATTCATTGAATATTGCATCCACCTGAGTTTACATAAAGCATCCTCTACCACATTATACTTTTGTTCCTATTTACCAGTGTGCTACCTTATCCATTTCATGTCAACTCATTAGTGATTATAAGAAGTGTGCTAGTGCCAGATTCTCCGTTGTTAATCTTTATCATATCAGATTAAGTGTGATATTCAATTATTAATTTATTATAAAGTGTCATATATATATCTATTGTTTAAATTATCAAATAAACCTTTTAACTTGCAAAACAGAACTACTTCTTGGCTCAGTGGGGTCAGGGGGATTCCAAGAGAGGGGTGTTATATAGGGGTAGTCATCCAGAACGCATGAACTGGACATAAAGATATATCAATAAGGGTTTCCATTCAGTATCCCAGACTAGGCATTGACTTAGCTGTAGTGTTGAATTGAATCCTCTTACAAATTGGGGGCTCGTGCCGAGACGTTTGGGTTAGAATACCACTTGTGCAGCTTAATACAGTGTGCTAACTGACGGGATACATACATCCAGTCGGATCACCACGCTGCATTACGCTGTGAAGCATTCCTCAAAAGGGACACTCCAAGAAAAGTTATGTTCTGCAAAAATAAAATACAAACTTCTGTAAGTCAGGACAGAGACCAATCTCTAGAATGACGACCTTAGTAGACATGAAAATAGCCAGAGAGCACCTCTTGCATAAGCTATTTGTGAGAGGTGAATGGACTGAACAGGGCCAGGATGCGTGGTTGCAGGCCATTACACAACAGGTCACTGAAACAGGGTCAGATATATATAGAGATCAGGGTCCCTTACATGTGGCCCTGAGTGAACTATATATGGCTCCTAAAGCTAAAGAGGAACACAATAAGATTGCCAGGATAGCGGCATACCTGTACCTATATATGGGAGACATGCAGGATAGATGTGCTGAAAGCCAAAATCTGGCAAATAGGCAACAGATGGCGTTAGAGAAGGTCCAATCTGACCTGGTCTCTTCTGAGCAGAGGCTGCAGAGGAGCCAGGAGTCAGAAGATGATAGTAGGCAGCACATCATTAAAATAAAGAAGGATATGGATGTGCTGCAACAGGAAAAGGTAGAACAGGATACCAGATTTCTGGCCTTGCAGAAGGAATACCAAGAAGGTTTGGACTCCCTACTGCAAAACCAGAAAAAGCTGGAGCAACAACTGGACTTCAACAGGGTATGTGCTGAGCAGGTAGTCACCCTGCAAGGCCACCTAGATAGAGTGAAGGCAGAGAGCAACAAACTAATTCTGAAAGACCTGGATACCCAGGCAGAGTTTGATCAGGAGCGCCAGAATGCTGGTGCCTTCCAAAGGCAAAGGGACGACCTGGCGGCACAGATGCAGGCTCTTAGTCAGGAAAGGGATACCTTAGGCCAGGAAGTCTGCCATTTAAAAAGAAAAATGGAAGAAAATCACCTGGCCCACCAGGGACTGGGTGACCTCCAAAAAGAACACCAGAACTTGCTAGAGCACACCAGGAGGGTGGAGGATGCTCTAGCAAGAAAGGAGCAGGCCAATAGGGACACAGCTCAGGAGGTAACCCTCCTGCAGCAAAGACTGGCCCAGTTCTCCAGGACCAACCAGGAAGTACAGAGGGAAAATGAGGCTCTCTGCCAGCACAATGAGAGGCTCCAGCAACAGGTAGCGATGCAGGAGAAACTGATAGAGTCGAGTAAGGCCTTAACAGAGGAACTGAAAGCACAAATGCAGGCTCTTGCATTGCAACAGGGAGCAGGGGCGGATAGAGATGAGGTCCGCTGGGAAAGAGAGACTCCTGACCATAACCGCAGGAGCCCTAACCCCAGGGGCCTTCATCTCCCCCAGTCCCTGGACTCTACCACCCCCATGTCCCCTGGCGCACATGAGCACAGGGCCGCAGGGATGGCAGATTACTATCCAGCTAAGAGTATGGGGCTCATAGGCCAGTACCACTCAGGAATGGAGGGGTGGGCATCCGGGTATGGGCACCCAAGTACAGTACAGTTCAATGGGGAACCCCAGGAGAGTAGGCCCATTAAGGGCATCCCGAAAACCTCTGCCCAGTTAGGTCAGTGGAGGGGGTACCCATCAAATCCTGGCAGCAAGGAGGAATCTGAAGACTCCTCTGAACTGCGCAGGACACAGGAGACCAGGTCCCCACATTCTGCCAGCCATTCCCAGGCTCGCAGAATCCGGGAAAACCTGGAAGAACAGACGGGAACCTCTGGGAGCAGTGCCTCTGAGTCCGAGGAAGAATGGACAAGGGTTACCCGAACCAAAAAGGCCAATAAGGCAAAAAGGGCCTTGCTTAAGGACCCCTTAAAGCAGATTAAGGCGATCAGGAGCGTCATCACGCCTTACCATAAGAACGCTAAGTATTCTGTTTGGGAGCACTTAGAGTTGTTTGAACAAATGATGGAGACTTTCCATTTGAAGGACAGCCAAAGCTGTATTCAATATGTAAAGTGGACATTCTCCCCGGAATACTCCAGTTTCTTTGCGGGGCTGGAGGACCAAAATCATTTAAGATGGTCCACATATAAGGCGGCCATCCTGAAACATTTTTCTGTTCACAGAAATCCTCAAGAGGCTCGCAAGGCAGCCTACAATTTGCAATGTGGGGAGGATCAGGCCCCACAAGAATTTGTGCAGGAGTTAAAGCGTGCTTTTGCACAGACCACAAGAAGGGTGCGCACGGATAGCAGGGAATTTATAAATACGTTTTTCCATGCCTTGCCCAAATATATCATGACCCAGCTCGTGAGGGATTTTCACGAGAAAAGATCTTTAGACTGGGTCATTGAACAGGCTACCCGGATCTATGAGGTGCAGAAACCGATAGATAGCAAAAGTAATGCCCAGAAAAACCCCAAAGCCAACAGCACCCCTGCTGCTGCCAAGGTGGCAGAGGTAAAGGTCACCCCCGTTTTGGATTTGGAGATGGGGGGGCCTAAAAACCTGCCTGCACCTAATAATGCTAGGCCCAGGAGGTCCTCGGGTCAGTCACAGACAGGGAGCCAAGGAGGCAGCCCCACCGCCGCCCACCATCTCATCCCAGAACCAACAGCAAGGAAATCCCCTGGTTCAAACCCATCCTGGGGACTGCCTCCAAAAAGGGGGGGGCAGCCCAGAACCGGAACCAGGGGAACCCACAATGGCTCTGATCTCCAGTTGCCAACTTTTTCTTTCAGATTCCCAAGACTCTCCACAGAATTCTGCCCAAATCTCTTCGCTATCGATGTCCAAAACCAGAAAATGTGCCCACCAGTTGTCCAAAAATGTACATTATCTGTGCCCCCTTGAGGAGAAGGAGGGAAGATATTATGCCCCGGTACAAGTACAGGGGCAGGGTACAATCTCGGCACTGGTGGACACTGGATCTCAAGCCACCCTTCTGTCCAGAAGGGCCTTTGACGAACTGAATGCAGGAAGGGGAGAGAATTACCAAATTCCTCTCACCTCTCTTCCTGGACAACTGCAGAACTTTGACGGGAAGGAAATTCCCGTCGAGGGGACGGCAGACTTGGACATTAAGATCGGGCGACACAAGTTGAAACACCCGGTCATAGTTGTGACCCCAGAGGGCACCCCTTGTTTACTAGGGAATGACCTCCTGAGAAGGTTGTCACCCCTAATAGATTGCGTAAACAAGGTCCTCTGGACCCAGACTAGCCGACCGATAAAATTAAAACAGAGTGTCAACCATGTTAGTTTAAACGGCACATGCCACATGGTTGAACAAAAATCTGACCAAGTAGAATTTCACTTCCAGAACAACCAGATTCCAGACGTGACAGTAATAGCAGTAGGACAACAGACTAGTGATGGGGGGTCCTCTCTATTTCTGAAAATCAACCTTCCTTCCAGTTTAAGGTGGTATTCCACGCTGGAAGGAAACACTCTGAAATTCTATACCAATCCACAATCTGAAACTCCCACTCCTATAGTCCAGAAAGATGTGAAATCAGCTCAGAGCCTGGCTGATATTCAGCAAATTGGAGAGCAGTTGTTCATCCCTGTTCAGTTAAATGATGGGAAGGACTCTGTTCTCGCTCGAGTGTGTGTGAACAACGGTAAGAGCTTCATCAGCGAAGCCATGTTCCGCCAACTCCCAAAAGATCCAGCCATTCCCACCTTCAAACTGATAGACAAATGGGAAATGGATCTGGAAGCACCTAATTCCAAACATCTCCTGCCAAGCAGGTGTATGCTCAAAATCTCCATTGGCAACAAGAGCATAGTCCACAATTGTTGGGTCGTGCGAGACGTCCCTGCCGCCTTTTACTTAGGCAGTGACATTCTCAATCGCTTTGCCATTAGTTTGGACCTAATAAACTTCAAAGCTTGGTCCCGATTAGCGGATAATCCCATGGGCTTTGATGATCCAGAAAAAGCATTTAGGTCAGCTCAATTGCTACCTCATGCAGTTGAAATTCAGACTAAAGAGGAAGTCACCATCCCAGAAAGGACCCGACAATTCTCCCTGGAAGTGAAAGTTAAAAGAGGACAAGAGTTGAAAAACCCTGATGCTTACATACATCTAAATGCTTCTCTCCAACAGCAAGGGTTGGGGGTAAACCCCACTCCATTAGTCAACATAGAACATGACACCATTCTAATAGAGGTGGATAACAGCGACTTAAAGAGTATTACTCTAGCCGCAGGCACCATTATTGGAATGGCGGTTGATGACCGACATTTTTCCATCGACTTAGTAAATGAACTGTTAGGTCCAATCCCCAAGGACTGTTTTGACAATGACAGTGATGACAATACAACACCAGACAGGATTTTTACCCGGCATGGGGGGAACTTCCTGGTGTACACTTCCTGCCCCTATGGTAAGGAAGATGTGACTTGTGACTTCAGGAGGGATGAGGTGATTTTCCAGGTACATGAGGGCTGCCTTTCCCACCTGAAGCCTCCGGTCCAAATCAGCACTCTGACCAGGGACTTCTCCACCCAGCTGGAGGAGGCCGCTGAAATAGCCAAACCAGAAGTCTTTCCAGGCTTCAGGCAGATGGTGGAAGAGAGAGTCAACCTAGCTGATGCCTGTGTGACTCTGGAACAAAAGCAAAAGTTGAAACAAGTTTTCTTGGATTTCCAAGATCTCTTTGCGGTAGACTCATATGACTGTGGTCGCACTGACATCCACACAACAACAATCCCCACGGACCCTGGCATGACTCCTGTGTTTGTGAAGCAATATTGCTTGCCTCTCGCATCAATGGAGTCCCTTACTGAAATAATTAAGAACCTTGAGTCCCGGGGAATAATCCGTCCAGTCCACAGCACCTTCAATAATCCGGTGCAGGGGATATTGAAGCCAAACGGCCAGTGGAGACTCTGCGCCGACCTCAGGGAGCTCAACAAACGGGTCCATACTTCCCGATGGCCTCTGCCCTACATTGACCAAGGGCTGGCCCAGATTCAGGGGTCACAGGTATTCACTGCAATAGACCTGACCAATGGATACTGGACCGTGCCTGTCAGCAGGGAGGACCAATACAAACTGGCTTTTACCTTTGGGGGCCAGCAGTACACATGGACCCGGACTCCCTTCGGATACCTCAACTCCGGCAATGAATTCAACATTTTCCTACATAAGGCCATGCCCGACCTGGGTGCAAGGGGTAACCTGGCGTATGTAGATGATGTCCTCATCAAAAGCTCAACCGTTGAGGAACACATAGCGGAGATCCGTTATGTTCTGACACAGTTGAGGGCCGCCGGAGCAAAACTTTCCTTTCAGAAAGCACAGTGGTGTAGAACCCGTGTTAACTTCTTGGGGCATGAGATTACTCCTCAGGGTCTTTGTCCCCAGGAAAAGAAAGTGGAAGCACTTCAGAAACTGAAAGACCCCACAACTCTGCGGGAACTAAGGAGCCCCCTTGGGCTGACTAATTACAGCAGAAAGTTCATTGAGGGCTACGCAGAGATCACCAGACCCCTGATTCATCTCCTGAAGGGGGGGGTCAAGTGGGAATGGGGTCCAGAACAAGCCGAGGCAGTAAGACAACTCAAAAGAAGCCTCTCACAAGCGCCTTGCCTAGCTTACCCTGTCAGAAACAAGGAGTACTTCCTGGAGACGGGGTTCTCTAATACGTGCTTGACGGCAGTATTATACCAAAAGCATGACAAGGTCAATAAAGTAATCTCCTATGCGAGCAAAACTTTATCCTCTGTGGAGGAAAAATTCAACGATTGTGAGAAGGCACTCCTGGCAACGGTGTGGGCATTGAAGAATTACCGCCCGTTTATCCAGGGGGAACACATCATAGTGGAGACTCCACACCAGCCTCTGCAATATCTCCAAAGTGACAGAATCCGGGCCGGAAATGTGAGTAATTCCCGAATTACTTCCTGGATTCTGTCAATGCAAGGCTTTCCTGTGGAGGTCAGATATGGCCAAAACAAGAAGAGTCCCCTCGCGCAAGGTCTGGCTGACTTGCATGATTGTGCCAGAGAAAACTGTCTCGAGGACGAAAGTCTAAAAATAAAGGACAACATGGAGGCATACCTTAATTCCCCCCACAAAGTCTTTGAAGAGGACAAGTGTGAGGGAATGCCCACTGTCTATGTGGATGGATGCTCTTACCATGTTGACAACGACGGGGAGAAAGAACTGGTGGCCGGCGTAGGGAATGCATGGGTGAATGAGTCCCCAGAACCCTCCGCTGGATACAAAATTGGTCCCCGAAGTAGTCAGGTGGCAGAATTGATGGCTGTGCATCAGGCCATCCTCACTGCTGTCCAGCATCAACTCCACGAACTGGTCATAATCACAGATTCGGATTATGTACGGAACGGGTTCGTGGAGCACCTGGTTAATTGGAAAACCAGAGGCATGTTATGTGCTAACAACAAACCCTTGAAACATGGGAAGTTGATCCAAAACATTGATGATCTGGTCACCTCGAAGGGGATGACCATCTATTGGAAAAAGATCAAGGGTCATTCCAAAGTAGAGGGACCAGACAAAACTGGAAATGACTTAGCTGATCAGCTGGCCAAAACCGGGGCCATCCAAGGGGATCTAATTGAGATTGAGTCCCTGTTGGGGGAAATCCAGGTCACTGCCATCACTAGGTCCCAGACAAATGCTCACAACGACCTTTCAATTGCACAATGGAGTAAGGAGACCCCTGATGCTGATTTGATTACCGCTCAGAAGGGGATCCAATTATTGGTAAATTTTACCAGCACCTTGAGGACCCTGAGAACTTTCCCCTGACGGATACCGATTACATTGGGAAAGAGGACCTAAGAGTGTTGATGAAATGTCCAAAAATGTTCCGAATCCAAGACGGTTTGTTGGTAAGGAAATCCAAAGCTGGCCACGATCAGTGGGTGGTTCCTACCTCATTCCGAAGCCTGATGTTAAGTCACGCCCATGATGCGGCCATCGCCGGTCATAGGGGGTTTCACACAACATTGGAAATCTTAAGAGAGGTTGCATACTGGCCGCACATGGGGCAGGACCTCGACCAATACCTGAAGGGGTGTCTTGTGTGTGCACAATTTCAGCCATCATCCCTCACGCACCGTGCGCCTCTCCAAAAGAGGGGGATGACACTGCCATGGTCAGATTTACAAATCGACTTTGTAGGCCCCGTGATTCGCTCGGCTAGGGGGAATAAGTACATGTTGACTGTGACATGCTTGTTTACCAAGTGGGTGGAATGTCTCCCAGCCCCAAACTGCAAGGCAGAAACGGCAGCTGCCTTGATGATTAACCACATCTTTTCCCGTTTTGGTCTACCTCAAAGGATTGAGTCAGACAGAGGTAGCCACTTCACCAGTGAAGTAATGACAAAGATGTGGGAGATACTGGGGGTCAAGAGAAAGCTGCATATTGCTTATAGACCAGCTTCTTCTGGGGCAGTAGAGAGATATAACCGGACAATTGTGAGCATATTAAAGAAGTTTGTGGCAGATTCTGGGCCAAGTTGGGATATCCGATTACCTCTGGTCCTAATGGCCATCAGATCTACCCCTTCATCTGCAACCAAAATGTCACCATTTGAGTTGATGACTGGGCGCAAGATGGTGCTTCCTCAGCATTTGCTCTATAGGACCCAAGAGCAGACACTGATAAATGCCTCCACTACTCATGAGTATGTAGAGAATTTAAGGAAACACCTCCAACATGCTTTTGCTTATGCTCAGCGGAATCTAGAAAGATCAGCTGATAGCATGAAGACCCACTATGACCTGAAAACTTCCAGGAAGGAATATCAGGTGGGGGACCGGGTCTATCTATACAACTTCCAAAGGAACCAGGCCAAGCAGCGCAAATTTTTGCCTACATGGAAAGGACCCTTTGAGATCATCGACAAGATCTCACCTGTGGCCTACAAAATCCACATCCCCAAAGGCGGTTCGGCAGAGGGGGAAGACAAGTGGGTCCACATAAACCAGTTGAAATGTTGCCATCCCAGGCACACTCTGCAACAACTGGAGGAATCCTCTGGAATCCTAGCGGGTACTGTCTCAGACTAATTCGGTTCCAATCATAAAACATACCACATCTAGTCTCTAAAATATTGTGATTTGCATGAAACTGTCTCTTAGTTATACTGTTTTTTTATCAAAATAAGAATGTAATGTTTCGTTATGATAAAATGCATATGCTGCCCCACTATCTCGACAGTGGTGGAAAAAAAAAAAAACGTCTATGAGTAGGTATTGCCGCTCTTCCTTTGTCGTCCTAGGAGAAAGAAAACCTGGAGACGGGCCAAGGAGGGCGATCCGGAGACCGGGAACGAAGATCCAATGGGCCCAGTGGACCGCCCAATATTCCCATCAGGACCGGCGAGGAGAACCGATCGATCAGTACCGGATGGAGGAAAAGATGCTGAACTGTGCCATCTATTGGAAGAAGATGAGGAAACATCCCAGGTCTTGCGAGTCCCATTCGTGAAATAGAATGGCCATCGCAAGAGGGGGGCTTGTGGGATGTATTTACCCATGCATCCGAGCCCTACCTCAAAACTGTGCAGTACTGACATGGAAAACATCATGATGGCCAGAGCTTCCCAGAAAATGCACAGGGAAATGCAGAAAGAATAGGCTGCCACCCATTTTTGCCGATGTTATGGGCACAGAAGGACACTGCCTAAAACCACCATTGGACTACCCGCACAGTAGTCTGAAACCATTGGGAATGGCAATGCTGATTGCCAAATGCAACCTAGAATTGTGGGGAATTCATTCTTCAATCCCAAAAATGGGTGCAGTACCAGTACTCACCACTATCCAAAAGCCGGCGTTTTAAAACCACTCTGTTTCCCTGAAGGCAAGTCAAAATGCCTATTTTCAAACATTGCAATATGTGCAAAATATTTACTGAACACCAGCAGACATTTGGCAGAATGGAGTTTTGTGTGCCTACAAAATCTGGGAAATGAAGATCATAAGACAAGGTTTATAACAAGACTGGCTGAGCTGTGGATTGCAGCAGTTTAAGTTGCATTGGACTGAAAGACACTACAAATCTAAATGTTCAAATTGACTGAGTGACCTACTTTTGAGTGTCACATAGGTTGAAATTGTTTAAATGTCATAGTTTTAAACTTAGAATCAGCCTTCTAGCTGCATATGTGAAAATGTTTAGTTTTATTTGAATGCAGAAACTGGGGAACAAAAAGTGACATGTTATCTGAAGCCTGGCTTAAGGAACTGAATTCTGCCTGGCAACAACCCCCATCAGGAGTGAAACTTGAGTCACAGCTGTGTTCCCAGGCCTAGCTGCCCTTTTGCTGCTCACACTAAGGATATGCCATCTATCTGATAATTGAATTACCTGTGCTCTGCAGGAAAGTGAACAAAGCCCTGTCCTGGCTCAGGCAAAGGTTTTATTGGCAGGAGTCGTAAATGGTCGTAAAAAGTGGCTTCCTCCTGAGGAAAGGGGAGGGGCACTGCCTGTGAGAGCAAGCTGGCTTGGCAGAACTGGAAAAACCAGAAATTCAATCTTGTGCTGAGGGTAAACCAAACCCCTTTGGAGCCAGAACATAACTTTAAAAAGATGGATCATTCATAGAGCGGACATGTGAAAATTTTATAAATGATACCATAATTCTTGTGATTTTTCTGCCCACATTTTAAGAGGTTTTTCGACCCGGTGGCATGTTCAGGGGGGTTTTAGCGGAAAAGTGGATATTACTCTAAATGTATGCATGTTAAAAATCTGAAACTTCATCAGTTAATGTCCCTACTCCCTGCACACATGTATGTAAAGTTGGGTCAATGTCAGAAATTGAAAAATCAGTTAAAAAGTGAAATATCTGCCATTTCTGAATGCAAGCTCTTAGAAACAGCAGATTTGGACAGAGACATGGCTAAATTCAGCCACACCATGTATATGTAATTTCAAGCAACTGTGTAACTGTGAAATATGTCTTTTATTATCAAATATAGAATATGTGCAATCTGACAGAGGAGTGTCCTATCTGCAAGCCATAAAATGACATCCCTCTGACTCACAGTTCATTCCCCAATCAAATGATAAATGGAAGTTTGACCAATTAGAAGCTGAGAGAGAGGTAGGGTCAGTGATGCTAGAACACACCCACATTCTAAACACATAAAAGCAGACAGACAGGACAGATAGGGACTTTGTCAATTCCATCTGCAGCGGGACGCTCTGCCGGAAAAATCCATGCTTTACCTCCATCAAACCTCCAGAGAGCCAAACTAGAGACTTCAATCTATCCAGAACTAGAGACCCAGACCAGAGAACCAGAGAGAGCTGACCCAGATCACTGTGAAGTGCAGAGACCAGAGGCGAGTTTAAAACCTGACCAGATCCATGGCGAGGCCCATTTCACTCAAGAATATAGTGTGAGTACATAGTAAAACTGTGTAGAACCCATCTCTTAGTTAAAATAATACAATTCAATCCATTTTAACCTAAGTAGAACTGCAGCTTAGCAATTGTGTTATCCTGCCATCATTTTTAAAGCTGAAAAAGTGTGCGTTTAAAATTTCAAATCTGAAAAACGACCTTTATTCAATCGTTCATATCTCCGCAACCGTTTGTGCTAGAGACTTGCAGTAACTTTCATTTTGAAGCTGAGATCCTAGGCTTTCCTAGGACCCCAAAACGATAGTCCTTGTGGTTCCTCTGTAATAGCGCTCGGCGCATCCACGAATTTTGCCACGATTTGCAAATTTCTTCACATGTAAAAACTGCTGCTGCTTGCCTTCCATTTGCCAGAAATTCGTTTAACCTGCTAACTATCCCTGCATCATTGCTAGTGTGAGCCTGGACTAATATTAACTAGATACCACTCACCCTGAACCTCTGAAAGGGAATTAAAAAGCATTTCCAGCATATTTCTCATCCATTGCTAGCACATATCAAAGCATTTGGGCCTGTGTTTTCAAAACTCCTATCTGTGTTTTAAACTTCTGTTGTCTAAGCTTGGGGGGGGATTGAACTGATTACATTGATTGCATTTCTGAGAACTGTGTGCTTTCCTCCCATTCCCTTGCATTGCATAAAGAGGGGGGGAGTGAATAGCCAGAGAAAAGTGATTACATTGTTTGGTTGAAATCATATTGAGTATTTTCTGTACTGCATTCATTGAATATTGCATCCACCTGAGCTTACATAAAGCATCCTCTACCACATTATACTTTTGTTCCTATTTACCAGTGTGCTACCTTATCCATTTCATGTCAACTCATTAGTGATTATAAGAAGTGTGCTAGTGCCAGATTCTCCGTTGTTAATCTTTATCATATCAGATTAAGTGTGATATTCAATTATTAATTTATTATAAAGTGTCATATATATATATATCTATTGTTTAAATTATCAAATAAACCTTTTAACTTGCAAAACAGAACTACTTCTTGGCTCAGTGGGGTCAGGGGGATTCCAAGAGAGGGGTGTTATATAGGGGTAGTCATCCAGAACGCATGAACTGGACATAAAGATATATCAATAAGGGTTTCCATTCAGTATCCCAGACTAGGCATTGACTTAGCTGCAGTGTTGAATTGAATCCTCTTACACCCCGGATATGTGAAAATCTGACATCACTGATTTATTCAAAACCAGACCGAAAGCCTACCTCCTTGCATACGATTTACCCTCTCAACCTACCTCTCTTCTACTTTCGAGCTAACATTTGTCCATCACCACTAACCTGCCTCTATCCCTCACTTTCTCTGCATCCATTCTAGCACTTCATCCATCATGGTCACATCCCTTAAACAGCTGGTTGTACCGCCTACATGCATGTACAAATCTCAAATGCTGATTGTCCTTAATCTACGTGTATTCATTCATGAATTGTCCACGGTCACTTTTCCATTTAATGCCTTCCGCAACCTGGTCAGAATGTCACTCAAACTCACTCCATTGTAAGAAGCTCACTGCTTCCTGTCACATTTGATATCTATTGTATGCTCTTTTGTGTTAAAAAAACATTGTTCTTCATGGTAATAATAAAAATGAATACATTAACATAAATATACACATGTTATTAATTACGCTCAGAATTGACATTTTAGCCCTAGCAACATTAACTAATATTTGGAAGTCTGGCTCATCTCAAATGTGTGCCTTTTGTCCCCATTTTGGAAAAAACTGTCCAACATTTTCTGTTCATATACCTCATGAATCAGAAAATTAGACAAATACATTTTTAATTTTTGTTGGGGAAAAATCACGATGTATTGGATCTCTGACCTGCAGAAAACTCTGCAAAAGCACTATGCATTAAGACATGATATCTGCAGTAGCACACTGCCTTGGCAAAGCCAGGTATGAAAGGACAACGATAATCACTGCTCTGTCAGATAGATTCAGAATGGCTACACGGAACAACCATTGTTGATTTGCAAATACCTAGGGAGAGCTATCAATTTCATGTATTTCCTGATCATCTATGGTTTTAGCTGCATGTCTTTGATTTGAATTGCTCACATTTTTAATACGTCTACAGTTGTCTATACATGTATGTGTTCTATGATATTTTGATCTAATGACAATTTGCTGATATAAAGCTGAGACGATGATGATGGTGAGATCTCATGGAAATGGATTTGTTTATTTGCTGTACTTTTCCAAAGGTGTAATAACATTTCCCTTAAAATGTATTCCTTTAGTATATTTATTTTGGAGCATTCCAGCAGTAGATGGGGAAATTACTCTACAACTCCAGTGTTACATGGGCAGTAGGGATTTTCTGCCAGGTTTCTTCTTGCTATGGTCTCCCCAACTTCAAGCATCTTCATCCTTGTGATGGCAAACCTCCTTTTTTACAAGATATTGTCAATTTGGCCAAAGAAAATATGTTAAATCTCAATTCTCTTCACTAACCAGTATACTGACTGATATGTCATCCAACAATCACCCAAAAACAGTATGACGGACAGATCCAGCCATATAATCCTTTCAAGACCACAGACTTTGTGTTCTGTACCATTTTGAAAACTCCTGACTTTTCCAAGCCACTTTTTGCAAACATATGCTCCTTGAGACTGTTTAAGAGAATTTATATTTGCGCGTGAGCTCGGGCAGGAGTTCCAGTCATATTCCAGGGCTGGAGTGTTAGGGAGAATTCTCATAAATGGCTGATTTCCTTTACCTAATGAGTCCCTCAGCAGCTTTGCTGGATTTTAGGATTTTTTTTTCACCTGGTAAGAGTGTGAGCCTTTTTTCCATTCTTACATGTGTTTTGCTGAGTGTATTTCTACTTTTTGTGTGATCTTGGGCACTGGAGCGTCACCTACTCCATAGAACCATTTTCTTCATGTGTGTTACACAGCACCTTCAGTGCAGTGACAGAGGGTTGTCTTTGAGACTTCCCACTGACTCCATTTCCTGGGGCTGACTACTGTCCCCCAGAAAAGGTAACGTTGCCAGAAACTTTATTTAGTCATTTTAACCACAGACCCAGTACACCCCATCTTACATGGAGTATTGGAAAAGGTTAATTCTTGTCCCTTTTTGTCTGTGCCTCTTGGAGCATTGTTTCGCCCCCTTTACATCAAGACTTGGCTGATGGCAGTGGTATCTACCCTATTTTTTAGACCGCGGTTATCTTAAATAACCATGGTATTGTTTTAGGCTATTATATTAGCCTCAAACATAAACCCGCTTGACCATATATGTTTTATTACAGTTTCCGGCTGGGTTAATTCACCATTTCTTTTTGTAAATGTCTTTCTCGTGTTTTTCTCTGTGCGCCAAACCAGGTTTGGTCCCTTTGTTTGCCGTGTTTTCGCAGGCTTCTGCACAGAAGCCCTCCTTAAGGTGCCTGAAAGTCTGGGTAGGAAGGATTTGAGGGAGGGGTTTTAGGACCCCTGCCATGGGCTCTCTTGGTAACCCGAGTCGCACTCTTGTTTGATTGGCTGGGTGACTGTCCTTGCCAGGACAGCCACCCTGCTGTGTGATTGATAGCCAGGCTGTATGAATGGGGGAAAACTGCGTAAAAAACAGGTCTCTGGGACTGGAAAGGCAGAGTCGCCACTGGAAGAAAAAAAACAATGAGGAGCTGATGGAAGAGGATGCCTACCATGACTGAACCACCCGGTGAAGCCCTGCTGCAGGTCCGAATCTTCAGAATCCAACTACTGAGAAGATCCTCCAGGATCGTCTTCCCTTGAGCTGGTGGGACCAACCAGTTCGCCCAAATTGCAAGCCAGGACCCCTCCTCTGGCCCACTTCTGGTCGAATTCGCCGTACAGAGCTACAATGGGCCAGATAGCCAGGAAGGTCGGACCCTGCTTGGGTTTTAAGGAGCGCACCTTTTATTCGTTGCTTTGCTATGCTGCTGGTTTCTTCCCTAGGTAGCGCAGGACCCTCCAGTCTTCCTACTTCTTGTCAGTCCGACAGTCCCTTCAGGAACCGTGAGCCTGCAGGAACTACCAGGAACGTTTGCCTCAGCTACAGCTTCCTCTCTGTCTTAAGGTACTGGCAAATCCAGTTGTTCGTTTCGCGCAACCTCAGTGAAATTGTTGAAATTCTTTCTCCAACCCGAGGGCTTGTCCTTCTCTTCTCTTTGAACTAACATTTCTACCAACCAACCTTGTCCGAAATCCGTGGCACAAATTTTACCGCAAACTACCCTGAACTGTGTGATCTTGAGCAAAAGACTTTTGACCTAGTGATTTTGACCCTAAGCCTTTTTAACCTGATTCTATCATTGAAGTTCCTCTTGTTCAATTGCCCTGAGTACTTAACCTTTGGTGTGGTTCAATTTCTGTTAACTTTGTCTTTCCCTCCCTTTTAAAAGTTGCTTGTCTGGAACTTATTGGGAGTTGTGTGGTATATTAAGAGTGTGATTTTTAGACTGCTTATACTAGTGAAATGTTATACAACTGAAGAGTAAAATAAATGCTAAGGTGCAGTGAATTTGCGCTGACAAAACCTGAGACAAATTGTATCATCTAAATTGGTTTTCCAACCTTTCAAAACCTCCACACAGTGGTGATGGCCAAGTCAAGAGAAATAGAGATGAATTGCCTATTCTGAACTTTGGTTCAAATACTGTGAGTGCCCAGTGCAGTGGCACTGAAAAGGCAAAATAACCAGAGAAGAACCACTTAGCGGCAGTTTTCAAAAATCCTAAAACCTAATGCAGTGTTCTGCCCAAGGGAAGAGAACCAGAGACAGGCTGCATATTGGGAGGTGTGTCGATATCACTCTAAAATCCTAGCTCAGTGGTGATAACAAATCCAGGAGAAGCAGAGAAAACTGAGAAAATATGTATGTTATGAGATGTGGTGCTAGCGTTCCAAATGCCTCAGTCAGTGGTCCTGACAACTGTGAAGGGTTAGAAATGCAAGACGGATACAAAGGTATCGTTTTCTCAATGTTTCACATTTATTAAATGAAAAGGGGTGAGATAAACACTGTTGTGTCCATATACTAACAGAAATGGCCCTGCCAAGCGCAACCTATAGAAAGATGACCCAGTGTCAAAAAAGTCTCTGGCCCTCGCACTAATACATACAACAAAAGTGTACAGGGAATATGTGGCTGGCTACAGTTCTGCAAAACAATATAACAGTTCAAACTTATAGGTTTTAGAAAGTACTCCTAGTGACCAGGGTTGGACTCTCTTCACCAGTATCTATTCAGGAATATCCCTGGTAAAGTTCTGATTCAACAAAGGCCTGCTCAGTGTAACCCAACAGGTATTTTCCATCCACTGCGTCCTTCTGCTTGACAAAGTAAATGTTTCTTTCAAAAATCAAAATAGTTGTTCTTTCCCACAATATTGTTCTTGGTTAAGTAAGTAAATGTCTCTTTTCTCTCAAGTTCATAAACCAAGACAATTGTTATCCTAAGGATGTAAAGAAATTATTAGCATATCACACTTATTCTTCAAATGAAATACTTGTGTCAGCATAGCACAGAAACTGCCTCTGGTGATGCAATATTTTGTCAGAATGATAATAGAGTTGACACATTCTTTCCACCATACCTCTTTGCCACAAACACACTTCTTCAAATCATCTTCTTCTTCCCTGCTATACTTGCCTGCCAGGACTACTATGATCCCTGTCCTGGTGTATTCAACTGTCTGGGAGAAAACTCCTACAACTACAATTGATCTTAGTGGCATTGTTTGTTCCAAGAAACTCCACACCAGTATCCCATGTGAGGAAGGCTGAGCTGTGGCTGTCTCTTTTACTACTCTCTTAACTATTGGCAATGTGGGTTCCAACTTTCCCCAAACTTGAAACTCAAGAAAGGAGAATGATTGCCCAAGTTGCCTCTTAACTACTTCTTTACAGCCTCTTAGCTGTTGGGAATGAGGGTTATGATATGATATGATATGATATTGCATTTATAACGCGCCTATAGACAAGTGTATCAAGGCGTGACGAGGCAAGGAAGGGGAACAAAGGGAGGACGGACAGCGATCCTACTAGGCCAGGTGTCATTAAGAAGGGAATGGGACAGTGAAGGGGGCAGGGACAGTGCTTTATATGAGAATACATAATAACAATAAGTAAAGCGACGGCCAGCATGTGGCAAGTGCATGGGTAAGTGCAGACATCAGGTGTCAAGAGCTAGAAGGCGGACTGTAGGGGTACAGAAACAGTCCCCAAGTGAGTGAGTTGCTAGGAGGGCAGTGCAGGTGTGTCACGCTTGGCGGGGGAGGGACCTGGGCCAGAGATCAGAGGGTGTACAGGTAGCCAGTACAGTTTGGGTTGCAGCCAGGAGGTCAGCAGAGGAGAGGAGGAGAAAAAGCAGAAGCAAAGAGAAAGGTTTTGAGGTGCTTCCGGAACCAGAGATGGTTCTCCTCAAGTTTAAGGGAGGCAGGGAGGCTGTTCCAGAGGCAGGCACCAGCCGAAGAAAGAGATCTACCCCCAACTTGTTGCTTGGAGAAACGACTGACCCTGAGGGAGTTGGAGGCAGATGAGCGAAGAGCTTGAGAAGGAAGATATTTGGGAAGAGAGAGTTGAAGGTATTGAGGCCCCAGGGCCCAGAAGGCCTTGTGGACAATGCAAAGGTTTTCAACTTAATCCTCGTAGCCACTCTGATCCAGTGCAGAGATTTGAGTCCTGGAGAGATACGATCCCTGGGCTTGAGGCCAAGGACAAGTCTCGCAGTCCTGTTCTGGATAAGTTGCAGAGGGCGGAGAGTAGAAGCAGGCAGATTTAGAAAGAGGATTTTGCAATAGTCCAGCCTAGAGAGAACCAGAGCTTTGGAGACAGTGAGCTTCTGGGGGAAGGAGAGGAAAGGAAGAATACCCCTGAGGAAGTGCAGCTGGTAGTGTGACTTCTTAGAGACGTCAGAGATGTGGGGAGAGAATGAGAGTGTGGAGTCGAAGATGACCCCAAGGTTCTTAGCCTCACAGGTGAGAGCAGGAAGAGGACCAAGAAACCCCGGCCAGAGAGCGACAGGAAAGTAGGAAACTGGTGTGCGATTGAGGAGGAGCTCAGTCTTACTGGCAATAAGGCAGGGATTGTTGACGGCACAACACTCCTGGATAGCAGACAGACAGTCAGAGATAAGGGAAGGAGAGGAGGAGGCAGAGGGTAGCCTGAAAATGAACTGGGTGTCATCCGCATAGCACTGTATACCCTAGATGGTGTCAGATAAAAGGGGGTTTGCGCCTTTGTTACCTCTGTATGGTTTCTTTACAGCCTCTTGGCTGTTGGCAATGTGGGTTACAGGTGTCCCCAAGTTAGTTTCCCATATAAGGGGAGTTCACCCTTGTTGCCTCTGTATTTTATTTGGTTGGTATTCAAACGTGCTGCTTACCGTCAACTGTCCTGCTCGGAGTACCCCGGGGTCACCTTTGACTTCAGGCCAAATCACCAGTCTTCTTTGGCATGTCTGCTTTGTTGTCCATTGGTGAGGCGGACCTCCTGCATCATGCCTGCTCTGTTTCCAGCTCCCACATACTTTTGGAGGACTGCTCGGCTCTTCCACAGATCTCTGACAGCTCCGTTGATCCTCTGCACCCTCACGCATACTGAAGCGCCACATGTTGGGTTGGGAGCACGTCTCCCCCTCGGCTGGACTTCTCTTCTTGATGCTGCTTAGTGATGAGCGCACTGTCGTACTTCTCGCGTCATCATCAGCTGGCGTTCTCCCTTTTGCAGCAATCACAGCACTCCGGACTGCCTCTGCTACTTCTCCTGCATCTTTCCTCTCCAGCTGTAACTCATTCCTGAGTTCAAATGTTCCCCTCAGGTGTCTTGCTCTGCAACAACTAGACCACATATTCTGGTTAGTAGCACCTTTGATCCATACTAACTCTAAGCCCTTCTTCCTCTTCCCAGTACCACAGGCATTGTGGGCCCTGAAGTCCATAATTGATTGCACAGCAGTTACATTGGTTTGTTCTATTTTACAATACACTGCTTCAGGAAGAATAGGGGAACCATTCATTAAGGAGGTTTTCAATTCCCCTTGTTATGAGTCTCTTTCCATGTGATCCTCCCACATAACTCCCACAGGGTCAGGATCAGGTAGCAATTGCCGTCCAATGGCCACATAAGAGGAGGCCCATACAGGGGTCTCAGTGATGATCTCATTAGATTTAACACACACAGAAAAGACAATGAATGATGAATTGAATACTGGGAGTTGTATTTCTAACACTAGAAAGTCTTGACCAGCTGTGGTGAAAAAGTTAAGAGAATCCCAAAATATTTGCCAATTAGGAGTAGTGATTCTAGGAATCCAAAATACCAGCGGAGCAGTGCTGACAAAGACAAGTACACTAAAGAAGTGCATATTGAGAGTTGTGGTTATAAGATTTTGAAAGACTAGCACAGTAGCACTGACAAGGTCAAGAAAACTGAACAACAATTGCACATTTAGGGTTGTGGTTATAACGTCCAAATGACTAGTGCAGTGACCCTGACAAAGCAAAGAGAACCAAAAGAGAATTGCATACAGGGAATTGTGGTTCTAACATTCTAAATCCATCAAAGAGTGGCACTGACAAAGCCGAGCAAACCAAAGAAGGCTTACATTGGGAGATGTGATTCTAACTCTGGAATAGCTTGGTGCAGTCATGCTGACAAAGAGAAGTATGTTCAAATTGTAATACATTATTCACAAAGATTTTGCTCAAAGGCACCAGAAAATAAAACAAGTTAAAATTGAAATTGCCGATTGAGAATTATGGCACAAACATTTCAAAAACACATCTTCAAATTTCTGATAACTAAAAGATTACCACTAGAAATTGCATGTTGGAAGTTGTTGTTCAGACAATCTGAGTGTGTAAGACAGATGTGAATAACACTCTCCGTTACCAGAGCTTTCCTCCTCATCATCTAAAGAACAGTCTACCTCACAGTACATTTTTAAGACTGAAACTTATAATTTCAGACGGTGATACTTAGCAGAGGAGAATATAATTATAACACAACGCTTTACCTCAAGAGGCTCTACTGATCACGTACTCAATCGGGGCTCTAATAGAGTGTGTAACCAAACTAGAAAACAACTCCTAGTTTCCAAGCACAAGGAGGAATCATTTCCATTCATTCACACTATGAGTCACTCTAGTCAGAATTACCAAATTACAAAAATCATCAGAAAAAATGTGAGATGTATTAAATTGGACCCACAGTTATCACAACCTTCCCTTAAACCACCCATGTTGGCATTTAAACAGGGATGGAATTTTCATGATCAACTACTCAAGGCAGAAATATCAAAACAAACAACACTGAGGCTCATTCAGAAACCCCATGTCTCAGATGTCACAACTGTAATAATATCATGTAGGGCAAATACATAAGACACCCAGAGGCAGGCAGAAAATCAATTACAACACTTTGCAACAATTTACTCATGGAATGTAGTTTATGGTCTCAGCTGTCGTTGTAGCAGATACTACTTTGGGCAGACAACATGGATGGTTAAATCACGTTGTCCAACATGCATGCAGTAAATCAGAATTCACCAGTGTTTAGACATTTTCATGAACATAAACATAACATCTCACAATTGAAATGTGCAGTTCTAGAAGTGGTACATTAGCTACAAATAGGAGGTGAAATTTTCAAAAGGTTATCCCAAAGGGAATGTTTTGGATAGATACATTTGACTCGTTGTTCCCACTAGGGATACATGAAGAATTTCATGTTGGGGCATTTCTATGAGGTCTCTAATCCATTTCATACAATTCCTCCTTTTTTTGTATGATATATGTACCTCTACTTGAGAATTACAATTATTTTAATGTAGGTCTCTAATGTACATCTTACACTGTATTCGAGTAGATGTTGTATAGTGTCACTTAACGTCTTGCTGGAGGTTAGAACCTATACCCTCATTACTGTAAAGTGTGATATGAAGGTCAAGCATGTGATATGTGATTTATATGTCATTCTACATCTTTTGGACATGTGTTATACCACTGCAAGATTATATCCAAACTGTGGCAGCAATGACAACTATGGATATGTACATCAAATTGCTTAGCTTGTAACTATGAGAGCATGCATTTGAATTAATCTTCCCTTTTATTCAGAGATCTAAACCCGCCTAAAAACCACAAGGGAGGATCCACATATATTGAAAGGTTTGACAGACCAAAATAAGCTGCTCCAAAACACAACAAAATGCATTGTAAAATTCACCAGTCAAAAACCAGACTGAAAACCACAATATAAATTATGGACCGTTCTTTTTACCAACTTCTTTGGTCCTTTTCTTTAGTTCCAATTTGTTATAAAGATTGAGGAATCTAATTTCATATTTCATTGATTGGTGTCAACTTCCAATGTAGAATTACTGGACGTTACTATGACCTCATCTTGCTATACGCATAAGGAACGTTGTCTAGTCAGCCATCTTGTTTGCCACATTATAGTCAGCAATCTTGTTTGAGACATTACATGTGGCATTCTGTAATGATGGTGAAAGAGATAACTTTGACTTTAACTATATATGTAATTTCCCCCAGTCTCATATTGAAGCTCCTGTTTTTGCACTTATTTACCATGACTATGGAAATGTGCGTAATATTAGAGCATTATTTACCTCTCAAGTCCAATTACTGGATGTCACTGTAACACACACACAGGAACGTCACTAATATATAAGTCAGGCATTTTGTCTACCACGTCGTCTGTTGTGTTTTATACTTATGCTGAAGGAGGTTGACCTCTTTCTCATATTAAGGTTATCGACTCTCTACCTGGTGAGGGGGGATAGCTCAGGGACAACCATTTGTCATGGTGCAAGACAACACAGCTCAGCACATGTTCAAATCCCGATCCTGTGCTTAGAAACCAATCTCTGGTGTTAAGCACGTTATAAAAGAACAATTATAATTAAAATAATGACCTCTTGTCCCTTTGTATGTTTAAGTGGTCTGATTAATAGGATTTCCAATACTAATTCCATTACGTTTTCTATATATCTATTAAGGCTTTCACTAACCAGTGATGTAAGCCACTACACCTATACCTACTTAGATAGCTTTTTATCACTTTGTTCCTCTTTATTATTTTCCAGGTCTGATCTTTCGAAATCCACTAATTCCTCACTTTGAATAAGAATTACTTCAGTTCTTTTCAAGAATACGAGGGTCATTACAAGTTTGCCGTTGCGGTAACAAAGTGCCGGTAATAATGTATACTGGCACTATTACCGGTCTGGCAAATCATGAGTGAGACAGAACCAATTTGCTAGAATCACTGGCATCGGTAACACCACTCACGGAATTACCGGCACCAGTAACACAGGCAATGGAAATACCAGCAATTTCGGAAACATGAGCTGGTAATACCGGCACAATGGCATTACTGGCGTATTACGAGCATGTACTTGCCGGTAAAAAATATGCCAAATTTACTGGCAAATCCATGCCGGAGACACCAACATCCCAAAGCTGCCGGTAAATGGACCCAAGTGGGGGAAATACAGCCACAGGTCCACCCAATACACCCAGGTGCACCCAGTACACACAGGAGCAGTACCAGAGGGCCAAACCAACCCCAAGTATACTTCCCAACACAACCATGCTGCCACTCATTGTTGATGCAGTGGATCTGGAGGCGCTGCATTCTGATGTGCAGCTGATTGGAGTTGTAGCAGCAGCAGTGGTGACAAGAGGCCAGGGACAGGAGGAGGAGGAGGAGGACGATGGGGATGCAGGTGGTGAGGCATGGGCGTGCTGTAATTCCCCGCACAAGGGCCACACCCTTTGCCCTCAGCGACAACCAGATACACAGCCTGTACTGCCTAAACAGGGAGTTTATTCTTGATCTCCTGACCCTTATCCAGGCTGACATGGGGAGCAGGATCGGGATTAGAAAAAGCCAGAACAGTGCTGTTGAAGTTGTTGTCAGTCCTGCACTTCCTGGCCA
The DNA here is from genome assembly GCF_040938575.1 of Ambystoma mexicanum. Taxonomy (NCBI): domain Eukaryota; kingdom Metazoa; phylum Chordata; class Amphibia; order Caudata; family Ambystomatidae; genus Ambystoma; species Ambystoma mexicanum. The sequence continues at coordinate 70,704,017 of NC_090925.1, forward strand.
GTGGCACGTTCCAGCACTCTGTGAGCTACCTGCATGACCTATCGCAGCTTTCTTTCTCCAGAGTGCTGCTGCAGGTACTGGAGGCCCCCCTGTGCGACGTGGGCTAGCATATCTCCCAAACAACCACCCAATCACAGGTACATACCATAAAAGGCATGCTTCCATGTGATTGCGGGCATACCAAATGTGTTGGCAGCATTGGACTGCACACAAGTAGAGCTGGTGGCCCCCCACTACTCAGAGGAGGTCTACAGGAACCGAAAGCAGTACCATTCCCTCTATGACCAGGTGACCTGTGACGCCAACCTGACCATCACGCACTGAGGTCACCAGTTTCCCAGGATCAACCCACAACTCCATGGTCCTGTGGAACAGCACCCTGCCGGCTTACATGGCACATCACGGAGGACAAAGGACCTGGATGTTGGGTGAGTACATGAAAAAAAACACCTAAATTGAGGCATGGGTGACAAGCAAAGGGGGCAAGAGGGGGGTTAGTGACACATGTACATGTTTGTCAATCACCCTGCATAGGCCACGACACACAGGCTGACTGGAGAAATATCAGTCACTGACCAGGCCCAAAACACATCTGCATGCACTGCACTGCAGGTACCAGAATGCAACACTGCCACCTACCCAAAGCAATTATATCAGTAGACTGTGCCACCTATGGCCATGAGATGTGTGTCCTGGTGAGACATGGGGTATGCATGCACATACTGATCGTTGAAATTCCGCTGTCACAGGCAACACCACTGCCAGCATCATTACACATGTCGATGTGAACATTAATGGGCCTAGGACCGTGCACTGTTGCCACTTGCGCGGTCTTCTTGTGCTCTGGTGGGTCTGCAATGGAAGTAGTGTTGAGGTGGATTGTTATTGGGATTGAGAGGGAAAAAAGCAAGAGGGTTTGTATTTGTTGTTCGCAGCTTCAGTGTCGCTGAACCGGTCGCTGGGCCTTCTGTGCGTGGTAGCCGTCATGTGGTGTTGATGCATGAATGTGTATGGTTTGTCCTCATTGCGGGTGTTGTGAAGTGCATACATTCAGTGGTGCGGTAGAGGCATGGTTATGTTCAGTTCAGACTATAATGGTGCATATGCAGACTGCCTCACTATGGTCAGTTGGTGGCAATACATTTGCCACCCCCAGCAATCCATCTCAGAGGGCAGAAGGGGGCATAAGGCATAGCCATACCATTAGACTAGATGCATAATGTGGCTAACTGACACATACAAGCTAAGTGTAAGACATGGCAAATTAACACAGTTCTGCCACATGCAGTGCAGTGACCCTGACAAAGCAAAGAGAATCAAAACCTCTGGCAGGTGACTCTGGATATGCACTGCTTCTGTGTTTGATGACCCCACAGAAGGATCCACCAGACGCAGGAGGGAATGGCATACAACAGGGCACATGTGAGGACCTGGGGTTCCATCAAGCAGATCTTTTTTTATTTTTTATTTATTTAAAGTGCGTATTGGTTAATTAAAACCTTATACACTACAAGGCATGTTTCAGATGCCTAAACCGGTCTGGGTGTGCGCTCATGTACAGGCCAGAGAAGGTGGGCAGATAATCCTGGCCTGTGCAATGTTGCATAACATCTGCGTCAAGCGCGACATACCCATGCCCCCAGATCTGGGCATGTGTGCATGGCCCGTCAAGAACTCATTGATAACTTTTTCTGAGTACCCCTTTCACTCAGCACTTCCCTTGCTCCTTGCTGCATATGATGGACATACACAATAAATACTTGCACCAAAAGAAGGAATGTCCAGTTATTGCTTCAAGTGAAAACTAGTATTTATAGATCAATATATTCAAACTGCAACATCCTGTGCCCCATCCCCATCCCCCATTGCCCTCCCCATACACTGTTTCCCACACGCATCCCTCTGTCTCCCCACAAACCCCTTCCACACATGCCCTGTCCCTACACACACACACACCCCTCCTGACACACCCTGTCCCCACACACCCCAAACACCCAAAAGTGTAGGTGTCAAACACAAGAGTGTTACTTTTTAGGCTTCTTGGCCACTGGCCCTTGGCTGTCGCAGGTGTGGCTGTTAGATGGGCACATTGACTGTTGGTCTGCCACTGTGGCCTTTTGTTGTGTGTGCGTTGGGACTTTGCTTCCTTTCTTGTACTACCTAGGCACACACAGGCCCTCCTCATGTGTCCATGTGTGGGGCAGTGCACAGTGTCTATGGTGCTGTTGCATGTCGACCTCTGACCACAACACCTGGGCATGTGTGTCTGAGATTGGCCCATTTGCTGAGACTGACATGTGTCATACCTGTTCCCTTGGCCATGTATTGTTTCTCTGCCTGGCAATTAATTTATTTGGACACGATTGACATTTACATGTGGTTTGTTGTACTTACCACCATCGCCTTGTGTCCTGGCTCCGGCGTCTGCTGCCACGACTCCCTTCATGTCCTCCATGTGCAGTTAACTGAAGGTCTTGGGCTCCCTGAGTGATACTGGGGAGTTTGTCTACTGCACACCACATTTTCTGCACCTGCCGCTGGATGTGTGTATAGTGCTGGTCTCTTCACTCTCCACTTGCTGTTACTAAGGGAATCCTGGTCAGTTACTTCATCCCTGCCTGGTGACATGGTCACAGTCAGCGTTTCCCAATCTGTTCTGAGTTCATTCTGGATGAGCAGAAACTCGGACGGCTGGGCTGGAACTCAGCCCTGTTGGGTTGTTGCCACAGTATGCTACACCTTGTGTTGTCAAGTGTGTGCTGAGCTGATCTGCATCTGCAACAAACACCATCTGTAGCGTTCTTGCCAAATGGACATGATTGTGAGGCCTGCACACCACAGCTGTCCCATGCTGGCAGCTATGGAACATCACAGACAGCCACATATGCCACAGCCAGCTGCCCTTGGGAAGGGGAATGGGTGTTGGGGGGGTCAGCACAATTCCACCACCAGGTGCATGCTGTACGGGCGTGGCTCACCTGACCCCATGAGGTGCGAAACTGGGACGCCAGGAGGCCCTGGAAACAAGTAACTGCACCAGGTCCATGGATCCTGTGATAATGCTGATCGGGGGGTCTCAGCTTACAGGGACAAAGGTAACCGGTACAATGTGACATCCCCAGTTGCACCCTGCGGAGGGCACTGGGGCAATTGATGTGAAAGTGACCCTCTGATCGGCGTAGCCTCAGGAAGAACCTGCAGCTGTAAGGTGAGTTTGAAGTGACAGGTGGTGACAGAGGGGGTTGGCAACCCACAGAAAGGTTGTTGTGAACTTTATTGATATTGATATTTTATTTCTATTGCGCTCGTACACAAGTGTACACAAGTGCAAATACGCGCTCCGTGGTTAAGGCTGAAATACATGGCAGAGAGGGCCCACACTGGTGCAAACATCAAATCCCGTCCACTCTGAATTGGCCAGCTGTGAGTTTCCAAGATACTCATTCTCTGCTCTGCCTGCAGGGGAGAAGATACCCATGTAAGGGGGCCCACCCAAGGGCGCATACCCTTGACACAGTCCCAAGGCAGGTGGAATACATTTCCTTAAACTATGGCTATGAATGTGTGAGGCATGCCAGAATGGGGAAAGCTGTGTGGGTGACCCCTGGCAGAGCCACAGTTCAGGACCAGGGATTAACCACCCCGATGAAGGTGTGTTCCAAGCAAAGATGGACTGGTTCCCCCCTCTGGTCACAACAGGAAGGTTACATGAAAGAGTGTGAGCCCCAATCAATACAACAAAATCAGAATTCCGAACAAAGTAATTACTGGCAGTGAAGTAGACACATTGCCACCACAGTATATTAAGCACTATTTATTTATTTATTAATGTATTTATTTATTTGCATTTTTATAGCGCACTTGCAGCCCAGAGGCATTGAGGCGCTATTACATGAATATTTACAAGAGTTTTAGTTTAAGTTGGTTTACATGCGACCGTGAGCTCTCTTGGTTACAGGTACATCAGTATACATACAAAAATTACAGCGGACAGCATTCGAATAGTATTCATATAAAGAGTTTTGTTTTGATTGCTTTGCGGAAAGCTTAGTGAGACTCAATCATTCTTAGGTGGGGGAAAGGGCATTCCAGTGGGAGGCGGCCATCGTGGGGACGCTAGATCCCCCTGCGCGGATTCTTTTGGTCTTTGGCATGGGAATCATGTTGGAGTACCCCTCCCTGAGAGGTCTTGTGGCGGTGTGCTTAACAATTCTTTGGACAAGGTATGGGGGAGCAAGATCATGAAGGCATTTGTGTGCGAGGGAGAGGGTTTTGAAGATGATTCTCTCTTTGACAGGGAGCCAGTGAGCCAGCTTTCTAATTTCAGAGATGTGCTCTTTCTTTGAAGTTCCAGTAGCCGCCCTAAGGGCATTGTTTTGAGCCAATTGGAGTTTGGCCAGGTTTTTACATGAGGTCCCTGTTAGGAGGGCATTGCAATAGTCAAGCCTGGATCCAATTATAGCCCTAGCAATGGTAAGGCAGTTCTGGCGTGATAGGAAGGGTCTGGCTGCTTTGATGATTTTAGAGTAGTATGCTGACGAAGTGGCAATGGCATTCACTTGTCTGTCCATGGTGAGATCTGAGTCTAAGTAGACACCAAGTGTTTTGACGTTGTTGGATACCTTGATGGGTGTGTTATCAATACTGAAGGAGATGTAGTCCTGACCAAGGTTACCCAAGGTGGTGGGTGAACCGATAAGCAGGAGTTCTGTTTTTTCGCTATTGAGGCATAGCCAGTTGTCTGCCGTCCAGGATTGGATAGTCGAATAGATGGAGGGGAGATTGGACATATCTGCCTTGTAATCACCCATGAGTGGGATTAGCACATGTGTGTCATCCGCATAATTGGTATATGAGATGCCCAGGGAGTCAAGGATGCTGAACAGAGGCCTTGTGAAGAGGTTATATAGCGTGGCCCTATGCATGATCCTTGTGGAACTCCACATTTGATGTGGCTAGGGGTGGCACAGGCTGAGTCAGAGAAGACTTGCATGGCCCTTTCTTGGAGAAAGGAGGTAATCCAGTCACAGGCTTTAGGGGAGAAGTTGGCAGCAGTTGTGAGATGGTGGCAGAGGGTGTTGTGATCGACCAAGTCGAAAGCAGCAGAGAAATCAAGGAGCAGAAGCAGCACAGGTTTGCCTGTGTCTCTAAGATCGTCCATTTTATTTTTTAGGTCTAAGAGAGCCGTTTCTGTGCCATGTCGTGGGCGGAAGCCAGATTGCCGCAGGCCTAGGAGACGGTTCTCTTCCAAGTATTTTTGGGCTTGCAGGTGGGTTGCCTTGTCCAACATTTTTCAAAGGAATGGGACAGTAGTGATGGGTCTATAGTTCCCAGGGATAGTAGGGTCAAGGGATGTTTTTTTAGGAGCGGGCATACCCATGCTCCCTTGAGTCAACTGGGAACATGAACTGACTGGAAGGACGAGTTAATGAACGCGGTAAGGAACGGTGCAAAGGTGGGTGCTGAGTCTTTGATGAGTTGGGCTGGGCAGGCATCTCCCTTGCAGTTAGAAGGTTTGATGGACTTGAGCAAGGTGATGACCTCCGATTCAGTAATATATTTAAAGTCAAACGAACGAGAGGGCTTAGGTTTAGAGGTTATAGGGACTTTGCTGTGCTGGTCGGCTATTAGTAGTTTAAGAGCTTTCTGATGGCCAATGATTTTGGTTTGCAAGGTGTTGAGTTTGTCTAGCATGGCTGACTGGATGCTATTACACCAGCTTTCATCCTTGAGGAGCGTGGGTGGAGGGGTGGATGGTTTTTCTAGCTCTCTAATGATGGAGAAGATTTCTTTGGTGCCTGATTTGGCATCATTTATCCTAGAGTTAAATGACACGGCTTTAGCCTTGATGACATTGTTTTTGTATGACTTGGAAATGGCCTTAAAGACCTCCCTGGTCATTTCAGAAGGATTGGCTTTCCAGGCAGAGAGGGCAGACCTTTTCTCTGAGCGTTGTTTAAGCAGCTCCTTGGAGAACCAAGCGTTACAGTGTTTGACCTTTTTAGATTTCTTTAAGGCAATTGGGGCAATGGCGACAACAGCTTGGGTGACGATGTGTTTAAAGGTGTTGGCTAGAGTTTCTGGGTCATTAGAAGATGGGGCCTGTAGCGCGGGCACCATTAGAAATGGTGCCAGATTTTCGGCTGTCAATTTTCAAGAGCTTGTAGAGAGGGCTGCTGGATAAGCGGTGGTGGGCACAGAGTACCCTTTTTTCGAGGCGAGATTGATTTGGATATAATGGTGGTCAGACCAAGGGATAGGAGTGTTGGCGGAGATTAGAATAGAGCAGTTATGATGATTGATCCAGTCCAATGTGCATCCTTTGATGTGGGTGGGTTCAGAGATAGTTTGTGCGAATCCTAGGGTGGATAGAGCTTTGTTGAAGGATTTGGCATGGCAATCCTTCGGGTTGTTCAGGCCTAGGTTTAAGTCACCCAGGAGAATGACTTGGGATGTCTTATTAATGTTGTCAGACAGGGAGACGATGAGGGACTCCTGGAAGTCAGCACTGGGACCTGGGGGTAGATACACAATATGCATGGTAATGGTGCAATTGTGGGATAGGTTGATTAAACAGGGGGTAGTCTACACTGGGTAAAGGGGTTTATAGTCATAATGTCGACAAAAAAATGTCGACAGACAAAAATGTCGAAAAAATAATGTCGAAAATAATAATGTCGACATTCTATACTTTTAATGTAAAAAGTCATAATGTCGAAAAAAAAATGTCGACATTTTTTTTTCGACAATATGACTATAAACCCTTAACACTATCAACACCTCACCCAACACCCTCCTGCAACCCCCCCACACCCCACACCACCACCCTCCCACCCCTCATATGCAACACATTCTAATTATTTATATATTTATTTATTTATTTTTTCAATAAATAAATAACCAACAAAAAGTATCATTTACTATGGGGGGGTCCCCCCCCCAACCCCCCCTCACCCAACACCCCCCTGCCACCCCACCACACCCCCTAACCACCCTCTCACCCCTCATACTCAACACAATCTAATTATTTATTTATTTATTTATTTATTTTTTCAATAAATAAATAACCAAAAAGAGTCTAATTTACTATGGGGGGGGTCCCCCCCCAACCCCCCCTCACCCAACACCCCCCTGACACCCCCCCACACCCCCCCCAACCACCCTCTCACCCTCATTCCCAACACATAGTAATTATATATTTATTTATTTATTTATTATTCAATAAATAAATAAACAAATAAATAAAAAGAATATCATTTACTATGGGGATGTCCCCCCCAACCCCTCTCACCCAATACCCCCTGCCACCCCCCACCCCTCATACTCAACACATACAACACAACAATCAATATATATTTATTTATTTATACAACATTTCGAAAAAATGTCGACATTAATGTAAAATGTCGACATTTTTGTATGTCGACATTATTGATTTTCGACATTAATTTGTCGACATTTTGACTGTCGACATTATTGATGTCGACATTATGACTGCACACCGGGTAAAGGTGCACAAGGCAGGGCATAGATCGCAGGCATACAATGGTGGCAAAGTCACTGTCAAATGAAAGTATACGTGGGGAGCTGATGGGAAGTAGGAACAAGGGGCACAAGGGAACTGGGGAGAAAGGAGACAGAGGGAAGAATGGGCAGCTCTGGAGTAGTCTGAGAGAGAGTGGGGGGCAAGAAGGAGATTTGCTGATGGGGAGATGAGAGGGTAGAAGGGGTGGTTACAGTGGGCGAGGGCTGATCAAAGGGGAGAAGAGAGGAAGACAGAAGGACAGGAACAGTAGTAAGCAATGGCAGATAGGCTGGGGGGTACACTGATGGAAACATAGAACAGGGTGGTCGTGAATGAGTACGATTGGGGGAGATGGGTGAATGGTAGACTGTGAAAGAAAGTCCACCTGCTAAAGGGAACTCCTCAGCTTCTCATCCCCCAACCCACATGGTGAACACACAACAGCAGGCAACTCCAGTTCCCCCCAGGTCCTCAATCCCCATTTACATAAAGCTGTGGCACCCCTAATCCAGACTCTGCCCTACCCACCTACCCCTCTGTTGGACACAATAGTGCTTGGACAGCTAATCCCTCCCCAGCTGTTGCTTCCCCCACAATCAGAGCCCACACCCAGGATTAGCCATTTATAGGAAGGGGACAGGAATCAAAGGGTGTGGTGCTAACACTTGCAGGCACAACAGACAAGCATAAACTGTGGGGAGGGGATGATGTTTCACATGAAGGTGCCCACAATATACAGTCACATGCAGTGCAGTCACTCACAGTGCAAGATTTGCACAACAATTTTGAAAAGAAAATCCATGTAATAGATTGAAGATGAGAGAACATACCGAAAACCAACAGTAAACAGCAAGTGACTTGTATGTGGAAGAAAGGTTTCAGTGGTCCACATGTGCCAAGCATGTGCCAAGCAATACAAATCTAAATGGTCCAAGTTCTCTAAACTGTGGTGTGCAGCGAGACATGCAGGCAGGCTGCTCTACCATCTGTGTGCAAGTCCGCTGATGTACACCTATTGACCAGTCACCCTGCTGGCCAAAACAAGCTGGATTCCTGAAAACCAATTCAGTTATGACATTCAGTACAACACTGCCATGGGCCATTAGGGGGCCCTCGACATTGGAATCTGTGCAGGTACATTCCATGGAGGGTGGCCTTTGTCTGGCTTGGGGAAGGAAAGGAACATGTTTTGAGTGCCTTCTGGAAGGAAACGTGGCCCACCACTTGGCAGATGCTGAGTGGGAGGGATTTTCAGATTGTGGTAGCCATGACGGAGAAAGAGGTACCTCTAATTTAAGTGTAATTTAGGAAAGGGATCACAAGGAGTAGTGCAGAGCCTGGTGTGAGGTTCCTGTAGTGTCGGTAGCCCAGGAGCCAGTGTTGAAGGCAGTCAAGGCATTTGTATTTGTATTTGTATTTATTGATTTATAAAGCACTTTACACCAAAGGCATATCTCGAGTCATGTGTTCCCTTGGGGTGAGTGCAAGGATGAGGCAGGCTGCAGTGTTCTGGATCTGTCATAGCCTTCTGAGCTGATAGGCAGGGGAGCACACGTAAATATAATGAGAACAGTTTAGGCAGGAGAGGATGATAGACAACATTGCTCTTAGTGAGGGAAGGATAGCCAAGGCAATGATTATGTAAAGATGTGGAGATGTGGAGATGTAGATGACAGGACCTACAAGCAGCGTTAAAGTGGTGAGAGAGTGTTCTGTCATAATCCATGGTGCATCCCAGGTTCTTTACTGAGCTTGATGTTGTGGGAGTGGGGTCTAGGGAGCCCATCCAGGGGGTGGGTTGGTTGAAGAGTGCTGTATTACTGCAAATCAGGATTATACTTCCACCAGGATCTAGGAGGAGGTGGTTAGCTGCCAGGTAGTGTTTTGTAAGCTGTGTGGCCCAAGGTGAGGTCATGATGGGGAGCAGCCAAGATCTTGTGGATCTTGGAAAGGTTGTGGGTGTCATCTATGTAGTTGTAGCAGGACAGGTCATGTGATCAGATAAAGGTGGGGAGGGGGCTGAGGCACAGGTTGAAGGGTAGGGTGGATATGTAGTCCACCTGCAGGACCCCCTTGGAGACAGGGCAGGGCGGAGAGGAAAGGGTGGTAGGAAGATTTGTGAACGGTCAGCAAGGTAAGAGGTGAACATGCAGAGTCCATGATTCCTAGACGGTGGAGTCTATCGATGCAGATACTGTCGTTGATAGTGCCAAAGGCTGCCGATGGCTCAAGGAGGATAAGTGCAGCACAGCTTTCTGAGTCTGCTGTCCTTTGTGGAAGTATAACCAGAAACCCAAAGCATATGCATGGATGATCAAGGGGACATGCACATACACAGACAGTCACCATCATCAGTACACATGATCCATGCAAACCCTACGTGTGTCACTGCATGCCAATATTGGCATGCAAACTTCACCCTACATGAAAATGATTGACAGTGCACAATATTACCTGCTGGCAGAGCTGTTCTGCTGTGATTCCTTCACCACTTCCGCCCAACACTGTGCCTCCGGAATTGGAGAATGAAGGGCCAGTGTCTGGCAGAGGGTATGGGGTCTCAGGGAGTGCAGGTACTGGATGAGGCAAAATATCGATAACAACATAGGACATTGGATTTGACCAGCAAAGTGAGCCAATCATGCAGACTGCACATGTATACATCCATACAGAGTGTAATATGTACATGTATGTGTGAGGCTGTTGCAGTCAGGTTAACCATGGCAGTTTACTCCACTGTGCATGGCTGCATGTCCACTCAGGGAGGCCTTGAGAGGGCAATGGCACATCACTCGAGGTGAAAAAAGATGAAAGAAAAAGTGTCCATCATGGACAGGGTGAAAACAAAATTTCCACCCTGGGACATAGGGGAGGCACTAAAAAGAGTGAACAGATAAATAAAAAATCATACCCCCTCCATTGCCTCATGGACATCAGGGTTCAGATGGTTGAGGTGGTGTGATTGGTCTGGGACTTCCATCCTGTGGAGGTTCCTCAGGTGGTGGTGGGGGTGATGTTGGAGCATCCTGTTGCCACATGCCACAAAACATTTTTGGGGGGATCAGGACTTCATCCATACACACTCAAATGATTGGCAGTGATTCACATCAGTGGAAGGATGGAGGTCCATCATCAGTGAGCCCCTACTCTACTCTGACCCTTTCTTGTTGCAGCATCTGGAATGTGGAAGCATGACCTTTACATCTACTGACACTAAATTTCATGCAGACATATGGGTTTCCATGATTTCCCCAACCACCATTTCAACATTGCTCCATGCAAGATGTGTGGCTGGTCACAATCATATGCATCGCAACCATGTGTGTGGGGAGTGCCACATGGAAATGACCAAGGGATGCTTGAGGGTCACTGCTCCATCGACACTACAAATGTGTAATGTACCACACAGAAACATCAGTGGCCATCCACATTGTGTCCTGTCTGAAAGACTGTCTCATGCGTCTGTGCACAGACATTGGGCCTCATTACGAGGTTGGCGCTAAAAATCAGCCCTTAACGGCATGCCGGTAATAACATGTCCATCTTGGCTCAATTCTGCAAACAGTGGGTGATTATGAGTGTGCGAGCACGCGTACCCCTGAATGCCGGTAACGGCCGTACCGGCATGCCGGTAACGAACCTCAAACCCCCAGATAGCGGCATCAACAAATGCGCACATAACACCTCTGCCCTCGGCAACCCCTAAATAGCGGGATCGGTATTAACATAGTGCTAAGAACTGGCCCATTATTACCGGACCCAGAAGTAACGTCATCACGCCGGAACGGGAAATGCTTTGGTGGCCATCTTCAAAAACACACTCCATTGCCATCCTCCACATACTGGACCTTCACCACCAGAACTCCTAGCACACCACAGACAAAATGTCAAATTCTACCCAGAAAGGCACTGCCAACCTGCGTAAACCACGATTTAAGGATGAGGAGCTGAACATGTTAGCCGACACCCTAGTAGAGAATTCTGATGTGGCTGTCACGACCCTCAACCCTGATCCCCACTGGCAAGCCCACTGGCCAGGTGGAATCAGGGCTCGGATCACTAATAAGGCCTGGCACCCACTCCTCAGGCCCTCTTGGGGCCAGTCCTGGCGCCTTTGGCACCAGGCTCATCAGTATGGAAAGACATCTACTTGAGGAACTATTTTATTTAGGCTTTCAGCTAACAGGGAGGCATCCACATAGCTTGATTCCTAGAAGCAAGCTATGCGGTCTAGTGTTTTGGGTGTGGTGGCCTAGGGCCGGTGTGGTGGCCTAGGGCCTACTTTACCTGGACTACTTTACAGTGGCTAATTAAACCACACCCGAACAAGACAACATGCTTCGCGTTACTTTGCTTCTAGCAACATGACGCTCACCGTGTCCAGCTTTCTCTCGAACCTGGCGAATTCCGGACCTGCAGAAAACAAAGAACATTGTTAGCAGCAGAATCTTACCTGCAATCTTCATCCTTCTCTGCTCCAGCCCCTTGGCAGCTCTGTTGAAGGAGTTCGCCGCCCGGATCGAAGGGACTTGAGAAAAGGAGAAAGACATCATTAACGCAGGTACCAGAGACATTACAACCATAAAAGCGCTTAAAGACTTACCTGGCTGGTTGCTTTTCGACCGGCACTGCTCCAGAAACTCCATCTGTGCTGGTTACTCTCTGTGACCTACGTAAAGAGAAAAGCACAGGTCAGTGAGGACAAGGCATTGCTGCGCTACGCAAAGCGCCTCCTCACCGCATCATAGCGCTATATCGCACCATCTCCCGGTGAGAACCAGCACATCCCGTTCTCCAAGCGGACACTCCGCACTCCTAGAGGAGATAAAAAGAGACATTAGAACATACAAAAGGCATGCAAGAATTACGACGCCATCAATCGCAATAAGACCTACCTGAAAGACACTAAAAGGGCCGCAGTCAGTGAAGTAACTGGACCACCAGCGCCCACAAAACCCAATGCGCCCCTGCCCAGAGAGCAGGACGGAGAGCCCACCGATTCTGGCAACCAGGCGGAATTCCCTCGACACCGAGACCACCAGGGAACCATTGGGAAGGGCATCAACGACCAGCTGGCTGGGTGGCGTCCCCGTGGATACCAGGTGAGCGTAACAGTGGTATTCTGCAGCGACCTCAGGCGTCCAGCCCAGCTGAGGAAGAAGGCCATCTGGGAAGAAGCTGCTGGGAAAGTAAGTGCAGTCGGCACCACCACACGCACAGTGCGCGATTGTAAAAACTGCTGGGATGACCTCAGGCTGAGAGTGCGGAACATCTTGTCGGCCAATCGGAGCCAGGGGCTGGCAACAGGTGGAGGACCTCACTCACCAATCAAATTGGCCAGATGGGAGGAGACTTGCAGCTCAGTGATAGATGTGGAGTCCATTGAAGCAATCGGTGGAGCTGAGTTCAGCGTGCCAACATCAGCACATGAAGGTGAGTGTCCCTACAAACACACGACAATCAATCATCACCATTGACCTCCAAATGTGATAGCAACGACAGCCAATACATGGTGCATCATACACACTTACACATATCCATATACACATGCTGGGCCCACCACTATCACATCCCAATGCATGCTGCATACCGCGCCCATACAAAAATACACACCCGACACACAGATGACCTGCACGTGTCACACAGCATGCAAGTCACAGCACACATCAAGGCCCACAGCAGCCACCATGGTGTACATGTGAACACCTGCATGATTGTAAACAGCACCCCCCAACCTTGCACGTACCCAGTCCGCTGCAAATCCAGGCATGCAACTGATTACATGGCGCCCACTGCACAAAGCCAAACGCATGTATGATGCATGCACTACCATCACTGATGCCCTGCCACTCTCTGTCCCCCAGAGGTACGGATGCAGACACCGAAGAAGCACAGGGAAGTGTACAATGCACAACACCAGCCAAAAGGGCAAGGGGCCTAGCTGATGGCACCGGGCCATCTACTTCGAGGGGACCAAGGATGGGCCAAGCGGCACGCAAGACAACAACCAGTGCCCAACCAGCCACACTGCCTCCCACACAGGACCAGCAGACACCTGCACCCCGGACACACAATTTACACAGGCTGAGGACACATCTGTCATGGACAATGATGGCACACAGTCCCCTGCCGCAAGCACAATTGGGGAGATGGCTGCATCGGCACAGCATAGTGGCGACAAGGAAGCTGGCCCTGATAATTACGCCAATGCAGGAGTCCTCCCCTCAGAGACTGTAGGTCAAACCCCAAGCCCGCAGGTCACCCCACATGACACCCCTCGCCAGGATTCATCAGAACAGGGCAGCCATGGACAGTGGTCTCCGACATTGCACAGCCCCATATTGCCTGCAGTATCACCACGTAACCCACCAACCACCACCCACACTGCTATACAGGACCTTGAGGGATGTCTGTCCAGGATGGAGGGCCGGTAGGAGGAGATGCAAGGCTATGTCAAACAGTACCTTGCAGAGGGCTAGTCAACACGCCGTGTCATCGTGATAGCACTGCGGCTGTAATCCAGGCCATCAACTCAAGCGCTCAGCAAGTGGGGGATGAATTCAGTGCATTGAGCCAGATCCTCACCAGAATTGCAGACAGCATGGAGCAGCGGAAAACTGCGACTTTGGGGTCGCAACCATCTGCCTCATCCGCATCGACCACGGCAGCAAGTTCCAGGCAGACCAGCCCCGTGCGCATGTCCCTGCGAAGTGCGCGGTGCTCAGAGATCCAACCCCCACCTCCGAAGGGAGCTCCACAGTAGCAGGGCCACCCTGCACAATCTGTTTAGCACTGCATCCAGACACATGTTGTGCCATTGTTGACTTTGGGTGTTGTAGTACTGGGGGTGTGGGGGGGCGTTGGGGTTGTGTGGGGGTGTGTGGGGGATGCAGGGGTGGGGGTGTATGGGGGTGTGTAGGGTGGAGGGGGAGTAGTGTTTGGGGGCGTGGAGTGTTAAATCATGTTGTACAAACCATCACTTGAATACACCCGTTGTGTACAAAACATCAAATGAGTGGACATTGCGTCTTTGGTGTTTGTCAATTTATTGCTTCATAGTGCACTGTGCCCATATACCCACACACCCAGTGCCCACAGTTTCCAATACATGGCACCCTCTGCATCCCAGTACATCAGAATGATTGGTCTATGACCGATTGGCGCACTGCATGACCCTCAAGTGTATCGCGTCCTGGCCTATGTCCAACATCTACTCCTTCCTCTCCTTCCACTTCACCAGGTGGTGGCAGCTCCATGTCAGATGGCAGGGGTACGTTCCGCCAGATGCACATGTTATGCAGCATTGCACATACCATGATGATATTGGCCACCTTCTCAGGCCCGTATATGAGTGCGCCACCCGACCTGCTGAGGCAGCGAATGCTTACCTTGAACAGGCCAAAGGTCTGCTCAATGACAACACGCGTGCGTGTATGTGCACAATTGAAGTCCTCTTCATGCCTGTTCTGTGGATTCCTGACAGGGGTGAGTAGCCACGCCTTCAGAGGATAGCCAGCATCACCTGCATGGGAGCAGAAGGAGGTATGTGTAAGGATACTGCTCAGTTGCCATATGTGCTCAGCCTGTACACATGCACTATCCCGTTGATGGCAACCACATCCACATGACTATCAGCCCTGTACTGTACATGCCAAGCCATGGTGCGAGCCTTGGGTGACATACATGACTTAGGGGCCTAGACATTTAAACCACCAGGCCCCCCGATGCATTGTCTAGGTCCGTTATGTACGCACATGTGAGGGCTGTGTGGCTGGGGATAACACAAGATGCTTTTAGGCCCCCCCATCCCTCTCCTCCCATGGTCCAGAGGGCATTCCCCTTGCATATGGATGTAGCCCCCCATCCATCTCCTCCCATGGCCCAATGGGCATTCCCCTTGCATATGCATGTAGGCCCCCATCCCTCTCCTCCCATTGCCCAGTGGGTAGACTCACCCAAAAGCCAGCCACTTCGTACAACGTCTCCTTCCATGTAGCGGGGTAGTGAGGAGTTCCGCAGCACCATGACATCATGCGTGGCTCCTGGGTATCTGGCACAGCAATGTGTTGGCATCACACACCATCTGCACATTGATGGAGTGGTATAGCTTCCGATTGCGGTATACGGCCACCGTGGCATGTGGTACTACCAACTCTACGTGGGTGAAGTCGAGGGCACCAATTACATTGGGCATGCTTTAGTAGTGCATGTAGCACTTGGTTTAGCACAACAGAGAAGCATGGTTGCTACATGCCATGCATTTGGCCCACTGTGTGTTGGTAAGTGGCTGTGGCCAGGAAGTGGAGTACAGATGCCACCTTCAGCAGATGGGCGATGGCTGTGCAGATGTTGATCAGGCTGACCAAGTCTTCCTGTATTAATTCCACTATGGTGGTGATGGTGTCCCTGTCCAGGCGGTACAGGGTGTGGATCTGTGCTGGGGTTAAGTCAAATGGATTGGCCCTTATACATGGAATTGATGGGTGTCTGCCGGGAACCACTGCCTGCACTGGTGGGATTTGCTGGGCCGGTCTCACCCTCCTTCTCCTCCTGCATCTCCTTTGTGTTGCCTGTTGTACTGCCTGCTCAAGGAGTAGCAGTGCAGGCATGTCCTCCAGCCCCAGTATGGCAAGTGCAAGTGGTATCATTTTGGTTTGGGAAGGGGTGTGGTGTGTGGGTGTGCTCCTTTTATGCTGGGCCTGACCCCATTGCCTCCACCTGTGCTGATTGTGCGCACCTGTGGCAGTTGGTTGCACAGCAGATTGCTGTAAATGGGTGATCCGCGATGCAGGTATTGCCGGCATCATGGTGGCCCTTCTTACCGGCATCTCGATGCTGGCATGTACATGTCCGTGCGACTCGTGATGTCCTCATCCTTGCGGGATGCCGCAATTACGGGCACGGCACCCGTGCGCGTGCCCGCATGCCACAGCGGATCCTTGTCGATGCAGGTAGGACCGGCGTCTAGGGTCGTAATACTACGGGCCGCTATTGCCTTACCGGCTCTGTAATTACCAGACCGCCAACCTCGTAATGAGGTCCATTGTTGCTCATCCATGCCCACTGGCATTCAGGACCATGGAATGGATTCTTGCGCACAACTGGTAATGCATGGCCACCTCTTAAATCTCCCCATAAATTCTGTGTGATGCGTAGGTGTGCAGCATGCAGTGAGTAGCACGTAACTTACATGTTAAGGCCGCTTACTCTGTTATCTGCCGCCTCAAATACAAGAGGCTACACAACCTTCCTTCTGCATTGGTGCCTTTATATTTGCGTCCTCCTACCCTGTATTGCCTCCCACTCACCATCTGCCGCTGTCTGGTCGAGTGTAAGTGCCTGTTGCCCACCAGTATTGCCTTGGACTGCTGCCTGTCCCCCCACTAGCTGTGCTCTTGTTGCAGTCCCTTAAGGCCTTGTGACCACCTTGTCTGCAGTCTTGTGACTCCCACCTCTCTATTCCAACACCACAGCTCCACAGCCCATTGTCAGAACCAGTTAGCCCACCCCTGACTCAAGGGTTGCCATGTCTGCTCCAACCTCCTCACCATCGAGCAACACCCCAATGGCAGTGAGATAGACGGCTGCCAACTTTAACTCCACCAAAGTTGGCATCTTGGTGGATCGGGTCCTGGTAAATTATGATGCACTCTTCAACCCAGCGATTCAGCTTGGAGCTTAAGGACATCATCAGATCTGGGTGCTTATTGCGGCTGCCATCAATGTGGAGGGGGAGGCAGTCCATTCTGTGAAGACCATCCTTAAGCGCTGGGAAAACCTCAAGACCCAGAGCCATATTAAGGTGGTGCCAGCCCTTGAGAATGCCATCCGCCCATCTGCAGAGGCTCAACCTGGCACTCCACACCCAGATCTGTGATTGGCAAGCACATCTGGAAGCTACTGGTGAGTGCCCATGTGGTACACTGGTCTACAGTGTATGTGTGTTGCAGTGATCCACTGTGGCATACAGTCTCCTAGCAATGCTGGGCATAAGTGATGGCAGAGATCTGTTGATTGGACATGTGTTGGTATGTGGACTTTGGGTCTTGGTGACTTGGTGCACACGTGCACATGCAATGTGAATTGATGAGAACAAGTTCTCTGACAGTATGGATGCCAGATTATGATGTTTGGCCATGTGAAAGACATGCATGCAGAACGCCTGTATGGGTTTACATTTGCAAGGGAAGGCATCCACTCTCATCAGCTGAGAGTGACACATGTGTATGGATGTCTGTAATTGTCATGTTGGTGCATAGACCTCTCAGGGACGGGATGTTATCAGTCATCCCATTGCATGTTAATCCAGAGTTGGCGTGTGATCATGCAATGTGTGTACTGGGGGGCAACAGCATAAGCGTGTATACCTCAACAATGTGTGCCTGTACATGTTGCATACTTACAGGTCAAGCTGTCAGAGATGCATGCTGCTACATGTAACTCGGTGGACAGGTGCCTAAGCAGGTGTTGTGCTACCTCTCCACCCGCTTGCATGGCCATGCTGTGCATAGTCAAATCATGACTGAATTGTGGGATCCTGCATGCAACTGGGTGTCTTGACACCAATGTGTTGCCAGCAGTACCCCAGATCAGCTATGCCTTCTTGCATTGAGTGGTTGCCCACCCCACCACCCTACCAAGGGACTCACTTCCCACCCCTGTACCCATGTGTTCTGCATCCCAGGACCATGCTAAAGGGGGGTGGGCTTTGCCAGGGTGCAGGTCCATGGTCGGCATGGGCCCATTATGATCCTTTGAAATCCTTTGAAATGGAATGTGATGGTGGACCTTGGGTATGCATGGTAGGCCCCGAGAGCTGGCTGGCTCTGCAGGTCCGGATGGACTACAATCTGGTATGTACTCCTGTTGTGTATATGATGAGGCATGACACTTTTGGAGAGTCTGCCTGCTCTGTCACCCAGGGTACATGTTAGGCAGATTTACATGCAGTACCCTTTGGGAACACTACACACAATTAAGACTACAGCTGTAAGAACAATCTCAACTTTGATACAAGCCTGTACTACACAGTTATGTGGTAGCAGTGGCTGAGCAGCCAGACGTCTCTCAAGAGGGATGTCAGCAGTACAAGATGTTACACCAAGGACTTGCAATCACAGCAGTTCAAACAAACACTTACTCAAGGTTTCTTGGTAAAAGAATATACATTTATTTACACATTTAGTTAGAAAATAAGTAATAAGCAGCTCAATATCACACACAAATACACTACAATAAGAAACTAATACATTTCTGAACAAGTTAAGCTCCTCTGAAGTGGGAGCCAAATGGCACTTCAATAACTTTCAAAAGGGGTAGAAAGACAAAGGTTATAAGAATCAAAACACAATTACTTTCAGAGGCAGGGCAAATAGTTTCAGTTCACTACAAGAGGCAATTCATTTCAATAGGCCTGGGCCAAAGTCAATGGTTCAGTGTCTTGGATAGGATAGCACAGGGAGGTTACTGCACTGGCCAGGGAAGAAGCCACAAGCTTGGCTAAACATCGGTTTTAAGGTGTGAGTGCCTTAAAATCCACAAACTAGTATCCTTCTCACTGGCTATCCAGTTTTCAACAGCATTCTGAAGAAAATTCGACCAGTATGGCGACGGTGTCCAGGTGGCTTGCGAGTTGGTTGTTCCCACTAGCTCAAGGGAAGAAGTCGTCCTTGAAGGGGCTTCTCTCTCGAGGGAGTTTCAGGCAATTCGGACCTGCAGCAGGGCTTCACCAGGCAAACCAATAGTCCAGGAGTTGCAGCAGTCTTCTTCCTTCAGCTTGTTTTCGATTCTTTTGTTACAATGGTCGACTCTGCCTTCCAAGTCCCAGAGACCTACTTTTAAACAGTTTTCTCCCGTCCATTCCAGCCTAGCTGTGGTTGTAGGTCAATTGGTCGAATCTAAATGGTCGACAGGACAAATGGTCGACACCAAAAGGTCGACAGGTAAAATGATCGAATTTTTATTTATTTTTTTCACTTTTTTTTTTTTTGGGGGGGTCCCCCACCCAACCCCCTTTTTTTTGCTAAAAAACCCTTTTTTTCCCTAAACGAAAACCGAAAAAATATATATATATATAAATAAAAAAACAATCGATAATTTGTCCTGTCGACCAAATTGTGTCGACCATTTGTCTGTCGACCATTTGACTAGACACCCCTAGCTGTCACTCACCCAGCAGGGTAGCTGTCCTTGCCGGACAGTCAGCCAGCCAATCGTGCCAGAATGCATTAGGGCTCCTAGGAGACCAAACACAGGGAGTTTCAGGCCCCTCCCTCACATCCTGCCCACCCCAGACACTCAGGCGCCAGAGGAGGGCTTCAGCACTGAAACCCGCCAAAGGCCATCGAACAAAGGGACCAAACATGGTTTGGTGCTCAGAGACAAACACTAGAAGGACCTTTCCTAAAAGAAACGTCAAAAAAAGATGACCGGAGTCTGTTTTTACAGATAGGTCTTGGGCGCCATATTGAAAAACATGGTTGACCTGATTTTTAGCTACCAGTGTTCGCAGTCGGGAACAATCATGGTAGTTTGTTCCAAAGCCACTGCCACCAGCCATTTCAAGAGGAAAGGGTAACATTTGACTGTTACATGACTGTTTAGACATAGGGGATGCTAGGCAACCCCTCCAGCACTCTATAGGAAGATAGTTGGTGCTGGGTCTATAAATTTAAAAAGACTAGCAAAGTCAATTTAACTTTACATGCACTGGGAGACAGTAGTCAGTCCCAGAGAAGGTAATTAAACCTGGGAAGTCTGAAAGACATCCTTGCGCCACTGCACTGAAGGTGCTGTGTGACACACAAGAAAAAGATGATGCCTATGGAGTTTGCCTAAAAACTCCATATCCAAAGAACACAAAAGTAAAACACATATTAAAATACATAAAAGAGGGGAGAAAAAGACTCACACTCTTTCCAAGTAAAAATGAAAGTGCTAGAAAACAGGTGAAGTTGCTGGGGGTCTCAAAAGGTAAGGGAAATTAGCACATTCCTGAGAATTCTCCCTAACAGTACACAGTTTACAAGTCGACATAGTCGACTTACTCTGGCCTACTGTTGACAGTGTGTAACAGTCCTGTCTGCCCGCAACTTGGTTCACGCTGACACAACCAGGCTCAACACATCCCCAAGATGGACAGGGGCAATTCATCACACAATGTCCCAACAGAACTTTGCCTGCTGGGGGCACTCTTCTGAGCGGGCAAGTACATTTGTGGCCCAGGAGGGTGCCTGGCTGTCATATAACCCTCAATAGCTTGCACTGCAACAGCAGGTCAGCCTGTACATTTGGCTTCCTGCAATCCATAGGTACATTTGCACACTTAAATCATCTTGGGTTGGACTTCTTGTCCAACTGTGGTCGTCGATATACGCGTCGATATACGCATCTACATACCACATGCGTTGTTACAGTGTTGAATGGAGGGCATGCCCCCTTAGGATGTGCCACCTTACATGGGTGTCTCTCCCCTCCAAGCACTGCTGTGGTAGAGTAGGCCAGCAGTTTCCCAGTGGTTATGTGGGAGTATAGGGATGGTGGCATGGGCACAAAGCTTGGCCTACACACTGTGGATGTGGGCCCACATGGTTCATGCCCTTGCACTTCTCAGTCTGAGCTTGTTTGTTAACTGCAGTCTGGGGTGACAACAGTTCCAAAGGGTTGCAGGCAACCCTTCACCACACCAGTGGTTGGGCAGCAGCTGCACCCTTCTAGCAAGATTAGTGCCTGGGCCCAGGCTCTTACTCCCTACGATCCAGCCGGGCTGTTGGTGCATGCATGACCAACAGGGACACCTACCCTTTAGCATTGGCCCATCCACGGACACTGAATCCACACAGACAGGCCAGAGGTTGTGAGGCTCATTCCAGAACGGCCACCTGAGCATCTGTCATCTGGCTATGTACTCAGATCAGAGGTGGCGGAATACAAGATTAGGGCATTTCACTTGTTTGGATCCTCAATACATGTCCAGGAGTCACACAGTTACATCGAGTGATGTGAGTAGTGCACTGTGCCATTTATTCATACAACTGTGGACACGGGGCATGTAGCTTAAAGTTGCATCTTACAAGCACCGCTCAGAGGTCCCAAGTCTTTTTGATGGGTTTCAACCCAGGGACGGTGTTCTGCCACTGGCAGACCCCAGCACAGTCTTTGTGACTGAAGGCCAGACCCTGGATGGCGGCGTTATTGCTGCCACTGCCTCATAGCCACACATACGTCTGTTCCATCGGCCAGTTCCATTGGTCATGCACAACTGCTCATGTGGCTGTGTCAGGCCTTCCTTATTGCCTGAGTAACAGCAGGTCCAGCATTGGCTCACATTTGTCTGGAGCCGGGCTCCATGGACACCACTTTGTGCATGCATTGTATTCTGTATTAGGTGTCTCCCTGTGTGAAGGACATGTGGCATGGGAGATTGAGGGGCTCATCAGTGTTGGTTCCTGGGGCACTAGATCAGGTGTGGGAGTACAGGCCTGGATGCTGTGGGAGTGGTTGAGCAAGGCGGGCAGTTGAAGGGCCAGGCTTGACATGGGCCCCAGTAGGTGTTGCCGGGAAGTGCTAGTGTGGCTCCATAAGGCAGTTGTGGGCCACAGCCTTCTCCAGGGGGTATTGCTATGCTGCGTCAATGGCATGGCCCCAGTTGTGCACATTGTGGTCACACACTTATGTGCCACTGTGTAGGGTATGGCATGAAAGTGTCCTTGTCCCATGTGTGACTCCTTGTGGCCATCCTGTTTGTAGCCTTTCCCACACTGCATGTGTATGCATGCAGACTTGGTGATTATGGGAGACATGCAATGGTATTAGTGAGAAATGTGCCCAGGTGTACTTCCCATGGGCCTGCAGAGTTCAGAATTGTCAGGTACTGGGAACTGTTTAGCTCCTGGTAACAGCGTAGGGGAGCCTGGTCAGTTTGCAATAAACTGCCAGGAGCTTTGATTGACTCCCCAGGCAAGTGGGGACATGCACACACAGCAAAGTGATAATTAGGTCCTGATTCATGGAATTATTTGGGTATAAAACAGGGATTTGTGTGCCATTCTGCCCACAAATCCCTGTTGATGAATGGGGATTTGAGGGCAGAATGGCACGCTAGTCCCCCTTTTACACACAAATAATTCCATGAATCAGGGCCTTAGCCTGTTGTTTTGGGAATGTGTATGATAGAGATTGAAGGATAGAAGTGACAAACATTTCGAGATCATTGAATAATATTTAATGGGCAAACAAGTTAAGGTTTGCATCTTCACACAAGTTGGATTTGCTCTGCACGATGTGCATGCTTCTGCCTAAAGTGTTATGCCAGATACCCAGGAGTTGTTTTTAACTCCAGGTCAACAGCTCCTAATTTCGACCCCTGGCTGGCTGCAGTTTACAGTTGGGTCTCTTTGACATTGCTATTGTGTCATGTCATGTTTCTTACAATGTGTTTGTGTCCACAGGTCAATGTGATGTGTTGACTTATGCATGTGTCATGATTGTGACTCATTATTGCCCCCACATTTGTGTGTCAGTATTCATGCAAATTGCATGGGCGTGTGTGTGGCTGTTGCTGGTTGCCTCTGCTAAAGTAATGTTACTGTTTCTGTTGTGTATGCCACACATGCTTTGACACACTTGACTGATGTCAATGTGCTTTGTCCACTTTCCCCCCGTTGCTACAGCTGGGGAAGAGGGTGGAAGAAGTGCGGTGGAGCGGATACACTAGGCCAGGGCTTCCAGACCAAGGAACAGACTCCAGCCATTCACCGTCAATGCCTCCTCTTCTGAGAGTGATGTGGCTTGCGGAGTGCCTATACCATTGGGCGAGGCTGCTGGGGGCAATTCCCAGGAGGTGATTGTGGTGGGGCACACCTCAGCAGCAGTGGGACACAGTGCTAAGAAAGCTGGGGCCATCAGTGAGGGATGCCACAGTGGAGTGATCAGGGGGGATGGAGGTGGAGGAGGGGCCCATTGCAACCCAGCCCACGGGGTCAGATTGGGGCATATTGGCTGGTGCTCAAGCTGCACCCCTGGCCCAGAGACATGATAATGTGTAGTCCACTGTGGATGGTTCTGTGAAACCTCCTGTCCGGGGCCATCAGCTGTGGCAGTGGCCACCTTCCTGGTATTCCTCCACCCAGACTGATGCCCTGCTTGGAGCCGATAAGTCCATCCGATTAGAGGTACAACCCTTGCTGGCAGGTATCGCCATGCAGATGGAAGCTATCCGTGATGCTGAAACATTTGCTCACAATGAGCTTGTACAGCATCATTGGCAGTTGTGTGACAACCTGGGCCAGTTTGAACCACATGCACTGCTGTTGGGTGTCTCTTTTTGCTGGACACTGCAATGGCCCCCTCATCCTTTTTCTCCTACGAAACCCTTTCGTCCTCCATGCAGGGGTCCCTGACACCTACCAACACAGCCACCTATGCACCAGTGCTACCACCACTGCCCTTTCTGGTTGTACCTTCATCCCTGCCTCAGGTGGAGTCCCTGAGATAGCAGATGGGGTGGTCACTGTGCCTGGCCAGGCACGGACACAGGAACATGCAGTGGAGGGAAGGCTGGCATCATCTAGTCAGTGGGTGTACCTCTAAAGCTTGCACTCTGCCCGGCAGCAGCAGATGGTGACTGTGAGAAGGCAGATTTGTACAGGCAATTCCACCCGGCTGAAGCAATTGGCACATGTGAGGCAGGAGGAGCACAGGGGAGCCATATAGACTATGACGTCTGTGTTTGGTCGCTACCAGGTGGCAGAGAGGATGCGGGCGAGGGAGGCTGTCGTGATGGTAGCCAGGGCTGAGGAGGCACAAAGGCGGGTGTTGAGGAAGGATGCCATCCTGGAGGATGCTTGCAGGTTGGCATAGGAGTATGAGAGACATATGGTGGCCACCCTGCAAGCTCTCCAGGCAAGAACAAGGTCTGTCAACAAGAGAAGGATGTAGATTGTGACTCTACCCTGGTCAAGGTGTTGTCAGAGATTGGAGACATGTTTCCTGCTGCCTTTACATATAGTTATATAGCATTAGGATTTTTGTGTGTTCATCCCTGTCAGTTTTACCCTTCCCATCATTTTATTGTAAATAGTTCATTTTCAATACAAGATTTCATCTAGTTCATTCCAGGCTTCTTGTAGTCTCTTTGTCTGTGTGCACCTTTGCTTTTTTCATGTTCTCCTAGTGCATATGTTCTGTGTCAGTCATGTGGAGTGTGGCCTCACTGTGTGAGTCATTTTAATACTGTGATGTTTGCTGGGGGATGTGTGTCCATGTGTTTGACATGTAAGAGCGGGGCCATCAGACAGCTGGAGGGGGCACAGGTTGGTTATCAGACTCAATTCCATATGCAGGGTCACTGCGTGTTTGGTGTCATCAGTGTGTTGGTGTTGTTGGAGAGAAGTATTGTCTTGTGTGTGTAATGGTGTACATACAGGTACGGTTGTGGTGATGTGTGAGATAATAATAATAATAATTTAGCATTTATATAGCGCTACGAACCCTCAGGTATCTGAGCGCTGTTTATTATTACCCACGGTTTATTATTACCCTCGGAAGGATGAAAGGCAGAGTTTGGCCTTGCCGGGATTCGAACCTGCATTAGCAGGCGCTGCACAGATGTCCAAGCGAGCGCTCTACTCGCTGTGCCACTTCAGCGGCATAGAGTCTCATGATGGTGTTTGGGGTCTCTCATTGGTGGTGGATACTCACATTTTCATGTGTATTGCCACGTGTTCCGCATGGTTTCGTTGTGTGTTGTATTTGGTGTCAGCCCATTCGCTTCTGCACATTCACTGCTGGAGGTGGAGTTTATTGTACGTTGATTTCTTTTCTGGTCCACTGATGTTTTGGTGTTCCTTTAGCACTTGCTTGACAATGTGTATGTGCGCAAACTTCTTTCACTGTTGTGGGTATTTGGCATTGTGGGTGTTGAGGTACAATGTGGCCTCACTGTGGTTGAGTGGGCTACAATCATCAGTTGTGCACTCAATAGTAGATTGCTGTTCCCCTCCCAAGGTACAGTCCCCCACCGCGCACATCTACAATCAGCCACTACCTTCTCTCATATTGTCCATCATCTCTGCCACTGGAATGCAGCGGTGTCCTATGATTGATTCTTCAGTCTAGCTGGACACATTATCAGCCTCCTTGACTAGCACTCCCTCTGGGCACCTCCATATCACCCAACCACAAGCATGTTCTATTTGGGTCGCTAGCAGGGACTTTGCAACCCCTACCTACCTACCTTCCTACATACCTACCTGTGTACAGGATATAATGCACACACACATTGTAAATCAGTTGTACAGATCTTTGATTCCTCATACTTTAGTCATCCAAGGGCATTTGACTTCAGCGCTTTGGGGGCATTGCAATGGCATTATGCAAATACCACATTGCATTGGGATCTCACATGTACATGACATTGTCAAAGTGCATCTTGTGCAACAGTATGGTGTCCAGTTGACATTCAGCGGCATGTGGTCTACCATTGAGTAATGGGGGAAGCTATAGTCCTGGATTCAACTGCAGTGATCCCAGTTGTTCATGTTGGAGG
Source organism: Ambystoma mexicanum (assembly GCF_040938575.1). Taxonomy (NCBI): domain Eukaryota; kingdom Metazoa; phylum Chordata; class Amphibia; order Caudata; family Ambystomatidae; genus Ambystoma; species Ambystoma mexicanum. The sequence continues at coordinate 70,730,089 of NC_090925.1, forward strand.
AGGATATGTTCCAGGTGTAATTCATGTCGGTTGTTGCTACACAGTGGATGAGTTGGGGACCAAACTTGCAAGGGCTGCCCAGAGTAGTGGGAGGAGGTCAGTGGGGGTTTTGGGAGGAGAGTGGACTAGCAGGGGGCTGCCTGGGGGTTGGAGCCGTGGTCAGTGGGGGTGGTGGGAGGTGTCAGGACTTGAGGGGGCTGCCTGAGGGTTGGAGTGTAGGTCAATGGGGGTGGTGGGAGGAGAGTCTACTATCAGGGGGTGGCCTGTGGTAGTGGGCAGAGGTCAGTGGGGCAGTGGGGGTTTCAGGAATAAGGTGGACTAGCAGGGAGGTGCTTGAGGGTTGGGGTGGAGTTCAGTGCGGGAGATGTCAGGACTTGAGGGGGCTGCCTGGGGTTTGGGGCAGAGGTCAGTGGCAGTGTTTGGAGGAGCGGGGAATACAAGGGGGCTGCATGGGGGTTGGGGCAGAGTTCACTGGGGATGTTGGGAGGAGGGTGGACTAGCAGGGGGCTGCCTGGGGTTTGGGGCAGAGGTCATTGGGGGTGGTGGTAAGTGTGAGGACTTGATGGGGCTGCCTGGTGGTTTGGGTGGAGGCCCATGGGGTGGTGGGGGGAGGGTGGACTAGAAGGGGGGTGCATGGGGTAGTGGGCAGAGGTCAGTGTCAGTGTTGGAAGGAGTGTAGACTACCAGGGGCCTGTCTGGTCTTTGGAACAGAGGTCAGTAGGGGTAGTGGGGGATGTCAGGAATTGAGAGGGGTGCCTGGGTGTTCGGGCTGAGATCAGTGGTGGTGTTGGGAGGAGGGTGGACTAGCAAGGGGCTGCATGGGGTGGAGGTCAGTGGGGGTGGTGTTTGGTGTGAGGACTTAAGGGGGCTGCTATGATTTAGGGGTGATGGGTCGCAATTCTGATGGGATTCCACTTGAATTTAGGGGTGACAGTATGCAGTTTGGGTGCTGCTTGAACTTAGGGGTGATGGTACATAGTTTAGCTGACACTTGGAGTTATGGGTGACGTACAGCAGTTTCTCCAAGGTGCTGCCTCGAGTTACGGGGGACAGTATGCAGTTTCACCATTGTGCATGATCGTGGTGCAAAGGTAGGCACAAATGTTGTTTGTTGGTGTAGTTTTTGTTTGAGTGGGCAGGCATTTTGTGGGCATTCCGTGTGCAACTCACTGATGTTTGTACTGCAGGTTACTTGCGCTTTAGAATCCATGAATCAGTGAACAGCACAAAGATGTTTGCATGCGCAAGTAGGCTTGATGTTATATATGACGCTAAGTAGTTAGCATGGACCTGACATGTTTTCTATAAATTGCGCCCTTAGACTCTTTTTCCTTCAGACGAACAGTACAATTTTGACCATTCTTCATCACCCATTGGGGCAAGGAAAATTCATCCAAAAGAAAATCAGACCATGTAATCTAGCAGGATGACTAAGATTCCCCAAAACTGAGCTCCTGACAGCCCTTTGCTACAGCAGTCAATACTAAAATGGATCATAATGTACAATCATGATTGCTAGACATGGGAATTCAATGCCAGAAAAGATCGGCATGCTGCCGGAACACCTCCTCTTCCAGATAGTACTGAAGACCTAGAAGAGCACACATCCTATGGAATCTATAAGGAGTCAAACATGGCCAGTGTAATATCAACATCTGGATTCTACAATAATACAACTCCGTAGCAGGTGAATACATCCTCAGGCAGACAATGAACATATCAGAAAGAGGCTGCAACAAAGAAACTGACAAGAGGCCAATCACCAGCCAGACTGCAGCTCCATCTATGTTTTAAATAGCAACAAACAGCATCTATGTGAAGGACACACTACCCTGGTCTTTTGGGGGTGTTAGAACAACATTAACAAATTATGAGGGGGCCTATAGTTCAATTAACAGGGAATGTCCTTATTTAAACAGTAGCGTAACAGGAAGTTTTGGACAATTGCCAACTGTATTAAAGTTTCAGTGAAAATAACCAAACAATAGTCTGTATTCCTAAAGCAAGGCAGACAGTCTATACTTTGGAATAGAACCCACGTGGTTAAGGGCACAGTTATTTCTAACAGAGTAAGAAACTACTGTGGGTTTTAACACCCACGCTTAGCAGGGCTGTGTAGGAAGACAGGAAAGGATAGATTTAGATTCTGAATTTCCCGTCCTTGTGGCATAAACTGTCCCTGAGTAGCGCTGCTTGACCGCCTACAAAACCAGGGGAAAGGATAAGAAGAGACACTAAGTTCTTCTAGATGTTGAACACCGTTCAGCCTTGCATCAAAGTGCCCAATAACCACTTTCTTCCCCTATGTGTATGCATGGGAAGAGAAAAATACCAGATCTAAAAACAGTGCTTGCGTGATGGGGAGAGCGTCCATCCACTGGATTATCTCGCAGTTTATTTGCCAGGGATTGTACGTCCACCCCCATCCACTGTTGTTAAAACAGGAATGACTACAAGTCAGGTAAGGAAACTTCTGACGTTGAATTCAGACCTACATAAAAACTCACAACATAAATTCTCCACTTGCCTAGTTATTGATCTTCTTTACTATAGCGAGTGTAAAGTTGTAAAAAATTGCTCATGTATAGAAAGTGAGTTTGCTATCTATCATTTGTAGCAATTACTGTCTACTGGTTTCAGCGACTCATGTTTGTTGGGTCGCTTTCTTTAGGACAGTCTTTTTCTCAATGTTTACACCACGGGAGTGAGAGAGCTCAGTTCAATCCCCCCAAGTGTGATTTCTGGTCGGGAAAGTGGGTAATTAATACTTTACCACCTCCTCGGTGTGGCAGGGCTGCAGCAGACAGGTGATCTGTGGCAAAACAGAAGGATAACTTAAGTGCACACAGCACCATTGGTTGTTCACTGCCAATAAATGGTTTTAAGATCAGCACTTTTATAATGCTGATCCTATTCTTAGAAACACTACGCTGGGTGTGGTGTGGTTTACCTCTTATCATCTTGATTATTCAAGGGTTGGACATACACTGGTATTTAAACCGGAAACCCGGGACCCAACCGGACGTGGTTTTCTATTTAACAATTGTCACAATGGCCCTCCCCTATATCTCACTTGCGATTACTCCAATGGAATTTTTTCTTGGTGTCTAAATCACATGCATAGACACTAACCTGCAAGGTGGATGTTGTAGTTTCGCAGGTTGTCTCCTTAGGTATCAGGCGTAACTGTCACCATGGTTCGAGTCTTAATGTCGCATTCCTGGGTCAAGATAAATTAAAGGAACTCTATTGGGATCTGTATATTTACTAGGAAGCACTACCTGATTAGTGCGCTCAAAAACGCACTGCAAACAGGCACAACGGCTCTGTGCTGGAGGATGCTCCATGCCAGAGCTGCACTCCATTTTGCATGCGCCCAGTGTTCTCTACGGCTTATCGTACTACAATGCGTCCGCTGCTCCGTAACTCTTCTCCCCTCACCGCGTCCACGTGTCGATGTTGCAGGAGGGCGGATCTTGAGCCCTTCAGAGATCATGTGACGACCATCTAGCGTCGTCCGTGTCATGCATCGTGGCTTCGCGTCCAATCACGTGCGCCCGGAAGTCAGGCATAACTCCGGACATGTTTGGTGAGGGCGGGCTATCGCGACCTCGTTTGTTGACTATAACTATGGCGACGCACCCAAAAGCGAAACACATTCTGTGTAGGCGGTTAAGTTAGTGTCATAAACCATCCTTTCTGTGCTATTGTGTAGCACTGTCTCAATGTGGGCCTCACTGATCGGGTCGCCTCATACGAGAGTTGGAGCTCGTATGTGACCGTAGGGTTGTGAAATTCTCACGTAGCGAAAGCACTGTGACAGCGTGCTAAATCTGTGATGCAGGGCTGCAGAGTCTCGCTAATAGAAGTGCATCTTGTTGGTCTCTAGTCAACGCATTCAGGTATCCTGGACCTTGTGGTCAACTGTTCATTGCGAGTGTTTGCCACACAATGCTCTCGTTCAGTCCCACCTTGTCTAATTGTAGACAAAAATCAATTTCTGCTCTCTTTTAAGGAGAAGGTTGGCCATATCTCTGCCTCGTCTTGGGCAGTTCACCTTTTCTATAATGGTCCATGTGAAATCATTGGCTTTATGTATGTATGTTTTAAAATGTTCAATTAAGGGAGCATTTTCCCTTGCGGTTCGTATACAGGACATATGCTCTTGAATACGCTTTTTAATGGCTCTCGTTGTCATCCCTATATAGTTTTTGTTACATGGGCATGTGATCAGGTAGATCACGTTAGAAGTGTTGCAGTTGCTTAATGATTGTTGTTTCCACGGAGTGGGTAGGCCCAACTGCAGTGTTTGGGATTTTCTAGTTAGGGCACAGACGTTACATTGGCCGCATGGTGTATGTCCGCATGGAGATGCAGTGGCCCACAGTGTGGTCTGTCTTGTCGGATCCCGGGGTGGTATGTATGAGTGAATCAGGGTATCTCGTGTGTTTTTTCTTTTTTTGATGGAAAAACGTCGTATTGGTAATGTGAACATCCCCATGTTCAGTAATGGCCAAAGTTTGATAATTTCTCTTTTGATTTGATTAACTTTGTTGGAATAACTAAACACTGCAGTGATGGTGTTTTCGGCTACTGGGCCTGTTTTTTGCTGAAGAGCGATAGCCCGCGTGATATTTTTCGCTCTTTTACGGGCCATTTTGATTGTTTTAATGGGGTAACCTCTCTCCACCAGTTTTTCTGGTAGAATCTTGCCTTGGGAATCATATTCTTGTACAGTTGAACAGTTTCGCCTATAGCGCAAAAACTGACCAAAGGGTAAATTTTCCCGTAAACTGGTTGGGTGGAAGCTTCTGTAGTCTAACAGTGCGTTTCGGTCTGTAGGCTTCCTGAAAACGGTGGTCGATAAATGTCCTCCGTCAGTTTTAATTTCTACATCTAGGAAGTGGATCACTTCTTTGGAGATGTTGTGGGTGAATTTCAGAAAAGGATTCAGAGAGTTGAGCTAGTCCAGAAATTGCACAAATGAAGTTTCTGTCCCTGTATATATAGCCAAGATGTCATCTATGTATCTTGTCCACAGGGATATCTGTGATCGAAAGGGATTCGTTGTTGTGTAGATGTGTTGCTCTTTGAATTCTGCCACGTACAGATTGGCTAGAGATGGAGCAAATGTCGCACCCATCGCAGTCCCCGAGTATTGTTGATAGAAGGTTTCATTGTATAAAATGAAATTCTGGGTTAAGGCCAATTCAGCTAATTGCATAATGAACTCTATTGGCACTGCCAACGAGGTCTCCAATTCCCGTAGCACTTTCTCCACTATTTCCAGTGTTGCTGTCTGTGGTATGTTTGTGTAGAGTGCCTCAATGTCTAATGTCACCAAAAATGGTGTAGTCTGATCGAAAGTGACTTCATGGAGCATATTTAAGATGCTCATTGTATCTTTCAAATATGAACGCATTTTCAGGATTTCAGGTTTTAAAAAAAAATCCACGAACTGCGACAAAGGCTCCAGTATGGATTCAATTCCAGCTACAATTGGCCTACCTGGGGGGGGGTGACATGCCCTTATGCAGCTTTGGTAGTGCATAAAATAGTGGTAATTTGGGAAACCTTGGTGTAAGAAAGGGGGCTTCTTTAGTGATGATGTATTCCTTGCATGCTGCTTCCTCCACTAGACTTGCGATGGTACACCGCAGAGACTGTGTAGGATCTCCTCTCAGGATCTTGTAATGATTAGGATTGTCCAATAGTTTGGCTACCATAGCGTCGTAATCGCCTGAGTTTATTATGACTGTGGCGCCCGCCTTTGTTGGCTTGTTTGATGGTCAGTGCCGAATTATTTTTCAGATCTTGGAGTGCCTGTCTTTCTGGCCTGGAGAGGTTTTGAAAGCTATGTTTATCTACTTTTTCTAGTTCATCTAGTTTTTTGAAAATGGCTTTCTCAAAAACTATTGACTCTGCAGAGGGAGTTGGAGGGTAATAGGTCGATTTGGGATGTAGACCTGTAGTGTCTTGTTCTCTTAAATTCTCAGGGACTTGTTCACATTCTCCAAAATGTTGCCGTAACCAAATGTTTCTCATTAGTCTGGCCACTTCGATTCTAGTCTGAAAAGCATCATGACGCGTCATTGGAACAAAACTCAGTCCCTTTTGTAGGGCCCTTGTTTCTGCGTCAGTAAGGGTGTGATCCGACAGATTCATCACTAGTAGTTGGGTTGTTGTTATTGTATGCTCCTGCCCCTGCTCCTGGTTACCACTGGTGATCCTTGCATTTGGCCTCTGCTGCGTCCCTCTCCTCTTTGGCCGCGGTATAAAAAAGAGGCCCTAAGGCTGGCATTTTGTCCTCTCTGATTGGTGTTAACAAATTGGACACCCCTGTCTCGTGATTGATCCCGGGGCCTTTTGTCATTTCGTTCTTGTTCTCCCGAAGTTCCTGGTCTATTGTCCTCATCTGAGCTTCCACTCGAGAAGCTCCATTGGGCGGGAGTATTCAATTTCTTCTGGTTACTGCGTCTAGGTTGCCACCCCCGCCTGTTGGTATTGTTCGGTTGTTGTGCTGTTTCTGCTTGTGGTTCATCATAGTAGCAGTCAACGGTGTATGGGTAAGTGTTTTCGTGCGTGAATGTTGCTATATCCTTTTTCAGTTTATTGATCTTTTTATTCAAATTCAGATCTTTGAATTCTGTGATCATGGAGTTCAGCTCATCTAGCTTTTTCTTGAAGTTGTCAAGGACTTCCGTTGACTTTAGTTGGTCAATTTTGAGTTCTATTTCACTCATGAGTTTAATTGAGACGGTATTGGCCGTGTTGCTAATCAGTATTAGCCAGTCTCTTGTGCACTTGTTTGCAATAAAACTCCAGTCATTTCGGAACTGTATCTGATCTAAAAATATTCTAGGTTCTATACGGATAACTAGCCCATCCGGTGCTGCTTGTGCACGTAGATATTCCGTCATAATTAAGCCGTGTAAATCTGTCCTGATCAATTTCTTCTTAAGACCTTCCAATTCATTCCATACATCGCCATTAGTGATGGTTGCAGGTATTGTACCATCTGCTAAGGGGGAGGGTGCTGCTCAGATGGTCTCTACTAGGTCATCCGCAAACGCCAGATAATTTGATTCAGACATCATGTTTATGCTTATGTCAGCCATCTTGGTTGGTCAATGTTTACTGATTCGAGGTAAAACAACCACCAGGGTTGTGTTTCAAACTGGATGTTGTGAATATAATCCGGGAGTTTTATTAGATATCCACTTTCTAAGTCCCAATCCTGTGGGAGGTTTTTGCGCCCACGGCTGTCGCCGTTAGACATTAACAAATTATGAGGGGGCCTATAGTTTAATTAACAGGGAATGTCCTTATTTAAACAGTAGCGTAACACGAAGGTTTGGACAATTGCCAACTGTATTCAAGTTTATGTGAAACTAACCAAACAATAGTCTGCATTCCTAAAGCAAGGCAGACAGTCTATACTTTGGAATAGAACCCACGTGGTTAAGGGCACAGTTATTTCTAACAGAGTAAGAAACTACTGTGGGTTTTAACGCCCATGGTTAGCAAGGCTGTGTAGGAAAACAGGAAAGGATAGATTTAGATTCTAAATTTCCCTTCATTGTGGCATAAACTGTCCCTGGGTAGCGCTGCTTGACCGCCTACAAATCCAGGGGAAAGGATAAGAAGAGACGCTAACTTCTTCTAGATGTTGAACACCGTTCAGCCTTGCATCAAAGTGCCCAATAACCACTCTCTTCCCCTATGTGTATGCATGGGAAGAGACAAATACCAGATCTAAAAACAGTGCTTGCGTGATGGGGAGAGCATCCATCCACTGGATTATCGCTGTTCCTGCTTGCGGTTCATCATATTAGCTGTCAACGGTCTATGGGTACGTCTTTTCGTACGTCCGCGGCCAAAGAGGAGGGGGACACAGCAAAGGCCAAATGCAAGGATCACCAGTGGTAATCACAGTGTTTTCGCTACCTGAGGATTCCACAACCCTACGGTCACATACGAGCTCCAATTCTCATATGAGACGACCCGATCAGTGAGGCCCACATTGAGACAGTGCTACACAATAGCACAGAAAGGATGGTTTATGACACTAACTTAACCGCCTACACAGAATGTGTTTCGCTTTTGGGCGCGTCACCATAGTGATAGTCAACAAACGAGGTCGCGATAGCCCGCCCTCACCAAACATGTCCGGAGTTATGCCTGACTTCCGGGCGCATGTGATTGGACGCGTAGCCACGATGCATGACACGGACGACACTAGATGGTCGTCACGTGATCTCTAATGGGCTCAAGATCCGCCCTCCCGCAACATCGACTTGTGGACGCGGTGAGGGGAGAAGAGTTACGGAGCAGCGGACGCATTGTAGTACGGTAAGCCGTAGAGAACACTGGGCGCATGCAAAACGGAGTGCAGCTCTGGTATGGAGCAACCTCCAGCACAGAGCCTTTGTGCCTGTTCGCAGTGCGTTTTTGTGCGCACTAATCAGGTAGTGCTCCCCAGTAAATATACAGATCTCAATAGAGTTCCTTTCATTTATCTTGACCCAGGAATGTGACATTAAGACTCGAACCATGGTGACAGTTACGCCTGATACCGAAGGAGACAACCTGCGAAACTACAACTTCCACCTTGCAGGTTAGTGTCTATGCATGTGATTTAGACACCAAGAAAAAATTCCATTGGAGTAATCGCAAGTGAGATATAGGGGAGGGCCATTGTGACAATTGTTAAATAGACAACCACGTCCGGTTGGGTCCAGGGTTTCCGGTTTAAAAACCAGTATATGTCCAACCCTTGAATAATCAAGATGATAAGAGGTAAATCACACCACACCCAGCGTAGTGTTTCTAAGAATAGGATCAGCATTGTAAAAGTGCTGATCTTAAAACCATTTATTGGCAGTGAACAACCAATGGTGCTGTGTGCACTTAAGTTATCCTTTTGTTTTGCCACAGATCACCTGTCTGCTGCAGCCCTGCCGCACTGAGGAGGTGGTAAAGCATTAATTACCCACTTTCCTGACCAGAAATCACACATCGGGGGATTGAACTGAGCTCTCTCACTCCCGTGGTGTAAACATTGAGAAAAAGACTGTCCTGAAGAAAGCGACCCCAACAAACATGAGTCGCTGAGTCCGGTAGACAGTAATTGCTACAAATGATAGATACCAAACTCATTTTCTATACATGAGCAATTTTTTACAACTCTCCACTCGCTATAGTAAAGAAGATCAATAACTAGGCAAGTGGAGAATTTATGTTATTTGTGTCTTTTTATGTAGGTCTGAATTCAACGTCAGAAGTTTCCTTACCTGACTTGTAGTCATTCCTGTTTTAACAACAGTGGATGGGGGTGGACGTACAATCCCTGGCAAATAAACTGCGAGTTAATCCAGTGGATGGACGCTCTCCCCATCACGCAAGCACTGTTTTTAGATCTGGTATTTGTCTCTTCCCATGCATACACATAGGGGAAGAGAGTGGTTATTGGGCACTTTGATGCAAGGCTGAACGGTGTTCAACATCTAGAAGAAGTTAGTGTCTCTTCTTATCCTTTCCCCTGGATTTGTAGGCGGCCCAGCAGCGCTACCCAGGGACAGTTTATGCCACAAGGAAGGGAAATTTAGAATCTAAATCTATCCTTTCCTGTCTTCCTACACAGCCTTGCTAACCGTGGGCGTTAAAACCCACAGTAGTTTCTTACTCTGTTAGAAATAACTGTGCCCTTAACCATGTGGGTTCTATTCCAAAGTATAGACTGCCTGCCTTGCTTTAGGAATACAGACTATTGTTTGGTTAGTTTCACGTAAACTTGAATGCAGTTGGCAATTGTCCAAACCTTCGTGTTACGCTGGTGTTAGAACAACACCAGTCTCATCAATGGACCAGATATATGAAAGACCCCCATGGCATAGCCGCACCCAGAGCCAATATTTCCCACCATCTCTACAACATTCGTAAGATCTGATCCTCCCTCACCTTCCACACTTCTAAACTCTTAATCTCATCTCTCATCTTCTCGTGTCTCTTCTACTGCTCTTCTCACTTCTTTGGACTCCATATCTCTTATCTGACCCCCCTCAAATCCATCTACCACTCCTCTCTCTGTACTCTCTGTCTCCTAGGTCTTCGCAACTCTATATCCTCCTCGTTCTCCCTCCTTGGCTGACTTCCCTTCCTCTCCCAACTTAGGTTTCAATTTCTCTGTCTGGCTTTCAAATCTCTCCATGACTCCCCCCCTTACATCTCTTTGCTCCTCTCATTGTACACTCCATCCCGCTCTCTTTGCTCCGCTGATCTCTTCTTACTCACTGTACCCCCTTCGCCATTTGCCTTTTCACGCTTCTGTTCCTTTCAGCTCTTGGCCCCCCTGCACTGGAACTCCTTACCTCTCTCCATCCACTCCATCCCCACCTACTCCTCCTTCCGCACCGCCTTGAAAGCCCTCCTTCTTCACTCCCCCCATGACTTTCCTTCTTTCCTCTCTCCAGCCTTCTCCCCTGTCCCCCATCCCCTTCATACCTCCCTCTTCCCCCCCTTTTCACACCCTCTGGAATTTAAATCAGACAACTGAGGTTTTGTTCCCCTTCCCTGGCTACCCCCTCTCCCTTCCTCCTCACCCTTCCCTCACCTGCTTCATCTAAGGAAACTGTTCTACGTATTGTTACACTGGTTTGTATCATGATTGTAAATATGCTTCTCCCATTATTGTACCTTGTTGTTATATTATAAAGCGCTTTGGATTAAAGCGCTATATAAACCTAATAAACATAACAATACCAGATACCAACTAATCTTCCAACCTCCTGCCCTGAGCATCACCACATCCCTTCACACCACCGCTTGACTAATCTTTTTAAGCACTTTATATGCATACATGAGCCCAAATGGGTCACCACAAAAACTCCCCTCTCATAACAAACATCCCCCTTCTAGGGTGCGTCATGGCCGGTCTCACCAGACACCATGCCAAAATTAAAAAAAAACATTCCTACGAACAGAGCTGTTATTTCCTATCATGAGCACCACAGCAACGTAATCTCCTCCTTGTAAACTGAACTCACACTCAAACATCTCCAGTCCAAAATATAAGTACATGTCCTCAAGAGCCAAGACGCCACGAAAATGGAAGAAGTCTTGCTGGACAGGACGCAGTCGCAACCGTAACAAAGCGCAGTCCTTGTGATCAGAGGGCAAAGTGAAACGTGTTTTGCTGGAAAAACATGACTGGACAGGTCATCCAAGACACAACAAAGCAACAGCAGAAATATTCAAAACTTTCAAACCATAATAGGACACACCTAGACCATGAAAAACATTAGAAAAGTATTCTAAGCTTATGTGGCTGTCCTTCTGTATTTTGCTCATACTTTTCTAAGGGATGAACTTGTGTGACATTTGGAACTTTTCGAAGCCTTTTTCACTGATCATAGGGTTTGTAGCGCTATATAAACGCTAAATTATTATCATTATTATTATTATTATTATTATTATTATTATAGACTCTGAATTTTTGAACATAGGTTTTGTAATTTGGTAATTCCGATTTCTTTAATTTTCAGTGTCCAGTGCACGCTCTGCTGCTTTTATGACGCACTTTTAGCTTTCACCCACTGTCTGAGAGGGTCTGTCCTCCAGAGACTAAAGAAGAACCTCAGGAAGATGTTCCTGGATGTGCTGTGTCCCTGTGGGTCTCTTTATTTCATTGCAGTTTAGTAATAATTGCCTTTGCTTTGTAAGGATGCCTTTTTGGTGTTGTGCCACCATAAAGATAGGCAGTGTCTTTAGCACAAGAGACTTGAACCTTCCCTGTACCGGGCGATCTGTAGTGATTTTGAGGCCCGGGATACACACACATTTGGGGCCCCACCTGAACCCAAAGGAATGAAGAGTCGAATAACCTCCCCCTTTTGTCACATCACAATCACAGCCCATATCTTGATGTGCTGTGCCGGCATTGATCATAATAAGCATGGCTACTCACTACACATCTCTTCATCTCCTTCATCAGGATAACAAACTAGTGGTATTTAAATCCAAGACAAGAGGGCCTCATTACAAGTTTGGTGGAATTCCAGTGGAAAATCTGATAGAACACTGCCAAACAGAATTAAAGTTACTGCCATTTGGTCCTGAGGATTTACTGCTGTATTACAAGAAGAGGTTGGCGGTGTAAAACCCTGTTTTCTGGAGTCCATAGGACTCCATAGGGATTTTGGCAGAGTTTCACCGACTTCAGGTGGTAGGGAGGTCATTTTAACTCTAACTTTTGGTTTATAGGTAAACCTCCCTCCCTACCACAAACTCATAGTTTGGTGGTGCAATTATGCAGTGGTAATGCAGGGTTAGCGGAATTACTGCCACGTTGCTGCCATTTTTTATTGCATCGCCGACCATGAGGCCCAAGTTGTGTTCTAGCCAAGGGACAGGTCACATTTTACCAAAGCAGCCACAGGGAAGGTATACAGGTTGCAGAGTAGATGCAGGAAACAGATTAGTAGCCCTATGAAAAAGATACAATTTCCCGAGCAGTAACACAGGACTCAGATAAGCAGCCTTGCAGACTGTGCATGCGCTCAAGATGGATGAAAGGATCAATTGGAACCATGAGGGAGCTCTTTTTGAAGCGTGCAGCCTGAGAACTAAATCATTCTTATGGGCTGGCAATCTTGAAATAGGGGCTGGGAATTTAGACATGTTAGCCATTATGAATGAAACAAGTTGCTCAGGGTAAGGCACTACGGTTACATATTTTCACTGGGATGTGAGCCCAAGATGTGAGCCCAGTCTGCACTTTCAGCACTTAACCACGATTTTCCCATTTCCTTTCTTACAGCAAAGTGCAATTAATTATGAATGTTTGACATTAACAAACTAAACCAATACTCTGTGTTGTGGACCTGCTTTGGAAAGTAAATACACAACATAATAAGCCAACATGACAATATATATATATATATTAATCATTATGAAAACGTGTCCTGCACAAGGAGATTGATTCAACTGTAGCTTTATTTTCTCCATCCTCAAGGGAAGCATGCACGTACCAGATACTAATTGATGTGAGTTTGAAAAATTGCACCTGGATGTTAATACTGTATTTCAAATCTCTAAAGACTATCAACAAAAAAACAACTGTGTGAGATGAACTCCTGACTATAGTTCTTGTTTGACCGAGGTGCAGATTGCTATTTGTGATGTGAAGAACATTTGAATTTGTACACAGCAACAAAGCATTATTTGGGTCAAATAAGCAGACAAATAAACCAAAAAGTAAACTCACAAGTAACATTTCTCAGCTGTCTACCGTCTAGGGCCACTTCCATTTAAATAGTCTCTATGAAAAGAGAGGCAATGGGCTAAGCCTGCTACCAGGATGGCAGAAGGATAAACCTTTCGAAGAAGACAGCATACAGTGATTTGTCCCAGGACCACATTATCATCCAGTGGTAAATCGGATATGACCATCGACACTTTGGCTCCAAAGTATCTAACCTGGCTGCCTTATCACCTCTCCAGACTCATGCTTTATGCTTTTGATTGGTGATGGCTGTCCAGTTTTTAGTACCCGTTTCTAGAGCTGCACCAGGCTGATGCTATGTTGCTTTGTAAAACGTGTGCATTCTTGTGCAAGTGTGTTGTTTTGTAGCATCACCATCGTGTTTGTTATCCTCAGAGAGAGGAATGGCTGAGTCTGTCTTGCTGGTATTTGGTCCTGCGATCTGGTATGTGCACAGATCTCTCCAATGTTTTAACAGACTGAGCTATCTTCTAAGCAATCCAGCCACTGAAGCGTACCAATATATTTTAACGTTGGTTCTTGCACATAATTAATATATTCCCTAAAGAAAGAAAGGTGAAAATGCTACTGGAGTTGTGCTACCGTAAACACACAAACTCAACGTGAACACAGCAGAATTATGGGAGTAATTTCTGAGCTCTAACCTTTGTCGCCAAGAGCAGCCGGGCATCAGGCTCAGAGCCCTCAGCAGTGCACGGCATGTGCTATTCATGGCCATCAAGTGTCAAGAGACTATGAACATGCAAGAAGTGCTGCTATAGAGGAGCCAGCAGCATATCATAACCAAGCCCAGATCAGAAGACAAAGTGAAACGTGTTTTGTTTGAAAATAATGACTAGACAGGTTGTCCAAGCCACAACAGAGCAGCAGCAAACATAAGGTTGAGTCCACCTGGGAAGCCATACCTTAGCCTGAGAACTGGTCACTTACCTTTGAAAGACTAATCACTGTGAATACACGATCTATACATTTTTCATTCAATATTCAATATCAATTATTATTCAATTACCTCCCAAGTTTAAAAGAAATATCGCAACAGCTTACTATATGAACATGCTTAGTCGGGATAGATGAGCAGTTCTATTCGGCAAGAGCAGAGGGCGTTCAGGGCTGGGCAAGAAGAAGATATACACTCTGAGGCAGAAGCAGAGAAGCACAGCTTAGACAAGGTGGATAGTCAGCCCCATATGAGGATGATGGCTGCAGGACTCATGGTGCCCAAGGCTTGCTCTCAGCTTTCCCTTCCTCGCTGATCAGGTTATATTAAGAGAGCTGCATCATTACACCTCTAAGGGTTCATTAATACTTCATCCCTGGAGATGAAAGTGACATGCCTTGGCTAATTACAGACTTGTTTCTTTGCCTGCAAGGGTGTAACTCGCTTGATTAAAGGGTGTGGTGATTCCATGTCACAATTATCAGCAAAAGACATTCTCATTATAAAGTCTATGTATAATGGAACGGGGGAGAGTGTTACCCAAGAGTAACAATAATCTAAGCTCTGTAATTACAGGGGTTACTGCTGCCCAATGAAATGATAATCAATTCATCCACCTTGGCAGGGTGACCGGCTGAGTTGGCCCTTTAGCATGATATGATATAATAGGGCATTTATAATGCGCCTATACACAGGTGTTTCAAGACGCAAAGCGGCAAGGGAGGGGGAACCAAGGGAAGACAGAGACATCGATCCTACTAGGCCAGGTGTCATTCAGATCGCGCAAGTGCAGGGGAAGGGGGAAGAGGAAAAGTATGGAGTGTGAGGGGGTGGGGACAGTGCAGTACTTGGGATAATAGAATACATAAAACTATATGCGAAGTGGGGCCATCTGGTGGCAAGTGCAAGGGTAAGTGCAGCCAGGTGTCAAATGCTGGTGGGGGACTGTCGGAATACAGAAAACAGTCCTCAAGTGCGGGGTTTGCCAGGGAAGCAGTTCAGGTGTGTAAATGGCGGGGGAGGGGACCTGGGCCCGAGATCAGAGGGTGGCCAGGTAACCATACAGTTCAGCCAGGAATTCAGCAGGGGAGAGGAGGAGAGAAAGTGGAAGCAAAGAGGAAGGTTTTGAGGTGCTTCCGGAACCGGAGATGGTTCTCCTCAAGTTTCAGGGAGGCAGGGAGGCTGTTCCAGAGGCAGGCCCCAGCCAAAGAAAGAGATCTACCACCAACTTGTTGTTTGGAGAAGCGACTGACACTGAGGGAGTTGGAGGTGGGTGTGCGAAGAGCTTGAGAAGGAACATATTTAGGAAGAGAGAGTTGAAGGTATTGAGGCCCCAGGCCCCAGAAGGCATTGTGGACAATACATAGGGTTTTGAACTTAATCCTCGCAGCCACTGGGAGCCAGTGACAAGATTTCAGTCCTGGAGAGATACGATCCCTGGGCTTGAGGCCAAGGACAAGTCTTGCCTTCCAGTTCTGGATGAGTTGCAGCGGGTGGAGAGTAGAATTTAGAAAGAGGCTGTTGCAATAGTCCAGCCTTGAGAGAACCGGAGCTCTGGAGACAGTGACCTTCTGGGGGAAGGAGAGGAAAGGAAGAATACCTCTGATGAGGTGCAGCGGGTAGTGTGACTTCTCATCATCATCAGAGATGTGAGAAGAGAAGGAGAGGGTGGTGTTGAAGATGATCCAGAGGTTTTTAGACTTGCAGGTGGGAGCAGCAAGAGGTCCAAGAGAGGCCGGCCAAAGAGTGACAGGAAAGGAGAAAGGAGGGAGTGGGTGTGGCGATGAGGAGAATCTCAGTCTTACTGGAATTAAGGCAGAGTTCATTGGCGGCACACCACTCCTGGATAGCAGACAGACAGCAGAGATGAGAGATGGAGAACAGGTGGCCGAAGGTAGCCTGAAAATTAGCTGAGTGTCATCTGTATAGCACTGAAAGTTGGGGCAGAGAGCAGTAATGTGGTGGGCAAGAAGTGCCAGGTATTGGTTGAACAGCCAGGGAGAGAGGTTACACCCTGGGGGACACCACAGGTAGAGATTGAGATAGAAGAGAGGAAGGACCCAAGTTGGACCCGGGAGGGTTGATCAAAGAGGAAAGAAGTCAGCCACGCCAGGGCCTGACCGGTGATACCCAGGTTATCACAGAGATGGTTGAGCAGGATGGCATAGTTGACTGTGTCAAAGGCAGAAGAGAGATCAAGTAAGATGAGGACACAGGGGTTGTTGGAATCAGGGTTTGAGAGCAGGTCTTCATGGATGTTCAGGAGAGCAGTTTCCGTGCTTCTGGCAGCTCTGAAGCCAGACTGATGATCATGGAGACAACCAACAGCTTCAGTGTGGAGAGTAAGCTGGGAGATGGCCAGCTTTTCCAAGAGTTTGCCCAGGAAGGTATTGATGGAGATTGGGCGATAGTTAGCCGGGCAGGACGGGTCGGCAGAGGATTTCTTGAGAAGAGGGTGCACAAGGGAGTGCTTCAGGGGGGATGGGAAGACTCCAGTGGCAAAGGAGTGGTTGCAGAGGTCGGCCAGAGCAGGAGCCAAGGAGTCAATGTGGTCTTGATGGTTTTGGAGGAACAGGGATGGACCTGTTTTGATGAGACTTTCATAGATTGGACTTGTCTAGGAACCTCGTCTGGGGATAACAGGGGACAGGCAGAGAAGGAAGGAGGACAGGTGGCCAAGGAAGGGCCAGATGAAGAGCAGGGAAAAGAAGGGGGGGAGAGGAAGAGAGAGAGGACAGGATATCCTGAGTTTTAGAGATGAAATGAGAAGCCAGAGCCATGCAGAGGGCATGGGAAGGGACAGGAGAGGTAGAGACTGAAGCAGGATTGGCCAGTTCCCTGCAGATTTTAAAGAGTTCGGCTGAGTGGTTAGATGCCACAGAGACACAGACTTGGATGTGAGTTCTCTTCTTGGTGCAGACTGAGAGCCGGTATTGCCTTTGGAGCAGGTGGCAGACCAGTTTGTCAGAAGATGTACCAGAAGCTAACCATTTCCTCTCAGCCACCCTGCACTTGCATTTGAGGGTGACAAGGTCTGACTTGTACCAGGAGTTGCCCTTGGCTTTGGCCTTCAAGCGGATCTTCATGACAGGGGCAAGAACATCGAGAGTATCAGATATAGCAGAGTGGAGCATGGAAAGGGCTGTGTCAGGGTGTGAGTCCGCCAAAGTGTGAGGGGGGTGAGAAAGTGGCGGCAAAAGCCTCAACTGGCACAAGCGTCATGGGCCGGATAACCGAGAAGGTGGGTGGCAGTGCTGCAATTGGCTTAGCCTCGGGGGAAGAGAGAGTGAGCTGGGAGGAAAGGAGAACGTGATCACTCCAGAAGAGAGGAGTGGTGAGAGGGACAGAGAGGGGAAGGTCTGAGGAGATCAGAACATCCAGAGTGTGCCCTGCAGAGTGAGTTGGGCCAGAGGGGAGAATAGAGAGTGAGAGAGAGTTGTAGAGGTCACAAAAGAGTCCAGAGGAAGGACAGGAAGCATCCAGGTGGATGTTAAAGTCTCCAAGAAGGAGAAGTTGAGTGGTTGAGACCAGGAGTGAAGAGGAAACGTCCGCTCATTCAGAGTGGAAGGAGGAGATCTGACCAGGTGGCCAATAGAAAGTAGCCACAGTAAGGGAATGGCTAGGAGAGAGAGGCTGCAGACAAGGCATTCAAAAGAGGAGTAGGCCTGCATAGGAATAACAAAGGCAGGTATCCTCTCGGGGAAGATCAGGGCTACACCCCCTCCAGAGCGGTTGGACCTGGAGAGGATCTTATAGCCGTCATGGAGGAGAGTGTCAACGCTCGTGACAGAGCTGGCCGTGAACCATGTCTCGGTGAGGCCGAGGACATCGAGGCCAAGATCCTCCTGCAGGTGGCAGATGTCAGAGGAATGTTTGACAGCTGAGCGAGAGTTAAGAATGGCAATATGAAGAAGGTTGCCGTCCTTGAAAGACTTCCGGGGAGGGTACAAATCAGAGGTACGCCCTGCGGAGGTTTAGAAGAGGAAGGAGGAGAGGGCAAGTTTGCCAAGGAGGAGACAGCAGGGGAAGGCGAAGAAGCCGTGGACGGAAGAGAGGGGACAGCAGGAGAACGAAGGAAATTGATGAGTCTATCAAAGAGGAGAAGATTGATAGAGGGCCTTGGAACAAGTTGGTACCATTCAAGTAAACATTGATGATGACCTTAAAGGAGTGGAAGGAGACCAGGAGTGTCCTCCCACCGGGTGCCACCATTGATGGGAGAAGAAGAGAAAGGAGAAAGCACAGAGACCATATGAGAGGTCTGGCCAGGGATCGACAAAGAGTATGACGGTGAAGGTTTGCCTAGAAGCACCACTGGTATATGTGTCAGCGATAGGGAGTCCTGGGTTGGAGACCAGGATATCTTTTTTAAACTTCTTCCTACCAGATTTAGTGAGGAGAGCAGGATAGCCAATAGAGAAGCAGTTAGAAAAGATAGGAGGGATGAGATTTTAGAACTGTCAGCTTCAGGGATGGCTGCCTGAAGGCTGAGCTCCTGCACCTGGACTGAATCCCTACTCTACACTGTGATGGCTGAACCAACTTCACCTGATACAAAACAACCAGCAAAGAGGCAGAAGGGGACTGGTGAGAAATCTTCAGATGAGAGAGTTGATAAAATTCTGGACATGCTCACAAAGCTGACTTTGGATGTAAATGAGATCAAGGATAAGATGTCCAGTGCGGATGAGAGATACTTTGAACTCACTTCAAATTTTAACAGAGTGGAGTCTCATTTGACTGATGTGGATAGCACAGTGGAAAGGATGGGAAACCAAATCAGAGATTTACAATCAAAAAATGAGAGATTGTTTCTGAAGCTCTCTGAGCAGGAACATTTTTCTAGGCGGAACAATGTGAGGGTGGCTGGCCTTCCTGAGGACTTGGAGAGGGGCAAACCCCTTGAATTTATTGAGAGAGTTTTGGTTTCTGTCCTTAAACTGGGTCCCAAGGTGCACCTAGAATTGGAGAGGGCCCACAGGAGTTTAGGACCTAAGCCAGCTCAAGGCCAGCGATCCAGACATTTTGTGGTTAAGTTCCTGCGCTTTCCAACCAAAGAAATGGTGTTGAGGAAAGCCCATGAATTACGTGACCTGACTTGGAATGGCCACAGCGTGATGATATTTGGGGACCTCAGTCGGGGTGTCTTAGATAAAAGGAGATAATTCAATACAGCCAAAGACAAAGCAAGACTGAAGAATCTCAAATACTACATGGTTTACCCTGCCATCTTCAGGGTAATCAAGGATGGCATGTTGTTCTCCTTCAGTGACAGCAAGGGGGCTGAGGCTTTTTTGAGTGACCTGGAAGGGACTGAAAACAGAAATGATCCTGAGCAACCTATGGAGGCCATGGAGGCTACTGTGTCTGCTTCGCAGAGAATACCAGCCAAAAAGAAGAGAAAGACAAACTGGATGCTTAGAAAAGCGGTGGAGTTTGTATGTGTTAATGTTTAAACATTGGTTCATGTGTTTTGTTTTATTTTTATCCAATTGTCACCCACTTGCCATTATTTGGATGTAACGATCGTTAAATCAGTTGAGATGGATGTTTTCGTTTGAGAACCATTAGAGGAAAGGCCATAGTACTTTTGACGCTCCCACGCGTCGTTCCACATCACGGAGATGTGATTAATGGATGCTAGTGAGTATTACAGAGGATACGCGTGTGAATGGAGGACGCTGTACTAGAAGGGTGGACTGGCGGTAGGTGTAACAGTTAGCACTAACGAATTTTAGTGCTCTGAATGTCCGCGACCGAGTTTCTTCCCTCTTCTCCCTCCCTCATCCTGCCTCCGGAGACACCTGTACTCTCGTACGCGGCTTTCTAGCTGCAGCCGTGTCTCCCGGCTGCACGCATCTACGATTTGGGATTACGTAACCGGCTTCCTTGAGCCGTGCCTCCAATTGTTCTGTCCTGACAGCCTGCTCTGCCCACGATGGTCTATAGTCACTGCCCAGATGTTTGGAGCGGCTGTTGAAGCCTACTTGGGATATTGCTCGATAAAAACACTGCGGTAAGCCCCACGGTTGCTTTGCTTCATTTTATGGTTAATTTTGCCTAACAATAAGACGCTAGGATCTGAGACCAAATTCAGTGCAAGCTGTTATGTGGACCGTGGTGGCTGAGGCAGAGATTAACAACGCGCTCATGGAGACTTGCAGCGCCTCCCCCTTTAACGCTGCATTAACACTCATTATAACATAAACAGTGACCTTATCTGACTCGATTGCTTCCATCTTGTATAATTACCTATTGGGTCAGGTTTGAACATTGGAAACTTGGTGACTGCGGCCTTGAAGGATCATATTGAAGGGCACGGAATGAGATGTGTTAAAAGCATGTACAGGGGAAGTGCAAACTTTGCTGGCGTACACTATTGGCCTCAGTTACATGTGGGTGTTTTCTACTGTGGCTACGCACCTGACTGGGTCAAAAATTGGATATCATCCTGCCTCGTGTGGTTCATGCACGGTATCACTTCTCTTAGTGTACACAGTACTAGAAATTCCATAACCGGCTGATTGTTCATATGTTCACAGCACGCGAAATGCATATCTGAAATGGAGTGTTTAATACTGTTATGGCTTCGGGAGAACATGATGGGTCATGGGAATCCCTTTATTCTGATGGCAGCTGGGTGGGTAATGGTATGGTAGTTTAATTTGTTTCGGGTTCACTGGGGGTGGAGGAGGGTAATCATGGTTGTGCATAGTTATTATGGGTGGTGGAGTGGGGGTTATGGGTGTTTTGTGACTTCAATGGTTTAATTGACTCTCTGTGGACTTGCTATGCCTGGGCTGAGATTATTCTTCAGTTGTGGATTCTGAGATGACATTTGGTCTGACGTGGATATTAAGCCTGACGGTATACAGTGTCTCTCACTGATTTGTACTAGTGGATGTCTAGCATCATAAGCGTGGTCATTCACCTATTGTCTATTATTTAATATGGGTAGTTGGGTTAATGGGATTGTAAGGACGAATTCTATATGTTCTATGCTATTGGGGTGGTTACTGGGCCACGCACATTTGGAATTGATGTAGCGGGTTTGAATGGGTTAGTACTTTTAATGGGAGGTTGGTGGGTTACTTTGATCTCCATGCTATTCTGAGGCTCTTGTGGATAGTGTTGGGGTCATAGGGGTGGAATATTTGTTATGATTGTCCCTGTATATGCATTGGGTGTGGATTCTTGGGTGGTTGCATTTCTAGACTTTGCTGTTTTTTGTAAATAACTGCGCTCAAAATCACCTTACAGTTTTGCAGGGTGTGTCATTTGTTTTGCTATTGTGTGTTCATGGGTTTGCTATGTCTGTGTTTGTTTTGTATTGTTCTGTGTTGTTCTGTAGTGCTTGCATACTTCAGTTTGCTTGCTCCCCTTTAGTTTTATGATTTGGATATGTCCTAGATCAATATGATTGGTCAATATGGTTGGTTTTGGTTTGAGTTCACATGTCGTTGGGTGATTTGAGAATATTTACCTGGATTGTTAATAGCCTAAATATTCCGAGGAAGAGGAAGGAAGTGCTGAACAGACTGAGGAGGGAAAAGACGGATATTGCCCTCATCCAGGAAACTCGTTTGTTGAATGAGTCAGTGCATTTACTCCGAAATAGATGGTTTACCAAGACCTTTTTTAACTGCTATGGTTCCAAATCAAGGGGGGTGGGTGTACTGCTGCGCAAAGGCCTAATGTTTCAGGTGGAAAACGTTGTGATGGATGATGAGGGGAGGATACTTCTTATTGTTGTCACATATGAGGGTATGTTGGTCACAATTGGTTCTGTTTATGGCCCGTGTAGTAGTGGTGGCCCTTTTCTTAGGATGCTATTGAGGGAGATGAGAGGGGAACATGTAATTATAGGAGGTGATTTCAATAGTGTGATTGACGGAAAAATGGACCGTTCGGCGCAATGTAGATTTACTGCTGGGAACACTAGTAGATCCTTTAAAGAATTTGTGGATAATCAGGATTTAATTGACGCTTGGAGATTTTTTAACCCTGAAGTGAGAGAGTTCTCCTTTTACTCACCGGTACATGACTCTCATTCAAGGATTGATTATTTTCTTATTTCTGATCGGTTGGCTGAGGGTTTGCGAGAGGTAACTATAAAAGAGAGGAGTATTTCAGATCATTCATTGATTATGATGCAGTTGAGTATGGTACAGGAAAGGTCAGGGTTTACTAGGTGGCGACTTAAAACTCATATTTTACAAGAACAGGGGGTTGCTGATTATCTGGATAGTTTCACGAGGGATTACTTTGATATTAATATTGGGACCGCATCTGATGTCATGGTCTGGGAGAGTTTTAAGGCCACTGTGAGAGGGGAACTGATGAATATTACATCCCGGGTGTGAAAAAAAACCTTGGCGGAGATTCAAAAGCTGCAAAGGAAACTGGAAAAAGTGCAGAAGGATTTTGCAGTGTCCAAGCGACCTGAGGATAAGTTGTTGGTTGGGCGGTTCAGGGACTTACTTAAACAAAAAATGGATGCCCAGTATGAGAAGGGTATGTTTTTTATGAAGCAAAAGTTTTGGGAACAAGGTGACAAAAGTGGGAAACTGTTGGCGAATAGGTTACGGGGAATATCGGATGCTTCTTTTATCCAAAAACTGGTCAATGACAACGGTGTTCATATTAGTAAGAAGGATGAGATATGTAGTAGTTTTCGGACATTTTATGAAACGTTATATCGAGAAGACCAGTTTCCGAGCCAGGTAGACATGGACTCCTTTTTTGATAAAATTATTATGCCAAATTTGAGTGCGGACCAAGCTCTGATGATGGATAGCCCTATTGAGGAAGAGGAAGTGTCAGTGGCTATTGGTCAGCTCAACAAGGGTAAATCACCGGGGATAGATGGTCTTCCGGTAGAGTTTTACCAGACACTGAGTGGGGTTCTTATACCGTTCCTGTGCAATTGATATAATGGTTTTATGCGGGATGGTTTGCTTTGTCCCACTATGAAGGAAGCTTGTGTAATTGTTATCCCGAAGCCGGGGGGGGGGAAAGATGGTAAGAGATGTGAGAATTATAGGCCGATCTCGCTCCTGAATGTGGATCTAAACATTTTCAGCAGGATTCTGACTAATAGGTTGAATATGTGCATAGGCAAACTGATCAGTGGATCACAGGTTGGTTTCATGAGAGGCAGATACGGTTATGACCATATTAGGACGTTGATAGATTTGATGGGTCTACCGAAGACGAAGAACAGGGACACCTTGTTGTTATTTATGGATGCAGAAAAGGCTTTTGACAGGGTCAATTGGTCCTTCCTTTATCACACCCTCAAGAGGATGGGATTTGGGGACGCGTTTATTAGGATCATCAGGGCATTGAATTCTAATATCAGTGCAAAGGTGTGGGTCAATGGGGTTATGTCCTCCTCGTTCTTGTTATCTAGGGGAACTAGGCAGGGTTGTCCATTGTCTCCGTATCTGTTCAATCTGGCCTTGGAACCTCTCATCCTATACTTAAAACAAGAGCAGGGCCTTCGGGGGCTTAGATTTGGAGATACGGAGATGAAAGTGCTATGCTACGCTGATGACATGACAGTGATATTGTCTAACCCGGCTGAGGGATGTGTACTACTTAAACAGATGTTTGATGAGGTAGGACGTTTATCGGGCCATAGGATCAATTGGGGGAAGACTGTAGCTTTTCCTTTGGATGTTAGTGTCCCGCGTGATGTCTTGGATTCTTGGGACTCTCGCTGGGAGGTGGGAACAATGAAATACTTGGGTATACATTTAGTTCGGGATTTGAAAAGGATGACTGCTTTCAACGTGTCAAGGATACTGGAGGTAATTAAAAGGGATATATTGAAATGGGGCCGGCTGCAGTTGGGAATTTGGGCCAAGGTTAATGCCGTTAAAATGGTACTTTTGCCGAAGGTTCTTTACATCATACAGTCCATCCCCTTGAAGTTTACGAGGAAAGTTGTTGCTCCTATTGATAAAGTCTTTCGGGATTTTCTTTGGGGAGAAGGCAAGCAGCCTAAAATTCCTAAATTTATTTTGCATGGTCCAGTAAATGATGGAGGATTTGGATTCCCGAATTTGATGAATTATTGCACAGGTTTTCTCTTGAAAAAATCGACCCCATATTTTTCTGAGGTTCATGAATATGTTCCCAATTGGTATATAATTGAGAGTTACCAGTTTTCGCCTTATGCGCTGAGAGACCTCTATTCAATGTCTAAATTGCCTGCCTCAGTACAGAAGCTGCCCACAATGGGTGCGACTAGGGAAGCGGTGCTGCGCTTTCTGGACTTTGGAGATGAGAATGATGGGTTGCACTATGATGCGTCTTTATGGCAAAATGCATGTTTGCAATTAGAGAATTGGCCCTTATGCTGGAAAAGCTGGATAAGTAAGGGCATACTTAGGGTCCGTGATGTGTGGCATAATGGTGAAATGATCTCCTTTGAACAGCTGAGAACATCCTTTGGTATTGGAGCTAGAGAAAGAAATCGTTATGAGGCCTTAAAGATGCTCTTGACTGAAAGGACAGGGATGTTAGATGGGGGCATGAATGAGAGACCTGCATTGTGTGAACTTCTCCGTTATGCATCGTATGGAGTTTCGACTTATCTGAAGTTGATGCCAGCGGATGAGGTTGATGTGAGAGCATGAGATAAGCT
This sequence comes from Ambystoma mexicanum, assembly GCF_040938575.1. Classification (NCBI taxonomy): domain Eukaryota; kingdom Metazoa; phylum Chordata; class Amphibia; order Caudata; family Ambystomatidae; genus Ambystoma; species Ambystoma mexicanum. Next base: position 70,754,959 of record NC_090925.1, read on the forward strand.
TCGTCAGACCTGGGCGGATGATCTTGTGGCGGATATCTCGGTTCGGGAATGGACGTATTTGCTTCATGTAGGAGTGCAGGCAAAGATGGACTTGCAGCTGCATTATATTAGGCAAAGGGTCCTCTTTAGACTATATTGGACTCCGTCCAAGATGATCAGATTGGGTCTTTCGGACACTGATTCATGTTGGGGCTGCGGATGTGGTGTGGGCTCTTTGATACATATGTTGTGGACGTGCCCGAGAGTTTCCGACTTCTGGACTGGGGTATTGGATAGACTGGACCTTGTATTGGAAGAGAAACTTCCTCGCTCCTTCCTTTTAATCATTTTGTTATCCAACAGGGGTAGAGGAGACAGAGCTAGGGACTGTATGGAATGGATTAATAAAGGGTTGATTTTGGCAATGAAACAAATCCTACGGGTCTGGAAGTCAAGGAAGAAACCGGGTGTGGATGGGTGGTTATCAGATATGCAGGTCTTGATAGAGTTCTGCTCCTTGGACAAGGTAGAGAAGGTCGTTACTCTCGAGATTGGGGACCCTTTAATGACCTATTTGGCTGAAGGTTGGGTTCCAAACCTGGGTCGATAATCCCTTACTTGGGTTGGGGATACTTTGATACTTCTGCTGATGGGGGGCTGTTTCGTTGTGTGTTTGTTGTGTGTTTTTGTTTCTTGATGTTTTGTCTTATTGGTTGAGTGTCAGGGATTTTTGTTCAAATTGTATTTGTTTTTTACAAATATTATTGATGTCCATGTATTCAGTATTATTTTGTTTATTTCTAAGGTTCTTTTAGACTTTGCAATCTGAACACGATGCGATGTACTGGAGATTGTTTTTCTTTGTTTGTTGTTAAAATTTTTTAAATAAAGTGATTAAAAAAAAAAAAGAGAAAAGATAGGAGAGCCAGAGAGCACCATAGAGTAGGAAGGAGAGGAGTGAAGAGGAAGGGAGTGGGAGAGGTAGGGGAGAACACTAGGGAAGGACACAGGTCGGGGTGCAAGCAGACGAGACACAGAGAGACGAGGCAAGTTGACAATTGGACAAGATGACAGGCACTCAGACAATGGTAGACAGTTGCTAGGTGAGTGCTTATCCAAGAAATCAACCACAGAATGGCACTACTATCACAGTGATATTCAGATTCTGGAGAAACGCACCTAAGCCTGGAAGTCCTGTAAGGGGGGAAAGGCCTAGGTTTCACAATGCAATTTTAAATACTTTTACAATGCAATTTAGTTTGAACACACCTAGAAAACACAACTAAGTCTGAGAGTCCTGTAAGGGGGGAAAAGGCCTGGGTTTCACAATGCAATTTTAAATACTTTCACAATGCAAATACTTTCAAAATGCATGTCTGAGAATCCCATAATTCCATTCAATTTACATGGTGGATGAGGAATATTAAGGACCTTAACTGTTGGTAAAGTTATTATGGATGTTTTGTATTTCTTTTAAACATTTCAGTTATCTGATAATGTGACTTCCACATGATGTTATTGCCCCTCGTGTATGGCAAGACATATTGTGCATGCCTGAATGCAGTGTGTTAGGCAGCATTACACAGGATATCAATACAATACATAGGAATATGAAAGATTGAAATTTCAGGTCTGATTAAAGATTATTCACTGGATACAAGCAAAATACATGTTAAGGCCAACCCGCATCACCGCAGGGTACTGTATGAAGCAGGGTAGGGCTCAATGATAACTCAGATGTATTTGCTAAACCACACACACCCATTTGCAGGTTGAAATCATAATAATTCAAGCGGGTGTTTCAGAAAGAGATGGTATCAAGAACAATGGTCCTGTGTTATGGGATTTTATTTTCTGCTTCTTGAAACTGTGACAACCTGATGACATGTGATGTGTGGCAGGCAACTGATGAGAATGGACACCACAAGCCCAGTGTCACGTGCGTTGAAGATGTTGTCTTAGAGAGCCCTATTTATTTATTTTTTATTTGTTTATAGGTTTATTTTGTGCAGAAGCCCACAGGCATCGGGGTGCATCCATGAAGACAAGAAGACATACATATAAAACAAGACAAAAAAGTCTGCCTAGCTATTGGGACGGCTAAGTTGGCTCAGCGACTTCACTTAAAAAAGGTGCATTTTCAAAGCTTTCCTTAATGATTTGGAGTTCAATTCGTGCCTTAATTGTATTGGTAGGCTATTCCATTTTTGGGCTGTTTCACAGGGAAGGCCCGGCCCAGGCCATTGGACTGCTTATAGGTCGGGCATATGATCTGTCCCTGTGCCTCATCTTAATGATCGTGTGGATGCATATTGTGTGATCCTTTCTTTAAGGTTGGCTGGGGAAAGCCTGAAGAGGCATCTATGTACTAATGTCATGCTTTCAAAGTGTATCCTATCCTCAACAGTTAGCCAGTGGAGAGCCATTTTGTCAGCAGTGATGTGTTCTCTCCTCATTTTTCTTCTTACTATTGTGACAGCATTGTTTGAATGATTTGGCATTTGGTTAAACAGCCCTTGCTTGCACCTAACAGCAGTGCATTGCCATAATCTAGCCAAGATAAAATAGTGGGTCTGCCAATAATTGCACAGTTTTCCACTCTCAAGTAGGATCGGATGGATTTAATGAGGGGTAGGTAGTACTGGAAGTTTTTATTTACATACGTGACCTGTGCTTTAGCGCCCATGGAGGCTTCTAAGAATAGTCCCAGGGTTTTCTCTTTCTCACTCACGGTGGTAGAGGGTTCTTTGATGGTAAAAGACTTAAACTCTGGGCTAAGCTTTGCTCGAGCTTGGGGAGAGCAAAGGATCATCATCTCTGTTTTGCTTCCATTCAAACACATACAATTCCTCTCGATCCAGGCTTCAATTGTGTTGTATATGGCCGCTACCCTGGTACTGGTGTGGCAGCCGCATAATTCCACCACCAACTGGGTGTCATCTGCATAGTTCATAAAATAGCTCTGATGTTATCAAGCACTATGCAGAGACACCTTAGGTAGAGGTTTAATAAAAGCAGAGAAAAACTTGTACCCTGCGGAAGGCCGCAGTTAATGGGCATTTCGCTTGAGAATGTTTCCCCCCAATGGATCTTACATTTCCTGCCTGATAAAAAAGAGACAACCCATCTGGTGGCTTCTGAGGAGCAGTTGGCCACATTTTCCAAAACTCACTGGAGCTGTTGATGATCTAGGAGGTCAAATGCTGCGCTCAGATCTAGTAGCACAAGCAGCCCCATTTTGCCTTTGTCCATGATGCTAAACATGTAGGTTTGTAAATCCAGCATAGCTGTCTCCGTGCTATGAGCTGCTCTGAAACCAGATTGTTGTCTGTGCAGGATGTCTTTTGCTTCAACAGATATTTGAAGCTGTGCAGTAGCCACCTTGTCCATAACTTTAAGTAAAAAGTTACAGTTATTTGTGGGACGCATCTCTGAAAGAGGTGTTCACCATCCTGGTGAGCAGGGGCGTGAAGATCTCTTTGTTGTCTAAGATTATATTCAGGGGGAGAATATTTTCTGCACATGAGGTTGGTTTCATGGATGCCTATAGCTTTACCATATCCTCTGTGGTGATAGGGTGAAATTCGAAGCCTTCCTGGTTGCTCTGTGACTTAGTCGGGGTAGGTGTGCCTAGCTGGACTTGTGATATGGCATGCGATGATTGTATCATTTCTCTAGCTTTCTTTATTTTATTAGCGGAAGCCGCCTGTACCCTTTCTGCAAAGGCAGAAAGGGTGGTGTTAGGGTCTTAGGTTTCTCCATTGATTTCAGGATTTCAAACAACTTTCTTGTCGAGTTGGTGCCCAACGAAATCTGGTCATTGAAAACATTTCTTTTTGCTTTGATGATACATTTTTTATAGTGCTTCTCTATGCCCTTCCAATTATCCTTGTTTGACTGAGAGGGATTTTTCAGACATACGTCCTCTCTTCTCCTCTTTTCTCTTTTCAGCTCAACTAGCTCAGTGTTAAATCACTTTTGGTGGTTTTTATTTGCCCTAACAAGTTTGTTCCTAATGGGTGCCAACCGATCAACTAATTCTTGGACATCTAAGTTCGATTTGTGGATAATTTCTTCGCATGTATCATCCTCTGAGCTGTCCTTCGAGAAAATGTTGAGACACTGCTCTAATTGTGCTGTTGTTATTTTCTTATAATTTCTATTCTGTATTTTTTTATGTTTGTTGCTATTTTTCAGTTGAAGGTCTTTAATGTGTAATGAGAAGGACACTTTGAAATTGTTTGTCCATATATAAGTGGTGGCCTTTTCCATTTGGGCCTCAAGGTTACATGTAATGACCCAGTCTAGTTGGTTCTCATTTGGTGTGGTAGGTTCTGTGTTGACTACCCTGAAATCAATATTATTCAGTGCTTTTTCGAGGTTGATTGCCTCTTTACCTATGGGATTTCCCCTTCATATATTTAGGTCTCCCAGCACCAAAGTCGCTGTATTCGTACCTTTGAGAGTATTAAACTGCTCTCTGATTTCTTCATTGAAATCCATCCATATTGAAGGGGGTCTGTAGACCACTATCACGTTAATGCAACTGTTGTTGGCCGGGTGTGTTTAAGATGAAGTACTTCACAACCCTGGCAGGATGGAAGGGAACATATGGATTGAGCTGCCTAACTATGAGAGCCACACCGCCCCCATCCCTGTCTCCCTGTTCTTGTGGAAGACAGTGTAACCCTCCGGTACTGCCTTATCAATTGTTGGGCTGCTGGGGTCTTGGAGCCTTGTTTCGGTCAGGCATACTGTGTCTAAATCATCCTCTATGATGAGGTTGTGGATACATTGTGCATGCTTATTCATAGATCTATTGTTCAATAAACATACTTTGAGCGCTTTGTTATTATTTACTTTGGTGGTTGGGCTTTCTCTGGGTGGCGGGTTGATCTCCTACCTTTTCTTGTGTTTTCTTTTGGAATCTTGGTGTATTTTAAGGATATTAACCGGGACCTGGTTTTTAGTGTGTGTTAGAGCATGTAATGAATCCTGTACAAGTGATCTATTTGCTTCCACTGCATTCTGTACAAAATGTTGCACCACGTCCATGCGCTGCTGACATTCGTGTAGCCCAGTCTTACCTCCAAAGGAGCAGTCCTCTGCCGTGGTTTGCCTCCGACGCCTCTGACTGGTGACGACCGGCTTGGCTCAGAAGCACTGACGCTGAAGCGCCTGACGTTTCTCTATGAGCTGAGGCAAGTGTCCTGGGAGCTGTAGTCTCTGAGGGGGTGTTTGTGCCTGAATCTAAAGCAGCCAAATAGCAGGGTAACACTGAAGCTTTAGTATGTATGCTCTGTGCTGTCAAAACGCCCAAAGCAAGTAAGATGAAATAAGTTAGCACAACTATGCTTAACTCAACAGTAAAAGCTAGCGCACACATATAAAGGACACCGTTGCTTTAAATATTCACAGCGTGAATATGCGCGTATGATGACAAGCTAATACAGAAAGTAAAACAATATTGGTTTCAAATAACTGCTCTAAGGCAGATCAAATCAGAATATTAGTGCAGAGAATTTAGGAATACACAGCGACCAGCGTGCTGCCCATGAGATGACACGCAAGCCTTTGGCCTACGGGCCTTCAATTTTTCAATACACAGCAACAGAGCTGTTGAGTTTTTGTGGGTGTCAGTATAGAGTAGAGTTATAATCTTCTGCAATGTAAGAAGTCACTGGCTTTTTACCTTTGACATCTTGTACGGTTGAATTGGTCTCGCCGGTAAATTCCTCTGGTGTGCAAACATTAGAGCCATATGTTGCTATTACCTCCTTGGGTTGGTTATGGTTCTTCCACAGCTCTCCGTGTGTTTGTTGTTTTTTAAACTGATATATTCAGCCCTTTACTACTGCTTTTGTTGTCTAGTTCCCTGCCTCTCGCAGGGGAAGTAGACAGTGGTAGCGGGTCCCACAGGTTTGTGAACAAGTTCAACCTGCCACATAAAGGAGATGATTGATGGTTCTGTCAATGGTTGCCCCTGGTCAGCTGAGAAGACCCTAAGCTCAACTTGTATTGTTTAACACATTCAAGCAGCAGTTGGAGAGTCCTTGGGGTACGAGCAATGAAGATGTAATCATATTCATATTCATATACCAAAGTAGCAATCAGTGTGCCGCCTGATTGGAGGATGTCAGCTTGGACTCGACAAGAGGTGGCATTAAGAGAATTAGTTAATAGACTGAATAGTAGCAGTGCCATGATAAGTGCGCCCTGGTATGTAAATTGGAATGATGTAGAGCTACTGGAATCGATAAAAAATTTGAGGGTTGGCCTACTTGATTTAATAAAGGGCATCATAGGTTGGGGGTCAACATATTCGAAGAATGTGACCAGGTCAAACGAAGTGACATACAGGGCTTCCTTTTTTAATAAATATAGGTGTGTCCACTATTAAAAATAGAATCCCAAAAACTGGTAATAAGATGATCACTGTCCCTTCAGTAAGTTAACTAAAAATCCTTAGGTAAAAGTCTTGCGGGAACTGTCTAGAAGCGATATTGGGTGAGAGCTTGAGGGGAAGTCTCTCTCACCTGCCATTTTTGTAGAATAGAAGAATATTGACTTTTTGACACTAAACAGGGAAGCTTCATAGATGCAAAAATGTATTACAAATATTGCAAAGTAAGGGTGCCCAGATGTCAGGATTATTTTTAAATACATCTATGGGAACCAATTGCGGCTGTGGTCTTTTGTGGGTTTTTAGTGCTAACTTTATCTTTAATAGAACAACTGTTGAAACTGCATAGGAAAAAAAGCAGAGTGTTTAAGTTAAAAAGGCAATGCAGAAGTTGAGAAAACACTCATCATCCAAGCAGCTGGATGCACCCATTCAATATTTGGTGGCACCCCATTTTCTGGGGATGGACACATTCAAACTTTTCCTGGCATTATCAAAAGCTTGCACATTGATGGGGACCCCAGCTAGGAATCTTGAAACCATTCAAGCAACCAGCCATATCCGGTCCACCTCTGCAGCCCTGGCTCTTCTAAGGCAGCAGAAAACATGACTAGGATAGGAAAATCTGTGTCATGTTCATTCCCTTATGGACAAAATATTATCTTATGAATCGGTGGGGGCATCTGCGGGGAACATCCGGATGTGCCACACTAAAGCTGGACACATATGCACTGCAAAATGTCACCGATGAGCGGAGCCGACAGAACAAACTGTGTGAGGCTTCTTACACATGGTAGAGACTGAGACATGCTAGATTTTGTGAGGTTTCTTGCACATGGTAGAGACTGGGACATGCTAGATTGTTTGAGGCTTCTTGCACATGGTAGAGACTGGGACATGCTAGATTGTGTGAGGCTTCTTGCACATGGTAGAGACTGAGACATGCTAGATTGTGTGAGGTTTCTTGCACATGGTAGAGACTGGGACATGCTAGATTGTTTGAGGATTCTTGCACATGGTGGAGACTGGGACATGCTAGATTGTGTGAGGTTTCTTGCACATGGTAGAGACTGCCGTTGGGACTTCCTAAACTTGAGAGGCTTCAGGCCCCTGAGTTGCTCATAACAGAATAATGTCCTAACCAACGTATTTGTGAAATCCTATTGTGCTGAAAAGTTATAGTGCAAAGTTAAGCAAAGGATGCAATGCAACATTCTTAAACAGGTTGCACAACTTGGTGTCCAGCTGTTTCCTTCACAAAGTGTAAACATAGAAAAGTAGTGAGTACACCACATTTACCTTAGGTAGCATGGGCCAATTGCATGTTATCTTTTACCAGTGATGCAGACGGACAGTGGAAACTTCCAAAAAACATGGTAGAGATAATGTGTTAAGTATAAAAATAGGTACTGTCCAAACAAGCTTCTATACAAATACAGTAAATAAAAGATATATAAACACACACATTGAAATCCAACCCCATTATGGGAAAGCATACAGCTAACACAAGCTGCATAGTTATGCCAACTGAATATTGTGGGAAATGTATTTCAGGAGGGGAAAAATAGGCTCATGATCCACCCTAAGAGTTCAAGTTACGGTCAAGAGGTTTGGTGTCGAGGATTCCTAGGAAAAATACAAAGGCCACAGGTTTCACACCTCAGTTCTTTGTAGTTTTCTCAAAAGCATCTAGTAGGTCTTGTAGGTGCTTTCTACATGTTTGAAATGTGGTTCAAATGTAGGGAAAGAGGAAGCTTTGGGTGAAATATCTTGAATTTGGCGAGTGGCTCAAAGGTGCATGATCGCAGCTTGGCCAGCTTCAACCCACTGCGGATTAACTGGGTTCATCAGGCAGCTGGACAAGCACAGCAGTAGCTCAAACCTAAGAAGGAAGTCCTGTAACTCAAGGGGCTGCCATGTGGCTTGACAGGCTCAAGGTAATCTTTGCTGTGCAGAATCAGGTACCAGAGGTAATGGCAGTGAAACTAAAAGAACTAGAGGACTCCTCCAGAGAACCACACAAAACTGGAGCTATCTTCTGCAACTTCCCCCTCAGGCTGACGTGTACTGAGGCACTTGCTGGTACTCTGTCTATTTATGAGCAAGTAGAGATGGCTTGGTGGGTGGACAATCAAACCCTATACTTACATGATTGGAAGGTGTGATCTATAGGGTAAAACATGACATAGGTGAAAAAAGATCCTTATACCAAATTCTTACTCCTCACCAACAACACATAACACCCAGACATACCACTGCATGAAAACGATGGTTTACACATTTTCCTACATTTGTAAACAATTGCAGAACGTTATGTTTACAACACTTTACAATGCTCTTGCAAACCTTCAGTATACTTCAGGTTTACTTTATGATTACATGACATTCAGATGAGTGAACATCATGTTTGCAAAGTACTCTAAACTATGTAAACTACAGGTAAAACATTGGGTTTACAATATTTTACATGTTCCTAAACCACATCAAATGTATGGTTTTCAAGGGTTTGCGTTTGTTTTGTAAACCATGAAAAAGATGTACAACAGTTTACAATAACGTTCTAAACCTTTGAAAAATCAATGTTTGTTCATCATTTGTACATATCGTTTGTTGAGTGCATGCAATTGTTTACATCATCATAAGATGTGTGTAAAATCACATCTTTACAACATTTTACAAGTAAACTGTATCAGAAATATGGTAAAGGCTTGCCAAGTTGCAACAGATTAACAATCTGTAAACCGTTCTAAAGAATCAGGTTTCCTTGTTTTTTTTTTCTGTTCCATTGCAGGCAAGATAATGTGTTCTTCCGTTCCATTACAGATAGTCCAAGTAGCCGCAATCTTGAGTAGACTGCCAAGTGATATGTAATAGAGAGGACAGTGTGAAACTAGTGATCATGCATGAGGTTCTTCAGTGTTTCCTTACTAACCCTGGTAGGGCATTGGAGTTGAGCTTAATAGATAAACTTGTGTGCAAATATTATTATTATTATTATTATTATTATTATTATTATTATTATTATTATTAGGGTATTAGTGTATTTATTGAGCATGGTATTTATCGGGCACACCCCAATAACAGAATTTTGGCTGGGCTGGCCAAGCTGTACTTACGGGGGAAATAAAATCACAGTGACCATCTTGCATGATATATACCCACATAACATTTCCTGTGACTGACAAGTGGTCAACCGGAGTGTCAACCAATACAGAGCACCCACATGTGCCAGGGGTTTGGAGAGGTGTGCAGTATGTTGTCAATTTGCAACAGCCACAGTGGGTGCTGTTTGTTCTGGGGATGTCAGAATTGTATGCGGTAAAATAAATGGATCTAACTCTCATTAATCAACAACTCCACCTTCTACACACTCGTGTGTGCAAGATAGGTTATATGCTCAGGTATTCCAGGCTGATCAGTGGAGGGAGAGGATGAGGTTCAGTCTGCTTTCTCTGAGGCCGAAGGAGCAGATGGTTGCTGATAGCACATACTGAAGAACGGAGAGAAATAGCACAGTGAAGAGTATGCCATGGGATGCTTGTGATCGCAACTACCATCCACACACATTAATGAGTCTTAGAATAACAATAAAGATAATGGCCCATCCAAGTACAGCCTACAAAGCATTTAGCTAGAAATGAGTAATACTTAGGAGCAGACAAATGCTACAGAAGCAGAGGTGGAAAGGAAAGTATAAGCAACCCTTCACAGTGTATCTCGAACACAGCTTCACAATTCGAAAAGCTGGAAATGTTAGAGTGTTGTAGCCTCATCACCACCACCACAAACGCAAGGAATGACATAGCCCATTAGGATAATTACATCTATGTAATTCGTTCATACACTAAAAAGAAAACATGTCCACTTCTAATCTACAGAAAACAGGGGAACGTGGGGACAAACCTGGTACCATGTATTTGCAGACCCCCAAACGCAGCAACATGCTCCTGGGCGGGATATAGTTACAACATATTCACTGCTGCCCTCCCACCGCCCTTCCAATGCCTGTATCTAATTGGCTTACTACCACCATCCAGTACCAGCACCCTGAAAGACATTGCTTTTTTTCCCCATGGCCCTATTGGTGCATATGGCATGCATAAAGGTTACCAAATCAAATGTTCTTCAGGATTCAGGTGAGCTTAGCTTGGTAAGTAGAAAAGTACTATCCTGGGTGGAGCTCTCTCTCATCATGTCACCATCTGGGTAGTAATTCTCCCACATGGTGGCATAATGGAAGAGAGAGTTCATTTCAGTGGCTACCGTGTCACCCTGCGGGGAGTGGTAAATGTTTGTGCTTTCAGCACCGAAAAATAAAATTACAAGATGTGTGTGTTGGTTTTTAGCCATGAAATGAAATCTTGAGTGGTGGTGAGCAATTTTTTAGACATGAACAATTTAATGATGCTTTATGAAATGCTGCATTCTGACAAACTTACCAGCGAAGGTGATGGATAATACAAAATAAAGAAAGGGAGAGGGTGTACCTCTTCTTTTACAAAACGGGTTTCACAAACAGGGTGAAAATACAAGCAACTTCTCTGACATTACAAACACATTTCTATAACAAGCTTTCCTGCTTTTGACCTGTGTGGACCTGCCATGCAGCTACCAATTGCAGCCAAGCCGAAATAAGAGAACTAGGAAGTGTGCTGGGCTCTTCAAAGGGTTGCCAAACTTCGTCTGAAATTCTTGATGTCTGATTGCTCCACCAAATCTCCTTGGTTAGTTGATCCTAGCTACCCCATTGAAAGTGATATTACCAGAGGAAGATTATCTTTTAAGAATCTTAAGAAGGAAGGATGCCTGTTAAATTGCACGTCATTGTGTGGAGTAGTGGGTTTATTATTTGTTTACGTAACTACCCAGAAAAGAAAATGAAAGAAATAGGCACTGGAAATAATGCTTATTCAACTTCTTGCCATTGCATGTCCAAGGTCAGAGAGAGAAACCATCGGTGGGGTAGATATGCCTCCGCAGAGAGAATCTCAACCTGTGCTCCTCTTTACCAATTGCTCTGCATGTAGAACTTTATTTGTTATATATACAAATACTCAGGGTTAATCTTAAGATCAACATGCTATACTTTCCTTCAAGATAGAGACTAGGTACCTCCGAGAATTATCTCACACAGATTAAAGAAGCCATTGAGTTCCATACTGAACAGTTTACCAGGCAAACCTATGCAATGACAAATGTTTATGTTTTGCAACACAAAATTCTCATGTGCCACACTAATGAATACGCACTCAGGCAGCACCAGTCTTGCCCATACAAAGAATCCTGGGTCACAATGATGAAGAGCAGAATGCACATACCAGAAAGTGCATACAAAATTAACCTTCTCCCGGGTGAGTCTGGCTACAAATAATACAAAATCCTCTTTAGGTACCTTCTACCCAAAAACATAATAAGAGTGTGGATTGAACAAAGTGAAATGGTGCCACTCTCAAACAGTAGAACCAGTTCATGCCTATCCCATCTCCTGGATTGGTGCTACACCTTTAGGCTCCAGTCACAGTTCTTGTTCTTGAATTTATGTGAATACATATGAACCGAGTCTGAGCTTATCAAAAGTATATGTTCAGTCACTCCCAGTGCCGTGCAAGTACTTATGGCCCATAAACAGAGCAACTTTTTTCCTGGTGAGCTCCATAGCGTAGACAGAAATGCAGCTGCTCGGTTGATGATTATCGATCAGTGACGCTAGCAGGGCTGACAGGATACACCTTTATTACCTGAATGTTGCTCTCGATTGTGCAGAGAAACCTAACATAAATGATGCAGCTGGCATGGCAAGCAGAAATGTGTGGGTCCTATTCATGCCACTTTTTGTTTTTGTTGTCAGATAAGTGATACATTGTGTTAGAAATGTGTGACATAAATACCAGATTTTTTTATAAATTGTTTATTTTGTTACATTTGAGTAAGCGAAACACGCATTACTCACATATATATATATATATATATATATATATTTATAGCCAGCTAGCATAGCATAATTAGCATACTTTATGATTGGCTTTTACATAACATTTGAATTTAACTGAACATACAATAATCTTCAACACTGTGGAAAATGGTTTGATGCATACCATTATACAGAAATGTAAATGTACTTAGGTTAGAAGTGTGGAATACTGTGTGGTTGGGGTACAAGAAGATGGAAGGAGAAGGCGAAAACTTTACGGGTTGGACATAACTAGTATATTTGCTGTTGCCCAGACTCAGAGTTAAACAACACACAGTTTCAAATGTGAGTAACAAAGTTAATCACACATTTTTCATTAAATATGGAGAATCCACCATGGTAGACTTTCTTATTTCAGTTTGTCAGGGTAGCTAAAGGTGCAGGTTTTCTAAGGGCAACCTGACTGCTACCTCCCTCCATGCAAGAGATGCAATATAATCCTTCCATTCACTCTTGTTCTCACTCAATATTCTCTCACATCTAAAATTAGACTGAACTCATCATACCCATCCAGCTCCATCACATTCAGCCTGTGCATCAGACATTTTAGCATCATATTGTGTAGAATACCTCACCATCCTGGCATCGCCTTCAGCCCCATCATCCAATATCATCTAATATCACCACTGTGCTTGGCAAGCTCAAGTACACATGCACTGATAATCTAACACACACAGAGGTCCATACACAGACACATACCACTGCAGCTAGTAACCATACACCACTGAACCTATGAACCAATAAAACAAAGCTGTCTTCACCTGTGTACACACAAGAGCTCAGAAAATAAACACGCAATCCACCAGCAAGACAAGATATGGAAAAAATCCAAGTGACTGGAATACTTTGCTACTAGGCCAACTTTCCACTCAATATGCAAGAAGGGCCCTCAACATCACAGCATAAATACATTGCTACACAGCAATCTTAGCCAGAGGTTCCAACAACAGTGAAACCCTCTACAAGGCCATAAAGCTGTGCTTCATCCTCCTAAGAGTTCTCACAATGCCCGCATCTACAGCCAGATATAACGCAATCAATGACTCCTTCAAAGATAAATCAAAAAAAGATCTGAAGCCAGATTGATGACACTGTGTCAAGCATTGACATCTTCACCATCCCTTTGCACAGGTCACCAAGATGCATGATCAGAACCATAACACTAGATACACTTACAAACATCCTTTCAGCTTTTAGGCAGCCTCCCAAGAGGATGATATCATATCAGCCTTAAACTTGAATGGAGCGAGTTCAATATTCTGATTCAAAGAAAGCATGGGAACCATTTTTAGAGTGTTCACTGACAGAATCTGTACCTCTCATTTGAAGAAAGCAAGAATGGAGCAGCAAACAAAACTGTGCAGATTGTTTAGAGGGTCTACCTTCAATATTCCTCCTATTTGAAGAAATCAGCAAGAAAACAATTACCACAGCAGGCTGATTGCTAAGAGCCGGCAGTTTTGCAATGTCACTGATCATAGAAAGCACACATACAACCCTTAACATAGAGGAGTTGACCATTCGGATTGTGCCCCACCACCATGATTCTGATTTGAAGAAAGCAAGAAAACAATTGGAATCAGGCAAATGTGTCAGAGTGTACGCCTTCTCCCTATTTCTCTGTTTCAAAGAAGTCAATAAGACAACCATTAGCAAAGTGTGACCAATCACTCCCAACATGCACCTCCAGAATGTCTCTGATTGAAAGAAAGAAATAAGAAGAGAACCAGTACAGAGTGAATGAGTGCTCACAGAGGATGCCTATATTATGTCTCTGATTGAGAGAAAGCAAGAAGAGAACTATTAGCACAGTGTGGCTGAAGGCTCAAATCAAGCGCGTTCACCATGCCTCGGATTTAAAGAAAGCAAGAAGAGACCCATTAGCAGAGTGTGACTGACCGCTCACAGCAAGCGCCTTCTCTATACCTCTGATTTAAAGAAAGCAAGAAGAGAAACATTGGGCCTCATTAGGACCCTGGCGGAGAGGGTATTACGCCAGCGTAGTGCATGGCGTACCTCTCCGCCATACTACGAGTTCCCGTAGCGCCATGGCGGCCTTTTCCGCCTGGTTTTACCAGGCGGAGAAAACCATGGCGCTACGGGACCTCGTTGTTAATTACGCCACCGTATTTTACGGTGGCGTAATTAACTCCTTCCCCACTCCCATTATACCCTATGGGGCAAAAATGGGAATGGGGAAGGGCAGAATGGGGATTGGGGATTTACCGCCCCGCCAAGGTCGGAATGGGGCGGTAAATCCGCCAACCCCCATGGCGCTATCGGCGGCTTTCCGCCATGCTTCGCGGTGCATTTAGCACCGCGAAATCCGCCTGGGTCGTAATGAGGCCCATTGACTGTGGTGGACCGCTCATAGTGAGTGCCTTCATTATGCCTCAGATTTAAAGAAAGCAAGAAGAGAACCCCTTTGTAGACTATGGCTGACGTTAACAGCGAGCAAGTTCCATATGCCTCTGAAGAGTAGCATAAGCACAATTTGGCTGATCGCTCACAGTGTATCCTTCACTATACCTCTGATTTAAAGGAGCCAAGAAGAGTACCATTAGCACAGTGTGGCTGGCCGCTCAAAGCGAGCACCTTCGCTATGCCTCTGATTTAAAGAAAGAAAGAAAGAAGAGAACCATTAGCACAGTGTGGCTGGCCGCTCAAAGCGAGCGCCTTCGCTATGCCTCTGATTTAAAGAAAGAAAGAAGAGAACCATTAGCACAGTGTGGCTGACCACTCACAACGAGCACCTTCACTATGCCTCTGATTTGAAGAAAGAAAGATGAGAACCATTAGCATAACCTAGCTGGCCCTCAATGCGAGTGCCATTGCTATGCCTCTGATTTAAAAAAAACAAGAAGAGTACCATTAGAACAGTGTGGCTGGTGGCCACTCACAGCGAACACCTTCACTAGTCCTCTGATTTGAAGAAAGCAAGACCAGAATCATTAGCACAGTGTAGCTGATCGCTCTCATCGAGCGCCTTCACTATGCGTCTGATTTGAAGAAAGCAAGACCAGAATCATTAGCACAGTGTAGCTGACCGCTCACAGTAAGTGGCTTCTTTAGGCCTCTGTTTCAAATAAAGCAAGAAGAGAAACCTTAGCAGGGCGTGACTGACTGCTCACAGCGGGCGCCTTCTTTATGCCTCTGATTTAAAGAAAGCAAAATGAGAGACATTGACTGTGGTGGACTGCTCATAGTGAGTGCCTTCATTATGCCTTTGATTTAAAGAAAGCAAGAAGAGAACCCTTAGCACAGTATGGCTGACCACTCAAAGTGAGTGCCTTCTTTAAGCCTCTGTTTTAAAGAAAGCAAAAAGAGATCCATTAGAAGAGTGTGGCTGCCTGCTCACAGTGAGCACCTTCGCTATGGCTCTGATTCAACCAAATCAAAAAGAGAACCCCTTAGTAGAATATAGCTGACCGCTAACAGCAAGCAAGTTCCCTATGCCTCTGATTAGTGAGAAGGAAAGAAGAGCACCATTACCACAGTGTGGCTGGCCGCTCAAAGCGAGCACCTTCACTATGCCTCTGATTCAAAGAAAGCAAAAAGAGAACCCCTTGGTATACTATATCTGACCGCAAACAACGAGCAAGTTCCCTATGCCGCTGATTAGTGAGCAGGCAAGAAGAGCACAATTAGCACAGTGTGGCTGGCTGCTCAAAGCGAGCACCTTCGCTATGCCTCTTAAAGAAAGAAAGAAAGAAAGAAAGAAAGAAAGAAAGAAAGAAAGAAAGAAGAGAACCATTAGCACAGTGTGACTGGCCGCTCAAAGCGAGCGCCTTCGCTATTGCTCTGATTTAAAGAAAGAAAGAAGAGAACCATTAGCACAGTGTGGCTGACTGCTCACAACGAGCACCTTCACTATGTCTCTGATTTGAAACAGGCAAGAATATAAATATTAGTGGGGTGTGGCTGACCACTCAACGCAAGAGCCTTACTATGCCGCTGATTTAAAGAAAGCACGAGAAGTACCATTAGCACAGTGTGGCTGACCACGCACATCAAGCACCATTGCTATGCCTCTGATTTGAAGAAAGATAAAAGAGTACCATTAGCAGAGTGTGGCTGGCCGCTCAAAGCGAGCGCCTTTGCTATGCCTCTGAGTTGAAGAAAGAAAAAAGAGAACCATTAGCACAGTGTGGCTGACCGCTCACAGCGAGTGCCTTCACTATGCCTCTGATTCGAAGAAAGCAAGAAATACGAGAACCATTAGCACAGTGTGGCTGACCACTCACTGCGAGCACCTTCACTATGCCTCTGATTTAAAGAAAGAAAGATGAGAACCATTAGAACAGTGTGGCTGACCACTCATAGCGAGCGCCTTCACTATGCCTCTGATCTGAAGAAAGAAAAAAGAGAACCATTAGCACAGTGTGGCTGACCGCTCACAGCGAGCGCCTTCACTATGCCTCTGATTTGAAGAAAGAAAAAAGAGAACCATTAGCACAGTGTGGCTGACCGCTCACTGCGAGCACCTTCACTATGCCTCTGATTCGAAGAAAGCAAGAAATACGAGAACCATTAGCACAGTGTGGCTGACCACTCACTGCGAGCACCTTCACTATGCCTCTGATTTAAAGAAAGAAAGATGAGAACCATTAGAACAGTGTGGCTGACCACTCATAGCGAGCGCCTTCACTATGCCTCTGATCTGAAGAAAGAAAAAAGAGAACCATTAGCACAGTGTGGCTGACCGCTCACAGCGAGCGCCTTCACTATGCCTCTGATTTGAAGAAAGAAAAAAGAGAACCATTAGCACAGTGTGGCTGACCGCTCACAGCGAGCGCCTTCACTTTGCCTCTGATTTGAAGAAAGCAAGAGGAGAAAAATTAGCCCAGTGTGGCTGACCGCTCACAGTGAGCGACTTCACTATTCCTCTGATCTGAAACAGGCAAGAATAGAACTATTAGCAGGGTGTGGCTGACCATTCAATGCAAGAGCCTTAGCATGCCTCTGATTTAAAGAAAGCAAGAAACGTACCATTAGAGCCGTGTGGCTGACCACGCACATCAAGCACCATCGCTATGCCTCTGATTTGAATAAACAAAAAAGAGAACCATTAGCACAGTGTGGCTGACCGCTCACAATGAGCGACTCCACTATGTCTCTGACTGAAAGAAAGGAAGAGGGAACCATTGGTAGAATGTGGCTATCAAATCAGAGTGGGCCCTTTATCATGCAACTGATTCAAAGAAATGAAGAGAATTTATAACCACAGCTAGCTGACCATTGAGTGCATGCATCGTCACTATGCCTCTGGTTGAATGAACACATGAAGCAGTAGATTTGCAAAGTCTAACTGACCGCTCACATCATGCAGGTTATCTATGCCCTTGATTGGAAAGAAACAAGAAGAGAACCATTAGCAGAGTGTGTCTGGCAATTGACAGAAAGCATGTTTACTAATCCATCGACTGAAGGAAAGCAACAATAAAACTATGAACATGGGAGGGGATGATTCAGAGCAGGCATAACTAATATGCAAGAAGTGGACAATAAACATAGTGGGGCTAACAGCTTTGGACATATACCTATACAATACCTGATTAGAAGAAAGAAGGGAACCATTAACACAGCGTGGCTAACCACTCACAGAATGCGTATTCACCATCCCTCTAACCAGCTGTCCAAAGCATTTGATTTCCCTGCAGCTCCAAGTCAAAGAAAGTGAAAGAAAAATATAAGTGCAGGCAATCCAAATACACAGCATAGCTGTCTATAGTACTCTTTTAAGTCAGGCGAATTCTCCCACCACAATCATAAAATACATACACATGTTCTTGGGCCTTGTTGCCACCTATACAGCTCATGATGTGCTCTGACTAGCGTTATTGTCGCCATGAATGGGACCTACTTTTTTACTTCCTAAAAAGTAATTTTCCTTTTAACTTCTAAAAGTAGCGAGTGAAATACTGCAGCATCAATATCTAAACAGGAGACCAGATTATCACTGTGGCATTGAGCAATCTGAGGCATGCACTTCTACAACGCCTCTACTGATGATCTTCAGAAATGGAAAAACAAAACACACACTTTATACAATTACTGCTTCAGTCCTTACTTTCGGTCATTCAAGATCACTTTACTGGCAGCCTGCAAAGTGATCTCTTGGAATGGCAAGGAGAACGTGCTTAGTGACATTTGTGATCTTCAGGGTCTCTGTCTTTGTGATAATTTTATATCGAATCCTCTGAACAGGAATAAAGGATGCAGCAAATTCTGGTCTGTAGATATTCGTATAGAATACATGGACAGGAAAACCATAGTAATTCTTGAATGGGCGATCAACCTCTTGGTACCACTTGACTCTTGCTAGAATGTGTTTATGGATGGACCCATCTAAGAACAAAAGATTATGTTCTATGAAATATAGGATTTGGCCAGCATCAAGCGCCTGGTGTCTTCCTGGAGCCGAGTAAATGGCCCCATTTCTGTCTGGCCAGTAAGCCATTATAAATGAGGACCTGTAACTTCTTAATTCTTTGCTTCCCAAAAGATCACCACTATTCTGTAGTTGATTGATTTTGAAGCATGAAGGCACAACTGAAAAGTCAAGTGTGGGATATATTGCCTCGTACATAGTTTGGAATTTCATCAGAGCCAATGGTTTTAAATGCCAAAGTGTTTTTTTTAGATACACTATTGCTCTTCCCGAGGAGATGGGTGGACTCTGATTTGCAGTCATACATGAAGAGTCCCTGCAAAGCTCTAGAAAGTCTCCTGCCACCATATCCTTAAGAGTACCACGAGATCGAGTAGCATGCATTTTATTGACGTGGTCTTCAACCATTTTATTTTCTTCCTTTGTACCTTCAATCACTTTGGAGAACATTGAGCCATCTTTTAAAAACTGTTGCATTATCTGTAGTTCAACAGATCTCTGATTGGAGGGCTGATTTCCCAGAATTCTGTTATATCGTTCAAAGCTAAAAAGCCAGAAGGTACTGATTGGTCCATAGTTTAATATGCATTCTTTAAGATGACCATGTAAATGCATGTTAGGTGTTACATAGTTAGATCCATATAGTTGTTCAAATGACATACAGAATTTAATAATGCTTTCTTTAAAATTACATGAGAGCATAGCAGATGGCATGCTCTGACAAAGTGTCTCCAAACGTCCAAGTGCTGAGATGGCAAAACATCTTGCAAACAAGGAATAGAAAAATAAAGTGTCCAGTTTTTCCACTGATCCGCAGTAAAATCAGCAAATCCAGATTGTATTCTATAGGGTATATTTCCTAAATCTGAGGGCACTACAAAGTCATCAATTTTTTGTTGAATATCCTTCATATCTTCAATTGATAGCATACCCGTCTGTTTCCAAATGTCAACCATTCGCTTTGCTGTTCCCAGAAAAAGATTGTGCATTGGGTCTACAATGTGCATTTGTACAATATGAAAATATGGGAGACCTAAGAAAACAGAGTAACGTACATCATATTGTCGCTCAAAATCTTCAGCTTCCTTTCTACTTTTTGCATTCTGAATTTTTCCAAACCACTCAACATGTTTATCATGTGTTCTTTCTGGCCAGTCCTGTTCTCGCATAAAGCCACCATAGTTTCTCTCTCCAAATTGACCAGGAAAATATTTCCAACATTTTGAGCAGCCACGGTATGCAGCATGGCCTAAAAATCCACACATTTTACGGCAAGCTGGGATGTCGCAACCAATTAGAATAAGAGCAAGGTAAAAAGTAGTCAGTTTGCCTTGTTTGTGTGACTTCAAACTTAAACCATGCACCCATGCTTCTTTTAAATCCTCAATCAGACATGAGAGAAATGTATTTGTTTTTGGCTCTTTGGCCATGTGTGGTATAATGCCAACTAGAATTACATTTCTTCTCTTAAAGCGTTCTGATTTTGGTAAATTCAAAATAGTTAGGTATATTGCTCCAACAGAATACTGTACGTGTTTGAATGGACAAAACCAATCCACATTCAGCATTAGGCCATAAGATCTTTCCTTTGTGAAAAAGTCATACTTTAGTCCATTAAAAACCTTCCATATATGCCCATCCATAATGTCCTCCAGAATCCCAACTGGAATATGCCTTTGCCTCCATTGCTCACAGTGATCCTCAAACCCTGGACGCATCACCATTTCTGCCAAAGAGTCTTTAATAGATCTATAGCAATACCATTTAAATGGATATAGTTTTTTCTTTCCTGAAGGCAAGGTGACTTCCTTCAAAAGTGGTTCCTTGAAAGTAGTTTTTTGATAATGGTTTCTCTGCATGGGTATTTTAAAAATCCACATTTTATGGACTCAACACGACTTTCAACAACTTGCATGCAGTCATTGATTGAATACAAAGTGTAACATTTTCTACAAACAACAAACTTTGTAAAGGGGTCTTTAGTAAAATTCCACATGGTAGAATGGGAATCATTAATGCAATAATTCCATCTGGAACAGCAAAATAGACATCAGATCTTTGAAGAATTGCAGCAAAGCTTCAATTGCAATATCAGATATAAAAAAGCGGGCTTGCCACACCATCAAAAATAGACATAGCCATGTAACCAATCGATAGGCTTTTTTGTCAGTTGGTAAAGTTTTTGATTCCAGATGTTCTGTAGCTTCATCCAAATCTTGAGAAATCCCTTCGTCCATATCTTCAGCTATTTGTTCTACCTCTGGAATAAGCCAATGCTCTTCAGTGTCACTGTTATGCTGGGTTTCAAAGTCTTCTTCGGTCTCTGGAAAGAACACTGAAAAATCAACATCAGATACATTGTTTGGCTTGTCGAGATAGTCTCTCTTTACTCTTTTTGGTTGTTCCCTAGTCATGGGTCTCGAGTTTTCCTCAGCAACCACTGCTCCAGCAGTGCATGTATGTGGTCCGTGTTCTGTTGAATCTTCACCATTGCACTCGCTGCCTTCTACGATCTCTGCTCCTATTGAGTCTTCAATATTTGAACCACAGGTCTTCACTGTAGACAAACAATGGTATCTTCTGCAGTGATTCTCGTGATACTGGTGATAATGGCGATGGTTATAACTACCCTTACAAATTTGACATGTAACTCTTCTTTCAGCTACACATTCTTCCTTTCTAGATTCTGGAACTCTGGGGAAAAAATGAAAAATATGTACATATAACATTATTCAATCTGTTTAAAGAAAAAGACATGGCATGCTACATATTCATAATGCATTATAAAGCAAACTCTCAAATAAAAATACGACATAGGACCTTTAACTTATAAAAAACAGTATACTTGAGACCACGGGACACTAGAAATTCTCTCAGCCAATATGTAAATGCTCAATTTCCATATTTGAATGTGCGACGAATCACGAGATGTCGTCACTTCTTGCCGAGGGGGAGCCACTTCTCATGAGGCCAGGAAGATGAGGCCACTACCCGATAGTACCTAGACGCCAACAGAAATGACTCTCTACAGACAACAAAATCAAACTAAAGTTGGCCTCCCTAACCCATAAAGCCCTCAACAATGCCGCCCCCAGTTATCTGATGGACAAGGTAAAGAGAAAGTCCTCCATCCGACAAACAAGAACTATCAATTCCAACCGTCTGATAATTCCCAGATTCAAACTCTCCACCATTGGTGGGAACAGTTTCCCAGTGAAAGCTGCCATGCTCTGGAACTCTCTGCCTCACAACCTAAGAGCTGACCAACCATACTTGCACTTTAGAAGACACCTCATCAGTCACCTTAACTCCAATAACCCTTGTATTTAGCTGCACTTTCTACACCTATGTATAGATAGTGATACTCTTGCTCGTGTTTCTGCATTCGCCTCTAACAGCCCTGCACACTTCTGTACACTTACCTCCTGTATAGATATTGACTTTTTATGTTTGAAGACTTGTATACCTCTTATTCCTGTAATCCTGAATATTCTTTTAGGTTTACCCGCCTCTAACAGCCCTGTACATATCTGTATATTTACCCCTGCATAGATATTGACTTTGTATGTATGAAGGTTTGTATATTTTTTATTCCTATAATTCTGATTATTTTTATTACTACTTCAAAGTGTATATTTCTGCAACATTGTAAGCTTCGAATTATCTTTTGCCTGCGCCCTGTTGCCCCTGGGTAAGGTGCGCCATACAAATAAATAAACAAACAAACAAACAAACAAACAAACAAGGGGTAGTATTCAGTGGGATGATCTCATGGGAGAAACTTCCCCTCTGCGGACAAGGGCGGACATCTTGGGAGAATGTGGTATTCCAACCTTCCACTCACACCATATACCCCTTCTCCTTCTCTAGCTCCAAACTCCATATCCCATACTTCCATGTGTTTCAGTAAAACTGAAAGCTTAACACATACTGAGAAGAGTAAAACTAGGGATTACCTAAGAAAGTCCTCCTTCACAAGTACTGGGCCAAGGAGGAGGTGCAGAACAATGAAGAGCACCAGTGAGAACTTGAATGAGCATTCTAGCTATCTTTGCCCATTCATCATAAGAAGGAAGGAAGGACTTACCGGTTGGTCAAGCCCTCTTGAGAGGAACCACGTGGGTGGAAGCGGTTTGGCAAGGAAGACTGAAGAGGCTGCTGACCAGGATGCTGGCGAGAAGGCGGGAACGCTGATATGGTCCGATGCTGAAGGACCAACTTGTAAGCTGTCTAAGCAAAGGTCTGGAGCAAGCAAGAAGGCAGACAGAGTCTGTAGAGCCACCGCAGTATGCCAGAATATGAACAAAGCCACGGAATACCCAGAGACCGACCGGAGCACACCGGCAACAACCCTGAGGGTACCTGGATTGCCGGGATGGTTGGCGGGGCCACAGAGACATTGAACCCACATAGCAGGACTGAGAGGGGAAGCCCTGGCGAGAACACAAATATTAAAAAAGCTGAATGTAAAGTGAGATAAACAAGGTTCCGGGACCTGCATCCACAAAAGAGGAGAATTCCAAGTGGCATTCTTCATGGCAGTACCTGGCAGGGGAGTGAAGCAGGTCTGCAAAACCAAAGCAGTAAAGAAATGTGGGACTGGGACCTGCTCCCACAAAAGGGGAGAAGTATAAGCCATCTTCTCTGTGGCAGTACCTGGCAGGAGAGTGAACCGGTCTGCCAAACCAAAACAGTAAAGAAACACTGGTCTGGGACCCGCACCTACAAAAGGGGAGAAGTACAAGCCATCATCTTCATAGCAGTACATGGCAGAGAATGAAATAGGATTGCCAAACCACAGCAGTAAAGAAACACGGGTCTGGGACCCACACGCACCAGAGAGGAGAAGTACAAATCATCTTGTGCATGGAAGTACCTGGCAGGAGAGTGGACATGGTCTGCCAAACCAAACCAATAGATACACCTGGGTTTGGGAACACTAAAAGTGAAAGACTGAAATTATTGAACTGTGAGATAGAGACCAGGGGAAAGGAGCCATTCCCCCTGGTAGAGTTGAACTGCATATTCAAGTGAAAACATCCCAGGGGAAGGGAGCCATTCCTCCCAGTTGTGTTAAACCCGGGAAGTCAAGATACCAGAAGGGAGGCATTCTCGTGGTGAACAAGGCCAGGGTAAGCGAATAATTCCCACTGATGGTGTGGAACTTTATCTTTGTGCTTTGTATTTTGTGTTAGAAAATAATTCATCTTGAGTGACAGTGTACCTATAAAAGGAGACAAGTGCTAGAACGTTGTCTATTTCATTGGAGGACAATTGGGACCAGGAGAAGGGAACCATTTCCTCTGAGAAGAATTCAAAACCTGCAAGTAAACTTCTATTCTCAGTCCAGAAGAAGGGACTCATTCATCTGGATTAAGAAGGGCTACTTTAGTTTAGTTTTAAGTGTGAGGGACAGAAGTAGGGTTTTTGACACAAGAAAATGTACTATTGATTTACCCAGAAATTCTGATAGAACCTTATTGTTTTAGCTGATGCAGGGAAACCCCTATTAGGGAAAGCTAGGTTTTTATCTTTATTTTTATTTAAATATGTAAAAGTAAAAATGTGTTTGTTTTTGGTGGGATTTGTGGCGAAGCGTTGTTTCATATACAATTCCACACCATTTCATCAATCTGCACCACATTTTGCATAGTTACCTGATAGGAACCTCCAGACATTACTAGCTACGTGACATTTGCACACACCACCGCTTTCCCTGGATTTCGGCACCTTCACACATGAGACAGTTGCCTGAAATTGTCAAAACATCAATGTGGTCGTAGCAGGACCGGTCCCGAAACGAGGAACAAAACCCGAGGTCCAGGCCCTATGATGTACAGTTTCCAAGATATTTGCACTGCAATGCACCACAATGAACTGCTACACACCAGGGTGAGGCTACAGGTGGGTAGAGAGCACAGAAGGACCCAGTATGCAACAGCACACCAACTCTTGCCTCCCCCAATGACTGCTCCGAGGTACGTCTGCCAGCCACATGCACCCATTCTCAGTGTAGTTTACTTCAGGGTGCAAAGCACATCAAGTGATAAGTGAATCGGAACAGCGACCTACAGGATCAGTGTTATCATATCTGTCTACAGAACCTATTCGAAGAAAGGGTACTTCTGCTAGTATCTAATAAAAGTCTATTCCAATCACTATACCACCTGAGTGTTGGTCTCCTCCTTCTGCACCCTTTCAAGTGGTAGAGTTTTGCATACCACCTTGTCCTTTACCAGTTATAAAAACAAGAAGGAATGTATTATTGAGACCTAGTTTCACTTTTTTAAAATCAAGCACACTGCTATATTTTGCACCGGTTGTAGCAGGAGTAGGGAAGCACATGTGTGGTGAATGCCCCTAGCCCCTAAGCAAGTTCACTAAGTCTCCACTATGGATGCCAAGTCTTTCCTTGAGGCAAAAGGGAGAACTATGTTAAGCTTGTTTACCAAAAAGAAGAATATTTTCTTTACTTTCTTTAATTCAAACAATTTTATTGGGTGCATGGGTGAACACAACAGAGAAACGTAGGCCAAGGCAGGAATTTGTCTACATCTCATGTAGGTCCAATTGTTCTGTGAAACAAAATTTTGGTTTGCTTGGTTTCATTTGCAGTCAACTTTTTTGCCACCCAAATTTGTATTTTATCAATGCAGCTGTCTGAGCAATAAGAATGGGCTAACAAGTTGTTGATGTAAAACAAGTTCCACCTACCATGGATATGGAACCTCAAAGAAGAGAGCACAGATGGAAAGATTAAACAGAAAAGTAGAAAAAGGGTTGAGCCCTTGGGAAAGCCCGAAATTGAGCTGCAATTAGAGAACCTGCTGGGTGCTATTGTCCAGAGAGCAGTTGAACTACGTCAATCCAGATATGAAGCAGTGACTATCCAATCAGTAGGACTGGTGAAAGGAACATCGCAGGACTGTACTCTGTAATCCTGTTGAATCATACCAGGAGAAGGGAATCATTCACCTTGTACTCACCCACCAGGAATCATTGCTAATAACCCTGCAGAGTTTGGTGAAATGTATGCTGGATCTCCAGCAACCGCGTCACTTGCTTGGTGTACATACATGTTGTAACTCGTCACACAGGATTTCAACACTGATTGATAGTAGAGACATATGTAAGCAACCCTTACTGTCAAACTCTGGGACCAGGGCATATGGTAGGAGCACATGCTGTTGTCCTGTTAATGAAATACTGCTGCTACCCACCCGTGTGTGGTACTAGTGTCCTTCTCTGTACACACATGTGCTGGTTGGTTTTGGGTTCTCTCTTACTTATCCACCCAAAGGCTGGTGTTGGGCTCCTCCTCATGTGTCTAATTAGCACATACTGTTCTTTTTGTTCTCATTTCTCACATCCTCTATCCAGTTTGCAAAACACTCAGCAACTGGACTGTTCTCGTCATGCTTCACCCTACATGCTGTTTTTGTTTGAAAGACCTTCTGCTTCATCAATAAATTCAAACATAAATATATGCCTGCAGCATTAAAGCTATCCAGAAAATTGACTTTATACAAATCACAATATCCCCTGTAATGAAAATTTCTTCACTGTTAAGCATGCCATAAAAAAGGGATTGAATACCACTTACTGCTTATGGCTATAGCGCTTTCTTATCTTGAATTATGAGTGGAGTCACACGGTCTACCAAATAAAAAATATATCTTTTTAAAATGTAACCATTAGCAAAGTCAAATCAAACATATATAACTAAGCATTAGTGTTTGATACACTTCTGAGCCCCATCCAGTGGGAAGTCAGTCCTTCACAGTCATCCCTTGGCATCACCAGTGTCCCTCAAAAAGTGCAAGTTCTCTCTCAGCTCATGCCAGTGCTCCCTGAGGGCCACTTAGTGCTCCCATTGACCATAGAAGGGACCCCTTGCCCCACCCCATTGGTTGGATTGCTCTTAAAGTGTGCACTGGTATGGTTGTTTAAAAAATACTCACGGAAAGGTGTGGTTTTAAGAGATGGAATATTTGTCATTTATTTAATATGATTCACAACTACTAAATGAATCTACTTACATGTATGAGCTAATGTCAATTTATTTTATATACGAGACTGAATAATCAAGTGCCACTTTTGTAAGGTAATTTTGAATAACAACAACCTTTCTGTAGCATATGTTTGCACACAGAGATTGTTAGGCATCATATTTATTATGTTCTCATGCACATCTGTCTGGCTGTGACATAGGCAGTGCACATTGGAGCAAAGCAAAAAAGTTGAATTATCCTGTCCCGAGAAGTAATGGGCTCTGGGATTACTGGTTTGGGCATGGCTGTACAGTAAGTTCTCTGCAAAGAGTCTGCAATTGGACCCCCTATAGTGGGAATATCTCATCCCCTGGAACTGAACAGTGGTAGAAATGTACATGGCGACACTGCCAGAACCACTTATGGTTTATAGATGGTCCAATGAAGGAAGCAGTAAATGGTGTAACCAATGGTGTAGGCAGGGTATGGCCTGAGGGACAAGGCCCATCCCAGGTTCCACATCGCCCAGCCTGCTGCTAAGCCTGCATACCCTAAAATAACAATAAATATCATCCAGGCAGGGCAGTCCTCCTGCATTGCATTTTGTATAACTGCTCAACAACTGCTCAATGTGTGCTTCATGCACAGAGCAGTTTTGCCAAGTGACATTGTAATGCAGGTATGTAGGGTCCACCAAATAGGTGGACGCCAGATTTGGTGATTCCATTGCTGAGCACAAATACGTGTGTGTGTGTGTGTGTAAGTGGATAGGAGTGCCATCAGTCCATGCTTGGCCTGCCAGTGTTCATCCACTGAGCCATCTGTGGGTAGTTTCTCCTTCTCAGTGCTTCTTAAATGGTGAGCCACATTGCTAGGCCTGATAAGATTATTATTATTATTATTATTATTATTATTCCAACAGTGACAGTGGTCTTGAGTCACATGTGAAACATCTCCATCTACCATTCAGAGTAGAGCGTCATTACCCTCTCGTATGCCAACAAGGCCATTACACAGGCTGCCACTGCATGTTGACAGAGGGTCATTCGGCATGTTTTAACCTTCGGTGCCAACTTCCACCTGATCTCATTCTTAATGATTATCACCCAATTTTTTTCCCACCTGGGCCAACCTCATTCCTTCTAATCCCAGAAACAGTTATTGAAAAAATGACATTATGCTGTGTTTATCTGTGAGCTCTGCAGTCTGCAGGAGCACTTATTTTGAATGGCCCACTATGGCTTGACACCCTCACGCCCACTGCTTCCCTCCACTTGACATGCTTAGACCCTCACATGTCTATTCACTCCTCATTACTGTCCTGCTCCTGTAGCTGTAGGCTTTGAGCAGTGAACAGGAGTGCAGGAAAAACAGTGACAATCATTATACTACTAAATGGAAGATATAAGAGAACAGTATATACCTAAGTCACAGAAATAGTGTTGCATCTACTTCGATGACACAGATATTGAGCATGCTAGGGTTTGGCATCCTAACCCTCTTTGGTTATGGCATACAGTCCAGACCAAAATATATTCAGTGTCTGTTCTGTTACAATTGCACAATGACTTTATATTACTCTGTTTTGCACACTACTCTGCGAATACTCTACACAAAGTAGCGAACCAGTCCCCTATAATACAGAAACTACACATATTGTTGGGGAGGCCAACCTAACCCCTCTTAAAATGTTATTCCCCCACCTAATGAATGTGTCAATAATGCAGTTGAAAGTGCAATGCAATGTTGTAATGTAAATGTTGTAATGTAATTGTCATTTGTATAGCTCCATTCAGCATTGGTATGGCCCCAATTTGCCGTAGGTTGAATTCCCTCGGGGGACAGAGGTCTAGGCATGGGCATGTTGTCAGAGTGGTTTAGAACACGTGTGTGCATTTTAGCCAATACAAAGATAGGTGTGGGTGGCCAAGTCCCTGCTAATCACCAATGTCAAGCTGGGCAAGAGGATGGGTGCTGAGAAGAAGTAAAGGGAGCATGTGAGAGCAGGAGAGGCATTATGTGTGCAGCTAGACTGAATTGTATCATGAAGGATAGCTGCATTCTTATGGCAACGGTGTTGTGCAGTGTATGTGGTGGATGGGTGCGGTAGTCTGGAGAGTAGGTGAGAGCAGGGGAAAACATTTATGTGTGCATCTAGACCAAATTCTAGTGTAGGGGATAGCCACATTTTAATGGCATATGTGTTGTGGAATGTGTCTTAGAGTAGTGCATGTAGCGTATGGCTATTGAGAGGTAGTCTAGGGAGAGTCTGAGAGCAGGAGAAACATTATGTGTGCATCTAGACCAAATGTTATTGTGTCTGATAGTGGATTTGTGTGGGCAGATGGCAGTGCTTTCGGCTAGTTCTGAAGAGTGTGGATTTTGATACATACCCACGCATCCTGGCTGATTTCTTGTTTGCAGAGATGCAGCTAAATTTAGAGGGGGTGAATTCAGGGCACGGCTAAATTCAATCCATTTGCTACATAAATGTACCTAGTACGATATAATGTTTTCAGGCTAAAAAGGACCGAGGCTCAATATCCTAGCTACACTCTGGAACATACCTAGATTACAGATTTACTGTACATTTCTTTATCATTACCACCACTTGGTCATGTGGTGGAATTACCACAGGATTTCAAGCAGTGAGAGTAAATGTTAACCCTCATTCTGGGAGTCTGCAGGTCTCCATGGGGATTTTGGCTCAATTACTGCAAGCTGTAATTCTGTCATGGTATTTCAGAAGATTTTTGGCCTTATAATGGAGATTTTACCATTTTTGCTGCAGCTAAATCCTCCATGTCAAGTTCTAAACATGGAATTTTTCAGCGTAACAAAAATGTCAGAAAATCTGTTACCACCAAATAATAGTGGCAACGGAATGACCCCCACTTTTTAACACACTGCTGACCTTGTAACCGGGCCCATTGTCCCTAAAGTCCATGTTGCTTATGGTCAATAAACTAAGTCAGGTATGATTTCCAATTCACCATTCATCTAAGGCAGCAAGCAACATTCAAAAGCTCTGTCGGCCTCTTACAAGGCCTACTTCTAAGGCCAGGGGCTGACCCCCTGACCCTACTGCATTAAGATTGAGGCACACACATTCTGGACCCCTGCTACGTGAGATCCATGCGGAAGGTAAGCCCGGCTGGGCTTTCTTTGATTACCACCACAAGCCCTTTAAAGATGGATGCCCCTCCGACAATAAACTTCTCTCCAGATGTGGGCTTGCTGGATTGCTTGCCATTGACTGCCTTTGATTTGCTGCCCTACATACAAAAGGAGCTGTCTCCAGGGAGCCGACTGGTGATGCTGGCCTCCTTCAAAGGCCTACGTCTAAGGACGGGGCGGAGACCCATGTTTGGCCCTATCCGGCCATGAAAGGCTGTAACAACAACCATGACCCAGCGAGTCGCATCTATGATGATCTGCCATCCTTTGTTACATTCTATCGCACTACTGCATCAAAGTAAACCTCTGCCTGATGCTCCCCACTTTCACTACTACCTTATCCAGTGCACCACAACCGTGTTGCTCATCTTTACCTCTCCACACATCTGCCTGACCTGTTGATGACTACCCTATTTCTTTCCTCTTTCGTCCTGGATACGCCTAATAGCATTCTCTATGACCTCCATGCCCTTGTGCACATCCCGACGGGCTAAAGTTGACTTCAATAACTTTACACGGACTATTCTTATTATCCCCACCATGTACTGGGTGCGAGCATGACCTGCTGCGCCGATCCCTACAGCCCTAGGCCACTGGTGTGGTTTCCCGATACATTGTCATATCCCAATTCAATTAGATGTATCATTCACACTTCTTCTCGGACTTTGCTGCTTTCTGCTCTGCGCTGCAGTTGCATTTTGTATGACTTATCAGCCTGTACTGCACTTGTTTCTTGACTGCTACCTGCCTCACTATGCCTATGAAATGAGACTCTCTCAAATGACATATTTGCACCAATTATGTCTTTCTTGCTTTTCTGCATCCTGAAGTAGCCCCCCGTATTATGAGGCAAGGCTCTTCCAGAATGTATACACTGACTGATTGTGTCCTCTTTGCTTATTGCACATCTGATTTGGGCCCCGTACCATGAGGCGAGGCTCCACAAGACTGGACACACACTGTGTAGCTCATATGCGTATTACTGCACTTGTGAAAGGAACAATGCACTTTCTGTAACTAATGCCTAGATGCCTCTGGCCTGTGTGCGCTGTAAATAAATGTAACAATAAATAAATAAATACATACATAAATAAATAAATAATATGCCCACAGTTTAAACAAAACACGCTTCCAGGTTTCCATTTGCCAAACATGTTTGAATTTAAAACCTGAAGTGGATTTGTCATTTTGTAGTTCATGCATTGAAAGGCTGCCATGTAAAACATTTTGGAAAGCAGCACTGGCATAGTTATTTCATTTTAAACAGTGATATCATCAGAAATCAAGAGCTTACTAACAAAATCCACCAGTGGCCTGGACAGAAGTTAAAACAAAGTAATGTCCCAGTGTAAATTGATTAAACTCTGCCTTTCATATGTGAGGACACAATGATTCAGATGAGCAAAATTAATCAGTTTCAAAAATTCAATGCAGCCTGAAATAGTTCACAAAAACGTATATTTTATATTGTGTGGCTGTTTCTGTAAAGTCACTGAATACATCTGTTTACCTTCATAATATTGTGCTGCAGTTAAGGCCATCTAGCGTCCCCTCTTCTCCATTAACCGGAAGCAGTCTTAGTTGAAAGGAAGGGGCTGGCATTCCTCTGACAGCTGATGGATGAGAGCAGCGGGGCTCCTCACATTCTATTTACAGAAAAGGCGAGATGGTCCATTAGGCTCGCATTTTCCAGGAGAAGACAGGACTTGGAGCTCTGGACTTCAGATTAAAAGGTAAGATACTAAATCACTCAGCTAGATTCCACACGAACGACAGAAAAAGCTTTTAAAGATCAGCTATGCCAACTATGAAAATAAATATGTGTTTTGAGAGCTCGTAACTCACACTTTCTTAAGATATTTCCCCAATTGTTAAACAGCTTCTTAACTTCTTGCTCTTTGTCAGCAGAGCATTACAATGAGTACAATTGGTAAAGAAAGCTAAAGCTGTAGTCTTTTAGAATGACATGTTTCTGAGATGAAGGATATATTTTCAGGGTAGTTTATGTGCTGTTCGTGTAATTTTTAATGCATGCTGTGGACTTTTTTTGAAGCTCATGGAACCAAAACCTTAGCACACATTTATGTGAAATAAAGCCGGGAAAATATGAGGGTAATTTGCTTAAAAATACAGACTGGGCACAACTTCAGACCTTAACCAAAGAGTGTCAAAAAGGGAAGACACTCCTTGTAATGTGCCTGTTTGCGATGTAACATCTGATGATGTCATATCCTCTGCTAAATTGGTTTGCATGTCTTTTGCTCCACAGACCCTTTGAAATCCCAGGACTGAAGTGAAAGTTAACAGGTCAGTACCCTGTATGCTTAATGGTCCTCCTGTATGCATAATGTTCCTACTGTTTTTGGGGATTTTTTGTGCTGTATGTGAAAATGTCATTTGCCACTGATATTACCAAAAATGTAAAATTACATGGGGAAATGGTGGAGTGAATGACACCATATGAAACCGTGTACCACAGATTACTTCTGACGGACCCCTCCTCTAAAGTGTACTGTGTAACCATTTTGTAGATATCCACAGTCACTTTACTGAGTTAGGAAAGGCCAAATGACAATTTGCATATTTAACTTTCATGTGTTCATTTTATGTGATGCCACTTCCCATTGCATTTGCCAATGAGTGTGTCAACTATTTTTTAAGGCATGTGCCTTAGGTTAGGCAATGTTGCATTATTGAATTCTCATGATTCCTTTGCTTTCAATTTCCTGATGGGCAAATAAAAGGCTGGCCTCATCATGAGTTAGGCAGAGTGGGAAAATGCTGCGGTAACGCTAGTACGGCTGCATTTACCGCTGCGCCCATTCATGCGTTCCATGGCATTCACCTCCAGCTCCCAGCTGGAGGTGAATGTGCTGACCTTAAAGCCATTTTTGGCACTATTACCACTGTTGGTACTAGCGCTCCTCAACACCATTGGGTCCATTGGACCAAATGGGAATGGGGACTTACCGCCCCCCGCAACTCGGGATACGGCTCAAATTGTGCTGGACTAAGTTGCGGTAACGCTAATTGTGGTGAGCGCCATCCCGGCAATTAGTGGCGGGATACCACCCAACTCGTGATGGGGCCCATGGGCCTCATCACAAGATGGGCGGTATCCCAGCAGTAAATGCACTGGCATGCCGCCCAATGCTATTAGCGTTACCGCATCAAGGCTGGCGCAATTTGCGCCCATCCTGAGTTGCAGTGCACTGTTAATCCTCATTTATTCGGAGACCATGAGGCTATATGGGGTTTCCCAGCAATATTACCATCAGTGGAAATAGCACCAGCGATAATAGCGCGGAAAATGGGCAGAAAGGGGAGGTTTTTACCTCCAGCTAAATCCTCCCACTTTCCACCCAAACTCAGGATTGAGCAGAGGGGTAATGCAACGGTAATAGCGTTACTGCCACATTTTTACCACTCCGCCCTACCCCCGATGAGGCCCTTAATCTGCCATGACAGGTTCAGAGCCTACATTATATTGAAAATGTCTTCAAAATAAATGTTTCATTATGGTTTCTTTGTTTTAATGCATTTTCAGAAGTGTTGTACTGGCATGTTATTATAATATGCATAATTCTATTTTCCATGAGATTCACATGTTATGAATGGATATTGGGGTTGTGTTGTGAGGAGCCAGGAGTGAGGTTTGTGTTTTGGGCGCAGGGATGCGTGATGCTAGATATGTGGCTCGTGTTGTGGAGATGAGGGAAGTCTGTTATGGGACTGGTGCTGTGGGTGGAGACAGAGAAAGCAAAGGATGAGATTTGTATTGTGGGTATGTTGAGCCTGGATGCCAGGTATGGGTTATTGGTGAGATAAAATGTCACCTATAAGTATCGTGCAGTGGAAGGGTGCCAGGCGTGCGTTCTTGTCCTTTGGGTTGGGGAGTAGTGGCATACTCAAGATTGGCGGCTTGTCAGGAGTGGGTGCCTACCCCACTTCCCACAAGGAACTCAGTAAAGCAGTGGTCTTCAAACATTTTTGGGCTGGGTCCCCCTGGGTAACATGTGGGCAGGCCGGGCCACCAAAAATGCCAAATGGACAGTAAGTCCAAATGGTTATGAACTATCATGTGCTGTCACCGCCCCCTACTCCCAGTATAGTCCCTGGGCTCCTCCACCTGCTCCCACCATAGTCTCTGGGCTCCCTAATCCCACTCCTAGCTCAGTCCACAGGCTCTCCCCATCGCACCACAGACTCTGAGCTCTCCCCACCCTGCTCCCACCAAAGTTCCTGGGCTCTCCTCAAACTGCAATCTCCTCTATCCCATGCCCACCCCCCATTCTGCTCCCACCACAGTCCCTGCCCCCCCCCGGTCCCAGCAGAGTCCCAGGGCCAATCATGGCTGGTGAATTGGTTAGGTGGAGGGCCATATAGATTTCAGCCAGATATACCATAGAGACTAAGTGTAGTGTTTTTGTTGAATGTTTTGTTGTGAATTGTTGCATTTTAGAGCATACTTTTAAAAAAATGGGTAAAAGGCAAAACAGTATGCAATTGGCACTGGGGGGGGCCTCGGTGGCAGGCATGGTATTTTTTTTTACTGGACATCTATGTTAGATGTCCAGTAAAAAGATACCATCCCTGTCTGATGAGCCCCACAGCACCTCAGAAGGAGAGCTGATTTTGGCAGGTGGGTAGGGGGATTGTAGAACAAGGGCATTTTTAAAATGCCTTTGTTGTACAACCCTCTTCACCAACACAAACGCGGACACGCAGACCTTCAAGCAGCATTCACACAGCAAGCACTCACAAAAGCACCCATCATCATACACTCACTTAAAAGACGAGCATACACGCATCCATGCACATATTTAAATAAAAACTAAATGAACGTAAACTTACCTTCTGCCTCAGTCCTGCAGTGTCCTCTGAGCTCCACTCCTGGATCATATACAGGAATCAGGAAGCAAGAGCTTCCCGGTTCCTGCACAGGCGTGCATAGGCTGAGCACGGGTGCTGAAACACCCCACTCCAGCCAGCTGTGTCTGTATGTGTGAGGAGGTGCAGGAGCTCTCCCTCACACATACATACATGCAGCCAGCATTTCCAATGAGCGATGCAAGGCTGGCGAAGCAAAACATCCCAAGCCTTGCATGGCTCCTTGAGTATGTGCAGCTGGGAAACTGAACTGGCAAAGGGAAACATGGTTTCTCTTTGACAGTCAGCCAGCCCAGGAGCGCTTCCTCAGCTGGAAAAAGCAGCTGAAAGAGGGCTCAGTGTTTCAGTGGGGTGGCTTCTTGGCTCCTCCATACTGGGTGAGAGGGCTGTTGGGTCAACACCCCCTTGCCCATTATGGATGAGCCACCCCTTGCCAGGACTGCCCCCACCCCTCTCCTCCCCACCCCACTCCGCTCCCTGCATTGTCCCAGGGACCCGACCCTCTCAAAAAACAATCCCAGGGCCCCCATCTTACCTGATATACTCACGTCCCCATTTCGTTCCTGTGACTACATTCAAACACCCTGGAAGAGCGCTCTCTGGAAAGGGATAGAGCGCACGCTTCCAGGGTGTCTGTTTCCTGGGTCAGACGCTCCCACTGACCCTAAGCCTGGCCGTGTCACACTGAGCATGTGTGGTGGGGGCCATGGAAGGATGGGATATGCACAAACATGTATGTCCTATCCAACTCTGGCTTTTTCTTTCCTCCCTATTAAAAAAAGCAACAACAAAAAAACATTTATTTTTTCCCCATTTCTGGTTCAGGTCCCGAACCCCCCCCCCCCCCCCCCGGGAAAGAGGCTGCGGGCCCATGGGGGTCACCCCAAAGTTTGAATAACACTGCAATAAAGAGAAAAAATGTTTTTTTCTGACAGGTCGTAGCTCTACTGTGGGTCATAGCACCACCAACAGGGCAACCCGCTTTTCAATCTTTTTAACAATCTTTATTTTAAAGATAAGTCCCAGCTCCAACCAACAAGCTTCAACTCTCAGATTTTGAAAGCTGGATGTCAAGCTGCTGTTGGCTTCTCAATCTGTGCCTACTCCAAAATAAACTGAATATCAAGGTAAGCCTAGATCCAAAACTACCTGGAAACTAATCACATTCTAGGGATGTGCAGGCCATTGTACAGAATCTGTGCTCATTAAATCGATAAACTCAGAGACATGGGGAAGTGTCCTCCTTGATCTATCAGCAGCATTTGACCTGGTAGATCACAAAATCCTCTGCCATCCCCTCATCACCTCAGCCAATTTCTCTAAAGAAGCCACAGCATGAATCGCCTCCTTTAAAAAATGGAAGGGTCATGAAAGTGTTCCATGACAATGCCAATGCCCCACCTGCCCCTATCCCTTGCGGTTCCCCCAAGATCATGCATATCACCCACACTACATAACCTTTTCACAAGACCCCTCTTTGACATCCTCGATTCCCTCAACATAGCCTATACCAACTATTCAGACGATACACAAATCCCCCTATCCATCTAAGTACCTCTGGGTCATCTTCAACTCCACGCTTTCCTTTTCTGCCCACATCTCTGATGTCCCTAAAAAGTCAAACCTCCAACTGCACCACCTGAGAGGTATTCTGCCTGGTTCTCTCTAGGTTGGATTACTGCAACAGCCTCTTTCTAAATCTACCTGCTTCTACTCTCCGCCCTTTGCAACTCATCCAGAACAAGACCGCAAGACTGCAAGACGTGTCCTTGGCCTCAAGCCCTGGGATCGTATCTCTCCAGTCCTGAAATCTCTTCATTGGCTCCCAGTGGCTGCCAAGATTACAAAGACCCTTTGCATTGTCCACAAGGCTTTCTGGAGCCTGGGTCCAAAATACCTTCAACCTTCCCTCCGTAAACACCTTAGCTCTTGAGCTCTTCGCTCCTCCACCTCCAACTCCCTCAGCAGAAGTTGTTTCTCAAAGAAACAAACTGGGGGTAGATCTCTATCTTCGGCTGGGACCTCCCTCTGGAACAGCCTCCCTGCCACTCTCAAACTTGAGGAGAACCATCTCCAGTTCCAGAAGCACCTCAAGACCTTCCTCTTAGCTTCTGCCTTCGCTTCTCTTCTCCCTTGTTGATCTGTTCTGCTTCGGCATCGTGCACCTGGTTAACCTCTGATTTCGGGCCCAGGTACTTGCTCACCCTGCCACGCACCGGCACTGTCTCCTGGCAACCCTTGCACTTGGGTCTGTATCTGTAACCCTACTGTCCCTCCTTTTTCTGCACTTATCAGACACCCCCTGTCTGTACCTTAAACCTAGCACTTGCCATTTGTTGGCTGAATTGCCACTTTGTGATTATTACTTCCCCTTGCTTAGCACTTTCCACTTTTCCCCCTACCTCCTGCAGTTCCCCCCTCCCTATCTCCTGCACTTTCTTGTTCTCAGTGTCACTGGGCCTAGTAAGATTGTTGTTTTTGTTCTCCCTTGTTCCCCTCCCCTGCCTCGTCACGCTCTGAAACACTTGTGTATGAGTGCAATACAAATACAATATCAATATCATGGGATTTGATGGCTAGTCAAGTAATTCCGATGTCAGGGAGGATTTGAGACTTGCAGACTGTTCATTATTTCTTGACCAAGTTGGTTACCACAGGTTGGTAGTAGCAACTCAATATGAAAATGACATAGCCTCATTCAGCCATGTGTTCCATACTTCACAACTCAAAGAAGGATGTGTGATGGTGGGCTTGTGAATGCAAAATCTTTGAAGGATCCCCTTTCAAACAAATTTTTCATTGATTGCAGTAGAAACGAATGCTTCCATTTTTGGATAGAGACAGATTGATCTAGACCTGTCAATATATGATCTTTGGAATTCTGAGGACAGGGCACATCATATAAATGTCTTGTAGCTCAAGGCAATTGAACAGGCTCTGAAGATTTTCTTGCCAAACCCCAACAACTATTATGGGTTAATCCTAACTTTCAGCACTGCTGAAATGTTCTACATCAACAAACATGGTGCCCCAAGATCCAAACTGCATTGCCTAATAACTAAGGGATTTGGAGTTTCAGAAGAAGTTTATTTTCCAGGATTCCCATCTACTAGGAGTCCTCAGCAGGTCTGCAGACTTTCAGCAGGCTGACATTTTTGAAGTACGAGTATAGTTACACTTGCAGTCTTGCAGTTGATCGTCTCTCAGTGGGTCTTCGACAAGTAGATCTATTGTGGCTTCCTAACAAGACATGACACATGGGTGGGTCAGCTCCCCCTATCCGTGGACTGTGCCCTTTCATTCAGTGTGACATAACTGACATATGCGTTCCCTTTGATTCCATTCATTCACAGTGTTGAGGTTCATAAGTATTGATTGTTCAGTCCTCCTGATCAATCCACATCAGCCAGCCCATTGTAGATTTGATCTGTCTGTCCAAAGCTCACCCAGTTCTGCTTCCCCAGAGTCTTAATGACAGAGCAAGAGATTCAAGTTCAACCTTTACTCAATCAATGTCCTTACCCGCAAGTCACATGAGGATGTAACTATGCCACTTCGACATCTCTGAGCTAATATTGTCCATATCTAGGCAGACAGGAATCCCTCCACTGGGACTCAATACAAGAGCAACAGGACCCATTTCTTCTACTGTTGCCTGCAAAGGGAGGTTAGTACTTTAAATGCTCCTTACCATGTTCTAACTTTTGTGGCTAACTTAGCTTCCTCTGGAGTACAGAATCCTTCCTGTAACCTTGTGGCCTTGGGCTCCTATAAAAGTTAGAACAAGGAATCGCTTTATCTGCCAGTCCAATTGTGAAGAGGAATGGTTTAGGGTCTACTTAATATATTGCCTTCAGGTGGGGTTCCTCCCCCTCCCTGGGACCTCACCACCCTTTCAGTATTTGCTCACAAAACATTTGTACATAGGACATCCATTTAGTACATTTTTAATGAAAAGTTGCATTCAAAGTGGTTGTGGCTTCTGCTTGCACAGTTACACATTGCAGACATTATCAGCCTGTACCCTGCATTATTTCATAGGGAATTGCACACCCGTCATTCCTCTCTAAAGCATTCTCCAATTTTCACAATAACCAGAAAATGGGCCTACCAACCTTTTTTCTGAATCCATCATATGACGCTAAACATGCTCTCCACTATTTGGATGTTTGTAGGGCGTTCAGGTTCTAGCTTGATCGGAACAAAGACATCAGAATGGTGACAAGCTCAACAAATACAGTGAGGTACAGTCTGATGAACTGGCAGGGAAGCCACCCATCTAATTATTTTATAGAATGGCCACTGTCATTCTCATCCTAAAAAACAGACCTATGCCTGAAGGCTGTTTACCAAAGGTAGATCTTTGCGGATTTCAAAGAGAAAAGGCGGCATCTGCAGGATGGGAATTTTGTAAACAGCCCTCTACTGGTCCCTTTTGGGGGGTAAGTGGTCCCCCCGATGTCCTGTAGCTGCTTTGCAGCCCACCTGCCACTACCCCATCCCACTTACCTGCTGCACTCTGGCACACAATGCACAAGCCACACACTCGTACAGCTCCCATACAGAACATGCACCCTAAAGGCATACCGATGGGATGCAGCATTTTGCATGCCGCTTCCCATATGTAGGCCTTTAGGGGGTCAGACTTAGAGAAACCAAACAAAACAAAAAAAAACTACTCGCTCCAATATTCCAGCCAACTGTTATCCAGTCTCATCCCTCTGTCATTACTCCAAAATCCTTGAACGCATTGTCTTCAATTGTGTCTCTAATCACTGTGAAACCTGTCATCTATTTGGCTACCTCCAGTCTTTCGTATGCCCATTAATAACAGCTCTCCTTCATATTTCCAACTTTTTCTCCTCTCCTGTCCATGCTAAACAATCCTGCATTCGTATCCACACCCTCTCCTTTTCACTCTCTATAGCACTCCACTGCTCTTGACTGGCTCAACTCCTACTGCCACTTCTCTAACTGATGGAATATTCAAAATGCATTTGTCACCCCTCTCCCTGTTAGTATTCTGCAGGGATCTGTCCTCTGAAAGGTACCCACCCTCCAAACCTCCACTCTTGGTAAACTCATTTCCTTCTGACAAATCTCATATCTTCTCTTTCCCCTCCCTAACTTCTGAATTCTCTTGTAAAATTACAAATTGACTTAACCAGGCATTGCATGGCGATTTGATGCCTCATGCGTACCTCATTTAAGATTGGGCATCTACTTTCCGACATCCAATGCTCCACTTTCCTATTTGATTTCTTCCAGACATTCTCACTCCAGTTGCTATATCACAAACCATTATTCATTCTCATTGATACAAACTCAAACTCTAATTATCTCCACTACTGCCTCCTCTGCTTTAGTCAACCTCCCCAAAATCTGATATATACGTCTTTGCACTGCCAAATCTCTCATCACTGCTCTGATACTTTCCAAAGAAGTCGACAGTACTAGCCTTCTTATTGGTCCAAACCCTCCAGTCTTTCACTCCCCTAGATAATAAAAGGTCCTCAGATCTTCTTTCCGCACACTCTTCATGCTCCTTCACTTCTCCCATACTTCACCCACAAAATACATGCTGACTTCTGGCTCAACGCACCTAACCAAATCCTTTTTAAAATGTGTCACTATTGTTTTCAAATCTTTCCACAGCCTTGGACATAACTGACTTAGATATCTTGTATTATATGCCATGCATCCTCAGACCCTGTTCTGCAATCTCCAAGACTCCTGCCTAACCTTTTTCCCCTCAAGTTTTAGATCATATTCCCTCCTGCCCATCAACTGGAAGGATGGGCTCTTCACACCTGACATCAACAATTTCTCCAACCTCACAGCTTCAAAGACCAGCTGCTCTCCACAGAATCTCCCTATCCACAGCCATTGTCCTACCTATCCCCTCTAATCCTCTTTCTGTCTTCTCCCCTAGACCCCAAGTCCCTTTCTTATATCCCACCCCTCCCAGTCTACCTACCCTCTTCCACACCTCTCCAATCTCTTGTACCCTTTTCGATGCAGCACTAACACTATGCCCCTCTCCTTTTCCTGTAAGTGTCATTCATTTATTGTATTTTGTTCTTGTTACATGCCACATCTCCTCTCTCTCAAGTATTCATGTGCACTAGTTCCATCCCATAATTGTAAAGCATCTATGCATCTAAATGTGTTCCTCTCTCTGCAATTGTTAAATATTTTAGGTACAAACACCAACCTCCTTTGTACATGAATAAAAATAAGTAAATAAATTGTGTTCAAAGCATAAAAGAATGTTATCTGGTTAATAAAAAAAAAGTCCACCTCAAAATGGATTGCATGCACACTGTATGCGCACCAAGAGACTGTCTCTCAATCCCATGTGCCCTTTGATGTTGTCACAGGTAGCTACATGATCCACACTTTCTGCTTTTTGTAGCCACAACTACTACTACTGTCTGGGATCCAGCTATTGGGTGATGCATATTTTGGTCAGGCAGTCATGCTAGTGATAGTTGACTCTTGGGGAGTAAGGAATGGTGTCCTGTGTGTATGTGTAGAATGGAGGTGCTGGGTGACTTTTTATTGTGGGCTAGTAACTTGCAATTTCAAACTTTACCCCTGGACTAACACGGTCATAGTCTCCTTTCATCTATTCATCCTCACCCGTTCTCCTTTTATTTGAGCTATCTACTAGTCTCTTCCTGGGTGCATGGAAAAGGGCTAGGCAAAGTCAAAGGTTAGGACTCATGGGAGGGAGCCATGCACATAAATTCATACATTCCCTACTCTGTGAAAGAAAAGCATGTAAATGCACGCAAACAGTGATTGTAATGGTGAGTGGAAATCCTGATGTGTATAATCAGAGTCGCCTTCACAATGGTGCCTTATGGGAACGTGCCTGCTATTGTCACTTGAAGACTAGTTTGTGGGCTTCCAGGCAAAACCAACTTTTCCAATTGTAACAGAATCTGATGTGGCTGTAAAGGAAATGGGGATTCCATTTCTGGAGCAGGAAAAGCTCAGGGATTAGTAAAATGTGCCCTGCTCCATGCATGGTAATTGAACCAGAGTGATATGGTTCATAAAAGCATGTGTAGAGTGTGTCTCTGCATGTTTTTTTGTAACTACACCATTTGAGGGCCTCACCAGAAAAGATTGAGGCCCTAATTTTAGAGAGAGGGTTACTTGGGGTCCAAATGAAGGGCACTGGTGCTAATTTGAAATTTACAATTTTTAGTATGACAATGTAGATATACATGTTATACCTGTTTGTATTGGATTTTAATTTTCTCATGTAGCAAATGTTGCCTCAAGAATGCAATGTTAAAATTGCATCATTGGATGAAAATGCATGTTTTTGGTGACTATGATTCCCACAGTGTTATGCGTTCTACTGTGCATGATATGTGAGCTAAATACGTGAAATAAATAGAACACCACTGCAAGTGTCAATGGTTCACTTCTTTCCATACCACCTTGCAGCCTTGAAGAAAGTCCTCTGAAGAATCGGCAGTTGACCATACTGGGTGTGCTGGGCTGCTTTAGAAGGTCTCTGATTACCAGCTCTACTAGAACACTGCAAAAAAGAAACAAGATGCCTCGCAACAAGTCTGCTACACAAGGAGCACATCGAGGCAGCACCAGTGTCGCAGGCCAAATGCCACAAACCCACCAAAACAATTAGCGCAGTTCGTTGCGGTAAGAATTTTTATCTTTACGGTGCTTTCATTTGAAAGTCACCCAAAATGGCCAGCAACTCACATCAGGGAATGTTTTGGAGTAGCATGAACTGTATCTGGTGTAACAAATCCTGTGATACCGTCCCTTCTTCCAAAGGGGGAACCCTTTCCATGAGGCTAGGGAGGTGAGGCTGCTACCTGATAGTTCCCCTGTGGGGTGATATTCAGCAGGAGGATCTCATTGGCATGGATTTCCCATGTGGGATACAGGGAGGACATCATGGGCCGATGCAGTATTTCCAACCCCTGCAGACCTCTTTCCCTCCTCCTTCCTTGCCTTCCTCTACCCTAATGCCCTCATCTATGTACAACTAATGATACTGCTAG
The DNA here is from genome assembly GCF_040938575.1 of Ambystoma mexicanum. Lineage (NCBI taxonomy): Eukaryota > Metazoa > Chordata > Amphibia > Caudata > Ambystomatidae > Ambystoma > Ambystoma mexicanum. Next base: position 70,797,806 of record NC_090925.1, read on the forward strand.
TATTGTGAAGAGGAAGAGTAGGGCTGACTCCACTGAATGCCCATTTCCATCTACTGAGACGAGGACGAGTTTAGTAACCATGATGAGACAACCACAGAACTGGACTTAGTGTTTTAGTTTTAAAATCCACAGTGCTTAATATGGAGGAAGGACTGAGCAAGATGTCATATCCGCCCTGGAGGCACCACAAGCAAAGCAACCATTCCACAACCCGAGAAGCTGATGCTGCTGACTGGAGGTTCACAAAGGAAATACGGAATCCCTACTTGGTCCACTGTGTATCGGCAGACTGAGACTAGAAGGAAAAAGAAACCCAGGTGTGAAAGGGCACCGAGCCGAACGATCAAGAAGGTACGGGCAGCCTGACTCCAGTGAAGTGCTGCAGAGCCGAGAGTGGCAGCGTGGGAACCCAAGACCAGAAGGATAATGAAGTAAAGGCATAAGAGGATGGCGAACAAAGGGGTTGAGTTGAGACACTCAGCTCAGATCCAGTGAAGTGCCATAGAGCTGCTTAAGACAGCATGGAGACGGGGAAGACAGAGGAGAAGCTGTCAGAGTTCTCCGGGAAGACCGAGAAGGAAGGCCGGGAGCCCACTTGAGTTACAGGGGTTACCCGGGTCCACTGGAGGGAGACAAGAAGTATATTTAAAAGGGTTTCAAACCCAGAAACACAAGATAAGGTAGTTTGGGCAACACACAATACCTGGCAGGATAGTGAACCAGCTATAGGTTTTAGTTCGAAAGAGTGAAAGATACCGGGACAGGGACCACAGTTGAACGAAGAGAAGTTTCTCGATTGTTCATCTTCCTCATGGCAATACCTGGATGGGATGTATACCTGGTCTGTCTACCCAAGCCACTGGAGAGGCTCAGAGCATGTGGAATGTGTGAGAGAAAGGCCAGGAGAAGGGAGACATCCCCCTGGTTTGTTGAACTGCCAAGTAAACCCTGCAAAAGACCAGGGGAAGAGAGACGTTCCCTCTGGTTTATTGAAATGCCAAATAAAGCCTCTGAAATGCCATGTGAAAGAAGACATTCCCCTGGTTTGTTGAACTGTCAAGTAAAGCCAGTGAAAGGCCAGGGGAAGGGAGACATTCCCCCTGGTTTGTTGAAGTGCCAAACAAAGCCGGGGAAAGAAGACATTCCCCTGCTTTGTTGAACTGTCAAGTAAAGCCTATGAAAGGCCAGGGGAAGTGAGACATTCCACCAGTTTGTTGAACTGACACGTGGAGCCTGAGAAAGGACTTGGGAAGGGAGGCATTCCCCCATTTTTATTGGAACTACAACAGTAACCTAAGAAAGGCCAGTAAAAGCGATACGTTACCTCTAGTGTATGGAACTGAAACAATTCATACAAACCAAAAAACAGCTCCATATTTTGGAATTGAATGGTGATCGGCCGTCCAGAAGAAGGGGGTAGTTCTTCTGAACCCAGAAGACCACTTTAGTTTTGATTTTCAGTCTAAGGGACAGAAGCAGGGTTTTGACACGGACGGTGGACTTTGCCGTTACAGACATTCTGCCACTTCCTTAGTATTTAGTTGAGGCAGTGAAACGCCTCTTAGAGATAGGTTTAGTTAGGTTGTATTGTTTGTTTTTGGTAATAATAAAAGTCTTTAGCCAAAAGAATGCCACCTGCATGTCAGACTCCTCCTTCCACAACCTCACACTGGTCACACTAACTTCTGTCTCCAATTGTCTCCCTCAAAAGTAGTGCTTCATGCAAAGAGATAAGAATTATGTTCTGAACAATCCCCTATAATTGCAGGTCTTGGATCTCTGTGTACCAATATCAAAAAAAGAACCCAGAACACAGTGTTATGAAATAACTGCCAGCTCCTCAACACAATAGCTACCACTTCCTGCTTCCCAGCCCTTATTAGGACAAACCAGCAGTATAAAGACAATCTATTGCGGTGGTGAGCACTAACAAGTGCAATCTCTCTTTTGCTCATCTTCAATTAATTCAATAATTTACTAAATTCTGATAATGAGAATACTCATTTGTACCTGAACCTTGGATGCCAAATCCAATAATGCTTGATATCCATTTCTCTCTGAATTTATACACGCATACAATGTGTTTAAAATTGAATCCCAAAACTGCCAATAGTGAGGACCTCTCAATCCACTGTGCATGAACAGATCTGTGCTCAGCCTGTAGCCTCATTGGAAAGACTCTGCCTTTTATTGGTCTGATGTTGATAACTTGAGTACTATTCTATTAGTTAATATACAACAAACTGCTCCTTTGAAATTAATTTCACTTTTCAATGGACATCACAACATAGGCATAAACCATAGGGACATTTGACACTCTCCATTGCACTGAAGGAACATCTGTGCATGCATGCAAAAAAAACATTTGCAACTGCACTGGTGTTAGTGCATGTACAAAGTATGCTGAGCCCTGCGCTGGGTGCAGCTCACAGCTTTTGAAATCCAGCCTCTAACGGATCTGTACCAAAGGGTTGAACCATGTTAAATTCAAGCAATGCATATTTACTGCTGTTTGATGTGACAGTTTCATATTTGCAATAACATTACTTGAAGTCATGAATTCAGTATTTGATGATACCATTTCTTGCAATTAATTTTGATATATCAGTTGCTAACATCCTTTTTATTTTCTACAAAGCACTCTTGGAACTAAGAACTTTAGACCATCTGATGTTGTAGCTGCAATTCTTGATGAAAGGTTTGTTTTGCTTCATATGTGAAGAAAACCATATTGTAATCGCTGTTCAGTAAATAGGTGTATATGTTAATTTAGAGATGTTGAAAGCAAACTAGAATGTCATAGATGTGTTGACTGTTTAAGATATCAGTGGTTTTCTTGTGCTAATACTCTTGAATATGCCAGCAATTTGTGTCAAGTACTTGTAATTCTGTCAATGCAGTTCTGAAATGTTTGAATGTCAAGTTATGCTTATTCTTAATGAGCATCAAAGTCAATCTAGCACAAATGACAAGGACAAAATAACTTGAAATTTGAATTAGTATGCAAGCATTACCCATAGAATCTCTTTATAATGCAAAGTCCCACACAAATTAAACAGCGGCCAAGATCATGTAGGTGGAAGCATGCCCACACAGACTAGCAAATGATAGATTATGAGGAGGTCAGTGGCAGAATGCAACTCACTGGTGGAATAGGTGGTAAAAAAAACTCTTAGCATTTTAGGTGCTTGCTTCAGCTTTGGGTGCAACCTACAGTCACAAGTTTCAATTCCCATAGGTCCCACTCAGTCTCTCATCCGTCTTTGGTCGATAAATTGAGCAACATTAAATTGGTAAATGCCTATCGCAGAGCTTAGAAACTGTAGTAATCTAGCAGGAAAAGCTTTAGTAAATGGAAATCTTTAACATAAAATAATGGTGCCAGTAAAATAAAACCATTAGGAGGCAGGAATGAATTCACACATGTGCCAATGTGAGCTATATGTGTTACAGCCACAACATTAATATTCTAATACAAGAAAAGAATTAGAAATGTTATCTAATTCTTCAACATACATGTAAAACATGTGTACAGCAAGTGAGTGTAAGCAATGAATGCTGCCACATACCCCAGGACTAAGTTAAAGTAAAGCACAAACCGACAGCGGCATTAAAACCAAGCACACTGGCGTGGTGAATGAAGCAGTGCCTAAAAGATGCAAATACAAAATAGCAAATGGACATCTCAATGATCAATAGTGTTAGCCATATAGGTGATGGAGGGTTACCATGAACCAGAGCACATCAAACATAATAGCACATTACAAGACAACGTTGGCAGTGACAAGCACCAATGCAGTATTAAAAACAAAACCGGCGGTAGAAGTTGGATGGTAGCAACATTCATGTGTTCACCAGATGTGGGAGAAATTACATGATAATCAAAATATATACATTTAATAACTAGTGTGCCAGCCTATCTGCTCACATGAACTATAGTAGGCCATGTCACAGGTCATGGTAATGCAGCCTGATCTATGAGTAGTGGTTGTGGTGGTGAACAGCATTAAAGTCATGTTGTTTGAATACGGCTCAAAGTTACTCTTGAGAAAGACCTGCAGTGCTTTCTGGGGCAGAAAATGTAAATGCTGATAAATTAAATAATTTCTGGGGGGGTTGTGCACTGACTGAGTGGGCCTCGTAGCTGCAGACAAAGAAGCATTCCTTCAAATGACCCATGCCTACAAAAGGAATGTTGAAAAATGTTTGCAGAAATAGCTGGTTGCAGGGAGGCAAGTCGGATGAATATTACTAAGGAAATGAGATGGGAAAAGACAAACTGAATTGATTTGTTTCTATAACTGGTTTCAATGTATGTGCCTTTTGACTATGGAACAACATGTTTTAGTATTATAATGAATACATTTATTTCAAAATGACTGTTCCCTTACTGGCAGTTCAAGCTTGGAAGCTGAAAATAACCAACCGACTACACAAAGTACTGCGGTATCTGCCCAACAAAGCAATGTCGCAGCTGATCAAGAGAGGGACCTACGCCCAGAAAGTCCAGTAATCGCTTGTGTATCCCATCCAGTTGTTTCAGCTGATAATTCTGAGACTGATAGGAGATATGGCTTAACATCACACATGAATTAAATGTAATGTTGCATTCTGTGGTACCTATAAAACTGCTTGTGGAATTGACATTATGGGTTTACCTTTGTAGGGGCTGTCTAAAGCCCTGGTGAAGTACATTTTGAATATGTGATTTTTTAAATGGAGAAGAACGCCATCTAGTACAGAAAATATAAAGTAAAATACACAAGGAACAGTTTTGTTCTTGAGAAGGAATCAGATAGAGTAAAGAGTAGTATACTTTTTTCATTATATTGGAACTAAGAACATTGCATTTATGTTGTCACATTGCGTTCACCTAATTCAGCATATTATTTGCTTTTAAGAGTGTTTAAGTTGAAGGTGAACAGTAGCATGAGAATGCATGTTTTAATGACACATATGGTTCGCCAGTTGTTTAATATTGACTTGTGCTCCACTGACATTTTAATCAATTAAACCAGCATGGCTTTATTTAGGATGTTATAATGGTATTTAAACATGAGTTATGCTGCTTTGGAGCATGTAATGCTATGCTTATGCCTGAAAATATTTGTTTAGCTGACATTTAACCATGGTCAAGAGAATCTGATGATAGAAATGCTGCCTGCATGGGCATGTTGTCCAAGTTGAGAGAAGCTCATTATATATCCATGGTTTCCAGTTGCATGGATAGATTTCTTTTAAGTGCACTGGTAAATGTTGAGCAATACATGGGAAAAGGGAATGGCTATGCAGGCTTACTTATAACAGTACCGAAAAACTCTGTTATATGATTTATGATATAATGGACTGTTGCAATGGCTTGTCAGTCCCTTTTAGATTGACCTCTAGCCAAGAAGTCATTCACCTGTTTTTATCTTTTGATAATAGTATGATCCACTATTTGTATTGGTCTCATGATGTGGCTGACCAGATGGGTTGACATATAGCTTAAAACATATATGCTTGGACATTAATCAAGAGGAAGAATGATGAAACTGGAATATTGATTATTATGCTTTGATTTTCGGTGACGAAGAGACAACCTTTTGTTATCACTTTGGAATGCATATGTGTATATCATAGGATGCTATGTTTTACTGTTTCAATTTTCAGTTTCAGTTTGTAGATTTAGGGCCACAATTGATTTTTAGAAGTATGTTACTACTGCTGTTGTAAATAATTTTAGAAGCATTGCTTTGTTAAGACACGCATTGATGTCAAGAATTTGGAGATGCACTGAGGTTGTGTTAGCTTTTGTAAAGGTGGTGTGACAGGGCACATGAGGATATGAGAGCCTGAAGAGTATGGGAGTATGTGACTATTACATTGTTAAGTCTACTGGTTGTATGCTGCGAGAACAGTTTTGGTCTGTGTTTTCAGGACATTGATGTCATAGCTGAATTGCTGCTCTGTAAACTCAACCATGGATGAGACAGTGGGTTCATAACCCTTATCTCATGGCTACCAACATTTACTTAAAATAACTGCCCATAGTGTTTCTTTTATCAAATTGTAACCATGGGTTTGATGTTTGCTTTCCTTTTCTTGGCTTTGACTCTTTTAAGTTTCCACATTGATCCTCCAGGCATTCTCCATGTACAATAAATCAATCTGCTAAGATACTTTAAAAGCCCCATCACAGCTTGTGTGCCACATCATTAATACAAATAATGAAACAGAATCTCTCAACCATGTCACAACCTTTATTTTTTATGAATTGGCTTAATCCTTGTAATTCAAAGATGATGTGTACTTTCTTTAAGTAATATAACATTTGCTTTGATAAGTACATTGTTGGTAGACGTTTCTTTATCAGCCAAACAGGAAAATGGCACCACAATGCATATTCCTTAGAAGCCATAACTCTACACAATTGTTGAATAATTATCATAGGCTATAATCGGGCACAAGAGCAATATACATGAATCATACATGAGGCTGTAACTTGCAGGTTTTTTTGTACTGTTTTTTTGACAAACTGATTTTGTATCCAGTTGGTATCCAGTGATACATTTGCATGGGGGAAAAGGACGCCAGGGGGTGACATTTCCCCAAATTTACATATCCAAGAATGTCTTGCACTTTCCTCAAAAATTCAAGAACTAGAATTAGAGTAGTATATAATACCCATCCTAGAATATATGTGGTAAGGCCTTTTGAGGTGCAGGGAAAATAATTGCCTAGCTGGTGACTTTTTCCCATGGGACATTTCCACACAGAGCCACTCATTCTTTATTTCTTAGTGTGGTTGGTGGCATTGCAGGCTGAACCTCTTGGGTTTTTTATTGTGATGTACCAGTGTAAAAACGTGCTTGTTATTCTGGGATGAAGTTAAGTCTTTTACATATGTATGAAAAGGGTCCTGCTCCATAATATACATGCACAAGCCTTCATTGTGGAGGAGATTTTGCCATATTTATTTGTAACAGAATGGCAGTATGGCAATAACACCTTTTGATGAGTTGGTATTATGAAACAGAATGTAATATATATTTTGTCTTGTTGGGTAGGAAAAGAAATCGCTCCAGAACTAGTCTAAAATTGAGAAGAAAGAGGAGGAAAGGAAGGTGTAAGGTCTACAACCAAGAAAGCAGCACAATAAATCAAGAATATTTGAATAACTGTGCCCATATGAACAGAATAACACATGTTATGTCAGAACAAGATCAAATGTCAAAGACATTTGATGAATTCAATTTAGCACTAAAAGCTGGTGTTCAGCCAGTACTTTGCAAATTGTATAAATATAAGAAACAAACAAATTTATATCTCAAAAACACATGCCGTATGGTGGTTAATTTTTGACCTAACTACTGGAATTGTTTTTGTAATCCATGTAATTGCACTTTTACGCAATTTATGATTGTTTTACATCTACTGCATTATCGTCACCAAGAAGCTGCTTTACAAACTGAGAGATACTTTTTTCATCTTTTTTATGTACATGTGTATGGTTTCTTGACGCTCTTGTAATTAGTAAAAAGAAATATAATTGAGCCAAAAAAGCAAATATTTGGAATTATGTGTTGCTCAAATTATTTTTCAAGAACATGTCTCAATGATTTTTATTTACATTTGCATGGTCAAACATTTCTTCTGCTTCTTATCACCAAAGTACAAGCATAATCCTAGTTTCTTTTAATTGGCTGGCATTTTTATATTAGTCATCAATATAAACCTCCCTCCTCCGATAAACACCAAGCCCCATTTGATATCAGAAACATAATACATTTAAATGTGTACGCCAGCCTTACCACACAGAACAGGAAGACAATATTATTCTTGGGACTTTTGCATTTACTTGTGATCGCAAACTATGTGGCTGACCTTTGTTGTCAATACCTGAGAAGTATGTTAGTTATCCTGTGAATGCTGTTTACGTTATTTTGTAGTTAGTCATTTTCTAATGCTTATGCAGTGATCAACATTGGCAAGAAGTGTGTCAGGAGTCAAGTGTAGATGGCCAGGGTACACAAGCTAACCAGGAAGTGATGGCAGAAGTTTTGCAGATTCAGAAACAGCTGCTTGAAAATCAGGTATGTGTTTTGGTAAGGAACACGTTCATGACACAATCAGTGATATTTCTCAGATTGTAGGATACCAGTGCATTTCCCGTTTTTGACAGTGTTTCATTTTGAGGGGACATAAGCATACGTTTAAGAAGAAACTATGTACATGTATACTGCTAGGGCTAAGCATCATTTGGTAGATAAATCGATAATCACAGAATTCCATAACAGTGGTTGTGAACACGCCCATGTTAAGGATTGAGTGAGTCAAAGTGGACAAACAGCTGGTCTTCTTTTGATCTCTAGTATATTCCCAGAGCATATCATTGCTATTGGTATTTTTTATTCGTTGTTTAGACCCACCCGTTGCTCTGACTGCATCTGTTTGACAAGGAGCACTTGATTACATGTTGCATTCTTATGAAGTCAAATTTAAAAATGATGGCTATTCCTCAAAGTAACTGAGCAAACAGTGATATGACTGCCTTTGAAAGAGATGGCTAAACTACACCTCCTATGCTTGTTTAATTGTGTTGCTCCCAAAAGTGATCAATTGGAATTGCTAATCAACATGCAATTACACCTCTGACCGGTAATAAGTCTTTGGGAATTGGTTGTTTTAAGCATTAGCATTATTACATTACTTTTAAATGATGTAAATGAATACAGAAACTGAAAATGTTAATCCAGGGGGGGTTTATTTCATAGAAAAAGTAATTGAAACAATTGAAGACCTCAAAGCTCAGCTGGCAAAAAAAAATCAGACAAGAGGAAAAGACAATATTAAAGCTGCACCATTGACAATGGTAACTGTATATACTCATTTTACAAATGTGTATTTTTCTGTTGAGCGGCCACCATATTTACTGATGGTATTACACACATTTCCAATAGTTATAGTTGTATGTTTTCAACAACAAGAACCGCTATTTTTTGGAATCTGTGGACGACATCACACCCTGCTCCTCTCCTCAACCACCAACACATGTAGATCTATTGAACAGCACTGTTCTCCTACTCATGTTTATTTTTATGACTTCATGTATAAGCAAGCCAAGCCATTTTGGTAAACCAGAGCTAGAATCCTCAAGACCAAGTAAAATTAGTGTACCACTCTTGGTGCAACGGTAACCTGCTACTTCAATCTGCAGAATATCTTCACAAGCAGAGCAATTGGCTATACAAAGTCATGCTGATTCTTCACAAATGAAGGCAATGTCATCCCAATATCATGCCCCTCCAATTGTATTTTAAAATAGAAGTTCACTTGATGTCATTCTTGAAAGGTGTTCAAATATCTGTTTAAATATTATGTGGGATGTTTTTACCCATGCATCCAAGCCCTACCATAAAACTGTGCAGTACTGGCATGGAAAACATCATGATGGCCAGAACTCCCCAGAGAGTGCACAGGGAAAACATGAAGAATAGGCTGCCACCCATTTTTGCATATGTTGTGAGCACAGGAGGGCACTGCCTAAAACCACCATTGGGCTACACACACAGTAGCCTGAAACCATTGGAAATGGCAATGCTGATTGCCAAAAAGCAACTCAGAACTGTGGGGAATTCATTTTCTTAATCCCAAAAATGGTTGCATTACCAGTACTCACCACTATCAGAAAGCCGGCGTTTTAAAACCACCAGACTTTTGTGTAAAACTGAACAAATGAAACAAAACCAGACAAAGGAAAGACTTGCTAAGAGGTGGATACAATGTAAGACTATATTCTGAAATGACTTGAAGGAAGTAATTATTTAATGTATAGGTATAAATTTTCAGTTTGATTTGAATGTAGAAAACTGGGAACAAAAAGTGACATTTAGCTGCAACCTGGCTTAATGAAACTGAATTCTGCCTGACAACTACCCCCGACAGGAGTTGAAACTGGATCAACAGCCACTCTTCCCAGGCCTAGCTGCATCCTGCCACCCCTTGCCAAAAGAACCTGTAGCACCTCTCTGATTAGATTAGGGGTGGAGCACCTGGGAACTGGAAGGGACCGAACAATGCAACTTCCTTGACTCAGGCAAATGTTATATTGGGGGCGTCGTAAAATAACTTCCTCTTGGGAGAAACTGGGGGGCAGCTGTGCCTCTGTGAACAAGCTGGCTTGGGGGAAGTGGATAAACCAGTTATTCCACCATGTGATGTGGGAAGCCACAACCCTTTTTGACCAGGGCATAATTTAAAAAAACATGGATAATTCATAGTACGGACTTGTCAGAATTATATAAGTAATACCATTATTCTTGTGATTTTTCGGTGCACATTTTAAGAGGCGTTAGGACCCTGTAGTGTATTCTGGGGGGTTGCTAGCGGAAAATAGGGTCTTACTCCAAATGTCTGCATGTTAAAAATCTGACACTTCATCAATTAATGTCCATACTCCTTGCGCAACTGTGTGTAATTTTGGGTAAATGTCCGATATTGCAAAACCAGTTAAAATGCACAAAATGTTGTCATTTTTGAATGCAAGCTCCCAGGAAGATCAGAGGCGGACAAGCATGGACCATAAGGAATATATAATGTGTACATGTAATTTCAACAAATTGTGTTTCTGGGAAAGATGTATTTGAATCCAATATAGATTTGTGGGCAAACTGACCAGGGGAGGATCCTCTGACCCATAAACAGACCTCATCATGATGACAATCCATTTCCTTCCCCCAATCATGGGAGAGGGGAGAATTGGGCCAAAGACATGTAGAGAGGGGCAGGCTTAGCTAGGCCCAGGCACACACCCATTTTCAAAACACATAAAAAGAGACTGCTGGGACAGGTAGAGACATTCAATTCCATTTGCTGCGGAGCATGCTGACCGACGACTTCACATCCAGAGATCCAGACTTCAAATCCATCAATCTCCAGAACCTGTAGCAGAAATTAACTCCAGAATTTGTAGCAGAGAGGCCTGAATCCACCAGCTGAATCCTCTTCAGCAGGCCTCAAAACTAACCAAACTATTCAACAGCCGGGCGAGCTGTTTGGAGTTTTGCCGAGAATTTTTGCAAGAACCTATAGCAGTACCCAGAAAGCAGTGTTACATCCAGAATCCAGAGAGGCTAGACCAGCAGAGCAGAGCTGACCCAGATCGCTGTGAGCAGAACCGGTGCCTGATTGACCCGCCGAGCAGACAGAACTGCAGCCGGACGTGTTGACCAGATCTGTGACGAGGCCTAGTTCAAATTTATATTGTGAGTACCTAGCAGAACCGTGCAGAACCAATCTCTTAGTTAAAATAATCTAATCCAAACTATTTTAACCTAAGTAGAACTGCCTCCTAGAAATCGTGTCATCTGTCATTTTTAAAGCTGCACAACTGTCACCTGTCAATTCTGCAGCTGTAAGCTGTCGCCTGTCATTTTGAGTTTATTTTAAATCCGAAAAACTACCTTTATTTAATCGTCCGTATCTCTGGAACGAAATTTAACTTTCATCTGAAAGCTTAGAATCTAGGCTTTCCAACGAACCTAGAACCGACTTCCTACTCCCTATACTTTTCCCGTAATCGCGAGACACGCACTCGCGAAATTTACAGCGATTTGCGATTTGGCCCGATTTATTCATCTGTAGAAATTAGCAGCTTTTTGCTTCTCTTTGCTAAAATTCGTTTGCAACTTGGTAATAACTCATAGAGCATTGCTAAACTGAGCCTGAACTAATACCAACACGCATCTCCCACTCAACCTGAATCTCTAGAGGGAATTAAAATCAGTTGGCACATTTTCCCATCCATTGCCATCACATTTAAAAGCATTTTGGGCCTGTGTTTCAAACTCCTACCTGTTTCCTCTAAGCTTGCTGGGAGAACTGGAACTGTGTATTGCATTATAAAGTGTGATTTGTTGGAATTCTTGAAGACTGTGTGCTCTCCTTCCATTTCTGGTATTGCATAGGGGGGAGTGAATTGTCAAAAGAAAAAGTGATCATATTACCTTTTGCTAAAATCATAACAAGTTATTTCTGTACTGCATTTTATTCCACCTTGCGTTTCCTTGAACCATATAAAGCATTCTTTCCCACCTTGTTCTTCTGTTCCTATTCATAGTTGCCTCTTGCTGATTATTGCTCATATTCACAAGTGTAATATCCATTATCAATTTATTTATAGAAGTGTGATATATATATTGTTTAAATTTTCAAATAAACCTTTTAATTTGCAAAACAAACCTACTTCTTGGCTCAGTGGGGTCAGGGGGATTCTAAGAGGGGGGTGTTATACACGGGTTGTCATCCAGAGTACTGAACTGGATATTAAAATACATCAATAAGGGTTTTCCTCAGCATCCCAGACTAGGCATTGACTTAGCTGTAGTGTTGATTGAATATCGCTTACAATTACAGACACCAGATTTCATGAAAATGCCATAAACATATTGAAAAATAGTGAATGCAGTCAATTAAAAACAATGGATTTACACAAGGGAATGTGGGCTTCTCTATAACACTTGCAGTGCGGTTTTCGGTTTGTTTCCAAGCACATCATGAAATATTTCCTTGGACTTTATTATATCAAATTCAATAACATGAACTGTGTTTTTTCATTGCATTTTGTGTATTTAGCAACGATGACGGTGTTCACATTAAAGGATATGTCTTTTTCATCCAACAGAATCTTCTGCACAGGGGCTATAAATACTACACCGATTGTGAGAAGATGCCAATGTGGGATACAGATGAGGAGTATGACAATATTATTTTGTTTTTTACTACATTAACAGAATAGTACATCTGCTTCCTCCCTGAATTATGCAATTGCATATTTGTAGTGATGAAAATGTATTTGTAAAAAAAGCCCTTATGTATATTTGTTCAAGCCTATATAATTGTAATTATGTAGATTTCAACACAATCTTAGCTCTGCAAAAGTGAAGTCTCTTAAATCTTTCCAACGAGACCTACTCTGATACATTATAAGCCCTCTTCCCCGGGTTCTATTCCCCAGCTTCTCAATGAATGAACCGTGAACATTTATTCTACTTTCCTAACAATAAAAAGAGCTCTGCAACCACTTACTGGTGAATCGGTAGAGGATTACTAACTAAGGTGGTAAACGTTGTTTTGCTCATATTTGAAAAATATTCACTTTCACTAAAATGTTAATGCAAAAATCAAACTGATACAGGTTTATAGAAGTGAGGGATTGGTCACAATCTACTCTCTGTTATAGCAGGAGGGCACCAGTAATGCTCCCTGTTTGCAAATGGACTGTATATATTGTCAAGCTGTGGTAGACAGGGCTGTTGGAGTATTTAGAAATGTAAATGCGTGCTTTCTTGTACTTACACAAATCTATCAACAACATTGCATGCATATTGTGTTGTGATGATTAGTGCAACACATTTCCATTTTTGTGAATTTCATGTATGTGATTTACCATTTTAAATGCAACATTTATTAACCAATACTTTCTATCTGTTTTTCAATTCATTCACATTTAAAATGTTAGCATATATATTACCAGTGGGCCATTCACCATGTCATTTCTTTTTTTACAGCCCTGTGGGGACAAACAATTGTGCCTTAACGTCATGATTGCATGAATATGTGAGGGGGGCAAACCCAGCTGCATCCACTGAAGAAACAAATGGTAATATGTGCATTAACTATGATGTAATCTACACAAATCCATTTAAATACAGAGGAAGAAATGTTCCTCCTGGAAGTAAAATGCCCATTATGGGCTTGTTAGGTTTGCACTTCAGTGTTAACATGTCTCATCTGGGCAATATTCTTTATTTGTACTGCAAATTCAAAACAAAGGGGCACTTTCATCCATGTTCACCTGCAAGCCTTTATTTCTGAACTACACAAGGTGGATTGAGTAAAAGGCTGCCCGCGAGGCAGAATTTTCAATGGATTCTTATGTAATCTGGCTGCTTTTTGATGGTGTAAAAAGCAAGCAGATACCCATATGGGATCCATTGATTTCATGACATTTTATGCTGGCATAGAACAATGTGGATTTTGGAGGCAGGTGGCAAAAGGGAGGCCGCAATGTCACTTCCCGTCTGTGCCAACCTCTGCTTTCACAAAACCCCCAAATGCCCTGAAGCAGGTATGAAGACAAGTGTAATACCACTATTCCTATCTTTAGCACCTTTATTAATTCTCACAGCACTCACAAAATGAGCTCTAGAGAGGAACATCCATTTATTGAAGCAAGCACTCCCAGTGTGAAATATAATGAAGAAAAACATAATTATTAAAAGCATGGTGGTTTAAGAGTTATGAAGGTTGATGCATATTTAATACTTTAATATTTTCTTGGTCAGTTTGCAAAGTTAAATGTTCTTGACCAAATTAGATTAATGGGCTCATCTGATAATAGTTGAGACAAACGATATGCTTGGGTTTCGTTTAAAGTGAAGTTTGCCTTCAAGTTCTAATGCTTTCACGTGTTCCACAAATACAAGTTAACAACCTATCGTAGAGGTTGAGCCATGATTTGAAAAGCTAGCACCAAAATGGAACTTCATTTTGCAAAAGACAAAAGTCTTTTGTCCATTCCCTTTAAACTATGTATGATAAGACGTCTCCTGCCTTGTCTATTCTGGTTCTCCCTTGAGAACGCCCTTTAGTGATGTCCGAGCCCTGCAGACCACACGCTTACTCCGGTACTGTCAGGAGTAGAGCGTACTGGAGCATGCAACTGGTGTGTTCACCGCCCTCTGGGGGGAGTGTTTATTCAATGCAGACTAGCTATTATAAGCAGAGTACAGTTGCGGACTAGGAAAAAGGGGACGAGAGCAGCTGGTACCAAGGAAAAAGCCAGCGAGTGAGGAGGTAAAATGCCATGCTGCTTGCCCTAGACTTAAGGTTCCCAGCTTCTGGGGCCCTTGGCTTCTCTCCTGCTAATTCCCCCCATCTGTATGTGTTGCTACATGGATCAACTGCATCTGAGTTGTCTCCCAAGAGGGATATCTGTTGGCTACCAATTGTTAAGCCCCTGGAGTTTCATCTGACCCCCTCATAACCTTTATGATCAGACCATAACACAAAAAAGATGGTGACTAAAAGCCACTAAGAGTGGGACAATAGAAGGGCCTCCAGATATGGAATAGTTAAAGTTCCACTCTCAAGACCACAATTGACAGGATTATCTCCCTCCTCAAGAAATGAGGTGTCAGTGTCTGTTCAAATATCTTTAGAAATGATTGTTCCTGGTTGCCCCTCATGTATCCTTTTTCCGAGGTTGCTGGGACAACCTGGATTACCTTAGCTGACTCAATTACCAACTAGTCTGCCCTATAGTTGACCATATTTCCTGGGATCAGTCTTCCTACCCTAACTAGGGGATAGACTGTACCTCCCTGTAGGGGTCTAAAAGAGTCTAGGACCTTGTCACCTCCTTTGCCCTCCTGTTCGTTCTTGCACTTAGAGAGGAACAATGACAAGTAGAGGAACAGAGAACAGAGGAAATATGGACTAAAGAGGTGAAGGAATACAAGGTAATAGATGTGGGATACTTCACAAAATCACTCATACACCTTTGTGTGTAAATACATTAAATTCAGCATTTGAGAATAAACGTATAATGATCAGAGATAAAATATTAATTATTCATTTAAAAAGGGTGGTTATTATTTTGTGTATTCTGGTGTGGAGTAAATGGCAAGAGGAGCTATCAATGTAGTCTTAATACTCAGTCCGATCTAAGAAGGTAGACAATATGAATGTAACCGCAGTAATGAAGAGTGCTTAGTTCCTACAAACTGTCCAATATTTAGTTTCACAGGGAGCTTCACTTACATACATGAAAAGAGCCAACCGAGGTTGAACTAGTACTTTGGTTGAATTGTGTTTAAAAGTCCACAATGAAGTGTCATGTTAATGAAGGGCTGGTAAAAATGCTACTCTTCTTAGTTTGACTTTTTGCAATTAAGCGTGAAGTACCCGTTCCAACAGCTGTACCAGGAGGTAACGGCCCGGGCCCCAACTTAAGGGCCTGAACGTAGGAAGGTTATTTCATGAGGGCTGCAGAGGGTTACCAGCCAGTACAGCTCATGGAACGGGGACTTAACACTGTTAGCACCTGTTCCACAGAATGTGTAGGGGATACGTGAAAAAGATTTCCATACAGTGAATGGGCTGCCTCGCAGCGTCCCGTTCATTGAATGACAATACTTTCCCAACATGGCTGCCATGAAGCAGGAAGACAGGGCTCTGTAGGGAGCCCCTGTTCCACTTCTATGGTGGCCACAACAGAGTGGAAGCAGCTGCGGCGGCAGGTCCCGCCACTGCTGCAATCAGGTGAGTGGGTATGAGGGTATTAGAAAATAATGGAACGGAGGGTGGGAGGAAGATGGCAGGCGGGGGAAGCAGCCATCAGGCAGCTCGGAATGGGGGCCTGGATGACTAGATTCAGCCCACTTTCTGATCATCCCGATTGGTTGACTCCACCAGAAAGGTGCTAATATGTAACATAAGATGTAGTGTTTAAAGCATACAAATTAAAAAATGTATACCCATAAATCATGCATTCTTTTGTTACAGTTGCAGCAAGAACCTATTGGCGCAAACTGCGGCGACAGAAAAAAGAGGCCGGCATTTGGGAGCAGAGGAAGTTGGAGGCCAGAAGAAGAAAAAGTAAACGAGATGTAAGATGCTTTTATAATGGAAACCGCATGATGTAAAGCAGTGACTATCTGGTTATGGCAGAGAAAACAAATGTTTTATTGTTCTAAAATGTAGGGTGTGCTATCCTGTGCACTACTAAAACAGAAAGTGGTAGTGTAGCTACCTCATGAAGATCCTCCTTGCAAGTGTGGTGCATAATAAGCATACTGTACAACTCTCTGTTGCAGAGGCGGTGTATGAATAGCTACCAGCATGTTGATGGGTTATCTTCTCCTATACTGCATAATAAACTAAACCCATACACATACCCTAAGGAACAACCAACAAAGGGTATTATCTAAGACTTCAACTGGAAAGTTCACACTCCAACAAAGGAAACTCACTATTTACACTGAAAATGCTTAATGAAATACTGTGCAACATGAGTTTCTCGTTGAATGAGCAGACTTGTATTTCTCTACTTCCGATTACATGTATCCCATCCCAATAGCAAATTTGCCTGAGACAAACAAAACTTACAAAAGGGACAAACAAACTCTATCTACACAATAGGAAGATTGTATATGAAGAAACACCCTAGCCAGCCATTGGTTATCTGAAATGTATGGATACTGAACTGGAGGCTGTGGTTACTGTGGCTATGGCCATGTTGACCATGAGCAGGTTTGGTGTACTCAACCTAACTGCAGACTTGATGGATCAACCTGGACTTGATGGATCAACCTGGGACCAAAATTACTAGGCTACAGTGTTGTGTTGAAAGGTCTCAAGGAAGATGCAAAGCTATACTAACATTAAAACCTAGCTAAACAGTACCAAACTACCTTCCATAGCTGAATCTTAGACCCAGATACATTGCATTTTAAGTGTATACACTATGTGTACATGTGATTTAATCCGTTACTCCTTGTCTCTCTGCAGAAGTGTAAACGCCGGATTGAGGCCATTAATGTGACCACACTGCCAGTAGAAGAGAAGGCAATAGTAAAGGCAGCATTCCTGACACTGCCAATGGAAGTTACCCAGAGTACAGAGGAATTTGGGGAGGAAGATGATCCATTCAGGGATGGAGAGAAAATCCATGTGAAATGTATAAAAAAAAGAAAGTGGGAATCTCACTTGCTCAAGAATGCTAAAACAAAATGTGACATTGCACATGGGCAGCATTTAAAAAGACGTTGTAGCTATGTACATAGAAAAACTGGCTCCTATTCCACAAGGCCGAAACCGGACATAGGTCAGGAGTTTCAATGGATGCTGGATGATACTTGCCATTGACATAGCAGTTCTGTCTATACTCCTCTGGAAAACAAAATCACATGTACCCCTTTGGGAAATATACGCATCCAAATGTTAAGATGTAGTTGTTACTTTACATTGGCGTTTGAAACTGTTCCATGTTATACAATAAAATGTTTACAATTTATTTTACTTTTCATTTTTTGTGTGCTTGCATTGATTTCACTGTATGAGGTTATGCACACATGACTATGGCCGTATTTGTCTGTTCTCAATTAATCTTTACACTTCAATCAGGTGGGGGCATATGGTGGCATATTGAAAAAAACATAAAGCAAGCAATATTTCACTTCAGTAAGGCCAGAAAACAGAGATGAAATGAACAGAAATGTAAACAATTACTGTGAAAACCAGCGACTGCAAATGCAGTCCCAGAGGTCATGTGTGCTGGGACCCAAAGAACATGTAGGTATCAGGCGAGCAGGGAAACTTATGATCGATGGAGGGATCTCAAATTGAGGTAAGCTGGAGAAATGAAACCTAATACTACCTTAGGGTGTTTAAAAGGCGAATTCTTTTGGGGCTTAGTGTAATTATAGAACGATGTAACCCAAATACTAAAATGGAATATATTTTTGATGTATTTAGATCTACACTGGGACAGACTTATGCCTTTTGATGCAAGCTCTGTAGAATCTGCAGAAGACCAGCTACAAAATACAGACTAAATAAGCAGCCTAATAGTAAGTGAATGGGCGCTTATTACATTTTATTATATCTTTCAAGAGTAGGACATGTGATATAGAGTGGCTTTTGAATTAGACACTGACTGGAGCCATTTTTTGGGTTTTTCTCATTTCTCTCTTTTAGTTTGTCCTCTGATGCATCTTTGAGCCACGTGTCCCATCTGACGGGTACAGTGGAAATATTGAAGGAATCTTATATATTTTTTCACCTCTATCCAACGCAGCTAAGAGGACCTTGTTGGTGGTGGTAAAAGAATTATCTATACGCAATATACATTCTCCCTCGCTGAAACAGTATCCTTTATGTTTATCCAATTTTTCTAGAATAGAAGACATTTGGAGAGATATTCCCAAAGAAAAGGAAATCTCGTTTTTTTCCCCTTTTGGTTACCATTTGGAGGTAATTCACCGTCTGTGGGACGTTGTCACCACAGTTTGGAAGGTATGTAAGAGTGAAGCATACGTATCCCCCTTGGTGGATCGGGGGTGTCACTATCGGAGTCTATTTATAAGATTTCTACGATAGTAGATATGTGCAAATAAAAATAAAAACCCTAATAGGTTGTCTTTAACCCACAGGATTTACAAATCACTGAACACATCTGACAAAGAAAATAAGTGATAGGAAAGAAGACTATCACGGTGATAGAAACACAAGCAACGAAATACCCCTGATGAATGTCCTACATTTATATGTGCGTTTAGGGACAGAAACTTGTGCAAGTAGGGTCTAGGAAACAATCAGAAAATCAGTGTGTGATAAAAAAAAGAAATACAACGCCAATGTGAAGTTTCACATGATGTTGATCTAGTGATCAAGAGAAGTAATCCACAGTATGTGTTTATTCTTGTGTCTTGTTTTGTGAAAAATTTGTTTTCATGTTTTTATGGAGTTTTATGTAATGTGATCATTTTATGAGTACTATTATCTATGTGTTTAATAAAAAGACATTTTAAGGTTTATAAGAGAATTTTGGGATAATAGACATACCTTTTTCATAGGAAATCGTGGTTTTCAGACACATATCAGTATACCTTCTTTTTTGGAGAATATATAGCTTAACCGTGTGGTAAGAAGCGTAGGATCCCCCTCTACACGGTCCAGGCCGATTGAGAACAGTGGTATCAGGGGTGGGCCATAAACTTGGAGTGTATGGAGTGGAAGGCAGTGGTTTCATTGCACATACAGCCAGTTATACCTCTTTCACATACCTCTTTCACACCTCTCCTGGAAATCATGCACTTACATGCAGTCAAAGCCAGATGGAGAATACGCGGTGCACGTTAGCAACTTTTGTGAATCTGGGACACTGCTATCAAAGGTTTACACATTTCAAATACTGTAACAGGAGAACACCTTTAGTTTGCAAAGGTTTACAAATATTTTCTTTGTAAACTGAAAGTTTACTGCATTGATGCATATTTGCATACATACTGTGTGAAATGGTTCGCAAATCGCAAATAAGTTGTAAACTAAAGGTTTACTATATTTTGCAATTTTAAGTATACAATCAGTTTGCTATGGTTTACAAAATTGTGTTTGGTAAACAGAATGTTTACTGGATTGTACCATTGTGGCGTACACAAAGTTTGCAAGGTACTTCTATTTTGTAAACCATGGTGTACCTAATGTTTACAAAATTGTAGAACTTGAGGTCCAAATGGACTTGCATAACTACTAGGTTTACGCACATGTAAACCAAATGTAAACACAAGGTTTACAAAACAGTTTACAATGTGTGTAAACCTGTGTAAACCTTTAGTTTACACAGGTTTGCATACAGTTTACTAGTCCCGACTATCAACCATGAACTCTGAGGGCTTCACACCCAAGTTTACCTCCTATGCCAAGTCCCTCGGGTTCGACATCGACAAACACATCTCCTTAAAGACACACATAGCTAAGAAAACTAACACAGCTTGGTATCAGCTCTCCCTCCTGCGGAGGTTCAAGCCCTTCCTCCCTCTGGATAGGTTGAGATCCACAGTTCAAGCAATGGTCCTTTCCCACCACCTTGAAGGCCTCCCACCACCATCCCTTGTGCCCCTGACAAGTGTCCTACAAGTGGCCCCACGCCTCATCATGGGTCTACGCAGATATGACCACATCATCCTTGCCCTCATTGACCTTCACTGCCTCCCACTGCACGCACAACTCACCTTTAAGTCTTTTTGCATCATCTATAAGGCCTCAAGTCACCCAGCTACATCACAGAGGAATTCAGCATCTCGGACACACAGTGCACCACTACAAGCCAGGACACATGCAGACTTCAAGTTCATCTCTACAAAAAGGAAAGGACCAGAAAACAAGTCTTCTCTGTCTATGCCCCAAGACTGGAACCTCATCTGTGTCAGCATCAGACTCATGTCCATGTTCCTATAATTCAGGGAATAGCTCAAGACTCACCGCAATACCCAGGCCATCACATCGACACATGACTCACTAGACGCTGCCCACCCCTCTCCTCCCTGCAACCCTGTAAAGCTGTACCACTCTCTGTGCCCCTCAGTATCCTACCCACACTTTATATCTATTGTTACCTTTGGAAAGTACTCTGTTATGCAACTGTACTGTTGTTTACCATTGTCTATCACACCGTTGTGTATCTGTACTGGTGTATACCTCTGTACAGTGCTCTGTTGCTTCTTGATGCTAGGTATGGCTCAATAAATATAATAATAATAATAATAATAATAATAATAATAATAATAATAATAATAATAATAATAATAATAATAATAGAGTTAGTAGGTTCCAGCTCAGTGGTAAATATTAGCGAGAATTAAAGTGTCTATCGTGTTAAGGAGAACAGCCAGGCATCCTCCCTAAACACGCATGCAAAATTAAAAGGAACCATTTATGTCAATGTGGAATATATTCTTCATGCATGCCAGCCTTGGTCAAAATCTCCAAATGTGTCTCTCCCAGAGCTTTTGTTTCTTACCATCTAATGAAGACACTATCTGAAACTTTCAAAGCTAATGCTATTTTCCACCATTGCATACTATTTTCAGTTACTTCAAAAAAAGATATGAAAACTGAAAATTACGTGAGAAAATAATTACAAATAATAAAAAATCTACTGATGGAAGCATACTTTTGCTTTGCATTAGTTTCCATTTTAGATCGTCACGTGACAATCTCCCTTATGGACAATGCTTCAGGATAAGGCATCATTGCTCTTCATGCTGAAGAGTTAGCCTGGCGTCTGATCATGAAGAGGGACCCCAGGAAGTTAGTGAGAACTTTCAACAAACGGGCTGACTATAACAAGAGGGAGCATTTGTTGGCTTAGAATACCAGTATGTGGTTTTAACTTCAATTCCGAGACTCAGAGATGTATATAATTAAGAGGTATCAGTCTCTTATTAGTCCATCACTACCGGACTTAGGTGATCTGGTTTTTGCATTTAAGAGAGGCAGAAATATACATGACATTCAGTCCATTCCAACCTTGGCACAGAGAATCAAGAAAGTCAAACTGAAATTATTACTCAAGCACTGGTTAGCGGGCATCCCGTGGAAACTCTTTAGCATGCCAATGTACTTACCAAATTACACAGTTCACATATGGCACTACTCATTGGGAATTCAGAAACAGTACCATCTATGACACCAAGCCTGCTATTTAATGCATCAAATGTCCATATCATGTAAGACAATACGTCAGATAGGAAGAGAGTCCTGGAACATCCTTACAGTATCAAATGTCATCATGTGAATTTCTACCTAAATTCCCTGCTTTGTGGAATCCTGACAAACAGAGGATGATCTTCAATGGTAAATAATTAAAATGATATTGACAACAGAGAAACCCTCCTCACCCTTACTGCCAAAATAAAGGCTGCACACTTCCTTGAATATGCATGCCCACCTCAGGTGCCATCAGATTGCATCACCACACTTGTGCTGCACTGGCACTACATCCTCAACTTCTGTCTCTGACATGATACTATCCTCTAAGCACTCAAAACTGCAAACAACCCCCCCTCCTCAAAAAAAAACATCTCTCAACCTCACACTCGCAGAAAATTCCTGCTGCATTACTATCCTGTCAAACCTCGCTAGAATGATGGAATGCTTTGTCACAGCCCATCACCATAAACAACCTCCCCGACCCCTTTCAATCTGTCTTTAGAGTGGGACTTACCACCAAGACTGCAACACATACATCCTATGTGCTGCTGACTACTGTAGAAATGTGTTACTGCAGTTTAAAGCAAACAAATATATTGCAGCTATCAATAATACAGGTCTGCCCTATGCAGAGACACAACTCGATGTAATCTGAAAGATGCTTGCTCGCCTCATACATATTTCAGTTTGGCACACACAAGAGAAGATTCTCTTATGATGTGACTCATGTTAAACTCTGTTTCATATTTGTTTGAAATTGCAACAATATAACGGTCCGTATCAAAAGGATGGATCTGCTGCTGTAGTCGAAACTAGACAAGGCTGACCTGCTCCAATTCTAGCTTCATGCAGCTGTGTATTACAGTGAGTGCTTCTTAGCCAAGTATTGGAGTATTGACTGATGTATGTGTTTTTCTTTGCAATTTGTGGATTAGGCTCAGGGGAACGTTTGCCTAGGAAGCAAGACAAAGCAGAGCACCACAGGTTTGAATCCTGGTCCTGTGCTTAGAGACCGGTCCCCGAGTGTTAAGTGTTAAGCATGTTAAAAAAGATGATTTAATAAATGAATAGGCAGGAAACTGAGTTACTCCTTCAAATGGTCCTAATGAACACTGTTAAGCTTCCCCCCTCTCATAGGAACTAATGTTAGAGAAATGTATAAGAATTGCTGTGTTTTGGGGAGGGCCTAGGTGTGTTGGGGGTTTGTTTGTGGCATCCTGTCCTGTTGCTGTTCATGTTACTGATTTGCTGATTTCCATTAAAGACTTTTTCCCAGCTTTAATTTTTTTATTATTTGTTGATGAAAGACTTTCCTGTCATGTCCCTGTCCCCCAGCTGCTGGCCCCTATTGCATCCTACCCACAATCATGCCCAAGCCAAGCTGCCAAGCATAGAGCACATCCTCTGAGTCATGCACTGTGGCAGGGCCAGTCGGTGTTGCTGATGTTTCCTGGACACGCCCTGCAGGTGATCTCCTAGATGGGATCCAGATTTTATAGGAGGAGTGCCGACAGTTTCTGAGGAAGAGGTAGTGCGTAGAGCTGGTGGTGGTGGCAGTGCTGATGCCAGGGTCGGTGAATGTTGTGGTAGTGGTGTTGGTGCTGCTGACAGTGGTAACAGCTGTGTGGCATCAGCAGGTAGATAATTGTCAGGTGTGGTTGCAGTGAATGTGGACACTATTGCATGTTATTCTCTAGTTGGTTATAACGCTACTGTGTAGCTGTGTGAATTTCAATTACCTTGTGAAGTAAAATATTATGTTTATGTTTCTTATCAAGTCACTTTATGGGGTGCACATGGCACTTTAATGTTGTTAACAATGTGTGTTTTCATAAAAGAATGAATGAATGCATACAACTATTTTGATTTGTTGAAATACAGAGTAAACATGTTATTGTTTTTACTGTCTCATGTTTATATGATAAACATTGACATTTCATGAGAGCAGGCCATAAGACATTATGTATGACTCCATGTTGATTACCATTTTCAATATTCACCTGCCATAGACTTTGTTGACAGAGGGTCTATTCAGTGTGTTTGTTGTATGTTCTACCAGGGATGACCCTCTCTTGCAAACGCTGGTGTCCCCCATAGTATAGAGTGTCTTCTAGCGCGGCTATTGGTCATGGGACAAATTAAGTCAAAACCCATCGATGGACATATTGGTATATCTTTAGTCTGTTAAACAATGGGGTGGTGGTCGGGCTGACACATTGCAAATATACACTATGGCGGCAGATAAGGTGAAGAGTTATGATGATAGATACGTGACACAAACTCTTGCTAGGGCCTCACTTTTTGCGACAGATGGCAATAATTCCAACTCACAAATGTGAGTAATTGGGATGAGTTACTTCATTTGCCACAGGGCCTCATTGTAAGGAATGCACCAAGTCTCTTCTTACAAAATACCATTTTTGTAATTCAATGGAGTTACATGGCAAATAAATGAAGAAAAGACTGGATCATTCTTATCATTAACATGGCAAGAGATGATTGATAAATTGACTACCGAATTGGTTACATTAGATGATGAAATAGTTAAATGGGTTCCCCTAGACAGGTTTTAAAAGATTAGAGTAAATTATGAAAGAAATTGAAGAATTCAAAGAGTTTACCTCACAAGAAAGAATTTGATCCATAAAAAGAGGATTATGATCCCAGTGTGAACAGACCTAGACCTGGGAAAGCCTTGTCTAGTTCTCAAAGTTCTAAGGAAGAAAACACAGTCGAGGATGGTTCACATAAGGAATACAATCCAACAAATAGAGGCAAATCTGAGGCAGAGGCAGGTACAGTAATATATGAGGTACATAGGAAAGAAATTGAGGAGCAAGAGGCAGAGGTTTAACCCAACCCTAATTTTTTAGGTAGAGACCCAGGACAAACAGATTGGGAGTATGAACCTCAACAAACCAGGAGCAGAACATCTTAAACGTAATCTATTTCTTGTTGAACAATAGATTCTTCCGTGAGTTCCATGGTACAACGATTGGCTCTGCAGTTGCCCCTACATTAGCCAACTCATTTGCAGAGGGTCTTGAGAAAAGTACAATTCTGTCTGATGACAATCTGTTCAAAGATCATGTGAAATTGTGGAAATGTTACATTGATGATGTTCTTATGATGTGGAAGGGAGATGTACACAGAATTGAAATAATTTTTGAATGGATGAATAATCAGAACCTGTTCTTAAAATGCATGACCACTCCTGACAATTCTGAAATAGATCTTTTGGACATAACCATTTTTGCTGACCCTTTGAACAAGACACTGAAGGGTAAACCATTCCATAAGGGAACCAATAAGAACTTTCGATTGCTGTACTCAAGTTTCAGCCGCGACACACTAGAGAAAATCTTCCATTCGTGCATTTTTTATGTCCAAAGCGGAATAGTGCAATACGAGAAGAGTTGGATCATGAGGCCATGAATTTGAGTTCTAATCCTTTGAACAGGGGATACCCTACAATAATTGTTAAAAGGTCATACAAAAGAGATTATAATAATAATCGAGAAGTGTTGCTAGAGTACAGGAGAAAAACATGATAAAATAATGAAGATGTCAGGTTTGTGAGTCATTCAAACCCTTATCGAAACAGATAAACCGAATCATTAGAAAACACTGCCATATCTTATCTGGAGGTAAATATCTGATTAGTCTACCAAGAAGTGCCTATAGAAGATGCCACAATTTAAAGGATTTGTTGACCAGAAATGAAATCTATGAACCACCAACCAACCAATTGACTATCACAGAACAATGGGGGATGACCCAGTGAGGAGGATGCAGCTGTTGTCCACAGACTAGAAGAACACAGGAAGTGGATATAGGATTAACAAGACCGTGTCAACAGAAAACACTGATTAATTGTAATACAACAATGGTTGTTTATGCAATAGGTGTCCTTGTAAAAAACGATATACAGGGAAGACTGAACAGAAAAGAAAAACTTGCATTTGCAAGCATAAAAGTTGTAAAGAAATCAAATCTTAACAGCTCCACTAGTTGGAAATTTTGTAACAGCTGAACATAAATGTGAGGAATTAAGATGGACTGTATTAGTTAAAATGGCCCTCAGTATCAATAAAGGTTATGATAAAGACAAAACAGTCTGAGAAAGAACTACGCTTAATTTTTGTAACTAAATGTTATGAGACAGGTTTAGATGAGTGCATTTAATGGCACAATATAAGGATACAACTGATCCAGAGGTACACAAGCCACCTTGTGGAATTGGTTACAATGTAAGACTTTGGAGGGTTGTAGTGTGCTTTAGAACTCTTCTCCATAAGTCGTCCTTTGAGCATGATTGTGGATAATAGTCAGATGAGGACTGACTACATAACAGTTTGATTTGGAGTCAAAATCTGCATGTGATTCTCTAATTTATGGTCACATAACGTGAATGATTAGTGCCCTTTGTTCTTTTTGCCTAGAGTGCTTCTGTGACATTTACTGAAATGTTATCAACACATAAAGTGGTTTGTGTTAAACACGCAAAACACACTACGATGGCTGCCGGGTTTGGACATATCGGAAGAGTACAGGCGCGATGACATGCTGCTTCACGTGCCAATTCTTCACGTTTTTCCGCGTCTGTGTATGAAAGAAGCTTTCTACTATGGGACTTGTTTCGGAGAGGAAAGCTGTGCGCAGACGTGATTAAGCGATGCCGGAAGAGAGCGCGTAAGTGAGAGTGTATGAATCACGCGAATGGACTGCCAGCGAGTAGATACATGATTGAAGTATAGTGGACATCACACTGATCGAGTTGCATCTATTTTAAATGTTGTAGATACTAATGAATAAAACACTTATGCCGGAATTGTCTTCTCAGTACTATAAACAGTGTAGTGCTGTCTGGAAATAGCCTTGAGCTTCTCTTTGTCTGTACACACCACTCGTTTCAACATAAGTAAGTACAGGTAGCTGGGATGCTGCAGTTTATTAACAGCACCAATGTCTTATCCTAATTATTATGGGTATATAAAGTGTAACGCATAGATGTATGTGTTCACATGGATGTACGTGTTGAGAAAACAATCTGCGTATCTGATGCTGCAACACCACAAGTATATTTGTTTATGGCACAGGAGTTGCTGAGAATACATATTGAGGTTTATGAACATGAGAACTTATCACTATTTGAAGAAATTGGAAAGAAGTACAGAGGGATTTGAGTTTGCCTACTTGTTCAATGTGTCATTGAGTTAGCGTTGACGTGCCGGCAAGTATTGAAGTGCCATTGTTGTAAGTCCCCTCAAGAAGTTCTAAAAGTGTGTTGAGTGAACCTTACGGAATGAAACATGTTGGGTCAAGTAACAACCGCATGTTTGTGGTTGTTATCAATCAGGGCATTATAAGGCCTTTAGGTCAATATTTGATAACCAGGATCGTTGTTTAAATATGACGATAATGTAAATGAGAGTTGGACGTGCTGCTGATCTAAATTGAATGTGGACACGATTGTATGTGATTCTCTAGTTGGTGATAACGCTAGTGTGTAGCTGTGTGAATTACGATTAACTTGAAAAGTAAAAGAATGTGTTTATGGTTCTTATGCACAAGTCACTTTATGAGGTGCACATGGCACTTTCATCTTTTTAACAATGTGTGTTTTCATGAAAAACAAATGAATGAATACAATAATCTTGACATGTTCAACTACAGAGTACAAATGTAGTTGTTTTGCCTCTCTCATGTTTATATGATAAAAACTGGAATTTCATGAGAAAAGGCCATAAAACATTATATATGCCCCCATCGTGATTATCATATTCAATATTCACCTGTCATCGCCATTGATGACAGAGGGTCTATTCAGTTTGCTTGTTGTATGTTCCTCCAGGGATGACCCTCTCTTGCAAACCCTGGTGCCCCCCATGGTATAGAGTGATGCTCCGCCGGTGACACAGGTGTATCTCGTCTTAGTTTTAACTTTCCTTTGGTCACCACTGGGACATGCATTTAGTAATCAATCACTAGCTCTGCAGCTATACCTATGAGTGTGCCTGACTGCCAGGCCATTTGCTGGGCCCTCAGCTATTAATGACAATGTAACGCCTTGCTTAATTGGTCTATATCTGCATAGCATGCAGTGTTAGCCTATCAAGTTGGCAACATAATGTGGGTGGCGTTATCCTCTACATATCCCACAATCCATTAGAGCGACGTGGGTCACAACATTATATCATTTCCACAATATAATGTGGAGCCACTGTTAATTGCAAAGAAAAACTATTCCAACAAAAGACTCTGTGCCCCCTCCCCATAAAAAGCAACACAATATGCAACACAGCATATCTTCTCTTTCTAGCTGCTCAGCCTGAATCCTTGGCACTCAGGTTTGGTTTGTTTGACTCCAGCATCTGTGGCCACTGTTCATGAATCCAAATATCAGCCTGTTCCAAACTCCCGCCCACTCTCTATTATGAGCCATGCATATCCCCCACCAATTGGCAATGTTTAGTTAATGACAAAAGGGATTTCATATAACTCAAGTTGGAAAGCCATCCAGATTGGTACTTAGAGACACACTCAGAAAAATAGTTTATAGAGTGAAATGAGTCACAACATTATTTGGGCGGATTATTTAAAAATGCTGCATAAAAAGTAACACAATGAATTGACCTGTTTTAAGAACAGAGATCGCATAATAATAATAGTCAGCTGCGTCTGGAGCAGTACTTCACAGTTTCTACATCATAGTAAACTGCAACCAAAGGAAGATTTGTTTGTTGAAGATAATTGTGGAATAATAATCAATTTTCAGTGCTAACTTTTCATTTTATATTTTTTGATGGATGTTCTTCACAGTTTGGCTCTTCTTGTGTACCAAAGACTCTGACGATTCAAAAGTGCCTCAATAATTTCAAATTCAGAAGTCAAATTGACCCATAAATATAGGCCATTGACTCTTCACCAGGATCACAATGAGTAGTTCACAGCAGAGTCTTTTCCAATGGCCCAAATCCCTTTATAGTGTTGTCACCTACGTCATCACATCCGTCAGCATTACCCAGCACAGCAGAAAGTCACATCTTCTCGGAGAGCTATGAATATTAATGTCAGCTTTGTTCTGAACATTTTAAAAAGTGTTTAATACTGAAGCCATGGCTTCCAAAGCTCATGTCAAGTCTTTCTTCCAGTTTTTGAGAGCCCATTCAAAATCCTCAGGTTGCACATCTGTGAAGAAGTATTTCATTACAACTTTATTCCCACTGGTCAAATTGACAACATCCCCTGCTGACAGGGTCCCTTTCCAGAGAATAACAAAGTTTCTCACCAACGCAAGCGAATAGGGATAATATAATTAGCAACCAGATTATTCCCAACGTCCAAAGAACACCAACTCCTAAACCGCTTTAGACTGGGCGCGTACTTCTCCACCAATGCAAAGCTGTGTTGCACATTCCTCCTTGATACAGCTCTCAGGTGAAACACGTGGATTGTTCGCTACAGGTGTACACGTGACTGGGATAATTGCTGGCAAAACCTGCTGACATCCGGCTGGCATCCTGATGGAAACGCTGACCCAAGTTGGTCCCTTGTGGTGATTGTTTGGGTGGCCAAGGGGGTCGGGTGCCACCACCTGCAGAGTAATGCTGTGCAGGCCAGCATGGTAGTGATCTCCTTGATAACATCAACACACCCACCTGATTTGGCGGGGGCATCTCACAGTATGAGCATACAACTCCCTGTTCCATTATGGGACTTGCTAGCATGTAGCATGAAAGGTTGTGCTGATCCACAGAATAATGATATCCTGTCAGCACCGGCATATCCACAATGTATCAGAGGAGATGCAGGATTCTGTGTGGAATCTGGTGGTTCAGCATGAATGCTGGGTCATCTGCACAATGCAAGGTGTGTGTGTGTGAGTGTCAGCAGCCTGTGGAATGTGTGCTGCTCATGCCATACCCTCAATTTGCTATTAGGAAGTTCGGCAAACAATTCATCGAGAAGGTGACCACCGGAAATGTCTACAAACAGATTTGTAGACAGTGTGCCAAAACTCCTCTGCTCTTCTATTGCGTCTATGGTTTATTTTCTATCATTGATCAGTTGAAAGTGAAAGGCAACCCAAATTCCATCAATTATTACCTGCCTTCTAAAGCCTCCCTGCCCATCCACAGAATGAAGCAGGCAGGGCTCAAGCATCACTCAGCAATGGCGACCAAATACAGATGAAGTCATGGGACACTGTCGACCAATGGGACACTGGTGTTTTGTAAACAGCCACACTCGCTGGGTGGCAGCTGCTGATGGAGGAAGTGCTATCTGGCACATGCCGCCCAGATAGACAGTTCAGATGCTGCTCGGACACACGCTTCTCATGGGAGGTGTAAAGTCTCAAGGCATCTGAAGGGTGATGCCAGTAAACAGATTAGAATATACTGTGTGTGCGTCCCTCCATGTCACGGGATGGATGTCCTGTTGTGTGAGAACATATGTGTCCTAACGGATATCATAGATGGGATTGGGGACACGCCACAAAAGTCCTTCATCTGATCAGTTGGAAGTCATATTGGGGTGGTGGTGTGTGTCAGGGGTGCGGGTGGCAGGGCTCGTGAGGCCCAGGCAGGGCTTGCCTTCTCGCCTAAACTGGACATGCATGCAGTGTATGCATGCAGAAAGGCGGACACCAGGCAGCCCTGTCTGACCCTCATGACCACGCTCACTGCTGTTGATGTGGCTGAGGGCTGAGGGGACCACACAGGCCCACAGTTCTTGCTACGCCACTGCCCTGTAATTTATTTTTAAACACAGGTGTCACAAGAGAGACAGCAGGGGTAGTGGCTGGGACCATCGGGGTCGTCCCTGATGACGAATGACATCCCTGGCCACAAAGCACGAACATGTACCAGAAAGCAAAGAGCCCTTCCTTTTTCCTGCACTTGGACACAGGAGCCACAGTGCTCCACTGAAAACACCCCAATATGGCAGTAGCCCCCATTGCACATGCAGATATGTAGTGTACATGGCCCCAAAGAGCCATGCAAGGCAATGGAAGCAAAATGCCCCTTGCCTTGCCTGGTCCATTGGATATGGGCACTGGCAAACTAAACTGACACCATGTTTCCTTTTGACAGCCATCCCATGGCTCCCAAGCAGCTGAGGGAGCGCTTGGTGTTTCCATTGGACTGCAGCCGCTCCTCCTTGCTAGCAGAGTGAACTGGTGGGTCCATTATGGACGAGCCGCCACAGGCATGCTCAGTTATTTGCCAAAAGTGGGAGAGTATTTTATTTTTATTGGCAATTTATTATGCACCTATACACATGTGTCTGAATGCGCAACAAGGCAAGGGGGGGCACAATCCTACTACTCCTTGGGCCTCATTAGGACCCAGGCGGTAAGGGGTTTACAGCGGCGTAAACAGCGCCGACCCTTTCCGCCTGATTCCGAGGTCCCTTAGCGCCATGGAGGTATTAACACCTGCTTTTAACCTCCTTCCACTGACAATGAATGTGGCGCACAAACAAAACGCTTTTTATCTTTAATAAACCACAGGTTCTTTATTTGAGTAGGCCCCAACCCGTCTCGCACCCAACCTTCACAAACACCCCGTGTCACGAGGGTCTAGGATCCAGGCTGGTGTGTATCAATAACATGTTTATTCATTTATTATTTCATGGAAAAAGGAAACATTTTCAAAATACAATTTTACAACAGCCACCAATGTTGGGGCAACACAAATGCAATGATTCCTACAGAACAATGGGTTCAAGATCCTACACAGTTCACCTGCATCTTTAATGACAAAACAGGAAAAACGGTTTTAAAGCAACAGACAGCACCAAGGTTAAGCACAACCCCGACAACAGACACCACCAAACATCAGATAACTTAATTCCCTTTGAATGGAAGGCAGAGGCAGGGAGTAAGGATGACGAGAGAAAAATCGGATTTGGAATACAGCCCACCACCCCAGGAAGGGAAGTCAGAAAAGAAAATGAAAACCCGTTTCTAGAGAAAAACGGCAGAATCGAATTGGGATGGTTACTCGCACAGCAGCTCACAACCGCGGTGGGACAGCTAGAAAGGAAATGTGTGTTGCTACACTTGAGGAGATAGGGAAGCTTAGCGACTACTAATCAGCACACCAGGGCAAAGTGAAAACAAGGTGGGAAAATCGATTTTGGGGAAGAAGCAAATGAAAAAGAAAAATACACGCTGCAAAATGGACATTTTTACAGAGGATTTGTAATGACAGGTATCTAAGCAAAGGGATTAGCTGTCAAAGTCGGAAATCGGTTTTAAGGACAAGGACAGAGGCACATAACAGATAGGATTCTAACAGAAAGGGATTGTTCTCAATGGGACTACGGTTTGGGTTTTTCAATGGCACAGATGCAAATCAGGAATTCGTAGGAATGCACACAATACACTGCCAAATTCGGTGTTCAGTGACAAGGAGACTAACTCTGTTAAGTCTATACTTTAATGACTATAGTTATTAAAGAAAGACACTAGGCACCAGGGGGTTAATTTTGAATTGTAACCAATTTACACCTTGAATATTCTTATAGGAGAATTAATTGATTTACATCAAAATAATGCTAAGGATGTATGCAGACAACTGAGAGATATATCAAAGGAATACGCTAACATGCCAAGGCTAATACAGATTCTTCTATGGAAAGGTGAAGGGATTATACTGGCAATTTGGAACTTTCAATGGGATTTTCAATAGGATTGTCTATGGGATGTATGTTACAGAAGAGAGAGGTATGCAATTTGGCACTGGGGTTATTTGCTACTTACAAAGTAAACCTTTATTTGGGATTCTGGAAAGTCAGCTGGATCTCAGGACCCTCTGGACAGTTAGGCAAGGGTCTGGTCTCTGCACTCTCCTGGATGGGATTCTGGACAGCCAGGCTGAATCTCAAGGCTCTCTGGATGGCTAAGCAAGGGTCTGGTATCTGCACTCTCTTGCATGGGCTCAGCTAGGCAAGGGTCTGGTTTCTGCACTCTCTTGGATGGGATCAGCATCCTCCTCCCTGTACTCTTTCTTGTGACAGTTCTTTGTTCTCCTGGCCAACTTTTTAGCAAAACGGAGTTATCTATCATAACTTCCAACTTATACTAGACACCCCCATAAGAAATAGATAGGTGGTTTCAGGTGGTGATGGGGAATTAGACAAGCAGATCGCCGACTCTGTGTGAGGTAGCATGGCCTCTTGGCACCTTTTGGTCATTTTCATAAAATGTATAATAGTTATCACTCAGCAAATGATTAAGCTAATTCATAATGTACATCTCCATCTTTCCACAAACTGTCATATTTGTCCCATTTAAAAATCATCCCAAAATGATTCTTGACTGGCCATTTCAGGTCACAAAGTCCTAGAACCATGCACTTAGTATCAAAAAATCCTCCTGGAAATCACGTGGAAAAATATCATAAAATGAAGTTATTTCTTATTCTGAGTGCTGGGGAAAAATGCCAAAAATGCATACATGCTTTAATGTCAATTTTGACAATCTGTCACATATGGGAGGGTGGTGCTTCATTCCCCTCAGCCAGATGTCTCCCCCTGGCTCAGCTTGCAACAAAGGACTTTTATTGTACCCTTTCAAGTTTGTCAGTTTGTCCTTTGAAGTGGGTACAAACGGAACTCGCACCTCCTGGTCAAGCACTAGCCGCACTTTCTTTCTTTGTCTTTCCTGCCTTCTAGTCTGGTAGAGCAGAGGACCATCACGCCCTCCGCCACTTCACATGTAATTGTGGAATGGGTCACTTATTAATGTGACTTCCAGTGGGAGGCCAGGCTTTCAATTGAGCCCAAAACTGGTTTTACTGGTATTCTCAGTCTCAAGGTGATTGAAGTCTTGTAGGGGAGAACATACATTACATGTGTATCCAACCCCCCACCCACACTGACATTTCTGTACAAGCAAAAGCTACTGTCTCACATTGGCTTTTAAACATCACGTTTCCTTATGTTCTTTCACACGTGTGCAAGCCCTATTTCATTTAATGTTTGAAATGCAGTTCTGTAGGTAATGGGATTTTCTTTTAGTTTGACCTTTTGAATGGGTTTGCAATTACTATTGTTCATGGACACGGATGGGGGCCGGCCAGGGTTCTTTGATGTGACATGAAATGGAAAGGAAAGACACAGCCATTTTTTCCCATTTGCAGTGTTTTGAGCGCTGCAGTTTACATAAACGGGAAAATAAAAGCTGTGTCATGTTGCATTTTGATGAAAACCTTGCCCCTCTAGTGAATTAATAGTCGGACAAGGCCGTTTTCTGGATGGAGTGCATACTTTATGACATTCAGATGGAATACAGAAGAAGCAGGGCCATTCTTCAGTGCAGATGAAAGATAAGCAAACGCTCAGCTGAAATACAGCAAACAAAGGGTCATTTTTCAATGCAGGGTTCAAAGGCTTGCCACACGTGTACCAGGGAACAAAGCACAGCCATTTTTTGTGGCCATGTTTAATGTAGTTTTTCAGGTGACAGGGAATTCTGTTAGGGCCTGTAAATGCACTCCACACTTGTATATTCGGATTGTGCAAGTGTAGATCATTTATAACATGCTAAATCCAAGATCAGTTTCTAGTGCTGATCCGGGAGTCAAACCTGTGTTGCTCAGTGTGGTCCTGTTTACAAGACCCGCGCTCTGCCACAGAGCTATCCTCCATTCACAAGAATAAAGTACATAGAACGTACAAGGCCATGTAACATTTTTGTTGGGCTAGTGCCAGAGGTGGACTGGCCTATAGGGAACTCTGGAGATTTCTTGGTAGGCCTCTGTACATTGGGCCTCTTTTGTGAGGTATTTCAAAATGTTCCCATCGGAAAAAGGTTGGGTTTGCTGAAAATGTGTAATATGTGGCCACTTTCAAAATGGTTTCCAGGGCCTCTTTTGGCTCCCAGTCTGCCCGTGTCTAGTGCCCACTAAGGATGGGCTACAATCAGATTGTATCTCTAGCATACTGACTAAGAAATATATATTTGCACAGCAATCTTTTTGACTCATGATTACAGTGCATCACCAAAATGCTAAGCACGTCTTCTAGGAACAAGAGTGCAGTAGCAAGGGTAACACAAGCCATGTTTTTTATTGTAAACATTTCAGAATTATATACCAAAAAATAATTTGATATTAAATGCATACAATACAGGAGAGCTAAACCAATGCAAGGTTACTTTGCCACAAATTCATCAGAACTGATTAAAGGAACAGATGATTGGAAAATAATACTCCAGCATTGAAAAACATACATACAAATTAGACTTCCAATGAAAAGAAGATATTATGATATACATGTTATAATATCATATTATATCATATAAAATCAGACCAATTTTTCCAAATTTTGCGTGATAAAGAAATATGAAAAGATTAGGTTCTGAAAAAGACCAAAATAGGAATAGGACACACAACTAAACTGATTTTGAAAAACAACCCACAACATTTTCTGTATATTATTATTTTTTTTTATTTTTTTTTAACAACTTTATTTATTTCGGTTACAGCATTATCTGAGCATTACATGAGACATTTGATTCCCATTATATATAAGGGTACGCGCAGATTGTCCTTTATCCCCACCCTGAGCTCCCCTCCCTCCGTCCCCTCTTTAGTCTGTGCTGCTCTGATGGGATGGAGACCCGTCCGGCCCTTGGGGGTCTAGAAAGTTCGACACCAGGCGGGTTTGAAATGCCGGAAATCGGGAATGGTAGTCCAACACTGGGGCTCAGCAGTCGGTGAAGCGATGGAGAGATCCCTCCTTCGCCGCTGTAACCTTCTCTGCCACCAGGATCTCCCAGACTTTTATCCACCAGAGGGCCAGAAGAGGACCATCCTGAGTTTTCCACCTCCCAGCCACTGTGATCTTAGCCGCTAGCAGTAGGTGTGTGAGCAGTTTGGTGGATCGGCCCGCACTGGGATATGAGTCCGGGTCCGCCACCCCGAGAAGGATCACCTCTGGGTCCAGTGGCAATTTGCGTTGGGTGATGTCCTCCGCGATCCGCAGGACCTCCCTCCAGAACCCTTGTACTGTCGGGCATCCCCACCACATGTGGAAAAAGGATCCTCGTTCGCCGCAGCGTCTCCAGCAGCTTGGGTCAATGTCCGCGTTGCAGTGATGTAGGCGAACTGGGGAGTAGTACCAGCGGTGCAAGAGCTTCAGGGCACATTCCTTGTTTGTGACGCATCTGGACATCGAGTTGATCCCGGACCATATCTCCACCCATGTCTGGTCCTCTATAGGGTGTCCCAGGTCTGTCTCCCATCCAGACATGTATTGTGGTCTGACTTGTAGCATGTCCTCCTGGAGGAGGCGATACAGTTTGGTGATCTGACCCCGGCCCGAGCCTTCCCCTGTCGCCTGTTCCAGGGGGTGGAGGTCCCGGGTGGCCCCCCGACGGACCGTGGGCTGCGAGATACAATGGCGGAGCTGGGCGTATGTGAACCTCTCTCTTTCTGTCAGCTGAAAACGGGCTTTACATTCTTCAAAACTGAGCAGGGTGTGAGTCTTGTATAGCTGGGAGAGGGTTCGGAGGCCTCCTGTGGACCATCGGCTGAAGTGGGCTACCTCCATTCCTGGCCTGAAGTCAGGGTTCCCGCAAACTAGGGAGAGTGGGCTCGGGTCCTTGGGCACCTTCCTTCTCCTTCCGGCCCATGCCCATGCCTCAAGGGTCGCTTTGGTGGAAGATAACATCTGCGGACTGTGGCTCCGGTGAGGTCTCGGGGTATATAGTATGGAGTGTAGTGGTGGCTGGCATCTGGATTGCTCGATGCGGGACCATTTTTGGGGGGCCTCCAGATTTGCCCAAGCTGTGGCGCTCGCTAGTTGGGCTGCCAGGAATTAGTTCATCAAGTTGGGCAGCCCGAAGCCGCCCCATTTTGCGGCCCCAGTCATGACCCTCATCGGTATCCTGGCTCTGCGTCCCCTCCACACGAATTTCGCCAGCTTCCTCTGTAGTTGCTCCAGGGCCTGCTTTGGGGGGGTGGCCGGGAGTGCAGAGCACAGGTATAGCAGTCTCGGAAGGTGGTTCATTTTGCATGCTGTGACTCGTCCCAGCAGAGAGATTTCTTGGTTGTTCCATCGTTGGAGGTCTTCCTCCAATTCCTTGAGGAGCGGGGGAAAGTTGGCAGAGTAGAGCTGTTTCAGGTCTGCCATAAGGCCTATTCCCAAGTAGGCCGTTGCGGAAGAGCTCCATGCTAGCGGGCAGAGTGTCTGGAGATGGGTCATAAGAGGGACATCCAGATTGATGCTCAGTGCCTCCGATTTGGAGTAGTTCATCTGAAAACCAGCCACTTCCTCAAACGTCTCCAGCACAGTTAGGGCCGCGGGTAGAGAGGATTGGCAGTCGGTGATGGAGAGCATCACATCGTCGGCGTACAGGCAGATCTTAAATTGCTTGCCGTTTACTTCTAGCCCAGTGATGTTCTCGTTAGCTCGTATTCTTTGGGCGAATGGTTCCATCACCAGGGCGAAGATCAGCGGAGAGAGCGGGTAGCCCTGTCTCGTCCTGCATGAAAGCCAGATCGGTTGTGAGGTCTTCTGGTTCAGGCGGAGTGATGTTTTCGGGTCTTTATAGTTGGCTAGCACCATTTTCTGGAATGTTGGGCCGAGCTGGAACGCTTCCATGGTGAGGCGCATGAAGTTCCAGTCCACCCTGTCAAACGCTTTGGTGGCGTCCAAGGTCAGGACCGCCAGGCCCCGATGTTCCTGGGACGCTACTTCGATGAGGTTAAGTGCTCGGCGGATGTTGTCCATGTTGCATCTCACCCTGATAAACCCCGCCTGGTCCTGGTCTATGATGGTTGGGAGGATTTGCGTCATCATAGGGAGGATTTTGTTGCATCATATTGTAAGGAAGGCATGATATCACAAATAAAGACAGACGCACATGATGCACAGTTCAAGGGTGTTTATTGAACCACATTGGGTTGGACACATAAGAATAGGGGGGAGAGCAGGGAGAGATAAGGAGTGGGTCCTTTAGATACAAGCACATGGCAAGAAATCAAGGAGGAGATTAATGATAGGTCGGTGGGCATTTGAATCTGGACCCTGAGACAGAGAGGTGGTGCTAGTGTTTGGGGTCTCCCTCTCGAGCTGCAAGCTCTAGATGTTTAACCTGCTAATACCTAAGCCCTGCTCCTGGTCTGGGCAAAAAACATTGCCACACAATGGTCTTTCTGGACATTTCAGAGGAAGATCCATCACCAAAGTCCGAACATAAATACAAAAAAGCAGGAAGAACAAGAAATACGTTTAGGCACATTTTTACTCCAAGACTATGAGTGACATTTGTTGTGCCATGCAGCCAGGAAGGAACCAGGAGTCTGGGCATGGCAGTAGTCAGATTTTATTTTGGTCAGATACATTGAATTGGTCAGACATCACAGGCAGCAAGTCTGAAGGAAAGACTGCCCATTGGATAAGCCGTCTTGAAATCCTTAGTATATACATTATAAGTTCAGTTGTATTTTTGTTGGCATATAATACCCTAAAAAACTTAAATTGTCATTATATTTAATGATCTTACTTTTTGATTTTTACTTGTAAGCTTTGTGACATATAGTGTCAGAAGTTGGATCACTTGGCCTATGTAATGTATGCAAAATAAGTACTGAATTCCACCCATACTGTTGTGCAGTTTTGTCCCATAATCAACTCCAGTTTTTACCACATCACAGTTGGAGTCCTCTTAATCCAGCAATCTTTATGTGTGCCCAACCAACCGACTGACAAGTATCAAGCCAGAAGATTCTACCACTTCCACAAGTGGCTCTATGACCAGCAGAGATGAGGCACCCTCATCCTCAGTCCCTTGGAGGTAGATGAGCAAGGCAGGCAGCAACTTGAGACCAACACAAATGCAACCAAACCTGAATCCAGGACCTGAGAGTTGTAAATCCAGAGCAGCCGAAACAACCTCACCTGGAGTGTTGCTAGTGGAGTCTGGGACACATGACTGGCATCATATTACACCCAAAACCCAGCGCTTAGTCAATTACCAAGCCTGACATGTTCACAATAATGGCCAGACAAGAATCTGGGAGACTAAGAGGCTACAAGTAACCTCCTGGTTAATCCTCAGACACTATGGGATCAGCACTCCAGGAAGAAGGCTTATTTTGCCCAGGAGCCTGAGCATATGCAAGACCCTAGCAAGGACCAAGCAGCAAATCTGGTGTTAGGCCAGCAAAGTCCTGCATTGTTGGAGAGTGTTCTGGAGAAGCTGGTTGCAGGACAGTTCGTGATATTGGGCATGCTTAATAAACCCACTCGGACATCATTTCGAACAGTATTCTTACCTCAGAGATTTGCACCAGGGGATGACCCCAAACCATTCTTTTGGAATTCCCAAAATATTACTGAGGTTAAAAACTGAGAGCAGCCATTCTGGCTCTAGTACACCAGACACCTGTCATCCAGGAACTTGAAAACAGCCTATCAGGTCCTGAATGCAGAAGGACAGACATTGTACAAAAAATTATGGGATAGGATTTTGGAATGTCTTGATTATAACAAGAAGCAGAACCTTCAACAATCAAGAGAGGTGTGATTGTCGTCCCACAATTCACATGATATACCAGACATGGTTACTATTGGGAAAGTGGCTGAGTAGCCTGATTTGGGAGGAAACATAGGATCAGCTTGTTTTAATGCAGCTCCTGAATTTTAGTATACATGCTTGCCAATAACCAGCTTGGAAATTCCACTCACCATCATTAAAAGTAGCTACCCAAACCATTACGGACTTCCAACATATTTAAAAGTGGAGACCTGATATTTTTTATATAACACCGAAGGAGCCACCAGTGTTGGGCCAACAATGAGAAAATGTCTGGAGTTTTAGAACACCATAAGAAACCTTTGTATGTCCAATTAATTGAATAGTCTACCACAGGCAGGTGTGCTTGTGAACTGCACAATTTGAGGTTAAAACACTCACCATTTCAATTCCGGAGAGGCTACTTATTAAATGATACTTGTGTGGGAAATCAGTCCATATGGGGAGAACCTGTCCAGCCACTTCAATGCCAGAATCTATGGATATTATTTAAAGCGCCGGAGGTGGAGACCAAACTGGTACATGACTACTGGTGACTGGATCCAGACTATCATGACTGCAAAGGTGATGAGGAAACAAATATGTTTGATCAGGGAAGTCCAGGGAGACCCTACAAACTGCCCATCAAACTCAAGGACCACCCTGCCACTCTGTACATCTGTTCCTCTCTGCTGTGCCCCTCTGTATCCTACACCCGCTGTATATCTGTTCGGTTATTAGCTGTGAAAAGCACTCTGTTATGTATCTGTACTGTGGTTTATGATATGATATGATATGATATGATATATGATATGATATGATAGTTTATTGATTTGATTTGATTTGATTTGATTTGATTTGCTTATATAGTGCGCTGAACCCTGAGTAAGCTAGGCGCTTGACTTAGAGGAAGAGTTACAGACAAGTTGTATATAATGAGGTACAATATGATTATAGACAATATATACATGATGAGGTACATTAGGTACAAGTGAGTATACAGATAAGGTATAGTAGAGTCTGAGGTTACAATAAATAGTAGGAAGACAAAGAGCTGTGCTAGAATTTACAAGTGGCACGCAGCGAGAGATACTGTAGTAGGCATTTTTACATGTTTACAATAATGTACAAGCAGTGTGTGGTAGTGAAGGTGTGGCACAGGAGAGGGTGGTCAGGGAAAGGAGCCAGGATTTCATTTTGAAATGGAATGCTAGGAAGGAATGTTCATCTCTAAGCGCCGGGGGCAGGGAGTTCCAGGTTTTGGCGGCTAGACTGGAAAGTTGGTTCAACCTGATTTTTGGAGTCTGAATTTGGGAATGCTAAGGCAGTGGGCATATTTGGCTCTGGTGGGTCTCGAAGAGGTTTTCAATGCAAATTTGTCAGTCAGATATTTCGGGTCTGTATTGTTGAGGCATTTGTGGGTGATCATAAGTGTTCTGAAGGTGATTCTGTCTTTTATGGGGAGCCAGTTGGCCGTCTGTCTGGCTTGGGATATGTGATCAGAATGTGGGATATTGAGAGCTGCTCTAAGTGCATTATTTTGCAAGATTTGGAGCTTGTGGATGTTTTGTTTACTAGTGCCTAGATAAAGGGAGTTGCAGTAGTCGATTTTTGATAGTATTAGGGCTCTGGCCAGCGTGATACAGCTTGATGTGGACAGGAATGGTCTGCAGGCAGTTATTAGTTTAGTAGTATAGGCTGAGGATGAGGCTGTGGCGTTTACTTGTTTTAAGATTGATAGGGTGTAATCGAGGTAGACGCCTAAGGTTTTGGTATTTTTGGAGACATTGAAAACATTTTCATCTATGTTGAAAGAGTTGTATTGTGGATTGAGTTTGCTTAGGTGTTGTCCGAAGCCAATGAGGAGAAGCTTGGCTCATTAAGACACAAACCATGCTTGGCCATCCAGTCTTGGATTTTGCTGTATATTTCATTGAGACGGGCAGAGTCAGTCTCGTATGTGCCAGAGAGCGTGATGAGGATCTGCATATCATTAGTGTAGTTGGTGTATGGAACATTCATATAATCTAGGAGGTCAAAAAACATCTTGTTAGATGTTATAAAGTGTCGGGGGGACGCTGGAGTCTTGGGGAACTCCGCAGGTAATGGGCAAAGGGTCTGCTGATGCCGTGGCTGAAAAGACCCTCATGGATCTTTCAGATAAGAAGGATTGGATCCATTTGGCTGTGTTGGGTGAGAAGGAGGCTGATGTAGTTAGGTGCGAGGTTAAGATGCTGTGGTCGACTAGGTCGAAGGCCGCAGAGAGGTCCAAGAGTAGGAGAAGGGAAGGTGTCCTTTGTCTTTTGTCTCGTCCATTTGGATCTTCAGGTCGAGGAGGGCTGTCTCAGTGACATGCCTCGGTCTGAAGCCAGATTGATGGAAGCCTAGAAGGTTGTGAGATTCAAGGTGGTTCTGAATTTGAATGTAGGCTGCTTTATCAAGGATTTTTAGCAAGAATGGGACGGTGGTGGTGGGGCGGTAGTTTGTGGGGATGTTGGGGTCCAGCGTAGGTTTCTTAATCAGTGGTTTGACCCAGGCGTTTTTCATGTTCTTGGGAACTGCAAATGAGGCAAAGGAGGTATTGATTAGTGAGGTGATGAATGGGGCGAAGTCTTTTGCTCCTTCTTTGATGATGGGAGCTGGGCATACATCTCCTTCACATTTTGAGGGCTTGAGACTAGCAATTATGGATTCTACCTGAGTAGAGGTGACAGGTGAGAAATTGAAGAGGTTGCAGTGGTTGCTGCGCTGACTATGGTGGCAGTGCTAGTGCCTTTAGAGGCTAAGAGTGTTCTTTTAATTTCGATTTTGGTCTGGAGTAGTGCTATTTTGTCCGATAGTGCCTTCTGGATGTTAGCAGACCAGGTGGCGTCTTTGTCACAGGTAGATTGGGGAGGTATGGGCAATTCCATTTCTCTGAGGATTGTGAAGAGTTCCTTCACATTTGAACTGGCATTTTGAATTCTGTTGTTGAATGTATCACTTTTGGTTTTGATAATGGCAGTTTTGTAGTTAGTTGCAGCTGTTTTGAAGAGGGTCATGTTTTGTGGAGAAATGTCCTTTACCCATTTTGTTTCTAAGGATCTTTTGGATTTCCTCAGAGCTTTTAATTCTGGAGTGAAACATGTATTTATGTGGCTGGGTTGTTTGGCTTTCCTGGTCTTGAGTGGTGCTATCTGATCTAGTGCTAGCAGTAAGTTCTTGTTCAACACGTTGACTAGAGATTCTGGGTCTGAATCAGTGTTGGAGGTGGAGTTGATGATGGGCTGGATGAGGGGTCCGAGGGTCTCCAGGGTGATGGATTTATTATTTCTTGTAGTGTCTGGAGGAGTTGGACAGGCGGAGTTCAGATATGGTGGCGGGGGGCTTCTAGTTCAAAGTGGATGATGTGGTGGTCTGACCATGCACATGGGGTGTTAGATATTAAGCTCAGGTTGCAGTTTAGGTTGGCAATCCAGTTGAGTGTTCTGCCTTTCCAATGGGTTGGCTCAGATATGAGTTCGTGGAATCCTA
The DNA here is from genome assembly GCF_040938575.1 of Ambystoma mexicanum. Classification (NCBI taxonomy): domain Eukaryota; kingdom Metazoa; phylum Chordata; class Amphibia; order Caudata; family Ambystomatidae; genus Ambystoma; species Ambystoma mexicanum. The sequence goes on from NC_090925.1 coordinate 70,841,109, forward strand.
TATTTAGATGGGATTGTTCTATGGTTGATGCGTGGGAATCTAATGGGTCTTTGTATCCTAGGTTTAGATCTCCTAATAGTAGGATTTTGGAGGTGTCTTTAGTGTGGTGTGAGAGTAAGTTAGAGATGTTTTCTTCAAAGGTCGATATTGGGCCTGGAGGTCTGTAAATCAGGTGTATTAATATTGTGCTTTGGGGTGAGATGGTTAGCTTGAAGTACATGAGTTCCCCTGATGGGAAAGGCAGCAAAGTGAATTCTCGTATGCCAAGTTGTGTTTTGGAGATGATGGCAATTCCTCCCCCTTTGCTGGTAGTCCTGTCTGTTCTAGTGATAGGATAGTTCTGCGGCACAACAAGCATGAGGTGAGGCCCAGCTGCTGGGTGTAGCCATGTTTCTGTGATAGCCAGTAGGTCAAGGTTGTTAGCTAGTATGAGGTCTGCTATTTCTAGAGTGTGTGCTATGAGGGATGTAGCATTTATGAGAGCACATTTCAGATTAGGTATGGGGGATGGGGATTCTGGGACTGGCTAGGCTTGAGTGGGTGCGTGATACATTTGTCGAGTTGCTTATTGTGGGTAGTAAGTGAAGAAATAGGAAGGTTTGGACTGTAAAGGCATGGGGTTTGATGGGATGTGTGGTATCCAAGTAGGTGGTTTCTGTGGATGGTGTTAGGCAGATTGGGTGTGAGATGGGGGTGGTATGAAAGTGAAGTTTGGATGTGTTATGTGGTGAGGTAATGCTAGGGATAGGTTGCCAATGATAAGAGTGATCACTTACTGACAATGCTCACTCAGTTAGGCACTCACCTTGAATATCGCTGTGTGGCCTAGAGGCACTGTTTGGAATCCTAGCAGGGCCAACTCAGCCCTTCATCCATGAAATGTTAATATATTGAGTGCCATTGCATTTGGTAATAATGATAGCAATTATTACTTTTTTCAGAATTGGGAGGACTCCTTAATTAGGTGCTACCTTAAAAACTTGATTATCAATATTATCAACATCACATTTTATTGTATTTATTTTTTTAGGTACAATGTATTTCTCTAAGAAACACTTACAAAACAGAAAACAGCAGCTTTGGATGTCCTGGATCAGGTTCCATAGATAACATGATCCAGCATATTATGAGGAGTATGGCACAGAACGTGGGATGGGATGAGACAATTGATAGACAGTAGTATAAGGGGATTGATCATTTAGGATGTAGAATTTGAAGTACAGTTAGGTACAGGGCAGTCAGGTATGGGAGTAATGAGAGAGGGCACAGGGTATCCTAAAGAGTCAAGGAGGCGGAGCTTCACTGTGCATTTAACAGAGTGAATAATAAGGGACTTATTGGCAAGCAGGAGCAGTTAATCCCACTGGCACGGGCAAGTAGGGAGAAGGATTGAACTCAAAAGGATGACCAGGGTTGACTGGGAGCAGAGAGATTAGGGAGGTTAATTAATGAAGCTGAGGGTCCAAGGAGGAGAGTACCGGGAGATTTTGGTGGCTCGATGGGTGTGTGAAAAATCATGCACATATTTAAAAGCAAGCCGTGGTAATTTAAAGAGGCACTCAATTTTCATGGAAATCCAACTGACCTGACGATAGTGTTTGGAGTTGGGTGAGATTTTCTGCATACTATAGAGAGTATGGATGCTGAAGATGTGTGCTTTATGTAGAGGTGGGACAGAGTAGGGATGGTGCAAGAGGAGGCAACTGGAACAGTTATTAAGGTGACTAAGTACTAAGGGCTTTATAATAGTTTTGCCCGAATTGTGAGGAGTAGGGGTAGGTTTTGCCATTATTAAGGAATCTCATCTTGGACAAAGTAGAGTTGAAAGTTATAATGTCTAATGGGACCCTCACGAATACACTGCTTACACCCATCAATAACATTTCAAACAATTGTCATAAATCAGTTTCTAGTTTTTAATTCAAATTTTCTATCACTCTTCTTCTTTTCAATGCATTTTTGAACTCTTTGTTTTTTAAAGTGTAAATTATGGGGTTACACAAGGGACCCACGCTGATAAACACTAAAGATAATATTTTGTTCTGCATCGCTGAATACGTCGAGGCTGGACGCATGTAGGTAAATAGGATACCTCCAAAGAACATGATGACCACAGTGAGGTGGGAAGCACAAGTGGAGAAAGCCTTGAATCTCCCGGCTGTAGACTGGATTTTCAGGATGGCTTTGATAATGCTGACATATGATGCAACGATGAAAGAAAACAAGGGCATATTCAAAGTTGTGCACAGTACATAGGTTGCAGTTTGTACTGAGTCGGTGCTGCTGCAGGTCAGATTCATTAGGGCTAAGACATCACAGAAGAAATGGCTGATTTCATGTCCCTTACAAAAGGAGAATTTAGATATTAGGACGGTGTGAATAATTGGATCAGTGAAACCATACACCCAGGCTCCAGCAGCCAACGAGAGACACAGAGGCTTATTCATGATCATTGTGTAACGTAAAGGGTAACAAATGGCTACGTAGCGATCATAGGCCATGATGGTCAGGAGAAGGAATTCTGTTGCAACCATATCTATGAAGAAGTAAACCTGCAGCATGCATTCCAGGTGTGTTATATACATGCCCTGCAGGTAAATGTTAATCAGCATACTTGGAAACATGAAGGAGGAGTAACAGATGTCTAGAAAAGACAGGTTGCTGAGGAGGAAATACATAGGCGTGTGCAACTGGTAACTGCAGTAAATTACCATCAGGACCAGCAGATTCCCTGCAATCGTTAACAGATAAATTACCAAGAATCCAACCAAAAGTGGCACCCTCAGGTGTGAATGCTCAGAGAACCCCAAAAGAATAAATTCTGTCCCGAGTGTTTGATTTTCTCCTCCCATCTGCACGTAGATCCTTATTTATTTGTTGAATAATGAAGATCTGCAAAGACAGAAGATAAAAATTTAAGGAGTAATACTTTTACCAAGTCTAAACGCTGATATGTTAATCATGACATTACATATATTTGTATTTATTAATATTGATATAAATCTTATGACGTGCATTTTACATTGGATAATTTGTATACATAATTCAGTTATCATCCCCATTAGGGGAAATGAATTACAAAGTTCTCAGGTTATCCACCTTCCACCAACCCCCTCTAACTCTTCAATGGCCAGGATGTCCTGCCTTTTGCGATTAAAAATGGGATTTGTGTGCATAAACCTGCCAAAATCACAACATGTGTGTGCATGAAGAGCATGCAGCTATTTTGGCGCATGGAATGCAGATTTTACCTTAAGAAAAGCAGAAGAAACATACAACACTAATTTCACTAATTTAGCTCTGACATCGGTACTTAAGCTCATCCTTAATCAACATTATTGATCATGCCTCCGATTTAATGCATCTATTTTACATGTAGTCAATGACATGTGGGCATCCAATGGTTTTGAGCTATGGCGCCTTTTTGGTTTTAAGAGCTAGATCGGAGCACTGAGGCATCAAAGCCAAGGAAAACAATATCTTCCTAGGTGACTTCAACCTCCCTGGCAACAAGGCCACCAAACCGATGAAACTCTTCTTGGTCTTCTAAACACCCTGATTTGAACACATCACACAAAAAACCCAAAACATGAGAAAGGTAACATCCTTGACCTCACCATCGCCACACTGTCTTCCCTTCACTACAGCTCTACTCTTCTCCTATTGACAGGCCTGACCACCTAGCCGTGCCTTTCAGCATCCTGCACACCATCCCAGTCAATCACTAAGAGCAGAAACCCATCAGACAAACCTTCAGGTGCTTCAAGAACTTCCCAGTGGCCGCCCTCAATGAAACCTTTCCAACCTCTACCTTACATTGACCTAATACCCCCAACCGAATTGCGACTCTCTACTGAAACCACCCCAAGCCACCCTTTCATCCTCCATCGACCGACAAGCGCCTCTGAAACAACACACCTGCAAAATCAAACCATCAGCACCTTGGTACACGTAAGAACTCAACCTCAGCAAAAGAGTCATCAGGTAACAATAAAAAACCTGGCGCTGCTCAAGGAACTCAGAGCAACCCGCCAACAACTCATCAACACAGCCAAGGCCTACTATAAGAACACCATAGCAGAAGCCGACACCAAAAGCAGAAACCTCTTCAAAGAGGCCAAGCACTGCATCAACTCGCTACCCACCCCTACCATACCACACTGCATAATAAAATCCACTGCCATCAACACCTTCTTCATCAACAAAATCAGCAAGATTCACCAGCTCGGCATCCACAGACTGTTAGGGAGAATTCCCAGAAATTTGCTTATTCCCTTCTACCTTAGAAACCCCCAGCTCTTTTGCTGTACATGAAACTGACTCTAATCAGTTTCAACTTCGGAGGGCTGGAGCCCGCTCCGCGGATCCAGTGTCAGCTCTAGGAGAAGCACGACACGAGATTCCAGCAGCCGATTCTCCCTCCTACTTATCCTGCCTGGGTAACACGACTGCATCCCACTGTGCATACTAGCGACCTTGTGCATCAGATTTGCCTGTTTCATTTGTACCGTTTAAAGCAAGGCTACACATGAGATCCCGACTCAAAATGGCGGGCTGCGCTTCATGCGTTATGTTGCTAGGCAACCTTTCCAGCTTGGGATAGGCTGAAACATTGTTTATTGCCTGCATTTTCCCACCAGAAGGCGAGATCCGGTCGACCCCTAAGGGCCACCACTTAAGGGCAATTCCTGTCTGTGTCCACATTCTCATCAGTTTCAACTTCGGAGGGCAGGAGCCTGCTCCGCGGATCCATTGTTGGCTCTAGGAGAGGCAGTACATGAGATTCCAGCAGTCGAGTCTCCCTCCCACTTATCCTGCCTGGGTAAGCACGACCACATCCCACTCTGTGCCTACTAGCGACCGTGTGCATCAGATTTGCCTGTTTCATCAGTACCGTTTAAAGCAAGGCAACACATGAGGTCCCGTCTCAAAATGGCACACTGCGCTTCATGCGTTACGTTGCTAGGCAACCCTTTCCAGCCTGGGATAGGCTGCATTATTGTTTATTGCCTGCACATCGCCACTGGAAGGCGACAGCCGGTCAACCCCTAAGGGTCACCACTTACGGGCAATTTGTGTCTGTGCCTTTCTGTGGCGGTTTGTACGGTCTGCCGAATACGCTGGCGTCCTGCCGTCACCTATGTTCACAACCGTGAATACTGTACCACTGATCATTTTGGTCTGCATCCTATTTAGGGTATTATTTGTTGTACTTCTGCTTCCTCTTCATAAGTGCGCCACGATAAGACTAGCAGCCTTGACACCAACTCAGCCACACAAAGGTTTCACCCTGAACTACCTAACATTGGTGACTCATGTTCTTGCCAGCTTTACCCAATTCCAAACAACTCCCTACACTACGTCTGCCAACAACGACCATATACTTAAAACATAGTACTCAGCCCTCTGTGTTCAACCCGACTTGCATCCTGCTGCGACGCTGGTAGGGTGCCACGCTGCACATGTATTTTGCATTCTTCACCTCGCTTATCTTAGCGTGTACCACTATGTAGTGAACTGTACTATGAAAGGGCACTCCGCACCTGTTTGCATAATCTAACTGTGTATGCCGCAGCCATTAATCAAGCAAAGGTCTTCAAGTCTACCAGCATCAGTGCAGACCTGTTACCGGTCCCGCTCATCGGGTAATAACATAATTTGATTATCCAATATGAAATGCAGTGTGTCAGGTTAAATTGATTATTAAAGCGTTTCGTGCCATCTCCTTTCTATTCCTCGATATGTAATATATGTCAGTTCTATCCCATTAAAAATGTGCACTGTACCCCATCAATGAATGTGAATTGAGCTGTGATTTCTTTATCTTTTTTACTAATAGGGAATTCACTGTATTAGATTATTTTACCTTCAAGTCGACTATGCTGTGCCAATTCTCATTTTATACATCTGCACAGAATGTATAATGCCAGTCTGCCAGTCTGACTGCATTATCAAGGGGCACTGAATCCCTTAACGAATATGCAATGTGCAGTGATTTCATTATCCGATTCGCTAATACGGATTGCATTCTATTAGATTAATTTTATTGCTATTTCATCAATGTATAATGTACCCATCATCTAGGCTCCCCCTTTGATTTGTTTGCCTTAGCTTTGATACATCTCCACTCCCACCTATTATATAACCATGCTGTGCTTTCTATGTGCCACTATGTTTCCATATTGAATTATAAAAGATTGCCTACCCTGTCCAGGAAGCTCCTTTATCACCCAAGCAACATTTTCCAGAATTGGCTGCTACCGGCAGCATCATATCCCTTGTCCTACCCCATTCCTATCCTGTACCCCACCTTTCCTGCCCCTCCAGGACCACATTAATACTCAAAGCAATAACTCAGAGCCCGCCACCATCACCCCCATGATATGAACGCCTCTGCTTCCTATCCTATTCAGGGTAATACTAGACTATGTTTAATCACACACCAAACAGTTCTTTCGAAAGCATAACCTGTCACCAGCTATGCAAAAGCAGTACAAGCTCAACCCTCTCCCAAACACCAAACATCATAAAATACCACCCATAGCCGCCACCAAACAACCCCTCAGCACTTTAGAATTCGCAGGTACTGACCACTAACACTTTGCCTCCGACAGAGTCACCACTTAACCATAAAGGCGCGGTCATCAATGCCTGCTCACTAGAAGCCCATGCAATTCAGTTCCATGACCTCATCATTGAACAACAATTGGACCTCCTAGTAGTCACAGAAACTTGGTTGCACCAAGCATCTGGCCCCTTGCTAGCTCTTGCCATCCCACCAGGCTATAACATTATCAGGACTGATAGATCTAATGCTCAAGGAGGTGGCATGGCCATACTAGCTAAAACTAACATGCAGATTATAACCTGTCCCCTTTAAGAAATAGAAGGCTACAAACTTCTCCTAGCCGAATTCTCATCCAACCCTAAAACAACAACTAATATCCTGGTCATTTACAGATCACCTAACATTAACACCCAGCCGGAACTATATCTCCCTCTTCTATTAGCTCCCTACATCAAACCTAATACCAGTATCATCCTTGGCGACATCAACTTAGGTTTTAATGACAAGCAGGACCATAAAGCAGACACTTTCCTTGCTGCACTCAAGACATGAAGTTTACACAACTAGTGAATGCTCCCACCCACATTAAGCGCAGAACGCTTGAAGGGATACTCACGCTTAACTCCCAGGTATTTATAGATTCTATTACACCCCTTGACTGGACTGATCACCACAGTGTCAACTTTATGCTCATCAGTAATGAGTTATGCTCCCCTAAAACTAAGACAATGGACACCTATGAAACAAGAAACATCCCGAAGCTAACAGCTGACAACCTAACCCCATCCTAAGTGAAGCACTGTTATGCAATATTGTTACAAGTGACAACCCATGTCATCTCGCTGACACTTACCACAAGTGTCTCACAACTACTATCGACTTAGTAGCACCTATTACAACTAAAACACAACGTACCGACAAACAGACAAGTTTCTGGTTCAATGATGAGTTAGTCTCGCTTAGGCATACAAAAAGATCCCTTGAACACATCCAAAAAAAATCTCTCACAATAGACTCAGCCAATTAATTCATAGCTGCCAACAAAAAAAAACAAAGCAGCCATCGTAACCCACAAAGCTAAGGCATGTAACACTTGTATCAGCAACACCACCTCGAACTCAAAGGAGCTCTTCACCATTCTTAGAGAACTGAAAAATCCGACCCCAGTCATCACACCGGCTAACTCCAGCAAACATTGGTGTACCACTATCCAAAATGCGTTAGCCTCCAAAATTAAATTACTGCAAAATTAAATTGTCACAAAAAAATCCTAGCTGATAAAAACATTCCCAAACCTACTCTCAACATAACTAATGACAATGCAAACTTGCTATTTCACTTTACTCCAGTAACCCAAGATCTAGTGTTAGGCACCATTTCCATATTAAAAGCCTCCAACTGTAAAGGGGATAATTTCCCAGCCCATTTAGTCAAACTATGTGCCCACACTCTCCCTCATAACATTACTAACTTTGTGGTCCCGGCCTGTATAAAAGAAGCTTGAGTGACCCCACTTCTGAAAAAACCTACCCTAGACTTGACAGTCCCTATGAACTTCCGACCAATAACCTCGGTCCTGTTTTTGCTCAAGATCATAGATAAAATAGCTTACACCCAAATTCAAACCCATCTCGAACAAAACCATCTCCGGGGAGCTAGACAATCAGGATTTAGGTCCACCCATAGAACCGAAACAGCACTCCTTGATTAGAAAATCCAGATGGACACCATTATGGGCGCAGGTAAACTCTGCAAAATACTGTTGCTAGATCTATCTGCAGCATTTGAGCTAGTGGATCATGACAAACTATGTGCTACAATAATGAATTACTTTAGTTTCCCTAAAGATGCCACTCTCAGGGTGAAATCCTTCCTGGCTGAACGCACGTCTAGAGTTTCCATTGAGAAAGAGGCTGCAGATCCCATCCCAGTCCCCATAGGGGTACCCCAGGGGTCTTGCCTACCCTATGCAATATGCATACTAAGAGTCTTTTTTCGGCCTTGGGCGCCATGGGTGTCATCTATACTAACTTTGCAGTTGACACCCAGATCCTGACACCAAGATCCTTATACCAATCAGAGGAAACTATGCCCATGACACGTTGATCATTAACAAAATCTACGCAATAATACAAAATCGGGTTGCCCTGAACAGCCTGTGCCTCAATGATGAGAAAACTGTGATTCTCATTGTGGGCTCCCAAACTAAAATGAACCCCCTCCACTCCGATTATACATCAATTAACATTGATGATAACCCGATCCCAGTATCGAAACAGGTTTATTTAGATGCTAATTAAACCATGATGAAACATGTAAACCTGTGATCCTCATCTACCTCCTACACGTCCAAATCAATTGCCCTTAGCCGCCAGTTCCTCATGCCCATAGATTGCATTACCCTAGCCAGGTCACTGATATTATCAAGTTGGACTATTGCAAGGTACCCCTACAAGGTACTTCTAATGCCAACCTAGGCAAACTACAACTAATGCAAAATAAAATGCTACGAGCAGCCCTAGAACTAAAAAAGTCAGACCACATTTCTAACATCAGGAGGGAGACCCATTGGTTACCCATCAAGGCTAGAATTATTTTCAAATAGTTGTGTGTTACCCACAAATGTCTCGCTAAGAAAGCACCCATCTACATCAATAATTCAATAAGCAAAAAAGAATCCACCAGAGCGCTCAGATCAAACAAAAACTCGCTCCTTGTGGTCCCGTGCTACAAAAGTTCCAGAGCAGGGGGAAGCAGCTTCCCAGTCATGGCCCCTAAACACTGGAACTCCCTCCCTTTAAACATCAAAAATGAAGACTCTGTCCAGTGCTTCAAAAATCTACTAGAAACTTGGTTATTTAACCAATTTTAACCAGCTGATACCTATTTAACAATAGTAAGCTACCCTCTGTGCCAGATAGATGCCAATTTAAAGAAGACTACTATCAGAATATGGAATCTAGTAAACATGACCTATGTAACCTCAACCAATGTTTCTCCAGTGTGTAATCTATTGTATTATTGTATTGTGTATGCATATACTTTGAATGCTGTCCTATTATAATTGATACCTCAGATTCTGGGCGTACAATAAATGTAATAAATAAATAAATTGGGACTTTTTAATTTTTTATATCCTGGAGACAGTGAGGCGTTAGGCCAACTCGCTAATGTGTTTTTCTGTGCTTTGGACTCTTTTGGTTTAGTAGTCAGCCAAACTCCATAGGCATCATCTTTTCACATTGTGGCACACAGCACCTTCTCCTTCAGTGGCACAGGGAAGTATTTCAGATTTCCCAAATTTCCCAAAGGTTTAAAGACCTTCTCTTGGATAACTACTGTTTTTACTTTACTTACATGTGTAGCTTTCTAAACCCAGCACACACTATTTTACCATACGTGCTGGAGGGGTTACCTAGTATCCAATTTGTGTAGGTTCTCATGTGACATTTTTATGTTACCCTTTCTACAATTAATGACTGGTGGCAGTGGGTAACTTTTAACTACCGTTGTGTGTTTTTACCTTGGGCTGCATTCCCAGCTGCAGTAAAGCACCCATGGGTGCGTGTTTTGTCAAAATGGCCCAGTCATCTTTTTTTGCCATTTTTTGTTGAAAAGGTTCTTCTTGAGATTTACTCTGTGTGCCAAACCAGGTCCCTTTGTTCGTTTTGTCTATGGCAGGATTCACGAGTAAAGCCTGCCTCTGGCTCTAGAGTGTCTGGCAGGGGCATGAAGTGAGGGAGGTGCCCGAAATTCCCTGTGATTAATCCCCTTAGTTACAAGAATGCACCCAACGGTGATTTGCTGGCTGGCTGTCCTCGGAGGGCAGCCACCCTGCTGTGTGATTGACAGCTAGGCTGGAATGAATGAGAGAAACCTGCATAAAAGGCAAGGCATTTTGGCTTGGGCGGCAGAGTGGACCACTGGACGAATGACTCCAAAGAAGAACTTGGAAGAGACACCACTCCTGGACCGTTGGTTTGCCCGTTGAAGCCCTGCTGCTGTGCTAAAGCTCCACATTTGCCTCGACTAGAGAAGCCCTGCAAGGATGAATTTTCCCATTGGGTTAGTGGGACAAATCAACCCCAAAGTGAACTTGTCTGGGCATCCTCTTGGAGCTGGCTGTAATTCCACTGCTGCTGCTGCTGGAACTGTGGTGCCAGGGAGAGGACCACCAGACTGGGTGCATCACTTTTAAGTCGGTCCCAAGCTTCAGGAAGATCCTCCAGACTGCCAGGAAGCAGGACTGACCAATCCCGGGCCACCTCAACAGAGTGCTGGACCCCAGATGTGAGGAAAGTCTAGAGTGGTAGCCGAGAGCTATTTGCTGGAGACGCAAGGAGCTGAAACCGCGAAGGACCGCTGAATTGGAGTTTGTCCATTGCTGCGCTGACCTTCCCATTGCAGTGCAGGAGTCCCCAGACATCCTCCCTCATGTCCCCATGTCTGAGGCCCAGGAACAACAGGATCTGCAGAGCTGTACAGCAACAGAAGCCAGCTGGAACAATTTCTTCTAATCAAAGGTACTGTCAAATTAAGGGGACTTACCTCTTGTTGTGTAGCCTTACTTGTTCTAACAGCTTGTGGCCCTACATTGATTCTACTTTTTCTACAAAGACTTCTAAAACATTGTGCAAGACTTGTACTTACCTGCAAGAAGTGCTTCAGTTCACCTAGACTCTTGCTAACTAACATAGGCTGCCCTGGCTCCGTGAAAGACTCTTCTTACCTCTGACTTTGTGTTAGGTTCCCTGTTTGGTGTGAGTCGGTATGCCTGTTGCAGTAAGGGAAGGAGGTGTTAGGATTGGCCTTCCTTCCTGCTTGTGTGAGGTGTCCATGGACTGTGGTCTCATGTCACCTGTGGAATGTATTCTGGGAGTTTGGAATGGTGAGTGTGGAATGTTTGTGGATGAATGTGTTCCAGCCCAGGCAGTTTGAAGTTGTAAACCTGGGTGGTGGGAGCCAGTGGGCTCTTGTCCTGATTCCTCTCAATCTCCTGATGATCCTGATGACAACTGATGATCTATGCAATTGGAATAAATCTATTGAAGTCTACCATCACCTTAACAGTGTATCCTTTCATGTTTAAAAGCCTAACCACTGGTCATAACACTTTGGGCCTCATTACGACCCAGGCGGTAAGTTACCGCCTGGGTCGTACCTTTACCACCATGGCGTAAACTACGTTTACGCCATGGTGGTTGGTGGACTTACCGCCCCATTCCGAGGTTGGCGGGCGGTAAGTCCCCAATCCCCATTTACCTTTCCCCATTCCCATTTTTGCCCCATAGGGCATAATGGGAGTGGGGAAGGCGTTAATTACGCCACCGTAAATTACGGTGGCGTAATTAACAACATGGTCCCTTAGCGCCATGGATTTTAACACCTGCTAAAAGCAGGTGTTAAATCCTCCATGGCGCTAAGGGACCTCGGAATCAGGCGGTAAGGGTCGGCGCTGTTTACGCCGCCCTAAACCCCTTACCGCCTGGGTCCTAATGAGGCCCTTTGTGTTTTACTTTCCCCCAGGAAAGGGTTAAATCATGTTCATTGGGGGTAAAAAATACTTGCCTGCTATATTTGTTTAACCTTTGCTTTATCCGAAACCCTTTCCTTTGATGCCAAACCTATTATTGCTCCAAAATGTACCAGTGATATATTAATGTCCACAGTGGCCTAGCTATTTAAGTCACCTGAGAGTGTAGGAAGATTCTGTGTGCCATCCCAAATGGGTACTTGCAGATTTAGAGAAACTGAGTGTGTGTATTTTGGAGTGTATTTGTGTGTTACTTAATTATTGCCTCTTCAAAAGGAGGCTAATCAAACTGACTGTTAAATAAATTAATAATTGTTTAAATAAGAAACCTTGAGTTTATTTGAATTCTGGTCACTGTAGACCTCTGTATAAGAACAGTACTGCTCACATTGAGCCCTCTTGAGATAAGCCTGGCTGTTCAACCACACTACCAACCTGTGCACTACAGACTTATACCAAAGGTTGGGTTCCTATTGCCAGGAGCTCACGGTTGCTGTAGTCTCTCAAAGGGTACTGCACACATTCTTGCCTAACACTGGTGGCAGGTGGTGAAGATCTATTGTAGAGTTGTTACATTGAGTGTTTCCTTTAATTTTGTTGAACTAAAAACCTTCACAAGACTAAGCTCCACTAGAACAGCAATTGTATCTTGCCAAATACGGACAACTTCAGTCAGGAAACCCTGATCATTTTAACAGTAGAATGACTCTCAAGGGGTAGATACAGAAGTACCTATGACTCCTAGTCCACAGGAAGGTCACCCTTCTAATTCCAGGACCAAGAAAGAGACAGAGGGGAAACCCAAGGTCTCAGGAAGGAAGAAAGGTATTGCACCTGTTCATAGGACAAGGACCTCCCTGAGAGGGCAGTCCAAGGTCACACCTGTGACCCCTCCACCAGCTGAGGCTGAGTGGTAGGACCAACCAGAGGATGGTGAACCAGCTACTGGTGAAACAGAGCTGGAAGAAGCCCTTCCCCCTGTTGGTGATCTGGATGCTGAAGACCATCCTGTGCGGCAGACAATGCTTGCAGAAGGTGGACCTTGTAGGACACACTTCAGCAGAGTTCACAGAGAGTGCCCTAGTCTTGAAGGACCTCCCCAACAGGCAGCTTCCCAGCTGGGAGGGCAAGTGGTAGACTTGTTAAGCATCTGTGCAGAGTCTTTAGTGATTTGAATAGTGGTAGTCTAGTCTTGGGGTGTAGGTGTGCTTACATTCCATTTCATTTCCTGATTTTTTGGGTTTCTGGTATCAGCCAGGAGTTTTCTCTGTGGTTGGTTCTGGGAGCATGGCAACTTACCATCTTTGAGGCTGTGCCACCCGGTAGAGCTTGGTATGATAATGATGGGGCTCAAGTGTCTAGCAAACATTTGCAGCTGTGTTCTGGTGATTTGTGTTACCGGAGTGACAGCTGGTTGCCATTTTACTCGAGTGAGTATGTGTGAGTGCTTGCTCAGTTTGACTGCGAATGAGTGAGATTCTGTATGGGTGTTGAGTGTGTGGGTTGTGTGTTTGGAGTAGAATTCTATGTGCTCTTTCAAGATCCTTTCAGGGGCTATTGTTGTGAAAGCTAGATTGTCTTCTTGGTTGTGGCGGCAGCATCCTGTGCCAGTCCCTGCAGAGTGTTTGTGCTTAGGGGTGGCAGTCCCATGATTCAACTGTGGCAGGGGTGGCTAGGAGGTGTTTAGTTTTGTTGTGAGGGTTGTGGTTGTGTTGGTTTGGTTGCCCAAGGTAGGGCTGGTAGTGCTCAGATGTGTCAGGCTTGAGGTTCTCTGGTGGTGGTGGAGAGCAGAAGGTGTCTGGTGTTGTTAGGCTTGTGTTGTAGTTGTGTTGGTCGGGCATGTCTGTCAGTCTGTTAGTTAAGCCTGGTGGTACAATTGACTCCTAATGGACTTGGGTTGTGAGGCATGTGTGTCTGTGAGGTCTGATGCATTAGGTTTGGTGTGGCATGCTGTGAGGGCTGATGAATTTAGGTTTGGTGAGGTATGCGCGTTGTATTAAGGGAAGGAGGTGTTAGGCTCCCTGTTTGGTGTGAGTGGGTATGCTTGTTGCAGTAAGGGAAGGAGGTGTTAGGATTGGCCTTCCTTCCTGCTTGTGTGAGGTGTCCATGGACTGTGGTCTCATGTCACCTGTGGAATGTATGCTGGGAGTTTGGAATGGTGAGTGTGGAATGTTTGTGGATGAATGTGTTCCAGCCCAGGCAGTTTGAAGTTGTAAGCCTGGGTGGTGGGAGCCAGTGGGCTCTTGTCCTGATTCCTCTCAATATCCTGATGATCCTGATGAAAACTGATGATCTATGCAACTGGAATTAACAGTGTATCATTTCATGTGTAATAACCTAACCACAGGTCATAACACTTTGTGTTTTACCTTTCCTCCAGGAAAGGGTTAAATCATTTTCATTGGGGGGTAAGAAAAAAAATTGCCTGCTATATTTGTTTAACCTCTGCTTTATCCGAAACCCTTTTCTTTGATGCCAAACGTATTGTTGCTCTCAATGTACCAGTGATATATTAATGTCCACAGTGTCCTAGCTATTTAAGTCACCTGAGGGTGTAGGAAGTGTCTGTGTGCCATCCCAAATGGGTACTTGCTGATTTAGAGAAACTAAGTGTGTGTATTTTGGAGTGTATTTGTGTGTTACTTAATTATTGCGCCTTCTGAAGGAGGCTTATCAAACTGTTTGTTAAATAAATTAATAATTGTTTAATAAAGAAACCTTGAGTTTAAGAGTTTATTTGAATTCTGGTCATGGTAGACGTCTGTGTAAGAACACTACTCTCACATTGAGCCCTCTTGAGATAAGCCTGGCTGCTCAACCACACTACCAACCTGGGTAGTACAGACGTATACCAAAGGTTGGATTCCTATTGCCAGGAGGTCAAGGTTGCTGTAGTCTCCCAAAGAGTACTGCACACAATTGTGCCTAACACTGGTGGCAGGCAGTGAGAAACTATTGTAGAGTTGTTACATTGAGTGTTTGCTTTAATGTTGTTGAACTAAAAACCTGCACAAGGCTAAGCTCCACTAGAACAGCAATTGTAACTTTCCAAATATGGATAACTTCAGTCAGGAAGCCCTGATCATTTTAACAGTAGATCAACTGGAAGGGCAACAGACAGGGAAGCACTACCTGTCCTGGGAGGATGGCCTCCTCTACGGTGAGCCTATTGAGTCTACCCCAGGGGACTACAGAAGACGTGTAGTGCCTCAGCAGGTGAGATCCCAGTTTCTACAGTTAGCCCATGAGATTCCTTTAGCTAGTCACATACTTTTTAAGAAGACCAAGGAAAGGATTTCTCTATATTTCTACTGGCCCAAGATGAGGTCTGATATAGATAAGTTCTATAGAAGCTGTCCCACTTCTCATACCTCTGGCAAGAGTGGAGCCAAAAATGGAGGGTAGGGATTGACATTGTTGGTCCCCTAGACCCCCTCACATCTTCAGGCAACTGACTTATATTGAGTTTGGTAGTCCATGCTACCAGGTATCCTGAAGCCATACCTATGACGACTGTTGCTGCTCAGATGGTGTCTAAGGCCCTCCTTGGTATTTTTACCAGGGTTGGTTTTCCTAAGGAGGTTATCTCAGCCAGGGGACCAATGTTATTTCCCCTACATGCAAGCCATGTGGAATTACCTACAGCCTACCAACCCCAAACCAATGGGTTGGTGGAGAGGTTTAGTAGAACTATGAAGAGCATTATAGGTGCTTTAGAAGAACCCCTTAGAAGAAAGTGGGACCTTCTACCATGTTTGTCTTCTCTTTTCTCATTGAGAAGTCCTCAGGAAGGGGTTGGTTTCAGCTCCTTTGATCTTGTCTATGGTCATCCAGTTAGAGGTCCATTGGCCCTAATCAAGGAAGGGTTGGAGAGTGCGCCTTCCCTCAAGTGAGTGAGAGTCACTGACTATGTGTTAGGTCTCCGAAGGAGAATGACACAAATGATGACAGAAGCTTCAAATAACTTGAAAGCCGGTCAGGCTCTGGTTAAACATTTGCATGATCATTAGGCCAACATGGTTCAGTTTACTCGAGCCCAGCTAGTTCTAGTTATGGTCCCTACAAGGCAGAGGGCCTTACAGGACAAATGGATTGGACTCTTCAGGATTGTGGGTAAACTTGGAGAGGTCAATTATTTGGTGGACTTGTGCAATCCCAAGGAGGACCCCAGGGTCTTTTACACCAACCGCCTAAATGCATATGTCTCTAGACCAGAACTAGAAGCTTTGCTCTTAGCATCTGATCAAGA
The DNA here is from genome assembly GCF_040938575.1 of Ambystoma mexicanum. NCBI lineage: Eukaryota > Metazoa > Chordata > Amphibia > Caudata > Ambystomatidae > Ambystoma > Ambystoma mexicanum. The sequence goes on from NC_090925.1 coordinate 70,857,459, forward strand.
GGAGGAGGAGAGTGAACCTCTACCTTACCTCCTCAGGGGACAACCTGATGGTAAAATAGAAGGAGTTAATCTCTCTTCTGATTTGACTCTGCAACAGCAGGAGGAGTGCAAAGTTATGTTGAATCAGTTTGCCTCCATGTTTTCACTAACACCAGGCTTGACCCCTTGGGCCCAGCATGATATCCTCACTGGTGATATGATATGATATGATATGGTATTTGTAACGCGCCTATACACAGGTGTTTCAAGGCGCGACGAGGCAGGGAGGGGAGGAACAAGGGGAGACAAAACAAACGATCCTACTAGGCCAGGTGTCATTCAGATCGCGCAAGTGCAGGGGTGGGGGAGGGGGGAAAAGTGCAAGGGGAAGGGGAGGGGGGGAATTGCAGAAAAGGTAAGTGGCGTAAGTAATAAATAAAAAAGGGCCAGCTAGTGGCAAGTGCAAGGTAAGTGCAGAACAAGTGCTGGGGAAAGGGGGGGGCTGTAGGGATACAGAGACAGTCCCGTAGTGCAGAGGGGTTCCAGGGGATCAGTGACTGGGACCAGGACCGAAGGCAGTTTAGAGTGGTTCAGTTGCAGGATCAGTGCAGTTTAGTGAAGAATTAATTAGCTGTTCTGCAGGGGAGAGGGAGAGAGAAAGCAGAAGCAAAGAGGAAGGTTTTGAGGTGCTTCCGGAACCGGAGGTGGTTCTCCTCAAGTTTCAGGGAGGCAGGAAGGCTGTTCCAGAGGGAGGCCCATGCCACGGAGAGAGATCTACCCCCAGCTCGTTGCTTCGAGAAGCGGCTGACCATGAGGGAGTTGGAGGCGGATGAGCGAAGGGCTCGGGGAGGAAGATATTTGGGAAGAGAGAGTTGAAGGTATTTAGGACCCAGGCCCCAGAAGGCCTTGTGGACAATGCAGAGGGTTTTGAACTTTATCCTCGCAGCCACTGGGAGCCAGTGTAGAGATTTCAGTCCTGGAGAGATACGGTCCCTGGGCTTGAGGCCAAGGACAAGTCTCGCAGTTCTGTTCTGGATGAGTTGCAGAGGGCGGAGAGTGGAGGCAGGCAGATTAAGATAGAGGCTGTTACAGTAATCCAGCTTCGAGAGAACCAGGGCTCGGGAGACAGTGAGCTTCTGGGGGAAGGAGAGGAAGGGAAGAATACCTCTGAGGAGGTGCAGCTGGTAGTGTGACCTCTTGGCGACATCAGAAATATGAGGAGAGAAGGAGAGTGTGGAGTCGAAGATGACCCCAAGGTTTTTTGCCTTGCAGGTAGGAGCAGGGAGGGGGCCAAGGGAGGCAGGCCAGAGAGCTGCAGGGAAGGAGGGAGTGGGAGTACCGATGAGTAGAATCTCAGTCTTACTGGCATTAAGGCAGAGGTCATTGGCGGCACACCATTCTTGGATAGCAGACAGACAGTCAGAGATCAGGGAAGGAGAGGGGGAGGCTGAGGGTAGCCTGAAAATGAGCTGGGTATCGTCCGCATAGCACTGGAAATTAGGGCAGAGAGCGGCGATGCGGTGGGCAAGGAGAGCCAGATACTGGTTGAACAGCCAGGGAGAGAGATTAGATCCCTGGGGGACACCACAGGTGGAGAAAAAGATGTCGGAGAGGAAGGACCCCAGTTGGACCTGGGAGGATCGATTTGAAAGGAAAGAGGTCAGCCACGCCAGAGCCTGACCAGTGATACCCAGGTTTTCCCGGAGACGGCTGAGCAGGATGGCATGGTTGACAGTGTCAAAGGCAGAGGAGAGATCGAGCAGAATGAGAACACACGGAGTGTTGGAATCGAGGTTCAGGAGCAGGTCTTCACGGATGTTCAGAAGAGCAGTTTCCGTGCTTCTGGCAGCTCTGAAGCCAGATTGATGGTCATGAAGACTACCAACAGATTCAGCATGGAGGTTAAGCTGGGAGATGGCCAGTTTCTCCAGGAGTGACGTCTCCCTGTCAAAAGCAGGGGTTACAGAATGTCAGACCATGTAAGAACCCCCCAAAAGGAAGAGGTCAAGAAGATGCTTGATCGTGGGGTACTAGAGCCATCTACAAGTCCATGGGCTAGTCCTGTTGTACTAGTACCAAAGGCAGGGTCCAAGGAGTTGAGATTCTATATGGACTATAGAGCTCTTAAAGCAGTCACCACGACCGATGCCCATCCTTTACCTAGGACAGATTAGCTGGTGGACAAAATTGGTTCAGCCAAGTACCTCAGTACATTTGACCTAACCTCAGGCTATTGGCTTCATTTTCTACCCCAGGAGTCCTCTACCAGTTTAAGGTTATGCCTTTTGGACAAAAAGAATGCACCTGCTACATTCCAAAGGATGATGAATCTTGTTCTGAATGGAATGGAGGACTTCTGCATGGCATACTTGGATGACATTGCAGTGTTCAGCCCTACTTGGAAAGAGCATTTTACCCACCTTGGATATGTTTTGCCAGCTCTTGAGCAGGCCCAACTGATTATAAAGGCAAGCAAGTGTTGAATTGGTAAGAGTAAAGTGGTCTACCTTGGACATGAAGTAGGAGGAGGTGAAATAAGGACATTGCCTAGCAAAGTACAAAGTACAAACTCTACAAGACTCGGCCTCCTCTACTACTCATACCCAGGTGAGAGCCTTTTTAGGTCTCACAGGGTACTATAGGAACTTCATTGAGAACTATGGGACTATAGCTTCTCCCTTGCATGTGGTCTCCTCACCCAAATTCTCCAAGAAGGTCAGGTGGAATGAAGAGTGCACCAAGGCATTTGAAGGACTTAAGGAAGCCCTTTGTCAGCTCCAGTCTTCAGATCTCCTGACTACAACCAATCCTGTATTGTACAAGCTGATGTTTCAAATGCAGTAATAGGTGCAGTTCAGAGTCAGCTGGATGTGAAAGGCAGGGAACACCCTATCTGCTTCATCAGTAGGAAACTGAAGGTCCCTGAAACAAGTTCGGCAACCATAGAACGTGAAGGTTTTGCCATTGTGTGGTCTTTGAAGAAGTTCAGACCATACTTGTATGGATCTACTTTTGTAATTCAAACAGACCACCAGCCATTGAGATGGATAATGCAGATGAAGGGGGGAAATCATACATTATTAAGATGTCTTTAAGCCTTAAAGGGTTTTATTTTACCATAGAACACATGTCAGGGTGTAATAACCAAATTGCTGATGGTCTCTCCAGAAAGTATGGCCCACTGGAGTTAGAAGATTCATCCAGGGGTGGATTAAATCCTCCTGTCCTTTAGTATGGGGGGAAGAGTGTTAGGGAGAATTCTCAGAAAGGTGCTAATTCCCTTCTACCTTAGAGACCCCCAGCTCTTTTCCTGGACATTAGGACTTTTACATTTTTAACCTGGATAGAGTGAGACCTTTTTCCCACTCTCCCATGTGTTTTTCTGTGATTTGGAATCTGTTTCTTTTGGTTTTGGAGTCTGACAAACTCCATAGGCATCGTCGTTTGACATTGTGGCACACAACACCTTCAGTGCAGTGGCACGGGGAAGTCTTTCAGATTTTCCAAAGGTTATTGGCCCTCATTCCGAGTTGGGCGCAAAGGGATACCGGGCACCGTTAAGGAGATTGGTGGCGGTAATCCTTTTGCGCCCTATTGCGAGGTCCCTTAGCAGGTCCCTTCCTTAATGCCTGGTTTTACCAGGAGTTATGGACGGGGCCCGTTAAAGGACTTCAGAGCTAATAACGGTACCGCAATTTGCGGTACCGTTATTAATGCCTTCCCCCTTCCCATTGAGCCCTATGGGGGCTGAAATGGGAATGGGGAATGACTTTTTCAATGGGGACTTACCGGTCCCGCAAAGGTCAGAATAGACTGGTAAGTCCCCATTGAACCAGGGTGGACTCGGCACCGGTATTGGAGGAAGTCATGGCGCAAATAGCGCCATGATTACCTCCAAACTCGGAATGAGGGCCAATCTCTTGGATAACTACTGTTTCCAAGAGCAGTGAAGTGAAATTGACAATACTTACATATGCAATTTTCTAGACCCAGCACACACTATCTTACCATAGGGTGCTGGATGGGTTACTTAGTATCCTCTTGTGTCTAGGTTATCATGTGACATTTTGATGTTACCCTTTCTACAATGAATGGCTAGTGGCAGTGGTTTACCATTGTGTGTTTTTACCACGGGCTGCTGCAGTAAAGCACCCATGGGTGCCCATTTAGTCAAAATGGCCTTGTCTTCTTTTTCCGCCATTTCGTATTGGAAAGGTCATTCTTAAGATTTAGTCCCTTTGTGCATTTGTCTTTGGGGAGATTCACGAGTGAAGCCCGCCCCTGGCTCCAGACTATCTGACAGGGGCAGCAAGTGAAGGCAGTGCGCTAAACTCACTGTGCTTAATCCCCTTGGTTACAGGAATGACAGCTAGGCTGGAATGTAAGGGAGAAACCTGCATAAAAGGCAAGGCTATTTGGCTTGGAAGGCAGAGTCGAGCAATGGATGAATGACTCCGAAGAAGAACTTGGAAGAGACGCATTCTGCAACTTCTGGACCATTGGTTTGCCCGGTGAAGCCCTGATGCTTTGCTGAAGGTCCGAATTCACCTCGACTAGAGAAGCCCTGCAAGGATGACTTCTACCCTTGGGTTGGTGGGACCAATCAACCCCAAAGTGAACTCGTCTGGACATCCTCTCGGAGCTGGCTGTACTTCCACTGCTGCTGCTGCTGGAACCGAAGTGCCAGGAAGACGAACACTAGACTGGGTGCATCTAGTCAGACCCAAGCTTCAGGAAGATCCTCCGGAATACCAGGAAGCAGGACTGACCAAGCCTGAGCCACCTCAACAGAGCACTGGATCCCAGATGCGAGGCAAGTCCGGAGTGGGAGCCGAGAACCAAGGTGGTGCTATTTGCTGGAGACATGAGGAGCTGAAACCGCAAAGTGCCGCTGAATTGAAGTTTGCTCATTGCTGCCGCTGACCTTCCCATTGCAGTGCAGGTGTCCCCAGACATCCTCCCTCATTTCCCCACGACGGAGCCCCAGGAACAACAGGATATGCAGAACTGTACAGGAAGAGAAGCCAGCTGGAACCATTTCTTCTAACCAAAGGTACTGTCAAACTAAGGGGACTTACCTCTTGTTGTGTAGCCTTATTTGTTCTCAGTTGAGACTAGTCTGGGTCTCTTTGCAGAGTTGCTTGCAGCTTTTCCCTACACACGCCGAACAGCTAGTGACCCTACATTGATTCTACTTTTTCTACAAAGACTTCTAAACCATTGTGCAAGACTTTTACTTACCTGCAAGAAGTGTTTCTGTTCACCTAGGCTCTTGTTAACTAACATTGGCTGTCTAGGCTCCCTGAAAGTCTCTTTTTACCTCAGACCTTTTGTTTTACCTTTCCCCCATTAGCACAGAAATCTGTCATGCTCTCTTGTTGGCACCCTACGGAATCCCTGTAGCCCTACTTCCACCGTCATCATGACCAAGGGTGCTGGCACTGGAAAGAAGCAGAGCTCGCTCAATATGTTCGCCAAGACACCGTCCAAGTCACCACCTGATCCCCCAGAAGAGGAGGCCTCCGCCTCTACACCTTCACCTTCCGATGACTCGCAGAGGATGCTAGAATACATGCGGGAGGGATTTACCGCACTACACTCCAAATTGGACGACATGAACAGTACGATCTCTTCTATAAAAGCCCAAATGGAGAGAACAGACAGCCGGGTCGCTGAGATTGAAACTAGAGTCGGCACGGCTGAAGACGACCTTGGTTCCCTGCGGGCCGCGGTTTCCACACTCACCAGTCGAATCTCAGCGGTAGAAAAGAAGAACGACGACCTCGAATCCCGCTCTAGACGGAATAACCTGCGCATTGTTGGCATCCCAAGGACAACATCAAAGAGCCCATGGAGGACTATGTTGAACGTATCCTTTTAACAATACTAGACACCCCGAATCTCTCCTCACACTTCGCGGTTGAAAGGACACATCACTCTCTCACTGCTAAACCGAGGCCGGGTGCGCCTCTGTTAGGGAGAATTCTCTCTTTAGGCTGAATTTCCCAACCTAGTGAGTCCCCCAGCAGCTTTGCTGGATTTCTGGAGTTTGTTTTTTTTCTCCTGCCAAGAGTGAGACTCTTTTCCTCCAGCTCTTGGACATGATTCATGGTGTTCCTTTGACTGTTTATGTGTTTTATGGGCTATGGGGTCCTTTACTCCATAGGTTCTCATGTGTTTTTACTATGTGTGTTACACAGCACCCTCCGTGCAGTAGCACAGGGGTGTTATAGTGACACCCCACTATAGACTCCATACCCTGGGACTGACTACTGTCTCCCAGGGCATGTAAAGTCACCATTGGCTTTACTAGTCCCAAATTATTAACAGAAACCAGTACAAACCATCATATTGTGGACGCACTGGTCGGGGCAATTTGATTGCCCCGGGGTCTGTTAGTCAAGGGGGCACGTCTCTGTCCCCCCTGATCGAGTTTTGGCTGGTGGCAGTGGATACTACTTTTTATATTCGACCGCGAATATTTACCTATGGGATTTTCCCATTGTTCGAGGCTACCAACTTTTATTATTTAATTCTCATAGCCTCGAACATAGCGCCGGTTTATTTAATTAATATTAATTCGCCGATTGGTATTTTTTGCCAGGACTCGATTCTAAAATGGTGTTTGTGTTCTGTTCTGTGACTCCAACCCAAGTCGAGCCCTTTGTCCACTTTTTTGGCGGGCTTCTCCACAGAAGCCTCCAAAAGTGGTGCCTTTCTGTCTGGAAACCACAGGGGGTGTGGGATGGGGTTTAGGCACCCTGGACTGAGTTACAGTGGTAACTCAAGTCGCACTCTTGTGTGATTGGCCCAAGTGGTGAGCCGGCCGGCTCCACTTAACATGTTTGATTGACAGCTAGGCTGAGTGAATGGGGGTATGGCTACATAAAAGCAGGGCTTTGGGGACTGGAACTTCAGAAGTCGCCACAGGACCTGAGAATCCAACGAGGGAGAAGCTGAGCTGACCTACCACGACGACACCACCAGTGGAGCCCTGCGGAACCGACTCACCACTTCCCGACGACAGAGAAGATCTCCCGGCTGGAGAGGCTTCTTCCCGTGACTGGTGGGCACAACCAGTTTACCTTCTTTTCTTCGCAGCCCAGACCGGTTTGTGGTCGAACTGCCCGTGCCAAGCACCCCGGCAGCCGGATAGCCACTTACCACTGAACCGCGAATCAACGGACCGCTCCTTGTACCTGAGAAACTCTGCAGCTGGTTTCTTCCCTAGCAGTGCAACGGACTCCTGTCTTCCTCCCCGATGAGATCCTCTCTTCCCCCGGACGAAGCACCGACTTGCATCCGTTGCCAGGAACAACTGTCCCCGCTGGAGTGTTCTCACCACTTTAAGGTACCGTGTCCGCCAGGCCTCCCTTTCTAAAGATTGTACAAGGTAATAATAACCCCTTAACCTTCTGGAATGGGCTGGCCGCCTTGACCCTCTAACTGCTCCCTTTCTTTGGTCCAACTCCTTTTTGAACCGTTACAAGACTTTTGTGCACTGCAACCGTGTGACCTTGGACTCATTTCGTTTGGATCCTCTTAAAGCGGATCTGGCCTACTGATTCTGAATTCACTGTGTTACTTTATCTTCCTCTCTTGTTGTGTTCGTGAAAAAGTGTTGGGATCTGTTTCAATTTATTCTCTGCTTTTCTCTCCCTTTTTAAAACAAATTATTAGAGTGCCATCTACGTTAAGCGCTCACCGCTGTATGAAAATAAGTGGGGCTTTACTTACGACTTGTCTAATATTCTTTTAAGGGAGTGTATTTCTTTTAGTGACCGTGTTTTGAATTGCTTATTATTAGTGCCTGTGTGTTTTTCTAGATGTGATTTTAAATAAATAATTATATCTCTTTTACACCAAGCCCTGGTCAGTGTTTACTTGTTCTATTGTGTTCTCTTGACCTATTGTGAATACTCTGTATACTGCCTAACTCTTCTTGACGGAAGTCTGACTGCTCAGCCACAGCTACCAAGTGAATCTGTGTGGTACAGACTGCTACCAAGTGGGTTTACTGTCAAACACCTGTAGTCCTCAATCTTTTGCAGTGGTCGCAGAGGGAACTGCACAGGTTTCTGCCTAACACAGTTCCTCTTCATTACAGCGTGGGTCCAGCTGTTAAGAGCGGCGCCTTTTGTCACTCGTTGGTGCCTCCTGCATTGCGCCAGCACCTAGCTGCCCTGTTGTGCTTTTTCACTTCCCCAACCCGCTTCCGTGTGTATTTTTCCGTTGTTCCTCCCCTCAGTGTGTGCCTCCAATCCCCTCTCTGTTTTCCCCCTCTATCCATCCACCTCCCCTCGCACCTAGCACCTTCCCATTGGCCTGTGGGCCCTGTTTTACTAACTGCAAGTGGCTGCGTTCCTCATTGCAGTTCTTCCTCGCTGCGGCGTGGGACCAGCTGGTAAGAGCAGCACCTTTTGCTACCCCTTGGCACCTCCTGCATTGCGCTAGCACCTAGCTGCCGTCTTGTGCTTTTTCACTTCCCCAACCCGCTTCCGTGTGTTTTTCCCTTGTTCCTCTCCCCGTGTGTGACTCCAATCCCGTCTCTGTTTTGCCCTCCACCCTCATCCCTTCCTGCCCAGCACCTTCCCATTGGCCCATGAAGGCCTCATAAGGAGCCCTCTCTGGGCAGCCTCTGCCAGGCTGCCCCGGCAGCTAAGGGCCCCTAGGCAAAGGGTGGTTTCTACCGAGGTGGCTTCATATGGTATCTGCAGGTGTCAGCAGGGGAAGCCAGTTGCCAGACATCTACCAGCAGCGACTAAGGAAGGTAGGAGGGGCCCAGGTTAGGTATTGAACCTCACTCCACCCTGCAAACCACCTTTCCATATAGCAGAATTTCAAACTTAGGTGTGTTCTCCTGTTTTTAATATTGTATTGTAAAAGTATTTAAAATTGCACTGTGAAACCTAGGTCCTTTTCCCCACTACCCAGGACTTTAAAACGTAGGTGTGTTCTCCTGTTTTTAATATTGCATTGTGAAAGTATTTAAAATTGCACTGTGAAACCTAGGCCTTTTCCCCCACTATACAGGACTTTCAAACATAGGTGTGTTCTCCTGTTTTTGAAATTGCATTGTGAAAGTATTTAAAATTGCACTGTGAACCCTAGGCCTTTTTCCCGACTATTCAGGACTTGCAAACTTAGGTGTGTTCTCCTGTTTTTAAAATTGCATTGTGAAAGTATTTAAAATTGCACTGTGAACCCTAGGTCTTTTTCCCCACTACTCAGGACTTTCAAACTTAGGTGTCTTGTCCTATTTTAAAATTGCATTGTGAAAGTATTTAAAATTGCACTGTGAACCCTAAGCCTTTTTCCCCACTACTCAGGACTTTCAAACGTAAGTGTGTTCTCCTGTTTTTATTATTGCATTGTGAAAGTATTTTAAATTGTACTATGAAAGCAGCACCGTTCTGTGACTTTGCCTCCTAGCAAAGTACTCTTCTAGCGAACCTTTCTAACACTAAGTGCCTGTCGTCTTGTCCACTTGTCTTTTCTCCCTGTCTCATCCACTTGCATCCTGCTCTGTGTCCTTCCCTATTGTTCTCTCCTACCCTTTCCCACTCCCAGCCTCATCTCTCTTCTCCCCACCTTCTCCCTGGTGCTCTCTGTCTCTCCTATCTTTTCTAACTGCTTCTCTATCGAATATTCTGCTCTCCTCACTAAATCTGGTAGGAAGAAGTTTAAAAAGGACATTCTGGTCTCCAACCCAGGCCTCTGTCGGGGAGTTTCTCCCGGGGTCGGCTGGGCCTTCCGCGGACCTCCGGGCTGGGAGGCCCCAACTCCTCCCGCGTCTCCCAAAAATGAGTATGAGACACACACAAGAAGCAAGGTGGTTCTGCTGTTTATTTAATAACGGCAGGGATGGGTCTAGGATCGTACCCGTCCGTCCAGACTCTCGAAATTCGTGGGGCTCGCAGGCCCCTTTTTGCCTCAGTATGACGCGCTACTTGCGTCACCTGGGAAAGTTAGCAAAAAACCTATCGCCACTCTGGATTGGTTCCTCGAGTGGTAGGGTTAGTATAGCATACGTATAGAGAACGTTGTTAGTGGTTAAGACTCAGTCAGGTGGTATACTTGGGTTGTCCCTTCTATTAGATACTTGAAAATTGTTACACAAAGACCCCTAATGATTGGCTAATGTTAGTGGCGTCAGTGATGAGTGCCCCATGTTCTGATTGGTCCACTCGCGAGCCCCCCAGCCTGGGACCATCGTTGTTCCCAGCTCGCGGTGTACCTGTCGTTTGCAACAATATGTAACTATGTGTTCGTGCAGACAATGTGTGGATTTGCTCATATGCCTGAGAGCAGACCATTCCCATCGCAGTAAATGTCCATTGGGTCATTTCATTGTTGCAGCCTGTGTCTCAGACGTGGGACCCAGGCAACTTCTCCCTCGTGGGTCTGGCACCCTGTCAGGTTTGGCTTGGTCACGTGAGGAGAGACCGTGGCTGAGGCAGAATTCTGCACATTTAAAGTTGTATTTGCCTCTGCGTGCCTGGCTTTGCTTACAGGTGTGACCTTGGTGTCGGCTGGTAGCATACGAGTTGCAACATCACTCCCTTGGCTGTCAGTTCTCGCTGGGCTCGTTCTGCAAGGTCAGCAATTGTACTCTTGCTCGCGCAGTGTTCATGGAGGCTCTTGCTTGCGGCCTACTTGGGCCTGGTTCATAGGTGGGGATGTGTAATGCATGGCACTTAAGTTGCGGTGTCACATTGCTTCATAGGCAGTATCATGTCTTCGTTGTATTTTCATCACGATGCAAGGGTCGGGAGAAGCGTCAGCAAGCATGTAAATGAGTGCTTTCTGCGTCTTGCATTTCTGCATTTTGGAGAACCTATGTGAAAAATAATAAAGATGCGCGTCAGTGGGTGTGTCCGCCACCTACGTCATAGCACTGAGTATATTCTTCATGTGGATTGGTGTGGGAGTGTCCAGTGTGCATAGTTGCACGTGTGTTCTGACAGTTGGCTAGGTCGTCTTGGCATCTCTAACGATGTAGGTCCTTATTGTTGAAGGGCTTAGTCGAGTTCATCCATGCCGCAGGTGTCGGCTTGAGTAGGGCAGGCTGGCGGGCAGGCTGGTGGGCACATCCGTATGTTCTTGTACCAAGGTATTTGGTCGTCTGGTAGATAGATGAATTCATCTCATGGCGGGTGTCTGCGCCGCGATCCTCTTGGCCAGGGGCGCGAGGAGATTGGGGGGAGTCTTTTCTCCCATTCTCCCACTTCAGTCTCCCCTCTGGTCGACTTGTTGACCACAAACATATCCTTTTCTCTATCTCCTCTTACTCTCCATATTTTAGTTACTCCTCCCAGGTATCCGTAGTGGTTGACATGGTCCTCAAATGACCAATGCATATATACACAACTTCCTCCCGGTTTGCAGTATACCCATCTTCCAATGTAGCTCCTCAGGTTTCTTGGGTTTTCGAGCTTTACGGATGGTGGGTCCAGGTGGTTGGTGATGATCTGTCGGTGCAGTTTTTCTCTTTCCTTTATTATGGTGTCTGTGTGCTGTTCATCATCAGTTGGTATCAAGGGGTGCATACCAACCATTTCGATCATTTCGTCTGTAGTGCGTGCCTTCCTGGCCTTCCAAAACCTTATTATAATCAATGCAGCCCCAGCCAGTATTATGCATCCAACTATAATCTTCAGCCCGTCCGACAGCCATGATGGCATCCATGACCATAACAATGAAAACCAGCTATCATCCTTCTTCACTCCTTTACTTTCTTCCATCATTTTGGAGTGCATCTGGGCCAGTTGTGATACTGCTTCGGTGAGTGTACCATTGTCGGCATCATTAGCAGGAATAAATGTGCAGCATGATTGTCCTATCTTTGCGCAAACTCCTCCCTCCATCGCTGTGAGGTGATCCAATACATATCTGTTCTGTAGTGCTACCATCCTCACCGCTCGCAGTTCCTCTTTTATTGCGTTGAATCCGTTTACTGTTGAATTAATGGTCATCATTAGTTCCCATCAGGTTATCTGGAGCCATTTAGCGTTTGCATAAGCTTGTAGTCCAGGGTTTATTATTGACGAGAATAACATTGAGGCTCTGCTAAATAATCTGTGTTCTGGTGGGATAGAAGTGAGTGCTGTTTCCGATCTTCCCCACAGGTAGTTTCCTGTCAGAGGTTCTCTTTGTCTCTTTTTCCTGTTCAGGACATTATTGGTGTTGTTGTCGTTGTCTGAACCCCTCTGTGATTGTACCAATCTCTTCTTTCTCGTGTTCCCTTCATCCATTTTGGGGAAGTTGGCCATGTTCACATGTTTTTGGGGCGCCACTAGTGATGGTACATTGATGTGTACCATTGTGCATATACCATTCCACAACGGGGGCAGAGTGTGATATGCCTTATTTCCACAGGCCCAGTAGTGATCCATTATCACTGCCGTTCCTGCACCCCCCTCTGGTAACTCTAACACGCTTGCACAGTTGGTGTTGTATCCCACCTCCACATCTCCTCTGTGTTGGTAGCATAACTTGGGCGCGGTCAGCGGTAGTATGCTCATTGGGTCTTCATCCTTCTCCATCCATGTCAGCATGGGTACGTACTTGCCCCATGTCGTCCAACATCTGTCATTGTGTTCCTTTATGGTGGTAATATTTTCTCTTGTTACCATGTTGCTACCGACCACTCCTATGTCCCATTCATTGTTCATGTATACCTTCCCTGTTATTGTTACCAGTGGCCTTTCCCAACAGCCTTGTATACCAGGAACTTCAGTGGCGTGCCAATCACATGGTAGGTATTGTAGTGTTACTTTCTTAGTTTCTCCCTTTTCAGGGCCACTTGTCATGTATCTGAACACTTCAGCATGCAAGCTGCTCTTGTGGTAACTCAAATATGACTTGAGGAAATTGTTTTCGTACGCGTTTTCCACTCCATTCTCATCACCGTTCCTTGAAATCGCCCTCTCGTTTGAAATAGTGCCAGATATACTATACATCATGCCGTCTTTTCTTCTATTTCTGTGGCGACAAATGTTCGAGAAGCGCTCATGGCGTATGGGATCAATGAGCAAACATAACAGCTGTCTTCTGTTGTCTGCTTACCTATTTGGGTCATGTGCTGGTACCACATGTTGTTCGAGACGTGTGCTGAATCTGTTATGTAATTATCAATACCCTTATCATCTGAGTATGTGCTGCGGTTAACTCTACTTCCCTTATGCGGAGGGTTGCTAGTACCACCTGATGTAACACCTGTTGCAGCCGTGGGAGGGGGTACGTTAGGTTTGGGTGAAGCCATAATATTGATAGCATAACTTTTCTGCCATACAGAGGCAGCAAATAGACCAGTGATGACCAACGCTCCTATCATTTTTATTACAAAAGCTAGTCTCACAGGCATTTTGCTCTTACCTTGCTGCAGTCCGGCATCTTATTCTTGCAACGTTAAAGTTGCCCGCCTGAAAATTCTCAATACGCTTGTTATTATGGTTAGTTGTTGTTATCAAGCCCTCCCTATCAAGTAGTCGTTCAGTGCCCAGGCGAAGAGCTGTTCCCACGCCAACCTAAGTGATCTATCTCTTAGAGCAGGTAAGTGCTGGTGAAGATGGGGAAATGATTGTTCTATGGCCAAAACAAATGCGGTGTAATAGATGCGTACCCTCCTTCTTTTTAGGTACTTTGGCCTTCTTATATGATATACAAATTGGTGTGATAGGGCCTCAGGGTAGTTATCGTCCGTGGGTAGCATCTACTCCTGGGCAATGTACGCTGTTAGTTACTTATGTTCTCGACAATACAATTACACACGGTACCTGCATGTGCGAGAGAAGAAAAAGAGAAAACATACAAGTGTTTACATGTGTGTGTGCACAAAACAATGTCCTTCAATTGGGGGTGACCTTAGCGGGCAGGGGTTTTGGGGCTCAATCGGCGGAAGTCTGTTTACTTTTCAATCTCGTGACCATGGGATGGGCTGTGGGCAAGTGTCCAGTGTCTATTTCAGTACTTGTCTCTGGGGACTCTTGGGGGTGATCGGGTGTAGTGACACTAATGTCGTCAGTTGTGGTCGCCGTCTCCATCTCCGTAGGCGATGCTGTCGTCGTTCTTCCAATGGCCCTGTCGGTAACGCTAGGGCGGGTCTGGAGTTTGTAGATCTTCACGTCGTGAAAGTGATTCCAAGCACGCTTATCCTGCAACTTCACCGCTCTCGTAGCTACCTCCTCTACCAAATGAGGACCAGTAAAGCGTGGGCTGTTCCAATTTCTATTGAATTTGTGGAGAATGGGCATACCACTACAATCATATACCTATTTCCTTGACATACATTGATCATATCAACGTAATCAATATAAATGTGCATGAAGGGTCCCTCTGACCGGGGTATAGTACCTTTCATCACTTGAAGCGTGTGACCGGCCGTAAACTGTTGGCATGTAAGGCAATTGCTGATGAAATTTGTTACATGAGAATTTAACTCGGGGCAGAACCAGTCTTCCCTAATTCGTGCTGCAATAACTTCCTTTCCTGTATGAGCTGGGTGATGGAGCTGGGCCAGGGTGGTGTTCAATAGTGCCAACTGCATGACCATCTTTCCAGTGTTACCCTGACGCCACAGTGCATCAGTTGGCGACATTGTACATCCTCTTTTTACGGATACTTCCTTTTCTGCCATTGGTGCGGATGCCTGTAATTCCATTATCTGTGTGGCTGGGAGATGGGTGTACCCTTCTTTCATCAACATCTGTTTAGCTATCCCCCTCCCTCTCCCTCTCTCTGACTCTGGGGGGTTCCATATTTCACCAAAATATGCCGCATGTTTGGCATGTGCGTTTGTTGTTTCATTCCCTTTTGATATATGATCTTCTCCATTAGTGTGTGCGTGACATTTCACTAGAGATGTTTCTTGGGGATTATTGATTACTTCAATTAATTCAGCTAACAAGAGAGCATGTTGCACTGGGGTGCCGTCAGCTCTCCTAAACCCCCTTCTCTGCCATTTTATCAACCCCGAATGGACAGTTGATGTGACATATGCGCTATCACAATATATAGTAACTCTTTTGTCAAAGCTTTCCTTCAACGCCAAGATCAGTGCAACCAATTCTGCTGCTTGAGCCAAATAATGCTGTGGTAACTGTACACATTTCACCGGGACACACACCAAATCTTCTGTCATTTTTACAACTGTTGCCCCAGTTCTCCTTATCCCATCACTCTGGTCTATTGTTGATGACCCATCAATGAACAAGAGCTCTCCTCCATTGAGCGCATCCTCTTCAACTTTTCTAGTACATAAGTACATTTCGGTAGTCTGCATACAGTCGTGAGCATAATCACCTTCCTCAATAACTTCTGCTATAAACCTTGCAGGGTTAACTGTACTACATCTAACAATTGATAGTTCTGGTCTAGACAAGATGATCTCATAACCTGACGCCCTCTGCGTGGTTAGTGTGGACTTAGGCTTGTTCAATATTGCAAATAGTGCATGCTCCACGAATAGTGTGGTTGGGCACCCCATTGTAATAGATGATGATTTATCCACCGCGAAGGCAGCTGCGGCAAGACTTTGTTTACAAGGGAAATGACCTAACATCACAGGGTCCAAGTGACCGCTGTAGAACGCTATTGGCTTGTAGCCCATGCTTGTTTTCTGAGCCAATACTGCTTTCATTACTGCTGAGTCGCAATGTGAAAAGATAAGGAACTGTCGTTCATAATCTGGGGTGGCCAGTACCGGAGCAGTTGATATTGCATTCTTCAACTCGTCAAATGCTTCTTTCATTTCCCTTGTCCACCCCAATTTTTTCTTCCCTTTGTTTGCTTCTCTCAATGCTTCAAGTAGGGGTCCTATGTATGAGCTGTAATCAAAAACCTATGCTCTGCAGTAGTTGCACAATCCCAGGAACTGCTGCAGCTCCCTCACTGTTTGTGGCAGTGGCGTGTTTGATATAGCCTGTGCTCTTTGTGGTGCAATCTTTCTTCCGTGTTGGGATATTAGTTGACCAATATATAATACCTGTTCCTGACAGTACTGTAACTTTTCTTTGTCTACCTTGTAACCTTTTTCAGCCAATATTGTCAGCATTTTCAATGGGTCTTCCCTGCACCTTTTCTTGTTTGTGCTGCAAATTATTATGTCGTCAACATATTGCAGCACCGTACTTTCCAATTCAACGTTTCCCAAGTCCATCTGTATTACTCTGTTGAAAATTGAGGGCGACCCGCAGTACCCTTGTGGTAACCTGGTGTGTTTCCATTTTGTGTTTCTGTACGTGAAGCTTGTCAAGTCTTGTGAATCTGGATGCAGGGGTATTGAGAAAAAGGCATTTTTTAGGTCAATCACTGTGAACCGTGAGGCCTCTGCTGGAATTCCACATAATATTGTGGCCGGGTTTGCTGCTATGGGGTATTCTGCTTTCACAATGTTGTTCAAGGGCCTGAGGTCCTGGATAAAACGGCAAGACCCTCCTTTAGCTTTGTGCACTGGGTACACGGCCGTGTTACATGGTGATTCTGATGGTACCAGTATGCCGTTATTTATTAGGGCCATTATTGTTTCGAATATGCCCTCATCTGCCTCTTTTGATAGTGGGTATTGCTTCACTCTAGGGAGTATTGCACCCTTTTTCAGCTTTATTCTTACTCCCCCGATACTCTTTATGCAGCCCACGTCATAGGGACTGGTGGTCCACAGTGATGTTGGAACTTTTGCCATATCTTCCTCGTAGAAGGGAACTGGGGTAGATGCGGGTGCTTCAAGTGCCATGGCAATTTTCTGTGCCATTTGCTTATATGTCACTCTTAGCCACATATCTACACTCATCATAAATACCATTTCACCCTCTTCCTTGTCTTCTGAAAAGAGCTCCTCATCGGACACCTGGGTGAGCCTGCATCCCTCAGCCAGCGCTATCACCGCCCTCCATGCTCTCCCTTCCCTGTCTTGGGCATGTACTGTGAAATAATCAGCAGTCGCTATAATACTCTCGATGCTCACTGAAATCACCTTCCCTTCTGGTTTATTGGCAGGTGTCTCAGGTCTGAATAAATATGCTGCTGGCCTCCTCCAGATCTTCCCTTCTGTTCCTGGCATCCATGCGAATGCCATGTCTGTTCCGTACTGGAACAGTTCGCCATCTACTGGCTCAGCCCGAGTTACTGTCTGCCCACAGTATGCTTGCATAATTTGCCGTGCAGTGAGCATGTTTATTCCTGGAGTGGAACAAATTATGCCGTCCTCCGTGAAGGAGATTGTCATATTTAGCCTGCTCATTATGTATCTCCCAAGTATGTTTACTGGCGACTCCCTTGAATACAGGAGCGGGACGGACATGTCATAATCCCCTATTGATAAGGAGATGTTATCAGTAAAGGGAACCAACCCCCTAGCCCCAGAGAATCCTTGGGTGTTCATGGCCTCACCTGACATCTTAAATTGACATTCCCTAATGCAAGACCGGGTTGCCCCAGTATCAACAAGGAATGATAATTTTTTGTCACCTATCGTTACCTCAATGCGTGGTTCCTCCGCACTATTAGGTGTTACCGACAGGATGGGACACACCAAGGATGTCTGTGGGCTGTCCTATTGTGGGTATAATGATTGACCACTTCCTGTGTAAGGGTTGTGTCCCAGGACAGTCACCCTTCCCAGTTGTGTTTGTTGTAGCTGTGTATTGGTGGAGGTTACCTTATGGTCCTGTATTTGAGTGGGCTGCTGTACTTGCTGCACTTGGTGTTGTTGTGATATCGCTACCTGTTTTTGCGGTAGTGAATATGTCTGTGGCTGTTGTTGTGTTACTAACTGTTGCTGCATGCTGCCCTGTTGCAGCCCCTGCTGTTGTTGGTAACACTGTTGTTCCCTGGTAGGCCCTTGTTGTCCTTGTTCCCCCCACGCTGGTGTGGAGGGTCTCATTCTACATGTGCGTGACATGTGTCCTAACATTCCACAAATCCAACATACAGGTGGTTCCCTGGTCTGCCATGGGAAACTTCCTGAATTATCCTGGTATACTGGTTGCCCAATGGGGTAGAAGCTTCTGAATCCTCCCCCTTGCTGTTGTGCATGATAGCCATATCCCCTCCCCCTCATCATTCCTCCCCTTCCCCTGTTGTTATTATAATATCCACTTCCTGATGTCAAGTATCCTCCTCCCATGTTAGCCGTGTATGGTGGGGGAGGTGGCAGCTGTTGTGTTATAATTTGTGGTGATTGTATTTGGGAGGGATCTTGTGCGGCCACTACTTGCGTGGGGTTTGGTGTCATTAGTAGTTACTGTCATTGTTGTAGGTGTAGTTATTAGGGCACCTTCCATCGTGTACTTAGTCAGTTTTTTCTGCACTAATTTAGCCTCTTCCGCTTTTCTATCTTCTTCCTTTTGTTTCATCTTTTCTTGCCATGTCCTACAATGGTGTACTATCGTCAGTTGTATTTCCGGCCAAGCCTTTGCTTCCATCCCCACTACTTTCTTCAATTGTTTCTGTACTGCCTCCGGCAGCCGTTGTATTAGTATATGATAAAATATTGCCGTTGTCTTGTCCCACTGCTCTCTAGTTTCCATACGCCACTTCTCCTGAATTTCCTGGATATAATCGACAGGATCTTCGTTCTCACGCATTTTGCGTGATGTATTTTCTCCTATGTCTGAGGTGTCTGGGTATTGTACCCTTAGTGCTTGCCATAATGCATGTCTGCAATTTGCAAATGGCGCCCCGTCATGTGATGTGTTCGTTATTGTAACCCCGGGGAAGACCGCTCTCTTCCAGATGTCATCTGCTGCATCCCCTAATATTGATATTAGTAGGCCCTTCACGTCCCTCACTGCTAGTTTCTGTCCTGCAGTGTGTTTTTCCATCTCATATATCCATTTCCCTGCTCCTCCACTTAGTGATGGGAGCCTACACTTTATATTTTCCTTGTCTGCATGCTTCCAAGGGATGTATTGTGGTCTAACCCCTCCTCTCTCCAAAAGTGGCATTAGGTTGTGTCCTATCTGACCCCCCGGGAGTCACGGTGTTGAGTCCGTATACCCCTCCTCTTCTTCTGTGTCGTCTACGTCGTCTGTTGTGTCCATATTTCCCCCGCTCATAGCTGCTTCCCCTTCATCTCTTCCCCTTCGTTTATAATTTCCTTTATTTGATGTGGGCGTGTGTGTTCGTTCTTCCTGCCTGCGTCCAGGGAGATCTCTAAGCCTGCCGGCGTAGGGTGTGTGTTCGCGAGGGGCGGCTGCGGGTGTGGGTGGACATGTTGGAAAGAATGATGAGGGTGTAGCTGCACGTGTTTGCCTTCCCGCCATTCCTTGCTCTCCTTCCTCACTTCCACCCAGTTCTTCCTTCCTTCTGCAAGCCCATGGTGATTCCCTGTTGGTTCGGGTGATGTACAATTTATCTAAACTTTCCCTTTCCCCGTTTCTTCCTTCTCTACCCATTCCTTCTTCTTCCTCGCTGCAAAAATCATCCAGGAGCGACAACCCTGTAAGGATATTTGGCGTGTTACAGCACAGAGTACAGCACTACTGCACAGGTAGCATTTTTTTTTGATGCAGCACCACCACATGGGTGTGGTGCATTGCTATATGTGTTGCCAGAGTAACATGGACATATAAGTAAAGACAGGCTATTCAGTCAAAAAAAACGATTTTACATATAAGATGCAAATCTATTTTTACAGTTAAAAGCACACATGTGCACATTCAAAATGCACACTATTTTTCACCTGAAATGCCTATGTTGCAAGAGACACATTTGACAATTAATAACTAACCTTATTAATAACTAACCTGACTAATAAAACTTCATTTAACATAACCCACTAATAAAAATGTGT
Source organism: Ambystoma mexicanum (assembly GCF_040938575.1). NCBI lineage: Eukaryota > Metazoa > Chordata > Amphibia > Caudata > Ambystomatidae > Ambystoma > Ambystoma mexicanum. The sequence continues at coordinate 70,877,233 of NC_090925.1, forward strand.
CTCCACTGCAGAATTAGGCCTACTCTGAAAGTGAACTTTTAAATGCACATTAATTTTTTTTTCTCTGCTGCTCTGTCCACATAACTACAGGAAGCAAAGAGCTTGAAGGAACAGGAAATCAGTTTGTTACAATTGCCACTGTAGAAATGAGCCATTGTGTAGTGAGGGAGGAGATGACATGATTGATACTGATTGGAGCAGCGTCATAGCAAGTAGCATGCTAGAGGCTGTGATTAGAACCTTGCTGGGGAAGCTTGAGAAGAGGGGGAAGGCAATCGAGATCTTGCAGAGCTGGGAAAAGGATCTGTTTCCTGACTGAGGATTCCTGCTGCAAAAGCTGAGAGTTCCAGGCAATAACCCCGGTTTGAGAACGGCAGACGCTTGTTCTCACCGGGGTTGATTTTCAAGATAGCCAAATTCAGAAAGAGAATAGCCGAAGAAAACTCATGCTGAACAGATAAGGTAATTATAGAAGCGAGTGGGAGCTGTGCGAAAGTGTGCGAAACTGTTAAGTCAGTGTATTCGAGGGAGTCTCAGTCTATTATCAGCATATTTAATGTTACCAATTGAATATATTCTCACAGCTCTCTGTCCATTGTATCACAAATAATGTTGTACCATTTCATTTATTTCTGTAAAAAAATATTTGAAAACAGTGTGTATTATTTCTCTCCTTCATTTTGCATGGGAAAAGGTTTAAACATGGGTAGATTTTTAAACAGTGCAATTGTCATTTTAAAACAGATGTGTGCATGATTCTATTCAGTATGGACAGTTGTGAGTGACTGTTTGTAGCATAGCCTGTTGGAGGTACATGAGCCAACGGGAAGAGAGACTCTCTGGATATAGTTCCCTACCGTATATAAGGTAGTGGAAATTACCACAAAAATACCACAATAGCCCATGGTGGCACACAACACTAACACTGAAAATGTGGTATCCCTAAAATGTAGGCCTGAGGTCTCTCTAGTGATCAAGAACAATCTAGATAAAAAACAAGGGATGTTGGATATTCGGGCCACAAATAAACCAACCACTATACCAACCAACCACGCAAACTACCGCGCACATCATCTAAATAGGTCTGAATTCTGAAATAATGTAATGTATTATTGTCATGTGTGACCCAATATGAATACAGAGAGTGATTATTGCTAAAGGTATTTTGGCGGTAAGAAAATACCGCAAAGCCCCAAATATCCACAAAATACCCAACATATTTATGGTGCGTTAGCCGGGAAAGTGATCATAGAGTACCTACTGGGCGTGGCAAGCGTGTTTCACACTGCCATTTGCACATTAAAGGGAACCCATTTTATAATAGCAGTGTGCCACTAAAAATGAATTTCAGAATGTCACAAAGGGAAACCACATTTTCAGACTTAGTGCAATATTTAGAGGCATAGTTGTTTGCACATGGGACGTGGTCGTCGAACAGCACCTTAGAATGCCGTGAACGCATTCAGGGTGAGGTGCAGAAAGAAAAACTAGACAATATTTTTGCAGAAGGCAGCATAATTCAGGTCTGCCTTACAAGATTATTGAATGCAGCCGATAAAAGTGCAGAGAAAGACTGTTTAATACGGCTATGCGGCAAAATATGGTTTATTTTGAATAAGTCCCTGCGAATACAGGAAAATGATACCCAGCTAATTAACAGGTTAAAGACTGAATTAGATGGGGCAAGTAAAAATCAGGAAATGTTAAGAGCAGAATTGGATGTATGCCAAAAAGACATGCAATTAAAATGCAGAGACTTTGATGCTCAGTTATCCAAAAGCAAGAAACAATTTGAGGATAGTGAGCAAGAATTAGTACACTGAAAAGACTTAGTGGACCACATTAGACAGGATAAAGATGAGGTTGTTTTAGAAATGCAGATTTTACAAAAAGAACATTATGAAAAAGAATGTGATCTCCAGAGTGCAGAACAAGAAATGATTAAAATGACTCAAGAAAGAGACAAGAGAAATAAAGAGTTCAATGAATGCCAAATGCAAATGTGCGACAAGCAGGAGGTGATTAATAAGATGAGTGATGTAAACAACTATTTGCAAAATGAAGCAAACAGACTCCTTAAAAAGTGTAAGGACTTAGAACAGCAAATATGCATTCCCAGGTCCCAGGAGAGGCGGCAGGGTACCACATTCAATGGAGTGGAGGTGAATTCTAGTTCTGCCCAAAGAGCTAGTGCTCCAGTGACTGGGCCGGTGACTGAACTTGGTTGCAGCGCCCTTGGGGGATTTGATACTCCCATTGGGGGCAGCCACCAATCTCATACACCTGAAAACAGGATTGAATCACAAAATAGTGCAAGTCCATGCATTGCAACAAGTAGCCCCATAAAAATAATGAAATCCATTAAAGCCCTGATGAAACCATTTAAAAAGGGAGGTGAATGCTGCATTGAGGATCACTTAGAAGCGGTGCATGACATTTTTAAAGCACTCCAGATACCTAAGGAACAGTACAGACAATATTTTCATTTAACTTTAGATGCCCCGATGGCCAGCATCATAAGGGGATTAAATGAACAGCAGAATATGACCTGGGTGGAGTTTGAAAAAGAAATTAGGCGTCATTTTTCTCCTTTTCAGTCATTGCAGGAGGCAAAGAAAGTCGCTTACACAATCACTGCTGGACCTAATACATCTCCTCGCCAATTTTTACAAGACTTAAAAAGAGCATTTTCTCACTTTGATGTATCTTTTGACCCAAATTCCAATGAGTTTAAAACTCCATACTTCTATGGGCTACAGAAAGACATCATATCCCAATTGGTCCGTGAATTTGACCGTGACAAGTCCCTTGAATGGATTGTACATCAAAGCACAAAACTATATGAGGTACTCTATTGTCAGGGTAGAGAAAGTGATAAAATGAAAGATACTAGACCTAAATCTAAAGAACCCTCAGCCACAGTAATGGAAATCAGGTCAGCCAAAATGTCCCTTGAGTCTGCTCAAAGCCAAGGTAAAAATAATGTGACACCTGAACAAAGGGGTAATCAACAAAGATTGCCATTTCCTGTACCAATGTTCCAATCACATGATGCTAGTAATAGGGAGAGCTACATCAGTCCTATGTATTTAGTTGACAGACCCCGGGTAGGATATCGGCCTGATATGGCAGGTATGAACAATAACCAGAGACAAAATCAAGATCAAAGAAATGATGGCCCCTACCAGTCATTGGGGACACAGAGCAGATTTGATCCCAACACCATGATATATGGTAATCAGGATAGACCCCGATATGTGGATCGATTTACTGATAATGGAAATCAACATAGGGGCCAGTACCCACAATCTGAGAGACAGGACATGAGGCAAAACATGAACTACAATCTACGTCACTACAATGATTCCCCACCAGGGGACTATAATCAAAGGATGGGTGCACCCCGCTCCCCTCCACAAATGAATCAAAAGTTCAGAAACCATCCCAACCGACATCAATCACCTGAGAGGTATCAGAATAGATCCAATCAGGGGGAAAACAACCAATATCGACCTAGGCCACAGAAAGGAGATTCTAGAGAGATGTAAAGGTTCCAGTGCCTTGAGGCCCAAGTGAAAATGTTAGCTGAGCAAATAGGAAAGCTCTATACAGCGCAAAAACAACCTTCCAAAGAGGGGGCTGATGGCCATAGCAATGACCGGGGGGCTTCCGAAAAGTGACTAAGCACTCATGATGACTGCAGTGTCAAAATGACAGATTGCTCTGATATAATTTTGCATAACGACTCTGAGATGCCTAATGAATTAAAAATGAAAGTGCCAGTAAGTGAACATGCAACAGAAAGAGCAAATACTTCTAAAAAAGAGGTACGGTTTAACCTAGAGCTAAATAAAACAGTAAAGATGTGCACAAATGAAAAAGAAACATTAGGAATTCCAAAAGAACAGATTTAAGAAAAATGACTCATGCATGGGGAATACCAGTGAACAGGGAGTAAGTGGGGATGCTATAGTTCCTTCCCTGGGCAAGCAAAACAATGACCAAACACAGGCAGAAAAAGGAAATACTCAAAAGGAGGGTAAAAGTCAATCACCTGAAGAATTCTTTGAGCCACATATTTTTGAAGAGGCTGAAAGGGCTGGTATCACACTAAATGATCACAAATGCACAGAATTAAAAAATGACAAATTGCTGAATGATGTTGTTACACATGTTCAGTTGGAAGGTTGTAGTGTGGTCTCTGATGTTACCCAGATGGCTGGGCAAACAGTGGCCACACTCCAAAAAACCTCTGATCATGGAGAAATGAATAAAGTCTCTCGCGCAGAAATGGGTAAAAAGGAGGGAAAAATGTCTTTCCATTTACCAATGTGCTTAGCCAAAAGTGAAAAAGGCCTGAGAAAGGTGAGCCCTGATATCTGTAAGAATTCACACTTCTTATGTGTATTAGAGGAAGTTGAGGACAGATATTATGCACCCATCACTGTAGAAGAAAAATGCCACACCTTTGCTATGATTGACACTGACACACATGCCACAATTATGTCCAAGGAGCTGGTAAAGAGTATCAATGAAGGGAGACCCCCACAGAGTCAGATCACAGTGAAGGAAAATCAAGGTCCAGTGCATAACTTTAATGGGGAGGAGGTGCCCATCATAGGTGTAACTGAGGTTGACATAAAAATAGGAAAGCACAGAATGAAACAAGAGGTATTGATCACATCTATTTGTGAAATTCCATTTCTGATGGGGACAGATTGCCTGAAAAGATTGTCTCCTCTCATAGATGGGGTGAATGGAGTGCTGTGGTCCTTAACCAAAAAACCATTGAGGCCTAAGAAACTAAAATCACAAAACAGCAACATAAATGAATGTCACACCATTGCCAAAACAAATGATGCTGTGGAGGTATATCTCCAGAATAGTTGCATACCTAGTGTCACTGTTATATTAATGTGTCAAGACAAAATGCAGAGTGACAATGAAAAACTACCTGTACAAATATACTTGGACCCAAGGAAAAATTGGCAGACTGCCATAGATGAGCACACATTATGTTTTTATTTAAAAGAGAAAACATGCAAACAGAATATTGCTCCTAAAACAGATTCAGAAAAACACATTACCACTCTGGCAGAAATACACATGGAAGATGAGCAACCATGGGTTCATGTTGGTATAAATGACTATTTTAAAACAATAAAAGCCACTTTAGCTCTTGGACATGAAAGGAGTTTCATTAATGAGAAATTATTGCAAAAAATAATGGAGAGGGAAGAAATCCCGAAATTTAGGATTAAAAACCAATATGTTTCTGGGTTGGACAGTTCAGACTTTGAAAACCGAATTGCAGGCAGATGCATGCTTAAAATTAGCATTGGGCAGAAAACAATTTACCATAATGTATGGATAGTGAGTGGAGCACAAAATTAATTTTACATGGGCAATGACATCATGCACAGAATGTGTATGGTGTTAGATTTCCTTAATCAAAAAATATGGTCACGCCTAGGTGGTCCGGCACCTGAATTTGAAGACAAAAGAAGGGCTTATCATTGTGCACAACTGGTTCCTTATGCAATCAAATTACAAATGAGGAAAGATACTATTATTCTTGCATTTACAAAACAGTTTGCAATCACACTGAAATGCAAAAATGGACAGCAGATGAAAGACTCTGATGCATTTGTATGCCTGAATGAATCCATAAAACAGCAAGGCCTGGATTATGAATACATTCCATTGATAGATATTGGTGAAGGATCTGTAATAATTATGGTAAATAATAAAGGTTGTCAGGATATTCATTTAGAGGAAAACTCCCGACTAGGAATGGCCATACAAAAATCACATTATACGGCAGATCTAAATAACATGGTGATTGGAAATATCCCTGAAAAGTATGTAGATGCCAAGGGTGAGTTGCCAGAACACCTGGACTCTCAGCTCAAAGGACTATTTAAAATTAATTCTGTGTATCCTTATGATTCAAATGAGACAGTGTGCTGCCATCAAGAGGATTGCATAATATTTAATTTAAATGAAAATGAAACAGAAAATCAGCCCATTGAAGTGGAAGCTGATATGCCAAAATATTTAAAAGTGGCAGCTTTACAAAAAGACACAGCCACACAGTTAGAGGAAAGCGCCGAAATTCCCTTACCAGAAGATTTTCCAGAATTTTCCAAAATGGTAGAAGAGATCTCCTTAGCAGATGCGTGTGACAGCAATGAGGATAGGGACAATCTGAGGGAGATATTTATGGAGTTTAAGGATGTATTTGCAAAAGATGCGTATGATTGTGGTTTAACTGATTTACATGTGGCCACACTACCAGAAGGGTGTAGCAGAAGTCCAGTGTTTGTACACCAGTATAGACTACCGCTGGCATGTTTAGAATCATTGGCAGAGATTATTAAAAATTTGGAATCGCGGGGAATCATCAGGCCCATTCATAGCACATCCAATACACCTATTTTAGGTGTGTTAAAGCCAAATGGTCAATGGCGGCTATGTGCAGACTTGAGAGAGTTAAATAAAAGAGTACCAGTATCTAGATGGCCACTGCCATTCATTGATCAGGGCCTAGCTCAGGTACATGGTTCAAAAGTATTTACCACATCAGATCTCACCTCTAGATATTGGTGCGTGCCATTGGCAGAGGAGATACAGAATTTATTTTCCTTTACATTTGACAGGACTCAATACGCCTGGCTTAGAGCTCTGTTCGGGTACATCAATAGTGGGAGTGAATTTGGCATATTTTTGAGAAAGGCCATGCCGGATGCAGCGGAAAGAGTAACAATAGTTTACGTGGACGATGTCCTGATAAAAAATGAAAGCCTGAAAAGCCATTTTGATGAAATAAGACATGTGCTTGGCCAATTGCAGAAAGCAGGCGCCAAAGTATCTTTGCAAAAAGCACAATGGTGCAAGAAAAAAGTGAACTTTCTAGGGCATGAAGTGACTGAACATGGGCTAAATCCGCAAAAGAAGAAAATAGAGGCCATACAAAGATTAAAAGATCCTAAAAATGTGAAAGGAGTAAAAAGTTTATTAGGGATGACAGGCTATGACAGAAAGTTCATTGAAAATTATGCAGAAATCACTCAACTATTGACTAAACTGCTTAAACTGAATACTCCCTGGAAATGGGAAAAAGAGCAGTCTGATGCAGTGGCTAAATTAAAGGAATGTCTTGTAAAGGCACCATGTTTAGCATATCCCATAAAGGATAGGGATTTCTTTATAGAAATAGGTTTTTCTGAACATTGTATGTCAGCAGTGTTATCACAAAAACACGATTTGAATCACAAAACCATTGCCTATGCAAGTAAGGCATTTTCCCAAGTTGAAATTAAATTTAATGAATGTGAAAAGGCCCTATTAACCACTGTGTGGGCGCTACAACATTTCCGTCCCATTGTTCAGGGAGAAAAGGTGATTATTGAAACAAATCATCAACCTTTGCAATTTTTAGAGAGTAAAAGAATTAGATCAGGTAATCTAGCGCAGTCCAGAATCACTTCATGGACGCTGGCATTACAAGGTTTTCCTGTAGAAGTGAGATATGGACAAAATAAAAAGAACCCAATTGCTTAAGGGTTAGCTGACTTACATGACTGCGCAGCTGAACAAATACCAAATGAAATGGAAGTGGAAACTAGTTTGCAGGAATTTGAACAATCACCACACAAAGCTTTTGATGAAAAAACATGCAAGGATTTGCCAACTGTATATGTGGATGGTTGTGCTTTTCACATTGAAAATGACAGTAATAAACAATTAGTGGCAGGAATAGGAAATGTCTGGTTGAAATGTGAAGGCGTCCCCAGTATAGGGATGAGGATTGGAGCTAGGAGCAGTCAGGTGGCGGAATTGGCAGCCATTTATAAAGCAATTGCTACTGCAGTTGATAAAAAGTTCAGTGAAATTGTCCTGGTGACTGATTCTGACTATGCACGGAATAGCTTTGTGGAGTATTTGCCTGGTTGGAAAGCAAGAGGCATGGTTACATACAACAAAAAACCACTTAAACATGGAAAAATGATACAAGCCGTGGACAAATTCGTGTCAGAGAATAATTTAAAAATATACTGGAGAAAAATTTGTGGGCATTTAGGGGGTAATTCATAGAATTCAGCGCACAAGTGGCGCACGCGGCTGGCACACAGTGCGCGCGTGCGAATCCCTGCACCAGCTGCGTGCGCTAAAATCCATTTCCACACACAGCGTATTCATGGATTCCAGCCACCAAAACCAGCCGTGGCGCACAGTGGCGCAGCGACCCTGCAGCAGCACCAGTTACGCCCCCAAGAACGCCTCTCGCGCAGGGAAAAGCCATCAATATACTAAATCCAGCGCAAAGGGCTGCGCTAACCCTGTACCAGCACAGCAAAAGGGCTACGTGTATCACTGGGGTGCGCGGGAAGTACCTCACGCGATTGGCCCCGTGCGAGCAGGGTACGCGTATTTCAGGGGTGCGCGGGAAGTTCCACACGCGATTTCCGTAGGGTACGCTTATCACAGGGGGGCACGGGAATTTCCACACGCGATTGGGCCCGTGCGAGCAGGGTACGCGTATCTTAGGAAGTGCCACACGTGATTTCAGTAGGGTACGTGTATTTCAGGGGTGCATGGGAATTTCCACACGCGATTGGGGGTACGCGTATCTCAGGGGTGCGCAGAAAGTGCCACACGCGATTTCAGCAGGGTACGTGTATTTCAGGGGTGCGCAGGAATTTCCACACTCGATTGGGGGTACGCGTATCTCAGGGGTGCGCGGGAAGTGCCACACGCGATTTCCGCAGGGTACGTGTATCTCAGGGGTGCGCGGGAATTTCCACACGCGATTGGGCCCGTGCGAGCAGGGTACGCGTATCTCAGGGGTGCGCAGGAAGTGCCATACGCAATTTCAGCAGGGTACGTGTATTCCAGGGGTGCGCAGGAAGTTCCACACGCAATTCCATCAGGGTACGTGTATTTCAGGGGTGCGCGGGGAGCACCACACGTGAATTGCACATGTGGGTTCTCCCAGGTGTTCCCTCTACACCCTCCACGGCCCCTGCAGGTAGCTCACACCACAGGGGCCTACCCTGCACATGTCCTGCAGGCACACCATCCACCATGGCCATGACCCCCAGCCAACCCACATGTCAACTTGCACTACTGCCCACCAACGCATGTCCCCCTGCATCCCCAGTCACCAGGGGCACCCTCCACCAGGCCCCACCCATGTCTCCCAGCATCCCCACCCCCCAGCACTGTGGGGCAACTGCCAGCAGGCCCCCACCCATGTCCAACTCATGTTCCCCACCACCCCCACCCCCCAGCACTGTGGGGCACCTGCCAGCAGGCTCCCACCCATGTCCAACGCATGTTCCCCACCACCCCCACCCCCCAGCAGTGCAGGGGCAGGCACCACCAGGCCCCCACCCATGTCTCCCAGCACCCCCAGCCCCCAGCCACCAGGGGCAGCCTCCACCAGGCCCCCACCCATGTCTCCCAGCACCCGCACCCCCCAGTCACCAGGGGCAGCCTCCACCAGGCCCCCACCATGTCTCCCACCACCCCCACCCCCCCAGTCACCAGGGGCAGCCTCCACCAGGCCCCCACCCATGTCTCCCACCACACCCACCACCCAGCAGTGCAGGGGCACCCACCACCAGGCCCCCACCCATGTCTCCCAGCACCCCCACCCCCCAGCCACCAGGGGCAGCCTCCACCAGGCCCCCACCCATGTCTCCCAGCACCCCCACCCCCAGTCACCAGGGGCAGCCTCCACCAGGCCCCCACCCATGTCTCCCAGCACCCCCACCCCCCCAGTCACCAGGGGCAGCCTCCACCAGGCACCCACCCATGTCTCCCACCCCCCCACCCCCCAGCAGTGCAGGGGCAGCCTCCACCAGGCCCCCACCCATGTTTCACACCACCCCCACCCCCCAGCCACCAGGGGCAGCCTCCACCAGGCCCCCACCCATGTCTCCCACCACCCCCAACCCTCCAGTCACCAGGGGCAGCCTCCACCAGGCCCCCACCCATGTCTCCCACCACCCCCACCCCCCAGCAGTGCAGGGGCACCCACCACCAGGCCCCCACTCATGTCTCCCACAACCCCCACGCCCAGCACTGTGGGGCACCTGCCAGCAGGCCCCCACCCATGTCCAACTCATGTTCCCCACCATCCCCACCCCCCAGCACTGTGGGGCACCTGCCAGCAGGCACCACCCATGTCCAACGCATGTTCCCCACCACCCCCACCCCCCAGCAGTGCAGGGGCAGCCACTACCAGGCCCCACCCATGTCTCCCAGCACCCCCACCCCCCAGCCACCAGGGGCTGCCTCCACCAGGCCCCCACCCATGTCTCCCAGAACCTCCACCCCCCCAGTCACCAGGGGCAGCCTCCACCAGGCCCCCACCCATGTCTCCCAGCACCCCCACCCCCCAGCCACCAGGGGCAGCCTCCACCAGGCCCCCACCCATGTCTCCCAGCACCCCCACCCCCCAGCACTGTGGGGCACCTGCCATCACACCCCCACCCATGTCCAACTCATGTTCCCCAACACCCCCACCCCCCAGCACTGTGGGGCACCTGCCAGCAGGCCCCCACCCATGTGCAACTCATGTTCCCCAGCCAACATGTCATCACAATCTAGATCGCTGGTCCCTATGGTCAGCCTCCAAATGCAAAACACCCACCCGAGTATTGCATCCACCCACTCATAATTTGCAATTACATCACAGAACACCAATTGCAAGTTCCGAAACAAACACATTTCCCTCACATACACCCAATGGGTGTCAGTGAATCTCAAAACACATATCATGAAATGCATGAAACCAATGAGATACCACACATTGAAGTTCACCAAAAAAAATATGTATTAAAGGAAACATAAATAGAATAAAAAACAGAAATGTGAATGTACAAAAATGAAAAGAAGCATGTCCGTTAAAAAAAGCAAAACCAAAAATAAAATTCCAAAGTAATGTTGTCCAAAGTCAATGTCCACAAAACAAAATCCAATGGGAAATAAAAAAGAAAGCCATTGCTCCATGGTTAAAACGTGAAAAAAAAATACAATCCAACTGTGAACTATGTACATGGGAACAAGCCAGGGTCCATTATCCCAACAAAATAAAGGAAACCTATCTAACTACATTAACTAATAAAATAAACTATATACAAAAATGTGGCCAATGTCCGAAAGGTCCAAATAAAATAAAAACAAAAATGAAACCTAACACTACTTACATAACTATGTACAAGGGCAGCGGGCTAGTTTCACGGCTCACTTGTGGATGTCCCGGGCCAGGGCATCATCGAACTCCTCCTCAATGTCCCGGAGGCGGTCCTCCTCCATGGCCCCGAGGGTCCACAGGGCCGTCGACGTCTCCACCTCCAAACCCCTGCGGATTGCCTCGAGGCACTCGGCCCGCCTCAGGTCCCTCCGCATGGAGTTCTCCGCCCTGACCATTGTGAGCCGTGCCTCTTCCGCCCGCTGCCGCTCCGCATCTATGGCGTGGCCCAACCGCTGCCACACGGAAGACACTCTCTGTCCTGGGTCCTCCTGCCCTCCGGCCGATGCCTGCCCATCCGATGTTGAAGGCCCCGAGCCTTCATGGCTCCCACCACGTTGCTGCTGCTGCTGTGCCTCTGCCCGTGCACTGCCTCCTGCTGCCTGCACATCCTCCGCCGGCTGGGGTGCAGTCGTTGATGTCGCCACCCCTGCTGGACGTCTGACTCCCGACTGTGGCAGGGATGCCTCCTCCACCAGCCTGGCCGCACCATCAGAGGCAGCTCCACAGGGCACCCAGGTGACTGATGGGTGGGAAGATGGCACAGAGGACGACTGGCGCGTAGGGGGTCCAGTTGAGGAGGGGGTTGGAGCAAGCCCCATCAGACGGAGGAATCCGGCCTGGGTGACCTGTCCCAGCAGGCTGTCGTGGTCAACGAGCCATTCGAGATGAATTGCAGTCTCTTCATGAAAAGACTGCAGGTCACCTCGCATGGCCCGTTGACGCAACGCCACACCAGCCAGGACAGGCTCAACCCGGACCTGGATAGCCACGTCCGCAGGCAGAGGAAGGCCAGTTGACGTGAGCTCATCCCCTGCCTGAAAACGGGTCTGGACGTAGGCATCCCTGCTGGTGCAAGATGATGCAGGGACAGGATCAGGGACAGGATTGCACACAGGCACCTCCGCGGTGGCCTGTGCTGCCTCCTGTCCCTGGTCCTGCACTGCACCACTAGCACCAGTGGGATCCCCACCTCCAGACCCCGTCTCTGGTGCTTGCACGGCCTCCTCCTCCATCAAACCCCCCACCAATCTGGATGACTCTGTGCCATCTTCCCCTGTAGGGCCCTGTGGAGTCCCAGCTGCCCCTTCTGCTGCCGAGGAGTCCAACTCCAACCTCCGCCTCTTGGACCTCCCCCCGGCTGCTGCGGCCTGGGACGCGGCACCGGACTCCTCACTCCCCGACGAGATGACAACATGGGAGGGGAGCCGGGCCTTGCGTCACCGGCTGGCGGTGGGATCCCCGCCGCTGTGCTCCACAGCACCTTCTCCGCCCTCTTCATCAGTTGACGCTGCAGACAGGGAGAAACAAAACACAGGCATCGGGGCACTGTACAATGGACACATACACACATGACAGTTGTACATGAGTGGCATTGGCAAACCTCAGACATGTCATCACAATCCCCAACACACATGTCATTACAACTCGCACACATGAGCCATACCACAGCCATATCGCAACTGCCACTACCATCCATACACATACAACAGCATGAGCAGCCAAAGGTGAGCCAGACATCACATGCAACACAGGAAGTGCACCACACATGTACATACACCACCACACTTGCATGCATGTGTACACCTCTGCCAAGTGTCGCAGTGTTCAGACCGGCATCCATGTCACATCTGCCAATCAGGCTTCCACATACCGCTGTCACATGCATCCATGTTGCATCACTGTTGCACCCTTGTCAAATACACACACATGCACATGTACACAGTGCTGATACATGCAGCCAAAAACAACATACATGCGTGACATCACGGACATGTCTACTTACATACACATTCATCCAAACATGTGTGCCCACACAACTGCATTTGGCAGGCAAGCCTACACACACAAGCACCATCCATGTCTCACACATTACAGCCCTCGCATGTGTCAGCCCCACGGCCCTGCACACCCCCACCCATACTCGACCCCATACAAACAGATGTGCAACCTGCACACTACTGAATAATCACCACATGCACTGCTCACAATCAGGATGCATGCACACTCACCGCTCGACTCCAGACGGGTCTGCTTCTCAAGGACCTGGACGTGGAGCGCTGGGGATATGCGTTCCAGGACCCTCATCTGTTCTTCCGACAAGTGGCCCCGGCGCCCCTTGGCATCCGCTGCCTTCAAGAGGTGCCGGGCCTTGTTCAGGGTCCTGGACCTGAAGTCCTCCTAGCGCTTCTTGACATGTTGTAAGTCGCGGACTGCCACCCCCTCCGCGTTGATGGCAGTCACGATGTCAGTCCAGATCCGAGTCCGTCCTTCATTGTCGGCGTGGGAACTTCCGAAGAGGGCATCATACTGCCCCAGGACTTGCTCCAGCAGGACACCAACTTCGGTGGCACTGAAGCTGGTGCCCCTCTGCCTCTCTGGCCGGGGATTGTCAGTGGTCCCAGATGGTGTTTGCCCCGACATGACAACCCCAGAGGCAGGAGTGGGTGGGCAACTGGGTCCTGGGGCTGGGCTGTGGAGCGATGGAATCCCAGTCGGGAGTCTTCGGTTCCAGCAGGGGTGGTCACAGCAACAGCACCCCTGGCTGATGTGCAGGCAGCAAATGGCAGGGCACATGGGCAGCAGGCAGACAGGCAGCAGCAGATGGCAGGTGGGAGCGTGCTCGGGGCTCTGGGGGGCAGTAGTTCGGCCTTCTGGGCAGGAGCGTGGTCTTCCGTGTGCTTACGCGTGGCCAGCTTGATATGGAGTGATTTGGCACGTGAAAAATCTGCACGTCAGCGTGTAATTCGAGGAAAGGCCCTTAGCGCGTAAGCGCGTCTGCACGCATACGCATTTTCATCGGACAGAAGGCCCCTCAAGCGCAAGCGCCCCTGTGACGTGACGCGTACAGACGTGCATGGGCATTTATGCGCGCGTGAAAAACTGCACATCCGCGTGTAATACGAGGAAAGGGCCCATGCACGTAAGCGCGTGTGGAAACTGCACGTCAGCGTGTAATACGAGGAAAGGACCCATGCGCGTAAGCGTGCGTGAAAAACTGCACGTCCTCATGTAATACGAGGAAAGGGCCCATGCGCGTAAGTGACGTGACGCGCGCGTGCGTTTCCCTCAGCACGGGTTAAAGGTGAGCGGGCCCAGCAGTTCGCTGTACGTGCCTTTCGTGGAAACCGACGTGTGTTGCTGCTCCCTGTTGTTTCGCGCGCCATCACAACTTCACAGCTATCAAGGACGTATCTCTTCTTTTGGCGGGGGTATTGGCTACACGTGTTTTTCTGCATCGCGGTAGTCAGACGGTGAGTCGCACACACTCTTTTTCCCACTGCGGGTGCCCCTGTGTATCGCACCCATTTTCGATGTCATAGTAGCCTGCATGTCCCACACGTACGCGTTATTCGTGTTACTGGGTGCCACCGCGTACTGCGGTAGGTTGAATCCACGCACGTAGGCTGCAGGGTTGCGTGCACGGTTTTACTGCAGTTTTGGGGTGCCTGAGCGTTGCGTGACCCGTCACCACATCACCGGGGTCACATACAGCCTTGCAGGTGCAGGGGGGCTGTTAACATCTTGCTTCCCACCCCCTTCACCCCAATTGCCCAGGTCAATTGTGGTGTACACCTCCCATTGGCACCACTCCATCTGTGCCAGCACTACTACATCTGTGCCATGGTTGGGAGGCCACCAAAGGTGAGGGGCGCCTCAGCTGGGCGTACTCCTCATGGCGGGCGTGGTCGGGGACGTGGTCGTGGTGACCAGGGAGTAGGGGGACTGCAGGGGGTCCAGGGCAGCCACAGAGGGGGAAGAGGCAGGGGTGCGCCACTTGAGCACAATGTTGTGCCATGTGTCGGTGCAGCCATGCCACCACCCCCTGTGATTCCGGGGGATGCAGCTCCTGCATCTGACCCGGCAGTCCGTTCCATCGACTGCCACGGGTCCAAGGGTAGTGGTAGCTGCAGGTGCAGCTCTGGACACCGCCACCCAGGCTCAGGGTCTGCCAGCGCAGGCTGCGTTGGCACTTGAAGAGCCCTTGGTAGATCTCCAACAGGCCAGGGGGGAACCATAGGGGCAGGCCGGGCTGCTCAGACCAAGACATGTGTCCCTGGGGCAGTCATGTCATCTGCTGCCCCGAACAGCCGGGTGTTGGCAAGTGCAGGGGCAGATGCACCCAACAGCACCCCGGTTGTGAGTCTGCCAACCAGGACCGTTGCGGTCAATGACCCTGCCACAGCTGATGTTGCTGCGCAGTGTCCATTAGTGGGCACCCAGCTGCCACTGACACAAGTCAGGCCTTTGGTCATCCCTCCACCTGCCACTCCCTTGGCTCAATCCACGGAACCCACTGGCCATACTGGTCAGGGCGGCATTAGCCAGCCAGGGTCTGCGCCACAGTCCAAGAGGAGGAAGGTTGCACCTGCAGCACAGGCTGGGACCCCACACACAGCCACGACCTCCTGCACATCGAGGAAGAAGCCTTTCTGTAAGCAGGAACTGGACTTCCTCGTGGACTACGTGCGGGGCCACAGCCGTGACATGCTAGTGGGTGCCAATAGTCAGACTACGGCTGCCCAACGTGACACCCACTGGAAGCATGTTGCGGAACATGTCAGTTCATTCGGCCATGAGGTGCGCACTGCGCAGGAGTGCAAAAAGCGTTGGAATGACATCAAGCGCAGCACTAAGGCCAAGCGTGCCTCAAATTACAACTTGACTCTGGTGACTGGCGGTGGGCCTGCACTAGAGGAGGAAGAACTCACTCCGCATGAGGCTCTCGTTGCGGAGTTCATACCACGTGAATTGGTCGAAGGAGTGGGAGAGATGCTGGACTTTGATGCCCAGTCCAGTGAGTGTTGATGCGTGTTTGTTGAGGACGTGTGTGTTTCATTTGTGGGATGTGTTGTGCATGATTGCTGCTACATGTGACGTGTACATGGTTCTGATTTGTAAGTAATGCAATGCTACCGTCATGCATGTCTCCTCTGCCTGCATGCGGGACTCCATATAGGCATGCTCCCTTGCCCCTCCTCCGCCACTCTGCACCCCAGTTCCACCTTTACACTGGTCTGCTTCAATCTTGCCAATGTGTACTTTCTTGTTCATGTGTCCTGTGTAGATGCTAACTTCCAGCGTAGAATCTGCCAGACATATGCCGTGTGGTACAGCCTTAGTACTCGATGCAGGGTATCTCACTTGTACTGTGCATGGGTCAGATGTCCCGCAGGGACATGAGTGCCCATTCATGCTCCATGTGCATTGCACGCATGCCCCTATGTGTCCTTGACTGGATGATCACTGTAATATAAGTCCTTGGTTACATACATTGCCTACCATCTCATCAGCCTTCCCATGTCAACTGTGGCTCAGTCCTGCGTTGCACACATGTTTAGGCTCTGACAATCTGTGTGGCTCACAGGCCTCAGCCTGTTCAATGGCCAATGACTCTGTCCAACTCTTGTTGTGTCTTCTTCACATGTGGGCGGCCTCCGGAGTTTCCATCATGTGTCCTGCCCACTGTCCCAGCATCATTTGCAGTGTTGTAATTTGAATCACATTAAGCTGTTGATGCCAGTCAACACTGCCTGTCAATACACAGGTGTATGGTCAGTCTTTTGATACCATGCTAGGCATCCCTGCTTTGGTACTGGGGTGGAGGGCTGCTTGGCTTCTAGACATGGTACACATTGAATGCACAATGCACGTGATGTCTGAATTCGACATTGCACTGCCTTCACATTTTCTGACACACACCATGTAGTGCTTGTACATTTAGGTAGTGAGTGGCGTACACATTTTCTGCACTGCATAAACCCACTTCCATGGAAACTGCCACCTTTCAACAGGTCTGATCACAGAAGCTATTCAAAGTAGACCCAGCATGCATGCCAGGTCATATGTTGTGTGCCACATGTCTGCCGGATGCCTTTGCTGTCGGTGTGTGTGTGTGTCGTGTGCTTCTGACATGTGTATTGACCTTTTTCTCTCTATTTTTCAGGTGATGACGCAATGGAGGCGGAGGATGGTGTTGTCATTCCAGACACAGGGTTGGTAACACCACATCAACCCGGAACTAGTGGGGGTCGTGGGGTGGTAGGCCACGAAAACCCCCAAGTGCTGCAGTCCATCTTGTCTCTGGCTGCCTATGAGTCCAGCCTTGATGACGACTCTGACGTCCATGTTGAGTTGGATGAGCATCAAGTCCATGTGTCAGGGGTGAGTGATACTGATGTGGACACTCCTCTGTCTGCGACACCTGCACTGAGGGATCAGACAGTCTTGGTTCCTCCGCCCGTGGTGGATCGGGACGCAGGGTCACCCTCCACACCAGTCACTGATGTGCCTGGGACATCACGTCGACGGGGGCATGTAGTCGTGCAGCCGCAGGCGGTGCCAACACAGCCAGGACCCCTGGTCCTTGGGTCCCGCAGGGGTCAAGCCCAGCAACGGGGTCGCCGCGCGCAACCGCTGTATACTGAGTGGGAGCAAGACATGACTGCCAATTCCGAACGGCAGGGGGCAGCAATGGAGAACATCGCTGAGAGCATGGAGCGTGTGGCCCCATCTGTGCTCCCCACTGCTAGGCAGGTGCTTCTCCAGCAGCAGGTGGCACGGTCCAGGGCCAGCTCGCTTAGGCTGGGCATGGCGGCCTCAGACAGGGCACGCCAGGCTGAAATGTCGTCTCTGCGTCAAGCAATTGCTGCTCACGCAGAGGCGCACATGGATGCCCTGAGGGAGGAGTATGCTTCCCTCAGATCCACTCTGCGTGTCCTTATGATGTCCCAGAGGCAGCAGGCAGAGGAGAGGTTTGCACAGCTTGAGTGTACCATCTCGGCTGAGCTACAGGCTTGCCGGGAGGTGAAGCGATTGTCCAGCCAGGCCTTGCAGGAGGAACTCCGTGTTACATGTGCTACCTTGCAAGAGGAAGCACGTGTATCACGTGAGGTTCTGCATGCAGACCTACGTCACATCGCCACACAGAACCAGGCTCACCCGTCCGGCAGACTTGCTACCGACGAGGGGCAAGCTGCGGCTAGGCGTGGCCAGGCTACTGTGCCACGTCCTCCTTTCCAGGATGAGCCAGACTCGGACGACCATCTATCTCCCACATAGGTCGTGCTGTGCAGGCGTTGAGCCCATGGAGGAGTTTCTTTTTGGCTCAGCATCATCGCATGTGGATGTTGAGCAGCACCCTGTACCTCCCCCCTCCTGGGTGCCTCCCCTCCCCCCCGGGTCGTATGTGGCCATTTTTGATTTTTATTTTAGTTTAGTTAGTTAAGTTTCTGTTTGATAGTTAGTTTAAATAGGTAATGTAGGTTTTCCATAGTTAGTGTAATTAGTTAATAGTTGACTTAGTTTAAAATTGCTAGTCTATTGTGCTTTCATGTGACGGTGCAGTGCTTTGTGGCTTTTGAAGGCATCCACTGTCTGTTCCAGCTGGGCCCTTCATGGTTGTCTTGTGTATGTGTTTGCTGCTTGGGGTCCTTGACTCACATATGCCACTCCTGCCTCCCTTATCCATGGGCTCGCAAGGATGGTTCGGTGTTACAGCATTTTACACAAGGGCTTTGGACTGTCATATCTGTGGCATGTCTGGTGCTGTGTGACTTGTGTTGACACCCCTAGTGGGGATGATTTAGGTGTCATTGTCCACTGTTCAGCTTTTGCTAGATGGGGTGTGTCATGATTAATGTGGACATTGATTGCTATGCATTGTGTAGTATGTTTCATATCTTTCCTGTACATGTGCTTGTTGCAATTCATGCTGTAGATAGTGTTCCACACTTTGGAGGTGAAAGACGGACTGATTGTGTGATTTGTGATGTGACTCTCTGACATGGACAAGTAATGAGATGCCTGATGAGACACACACAGATGATTTCGAAGCATTAATCATGTGTTTCATGCCCTTTCTGCAGGGGGATGAGCCTCCAGAGCACCTTTGCCAGCAGACATGGCCCATTGGACGATGGAATTCTGGACCCTTTTGTTGGTGCCCACATGAACATGTGTGCACAAGCAGAGGCACAGTGATTGCAGACCCACATCCTAGAACTGCTGACATGTTCCAAGGAACTCCAGGCAAGGTGAGCATCACAGGGGGGCCACGACACAGCAAAGCTTGCACCAGGCGAGTTGCACATGCAGGCTTAGTCACAGCACTGAGGGTGAGCTTAGACGAATATTGGTGTTGAAGCACACAATGCAGCTCAGATGTGTTTGTGGACTGATGGCTGTTGATAGTAGGGTTGTCTGGGACACATGCAGGGGCAGTGGCACATACCCTCCGGTACACCAAGGTGCATTGAGGCACTTGTATCAACCATGTAGCCTTCCGAGACATGGAAAGGGGCAGCTCACAGGGACATACAGCAAGGGACATACTCGGGTGCAGTGCATGTCTTTTCCACATACTTCATGATAAATGCACTGCCAACTTTGTTTCGGTCATGGTGGTACGCAACTTGCTCTGTAGTCATGGCTTGCTATATGGGTCTGTCTGCTTACCCAGGGAACATTGCATGTTGTGTGAATTGTGACACATTGGTGTTCCATTTGCCACGCACCCACCAGCGGCTGCCTTACTGCATTGACTGTGTATGACCCGTCACAGGGGTGATGTTATATATGGGTACGAAGCATCAACCACAAATTGTCTGTTTGTAGAGTAGTTTGTTGCTATGGGGCATGTTTGGTGTTGTGTTTTTGTGTAATTAGCACGTACAGGTTGTTGACTGTGGCTCTCTTTGCAGCATTGCAGTGCTCCTGTAACCGGACCTGAGAGTGCGCAGGCAGGAGGCCAGCACTCAAAACCAGAGCTAAGTGTCTTGTTGTTTTTCTTACGAACTGCTCTGCATAGGCTTGCTGGGGAGTGTACTGATGCATGGATGTATGTGTGGTTCATTTTGGTATGTTTTTTTCTCCCTAATCACCCGTGTTCCTATGCATTTTTTAAACCTGTTCCCTCTACCCGGTGTTCCTGCTTCCCGTGCCTATCCAAGCAACGTTCCCTGACCCTCTTTCCCCACTGGGGTTGCGGATGCCTGTGTAAACCCCGAACTTGCAGGCGCCAAAACCCTAGAGGGGGTGGTTGGTTCGTACCACTCCTGAGCCTGGACTACAGAAGGCCATGACAATGATGTCCAAGTTTGTTTGGATTGTGTATGTGTTCATGCAAGTTGTACATTTTCGTGCATTCCCTAGTTTCATGTGTCATTCCTCCTCCCCTCTCCTGCCACTCATTCCAGTCATCCAGTGTGTCAACACCTGTCCCGACTGCATATCCCTGAACCTCATTCCCCACCAGGGTCTCAGGGGCCTGTGTGAGTTTGACCTTGCAGGCACCCGGGACATGGTGGGGGTGGTTGTTTCATGACACTCTCACGCCTGTACAGGGGACCTGTGACAGTACACAATCCATTCATGGTTCATCATCCTATGTCATGTACCACACATGTCTCACATCCTGTCATGACATTGTTTTGCTGTGCTACCTTGGTTGTTGCATCATTGTGGTAGTACTTGGCCTTTGTGAGGTACTGCTACCTCAAGTCATCTACTGGAGGGTGTTCGGGTTCGTTTTTATGCCTTGGATTTTGTGATTTTGGAAATGAGTGTGGATTCTGAGGGTTCAGGCATCTTTTTACACACAAGGTGGGAGATGGTGACGAAGGGTAAAGGTGATCCTGTGGCCAGGTGGAATTGAGGTTTGGAGGCTCCATGACCCAGGTGCAGTTGTTCAGTGGGTCATGGTCATTTGTGAGGGGGGGGGGGGTTGTTGTTGATAGTTGCCTTGCCCTGCAGTGTGATGGGAACTCTGACATAGTAATGGTGGTATCCTATGTACATGTTGTGTTCTGCTGATCAGTGCCTGTTCATGTGTTGTGTTTTCCTTTCAGGTGCGAGGGGATAGTTGTGGTTTGACATGCTGGGGTGTACACATGGTGGATGTACACATGTGATGTGTAGGGACCACTGATGGTCACTTGAGTGCACATGCATATGTGGAGTGCATGTACTTGCAGAACCACACACTTGCACTCTGATGCACTACATGTACTCCCACCCTTGCATATCCACGTGTACACTGTTTGCCTTCTGGTGCCCACTGTGTCCCGGCAGCACATGTTCTGTGACCGATCATGGATCCAGTACATGCCTAATTTGATGTTTGACGTGGTCTGTCACTTAGATGTGATGCTCAGGGTGTGCATCACACACAATGGCTGTTCACTGTGCTGTGCGCTGAGCAGTGTGATGCAGGAGTAGGACACTGCACACATGAGCTGCAGTGTTGATTTTGCAATGCATAATGTGCATGTAGACAGGCATTCATTGTGATGTTACGTCTACGACTGTTGTAATGCATTTGGAAATGACTTATTTTGGGTGGGAGATTTTGTTGGTCTGTCATTTCATCTGATTCCGGGTCAGGCAGCAGTGTCCGATGCCACTGTACATTTAGGACATGGCAATGTGTACCTTATCGTTACTGCATTGGTGTATGGGTATTGCTTGCCATGTCATGTTGATGTTTGGGAGGGTTTGAGTGACATGACAGTGATGGCCATGGCCTGTTTTGCAGGTGTGTGTGATGCACACCTTGCATGTCCGGGTCATCCGCTACTCAGAGCAACTAGCTGGGGGTAGATTTCTCTCCGCAGCAGGGCCCTCCCCCTGGAACAGACTTCCGGACTGACTTGAACTTGAGGGGAACCATCTCCAGTTCTGGAAGCACCTCAAGACCTTCCTCTTTGCTTCTGCTTACTGTCTGCCTCTCCCTTGCAGAATTCTCCACTGGAACTGCACAGGAGCTGCAACTGGGCCACTCTCACTGACCTCGGTCCATGGCCCAGCCACTGTCCACTTGCACTGCCTCCCTGGCAACCCCTGCACTGCAGTACTGTCTCTCTATCCCTACAGCCCTCCCTTCAAAGCACTTGTGTGCACTTACCTTTGTAGTTGCCACCAGGCGACCTATGTATTATTTTTTTGGGCTACTTCCCCTGTACTGGACTCCCCCCCACCCTTCCCCTTGCACTTTTCCCATTCCCCCTACCCCTGCACTTGCACGATCTCAATGACACCTGGCCTAGTAGTACCGTTCTCTGTGTTCCATTGTTCCCCCCTCCCTGCCTCATTGCGCCTTGGAATACTTGTGTATGGCCCATATCATGTCATATGTCATATGTGTGCCTTTTGGTCACACAGGATAGCTTGTGTTTAAGTAGCTAGGGATGCAGACGATGTGGCACTTCCATGGCAACTATCTCAGGGTGGTAGGGTTGTGACAGTTGACTGTCTCTTTGTCATCATCGATTGTCACCTGGTATGTGCCAGGCCTGTGTGCACTCCGCAGGGGTGGGAGTTTAAGTGAAAAATGTGGCCACAAGCTGGGTCCGGGCTTCCTCGCCACGTGCCCTGTCCACTCCCATGGGCAGCGCCTGTGCCTGTGGTTGGGGATGTGGGGGCACCACCATGTCCACCGGGACGCCCTGCCGTGTTGCAACATTGTGCAGGACACATGCTGCCACAATGATCCTGCACACTACTGGTGGTGCATAGAGTAGTTGCCCACCAGAGCGGTCAAGGGAGCGGAAACGTGACTTGAGCACTCCGAATGTGCGCTCCACTATGCCCCTGGTTGCAATATGGGCAGCGTTGTATCTTACCTGGGGTGGTGTGGTGGGGTTCCGGATTGGCGTCATCATGTGGTTGCTCAGAGGGTAGGCACTGTCCCCTGGGGAGGTGATAATAGTTGAGATTATTAGGGTTTGGATATTTGTCTGTGTGTGACTTGCATGCATGTGCAAGGGCATTTGTACTGACCTAGGAGCCATGTGTCGCCATGCTGCCCAGCTTCCAGGGCCCGGCTCAGGGCGGACATTCTGTATATGAAACTGTCATGGGTGGAGCCAGGGTAGTTTGCATAGACAGAGGTGATGATTCCCTTTGCATCACATACCACCTGTACATTGATGGAATGCCAGTGCTTGCGGTTTCGGTAGATGTGCTCAATGGCCCTAGGTGGACGTAGGGCCACATGGGTGCAATCTATGGCACGAGCACTTTGGGGAAGTGTGCCACCCTGAAAAAATCCAGGACAACGGCCTGCCTTTCTGCGGGTGTTGTGGGCATGTATATGTGCCTGCGGACTGAGGGGCGCGCTGTCATGATTGCCAGTACCTGGTGTAGGCAGCGTGACTGCGTGGCCTGTGAGACCCCCCCCACTATGGCAGTGGTCCGCTGAAGTGGCCAAAAAATGCAGGACATTGACCAGCTTCTCCAAGGGGCTCAATGCTTGGGAGCAAAGGGTGGGGGATGTGAGGTCATCTTCCCACTCCCTGACCAGGTCTAGGATGATATGGGGTGGAAACCTATACCTGCCAGAGACCTGGTCGTCAGGCATCCCAAAAAGGCTTGTCCGTGGTGCCAAAATGCGTGCCCTGGCTATTCTCCTCCTCCTGCGGTGTCCCACGATCAGTGCAGCGCCAAATGGGGCATTCATCGTAGCTGTATATACGCGTTTGTTGTTTGCGTGCACTTTTATGCTGTGCGCGGGGACGGCTCCGCCTGCCTTCGTGTGGGCGGACGCGTTGACGCCTGTCCACGTCTTTTGCCATGCGCGGGTTTCCCGTATGCAGATACGGTCCGAGTGTCATCGCGTGTGATCGGAGGGGAGTGAGCGTAGACGCGATTAGCCTGGGTACATGTGTTCCAGGGTGCCGGGAACTTTCACAGGCGATTGGTGGAAATCCACGTGTGTTCTGTCATCACGTGCAATGAGGGAAACACCTGCGCGCGTCACGTCACAGATGCGCTCACACGCTAAGGGCCTTTGGTCCAATGGAATCGCATATGCGTGCTGCCGTGCATACGCGCTAAGGGCCTTTCCTCGTATTACACGCGGACGTGCAGTTTTCCACGCGCGCTTACGCGCATAGGCCCTTTCCTCATATTACACGCGGATGTGCAGTTTTTCACGCGCTCATAAATGCCCATGCACGTCTGTACGCATCACGTCACAGGGGCGCTTGCGCTTGAGGGGCCTTCTGTCCAATGAAATTGCGTATGGCTGCAGACGCGCTTACGCGCTAAGGGCCTTTCCTCGAATTACACGCTGACGTGCAGATTTTTCACGTGCCAAATCACTCCGTATCAAGCTGGCCACGCGTAAGCACACGGAAGACCATGCTCCTGCCCAGAAGGCCGAACTACTGCCCCCCAGAGCCCCGAGCACGCTCCCACCTGCCATCTGCTGCTGCTTGACTGCCTGCTGCCCATGTGCCCTGCCATTTGCTGCCTGCACATCAGCCAGGGGTGCTGTTGCTGTGACCACCCCTGCTGGAACAGAAGACTCCCGACTGGATTCCATCGCTCCACAGCCCAGCCCCAGGACCCAGTTGCCTACCCACTCCTGCCTCTGGGGTTGTCATGTCGGGGCAAACACCATCTGGTACCACTGACAACCCCCGGCCAGAGAGGCAGAGGGGCACCAGCTTCAGTGCCACTGAAGTTGGTGTCCTGGTGGAGCAAGTCCTGGGGCAGTATGATGCCCTCTTCGGAAGTTCCCACGCAGACAAGGAAGGACGGACTCAGATCTGGACTGACATCGTGACTGCCATCAACGCGGAGGGGGTGGCAGTCCGCGACTTACAACATGTCAAGAAGCGCTAGGAGGACTTCAGGTCCAGGACCCTGAACAAGGCCCGGCGCCTCTTGAAGGCAGCGGATGCCAAGGGGCGCCGGGGCCACTTGTCGGAACAACAGATGAGGGTCCTGGAACGCATATCCCCAGCGCTCCACGTCCAGGTCCTTGAGAAGCAGACCCGTCTGGAGTCGAGCGGTGAGTGTACATGCATCCTGATTGTGAGCAGTGCATGTGGTGATTATTCAGTAGTGTGCAGGTTGCACATCTGTTTGTATGGGGTCGAGTATGGGTGGGGGTGTACAGGGCCGTGGGGCTGACACATGCGAGGGTTGTAATGTGTGAGACATGGATGGTGCTTGTGTGTATAGGCTTGCTTGCCAAATGCAGTTGTGTGGGCACACATGTTTGGATGAATGTGTATGTAAGTAGACATGTCCATGATGTCACGCATGTATGTTGTTTTTGGCTGCATGTATCAGGACTGTGTACATGTGCATGTGTGTGTATTTGACAAGAGTGCAACAGTGATGCAACATGGATGCATGTGACAGCGGTATGTGGAAACCTGATTGGCAGATGTGACATGGATGCCCGTCTGAACACTGCAACACTTGGCAGAGGTGTACACATGCATGCAAGTGTGGTGGTGTGTGTACATGTGTGGTGCACTTCCTGTGTTGCATGTGATGTCTGGCTCACCTTTGGCTGCTCATGCTGTTGTATGTGTATGGATGGTGGTGGCAGTTGCGATATGGCTGTGGTATGGCTCATGTGTGCGAGTTGTAATGACATGTGTGTTGGGGATTGTGATGACATGTCTGAGGTTTGCCAATGCCACTCATGTACAACTGTCATGTGTGTATGTGTCCATTGTACAGTGCCCTGATGCCTGTGTTTTGTTTCTCCCTGTCTGCAGCGTCAACTGATGAAGAGGGCGGAGAAGGTGCTGTGGAGCACAGCGGCGGGGATCCCACAATCCCGCAAGGCCCGGCTCCCCTCCCATGTTGTCATCTCGTCGGGGAGTGAGGAGTCCGGTGCCGCGTCCCAGGCCGCAGCTGCCGGGGGGCGGTCCAAGAGGCGGAGGTTGGAGTTGGACTCCTCGGCAGCAGAAGGCGCAGCTGGGACCCCACAGGGCCCAACAGGGGAAGATGGCACGGAGTCATCCAGGTTGGTGGGGGGTTTGGTGGAGGAGGAGGCCGTGCAAGCACCAGAGACGGGGTCTGGAGGTGGGGATCCCACTGGTGCTAGTGGTGCAGTGCAGGACCAGGGACAGGAGGCAGCACAGGCCGCCGCGGAGGTGCCTGTGTGCAATCCTATCCTGATCCTGTCCCTGCATCATCTTGCACCAGCAGGGATGCCTACGTCCAGACCCGTTTTCACGCAGGGGATGAGCTCACGTCAACTGGCCTTCCTCTGCCTGCGGACATTGCTATCCAGGTCCGGGTTGAGCCTGTCCTGGCTGGTGTGGCGTTGCGTCAAGGGCCATGCAAGGTGACCTGCAGTCTTTTCATGAAGAGACTGCATGTCATCACGAATGGCGCGTTGACCACGTCAGCCTGCTGGGACAGGTCACCCAGGCCGGATTCCTCCGTCTGATGGGGCTTGCTCCGACCCCCTCCTCAACTGGACCCCCTACGCGCCAGTCGTCCTCTGTGCCATCTTCCCACCCATCAGTCACCTGGGTGCCCTGTGGAGCTGCCTCTGACGGTGCGGCAGGCTGGTGGAGGAGGCATCCCTGCCACAGTCGGGAGTCGGACGTCCAGCAGGGGTGGCCACATCTACGACTGCACCCCAGCCGGCAGAGGATGTGCAGGCAGCAGGAGGCAGTGCACGGGCAGAGGCACAGCAGCAGCAGCAACGTGGTGGGAGCCATGAAGGCTCGGGGCCTTCAACATCGGATGGGCAGGCATCGGCCGGAGGGCAGGAGGACCCAGGACAGAGAGTGTCTTCCGTGTGGCAGCGGTTGGGCCACGCCATAGATGCGGGGCGGCAGCGGGTGGAAGAGGCACGGCTCACAAGGGTCTGGGCGGAGAACTCCATGCGGAGGGCCCTGAGGCGGGCCGAGTGCCTCGAGGCAATCCGCAGGGGTTTGGAGGTGGAGACGTCGACGGCCCTGCGGACCCTCGGGGCCATGGAGGAGGACCGCCTCCGGGACATTGAGGAGGAGTTTGATGATGCCCTGGCCCGGGACATCCACAAGTGAGCCGTGAAACTAGCCCGCTGCCCTTGTACATAGTTATGTAGGTAGTGTTAGGTTTCATTTTTGTTTTTATTTTATTTGGACCTTTCGGACATTGGCCACATTTTTGTATATAGTTTATTTTATTAGTCAGTGTAGTTAGATAGGTTTCCTTTATTTTGTTGGGATAATGGACCCTGGCTTGTTCCTATGTACATAGTTCACAGTTGGATTGTATTTCTTTTTCACTTTTTAACCATGGAGCAATGGCTTTCTTTTTTATTTCCCATTGGATTTTGTTTTGTGGACATTGACTTTGGACAACATTACTTTGGAATTTTATTTTTGATTTTGCTTTTTTTAACGGACATGCTTCTTTTCATTTTTGTACATTCACGTTTCTGTTTCTTCATTTTTTATTCTATTTATGTTTCCTTTAATACATATTTTTTTTGGTGAACTTCAATGTGTGGTCTCTCATTGGTTTCATGCATTTCATGATATGTGTTTTGAGATTCACTGACACCCATTGTGTGTATGTGAGGGAAATGTGTTTGTTTCGGAACTTGCAATTGGTGTTCTGTAATGTAATTGCAAATTATGAGTGGGTGGATGCAATACTCGGGTGGGTGTTTTGCATTTGGAGGCTGACCATAGGGACCAGGGATCTAGATTGTGATGACATGTTGGCTGGGGAACATGAGTTGCACATGGGTGGGGTCCTGCTGGCAGGTGCCCCACGGTGCTGGGGGGTGGGGGTGGTGGGGAACATGAGTTGGACATGGGTGGGGGCCTGCTGGCAGAAGCCCCACAGTGCTGGGGGGTGGGGGTGGTGGGAGACATGGGTGGGGGCCTGCTGGCAGGTGCCCCACAGTTCTGGGGGGTGGGGGTGGTGGGGAACATGAGTTGGACATGGGTGGGGGCCTGCTGGCAGGTGCCCCACAGTGCTGGGGGTGGTGGGGAACATGAGTTGGACATGGGTGGGGGCCTGCTGACAGGTGCCCCAAAGTGCTGGGGGGTGGGGTGGTGGGAGACATGGGTGGGGGCCTGCTGGCAGGTGCCCCACAGTGGTGGGGGGTGGGGGTGGTGGGGAACATGAGTTGGACATGGGGGGGCCTGCTGGCAGGTGCCCCACAGTGCTGGGGGTGGGGGTGGTGGGGAACATGAGTTGGACATGGGGGGGCCTGCTGGCAGGTGCCCCACAGTGCTGGGGGGTGGGGGTGGTGGGAGACATGGGTGGGGGCCTGGTGGTGGGTGCCCCTGCACTGCAGGGGGGTGGGGGTGGTGGGGAACATGAGTTGGACATGGGTGGGGGCCTGCTGGCAGGTGCCCCACAGTGCTGGGGGGTGGGGGTGGTGGGGAACATGAGTTGGACATGGGTGGGGGCCTGCTGGCAGGTGCCCCACAGTGTTGGTGGCTGGGGGTGGTGGGGAACATGAGTTGGACATGGGTGGGGGCCTGCTGGCAGGTGCCCCACAGTGCTGGGGGGTGGGGGTGGTGGGAGACATGGGTGGGGGCCTGGTGGAGGCTGCCCCTGCACTGCTGGGGTTGGGGTGGTGGGAGACATGGGTGGGGGCCTGGTGGAGGCTGCCCCTGCACTGCTGGGGGTGGGGGTGGTGGGAGACATGGGTGGGGGCCTGGTGGAGGCTGCCCCTGGTGGCTGGGTGGTGGGGGTGCTGGGAGACATGGGTGGGGGCCTGGTGGAGGCTGCCCCTGCACTGCTGGGGGGTGGGGGGTGTTAGACATGGGTGGGGGCCTGGTGGAGGCTGCCCCTGGATAGTGGGGTGTGGGGGTGGTAGGAGACATGGGTGGGGGCCTGGTGGTGGGTGCCCCTGCACTGCTGGGGGGTGGGGGTGGTGGGGAACATGGGTTGGACATGGGTGGGGGCCTGCTGGCAGGTGCCCCACAGTGCTGGGGGTGGGGGTGGTGGGGAACATGAGTTGGACATGGGTGGGGGCCTGCTGGCAGGTGCCCCACAGTGCTGGGGGGGTGGGGGTGGTGGGAGACAAGGGTGGGGGCCTGGTGGAGCCTGCCCCTGCACTGCTGGGGGGTGGGAGACATGGGTGAGGGCCTGGTGGAGGCTGTCCCAGGTGGCTGGGTGGTGGGGGTGCTGGGAGACATGGGTGGGGGCCTGGTGGAGGCTGCCCCTGCACTGCTGGGGGGTGGGGGTGGTGGGAGACATGGGTGGGGCCTGCTGGCAGATGCCCCACAGTGCTGGGGGGTGGGGGTGGTGGGGAACATGAGTTGGACATGGGTGGGGGCCTGCTGGCAGGTGCCCCACAGTGCTGGGGGTGGGAGTGGTGGGAGACATGGGTGGGGGCCTGGTGGAGGCTGCCCCTGGTGGCTGGGGGGTGGGGGTGGTGGGAGACATGGGTGGGGGCCTGGTGGTGGGTGCCCCTGCACTGCTGGGGGGTGGGGGTGGTGGGGAACATGAGTTGGACATGGGTGGGGGCCTGGTGATGGGTGCCCCTGGTGGCTGGGGGTGCAGGGGGACATGCGTTGGTGGGCAGTAGTGCAAGTTGACATGTGGGTTGGCTGGTGGGCATGGCCATGGTGGATGGGGTGCCTGCAGGACATGTGCTGGGTAGGCCCCTGTGGTGTGAGCCACCTGCAGGGGCCGTGGAGGGTGTAGAGGGATCACCTGGGAGGACCCACACGTGCAATTCACGTGTGCTGCTCCCGGCGCACCCCTGTAATACACGTACCCTGATGAGATCGCGTGTGGAACTTCCCGCGCACCCCTGGAATACACGTACCCCGCTCAATCGCGTGTGTAACTTCCTGCGCACCCCCGAAATACACGTACCCCGCTCAATCGCGTGAGTAACTTCCCGCGCGCCCCCGAAATACTCGTACCCCGCTCAATCGCGTGTGTGACTTCCCGCGCACCCCTGTAATACACGTACCCCGCTCAATCGCATGTGTGACTTCCCGTGCACCCCCAAAATACACGTACCCCGCTCAATCACATGTGTAACTTCCCGCGCGCCCCCGAAATACACGTACCCCGCTCAATCGCGTGTGTAGCTTCCCGTGCACCCCGGAAATACACGTACCCCGCTCAATCGCATGTGTAACTTCCCGCGCGCCCCCGAAATACACGTACCCCGCTCAATCGCGTGTGTGACTTCCCGCGCACCCCTGTAATACACGTACCCCGCTCAATCGCGTGTGTGACTTCCCGCGCACTCCCAAAATACACGTACCCCGCTTAATCGCGTGTGTAACTTCCCGCGCGCCCCCGAAATACACGTACCCCGCTCAATCGCGTGTGTAACTTCCCGCGCGCCCCCAAAAATACATGTACCCCGCTCGCACAGGCGCAATTGCTGTATGTTGCCACTTTTGTGATGCGCTGGGACTCTACCGCCTGCCTTCGTGTGGTGGACGTGTTTCAGCTTGTGCGTGTCTTTGGCTGTGCTTGGCTTTTCCCTATTCGATTCCATGAATACGTGTGGTTTGAGTGCGTGTGGGCGTTCCATCTGCTTCCCTGCAGTACATCCCCAGTTACGCCCTTATTTTCGCGCGTTGTTCCCCATTCCGCGCGTTACGCCTCGTGTCCCGCCCACTTTCTGGTGTATGCGCCGAGGTTGTGCGCTTTCACTGTGCGCGTCGCGCACGCCTTTTGGGATGTTGCAGTGACTTGTGCGCCATGCACGGGTTTGGCGCACATCCCGAGGTGTACACGCGCAGGGATGTGCATTGAGATTGTATTTTGAGATTCACTGACACCCATTGGGTGTATGTGAGGGAAATGTGTTTGTTTCGGAACTTGCAATTGGTGTTCTGTGATGTAATTGCAAATTATGAGTGGGTGGATGCAATACTCGGGTGGGTGTTTTGCATTTGGAGGCTGACCATAGGGACCAGGGATCTAGATTGTGATGACATGTTGGCTGGGGAACATGAGTTGCACATGGGTGGGGGCCTGCTGGCAGGTGCCCCACAGTGCTGGGGGGTGGGGGTGGTGGGGAACATGAGTTGGACATGGGTGGGGGCCTGCTGGCAGGTGCCTCACGGTGCTGGGGGGTGGGGGTGTTGGGGAACATGAGTTGGACATGGGTGGGGGCCTGCTGGAAGGTGCCCCACAGTGCTGGGGGGTGGGGGTGGTGGGAGACATGGGTGGGGGCCTGCTGGCAGGTGCCCCACAGTGCTGGGGGGTGGGGGTGGTGGGGAACATGAGTTGGACATGGGTGGGGGCCTGCTGGCAGGTGCCCCACAGTGCTGGGGGTGGTGGGGAACATGAGTTGGACATGGGTGGGGGCCTGCTGGCAGATGCCCCACAGTGCTGGGGGGAGGGGGTGGTGGGAGTCATGGGTGGGGGCCTGCTGGCAGGTGCCCCACAGTGCTGGGGGGTGGGGGTGGTGGGGAACATGAGTTGGACATGGGTGGGGGCCTGCTGGCAGGTGCTCCACAGTGCTGGGGGGTGGGGGTGGTGGGGAACATGAGTTGGACATGGGTGGGGGCCTGCTGGCAGGTGCCCCACAGTGCTGGGGGGTGGGGGTGGTGGGAGACATGGGTGTGGGCCTGGTGGTGGGTGCCCCTGCACTGCTGGGGGGTGGGGGTGGTGGGGAACATGAGCTGGACATGGGTGGGGGCCTGCTGGCAGGTGCCCCACAGTGCTGGGGGGCGGGGGTGGTGGGGAACATGAGTTGGACATGGGTGGGGGCCTGCTGGCAGGTGCCCCACGGTGCTGGGGGGTGGGGGTGGTGGGGAACATGAGTTGGACATGGGTGGGGGCCTGCTGTCAGGTGCCCCACAGTGCTGGGGCGTGGGGGTGGTGGGAGACATGGGTGGGGGCCTGGTGGAGGCTGCCCCTGCACTGCCGGGGGGTGGGGGTGGTGGGAGACATGGGTGGGGGCCTGGTGGAGGCTGCCCCTGCACTGCTGGGGGGTGGGGGTGGTGGGAGACATGGGTGGGGGCCTGGTGGAGGCTGCCCCTGGTGGCTGGGTGGTGGGGGTGCTGGGAGACATGGGTGGGGGCCTGGTGGAGGCTGCCCCTGCACTGCTGGGGGGGCATGGGTGGGGGCCTGCTGGAGGCTGCCCCTGGGGAGTGGGGGGTGGGGGTGGTGGGAGACATGGGTGGGGGCCTGGTGGAGGCTGCCCCACAGTGCTGGGGGGTGGGGGTGGTGGGGAACATGAGTTGGACATGGGTGGGGGCCTGCTGGCAGGTTCCCCACATTGCTGGGGTGTGGGGGTGGTGGGAGACATGGGTGGGGGCCTGGTGGAGGCTGCCCCTGCACTGCCGGGGGGTGGGGGTGGTGGGAGACATGGGTGGGGGCCTGTAAAGGCTGCCCCTGCACTGCTGGGGGGTGGGGGTGGTGGGAGACATGGGTGGGGGCCTGGTGGAGGCTGCCCCTGGTGGCTGGGTGGTGGGGGTGCTGGGAGACATGGGTGGGGGCCTGGTGGAGGCTGCCCCTGCACTGCTGGGGGGGCATGGGTGGGGGCCTGCTGGAGGCTGCCCCTGGGGAGTGGGGGGTGGGGGTGGTGGGAGACATGGGTGGGGGCCTGGTGGAGGCTGCCCCTGGTGGCTGGGGGGTGGGGGTGGTGGGAGACATGGGTGGGGCCTGCTGGCAGGTGCCCCACAGTGCTGGGGGGTGGGGGTGGTGGGGAACATGAGTTGGACATGGGTGGGTGCCTGCTGGCAGGTGCCCCACAGTTCTGGGGGGTGGGGGTGGTGGGAGACATGGGTGGGGGCCTGGTGGAGGATGCCTCTGCACTGCTGGGGGGTGGGGGTTGTGGGAGACATGGGTGGGGGCCTGGTGGAGGCTGCCCCTGCACTGCTGGGGGGTGCGGTGGTGGGGAACATGAGTTGGACATGGGTGGGGGCCGGGTGGTGGGTGCCCCTGGTGGCTGGGGGTGCAGGGAGACATGCGTTGGTGGGCAGTAGTGCAAGTTGACATGTGGGTTGGCTGGTGGGCATGGCCATGGTGGATAGGGTGCCTGCAGGACATGTGCTCAATCGTGTGTGTAACTTCCCGCGCGCCCCCGAAATACACGTACCCCGCTCAATCGCGTGTGTGATTTCCCGCGCACCCTTGTAATACACGTACCCCGCTCAATTGCGTGTGTGACTTCCCGCGCACCCCCAAAATATACGTACCCCGCTCAATCGTGTGTGTGACTTCCCGCGCACCCCCGAAATACACGTACCCCACTCAATCGCGTGTGTAACTTCCCGCGCACCCCCGAAATACACGTACTCCGCTCAATCGCGTGTGTAACTTCCCGCGCGCCCCCGAAATACACATACCCCGCTCAATCGCGTGTGTGACTTCCCGCGCACCCTTGTAATACACGTACCCCGCTCAATCGTGTGTGTGACTTCCCGCGCACCCCCGAAATACACGTACCCCGCTCAATCGCGTGTGTAACTTCCTGCGCGCCCCCGAAATACAAGTACCCCACTCAATCGCGTGTGTAACTTCCTGCGCGCCCCCGAAATACACGTACCCCGCTCGCACAGGCCCAATTGCTGTATGTTGCCACTTTTGTGATGCGCTGGGACTCTACCGCCTGCCTTCGTGAGGCGGACGTGTTTCAGCTTGTGCGTGTCTTTGGCTGTGCTTGGCTTTGCCCTATTCGATTCCATGAATACGTGTGGTTCGAGTGCGTGTGGGCGTTCCGTCTGTTTCCCTGCAGTACATCCCCAGTTACGACCTTATTTTCGCGCGTTGTTCCCCATTCCGCGCGTTACGCCCTGTGTCCCGCCCACTTTCTGGTGTATGCGCCGAGGTTGTGCGCTTTCACTGTGCGCGTCGCGCACGCCTTTCGTGATGTTGCAGTGACTTGTGCGCCATGCACGGGTTTGGCGCCCATCCCAAGGTGTACACGCGCAGGGACTTCCATGAATCGCACGCGTGCGCGTGCGCCTGTTTTTTTCCGCTTGCGCCTGCTTGCGCGAAGATTTTCGGCGCACGTTTGTTCCATGAATCAGGCCCTTAAAAACACCAGGAGAGGATAAGGAGGGAAATGATAAGGCAGACCACCTGGCTAAGATTGGGGCTGTGATGGGAGAATTGCTACCTATTGATTATTTAATGAGTGAATTACAAATTGATGCAGTAACACGTTCTAAAGCACCAAAGGAGGTAGATCAACCAGTGGTACAGTGGAGTCATGACACGCCAGACCAAGATTTGATTGAGGCACAAAAGAATGATCGAATTTTGGGAATCTATTATAATCATTTGATAGATCCTGAACAAAATCCTTCAACAGAAAATGATTGTATGGCAAAACAAGAGTCGAGGGTGCTATTAAAGAACAAAACACAAATTAGATTACAGGATGGACTCATGATTAGAGAGTCCATTACAGGACAAATGCAGTGGGTGGTACCCCTTTCATTCAGAGGGCTAATGCTACACCATGCACATGATGCCATAACTGCAGGCCATAGAGGTTCACAAAAAACATTAGAAATACTAAAAGATTATGCTTACTGGCCACATATGTCCCAATATGTGGAATTATATACTAGAGGATGTCTAGTATGCGCTCAATGTAAACCTGCTTCACCAATGCATAGAGCCCCGTTAATGAAAAGAGGCCTAACTCTTCCATGGTCAGATTTGCAAATAGACTATGTAGGGCCTTTAAAAAGGTAGAGCAGAGGAAACTGTTATATTTTAAGTGTGGTATGTTTGATGTCAAAGTGGATTGAATGCATTCCTGCACCAGATTGTAGTGCGCAAACAGCAGCCACATTGCTGGTGAACCATGTGTTCTCAAGGTTTGGGTTGCCACAAAGAATTGAGTCAGACAGAGGAAGTCATTTCACAAGTACTCTAATGAGTAAGGTATGGCAAATACTGGATGTGAAAAGAAAACTACATATTGCATATCGGGCGGCCTCTTCAGGTGGAGTTGAACAAAGCAATAGGTCTGTTGTGGATATTTTAAAGGAATTCATGGCAGAAGCAGGTTCCAGCTGGGATTTACGTTTACCGTTGGTTTTGATGGCAATCAGATCAACTCCTGCCAAAGCAACAGGTGTTAGCCCCCATGAGGTCTTGACAGGTAGGAAAATGGTGTTACCACAACACCTACTATACAGAACACATGAGCAGACACTTGTGAGTGCATCCACAGTTCATGAACATATTGATGAACTGAGGAGGCATTTACAACATGCATTTGCTTTTGTGCAGAGAAATCTGGAAAGAGCTGCTGACAGTGCAAAGTCTTATTATGATAAAAAGACATCAGTAAAGGAATACAGTGTAGGTGATCAGGTGTACAGGTTTAATTTTGGAAAAAGTAAACAGAAAAATTCTAAATTTCTAGCAGCCTGGCAGGGGCCATTTCGAATTATAGATAAGGTCTCTCCTGTGGTTTATAAAATTTTGAAAAATGAAGGTGAAACGGCGATAGAGCAGTTTGTCCATGTAAATCAGATCAAACCATGCCATCCCAGACATGAGATCAGGCAGCTTGAGCATGTAGAAACAGATAAAGTCCCTTGAACACAAAAAGAGAAAATAAATGGGTACAATCAGGAGGCAGTGACAAAGAAGTTAAAAAGTTGATTGTTATAATGGCACATAAACACTGTAATATATGTAAATATATATAATGTAAAATGAGTAAATAAATAAATAAATAAAAATATATAATGGAAGCTCATGGTTGGTGTGCAGAGAGAAAATGTATTAAATATTGAATGCTGTTTTATATATGCTTGTTTTCTTTTTAACTTGTGTTTAATTTCAGAAAAAAAAAAGAAAAACCAAATGTTTTTAGCAAGCATGTTTTATTTTTGGAAAAAGGGTGAAGTTAGTATTGTGCAATATACTTAATCTGTTTCTTTTCTATTTTGGTTTAGAACATTAACTATTTATACCAGAGGTCACGGGAGACAATGGAGTTCTGGAGTCCCTGGATGAAGACCAAAAGATGCCTGCCTCCAGGTGGAGGTGAAGACAAGATAACCAGAATGCCAAAAAAGATGACTCCTATGGATCCAAGATTGCCAAGATGAAAGTGTACTCGAATGAACCAAATGATGTGACATCGCTGGTCGGGACATATCAGAGGCAGAAAAGAGTCCTGACATATGGAGTTCCACGTATTTATTATTTTAATTATTTATTTTAATCTGTTATGTTAATTATTTGTTTTAGTTAATTGTTTTATCTTATTGTTTTTAATTGACTTATGTAATCGGAACTTTGAATTAATGCCACTTCCATTGGCAAGGCAAATGTAGAACATTTTATAAACTAATGAACTCAGATGGATACTGTGTTGATTGCAACTTTTTCATTGATGCACAAGAATATTCATTTTGTTGGATTGCTACATTGTGAAAAGAAGAAAAAGAACAAGTTGTTTTTAGGAATTGGCTTAGATCGTAGCCAAGTTCTAAAAACAAAAGGAGGGTATGTAAGGATATTTGGCGTGTTACAGCACAGAGTACAGCACTACTGCACAGGTAGCATTTTTTTTTGATGCAGCACCACCACATGGGTGTGGTGCCTTGCTATATGTGTTGCCAGAGTAACATGGACATATAAGTAAAGACAGGCTATTCAGTCAAAAACGATTTTTACATATAAGATGCAAATCTATTTTTACAGTTAAAAGCACACATGTGCACATTCAAAATGCACACTATTTTTCACCTGAAATGCCTATGTTGCAAGAGACACATTTGAAAATGAATAACTAACTTTATTAATAACTAACCTGACTAATAAAACTTCATTTAACATAACCCACTAATAAAAATGTGTCTCCACTGCAGAATTAGGCCTACTCTGAAAGTGAACTTTTAAACGCACATTCCTTTTTTTTTTTCTCTGCTGCTCTGTCCACATAACTACAGGAAGCAAAGAGCTCGAAGGAACAGGAAATCTGTTTGTTACAATTGTGTAACGCTCACCTGGTTCCCACGGGGGCGCTGGTCTAGTCTGGATTGCTGTGGCCTCTTCTAGCGTGATGCGCAGGACCCGGAACACCGTTTGGACAGGACCTCCAAATCGTGCTTGCCTGGCCCGTAGGAATATCCTTCTGCAGATGAGAAAGGGGATTAACAGTCTGCAGAATTGTGTGCTAGCTCCCCCCTTTCCCCCTTCGTTCCTCTCTAACTTCCTCCAAACCCCGGTTTAAGCTCACCTTATGGTTTGGAAGGATGAACTCTCCATCCTGCTTCTGGTGCAGGGGCACGCGTTCGTCCAGTTACTTCACTGGTTTTCAGAATGGCGCTGGCAAAATCCACTTGACTTTCCTGAGCGATGCGCCGTAAGTATGAAAGTTCAAAGTTAAAGTGAGGCCCCCTTTATGTTGTCTTTCTAACCTGTGATCTGTCCTTTATTTCAGGTGCAGAATGAAGGTGATGTGTCGAGGGGTTAAACTGCCGAGGTGAGTAGTGATGAGGACGATCCCTCTAAATGTCCTTATCATTCCCCAGAAATGTCTCTTGTCCTTTCCCCATAGGGGCCGGGGTACGGTACCTGCCAACAGGGCGGCGCCGACCCGAAATGTGGAAGAAAAGCCGGTAAGTATTATGGCTGTTAATCAGGCTTTCCTTCTGTGTTCCTTCTGCTCACCTTTTGTTTCTTCCTCTCTCCCCTAGGTGCAGAGATGTGGCGTCCGATGCTGACAGCCGC
Source organism: Ambystoma mexicanum (assembly GCF_040938575.1). Lineage (NCBI taxonomy): Eukaryota > Metazoa > Chordata > Amphibia > Caudata > Ambystomatidae > Ambystoma > Ambystoma mexicanum. The sequence goes on from NC_090925.1 coordinate 70,914,884, forward strand.
AATGGAGCCGGGAGATGTCTCGAGGACAGGTGAGTGAAGCGTGGCGCTGCAGCGAGCAACACAATGCTTTTAAATGGAAGTCTTTCTTCAGGGATGCTGGCGAGAAGATTCCGGATGCAGGTAAGATGTTTGAAATAGTCCTTGGTTTTTACCTTTCTCTTCTCTTCTTTCCTTGCAGGTCTTCCAGGTTTGAGGCGGGCGTGGCTGGAGTCCAGGAGCAGAAGCAGACACGGTGAGCGTGCAGGAAGCAGAACAACGCGAAGCATGAGCTGCTGTCTGGGCGTGGCTTAAATAGCCTCCAAAGAAGTCCCAGGTATGTATCCTTCCCCAACTAGGTATGTATCCTTCCCTGGCCACGGCCGAGTGAAAAATAGTCCCTATGAAAAAATAGTCCCTTTCAGGTCTCAGGGAGGCCTTAGGCCTGCAGCATGGTCTGCATCAGGTAAGTGCACAAAACACCTCCCTTTATGAGCCTGGTGCCTATGGCGCCAGGACTGATGTCCAACATGAGCCTGGCGCCTATAAGGGGCCGCTGGGCTTTTACCCGAGGGCATGATGCCTGCTTCCGGGGGTGCTAGGCCTGGCCTGGTGCTCCGGTGGTAGGCATCATGACAGCACTCCCCCCAAGGCCCCTCCCAAGGTCGTTCCTTCTGGAGGTTTCCGTTTGTTTGGGAAATTCCGATGGAACCTTTTTACCAGCCGAGGTGCATGTACGTGATCACTGGGTTCCCAAGACCTTTCCTGAGGCCCGTACCCTTTCAAATCAATTAGATAGAAAAGTTTTGATTTTGAGATCTTAGAATTCAGGCTCCCCATCTATCTGAATTGTTAATCTGGTTCCTGGGTGCACTGGTTTCAAATGTGACACATGAAAAACGGGGTGAATCCGCATGTTAGCTGGTAGATAGAGCTTGACTGCCACTGGGTTGATTATAGCTTTGATCGAGTAAGGGCCTAAATACCTTGGATTAAAAGTTCGAGGCCCCTTGAGTGATAGGTGTTTGGTAGCCAACCATACTTGATCCCCTATTTGGTATGGAGGCGCCTCTCTTCGATGCAGATCCGCATTCTTTTTGTATTTTCCTTTCGCATGTTGCAAATGTGCAGTTGCATCCTTGAAGGCTTGAGTAATCGTAGAATGCAAATGGTCCAATGCGGGCATTTCAAGGCTCAGAGGTGAGTCCAAGTCTGAAGTACGAGGGTGATGTCCATATAGGGTATAAAAGGGGCTCTGACCAGTTCCAGAGTGTATCGAGTTATTGTATGCATATTCAGCCACCCATAAAATGTCCTTCCAATTACCCTCCGATTGGTGCAACATACATCGTAGATATTGTTCAAGGGTCTGGTTCGTTCTCTCCGCCTGACCATCGGTCTGTGGGTGGTGGCTGGTCGAGAGTCTTACGTCGATTTGTGCCAGTTGCCAACACTTTTTCCAAAAATGAGAAATAAACTGGCTTCCTCGATCGGAGACTAGTATGGACGGGAATCCATGCAAACGGATGATATTTTCGAGGAATTCCTTGGCAAGAACAAAGGCTGAAGGTAATCCTTTCAACGGAATAAAGTGGGCCATTTTGGAAAATAAATCCACCACGACCAGAATAGTATTTTAGCCATTACAAGAGGGCAGGTCCGTGATAAAATCTAGTGACAGGGTGTGCCAAGGTGCTGGTGGAATGTCTAAGGGCTGAAGAAGACCGGCGGGTCTTGTCTTTTGACCTTTGTTTTGGGCACAAACTCCACAGGACATCATGAAAGATTTAATATCCTTTTGCCAGGAAGGCCACCAGAATTGTCGTTTAACCTTTTCCTCTGTTTTGGCAATGCCAGGATGTCCTTCCATCAGGGTATCATGATGACGGGAAATAACCAGTTCTTGCAATTCCTTTTCTGGCAAAAATAAGTGTCCTTGGAAGTAAGGTAAGCCATCCTTGACTGAAAAGTTAGACTCCCTTTTGATCCAATCCTGCAAGGCTGAAGAGTCCAGGAATTGTTTCACTCGTGCTTGAATGTCTTCAAGGGTTTTTAAAGTGGTTATCCCCAAAATTCTTTGTTCGGGAATTATCGGCACAGGTTCTGAGTTTGTGTCTATTTCTTCCATTCCAATTCGGGATAGAGCGTCCGCCTTACCATTCTTATAGCCGGGGCGGTAGGTGATTACAAAATCGAACTCAGCAAAGAACAAAGCCCATCGGAGCTGTCGAGACGATTGAGCCTTGGCAGTTTTTAAATATTGTAAATTTCGGTGATCAGTGATCACGGTGATGGTATGACAGGCGCCGAGGAGATAATGCCGCCAAGCCTTAAAGGCGGACTTAATGGCTAATAGTTCCTTATCGGTGATCGCATAATTTATCTCCGGCGGCGAGAACTTTCTGGACCAAAATGCTACGGGGTGCAGTTGGTTGGTTTCAGGGTCTCTCTGAGACAGGACAGCTCCCATGGCAAAGCTGGACGCGTCGGTTTCGACTATATATGGGAGATCGGGACGTGGGTGCTTCAAAATAGGTGCAGACGTGAACTTAGCTTTCAACTCCTGAAAGGCCTGTTTGGCTTCCTCGGTCCATTCAAAACATTTATTTTTTCGCAAGAGTGCAGTGATGGGTTGCACCACACGTGAAAACTCCGGGATAAACCTGCGATAAAAGTTGGCAAAACCAAGCATGCTTTGGACACCTTTCACCGAACTAGGTGATGGCCATTTGAGGATGGCATCCACTTTCCGTGAATCCATTCGGACCCCTTTAGGTGTCAGGATGAATCCGAGAAACTCAACCTCGGTGGTATGGAAAACACATTTTTCCAGCTTGGCAAACAGTTTGTGCTGGCGCAGTTTCTCTAGGACGGCCCTGACATGCTTTCTGTGATCAGATTCCGAAGAGGAGTACACAAGAATGACATCGATATACACGACAACACAGACATCGATGAGTTCCCGAAGGACATCGTTCATGAAGAATCGGAAGGCTGCAGGCACGTTGCGCAACCCGAAAGGCATCACCTGGTATTCAAATAGTCCATATTTTGTACGGAAGGCCGTTTTCCATTCGTCGCCTTCTTTTACTCGTACCAGATGGTAAGCCCCCCGGAGATCTAACTTGGTGTATACGCAAGCGTCCTTCACCTGGTCAAGGAGTTCAGGGATCAGAGGCAGAGGGTAACGATTTTTAACAGTTATCTGGTTCAATGCGCGGTAATTGATACAGGTTCTAAGGTCGCCTTCTTTTTTAGGCACGAAGAACAAAGCTGAGGATGCCGGGGACTTTGACGGGCGAATGAAACCATTGGCGAGGTATTGATCTAAATATTGTCTCAAATGCAGATTCTCTGGTTCAGTAAGGACGTAAATCCTGCTACAAGGGGGTTGTGCACCGGGCACCAGATCGATTTGGCAATCGTACGATCTGTGGGGAGGTAACGTGTTGGCCTGTTCCTTTTGGAAGACAACCTGAAAGTCTTGGTACTCTGGAGGTAGTTGCACGGGGACAGAGGTTACTGATGCTAGATTAATCTTTGGATTTTCTGGGTAGCAGGTTTGTGCACAATCCGGGAAGGTTATTCTCTTTGCTCGCCAATCAATACGAGGATTATGTGTCTCTAACCAAGGGATTCCGAGAATAAGCTGAAACTGTGGAGCCTTGATTAGATCAAACACAACTGCCTCCCGATGGCCATCCGGACCTACAAGTGTAACCTCAGCTTTGGAATGTGTTACCGGTCCAGAGGCAATTTCGGTTCCATCTACTGTGGTGATGACATCTTTGTTGGTTTTAGGACGCAGAGGGAGGTTTATCCTAGAGACCAATTCTCGATCCACATAGTTTCCTATAGCCCCGCTATCGATGTATGCCTTCATAGCATGCAACCGTTTAGGCTGTTCCGGGTCTACGAGGACCATTGGCACAATGAAATGCGAGGTCTGAGAGTTAGTTTTCAAGCTCGGCAAGCGGACCCCTACGCTTGCCGGGCGTGGTCGCTGCCCGAGACAGAGTTTCCATGGATTTTATCAGCGGCTCCTACCACCTTCTTGGGCAGCTTAACCGGGCAATCTCGTAGAAAGTGTCCAGAGGACCCACAATAAAGGCATAATTGCATCTGTCGTCTTCTTTCCCGTTCTTTTTGAGATTTTGAGATTTGCATAGGCTCCGAGCCATCAGCCCCCTTGGGGTTAGCGTGGGACTTGGCCAACACCCGGGTTTCAAACTTGGACCGATCTGCTTTTCTGTTTTGCAGCCTGTGATCCAATTGGACCACTAAGTCTATATATTCAGTGCATTCTTGGGGCGGATTTGTAGGAAGGCTTCGGGTTCTGTAACGCTCACCTGGTTCCCACGGGGGCGCTGGTCTAGTCTGGATTGCTGTGGCCTCTTCTAGCGTGATGCGCAGGACCTGGAACACCGATTGGACAGGACCTCCAAATCGTGCTTGCCTGGCCCGTAGGAATATCCTTCTGCAGATGAGAAAGGGGATTAACAGTCTGCAGAATAGTGTGATAGCTCCCCCCGTTCCCCCTTCGTTCCTCTCTAACTTCCTCCAAACCCCGGTTTAAGCTCACCTTATGGTTTGGAAGGATGAACTCTCCATCCTGCTTCTGGTGCAGGGGCGCGCGTTCGTCCAGTTACTTCACTGGTTTTCAGAATGGCGCTGGCAAAATCCACTTGACTTTCCTGAGCGATGCGCCCTATGTATGAAAGTTCAAAGTTCAAGTGAAGCCCCCTTTATGTTGTCTTTCTAACCTGTGATCTGTATTTTATTTCATGTGCAGAATGAAGGCGATGCGTCGAGGGGTTAAACTGCCGAGGTGAGTAGTGATGAGGGCGATCCCTCTAAATGTCCTTATCATTCCCCAGAAATGTCTCTTGTCCTTTCCCCATAGGGGCCGGGGTACGATACCTGCGAATGGGGCGGCGCCGACCAGAAATGTGGAAGAAAAGCCAGAAGTATTATGGATGTTAATCAGGCTTTCCTTCTGTGTTCCTTCTGCTCACCTTTTGTTTCTTCCTCTCTCCCCTAGGTGCAGAGATGTGGCGTCCGATGCTGACAGCCGCGATGGAGCCAGGAGATGTCTCGAGGACAGGTGAGTGAAGCGTGGCGCTGCAGCGAGCAACACAATGCTTTTAAATGGAAGTCTTTCTTCAGGGATGCTGGCGAGAAGATTCCGGATGCAGGTAAGAAGTTTGAAATAGTCCTTGGTTTTCACCTTTCTCTTCTCTTCCTTCCTTGCAGGTCTTCCAGGTTCGAGGCGGGCGTGGCTGGAGTCCAGGAGCAGGAGCAGACACGGTGAGCGTTGAGCTGCAGGAAGCAGAACAACGCGAAGCATGAGCTGCTGTCTGGGCGTGGCTTAAATAGCCTCCAAAGAAGTCCCAGATATGTATCCTTCCCCAACTAGGTATGTATCCTTCCCTGGCCACGCCCGAGTGAAAAAATAGTCCCTATGAAAAAATAGTCCCTTTCAGGTCTCAGGGAGGCCTGAAGCCTGCAGCATGGTCTTCATCAGGTAAGTGCACAAAACACCTCCCTTTATGAGCCTGGCACCTATGGCGCCAGGACTGATGTCCAACATGAGCCTGGCGCCAAAGGTGCCAGGACTGAGTCCAAAGAGCCCCTATAAGGGGCCGCTGGGCTTTTACCCGAGGGCATGATGCCTGCTTCCGGGGGTGCTGGGCCTGGCCTGGTGCTCCGGGGGTAGGCATCATGACACCAGTGTTACATGGGCAGTAGGGATTTTTTTAAATCACAAAACAAAAAAATAATAAAAAATATATATATATATATATATATATATATATATATATATATTTTAAGAAATAAACATAACAGAAATACACTTACTTTATATCAGCCGAAAATGATTCCAAAAGGAGAAGAAATATCCATCCATTGATGATGTCTAATGAAGAAGTACCATTGACCACACAATTTAGGGAAGAATTAGAAGACAACCAGAGAAGACGCATGGTAGTGGTTGAGAAGAGCATTTATGATACAAAGGTTAAGGTCCATATCTCTGACAAAAGCATGACACTATGTGGAGCAACAAGATGAAGTCTCCATTTGTAATGACAGTGCCACTGCCCATTGAGAGCTAATCCACATCAAATAAGTGAAAGGCAACTACGTGTGTGGGTTCCATTGAATATTTACAATGGCCGACACAAGAAATGCATTTAAAGATTTCCCATTCAGTCCTGATCAAGACATAGACCTCTGAACTATTAAAGAAACTAGTTTCTCGGTTTCTAATTAAATTAGAACAGTTGGAGCTCACTAACTAGGAAGATCATATGAGTTTTCCACTTGTTTTTTAAACTAGTTGACTCATAGTTCTTCTGTATTGAGTTATTGAGGAAATGTTGAAGACAGAAGGGAGGAAGATGTTTGTGTAACAGATCCCTGATGTGCACAGATGGATATTGTTTAATCTTAGAACTTCATGATATTGCACTTTATTCCTCGTTTGATATAGATTGTTGTCTATTTTGTTCTGTTTATCTGGTTGATATGATTAATTTAATATTGTAGGCAGACTGCTCTACCATCTCTGTGCAAGTCAGCTGATATACACCTATTGGCCAGTCACCCTGATGGCTAAAACAAGCTGGACACCTGAAAACCAATGCCGGATGACATTCAGTACAACATTGCCATGGGCCAGCAGGGTGCCCTCGGCATTGCAATCTGTGCCGGTGCATTGCATGGAGGGTGGCCTTTGTCTAGCTCACGGAAGGAAAGAAACAGATCTTGAGTGCCTTGGTGGATGCTGAGTGTGAGGGAGTTTCAGAGTGTGGCAGCCATGACGGAGAAAGAGGTACTTCCAATTTAAGTGTAATTTAGGAAAGGGATCACAAGGAGTAGTACAGAACCTGATGTGAGGTTCCTGTAGTGTGGGTATGTCGGGAGCTAGTGTTGAAGGCAGTCAAGGCATATCTCATGGAGGGCACAGTAGGTGATGCAAATGGCACCAAAGGTGGTATGTCGGACAATGGAAGCCAGTGGAGCACCCAGAGTGCAGGAGTCATGTGTTCCCTGGGGGAGAGTGCAAGGATGAGGCAGGCTGAAGTGTTCTGGGTCTGTCATAGCTTTCTGAGCTGATAGGCAGGGGCGCATATATAAATGAAATAAGAGCAGTTTAAGCACAAGAGGGTGATAGACAACCTTTCTCTTACTCAGGGTAGGATAGGCAAGGGAAGGATTATCTAAGGATGTGGAAATGTAGATGACAGGATATACAAGCAGTGTTCATGTGGTGAGAGAGTGTTCTGTCATGATCCATGGTGCATCCCAGCTTCTTTACTTAGCTGGATGTTGTGGGAGTGGGGTCTCGGGAGCCCATCCAGGGAGTGGGTTGGTGGAAGAGTGCTGTATTACTGCAAATCAGGATACTACTTCCACCAGGATCTAGGAGGAGGTGATTAGCTGCCAGGTAGTGTTTTGAAAGCTGTGTGGCCCAAGGTGAGGTCATGATGGGGAGTAGCCAAGATCTTGTGGATCTTGGAACGGTTGTGGATGTCATCTGTGTTGTAGTAGGAGGACAGGTCACGTGATAAGATAAAGGTGTGGAGGGGGCTCAGGCACAGGTTGAAGGGTTGGGTGGATATTTAGTCTGACTGCAGGACCCCCTTGGAGACAGAGCAGGGGGGAGAGGAGAAGGGTGGTAGAACGATTTGTGAACGGTCAGTAAGGTTAGAGGTGAACAATCTAAATGCAGAGTCCATGATTCCTAGACAGTGGAGTCTATCGATGCGGATGCTGTCGTTGATATTGCCAAAGGCTGCCGATGGCTCAAGGAGGATAAGTGCAGCACAGCTTTCTGAGTCTGCTGTCCTTTGTGGAAGTGTAACCAGAAACCCAAAGCATATGTATGGATGATCAAGGGGACATGCAAACACACAGATAGTCACCATCATCAGTACACACGATCCATGCAAACCCTACTTATGTCACAGCATGCCAATATTGACGTCAAACTTCACCAGACATGAAATGATTGACAGTGGACAACCTTACCTGCTGGCAGAGCTGTTCTGCTGTGATTCCCTCACCACCTCCACCTAACACACTGTGCCTCTGCATTGGTGAATCAAGGGCCAGTGTCTGGCAGAGGGTATGGGGTCTAGGGTGGAAAAAGGGTTCTGTGTGAACCTCTCAGGGAGTGCAGGTACTGGATGAGGCACGATATCTGTAACAACATAGGACATTGGTTTTGACCAACAAAATGAACCAATCATCCAGTCTGCACATATGTACATCCATACAGAGTGTAATATGTACCTGTAATGTGTGAGGCTGTTTCAGTCAAGTTAACCATGGCAGTTGACTCCACTGTGCATGGCTGCATGTCCACTCAGGGAGGCCTCGAGAGGGCAATGACACATCACTCGGAGTGAAAAAAAGATAAAAGAAAAAGTGTCCATCATGGACAGGGTTAAAAAAACAATATGTCCACCCTGGGGTATGGGGCGGGCACATAAGTGAACTAAAAAGAGTCAACAGATAAACAAAAAAATCATCCTCCCTCCATTGCCTCATGGACATCAGGATTCAGGTGGCTGAGGTGGTGTGATTGGTCTGAGACTGCCATCCTGTGGCGGTTCCTCAGGTGGTGGTGGGGGAGCATCCTGTTGCCACATGCCGCAAACCATGGCATTTTTGGCGGGATCAAGAGTACATTGATACACACTGAAATGATTGGCAGTGATTCACATCAGTGGAAGGATGGAGGTCTGTGCATCGTCAATGAGCCCCTACTCTACTCTGACCTTTTCCTGTTGCAGCATCTGGAAGCATGACCTGTACATCTGCTGACACCAAATTTCATGCAGACGGATATGTTGCCATGATCTCCCCAACCACCATTGCAACATTTCCCCCTGCAAGATGTGTGGCTTGTCACAATCATGTGCATCGCAACCATGTTCGCAGGGAGTGCCACATGGAAATGACCAAGGGATGCTTGAGGGCCACTGCTCCATCGAGACTACACATGTGTAATGTACCACACAGAAACATCAATGGCCATCCACATTGTGTCTTGTCTGAAAGACTGCCTCATGAGTCTGTGCAGAGACATTGTTGCTAATTCCATGTCCACTAGCAGCTAGGACCAGGGAATGGATGTTTGTGACACGATGCATACATTGTTGTTATTCTACATGAGTCCTGATTATCTTCCCAAATAGATATGCATGCATGACAATGTGAATGTGTACAATGATATGCAAGCTGCATGCCATTGCTACATGTTTGAGCACTGGCACAGCAGTGAAAGCCATCAGACAGTGATGTGTACTGTGGCACCAACATGTACCATGCAACCATCTCCCTCAATGCAGCTTCGATGATGGAAGTGTGCCCAGTAGCATTCAAGCAGTGCCAATGGATAGCTCCCATCTGCAGCCAACTCTACTCTCACACATATGTGAGCATGCCATGCCAAATTATCATCAGATACAAAATGCACAAATGGTACTCACCAGATGTGTCAACATAGGCGTCCATGCCTCCAACTCCATGCACCTGCTCACTGCTGAGTATTCCACTTGTAACATCTTCGAAAATGAGTCAGCTTCTCCTCCTTTGGCGGCCCCCCTCCAGTGGCCTGGACAGAGGCCAGGTTGCCATTGAGCTAGCCTTAGTCCTTCGAATTAGGTCATCCATCCGCTTGTGGACTTGTTTAGCAGTGTGCATCTCGACACCACAGGTGTTTATGAGGTCTGTGACCTCTTGACACATCCTCATTTTCTGAGCGGGAGTATGGGTGCTGCCAGCTGAATGGTAGAGGTCCACATGGTGTTCCTGCACAAACGCTGTGCGGAATTCAAGCTCCTCATCGGTGAAGCACTTCTTCCTCTGTGGCCCCTTGTCCTTCACCTCTGCCTGATCATGCGGTGGTGTTTCTTACTGCTCTGCAGGGAGTCCCCACTTGGCCTTAGTGGCCTTTGGTGGTGCTGAGATACCTGTAGATCTTGGACCATGTCCTCATTCTGGTGTGGGGTCAAATGTGGCTGAGGCCCACCATGTTCACCCCCTAGGTCTGAAACATGTGTGTTCTCACCACGTCCCTGTCCGCTCCCTTTTTGAGCTTTCCCACTCATGGTGCAGGCAAACTGAAAAGCACACCCAAAAAAGGTAACACCAAAATAAATACAGGCCACCTGATGGATTACATGGATGAGTGGTCCTGCAAGGCTCCAAGGCACCCCAAACCCCAGAAATGTGGTACGCGATACGTAGAGGGCCTCCCAAGAAAAGAAATGCCTGTGCAATTTCGTATGGACACACAAAACAAAAAATGCGGTACACAATAAGTCGAGGGTCTCCAGACAAAAGAAAATGAATATGTGAAACCATATAGGCACCCAAAACCCAAAAAATGCAGTACGCGATGCATAGTGTCCCAACAGGCAGACCAGGAAAGTAAGTGGGGTATGTGATGCGAAATTTTCTCCGTAAATCCTCTGTATCTGTGACTCCTTACACGCAACTGGTAATGCATGTCTACCTCTTAAATCTCCCCATCACTTCTGTGTGACGCGTAGGCGTGCAGCATGTAGTGCGTAGCACATGTTATGTTATGTTATGTTTCTTTGCACTTATATAGCCCCTTTTATATTCCATTGGTATGGTCTGAAGGCTCTGGTAGGTTGAACGCCCTCTGGAACCGAAGTTCAGGTCAATAGAGAGAGTAGAGAGAGATTCAAGGTGCGTGTGAGCACCAGATATGTGTGCAGCTGGTGCGGTATTAGGGTAATAGCTGCTTCTTAGCGGTAGGTGTGGTGGTTGAGAGGTCAGGAGTATGTGTTTGTTCTGGCAGGATTTATCCAGATCGAATGCGGCTGCGTTAGGCCTGAAGAGAACACCTGGCTGGGAGTGGGTAACCAGCAGTGTTAACTTAGAGTGATGGGCACTATGAGGTAGAATGTTGGTATGAGAACAGTTATACCGAATGGTGTCATACTATCTCTGTATTCTAATTAAGATATGTTGTAAGGAAAGAGTAAGCAAGGTGGTGTGTTATGTGATATAAGCTTTTTGAACATTCTCTGCATTTCAGACCTGACTATATATCTCACGCATTTCTATCACCTTTGTGCATCCCAGATGGCTCCATACCCTCGGCTCGCTCGAGGAATGTATAACATTTGTTCTATCCATATAGACTCGATCTATATTCTTCATTCATTCCGTCTGCGCTATGTATTCAGCATCTCTACACTCATCACCGATACGCACTCATCCCCTCCTACGCACATTTGTTCTATCCATATAGACTCTATCTATATTCTTCATTCATTCCATCTGTGTTATGTATTCAGCATCTCTATGCACTCAACCCCTCATATACACTGAACCCCTCCTATGCACTCAACCCCTCCTAAGCACACAACCCCTCCTACGCACATAACCCCTACTACGCACACAACCCCTCCCCGCACTCATCCTCTCCCCGCACCCATCCTCTCCCTGCACCCATCCTCTCCCCGCACCCATCCTCTCCCCGCACTCATCCTCTCTCTGCACTCATCCTCTCTCCGTACTCATCCACTCTCCGCACTCATTCACTCTCCGCACTCATCCACTCCCCGCACTCATCCACTCCCCGCATTCATCCACTCCCCGCACTCATCCACTCCCCACACTCATCCACTCAGTCAACTTCACTCACACACCGAGCTCCTCCAGAAGAGGGGGGTGACACTGCCTTGGTCAGATTTACAAGTAGATTTCATCAGGCCCTTGATTCGCTTCTCTAGGGGAAACAAGTACATGTTAACCCTAACATGCTTGTTTACCAAATGGGAGGAATGTCTCCTTGCCCCAAATTGCAAGGCAGAAACAGCAGCTGCCCTGATGATCAATCACATCTTCTCGCATTTTGGCCTATCCCAAAGGATTGAGTCAGACTGAGGTAGTTACTTCACCAGTGAAGTGATGACAAAGATGTGGGAGATACTTGGGGTAAAAAAGAAACTTCAGATTGCATACCGCTGTGCTCTAGTGGTGGAGTTGAGAGGTACAATACAACCATTGTAAGCATACTAAAAAAGTTTGTGGCAGACTCTGGGTTAAGTTTGGACATCCGTTTACCACTTGTCCTGATGGCCATCATATCTACCCCTTCTTCTGCAACTAAGATGTCTCCTTTTGAGCTGATGACTGGACGAAGGATGGTGCTACCCCTGCATCTGCTCTATAGAACACAGGAGCAGACACTGATTAACGCCTCTACAACTCATGAGTATGTTGAGAAGCTAAGAAAATACCTTCAACATGCTTTTGCGTATGCTCAGCAGAATCTAGAAAGATCTGCAGAGAGCATGAAGACTCAGTATGATCTAAAAACCACCAAAAAGGAATACCAAGTAGGAGAAAGGGCCTACTTGTACAATTTCAAAGGAACCAGACCAAAGACGCACATTTTTGTCTAGCTGGCGGGGACTTTTTGAAATTGTAGACAAAATCTCACCTGTCGCCTAAAGAATCTGCATCCCCAAAGGTGACCCAACAGAAGAGAAATGGGTCCACACCAATCAACCAAAAAGCCGCCACCCCAGGCGCACCCCACAACAAACCGAAGAGCCCAGAGAGAATCAAACAGAGGAGACACCGAAAACACGACAACGAGGAACAGAAGAACCAGAAGGGAGCCAATAGGATTCACGGATCTGATTGTGTAACAGGGAGTACTTTCTCCATTATCAATCGTTTTTATTTTTGTCGCAACCGATTTGTGCTCTCCGCCACAGATTCGCACCGGCCGCGCCCATCCAACAACCTAGGAGGACCGCCCCGGCTGCCCGAAAGGGAGAAACCAAAGGAGGTCCGGAAGCGTTGCTCCGCGCCGTGAAAGGAAGATCCCAGGGAAAGCAAGGAGGTGCCATTCCACGTTTCCGACCAGAGACAACAAGAGGAGCAGGACACACCGCCCTCCGATGGAAGAGGGACCCACACCCGCTGGGCCCTGCCACGACCCAAGGTGAAACCCCACCCAGCCGACCCCCCCTCGACCTGGAAAGCCCAGGAGAAGTCAGGGGAATGTGCGGGACGCACCGACCCACCCAACGGCACCTCCCCCCACCACTGAGCTGCCCCTGCGCAAGAAACAGCAACCAGGGCTCCCGTGCGCACCAGGGCCCCAAAACTGCCCTTAGCAGCAACAACAGAAAAACAGCAGCTCCATCCCGCCTCACACACCCCAGGCAAAATGGAACAAGGGGACACACCGAAAAATATGCCACTGCACTCCGAAACATACATGGAATCAAGCGAAAAAGAAAGCCCGCCATCACTGCAAAAGCCAAAATCCCCTCCAAAATTAAACCGTTCCCACCCCTCCAAAATGCTGCCCCGACGCCAACCCCATCCGTCACTCCGAAACCACTGTGAGCAAAAAGTCCCATACAAACCAACTCTCAGAGCAATCAAAAGCAACCTGACCCTCACTCGCACAGGAAACACGCGCCCATTTCTTTATAAAATGTATCAAGGCGCAGCAGCTCAAAGAGACCCTCCACTCTCTGAGCCAGGTCAAGGAGAACTGTATCCATACTTTAGCCATGAGTCCTGCTGCAAGTAAAACCACCACAGCTGTCAAGACAGCGGCAACCTGAGGAGCTGCAAACCGAACTAAAGAAAGAAATGATAGCAGCCCCCGACACATGTGGAAAAATGGGCTGTGTCGACCGAAGGGAAAAAAATGACCTGCCCAAAACTCAATTGTCAGCGAAAGCCTGCCCACATAGCAATGCAAAGGAGTTACGCCAGCAGCGACAATACCCACACAGGACATCCTCTGCCACAGGTTGGCCCAATTCAAGACCCAAAGAAGAAATCAAACAGTCCAAAACACATAGGCCGGAGCCGCAAGCTCCCAGAAACATGCCACTCCAGCTGCCAGCCACAAACTCCCCCCAGGAAGGGACAAGTAGGTGCGAAGTACCAGCCCGAAAAACTCTGAATGGGCCAGGACAAAGAGAGCCCACATGCCCACCAGGCACCCGTCTGTGCTCCAGGCTGGGACAACAGCAGCCCCGGGAAACCCACCCGTCAAGTGTGAAAGGGCAACAAAACATAACTTACATGCTAAGGCCCCTCACTCTGTTATCTGCTGCCTCCAATACAAGACGCTACATGACTTCCTCCTGCATTTGTGCCTTTATATTTGCCTCCTCCTGCCCTGTATTGCCTCCCACCTCACCATCTGCTGCTGTCTGGTCGAGTGTAAGTGCCTGCTGCCCACCGGTACTACCTTGGAGTGCCGGCTGTCCACTCACTGCCTGTGCTCTTGTCACAGTCCTGTAAGGCCCTGTGACCAACTTGTCTGCAGTTTTTTGACTCCCACCTCTCTATTCCAAAACCACAGCTCCACAGCCCATTGTCAGGACCAGTTAGCCCACCCCTGACTCAAGGGTCGCATTGTCTGCTCCAACCTCCGCACCATCGAGCAGCACCCCAATGGCAGTGAGGCAGAGGGCTGTCAACGTTAACTCCACCAAAGTTGGCATCTTGGTGGATCGGGCCCTGGTAAATTATGATGCACTCTTCAACCCAGTGATGCAGCTTAGAGCTTAAGGATATCATCAGATCTGGGTGCTTATCACGGCTGCCATCAATGTGGAGGGGAAGGCAGTCCATTCTGTTAAGATCATCCGTAAGCACTGATAGAACCTCAAGACCCAGAGCCATATAAGGTGGTGGCAGCCCTCGAGGCAGGTGCCACCATTGAGGAGCAGCATGCAGGCCTCTATAGGATGTCATCCGCCCAACTGCAGAGGTTCTACCCAGCACTCCACACCCAGATCTGTGATTGGCAAGCATGCCTGGAAGCTGCTGGCGAGTACCCATGTGGTGCACTGCTCTACAGTATACGTGTGTTGCATTGATCTACTGCGGCATACAGCCTCCTAGCAATGCTGGCCATAAGTGATGGCAGACATCTGTTGATTGGACATGTGTTGGAATGTGGACTTTGGGTCTTGGTGACTTGGTGCACTCGTGCATATGCAATGTGAATTGATGAGAACAAGTTCTCTGACAGTATGGATGCCAGATTATGATGTTTGGCCATGTGAGAGACATGCATGCAGAACACCTCTCTGGGTTTACATTTGCAAGTGAAGGCATCCACTCTCATCAGCTGAGAGTGACTCATGTGTATGGATGTCTGTAATTGCCATGTTGGTGCATTGACCTCTCAGGGACGGGGATGTGATCAGTCATCACACTGCATGGAAAGCCACAGCTGGCGTGTGATCATGCCATTTTTGTGCTGGGGGCAACAGCATAAGCATGTGTATCTCAGCAATGTGTGCCTGTACGTGTTGCAGGTGTTGTGATACCTCTCCACCTGCTCGCATGGCCATGCTGTACATATTCAAATCATGACTGGCTTGTGGGATCCAGCATATAACTGAGTGTCTTGACACCAATGTGTTGCCAGCAGTACCCCAGATCAGCTATGCCTTCTTGCATTGAGTGGTTGCCCACCCCACCACACTGCCAAGGAACTCAATGCCCTCCCCTGTGCCCCGCTGTTCTGCAATCCAGGACCACACTGCAGGGGGGTGGGCTTTGTTAGGGTGCTGGTCCATGGTCCTCTTGTGCCCATCGTGATCCTTTGAAATCCTTTGGAATGTGGTGTGATGGTGGAACATGGGTATGCATGGTAGGCCCAGAGAGCTGGCTGGCTCTGGAGGTCTGGAAGGACTACAATCTGATATGTACTCCTGTTGTGTATATGATATGAGGAGGCATGAAACTTTTGGAGAGTCTACCTGCTCTGTCACCCAGGTAAACACTTTACAAGTCGACATAGTTGCCTTACTCTGGCCTACTGTTGACAGTGTGTAACCATCCTGTCTGCCCGCCACTTGGTTCCCGCTGACACAACCAGGCTCAGCACATCCCCACGATGGACAGAGGCAATTCATCATGCAATGTGCCAACAGACCTTTGTCAGCCGGGGGCACTCTTCTGACCGGGCAAGTACATTTGTGGCCCAGGAGGGCACCTGGCTGTCAAATGACCCTCAATGACTTGCACTGCAACAGCAGGTCAGTCTGTGCATTTGTCTTTCTGCAATCCACAGGTACATTTGCACACTTAGATCATCTTGGGTTGGACTTCTTGTCTAGCTGCGGTCGTTGAGACATGCATTTACATACCACCTGCGTTGTGACGGTGTTGAATGGAGGGCATGCCCCTCAGGGTGTGCCACCTTACATGGGTTTCTCTCCCACCCAAGCAGTACTGCAGTAGGCCAGCAGTTTCCCAGTGGTTATGTGAGAGTACAGGGATGGTGGCATGGACAAAGAGCTTAGGCTACACACAGTGAATGTGTTCCCACGTGGTTCATGCACTTGCACTTCTCAGCTGAGCTTGTTTGTCAACTGCAGTATGGGGTGACAACAGTTCCAAAGGGTTGCAGGCTACCCTTCACCATACCAGTGGTTGGGCAGCAGCCACACCCTTCTAGCAAGATTAGTGCCTGGGCTCTTACTCCCACCCATCCAGCTGGGATGTTGGTGCATGCATGACCAACAGGCACACCCAATCTTTAGTATTGGTCCATCCACGGACACTGAGGTCACACAGACAGGCCCAAGGGTGTGATGCTCATTCCAGGATGGCTACCTGAGCATCTGTCACCTGGCTATGTACTCAAATCAGAAGTGGAAGAATGCAAGATTTGGGCATTTCACTTGTTTGGATCCTCAATACTTGTCCAGTAGTCACTCAGTACATCGAGTGACGTGAGTAGTCCACAGTGCACTGTGCCATTAATTCATACAATTGCGGACACGGGGCATATAGCGTAAAGTTGCATCTTCCAAGCACCACTCAGAGGTTCCAAGTCTTTTTGATGGGGTTCAACCCAGAGACGGTGTTCTGTCACTGGCAGACCCCAGCACAGTCTTTGTGACTGAAGGCCAGACCCTGGATGGTAGCATTATTGCTGCCACTGCCTCATGGCCACACATCCATCTGTTCTGTCGGCAGTTCCTTTGGCCATGCACAACTGCCCATGTGGCTGGGTCTGGCCTTCCTGATGGCCTGAGTAACAGCTGGCCCAGCTGTGCCTCACATTTATTGTCATGATGTCTACCCCGGGCAGCTGGACCAAGCCCATCCGCCCCGGAAGCAGGTATCCGGACATTTGTTTAAACCTCAGAAGCCCCGGCTAGGGGCTGTCTGGGTTCAGTCCTGGTGCCTTAGGCGACAGGCTCATAGTAGGAATCAGTCCTGGCGCCTAAGGCGCCATGCTCATAGTCATCACTTACCTCAGGCAGACCATGCTGCACATGCATCCAGGCCAATGTGAGACCTGGAAGGGACTATTTTTCCACAAGGACTACTTTTCACTCTGGTGTGGTTCTAGGGACTTCTTAGCTGGGACTACTTTCAAAGCTATTTAAGCCACGCCCTATCTACAACACACGCCTCGCGTTATTCTGCATTTATCAGCGTAACGCTCACCGTGCCTGCAAACCTGCATCCAGTCTTCTGCCACGCCCCTCTCGAACACGGAGCCTCTAGGGGAGAAAGGAAAATTGGAGAAGAGGTTAGATTACGGACTTTAATCTGATTCCTTACCTGAATTCGGATCTTGCATCACTCCAAGCCTGAAGGGACATTCTTCCGGCACGCGTCGTATCCCAGCTGCAGCGCCGCTCCATTTGCACCAGCCCACAGCATCTCCGACTCTGCGCTGCCTCCGTCACTTTTTCCAGTGATTTTCAACATCTGGGGAAAAGACAAGAAATAGCAAGGCGAGCCTAAAGAGACTAAAAAGACAATCAC
This sequence comes from Ambystoma mexicanum, assembly GCF_040938575.1. Classification (NCBI taxonomy): domain Eukaryota; kingdom Metazoa; phylum Chordata; class Amphibia; order Caudata; family Ambystomatidae; genus Ambystoma; species Ambystoma mexicanum. The sequence continues at coordinate 70,932,686 of NC_090925.1, forward strand.
TTATATTACAAGACTTATTTATGTATTTATTTACTTATTCGCATTTGTTAAGCGCACATCAGACCGAAGGCATTGTGGCGCTGGTTACAGTGTTTCTTAAACTTAGTTACAGACAGTTGTACCCTTGGTTACATTGGGCAGTGGTTATGCTTCAGTACGTGTACATAGAGAACACGAGAGTGGTCAGGTGCACAAGTTAGTTGAAGAGAGCAGTTTTAAGTTGTTTCCGGAAGGAGAGGAGGGATGTTTCTGCTCTGAGGTTGGTGGGCAGTGCGTTCCAAAGCTTTGGTGCCAGGTAGGGGAAGCCTATACCTCCTGCCTTGGATCTATTGATGCGTGGTATGGTGAGATGGTTGGTGTATGTAGATCTGGTTGGTCTTATGGACTGGGATCTAGTCAGGGTGTCGGATAGGTAAGATGGTGCTGTATGGTTGATACATTTATGCGTCGTGGTGAGGATTTTGAAAGCAATCCTATCCTTGACTGGGAGCCAGTGGACAGCTTTCCTGGCTAGGGTGATGTGCTCTCTTTTTGGTATGCTGAGCGCTGCTCTGAGAGCGTTATTTTGGGTGGTTTGGGGCCTTGCTAGGTTGTTCTTGGATGGGCCGGCTAGGAGCGCGTTGCAGTAATCCAATTTAGCTCCAATGGTGGCTCTTGCGATGGACAGGCATTTATCTTTTGTTAGGAATGGTTCTATTGCATTGATTAGTTTAGTGCTCAATGTCGAGGCCGAGACTATTGCGCTTACTTGTTTATCCATAGATAGGGTGGCATCTATGTGAACTCCTAGTGTTTTGACTGATGATAGGACTGGGATAGTGCAGTTGTCTATGTTAAAGTTAATGTAAAGTGGGTTGAGGTTGGCGAGGGTGGTCTTCTGGCCTAAGATGAGGATTTCAGTTTTGTCCCCATTCAAGCAGAGGCCAATAGTGGCCATCCAGGCTTGTATGGTGGAGTAGATTAGTTGAAGGGCGGTGGAGTCTTGATGATAGTTACCAGACAAGGACAGAAGTATCTGCGTGTCGTCGGCGTAATTCGTGTAGGTGATCCCCATAGCGTCCAGTTTGTCGAATAGGGGCTTGGTAAAGAGGTTGTATAGCGTTGGGGCCATGTAGGAGCCTTGAGGAACCACGCAGTGGATGATGGATGGTGCTGCATGAGCTGTGTTGGAGAAAACTTTCATGGCTCTGCCTTGTAGGAAGGAGGTTACCCATGAGGCAGCGTCCTTGGAAAAGTGTGCTGCATGTGTTAGATGGTTGGTGAGAGTGTTGTGATCTACTAGGTCAAATGCTGCTGATAGGTAGAGGAGGAGGAGGAGAGCAGGCTTGCCTTTGTCGAGGATGTTGGTGATTTCGTTTTTTAGGTCTAGAAACGCGGTTTCAGTTCCGTGTCCCTTACGGAATCCAGATTTCCTTTTACCTAGGATTGCTTTAGATTCCAGGTAGTGTTCGATCTGTATATGGGCGGCTTTGTCAAGTAATTTTAGGAGGAATGGACCTGTGGTTATGAGACGATAGTTGTTGGGGTTCGCCGGGTCAAGTGTAGATTTATTTAGGAGGGGGCGCACCCAGGCCTCTTTGATGGTGTCTGGGACTATGCCGGACCTAAATGATGCGTTAATGAACGTAGTGAGGAGAGGTACGAGCTGCTCAGCACATTCTTTGATGATTTTTGGGGGGCATATGTAACCCTTACAAAGTGAGGGTTTGAGATTTTTAAGGATGTTGATGACCTCAGTTTTGGAGATTTCGGTGAAAGTGAACTTGGGTATGTGGTTGGTTTTGACACTATGTTTCATATGTGCGTGTGAACTTTTCTTGGGTAAGGAGTTGTAGTGGTGTGATGTATTTTTTTTGGAGGAGGTTTATTTTTTCTTGCATGGCTGTTTGTATGCCTGTGCACCAGGCCTCGACCTTGATGATCTCGTCTGGGCAAGTGGGAGGTATGGTAAGTTCTTTAAAGATACAGAATAGCTCTTTAGATTGATTGCTATGTTGCAGTTGTGGTCAGAGATCCAATCTAGGGTGCGTCCTTTAGCGTGTGTGGACGCTACGATTCTTTGAGAGAATCCTAGGTTGTGGAGGTCCTTGGATAGAGATAAGGCAGCTTTGTCCTTGAGGTTGTTGAGTCCTAGGTTTAAGTCTCCTAAGAGGAGTGATTTCGTGGATTCTTTAATGTTGTTTCCTACGAGGTGGTTAATTTGGCCTTGGAAGTTGGTGGAGGGGCCAGGTGGACGGTAGATAGTATGAATATTAATAGTACAGTTAGGCAATGGTGCTAGTTTGATGGATAGAATGTCAACATTTCCCTCCTCTTGGTGTGGTATGGTTCTAATGGGTAGGGTTTATTTGTGTATAAGGGCAACCCCCCCTCCTGTTTTGGTCATTCTGTCTTGTCTGATGATGGCATACCCTGGAGGTAGGGCTAGAGCGATGGCAGGGCCAGACGCTTGGTGAAGCCATGTCTCGGTAATGGCTAGTATGTCTAAGTCATTGGAGGTTAGTAGCTCATGTACTTCTATGGCGTGGGCATTGAGGGATCTAACATTGAGGAGAGCGCACTTGTATGGAGTATGGTCGGAGTTCTGTGGTCCTAGGGTGAGAGGATTAGGTGTAGCGGTAGCGTTAATTGGGGCGCAGGGATTACTGCTGGGTATATTGACTGTAGACCTACTACTGTGGTATGAGGTAGTGTTCCTTTGATAGTGTGGTGTACTAACTTTCGTGGTACGTGAGCTAAGTCTGTAGTTTCTGAGTGTTATGTGTGCAGTATTGGCCTGATGTAGGGAGGGAGCTGTGCGGGCTTTGAGTCTGACTAATCTGAGTTTTGTGTCTGGTGTCAGTGCCATGAGTTGTAGTGGTGGTGTGGGCGTACGTATACGGTCCATTATAGTTGGGTGTCTCTGTGAGTGTTGGTCGTGAGAGTGGTGCTCTCTGTTGTTGCTGAGTAGTGTGATCATGAGGGTTAGTAGCGCACACAATAGACAGGTGTGGAGGAGCGAGGAGAACATACTGAGCGTGAGTTAGATACATGGGGCAAACTATCACAATGCTGGCAGGCTATCACAATGCTGGCAGGCTATCACAATGCTGGAAGGCTATCACAATGCTGAATGCACAATGGGAAACGCTATGCATTACCATTTGCAGGCAAGCGGTGGTGACTTACGATTGCTCTGCCTTCCGTATAGTAAGACTGTGCGCATTGTAGTCCATAGTCATTGGCTCAAGTGTCAGAGTTCATAGATGAGTGCCCTCGTTAGAAGAGAACAGGACTGCAAGAGGGATCAGGGATTCCACAGTGATAACGAGGGGATATGTGCCCGGTTTGAAGGGAGACAGGCGATAGGTGGCAGGGCAGCGTCTTGCACTGTAGCGCAGTGGCGGACAGGGGCAGACAGGAGGGGCCTTTGGCTCACGGGCCTAAGGCTGCTGAGAGCCGGCTTCCGCCTCCGGTCCTCTGCACCAGTGATTATGCAGATCTGGTTGCTAGGCAACCGAGGGGAACGCTCCTGGTGCGTTCGCGATGGCGGCCATCTTGCCGCAGTGTCGCTCATCGGGTTTCCTTGCGGGGTGGCGTGGGCAAGGTGCGGCACAGGGGAGCAGGCCCTGTCGTGGTAGGGGCTGGATGGCTCCTGGATGATGTGGCGGATGCCGATTCAGTAATGTAGGGCCGGAGGGCAGGCTGCTTGATGCGCATCGCGATCAGCTGCTCCTGCAGCCTGATACAGCGTGGGCACACAGAGCTGCCTCTGGGTGGATGCAGCATGGCTCCTGCCCATGAGGATAGTGGGATGAGGGGCAGACAGGAGGGGCCTTTGGCTCACGGGCCTTAGGCTGCTGAGAGCCGGCTTCCGCCTCCGGTCCTCTGCACCAGTGATTATGCAGATCTGGTTGCTAGGCAACCGAGGGGAACGCTCCTGGTGCGTTCGCGATGGTGGCCATCTTGCCACAGTGTCGCTCGTCGGGTTTCCTTGCTGGGTGGCGTGGGAAAGGTGCGGCCACAGGGGAGCAGGCCCTGTCATGGTAGGGGCTGGATGGCTCCTGGATGATGCGGCGGATGCCGATTCAGTAATGTAGGGCGGGCGGGCGGGCTGCTTGATGCGCCTCATGATCAGCTGCTCCTGCAGCCTGATACAGCGTGGGCACACAGAGCTGCCTCTGGGTGGATGCAGCAGGGCTCCTGCCCATGAAGATAGTGGGCTGAGGGGCAGACAGGAGGGGCTTTTGGCTTGCGGGCCTTAGGCTGCTGAGGGCCGGCTTCCGCCTCCGGTCCTCTGCACAGGTGACTATGCAGATCTGGTTGCTAGGCAAACGAGGGGAACGCTCCTGGTGCGTTCGCGATGGCGGCCATCTTGCCGCAGTGTCGCTCGTCGGGTTTCCTTGCGGGGTGGCATGGGCAAGGTGCGGACACAGGGGAGCAGGCCCTGTCGTGGTAGGGGCTGGATGGCTCCTGGATGATGCAGCGGATGCCGATTCAGTAATGTAGGGCGGGCGGGCTGCTTGATGCGCCTCGCGATCAGCTGCTCCTGCAGCCTGATACAGCGTGGGCACACGGAGCTGCCTCTGGGTGGATGCAGCAGGGCTCCTGCCCATGAGGATAGTGGGCTGAGGGGCAGACAGGAGGGGCCTTTGGCTCACAGGCCTTAGGCTGCTGAGGGCCGGCTTCCGCCTCCTTACCTGATTATCACCAGAGGCTTTATCCTTCAATATGCCGCATCTTCTTACGCTGCATCTAGGAAAAAAGGAAAAGACAATGAGCATAAACTCACGCAACTTTACAGGATAGTTTGGGTGATATAGACTCTTACCTGAACGCCGCCAGCAACCTCCAGACAGAATTTGTCACCGCAAATCAACAGGGAAGTGCAAGAGTGAACATTGGACATTTGAACTCTTTAAACTTGGCAAACTCCAGACTCAATAATCGTCCAGAACTCCAGCACCTAAAACCAGTGAAGTAACTGGTATCTACGTGCCCCTGCATGCCACGCAGGATGGAGAGCTCACCAATCAAAAACATAAGGTGAGGACACTGACTGGGAATATCGGAGATGGCAAGTGGGGAGAGCGGGAGGCGGGAGGGGGGTCTGCATTCACACCCACGGGGCTAAATACCTTTCTCCATCTACAGGAGAACATTTCTACGAGTCAAGCTTACAAGACTAAGGGGGTCCGTCCAGACGGTCATCTTTGCCCTATGCTTCACGCTGGTGGAGGCCGCAGCTGTCCGGGTTCGATCTACGCCCCCGTGGGAACCAGGTGAGCGTAACATTTATCTGCAGCAGGGCTCCTAGGACCCCCCGTAGTGCATGCATTGTATTCTGTATTAGGTGTCTCCCTGTGTGAAGGACATGTGGCATCGGAGCTTGAGGGGCTCCTCCGTGTTGGTTCCCGTGGCACTAGATCAGGTGTGGGAGTACAGGCCTAGATGCTGTGGGAGTGGTCGAGCAATGCAGGCAGTTGAAGGGCCAGGCTGGACACAGGCCCCACTAGGTGTTGCAGGGAAGTGCTAGTGTGGCTCCATAAGGCAGATGAGTGCCACGCCCTCTCCAGGGGGTATTGCTATGCTCCGTCAATGGCATGGCCCAGTTGTGCACATTGTGGTCACACCCTTATGTGCCACTGTGTAGGCTATGGCTTGCAAGTGTCCCTGTCCCATGTGTGACTCCTTCTGGCCGTACTGTTTGTAGCCTTTCCCACACTACATGTGCATGCATGCAGACAAGGTGATTATGGGAGACATGCAATGGTTTTAGTGAGACATGTGCCAGAATTGTCAGGTACTGGGAATTGTTTAGCTCCTGGTAACAGCGTAGGGGAGCCTGGTCAGTTTGCAACAAACTGCCAGGCGCTTTGATTGACTCCACAGGCAAGGGGTGACATGCAAACACAGCAAAGTGATAATTAGGCCCTGATTCATGGAATTATTTGTGTGTAAAACAGGGATTTGTGTGCCATTCTGCCCACACATCCCTGTTTGATGAATGGGGATTTGAGGGAAGAATGGCACGCTAGACCCCCTTTTACACAAAAATAATTAAATGAATCAGGGCTGTAGCCTGTTGTTTTGCGAATGAGTATTATAGAGATTGAAGCATATAAGTGACAAAGATTTCGAGATCAATAATATAAATATGAATAATATTTACTGGGCAAACAAGTTATGGTTGGCATCTTCACACAAGTTGGATTTGCTCTGCACGATGTGCATGCTCCTGCGTAAAGAGTGATGCCAGATACCCAGGAGTTGTTTTTTACTCCAGGTCAACAACTCTGAATTTCGACCCCTGGCTGGCTGCAGTTTACAGTTGGGTCTCTTTGACATTGCTATTGTGTCATGTCATGTTTCTTACAATGTGTTTGTGGCCACACGTAAATGTGATTTATGTATGTGTCATGACTGTGACTCATCATTGCCCCCACATTTGTGTGTTATGTTATGTTATGTTATGTTATTTTGCACTTATATAGCGCCTTATATACCATTGGTATGGTCTGAAGGCACTGGTAGGTTGAACGCCCTTGGGAACCGAAGTTCAGATCAGTAGAGAGAGTAGAGAGAGTCAAAAGGTGCATGTGAGCACCGGGTATCTGTGCAGCTCATGCGGTGTTCGTGTAATAGCTGCTTCTTGTGGTGGTTGAGAGATCAGGAGAATGTGTTCGTTCTGGCAGGATTTATCCAGAACGGATGTGGCTGCGTTAGGCCTGAGGAGAACGCCTGGCTGGGGGTGTGAAACCAGCAGTGTTTACTTAGAATGATGTGGAGTAAGGGGCGGATGTTGGTATGAGAACAGTTATACCGAATGGTGTCATAGTATCTCTGTGTTCTAGTTGAGTGGTGATGTAAAGGAGAGAGTAAGCGTGGTGGTGTGATATGATGGGTTATATGCTCTTTCAAACGTTCTCTGCATTCCAAACCATACTATATACGTCATGCTATTCTATGCGTGCCAGTCTATTCCGTGCACTCCTATTCATTCCATGCATCCCAGTCTGGTCTATACACTCTGGTCTGCTCCACGCACTCATGTATTCCAGTCTGCCCCATGTGTTCCAGTCTGCCCTGCGTGTTCCAGTCCGCCCCTCGCGTTCCTGTCTGCCCCACGCATGCACTCTTGTCCGCCCCACGCATGCACTCTTGTCCGCCCCACGCTCTACGCATTCAGCAGCTCTACGTACTCACCCTGTCTACGCACTCACCAGTACTGGATGCAATCTGCGCTCATTCGTTCTACGTACTTGTCCACTCTACGCTACACGTCTGTTCACTCTGGTCACTCGTTCGCTCCAGGCACTCGTTTGCTCCAGGTACTCATCTGCTTTATGCCCGCACACATAATTCACCTGTTTTACGCACTCACCCCTTCTGCGCACTCACCCTCTCTGCGCACTCACCGCCTCTGCGCACTCGACCCCCTCTGCGCACTCGACACCCTCTGCGCACTCGACCCCCTCTGCGCACTCAACCCCCTCCATGACAACACACCAACACGACTCCGACCTTGAACCATTCTAAGCCTTAACCGACCAGGGTCACACTAGATAACTTGAGAATAGCTATTGTCCACCCAGTCCCACACCGAAAGATTAGGATCAGACGCACCTACCAATCCAAACTATACCCAATAGGATACAGCTGGATCAGCGCAACATTACCAAAGCGAGTCGGCCACAAGGAACCAGCAACATTCCAATCCACAGGTATACAACTGTAACAGAACCATAAGCACCTGAATCAGGATACAGACCCCACTATCCCAATCCTCAATCTTTCACATACTTAAACCCACACAAACCTCACAACCACCTCTCTCCCAGCAATCTGCACGTACTTTACCACACCGCATCAACAACACATTAACTTCAACCACAGCACTCGAGGCCTTCACCCGATCCGATACTAGCACCAAAGCCCAGCACTCGGTGTATACCGAGCTGAAGCTTCCAATTGCATATCACCTCTCCCACTCTCCTCCTCCCCCTCTTCCCAACTAACCTTACCCAGCCTCCCTGTTTGCAGATCCGCCAGGGGACCAATTCCGTTGGTGACAGTGCTCTATACAAGTACCGCTAACATAACATAACATAGGTTTCAATAACAAGATTTGTAATGAAGTAGTCATTTTAGGTGAAGAATGTCCGCAGTGATTTGCCCGCAATATTAGATTGGTTGGGCTTTAGAATTCATGTATTGAGAATTCATTTATTGAACAGATAATTTGCATGTAGCCAGACGGCTTGTCCAGAACGGGCACCAACCCAATACCCATTGTGGAGGAGCCAAGCCAGCCCAGTTAAAACACCAAGCGCTCCCTCAGATGCAGCATGCAGCCGAAGGAGCATTCCTGAGCTGGCTGTAACCATACAGGGAAACGTGGTACGCGGTTTTCCTTTGACAGTTCAGTACCCAATGCAAATGCGCAATGGGCTATAAGGCCTGGGAGGTTTTGCTTCCACACCCTTGCATCGCCCATTGGCAATACTGGCAATCATGCCAGTATTCATGCCAATGAATCATGCCAATTGCATGGGCGTGTGTGTGTGTGGCTGTTGCTCGTCGCCTGTGCTGAAGTAATGTTACTGTTTATGTTGTGTAAGCCACACATGCTTTGACACTCTTGACTGAGGTCAACGTGCTTTGTCCGCTTTCCCCCAGTTGCTGCAGCTGGTGAAGAGGGTGGAAGCAGTGCAGTGGAGTGGATACGCTGGGCCAGGGCTTCCAGACCAAGGATCAGACCCCAACCATTCACTGTCAATGCCTCCTCTTCTGAGAGCGATGTGGCTGAGGGAGTGTCTGTACCATCGGGTGAGGCTGTTGGGGCAATTCTCAGGAGGTGATAGTGGTGGGGACACCTCAGCAGTAGTGGGACACGGTGCTAAGAAAACTGGGGCCATCAGTGAGGGAGGCCGCAGTGGAGTGATCAGAGGGGATGGAGGTGGAGGAGCGGCCCATTGCAACCCAGCCCAAGGGGTCAGATTGGGGCATCAAGGCTAGTGCTAAGGCTACACCCCTGGCCCAGAGGCATGATGATGTGTAGTCCACCGTGGAGGGTTCTGTGAAACCTCCTGTCCGGGGCCATCGGCTGTGGCAGTGGCCACCTTTCTTGTATTCCTCAACCACACTGATGCCCTGCTTGGAGCCGATAAGTCCCTCCAATTAGACGTGCAGCCCTTGCTGGCAGGTATTGCCAGGCAGATGGAAGCTATCCGTGATGCTGAAACATCTTCCCACAATGAGCTTGTACAGCATCATGGGCAGTTGTGTGACTACGTGGGCCAATTTGAACCACATGCACTGCTGTTGGGTTGTCTGTTTGGGCTAGACACAGCAATGATCCCCTCATCCACTTTCTCCTCTGGACCCCTTTTGTCCTCCATGCAGGCATGCCTGACACCTACCAACACAGCCCCCTGTGCACCAGTCCTACCACCAACGCCCTTTCTGGTTGTGCCTTCGTTCCTGCCTCAGGTGGAGTCCCTGAGACAGCAGATGGGGTGGTCACTGTGCCTGGCCGGGGACAGACACAGGAACATGCAGTGGATGGAAGGCTGGCACATCGGGCAGTGCAGGTGCCGTATGCCCCCGACGAATGTCATCTGGTCAGTGGGTGTACCTCTGCAGCTTGCACTCTGCCCGGCAGCAGCAAATGGTGACTGTGAGTTGGCAGATTTGTACAGGCAATTCCACCAGGCGGAGGCAATTGGCACATGTGCGGCAGGAGGAGCAGAGCGGAGCCATACAGACTATGACCTCTGTGTTTGGTCGCTACCAGAGGCAGCTGGTGGCAGAGAGAATGCGGGCGAGGGAGGCTGTGGTGATGGTGGCCAGGGCTGAGTTGGCGCCGAGGCGTGCTTTGAGGCAGGTTGCCATCCTGGAGGATGATTGCAGGTTGGCAGAGGAGTCTGAGAGACCTATGGTGGCCACCCTGCAAGCTCTCCAGGCTAGAACGTGGTCCGTCTACAAGCAAAGGATGTAGATTGTGACTCTACCCTGGTCAAGGTGTTGTCAGAGATTGGAGATGTGTAGCCCGCTGTCTTTACATATAATTATATAGCATTAGGATTTTTGTGTGTTCATCCCTGGACAGTTTTACCCTTCCCATCATTTTATTGTAAATAGTTCATTTTCAATACACGTTTTAATTTAGTTAATTCCACGCTTCTTGTAGTCTCTTTGTTTTAGTGCACATTTGCTTTTTTCATAGTTCATAGTTTTTTCATAGTTCTCCTAGTGCATACGTTCTGTGTCAGTCATGTGGATTGTGGCGTCACTGTGTGAGTCATGTTCTTACTGTGATGTTTGCTGGGGGATGTGTGTTCATGTGTTTGACATGCAGGAGTGGGGCCATCAGGCAGCTGGAGGGGGCACAGGATGGTTATCAGATTCAATTCCATATGCAGGGTCACTGCGTGATTGGTGTCATCAGTGTGCTGGTGTTGTTGGAGTGAAGTATTGTCTTGTGTGTGCAATGGTGTACATACAGGTATGGTTGTGGTGATATGTGAGATGTCTCATGATGGTGTTTGGGGTCTCTCATTGGTGATGGATACTCACTTGTTCATGTGTATTGCCACGTGTTCCGCATGGTTTCGTTGTGTGTTGTATTTGGTGTCAGCCCATTCGCTTCTGCACATTCACTGCTGGAGGTGGAGTTTATTGAACGTTGATTTCTTTTCTGGTCCACTGATGTTTTAGTGTTCCTTTAGCACTTGCTTGACAATGTGTATGTGAGCAAACTTCTTTCACTGTTGTGGGTATTTGGCATTGTGCGTGTTGAGGTACAATGTGGTCTCACTGTGGTTGAGTGGGCTACAATCATCAGTAGATTGCTGTTCCCCTCCCAAGGTACAGCCACCCACCCGCACACATCTACAATCAGCCACTACCTGCTGTCATATCGTCCATCACCTCTGCCACTGGAATGCAGCGGTGTCCTATGATTGAGTCTTCAGTCCAGCTGAACACATTATCAGACTCCTTGACTTGCACTCTCTCTGGTCACCTCTATATCACCGAACCACAAGCCTGTTCTTGTCATGAGCACTGCTCCCGAGAAGCCAAGTCAAGCCCAGCATCCCCGGAAGCAGGCTGTTTTAGTGCACATTTGCTTTTTTCATAGTTCATAGTTTTTTCATAGTTCTCCTAGTGCATGCGTTCTGTGTCAGTCATGTGGATTGTGGCGTCACTGTGTGAGTCATGTTCTTACTGTGATGTTTGCTGGGGGATGTGTGTTCATGTGTTTGACATGTAGGAGTGGGGCCATCAGACAGCTGGAGGGGGCACAGGCTGGTTATCAGATTCAATTCCATATCCAGGGTCACTGCGTGTTTGGTGTCATCAGTGTGCTGGTGTTGTTGGAGTGAAGTATTGTCTTGTGTGTGCAATGGTGTACATACAGGTATGGTTGTGGTGATATGTGAGATGTCTCATGATGGTGTTTGGGGTCTCTCATTGGTGATGGATACTCACTTGTTCATGTGTATTGCCACGTGTTCCGTATGATTTCGTTGTGTGTTGTATTTGGTGTCAGCCCATTCACTTCTGCACATTCACTGCTGGAGGTGGAGTTTTTTGTACGTTGATTTCTTTTCTGGTCCACTGATGTTTTAGTTTTCCTTTAGCACTTGCTTGAAAATGTGTATGTGCGCAAACTTCTTTCACTGTTGTGGGTATTTGCCATTGTGCGTGTTGAGGTACAATGTGGCCTCACTGTGGTTGAGTGGGCTACAATCATCAGTAGATTGCTGTTCCCCTCCCAAGGTACAGCCACCCACCCGCACACATCTACAATCAGCCACTACCTGCTGTCATATCGTCCATCACCTCTGCCACTGGAATGCAGCAGTGTCCTATGATTGAGTCTTCAGTCTAGCTGAACACATTATCAGACTCCTTGACTTGCACTCTCTCTGGTCACCTCTATATCACCCAACCACAAGCCTGTTCTTGTCATGAGCACTGCTCCCGAGAAGCCAAGTCAAGCCCAGCATCCCCGGAAGCAGGCTCAAGACCCTCGTCCCCGGCTCCAGCAAACCCCTATTGGGGCCCTTTGGACCATGTCCTGGCGCCTCTGGCGCCAGGATCATAAGGAACCTCAGTCCCGGCGCCAGGGGCGCCGGGCTCATAATTCTTGCAAAGGTGCTTGGGTGGACCTACCTGTAGCAGACCATGCTGCATACTCACCTTTGCAAATGCTGGCAGCATGAAGTCCCCAGCCTTCTGCTGGGAGGAACTATTCCCTGAACTGGGACTACTTTCTTACCTGGGTGGGGCTGGTGCCACTCCTTAGCTCTGGAACACAGGAACTCTTTTACCTGGGTGAGGCTGAGGAAGAAGACAACCAATCACTCCAACACTATTTAAACCACACCCGATTGGGAAAACGTGCTTCGCGTTATTCTGCATCTGCAGCAGGACGCTCACCGAGTCAGCTCCAGCATTCCAGTGACATCTCCAGCTTCAGCCCAGCAACCTGTGGAAGAAAGACACGAGAACTATACTTACCATCCAGGAATCCAGACACCGGCAGAACCTGCAAGCAAAAGAAACATAAGGTTAGCAAGTTGCAACACGTTCGCAGCCGTGCTCGCTTACCTGATCCATCTGTGCTTTCACGGATTCTTCGCGGCCTTCTCTTGAGCAGCCTAACGGCACCTGTAAAGACAAAGAACATTGTTAAGTAGGAATCGGGTGAAGGCGGCCGCATTTACTTTTCTTACCTGCTTTTGTGCGCGTATTACGATCTCTTCAACCGCAGCAGCCCGGCACCTGAAAACAAGAAAAGACATTATTTAAGTGCCATTAAAGACTGCAAGAAAGCCTAACACTTACGTGTTTCCCCACGTGCATCCGCGACTGGGAAAACGCCCGCAACATCTCAAGACCTGAAAACAGAAAACCAGGGACATTATTGAGGTGTCATTGAAATTCCCATACCTACGTACAACCGCACGTGTCACGCTCTCAGTGACCACGCCCTCAGCATCCAGGCACCTGAAAAAGACAATGCAAAGACTTCATTAAAGGTGCCAATCTCTTCAAGACTATAAACTCTTTATACCTACTGGCATCCGCTCGTGCAGTAACGGCGGCATCACCTTTTGGCATCTCAGCACCTGTGCAGGATCTCCAGTGACGTAACTGGAACCCACGCACCCCTGCATATGTCGCAGGATGGAGAGCCCAGCATTTATACGCCTAAGGTGAGAGCTCACCAGGACATTGGACTTTCGGAGAGTTGGCAATTAGTGAGGAGGAAGTCCAGCCAAACGGTCATTAACCCTTTTTTCTTCTGCCTGCAGAAACCTTACCCTGCAAGCCAGACGGTCAATAAGAGGAAGCCCAGTCCAGAGAGTCATCCGAGCTCTACGCTTCTCAATTGAAGAGACTTTAACAGTTCAGCCGGGACCAGCGCCTCCGTGGGAATCAGGTGAGCGTTACAGAACGCGAAGCCCTCCAATAACCTCCTACCCAGGCGCTATGGAAACTTCTGACACTGATCAAATGGCCCAGTTACTAGGGGAATTAAGAGCTGAAGTACATGCTGCCCACCAGGAAACGAATGCCCTGAGGAGGGAAATGATTATGTTCAAAGAACGAACTGATGACCTCGCCAGACAGTTATTACAAACACAAGCGGGGCAATCCCCTCTACCTAATTCAGGAGGGACCTATACCCCGGCGGCTTCAGCCAATCCTGTTCAAATCAATCTGCCCGGAAATGTGCCTTTGGCTCCGCCCGAACACTTCTCTGGTGACCCTAAGAGGTTTGCGGTGTTCATAAATCAGTGCCGATTGCACTTTCTTTGTAGACCAGCTGCTTTTCCGACTGATCAGACTAAAGTAGCCTTTGTGCTTTCGTATCTTAGCGGCAGCGCCGCTGATTGGTTGATCCCTCTGGTTACACAGGATGACCCGATTCTTCGCAATTTCCAGGCCTTCCAGGCCAATATGGAAATACTTTTCGCAAGACATTCCCAGGGGCAGGCCCTGGACAATGAACTCCTTTCCCTACGGCAGGGCAATCAGGATCTTCTGGCTTATATTGCGTCATTTAACAGACTAATCGTAGAAACCAGATGGCCCGAGGACAAGAGGATCACGCTTTTCCACAGGGGTTTGCGTGGCAAACTCAAAGACGTCCTAGCCCAGGTCGTGAATCCCCCTCCAGATTGTTCAGAGTACATTGATTTAGTGGTCCAATTGGATCACAGACTACAAAACAGAAAGGCAGACCGCTCCAGGTTCGAAACTCGAGTATTCTCTAAGCCATTAACTCACACCAAATGAGTTGAAGCCGTAGAACCTATGCAAATAGGGGTCGTAAAGGGTCCCCTAACCCAGAAAGTAAGCGACAGGAGACAACAAATTCAGCTATGTCTCTATCGTGGAAATTCAGGACATTTCCTCCGAGATTGCCCGGTGAAACCTCCGAAGAAGACAGTGGGAGCGTCTGATAAGAATTCCGAAAAGCCCGAGCCTGGAAACGACCTGGCCCGACAAGTGTAGAGGTCCGCTTGCCGAGCGTAAAAACCAGTTCTTTGACCTCACACTTCATAATGTCAATGGTCCTCATAAATCCAGAACAACTGGATCATTTGCATGCCATTAAAGCATACATTGATAGCGGAGCGATTGGAAATTATGTAGACCGTGAGATGGCTTCCAGGATGAACCTACCCCTTTGTCCTAAGGTAATTAAAGACGTCATTACCACAGTGGATGGTACGGAAATAGCCTCCGGACCGGTAACCCATACCACCACAGAAGTGACGTTATTAGGCCAAGATGGACAGTGGGAGGTAATCGTGTTCGATGTGATCAAGACCCCTCAGTTCCAAATAGTTCTGGGGATCCCTTGGTTGGAGAAACACAATCATCAAATTGATTGTCGAGCAAAGACGATACAGTTCCCAGAGTGTGCACCTACTTGTTATCCTCGACCCAGCATTGGCCTAGCGGTAGCAACATCCGAAGGACCACAATTGCCTCCAGAGTATCAAGAATTCCAAGATGTCTTTCAGAAGGAACAGGCTAATACCCTGCCTCCCCACAGATCTTACGACTGTCAAATAGACCTGATACCCGGAGCCACTCCCTCTTGTAGTAGAATTTACGCCCTTACCGATCCGGAAAATCTTCATTTGCGACAGTATCTGGACCAGTACCTGGCCAATGGATTTATCCGCCCATCAAAGTCTCCTGCATCCTCGACTCTGTTCTTCGTACCTAAAAAAGAAGATGACCTTAGAACCTGTATTGATTATCGTGCCCTGAACCAGATAACGGTAAAGAACAGATACCCCCTACCTCTGATTCCAGAACTCCTTGACCAAGTTAAGAACGCCTGCATTTATACAAAGCTAGATCTCCGGGGAGCGTACCACTTGGTACGGATTAAAGAAGGCGACGAATGGAAGACGGCATTTCGCACCAAGTATGGACTATTTGAATACCAAGTGATGCCCTTCGGACTATGCAATGCACCAGCCGCGTTTCAGTATTTTATGAATGATGTCCTCAGAGAAGTCATAGATGTTTGCGTAGTCGTCTACATAGATGACATCCTTGTGTACTCATCTTCAGAAGCAGATCATCGGAAACATGTTAGAGCCGTCCTTGAAAAACTCTGCCAACATAAGCTTTTTGCTAAGCTCGAAAAATGTGTTTTTCACATCACGGAGGTCGAATTTCTAGGCTTTATTCTGACACCCAAAGGAGTCCACATGGACTCGAGAAAGGTGGACGCTATCATCAAGTGGCCATCACCTACTTCCGTGAAAGGTGTCCAAAGCATGTTAGGTTTCGCCAACTTTTACCGCAGGTTTATTCCAGAGTTTTCACGAGTGGTGCAGCCCATCACCGCCCTCTTAAGAAAAAACAAACGTTTCGAGTGGTCAACAGAAGCAGAACAGGCCTTTGAAGAGCTAAAAGCAAAGTTCACCTCAGCACCCTTCTGAATCCTCCCCCTTGCTGTTGTGCATGATAGCCATATCCCCTCCCCCTCATCATTCCTCCCCTTCCCCTGTTGTTATTATAATATCCACTTCCTGATGTCAAGTATCCTCCTCCCATGTTAGCCGTGTATGGTGGGGGAGGTGGCAGCTGTTGTGTTATAATTTGTGGTGATTGTATTTGGGAGGGATCTTGTGCGGCCACTACTTGCGTGGGGTTTGGTGTCATTAGTAGTTACTGTCATTGTTGTAGGTGCAGTTATTAGGGCACCTTCCATCGTGTACTTAGTCAGTTTTTTCTGCACTAATTTAGCCTCTTCCGCTTTTCTATCTACTTCCTTTTGTTTAATCTTTTCTTGCCATGTCCTACAATGGTGTACTATCGTCAGTTGTATTTCCGGCCAAGCCTTTGCTTCCATCCCCACTACTTTCTTCAATTGTTTCTGTACTGCCTCCGACAGCCGTTGTATTAGTATATGACAAAATATTGCCGTTGTCTTGTCCCACTGCTCTCTAGTTTCCATACGCCACTTCTCCTGAATTTCCTGGATATAATCGACAGGATCTTCGTTCTCACGCATTTTGCGTGATGTAATTTCTCCTATGTCTGAGGTGTCTGGGTATTGTACCCTTAGTGCTTGCCATAATGCATGTCTGCAATTTGCAAATGGCGCCCCGTCATGTGATGTGTTCGTTATTGTGACCCCGGGGAAGACCGCTCTCTTCCAGATGTCATCTGCTGCATCCCCTAATATTGATATTAGTAGGCCCTTCACGTCCCCCACTGCTAGTTTCTGTCCTGCAGTGTGTTTTTCCATCTCATATATCAATTTCCCTGCTCCTCCACTTAGTGATGAGAGCCTACACTTTATATTTTCCTTGTCTGCATGCTTCCAAGGGACGTATTGTGGTCTAACCCCTCCTCTCTCCAAAAGTGGCATTAGGTTGTGTCCTATCTGACCCCCCGGGTGTCGCAGTGTTGAGTCCGTATACCCCTCCTCTTCTTCTGTGTCGTCTATGTCGTCCGTTGTGTCCATATTTCCCCCGCTCATAGCTGCTTCCCCTTCATCTCTTCCCCTTCGTTTATAATTTCCTTTATTTGATGTGGGCGTGTGTGTTCGTTCTTCCTGCCTGCGTCCAGGGAGATCTCTAAGCCTGCCGGCGTAGGGTTTGTGTTCGTGAGGGGCGGGTGCGGGTGTGGGTGGACATGTTGGACAGAATGATGAGGGTGTAGCTGCATGTGTTTGCCTTCCCGCCATTCCTTGCTCTCCTTCCTCACTTCCCCCCAGTTCTTCCTTCCTTCTGCAAGCCCATGGTGATTCCCTGTTGGTTCGGGTGATGTAAAATTTATCTAAACTTTCCCTTTCCCCGTTTCTTCCTTCTCTCCCCATTCCTTCTTCTTCCTCGCTGCAAAAATCATCCAGGAGCGACAACCCTGTAAGGATATTTGGCGTGTTACAGAACAGAGTACAGCACTACTGCACAGGTAGCATTTTTTTTTGATGCAGCACCACCACATGGGTTTGGTGCATTGCTATATGTGTTGCCAGAGTAACATGGACATATAAGTAAAGACAGGCTATTCAGTCAAAAACGATTTTTACATATAAGATGCAAATCTATTTTTACAGTTAAAACCACACATGTGCACATTCAAAATGCACACTATTTTTCACCTGAAATGCCTATGATGCAAGAGACACATTTGAAAATGAATAACTAACCTTATTAATAACTAACCTGACTAATAACACTTCATTTAACATAACCCACTAATAAAAATGTGTCTCCACTGCATAATTAGGCCTACTCTGAAAGTGAACTTTTAAACGCACATTCATTTTTTTTTCTCTGCTGCTCTGTCCACATAACTACAGGAAGCAAAGAGCTTGAAGGAACAGGAAATCAGTTTGTTACAATTGCCACTGTAGAAATGAGCCATTGTGTAGTGAGGGAGGAGATGACATGATTGATTCGGATTGGAGCAGCGTCATAGCAAGTAGCATGCTAGAGGCTGTGATTAGAACTTTGCTGGGGAAGCTTGAGAAGAGGGGGAAGGCAATCGAGATCTTGCAGAGCTGGGAAAAGGATTTGTTTCTTGGCTGAGGATTCCTGCTGCAAAAGCTGAGAGTTACAGGCAATAACCCCGGTTTGAGAACGGCAGATGCTTGTTCTCACTGGGGTTGCTTTTCAAGAGAGAAAAATTCAGAAAGAGAATAGCCGAAGAAAACTCATGCTGAACAGATAAGGTAATTATAGAAGCGAGTGGGAGCTGTGCGAAAGTGTGCGAAACTGTTAAGTCAGTGTATTTGAGGGAGTCTCAGTCTATTATCAGCATATTTAATGTTACCAATTGAATATATTCTCACAGCTCTCTGTCCATTGTATCACAAATAATGTTGTACCATTTCATTTATTTCTGCAAAAAAATATTTGAAAACAGTGTGTATTATTTCTCTCCTTCATTTTGCATGGGAAAAGGTTTAAACGTGGGTAGATTTTTAAACAGTGCAATTGTCATTTTAAAACAGATGTGTGCATGATTCTATTCAGTATGGACAGTTCTGAGTGACTGTTTGTAGCATAGCCTGTTGGAGGTACATGAGCCAACGGGAAGAGAGACTATCTGGACATAGTTCCCTACCGTATATAAGGTATTGGTAATTACCACAAAAATATCACAATAGCCCATGGTGGCACACAACACTAACACTGAAAATGTGGTATCCCTAAAATGTAGGCCTAAGGTCTCTCTAGTGATCAAGAACAATCTAGATAAAAAACAAGGGATGTTGGATATTGGGGCCACAAATAAACCAACCACTATACCAACCAAACACGCAAACTACCGTGCACATCATCTAAATAGGTCTGAATTCTGAAATAATGCAATGTATTATTGTCATGTGTGACCCAATATGAATACAGAGAGTGATTATTGCTAAAGGTAGTTTGGCGGTAAAAAAATACCGCAAAGCCCCAAATATCCACAAAATACCCAACATATTTATGGTGCGTTGGCCGGGAAAGTGATCATAGAGTATCTACTGTGTTTCACACTGCCATTTGCACATTAAAGGGAACCCATTTTATAATAGCAGTGTGCCACTAAAAACGAATTTCAGAATGTCACAAAGGGAAACCACATTTTCAGACTTAGTGCAATATTTAGAGGCAAAGTTGTTTGCACATGGGACGTGGTCGTCGAACAGCACCTTAGAATGGCGTGAACGCATTCAGGGTGAGGTGCAGAAAGAAAAACTAGACAATATTTTTGCAGAAGGCAGCATAATTCAGGTCTGCCTTACAAGATTATTGAATGCAGCCGATAAAAGTGCAGAGAAAGACTGTTTAATACGGCTATGCGGCAAAATATGGTTTATTTTGAATAAGTCCCTGCGAATACAGGAAAATGATACCCAGCTAATTAACAGGTTAAAGACTGAATTAGATGGGGCAAGTAAAAATCAGGAAATGTTAAGAGCAGAATTGGATGTATGCCAAAAAGACATGCAATTAAAATGCAGAGACTTTGATGCTCAGTTATCCAAAAGCAAGAAACAATTTGAGGATAGTGAGCAAGAATTAGTACACTTAAAAGCCTTAGTGGACCACATTAGACAGGGTAAAGATGAGGTTGTTTTAGAAATGCAGATTTTACAAAAAGAACATTATGAAAAAGAATGTGATCTCCAGAGTGCAGAACAAGAAATGATTAAAATGACTCAAGAAAGAGACAAGAGAAATAAAGAGTGCAATGAATGCCAAATGCAAATGTGCGACATGCAGGAGGTGATTAATAAGATGAGTGATGAAAACAACTATTTGCAAAATGAAGCAAACAGACTCCTTAAAAAGTGTAAGGACTTAGAACAGCAAATGTGCATTCCCAGGTTCCAGGAGAGGCGGCAGGGTACCACATTCAATGGAGTGGAGGTGAATTCTAGTTCTGCCTAAAGAAGTAGTGCTCCAGTGACTGGGCCGGTGACTGAACTTGGTTGCAGCGCCCTTGGGGGATTTGATACTCCCATTGGGGGCAGCCACCAATCTCATACACCTGAAAATTGAATCACAAAATAGTGCAAGTCCATGCATTGCAACAAGTAGCTCCATAAAAATAATGAAATCCATTAAAGCCCTGAACAAACCATTTAAAAAGGGAGGTGAATGCTGCATTGAGGATCACTTAGAAGCGGTGCATGACATTTTTAAAGCACTCCAGATACCTAAGGAACAGCACAGACAATATTTTCATTTAACTTTAGATGCCCCGCCGGCCAGCATCATAAGGGGATTAAATGAACAGCAGAATATGACCTGGGTGGAGTTTGAAAAAGAAATTAGGCGTCATTTTTCTCCTTTTCAGTCATTGCAGGAGGCAAAGAAAGTCGCTTACTCAATCACTGCTGGACCTAATACATCCCCTCGCCAATTTTTACAAGAATTAAAAAGAGCATTTTCTCGCTTTGATGTATCTTTTGACCCAAATTCCAATGAGTTTAAAACTGCATACTTCTATGGGCTACAGAAAGACATCATATCCCAATTGGTCTGTGAATTTGACCGTGACAAGTCCCTTGAATGGATTGTACATCAAAGCACAAAACTATATGAGGTACTCTATTGTCAGGGTAGAGAAAGTAATAAAATGAAAGATACTAGAGCTAAATCTAAAGAACCCTCAGCCACAGTAATGGAAATCAGGTCAGCCAAAATGTCCCTTGAGTCTGCTCAAAGCCAAGGTAAAAATAATGTGACACCTGAACAAAGGGGTAATCAACAAAGATCGCCATTTCCTGTACCAATGTTCCAATCACATGATGCTAGTAATAGGGAGAGCTACATCAGCCCTAGGTATTTAGGGGACAGACCCCGGGTAGGATATCGGCCTGATATGGAAGGTATGAACAATAACCAGAGACAAAATCAAGATCAAAGAAATGTTGGCCCCTACCAGTCATTGGGGACACAGAGCAGATTTGATCCCAACACGATGATATATGGTAATCAGGATAGACCCCGATATGTGGATCGATTTACTGATAATGGAAATCAACATAGGGGCCAGTACCCACAATCTGAGAGACAGGAAATGAGGCAAAACATGAACTACAATCCACGTCAGTACAATGATTCCCCACCAGGGGACTATAATCAAAGGATGGGTGCACCCCGCTACCCTCCACAAATGAATCAAGAGTTCAGAAACCATCCCAACCGACATCAATCACCTGAGAGGTATCAGAATAGATCCAATCAGGGGGAAAACAACCAATATCGACCTGGGCCACAGAAAGGGGATTCTAGAGAGATGGAAAGGTTTAAGTGCCTTGAGGCCCAAGTGAAAATGTTAGCTGAGCAAATAGGAAAGCTTTATATAGCGCAAAAACAACCTTCCAAAGAGGGGGCTGATGGCCATAGCAATGACCGGGGGGCTTCCGAAAAGTGACTAAGTAGTCATGATGACTGCAGTGCCAAAATGACAGATTGCTCTGATATAATTTTGCATAACGACTGTGAGATGCCTAATGAATTAAAAATGAAAGTGCCAGTAAGTGAACATGCGGCGGAAAGAGCAAATACTTCTAAAAAAGAGGTACGGTTTAACCTAGAGCTAAATAAAACAGTAAAGATGTGCACAAATGAAAAAGAAACATTAGGAATTCCAAAAGAACAAAGGGACAGATTTAAGAAAAATGACTCATGCATGGGGAATACCAGTGAACAGGGAGTAAGTGGGGATGCTATAGCTCCTTCCCTGGGCAAGCAAAACAATGACCAAACACAGGCAGAAAAAGGAAATACTCAAAAGGAGGGTAAAAGTCAATCACCTGAAGAATTCTTTGAGCCACATATTTTTGAAAAGGCTGAAAGGGCTGGTATCACACTAAATGATCACAAATGCACAGAATTAAAAAATGACAAATTGCTCAATGATGTTGTTACACATGTTCAGTTGGAAGGTTGTAGTGTGGTCTCTGATGTTACCCAGATGGATGGGCGAACAGTGGCCACACTCCAAAAAACCTCTGATCATGGAGAAATGAATAAAGTCTCTCGCGCAGAAATGGGTAAAAAGGAGGGAAAAATGTCCTTCCATTTACCAATGTGCTTAGCAAAAAGTGAAAAAGGCCTGAGAAAGGTGAGCCCTGAAATCTGTAAGAATTCACACTTCTTATGTGTATTAGAGGAAGTTGAGGACAGATATTATGCACCCATCACTGTAGAAGAAAAATGCCACACCTTTGCTATGATTGACACTGGCGCACAGGCCACAATTATGTCCAAGGAGCTGGTAAAGAGTATCAATGAAGGGAGACCGCCACAGAGTCAGATCACAGTGAAGGAAAATCAAGGTCCAGTGCATAACTTTAATGGGGAGGAGGTGCCCATCATAGGTGTAACTGAGGTTGACATATAAATAGGAAAGCACAGAATGAAACTAGAGGTATTGATCACATCTATTTGTGAAATTCCATTTCTGATGGGGACAGATTGCCTGAAAAGATTGTCTCCTCTCATAGATGGGGTGAATGGAGTGCTGTGGTCCTTAACCAAAAAACCATTGAGGCCTAAGAAACTAAAATCACAAAACAGCAACATAAATGAATGTCACACCGTTGCCAAAACAAATGATGCTGTGGAGGTATATCTCCAGAATAGTTGCATACCTAGTGTCACTGTTATATTAATGTGTCAAGACAAAATGCAGAGTGACAATGAAAAACTACCTGTACAAATATACTTGGACCCAAGGAAAAATTGGCAGACTGCCATAGATGAGCACACATTACGTTTTTATTTAAAAGAGAAAACATGCAAACAGAATATTGCTCCTAACACAGATTCAGAAAAACACATTACCACTCTGGCAGAAATACACATGGAAGATGAGCAACCATGGGTTCATGTTGGTATAAATGACTATTTTAAAACAATAAAAGCTACTTTAGCTCTTGGACATGAAAGGAGTTTCATTAATGAGAAATTATTGCAAAAAATAATGGAGAGGGAAGAACTCCCGAAATTTAGGATTAAAAACCAATATGTTTCTGGGTTGGACAGCCCAGACTTTGAAAACCGAATTGCAGGCAGATGCATGCTTAAAATTAGCATTGGGCAGAAAACAATTTACCATAATGTATGGATAGTGAGTGGAGCACAAAATGAATTTTACATGGGCAATGACATCATGCACAGAATGTGTATGGTGTTAGATTTTCTTAATCAAAAAATATGGTCACGCCTAGGTGGTCCGGCACCTGAATTTGAAGACAAAAGAAGGGCTTATCATTGTGCACAACTGGTTCCTTATGCAATCGAATTACAAATGAGGAAAAATACTATTATTCCTGCATTTACAAAACAGTTTGCAATAACACTGAAATGCAAAAATGGACAGCAGATGAAAGGCTCTGATGCATTTGTATGCCTGAATGAATCCATAAAACAGCAAGGCCTGGATTATGAATACATTCCATTGATAGATATTGGTGAAGGATCTGTAATAATTATGGTAAATAATAAAGGTTGTCAGGATATTCATTTAGAGGAAAACTCCCCACTAGGAATGGCCATACAAAAATCACATTATACGGCAGATCTAAATAACATGGTGATTGGAAATATCCCTGAAAAGTATGTAGATGCCAAGGGTGAGTTGCCAGAACACCTGGACTCTCAGCCCAAAGGACTATTTAAAATTAATTCTGTGTATCCTTATGATTCAAATGAGACAGTGTGCTGCCATCAAGAGGATTGCATAATATTTAATTTAAATGAAAATGAAACAGAAAATCAGCCCATTGAAGTGGAAGCTGATATGCCAAAATATTTAAAAGTGGCAGCTTTACAAAAAGACACAGCCACACAGTTAGAGGAAAGCGCCGAGATTCCCTTACCAGAAGATTTTCCAGAATTTTCCAAAATGGTAGAAGAGATCTCCTTAGCAGATGCGTGTGACAGCAATGAGGATAGGGACAATCTGAGGGAGATATTTATGGAGTTTAAGGATGTATTTGCAAAAGATGCTTATGATTGTGGTTTAACTGATTTACATGTGGCCACACTACCAGAAGGGTGTAGCAGAAGTCCAGTGTTTGTACGCCAGTATGGACTACCGCTGGCATGTTTAGAATCATTGGCAGAGATTATTAAAAATTTGGAATCGCGGGGAATCATCAGGCCCATTCAGAGCACATCCAATACACCTATTTTAGGTGTGTTAAAGCCAAATGGTCAATGGCGGCTATGTGCAGACTTGAGAGAGTTAAATAAAAGAGTACCAGTATCTAGATGGCCACTGCCATTCATTGATCAGGGCCTAGCTCAGGTACATGGTTCAAAAGTATTTACCACATCAGATCTCACCTCTGGATATTGGTGCGTGCCATTGGCAGAGGAGATACAGAATTTATTTTCCTTTACATTTGACAGGACTCAATACGCCTGGCTTAGAGCTCCGTTCGGGTACATCAATAGTGGGAGTGAATTTGGCATATTTTTGAGAAAGGCCATGTCGGATGCAGCGGAAAGAGGAACAATAGTTTACATGGACAATGTCCTGATAAAAAAATGAAAGCCTGAAAAGCCATTTTGATGAAATAAGACATGTGCTTGGCCAATTGCAGAAAGCAGGCGCCAAAGTATCTTTGCAAAAAGCACAATGGTGCAAGAAAAAAGTGAACTTTCTAGGGCATGAAGTGACTGAACATGGGCTAAATCCGCAAAAGAAGAAAATAGAGGCCATACAAAGATTAAAAGATCCTAAAAATGTGAAAGGAGTAAAACGTTTATTAGGGATGACAGGCTATAACAGAAAGTTCATTGAAAATTATGCAGAAATCACTCAACCATTGACTAAACTGCTTAAACTGAATACTCCCTGGAAATGGGAAAAAGAGCAGTCTGATGCAGTGGCTAAATTAAAGGAATGTCTTGTAAAGGCACCATGTTTAGCATATCCCATAAAGGATAGGGATTTCTTTATAGAAATAGGTTTTTCTGAACATTGTATGTCAGCAGTGTTATCACAAAAACACGATTTGAATCACAAAACCATTGCCTATGCAAATAAGGCATTTTCCCAAGTTGAAATGAAATTTAATGAATGTGAAAAGGCCCTATTAACCACTGTGTGGGCGCTACAACATTTCCGTCCCATTGTTCAGGGAGAAAAGGTGATTATTGAAACAAATCATCAACCTTTGCAATTTTTAGAGAGTAAAAGAATTAGATCAGGTAATCTAGCGCAGTCCAGAATCACTTCATGGACGCTGGCATTACAAGGTTTTCCTGTAGAAGTGAGATATGGACAAAATAAAAAGAACCCAATTGCTCAAGGGTTAGCTGACTTACATGACTGCGCAGCTGAACAAATACCAAATGAAATGGAAGTGGAAACTAGTTTGCAGGAATTTGAACAATCACCACACAAAGCTTTTGATGAAAAAACATGCAAGGATTTGCCAACTGTATATGTGGATGGTTCTGCTTTTCACATTGAAAATGACAGTAATAAAAAATTAGTGGCAGGAATAGGAAATGTCTGGTTGAAATGTGAAGGCGTCCCCAGTATAGGGATGAGGATTGGAGCTAGGAGCAGTCAGGTGGCGGAATTGGCAGCCATTTATAAAGCAATTGCTACTGCTGTTGATAAAAAGTTCAGTGAAATTGTCCTGGTGACTGATTCTGACTATGCACGGAATAGCTTTGTGGAGTATTTGCCTGGTTGGAAAGCAAGAGGCATGGTTTCAACAAAAAAACACTTAAACATGGAAAAATGATACAAGCCATAGACAAATTCGTGTCAGAGAATAATTTAAAAATATACTGGAGAAAAATTTGTGGGCATTTAGGGGGTAATTCATAGAATTCAGCGCACAAGTGGCGCACGCGGCTGTCGCACAGTGTGCGCGTGCGAATCCCTGCCCCAGCCGCGTGCGCTAAAATCCATTTCCGCGCACAGCGTATTCATGTATTCCAGCCACCAAAACCAGCCGTGGCGCACAGTGGCGCAGCGACCCTGCAGCAGCGCCAGTTACGCCCCCAAGAACGCCTCTCGCGCAGGGAAAAGCCATCAATATACCCAATCCAGCGCAAAGGGCTGCGCTAACCCTGTACCAGCACGGCAAGTGGGCTACGTATATCACTGGGGTGCATGGGAAGTACCTCACGCGATTGGCCCCGTGCAAGCAGGGTACGCGTATTTCAGGGGTGCGCGGGAAGTTCCACACGCGATTTCCGTAGGGTACGCTTATCTCAGGGGTGTGCGGGAATTTCCACACGCGATTGGGCCCGTGCGAGCAGGGTAGGCGTATCTCAGGGGTGCGCAGGAAGTGCCACACGCGATTTCAGCAGGGTACGTGTATTTCAGGTGTGCATGGGAATTTCCACACGCGATTGGGGGTACGCGTATCTCAGGGGTGCGCAGGAAGTGCCACACGCGATTTCAGCAGGGTACGTGTATTTCAGGGGTGCGCAGGAATTTCCACACACGATTGGGGGTACGCGTATCTCAGGGGTGCGCGGGAAGTGCCATACGCGATTTCCGCAGGGTACGCGTATCTCAGGGGTGCGCTGGAATTTCCACACGCGATTGTGCCCGTGCGAGCAGGGTACGCGTATCTCAGGGGTGCGCAGGAAGTGCCACACGCGATTTCAGCAGGGTACGTGTATTCCATGGGTGCGCGGGAAGTTCCACACGCGATTCCATCAGGGTACGTGTATTACAGGGGTGCGCGGGGAGCACCACACGTGAATTGCACGTGTGGGTCCTCCCAGCTGTTCCCTCTACACCTTCCACGGCCCCTGCAGGTGGCTCACACCACAGGGGCCTACCCTGCACATGTCCTGCAGGCACACCATCCACCATGGCCATGACCCCCAGCCAACCCACATGTCAACTTGCACAACTGCCCACCAACGCATGTCCCCCTGCACCCCCAGTCACCAGGGGCACCCTCCACCAGGCCCCACCCATGTCACCCAGCACCCCCACCCCCCAGCAGTGCAGGGGCACCCACCACCAGGCCCCCACCCATGTCTCCCACCACCCCCACCCCCCAGCCACCAGGGGCACCCACCACCAGGCCCCCACCCATGTCTCCCACCACCCCCACTTCCCAGCACTGTGGGGTACCTGCCAGCAGGCCCCCACCCATGTCCAACTCATGTTCCCCACCACCCCCACCCCCCAGCACTGTGGGGCACCTGCCAGCAGGCCCCCACCCATGTCCAAGGCATGTTCCCCACCACCCCCACCCCCCAGCAGTGCAGGGGCCCCCACCACCAGGCCCCCACCCATGTCTCCCACCACCCCCACACCCCAGCCACCAGGGGCAGCCTCCACCAGGCCCCCACCCATGTCTCCCACCACCCCCAACCCCCAGTCACCAGGGGCAGCCTCCACCAGGCCCCCACCCATGTCTCCCACCACCCCCACCCCCAGCAGTGCAGGGGCACCCACCACCAGGCCCCCACCCATGTCTCCCACCACCCCCACCCCCCAGCAGTGCAGGGGCAGCCTCCACCAGGCCCCCACCCTTGTCTCCCAGCACCCCCACCCCCCAGCACTGTGGGGCACCTGTCAACAGGCCCCCACCCATGTCCAACTCATGTTCCCCACCACCCCCACCCCCCAGCACTGTGGGGCACCTGCCAGCAGGCCCCACCCATGTCCAACGCATGTTCGCCACCACCCCCACCCCCCCAGCAGTGCAGGGGCAGCCACCACCAGGCCCCCACCCATGTCTCCCAGCACCCCCAACCCCCAGCCACCAGGGGCAGCCTCCACCAGGCCCCCACCCATGTCTCCCACCACCACCACCCCCCTAGTCACCAGGGGCAGCCTCCACCAGGCCCCCACCCATGTCTCCCACCACCCCCACCCTCCAGCACTGTGGGGCACCTGCCAGCAGGCCCCACCCATGTCCAACGCATGTTCCCCACCACCCCCACCCCCCAGCCACCAGGGGCAGCCTCCACCAGGCCCCCACCCATGTCTCCCACCACCCCCAGCCCCCCCGTCACCAGGGGCAGCCTCCACCAGGCTCCCACCCATGTCTCCCACCACCCCACCCCCCAGCAGTGCAGGGGCTCCCACCACCAGGCCCCCACCCATCTCTCCCAGCACCCCCACCCCCCAGACACCAGGGGCAGCCTCCACCAGGCCCCCACCCATGTCTCCCAGCACCCCCACCCCCCAGCACTGTGGGGCACCTGCCAGCAGGCCCCCACCCATGTCCAACTCATGTTCCCCACCACCCCCACCCCCCAGCACTGTGGGGCACCTGCCAGCAGGCCCCATCCATGTCCAACGCATGTTCCCCACCACCCCCACCCCCCGCAGTGCAGGGGCAGCCACCACCAGGCCCCCACCCATGTCTCCCAGCACCCCCACCCCCCAGCCACCAGGGGCAGCATCCACCAGGCCCCCACCCATGTCTCCCAGCACCCCCACCCCCCAGTCACCAGGGGCAGCCTCCACCAGGCCCCCACCCATGTCTCCCACCATCCCCACCCCCCAGTCACCAGGGGCAGCCTCCACCAGGCCCCCACCCATGTCTCCCACCACCCCCACCCCCCAGCAGTGCAGGGGCACCCACCACCAGGCCCCCACCCATGTCTCCCACCACCCCCACCCCCCAGCAGTGCAGGGGCACCCACCACCAGGCCCCCACCCATGTCTCCCAGCACCCCCACCCCCCAGCCACCAGGGGCAGACTCCACCAGGCCCCCACCCATGTCTTCCAGCACCCCCACCCCCCCAGTCACCAGGGGCAGCCTCCACCAGGCCCCCACCTATGTCTCCCACCACCCCCACCCTCCAGTCATCAGGGGCAGTCTCCACCAGGCCCCCACCCATGTCTCCCACCCCCCCTAGCAGTGCAGGGGCAGCCTCCACCAGGCCCCCACCCATGTCTCACACCACCCCCACGCCCCAGCCACCAGGGGCAGCCTCCACCAGGCCCCCACCCATGTCGGCCACCACCCCCACCCCCCAGTCATCAGGGGCAGCCTCCACCAGGCCCCCACCCATGTCTCCCACCACCCCCACCCCCCAGCAGTGCAGGGGCACCAACCACCAGGCCCCCACCCATGTCTCCCACCACCCCCACCCCCCAGCAGTGCAGGGGCAGCCTCCACCAGGCCCCCACCCATGTCTCCCACCACCCCCACCCCCCAGCACTGTGGGGCACCTGCCAGCAGGCCCCCACCCATGTCCAACTCATGTTCCCCACCACCCCCACCCCCCAGTACTGTGGGGCACCTGCCAGCAGGCACCACCCATGTCCAACGCATGTTCCCCACCACCCCCACCCCCCAGCAGTGCATGGGCAGCCACCACCAGGCCCCCACCCATGTCTCCCAGCACCCCCACCCCCCAGCCAACAGGGGCAGCCATCACCAGGCCCCCACCCATGTCTCCCAGCACCCCCACCCCCAGTCACCAGGGGCAGCCTCCACCAGGCCCCCACCCATGTCTCCCACCACCCCCACCCCTCAGCAGTGCAGGGGCACCCACCACCATGCCCCCACCCATGTCTCCCAGCACCCCCACCCCCAGCCACTAGGGGCAGCCTCCACCAGGCCCCCACCCATGTCTCCCAGCACCCCCACCCCCCAGCACTGTGGGGCACCTGCCAGCAGGCCCCCGGCCATGTCCAACTCATGTTCCCCACCACCCAAACCCCCCAGCACCGTGGGGCACCTGCCAGCAGGCCCCCACCCATGTCCAACTCATGTTCCCCACCACCCCCACCCCCCAGCACTGTGGGGCACCTGCCAGCAGGCCCCCACCCATGTGCAACTCATGTTCCCCAGCCAACATGTCATCACAATCTAGATCGCTGGTCCCTATGGTCAGCCTCCAAATGCAAAACACCCACCCGAGTATTGCATCCACCCACTCATAATTTGCAATTACATCACAGAACACCAATTGCAAGTTCCGAAACAAACACATTTCCCTCACATACACCCAATGGGTGTCAGTGAATCTCAAAAAACATATCATGAAATGCATGAAACCAATGAGATACCACACATTGAAGTTCACCAAAAAAAATATGTATTAAAGGAAACATAAATAGAATAAAAAATGAAGAAACAGAAATGTGAATATACAAAAATGAAAAGAAGCATGTCCGTTAAAAAAAGCAAAACGAAAAATAAAATTCCAAAGTAATGTTGTCCAAAGTCAATGTCCACAAAACAAAATCCAATGGGAAATAAAAAAGAAAGCCATTGCTCCATAGTTAAAAAGTGAAAAAAAAATACAATCCAACTGTGAACTATGTACATGGGAACAAGCCAGGGTCCATTATCCCAACAAAATAAAGGAAACCTATCTAACTACACTAACTAATAAAATAAACTATATACAAAAATGTGGCCAATGTCCGAAAGGTCCAAATAAAATAAAAACAAAAATGAAACCTAACACTACTTACATAACTATGTACAAGGGCAGCGGGCTAGTTTCACGGCTCACTTGAGGATGTCCCGGGCCAGGGCATCATCGAACTCCTCCTCAATGTCCCGGAGGCGGTCCTCCTCCATGGCCCCGAGGGTCCGCAGGGCCATCGACGTCTCCACCTCCAAACCCCTGCGGATTGCCTAGAGGCACTCGGCCCACCTCAGGGCCCTCCGCATGGAGTTCTCCGCCCTGCCCATTGTGAGCCGTGCCTCTTCCGCCCGCTGCCGCTCCGCATCTATGGCGTGGCCCGACCGCTGCCACACGGAAGACACTCTCTGTCCTGGGTCCTCCTGCCCTCCGGCCGATGCCTGCCCATCCGATGTTGAAGGGCCCGAGCCTTCATGGCTCCCACCACGTTGCTGCTGCTGCTGTGCCTCTGCCCGTGCACTGCCTCCTGCTGCCTGCACATCCTCCGCTGGCTGGGGTGCAGTCGGTGATGTCGCCACCCCTGCTGGACGTCCGACTCCCGACTGTGGCAGGGATGCCTCCTCCACCAGCCTGGCCGCACCGTCAGAGGCAGCTCCACAGGGCACCCAGGTGACTGATGGGTGGGAAGATGGCACAGAGGACGACTGGCGCGTAGGGGGTCCAGTTGAGGAGGGGGTCGGAGCAAGCCCCATCAGACGGAGGAATCCGGCCTGGGTGACCTGTCCCAGCAGGCTGTCGTGGTCAACGAGCCATTCGAGATGACTTGCAGTCTCTTCATGAAAAGACTGCAGGTCACCTTGCATGGCCCGTTGACGCAACGCCACACCAGCCAGGACAGGCTCAAACCGGACCTGGATAGCCACGTCCGCAGGCAGAGGAAGGCCAGTTGACGTGAGCTCATCCCCTGCCTGAAAACGGGTCTGGACGTAGGCATCCCTGCTGGTGCAAGACGATGCAGGGACAGGATCAGGGACAGGATTGCACACAGGCACCTCCGCGGCGGCCTGTGCTGCCTCCTGTCCCTGGTCCGGCACTGCACCACTAGCACCAGTGGGATCCCCACCTCCAGACCCCGTCTCTGGTGCTTGCACGGCCTCCTCCTCCACCAAACCCCCCACCAACCTGGATGACTCCATGCCATCTTCCCCTGTAGGGCCCTGTGGGGTCCCAGCTGCCCCTTCTGCTGCCGAGGAGTCCAACTCCAACCTCCGCCTCTTGGACCTCCCCCCGGCAGCTGCGGCCTGGGACGCGGCACCGGACTCCTCACTCCCCGACGAGATGACAACATGGGAGGGGAGCCGGGCCTTGCGTCTCCGGCTGGTGGTGGGATCCCCGCCGCTGTGCTCCACAGCACCTTCTCCGCCCTCTTCATCAGTTGACGCTGCAGACAGGGGGAAACAAAACACAGGCATCGGGGCACTTTACAATGGACTCATACACACATGACAGTTGTACATGAGTGGCATTGGCAAACCTCAGACATGTCATCACAATCCCCAACACACATGTCATTACAACTCGCACACATGAGCCATACCACAGCCATATCGCAACTGCCACCACCATCCAAACACATACAACAGCATGAGCAGCCAAAGGTGAGCCAGACATCACATGCAACACAGGAAGTGCACCACACATGTACACACACCACCACACTTGCATGCATGTGTACACCTCTGCCAAGTATCGCAGTGTTCAGACGGGCATCCATGTCACATCTGCCAATCAGGCTTCCACATACCGCTGTCACATGCATCCATGTTGCATCACTGTTGCACCCTTGTCAAATACACACACATGCACATGTACACAGTGCTGATACATGCAGCCAACAACAACATACATGCGTGACATCACGGACATGTCTACTTACATACACATTCATCCAAACATGTGTGTCCACACAACTGCATTTGGCATGCAAGCCTACACACACAAGCACAATCCATGTCTCACACATTACAGCCCTCGCATGTGTCAGCCCCACGGCCCTGTACACCCCCACCCATACTCGACCCCATACAGACAGATGTGCAACCTGCACACTACTGAATAATCACCACACGCACTGCTCACAATCAGGATGCATGTACACTCACCGCTCGACTCCAGACGGGTCTGCTTCTCAAGGACCTGGACGTGGAGCGCTGGGGATATGCGTTCCAGGACCCTCATCTGGTCTTCCGACAAGTGACCCCGGCGCCCCTTGGCATCCGCTGCCTTCAAGAGGCGCCGGGCCTTGTTCAGGGTCCTGGACCTGAAGTCCTCCCAGCGCTTCTTGACATGTTGTAAGTCGCGGACTGCCACCCCCTCCGCGTTGATGGCAGTCACGATGTCAGTCCAGATCTGAGTCCGTCCTTCCTTGTCGGCGCAGGAACTTCCGAAGAGGGCATCATACTGCCCCAGGACTTGCTCCACCAGGACACCAACTTCGGTGGCACTGAAGCTGGTGCCCCTCTGCCTCTCTGGCCGGGGGTTGTCAGTGGTCCCAGATGGTGTTTACCCCGACATGACAACCCCAGAGGCAGGAGTGGGTGTGCAACTGGGTCCTGGGGCTCGGCTGTGGAGCGATGGAATCCCAGTCGGGAGTCTTCGGTTCCAGCAGGGGTGGTCACAGCAACAGCACCCCTGGCTGATGTGCAGGCAGCAAATGGCAGGGCACGTGGGCGGCAGGCAGTCAGGCAGCATCAGATGGCAGGTGGGAGCGTGCTCAGGGCTCTGGGGGGCAGTAGTTCGGCCTTCTGGGCAGGAGCGTGGTCTTCCGTGTGCTTACGCGTGGCCAGCTTGATACGGAGTGATTTGGCACGTGAAAAATCTGCACGTCAGCGTGTAATTCGAGGAAAGGCCCTTAGCGCGTAAGCGCGTCTGCACGCATATGCATTTTCATTGGACAGAAGGCCCCTCAAGCGCAAGCGCCCCTGTGACGTGACACGTACAGACGTGCATGGGCATTTATGCACGCGTGAAAAACTGCACGTCCGCGTGTAATACGAGGAAAGGGCCCATGCGCGTAAGCGCGCGTGGAAACTGCACGTCCGCGTGTAATACGAGGAAAGGGCCCATGCGCGTAAGCGTGCGTGAAAAACTGCACGTCCGCATGTAATACGAGGAAAGGGCCCATGCGCGTAAGTGACGTGACGCGCGCGTGCTTTTCCCTCAGCACGGGTTAAAGGTGAGCGGGCCCAGCAGTTCGCTGTACGTGCCTTTCGTGGAGACCGACGTATGTTGCTGCTTCCTGTTGTTTCGCGCGCCATCACAACTTCACAGCTATCAAGGACGTATCTCTTCTTTTGGCGGGGGTATTGGCTACGCGTGTTTTTCTGCATCGCGCTAGTCAGGCGGTGAGTCGCACACGCTCTTTTTCCCACTGCGGGTGCCCCTGTGTTTCGCACCCATTTTCGATGTCATAGTAGCCTGCGTGCCCCACGCGTATGCGTTATTCGTGTTACTGGGTGCCACCGCGTACTGCGGGAGGTTGAATCCACGCACGTAGGCTGCAGGGTTGCGTGCACAGTTTTACAGCAGTTTTGGGGTGCCTGAGCGTTGCGTGACCCGTCACCACATCACCGGGGTCACATACAGCCTTACAGGTGCAGGGGGGCTGTTAACATCTTGCTTGCCACCCCCTTCGCCCCAATTGCCCAGGTCAATTGTGGTGTACACCTCCCATTGGCACCACTCCATCTGTGCCAGCACTACTACATCTGTGCCATGGTTGGAAGGCCACCAAAGGTGAGGGGCGCCTCAGCTGGGCGTACTCCTCATGGCTGGCGTGGTCGGGGACGTGGCCGTGGTGACCAGGGAGTATGGGGACTACAGGGGGTCCAGGGCAGCCACAGAGGGGTAAGAGGCAGGGGTGCGCCACTTGAGCACAATGTTGTGCCATGTGTCGGTGCAGCCATGCCACCACCCCCTGTGGTTCCGGGGGATGCAGCTCCTGCATCTGGCACTGGCACCCATATGACCCGGCAGTCCGTTCCATCGACTGCCACGGGCCCAAGGGTAGTGGTAGCTGCAGGTGCAGCTGTGGACACCACCACCCAGGCTCAGGGTCTGCCAGCGCAGGCTGCGTTGGCACTTGAAGAGCCCTTGGTAGATCTCCAACAGACCAGGGGGGAAACCATAGGGGCAGGCCGGGCTGCTCAGACCAAGGCACGTGTCCCTGGGGCAGTCATGTCATCTGCTGCCCCGAACAGCCGGGTGTTGGCAAGTGCAGGGGCAGATGCACCCAACAGCACCCCGGTTGTGAGTCTGCCAACCAGGACCGTTGCGGTCAGTGACCCTGCCACAGCTGATGTTGCTGCGCAGTGTCCATTAGTGGGCATCCAGCTGCCACTGACACAAGTCAGGCCTTTGGTCATCCCTCCACCTGCCACTCCCTTGGCTCAATCCACGGAACCCACTGGCCATACTGGTCAGGGCGGCATTAGCCAGCCAGGGTCTGCGCCACAGTCCAAGAGGAGGAAGGTTGCACCTGCAGCACAGGCTGGGACCCCACACACAGCCACAACCTCCTGCACATCGAGGAAGAAGCCTTTCTGTAAGCAGGAACTGGACTTCCTCGTGGACTACGTGCGTGGCCACAGCCGTGACATGCTAGTGGGTGCCAATAGTCAGACTACGACTGGCCCAAGGTGACACCCACTGGAAGCATGTTGCGGAACATGTCAGTTCATTCGGCCATGAGGTGCGCACGGCGCAGGAGTGCAAAAAGCGTTGGAATGACATCAATCGCAGCACTAAGGCCAAGCGTGCCTCAAATTAAAACTTGACTCTGGTGACTGGCGGTGGGCCTGCACTAGAGGAGGGAGAACTCACTCCACATGAGGCTCTCGTTGCGGAGTTCATACCACCTGAATTGGTCGAAGGAGTGGGAGAGATGCTGGACTTTGATGCCCAGTCCAGTGAGTGCTGATGCGTGTTTGTTGAGGACGTGTGTGTTTCACTTGTGGGATGTGTTGTGCATGATTGCTGCTACATGTGACGTGTACATGGTTCTGATGTGTAAGTAACGCAATGCTACCGTCATGCATGTCTCCTCTGCCTGCATGCGGGACTCCATGTAAGCATGCTCCCTTGCCCCTCCTCCGCCACTCTGCACCCCAGTTCCACCTTTGCACTGGTCTGCTTCAATCTTGCCAATGTGTACTTTCTTGTTCATGTGTCCTGTGTAGATGCTAACTTCCAGCGTAGAATCTGCCAGACATATGCCGTGTGGTACAGCCTTAGTACTCGATGCAGGGTATCTCACTTGTACTGTGCATGGGTCAGATGTCCCGCAGGGACATGAGTGCCCATTCATGCTCCATGTGCATTGCACGCATGCCCCTATGTGTCCTTGACAGGATGATCACTGTAATATAAGTCCTTGGTTACATACATTGCCTGCCATCTCATCAGCCTTCCCATATCAACTGTGGCTCAGTCCTGCGTTGCACACATGTTTAGGCCTTGACAATCTGTATGGCTCACAGGCCTCAGCCTGTTCAATGGCCAATGACTCTGTCCAACTCTTGTTGTGTCTTCTTCACACGTGGGCGGCCTCTGGAGTTTCCATCATGTGTCCTGCCCACTGTCCCAGCATCATTTGCAGTGTTGTAATTTGAATCACATTAAGCTGTTGATGCCAGTCAACACTGCCTGTCAATACACAGGTGTATGGTCAGTCTTTTGATACCATGCTAGGCATCCCTGCTTTGGTACTGGGGTGGAGGGGTGCTTGGCTTCTAGACATGGTACACATTGAATGCACAATGCAGGTGATGTCTGAATTTGACATTGCACTGCCTTCACATTTCCTGGCACACACCATGTAGTGCTTGTACATGTAGGTAGTGAGTGGCGTACACATTTTCTGCACTGCATAGACCCACTTCCATGGAAACTGCCACCTTTCAACAGGTCTGATCACAGAAGCTATTCAAAGTAGACCCAGCATGCATGCCAGGTCATATGTTGTGTGTCACATGTCTGCCGGATGCCTTTGCTGTCGGTGTGTGTGTGTGTCGTGTGCTTCTGACATGTGTATTGACCTTTTTCTCTCTATTTTTCAGGTGATGACGCAATGGAGGCGGAGGATGGTGTTGTCATGCCAGACACAGGGTTAGTAACACCACATCAACCCGGCACTAGTGGGGGTCATGGGGTGGTAGGCCACGAAAACCCCCAAGTGCTGCGGTCCATCTTGTCTCTGGCTGCCTATGAGTCCAGCCTTGATGACGACTCTGACGTCCATGTTGAGTTGGATGAGCATCAAGTCCATGTGTCAGGGGTGAGTGATTCTGATGTGGACACTCCTCTGTCTGCGACACCTGCACTGAGGGATCAGACAGTCTTGGTTCCTCCGCCCGTGGTGGATCGGGACGCAGGGTCACCCTCTACACCAGTCACTGATGTGCCTGGGACATCACGTCGACGGGGGCATGTAGTCGTGCAGCCGCAGGCGGTGCCAATACAGCGAGGACCCCTGGTCCTTGGGTCCCGCAGGGGTCAAGCCCGGCAACGCGGTCGCCGCGCGCAACAGCTGTATACAGAGTGGGAGCAAGACATGACTGCCAATTCCGAACGGCAGGGGGCAGCAATGGAGAACATCGCTGAGAGCATGGAGCGTGTGGCCCGATCTGTGCTCCCCACTGCTAGGCAGGTGCTTCTCCAGCAGCAGGCGGCACAGTCCACGGCCCGCTCGCTCAGGCTGGGCATGGCGGCCTCAGACAGGGCACGCCAGGCTGAAATGTCGTCTCTGCGTCAAGCAATTGCTGCTCACGCATAGGCGCACATGGATGCCCTGAGGGAGGAGTATGCTTCCCTCAGATCCACTCTGGGTGTCCTTATGATGTCCCAGAGGCAGCAGGCAGAGGAGAGGTTTGCACAGCTTGAGCGTACCATCTCGGCTGAGCTACAGGCTTGCCGGGAGGTGCAGCGGTTGTCCAGCCAGGCCTTGCAGGAGGAACTCTGTGTTACACGTGCTACCTTGCAAGAGGAAGCACGTGTATCACGTGAGGTTCTGCATGCAGACCTACGTCACATCGCCACACAGAACCAGGCTCACCCGTCTGGCAGACTTGCTGCCGATGGACGGCAAGCTGCGGCTAGGCATGGCCAGGCTACTGTGCCACGTCCTCCTTTCCAGGATGAGCCAGACTCGGACGACCATCTATCTCCCACATAGGTCGTGCTGTGCAGGCGTTGAGCCCATGGAGGATTTTTTTTTTGGCTCAGCATCATCGCATGTGGATGTTGAGCAGCACCCTGTACCTCCCCCTCCTGGGTGCCTCCCCTCCCCCCGGGTCGTATGTGGCCATTTTTGATTTTTCTTTTAGTTTAGTTAGTTAAGTTTCTTTTTGATAGTTAGTTTAAATAGGTAATGTAGGTTTTCCATAGTTAGTGTAATTAGTTAATAGTTGAGTTAGTTTAAAATTGCTAGTCTATTGTGCTTTCATGTGACGGTGCGGTGCTTTGTGGCTTTTGAAGGCATCCACTGTCTGTTCCAGCTGGGCCCTTCATGGTTGTCTTGTGTATGTGTTTGCTGCTTGGGGTCCTTGACTCACATATGCCACTCCTGCCTCCCTTATCCATGGGCTCGCAAGGATAGTTCGGTGTTACAGCATTTTACACAAGGGCTTTGGACTGTCATATCTGTGGCATGTCTGGTGCTGTGTGACTTGTGTTGACACCCCTAGTGGGGATGATTTAGGTGTCATTGTCCACTGTTCAGCTTTTGCTAGGTGGGGTGTGTCATGATTAATGTGGACATTGATTGCTATGCATTGTGTAGTATGTTTCATATCTTTCCTGTAAATGTGCTTGTTGCAATTCATGCTGTAGATAGTGTTCCACACTTTGGAGGTGAAAGACGGACTGATGGTGTGATTTGTGATGTGACTCTCTGACATGGTCAAGTAATGAGATGCCTGATGAGACACACACAGATGACTTTGAAGCATTAATCATGTGTTTCATGCCCTTTCTGCAGGGGGATGAGCCTCCAGAGCACCTTTGCCAGCAGACATGGCCCATTGGACGACGGAATTCTGGACCCTTTTGTTGGTGCCCACATGCACATGTGTGCACAAGCAGAGGCACAGTGATTGCAGACCCACATCCTAGAACTGCTGACATGTTCCAAGGAACTCCAGGCAAGGTGAGCATCACAGGGGGGCCACGACACAGCAAAGCTTGCACCAGGCGAGTTGCACATGCAGGCTTAGTCACAGCACTGAGGGTGAGCTTAGACGAACATTGGTGTTGAAGCACACAATGCAGCTCAGATGTGTTTGTGGACTGATGGCTGTTGATAGTAGGGTTGTCTGGGACACATGCAGGGGCAGTGGCACATACCCTCCGGTACACCAAGGTCCATTGAGGCACTTGTATCAACCATGTAGTCTTCCGAGACATGGAAAGGGGCAGCTCACAGGGACATACAGCAAGGGACATACTCGGGTGCAGTGCATGTCTTTTCCATGTACTTCATGATAAATACACTGCCAACTTTGTTTCGGTCATGGTGGTACGCAACTTGCTCTGTAGTCACGGCTTGCTATATGGATCTGTCAGCTTACCCAGGGAACATTGCATGTTGTGTGAATTGTGACACATTGGTGTTCCATTTGCCACACACCCACCAGCGGCTGCCTTACTGCATTGACTGTGTATGACCCGTCACAGGGGTGATGTTATATATGGGTACGAAGCATCAACCACAGATTGTCTGTTTGTAGAGTATTTTGTTGCTATGGGGCATGTTTGGTGTTGTGTTTTTGTGTAATTGGCACGTACAGGTTGTTGACTGTGGCTCTCTTTGCAGCATTGCAGTGCTCCTGTAACCGGACCTGAGAGCGCGCAGGCAGGAGGCCAGCTCTCAAAACCAGAGCTAAGTGTCTTGTTGTTTTTCTTACGAACTGCTCTGCATAGGCTTGCTGGGGAGTGTACTGATGCATGGATGTATGTGTGGTTCAATTTGGTATGTTTTTTTCTCCCTAATCACTCGTGTTCCTATGCATTTTTGAAACCTGTTCCCTCTACCCGGTGTTCCTGCTTCCCGTGCCTATCCAAGCAACGTTCCCTGACCCTCTTTCCCCACTGGGGTTGCGGATGCCTGTGTAAGCCCCGAACTTGCAGGCGCCAAAACCCTAGAGGGGGTGGTTGGTTCGTACCACTCCTGAGCCTGGACTACAGAAGGCCATGACAATGATGTCCAAGTTTGTTTGGATTGTGTATGTGTTCATGCAGGTTGTACATTTTCGTGCATTCCCTAGTTTCATGTGTCATTCCTCCTCCCCTCTCCTGCCACTCATTCCAGTCATCCAGTGTGTCAACACCTGTCCCGACTGCATATCCCTGAACCTCATTCCCCACCAGGGTCTCAGGGGCCTGTGTGAGTTTGACCTTGCAGGCACCCGGGACATGGTGGGGGTGGTTGTTTCATGACACTCCCACGCCTGTACAGGGGACCTGTGACAGTACACAATCCATTCATGGTGCATCATCCTATGTCATGTACCACACATGTCTCACATCCTGTCGTGACATTGTTTTGCTGTGCTACCTTGGTTGTTGCATCATTGTGGTAGTACTTGGCCTTTGTGAGGTACTGCTACGTCAAGTCATCTACTGGAGGGTGTTCGGGTTCGTTTTTATGCCTTGGATTGTGTGATTTTGGAAATGAGTGTGGATTCTGAGGGTTCAGGCATCTTTTTACACACAAGGTGGGAGATGGTGACGAAGGGTAAAGGTGATCCTGTGGCCAGGTGGAATTGAGGTTTGGAGGCTCCATGACCCAGGTGCAGTTGTTCAGTGGGTCATGGTCATTTGTGAGGGAGGGGGGGGTTGTTGTTGATAGTTGCATTGCCCTGCAGTGTGATGGGAACTCTGACATAGTAATGGTGGTATCCTATGTACATGTTGTGTTCTGCTGATAAATGCCTGTTCATGTGTTGTGTTTTCCTTTCAGGTGCGAGGGGATAGTTGTGGTTTGACATGCTGGGGTGTACACATGTGATGTGTAGGGAACACTGATGGTCACTTGAGTGCACATGCATATGTGGAGTGCATGTCCTTGCAGAACCACACACTTGCACTCTGATGCACTACATGTACTCCCACCCTTGCATATCCACGTGTACACTGTTTGCCTTCTGGTGCCCACTGTGTCCCGGCAGCACATGTTCTGTGACCGATCATGGATCCAGTACATGCCTAATTTGATGTTTGATGTGGTCTGTCACTTAGATGTGATGCTCAGGGTGTGCATCACACACAATGGCTGTTCACTGTGCTGTGTGCTGAGCAGTGTGATGCAGGAGTAGGACACTGCACACATGAGCTGCAGTGTTGTTTTTGCGAATACATAATGTGGATGTAGACAGGCATTCATTGTGATGTTAAGTCTGTAATGCATTTGGAAATTACTTATTTTGGGTGGGAGATTTTGTTGGTCTGTCATTTCATCTGATTCCGGGTCAGGCAGCAGTGTCCGATGCCACTGTACATTTAGGACATGGCAATGTGTACCTTATCGTTACTGCATTTGTGTATGGGTATTGCTTGCCATGTCATGTTGATGTTTGGGAGGGTTTGAGTGACATGACAGTGATGGCCATGGCCTGTTTTGCAGGTGTGTGTGTGATGCACACCTTGCATGTCCGGGTCATCCGCTTCTCAGAGCAACTAGCTGGGGGTAGATTTCTCTCCGCAGCAGGGCCCTCCCCCTGGAACAGACTTCCGGCCTGACTTGAACTTGAGGGGAACCATCTCCAGTTCTGGAAGCACCTCAAGACCTTCCTCTTTGCTTCTGCTTACTGTCTGCCTCTCCCTTGCAGAATTCTCCACTGGAACTGCACAGGAGCTGCAACTGGGCCACTGTCACCGACCTCGGTCCCTGGCCCAGCCACTCTCCACTTGCACTGCCTCCCTGGCAACCCCTGCACTGCAGTACTGTCTCTCTATCCCTACAGCCCTCCCTTCCCAGCACTTGTCTGCACTTACCTTTGTAGTTGCCACCAGGTGACCTATGTATTATTTTTTTGGGCTACTTCCCCTGTACTGGACTCCCCCCACCCTTCCCCTTGCACTTTTCCCATTCCCCCTACCCCTGCACTTGCACGATCTCAATGACACCTGGCCTAGTAGTACCGTTCTCTGTGTTCCCTTGTTCCCCCCTCCCTGCCTCATTGCGCCTTGGAATACTTGTGTATGGCCCATATCATGGTCACACAGGATAGCTTGTGTTTAAGTAGCTAGGGATGCAGACGATGTGGCACTTCCATAGCAACTATCTCAGGGTGGTAGGGTTGTGACAGTTGACTGTCTCTTTGTCATCATCGATTGTCACCTGGTATGTGCCAGGCCTGTGTGCACTCCGCAGGGGTGGGAGTTTAAGTGAAAAATGTGGCCACAAGCTGGGTCAGGGCTTCCTCGCCACGTGCCCTGTCCCCTCCCATGGCCTGTGCCTGTGGTTGGGGGTGTACGGGCACCACCATGTCCACCGGGACGCCCTGCCGTGTTGCAACATTGTGCAGGACACATGCTACCACAATGATCCTGCACACTACTGGTGGTGAATAGAGTAGTTGCCCAACAGAGCGATCAAGGGAGCGGAAACGTGACTTGAGCACTCCGAATGTGCGCTCCACTATGCCCCTGGTTGCAATATGGGCAGCGTTGTATCTTACCTGGGGTGGTGTGGTGGGGTTCCGGATTGGCGTCATCATGTGGTTACTCAGAGGGTAGGCACTGTCCCCTGGGGAGGTGATAATAGTTGAGATTATTAGGGTTTGGATATTTGTCTGTGTGTGACGCATGCATGTGCAAGGGCATTTGTACTGACCTAGGAGGCATGTGTCGCCATGCTGCCCAGCTTCCAGGGCCCGGCTCAGGGCGGACATTCTGTATATGAAACTGTCATGGGTGGAGCCAGGGTAGTTTGCATAGACAGAGGTGATGATTCCCTTTGCATCACATACCACCTGTACATTGATGGAATGCCAGTGCTTGCGGTTTCGGTAGATGTGCTCAATGGCCCTAGGTGGACGTAGGGCCACATGGGTGCAATCTATGGCACCGAGCACTTTGGGGAAGTGTGCCACCCTGAAAAAATCCAGGACATCGGCCTGCCTTTCTGCGGGTGTTCTGGGCATGTATATGTGCCTGCGGACTGAGGGGCGCGCTGTCATGATTGCCAGTACCTGGTGTAGGCAGCGTGACTGCATGACCTGTGAGACCCCTCCCACTATGGCAGTGGTCCGCTGAAATGACCCAGTGGCCAAAAAATGCATGACATTGAGCAGCTTCTCCAAGGGGCTCAATGCTTGGGAGCAAAGGGTGGGGGATGTGAGGTCATCTTCCAACTCCCTGACCAGGTCTAGGATGATATGGGGTGGAAACCTATACCTGCCATAGACCTGGTCATCAGGAATCCCAAAAAGGCTTGTCTGTGGTGCGAAAATGCGTGCCCTGGCTATTCTCCTCCTCCTGCGGTGTCCCACGATCAGTGCAGCGACAAATGGGGCATTCATCGTAGCTGTATATACGAGTTTGTTGTTTGCGCGCACTTTTATGCTGTGCGCGGGGACGGCTCCGCCTGCCTTCATGTGGGCGGACGCTTTGACGCCTGTGCACGTCTTTTGCCGTGCGCGTGTTTCCCGTATTCAGATACGGTCCGAGTGTCATCGCGTGTGATCAGAGGGGAGTGAGCGTACACGCAACTGGCCTGGGTACGTGTGTTTCGGGGTGCGCGGGAAGTTCCACACGCGATTATCCTGGGTACATGTGTTCCGGGGTGCCGGGAACTTTCACACGCGATTGGTGGAAATCCACGTGTGTTCTGTCATCACGTGCAATGAGGGAAACACCTGCGCGCGACACGTCTCAGACGCGCTCACGCGCTAAGGGCCTTTGGTCCAATGAAATCGCATATGCGTGCTGCCGTGCATACGCGCTAAGGGCCTTTCCTCGTATTACACGCGGATGTGCAGTTTTCCACGCGCGCTTACGCGCATGGGCCCTTTCCTCGTATTACACGCGGATGTGCAGTTTTTCACGCGCGCATAAATGCCCATGCACGTCTGTACGCGTCACGTCACAGGGGCGCTTGCGCTTGAGGGGCCTTGTGTCCAATGAAAATGCATATGCGTGCAGACGCGCTTACGCGCTAAGGGCCTTTCCTCGAATTATACGCTGACGTGCAGATTTTTCACGTGCCAAATCACTCCGTATCAAGCTGGCCACGCGTAAGCACACGGAAGACCACGCTCCTGCCCAGACGGCCGAACTTCTGCCCCCCAGGGCCCTGAGCACGCTCCCACCTGCCATCTGCTGCTGCCTGACTGCCTGCTGCCCATGTGCCCTGCCATTTGCTGCCTGCACATCAGCCAGGGGTGCTGTTGCTGTGACCACCCCTGCTGGAACCGAAGACTCCCGACTGGGATTCCATCGCTCCACAACCCAGCCCCAGAACCCAGTTGCCCACCCACTCCTGCCTCTGGGGTTGTCATGTCGGGGCAAACACCATCTGGTACCACTGACAACCCCCGGCCAGAGAGGCAGAGGGTCACCAGCTTCAGTGCCACCGAAGTTGGTGTCCTGGTGGAGCAAGTCCTGGGGCAGTATGATGCCCTCTTCGGAAGTTCCCGCGCCGACAAGGAAGGACAGACTCGGATCTGGACTGACATCGTGACTGCCATCAACGCGGAGGGGGTGGCAGTCCGCGACTTACAACATGTCAAGAAGCGCTGGGAGGACTTCAGGTCCAGGATCC
The DNA here is from genome assembly GCF_040938575.1 of Ambystoma mexicanum. Taxonomy (NCBI): domain Eukaryota; kingdom Metazoa; phylum Chordata; class Amphibia; order Caudata; family Ambystomatidae; genus Ambystoma; species Ambystoma mexicanum. The sequence continues at coordinate 70,976,808 of NC_090925.1, forward strand.
TGAACAAGGCCCGGCGCCTCTTGAAGGCAGCGGATGCCAAGGGGCGCCGGGGCCACTTGTTGGAAGAACAGATGAGGGTCCTGGAACGCATATCCCCAGCGCTCCACGTCCAGGTCCTTGAGAAGCAGACCCGTCTGGAGTCGAGCGGTGAGTGTACATGCATCCTGATTGTGAGCAGTGCGTGGGGTGATTATTCAGTAGTGTGCAGGTTGCACATCTGTTTGTATGGGGTCGAGTATGGGTGGGGGTGTACAGGGCCGTGGGGCTGACACATGCGAGGGCTGTGATGTGTGAGACATGGATGGTGCTTGTGTGTGTAGGCTTGCATGCCAAATGCAGTTGTGTGGGCACACATGTTTGGATGAATGTGTATGTAAGTAGACATGTCCGTGATGTCATGCATGTATGTTGTTTTTGGCTGCATGTATCAGCACTGTGTACATGTGCATGTGTGTGTATTTGACAAGAGTGCAACAGTGATGCAACATGGATGCATGTGACAGCGGTATGTGGAAGCCTGATTGGCAGATGTGACATGGATGCCCGTCTGAACATTGCGACACTTGGCAGAGGTGTACACACGCATGCAAGTGTGGTGGTGTGTGTACATGTGTGGTGCACTTCCTGATGTCTGGCTCACCTTTGGCTGCTCATGCTGTTGTATGTGTATGGATGGTGGTGGCAGTTGCGATATGGCTGTGGTATGGCTCATGTGTGCGAGTTGTAATGACATGTGTGTTGGGGATTGTGATGACATGTCTGAGGTTTGCCAATGCCACTCATGTACAACTGTCATGTGTGTATGTGTCCATTGTACAGTGCCCTGATGCCTGTGTTTTGTTTCTCCCTGTCTGCAGCGTCAACTGATGAAGAGGGCGGAGAAGGTGCTGTGGAGCACAGCGGCGGGGATCCCACCGCCAGCCGGAGACGCAAGGCCCGGCTCCCCTCCCATGTTGTCATCTCGTCGGGGAGTGAGGAGTCCGGTGCCGCGTCCCAGGCCGCAGCTGCCGGGGGGAGGTCCAAGAGGCGGAGGTTGGAGTTGGACTCCTCGGCAGCAGAAGGGGCAGCTGGGACCCCACAGGGCCCAACAGGGGAAGATGGCACGGAGTCATCCAGGTTGGTGGGGGGTTTGGTGGAGGAGGAGGCCGTGCAAGCACCAGAGACGGGGTCTGGAGGTGGGGATCCCACTGGTGCTAGTGGTGCAGTGCCGGACCAGGGACAGGAGGCAGCACAGGCCGCCACGGAGGTGCCTGTGTGCAATCCTGTCCTGAACCTGTCCCTGCATCATCTTGCACCAGCAGGGATGCCAACGTCCAGACCCGTTTTCAGGCAGGGGATGAGCTTACGTCAACTGGCCTTCCTCTGCCTGCGGACGTGGCTATCCAGGTCCGGGTTGAGCCTGTCCTGGCTGGTGTGGCGTTGCATCAACGGGCCATGCGAGGTGACGTGCAGTCTTTTCATGAAGAGACTGCACGTCATCACGAATGGCTCGTTGACCAGGTCAGCCTGCTGGGACAGTTCACCCAGGCCGGATTCCTCCGTCTGATGGGGCTTGCTCCGACCCCCTCCTCAACTCAACCCCCTACGCGCCAGTCATCCTCTGTGCCATCTTCCCACCCATCAGTCACCTGGGTGCCCTTGGAGCTGCCTCTGACGGTGCGGCCAGGCTGGTGGAGGAGGCATCCCTGCCACAGTCGGGAGTCAGACGTCCAGCAGGGGTGGCCACATCTACGACTGCACCCCAGCCGGCAGAGGATGTGCAGGCAGCAGGAGGCAGTGCACGGGCAGAGGCACAGCAGCAGCAGCAACGTGGTGGGAGCCATGAAGGCTCGGGGCCTTCAACATCGGAGGGGCAGGCATCGGCTGGAGGGCAGGAGGACCCAGGACAGAGAGTGTCTTCCGTGTGGCAGCGGTTGGGCCATGCCATAGATGCGGAGCAGCAGCGGGTGGAAGAGGCACGGCTCACAATGGTCAGGACTGAGAACTCCATGCGGAGGGCCCTGAGGCGGGCCGAGTGCCTCGAGGCAATCCGCAGGGGTTTGGAGGTGGAGACGTCGATGGCCCTGCGGACCCTCAGGGCCATGGAGGAGGACCGCCTCTGGGACATTGAGGAGGAGTTCGATGATGCCCTGGCCCGGGACATCCACAAGTGAGCCGTGAAACTAGCCCGCTGCCCTTGTACATAGTTATGTAGGTAGTGTTAGGTTTCATTTTTGTTTTTATTTGGACCTTTCGGACATTGGCCACATTTTTGTATATAGTTTATTTTATTAGTTAGTGTAGTTAGATAGGTTTCCTTTATTTTGTTGGGATAATGGACCCTGGCTTGTTCCCATGTACATAGTTCACAGTTGGATTGTATTTTTTTTTCACTTTTTAACCATGGAGCAATGGCTTTCTTTTTTATTTCCCATTGGATTTTGTTTTGTGGACATTGACTTTGGACAACATTACTTTGGAATTTTATTTTTGGTTTTGCTTTTTTTAACGGACATGCTTCTTTTCATTTTTGTACATTCACGTTTCTGTTTCTTCATTTTTTATTCTATTTATATTTCCTTTAATACATATTTTTTTTGGTGAACTTCAATGTGTGGTATCTCATTGGTTTCATGCATTTCATGATATGTGTTTTGAGATTCACTGACACCCATTGGGTGTATGTGAGGGAAATGTGTTTGTTTCAGAACTTGCAATTGGTGTTCTGTGATGTAATTGCAAATTATGAGTGGGTGGATGCAATACTCGGGTGGGTGTTTTGCATTTGGAGGCTGATCATAGGGACCAGGGATCTAGATTGTGATGACATGTTGGCTGGGGAACATGAGTTGCACATGGGTGGGGGCCTGCTGGCAGGTGCCCCATGGTGCTGGGGGGTGGGGGTGGTGGGGAACATGAGTTGGACATGAGTGGGGGCCTGCTGGCAGAAGCCCCACAGTGCTGGGGGGTGGGGGTGGTGGGAGACATGGGTGGGGGCCTGCTACAGGTGCCCCACAGTGCTGGGGGGTGGGGGTGGTGGGGAACATGAGTTGGACATGGGTGGGGCCTGCTAGCAGGTGCCCCACAGTGCTGGGGGTGGTGGGGAACATGAGTTGGACATGGGTGGGGGCCTGCTGGCAGGTGCCCCAAAGTGCTGGGGGGTGGCGGTGGTGGGAGACATGGGTGGGGGCCTGCTGGCAGGTGCCCCACAGTGCTGGGGGGTGGGGGTGGTGGGGAACATGAGTTGGACATGGGTGGGGGCCTGCTGGCAGGTGCCCCACAGTGCTGGGGGGTGGGGGTGGTGGGGAACATGAGTTGGACATGGGTGGGGGCCTGCTGGCAGGTGCCCCACAGTGCTGGGGGGTGGGGGTGGTGGGAGACATGGGCGGGGGCCTGGTGGTGGGTGCCCCTGCACTGCTGGGGGGTGGGGGTGGTGGGGAACATGAGTTGGACATGGGTGGGGGCCTGCTGGCAGGTGCCCCACAGTGCTGGGGGGTGGGGGTGGTGGGGAACATGAGTTGGACATGGGTGGGGGCCTGCTGGCAGGTGCCCCACAGTGCTGGGGGGTGGGGGTGGTGGGGGACATGGGTGGGGGCCTGGTGGAGGCTGCCCCTGCACTGCTGGGGGGTGGGGGTGGTGGGAGACATGGGTGGGGGCCTGGTGGAGGCTGCCCCTGCACTGCTGGGGGGTGGGGGGTGGGAGACATGGGTGGGGGCCTGGTGGAGGCTGCCCCTGGGGAGTGGGGGGTGGGGGTGGTGGGAGACATGGGTGGGGGCCTGGTGGAGGCTGCCCCTGGTGGCTGGGGGGTGGGGGTGGTGTTAGACATGGGTGGGGCCTGCTGGCAGGTGCCCCACAGTGCTGGGGGGTGGGGGTGGTGGGGAACATGAGTTGGACATGGGTGGGGGCCTGCTGGCAGGTGCCCCACAGTGCTGGGGGGTGGGGGTGGTGGGGAACATGAGTTGGGCATGGGTGGGGGACTGCTGGCAGGTGCACCACAGTGCTGGGGGGTGGGGGTGGTGGGAGACATGGGTGGGGGCCTGGTGGAGGCTGCCCCTGGTGGCTGGGGGGTGGGGGTGGTGGGAGACATGGGTGGGGGCCTGGTGGTGGGTGCCCCTGCACTGTTGGGGGTGGGGGTGGTGGGGAACATGAGTTGGACATGGGTGGGGGCCTGCTGGCAGGCGCCCCACAGTGCTGGGGGGTGGGGGTGGTGGGGAACATGAGTTGGACATGGGTGGGGGCCTGCTGGCAGGTGCCCCACAGTGCTGGGGGGTGGGGGTGGTGGGGAACATGAGTTGGACATGGGTGGAGGCCTGCTGGCAGGTGCCCCACAGTGCTGGGGGGTGGGGGTGGTGGGAGACATGGTTGGGGGCCTGGTGGAGGCTGCCCCTGCACTGCTGGGGGGTGGGGTGGTGGGAGACATGGGTGGGGGCCTGGTGGAGGCTGCCCCTGCACTGCTGGGGGGTGGGGGTGGTGGGAGACATGGGTGGGGGCCTGGTGGAGGCTGCCCCAGGTGGCTGGGTGGTGGGGGTGCTGGGAGACATGGGTGGGGGCCTGGTGGAGGCTGCCCCTGCACTGCTGGGGGGTGGGGGTGGTGGGAGACATGGGTGGGGCCTGCTGGCAGGTGCCCCACAGTGCTGGGGGGTGGGGGGGGTGGGGAACATGAGTTGGACATTGGTGGGGGCCTGCTGGCAGGTGCCCCACAGTGCTGGGGGGTGGGGGTGTTGGGGAACATGAGTTGGACATGGGTGGGGGCCTGCTGGCAGGTGCCCCACAGTGCTGGGGGGTGGGGTGGTGGGAGACATGGGTGGGGGCCTGGTGGAGGCTGCCCCTGGTGGCTGGGGTGTGGGGATGCTGGGAGGCATGGGTGGGGGCCTGGTGGTGGGTGCCCCTGCACTGCTGGGGGGTGGGGGTGGTGGGGAACCTGAGTTGGACATCGGTGGGGGCCTGCTGGCAGGTGCCCCACAGTGCTGGGGGGTGGGGGTGGTGGCAGACATGGGTGGAGGCCTGGTGCAGGCTGCCCCTGGTGGCTGGGGGGTGGGGGTGGTGGGAGACATGGGTGGGGGCCTGGTGGTGGGTGCTCCAGCACTGCTGGGGGGTGGGGGTGGTGGGGAACATGAGTTGGACATGGGTGGGGCCTGGTGATGGGTGCCCCTGGTGGCTGGGGGTGCAGGGGGACATGCGTTGGTGGGCAGTAGTGCAAGTTGACATGTGGGTTGGCTGGTGGGCATGGCCATGGTGGATGGGGTGCCTGCAGGACATGTGCTGGGTAGGCCTCTGTGGTGTGAGCCACCTGCAGGGGCCGTGGAGGGTGTAGAGGGAACACCTGGGAGGACCCACACATGCAATTCACGTGTGCTGCTCCCCGCGCACCCCTGGAATACACGTACCCCGCTCAATCGCGTGTGTGACTTTCCGCGCACCCCCAAAATACATGTACCCCGCTCAATCGTGTGTGTAACTTCCTGCGCCCCCCGAAATACACGTACCCCGCTCAATCGCGTGTGTAACTTCCTGCGCACCGCCGAAATACACGTACCCCGCTCAATCGCGGGTGTAACTACCCGCGCGCCCCCGAAATACACATAACCCGCTCAATCGCGTGTGTGACTTCCCGCGCACCCCTGTAATACACGTACCCCGCTCAATCGCGTGTGTGACTTCCTGCGCACCCCCGAAATACACGTACCCCGCTTAATCGCATGTGTAACTTCCCACGCGCCCCCGAAATACACGTACCCCGCTCAATTGCGTGTGTAACTTCCCGCGCGCCCCCGAAATACACGTACCCCGCTCAATCGCGTGTGTAACTTCCCGCGCGCCCCTGAAATACACGTGCCCCGCTCGCACAGGCCCAATTGCTGTATGTTGCCACTTTTGTGATGCGCTGGGACTCTACCGCCTGCCTTCGTGTGGCGGACGTGTTTCAGCTTGTGCGTGTCTTTGGCTGTGCTTGGCTTTGCCCTATTCGATTCCATGAATACGTGTGGTTCGAGTGCGTGTGGGCGTTCCGTCTGCTTCCCTGCAGTACATCCCCAGTTACGCCCTTATTTTCTCGCGTTGTTCCCCATTCCGCGCGTTACACCCCGTGTCCCGCCCACTTTCTGGTGTATGCGCCGAGGTTGTGTGCTTTCACTGTGCGCATCACGCACGCCTTTCGGGATGTTGCAGTGACTTGTGCGCCATGCACGGGTTTGACGCACATCCTGAGGTGTACACGTGCAGGGATGTGCATTGAGATTGTATTTTGAGATTCACTGACACCCATTGGGTGTATGTGAGGGAAATGCGTTTGTTTCGGAACTTGCAATTGGTGTTCTGTGATGTAATTGCAAATTATGAGTGGGTGGATGCAATACTTGGGTGGGTGTTTTGCATTTGGAGGCTGACCATAGGGACCAGGGATCTAGATTGTGATGAAATGTTGGCTGGGGAACATGAGTTGCACATGGGTGGGGGCCTGCTGGCAGGTGCCCCACAGTGCTGGGGGGTGGGGGTGGTGAGGAACATGAGTTAGACATGGGTGGGGGCCTGCTGGCAGGTGCCCCACGGTGCTGGGGGGTGGGGGTGGTGGGGAACATGAGTTGGACATGGTGGGGGCCTGCTGGCAGGTGCCCCACAGTGCTGGGGGATGGGGGTGGTGGGAGACATGGGTGGGGGCCTGCTGGCAGGTGCCCCACAATGCTGGGGGGTGGGGGTGGTAGGGAACATGAGTTAGATATGGGTGGGGGCCTGCTGGCAGGTGCCCCACAGTGCTGGGGATGGTGGGGAACATGAGTTGGACATGGGTGGGGGCCTGCTGGCAGGTGCCCCACAGTGCTGGGGGGTGGGGTGGTGGATGACATGGGTGGGGGCCTGCTGGCAGGTGCCCCACAGTGCTGGGGGGTGGGGGTGGTGGGGAACATGAGTTGGACATGGGTGGGGGCCTGCTGGCAGGTGCCCCACAGTGCTGGGGGGTGGGGGTGGTGGGGAACATGAGTTGGACATGGGTGGGGGCCTGCTGGCAGGTGCCCCACAGTGCTGGGGGGTGGGGGGGTGGGAGATATGGGTGGGGGCCTGGTGGTGGGTACCCCTGCACTGCTGGGGGTGGGGGTGGTGGTGAACATGAGTTGGACATGGGTGGGGGCCTGCTGGCAGGTGCCCCACAGTGCTGGGGGGTGGGGGTGGTGGGGAACATGAGTTGGACATGGGTGGGGGCCTGCTGGCAGGTGCCCCACAGTGCTGGGGGATGGGGGTGGTGGGGAACATGAGTTGGACATGAGTGGGGGCCTGGTGGAGGCTGCCCCTGGGGAGTGGGGGGTGGGGGTGGTGGGAGACATGGGTGGGGGCCTGGTGGAGGCTGCCCCTGGTGGCTGGGGGGTGGGGTGGTGGGAGACATGGGTGGGGCCTTCTGGCAGGTGCCCCACAGTGCTGGGGGGTGGGGGTGGTGGGGAACATGAGTTGGACATGGGTGGGGGCCTGCTGGCAGGTGCCCCACAGTGCTGGGGGGTGGGGGTGGTGGGGAACATGAGTTGGACATGGGTGGGGGCCTGCTGGCAGGTGCCCCACAGTGCTTGGGGGTGGGGGTGGTGGGAGACATGGGTGGGGGCCTCGTGGAGCCTGCCCCTGGTGGCTGGGGGATGGGGGTGGTGGGAGACATGGGTGGGGGCCTGGTGGTGGGTGCCCCTGCACTGCTGGGGGTTGGGGGTGGTGGGGAACATGAGTTGGACATGGGTGGGGGCCTGCTGACAGGTGCCCCACAGTGCTGGGGGGTGGGGGTTGTGGGGAACATGAGTTGGACATGGGTGGGGGCCTGCTGGCAGGTGCCCCACAGTGCTGGGGGGTGGGGGTGGTGGGAGACATGGGTGGGGGCCTGGTGGAGGCTGCCCCTGCACTGCTGGGGGGTGGGGGTGGTGGGAGACATGGGTGGGGGCCTGGTGGAGGCTGCCCCTGCACTTCTGGGGGGTGGGGGCGGTGGGAGACATGGGTGGGGGTCTGGTGGAGGCTGCCCCTGATGGCTGGGTGGTGGGGGTGCTGGGAGACATGGGTGGGGGCCTGGTGGAGGCTGCCCCTGCACTGCTGGGGGGTGGGGGGTGGGAGACATGGGTGGGGGCCTGGTGGAAGCTGCCCCTGGGGAGTAGGGGGTGGGTGTGGTGGGAGACATGGGTGGGGGCCTGGTGGAGGCTGCCCCTGGTGGCTGGGGGGTGGGGGTGGTGGGAGATATGGGTGGGGCCTGCTGGCAGGTGCCCCACAGTGCTGGGGGGTGGGGGTGGTGGGGAACATGAGTTGGACATGGGTGGGGGCCTGCTGGCAGGTGCCCCACAGTGCTGGGGGGTGGGGGTGGTGGGGAACATGAGTTGGACATGGGTGGGGGCCTGCTGGCAGGTGCCCCACAGTGCTGGGGGGTGGGGGTGGTGGGGAACATGAGTTGGACATGGGTGGGGGCCTGCTGGCAGGTGCCCCACAATGCTGGGGGGTGGGGGTGGTGGGAGACATGGGTGGGGCCTGGTGGAGGATGCCCCTGGTGGCTGGGGTGTGGGGGTGCTGGGAGACATGGGTGGGAGCCTGGTGGTGTGTGCCCCTGCACTGCTGGGGGTGGGGGTGGTGGGGAACATGAGTTGGACATGGGTGGGGGTCTGCTGGCAGGTGCCCCACAGTGCTGGGGGGGTGGGGGTGGTGGGAGACATGGGTGGGGGCCTGGTGGAGGCTGCCCCTGGTGGCTGTGGGGTGGGGGTGGTGGGAGACATGGGTGGGGGCCTGGTGGTGGGTGCCCCTGCACTGCTGGGGGGAGGGGGAGGTGGGGAACATGAGTTGGACATGGGTGGGGGCCTGGTGGTGGGTGACCCTGGTGGCTGGGGGTGCAGGGGGACATGCGTTGGTGGGCAGTAGTGCAAGTTGACATGTGGGTTGGCTGGTGGGCATGGCCATGGTGGATGGGGTGCCTGCAGGACATGTGCTGGGTAGGCCTCTGTGGTGTGAGCCACCTGCAGGGGCCGTGGAGGGTGTAGAGGGAACACCTGGGAGGACCCACACATGCAATTCACGTGTGCTGCTCCCGGCGCACCCCTGTAATACACATACCCTGATGAGAACGCGTGTGGAACTTCCCGCGCACCCCTGGAATACACGTACCCCGCTCAATCGCGTGTATAACTTCCCGCGCACCCCCGAAATACACGTACCCCGCTCAATCGTGTGTGTAACTTCCCGCGCGCCCCCGAAATACACGTACCCCGCTCAATTGCGTGTGTGACTTCCCGCGCACCCCTGTAATACACGTACCCCGCTCAATCGCGTGTGTGACTTCCCGTTCACCCCCGAAATACACGTACCCCGCTCAATCACGTGTGTAACTTCCCGCGCGCCCCCGAAATACACGTTCCCCGCTCAATCGCGTGTGTAACTTCCCGCGCACCCCCGAAATACACGTACCCCGCTCAATCGTGTGTGTAACTTCCCACGCACCCCCCAAATACACGTACCCCGCTCAATCGCGTGTGTGACTTCCCGCGCACCCCTGTAATACACGTACCCCGCTCAATCGCGTGTGTGACTTCCCGCGCACCCCCGAAATACACGTACCCCGCTCAATCGCGTGTGTAACTTCCAGCTTTCCCCCAAAATACACGTACCCCGCTCAATCGCGTGTGTAACTTCCCGCGTGCCCCCGAAATACACATACCCCGCTCGCACAGGCCCAATTGCTGTATGTTGCCACTTTTGTGATGCGCTGGGACTCTACCGCCTGCCTTCGTGTGGCGGACGTGTTTCAGCTTGTGCGTGTCTTTAGCTGTGCTTGGCTTTGCCCTATTCGATTCCATGAATACGTGTGGTTCGAGTGCGTGTGGGCGTTCCGTCTGCTTCCCTGCAGTACATCCCCAGTTACGCCCTTATTTTCACGCGTTGTTCCCCATTCCGCGCGTTACGCCCCGTGTCCCGCCCACTTTCTGGTGTATGCGCCGAGGTTGTGCGCTTTCACTGTGCGCATCGGGCACGCCTTTCGGGATGTTGCAGTGACTTGTGCGCCATGCACGGGTTTGGCGCACATCCCGAGGTGTACACGCGCAGGGATGTGCATTGAGATTGTATTTTGAGATTCACTGACACCCATTGGGTGTATGTGAGGGAAATGTGTTTGTTTCAGAACTTGCAATTGGTGTTCTGTGATGTAATTGAAAATTATGAGTGAGTGGATGCAATACTCGGGTGGGTGTTTTGCATTTGGAGGCTGACCATAGGGACCAGGGATCTAGATTGTGATGACATGTTGGCTGGGGAACATGTGTTGCACATGGGTGGGGGCCTGCTGGCAGGTGCCCCACAGTGCTGGGGGGTGGGGGTGGTGGGGAACATGAGTTGGACATGGGTGGGGGCCTGCTGGCAGGTGCCCCACGGTGCTGGGGGGTGGGGGTGGTGGGGAACATGAGTTGGACATGGGTGGGGGCCTGCTGGCAGGTGCCCCACAGTGCTGGGGGGTGGGGGTGGTGGGGAACATGAGTTGGACATGGGTGGGGGCCTGCTGGCAGGTGCTCCACAGTGCTGGGGCGTGGGGGTGGTGGGGAACATGAGTTGGACATGGGTGGGGGCCTGCTGGCAGGTGCCCCACAGTGCTGGGGGGTGGGGGTGGTGGGAGACATGGGTGGGGGCCTGGTGGTGGGTGCCCCTGCACTGCTGGGGGGTGGGGGTGGTGGGGAACATGAGCTGGACATGGGTGGGGGCCTGCTGGCAGGTGCCCCACAGTGCTGGTGGGTGGGGGTGGTGGGGAACATGAGTTGGACATGGGTGGGGGCCTGCTGGCAGGTGCCCCACAGTGCTGGGGGGTGGGGGTGGTGGGGAACATGAGTTGGACATAGGTGGGGGCCTGTTGGCAGGTGCCCCATAGTGCTGGGGGGTGGGGGTGGTGGGAGACATGGGTGGGGGCCTGGTGGAGGCTGCCCCTGCACTGCTGGGGGGTGGGGGTGGTGGGAGACATGGGTGGGGGCCTGGTGGAGGCTGCCCCTGCACTGCTGGGGGGTGGGGGTGGTGGGAGACATGGGTGGGGGCCTGGTGGAGTCTGCCCCTGGTGGCTGGGTGGTGGGGGTGCTGGGAGACATGGGTGGGGGCCTGGTGGAGGCTGCCCCTGCACTGCTGGGGGAGGCATGGGTGGGGGCCTGGTGGAGGCTGCCCCTGGGGAGTGGGGGGTGGGGGTGGTGGGAGACATGGGTGGGGGCCTGGTGGAGGCTGCCCCTGGTGGCTGGGGGGTGGGGGTGGTGGGAGACATGGGTGGGGCCTGCTGGCAGGTGCCCCACAGTGCTGGGGGGTGGGGGTGGTGGGGAACATGAGTTGGACATGGGTTGGGGGCCTGCTGGCAGGTGCCCCACACTGCTGGGGGGTGGGGGTGGTGGGGAACATGAGTTGGACATGGGTGGGGGCCTGCTGACAGGTGCCCCACAGTGCTGGGGGGTGGGGGTGGTGGGAGACATGGGTGGGGGCCTGGTGGAGGCTGCCCCTGGTGGCTGGGGGGTGGGGGTGGTGGGAGACATGGGTGGGGGCCAGGTGGTGGGTGCCCCTGCACTGCTGGGGGGTGGGGGTGGTGGGGAACATGAGTTTGACATGGGTGGGGGCCTGCTGGCAGGTGCCCCACAGTGCTGGGGGGTGGGGGTTGTGGGGAACATGAGTTGGACATGGGTGGGGGCCTGCTGGCAGGTGCCTCACAGTGCTGGGGGGTGGGGGTGGTGGGGAACATGAGTTGGACATGGGTGGGGGCCTGCTGGCAGGTGCCCCACAGTGCTGGGGGGTGGGGGTGGTGGGAGACATGGGTGGGGGCCTGGTGGAGGCTGCCCCTGCACTGCTGGGGGGTGGGGGTGGTGGGAGACATGGGTGGGGGCCTGGTGGAGGCTGCCCCTGCACTGCTGGGGGGTGAGGGTGGTGGGAGACATGGGTGGGGGCCTGGTGGAGGCTGCCCCTGGTGGCTGGGTGGTGGGGGTGCTGGGAGACATGGGTGGGGGACTGGTGGAGGCTGCCCCTGCACTGCTGGGGGGTGGGAGGGTGGGAGACATGGGTGGGGGCCTGGTGGAAGCTGCCCCTGGGGAGTGGGGGGTGGGGGTGGTGGGAGACATGGGTGGGGGCCTGGTGGAGGCTGCCCCTGATGGCTGGGGGGTGGGGGTGGTGGGAGACATGGGTGGGGCCTGCTGGCAGGTGCCCCACAGTGCTGGGGGGTGGGGGTGGTGGGGAACATGAGTTGGACATGGGTGGGGGCCTGCTGGCAGGTGCCCCACAGTGCTGAGGGGTGGGGGTGGTGGGGAACATGAGTTGGACATGGGTGGGGGCCTGCTGGCAGGTGCCCCACAGTGCTGGGGGTGGGGGTGGTGGGAGACATGGGTGGGGGCCTGGTGGAGGCTGCCCCTGGTAGCTGAGGTGTGGGGGTGCTGGGAGACATGGGTGGGGGCCTGGTGGTGGGTGCCCCTGCACTGCTGGAGGGTGGGGGTGGTAGGGAACATGAGTTGGACATGGTGTCATGATCTCTGCTTCCAAAAGGTCAGGGTTTTCCCAACTCCCTTGGAAGCAGATCCATAACCCAGGTTCCGAGTGCCAACCAGTCCCAATTGGGACCTTTTGGACCCAGTCCTGGCGCCAGTGGCACCAGGCTCATAAATATGCCCAGTCCCAGCGCTGGAAGCGCCGGGCTCATAATGCTTGGGTGGACTTACCTTCAGCAGACCATGCTGCTTACTTGCCTGCCAGTTGAGCCTCTGATCCTCTTCTGTTTGGAACTACTTTTCCTGTTGGGTGGGGCTGGAGCCACTCCCTAGATTCAGAACACTGGAACTCTTCTGGAAGGCAGGAACTCTTTTCTTACCAGGAACTCTTTTCTTACTTAGGCGTGGCTGTGGAAGGAGACACCTAAGCACTACAGGAGGCTATTTAAACCACACCCGGTGGATGAATCTTGCTTTGCGTTATTCTGCAACCTCTGCAGCAGAACGCTCATCGTGTCTTCTGCATCCGGTCCTGGGCCTAAGGAAAAAGGCTTACCATCCTGAATCCAGTCTTCAGCAACACCTATAAAGACAAGAAAGAACAGGTTAGCATTCCGGCATCTGAAAGGCAAAGGCTTACCATCCTGAATCCAGTCTTCAGCAACACCTATAAAGACAAGAAAGAACAGGTTAGCATTCCGGCATCTGAAAGGCAAAGGCTTACCTACTCTTCGTGCGCTCCGTCTTCACACTGCATTCCGGCATCTGAAAGACAAAAGTTTACCAACTCTTTGCACGCTCCGGAGGCCTTCGGCGCTGCATCCCGCATCTGAAAGACAAAACAAGGTGCGTTTAAAGACATTGGGGAACTTTAATACTCACGTGCCATTACTCCTTTCCACATCTAATCCAGTGGGTATTCCGGCACCCTGCAGCCGCTCCGAACTCGTACCTGCAAAATAAAAAGACAGTTAGAGCGCATAGTGAAGCAGGCAACAAGCGCTTACTTACGTGCTTCCAGGCGCTTCTATTCATCACACGGGCTCCATCTTCAACTCACTTCAGCCCGTCATCCGCCATCGCCGGAACCCTGCAAAACAAGAGACATCATTACTAAAGACTTTAAAGACATTTGAATGACTCGAAACTTACCGTTCGTGCAGTAAACGACGGACAGCAGTCCTCTGAAGTCAAGAGGCCTGCGCTACCTATCCAGTGAAGAAACTGGTTACAGCACCCTGCCCCGAGGCAGATGGAGAGCTCGGCATTCACTTACCTAAGACATCTTACTCTACACGTCAGGCATACAGTGCACAGAGGTCCAGCCCAAAGAGCCAACCGGGTGCTACACATCACCTTTGAAGATACGGTAGTCGCCCAGTCAAGACCGGCGCCTCTGCGAGAATCAGGTGAGCGTTACAGAACGCAAAGCCTACCGCAAAACTCTCGCCCAGGCGCTATGGAAACCTCGGATACTGACCCCCTAGCCCGGTTACTTGGGGAACTAAGGGCAGAAGTGCATGCAGCTCGTCAGGAAACAAATGCTCTAAGAAGGGAACTAATTATTTCCAAGGAGAGAACAGACAATCTTGCTAGACAAGTGCTACAGTCACAAGCCGGACAGACCCCGTTACCCGCATCAGGGGCAAATCTTCCTTCAACATCCTCTATGAATCCAGTGCAGATCAACCTACCTGGGAATGTACCTCTGGCTCCGCCCGAACGATTTTCTGGTGACCCAAAGAGGTTTGCAGTATTTATCAATCAGTGCCGGTTGCACTTCTTATGCCGGCCAGCAGGCTTTCCAACTGATCAAGCAAAAGTAGCTTTTGTACTTTCGTACCTTAGTGGCAATGCGGCAGACTGGTCGATCCCTCTAGTTAATCAAGATGATCCGGTTCTCCATGATTTTCAAGCCTTTCAGCTTAGTATGGAAAAACTGTTCGCAAGACATTCACAGGGGCAGGCCTTGGACAATGAGCTTCTTTCGTTGCGACAGGGTAATCAAGACCTTTTGGCTTATATTGCATCTTTCAATAGACTAATAGTGGAAACTCAATGGCCTGAGGACAAAAGGATTACGCTGTTTTATAGAGGTCTACGTGGAGAGCTCAAAGACGTTTTAGCCCAAGTAGTGAATCCCCCACAAGACTGTTCGGATTATATAGACTTGGTCGTTCAAATAGATCACAGGCTGCAGAACAGGAAGGCCGATCGTTCCAAGTTTGATGCTCGAGTATTTTCCAAACCGCCAACTCCTTCCAAAGGAGTAGACTCCGGGGAACCCATGCAAATAGGGGGTCTGAAAGGTCCTCTAACACAAAGGGAGCGGGAAAGGAGGAAACAGTTGCAATTATGCCTATATTGCGGAAACTCAGGGCACTTTCTTCGAGACTGTCCGGTGAAACCTGCCAAGAAGGCAGTAGGAGCTGCAGTTACCAAAGTTACAAACTCTGAGCAGGGAAACGACCTCGCCCGACAAGAATAGAGGTCATCTTGCCGAGCGTGAAAACCAGTTCCGTGACCTCGCATTTCGTGATACCTATGGTCCTCATTAGCCCTGATAATCCGGATCGATTACATGCAATTGAAGCTTACGTCGACAGCGGTGCCATCGGCAATTATGTGGATCATGAAATGGTTTTGAGGATGAATTTAACTCTTTGTCCCAAGGCTGTAAAGGACGTCATTACTACGGTGGATGGTACGGAGATAGCCTCCGGGCCAGTAACGCATACCACTCAAGAGGTGACGCTAGTAAGTCAAGATGGACACCATGAGAAGATCGTGTTCGATGTGATCAAGGCCCCTCAGGTTCAGATTATTCTAGGAATACCTTGGTTAGAGAAACACAATCCTCTGATCGATTGGCGAGCAAGAACGGTCCAGTTTCCAGAATGTGTCTCTACTTGTCACCCTCCACCTGGTGTTGCACTGGCCGCAATTTCTTCAGAGACTCCCCAGTTACCTCCCGAATACCTAGAATACCAAGATGTTTTCCGGAAGGATCAGGCTAACTCTCTACCTCCTCATAGGTCTTATGACTGCCAGATAGACCTGATACCTGGATCTACTCCTCCTTGTAGTAGAATTTATGCCCTCACCGAGCCTGAGAACCTTCACCTTCGACAATACCTGGATCAATACCTGGCAAATGGGTTTATTCGTCCTTCCAAGTCCCCTGCTTCTTCAGCTTTGTTCTTCGTTCCAAAAAAGGAAGGAGACCTTAGAACTTGTATCGATTATCGCTCCCTGAACCAGATCACCATTAAGAATAGATATCCGTTACCTTTGATCCCTGAACTCCTGGACCAAGTCAGAAAAGCATGCATATATACAAAGCTGGATCTTAGAGGAGCTTACCACTTGGTACGAGTAAAAGAGGGCGATGAATGGAAGACTGCCTTCCGCACCAAGTATGGGCTATTTGAATATCAGGTCATGCCCTTCGGACTTTGCAATGCCCCGGCCGCCTTTCAATATTTTATGAACGATGTCCTCAGAGAGCTCATAGATGTATGTGTTGTTGTTTACATTGACGACATCCTCGTTTATTCTTCATCGGAATCTGAACATCGGAAACACGTGAAAATGGTCCTCGAAAGATTGCGTCAACACAAACTTTTCGCTAAGTTGGAAAAATGTGTTTTCAACGTGACTGAAGTTGAATTCTTGGGATTCATATTATCACCTGGCGGAGTGCGTATGGATTCAAAGAAGGTCGATGCAGTTCTCAAATGGCCATCACCATCCTCCGTAAAAGGTGTGCAAAGCATGTTAGGCTTCGCTAACTTTTACCGCAGGTTTATCCCCGAATTCTCTCGAATAGTCCAGCCCATCACTGCCTTGTTAAAGAAAAACAAACGTTTTGAATGGTCTACCGAGGCGGAACAAGCTTTCCAGGATTTGAAGACTAAATTTATCTCTGCACCAATCTTAAAACACCCTCGCCCCGAACTCCCCTACATCGTGGAAACTGATGCTTCAAGCCTTGCCATGGGGGCAGTTCTATCACAAAAGGACCCGGTAACCAATCAGTTGCATCCCGTGGCATTTTGGTCCCGCAAATTCTCGCCTCCTGAAATCAATTACACGATTACTGACAAGGAACTTCTGGCTATCAAGTCTGCCTTTAAGGCTTGGCGGCATTATCTGCTGGGGGCCCGACACACCGTTACTGTGATCACGGATCACCGAAACCTGCAATATTTGAAGACCGCAAAAGCCCAATCCTCTAGACAACTCCGTTGGGCATTATTCTTTGCCGAGTTTGACTTCATAATTACCTATCAACCTGGTACAAAGAACGGTAAAGCCGATGCCCTTTCTCGGATGGGAGTGGAAGAACACTTGGTCAACCCTAAACCTGTACCAATCATTCCCGAACAAAGAATTCTGGGTGTAATCGCCACAGAATCCATAGAGGAAGTTAAGGATAAAGCCAGGCAACTTGTAACTCCAGCAGACATACAGAATTGGCATCTGCAGGGAAAGGACTTTGCAGTAAAGGACAACTTATTGTATTTCCAAGAACGATTATACCTACCCAGCACAGATTTACAGAAAAAAGTAATCTCTTGTTATCACGACTCTTTAATGGAAGGTCATCCCGGTATAGCCAAGACCTCAGAAAAGATCAAGCGCTACTTCTGGTGGCCGTCTTGGAAAAAAGATATCAGAGACTTTATAATGTCCTGTGGAGTATGCGCCCAAAACAAGAGTCAAAAGGAAAGACCAGCAGGCCTCTTACGCCCTATTGACATCCCACCTCGCCCTTGGCATACGCTTTCTATGGACTTCATCACCGATCTACCTCCATGCTCCGGATACAATACGATTCTAGTAATCGTGGACTTATTCTCCAAGATGGCGCATTTCATTCCGCTCAAAGGCTTGCCAACAGCAGCAACTCTGGCCCGAGAATTTCTCGAAAACATCGTCCGACTGCACGGTTTTCCTTCGGTTCTAATTTCGGATCGAGGTAGTCAATTTATTTCTCATTTTTGGCGAAGTTGCTGTCGGTCGGCTCAAATTGATGTGAGACTATCGACCAGTCACCACCCTCAGACCGACGGACAAACCGAGAGGACCAATCAAACTCTGGAACAGTATTTACGCTGCATGCTGCAACAAACTGAAAAAACTTGGAAAGATATCCTTTGGATAGCCGAGTATGCCTACAATAACTCTGTCCATTCGGGAACTGGGAAAACCCCGTTTTTTCTTTTGTACGGCAGTCACCCTCGAACCTCGGAGTTGGATCCCCTCCAAGATCTTGAAACACCAGCAGTAGACTACCTGCATTCTACAATCACCCAAGCCTTTAAGGAAGCTGTTTCTCACCTTCAAAGGGCTAAAGAACAATACAAGAAAGGAGCAGATCAACATCGGAAGGAAGCCCCTCACTATCAAGTAGGGGATCAAGTCTGGTTATCCACCAAATATCTATCTCTAAAAGGGCCACGCACATTCAACCCAAGATACCTTGGTCCCTATTCCATCACTACCATAGTAAACCCAGTAGCGGTCAAGTTGGACTTGCCCCCGCACATGAAGATACATCCGGTCTTCCACGTCTCTCTATTAAAACCCGTGCAACCTCAAACCCGACTAACCAAATCTCCAAAACCTATCCTAGTGGATGGAGAACTCGAGTTTGAAGTCAAAAGCATTCTGGACTCCAAGATCTCCAAATCTAAACTATTCTACCTAATTGACTGGAAAGGCTACGGCCCCCAAGAGAGATCCTGGGAACCTGCTGAATATGTCCACGCTCCTCGCCTAATCAAAAGATTTCACCGAACATTTCCTAACAAGCCAAAACCCCCGGAGAAGCCCGGTTTGGGAGGGGCCTTGAGGGGGGGTACTGTCATGATCTCTGCTTCCAAAAGGTCAGGGTTTTCCCAACTCCCTTGGAAGCAGATCCATAACCCAGGTTCCGAGTTCCAACCAGTCCCAATTGGGACCTTTTGGACCCAGTCCTGGCGCCAGTGGCACCAGGCTCATAAATATGCCCAGTCCCAGCGCTGGAAGCGCCGGGCTCATAATGCTTGGGTGGACTTACCTTCAGCAGACCATGCTGCTTACTTGCCTGCCAGTTGAGCCTCTGATCCTCTTCTGTTTGGAACTACTTTTCCTGTTGGGTGGGGCTGGAGCCACTCCCTAGATTCAGAACACTGGAACTCTTCTGGAAGGCAGGAACTCTTTTCTTACCAGGAACTCTTGTCTTACTTAGGCGTGGCTGTGGAAGGAGACACTTAAGCACTACAGGAGGCTATTTAAACCACACCCGGTGGATGAATCTTGCTTTGCGTTATTCTGCAACCTCTGCAGCAGAACGCTCATCGTGTCTTCTGCATCCGGTCCTGGGCCTAAGGAAAAAGGCTTACCATCCTGAATCCAGTCTTCAGCAACACCTATAAAGACAAGAAAGAACAGGTTAGCATTCCGGCATCTGAAAGGCAAAGGCTTACCAGCCTGAATCCAGTCTTCAGCAACACATATAAAGACAAGAAAGAACAGGTTAGCATTCCGGCATCTGAAAGGCAAAGGCTTACCTACTCTTCGTGCGCTCCGGAGGTCTTCACACTGCATTCCGGCATCTGAAAGACAAAAGTTTACCAACTCTTGCACGCTCCGGAGGCCTTCGGCGCTGCATCCCGCATCTGAAAGACAAAACAAGGTGCGTTTAAAGACATTGGGGAACTTTAATACTCACGTGCCATTACTCCTTTCCACATCTAATCCAGTGGGTATTCCGGCACCCTGCAGCCGCTCCGAGCTCGTACCTGCAAAATAAAAAGACAGTTAGAGCGCATAGTGAAGCAGGCAACAAGCGCTTACTTACGTGCTTCCAGGCGCTTCTATTCATCACACGGGCTCCATCTTCAACTCACTTCAGCCCGTCATCCGCCATCGCCGGAACCCTGCAAAACAAGAGACATCATTACTAAAGACTTTAAAGACATTTGAATGACTCGAAACTTACCGTTCGTGCAGTAAACGATGGACAGCAGTCCTCTGAAGTCAAGAGGCCTGCGCTACCTATCCAGTGAAGAAACTGGTTACAGCACCCTGCCCCGAGGCAGATGGAGAGCTCGGCATTCACTTACCTAAGACATCTTACTCTACACGTCAGGCATACAGTGCACAGAGGTCCAGCCCAAAGAGCCAACCGGGTGCTACACATCACCTTTGAAGATACGGTAGTCGCCCAGTCAAGACCGGCGCCTCTGCGAGAATCAGGTGAGCGTTACACATGGGTGGGGCCTGCTGGCAGGTGCCCCACAGTGCTGGGGGGTGGGGGTGGTGGGAGACATGGGTGGGGGCCTGGTGGAGGCTGCCCCTGGTGGCCGGGGGGTGGGGGTGGTGGGAGACATGGGTGGGGGCCTGGTGGTGGGTGCCCCTGCACTGCTGGGGGGTGGAGTGGTGGGGAACATGAGTTGGACATGGGTGGGGGCCTGGTGGTGGGTGCCCCTGGTGGCTGGGGGTGCAGGGGGACATGCATTGGCGGGCAGTAGTGCAAGTTGACATGTGGGTTGGCTGGTGGGCATGGCCATGGTGGATGGGGTGCCTGCAGGACATGTGCTGGGTAGGTCCCTGTGGTGTGAGCCATCTGCAGGGGCCGTGGAGGGTGTAGAGGGAACACCTGGGAGGACCCACACGTGCAATTCACGTGTGCTGCTCCCGGCGCACCCCTATAATACACGTACCCTGATGAGATTGCGTGTGGAACTTCCTGCGCACCCCTGGAATACACATACCCCGCTCAATCGCGTGTGTAACTTCCCGCGCACCCCTGAAATACACGTACCCCCTCAAACGCATGTGTAACTTCCCGCGTGCCCCCGAAATACACGTACCCCGCTCAATCGCGTGTGTGATTTCCCGCGCACCCTTGTAATACACGTACCCCGCTCAATTGCGTGTGTGACTTCCCGCACACCCCCAAAATACACATACCCCGCTCAATCACGTGTGTAACTTCCCGCGCGCCCCCGAAATACACGTACCCCGCTCAATCGCGTGTGTAACTTCCCGCGCACCCCTGAAATACACGTACCCCGTTCAATCGCATGTGTAACTTCCCGCGCACCCCCGAAATACACGTACCCCGCTCAATCGCGTGTGTGACTTCCCGCGCACCACTGTAATACACGTACCCCACTCAATCGCGTGTGTAACTTCCCGCGCGCCCCCGAAATACACGTACCCTGCTCAATCGCGTGTGTGACTTCCCGCGCACCCCTGTAATACACGTACCCCGCTCAATCGCGTGTGTGACTTCCCGCGCACCCCCGAAATACACGTACCCCGCTCAATTGCGTGTGTAACTTCCCGCGCGCCCCTGACATACACGTACCCCGCTCAATCGCGTGTGTAACTTCCCGCGCGCCCCCGAAATACACGTACCCCGCTCGCACAGGCCCAATTGCTGTATGTTGCCACTTTTGTGATGCGCTGGGACTCTACCGCCTGCCTTCGTGTGGCAGACGTGTTTCAGCTTGTGCGTGTCTTTGGCTGTGCTTGGCTTTGCCCTATTCGATTCCATGAATACGTGTGGTTCGAGTGCACGTGGGCGTTCCGTCTGCTTCCCTGCAGTACATCCCCAGTTACGCCCTTATTTTCGCGCGTTGTTCCCCATTCCGCGCGTTACGCCCCGTGTCCCGCCCACTTTCTGGCGTATGCGCCGAGGTTGTGCGCTTTCACTGTGCGCGACGCGCACGCCTTTTCGGGATGTTGCAGTGACTTGTGCTCCAATGCACGGGTTTGGGGCACATCCCGAGGTGTACATGCGCAGGGACTTCCATGAATCGCATGCGCACGCCTGTTTTTTTCTGCTTGCGCCTGCTTGCGCGAAGATTTTCGGCGCACGTTTGTTCCATGAATCGGCCCCTTAAAAACACCAGGAGAGGATAAGGAGGGAAATGATAAGGCAGACCACCTGGCTAAGATTGGGGCTGTGATGGGAGAATTGCTACCTATTGATTATTTAATGAGTGAATTACAAATTGATGCAGTAACACGTTCTAAAGCACCAAAGGAGGTAGATCAACCAGTGGTACAGTGGAGTCATGACACGCCAGACCAAGATTTGATTGAGGCACAAAAGAATGATCGAATTTTGGGAATCTATTATAATCATTTGATAGATCCTGAACAAAATCCTTCAACAGAAAATGATTGTATGGGAAAACAAGAGTTGAGGGTGCTATTAAAGAACACAACACAAATTAGATTACAGGATGGACTCAGGATTAGAGAGTCCATTACAGGACAAATACAGTGGGTGGTACCCCTTTCATTCAGAGGGCTAATGCTACACCATGCACATGATGCATAACTGCAGCCCATAGAGGTTCACAAAAAACATTAGAAATACTAAAAGATTATGCTTACTGGCCACATATGTCCCAAATGTGGAATTATATACTAGAGGATGTCTAGTATGCGCTCAATGTAAACCTGCTTCACCAATGCATAGAGCCCCATTAATGAGAAGAGGCCTAACTCTTCCATGGTCAGACTTGCAAATAGACTATGTAGGGCCTTTAAAAAGGTAGAGCAGAGTAACCGTTATATTTTAAGTGTGGTATGTTTGATGTCAAAGTGGATTGAATGCATTCCTGCACCAGATTGTAGTGCGCAAACAGCAGCCACATTGCTGGTGAACCATGTGTTCTCAAGGTTTGGGTTGCCACAAAGAATTGAGTCAGACAGAGGAAGTCATTTCACAAGTACTCTAATGAGTAAGGTATGGCAAATACTGGGTGTGAAAAGAAAACTACATATTGCATATCGGGCGGCCTCTTCAGGTCGAGTTGAACAAAGCAATAGGTCTGTTGTGGATATTTTAAAGGAATTCATGGCAGAAGCAGGTTCCAGCTGGGATTTACGTTTACCGTTGGTTTTGATGGCAATCAGATCAACTCCTGCCAAAGCAATAGGTGTTAGCTCCCATGAGGTCTTGACGGGTAGGAAAATGGTGTTACCACAACACCTACTATACAGAACACATGAGCAAACACTTGTGAGTGCATCCACAGTTCATGAATATATTGATGAACTGAGGAGGCGTTTGCAACATGCATTTGCTTTTGTGCAGAGAAATCTGGAAAGAGCTGCTGACAGTGCAAAGTCGTATTATGATAAAAAGACATCAGTAAAGGAATACAGTGTAGGTGATCAGGTGTACAGGTTTCATTTTGGAAAAAGTAAACAGAAAAAATCTAAATTTCTAGCAGCCTGGCAGGGGCCATTTCGAATTATAGATAAGGTCTCTCCTGTGGTTTATAAAATTTTGAAAAATGAAGGTGAAACGGCGATAGAGCAGTTTGTCCATGTAAATCAGATCAAACCATGCCATCCCAGACACGAGATCAAGCAGCTTGAGCATGTAGAAACAGATAAAGTCCCTTGAACACAAAAAGAGAAAATAAATGGGTACAATCAGGAGGCAGTGACAGAGAAGTTAAAAAGTTGATTGTTATAATGGCACATAAACACTGTAATATATGTAAATATATATAATGAAAAATAAGTAAATAAATAAATAAATAAAAATATATAATGGAAGCTCATGGTTGGTGTGCAGAGAGAAAATGTATTAAATATTGAATGCTGTTTTATATATGCTTGTTTTCTTTTTAACTTGTGTTTAATTTCAGAAAGAAAAACGAAAAACGAAATGTTTTTACCAAGCATGTTTTATTTTTGGAAAAAGGGTGAAGTTAGTATTGTGTAATATATTTAATCTGTTTCTTTTCTATTTTGGTTTGGAACATTAACTATTTATACCAGAGGTCACGGGAGACAATGGAGTTCTGGAGTCCCCTGGATGAAGACCAAAAGATGCCTGCCTCCAGGTGGAGGTGAAGACAAGATAACCAGAATGCCAAAAAAGATGACTCCTATGGATCCAAGATTGCCAAGATGAAAGTGTACTCGAATGAACCAAATGATATGACATCGCTGGTCGGGACATATCAGAGGCAGACAAGAGTCCTGACATATGGAGTTCCACGTATTTATTATTTTAATTATTTATTTTAATCTGTTATGTTAATTATTTGTTTTAGTTAATTGTTTTATCTTATTGTTTTTAATTGACTTATGTAATCGGAACTTTGAATTAATGCCACTTCCATTGGCAAGGCAAATGTAGAACATTTTATAAACTAATGAACCCAGATGGATACTGTGTTGATTGCAACTTTTTCATTGATGCAGAAGAATATCCATTGTGTTGGATTGCTACATTGTGAAAAGAAGAAAAAGAACAAGTTGTTTTTAGGAATTGGCTTAGATCGTAGCCAAGTTCTAAAAACAAAAGGAGGGTATGTAAGGATATTTGGCGTGTTACAGCACAGAGTACAGCACTACTGCACAGGTAGCATTTTTTTTTGATGCAGCACCACCACATGGGTGTGGTGCATTGCTATATGTGTTGCCAGAGTAACATGGACATATAAGTAAAGACAGGCTATTCAGTCAAAAACGATTTTTACATATAAGATGCAAATCTATTTTTACAGTTAAAACCACACATGTGCACATTCAAAATGCACACTATTTTTCACCTGAAATGCCTATGTTGCAAGAGACACATTTGAAAATGAATAACTAACCTTATTAATAACTAACCTGACTAATAAAACTTCATTTAACATAACCCACTAATAAAAATGTGTCTCCACTGCAGAATTAGGCCTAATCTGAAAGTGAACTTTTAAACGCACATTCCTTTTTTTTTTCTCTGCTGCTCTGTTCACATAACTACAGGAAGCAAAGAGCTCGAAGGAACAGGAAATCAGTTTGTTACAATTGTGCAACGCTCACCTGGTTCCCACGGGGGCGCTGGTCTAGTCTGGATTGCTGTGGCCTCTTCTAGCGTGATGCGCAGGACCCGGAACACCGATTGGACAGGACCTCCAAATCGTGCTTGCCTGGCCCGTAGGAATATCCTCCTGCAGATGAGAAAGGGGATTAACAGTCTGCAGAATAGTGTGCTAGCTCACCCCTTTCCCCATTCGTTCCTCTCTAACTTCCTCCAAACCCCGGTTTAAGCTCACCTTATGGTTTGGAAGGATGAACTCTCCATCCTGCTTCTGGTGCAGGGGCGCACGTTCGTCCAGTTACTTCACTGGTTTTCAGAATGGCGCTGGCAAAATCCACTTGACTTTCCTGAGCGATGCGCCGTAAGTATGAAAGTTCAAAGTTCAAGTGAGGCCCCCTTTATGTTGTCTTTCTAACCTGTGATCTGTCCTTTATTTCAGGTGCAGAATGAAGGCGATGCGTCGAGGGGTTAAACTGCCGAGGTGAGTAGTGATGAGGACGATCCCTCTAAATGTCCTTATCATTCCCCAGAAATGTCTCTTGTCCTTTCCCCATAGGGGCCGGGGTACGGTACCTGCCAACAGGGTGGCGCCGACCCGAAATGTGGAAGAAAAGCCGGTAAGTGTTATGGCTGTTAATCAGGCTTTCCTTCTGTGTTCCTTCTGCTCACCTTTTGTTTCTTCCTCTCTCCCCTAGGTGCAGAGATGTGGCGTCTGATGCTGACAGCCGCGATGGAGCCAGGAGATGTCTCGAGGACAGGTGAGTGAAGTGTGGCGCTGCAGCGAGCAACGCGATGCTTTTAAATGTAAGTCTTTCTTCAGGGATGCTGGCGAGAAGATTCCGGATGCAGGTAAGAAATTTGAAATAGTCCTTGGTTTTCACCTTTCTCTTCTCTTCCTTCCTTGCAGGTCTTCCAGGTTCGAGGGGGGCGTGGCTGGAGTCCAGGAGCAGGAGCAGACACGGTGAGCGTTAAGCTGCAGGAAGCAGAACAACGCGAAGCATGAGCTGCTGTCTGGGCGTGGCTTAAATAACCTCCAAAGAAGTCCCAGGTATGTATCCTTCCCCAACTAGGTATGTATCCTTCCCTGGCCACGCCAGAGTGAAAAAATAGTATTATGAAAAAATAGTCCCTTTCAGGTCTCAGGGAGGCCTGAAGCGTGCAGCATGGTCTGCATCAGTTAAGTGCACAAAACACCTCCCCTTATGAGCCTGGCGCCTATGGCGCCAGGACTGATGTCCAACATGAGTCTGCCGCCAAAGGCGCCAGGACTGAGTCCAAAGAGCCCCTATAAGGGGCCGCTGGGCTTTTACCCGAGGGCATGATGCCTGCTTCCAGGGGTGCTGGGCCTGGCCTGGTGCTCCGGGGGTAGGCATCATGACAGCACTCCCCCCCAAGGCCCCTCCCATGGTCGTTCCTTCTGGAGGTTTCGGTTTGTTTGGGAAATTCCGATGGAACCTTTTTACCAGCCGAGGTGCATGTACGTGATCACTGGGTTCCCAAGACCTTTCCTGAGGCCCGTACCCTTTCCAATCAACTAGATAGAAAAGTTTTGATTTTGAGATCTTAGAATCCAAAATGTTCTTCACCTCGAATTCAGTCTCCCCATCTATCTGAATTGGTTCTGGTGACTTTGTTAATCTGGTTCCTGGGTGCACTGGTTTCAAAAGTGACACATGAAAAACGGGGTGAATCCGCATGTTAGCTGGTAGATCGAGCTTGACTGCCACTGGGTTGATTATAGCTTTGATCTAAGTAGGGCCTAAATACCTTTTCCTCTGTTTTGGCAATGCCAGGATGTCCTTCCATCAGGGTATCATGATGACAGGAAATAACCAGTTCTTGCAATTCCTTTTCTGGCAAAAATAAGCGTCCTTGGAAGTAAGGTAAGCCATCCTTGACTGAAAAGTTAGACCCCCTTTTGATCCAATCCTGCAAGGCTGAAGAGTCCAGAAATTGTTTCACTCGTGCTTGAATGTCTTCAAGGGTGTGTAAAGTGGTTATCCCCAAAATTCTTTGTTCGAGAATTATCGGCACAGGTTCTGAGTTTGTGTCTATTTCTTCCATTCCAATTTGGGATAGAGCGTCCGCCTTACCATTCTTATAGCTGGGGCGGTAGGTGATTCCAAAATCGAACTCAGCAAAGAACAAAGCCCATCGGAGCTGTCGAGACGATTGAGCCTTGGCAGTTTTTAAATATTGTAAATTTCGGTGATCAGTGATCACGGTGATGGTATGCCGGGTGCCGAGGAGATAATGCCGCCAAGCCTTAAAGGCGGACTTAATGGCTAATAGTTCCTTATCGGTGATCGCATAATTTATCTCCGGCGGCGAGAACTTTCTGGACCAAAATGCTACGGGGTGCAGTTGGTTGGTTTCAGGGTCTCCCTGAGACACAACAGCTCCCATGGCTAAGCTGGACGCGTCGGTTTCGACTATATATGGGAGATCGGGACGCGGGTGCTTCAAAATAGGTGCGGACGTGAACTTAGCTTTCAACTCCTGAAAGGCCTGTTCGGCGTCCTCGGTCCATTCAAAACGTTTATTTTTTCGCAAGAGTGCAGTGATGGGTTGCACCACACGTGAAAACTCCGGGATAAACCTGCGATAAAAGTTGGCAAAACCAAGCATGCTTTGGACACCTTTCACCGAACTAGGTGATGGCCATTTGAGGATAGCATCCACTTTCCGTGAATCCATTCGGACCCCTTTAGGTGTCAGGATGAATCCGAGAAACTCAACCTCGGTGGTATGGAAAACAGATTTTTCCAGCTTGGCAAACAGTTTGTGCTGGCGCAGTTTCTCTAGGACGGCCCTGACATGCTTTCTGTGATCAGATTCCGAAGAGGAGTACACCAGAATGTCATCGATATACACGACAACACAGACATCGATGAGTTCCCGAAGGACATCGTTCATGAAGAATTGGAAGGCTGCAGGCGCGTTGCACAACCCGAAAGGCATCACCTGGTATTCGAATAGTCCATATTTTGTACGTAATGCCGTTTTCCATACGTCGCCTTCTTTTACTCGTACCAAATGATAAGCCCCCCGGAGATCTAACTTGGTGTATACGCAAGTGTCCTTCACCTGGTCAGGGAGTTCAGGGATCATAGGCAGAGGGTAACGATTTTTTCTAGTTATCTGGTTCAATGCGCGGTAATCGATACAAGTTCTAAGGTCGCCTTCTTTTTTAGGCACGAAGAACAAAGCTGAGGATGCCAAGGACTTTGATGGGCGAATGAAACCATTGGCTAGGTATTGATCTAAATATTGTTTCAAATGCAGATTCTCTGGTTCAGTAAGGGCGTAAATCCTGCTACAAGGGGGTTGCGCACCGGGCACCAGATCGATTTGGCAATCGTACGATCTGTGGGGAGGTAACGTGTTGGCCTGTTCCTTTTGGAAGACGTCCTGAAAGTCTTGGTACTCTGGAGGTAGTTGCACGGGGACAGAGGTTACTGATGCTAGATTAATCTTTGGATTTTCTGGGTAGCAGGTATGTGCACAATCCGGGAAGGTTATTCTCTTCGCTCGCCAATCAATTTGAGGATTATGTGTCTCTAACCAAGGGATTCTGAGAATAAGCTGAAACTGTGGAGCCTTGATTACATCAAACACAACTGCCTCCCGATGGCCATCCGGACCTACAAGTGTCACCTCAGCTGTGGAATGTGTTACCAGTCCAGAGGCAATTTCGGTTCCATCTATTGTGGTGATGACATCTTTGTTGGTTTTAGGATGCAGAGGGAGGTTTATCCTAGAGACCAATTCTCGATCCACATAGTTTCCTATAGCCCCGCTATCGATGTATGCCTTTATAGCATGCAACCGTTTTAGGCTGTTCCGGATCTACTAGGACCATTGGCACAATGAAATGCGAGGTCTGAGAGTTAGTTTTCAAGCTCGGCAAGCGGACCCCTACGCTTGCCGGGCGTGGTCGTTTCCCGATACAGAGTTTCCATGGATTTTATCAGCGGCTCCTACCACCTTCTTGGGCGGCTTAACCGGGCAATCTCGTAGAAAGTGTCCAGAGGACCCACAATAAAGGCATAATTGCATCTGTCGTCTTCTTTCCCGTTCTTATTGAGTTAGGGGTCCTTTAACCCCTCCGATTTGCATAGGCTCCGAGCCATCAGTCCCCTTGGGGTTAGGGTGGGTCTTGGCCAACACCCGATTTTCAAACTTGGACCGATCTGCTTTTCTGTTTTGCAGCCTGTGATTCAATTGGACCACTAAGTCTATATATTCAGTGCATTCTTGGGGCGGATTTACAACTTGTGCCAGGACATCTTTAAGTTCTCTGCGTAGACCTCGATAGAATAACGTGATTCTTTTATCCTCTGGCCAACCAGTTTCCACAATTAGTCTATTGAAGGTTGCAATGTAGGATAGAAGGTCTTGATTGCCCTGTCGCAGAGATAGAAGTTCATCATCCAGAGCCTGTCCCTGGGAGTGTCGAGCAAATAACCTTTCCATGCTTGTTTGAAATCCTTGAAAATCACGAAGAATCGGGTCACCTTGAGTTACCAGTGGGACTGACCAATCGGCAGCACAGCCGCTGAGATATGACAACACAAAGGCTACCTTGGTCTGATCATTAGGGAAGGCCCCAGGTCTGCATAGGAAATGCAAACGACACTGATTCATGAATACGGCGAATCGTTTGGGGTCCCCAGCAAAGCATTCAGGTGGGGCCAGCGGCATGTTTCCAGGTAGATTAATCTGCACCGGGTTGCTGGAAACCACAGGAGCGGGGTTCCCCCCGGAACCGGGTAAAGGAGTTTGTCCAGCTTGACCTTGAAAAAGCTGTCTAGCCAGGTCATCAGATCTATCCTTTATTACAATCACTTCCCTCCTGAGGGCACTAGTCTCTTGACGAGCGGCGTGTACTTCGGCCCGTAATTCCTCCAGTAATTGGGCCAACTGGTTAGTTTCGGAAGTTTCCATAGCGCCTGGGTGGGAATTTGTAGGAAGGCTTCGCGTTCTGTAACCCTCACCTGGTTCCCACAGGGGCGCTGATCTAGTCTGGATTGCTGTGGCCTCTTCTAGCGTGATGCACAGGACCCGGAACACCGATTGGACAGGACCTCCAAATCGTGCTTGCCTGGCCCGTAGGAATATCCTTCTGCAGATGAGAAAGGGGATTAACAGTCTGCAGAATAGTGTGCTAGCTCCCCCTTTTCCCTCTTCGTTCCTCTCTAACTTCCTCCAAACCATGGTTTAAGCTCACCTTATGGTTTGGAAGGATGGACTCTCCATCCTGCTTCTGGTGCAGGGGCGCACGTTCGTCCAGTTACTTCACTGGTTTTCAGAATGGCGCTGGCAAAATCCACTTGACTTTCCTGAGCGATGCGCCGTAAGTATGAAAGTTCAAAGTTCAAGTGAGGCCCCCTTTATGTTGTCTTTCTAACCTGTGATCTGTCCTTTATTTCAGGTGCAGAATGAAGGCGATGCGTCGAGGGGTTAAACTGCCGAGGTGAGTAGTGATGAGGACGATCCCTCTAAATGTTCTTATCATTCCCCAGAAATTTCTCTTGTCCTTTCCCCATAAGGGCCGGGGTACGGTACCTGCCAACGGGGTGGCGCCGACCCGAAATGTGGAAGAAAAGCCGGTAAGTATTATGGCTGTTAATCAGGCTTTCCTTCTGTGTTCCTTCTGCTCACCTTTTGTTTCTTCCTCTCTCCCCTAGGTGCAGAGATGTGGCGTCCGATGCTGACAGCCGCGATGGAGCCGGGAGATGTCTCGAGGACAGGTGAGTGAAGTGTGGCGCTGCAGCGAGCAACGCGATGCTTTTAAATGGAAGTCTTTCTTCAGGGATGCTGGCGAGAAGATTCTGGATGCAGGTAATGTCCTTGGTTTTCACCTTTCTCTTCTCTTCCTTCCTTGCAGGTCTTCCAGGTTCGAGGCGGGCGTGGCTGGAGTCCAGGAGCAGGAGCAGACACGGTGAGCGTTAAGCTGCAGGAAGCAGAACAACGCGAAGCATGAGCTGCTGTCTGGGCGTGGCTTAAATAGCCTCCAAAGAAGTCCCAGGTATGTATCCTTCCCCAACTAGGTATGTATCCTTCCCTGGCCACGCCCGAGTGAAAAAATAGTCCCTATGAAAAAATAGTCCCTTTCAGGTCTCAGGGAGGCCTGAAGCGTGCAGCATGGTCTGCATCGCCTGGCCTGGTGCTCCGGGGGTAGGCATCATGACAGCTTGCCACTGTAGAAATGAGCCATTGTGTAGTGAGGGAGGAGATGACATGATTGATTCTGATTGGAGCAGCGTCATAGCAAGTATCATGCTAGAGGCTGTGATTAGAACTTTGCAGGGGAAGCTTGAGAAGAGGGGGAAGGAAATCTAGATCTTGCAGAGCTGGGAGAAGGATCTTTTTCCTGGCTGGGGATTCCTGCTGCAAAAGCTGAGAGTTCCAGGCAATCACCCCGGTTTGAGAAAGGCAGACGCTTGTTCTCACTGGGGTTGATTTTCAAGGGTGCCAAATTCAGAAAGAGAATAGCCGAAGAAAACTCATGCTAAACAGATAAGGTAATTATAGAAGCGAGTGGGAACTGTGCGAAAGTGTGCAAAACTGTTCAGTCAGTGTATTCGAGGGAGTGTCAGTCTATTATCAGCATATTTAATGTTACCAATTGAATATATTCTCGCAGCTCTCTGTCCATTTTATCACAAATAATGTTGTACCATTTCATTTATTTCTGTAAAAAAGGTTAAACTGTGTTTAAATTAAATTTCTATAATACAAAAATATTTGAAAACAGATAGCTAGTATGTATCATTTCTCTCCTTCATTTTGCATGGGAAAAGGTTTAAACGTGGGTAGATTTTTAAACAGTGCAATTGTCATTTTAAAACAGATGTGTGCATGATTCTATTCAGTATGGACAGTTGTGAGTGACTGTTTGTAGCATACCCTGTTGGAGGTTCATGAGCCAACGGGAAGAGAGACTCTCTGGACATAGTTCCCTACCGTATATAAGGCAGTGGAAATTACCACAAAAATACCACAATAGCCCCTGGTGGCACACAACACTAACACTGAAAATGTGGTATCCCTAAAATGTAGGCCTGAGGTCTCTCTAGTGATCAAGAACAATCTAGATAAAAAACAAGGGATGTTGGATATTGGGGCCACAAATAAACCAACCACTATACCAACCAACAACGCAAACTACCGCGCACATCATCTAATAGGTCTGAATTTTGAAATAATGCAATGTATTATTGTCATGTGTGACCCAATATGAATACAGAGAGTGATTATTGCTAAAGGTATTTTGGCGGTAAGAAAATACCGCAAAGCCCCAAATATCCACAAAATACCCAACAACCCCCAATCTGTCTTTTTCCCCCGAATCGTCACTGTTTTTAAATCTATTAAATCCGTTCCTCCCACTTCTTCTTTACCAATTGCTCCCCTTTATGCTGATGTTGTTGCTACTTCTGTGTCCTTGCGTACATATTTCCTTATCCCACTCTCCCCTCTCCTATCTCCTCTTTCCCCTTCTTTTTTCTCTACTATTTCTCCACCTATTTCCTCTCTTTTCTTTTTTAATTCCTCCATTACTTCACTACTCATTTTTTCTAATATCCTTTCTTCCTCTCTCCTCCTTTCCCATCTCGCTCTTTCCCATTCTAATATGCTTTCTATTAACCTCCCTTCCTCGTATTTATTTGTGGTTTCTGATAGTATTTTCCTCTTCCATATTTCCATTTCCTTTTCTTTCTCTTCTTCCTCCCTTTTCTTGTCACGCTGTGCTGCTTTAGATACCCTTTCTGCTGCTGCCTTCACCCTTTCAGCTTCCCTCTTCCGTTCTTCAGTTCGTTCCCTCAATTTTTCGAACTCATTCTTACATTCTTTCCTTTCTCTCCGTCTCTCTCTTCCCTTCTTCTCAAGCTGTTTGATCAGGGCGTTTTGCTCATTCCTTAACTCCACCAATCTTTCCTCCAAAATCTCCTCCTCTTCTCGTAACAGCTCCCCTTCCTTCCTTTTCCCCCCTTCCCCTTTTATTTCGCTCTTACTCTCATCGTCCTCGTTCATTTTTCTTACTACCTCCTTCTCTTCTCCCGTTAATATCCCTCGCAATTTTAATAACACCTGCGCAGCTACCCACTCGTCGTGTCCTATGGCTGCAATTTGTTCTTCACTAGTCTTCCCTTCCCTTGCGGGCATCTTTGTTTAAGTTGGCTCTACCACACTTGTCACCTCCCCCCCATGTAGCCACCTGTAGCTGTATATGGTGGTGGGCTGTATGCTGGGTTCGAATACCCCTCAGCCGCCCTTAATTGTTGCCTAACCACTTCTCGTAGTTCCGTTATAGGATTTAAGCCCCTTCCTCTTTTTTCACTACTTTTGCTAAGGGCATGTCGTCAGCCTGCTCCTTTTTTATTTCTTTTTCATTTACGTTGCTAGGCTTTTCTCCTCCCTCTTGTCCTCTTTCCGTACACTGTGTGTTTTCACTCTCTTTTTCCCCATTCTCTTCTTCCTCCTTAACCTTCTTCTCCTCCTTTGTTTCCCCCACAGTGAACATTCCGGTCGGTCCTGGTCGGGACCCCTGGAACATCCTCCATAAGTTAAACACCTCCACATGGTGCGTCAACTTCTTCCCCTTGTATGTGTTATGTAGATGGGTCAGTAGTGCGTGCTGGACATATGGGTTGAAACTTCCGTTAGGCGGCCAGGGTGTCGTCATTTTGTTGTCTGTCCCCTGTGTCCTTTCTATGCTGTATTTAATCAGTTTCTCCCTATGGGGTGACAGTGCTTTACATATATGCTGTAGCAGGGTAGTGAGGGTGTTTCCCCCACCCACCCGATCCTATCCCATATGACATGGTAGCACTATGTTGTTAGCTCCCCTCGATATAGTGGTCGTTATCTGGCTAATAATAAACTCTATCAAATTTTACAATTTCAGATGTTTTACCTGGCCCCGTAGTTTGGGGACTTGCGATCGTCCGCTAAAAAGAAAACAGTCAAATATAATGCTTGCAAGTATGAATTCTTTTCTCTGTCTTTGTTTCTCTCACTTAATACCGTTACGGCCCCCTACGGCCAAGGCGCACGTAGCCCCCTGCCGCTGCGTGCCCTGTGTGACGTGCTTATACAGCCGTCCCACTTTTCTTCACCCCTCCTCCTCCTTCCTCACTCATCGTGGCCGGTGTTCTCCGTGCGCGGTCACTCCCCCTCTCCACCTTGCCCCGATCTAATCGTTGCCTTTCACCTCCGTCCCCTTCCCCTTACTACTATTCACTTCCCCACCACTCTTCAACAATGCTGCGTGGTCGAGGTATCCTATGAACGCCCTACGGGTGATGTCACCGACCTCTTTCGAAACTACTGGTAAGTGCTTTTCATACTTCAGAATGCTCGAAATAAGTTTTGCTATTTATCCCTGTTAACCCCACAGCTGTCCTCTTGTCAAGCCTGGAACAAGGTAACCAATAATATAATCAGACTGCGCACGCTGCGTCGCCTCGCGTGTGATACGCCCCTCAACAGGAGGGCTTAACCAGCCAATTATCTTCCATATTTAGGCAACCAGTTAGCTACCACCTACAGGAAAACATCATCTATCTATCGAGTTTTGCTGCTCGATCAATAGGAATCCTCATCTACTCATTGAACAATAATCGCCAATTCGTAGGAAACCGCACACACACACACACACACCCACACACCCTTACAGGTGGTCGCGACCTAGGCCAATCAGTGTCTACGTGCTCTGCCCACTCTTCTTGGTAGCGTAGCGTAGCAGACTGCTCCTTGCACTTGTCCAGTTACCAATCACTTCACCATCAACACTAATTTATCAAATCTTTGCCGCACACCTTGGTAACACCTCTCACCTCCCTTATTCCATTTCTCCCCCTCCCTCACAATTTCACATTGCTTGTTGGGTGTGACATACTCACCAAGTTCTCCTGATGCGGGGCCGCTCGACTGCGTGCGCCCCTCCAAGCGGCTCGCCACCTCCCCTCGTCTGGACCACGTCTGGACACTCGCCAACCGCGGACGGGATTCTTCTCAACCGGCTCCTGAGGGCCAATATCCGGATTGCGCTGTCCGGTCTTCTCGCAGTTCCGCGATGCTCCTGTAGTCCTCAAAAAAGGGGGCAGAGGGGGCCGCGCCGCCGGGCCTCCTCGCAATGAGAGTACTCAGAAAAAAAGATAATAAAAGGTAGATCGTAACCAGATCTCAGCAGTGCCTCCAACTTGTCGGGGAGTTTCTCCCGGGGTCGGCTGGGCCTTCCGCGGACCTCCGGGCTGGGAGGCCCCAACTCCTCCCGCGTCTCCCAAAAATGAGTATGAGACACACACAAGAAGCAAGGTGGTTCTGCTGTTTATTGAATAACGGCAGGGATGGGTCTAGGATCGTACGCGTCCGTCCAGACTCTCGAAATTCGTGGGGCTTGCAGGCCCCTTTTTGCCTCAGTATGACGCGCTACTTGCGTCACCTGGGAAAGTGAGCAAAAAACCTATCGCCACTCTGGATTGGTTCCTCGAGTGGTAGGGTTAGTATAGCATATGTATAGAGAAAGTTGTTAGTGGTTAAGGGTCAGTCAGGTGGTATACTTGGGTTTTCCCTTCTATTAGATACTTGAAAATTGTTACACGAAGACCCCTAATGATTGGCTAATGTTAGTGGCGTCAGTGATGAGTGCCACATGTCCACTCGCGAGCCCCCCAGCCTGGGACCATCATTGTTCCCAGCTCGTGGTGCACCTGTCATTTGCAACAATATGTAACTATGTGTTCGTGCAGACAATGCGTGGATTTGCTCATATGCCTGAGAGCAGACCATTCCCATTGCTGTAGGTGTCCATTGGGTCATTTCATTGTTGCAGCCTGTGTCTCAGATGTGGGACCCAGGCGACTTCTCCCTCGTGGGTCTGGCACCCTGTCAGGTTTGGCTTGGTCACGTGAGGAGAGACTATGGCTGAGGCAGAATTCTGCACATTTAAAGTTGTATTTGCCTCTGCGTGCCTGGCTTTGCTTACAGGTGTGACCTTGGCGTCGGCTGGTAGCATACGAGTTGCAACATCGCTCCCTTGGCTGTCAGTTCTTGCTGGGCTCGTTCTGCAGGGTCAGCAATTGTACTCTTGCTCGCCCAGTTTTCATGGAGGCTCTTGCTTGCGGCCTACTTGGGCCTGGTTCATAGGTGGGGATGTGTAATGCACGGCACTTAAGTTGCGGTGTCACATTGCTTCATAGGCAGTATCATGTCTTCGTTGTATTTTCATCACAATGCAAGGGTCGGGAGAAGCGTCAGCAAGCATGTAAACAAGTGCTTTGTGCGTCTTGCATTTCTGCATTTTGGAGAACCTATGTGAAAAATAATAAAGATGCACGTCAGTGGGTGTGTCCGTCACCTACGTCATAGCACTGAGTATATTCTTTGTGTGGATTGGTGTGGGAGTGTCCAGTGTGCATAGTTGCACGTGTGTTCTGACAGTTGGCTAGGTCGTCTTGGCATCTCTAACGATGTAGGTCCTTATTGTTGAAGGGCTTAGTCGAGTTCATCCATGCAGCAGGTGTCGGCTTGAGTAGGGCAGGCTGGCGGGCAGGCTGGTGGGCACATCCGTATGTTCTTGTACCAAGGTATTTGTCGTCTGGTAGATAGACAAATTCATCTCGTGGCGGGTGTCTGGGCCGCGATCCTCTTGGCCAGGGGCGCGAGGAGATTGGGGGGAGTTTTTTCTCCCATTCTCCCACTTCACCTCCCTATCACTGACAGCTATAACAGTGCGTCCTCCAGGCAAGCTTTCACCAACATCCTATTTGTCGTTCCCTAGTCAGACCCATGGACTCTACATATGGTCTCTGTGCTCTTTCCCTTTTCTTCCTCTCCCATTAATGGTGACACCCGGTGGGAGGCCCCCCTAGCCTTCTTCCACTTCTCTAAGGTCATCATTAATGTTTACCTGAATGCTACCGTCTTGGTCCAAAGCCCTCAAGCCAACCTTCTCCTCTCTGATAGACGCTTCCCGTGCCTCATCAACTTTCTTTCTTCTCCTGCGTCCCCTCTCTTCCCTCCAAGGCTTCCTTGCCTCCCCCTTCTGTCTCCTCCTTGGCTACCTTGCCCTTGCCTCCTTCCTCTTCTGCCCCACCTAGGGCTGCTTCTATTCCTCTGAAGGGCGTAATATTGATTTGTACCTTCCCTGAAAGTTTTTCAAGGATGGCAACCTTCTCCATATTGCCACTCTAAACTCTCGCTCAACTGTCAAACACTTCTCTGACATCTGCCACCTCCTGGAGGAATGTGACGTCAATGTACTCGGTCTCACTGAGACATGGTTCACAGCCTGCTCTGTCACAAGCTTTGACACCTTCCTCTCTGATGGCTACAAGATCTTCTCTGTGCCCAGATCCAACTGTTTTGGAGGGGGTGTAGTCCTAAACTTCCCTGACTGGATTCCTGCCTCTGTCATTCCTATGCAGGCCTACTCCTCTTTCGAATGCCTTGTCTGCAGGCTCTCTTTCACTCTCTCCTGGCCATTCCCTTACTGTGGCTACCATCTATCGGCCACCTGGTCAGATCTCCTAATTCCTCTCTGTGTGGGCGTACCTGTCCTCTTCCCTCCTGGTCTCAACCACTCAACTCCTCCTGTTTGGAGACTTCAACATCCACCTGGATGTTTCCTGTTTCCACTGGGCTCTTTGGTGACCTCTGTGACTCTCTCTCTCTCTTTATTCTCCCCTCTGGCCCGACTCACTCTACAGGGCACACGCTGGATGTTCTGATCTCTAAAGATGTTCCCCTTTTGATCCCTCTCACCACTCCTCTCGCCTTTAGTGATCACTTTCTTGTTTCCTCCCATCCCACGCTCTCTACCCCTCAGGCCAAGCCACCTCCAGCACTGCCACCTACCTTCTCAGTTATCCAACCCATGAAGTGTGTGTCAGTTGAGGCTTTTGCCACCACGTTCTCACCCCCCTTACCCCTTTGGCTAACTTACACCCTGACACAGCCCTTTCCATGCTCCACTCTGCTATATCTGATACTCTCAATGTTCTTGCCCCTGTGATGAGGATCTGTCTGAAACCCAAAGCCTAGTGCAACTCTTGGTATGACTTAGACCTCGTCACCCTTAAACGCAAGTGCAGGGTGGCTGTGAGGAAATGGCGTACTTCTGGTACATCTTCTGACAAACTGGACTGCTGCCTGCTCCAAAGGCAATACCGGCGCTCTGTCCACACCAAGAAGAGGGCCGACATCCAAGCCTGTGTTTCTGCAGCATCTAACACCTCGGCCAGACTCTTTAAAATCTAAAAGAATCTGGCCAATCTGGCTGCAGTCTCAAACTCTCCTGTCCCCTCCCAGGCCCTCTGCACGGCCCTGGCTTCTCATTTCATCTCTAAAACCCAGGAAATCCTGTCCTCTCTCTCTTCTCTCCTCCTCCTCTCTCTACTTCCTCTGGCCCTTCTGTGGCCATCCCTCCTCCCTCCTTCTCTGCCTTTCCCCTGTTCTCCCCAGGCAAGGTTTGTCGACAAGTCCGATCTATGAAAGCCTTGTCAAAACAGGTTTGCCCCTTTTCCTCAAAAACCATCAAGGACCGACTGTACACCCTTGCTCCTGCTCTGGCTGATTTCTGCAACCATTCTTTTGCCACTGCAGTCTTCCCCTCCCCCTGAAGCACTCCCTTGTGTACCCTCTTCTTAAGAAACCCTCTGCTGACCCTTCCTGCTGACCCTACACTTCAGAGCTGCCAGAAGCATGAAACTGCTCTCCTGAACATCTCTGATGACCTGCTCTCCAACCTTGATTCCAAAACCCTCTGTGTCCTCATCTTACTCGATCTCTCTTCTGCCTTTGACATGATCAACCATGCCACCCTGCTCAACCGACTCGGTGATAACCTGCATATCACCGATCAGGCCCTGGGTTGGCTGACTTCCTCCCTCTCCCATCAAACCTCCCAGGTCCAACTTGGGTCCTTCCTCTCCTCTATCTGTATATCTAGCTGTGGTGTTCCCCAGGGGTCTAACCTCTCCCCCTGGCTTTTCAACCAAGACCTGGCACTTCTTGCCCACTGCATTGCCACTCTCTGCCCCAACTTTCAGTGCTATGCGGATGACACCCAACTCATTTTCAGGCTCCCTTCCTCCACCTCTTCTCCTTCTCGCATCTGTGACTGTCTGTCCGCCATCCAGGAGTGGTGCGCCACCAATGATCTCTGCCTTAATCCCAGTAAGACTGAGAATCTTCCCATCGGCACACCCTCTCCTTCTTTTCCTGTCACTCTCTGGCCGGTCTCTCTTGGTCCTCTTCCCGCTCCCACCTGTGAGGCTAAAAACCTTGGGGTCATCTTCGACTCCATACTTTCCTTCTCTCCTCACATCTCTGACATCTCTAAGAAGTCACACTACCAGCTGCACCTCCTCAGAGGTATTCTTCCTTTCCTCTCCTTCCCACCGAACCTCACTGTCTCCAGAGCTCTGGTTCTCTCTAGGCTGGACTATTACAACAGCCTCTTTCTAAATCTGCCTGCCTCTATTCTCCACCCTCTGCAACTCACCCAAAACAGGACAGCGAGACTTGTCTTTGGCCTGAAGCCCAGGGATCGTATCTCTTCAGCACTGAAATCCCAGCACTGGCTCCCAGTGGTGGCGAGGATTACGTTCATAACCATTTGCATTGTCCAGAAGGCCTTCTGGGGCCTGGGGCCTCAATACCTTCAACTCTCTCTCCCTAAATAGCTTCCTTCTCGAGCACACCCAACACACAATCCCAACTTCCACTCTGACTGGACTGACTTCACAAATAATAACCACATCCCCCCATATCAGGATCTACCTTGGCAACTTCAACACTGGTACTTCTAATCCAGGCAGCAACCTCAGACTAAAGAGTATGCACACTCTACTCACACCTGTTGCCCTCAAACAACTCATCACCAACACCTCACACATAGCTTTGAACAATCTGGACCTTGTGATTTAAAGCAGAAATCCTGTCTCTGTGGAAAATAGAATCTGTACACGCTCACTCTACAACACAAGAAGCCTGCTCCACCTGCCACTCATCCTACCCACCCCAGACAGACAGACCAAACACATTACAGACACAGTCTTAGCACCACTCATACCACCTCCTCCTTCCCACACATACATACCTCAATTTTCCCAAAAAATGACAACATCATCATCACAGAGGCCCACAACAGAAGTGCCCCCCTCAAATCAAACAAACCCTCAAACTACCACCATAAACTATGGTTCAAAGGTTCCCTCCTCGCTACCACACATTAAACCAGTTGCCTAGAAAGAGCTTGAACCCATGCCCCACCACCAGGACACCCCTCAAGCACATCAGCAATACGCAATACCAAAGCCAACCAATTCCACCAAGAAATCCAATTTACCAACAATTGCACACAGAAACTACTCAAAATGGTCAAATCCCTCTCTAAACCATCATCCACACCTTCCACCTTCCGTCCTCCTCAGTATTCAACTCCATCCTGGACTACTTCAACTCTAAAATATACATCAAGCATAAACATCAGGCAAACCCTCCCTTCTGCTCTCCCACTCACACCCCCACTCCCAAACAGTCCAACACAGGGGCACCTTCCACCCAATAGACACAGACACCTTCATCATCCTTACCGGCAAAATAACTTCCTGTATAACACATGCCCACCTCAACCCACACCCAATTGCATCACCACCTTCACTCCACAATGGCTCACCAAACTCAACACCTGTGTCTCGCAGAGTAATTTACCCCTGCACTCAAAACTTGTCAAATCTCAACCCCACTGAAAAAACGAACCCCCAACCCGACAATCCCCGAACACTATCACCCCATTCGAATCCTGCCATACCTCGCCAGAATCATGGAACACTTTGTAACTACCCAACTGCAACAATACATCACCACAAATAACCTCCTCAACCCTTTAAATTCTAGCTTTTGACCTAGAGACAGCACAGAGACGGGTACCGTTCACATCCTCGCTGACCTCTACAACATCATAGACAAAGGGCACACAGTTATCTGCAGTGGCAAGAGTTACAATTGTATAATTTGACACATCTCTTCTCTCCCACCCTTATGGATTTTCAGAGTGGGCAGGACAAAGACTGATATGCAAATTCGGTGAGAAAAATACCTAACCAAAACCTAAATCTAAAAAAAAAAAAAAAACAATTGCCAATCCTGTGTGGGATAGTGTTCATAAATAAAAAAGAAAGAAGTGTTCACAAATGATAAATCAGGATGTTATGGCTGGAGTCTCTCTTCCCCACATTTTCTAGCGGGGGACAAAGGCAGAACTCTCAAGCACAGAACACACCTGGGTTCCTCCTGTACGAGGTTAAAGTTCCATTTAACAATATCAGTGATCTTCTGTGTCCAAGACTCTTTCCAGCAAAGTATCTTACTTCAGAGGGCCTCATCGTAAATGCCAAATAAAATTTCCTTTATTTCTCTTCAAGTTAAGCGATTACTCTTCACCCATAGATCCTCCTCAGCCGGGCTCTGATCCGCTTCTCAATGTTAGTCTCCCTCAGTCAGGCTCAGACCAACCAATAGCACTGTGGGCATCCCTCAGTCGGGTTCACATTTGTCATCACAATGTAGTTCACTTAGCTACTGGGGAATTCACTTCCCTTAGCTTATCTAGGCCCCAGTTAGGCTTTCTGTTAGCCCCCAGTCAGGCTACACACAGTTCACTCAGCGTTCTCCTCAGCCGCGTGCAAGAGCCAAGTTTCCAACTCTATGAGCCTCATTACGGCTTTGGCAGTAGCCATGCCGCTATTGGCGGCATGGCTGCCTCCAAAACCGTGTCCCGGTTCCCTGAATGGGGAATTACCGGGCCATTCCGAGTTTGGAGGGTCTGCTAATTCCTCCCTCAGGGAACCCGGGCCCGGACCTTCCCCATTCCCATTCGAGCCCCCATAGGGCTCAATGGGAATGGGTGCAGGGAGCTAACAACGGCCCGATTACGACTGGCCCGTTGTTAGCTCCCTGGTTCCCTCGCGGGACCCGGTAAGGACGCCTGGTTTTACCAGGCGTCCTTACCGGGTCCCGCGAGGGGACCTCGTAATCAGGCGGAATGGGTTTAATGGGTCCACATCCATTAGCGGCACCCGTTAACCCATTCTGCCAAGATTGTAATGAGGCCCTATGTATTCTAAAAACGTGTCAAGGACTTTCGATTGTACAAGGGATTTGGCTGGACCCTTGTATGACCACCTTGACACCTCCCGTTGGCCTTCGCTATGTTCTCTTGGTATTTGTAGTTTTAATCTTCTTGTTGCCACTGCAACCTTAAGCTTAACACAGTCCGGCTCCAATCAGGTTTCCTCCCGACTCGCGGTTGTGCTGAACTCGTTGGCGTTTCTTTTGCCACTGGAGTCAAGGATGGTACCACGCTGGTAACCTCACCTCCCTGGCTATCAGTGCGGGAGGGTTCCATGTACCACTGACATCTGTCACAACATCTGCCAGCTGCGATTCTCTGTCTTAAGTTTCTTTGTTTAGAGGTTTCACGGGTCTGGGTTAAAAAGGGCAAGGGCAATTCCCTCCTTGACACCCTTTCAGGTTGCAGAGCCTTTCTCCTCCATTTCAACTGCCATTCTGAAATCACTGCTTCCTCATATGTTAGCCTTGCTCAGAGTGTGCTCTTGTGCTCTGACTTTTATCCCTATGGGGAAGGGAAAGGGCAGCCAGGTGTGTGAAATTAGTGGAAATTGCCTTACTATGTATGACCCTTGAGTTGGGACATGTCAGATATACGGCTCTGGTGGTAGTTCGTTGTCTTTCAGGGTATCGGTCTGTGAGAAAGTGTGTTAGGACGGGGGGTTGAGTTTTTAAGTATCCTACAGAGTAGGATGGGAAAAAGGTGTTGTAAAGAAATGGATAGCACATCTCAGCTGTTGGTGTCCCACTTCCACTCCCTGAGGACCCCCATCCAGGTGATCCTCCGGAACAAGTCCACCCCCACAAACTGGATTCAGTAGCGATGGCCATGTCCTGGCCACCTGGATGACAGATCCCTGGGGACTAGTCAGTGAGACAGCACCTTCAGGTTTCTCACAGTGACAATGTGAGGGGGTCAATTTTAGTGGAGGCAGATCATGAATGGCTTGAGGGTGGATGGGGCAGTGTGTACGGTCAATATGTGTGAAGAAAGGGTCAATGCTTGGAGGGAAGTTTGCTTGTTTGTGTTTGAGAGAAAGAGAGGGAGAGAGAGGGGTGTGTGCCTCTGGGGGTAGGTCAGTGTGTGTGTGTGTGCGTGTGTGTGAATTTGCAGTGCTTTTTGGTGCAGTGTTAGTGTGTGGGGGTATGTGTATTGGGGTGCATTGTAGTTATGTGGGCAGTATGCCTGTGTGAATATGTGATGGTGCTGTGCAAGTGTGTTTGCAGTGGGTGTGTTAGAGGGTAGTTCGTGTGTGTGGGGAGCATTGTGTGTGGTGTTTTTTTTTTGGTGGCATTGTGTGCAGTTTGTATGTGGGAGGCAGTGCATTGTGTCTATGTGTGTGTGTGAGCAGAGTGTGTAGAGCCAATCAGCGTTGGTGGGGTCAGTATGTGCAGGTCAGTGTTCATGGGCAGTGTTTGTGTGGAGGTGGAGTTGTGGGTGGGAGCAATGCTTATCTATATGTGGAGAGAGGCAGTGTTTGTGAGCAGTTTGGGTGGATGAGTCAGAGTGTTGTGAGTGTGGGGCAGTGTATCTGGGTGGTGAATGTATGTTTATTTGTGTGTGAGCCGTGTGTTTGGGAGCAATCAGTGTAGGTGGGATCAGTGTGTGTGTGGGGCAAAAATGCATGGTCAGTGTGTATGGGGCCATCGATGCATGGCAGAGACAGTGTGGGAACAGTGTATGTATATGTGTGGATAGGGTCAGTGGGTGGTTGGCGCAGAGTAATGTGTCTGTGTTTGTTTGTGTGTGTTTGTGTGTGTATGAGTGCGTGCACATACTTTTTCATGACCCAGAAAACATGCCTTTATTATCCACTTTCCCCCTTACATCCCTTCAATTGCCTTGAGGGCAGACTACTTGTGATAGACATTGAAGCAACTCATGGCTGCCTATATTTGTCCATGAGCTGCAGTCCATGGATATGCAAATAAAAGCACTATTAGTTTGGAAAAATTCCC
Source organism: Ambystoma mexicanum (assembly GCF_040938575.1). Lineage (NCBI taxonomy): Eukaryota > Metazoa > Chordata > Amphibia > Caudata > Ambystomatidae > Ambystoma > Ambystoma mexicanum. The sequence continues at coordinate 71,020,161 of NC_090925.1, forward strand.
AAACAGATCCAGCTCTAAAAAAACAAAGCAAATAGGCTTAATAAAAAGCACAAACAAATAATGTTGTCAGAATGTCCAAAACAAAGTGCACTGTACTGTGCCAAAACCCTATCCTGCCCCTCGCAAGCTAATTCTAAAGTGAAAAGGGACTTGTCTCTGGCCTCCACGGTGTGAAAACAAAAAGGTTGTTTGCCTAACAAAGTTCCAAAAAACAGAGTTTACAGTTCCAGATCTTCCTTCAAATGTAAAATACAAAATAACCATGGTTCCCAATGGGCCAAGTGGATTTCTCCCTCCTCTTGGTGTTGCAATCCACTCCAGGGGAATTACTCTCTTCCCCTGGTCTTTGTGACCACCAACACATTTCACTCCCCAAGGGGCATGTCTCCTCCCTTGGGCTCTCTCCACAAAACATTGTAACTTGGGTGCGGGTCCCAGAGTCACAAAGGTTCCTGGTGTTCTCGCCTGCCAGGTCTTTACACAATTCTTGCCAAAAGGGGTATGGTTCTTCCCTTCTGTCTTGGTACCACACTTTATCTTTCCTGGTATACTCTCCTGCCAGGACTTTCCACTATTTACTCAGCTTTCAAGGATGCAAGTACCAGATTTGCAGCTAGACTGGTATACTCCCCTGCCGGTACTTTCACACTGTTATGTTATTGCAGATCCAAGAGTTGAAAAAAGTACTTGGTTTCCTCTCCTGCCAAGTGATGACCAATTCATGGGTCATCTTTGTCTTTTGATTAAACAATTGCTTGGTGTGCTCTCCTGCCAAGCAATGGCCGCTTCATAGGCTATGCTTCTATCACATTAGGATTCACATTTGGCTCCTGCTTCTCATGTAAGTCCCTGACTGACAACAATGTCTCTGCTTCATTCGGTTTACTTCTCTCCCAAATGTACCATCAGTTTCTTATATTATTCCCAGGGTCTCAGACCCTCTTATCTTGCAGTACGTTTTGGCTTTTTAGATCCTCCCGGACCTCCATCACCCTGTGAGCCACCCGCGTACATAAATTTCTGTTCTGCTTCTTCCAACTGGTGTTGCTCCAGTGCGAGGCTTTGGAGCTGTTCAGCTTCCCTCTTCATTTGGTGGCATCTTCGCTAATGCCTTCCTCTTGTTCTGGCTCTCATTGACCCTGGTATTGTTCTTCTCAGGGGCGACTCTTCCAACAACTTGTTCCATCTCGAGCTGCAGCCTTCGTTCTGTGCAGTTCCCGAGACCTCAAAACACCTGGAGAGGTTTGTGGACAGCATGGCAAGCGGCCTATGGTGCCTGGGTTACCGTCTTGGTTGGGTCCTGCTCAGTGCACGGCATCCCACATGCTGCCCGACCGGCGACCCTTCGGCGCAGCTTCCCAGCTGATCGGCTCACGTCTCCTCTCACAGTGACCTGATGGATTTCTGTTTGTTCTCTCAGATTTGAACTCCTGCATTGGGAAAGGAAGTCACCTGGACCAATCAGATTCCTTGTTGAACTAGACTGTTCACTATCGGTTCATTCTTGCAGCCTTCTTTCTTGTCTCAGTGTTTGTCTCAGTGTTTGTCTCCCTATGTGCTAAAGGGTGATTGAATGTTCAAAGTTTTGCCGGACATGGGAGACTTCTATCACGATTGCCTCTCATGTAACACCTTTTGTTTATTGAAATGTTCTCAATAGAAACAGGGTATTAGTGATAGGCCTATAATGTAATGCTTCAAAAATGGCAGAGGCCAGACTTTTTTAATAATGGGGAGATCCAGGCAATTTTAAGTGACCAGGAACAGGACTTTCTAAGAATGAAGCATTTACAAATGTAGTCAATATACTTATCATGGCACGGTAACATGCTTTAAATTTATCTGCTGGACATATATCCCCTTTACAATTGGACGGTTTCAGTTTATCAATAATATCGGAAAATGATGTCTGTGTAACTGGATCTGTTCTGGCAGCTGACCTTATGACCTGTGGCTTAAAACAACCAGCCCCTTTCCTTTCCCTTTCTGTCTCAATATTTTGTTTCATCTTGTCCAATTTATCAAACATTAGGTACGAGTGCTTTTATAGCAAAGGTCATAAGTACGGCGGCAGAGAGGACGTCATAAATGTATGCTGTGGCCTTGAGTGATGCTAGAGTGCCAGTGAGGCCTTCCATAGTGAGTGCCTTGAATGTTTTACAGGTAGTTGTCGTTTTGCAAGATGACATGTTTAGTGTGCAGTGAGTTGTGGCATTGGTGTCTATATTTTAATGGCAAATGCTGACCTTGTTTATTAAGAAAGAGTTGATAGCTGTGGATTTTGTGATGGTGTGCGGTACAGGTGGGTCAGACGGAGGGCCGATGCAGTGCTTGATGGCTTTGAAGAGGGCTCTGCTTTCATTGTTGGCCTTACCAATAGTGATCAGTCGCCTGTGTGTCGCATGAAGTTCCTTGAGCAGGGTGAAGTGGGATGTGCTGCAGGATTTTCGCTAAGTCTTTTCCTATTTTCTGATGATACGATTGTTGAAGTTGAGTTCTTAAGTGCTGCAGGGTGTGGAACATTTAAGCTTCAGGGAGCTTTGTTGCACTGGGTTTTCCGAATGAAGATTCAATGCCCACAAGGGGGTGGGGAAGGCGCATGTATCATCTATGAAAGTGATCTGATATAGGGGTCGTTGATGGAGTTGGTGATGACCTTGCATACTTTTAATATACATAGTGTGCCCCATCTCAGGGACCTGGTACTACACAAAAAGACATGCACAAAAGTTAAAGGAGACCTTACGTGGCAATGAAAAGTATATCTTCAGCAAAGCTATTTTTTAATATTTTTTGCTTATTCTTATTTTTATTTAGCTAGGTAACTCATATGGTGCATTAAACATCGAAGGTAGTTGTAGTAGTTAGCTGGATATCCACTATGTTCTAGTAGTGCCAGAACACATATTGCAGGGCTGCCATTAATTAGTCAAATTCAACGTGCGTGTGACGCTTTATAAAAATAGAAATAAAACAATAAATAAGGGGAGAGGGTATTCTCAGAGGGGGACAGGATTTGGAAATGGAGGAGCAAGACCGAGATTTGGGCGGCCGTGTTTCCTTGGGGAAGTGGGACACTTTGCATGAGATTGTTGGATCCAACAGAAGATAATGTATGGCCAGGGTGGACCCTCCCAAAACCAGAACCCTCTCTATCTCTTGGACCCACAAATGGTGCCCCCTGAACAGTAAGTACAGGCACCGCAGACCCAGATGCAATAGGTGCAACCCATGCAGGTGCAAGTCCTTTAAACAGTAATCCAGCAACAGCAAACACCCCGGTATTCACAACCAAACGTCCTATGGGCACACGCACACATGCAAGCACTGGTCCAGCAGTGGGAAAGTAACTTGTTAGCGCATAGCACAGTACCACATTACATGGGGGCAATAGAGCTTGAGGCACCCCTTCACCTTCCCAGGTTTAAGTATGAGTACCCAATAGACCAGCCCACAGTGGGCACTGACGTGCCCAGTCCTTTTGCTAATTGCAGACACTGAAAACGAACCAGAGGTCTCAGTGAAAATAGGTCACAAAGATTTTTCATTTTTTGTTGACACAGGAGTATCCCAATCCTGTATTATGGAAGTTACATTTCAGCTGTCGGACAAAGTACTGTACACGGTGGGATTCACTGGGGCTGTAGTAAGTGTTCCTATCACTGAATATTTGCCTCTCACAATAGGCACTGAGCAGATTGTAGTGCCTTTGTTGTAGTCTAGCGACACACTGATCAACATATTGGACAGAGACCTCTTGAGTAAATTAAACATGACAATCTAATTCTTAGAGAAGGGCATTGTGGGCTCCACACCAGGTATGTACTACACGCAGGCCAGATCACTTAAAAGGGCATTCTGTTTGCAGATTGCCCTGAGAGGAGCCCACCTATACCCACCATTATTCCTGTACATGTAGTGTTAGAGTGGGTGCCTAGAATCAAAGATCATACATTTCTGTAACGCTCACCTGGCTCCCACGGAGGCGCTGGTCTGGTCTGGGTTGCTGTGGCCTCTTCAAGCGTGATGCGCAGAATTCGGACCACCGATTGAACAGGACCCCCAAATCTTGCTTGTCTGGCCCGTAGGAATATCCTTCTGGAGATGAGAAAGGGGATTAACTGTCTGCTGAATAGTGTGCTTGCTCCTCCCTTTCCCCCTTCGTTCTTCTCTGACTTCCTCCAAAACCCCCAGTTTAAGCTCACCTTATGGTTTAGAAGGATGAACTCTCCATCCTGCTTCTGGTGCAGGGGCGCACGTTCGTCCAGTTACTTCACTGGTTTTCAGAAAGGCGCTGGCAAATCCACTTGACGTTTCTGAGCGATACGCCGTAACTATGAAGAGAGCCTCCTTTTATGTTGTTTTTCCTAACCTGTGATCTGTCCTTTATTTCAGGTGCAGAACAAAGGCGATGCGTTGAGGGGTTAAATTGCCGGTGGTAAAATCAGGTGAGTTAGTGATGAGGGCGACCCCTCTAAATGTCTTTATAATTCCCCAGTACTGTCTTTTGTCCTTTCCCCATAGGGGCCGGGGTGCGGTACTTGTGCGGGGTGCGGTACCTGCCAAAGATGCGGCGCCGACCCGAGATGTGGAATGGTTCACCAAGAAAAGCCGGTAAGTAATATGGCTGAAAATTCGGCTTTCCTCTTGTGTTCCCTTGCTCACCTTTTGTCTCTTCTTCTCTCCCCTAGGTGCAGAGATGTGGCGACCGGTGCTGAGAGCCGCGATGGAGCCAGGTGGCGTCTTGGGAACAGGTGAGTGAAGCGCGGCGCAGCAGCGAGCAACGCTGTGCTTTTAAATGGAAGTCTTCCTTCAGGAATGCTGGCGTGAAGATTCCGGATGCAGGTAAGAAGGTTGAATAAGTTCTTGGTTTTCACCTTTCTCTTCTCTTCTTTCCTTTAAGGTGTTCCAGGTTCGAGGCGGGCGTGGCTGGAGTCCAGGTGCAGGAGCAGACACAGTGAGCGTTCAGCTGCTGGGATGCAGAACAACGCGAAGCACGTGTGGCTGTCCGGGCGTGGCTTAAATAGCCTTGGAAGAAGTTCCAGGTGAGTATTCTTCCACAGCCCCACCCAAGTAACAAAATAGTTCCTTCAGAAAAATAGTCCCTACTAAGCCTCATTTGGCTTGGTTCTTCATGCAGCATGGTCTGCATCAGGTGAGTGTGCAGCATGGTCTGCTTCAGGTAAGTGCACCAAACACTTCCCCTTATGAACCTGGCGCCTATGGCGCCAGGACTGATGTCGCACATGAGCCTGGCGCCAACGGCGCCAGGACAGAGTCCAACGAGCCCCTATAAAGGGCCGCTGGGCTTTTACCCGGTGGCGTGATGCTTGCTCCCAGGGGTGCTGGGCCTGGCCTTGTGCTCCGGGGGTAGGCATCATGACACATTTCTGCTAGCAGCAGAATTCCTATTGCGACCATCAGTACAAAAGGATGTGGTGCCAGGCACGACTATCACATTACATTTCGAAGCAGCACTTATAAGGAAGGACTTTGTGATTTTACATGGGACGGATGATGAGGGTAGTGACTGGTGCACTGTTTTGTGTGTTTACCCAACATAACACTTGACAGACTTAACTGATGAAAAGCATTTCACAGACAATGAGGATGATGAGGAGCTAGCCTTCCAGATAAGCATACCATATCAGGTGGTAATCGAACACAGAGAGGTCCCTCGGAAAACAAAGATTATGAGCATAATCTCGCTGTACATACAAGCCGGCCTAAGCAAAGTACTAGAGCAAATATGGACCAGTGGCCCCAATGATGCTTGCCTGTTCAAGAGGGTAGGGTGGTCTGCATCAGTGTAAAAGAAGGGGTAATATTACCCTGAGTTAAACCGTTCCCCGTGTCCCGAGAAGTAGATGAGGGAATATATGAAACAATATCAGCACTGTAGAGACAGGGCATCATTAAAACATCAGAATCCCCATGTAACATGGTCATCTACCTGATCAAAAAGGTGAAAGGGCGGTCGTGGAAGAGGATTCCGGATCTCTGTCCATTGAACAACATAGTGGAGGCAGAGTTTCCAGTGGTATCAAATCCAGCTGCCATGTTGTGTAACATACCCACAGAGGTCGGCTAGTTTACAATGATTGACTTGAAGAATGCATTCTTTTCAAGACCATTGCACCCAGGCTCATTGCGTTTACTTACCGCAGTGCCAGGTTCCAACACATTCGCTTTCCACAAGGGTATTGCAAATCCCCAAGTGTATTTAACAGGGTGTTGCAGATGAACTTTACAGATGCACAGCACAGTGATTCAATACGTTGACGATCTCTTAGGCCTGTGGACCCACAGAAGAACAATGTAGAGAGGACTCAGTAACACTATTGACACTATTGACAGAAAATTAACACAAGGTTGAAAAGACAAATGCTGTATTGGCAAAAGGAAGGAGTGTGTTTAGGACATATACTATCTGCAGAAGGGAGAAGGATCACCCCTGACAGTGCTGCACCAATACAGCACACACCACAACCAAATACAGTGGAGGAGATCCATTTTTGGGACTCTAATTAATGCAGATTCTGGATTTTGAACTATGCCAAGTCCACCCTGCTGCTCCTACAGGGATTAAAAGAAGCACAGAAAGCAAAAAGTTCCTTGGTTTGGCATCACGCAGAAGAAGCCACAATGGCACAAACCCCTGGACTATCACAGTAGTACTCTCGATCCAGTCATGCATGGACACTTTCCATGTGAGCAGGCACTCCCAGCAACATCATTCGCAATACAAAAATCATCCACAATGACTATGGGCTGTACACTGACACTCTAGGTGGAACACGCTCTATTTGCAATGTTGGACAAATCAAAGTCTCTCCTTACCACCCAGCAGGCTTCGGGGTATGAAGTATATTGTCAAATCCCACCATCCAGATAGTTAGATGCCATGTAATTAATCCAGCATAATTTATTGCAGTGCCACTTTAGGACACACATGGACACAGTGGACAAGGGGCACCCACTGGTTCAGGAAGACCCCTTAGAGGAGTTAGAATTGCTTTTCATTGACAGTTTGCCAGTGAGCAACTAAAATTCACGATTTCTATACACATTTGCAGCAGTGAGAAGCCACCACAAAGAGGAATTTCAGGTTTGTGCTCAAATGAGGTTACCCATGCACTTCTCTGCACAAGCCGCTGAGCATGATACTAATAACAGCAGTGGAAATGTCAGAAGGTCATGCAGTATACTCCTTTTCTGCTTACGCCACATCCACAGTGCACTCAGGGTTGTCCAGATGGAGGAGGAGGGGGTTAAAGCGAAGTCATGGCACTACGATGCAACATGCAGTATTATTGTCCCAACTAATAGAGGCATTACCTATTCCTGCAGCATTGGTGGTGGTAAAGTGCACTGCCCAAACGAATGGTGCAGATTATTATTTTTTTTTAAAACTTAATCTCACAGGCTAATGACAGGGCGGACATGGCTGCCAAAGAAGCAGCATATTTGCCACTCGGTACAACCCAGGATATGAACTATCGTACAGGAAATCTACCCATGCTTAAGACTGTCACCTGACAGGAGACACTGCTCACTGAACCGAACGTCGCTCTTTCAGTGGCACAAATAAAAGATCTCTGGGGGGTGACTAACAGGAGGAACAGGAGGAACATGAGCTTTAGACCAAGAGAAGGCGGTCCTTGTCCCTCACCGACCTGATCTGGAGGTAAAACAGCACAGGAAAACCAGTGATGGTCCAGGAGCTCCTTAAAATTGCATTACACCAACTACATTACCCACGCACACCTAAGGAATATGTCGCTGCAGAGATTATCGAAAAATAATTTGTACCAAATTTACAGGAGCATGTGGCTGGATTTCTAAACAACTGTGTGACATGTCAGTGGTACAACATGGGTCACACCCTCAAAACAGTAAAAGCCAAATTGTCACACCCATAAGGGCCATTTCAACATCTGCACATAGACCACATTGATATGGAAATCAGGTGTAGTTCTTATCGCTATGTGATTGTAGTTGCATGTCCATTTTCACGTTGGCTTGAGGCAGGCCCATGAGCCCATAATGATGCCAAATCCACAGCCAAATTCTTAGTGCAGGAGGTGTTTCCTAAGTGTTGAGTGTGTGAGGTGTTGAGATCTGGTAACGAACCACACTTCGCTAATGAACTTTTCAAGGAAATAACATCATTATTGGGCATGTTTTGCTTACCATCTTCAAGCCATCCTCAAAGCGCTTGAAAGGCCTGCTTAAGGAGCGACTTGCAGAGCTGGGTGATTCACTGTGGAAGAGATGGCTCCACTGTCTGCCTCTTGCTTTGCTTACACTATGCAACACATCTGGCTTTGATCATCATCTTACTACCCATGAGATAGTTATAGGCCTCTCACTTCTGCACATACTATCTCAGATGCTCAGATTCTCATAGCGTTGTGCAGGTTCTGGGGGACGAATTCCAGGGGTATCTCAAACAGGTCACCAATTCCCAGAGATATATCTCTCGACTGGTGCAACCTCGCAGAAGCTGGCCAGTCACCTCATCAACAGAAACAGCAAGAGGTAGATGTGATGAATCCTGCAGAGTCCTCACAAAAACCCGACGTAAAGACTCCTACCTGATCCTGACCCTGCGGATGGTATTAGCTGGGAGGATAAGCAAAGCCAAAAGAGTGGGCATCATTTTAACATAATCACTTTAATTGACACTCGAAAGTCTCGAAAAGAATCATTAATTTATGTAATTCAAAAGAAATGTCTTGTTGGGAGTGACCGCGAAGAGTCTGGAGACACCCTGACTCAAAATACACGCATAGCAGAAGGCATAGCAGAAGGCTGGGTGGTAAACCAAGCCACGCAGTCGCTCTCCATTCGATCCCAGCTGGGATGTTAAATTTCAGAATTTTTTATTCTTCATTTTGAGGTTTAGCTGGGAGGATCACATGGGAGGAGAAGGGCCCGAGGGGGAGGAGGACTTCATTGGGTGAGACACAGTATATGGGCCTCATTATGAGTCCGGCGGTAACCGTGCCGGAAATCAGGCAGGTTACCGCCGGACTCGTATTACCATTCCACCTCTGTGATTGATGGAATCACCGGGGCATTACAACCCCGGTGACCCAGTAATCCCGGAGGCAGAATTCTGTTAATCCCCATTCCCATAGAGTCCCATAGGACTCCATGGTAATGGGGAAGTGGAAACACTGGCACCATGCTGTAATGGTGCCGGTGTTTCCATGTCCGCCTGCAGGCGGCTGGTGTTAAAACCACCAGGTCACACCTGGCGGGAGTGACACCTACCGCCTGCAGGACTCTTAATCAGCAGGTCTGGAAAGAACGGTGGCAGCGGTTTTACCACCACCGTTCTTTCCGGACCGGCAGGGTCGTAATGAGGCACTATGTCTTTCTCAGAGGAAGACATATCCGTAATGCCAGAATATGTAATGGCTTGTTGTCAGAGGAGGAATTTCTTTCCTAAAGCTAATTGTTTTAATGGCAGTAAAAACTGGAATCATCCATCATGTATTGAGAGTAAGACCCCTTTTCACATATGTATGGGAGTGAAAGCTTCTGCGACCAACACGAGAATGTTAAATGCCAAAATCAAAACACTAACCGCCCAGACTCTGGAAATTCTAATTCCCCTGTAAATCAAAACCATTCATTAAGTCCTATTAAAACTTCTTTAGAGGCTGCTTTGAAGAATAGGAATGGAAGTATTACATCTGAAAATATCATTCAAAATAGAAAAGGTAATTTGCACATTGGGGACTTCAAGTCCTACAATGCCCAAAGTACTGGGATGAAGAAGAGGGATGCAGCAGCACTGGGATGCAAGTAGCAGTCTGATTACATTAATGAGACACAGATGGAGAAGGATGGGAGAGATATGGATGGAGTGATTGCCGTGACTCCCAACTGCAGTTGAAGGAGTTTAGATACGCCAGAGCTGCTGTGATTTGTAGATCGAATACAGGCTCTTAGAGGGTCTCTACCTTCAAGGACCATGTATGCAGAGGTTGCGCAGCAGGAAGTATTGTTTGTTAAAGCTTTCCCCCTGGAGACACGATTATGCAGATGTTGTGTAGCCGGAAGCGTTAAGTATAGAAGCTTTCCTCATTGTAAAGATGGCTCCGGTGACAGGCGAGCACCGGAGTGTCCCTGGAGCAAGGTACACTCCATTCCTGACTGATGTGGGCCACAGGAAGTGGAAATGAGCAGTTTTCCAAGCGGAGTGCAGCAGAGAAGGCAGAGGACCAGAGGCAGCAGAGCGAGCCGACACGTAGGTGATACCCGTTGAGATCACTACCAGTATGTGAGCCTGGAATGCTCCATATTCACCCGCTGCCCAGAAATACTGCTTTTGAATAGCAAACCAATGTAAAGAACCTGAAGTGGCAGAATAATAATGCTTTTTAATGCTGCACTGATGCAAAGCAGCTAACGTGGCCTAATAAGAACTTTGGGAACAAACAAGAAAGTTATCATTGTACAGGTAAAGACCAGAAAGATTGCCTGAGTCAAAGGAGGGCAATATCGAGGCAGGTTTATAAGAACCAACATTGCCAAAACCAAGAGAGGGCTATTTAGAAACCAGTTGTTTGTAAACCATACTGCCAAAGTGAGCAAGAAGCAAGTGTTATGAAAGACCTAAATAAGCATTGTCCAAGCTAAAGAAGAGCGGGTTGGAGCAAAGGTCATTGTCAGCAGTGTGTTAGAATAAGAGTGAGAAAACAAGAGTGGCAGGAGAGCTGCCTTCCTGACAGAAAATATTCAGGAGAGGAGCATAACCGCAACTGCATGTGGCAATCAAAAGTGTGGAACAAACAGCATCAACGTTTTCCATGTCTTCCAGAAGAAGTAGTCAAAACTGATGTTGTGGAAAGTTAAGAGACTTTTTGAAGTTATTTGAAGTAACGTTTACCACAGAAGTACTTGTAGCAGTGTTAGAACATGTCATTGATCCTGTCAGGCAAGTATACCAGGGCAGGGTCTTAGAAGTTGTAGACCTGGCAGGAGCGTGGACCAGGCAGAAGTCATTGAAGGTCTGTGTTGTGGTTAAGGACTGTGAAGAAGATTACGTGGCAAATCCACTAAAAGATATTGTGACTGTTGTGTCATCCTGACAAAAAGCCTTTTGTTAATACAGATACACTGTGGAAATATTCTTGTTTGTTAAGAAGAAGTTGTGTTAAGCTCCATGCTATAAGTGGGGGGATAAAGACTTGCTAAATATTTTGAACTGTTGGTCAAGGTCCAAAGGAGAGACTTTTTGAAGCAAGAAGAACCTTTATCATTAGAACTTTGTTACAAGATGGAACTTTCCTAATTGTGAACTGTTCATTGTTAATCATGCTTGACTCTGGGGAAGGGGATTTCACCCAGGTTACAATGAGAAGCAGTTATCAAGGGTTTGAACATAACTGTCATTTCTGTTATATTTGAATTGCCATACATTACCTTGTTAGGATAATTGTGTGTGCAAGTGTGAGGGACAGATTCCTTGTGTTACAGTGATTCCTTTATTTTATTTTAATAGGCAGAAAATTCCTTGTCAGGCTAGGCATAGTGAGGCGTTTGTCAAACCCCATTTTGAGTTAATAAAATGACATCTTATGAAAAACCTATGCAAAGTTGTCTGCTTCACATTTCTGACGCCTCACAAAGCGGTCTTATTGCCAAAGCCTCAGCTTTATCTGGGGACCAAATGTTGATCAGGAACTTCACCTGGTGATGGAGCGACCCCACCTTTGACAGTCCACACACTATCACCTACCGCACCCATCCACAGTGAAAGTGGAGGGCTGGATTCACCTCTCCAATGTCCATCGGGACAAGGGCAGCACCCCTCTTCTGGGAGAAGACGAGAGGGGCCAGTGAGGGAGAGTATTAATGAACTTACTGTGAATTTTGCATCCTCTTTTCAGAAAGGGAGGGAGTGCCAGGAGTAAATATTGGGTCTAGCATTGTAGTTATGTTAGGATGTATAAATGTTTTTTCTGTTTTGTGTTCTTTCTATCCTTTGGTTTAATATAGAAAGGGCCTTTTGCCCCCTCTAGAAGAAATATTGTAGTAGCAGGAAAGGAAAGCCTAGTTGTGTCAAGAAGCAAAAAGTTGGCATTTCATCGCAACCTTTATGCAGATGTAATGGGGGGGTAGCATCACACCATTGTGGATAACATATGGTATACCCATATGAAGGCAGTGGGACAGGATATGGCTAATGACACACGTTATGTGTGCTCTCTCATCCCACATATTACAGGGAAACCCAAAAATGCCAGTGGAGATGGGCCATTGTCTTAAACACCTGGCATTTTGTAAGGTTCCAGGGCTGTTTCAGGGACATAAGGTTCAGGCGCAGTGGGCAGAGGAGGATGATGTCATATACAATGAAAATTATTTCAAGATACAAATGATGGCAGAAGCAGAACAAACTAAACATATTGTGCTACAATACCAAACAGAGGGACCCAGAAATGGTGAGCATTTGTTCACCACACAGCGTACTCTATCATGTGTGAATGAGACAGCGCATCCATTACTGTGGTGCCAGATGAGGCCACAGGTACATATAGAGTGGTCAGTTTTCTGTAATAGGCAATGTGTGGAAGGGCTGATAGTATACAAAGCGGAAGGGGTGGTAGGGTTGGCAGAGGAGTTGATGGTGCTAATGAATGGGAAATGTCATACTATTTGGAATGATAACATTGAGGCTTGACCTGGATTGATGAGAAACATCCAGCACTACACATTCAGGCACTCACACAAAATTAATTATGTTTCAGATCCATGGGATCAAATGTGTCAAATTATCTGGGCACCAGCGCTGCATGCCAGCCAGTTCCAAAGCCTTCGAAAGTAGGAGAAGGGGCCACAGATCTGATGGAACTGTGGGGCCCAAGCATATGGCCAACTTCCACCAAACTGGACCTTACAATACTCTTTACTAACACTTCATTCTCCTGCCCTCCTTCCAACCTTGTTTCAATGACTGACCATTCATCCCTTCAAAATTGGGCCCACGTTTGTTCTAAGAGGTCTATGAACTATCCTGCCTTTTAAGCTGGGGTATGCCTACCTTTTAATGGGCCAATGAACTTAGCAAAAGGATCGATGATCTTAAAATGAATTCACAGAGACAACAACTACTGGTCACAGAAAAGTACGGGCAGACTGGAAGCCATACCGTTAGAATACAGGCTCTTTTGTGAGGCCAGTGTCATCTTCACATCATCACTGGACCAAGTGTCAAGATGGCCGCAAATGCCAAGTGGTTGCAAATAACCCACTATAAGTTATTGCATCTGGCAAATGGCACAGTAAAAGGCCTGAATGCTGTCAGGGAGGAGTTGAGGGCGTTACGATTAATGATTCTCCAAAACTGCTATGTGTTGGATATGATTACTGCCATGGAGTGTGGGGTCTGTGCAAATATCAGCTACAGCTGCTGTGCTTTTATGCCAGCAAACGATGCAGCTAATGGTACATTATCTTAAGTTATAACTGACCAGCACACCCTCCATGTGCCCATGGTACAAGAAACTAGTAGATTCAGCAGGGAGAAATGGTTCAATGGTTCAATGCCTGAGTGCCCACATGGCTATCAGTGTTAAAGAAGTTCCTGGAACTGATTCTCATATTGCCTCTAAGTGCTTTCTGCGTATGTCAATTGGGGTTGAGGTGTTGCCAGGAGCGTGGGAACAAGGGAAGGAATATGATGACAATGGGACTGGATAGACCTCAGAAGGCAATGCCCCTGACTAGGCACATCCATACACAAACAATGCTGGAAAATGGCATGGTAAGGGTGGGAGGAACTGTGGCCTATGGGTACACTTCCGATGCCGCCTCAAGATTTAGAGAACTATACTGTGCAGCATGGTTGATTGCTGTTGCGATGAGGGGTGCTGATTTTTGGATTGCACACTGGATGAACATGTTGCCATGAGAGGAGTTTTGCGTGGGATATTGAGGCTATTGATTCCAAAAGGCAGGAGGTGGGGATGAAGGAGGAAGTGTCGATCAATGAATTGATCGGAGGGGGAAGTGTCCGGATGCAAATTCAAAGTACACAAAGGGGCACACGTATAAGGTGCAAAAGTGACATAGTGATGTAGGGATCATGTGGTTGGTGACATCATGGTGCACCTTTAGTATAGATAGTGTGCCACGCGTCAGGGAGAAGGCGCTGTGCAGCGAGCCACACGTGAAAGGCCACCTCCTCTCCCTCTCTCATCTCTGACTGCCTTACTGCCATCCAAGATGGGTGTGCTGTCAATGATCTTTGTCTGGCCCTTCTCCTACCCCTACCTGTGAGGCTAAGAACCACGGGGTCATCTTTGACTCCACACTTTCCTTCTCCGCCCATATCTCTGAGGTCTCTAAAAAGTCAAACTTCCTACTGAACCTCCTCAGAGGTACTTTTCCTTTCCTCTCCTTCCCTCAGAAGCTCACTGTCTCCCAAGCTCTGGTTCTCTCTAGGTTGGACTATGGTAACATCCTCTTTCTATATCTACCTGCCTCTACTCTCCACTCTCTGCAACTCTCCAGAACTTATCCAGAACAGGACTGCAAGACTTTTCCTCGGCCTCAAGCCCTGGGATCCTATCTCTCCAGCCTGAAATATCTCCATTGACTCCCAGTGGATGCACAGATTAAATTCAAAACCCTCTGCATTGTCCACAAGGCTTTCTGGGGCCTGGGTCCAAAATACCTTCAGCTATCCCTCCCTCCGCAAATACCTCCACTCCCGAGCTCTTTGCTCCTCTATCTCTAACTCCCTCGGTGTCAATTGTTTTTCAAAGAAACGAGCTGGGGATAGATCTCTATCTTTGGCTGGGGCCTCCCTCTGGAACAGCCTCCCTGCCAATCTAAAACTTAAGGAAAACCATCTCTGGTTCCGGAACAACCTCAAGACCTTCCTCTTTGCTTCCACATTCGCTTCCCCTCTCCTCTGCTGATTTGCTCTCTCTTGCCACTGTGCACCTGGCCACCCTCTGTCCACTGGGCCCAGGTACCTGCTCACCCTGCCACCCTCCTGCACAGCCTCCTGGCCACTCCTGGCTCTGGAGACTGTATCTGTACCCTTACAGCACCCCCCACACTTTTCTTCTTTTTCTGCCCTTATCAGACTTACTGAGTCTGCTGCCTTAAACACAGCACTTGCCACTTGCTGGCCGCATTACCACTGTTTCCTGCCCCCATTTTCTATTTATTTTTTATTTATTATTATGTATCAGCTCTCCTGTGCTCCACACTTTCCACTCTCCCACTTCCATGCACTTTACCCCTTTTCCCATTCCCATGCACTTGCGCGTTCTCAATGTCACTGGGCCTAGTAAGATCGTTGTTGTTGTTGTGTTGTGTTCTCCCCTGTTCCCCTCCCTTGCCTAGTCGCTCTCTGAAACACTTGTGTAAGAGCGCGATACAAATAAAATATCATATCATATCATATCATAAAGGAGATCTTATGTGGCAGCTCTGCCCAACGCTGTCTCCACCACAGGTTTTATCAAACTTGTGTAAGGAGTATGCCAGCTAATGAAAGGATTACACTATTGCAAATTGGCAGAATCTGATGTCATTGAGGAGGAGGTGGGAGTAACCTCACAATATCATTAAAGGGTGTTATGTTTTGAGTTCCAAATTTGTATTGTCCAATTTTAGTCAGTAATGTATAGGGTTCTCTACAGTTTTATATATATGTAGCAATGAAAGTGTTAGAATTTCCCTGAAATGTTGCAGTTATGCAATATTGTAATCTGTGGTTCAGGTATTATAAAAATCTAGCCCTGTATGGGCAGAGATCAGAACAATGTGTTTCAGTTCAGTTCCACAGAGCTGTCTGTTTTTCTCCAAGCTGTTTGAGCAATAAACCTGTGTTCTTTCTTGTATGGTGTATGCTCTTTTTTTAATTACTTTTATATTTTTCTTGGATTACCCTGTTGATTGCCCCTTAGAGTGGCATTGGTGCCTACATTCTAACGGTAAATGCCGAAGAAAGAGTTGATAGCTGTGGATTTTATGTTGGAATGCGGTATGGGTAGGTCGGGCAGGGGGTTGATGCAGTGCTTGATGGTTTGGAAGAGGGCTCTGCTTTCATTGTTGGCCTTATCAGTGGTCATCAGTGATTTGTGTGTAGTATGGAGTTCCTTGAGCAGGGTGAGGTTGGATGACCTGCAGTTGTTTCTTATTTTCTGATGATTCGATTGTTGAAGTTGAGTTCTTGAGTTCAGCAGGGTGTGGAATGTTTAGGCTTCAGGGTGCTTTGTTGCACTGGAACATTACATTGTTTTTGTTGTTGGGGATTTGTTGAGTTCTTGGAGAAGCGAATAGCAGTTCTGGCTCATCAGAGGTAGATCAGCGAATCAGAGTTTGCGTTTGGTGAGGTCTTCCATGAGAACCTCCACTGGGAAGTTCTTGAATGATCTGAAGGCTTGTTTACTGGTTTCTAATGGTTTGACTGACTGGTGTGACATAATTAATGTCAAAGGGGATTGCCAGATGATCTGATCACTTGAGTGGGATTAGGAACTGTGATGGAGAGTGGGCAGAGTGGTGACTATGATGTGGAGGATATTATATTCTCTGTGCTTTGGGTTTTCCATGTTCTGAGCGAAGCTCAGGTTCAAGTAGGCAGTGGCCACTCACCTTGCTGAACTCTTCAATCAGGGGCACTGACCAGGATGATTGTTGGCCTAAAGCCCTAAGGAAGGGAGTCAGTGCCCGTCGACGGATCGGCTCGAGCCCGGCCAATCCCGAGCCACTGCAGCTGCAGCGTGAAGTACCTCATTGGCTAGGACCGCCCCGATACTCCGCCTGTAACAAGAAACGAAAATATTAGGAACAACTCAAACAACACACTAATTTATTTTATCAATACTTCTACTATGGCACTCTACTAATTCTACTGATGATGCGAAAGCGTCACCCTACTCTTACCACCGGTCTGCACGTATTACTCCAGTTTTAAAACTTACCAATCTTCAACCTGTTTAACCTCAGCATTATATTCTCAGGCGTGGGTGGGTGGGTGTCAATTCAACTTGTCCTTCAACTCTGCTTGCTTTCCCTTTATTTTCAAAAGGGAGACAGTGATCCCTCTCTTAAAAAAGCTGTGGGCTGACCAAAACCTACCAGCTAACGTTCACCCTGTGTCTCTCCTTCTGCACTACTGTAAAATGCTGGATAGGGTTGCGTTAAAAATTCCTATGACATCCACAACCTGTGAGATACCCTACAAGGTTTCTGTTCCTGTCACTCCACAGAAACCTCTCACATGAATATCCCTTACTTCATCTCCTCTGCTAAGCACTCCAACCTATCCACTATCATAATTCTCCTTGAAATCTCTGCTAACTTTGACAATGTCAATCAATCTGATCTCCTTAATACTCTCTCTCTTCTTGGGTTTCGCGATCAAGACCTTGCCTGGATTGAATCCTACCTGGCACCTCACTCTCAGGCTCTGTCTTGGGTCCGCTCCTCTTTACACTCTACAGTTCTGTTCTTGGGGCACTTATCTCTTCCTCTGGGTTCTTGTACCAACTCTTCATGGACAAGACCAAAATCTTCATCTCTTTTCCTGAACTCTCCTCTGATTGCTCTATCAAAATTTCCAACTGTCTCTCAGCCATTAAATATTAGATGACTTTGCACTCTCTGATGCTAAACTCTACCAAAACAGAGGTGCTCTTCTTCCATGCCAAATACTCCCTCTGATCTCTTCCCTGCCCATCCAGCTCATACCTGGCACTCTCTCCCATCCCTCTTCAGCTAGGAACCCCAATGTTAGCTATGCCTCTTTTCACACTTTCTCTTTTTTCATCTCCAAAACTGCAATGGTGGATCTCCTCCACCTCCTAAATATTAGGACAATCAGGCACCTCCTTCCTTTCAACACTGCCAAGCATCTCTTAACCACTTGTGTCTTCTCTAAACTGGACTACTGTGCATGTATGCTCTTTGGTCTTCCCAACTACACATTTTGTCAGCTCGACAAGATAATTATCTTTGCAACATGGAATCTCTTTGGACTCCCTCATATCATACCTACGTCCTCTTACCATCAACAGGCTGGATGGCTGTTGATGCAAAAACAGGCCAGACTTACATTTCTTATCCTGGTACAAAAACCTATACATGGTAAGGACCCACACTATCTATCCTCTTCTATCCAACTCTACAAACCTTATCATAATCTCTGCTCTGAATACTCGACTTCCCTAGCGACACCTTGCCCTCCCTGTGCTTCCTCTCGCTTCCGCTCTTTCTCTGTTCTTGCTCCACTTGCATAAAATTCTCTTCCCCGGATTTCCGAAAATCTGTCCACACTGATTTGTTCAAAACCAGACAAAAGCCTACCTCCTTGCCTACGATTTATCCTCTCAACCTACGTCTCATCTACTTTCAAGCTAACATTTTTCCATCACCACTAACCTGCCTCTATCCCTCACTTTCTCTGCATCCATTCTAGCACTTCATCCATCTTGGTTACATCCCTTAAACAGCTGGCTGTACCGCCTACATGCATGTAAAAATCTCAAATGTTGATTGTCCCTAATCTATGTATGTTCATCCATGAATTGTCCACGGTAACTGTTCCATTTACTGCCTTCCACAACCTGGTCAGAATGTCACTCAAACTCACTCCATTTTAAGAAGCTCACTGCTTCCTGGCACATTTGATATCTTATTTATTGTATGCTCTTTTGTGTTAAAAAAACATTGTTCTTCATGGTAATAATAAATATCAATAAATTATCATACAAATACACATGTTATTAATTAGGTTCAGAATTGGCATTTTCGCCCTGGAAACATTAACTAATATTTGGAAGTCATGCTCATCTCAAATGCGTGGCTTTTGTCCCCATTTTGGAAAAACTGTCCAACATTTTCTGTTCATATACCTCATATATCTCAAAATCATACAAAGAAATTTGAAAATATGTTTGAAAAATCACCATGTATTGGATCTCTGAACTGCAGAAAACTCTGCAAAAGTACTACGCATGAAGACATGGTCTCTGCATTGGCACACTGCTTTGGCAAAGCCTGGTCTAAAAGGACAACGATGATCACTGCTCTGAATGGGGTCAGATAGATTCAGAATGGCTACATGGAACAACCATGGCTGATTTGCAAATAGCTAGTGAAAGCTATCAATTTCATGTATTGTCCTGATAATGTATGCTTTTAGCTGCATGTCTTTGATTTGAATTGCTCACATTTTGTATACGTCTGCAGTTGTCTATATGCATGTGTTCTAGATATTTTGATCTTTCGTGATTTAAAGACACTTTGCTGATATAGAGCTTCTATAGGGGTTTCTAGACAGGTAGCCGATGAAAATGTTTGAATTTTCTAAAAAAGTTGCAATTATGCAATATTATAATGTGTGGTTTAGTTATTATAAAAATGTAGCCTGCCATGGGTAGAGTTGAGAAAAGTGTGTTTCCAATTCAGTTCCTCTGAGCTGTCTGATTTTCTCCCAGCAGTTTGAGCAATACATCTGCGTTCTTTCTTGCACATCATATGCTCCTTTTTGCCATAGTTTTGTGTTCTTCTTGGATTAACCGTAGTAATTTCCCCATTACAGG
Organism: Ambystoma mexicanum; assembly: GCF_040938575.1. Lineage (NCBI taxonomy): Eukaryota > Metazoa > Chordata > Amphibia > Caudata > Ambystomatidae > Ambystoma > Ambystoma mexicanum. The sequence continues at coordinate 71,039,744 of NC_090925.1, forward strand.
GGCATGACAGTTGTTGTTGTTTGTATGATGATATCTCATGGAATTCATAAGGGAGCAAGACATGTATTTGTTCATTTGCTGCCTTATTCAACAGATGTATTAACATTCTCCTTAAAATATATTCCTTTAATGTATTTATTTTGGAGCATTCCAGCAGTAGATGGGGAAATTACTCTGACGCGCCAGTGTAACACTCACCTGGTTCCCACGGGGGCGCTGGTCTAGTCTGGATTGCTGTGGCCTCTTCTAGCGTGATGCGAATATCCTTCTGCAGATGAGAAAAGGGAGTAACAGTCTGCAGAATAGTGTGCTAGCTCCCCCCTTCCCCCCTTCGTTCCTCTCTAACTTCTTCCAAACCCCGGTTTAAGCTCACCTTATGGTTTGGAAGGATGAACTCTCCATCCTGCTTCTGGTGAAGGGGCGCGCGTTCGTCCAGTTACTTCACTGGTTTTCAGAATGGCGCTGGCAAAATCCACTTGACTTTCCTGAGCGATGCGCCGTAAGTATGAAAGTTCAAAGTTCAAGTGAGGCCCCCTTTATGTTGTCTTTCTAACCTGTGATCTGTCCTTTATTTCAGGTGCAGAATGAAGGCGATGCGTCGAGGGGTTAAACTGCCGAGGTGAGTAGTGATGAGGGCGATCCCTCTAAATGTCCTTATCATTCCCCAGAAATGTCTCTTGTCCTTTCCCCATAGGGGCCGGGGTACGGTACCTGCCAACGGGGCGGCGCCGACCCGAAATGTGGAAGAAAAGCCGGTAAGTATTATTGCTGTTAATCAGGCTTTTCTTCTGTGTTCCTTCTGCTCACCTTTTGTTTCTTCCTCTCTCCCCTAGGTGCAGAGATGTGGCGTCCGATGCTGACAGCCGCGATGGAGCCGGGAGATGTCTCGAGGACAGGTGAGTGAAGCGTGGCGCTGCAGTGAGCAACGCGATGCTTTTAAATGGAAGTCTTTCTTCAGGGATGCTTGCGAGAAGATTCTGGATGCAGGTAAGAAGTTTGAAATAGTCCTTGGTTTTCACCTTTCTCTTCTCTTCCTTCCTTGCAGGTCTTCCAGGTTCGAGGCGGGCGTGGCTGGAGTCCAGGAGCAGACACGGTGAGCGTTGAGCTGGAGGAAGCAGAACAACGCGAAGCATGAGCTGCTGTCTGGGCGTGGCTTAAATAGCCTCCAAAGAAGTCCCAGGTATGTATCCTTCCCCACCTAGGTATGTATCCTTCCCTGGCCACACCTGAGTGAAAAAATAGTCTCTATGAAAAAATAGTCCCTTTCAGGTCTCAGGGAGGCCTGAAGCCTGCAGCATGGTCTGCATCAGGTAAGTGCACAAAACACCTCCCTTTATGAGCCTGGCGCCTATGGCGCCAGGACTGATGTCCAACATGAGCCTGGCGCCAAAGGCGCCAGGACTGAGTCCAAAGAGCCCCTATAAGGGGCCGCTGGGCTTTTAACCGAGGGCATGATGCCTGCTTCCGGGGGTGCTGGGCCTGGCCTGGTGCTCCGGGGGTAGGCATCATGACACCAGTGTTACATGGGCAGTAGGGATTTCCCCCCAGGTTTCTTCTTGCTTTGGTCTCCCCAACATCAAGCATGTTCATCCTTGTAATGGCAACCCTCCTTTTTTACGAGATAGTCTCAATTTGGGGCAGGTATTCCTGTGGGCGGGTCCTCAGTTTGAAAATATCTGTCCAAATAAAATATGTTAAATCTCAATTCTCTTCAATAACCAGTGTACTGACTTATATGCCATCCAACAATCACCCGAAACAGTATGACGTACAAATCCAGCCATATAATCCTTTCAAGGCCACAGACTTTGTGTTCTGCACTATTTTGAAAACTCCTGACTTTTCCAAGCCAATTTTTGCAAACATATGGTCCTCGAGACTGTTTAAGAGAATTTATATTTGCGCGTGAGTTGTAAAGTGACAAAAGTTTTGTTTTGTCAAAATTAAATCACAAAACAAAAAAATAATAAAACATATATATATATATATTTTAAGAAATAAACATAACAGAAATACACTTACTTTATATCAGCCGAAAATGATTCCAAAAGGAGAAGAAATATCCATCCATTGATGATGTCTAATGAAGAAGTACCATTGACCACACAATTTAGGGAAGAATTAGAAGACAACCAGAGAAGACGCATGGTAGTGGTTGAGAAGAGCATTTATGATACAAAGGTTAAGGTCCATATCTCTGACAAAAGCATGACAGAGCAACAAGATGAAGTCTTGCAACAAGATGAAGTCTCCATTTGTAATGACATTGCCACTGCCCATTGAGAGCTAAGGCAACTACGTGTGTGGGTTCCATTGAATATTTACAATGGCCAACACAAGAAATGTATTTAAAGATTTCCCATTCAGTCCTGATCAAGACATAGACCTCTGAACTATTAAAGAAACTAGTTTTTCAGTTTCTAATTAAATTAGAACAGTTGGAGCTCACTAACTAGGAAGATCATATGAGTTTTCCACTTGTTTTCTAAACTAGTTGACTCATAGTTCTTCTGTATTGAGTTATTGAGGAAATGTTGAAGACAGAGGGGAAGAAGATGTTTGTGTAACAGATCCCTGATGTGCACAGATGGATATTGTTTAATCTTAGAACTTCATGATATTCCACTTTATTCCTCGTTTGATATAGATTGTTGTCTATTTTGTTCTGTTTATCTGGTTGATATGATTAATTTAATATTGTAGGCAGACTGCTCTACCATCTCTGTGCAAGTCAGCTGATATACACCTATTGGCCAGTCACCCTGATGGCTAAAACAAGCTGGACTCCTGAAAACCAATGCCGGATGACATTCAGTAGAACATTGCCATGGGCCAGCAGGGTGCCCTCGGCATTGCAATCTGTGTCGGTGCATTGCATGGAGGGTGGCCTTTGTCTAGCTCACGGAAGGAAAGAAACAGATCTTGAGTGCCTTGGTGGATGCTGAGTGTGAGGGAGTTTCAGAGTGTGGCAGCCATGACGGAGAAAGAGGTACTTCCAATTTAAGTGTAATTTAGGAAAGGGATCACAAGGAGTAGTACAGAACCTGATGTGAGGTTCCTGTAGTGTGGGTATGCCCGGAGCTAGTGTTGAAGGCAGTCAAGGCATATCTCATGGAGGGCACAGTAGGTGATGCAAATGGCACCAAAGGTGGTATGTCGGACAATGGAAGCCAGTGGAGCACCCAGAGTGCAGGAGTCATGTGTTCCCTGGGGGAGAGTGCAAGGATGAGGCAGGCTGAAGTGTTCTGGGTCTGTCATAGCTTTCTGAGCTGATAGGCAGGGGCGCATACATAAATGAAATAAGAGCAGTTTAAGCACAAGAGGGTGATAGACAACCTTTCTCTTACACAGGGTAGGATAGGCCAGGGAAGGATTATCTAAGGATGTGGAAATGTAGATGACAGGATCTACAAGCAGCGTTCATGTGGTGAGAGAGTGTTCTGTCTTGATCCATGGTGCATCCCAGCTTCTTTACTTAGCTGGATGTTGTGGGAGTGGGGTCTCGGGAGCCCATCCAGGGGGTGGGTTGGTGGAAGAGTGCTGTATTACTGCAAATCAGGATACTACTTCCACCAGGATCTAGGAGGAGGTGATTAGCTGCCAGGTAGTGTTTTGAAAGCTGTGTGGCCCAAGGTGAGGTCATGATGGGGAGTAGCCAAGATCTTGTGGATCTTGGAACGTTTGTGGATGTCATCTGTGTTGTAGTAGGAGGACAGGTCACGTGATCAGATAAAGGTGTGGAGGGGGCTCAGGCACAGGTTGAAGGGTAGGGTGGATATTTAGTCTGACTGCAGGACCCCCTTGGAGACAGAGCAGGGGGGAGATGAGAAGGGTGGTAGAACGATTTGTGAACGGTCAGCAAGGTTAGAGGTGAACAATCTAAATGCAGAGTCCATGATTCCTAGACAGTGGAGTCTATCGATGCGGATGCTGTCGTTGATATTGCCAAAGGCTGCCGAAGGCTCAAGGAGGATAAGTGCAGCACAGCTTTCTGAGTCTGCTGTCCTTTGTGGAAGTGTAACCAGAAACCCAAAGCATATGTATGGATGATCAAGGGGACATGCAAACACACAGATAGTCACCATCATCAGTACACATGATCCATGCAAACCCTACTTATGTTACAGCATGCCAATATTGACGTGCAAACTTCACCAGACATGAAATGATTGACAGTGGACAACCTTACCTGCTGGCAGAGCTGTTCTGCTGTGATTCCCTCACCACCTCCACCTAACACTGTGCCTCTGCATTGGTGAATGAAGGGCCAGTGTCTGGCAGAGGATATGGGGTCTAGGGTGGAAAAAGGGTTCTGTGTGAACCTCTCAGGGAGTGCAGGTACTGGATGAGGCACGATATCTGTAACAACATAGGACATTGGTTTTGACCAACAAAATGAACCAATCATGCAGTCTGCACATATGTACATCCATACAGAGTGTAATATGTACCTGTAATGTGTGAGGCTGTTTCAGTCAAGTTAGCCATGGCAGTAGACTCCACTGTGCATGGCTGCATGTCCACTCAGGGAGGCCTCGAGAGGGCAATGACACATCACTCGGAGTGAAAAAAAGATAAAAGAAAAAGTGTCCATCATGGACAGGGTTAAAAAAAACAATATGTCCACCCTGGGGTATGGGGCGGGCACATAAGTGAACTAAAAAGAGTCAACAGATAAACAAAAAAATCATCCTCCCTCCATTGCCTCATGGACATCAGGATTCAGGTGGCTGAGGTGGTGTGATTGGTCTGAGACTGCCATCCTGTGGCGGTTCCTCAGGTGGTGGTGGGGGAGCATCCTGTTGCCACATGCCGCAAATCATGGCATTTTTGGGGGGATCAAGAGTACATCGATACACACTGAAATGATTGGCAGTGATTCACATCAGTGGAAGGATGGAGGTCTGTGCATCGTCAGGGAGCCCCTACTCTACTCTGACCTTTTCCTGTTGCAGCATCTGGAATGTGGAAACGTGACCTGTACATCTGCTGACACCAAATTTCATGCAGACGAATATGTTGCCATGATTTCCCCAACCACCATTGCAACATTTCCCCCTGCAAGATGTGTGGCTTGTCACAATCATATGCATCGCAACCATGTTCGCAGGGAGTGCCACATGGAAATGACCAAGGCATGCTTGAGGGCCACTGCTCCACCGAGACTACACATGTGTAATGTACCACACAGAAACATCAATGGCCATCCACATTGTGTCCTCTCTGAAAGACTGCCTCATGAGTCTGTGCAGAGACATTGTTGCTAATTCCATGTCCACTAGCAGCCAGGACCAGGGAATGGATGTTTGTGATATGATGCATACATTGTTGTTATTCTACATGAGTCCCGATTATCTTCCCAAATATGATATGATATGATATGATATGGCATTTGTAACGCGCCTATACACAAGTGTTTCAAGGCACGACGAGGCAGAGAGGGGGGAACAAGGGGAAGACAGACAACGATCCTACTAGGCCAGGTGTCATTCAGACCGCGCAAGTGCAGGGGTAGGGGGAAGGGAAAAAGTGCAAGGGGAAGGGGGGGGAGTGCAGTACAAATAAGTAGAATAGAAATAAAATAATAAATAAATAGGGCCAGCTGGTGGCAAGTGCGAGGTAAGTGCAGACAAGTGCCGGGGGTTGGGGGGGATGTAGTGATACAGAGACAGTCCCACAGTGCAGGGGTTGCCAGGGAGGCAGTGCAAGTGAAGAGTGACTAGGCCCAGGACCGAGGTCGGTGAGAGTGGCCCAGATTGCAGAATCAGTGCAGTATTGGTGAAGAATTTAGCAGGGGAGAGGGAGAGAGAAAGCAGAAGTGAAGAGTAAGGTTTCGAGGTGCTTCCGGAACCGGAGATGGTTCTCCTCAAGTTTCAGGGAGGCAGGAAGGCTGTTCCGGAGAGAGATCTACCCCCAGCTTGTTGCTTCGAGAAGCGGCTGACCCTGAGGGAGTTGGAGACGGATGAGCGTAGGGTTCGGGAAGGAAGATATTTAGGAAGAGAGAGTTGAAGGTATTTAGGCCCCAGGCCCCAGAAGGCCTTGTGGACAATGCAGAGGGTTTTGAACTTAATCCTAGCAGCCACTGGGAGCCAGTGTAGAGATTTCAGTCCTGGAGAGATACGGTCCCTGGGCTTGACGCCAAGGACAAGTCTCGCAGTTCTGTTCTGGATGAGTTGCAGAGGGCGGAGAGTGGGGGCAGGCAGATTAAGATATAGGCTGTTACAGTAGTCCAGCTTTGAGAGAACCAGGGCTCGGGAGACAGTGAGCTTCTGGGGGAAGGAGAGGAAGGGAAGAATACCTCTGAGGAGGTGCAGCTGGTAATGTGACTTTTTAGAATAGATATGCATGCATGAGAATGTGAATGTGTACAATGACATGCAAGCTGCATGCCATTGCTACATGTTTGAGCACTGGCACAGCAGTGAAAGCCATCAGACAGTGATGTGTACTGTGGCACCAACATGTACCATGCAACCATCTCCCTCAATGCAGCTTAGTTGATGGAAGTGTGCCCAGTAGCATTCAAGCAGTGCCAATGGATAGCTCCCATCTGCAGCCAACTGTACTCTCACACATATGCGAGCATGCCATGCCAAATTATCATCAGATACAAAATGCACAAATGGTACTCACCAGATGTGTCAACATAGGCGTCCATGCCTCCCACTCCATGCACCTGCTCACTGCTGACTAGTCCACTTGCAACATCTTCGAAATGAGTCAGCTCCTCCTCCTCTGGTGGCCCCCTCCAGTGGCCGAGACAGAGGCCAGGTTGCCATTGAGCTATCCTTAGTCCTTCGAATGAGGTCATCCATCCGCTTGTGGACTTGTTTAGCAGTGTGCCTCTCCACACCACAGGTGTTTATGAGGTCTGTGACCTCTTGACACATCCTCATTTTCTGAGCGGGAGTATGGGTGCTGCCAGCTGAATGGTAGAGGTCCACATGGTGTTCCTGCACAAACGCTGTGCGGAATTCAAGCTCCTCATCGGTGAAGCACTTCTTCCTCTGTGGCCCCTTGTCCTTCACCTGTGCCTGATCATGGGGTGGTGTTTCTTACTGCTCTGCAGGGAGTCCCCACTTGGCCTTAGTGGCCTTTGGTGGTGCTGAGATACCTGTAGATCTTGGACCATGTCCTCATTCTGGTGTCGGGTCAAATGTGGCTGAGGCCCACCATGTTCACCCCCTAGGTCTGAAACATGTGTGTTCTCACCACGTCCCTGTCCGCTCCCATTTTGAGCTTTCCCACTCATGGTGCAGGAAAACTGAAAAGCACACCCAAAAAAGGTAACACCACAATAAATACAGGCCACATGATGGATTACATGGATGAATGGTCCTGCAAGGCTCCAAGGCACCCCAAACCCCATAAATGTGGTACGCGATACGTATAGGGCCTCCCAAGAAAAGAAATGTGTGTGCAATTCCGTATGGACACACACAACAAAAAATGCGGTACACAATAAGTAGAGGGTCTCCAGACAAAAGAAAATGAATATGTGAAACCGTATAGGCACCCAAAACCCAAAAAATGCAGTACGTTATGCATAGTGTCCCAACAGGCAGACCAGGAAAGTAAGTGGGGTATGTGATGAAAAATTTTCTCCGTAAATCCTCTGTATCTGTGACTCCTTGCACGCAACTGGTAATGCATGTCTACCTCTTAAATCTCCCCATCACTTCTGTGTGACGCGTAGGCGTGCAGCATGTAGTGCGTAGCACATGTTATGTTATGTTATGTTTCTTTGCATTTATATAGCGCCTTATATACCATTGGTATGGTCTGAAGGCTCTGGTAGGTTGAACGCCCTTGGGAACCGAAGTTCAGGTCAATAGAGAGAGTAGAGAGAGATTCAAGGTGTGTGTGAGCACCAGATATGTGTGCAGCTGGTGCGGTATTAGGGTAATAGCTGCTTCTTAGCGGTAGGTGTGGTGGTTGAGAGGTCAGGAGTATGTGTTTGTTCTGGCAGGATTTATCCAGATCGAATGTGGCTGCGTTAGGCCTGAAGAGAACACCTGGCTGGGAGTGGGTAACCAGCAGTGTTTACTTAGAGTGATGGGCACTATGAGGTAGAATGTTGGTATGAGAACAGTTATACCGAATGGTGTCATACCATCTGTGTATTCTAATTGAGAGATGTTATAAGGAGAGAGTAAGCAAGGTGGTTTGTTATGTGATATAAGCTTTTTGAACATTCTCTGCATTTCAGACCATACTATATATCTCACGCATTTCTATCACCTTCGTGCACCCCAGATGGCTCCATACCCTCGGCTCGCTCGAGCAACGTATAACATTTGTTCTATCCATATAGACTCGATCTATATTCTTCATTCATTCCGTCTGCGTTATGTATTCCGCATCTCTATGCTCATCACCTCTACGCACTCAACCCCTCCTACGCATATTTGTTCTATCCATATAGACTCGATCTATATTCTTCATTCATTCCATCTGTGTTATTTATTCAGCATCTCTATGCACTCAACCCCTCGTATGCACTCAACCCCTCCTACGCACTCAACCCCTCCTACGCACACAACCCCTCATACACACACAACCCCTCCCCGCACTTATCCTCTCCCCGTACCCATCCTCTCCCTGCACCCATCCTCTCCCCGCACCCATCCTCTCCCCGCACTCATCCTCTCTCCGCACTCATCCTCTCTCCGTACTCATCCACTCTCCGCACTCATTCACTCTCTGCACTCATCCACTCCCCGCACTCATCCACTCACCGCACTCATCCACTCCCCACACTCATCCACTCAGTCAACTTCACTCACACACCGAGCTCCTCCAGAAGAGGGGGGTGACACTGCCTTAGTCAGATTTACAAGTAGATTTCATCAGGCCCTTGATTCGCTTCTCTAGGGGAAACAAGTACATGTTAACCCTAACATGCTTGTTTACCAAATGGGAGGAATGTCTCCTTGCCCCAAATTGCAAGGCAGAAACAGCAGCTGCCCTGATGATCAATCACATCTTCTCGCATTTTGGCCTATCCCAAAGGATTGAGTCAGACTGGGGTAGTTACTTCACCAGTGAAGTGATGACAAAGATGTGGGAGATACTTGGGGTAAAAAAGAAACTTCAGATTGCATACCGCTGTGCTCTAGTGGTGGAGTTGAGAGGTACAATACAACCATTGTAAGCATACTAAAAAAGTTTGTGGCAGACTCTGGGTTAAGTTTAGACATCTGTTTACCACTTGTCCTGATGGCCATCAGATCTACCCCTTCTTCTGCAACTAAGATGTCTCCTTTTGAGCTGATGACTGGACGAAGGATGGTGCTACCCCTGCATCTGCTCTATAGAACACAGGATCAGACACTGATTAACGCCTCTATAACTCATGAGTATGTTGAGAAGCTAAGAAAATACCTTCAACATGCTTTTGCGTATGCTCAGCAGAATCTAGAAAGATCTGCAGAGAGCATGAAGACTCAGTATGATCTAAAAACCACCAAAAAGGAATACCAAGTAGGAGAAAGGGCCTACTTGTACAATTTTCAAAGGAACCAGACCAAAGAGCGCACATTTTTGTCTAGCTGGCGGGGACTTTTTGAAATTGTAGACAAAATCTCACCTGTCGCCTAAAGAATCTGCATCCCAAAGGCGACCCAACAGAAGAGAAATGGGTCCACACCAATCAACCAAAAAGCCGCCACCCCAGGCACACCCCGCAACAAACCGAAGAGCCCAGAGAGAATCAAACAGAACAAGGAACAGAAGAACCAGAAGGGAGCCAATAGGATTCACAGATCTGATTGTGTAACAGGGAGTACTTTCTCCATTATCAATCGTTTTTATTTTTGTCGCAACCGATTTGTGTTCTCCGCCACAGATTCGCACTGGCCGCGCCCATCCAACAACCCAGGAGGACTGCCCCAGCTGCCCGAAAGGGAGAAACCAAAGGAGGTCCGGGAGTGTCGCTCTGCGCCGTGAAAGGAAGATCCCAGGGAAAGCAAGGAGGTGCCATTCAACGTTTCCGACCAGAGACAACAAGAGGAGCAGGACACACCACCCTCCGATGGAAGAGGGACCCACACCCGCCAGGCCCTGCCGCGACCCAAGTAGAAACCCCACCCGCCCGACCCCCCCTCGATCCGGAAAGCCCAGGAGAAGTCGGGGAATGTGCGGGACGCACCAACCCACCCAACGGCACCTCCCCACACCACTGAGCTGCCCCTGCGCAAGAAACAGCAACCAGGGCTCCCGTGCGCACCAGGGCCCCAAAACTGCCCTTAGCAGCAACAACAGAAAAATGGCTGCACCATCCCGCCTCACACACCCCGGGCAAAATGGAACAAGGGGACACACTGAAAAATATGCCACTGCACTCCGAAACATACATGGAATCAAGCGAAAAAGAAAGCCCGCCATCGCTGCAAAAGCCAAAATCCCATCCAGAATGAAACCGTTCCCATCCCTCCAAAATGCTGCCCCGACGCCAACCCCATCCGTCACTCCGAAACCACTGTGAGCAAAAAGTCCCATACAAACCAACTCTCAGAGCAATCAAAAGCAACCTGACCCTCACTCGCACAGGAAACACGCGCCCATTTCTTGATAAAATGTATCAAGGTGTAGCAGCTCAAAGAGAACCTCCACTCACTGAGCCAGGTCAAGGAGAACTGTATCCATACTTTAGCCATGAGTCCTGCTGCAAGTAAAACCACCACAGCTGCCAAGACAGCGGCATTCTGAGGAGCTGCAAACCGAACTAAAGAAAGAAATGATATCAGTCCCCGACACATGTGGAAAAATGGGCTATGCCGACAGAAGGGAAAAAAATGACCTGCCAAAAACTCAATTGTCAGCAAAAGCCTGCCCACATAGCAATGCAAAGGAGTTACGCCAGCGGCAACAATACCCACACAGGTCATCCTCTGCCACAGGTTGGCCCAATTCAAGACCCAAAGAAGAAATCAAACAGTCCAAAACACATAGGCCGGAGCCGCTAGCTCCCAGAAACCTGCCACTCCACTTGCCAGCCACAAACTCCCCCCTGGAAGGGAGACACACCCCAAATCCAGGACACGTAGGTGCGAAGTACCAGCCCAAAAAACTCTGAATGGGCCAGGACAACGAGAGCCCACATGCCCACCAGGCACCCGTCCGTGCTCCAGGCTGGGACAACAGCAGCCCCGGGAAACCCACCCGTCAAGTGTGAAAGGGCAACAAAACATAACTTACATGCTAAGGCCCCGCACTCTGTTATCTGCTGCCTCCAATACAAGACGCTACACACCTTCCTCCTGCATGTGTGCCTTTATATTTGCCTCCTCCTGCCCTTTATTGCCTCCCACCTCACCATCTGCTGCTGTCTGGTTGAGTGTAAGTGCCTGCTTCCCACCGGTACTACCTTGGAGTGCCGGCTGTCCACTCTCTGCCTGTGCTCTTGTCACAGTCCTGTAAGGCCATGTGACCAACTTGTCTGCAGTATTTTGACTCCCACCTCTCTATTCCAACACCACAGCTCCACAGCCCATTGTCAGGACCAGTTAGCCCACCCCTGACTCAAGGGTCGCATTGTCTGCTCCAACCTTTGCACCATCGAGCAGCACCCCAAAGGCAGTGAGGCAGAGGGCTGTCAACGTTAACTCCACCAAAGTTGGCATCTTGGTGGATCGGGTCCTGGTAAATTATGATGCACTCTTCAACCCAGTGATGTAGCTTAGAGCTTAGGGATATCATCAGATCTGGGTGCTTATCACGGCTGCCATCAATGTGGAGGGGAAGGCAGTCCATTCTGTTAAGATCATCCGTAAGCACTGATAGAACCTCAAGACCCAGAGCCATATAAGGTGGTGGCAGCCCTCGAGGCAGGTGCCCCCATTGAGGAGCACCATGCAGGCCTCTAAAGGATGTCATCCGCCCAACTGCAGAGGTTCTACCCAGCACTCCACTCCCAGATCTGTGATTGGCAAGCATGCCTGGAAGCTGCTGGCGAGTACCCATGTGGTGCACTGCTCTACAGTATACGTGTGTTGCATTGATCTACTGCGGCATACAGCCTCCTAGCAATGCTGGGCATAAGTGATGGCAGACATCTGTTGATTGGACATGTGTTGGAATGTGGACTTTGGGTCTTGGTGACTTGGTGCACTCGTGCATTTGCAATGTGAATTGATGAGAACAAGTTCTCTGACAGTATGGATGCCAGATTATGATGTTTGGCCATGTGAGAGACATGCATGCAGAACACCTCTATGGGTTTACATTTGCAAGTGAAGGCATCCACTCTCATCAGCTGAGAGTGACTCATGTGTATGGATGTCTGTAATTGTCATGTTGGTGCATTGACCTCTCAGGGACGGGGATGTGATCAGTCATCGCACTGCATGGAAAGCCACAGTTGGCGTGTGATCATGCGATTTTTGTGCTGGGGGCAACAGCATAAGCATGTGTATCTCAGCAATGTGTGCCTCTACGTGTTGCAGGTGTTTTGATACCTCTCCACCCGCTCGCATGGCCATGCTGTACATATTCAAATCATGACTGGCTTGTGGGATCCAGCATATAACTGAGTGTCTTGACACCAATGTGTTGCCAGCAGTAATCCAGATCAGCTATGTCTTCTTACATTGAGTGGTTGCCCACCCCACCACACTGCCAAGGAACTCAATGCCCACCCCTGTGCCCCGGTGTTCTGCAATCCAGGACCACACTGCAGGGGGGTGGGCTTTGTCAGGGTGCTGGTCCATGGTCCTCTTGTGCCCCGTCGTGATCCTTTGAAATCCTTTGGAATGTGGTGTGATGGTGGAACATGGGTATGCATGGTAGGCCCAGAGAGCTGGCTGGCTCTGGAGGTCTGGATGGACTACAATCTGGTATGTACTCCTGTTGTGTATATGATATGAGGAGGCATGAAACTTTTGGAGAGTCTACTTGCTCTGTCACCCAGGTTAACACTTTACAAGTCGACATAGTTGCCTTACTCTGGCCTACTGTTGACAGTGTGTAACCATCCTGTCTGCCCGCCACTTGGTTCCCGCTGACACAACCAGGCTCAGCACATCCCCACGATGGACACAGGCAATTCATCATGCAATGTCCCAACAGACCTTTGTCAGCCGGGGGCACTCTTCTGACCGGGCAAGTACATTTGTGGCCCGGGAGGGCACCTGGCTGTCAAATGACCCTCAATGACTTGCACTGCAACAGCAGGTCAGTCTGTGCATTTGTCTTCCTGCAATCCACAGGTACATTTGCACACTTAGATCATCTTGGGTTTGACTTCTTGTCTAGCTGCGGTTGTTGAGACATGCATTTACATACCACCTGCGTTGTGACAGTGTTGAATGGAGGGAATGCCCCTCAGGGTGTGCCACCTTACATGGGTTTCTCTCCCACCCAAGCAGTACTGCAGAGAGTAGGCCAGTGTAATGTTCGTGAGGACGAATCATTCCTCTTCTACCTATTCCAAGATGGCCGCACCGGTTTATGGCCGCGGCAGCCCTAGCGGCGGTCTAGTTGTTTCCCTGCCTCGAGCCACGCAGGATGCGGAAGTCGATCTCTCTTCGGCATATCAGCCGGGAAGTCCTGGATACCGGTGCGTTGCTACTCTCATAGGAGTACACGGACGCTCAGTGAGTATAGTTAGTTCAGTCTTTACATCTCATTGTTTCCTCCTTCCTTCTATCCGTACCATGTTTTCTTCCTATTTGATGCCTCTGTTCATTCTTAGAATCCGGAATACGATCGGATCGAGGGTATCGTATTGGTAACCATTAAGCCACGCCCCCACAGTACGCGGCTAATATCGACTTTATTTCGTGCTCCCCTTGAAGGTAGATTTCTTTCTCTTACACTCATACACTCCGACCCTTGCCATCCGACCTTCTTTGATTCTTAAATTCTTTATATGTTGTTTCCAGAACTTCCCGTTTCATACAAAGGAATAGTTCTTGAACGGACTCGGTTCTCAGGGTTCCTCAACTACTAAACTCCCGGTCTAGATGTTTGAATGGTAATTCTGTTTTCCTAATCTCACCATCATTCCTTATTGTGTTGTTTTCTCATCTTTGAATTGAACCTTGTGTTTTCACCCTTATACCTCTCCAGCATTTAACCAACACATAACGTTATAATCGGAACCCGAGGTCCTTCAGTTTCCTCCTGTCTGCCTCACCTTTACCAACGCTCCCCAGCAGCTCTTCATAGGGTTTTCTCCCCCATGAGGGTTTCCCTGGTTTTCCCACGGTCGCCAAGTACTTAACTGGGCTCCGAAGGAGATGCCAGGGGGATTCCTATGTTCTACTGGGATATATCTTTCCATCCTGTCTTGTGAAACCTGGAACTCCTTTGGAGCTACGATTTGGTCATTCATCTATTACCAGGTAGGAGAATCTACGCTTTCTATGTTGCAATGCCTGAAGACTGATGAATTGCCGGAAACGGTTTGTAGTAAACATTACAGATAGCAACGCCTGAAAATAAACTTTGCTCTTTAGTCATTGCAACTAGGAGCCTAGAAGATCCTCATTATGGATTCCCAACAACAACAGCAGATCCAACAGTTGATCGCTGCAGTACAATCCTTGACCACTGAGGTTCAACAACTCCAGCAGGAAAATACTGCCCTAAAACAAAATCAACAACAGGCAGCTCAGCAGATGGCCCAACAATTAGCACAACATACTGCTGCCTCACGGGTTCCTCATTGCTCAGAGGTCCCTCCAGGGCCTCTTCCTGGAGGTCAATTCGATGGGAATCCCCATAAGGTGAAAGAATTCATAGATTCCTGTTACGTTCAGTTTTCTTTTAAGAACGCCTTTTTCCATACTGATCGGGATCGTGTGGGTTACATGGTGTCCCAAATGACTGGACCAGCTTTAGCCTGGGCCACACCCCTAATCACCAGTAATAACCCTATATTAGACTCCCATCCGGCCTTTTGTAATAGTGTTCGTGCGATGTTTGGCCGGCAGGAGATTCGAGTAGCTTCCCAAGAACACTTATTAGATTTAAAACAGGGAAATTCAGACATTCTGGCTTATATAACCAGATTTAAACAAATGGCCAGCGAAACTACTTGGTCCGATGACGCACAGATCACCATCTTAAGAAGAGGACTGTCAGAAGAATTGAAAGATGAAATATCCAGGGTTCCTCGTTCTTCTTCTTTAACTGAGCTTATCGCACTAGTCCTTCAGATTGATTATCGAATGAAGGAACGCACCAGTGAAAAAAGGAAAGGACGGTTGCCCCGTTTTCCTGCTAATCTGCCTGCTACTCCACGGGTTCCATCCACCGAGGAACCCATGCAACTAGGTGCAACAGGCAGAGGACCTCTTTCCTTTGAGGAACGGAGTCGAAGACGATCCCTTGGTTTATGTATGTATTGTGGTTCCAATACCCACACCGTACAGGAGTGTCCAATTGCACCACCAAGGAGATCGGGAAACGCAAACGCCCGACCGTAAGGGGAACCACGGTTCGGGATCCTATGGCTAAACAAGGTTCCTCACAAGTTGTCCATACATCCACTTGTAACAATCCCTCGGATACTACCATGGTGGTTGTAAAGGTATCTCTAACCTTTGGGAAACAGGTCCTACAAGATATCCCGGTCCTTATTGATAGTGGTGCGGCCGGGAATTTTATCGACGATCACTGGGCCTCTTCTCATGGTATCCCACGGTCTTCTAAGATAGAATCCATTCCCGTGGAAAGTGTTGATGGCAGTCCTTTGACATCTGGACCCATTACGGATCATACTGGTCCCCTGCTTATGTCTATCTCTTCTCATCATGAACACATAATTCTAGACATCATCCGAGCAGCACACCATCCTATTATTTTGGGCATACCATGGCTCAGGAAGCATAACCCCTTTATTAATTGGACAGCTGGGTCCTTCTTTTTGGGTTCCGAATTTTGTCTTGGCCACTGCATAAAAGATCAACAAGAGGTTCTGTTGGACACCAGCTCTTCCTCTTCTAAATTTCAGGGAATCACAACTCTCAATCAAATCACAGGTCTTCTCAACATGTACTATCAATATAAAGAAGTCTTTTCTACCTCAGAGTACTCACAGTTACCACCTCATAGACGAGACGATTGTGCCATCGATCTAATACCTGACCAACCTTTACCCTTTGGTCGAATGTACATCCTGTCTCATAACGAAAAAGAGGTGTTACGAGAGTACCTTAGAGTAAATCTTATGAATGGGTTGAACACTGAATCTACTTCACCGGCAGCTGCTTCCCTATTTTTTATATCTAAACGGAACACAACGGAACTTCGCCCTTGCATAGATTTCCGGGGCCTCAATAAAATCACTATACCAGACAAATATCCGATGCCCCTGATACCAGATATTCTGGAAGCAGTCAGGGGGGCAAGATTATACACTAAATTGGATCTCAAGGGAGCATACCATCTGATAAGAATCAAGGCCGGAGATGAATGGAAGACGGCATTCCGGACACCATTTGGTCATTACCAATACCATGTTATGCCGTTCGGGCTCTCTAATGCCCCAGCGATATTTCAACGCTTTATGGACCATCTCTTCGCTGATCTACTCTTACATAATGTAATAGTGTATCTGGACGATATTTTGGTCTTCTCCTATACTCTACAGGACCATGTTAAACATGTGGGAGAGGTTCTTCGTCGTCTACATCAAAATCACCTATTCTGCAAATTAGAGAAATGCTCCTTCCACCAACCACAAGTCACTTACCTGGGTTATGTTCTATCGGCAAAAGGGGTAGCTATGGACCCGGAGAAGGTTTCCGCCGTATTGGATTGGCCTATCCCGACCTCAGGGAAAGACATTCAGCGTTTTATCGGCCTTGCCAATTTTTACCGGCGGTTTATTCCGGGATTCTCAAGCCTGACTAAACCACTGACGAATCTGTTAAAAAAGGGGGTGTCCTTTTCTTGGCCTGAGAGTACAGATCAAGCCTTTAGGAGACTTAAAGATCTGTTCACGTCCGCCCCTGTTCTGCAGACACCTGATCAGAATCGCCAGTTTATCGTGGAGACTGATGCTTCTCAATATGCTTTGGGAGCTGTTCTTCTTCAGTCTGATAATGCCGAACAGGAACATCCGGTGGCCTATCTATCTAAGACATTGGCACCTGCAGAGTTAAATTACACGGTATTGGAGAAGAAGCTGTTAGCCATCAAAAGAGCTTTCGAAGAGTGGAGACATTTACTACTTGGAGCTAAGTACCCGGTGGAAGTTCGAACGGACCATCACAACCTTCGTATTCTACAGTACGCCCAGACTTGCAATAGTCGTCAGGCCCGGTGGGCTCATTTTTTTTCTCCTTTTAGGATCACTTTCTCCTTCATACCTGGGAAGGATAACGTAATCGCTGACGCTTTATCACGTAAAGAACAGCTCCCTAATGATTCCTTTAGGTCTGAACCGATTTTTCCCAAGATGGCGTTAGGGTTACATACCTCCCATGACTTCCTGACACGTCTGAGGGGTCAATCCAAATCAATTGGAAAACCAGGCATGTCACTAGGGACACTACCCACATTGGTCAAGGAGGATGGATGCTATTTCCTAGGTCATCGGGCCTTCATTCCTACAACCTCCCTCCAGAAGGAGGTATTGGATATGTGTCACAAATCTAAGGTAGCGGGACATCGTGGAATCACCTCCACACAAGAAATGGTTTCTCGCTGGTTCTGGTGGCCGACTCTACGGGAAGACATAAAACGATACATTGGATCCTGTCCGGATTGTCTTCAGAACAAGTCTCCCCGAAGGACTCCAGCAGGACTACTGGTCAAGATGCCCATTCCATCGCGTCCTTGGCAGATAATCTCAACGGATTTCATCGTTGATCTTCCCCCCTCAAAGGGGTGTTCGGCAATAATGGTGGTGATCGATTCCTTTACAAAGATGGCTCACTTCATACCTCTTGCCGGGATTCCTACAGCGGCCGTTATGGCCCGTATCTTTACCAATAACATCTTTGCGTTACATGGCCTACCAGATACAATCATATCTGATCGTGGAACACAATATACCTCCCTCTACTGGAAGCACATCTGTCAACATCTCGGGATTTCCCGTGCCCTCAGTTCCGGTTACCACCCTCAATCCAATGGGCAGACGGAACGGCTCAACCAAACTCTAGAGGGATATCTAAGAAATTACATTTCGGCAGCTCAGGATAACTGGAAAGATCTACTTCCATTGGCAGAGTATGCTTACAATAACTCCTATCACTCCACCATTCGCACTTCTCCTTTTTTCTGCTCCTACGGATTCAGTCCCTCAGCATTTCCGATACTAAAAAGATCGGAACACAAATTTCCTGATGTAGACCATTTAATGAATCAAATCAGACAAGGCCACAAGAGGGCTAAAGATACCCTAGTGCAAACCCAGGATAGAATGAAGAAATTTGCTGATCGTTCTCGTTCTCCTGCACCTATCATCAAATCAGGAGACAGGGTATGGTTGTCTTCACGGTTTCTCCCCAGACGCCTGGTACCGTCCAAACTGTCTCCAAGATACTTTGGTCCTTTCCGGGTGGATAAACCCATTGGCAGTGCTGCCTTTAGACTTATTCTTCCTAAAACCTGGTCCCGAATTCACCCTGTTTTCCATGTTTCTCAATTGAAACCGGACAATCGAAATTCATTTCACCCAACGATAACGACTCGTCCTCCCCCTATTTTGGCCTCATCTGGTCCTGAGTTTGAGGTGAAGGGAATTTGTGATTCCCGTATGCATCGAGGACATTTACAATATTTGATCGATTGGAAGGGTTATTCCCCTTCAGATCGTACCTGGGAGCCGGAAGACGCTGTACATGCTCCTCGTCTCGTAAAACTATTTCACGCCAAACATCCTGACAAGCCGGGAGGAGAAGGACCTAAGAAGGGGCATACTGTAATGTTCGTGAGGACGAATCATTCCTCTTCTACCTATTCCAAGATGGCCGCACTGGTTTATGGCCGCGGCAGCCCTAGCGGCGGTCTAGTTGTTTCCCTGCCTCGAGCCACGCAGGATGCGGAAGTCGATCTCTCTTCGGCATATCAGCCGGGAAGTCCTGGATACCGGTGCGTTGCTACTCTCATAGGAGTACACGGACGCTCAGTGAGTATAGTTAGTTCAGTCTTTACATCTCATTGTTTCCTCCTTCCTTCTATCCGTACCATGTTTTCTTCCTATTTGATGCCTCTGTTCATTCTTAGAATCCGGAATACGATCGGATCGAGGGTATCGTATTGGTAACCATTAAGCCACGCCCCCACAGTACGCGGCTAATATCGACTTTATTTCGTGCTCCCCTTGAAGGTAGATTTCTTTCTCTTACACTCATACACTCCGACCCTTGCCATCCGACCTTCTTTGATTCTTAAATTCTTTATATGTTGTTTCCAGAACTTCCCGTTTCATACAAAGGAATAGTTCTTGAACGGACTCGGTTCTCAGGGTTCCTCAACTACTAAACTCCCGGTCTAGATGTTTGAATGGTAATTCTGTTTTCCTAATCTCACCATCATTCCTTATTGTGTTGTTTTCTCATCTTTGAATTGAACCTTGTGTTTTCACCCTTATACCTCTCCAGCATTTAACCAACACATAACGTTATAATCGGAACCCGAGGTCCTTCAGTTTCCTCCTGTCTGCCTCACCTTTACCAACGCTCCCCAGCAGCTCTTCATAGGGTTTTCTCCCCCATGAGGGTTTCCCTGGTTTTCCCACGGTCGCCAAGTACTTAACTGGGCTCCGAAGGAGATGCCAGGGGGATTCCTATGTTCTACTGGGATATATCTTTCCATCCTGTCTTGTGAAACCTGGAACTCCTTTGGAGCTACGATTTGGTCATTCATCTATTACCAGGTAGGAGAATCTACGCTTTCTATGTTGCAATGCCTGAAGACTGATGAATTGCCGGAAACGGTTTGTAGTAAACATTACAGCCAGCAGTTTCCCAGTGGTTATGTGAGAGTACAGGGATGGTGGCATGGACAAAGAGCTTAGGCTACACACAGTGAATGTGTTCCCACGTGGTTCATGCACTTGCACTTCTCAGCTGAGCTTGTTTGTCAACTGCAGTATGGGGTGACAACAGTTCCAAAGTGTTGCAGGCTACCCTTCACCATACCAGTGGTTGGGCAGCAGCCACACCCTTCTAGCAAGATAAGTGCCTGGGCCCAGGCTCTTACTCCCACCCATCCAGCTGGGATGTTGGTGCATGCATGACCAACAGGCACACCCACCCTTTAGCATTGGTCCATCCACGGACACTGAGGTCACACAGACAGGCCCATGGGTGTGATGCTCATTCCAGGATGTCCACCTGAGCATCTGTCACCTGGCTATGTACTCAAATCAGAAGTGGCAGAATGCAAGATTAGGGCATTTCACTTGTTTGGATCCTCAATACTTGTCCAGTAGTCACTCAGTACATCGAGTGACGTGAGTAGTCCACAGTGCACTGTGCCATTAATTCATACAATTGCGGACACGGGGCATATAGTGTAAAGTTGCATCTTCCAAGCACCACTCAGAGGTTCCAAGTCTTTTTGATGGGGTTCAACCCAGAGACGGTGTTCTGTCACTGGCAGACCCCAGCACAGTCTTTGTGACTGAAGGCCAGACCCTGGATGGCGGCATTATTGCTGCCACTGCCTCATGGCCACACATCCATCTGTTCTGTCGGCAGTTCCTTTGGCCATGCACAACTGCCCATGTGGCTGGGTCAGGCCTTCCTGATGGCCTGAGTAACAGCTGGCCCAGCTGTGCCTCACATTTATTGTCATGATGCCTATCCCCGGGCAGCTGGACCAAGCCCATCCGCCCCGGAAGCAGGCATCCGGACATTTGTTTAAACCTCAGAAGCCCCGGCTAGGGGTTGTCTGGGTTCAGTCCTGGTGCCTTAGGCGCCAGGCTCATAGTAGGAATCAGTCCTGGCACCTAAGGCGCCAGGCTCATAGTCATCACTTACCTCAGGCAGACCATGCTGCACATGCATCCAGGCCAATGTGAGACCTGGAAGGGACTATTTTTCCACAAGGACTACTTTTCACTCGGGTGTGGTTCTAGGGACTTCTTAGCTGGGACTACTTTCGAAGCTATTTAAGCCACGCCCTATCTACAACACACGCCTCGCGTTATTCTGAATTTAGCAGCGTAACGCTCACCGTGCCTGCAAACCTGCATCCAGTCTTCTGCCACGCCCCCCTCGAACACGGAGCCCCTAGGGGAGAAAGGAAAATTGGAGAAGAGGTTAGATTACGGACTTAAATCTGATTCCTTACCTGATTTCGGTTCTTGCATCACTCCGAGCCTGAAGGGACATTCTTCCGGCACGCGTCGTATCCCAGCTGCAGCGCCGCCCCATTTGCACCAGCCCACAGCATCTCCGACTCGGCGCTGCTTCCGTCACTTTTTCCAGTGATTTTCAACATCTGGGGAAAAGATAAGAAATAGCAAGGCGAGCCTAAAGAGACTAAAAAGACAATCACTTATATTACAAGACTTATTTATGTATTTATTTACTTATTCGCATTTGTTAAGCGCACATCAGACGAAGGCATCGTGGCGCTGGTTACAGTGTTTCTTAAACTTAGTTACAGACAGTTGTACCCTTGGTTACATTGGGCAGTGGTTATGCTTCAGTACGTGTACATAGAGAACACGAGAGTGGTCAGGTGCACAAGTTAGTTGAAGAGAGCAGTTTTAAGTTGTTTCCGGAAGGAGAGGAGGGATGTTTCTGCTCTGAGGTTGGTGGGCAGTGCGTTCCAAAGCTTTGGTGCCAGGTAGGGGAAGCCTATACCTCCTGCCTTGGATCTATTGATGCGTGGTATGGTGAGACGGTTGGTGTATGTAGATCTGGTTGGTCTTATGGACTGGGATCTAGTCAGGGTGTCGGATAGGTAAGATGGTGCTGTATGGTTGATGCATTTATGCGTCATGGTGAGGATTTTGAAAGCAATCCTATCCTTGACTGGGAGCCAGTGGACAGCTTTCCTGGCTAGGGTGATGTGCTCTCTTTTTGGTATGCTGAGCGCTGCTCTGAGAGCGTTATTTTGGGTGGTTTGGGGCCTTGCTAGGTTGTTCTTAGATGTGCCGGCTAGGAGCGCGTTGCAGTAATCCAATTTAGCTCCAATGGTGGCTCTTGCGATGGACAGGCAGTTATCTTTTGTTAGGAATGGTTCTATTGCATTGATGAGTTTAGTGCTCAATGCCGAGGCCGAGACTATTGCGCTTACTTGTTTATCCATAGATAGGGTGGCATCTATGTGAACTCCTAGTGTTTTGACTGATGATAGGACTGGGATAGTGCAGTTGTCTATGTTAAAGTTAATGTAAAGTGGGTTGAGGTTGGCGAGGGTGGTCTTCTGGCCTAAGATGAGGATTTCAGTTTTGTCCCCATTCAAGCAGAGGCCGATAGTGACCATCCAAGCTTGTATGGTGGAGTAGATTAGTTGAAGGGCGGTGGAGTCTTGATGATAGTTACCAGACAAGGGCAGAAGTATCTGCGTGTCGTCGGCGTAATTCGTGTAGGTGATCCCCATAGCGTCCAGTTTGTCGAATAGGGGCTTGGTAAAGAGGTTGTATAGCGTTGGGGCCATGCAGGAGCCTTGAGGCACCACGCAGTGGATGATGGATGGCGCTGCATGAGCTGTGTTGGAGAAGACTTTCATGGCTCTGCCTTGAAGGAAGGAGGTTACCCATGACGCAGCGTCCTTGGAAAAGTGTGCTGCATGTGTTAGATGGTTGGTGAGAGTGTTGTGATCTACTAGGTCAAATGCTGCTGATAGGTTGAGGAGGAGGAGGAGAGCGGGCTTGCCTTTGTCGAGGATGTTGGTGATTTCGTTTTTTAGGGCTAGAAGGGCGGTTTCAGTTCCGTGTCCCTTACGGAATCCAGATTGCCTTTTACCTAGGATTGCGTTAGATTCCAGGTAGTGTTGGATCTCTATATAGGCGGCTTTGTAAAGTAATTTTAGGAGGAATGGAACTGTGGTTATGGGACGATAGTTGTTGGGGTTCGCGGGGTCAAGTGTAGGTTTTTTTAGGAGGGGGCGCACCCAGGCCTCTTTGATGGTGTCTGGGACTATGCCTGACCTAAATGATGCATTAATGAACGCAGTGAGGAGAGGTGCGAGCTGCTCAGCACATTCTTTGATGATTTTTGGGGGGCATATGTAACCCTTACAAAGTGAGGGTTTGAGATGTTAAAGGATGTTGATGACCTCAGTTTTGGAGATTTCGGTGAAAGTGAACTTGGGTATGGTGTTGGTTTTGACACTATGTTTCATATGTGCGTGTGAACTTTGCTTGGGTAAGGAGTTGTAGTGGTGTGATATCTTTTTTTGGAGGAGGTTTATTTTTTCTAGCATGGCTGTTTGTATGCCTGTGCACGAGGCCTCGTCCTTGATGATCTCGTCTGGGCAAGTGGGTGGAATGGTAAGTTCTTTAAAGATACAGAATAGCTCTTTAGATTGAGAGTTAGCCGCAGTGATGCGTTGGTTGTAGGCTTCGGATTTAGCTAGGAAAATGGCCTCTTTGTATTTTTTGGCTATGGTTTTGAATATATCTTTTGTGTTGTCACAGGGATTACGTTGCCAATTCTTAAGCGCTCGGAGTTTGTCTGTGCGCATTGATTGGAGATCCTCTGAGAACCAGGAGTTGGAGTGGAAGGATTTTTTCTCTTTTTTGCTTTCTAGGTGTTGACTGCCCTTGTGATAGAGTCTTTAAATATTTCAGCGAGTGTATTAGGGTCTGATGAGAACGGGGGCTTTAGACAGGGCACGTCGAGTAGTGCGCTGATATTGGCTGCTGTGAGTTTTTTGGCACTTCTAGCTATAGTAGCCGCAGCTTTGGTGGGCACTTTACTGCTCATAGTGCTGGGGATATCGAATAGGATGAGGTTATGGTCTGTCCACGGGAGGCTGGTGTTGGCGGTGATTGCTATGTTGCATGTTGTGGTCAGAGATCCATTCTAGGGTGCGTCCATTAGGGTGTGTGGGCGCTACGATTCTTTGAGAGAATCCTAGGTTGAGGAGGTCCTTGGCTAGAGATAAGGCAGCTTTGTCATTGAGGTCGTTGAGTCCTAGGTTTAAGTCTCCTAAGAGGGTGATTTTGTGGATTTTTTAATGTTGTTTCCTACGAGGTGGTTAATTTGGCCATGGAAGTTGGTGGAGGGGCCAGGTGGACGGTAGATAGTATGAATATTAATAGTACAGTTAGGCGATGGTGCTAGTTTGATAGATAGAATGTCAACATTTCCCTCCTCTTGGTGTGGTATGGTTCTAATGAGTAGGTTTTTTTGTGTATAAGGGCAACCCCCCCTCCTGTTTTGGTCATTCTGTCTTGTCTGATGATGGCATACCCTGGAGGTAGGGCTAGAGCGATGGCAGGGCCAGACGCTTGGTGAAGCCATGTCTCGGTAATGGCTAGTATGTCTAAGTCATTGGAGGTTAGTAGGTCATGTACTTCTATGGCGTGGGCATTGAGGGATCTAACATTGAGGAGAGCGCACTTGTATGGAGTATGGTCGGAGTTCTGTGGTCCTAGGGTGAGAGGATTAGGTGTAGCGGTAGCGTTAATTGGGGTGCAGGGATTACTGCTGGGTATATTGACTGTAGACTTACTACTGTGGTATGAGGTAGTGTTCCTTTGATAGTGTGGTGTACTAACTTTCGTGGTACGTGAGCTAAGTCTGTAGTTTCTTAGTGTTATGTGTGCATTATTAGCCTGGTGTAGGGAGGGAGCTGTGCGGGCTCTGAGTCTGACTAATCTGAGTTTTGTGTCTGGTGTCAGTGCCAGGAGTTGTAGTGGTGGTGTGGGCGTACGTATACGGTCCATTATAGTTGGGTGTCTCTGTGAGTGTTGGTCGTGAGAGTGTTGCTCTCTGTTGTTGCTGAGTAGTGTGATCATGAGGGTTAGTAGCGCACACAATAGACAGGTGTGGAGGAGCGAGGAGAACATACTGAGCGTGAGTTAGATACATGGGGCAAACTATCACAATGCTGGCAGGCTATCACAATGCTGGCAGGCTATCACAATGCTGGAAGGCTATCACAATGCTGGCTAGGGAAACGCTATGCATTAACATTTGCAGGCAAGCAGTGGTGACTTACGATTGCTCTGCCTTCCGTGTAGTAAGACTGTGCGCATTGTAGTCCATAGTCATTGGCTCAGGTGTCAGAGTTCATAGATGAGTGCCCTTGTTAGAGGAGAGCAGGACTGCAAGAGAGATCAGGGATTCCACAGTGATAACGAGGGGATATGTGCCGGGTTTGGAGGGAGAGAGGCGATGGGTGGCAGGGCAGCGTCTCACGCCGTAGCGCAGTGGCGGACAGGGGCAGACAGGAGGGGCCTTTGGCTCACGGGCCTTAGGCTGCTGAGGGCTGGCTTCCGCCTCTGGTCCTCTGCACCAGTGATTATGCAGATCTGGTTGCTAGGCAACCAAGGGGAACGCTCCTGGTGCGTTCGCGATGGCGGCCATCTTGCCGCAGTGTCGCTCGTCGGGTTTCCTTGCGGGGTGGCATGGGCAAGGTGCGGACACAGGGGAGCAGGCCCTGTCGTGGTAGGGGCTGGATGGCTCCTGGATGATGCGGCGGATGCCGATTCGGTAATGTAGGGCGGGCGGGCTGCTTGATGCGCCTCGCGATCAACTGCTCCTGCAGCCTGATACAGCGTGGGCACACGGAGCTGCCTCTGGGTGGATGCAGCAGGGCTCCTGCCCATGAGGATAGTGGGCTGAGGGGCAGACAGGAGGGGCCTTTGGCTCACGGGCCTTAGGCTCCTGAGGGCCGGCTTCCGCCTCCTTACCTGAATATCACCAGAGGCTTTATCCTTCAATACGCAGCATCTTCTTACGCCGCATCTAGGAAAAAAGGAAAAGACAATGAGCTAAACTCACACAACTTTACAGGATAGTTTGGGTGATACAGACTCTTACCTGAACGCCGCCAGCAACCTCCAGACAGAATTTGTCACCGCAAATCAACAGGGAAGTGCAAGAGTGAACATTGGACATTTGAACTCTTTAAACTTGGCAAACTCCAGACTCAATAATCGTCCAGAACTCCAGCACCATGCCACGCAGGATGGAGAGCTCACCAATCAAAAACATAAGGTGAGGACACTGACTGGGAATATCGGAGGTGGCAAGTGGGGAGAGTGGGTGCCGGGAGGGGGGTCTGCATTCACACCCACGGGGCTAAATACCTTTCTCCATCTACAGAAGAATATTTCTACGAGTCAAGCTTACAAGACTAAGGGGGTCCGTCCAGACGGTCATCTTTGACCTATGCTTCACGCTGGTGGAGGCCGCAGCTGTCCGGGTTCGATCTACGCCCCCGTGGGAACCAGGTGAGCGTAACATTTATCTGCAGCAGGGCTCCATGGACCCCCCTTTGTGCATGCTTTGTATTCTGTATTAGGTGTCTCCCTGTGTGAAGGACATGTGGCATCGGAGCTTGAGGGGCTCCTCCGTGTTGGTTCCCGTGGCACTAGATCAGGTGTGGGAGTACAGGCCTAGATGCTGTGGGAGTGGTCGAGCAATGCAGGCAGTTGAAGGGCCAGGCTGGACACAGGCCCCACTAGGTGTCGCAGGGAAGTGCTAGTGTGGCTCCATAAGGCAGTTGAGGGCCACGCCCTCTCCAGGGGGTATTGCTATGCTCCGTCAATGGCATGGCCCAGTTGTGCACATTGTGGTCACACCCTTATGTGCCACTGTGTAGGCTATGGCTTGCAAGTGTCCCTGTCCCATGTGTGACTCCTTCTGGCCGTACTGTTTGTAGCCTTTCCCACACTGCATGTGCATGCATGCAGACAAGGTGATTATGGGAGACATGCAATGATTTTAGTGAGACATATGCCCAGGTGCACTTCACATGGGCCTGCAGAGTTCAGAATTGTCAGGTACTGGGAATTGTTTAGCTCCTGGTAACAGCGTAGGGGAGCCTGGTCAGTTTGCAACAAACTGCCAGGCGCTTTGATTGACTCCACAGGCAAGGGGTGACATGCAAACACAGCAAAGTGATAATTAGGCCCTGATTCATGGAATTATTTGTGTGTAAAACAGGGATTTGTGTGGCATTCTGCCCACACATCCCTGTTTGATGAATGGGGATTTGAGGGAAGAATGGCACGCTAGACCCCCTTTTACACACAAATAATTAAATGAATCAGCGCTGTAGCCTGTTGTTTTGGGAATGAGTATTATAGAGATTGAAGCATATAAGTGACAAACGTTTCGAGATCATTGAATAATATTTACTGGGCAAACAAGTTATGGTTGGCATCTTCACACAAGTTGGATTTGCTCTGCACGATGTGCATGCTCCTGCGTAAAGAGTGATGCCAGATACCCAGGAGTTGTTTTTTACTCCAGGTAAACAACTCCTAATTTCGACCCCTGGCTGGCTGCAGTTTACTGTTGAGTCTCTTTGACATTGCTATTGTGTCATGTCATGTTTCTTACAATGTGTTTGTGGCCACACGTAAATGTGATTTATGTATGCGTCATGACTGTGACTCATCATTGCCCCCACATTTGTGTGTTATGTTATGTTATGTTATTTTGCACTTATATAGCGCCTTATATACCATTGGTATGGTCTGAAGGCACTGGTAGGTTGAACGCCCTTGGGAACCGAAGTTCAGATCAGTAGAGAGAGTAGAGAGAGTCAAAAGGTGCACGTGAGCACCGGGTATATGTGCAGCTCGTGCGGTGTTTGTGTAATAGCTGCTTCTTAGCGGTGGGTGTGGTGGTTGAGAGATCAGGAGAATGTGTTCATTCTGGCAGGATTTATCCAGAACGGATGTGGTTGCGTTAGGCCTGAGGAGAACGCCTGGCTGGGGGTGTGAAACCAGCAGTTTTTTTACTTAGAATGATGTGGAGTAAGGGGCGGATGTTGGTATGAGAACAGTTATACCGAATGGTGTCATAGTATCTCTGTGTTCTAGTTGAGTGGTGATGTAAAGGAGAGAGTACGCGTGGTGGTGTGATATGATGGGTTATATGCTCTTTCAAAGGTTCTCTGCATTCCAAACCATACTATATACGTCATGCTATTCTATGCGCGCCAGTCTATTCCGTGCACTCCTATTCACTCCATGCATCCCAGTCTGGTCTATACACTCTGGTCTGCTCCACGCACTCATGCATTCCAGTCTGCCCCGTGCGTTCCAGTCTGCCCCGCGGATCCAGTCCGCCCCTCGTGTTCCTGTTTGCCCCACGCATGCACTCTTGTCTGCCCCACGCATGCACTCTTGTCCGCCCCACGCATGCACTCTTGTCCGCCACACGCTCTACGCATTCAGCAGCTCTACGTACTCACCCTGTCTGCGCACTCACCAGTACTGGATGCAATCTGCGCTCATTCGTTCTACGTACTTGTCCAGTCTACGCTACACGTCTGTTCACTCTGGGCACTCGTTCGCTCCAGGCACTCGTTTGCTCCAGGTACTCATCTGCTTTATGCCCGCATACATAATTCACTTGGTTTACGCACTCACCCCTTCTGCGCACTCACCCTCTCTGCGCACTCACCCCCTCTGCGCACTCGACCCCCTCTGCGCACTCGACCCCCTCTGCGCACTCGACCCCCTCCATGACAACACACCAACACGACTCTGACCTTGAACCATTCTAAGCTTTAACCAACCAGGGTCACACTAGATAACTTGAGAATAGCTTTTGCCCACCCAGTCCCACACCGAAAGATTAGGATCAGACGCACCTACCAATCCAAACTATACCCAATAGGATACAGCTGGATCAGTGCAACATTACCAAAGCGAGTCAGCCCACAAGGAACCAGCAACATTCCAATCCACAGGTATACAACTGTAACAGAACCATAAGCACCTGAATCAGGATACAGACCCCACTAACCCAATCCTCAATCTTTCACATACTTAAACCCACACAAGCCTCACAACCACCTCTCTCCCAGCAATCCACACGTACTTTACCACACCGCATAAACAACACATTAACTTCAACCACAGCACTCGAGGCCTTCACCCGATCCGATACTAGCACCAAAGCCCAGCACTCGGTGTATACCGAGCTGAAGCTGCCAACTGCATATCACCTCTCCCACTCTCCTCCCCCCCCCTCTTCCCAACTAACCCTACCCAGCCTCCCTGTTTGCAGATCCGCCAGAGCGCCTGGGGACCAATTCCGTTGGTGACGGTGCGCTATACAAGTACCGCTAACATAACATAGGTTTCAAAAACAAGAGTGGTAATGAAGTAGTCATTTTAGGTGAAGAATGTCGGCAGTGATTTGCCCGCAATATTAGATTGGTTGGGCTTTAGAATTCATGTATTGAGAATTCATTTATTCAACAGATAATTTGCATGTAGCCAGACGGCTTGTCCAGAACGGGCACCAACCCAATACCCATTGTGGAGGAGCCAAGCCAGCCCAGTTAAAACTCCAAGCGCTCCCTCAGATGCAGCATGCAGCCGAAGGAGCATTCCTGAGTGGTACGCGGTTTCCCTTTGACAGTTCAGTACCCAATGCAAATGCGCAATGGGCTATAAGGCCTGGGAGGTTTTGCTTCCACACCCTTGCATCGCCCATTGGCAATACTGGCAATCATGCCAGTATTCATGCCAATGAATCATGCCAATTGCATGGGCGTGTGTGTGTGGCTGTTGCTCGTCGCCTGTGCTGAAGTAATGTTACTGTTTATGTTGTGTAAGCCACACATGCTTTGACACTCTTGACTGATGTTAACGTGCTTTGTCCGCTTTCCCCCAGTTGCTGCAGCTGGTGAAGAGCGTGGAAGCAGTGCAGTGGAGCGGATACGCTGGGCCAGGTCTTCCAGACCAAGGATCAGACCCCAACCATTCACTGTCAATGCCTCCTCTTCTGAGAGCGATGTGGCTGGGGGAGTGCCTGTACCATTGGGCGAGGCTGTTGGGGCAATTCTCAGGAGGTGATAGTGGTGGGGACACCTCAGCAGTAGTGGGACACGGTGCTAAGAAAACCGGGGCCATCAGTGAGGGAGGCCACAGTGGAGTGATCAGGGGGAATGGAGGTGGAGGAGCGGCCCATTACAACCCAGCCCACGGGGTCAGATTGGGGAATTGAGGCTGGTGCTCAGGCTACACCCCTTGCGCAGAGACATGATGATGTGTAGTCCACCGTGGAGGGTTCAGTGAAACCTCCTGTCCGGGGCCATCGGCTGTGGCAGTGGCCACCTTCCTTGTATTCGTCACCCACACAGATGCCCTGCTTGGAGCCGATAAGTCCCTCCAATTAGACGTGCAGCCCTTGCTGGCAGGTATCGCCAGGCAGATGGAAGCTATCCGTGATGCTGAAACATCTTCCCACAATGAGCTTGTACAGCATCATGGGCAGTTGTGTGACTACGTGGGCCAATTTGAACCATATGCACTGCTGTTGGGTTGTCTGTTTGGGCTAGACACAGCAATGACCCCCTCATTCACTTTCTCCTCTGGACCCCTTTTGTCCTCCATGCAGGCATGCCTGACACCTACCAACACAGCCCCCTGTGCACCAGTCCTACCACCAATGCCCTTTCTGGTTGTGCCTTCGTTCCTTTCTCAGGTGGAGTCCCTGAGGCAGCAGATGGGGTGGTCACTGTGCCTGGCCGGGGACAGACACAGGAACATGCAGTGGATGGAAGGCTGGCACATCGGGCAGTGCAGGTGCCGTACGCTCCCGACGAATGTCATCTGGTCGGTGGGTGTACCTCTGCAGCTTGCACTCTGCCCGGCAGCAGCAAATGGTGACTGTGAGCTGGCAGATTTGTACAGGCAATTCCACCAGGCGGAGGCAAATGGCACATGTGCGGCAGGAGGAGCACAGCGAAGCCATACAGACTATGACCTCTGTGTTTGGTCGCTACCACAGGCAGCTGGTGGCAGAGAGAATGCGGGCGAGGGAGGCTGTGGTGATGGTGGCCAGGGCTGAGTTGGCGCAGAGGCGTGCTTTGAGGCAGGATGCCATCCTGGAGGATGATTGCAGGTTGGCAGAGGAGTCTGAGAGACCTATGGTGGCCACCCTGCAAGCTCTCCATTCAAGAATGTGGTCCGTCTACAAGCAAAGGATGTAGATTGTGACTCTACCCTGGTCAAGGTGTTGTCAGAGATTGGAGATGTGTGGCCCGCTGCCTTTACATATAGTTATATAGCATTAGGATTTTTGTGTGTTCATCCCTGGACAGTTTTACCCTTCCCATCATTTTATTGTAAATGGTTCATTTTCAATGCACGTTTTAATTTAGTTAATTCCACGCTTCTTGTAGTCTCTTTGTCTGTGTGCACCTTTGCTTTTTTCATAGTTCATAGTTTTTTCATAGTTCTCCTAGTGCATACGTTCTGTGTCAGTCATGTGGATTGTGGCGTCACTGTGTGAGTCATGTTCTTACTGTGATGTTTGCTGGGGGATGTGTGTTCATGTGTTTGACATGTAGGAGTGGGGCCATCAGACAGCTGGAGGGGGCACAGGCTGGTTATCAGATTCAATTCCATATGCAGGGTCACTGCGTGTTTGGTGTCATCAGTGTGCTGGTGTTGTTGGAGTGAAGTATTGTCTTGTGTGTGCAATGGTGTACATACAGGTATGGTTGTGGTGATATGTGAGATGTCTCATGATGGTGTTTGGGGTCTCTCATTGGTGATGGATACTCACTTGTTCATGTGTATTGCCACGTGTTCCGTATGGTTTCGTTGTGTGTTGTATTTGGTGTCAGCCCATTCGCTTCTGCACATTCACTGCTGGAGGTGGAGTTTATTGTTTGTTGATTTCTTTTCTGGTCCACTGATGTTTTAGTGTTCCTTTAGCACTTGCTTGACAATGTGTATGTGCGCAAACTTCTTTCACTGTTGTGGGTATTTGGCATTGTGCGTGTTGAGGTACAATGTGGCCTCATTGTTGTTGAGTGGGCTACAATCATCAGTAGATTGCTGTTCCCCTCCCAAGGTACAGCCACCCACCCGCACACATCTACAATCAGCCACTACCTACTGTCATATCGTCCATCATCTCTGCCACTGGAATGCAGCGGTGTCCTATGATTGAGTCTTCAGACTAGCTGAACACATTATCAGCCTCCTTGACTTGCACTCTCTCTGGTCACCTCTATATCACCCAACCACAAGCCTGTTCTATTTGGGTCGCTAGCAGGGACTTTGCAACCCCTACCTGCCTACCTACCTACCTACCTACCTACCTTTGTACAGCATATAATGCACACACGCATTGTAAATCAATTGTACAGATCTATGATTCCTCATAATTTGGTCATCCAAGGGCATTTGACTTCAGCGCTTTGGGGCCATTGCAATGGCATTATGCAAATACCACATTGCATTGGTATCTCACATGTACATGAAGTTGTCAAAGTGCATCTTGTGCAACAGTATGGTGTCCAGTTGACATTCAGCGGCATGTGATCTACTAATGAGTAGTCCTGGATTCAACTGCAGTGATCCCAGTTGTTCATGTTGGAGGCGGATATGTGCCAGGTGTAATTCATGGTGGAGCCAGGCCTGTGAGTCAAAGTCTGTTGTTGCTACACAGTGGATGAGTTGGGGAGCAAACTTGCAGGGGCTGCCCGGAGTAGTGGGAGGAGGTCAGTGGGGGTTTTGGGAGGGCGGTGGACTAGCAGGGGGCTGCCTGGGGGTTGGAGCCGTGGCCGTGGTCAGTGGGGGTGGTGGGAGGTGTCAGGACTTGAGGGGGCTGCCTGAGGGTTGGGGTGTAGGTCAGTGTAGGTCAGTGGGGGCGGAGGAAGGAGGATGTACTATCAGTAGGTGGCCTGTGGTAGTGGGCAGAGGTCAGTGGGGTAGTGGGGATGTTGGGAAGAAGGTGGACTAGCAGTGGGTGCCTGAGGGTTGGGGTGGAGGTCAGTGCAGGGGATGTCAGAACTTGAGGGTTCTGCCTGGGGGTTGGGGCAGAGGTCAGTGGGGGTGGTGGGAGGAGTCTGGACTAGAAGGGGGCTGCATGTGGGTTGGGAGGGAGGTCAGTGGGGATTTTGGGAGGAGGGTGGACTAGCAGGGGGCTGCATGGGGGTTGGGGTGGAGGTCAGTGGGGGTGGTGGGAGGTGTAAGGACTTGATGGGGCTGCCTGGTGGTTTGGGTGGAGGACAATGCTGGTGGTGGGAGGAGGGTGGACTAGCAGGGGGGTTCATTGGGTAGTGGGCAGAGGTCAGTGGGGCAGTGGGGATGATGGGAACAAGGTGGACTAGCAGGGAGATGCCTGAGGGTTGGGGTGGAGATCAGTGCAGGGGGTGTCAGGACTTGAGGGGTCTGCCTGGGGGTTGAGGCAGAGGTCAGTGGGGGTGGTGGGAGGAGGCTGGACTAGAAGGGGGCTGCATGCGGTTGGGGCGGAGGTCAGTGGGGATTTTGGGAGGAGGGTGGACTAGCAGGGGGCTGCATGGGGGTTGGGGCGGAGGTCAGTGGGGGTGGAGGGAGGTGTGAGGACTTGATGGGGCTGCCTGGTGGTTTTGGTGGAGGACAATGGGGGTGGTGGGAGGAGAGCGGACTAGCAGGGGGGTGCATGGGGTAGAGGGCAGAGGTCAGTGGCGGTGTTGGGAGGAGGGTAGACTACCAGGGGCCTGCCTGGTCTTTGGAACAGAGGTCAGTAGGGGTGGTGGGGGATGTCAGGATTTGAGAGGGGTGCCTGGGTGTTCGGGCTGAGATTAGTGGTGATGTTGGGAGGAGGGTGGACTAACAGGGGGCTGTCTGGGATAGTGGGCAGAAGTCATTGTGTGTGTTGGGAGGAGGGTGGACTAGCAAGGGGCTGAATGGGGTGGAGGTCAGTGGAGGTGGTGGTTGGTGTGAGGACTTAAGGGGGCTGCTATGACTTAGGGATGATGGGTCGCAATTTAGATGGGATTCCACCTGAGATCAGGGGTGACAGTATGCAGTTTGGCTGCTGCTTGAACCTAGGGGTGACAGTACTTGGAGTTATGGGTGATGTGCCGCAGTTTTGCCAAGGTGCAGCCTTGAGTTACGGGGGACAGTACAGAGTTTTGCCCCGGTGCTACCTTGAATTAGGGGGGATAGTATGCAGATTTGTCCAGGTGCTGCTTTGAGTTAGTGGGGGCAGTACACAGTTTGATAGGGGTGCTGCCTTGAGTTATAGGGGACAGTAAGCAGTTTCGCCGGGGTGCTACTCTGAGTTATGGGAGACAGTATGCAATTTCACCAGTGTGCAGGGTGGCGGTGAAAAGGTAGGCACAAATGTTGTTTGTTGGTGTCGTTTTTGTTGGGCAGGCATTTTGTAGGCATTCTGTGTGCAACTCACTGATGTTTGTAATGCGGGTTACCTTGCGCTTTAGAATCCATGAATCAGTGAACAGCACAAAGATTTTCGCATGCGCAAGTAGGCTTGATGTTATTTATGGCGCTAAGTAGTTAGCATGGACTTGACATATTTTCTATACATTGCGCCCTTAGACTCTATTTCCTTCAAAAGAACAGTACAATTTCGAACATTCTTCATCACCCATCGGGGCAAAGAAAATTCATCCAAAAGAAAATCAGAACATCCAATCTGCTAAAATGACTTGGATTCAGCAAGACTGACTTCCTCACAGCCCTTTGCTACAGCAGTCAATACTAAGATAGATCATAATGTACAATCATGATTGCTAGACATGGGAATTCAATGCCAGAAAAGGTCGGCATGCTGCCGGAACACCTCCTCTTCCAGATAGTACTCAAGACCTAGAAGAGCACACATCCTATAGAATCTATAAGGAGTGAAACATGGCCAGTGTAATTTCAACATCTGGATTATACAATAATACAACTCTAGAGCAGGTGAATATATCCTCAGGCAGACAATGACCATAACAGAAAGAGGCTGCAACAAAGAAAGTGGCAAGAGGGCAATCACCAGCCAGACTGCAGTTCCATCTATGTTTAAATAGCATCTATGTGAAGGACACAATACCCTGGTCTTTTGGGGGTGTAAGATCAACACCAGTCTCATCAATGGACCAGGTAGATGAAAGACCCCATGGCATAGCAGCACCCAAAGCCAATATTTCCCACGACAGTTCTCTCACCTCTCGTGCCTGCCATCACCATCTCTGCAACATTCGTAAGATCCGATCCTCCCTCACCTTCCACGCTTCTAAACTCTTAATCTCCTACCACATCTTCTCGTGTCTCTTCTACTGCTCTTCTCACCACATTGGACTCCCTGTCTCTTATCTGACCCCCCTCAAATCCATCTACCACTCCTCTATCCGTACTCTCTGTCTCCTCAGTCCTCGCGACTCTATTTCCTCCTCGCTGTCCCACCTTGGCTGCCTTCCCTTCCTCTCGCAACTTAAGTTTCAATTCCTCTGTCTGGCTTTCAAATCTCTCCATGACCTCTCTCCCCCCTACCTCTCCTTGCTCCTCTCATTCTACACTCCCTCCTGTTCTCTCTGCTCCGCTGATCTCTTCTTACTCACTGTACCACCTTCGCCATGTGCCTCTTCACGCTTCTGTTCCTTTCAGCTCTTGGCCCCCCTACACTGGAACTCCTTACCTCTCTCTATCCGATCCATCCCCACCTACTCCTCCTTCCGCACCGCCTTGAAAGCCCTCCTTCTTCACTCCCCCCATGACTTTCCTTCTTTCCTCTCTCCAGCCTTCTCCCCTGTCCCCCATCCCCTTCATACCTCCCTCTTCCCCCCTTTTCACACCCTCTGGAATTTAAATCAGACGACTGAGGTTTTGTTCCCCTTCCCTGGCTACCCCCCTCCCTTCCTCCTCACCCTTCCCTCGCCTCCTCCATCTAAGGAAACTGTTCTACGTATTGTTACACTGGTTTGTATCATAATTGTAAATATGCTTCTCCCATTATTGTATCTTGTTGTTATATTGTAAAGCGCTTTGGATTAAAGTGCTATATAAACCTAATAAACATAACAATACCAGATACCAACTAATCTTCCAACCTCCTGCCCTGAGCATCACCACATCCCTTCACACCACCGCTTGACTAATCTTTTTAAGCACTTTATATGCATACATGAGCCCAAATGGGTCACCACAAAAACTCCCCTCTCATAACAAACATCCGCCTTCTAGGGTGCGTCATGGCCGGTCTCACCAGACACCATGCCAAAATTAAAAAAACATTCCTACGAACAGAGCTGTTATTTCCTATCATGAGTAACACAGCAACGTCATCTCCTCCTTGTAAACTGAACTCACACTCAAACATCTCCAGTCCAAAATATTAAGTACATGTCCTCAAGAGCCAAGACGCCACGAAAATGGAAGAAGTCTTGCTGGACAGGAAGCAGTGGCAACCGTAACAAAGCGCAGTCCTTGTGATCAGAGGGCAAAGTGAAACGTGTTTTGCTGCAAAAACACGATTGGACAGGTCATCCAAGACACAACAAAGCAGAAACAGCAGAAATGAAAACTTTCAAACCATAATACGACACAACTAGACCATGAAAAAACATTAGAAAAGTATTCTAAGCTTATGTGGCTGTCCTTCTGTATTTTGCTCATACTTTTGTAAAGGGATGAACTTGTGTGACATTTTCAACTTTTTCAAGCCTTTTTCACTGATCATAGGGTTCGTAGCGCTATATAAGTTATTATTATTATTATTATTATTATTATTATTATTACAGACTCTGAATTTTTGAACATAGGTTTTATAATTTGGTAAGTCCGATTCCTTGAATTTTCAGTGTCCAGTGCACGCTCTGCTGCTTTTATGATGCACTTTTAGCTTTCATCCACTGTTTGAGACAGTCTCTCCTCCAGAGCCCAAAAAAGAACCTCAGGAAGATGATCGTGGTATGTCCCTTGGGGTCTATTTATTCCATTGCAGTTTAGTAATAATTACTTACAACGTTTGATTTGTAAAGATGCAGTTTTTGGCGTTGTGCCACCATAAAGATAGGCAGTGTCTTTAGCACAAGCGACTTGAACCTCCCCTGTACCGGGCGTTCTGAAGGGATTTTGAGGCCCGGGATACACACACATTTGGGGCCCCACCTGAAGCCAAAGGAATGAAGAGTCAAATAACCTCCCCCTTTTGTCACATCACAGTCACAGCCCATGTCTTGATGTGCTGCCCTGCCAGTTATCAGAATAAGCAGCAAGGCTACTCACTTCACATCTCCTTATCTCCTTCATCAGAATAATAAACACGTGGCATTTAAAGAGCAACTTAACAATCCAATACAAGAGGGCCTCATTACGAGTTTGGTGGAATTCCTGAGGTAAATCTGTTGGAATACCGCCAAACAGGATTACTGTTACTGCCATTTGGTCCTGCAGATTTACTGCGGGATTGAAAATGGTGGTAGGTGGTGCAAGACCCTGTTTTCTGGAGTCCATAGGACTCCATAGGGATTTTGGCAGAATTCCACCGACCTCTGGTGGTAGGGAGGTCAATTTAACTCCAACTTTTGGTTTATAGGTAAACCTCCCCCCCCTACCACACACTCAGAGTTTGGTGATGCAATTATGCGGTGGTAATGCAGTGTTAGCGGAATTACTGCCACGTTACTGCCATTTTTTATTGCATCGCCGACCATGAGGCCCAAGTTGTGTTCTGGCCAAGGGACAGGTCACATTTTACCAAGCAGCCACAGGGAAGGTATACAGGCTGCAGTGTAGATGCAGGAGACAGATTAGTAGCCCTATGAAAAAGATACACTTTCCCAAGCAGAAACACAGGACTCAGATATGCAGCCTTGCAGACTGTGCATGCGCTCAAGCTTAGATGCAAGGATCAATTGTGATCCGAGAAGAGACACAGGACTCAGATATGCAGCCTTGCAGACTGTGCATGTGCTCAAGCTTGGATGCAAGGATCAATTGGGATCCGAGAAGAGACGCAGGACTCAGATATGCAGCCTTGCAGACTGTGCATGCGCTCAAGCTTGAATGCAAGGATCAATTGGGATCCGAGAAGAGACACAGGACTCAGATATGCAGCCTGTGCATGTGCTCAAGCTTGGATCAAGGACCAATTGGAATCGGAGCATAGACACAATACTCAGATTAGCAGCATTGAATAATGTGCATGTGCTCAAGCTTCGATACAAGGATCAATTGAGATCTGAGCATAGACAGAGGACTCAGATTAGCAGCCTTGCAGAAAGTGCATGCGCTCAAGCTTGGATGCAAGGATCAATTGGAACCATGAGGCAGCTATTTTTGAAGTGTGCACCCTGAGAACTAAATCACTCTTATGGGCTGGCAATCTTGAAATATTTAGGGTCTAGGAATTT
Organism: Ambystoma mexicanum; assembly: GCF_040938575.1. NCBI lineage: Eukaryota > Metazoa > Chordata > Amphibia > Caudata > Ambystomatidae > Ambystoma > Ambystoma mexicanum. The sequence continues at coordinate 71,077,937 of NC_090925.1, forward strand.
AGACATGTTAGGCATTATGCATTAAACAAGTTGCTCAGGGTCAAGCATCATGGTTACATATTTTCACTGGGATGTGAGCCCAAGATCTGAACCCAGTCTGCACTTTCAGCACTTGACCACAATGTAGTGCAATTAATCATGAATGTTTGACATTTTTGACATTAACCAATATTCTGTGTTGTGGACCTGCCTTGGACATGCCTTGGAAAGTAAATACATCACATAATAAGCCAACATGACAATATATATATATATATATATATATATATATATATATATATATATATATATATATATATATATATATATATATATATATTTTAATCCTTATAAAAACATGTCATGCACAAGAAGAATGATTCAACTGTAGCTTTATTTTCTCCATCCTCAAGGGAAGCATGCACGTACCAGATACTAATTGATGCGAGTTTGAAAAATTGTATCTGGATGTTACTACTGTATTTCAAATCTCTAAAGACTACCAACAAAAAAACAACTGTGTTTGATGAACTCCTGACTATAGTTCTTGCTTGACGGAGGTGCAGATTGTTATTTGTGATGTGAAGAACATTTTAATTTGCATACAACTATCAAAGCATTATTTGGGTCAAATAAGCAGATAAATACAACTAAAAAGTAAACTCACAAGTAACATATCTCAGCTCTCTCCCGTCTAGGGTCACTTCCATTTAAATAGTCTGTATGAAAAGAGAGGCCACAGGCTAAACAGTGCTGCCAGGACGGCAGAAGGATAAACCCATCAAAGAATACAGCATGAGGTGATTTGTCCCAGGACCACATTATCATCAAGTGGTACATTGGATATCAGCCTGGACACTTTGGCTCCAAAGTATCAAACCTGGCTGCCTTATCACCTCTCTGACTCATGCTCTATGCTATTGATTGGTGATGGCTGTCCAGTTTTTAGAACCCGATTCTAGAGCTGCACCAGGCTGATGCTATGTTACTTTGTAAACCTTGTGCTTTCTAGTGCTGGTGTGTTGTTTTGTAGCACAGCAGGTTATACCATCACCAAAGTGTTTGTTATCCTCAGAAAGAGGAATGGCTTAGTCTGCCTTGCTGGTATTTGTACCTGCGATTTGGCATTTGCACAGATCTCTCCAATGTGTTAACAGACTGAGCTATCTTCTAAGCAATCCAGCCACTCAAGCGTACCAATATATATTTTAACGTTGGTTCTTGCATATAATTAATATATTCCCTAAAGAAAGGTGAAAATGCTACCGGAGTTGTGCTACAATAAACACACAAACTCAACGTGAACATAGCAGAATTATAGGAGTAATTCCTGAGCTCTAACCTTTGTTTCAAAGAGCAGCCTGGCATCAGGCTCAGAGCCCTTGAGTCCACCTGCGAAGCCATACCTTAGTCTGAGAACTGGTCACTTACCTTAGAAAGACTAATCATTGTGAATGCATTATCTATACAGTTTTCATTCAATATTCAATATCAATTATTATTCAATTACCTCCCAAGAAATATCGCAACAGCTTACTATATGAACATGCTTAGTCGGGATAGATGAGCAGTTCTATTCGGCAAGAGCAGATGGTGTTCAGGGCTGGGCAAGAAGAAGATATACACTCTGAGGCAGAAGCAGAGAAGCACAGCTTAGACAAGGTGGATAGTCAGCCCATCTGAGGATGATGGCTGCAGGACTCATGGTGCCCAAGGCTTGCTCTCAGCTTTCCCTTCCTCGCTGATCAGGTTATATTAAGAGAGCTGCATCATTACACCCCTAAGGGTTCATTAATACTTCATCCCTGGAGATGAAAGTGACATGCCTTGGCTAATTACAGACTCGTTTCTTTGCCTGCAAGGGTGTAACTCGCTTGATTAAAGGCTGTGCTGATTCCTGGTCACAATTATCAGCAAATGACCTTCTCATTATAAAGTCTACGTATAACGTGGGAGAGTGCTACCCAAGAGTAACAATACTCTAAGCTCTGTAATTACAGGGGTTACTGCTACCCAATGTAATGATAATCAATTCAACCACCTCGGAAGTGTGACCTGCTGAGTTGACCCTTTAGCATGATATAATATAACATGACACTTATAATGTGCCTTTACACAGGTGTTTCAAGGCGCAACGAGGCAAGGGAGGGGGAACAGAGGGAAGGTAGAGACAGCGATCCTACTAGGCCAGGTGTCATTCTGACCACGCAAGTGCAGGGGAAGGGGGAAGAGGAAAAGTGCAGAGTGTGAGGGGGTGGGGATAGTGCAATACTTGGGATAGTAGAATAAATAAAACAATATGAGAAGTAGGGCCATCTGGTGGCAAGTGCAAGGGTAAGTGCGATAGGTGTCAAATACTGGTGGGGGACTGTAGGGATACAGAAAACAGGCCCAAGTGCGGGGATTGCCAGGGGGGCAGTGCAGATGTGTAACTGGCGGGGGAGGGGACCTGGGCCCAAGATCAGAGGGTAGCCAGGTAACCAGTACAGTTCAGCCAGGAATTCAGCAGGGAAGAGGAGGAGAGAAAGCGGAAGCAAAGAGGAAGGTTTTGAGGTGCTTCCGGAACCGGAGATGGCTCTCCTCATGTTTCAGGGAGGCAGGGAGGCTGTTCCAGAGCGAGGCCCCAGTCAAATAAAGAGATCTACCACCAACTTGTTGCTTGGAGAAGTGACTGACCCTGAGGGAGCTGGCGGTGGATGAGGGAAGAGCTCGAGAAGGAATATATTTAGGAAGAGAGAGTTGAAGGTATTGATTCCCCAAGCCCCAGAAGGCATTGTGGACAATGCAGAGGGTTTTGAACGTAATCCTCGCAGCCACTGGGAGCCAGTGAAGAGATTTAAGTCCTGGAGAGATACGATCCCTGGGCTTGAGGTTCTGGAAGAGTTGCAGCGGGCGGAGAGTAGAATTTAGAAAGAGGCTGTTGCAATAGTCCAGCCTAGAGAGAACCAGAGCTCTGGGGAAAGTGAGCTTCTGGTGGAAGGAGAGGAAAGGAAGAACACCTCTGAAGAGGTGCAGCTGGTAGTGTGACTTCTTAGAGACAGCAGAGATGTGAGGAGAGAAGGAGAGTGTCGAGTCGAAGATGACGCCAAGGTTTTTTGCCTCACAGGTGAGAGCAGGAATAGGGCCAAGAGAGGCCGGCCAGAGAGTTACAGGAAAGGAGGGAGCGGGTGTTGCGATGATGAGAATCTCATTCTTACTGTAATTAAGGCAGAGATCATTGGCGGCACACCACTCCTGGATAGCAGACAGACAGTGGAGCAGGATGGCATAGTTGAATGTGTCAAAGGCAGAAGAGAGATCAAGTAAGATGAGGACACAGGGGGTGTTGGAATCAAGGTTTGAGAGCAGGTCTTCACGGATGTTCAGGAGAGCAGTCTCCATACTTCTGGCAGCTCTGGTGCCAGACTGATGGTTATGAAGAAAACCGACAGATTCAGTGTGAAGATTAAGCTGGGAGATGGCCAGCTTTTCCAGGAGTCTGCCCAGGAAGGTAGTGATGGAGATTGGACGATAGTAGCTGGGCAGGACAGGTTGGCAGAGGGTTTCTTGAGAATAGGGATCACAAGGGAGTGCTTGAGGGGGGATGGGAAGGCTCCAGTGGCGAAGAGTGGTTGCAGAAGTCGGCCAGAGCAGGAGCCAGGGAGTCAATGTGGTCCTTGATGTTTTTGGAGGAACAGGGATGAACCTGTTTTGATGATACTTTCATAAATCTGACTTGTCTAGAAACCTTGTCTGGGGAGAACAGGGAAAAGGCAGAGAAGGAAGGATTAGAGGTGGCCAAAGAAGGGCCAGATGAAGAGCAGGGAGTAGAAGGGGAGGGGGAGAGGAAGAGAGAGAGGACAGGATATCCTAAATATAGAGATGAAATGAGAAGCCAGAGCCGTGCAGAGGGCCTGGAAAGGGACAGGAGAGGTAGAGACTGTAGCGGGATTGGCCAGTTTCTTGCAGATTTTAAAGAGTTTGGCCGAGTGGTAACATGCCGCAGAGACACAGACTTGGATGTGAGCTCTCTTCTTGGTGCGGACTGAGAGACGGTATTGCCTTTGGAGCAGCCGGCAGGCAAGTTTGTCAGAGGATGTACCAGAAGCATGCCATTTCTGCTCAGCGGCCCTGCTCTTTCGTTTGAGGGTGACATGGTCTGAGTCGTACCAGGAGTTGCACTTGGCTTTGGCATTCATGCGAATCTTCATGACAGGGGCAAGAACATCGAGAATATCAGATATAGCAGAGTGGAGCATGGAAAGGGCTGTGTCAGGGTGTCAGTCTGCCAAAGGATGAGGGGGGGTTAGAACGTGGAGGCGAAAGCCTCAACTGATACAAGTTACATGGGTCAGATAACCGAGAAGGTGGGTGGCAGTGCTGGAATTGGCTTTGCCAGGGGGAAAGAGAGAGTGAGCTGGGAGGAAAGGAGAACGTGATCACTCCAGGAGAGAGGAGTTTGTGGAAGCAGGGGCATGACGATCTCTTTGTTGTCTAAGATTATATTCGGGGGGGAATATTTTCTGCACATGAGGTTGGTTTCATGGATGCCTATAGCTTTACCATATCCTTTGTGGTGGTAGGGAGAAATTCAAAGCCTTCCTGGTTGCTCTGTAACTTATTCGGGGTAGGTGTGCCTAGCTGGACTTGTGATATGGCATGCGATGATTGTATCATTTCTCTAGCTTTCTTTATTTTATTAGTGGAAGCCTCCTGTACCCTTTCTGCAAAGGCAGAAAGGGTGGAGTTAGGGTCTTATGCTTCTCCATTGATTTCAGGATTTCGAACAACTTACTTGTCGAGTTGGTGGCCAACGAAATCTGGTCATTGAAAAAACATTTTTTTGCTTCGATGATACATTTTTTGTATAGTGCTTCTCTCTGCCCTTCCAATTATCCTTGTTTGACTGAGAGGGTTTTTTCATACATATGTCCTCTCTTCTCCGCTTTTCTCCTCTTTTCTCTTTTCAGCTCAACTAGCTCAGTGTCAAACCACTTTTGGTGGTTTTTATTTGCCCTAACAAGCTTGTTCCTGGTGGGTGTCAACCAATCAACTAATTATTGGACATCTAAGTTGGATTTGTGGATAATTTCTTCGCTTGTATCATTCTCTGCGCTTTCCTTCGAGATAATGTTGAGACACTGCTCTAATTGTGCTGTTGTGATTTTCTTATAATTTATATTCTGCATTTTTTTATGTTTGTAACTATTTTTCAGTTGAAGGTCTTTAATGAGTAATGAGAAGGACACTTTGAAATGGTCTTTCCATATATAAGGGGTGGTCTTTTCCATTTGGGCCTCAAGGTTACATATAATTACCAAGGCTAGTTGATTCTCATTTGGTGTGGTAGGTTCTGTGTTGACTACCCTGAAATCAATATTATTCAGTGCTTTTTCGAGGTTGATTGCCTCTTTATCCTTGGGATTTCCCCTTCATATATTTAGGTCTCCCAGCACCAAAGTCGCTGTATTCGTACCTTTGAGATTAGCAAGCTGCAGTGTGATTACTTCATTGAAATCCATCGAAAGTGAGGGGGTTCTTTAGGTCTGTAGACCACTATCACGTTAATGCAACTGTTGTTGGTCGGGGTGTGTTTAAGATGAAGTACTTCACACCACTGGCAGGTTGTTATGGAACGGAACATTGGGATTGAGTCCCTAACTATGACAGCCACACCTCCCCCATCCCTGTCTCCCTATTCTTGTGGAAGACAGTGTAAACCTCCAGTACTGCCTTATCAATTGTTGGCTGCTGGGGTCTTGGAGCCATGTTTCGGTCAGACATACTGTGTCTAAATCACCCTCTATGATGAGGTTGTGTATACATTGTGCATGCTTATTCATAGATCTAGTGTTTAATAAACATACTTTGATTGCAAAGTAAGGGTGCCCAGAAGTCAGGATTATTTTTAAACAAATCTATGGGAACCAATTGCGGCTCTGGTCTTTTGTGGGTTTTTAGTGCTAACTTTATCTTTAATAGAGCAACTGTTGAAAACTGCATAGGAAAATAAGCAGTGTTAAAGGTTAAAAAGGCAATTCAGAAGTTGAGAAAACACTCATCATCCAAGGAGGTGGGTGCACCCATTCAATAGTTGGTGGCCCCCAGTTCCTGGGGATGGCCATATTGAAACGTTCTCTGGCATTATCGAAAGCTTCAGTCATGGATTGGAACCCCAGCTAGGAATCTTGATACCATTCGAGCATCCGGCCATATCTGGTCCACCTCTGCAGCCCAGGCTCTTCCAAGCCGGGCAGAAATCATGACCAGGATTGCGGCCAGATTATGGAGGAAAATCTGTGTCATTTTCATTCCCTTATGGACAAAAGACTACCTTATGACTCGCTGGGAACATCTCCGGGGAACAGCGGGATGTGCCACACTAAAGCTGTACACATATGCACTGTAAAATGTCACCGATAAGCGGAGCAGAGAGAACGAACTGTGCAAGGCTTCTTGCACATTTAGAGACTGGGACATGCTAGATGTTGTGAGGTTTCTTGCACATGGAAGAGACTGGGACATGCTAGATTGTTTGAGGATTCTTGCACATGGCAGGGACTGGGACATGCTAGATTGTGTGAGGTTTCTTGCATATGTTAGAGACTGCTGTTGGGACCTCCTAAACTTGAGAGGCTTGAGGCCCCTGAGTTGCTCATAACACAATAAGGTCCTAACCAACGTGTTTGAAATCCTATTGTGCTGAGAAGTTATAGTGCAAAGTTAAGCAAAGGATGCAATGCAACATTCTTAAACAGGTTGCACAACTTGGTGTCCAGCTGTTTCCTTCACAAAGTGTAAACGGGGAAAAGTACACCACATTTACCTTAGGTAGCATGGGCCAATTGCATGTTATCTTTTACCAGTGATGCAGACGGACATTGGGAACTTCCAAAAAACATGGCAGAGATAATGTGTTAGGTATAAAAATAGGTATTGTCCAAACAAGCTTCTATAAAAATACAGTAAACAAAAGATATATAAAAACACACATTGAAATCCAACCCCATTATGGGAAAGCATACAGCTAACACAAGCTGCATAGTTATTCCAACTGAATATTGTGGGAAATGTATTTCAGGAGGGAAAGATAGGCACATGACCCATCATAAGAGTTAAAGTTACGGTCAAGAGGTTTGGTGTCTAGGATTTCTAGGAATAATACAAAGGCCACAGGTTTCACATGTCAGTTCATTGTAGTATTCTCAACTACATCTAGTAGGTCTTGTAGGGGCCTTGTACATGTTTGAAATGTGGTTCAAATGTAGGGAAGAGGAAGTTTTGGGTAACATATCTTGAACTTGGCGAGTGGCTCAAAGGTGCACGATTGCAGCTTGCCCTGCTTCAACCCACTGCGGATCAACTGGGTTTATCAGATAGCTAGACAAGGACAGCAGTAGCTCAAACCTAAGAAGGAAGTCCTGTAACTCAAGGGGCTGCCATGTGGCTTGACAGGCTCAAATGAACCACCAACCAACCAATTGACTATCACAGAACGATGGGGGAGGACCCAGTGAGGAGGATGCAGCTGTTGTCCACAGACTAGAAGAAGACACAAAGTGGATATAGGATTAACAATACCGTGTCAACACGAAAACTCTGACTAATTGTAATACAACAATGGTTGTTTATGCAATATGGTGTCCTTGTAAAAAACGATATACCGGGAAGACTGAACAGAAATGAAAAACTTGCATTTGCAAGCATAAAAGTTGTAAAGAAATCAAATCTTAACATCTCCACTAGTTGGACATTTTGTAATAGCTGAACATAAATGTGAGGAATTGAGAGGGACTGTATTAGCTCAAATGGCCCCCAGTATCAATAAAGATTACGATAAATAAAAAACAGTCTGAGAAAGAACTCTGCTTAATTTATGTAACCAAAGGTTATGAGACAGGTTTAAATGAGTGCATTGAATGGCACAATATAATTACACAACTGATCCAGATGTACACACGCCACCTTGTGGAATTGGTTACAATAGAAGACTTTGAGGGTTGTAGTGTGCTTTGGAATGCTTCTCCATAAATCGGCCTTTGAGCATGATTGTGGATAATAGTGAGTCAGATGAGGACTGACTGCAAAACAATTTGATTTGGAGTCAAACTCTGCATGTGATTCTCTAATTTATGGTCACATAACGTGAATGTTTAGTGCCCTTCGTTCTTTTTGCCTAGAGTGCTTCTGAGACATTTACTGAAATGTTATCAACACATAAAGTGGTTTGTGTTGAACACGCAAAACACACTACGATGGCCCCGTATCGGAAGAGTACAGGCGCGATGACATGCTGCTTCACGTGCCAATTCCTCACATGTTTCCGCGTCTGTGTATGAATGGACCTTTCTACTATGGGACTGGTTTCGGAGAGGAAAACTGTGCGCAGACGCGATTAAGCAATGCCGGAAGAGAGCTCATAAGTGAGAGTGTATGAATCGCACAAATGGACTGCCAGCGAGTAGATACGTGATTGAAGTATAGTGGAGATAACACTGATCGAGTTGCATCTATTTTAATTGCTGTAGATACGCATGAATAAAACACTTATGCCGGAATTGTCTTCTCAGTACTATAAACAGTGTAGTGCTGTCTGGAAATAGCCTTGAGCTTCTCTTTGTCTGTACACATCACTCTTTTCAAAATAAGGAAGTACAGGTAGCTGGGATGCTGCAGTTTATTAACAGCGCCAATGTCTTAACCTAATTATTATGGGTATATAAAGTGTAACGCATAGATGTATGTGTTCACATGGATGTACGTGTTGAGAAAACAATCTGCGTATCTGATGCTGCAACACCACAAGTATATTTGTTTATGGCACAGGAGTTGCTGAAAATACAGTGATGTTGCACAATATTTGAGGTTTATGAACATGAAAATGTATCACTATTTGAAGATATTGGAAAGAAGTACAGAGAAAATTGAGTTTGCCCACTTGTTCAATGTGTCATTGAGTTAACGTTGACGTGCCGGCTAGTAGTGAAGTTCCATTGTTGTAAATCCCCTGAAGAAGTTCTGAAAGTGTGTTGAGTCAACCTTATGAAATGAAACATGTTGGGTCAAGTAGCAATTACATGATTGTCGTTGGTATCAATGAGGGCATTATAAGGACTTTAGGTCAATATTTGATAACCAGGATCACTGTCTAAATATGATGATACTGTAAAAGATGACAGTTGGGCACACTGTGGATCTACATTGAATGTGGACACAATTGTATGTGATTTTCTAGTTGGTGATAACACTACTGTTTAGCTGTGTGAATTTCGATTAACTTGAAAAGTAAAAGAATTGATATTGATATTGATATTGATATTTTATTTCTATCACACTCATACACAGGTGTTTCAGAGCGCGACAAGGCAAGGGAAGGGGAACAGAGGAGAAACAAAAACAACGATCTTACTAGGCCCAGTGACATTGAGAATGTGCAAGTGCATGGTAGAGGGGGAGAGGGAAAATTGCATGGAAGGGGGAACAAAAGGAGAGTGCGGAGCAAGGAGGAAAAAAACATAAATAATAATTAATAAATTAATAAATAAAAAGGCAACAAACAGAGGGAGTGCAGCCAGCAAGTGCAGTGCTGGGTTTAAGGCAGTAGGCTGGGTAGGTCTGATAAGTGCAGGAAGAACAAAACAAAGGGGTGGGGGTTTTATGGGTACAGATACAGACCCCAGTGCAAGGGGTGGCCCGGAGGCAGTGCATGTGAGTGGCAAGAGGAGCAGGTACCTGGGCCCAGAGGAAAGAGGGTGGCCAGGTGCATGGTGCCGAGGGAGAGTCCAGTCAGCAGGGGAGAGGGGGGGCAAAGGCAGAAGCAAAGAGGAAGGTCTTGAGGTGCTTCCGGAACCGGTGATGGTTCTCCTCAAGTTTTAGAATGGCAGGAAGGCTGTTCCAGAGGGAGGCCCCAGCCGAAGACATAGATCTACCCCCAGCTCATTTCTTTGAGAAACGACTGACCCTGAGGGAGTTAAAGGTAGAGGAGCGGAGTGCTCGAGATTGGAGGTATTTGCGGAGGGATAGCTGAAGGTATGATGGACCCAGGCCCCAGAGAGCCTAGTGGACAATGCAGAGGGTTTTGAATTTAATCCATGCATCCACTGGGAGCCAATGGAGCGATTTCAGAGCTGGAGAGATACGATCCCAAGGCTTGAGGCCAAGGACAAGTCTTGCAGTCCTGTTCTGGATAAGTTGCAAAGGGTGGAGAGTGGAGGTAGGTAGATTATGAAAGAGGCTGTTGCAATAGTCCAACTTAGAGAGAACCAGAGCTTGGGAGACAGTGAGCTTCTGGGGGCATGAGAGGAAAGGAAGAGTACCTCTGAGGAGGTGCAGTAGGAAGTTTGACTTTTTTGGTACATCAGCGATGTGGGCGGAGAAGGAGAGTGTGGAATCAAAGGTGACACCAAGGTTCTTGGCCTCACAGGTAGGGATAGGAGGATGTGTTTATGGTTCTTATGCACAAGTCCCTTTATGAGGTGCACATGGCACTTTAATCTTTTTAACAATGTGTCTTTTCATAAAAAAACAAATGAATGAATGAATGAATGAATGAATGAATGAATGAATACAATAATTTTGACATGTTGAACTACAGAGTACACATGTAGTTGTTTTGCCTCTCTCATGTTTATATGATAGAAACTGGCACTTCATGAGAACAGGCCATAAGAAATTATATATGCCTCCATGGTGATAATCATATTCAATATTTGCCTGTCATAGACATTATTGACAGGGTGTCTATTCAGTTTGTTTGTTTGTTGTATGTTCTACCAGGGATGACCCTCCCTTGCAAACCCTGGTGTCCCCCATAATATGGAGTGTAGCTGAACTGGTGACACGTGTTTATCTCTCCTCAGTTTTCACTTTCCTTTGGTCAGCGGTGGGACATGCATTTAGTATTCAATCAGTAGCTTTGCAGAGATACCTATGAGTGTGCCTGACTGCCAGGCCATTTGCAGGGCACTCAGCTATTAATGACAATGTAACGCCTTGCTTAATTGGTCTATATCTGCATAGCATGCAGTGTTAGCCTATCAAGTTGGCAACATAATGTGGGTGGGGTAATCTTCTACATATCCCACAATCCATTAGAGCAACGTGGGTCACAACATAAAATAATTTCCACAATATAATGTGGAGCCACTGTTAATTGCAAAGAAAGACTACTCCAACAAAAGACTTTGTGCCCCCTTCCACATAAAAAGCAACACAATATGCCACACAGCATATCTTCTCTTTCTAGCTGCTCAGCCTGAATCCTTGGCACTCAGGTTTGGTTTGTTTGACTCCAGCATCTGTGGCCACTGTTCATGAAGCCAAATATCAGCCTGTTCCAAACTCCCACCCACTCTCTATTATGAGCCATGCATATCCCACACCAATTGGCAATGTTTAGTTAATGACAAAAGGGATTTCATATAACTCAAGTTGGAAAGCCATCCAGATTGGTACTTAGAGACATACTCAGAAAAATAGCTTATAGAGTGAAATGAGTCACAACATTATTTGGGCGGATTATTTAAAAAATGCTGCATAAAAAGTAACCCAATGAATTGACCTGTTTTAAGGACAGAGATTGCATAATAATAATAGTCAGCTGCATCTGGAGCAGTACTTCACAGTTTCTACATCATAGTAAACTGCAACTAAAGAAAGATTCGTTTGTTGAAGATAATTGTGGAATAATAATCCATTTTCAGTGCTTACTTTTCATTTTATATTTTTTGATGGATGTTCTTCACAGTTTGGATTTTCTTGTGTACCAAAGTCTCTGACGGGTCAAAATTGTCTGAATAATTTCAAATTCAGAAGTCAAATTGCCCCATAAATATAGACCCTTCATTCTCACCAGGAACCCATTGAGTAGTCCACAACACAGAGTCCTTTCCCATGGCCCAAATCCCTTTATAGTGTTGCCAACTACGTCATCACATCCGTCAGCTTTACCTAGCTCAGCAGAAAGTCACATAGCATCTTTCTCAGAGAGCTATGAATATTAATGTCAGCTTTGTTCTGAACATTTTAAAAAGTGTTTAATACTAAAGCCATGGCGTCCAAAGCTCATGTCAAGTCGTACTTCCAGTTTTCCAGAGCCCATTCAAAATCCTCAGAGGGCACATCTGTGAAGAAGTATTTCTTTACATCTTTACACCGACAGGTCAAATTTACAACATCCCCTGGTGACAGGGTCCCTTTCCAGAGAATAACAATGTTTCTCACCAACACACGCGAATAGGGATAATATAATTAGCAACCAGATTATTCCCAAAGTCCAAAGAACACCAACTCCTGACCCGCTTCAGACCGGGCGCGTGCTTCTCCACTAATGCAAAGCTGTGTTGCACATTCCTCCTTGAGACAGCTCTCAGGTGAAACACGTGGATTGTTCGCTACAGAGTGAAGGTGTACACGTGACTGGGATTATTGCTGGCACAACCTGCTGACATCCGGCTGGCATCCTGATGGAAACGCTGACCCTAGTCGGTCCCTTGTGGTGATTGTTTGGGTGGCCAAGGGGGTCGGGTGCCAGGACCTGCAGAGTAATGCTGTGCAGGGCAGCATAACATCAACACACCCACCTGATTTGGCGGGGGCATCTCACAGTATGAGCATACAACTCCCTGTTCCATTATGGGACTTGCTAGCATGTAGAATGAAAGGTTGCGCTGATCCACAGAATAACGATATCCTGTCAGCACCGGCATATACACACTGTATCAGAGGAGCTGCAGGAGTTCTGTGTGGAATCTGGTGGCTCAGCTTGAATGCTGGGGTCATCTGCACAATGCAAGGGCCCTCATTACGACCCTTGCGGAAAGTGACTGACCGGAGCGCCACAGCGTAAATAGCGTTTCCGCCATTGCATGCAGGAGCAAAGTGCGGCCCATTCCGACCCATCGGGCACGAGCACCACGCCACGGCGGAAGTGCAAAGTCCGCGATGGCGGAAATGACCCCAAAACGGCCCACACCGCCGCCGTACGGCGCCCTAGGTGCAATACCGCCACCCCTCCTAGCGGTCACCGCAGTGTGCGCCCACCGGAAAGTACGGTGACCGGAAATATACGGAAACGGAAGTTAAAACATGGGCCCGGAACGGGAAACATCCCGGCGTACACCTATAAAAACACTAAAACCACACAACCACTAAAATCACTACCCTGAAACACACCCCAACCCGTCACCCACCCTAGCGAAACCAAGAAAAATGGGAAAAGTAGCGAAGAAAGCGTGCGACCGCAAGCGGCAGGTCCACTTCTCCCGTGAGGAACTCACCGTGCTAACAGAGACCCTCCAGGAGAATGCTGCCGTCGTCTTCTCCACGCAAATGACCAGAACGGCACTTGCAAACAAGAAGACCATATGGGCTCTTGTGGCACAGCGGGTAAGTGCGGTGGGGACCGCACCCCGCACCCCACAGCAATGCCGCAAGCGATGGGACGACCTGCGGATACGCGTCCGCAGCATACTCTCTGCCAACCGCAACATTGCCACAGCCACCGGGGGAGGTCCTGAATCACCCATCAAGTTGACCCCCTGGGAAGAAATCTGTGCCTCCACCATCGGAATGGAGAGCATAGAGGGAGTCGGAGGGATGGAGAAAGGAGTGCAGACATCCGAAGATTCAGGTAGGTGGCCCAGATAAAACAATGCCAAATCCACACAGTCCATCCATGTGAAGTACCATGCGTCCACATAGTGCAACAGAAACACATGTCCAGGAGAACGTCCACACACATCGGCCTGATAGCGCACGTTAAAACCCACAATAAATACATAAATAATTAAAAACCCCTAATACACGCACTACACGTGCAGCAGGCACACCCAAACTGCAGGCTGCCAAACAACTGCACCCTCACTCCACACACAAACGAAAGCACCTCCAAGGCCCCGACCCAAATCACCCTCAGGTACCACCCCAAAGCATGTGATACAATGCCATTCCAATTCCCACAGACCCATCAATAACCCTCGCCCTCCTTTACTCCACCACAGGGTCCGATCCAAACGACGAGCTACAGGACACCCCTACCAGCACACCTGCAAAGAGGGCCAAGACCAACGGCCAGAGACCCTCCACCTCAGCTGCACGCATCAAGACACGGCAGCAGCACAAATCAGGTGGCAGCACAGAGGAGGGAACATCAACAGGCACCCCAGCAGCCAGCATGGCCACAACACCACCACCACAGGTCCCCCCAATGGATGCCACAGAAGGCACTGCCTCTGGTGGCAACAGCACCATAGGTGACACCCCATTGATGGCAGCATGCTCGGACACAGAAAACGGGGATGTCGAAGTCAGATCCATCCATGACCTGTCCCAATCCCCCTGTCTGTCCCATCCCGTACAACATGAGGATACCACGCAGGTGCAGCCACAAGACGACGACTGGCCTTCCCCCACAAGCCCTGTGGCAAGGCAACATGAGGACAACAGCCCCTCTGTGACACCCCCACAAATGGCCATGGCCCAGCAGAGGCAACAGTCCCTCGACAAGTTAATCGTCCAACAGCAGCAAATGGCCACACTCCTCAAGGACCATGCCGAAGAATGTGGGGGCACTAAGGCAGACATAGAAACATCAACTGAGACACTTAGGGCAGAAATGGAGAGAGGTACAGAGACGCTAAGGGCACAAATGGAGAGTAGCACCGAGAGCCTGAGAGTCCAAATGGAGAGAAGCACCGAGAGCCTGAGGGGGGAACTGCATGCGACGTCCAAAGACGTATGTGCCGAACTTGCCGCAGTGCGCCGTGTGCTCACTGAGCTCTCGCAAACCCTTAGGGACATGCATGGACGTGAGCAGGCAGACACATCATCCGTTGCAAGTTCCGTCCAGGGCAGCCCCCAACGTAGATCTGGAAGGAACCTGCGCTCCACAGGCAGGGGTGCCCCTGATACCCGCAGAGGGGGCTTGCAATAGCGACAGCCCACTGACAATGAGCATCTTTGGACACTGGTGTTCGGGGGGGAGGTAGGAGGGTGGAGGGGGTGTGTTGGGCTCACTTGGGTGGCGGGTCGATAGGGTGTTCAACATGATATCACATATGCCATAAAAAGTGCACGATCAACCAATGAGATGTGTGGACATTGATCTTTGTGTACTAGGCCATCATAGGCGTACAGTCCATATTGTGCATGTCCCAGACACACGCAGTGCCACGAGTCCCGTGTCCATGTATCAGCCACCAGGCGTGAGTGCTAGAAGCATACATCAATGAGATGCTGACGAATGTCACGGGCCTCCGGGGCCTCGCAGACTCCATGAGGTGCTGCCACATCCCCCCCCTCATCATGACCATCATCAGGTGCTTGCAGTTCTGCGTCAGGGGGCATGGGCACATTTCTACGTACGCACATGTTGTGGAGCATGACACATGCCATCACCATCTTTGCAACCTTCTCATGGCGGTACAGGAGTGCCCCGGCAGACCTGCTGAGGCAGCGGAAACGGGTCTTCAGTAGGCCGAATGCCTGTTCTATGACTACACGGGTACGTGAGTGGGCATGGTTGTAGTCCTCCTCATGCTGGTCCCGTGGGTTCCGGACTGGTGTGAGGAGCCATCTCTTCAGTGGGTATCCAGCATCACCTGTATGTGGACGAGAAACGTATGATGTGGAATGCCATTGATACGTACGCACACCCCCCGCCCCTTCCTGCCAGGTCATTGCCAATTCACATACCCCACATCATCATGCATGTAATGAGACTCACCGAGTAGCCAGGATCTGTTCCCTGCGTGTCGCTCCATGTAGCGTGGTATTCTAGAGTTCCTCAAGACCATAGAATCATGGGTTGATCCAGGGAATCGGGCACAACAATGTGTAATGATCCTGTTGGAGTCACACACCATTTGTACATTCAGGGAATGAAATTGTTTCCGGTTGCGGTACTGGGCCTCCATGGTATGTGGGACGACCAATTCCACATGGGTGCAGTCGATGGCACCAATGCAACCCGGTATGCCGGCTAGTGCATGGAATCCCACTTTTGTGTTGGTAATTTCCTGCTCCGAGCGTGGTAGAGAGATGTAGTCGTCTGCGTGCTGCAGGAGGGCATCGAGCACTTGCAATAGTGTCCGTGAGAACAGTGGCTGAGAAATGCCGTGCAACTGTCCGACTGTGTGCTGGTAGGTGCCTGTGGCCAGGAAGTGGAGTACAGACACCACCTTCAGTAGGGGTGGGATGGCGGTTGGGCTATCAATCATGCTGACAAGGTCAGCCTGTGTCATGTCCACAATGGCGGCTATGGTGTCCCGGTCCAAACGGTAGAGGGTGTGGATCTGCTCATCAGTGAGGTTGAATGGATGTGCTCGGAGGCGTGGGATTGCGGGCTGCCTGCGTGGTGGTAGTGGCTGTGCTGGCGGCCCTTGCTGGCCCTGCCTTGGCCTCCTCCTCCTCCTGCGTCTCCTCCGTGCGGCTGGTTGTAGATGGTGTTCGTCTTCTTCTTGGAGTCGGAGCACTTGCAGTGCTATCAGGTCCCCCAGGGCCAACATCGCGAGTCCTGCCGGTAGCATTTCGGTGTGGTTGTGGGAGGAGGCTGGCTGTGCAATTTATGTGTTTTCAGGCTGTATGGCCTCCACCTGTGGTGATTAATTCCACCTGTGCAAACTGCTCTCCCCTTTGGCCGAGCACGTCCCGCGCACAGCGCTGCAAATCGGGGAATGGTATCTTGCTATTGCAATCATGTATTTGTACCCGATGGGCGTGTAAGATTGGTTGATATGTTCATTCTGCTGTGGTCCCATTGTTTCCCATACTATCTGTGCAGTCGCGAACAGACTTGTGAAGGGTCAGTGGAACGTAGTACTCGAGTAACGGTGGGCCCTCATGCATCACTGTACCGAGTTGCAACGACGGGCGGGGCGTCCCATTTGTGGGTGAAGGCAGTTGCCATTTTCACACACAGCCGCACTCGATTGAATAATTAGTGATTTCAAACGGCCACAGATGCCTTTTCGACGTGATGTTGCAAATGAGGAATTCGAAGGGCGGCGCTTTCGGTTTCCAGCTAGCGGCGAGGAGATGCCCACAGGTCTGACTGCAAATATAACGTTCTATTGTTCAGTGTCCTTGAGACAGGGCCCATGGCGAGGGAGCAATGATTGATATGAATAGTTTGGGATGCGCAATAGCTACGTGGGAGATGAGGCCGGCCGTTCCCAGATACATGTTACTTCACAACACTGGAATTACGGCCTGGGGCACTGTGGATTTAGCAGGCTGCATAACGCACAGACTCAATGGATGTTTCTAATGTCATGTGAGTAAATAATCAGGCGTTTTGGTCCCGGGATGGGGGAATGATGAATGGATGCATGGGCAGGTGATTTGATACAGAGTTTGCCATGTACAGGGCTTCTTGGGATCTTTCCGCCTCACCTACGCTATGTGATGCAGGGCTGCCTTAGTGGGACCATCGTCTATCTGGCCTTGTTGAGCCCTCCCTGTCTCGAGGCGCACTCAGACACTTGTGTCCATGCACGTTGACATTCCCATCTGATGGAATCTGTTTTGACAGACGCATGCACAGGTACACTCGTTTGTGATGGTGTTTACACCTTGATATAGATGGTTATGAGTCGCAAGTGGTTTTGGGGTGGTGATGATCCTTTTGAGTGGGCTAGCATGCATATGGCTGTGGATTTCGTGTGATCATTGAAGTGAGTTGTTTGAATGTAGTTCTGATGGCCATTCTGTTCTTTTTCTTTTCTTTTGGTTGACAGGTATCTCCTCCCCTTTTGCCACTGCCATCTGTATGCCACTCCTGCAGATGGGGTTTACTCCCGACACCTGCTGCTTCGTGTTAATCAGTGGAGCAGCATTACGATCTTATGGGACGATCGCCAATGGCCCACATGCCCTTACGCAGTACTGGTGGCTCGGAGCAACATTTCGGCCTTTCAGCTGGACTAGTGCCTCCCCATTGGGACGGCCCTGCGGTTCTGTGCGCTTCCATGTTGCCTTTTCGTACGTGATTGTGGCTCTGTGTACCATGGGGGAACAGGGCGACACACAGGTAGTGGCTGGTCATTTCTTGCGGATGCAGCCCACGATGGTGATTAGTGCTTTGGAGTTCATGGCCTGATGGCTGTATGGGCTTGGTGACTTTGATGTGCATTAAATTTCTATTCTGATTTGGCCCGTGTAGCGTTTTTCTTTGCAAGTGATGTGGCATATGCCGATTTGGGGGGCGATGTGTTGTGAGGAGATCTGCATTGTGTTCCAACTTCGGGGTTTAGTTGCGTGGTACTGTGCTGGGCGCGTTTGCCTACGAAGCCCAGTGAGGTCAGGGATGGGGGCTGCCAATATGACTGTTTGAATGTTGTCATGCTCAGGGGCGGGGGATTGGGTTTTGTGTGACAGATGCCGGTCAGCCAGGTGGACTGGGGGAATGATGTGATTCTCGGAATATTGCTGGTCTCAGGTGCCTGTGTTAGCATGCGTTTCTTGGTAGGGGACTGTGGTCATGTCCATTGGGATGGCTTCTGTATTCGTGCCATCTGTGCCCTGCAGCTCCCATTGGCACCTCTTGTGTTTCTTTTGTTCGTTGCCATGCATGGGTGACTTGTACATTTCAATGGTTGCATTGTGACTTCATTGCACCTACGGGGAGTTGTACTTTGTGGGCAGGGAGCGGTGTACAGGCACGCAGTGGGGCCGTTTACGGTTGATTCGCGATGCCGTACTTCTCGCCATGGCGGAATGGTACATTACGCCATGCCTGATGGCGTTAGGTACATGTCCGCTAGGGTCGGAATTGGCGTACCCTTGCGCCATGGTGGTGTTTGCGGTTTGGCATGGCGCGCGCGCGCGTGCTTGGTGCAGTTAGCGTTGGCGTTCACTACGGTGTCGCTAATGGCTTCGTACTTTGCGGTGACGGGTCATAGTCGCACCGAGCGCTATTCGATGGCGGTATTGCATTTCCGCCATCGTTTTTCGATTTCCGCCAGGGTCGTAATGAGGGCCAAGGTGTGTGTGTGTGAGTGTTAGCAGCCAGTGGAATGTGTGCTGTTCATGCCATACCCTCAATTTGCTATTAGGAAGTTCAAAAACAATTCATCGAGAATGTCTACAAACAGATTTGAACACAGTTTGCCAAATCTCCTCTGCCCTTTTATTGCGTCTCTGGTTTATTTCTCTAGCCTTGATTAGGTGGCAGTGAAAGGCTACCCAAATTCGATCAATTATTACCTGCCTTCTAAAGCCTCCCTGGCCATCCACCGAATGAAGCAGGCAGGGCTCGAGCATCACTCAGCAATGGCAACACTGGCCACACCAATGGTACGCTGGTGTTTTGTAAACAGACACGCTCGACAGGTGACAGCGTGCTGATGGAGGAAGTGCTTTCTGGCACATGCCGCCCAGATAGACAGTTCAGCTGCTGTTCGGACACCCGCTTCTCATGGAGGTGTAAAGTCTCAAAGCATCTGAAGGGTGATGCCAGTAAACAAATTAGAAAATGCTGTGTGCGCTTCCCTTCAGGTAATGGGATGGATGAAGAGCGCCATGTCCTATTCTGTGCTGACATAAGTGTCCTGAAGGATATCACAGAAGTCCTTCATCTGATCAGTTGGAAGTCATCCTGGGGTGGTGGTGTGTGTCAGGGGTGTGGGTGGCAGGGCTTATGAGGCCAGGCAGGGCTTGCCTTCTCGCCCAAGCTGCACATGCATGCAGCGTATGCATGCAGAAAGGCAGACACCAGGCAGCCCTGTCTGACCCTCATGACCACGTCTCACTGCTGTTGATGTGGCTGAGGGCTGAGAGACCACAGGGGCCCATAGGTCTTGCTACGCCACAGCCCTGTATTTTATTTTTAAATACAGGTGTCACAAAAGAGACAGCAGGGGTAGCGGCTGGGACCATCGGGGTCGTCCCTGATGGCGAATGACATCCCTGGCCACAAAGCACAAACAGGTACCTGAAAGCATATAGCCCTTGCTAGTTCCTGCACTTGGACACAGGAGCCACAGTGCTCCACTGACAACACCCCAATATGGCAGGAGCACCCCCTTGCACATACAGATGTGTAGTGTACATGGCCCCAAAGAGCCATGCAAGGCAATTTGAAGCAAACTGCCGCTGGCCTTTCCTGGTCCACTGGATGGGGGCACTGGCAAACTAAACTGACACCATGTTTCCTTTTCACAGTTTTCGACACCCCAGGAGCCCTCCCACACCTGCAGCAAGCAGCTGAGGGAGCGCTTCGTGTTTCCACTAGACTGCAGCGGCTCCTCCTTGATAGGCGAAGGTAATGGGGGGGCCATTATGGACGAGCCATCACAGGCATGCTCAGTTATTTGCCAAAAGTGGCAGAGTCCCTGTATTTTATTTTTATTGGTAATTTATTATGCACCTATACACATGTGTCTCAAGGCCAACACAGCAAGGGGGGGGGGTCCTACTAGGCCTCGTGGGATCGTGCAAGTGCAGGTTATTGATAACATGCTTTTAATCGCAGATCCGGGATTCAAACCTGCGTTGCTCAACGTGGTCCTGTTTACAATACCCACTCTCTGCCACAGAGCTATCCTCCATTCACAAGAATTAAGTACACAGAATGTACAAGGCCATGTGACACTTTTGATGGTCTGGTGCCCACTAAGGAGGGGCTACAATCAGATTGTATCTCTAGCATACTGGATGAGAAACATCTATTTGAATATCAATCTTTTTGACTCATAATTACAGTGCATCACCAAAATGCTAAGCACTTCTTCTATGAACAAGAGTGCAGTAGCAAGGGCAACACAAGCCATTTTTTTATTGTAAACATTTCAGAATTATGTAACAAAAAATAATTTGACATTAAATGCATACAATACAGAAGAGCTAAACCAATGCAACGTCACTTTGCCACAAATTCCTCAGAACTGATTTAAGAAACAGATGATTGGAAAATAATACTCCAGCATTGAAAAACATACATACAAATTAGACTTCCAATGAAAAACAGATATTATAATATACATGTTCTAATATCATATTATATCATATGAAATTAGTCCAATTCTCCCAAATTGTGCGTGATAAAGAAATTTGAAATGATTACGTTCTGAAAAAGACCAAACTATAAAACTATAAAAATTGTAAGGAAGGCATGGTATCACAAATGAAGACAGACACAAATGATGCGCAGTTCAAGGATGCTTATCGAACCACAATCGGGTGGTTGAATGTCTATCTGTCCCTAAATCTAAGGATGGGAGCAAGCTACGACCATCAAACAATAAATAACACAGTACTAGTGGAGTTTTTGTTAAAATAAAAGGGCCTATACCAAAAAAAACATTGCCAATCCTTACTTCTAACAATCAATGGGTGTGGATAAATGATGTATGCAAAAGCAACAGTGTTCAAGGAAATGAGGGGCCTTGTTACTGGGATGTCCACGGATGTCCACGGGGCATGAAGAAACACACCATTGGCAACGAGGACGGGCCTGAGTTGGGAGAGTAAATATCAAGATCGCGCTTTTGATAGAGCATTTTCTCTGGGTTCACTAGACGCCGTCACCTGCGCTGCACACAAGGGCCGCCATTTTGAAAAAAAACAGAAGCGGCCCCTCACAGGGTGCTTGTGCACCGTTTGGAACAATTTTTGGACACACCACAGCTGGCCCATTTACACATAGATGGCTGTGGTTTCATGTGCAGTTGTGCACATGTGTGAACTGTACATCACATTCAACCTAAGGAAGTGATTGAAGGACTTCCCCTCACCCCCACTATAGTGGGCCTACAAGACATTGTACCCTCTTCAGGGGTCATTTTCTGGTGCCATCGCCCCATAGCAGAATATTGTTGGGTGAGCCTGCCTCGCACCGGACAGGTGCGGACAACTACGCTTTTGGTGCTGACTTGTGGCCTCTGTAAAGGTGAGAGATGCCTGTGCTATCTGCAGCCATGGGAGATCTAGACAACGTCGTAGCACAGGTTCCACCCATTCAGAGACAACAAGGTACGTTGGTACCCATGCCCGAGTTCGACATGTCTGGTCCACTGTCGAAACTAGGACCCAAATGGATTTTGTGGGTCAAAAAGTTAGAAATGTACTTCAGGGCCACCGGAGAGACCGAGGACAATGCTAAGGTAGCAACCCTATTGTATGCTGCCGGATCCTAAGTCCATCACATATTTGAATCACTGAACTCTCCAGCAGTCACATACCTAGAAGTCAAAACTGCCTTCAAGGAACATTTCTTACCTCTGGTCAACTAGTACTTTGACAGGTTTGTGATGTGTAGCGAGAGACAGTTGGGGGATGAAATGCTTGATCAATACTGCGGGAGGCTACAACAACTGGCCAGCACGTGTCAGTGGGAGAGAGGAGGGGATGGTGTGCAACCAACTCCTCCAGTGATGTAGTTCTGGGAAGCACAGGCACCAGGTGCTCCGAGAACCAGGGCTAACGCTAACGCAGATACTGGATGGACTGGGCATATGAACTGGCGGAGAGCAGAGGAACTAAGATGAACACAGCAATCCATCCAGGAAAAGGAGAGGAGACCTACACCATTGGGTGCCCTGCAGCAAACATGCCCCAAAGACTGCGATAGGCCCAAAGGAAACCAGACTCATCCCAGAAGTCCGACCGGCCCCAACTATGTCAGTATTGCGGGTACGACCTTCCGCACGCCAATGACTGCCCGCCAAAATCAAGGTTGTGCCGGCGCTGTGGCATGGCAGGACATTTTGCGAGGGTATGCAGAGCAGCCAACCCAGTAGCCATCTCACAAAGGCCAGCCAGGGCCAGTAGCAGTGGCCCGCGAAAACAAAAGAGTGTGGCCACCATAGAACAAGGAATGCAAGATCTTGAAATAGCCGAGGAAGAAGAGGAGGAGGAAGAGGTTTTCTTCATCTCGAACATTGACTGTGGCTCTAGAGAATGATGACACCCGACATGCATGGTAAAAATTGGTGAAACACCCACCCCAGTGCTGATAGACACGGGAGCATCCGTGTGCGTAATGGCCGGGAGATATTATGAGGTACTGCCAGGTCCACCAGTGCTCAAGGAAACCAAGGCCAGGATATATTCCTTTGGGGGAAGTCAACCTCTCCCCCTGCAAGGGGTGTTCACCACGTCTGTCACCCACGGCCAACAATCCATCAAGGCCAGGTTTTTCATGACTGAGGTCAGTCCACACTCTCTGCTGAGCTGTACAGCATCTAAAGCCTTGAATATAGTAAACTTCGTAATGTCAGTATATCTATCTGAACGGTATGCTGATCGGTTCAAAGGAGTAGGTAAACTGCAGAGGGGAACATTTGGATCCCATTTCACATATGGACACAGGTGGAACAAGAACTGCAAAATCTCGTTGATATGGACATCATAGAGACAGTGGAGGGCCCCACCCCGTGGGTGTCTCCGATAGTCGTGGCATCCAAACCCAAACAACCCGGGGCAGTGCGCACCGGTGTGGACATGCGGCTGCCAAACATGGCCATCAAGCGGGAACATCATCTGACGCTGACACTCGACGATGTGGTGGGAGAGTTCCAGGGAGTGAAGATATTTTCATAACTAGACCTTTGCTCGGGGTACCACCAGCTCAAGCTGCACCCCGACTTCTGATACATTACCACCTTGGCGGGTGTCAAAGGTGTGCTCAGTCTCAGTGATGACATTCTTGTGTACACGTCCTCTGAGGCGGAACACTTGAAGAGACTAGAGAAGACACTGGAGAGGAGCCGGGACCTGTGGCTAAACCTCCATCAAGAGAAATGCGTATTTTTCAAGGACAGAATCAAGTTCTTTGGCTTTGTGTTTCATGCAGGAGGCATATCACCTGACCCAGAAAAAGTAAAAGACATCCGGGAAGCTGCCCCCCCCGAGACACCATCCGATGTGCAAAGCTTTTTGGGGATGGTAAATTATTGTGGAAGATTTGTCAGAGACCTAGCTTCCCTCTCAGAACCACTTCGGGCCCTCACAAGGAACAACGCCAGGTGGCAGTGGTCAGCCCGGGAGCAAAAGGCATTTGACACCATTAAGGCAGCACTGACAGGAGAAGAGACCATGTCTTTCTTTGACCCCAAGAAGGAATCAGAATTGGTTGTTGATGCTAGCCAGTGGGGCTTGGAGCAGTGCTGTTGCAACCGGACATGCAGGGGCAGATGCGACCCAATGCATATGCCAGCAAAGCCCTGACTGACACAGAGAAAAGACATTCACAAATTGAGAGGGAGGCTCTATCCATCCTGTGTGGCTCCACTACCGACCTGGCACAAATAACCCGGTGGATTACCTTTCTCGTCACCCCAGAGCCAGCCGCTTGCATGAGGGGCTGGTAGGAGAAGACTGTGCTGAAGTGGTCTGACATGTGGTGGAGGCTGCCATGCCAATACCGCTAACCCTGATTGAGCTGGCAGAAGCATCCAAGTGTTTTCAACTTATCCGGACTGCCATGGCCAATGGGGACTGGAAGCGGACACTGGCAAACATCTCACGAAGAGCGAAAGTCACACAACAAGGCCTGCAAGCGCCATGTTGTACCCATCATGAACTGACCGTGTCTGACGAAGGGCTGCTGCTAAGGGGATGGCAGATTGTGGTCCCGCGACTGCTGGTAGAAAGGGTGCTGCAATTGGCTCACAGCGGTCAACAAGGCACAGCCAAAACCAAGGCACGACTAGAAGTCTGGTTCCCAGATCTAGAAAAGTGCATAGATGAATATGTGCAACACTGCATCTAGTGCCAAGCCGCTAGCCCGGCAGCGAGAGAAACCTGTATTGAATCTATGGAGAGAAGTGACAAACCATGGTGCCAGGTACATGCCGATTTCGGTTCCACAGGGAGAGGTAACTACTTTCTAGCAGTCATAGACCAATGGTCCCGGTACCCGGAGGTAGAATTGGTTGAATCTACTGCCAGTGACCACACCATTCAAGCACTGGAGTGAATATTCGCTGCCCATGGTTTTCCCCTTGAGCTATGTTCAGACAATGGACTCCCATTTCAAGGGCATCAATTTGCGTGATACATGGAGGAGTGCGGCACAATACACCGGTAGGTGATTCCACTATGGCCCAGGGCCAACCGGGAAGCTGAGCGGTTTATGCACACTCTAAACAAAGTGTTCAGAATGAACCAGAGCCAAGGAGGAGAGTTAAGAAGGAACTTATACCAATTCCTCCACGACTACCGGGCTATACCCCACCAGTCCACGGGGGTGGCCCCAGCAGAGGCTCTATTCAATTGGTGCCCCAGAGGAATGATACCGGAGATGGAAGGGCTCAACCCGGGTACCATTGATGATCAGAGGATCCTAGAGGAGCGACAGGTGCTCAACGAGCGCAAAAATGTCAGGAGATATCACCAGCAGACCAACATTGCTGTGGGGGACACTGTCCTTGTGCGCAACCGCCATCCAGAGGTGAAAATATCTCTCACCTATGAGCCCAGTCCCATGGGCGTGACTCACGTCAATGGGTCAATAGTGATGGCAGCAGAGCAAAGAGGAACTGTCACAAGGAACTCCTGTTACTTCAAGAAGGTCGCCACTCTGCCGCCCGGAAACAGCGAAGATCGAGAAAGTCAGGCAACAGAGGAGTCTCCGCATCAGTCAAGGAAGGAGGGCAGACGGTGTCCAAGCCATGAAGGTCGCAGGCGCCTGGCCAGATTCCGTGATTTCATACCGGACCCCAATACTTGAGGCCCAGCCAGGACGCTAATGGCCCACGTTTGGCCCATAAGTTTGTTGTATGTTTTGCACTAATGTATGCGCCCCAGTTGGGCAGGTTACAGTTGGTTAAAAATCTCACTCTGTTTGTTATTTATGAAAAAAGAGCAATGTTACAGAGTGGAACACACCCCATGCTCATGTGCGAGCCAGAACTAAGGCCATGCACGCGCAATGAATAAAGGGAATCCTGTGCGAGTCAGTCGCGCCCGGGAGCCCGTAACAACCAGAAGTGTCTGAGTCATCTGTCCAGGTATGGAGGGGCTTTGTTACTGGGATGTCCAGAGGGCATGAAGAAACACAACAAACAGTGAAATGCTGGTCGCTCCACACTCTTAACTTATTGACAACTGAGTTAATTCAAGATGTTATTGCTCAGGAAAAAAAAGGACAAACAGACAGCTAAAGATGTGGAGCCTGCATTAATGCACGCTCAAATGTATGCTTCTATTGACAGTGAGACGGAAGGGCTGCCCTTTCCTTTAAAGGAAATTTATGATTATGACGTACTCATTCAGAGCAGTGTCCTAGGTATTCATGAGAACATAAGTCAGCTATCCACCAAACAGGTTAGCCCTGTAACATTAAATCGCTCCATTTCGGATGTTTCCATGATGGCTCCAGCTGTCATGGCAGACCTGGGAAAGAGCACACAGCTATCACTCGGTCCTTCAACACCGGTAAATGGTACCAGAGATGGCATAGATAATGTACATCTTTATAATAACAGACTTCTAGAAGGCAGCAACTCCTCACATTTGCTGCATGGAGAAATAAGCAGTAAGCAGTATGCCGTTTCCTTCTGCACCTCTGTTCAAATGTTCCTTTTCTGATGAATCTCAAGCCCCTAATGTAGATCTCGTGCCAATGCAGTCCTCTCGAATTTGCACGCATCCAGTGCTTGCAAAACAGCCACTTTTCACCACCCATGAAGCCTCACATACTGCCTCTCCGAGGAATTCGCCACCCATTCCTCATCTCAAAATCAGACACTTAAAACGCACTTCTTTAGATATACTCTCCAAGGTTAACAAATTGGAAGAATATATGTGTGGAAAGGCGTCTGTTTTTGCACCTAAAGATCTAAAGTAAGTTTTACTACCTGCAACATCTTTTATAACCCAAGGCTCACAAACCAATGACTTTCTGAGAAGTCCCACCCATGTACCATTGAATTTTTATGCAAAATATGATGTGCAACCCAAGCAATCCTGTGCAGAAGCAGTTAGTACATATTCACATATAGATCTCCCGTCCAAAGATAAAGAATTCTCCAAATTATTACAACATATCGAGGGCATATCTGAAAAAATAGCTAAACTTGAACAGGGGATTTCTGATCTTACTTCTGATGTATCGGTATTCCTTTAGTATAAGGGAAATCAGCATACTGAGGTAGAGAATATGCCACCAAATGACACTCCCCATAGTCCCAGGGCTCTAACAATCATTATAGATCAGGAACAAAGAAATTTGTGGAAACGGAAATGGACCAAGAAGCTGAGATTGACCAAGGGGTCTTAACGGTAGGCTGTATGGTGGTCTTCTCATTGCAGTAAAAAATGATGCAGGCATTAAGATCATAAAATCGTCAGATAGTGCAATGGCTGTAGTTCTAGAGACATATTTCTATTATTTTTTTTCATATGTCCTTGTTATAAATATGTATTGGAACCCGCTACATGACTTCTCTGATACTATAACCAGTATAAATGAATATTTGACTACTACGATGACGAAATATAGTGGGCTGCATGTAGAGGTTGCAGGTGATCTAAATGCAGAGATAAAATATGGGTCAGGTATGTTTAAAACTCTGGGTTCAATTACGACACAGAATAGATATATTAACCAGCTAATTGAAGGGGCCCCTATTGGAGTGCCAAGGAAACTAATACAGGGTCACCTATGGCACAATTGGGGTCTCATGCATGCACATGTTCTATTGAATCCAATTTTTGGTACACATACGTGGTCCGATGGAGTGAGAATGTCATCCATTGATCATATTTTTCTTTCACAGACATTGTTTGGAGCATGTGAAAAGTTTTGCATCGTAGCGACCAATTTAAGTGATCATAAGGTGTTGGTGGTTGGGCTGAAACTGGCATGCAACGCCCCTGAGTGGGGAAGGTTTAATATAAGATTAGAAGTGAATCAAGCTGGGAAACATATCAAATGGCATGACGGGAACGTAGGCAAGCTAAATGTGGCCTTTGTGCTGAACATCAGAAGAATCCAGGGCCAAAAGGCATCAACTATTTTCAACTGCCACTTTTCCCAAAAATATAAAAAGTCACTGATTAAAAGATCTATTAAAGCAACTGGGGGGTGCACTTGTATAGCTCCTTGCTTCATGATCCTCTAGTGAGACAACAGAAAATTTGGTGTAGGAGAAAGATCAGAAGAACATTGAATAGTGCACTAGAATGGGAAGCTAAGATGATAAGAGTATGTTCCCCAAAGCAGGCACTGAGAAATTGGCTAAGGAGACACAAGGCATACATGCTCCAAGCAGGTAATGAGGTCATGCTTAAGGGCATAAAACAGAGCTCGGTATGTCAGTTTTGGTGCTCGATAAATCAAATC
The DNA here is from genome assembly GCF_040938575.1 of Ambystoma mexicanum. NCBI lineage: Eukaryota > Metazoa > Chordata > Amphibia > Caudata > Ambystomatidae > Ambystoma > Ambystoma mexicanum. The sequence goes on from NC_090925.1 coordinate 71,106,180, forward strand.
ATGTGCTCTCAGGTGGCAGCTCAATCACACTGCAGCATGGAGATTTGGGCTGACTATTTCAGCACCCTATATGCCGAAAAATATGCCACGCCAGAAGTACTTGCAGGAGTTAAAAATCAGCCTTGGGAATGTAATTTCTCGATTTCAGATATTAAAAGGCAAATTAAGTACTCAATTTCATCTAGGACTTGTGGTCCTAAAGGTTTAGCCAATGTTAGCCTGATGGCTGACCCTGAGGTATGGGCTAAAGCCCTTTTGTTGCTGTTTTCGGATATAATGGCAAACAGGATCATACCTAAATCCTGGAATATATCTTGTATAATTCCTTTGTATAAAAAAGGTGATAGGTGTTTGCCAGTAAATTATCGACCATTTGCACTTATGGATATCGAACCAAAGATATTTGCAGGTTTAGTCCTGAAGCATGTGGTAGAGTGGGTGGAATCGAAAGATATTCTTTCAAATAGACAGTTCGGTTTCTGTAAGACTATGGGGATGTAAATAGGGGGACTAGTGTTTACCTTACCTCAAGAAATGGCATGTAGGAAGGAAGCTATTCCAATTTATATTGCTGCAATCGACCTGTCCCTAGCATTCGACCTGGTCGACAGAGGAGTATTATGGACTAAACCTTTGCACTTAGGGATTCCTCTGGGTTTATTACATATCCTGATACATCTTCACGAGGGGTCTGTAGTACAGGTGAGACTCAATACTGAAGGAAAGTTATCTCCAATAAAAACCATGAATTGGCAGGGGTGCATATTTTCTCCTACACTTTTTGATTTGTTTGTGTCAGACGCATGTATGGGTCTAGATGTTGCATTAATCTCTCGCAAAATTGAGGGGAGAAAAATGAATTGGTGCGTGTACGCTACCGATTTTTTATTGATCGACTGGACGCCTATAGGCCTACAACGCAAGATTAACGTATTCTATACTTATGTAAGGAGAAACGGCCTAGTAATAAATGAGAAGAAAACTGTCATCATGTTCCTTACAAAAAGCAAAAAGCTTCCCTCTTTCAGATGAATTTTAAAAACTCATGCTAAAAATACCTGAACTGTAATTGTATCATTGAGCGTTCAGGCTATCTGATATCTCAAATGAAAAAGGTTGCCCAAAAATATTGTAAATATTCGCTGACACCTCTGCTTCCGTTCTATAGGCTAAAAGTGATTCCAGAGCTAAGCTATGGTTTAGAAATACTACCATTTTATTCACCATCCTATCTGCAGAAGCTTGAAGTTAAAATGTGGCAAAAAGTCCTGTTCTATATTCCAAAATGTGTACCATTTGCTGGCGTGCGTTATGAATTGGGCTTGCTATCTTTGAAGTGCATGGTGCAATGGAAAATAATGTTTTTATATTGAAATTTGATTGTGGCTAAGAGTAATTGCCTTTATGCTGACCTAGGGGTCAAATTAAACACGGGTTGCTGGGAGTCTCTGTGGTTATTGATCTTGGTTCTGAATAATTTAGGATTATCACATGCTGACCTAATAGTCAACCCTGTCAGAGTAAAACGCTTGTTACTAAACAATGATTGGGCAGAAACGATTGGACAGAGTGCCTGCGTCTCCCATCTACTTCCATCTAGTCTCAAATTGGAAATCCATGGGCAATCCCGAATCGTATTTTTGAGCTTTCATGATCATTACTGGTGAATTGCCTATTTGAGGTTTTGCTTTAATGTCTTATTAACTGGTGAAATCATAGAAGTCTGAGATGGGTGGGGGTGAAGGTTGTCGTTTTTTTGTAAAAGTCCATTTGTGAGGGAAACCCTGAGATATCTCTGCTTGGGCTGTGAGGTTATCAAGTCGCAACAGTTGAGTGCTTTTGGGAAATTTGTTCCAAATACCGAATGCGTCCATCCTGATACTATATGGTGGAATATGTTACATGGTAAATCTGTTGCATTAAAACTTGCCATTGTAAGATTCTTAGCCGAAGATGTGGTCTCATCACAATTACCTTGAAAAATTGATTTACACAGTCATGTAAAATGTAATCGACTTCGTTTCTAGCTGTGGAGTGTGGAGTTGTTGAATGTATGGGGGAACATTTGTCGTAGCAAATATTTTATTTGTTGGAACAAGTCCCAAAGGAATTTGAGAAGAAGTGTTTTAAAATTACTGTATTTGCTGATATCTGTTGTATAGAAATGTGGGACATTAGAATAACATTCTTTTACAGTGTATTGTGTTTTGACTTTGTATGCTGTGATTTATGTTTATGCTGTTTTTATACATTTTTTGTAAAGGTTTTTGTTTGACTTGAAAACCAAAACAAATTTTAAAAAAATCCAACTTTGCAATACGGATAGTCAATCAGCTTGTCCCAATTCTGGAAACTGGAAACTGACCAACTTTGCTGCTGACAAAGGAATGGTTGATGAACCATGTATTTTTTACAAAGACACATTGGCCACTTACTATGCCAAAACCTTTGCAGATCCCAGCAACAATAATGAGCCTTCTAAAACAATAACGGATGTTTAGGGAGCATTTACATGGACAACCCTAGTACCGGAAGATATCAGCCTCCTAATCCAGAGAAGTAAAGGGTCTAGAGTTTGAAGCCCTACAAGTTGGCCACTATCACCCTAAAACATGATCCAGACATATGGGCCAATATTTTATGGCATCTCTTCCAAGGAATTCTCGACACTGGCCTTCTGCCCACTTCCTGGGGCCTATCCTACATAATCCCCATTTTCAAAAAGGATGATTGGTCACATCCTGCCAACTATAGACCAATTGCCCTTTTGGATGCTTCAAGTAAGGTCTTTGCTTCCATTATTTTGAAAGAGCTGAAACTTTGGGTGGATACATTTGATATCATAGTCCATAATCAAGAGGGCTTTCGCAAACGGGTCGGCACATGATTTAATGCTACCATCTTCACACACATTCGTACCTCAGTCTCTGACTGCACTCTTGGAACAGTGTATATGGTTTACTCAGTTCTATCGAGTGCCTTTCATAGAGTTAACAGACATAATCAGTGGCACAAACCTTTTTAGTGGGCCATGCCCCCTGCTCTGGTAAAGCTAATTTCCTTATAACACCATGACAATCTGGGCTCTCTATCTATGTCATTACAAAATTGGGTGGGGCTAATGGCCCCAGTGCTCTTAAGCATCTAAGTTTCTGACCTTGATCAATTATGGAATTCTACAAACTCCTACCCTATAAGGCTTAGTTCACTGGCAATAGACTATTTGGCTTTTATTTAACTTCGGTAAGACTTCAATGCAAAGTACAACTTTTTTCCTCTTCTGCAGCAGACAATAACTTTTTAGTTAATAGAAGAAAATCCAGACTAATTCTATTGTCACAGAAATGTAAACTCAAGCTTATGGCATAGACATTTGGGAATGCATTTTAGAAATGTGCTATTCTTTCAAATAACTTGGCTTTAAATTAACCTATTGGGTATTCTGAAGAGCAATTCAAGAATATATAAGAGCTAAATCACAACCCCTCATTATTCAATTAAAGAGAAATGGCTGACTGACTGAACTGACTATGTATGTCACGTTTTCACATGTCTTCTTTGTGTCTGTGGTTGGCGCCCTGATGCCTGCACTTTACGAGTGTGGCATAGATAAATATATAGAAAGGGAATATGCTTGACATTGTGCAGATTCTCTTTACCGCCTCTCTGTTAAGTACAATCTTACCAAGAGTTGTGGTCCTAATTTATAGCCTGGAATCTTCTTTGTATTAACTTGGTCCATTTTTTTATTCTCTCGAGAGAATTGTTTTGAATCAAGGCTTGGGTCTTACTCTGGCAATTCCTAATAATGTCATTCTGCATGAATTCGGTATCACTTCTTTGGAAACTCGAGTTGTGTGGGCTAAAATGCAACTTTTTTTCTAACTTGCTAGGTACCCCTCCAAAGACTATGTTTGAGGCTCTCCAAATATTATTAAAAGTCAATGGTATGCCTGTCATGATTCCTGCCCCACATGTCCCCAGCCCTCCAAGATGACAGGCTGGAGCCAGGCCACAATAACCTACATGGCCCTCAAGGGCCTCTCCATCCCTCCAAAGACCCGCTTGGAGTCAGACTTGGCGCTTGTGGCACCAGACTCACTCACTCCCATAGGATAACATTGGGGCTTGGACTTGTAGTGCATTGATGGGGACAAGATGGATGCCCCCACATATTTCGGTTCCCAGAACTGCATGTGCAGTCTAGTCTTTTGGGTGTGTTTCAGCCCAGAGACACCAGGGATACCAGAGACTATTTAAGCCACGCCCAGGCTGAGAAACATGCTTTGTGTTTTCTGCACCTGCAGCGTGACACTCACCGCGTTCGGATCGGTCTCCAGTAGGCCTGCATCTTTCTTCTGCGCTCATCTCCTGCAAGAACAAGATCACCGTTAGGAACAGCCTTACCTTGCAGCGCTTCTGCCCATTATTCATCGCTCCTTCTGTTCTGCGGTCATCTTCGGTGGTGTCATTCCCATCCCGGCACGCCGCTTCCTAAGGAAAAGGAAAAAGAACTGAAAAAAGGCATTAGTAAGCATTCAGCAAATCTTTGCTTATTTTTAAAGACTGTACAAGCTTCAAACGCTTACCTGAATCCCACCCGCTCTGGGGGAACTCTGTCTCCGGAACTTCTCATCTATCTGCAAGAGGGAAAAGACACTCCAGGTTAGCGTGGAAACATCTAGAGGCGCTGCATACCGCGCTTACTCACCGCATTTCTTCTTCATAACCGGCATCCACGCTGAAAACGTTGTGGCACCTAAAAGACACAGAAAAATAACTCAGTTCAATACAAATACAAAAGGGTCGCATCAGGCATCGCGCTCTCACTCACCTTCAGCGCTACTCATCTCAGCAGCACGTCGCCATCCCCGGACGCCGGCCATCATCTAAGAAAGGAAAGGAACGAAGTTAGAGAACTGTTCAAAAGACTTATTATACTTATCTGTAGGACTCTTGACAGTGAAGTAACTAGGCAGCAACAAGCCTGCATCAATCAACGCGCCCCTGCGCTGAAAGTAGGACAGAGAGCACACTTTCCAGGAAAACAAGGCCCAGTCTCCAGTCGAGTATACTCCAGGGAAGGGTTTGAGGTCGTAAGAGGTCATAACAGGCTGAGTGATGTCCCCGTGGATACCAGGTGAGCGTTACAATGCCCTCTTTGAATCAATTCGGATCAAATATGTCAAGGAATTTATCAACAATGGTTTTAGAGGTGCTTACACTTATTTGTAATCCAATGGAAATCCAAACCAGGATTGGTGTGAAACAGTCGATAGATTAAGTAGATACTCAATTAACAAGGACTTCAGCTATTTCCGTAGGAAAAGAAGATCTTTATCCAGATATGTTTCACGTTTTCCTTGCCACAAAGCTCAGAAACTTCTACATAGTATTCCAATTTAACATACAGCAGACCTTGGAATGTATGGGTCCAGGAATATCACTCTTTATGAATCAGAGGATTTGAAAATTGTGAAAAAACAGAACGTAATGAAACAGTTAAACACTTGTTATTCTTTTGTGAGGCCACAAGACAAATTAAGGGGTCGATTCCAAGGTGCATGCAAAAACACTGAAGTGCCATCAGAAGCAACCTATTCTGCTGAAATGCTAATGTGGCGGTCTGGCATCAAAGCCACGACTTTAGCATGGCCTGATTTACTGCCCGAAACAGCCGGGCTTAGCAACCATGTGAAATGCTGGGCTGGCACTGCAAGGGGATTCTGCTCTCAAGATCACATCTTCAGCATGGCAATACGTTGAGTTAAAATACGACTCCATTAAAGGCTGCTTCACACTTTTTCCTTTGTTGAAATGGCATTTCCGAGACCTCAGCACCACTTTTCTGGTTTAATGAAAGCTTAAGGAAACTTTCTTAAACTAGAAAAGTGGCAATCTTTTAGAAAATGATTTTGCAGTGCCACTGGACCACATGTTTCCCCCAGAGCGTGTGATTTTGGTAGCGTCATCTCCCCCCACCCCAGTATTTCCAGCCACCTCAGAATGATGGCGCTGGAAACTGGAGGGGAGAATGGGGTACTTGCACACACTTTTTAGCACGAGCTCTGAATCAGGCCCTGAGTGTAGACCCTTTTAATACCCTCTGGACTTCCACTCTGATCTGATTTGATGTTGGGAAACAGCACAGCTAAGCTGGTCCATCTATATTGGATGCTAGTAGAGGAATTTACAATGTTAGGAGTTAAAATTAGATGTTATGGTGCAAATTATTTTGCAATGTTGATTTCTTTTTTATTATCATTCTTTTTTCTCTTCTTACTTTTTGTATATATTGTATTTTCTGAAATGAATATCTGAATGTAATGTTTTATTTTCGTTTTTTCCATTTGTAAGTGTGCAGGATGTATTTTTATAGATATTCAGCTTCTTTCTTCAATATTGTATACATTGAAAAGGTTTTAACTATTAAACCAACTCACTAATAAAATAAATACTAATAATAAAGATTGACAGAACAGTGCTTGTGTGTCTATTGGTGTGTGTGTGTTTGTGCTTTCTCTATGACCCAGGAAACTTACCATGATTATAGACTTTTCCTATTACCTCCTTTTAAGTGCCCTGTGGGGAGACTATTTGTGACGGAGATCGAATCACTCATGAATGCCTAAACAGAGCCAAACAGACCCAGCTCTACAATATGAAGCAAATAGGATTAATAAAAGCACAAACCAGTCAACGGGTCTTCCGCTGTAAGCACCATTTTTCAGAGATGGTTTGTGATATTCAGGGACATGTTAAATCATGCCTTAGCTTCCTGTTTGTGTGTTGTCAAACAGCTGGTTATCTCAGGCTTGCTAATAAGACTGTTGAGATATGTAGCTCAAACATGACAACCCTCCCTATTTAGACATGAGACTCCTGATTTTTGTGGTGAAAAATATTGCTATTTTTTACAGTCTCCCAACAAAAATTACAGTAGCCCCAATGCATTGCTATGGGAAAATATGTCTCGCGATTTCCCTGTGCAAATCTCCCTCCCAAGTGCATCTGAATGTTGGCATGTATGGTAGCTGGCTGTCAAAATGGTAAAAGATACTGGAATGGGCATGGTTTGGGCGGGCAGGGTCAGGGATGGAGACATAAGTTACATAGGCAATGGGCATTGACAGGGAAGATAACCAAACAACATCTGCACGCTATATGCCCCTCCTCATATGTCATCTCCCATTTATCTCCTATCCCCATGTCATAGGTTTTGGCGTTATAGGGGGCTACCGCCACCTAATAGCAACAACCTAAAAATACAGACTACTGAATGCCCCAGAGAAGTTCATCAAACCTGCTAATTTGCTCACCTGTGTCAACTACTAGTGTCGCAGCAATGCTGAACATATGACTCTATCAAGAGTAAACTCTCGCTTTTGAAGCTAGGTGTTTTTGGAGCTGTAGAACCTCAGATGCTGCCCATGCCAGGGGGTAAATGGAGGCTGTGGGATTTTATTTGGAAAGCAAGCTAATCAAGGGGGGTGCATAAAACTTTGTAGGACTTGAAGTCTTTATCTGTGACTTAACCCCACGTGTTCATGCTGATGTATGAGATGAAATCCTATTATGAACAAGTTGGGGGTCAAAGACCTCTATGCCCTATGCCCAACCGTGCACCACAACTCGACTAAGAGGTGTTACAGTCATAAAGGGTTAACTGACAAAGGTGGATGCGATCCTTCTTTTGCTGCGCTCTCCAAGAAACTTCTGAAAACAGGACTACAGTGAGCAAACAAAACGAATGCCACAGCAGGGCTGTGTAAATATAATGAACACACAACGGGTAATTATACATGGGGCAGAGCAGGAAAGGATGGACTAAAAGCAAGGGCCCCTGCTTTTACACCTTGATGTCCTGCATTGTTCTTTGAAGGTGGAGGAAGGGCACAATGTGTCATTATGGACCTGATTCATGGAACGTTTTCCTATTGGATGTCACCATTATAAAACACTTCCATGAATCAGGCCCTAAGACTCTGCTGTGCTTTCCTTCTCCCTTCAAGCATAAAACTAATAGAGACCTATGGAATCCATTTATAATGTTCTTTGCAAAGTGTAATTCAAAAGTGGCGTTTCATTTTTTACAAGACCGAGTGTAATAGGAAGACATACTTTCAATTTCACCAGGTTTAACTCTTTCCTTTTGCACGCCACCTTGCAAATGTTTAACATTGCATGCAGGGGACCCACAAGCATGGAAGTGCTAATGTTGATGTTCCCCTGTATCCAAATAACATTTGCAATAAAATGATGCCCACAGAGTTACTAACCATACTAATCACAAAGGTGTGGGGCAAAAGGCGTCATACACGTGTGTTCGCCACATTTTTCCCTGCACATTTGTACTTTGCTGTGCAAAAGACAAACATTTAGCTGCAGGGACCTGGTTACACATCAGTGCAAATCTACTAGGTACCCACCATTAAATTACACTTTTGAGCAAAGTGAGCTCCATGGAAGTCACTGACATGAGTATATACTTGTAGGCAGGCTGGTAAATTGGGGACCGTTCTACAGAAAGGGTATTAGAAATAGGTTAAATGAATAACGAAAACAAAACAAAATGAGAAAAAGAATGTCTTTGAGTATGGTAGGGAACACAGACTTAACCAGACTTTGGTAGAAATGTTAAGGCCAAAGGGTCACAGTGAAACAAGTTCCTGGAATAGGACACATAGTGCACACCTTCTCTGCTTTAGTCTCTTCAGAATGCTCACAAACATCAAGCAACAAGCTAGTCTTCAAAGCACTTTCTGCAGCTCAAAGGATTTGATCCGGCGGTAGTGTATCAACAAATGGGCGGTTTGGTGCTGGTTAGGAACAGTGGCGATATTCTTGATGAGTCTGTGCGGCCCAACTGTCATAAAGAGCAGGTGAATCACAGGGTAATCAGATAGATTGGTCCAGGTGTCTTGAAGATGTTGAGTGGTTTGAAGATTCTTAACACAGCTTGGATAGTTTGAACCGAGGCAACTCATCTTTTTCTATTGTGTTCCTCGACAGGCATAGCGGGTGCTTGAAAGCTCAATGCATCAAGGGATTGTGTGGATCCATGGTAGTTTGATATGTCTCAGCTTCTCAAAACAAGCTACAAGTTATTTATTTTGATCTGCAGAGCCATAGCAGATAACAAATGTCTTAAACGTGTGGTTATGAGGCTCACACACAGAGACACAAATAGGACTGGACATGACCTCTGTGATTTCCTCTTCACACTGAAGTGTGCTGAGTACCTCATGGAACATTATTGTCCTCTGGCTACCAAGGTATCATTGGGCCTCATTACAAGTTTGGAGGTAGCCATGCGTGTAATACAGGCAGGCTACCTCCAAACTTGTGAAAAAATCTGGCAACCGCAAATGGCCAATTACCGAGTCATGCCGAGTTTGACGTGCCCCTTAATTGCCTATTCGCGGGTGCCAGTAATAAGGGACTCCCCATCCCCATTTGCCCCCGTAGGGCTGAATGGGATGGGGAGGGTGGTAGCACCTGTACCACTTATAATGGTACCGGTGCTACCATCATGTTCTGCCCGCGGGTGCCGGTACGGCCAACAGGTCAGCCATGGTAGCTGCAAGGTCACCCTCGAGCAGAAGTCATAGTATGGCGGTGCAGTAGCAACGGTGCCGGTAGCGATATGGGAACCTTTGTTGCCTTACCGCCATAATTGTATTGAGGCCCAATCTCTTTATCCTCTTCTGCAGGCAATCTCAAATGTTCTTCCAGCTGTTGTGCCACAGAAAAGCTACAGGATGGGTCAGTCTATCTCCTCTGATCAAGTGTCTTCACTCTCATGGAAGGTGCCTTTGAGGTGTTAGCAGCTCCCACAAATAGCCAACATAGTGAGGGGCTCCCCCTTCATTGAATGCAAAATACTAGCTGGATATGTGTGGCTTTCATGACTCCTGCTAAAACACAATGGGGACATGTACAGATGCAAAGAGCCATCATTCACACCACTTCCCTGAGAGCCCTCCTCCTAAAGGAGTCACTGGGGGGAAGAAACTAAGCATGTAGGGAGTTTCCAATATGGACAAAGGTTACTTCAATGTCTAGGAGCTACCACTCTGAGTAATTCCCTCCCATTCCTGTAGAGAGCAAAGGGATCTGACTACAATTAAGGAACCCTTGCATAATCACCTCTTCTGACCAGGTCCCATTGGTCTGTTGTGAGTCCAGCACTGCCCTCTCAGACATCTCCAATTTGCATAAAGACGATGTGTGATCATTTCTCACTGGGAGAACAAAATAAGTTCTTGGCTGGGCCCCAGCCTATCTGTGGGAACATCTGTGAGAAAGAACTGCAGAATCATTCATCTACACACATGTTTAGCTACATTCACAGGCAGCAAAGTTTAGGAATTTGAAATGATGAACATGAGATTGGACATAACTTTAGCCCTGCAGGTAGCACATATATATTCTTTGGAAATAAACTGTTTTGTATTCATGTCCATTCAGAATCTTATTTTGATGCAACTTGGAAACCAATAGATAAATTAAAATGGCCAACACGACTCTCTCACATTTTTTCCAAACATCTCTGAAATCTCTAAGATGTCAAACTACCAAATGCTTCTTGTCTTTGGCACTTTTAATCTGTGCATGGGGAACTAATTCCCTAATGTTTAGCTCATCACTTTTGTGATTGCATTGTGCACACACTCACCTGCTGTGAGTTAAGGTGTAGCCACTGTGATTAGGGTGTGTCTTGTTTTACTACAGTCTCGCTGCATTTCCCTTCCTTGACGTTCATACAGAAAAACGCCTGTTCCTGGATTTCATTTTAAATCCGGCATTTATATCAGCCGCGTTTTTCCTCTTTTCGCACCAGCTTCTGGAAAAATGCCAAGCAGTCTGGAGGAAGAAGCAGAAAAATACAAACCGGTCAAATGGAAAAAGGGTGAGCCATTGCATAATTCATCAATCCATAAACCTCTTTCTAAACAATGAACCCTGCACCATAGGAGGGGCAGCAAGGTTCCTGAGCCCTAAAATATCTATTTATAACCGGGCACCGCATTCCTATGCTCTTTCCCTTCATTGCGCGGTTCCTCTACCATTTCGACTACTCCCATACAAAAATGTGTCATTAAGCATTTTCCTTTTTCCTAATGCATGAACTCATTGGGGACCACCATCAAGTAATGCTTCTGGGCCTGCTTGCAGTGTTTTCAATCACCCATGATCAATGTTGGTGTCTCAATTAGAGTCTTTAAAAACTTAAGTCTACCCAATCCTGTCAAATCTACTCCCCTCTCTTTGGGGCATAACACTCCCCACTCACTGTTTATTTCAGGCCTTGTTCCAGCTTCCATTCGGGCAAAACTTCTGCATTTACTAGGCGGTTCTCATTATCTTAATGGCCAATATCAGAACGCTGACACCCCACTTACCTCCTTGTGCACTCACGCATCCCTTATGGTTCCTCATGCTACGGACACTGAAATTTCCATCGTTACCATTCTTATAGTCACCAGTCACCGACATTTCAAGTCCTTTCTTCTAACCTAGTTCCTCTTCATATGGTATGATATGATATGACATTTGTAACGCCCCTATACACAAGTGTTTCAAAGCGCAACAAGTCAAGGAAGGGTGAAACGAGGGAGGACAGAGACAACGATCTTACTATCATAGTCAAGGGCGTGACCAGTTGTAGAGAGTCACGGGGAGGAGTTGATGTGTAAGGGGAGCTCAGCACACCAGCGTTCTAGCTGGCGATGACCCGTAGAGTTCAATCTGAGTCTCCGCAGCAGACCGGCCGACGCCGCCAGCGCACGTGCGGCCATGCAACCGCTGAACACGTGAGTGCTAGACTGCACCCGCCACCACCCGCCCACCAGGGGAGGCGTTTGGGCATGAGAGAGAGAGGACACGAAACCAAGGAGGAGGAAGTAAAAAAAAAAAAAAAAGGATAATTCAATAAATAATACGAACGATCGATGTCATCCAAAGATATATATGTGCTGGAACACGTAACCAGTATCTTTACAGCAAGTAAGCAGCCTGAAACACTGCATGTGTGGCCCATCTTGGCTGCCTGGGCTCCTCCCCATCCTCCACACTTTCCCTATGCTGCCACAGCACACAGAGGCCTGCACTACACCAGCAGGGGCGCCAAGAAAGTAACACTTCACCCCAGTCTGGTACAGACCCTGAGACAAGCTGAGCTATCTGGCCATAGCCCCAATCAATGAAACACTGCGGGAAGGGAACTGAGGATGCACCACAACTAGCAGACCCGCTTGGCGCCCACTGGACCCACCACACCAACTAAGGGCAAGGTCATCAAACCTGCTGCACGCACCAACCACCGTGGGTGAACCCGCGTCACCACCTCCTACATCTGCACCAAATCAGTCCTACTACGCATGCCCCTTCCGTTCTCGATGACCCCACAGGCATCAAGGGGCCCTCGGTGGACTGAATGGATGGAGGACCTTTACCACTTCATACGAGGATCAGGGGATGGTGACTCGCCTCACCTGCAGGACGTATTCCTGAATTTAGTTGGGAGTGAAGTGAAAACGGTTGTCAAAACCATTCGAACAGCCGACCAGCCTGATTTTGCCTCATAGATCACCACTCTAGACAGGCTACTCATCATTGAACCAAATAGAGACTATGAGAGGTATCTATTCAACCAATGCTCGCAAAAGCCTTATGAAACCGTGGACAAATACATTACCCGCCTGAGAGTGAAGGGGGCACACTGCCACTTTGACATGTTCTCCCTGGAAGAAGCCATATGGCTGTGCACCATTGAAGCTGTCTCTCAAGAAACAGCTACTAAAGAAACCCCTCTCGATCCCAGAGGTCAGCAAACTCGCAAAGATATTTGAGAGGGTCGATGCCCAGGCCGCTTCCATGGCAGGCAAGCCCACTATGAAACATGACAGCACTGAACTCATCGCTGCCACCCAACAATCGATACCTCGGACAGGATAGAGGAGGGTCACACCTTACAGGCAATCCTTCCAGCTTGGTCCCAGGCAACAGAGACAATACTACTTGCGGGGATGGCATTCCCATTGCGGGTTCCTGTCCAGCCCTGTTGCAAAGATGTACCAATTGCAGAAGGGAGGGGCATTTTCAATTGGTATGCAGGGAGGGGAGGCTGTTCCACACTCTGAGACCAGAAGGGCCTGCCAGGCCACCCTACCAGACATCACAGCCCCAGGACTTTCAGAATTGGTTCTATCAGCCCAACCAAAGACAGTATGTCAGATCTTTCGATGAATACCATTACACAGACTACCAGCAAGACTATGGATACCACGACCAAGCAGGATGGTGAATGAATACGACGGTCCCCCTGAGAGCTACCAGGAAAATGACCCGACGTATGCCAGCATGTCATACCAAGGCACTGCCTACTGTGACCAAACATCTCATGAAGAATACGTCAACCTCTTCCAAGACGAAGAAGAGACCAAGGAAGCGCCACAGATCCCTGTAAAGATGGGCAACGCTCATTTCCACTTCTTGGTAGACTGGGGCGCCACCGTCAGTGTCATGAGGGAACAAGAATACATGAATATCCCGACACTCCGACACTCGAGAAAACACAGTCAAGTATTTTCCAGTAGGGAGCAGCAAAACCTCTACACGCCATTTATCACTTCAGGTGCCGTCTCCTCCACAAAGAGTGTCACACCGACACAGTTATACACGTCATCCGCAGTCCAACCAAGGGTCAGTGTCTCCTCAGCTTTCATACATTTTTGCATTTGGGGATCATTGACATTCACTTCAATAAAGGGGACGTGATAACGGCAGATGCGGTAGGCCATGATAGTGATGACTCTGTGAGAACCATGGTTACACGCGTACCCCATGGAGTCATCACCAAACATGACATTCTGGAAAAGTTTCCCCAGCTATGCACAGGACTAAGCAAACTAAAGGGTCCCCGGTCAAGCTATACATCAACACTCGGGTCCGTGCATTGAGGACATGATTGTGCAACTCAACAACTCACAACAACTCTGACCTGTGCTCAATGGTGAAATCAAACCCTTTTAGGCAGATTGACCATCTCAATAGTTTTGGGTTTTCCCCTTTCATTTGCATTAACCATCTCAAGGGTTGGTGGTCAGTCTGAATAACAAAAGTAGAACCATAGAAGTATGACCTAAACTTCTTCAGACTCCACACACTAGCAAAACACTGTCTTTCAATGTTTGCCCACCTTGTTTCAGGATCCTTCACTTTTCTACTGATGAAGCAAATGGGGTGTTCTTTCTCATCCAGTTGGCTAAGCACTACTGCACCTATACCTCCATTAGAAGCATCAGTTTGTACAATGAAAGTGTGTTGATAGTCAGGAGCTCTGAGTACTGGTTCTTGACAAAGGGCTTTCTTCAGGTTTTCAAAGGCCTGATTACACTCCTCATTCCATTTGACCTTTTTAGGGAACTTAGGCGAGGAGATCACATTCAGTGGAGAAGCTATGGTTCCATAGTTCTCTATGAAATTCCTGTAGTACCCAGTGAGGCCTAGGAAGGCTCTCACCTGGGTCTGAGTAGTAGGTGTTGGCCAATTTTCCACAGCTTCAATCTTACAGGGCAAAGACCTTATTTCACCACCTCCTACCTCATGTCCAAGGTAGACCACTTTACTCTGCCCAATCTGGCATTTACTTGCCATTATGGTCAGATTGGCCTTCTCAAGAGCCTGCAAAACCTGTCCTAGGTGGTCAACATGGTCTTCCAGGAGTGGCTGAACACTGCAATGTCATCCAAGTATGCCATGCAGAAGTCCTCCATCCCAGGCAGAACCTGATTTACCATCCTTTGGAAGGTATCAGGTGCATTCTTCAGTCCACAAGGCATAACCTTTAATTGGTATAAGCCAACTGGGGTAGAAAATGCAGTTTTCTCCTTGGCATGGTCTGTCAGGGCTATTTGCCAATAGCCTGACGTCAGATCAAATGTGCTGAGGAACTTGGCTGCACCAAGTTTATCCACCAGCTCATCCGTCCTTGGCAAAGGATGGGCATCAGTCTTGGTGACTGCATTAAGAGCTCTATAGTCCATGCAGAATCTCAATTCTTTGGATCCTGCCTTTGGTACTAACACAACTGGGCTAGACCATGGACTAGTAGAGGGCTCTATTACCCCGAGGTCAAGCATCTTGCTGACCTCTCCTTTGATGTGAGCTTCTAACATTCTCTGACATTCTGTACCCTCTGCCTTTTACTGGCAGACAGTCACCAGTGATTATATCATGCTTGCCCCAAGGGGTCAAGCCTGGTGAAAGTGAGAACACGGAGGCGAAACGATTTAACATAGATTTGCACTCCTCTTGTTGCTCAGGTGTCAGATTTGAAGATAGATTAACTCCTTCAATCTTTTCATCCAAAGGTAGGCCTCTGAGGATATCAGGGAGAGGTTCACTCTCTTCTTCCTCTGCTGTTGAAGCTAGAAGCAAAGCTCCTACTTCAGGCCTAGAGACATAAGCCTTTAGTCTGTTGGTGTGGAAGACTCTGGGAGCCTCCTTGGGATTACCCAAGTGCACCAGATAGTTGACCTCTCCAAGTTTTCCCATAACCTTGAAGGGCCCCATCCATTTGTCTTGCAAGGCCTTCTGCCTTGTTGGAATCATAACAAGAACTAGCTGGTCTTCAGTGAAATCAACCATGTTAGCCTTTTCATCATGCCAATGATTGACCAAAGCTTGACCAGCCTTCAAGTTATCACTAGCTTGAGCCATCATCTGTGACATTCTCCTTTGGAGTCCTATCACATAGTCAGTCACTCCGACTGGCTTGGGGGAAGGAGCACTCTCAAACCCCTCCTTAATCAGGGCCAATGGACCTCTGACTGGATAACCATAAAGAAGTTCAAAGGGACTATAACCTACTCCCTCCTAAGGGACTTCTCTATAAGAAAAGAGAAGGCATGGCAGTAGAAGGTCCCAATTTCTTCTAAGGGGTTCTTCTAAAGCACCTATCATGCTCTTCATTGTCCTATTAAACCTTTCAACCAGTCCATATGTCTGTGGGTGGTAGGCGGTAGAGAACTTGGAGGTAACTCCACAGTTTTTCCACATGGCTTTCATGTAGTGGGACATAAAATTTGACCCCGTGTCAGAGATTACCTCCTTATGAAACCCAACCCTGGTAAAAATACCAAGGAGGGCCTTAGCCACAGCCTGAGCTGTAACAGTCCTCATAGGAATTGCCTCAGGGTACCTAGTAGCATGGTCTACTACAACAAGGATAAACCTGTTGCCTGAGGAGGTTGGAGGATCAAGGGGACCAACAATGTCAATCCCTACCCTCTCAAATGGGACTCCCACCACTGGGAGAGGCACTAAAGGTGTCACATTCTTGGAACCACTCTTGCCAGAAGTTTGGCAGGTGTGACAGCTCTTGCAGAACATATCTACCTCAGCCCCCGTCTATGGCCAATAAAAGTAGCATGAGAGCCTCTCCTTGGTCTTCTTGAAACTCAAGTGACCAGCCACAGAAATCTCATGGGCTAGCTGCAAGAACTAAAATCTGTTTTCTTGGGGGACTACAAGTCGTTTGTAGTCTCCAGGTGCAGACTCAGTCGGTTCACTGTAGAAGAGGACATCTTCCCAGTGCAACCTATACTTCCCGGGCTCTTGCCCATCAGCCTGAGAAGCTGCCTGGTGGCGGAGACCTTCCAGAGTTGGACATTCTCTTTGGGCCTCACGGAAAGAGGACCTGCTGGGTCCACCTTCTGCCAGTAAAGATTGCAGTTCAGGATGGTCAGCAGGGTCCAGATCTCCAATAAGTTCTTGGCCTCCTACAAGCTCTTCTTCAGAGTCTAGTTCAACCACACAGGTTTGTACCTCCCTCTCAGCCTCAGCTGGAGGTGGAGTTACAGGTGTAACTTTGGACAACCTAGGGGAAGTCCTTGTTGAAAGCACTGGAGTGCTTGCTGCTGGTTTCTTCTTAGAAGTCTTGGGTTTCCCCTTTACTTCTAGTTGCTTAGAGATTGCAGTAAGTAGCTCCAGTGGGGTAGGAGTGATTTCTTTTCCCATCATCTCCTTGGGAGAACCTCTCAAGGTTTTCTCCCTTGCAGGTCTGGTTAGCTCCTGTAACCTTTTACTAGGAGGTCTGGGGGTATGTGACACTACTCCAAGAGTTTTCAGGTCATTTCCCAACAGAACCCTTCCTGGTACCTCACATTGTACACTGACAGGTATCTTCACAGTCATATCATTGCACTGTATGAGAACTGGTAACTGGGGACACATCTGCACAGGCCCTCCAGCTAACTAGGTGAGGCGTTTGGGTGCCTTAGCAACCTCCTCTGCCTTGAAAAAAGATTCATCCACCACAGTTATGCTGGCCCCAGCGTCCCTAATGGCAGGAGTCTACTGACCATTCACCTGGACACTGTCCTTATAATACTCTTTAGTATTATCTGGGATAGAATTATAGACATCTAAATGATGTTGTTCCCACAACCCCAGGGACACTAAAGAAACATTAGCGGAGACTCCTATGGGTTACTCATCCAGTAATAGAAAAATACCACTTGCCATTTGGACTTCTTCCTCTGGAGCGAACGCTAAGGAGACAGTGTGGACCCCTGAAGGTTTACCCTTACATCTGGGATCCCCTTTCACATGGTCAGTAGCCTTACAAACATAGCATGTTCCAAATGATTTCTGGAATGGTGGCTTGTTCTGACCTCCTTCTGGTCTGGGACCAGAAGGTACACTAGTCTGATTTGGTTTCTCTTGTGGCTTACCCTTATGGTTTTGTTTGGGGCCCTCTTTGGGATTGGAATTATTTGAATTCTCTTTGGAGTCCTTTTTAGGCTTTTTCCCCTCATCCTTTTTCTGAGTTGCCACAGAATCCTTGTGCGTACCCCTGTTGGCAACCGACAAGTCAGCAGCCTTAGCTAGCTTCTTGGAATCTAATTCCTTTGAGTGTTGTCTGAGCTCAGGAGAGCAGGCATCATACATTGACTCCAACATAACAAGATTTCTCATTCCCTCATAAGTGTTTACTCTGTAACCCTTAATCCATCCCTCTAGGTTCTTCAAACTTTCACTCACCCAGGTAGCCCAAGGGGTACCATCATGCTTTTTGAGGGTCCTAAACCTCTTAAGGTACTGGGAAGGGTTCTTCCCAAATCTAGCAATTAAAGCTAGCTTCACACATTCATAGTCCATCCTATCCACCTCCCCCAACTCCATTACCACATCAGATGCAACAGGAGGGAGCCTAGAGAACAACCAAGGAAGCAAGGCACTGATTCCCTGTGATGTCCTGGAGCCCATGATTATATTCAAACATAGCCAAACAATCCAACACATCCAACTTAGGCTCATACATACCCACAATATCTTTAAGCATCCGTGGTCTGTTGGGACTGGAACTCCTAGAGGATCCGGAGAGAGAAGCATTTTCAACAGACAAATTGTTCATCTCGAGCTCATGCTTGAGCTCCATTTCTCTGAGCCTTAGTTCTTGGGTCTTTTGTTCAGATTGGGCACTAATTCTTTTGAACTCTAATTCAAGCCTCATTTTTTCTAGTTCAATGAATGCAGGACTTAATGTTGGACCTGGTAAACGCCCAGTAGATACAGGCTGAGGTGGTAGAGTAGGCAAAGGGCCTTGGGGAATAGTTACATTAGTTTCACCTTCCTCTTCTAACTCTACTGCAACGCTATCATCACTTTGATTCATATCACCTTCATCACGGTTGTCTACATTTGCTGGGGAGGTAGGCTCCTCTGAACCACTACCCAGACTTTGGTTTTCTAACAATCTTTCTATTAGTTCCATTTTCTTGCCTTTTACAGGAAGATCCTTATGTCTAAAACAACTCTTAAACAATCAGCAGTTTTTGCAGAAAGGGACTCCTGGCTGTAACTTTCCATAGTTGACTTGTTAAAAAATAGTTTTTACAGTGCTAAGCTTTGTGGTTAGTCGCACTAAGGTATCTAGAAGCACTCTAAAATGTATACTCAATACAAATCCCACCACTGCCACCTGTGTTAGGCAGAATCCTGTGCAGTTCCCTTAGGGAACACTGCAAAAAGATTAAGACTACAGGAGTAAGCAGTAAATCCAATTGGTAGCAGACTGCACCACCCAGATTTACCTGGTAGCTGTGGCTGAGCAGTCAGACCTCTCTCAAGAAGAGTGGGGCAGTATGTAGAGTACACACAATAGGGCCAACAACACAGTAGAGCAAACAAACACTGACCAGAGCTTTGTATAAAAAGCATATAATTATGTATTTAAAACACACTTTAGGCAATATACTAGCACTCTAAAAGCAAGTTAAGCACAGTCAGGTAAAGTATACACACCTCCCTTAATAACTATCAGACAAGTCAGGGTTAAAACACTATTATTTGTTAGAACAGATGTGAGCCCTTACCCACGATGGCACTACAATAGTTAAGTTAAAAAGGGAGGGAAAAGGCAGGGCATAGAAAAAAAACAGTTCCCAACACTTTTAAGAGTTCAGAGCAAGGGAAGAAAGGCAGGTTATACTGTAGAGCCAAAGTTCATAGGCCAGGCCCACTTTAAATGGAGCAAAGCAAAATGTGCCCAGGATCACACAGTTTAAAGTGCACTAAAAGTCTTTGCAGAATGTTCAAAAGAGTTTGGGGTGATTCAAAAGATATAGTTAGAAGGCCTGGAGCCAACCCAGTTTAGAAGCCAAGGATTTAAGGGTCACCTTTAGCAATCTGTAGAAAGGGGGGGCCAGGCAGGACACTGTACCTTAAAGAGAAAGGAAGCTCCAGTGGGGGCAGTTCTTCCTGGCAGTTGTTGAATTTTGTGGTTCCGACCAGGGGAAGAGATGATCTCGTTGAGGAGGAAATTTGGAGTCGTTGCACTGCACAGGGATGAAACCAGCCGCGGAGTTCCCGATTATAAGGTGCAGTCCTTTTATTCGCGGTAAAAAGTGGTGAGCTTTGCTATCCGGCCGCCAGGGTGATTGGCAGAGGCGATTCGACCAAGAGACGTCTTTGCAGATGGCTCAGTTTCTTCCCTCTTTGGATTCTTAGGTCCTGTGGCGTCTTCTGAAGTTCCAGTCCCAAAGGCCCTGCTTTTAGCTTTTATGCAGAAAAACCCCCATTCAACAGCCTAACTGTCAATCACACATGCTAAGTGGTGAGCCGAGCGGCTCACCACTGGGCCAATCAGAGTAGAGTGTGGCTTGAGTTGCCAATTCCCCCCTCCACCCTTCCCGTGGAACCCAGACAGAGTGGCACCATTTGGAGGTCTTCTGTTGAGAAGCCCGCCAAAAAGTGGAACAAAGGGCTCGACCTTGGTCAGAGTTACAGAGACGGACACAAACGCCATTATAGAATCGAGTTCTGGCAAAAAGACCCAACCGATGATTTATTATTAAATAAATAAACCAGCGGTATCTTTAACATTGCACCAAAAAGTGGTGCGTTTAAAATCAATGGGAAAATCCCATAGAGAATATTCCGGTGGAATATTTCACGTGGTAACCACTGCCACCAGCCAGAAACTCGATGAGGGGGGACGGGACAGTGCCCCCTCGAAAACAGACCCAGGGGCAATCAAATTACCCCTTACCAGTACTTCCACAATATGAGGGTGCACAGAACTGGTTCGGTTCACAAATTTGGACTCGTTAAGCAAGGAATAACGTCAGCTGAAAGAAGAGGAGCCCGATGGTTTATGATACTAACTTAATCGCCTACACAGAATGTGTTTCGCTTTTGGGCGCGTCGCCATAGTGATAGTCAACAAACGAGGTCGCGATAGCCCGTCCTCACCAAACATGTCCGGAGTTATGCCTGACTTCCGGGCGCATGTGATTGGACGCGTAGCCACGATGCAAGACACGGACGACGCTAGATGGTCGTCACGTGATCTCTAATGGGCTCAAGATCCGCCCTCCCGCAACATCGACTCGTGGACGCGGTGAGGGGAGAAGAGTTACAGAGCAGCGGACGCATTGTAGTACGGTAAGCCGTAGAGAACACTGGGCGCATGCAAAACGGAGTGCAACTCTGGTATGGAGCATCCTCCAGCACAGAGCCTTTGTACCTGTTCGCAGTGCGTTTTTGTGCGCACTAATCAGGTAGTGCTCCCCAGTAAATATACAGATCCCAATAGAGTTCCTTTCATTTATCTTGACCCAGGAATGTGACATTAAGACTCGAACCATGGTGACAGTTACGCCTGATACCGAAGGAGACAACCTGCGAAACTACAACATCCACCTTGCAGGTTAGTGTCTATGCATGTGATTTAGACACCAAGAAAAAATTCCATTGGAGTAATCGCAAGTGAGATATAGGGGAGGGCCATTGTGACAATTGTTAAATAGACAACCACGTCCGGTTGGGTCCAGGGTTTCCGGTTTAAATACCAGTATATGTCCAACCCTTGAATAATCAAGATGATAAGAGGTAAATCACACCACACCCAGCGTAGTGTTTTTAAGAATAGGATCAGCATTATAAAAGTGCTGATCTTAAAACCATTTATTGGCAGTGAACAACCAATGGTGCTGTGTGCACTTAAGTTATCCTTTTGTTTTGCCACAGATCACCTGTCTGCTGCAGCCCTGCCACACCGAGGAGGTGGTAAAGCATTAATTACCCACTTTCCTGACCAGAAATCACACATCGGAGGATTGAACTGAGCTCTCTCACTCCTGTGGTGTAAACATTGAGAAAAAGACTGTCCTGAAGAAAGCGACCCCAACAAACATGAGTCGCTGAGACCGGTAGACAGTAATTGCTACAAATGATAGATACCAAACTCACTTTCTATACATGAGCAATTTTTTACAACTCTCCACTCGCTATAGTAAAGAAGGTCAATAACTAGGCAAGTGGAGAATTTATGTTATTTGTGTCTTTTTATGTAGGTCTGAATTCAAAGTCAGAAGTTTTCTTACCTGACTTGTAGTCATTCCTGTTTTAACAACAGTGGATGGGGGTGGACGTACAATCCCTGGCAAATAAACTGCGAGATAATCCAGTGGATGGACGCTCTCCCCATCACGCAAGCACTGTTTTTAGATCTGGTATTTGTCTCTTCCCATGCATACACATAGGGGAAGAGAGTGGTTATTGGGCACTTTGATGCAAGGCTGAACGGTGTTCAACATCTAGAAGAAGTTAGTGTCTCTTCTTATCCTTTCCCCTGGATTTGTAGGCGGTCCAGCAGCGCTACCCAGGGACAGTTTATGCCACAAGGAAGGGAAATTTAGAATCTAAATCTATCCTTTCCTGTCTTCCTACACAGCCTTGCTAACCGTGGGCGTTAAAACCCACAGTAGTTTCTTACTCTGTTAGAAAAAACTGTGCCCTTAACCACGTGGGTTCTATTCCAAAGTATAGACTGTCTGCCTTGCTTTAGGAATACAGACTATTGTTTAGTTAGTTTCACGTAAACTTGAATACAGTTGGCAATTGTCCAAACCTTCGTGTTATGCTGGTGTTAGAACAACACCAGTCTCATCAATGGACCAGATATATGAAAGACCCCCATGGCATAGCCGCACCCAGAGCCAATATTTCCCACCATCTCTACAACATTCGTAAGATCTGATCCTCCCTCACCTTCCACACTTCTAAACTCTTAATCTCATCCCTCATCTTCTCGTGTCTCTTCTACTGCTCTTCTCACTTCTTTGGACTCCATATCTCTTATCTGACCCCCCTCAAATCCATCTACCACTCCTCTCTCTGTACTCTCTGTCTCCTAGGTCTTCGCAACTCTATATCCTCCTCGTTCTCCCTCCTTGGCTGACTTCCCTTCCTCTCCCAACTTAGGTTTCAATTTCTCTGTCTGGCTTTCAAATCTCTCCATGACTCCCCCCCTTACCTCTCCTTGCTCATCTCATTGTACACTCCATCCCGCTCTCTTTGCTCCGCTGATCTCTTCTTACTCACTGTACCCCCTTTGCCATTTGCCTTTTCACGCTTCTGTTCCTTTCAGCTCTTGCCCCCCCTGCACTGGAACTCCTTACCTCTCTCTATCCGATCCATCCCCACCTACTCCTCCTTCCGCACTGCCTCGAAAGCCCTCCTTCTTCACTTCCCCCATGACTTTCCTTCTTTCCTCTCTCCAGCCTTCTCCCCTGTCCCCCATCCCCTTCATACCTCCCTCTTCCCCCCCTTTTCACACCCTCTGGAATTTAAATCAGACGACTGAGGTTTTGTTCCCCTTCCCTGGCTACCCCCCTCCCTTCCTCCTCACCCTTCCCTCGCCTCCTCCATCTAAGGAAACTGTTCTACGTATTGTTACACTGGTTTGTATCATGATTGTAAATATGCTTCTCCCATTATTGTACCTTGTTGTTATATTGTAAAGCGCTTTGGATTAAAGCGCTATATAAACCTAATAAACATAACAATACCAGATACCAACTAATCTTCCAACCTCCTGCCCTGAGCATCACCACATCCCTTCACACCACCGCTTGACTAATCTTTTTAAGCACTTTATATGCATACATGAGCCCAAATGGGTCACCACAAAACTCCCCTCTCATAACAAACATCCCCCTTCTAGGGTGCGTCATGGCCGGTCTCACCAGACACCATGCCAAAATTAAAAAAAAACATTCCTACGAACAGAGCTGTTATTTCCTATCATGAGCACCACAGCAACGCCATCTCCTCCTTGTAAACTGAACTCACACTCAAACATCTCCAGTCCAAAATATTAAGTACATGTCCTCAAGAGCCAAGACGCCACGAAAATGGAAGAAGTCTTGCTGGACAGGACGCAGTGGCAACCGTAACAAAGCGCAGTCCTTGTGATCAGAGGGCAAAGTGAAACGTGTTTTGCTGCAAAAACACGACTGGACAGGTCATCCAAGACACAACAAAGCAGCAACAGCAGAAATGAAAAAAATATTCAAAACTTTCAAACCATAATACGACACACCTAGACCATGAAAAAACATTAGAAAAGTATTCTAAGCTTATGTGGCTGTCCTTCTGTATTTTGCTCATACTTTTGTAAAGGGATGAACTTGTGTGACATTTTCAACTTTTCCAAGCCTTTTTCACTGATCATAGGGTTCGTAGCGCTATATAAGTAATTATTATTATTATTATTATTATTATTATTATTATTATAGACTCTGAATTTTTGAACATAGGTTTTATAATTTGGTAAGTCCGATTCCTTGAATTTTCAGTGTCCAGTGCACGCTCTGCTGCTTTTATGATGCACTTTTAGCTTTCACCCACTGTCTGAGACAGTCTCTCCTCCAGAGCCCAAAAAAGAACCTCAGGAAGATGATCGTGGTATGTCCCTTGGGGTCTATTTATTCCAATGCCGTTTAATAATAATTACTTACAATGTTTGATTTGTAAAGATGCAGTTTTTGGCGTTGTGCCACCATAAAGATAGGCAGTGTCTTTAGCACAAGAGACTTGAACCTCCCCTGTACCGGGCGTTCTGAAGGGATTTTGAGGCCCGGGATACACACACATTTGGGGCCCCACCTGAAGCCAAAGGAATGAAGCGTCAAATAACCTCCCCCTTTTGTCACATCACAGTCACAGCCCATGTCTTGATGTGCTGCCCCGCCAGTTATCAGAATAAGCAGCAAGGCTACTCACTTCACATCTCCTTATCTCCTTCATCAGAATAATAAACACGTGGCATTTAAAGAGCAACTTAACAATCCAATACAAGAGGGCCTCATTACGAGTTTGGTGGAATTCCTGAGGTAAATCTGTTGGAATACCGCCAAACAGGATTACTGTTACTGCCATTTGGTCCTGCAGATTTACTGCGGGATTGCAAATGGTGGTAGGTGGTGCAAGACCCTGTTTTCTGGAGTCCATGGTGGTAGGGAGGTCAATTTAACTCCAACTTTTGGTTTATAGGTAAACCTCCCCCCCCCTACCACACACTCAGAGTTTGGTGGTGCAATTATGCGGTGGTAATGCAGTGTTAGCAGAATTACTGCCACGTTACTGCCATTTTTTATTGCATCGCCGACCATGAGGCCCAAGTTGTGTTCTGGCCAAGGGACAGGTCACATTTTACCAAAGCAGCCACAGGGAAGGTATACAGGCTGCAGTGTAGATGCAGGAGACAGATTAGTAGCCCTATGAAAAAGATCCACTTTCCCAAGCAGAAACACAGGACTCAGATATGCAGCCTTGCAGACTGTGCATGCGCTCAAGCTTGGATGCAAGGATCAATTGGGATCCGAGAAGAGACACAGGACTCAGATATGCAGCCTTGCAGACTGTGCATGTGCTCAAGCTTGGATCAAGGACCAATTGGAATCGGAGCATAGACACAATACTCAGATTAGCAGCATTGAATAATGTGCATGTGCTCAAGCTTCGATACAAGGATCAATTGGGATCTGAGCATAGACAGAGGACTCAGATTAGCAGCCTTGCAGAAAGTGCATGCGCTCAAGCTTGAATGCAAGGATCACTTGGAACCATGAGGCAGCTATTTTTGAAGTGTGCACCCTGAGAACTAAATCACTCTTATGGGCTGGCAATCTTGAAATATTTAGGGTCTAGGAATTTAGACATGTTAGGCATTATGCATTAAACAAGTTGCTCAGGGTCAAGCATCATGGTTTCATATTTTCACTGGGATGTGAGCCCAGGATCTGAACCCAGTCTGCACTTTCAGCATTTGACCACAATGTAGTGCAATTAATCATGAATGTTTGACATTAACATCTAAACCAATACTCTGTGTTGTGGACCTGCCTTGGAAAGTAAATACATCACATAATAAGCCAACATGACAATATATATATATATATATATATTTTAATCCTTATAAAAACATGTCATGCACAAGAAGAATGATTCAACTGTAGCTTTATTTTCTCCATCCTCAAGGGAAGCATGCACGTACCAGATACTAATTGATGCGAGTTTGAAAAATTGTATCTGGATGTTACTACTGTATTTCAAATCTCTAAAGACTACCAACAAAAAAACAACTGTGTTTGATGAACTCCTGACTATAGTTCTTGCTTGACAGAGGTGCAGATTGTTATTTGTGATGTGAAGAACATTTTAATTTGCATACAACTATCAAAGCATTATTTGGGTCAAATAAGCAGATAAATACAACTAAAAAGTAAACTCACAAGTAACATATCTCAGCTCTCTCCCATCTAGGGTCACTTCCATTTAAATAGTCTGTATGAAAAGAGAGGCCACAGGCTAAACAGTGCTGCCAGGACGGCAGAAGGATAAACCCATCAAAGAATACAGCATGAGGTGATTTGTCCCAGGACCACATTATCATCAAGTGGTACATTGGATATCAGCCTGGACACTTTGGCTCCAAAGTATCAAACCTGGCTGCCTTATCACCTCTCTGACTCATGCTCTATGCTCTTGATTGGTGATGGCTGTCCAGTTTTTAGAACCCAATTCTAGAGCTGCACCAGGCTGATGCTATGTTACTTTGTAAACCTTGTGCTTTCTAGTGCTGGTGTGTTGTTTTGTAGCACAGCAGGTTATACCATCACCAAAGTGTTTGTTATCCTCAGAAAGAGGAATGGCTGAGTCTGCCTTGCTGGTATTTGGACCTGCGATTTGGCATTTGCACAGATCTCTCCAATGTGTTAACAGACTGAGCTATCTTCTAAGCAATCCAGCCACTCAAGCGTACCAATATATATTTTAACGTTGGTTCTTGCATATAATTAATATATTCCCTAAAGAAAGGTGAAAATGCTACCGGAGTTGTGCCACAATAAACACACAAACTCAACGTGAACATAGCAGAATTATAGGAGTAATTCCTGAGCTCTAACCTTTGTTTCAAAGAGCAGCCTGGCATCAGGCTCAGAGCCCTTGAGTCCACCTGCGAAGCCCTACCTTAGTCTGAGAACTGGTCACTTACCTTAGAAAGACTAATCATTGTGAATGCATTATCTATACAGTTTTCATTCAATATTCAATATCAATTATTATTCAATTACCTCCCAAGTTTAAAAGAAATATCGCAACAGCTTACTATATGAACATGCTTAGTCAGGATAGATGAGCAGTTCTATTCGGCAAGAGCAGAGGGCGTTCAGGGCTGGGCAAGAAGAAGATATACACTCTGAGGCAGAAGCAGAGAAGCATAGCTTAGACAAGGTGGATAGTCAGCCCCATATGAGGATGATGGCTGCAGGACTCATGGTGCCCAAGGCTTGCTCTCAGCTTTCCCTTCCTCGCTGATCAGGTTATATTAAGAGAGCTGCATCATTACACCCCTAAGGGTTCATTAATACTTCATCCCTGGAGATGAAAGTGACATGCCTTGGCTAATTACAGACTCGTTTCTTTGCCTGCAAGGGTGTAACTCGCTTGATTAAAGGCTGTGCTGATTCCTGGTCACAATTATCAGCAAATGACCTTCTCATTATAAAGTCTAAGTATAACGTGGGAGAGTGCTACCCAAGAGTAACAATACTCTAAGCTCTGTAATTACAGGGGTTACTGCTACCCAATGTAATGATAATCAATTCAACCACCTCGGAAGTGTGACCTGCTGAGTTGACCCTTTAGCATGATATGATATGATATAACATGACACTTATAATGTGCCTATACACAGGTGTTTCAAGGCACAACGAGGCAAGGGAGGGGGAACAGAGGGAAGGTAGAGACAGCGATCCTACTAGGCCAGGTGTCATTCTGACCGTGCAAGTGCAGGGGAAGGGGGAAGAGGAAAAGTGCAGAGTGTGAGGGGGTGGGTATAGTGCAGTACTTGGGATAATAGAATAAATAAAACAATATGAGAAGTAGGGTCATCTGGTGGCAAGTGCAAGGGTAAGTGTGATAGGTGTCAAATACTGGTGGGGGACTGTAGGGATACAGAAAACAGGCCCAAGTGCGGGGATTGCCAGGGGGACAGTGCAGGTGTGTAACTGGCGGGGGAGGGGACCTGGGCCCAAGATCAGAGGGTAGCCAGGTAACCAGTACAGTTCAGCCAGGAATTCAGCAGGGAAGAGGAGGAGAGAAAGCGGAAGCAAAGAGGAAGGTTTTGAGGTGCTTCCGGAACCGGAGATGGCTCTCCTCATGTTTCAGGGAGGCAGGGAGGCTGTTCCAGAGCGAGGCCCCAGTCAAATAAAGAGATCTACCACCAACTTGTTGCTTGGAGAAGTGACTGACCCTGAGGGAGCTGGCGGTGGATGAGGGAAGAGCTCGAGAAGGAATATATTTAGGAAGAGAGAGTTGAAGGTATTGAGTCCCCAAGCCCCAGAAGGCATTGTGGACAATGCAGAGGGTTTTGAACGTAATCCTCGCAGCCACTGGGAGCCAGTGAAGAGATTTAAGTCCTGGAGAGATACGATCCCTGGGCTTGAGGTCAAGGACAAGTCTCGCAGTCCTGTTCTGGAAGAGTTGCAGCGGGCGGAGAGTAGAATTTAGAAAGAGGCTGTTGCAATAGTCCAGCCTAGAGAGAACCAGAGCTCTGGGGAAAGTGAGCTTCTGGTGGAAGGAGAGGAAAGGAAGAACACCTCTGAAGAGGTGCAGCTGGTAGTGTGACTTCTTAGAGACATCAGAGATGTGAGGAGAGAAGGAGAGTGTCGAGTCGAAGATGACGCCAAGGTTTTTTGCCTCACAGGTGAGAGCAGGAATAGGGCCAAGAGAGGCCGGCCAGAGAGTTACAGGAAAGGAGGGAGCGGGTGTTGCGATGATGAGAATCTCATTCTTACTGTAATTAAGGCAGAGATCATTGGCGGCACACCACTCCTGGATAGCAGACAGACAGTGGAGCAGGATGGCATAGTTGAATGTGTCAAAGGCAGAAGAGAGATCAAGTAAGATGAGGACACAGGGGGTGTTGGAATCAAGGTTTGAGAGCAGGTCTTCACGGATGTTCAGGAGAGCAGTCTCCATACTTCTGGCAGCTCTGATGCCAGACTGATGGTTATGAAGAAAACCGACAGATTCAGTGTGAAGATTAAGCTGGGAGATGGCCAGCTTTTCCAGGAGTCTGCCCAGGAAGGTAGTGATGGAGATTGGATGATAGTAGCTGGGCAGGACAGGTTGGCAGAGGGTTTCTTGAGAATAGGGATCACAAGGGAGTGCTTGAGGGGGGATGGGAAGGCTCCAGTGGCGAAGAGTGGTTGCAGAAGTCGGCCAGAGCAGGAGCCAGGGAGTCAATGTGGTCCTTGATGTTTTTGGAGGAACAGGGATGAACCTGTTTTGATGATACTTTCATAAATCTGACTTGTCTAGAAACCTTGTCTGGGGAGAACAGGGAAAAGGCAGAGAAGGAAGGATTAGAGGTGGCCAAAGAAGGGCCAGATGAAGAGCAGGGAGTAGAAGGGGAGGGGGAGAGGAAGAGAGAGAGGACAGGATATCCTAAATATAGAGATGAAATGAGAAGCCAGAGCCGTGCAGAGGGCCTGGAAAGGGACAGGAGAGGTAGAGACTGTAGCGGGATTGGCCAGTTTCTTGCAGATTTTAAAGAGTTTGGCCGAGTGGTAACATGCCGCAGAGACACAGACTTGGATGTGAGCTCTCTTCTTGGTGCGGACTGAGAGACGGTATTGCCTTTGGAGCAGCCGGCAGGCAAGTTTGTCAGAGGATGTACCAGAAGCATGCCATTTCTGCTCAGCGGCCCTGCTCTTTCGTTTGAGGGTGACATGGTCTGAGTCGTACCAGGAGTTGCACTTGGCTTTGGCATTCATGCGGATCTTCATGACAGGGGCAAGAACATCGAGAGTATCAGATATAGCAGAGTGGAGCATGGAAAGCGCTGTGTCAGGGTGTCAGTCTGCCAAAGGATGAGGGGGGGTTAGAACGTGGAGGCGAAAGCCTCAACTGACACAAGTTTCATGGGTCAGATAACCGAGAAGGTGGGTGGCAGTGCTGGAATTGGCTTAGCCAGGGGGAAAGAGAGAGTGAGCTGGGAGGAAAGGAGAACGTGATCACTCCAGGAGAGAGGAGTTTGTGGAAGCAGGGGCATGACGATCTCTTTGTTGTCTAAGATTATATTCGGGGGGGAATATTTTCTGCACATGAGGTTGGTTTCATGGATGCCTATAGCTTTACCATATCCTTTGTGGTGGTAGGGAGAAATTCAAAGCCTTCCTGGTTGCTCTGTAACTTATTCGGGGTAGGTGTGCCTAGCTGGACTTGTGATATGGCATGCGATGATTGTATCATTTCTCTAGCTTTCTTTATTTTATTAGTGGAAGCCTCCTGTACCCTTTCTGCAAAGGCAGAAAGGGTGGAGTTAGGGTCTTATGCTTCTCCATTGATTTCAGGATTTCGAACAACTTACTTGTCGAGTTGGTGGCCAACGAAATCTGGTCATTGAAAAAACATTTTTTTGCTTCGATGATACATTTTTTGTATAGTGCTTCTCTCTGCCCTTCCAATTATCCTTGCTTGACTGAGAGGGTTTTTTCATACATATGTCCTCTCTTCTCCGCTTTTCTCCTCTTTTCTCTTTTCAGCTCAACTAGCTCAGTGTCAAACCACGTTTGGTGGTTTTTATTTGCCCTAACTAGCTTGTTCCTGGTGGGTGTCAACCAATCAACTAATTATTGGACATCTAAGTTGGATTTGTGGATAATTTCTTCGCTTATATCATTCTCTGCGCTTTCCTTCGAGATAATGTTGAGACACTGCTCTAATTGTGCTGTTGTGATTTTCTTATAATTTATATTCTGTATTTTTTTATGTTTGTAACTATTTTTCATTTGAAGGTCTTTAATGAGTAATGAGAAGGACACTTTGAAATGGTCTTTCCATATATAAGGGGTGGTCTTTTCCATTTGGGCCTCAAGGTTACATATAATTACCCAGGCTAGTTGATTCTCATTTGGTGTGGTAGGTTCTGTGTTGACTACCCTGAAATCAATATTATTCAGTGCTTTTTCGAGGTTGATTGCCTCTTCATCCTTGGGATTTCCCCTTCATATATTTAGGTCTCCCAGCACCAAAGTCGCTGTATTCGTACCTTTGAGATTAGTAAGCTGCAGTGTGATTACTTCATTGAAATCCATCGAAAGTGAGGGGGTTCTGTAGGTCTGTAGACCACTATCATGTTAATGCAAATGTTGTTGGTCGGGGTGTGTTTAAGATGAAGTACTTCACACCCCTGGCAGGTTGTTATGGAACGGAACATAGGGATTGAGTCCCTAACTATGACAGCCACACCTCCCCCATCCCTGTCTCCCTATTCTTGTGGAAGACAGTGTAAACCTCCAGTACTGCCTTATCAATTGTCGGGCTGCTGGGGTCTTGGAGCCATGTTTCGGTCAGACATACTGTGTCTAAATCACCCTCTATGATGAGGTTGTGTATACATTGTGCATGCTTATTCATAGATCTAGTGTTTAATAAACATACTTTGATTGCAAAGTAAGGGTGCCCAGAAGTCAGGATTATTTTTAAATAAATCTATGGGTACCAATAGCGGCTCTGGTCTTTTGTGGGTTTTAGTGCTAACTTTATCTTTAATAGAGCAACTGTTGAAAACTGCATAGGAAAATAAGCAGTGTCAAAGGTTAAAAAGGCAATTCAGAAGTTGAGAAAACACTCATCATCCAAGGAGGTGGGTGCACCCATTCAATATTTGGTGGCCCCCAGTTCCTGGGGATGGCCACATTGAAACGTTCTCTGGCATTATCGAAAGCTTCAGTCATGGATTGGAACCCCAGCTAGGAATCTTGATACCATTCGAGCATCCGGCCATATCCGGTCCACCTCTGCAGCCCAGGCTCTTCCAAGCCGGGCAGAAATCATGACCAGGATTGCGGGCAGATTTTGGAGGAAAATCTGTGTCATGTTCATTCCCTTATGGACAAAAGACTACCTTATGACTCGCTGGGAACATCTCTGGGGAACAGCGGGATGTGCCACACTAAAGCTGTACACATATGCACTGTAAAATGTCACCGATAAGCGGAGCAGAGAGAACGAACTGTGCAAGGCTTCTTGCACATTTAGAGACTGGGACATGCTAGATGTTGTGAGGTTTCTTGCACATGGTAGAGACTGGGACATGCTAGATTGTTTGAGGATTCTTGCACATGGTAGAGACTGGGACATGCTAGATTGTGTGAGGTTTCTTGCATATGTTAGAGACTGCTGTTGGGACCTCCTAAACTTGAGAGGCTTGAGGCCCCTGAGTTGCTCATAACACAATAAGGTCCTAACCAACGTGTTTGAAATCCTATTGTGCTGAGAAGTTATAGTGCAAAGTTAAGCAAAGGATGCAATGCAACATTCTTAAACAGGTTGCACAACTTGGTGTCCAGCTGTTTCCTTCACAAAGTGTAAATGGGGAAAAGTACACCACATTTACCTTAGGTAGCATGGGCCAATTGCATGTTATCTTTTACCAGTGATGCAGGCGGACATTGGAAACTTCCAAAAAACATGGCAGAGATAATGTGTTAAGTATAAAAATAGGTATTGTCCAAACAAGCTTCTATAAAAATACAGTAAACAAAAGATATATAAAAACACACATTGAAATCCAACCCCATTATGGGAAAGCATACAGCTAACACAAGCTGCATAGTTATTCCAACTGAATATTGTGGGAAATGTATTTCAGGAGGGAAAAATAGGCACATGACCCATCATAAGAGTTAAAGTTACGGTCAAGAGGTTTGGTGTCTAGGATTTCTAGGAATAATACAAAGGCCACAGGTTTCACATCTCAGTTCATTGTAGTATTCTCAACTACATCTAGTAGGTCTTGTAGGGGCCTTGTACATGTTTGAAATGTGGTTCAAATGTAGGGAAGAGGAAGTTTTGGGTAACATATCTTGAACTTGGCGAGTGGCTCAAAGGTGCACGATTGCAGCTTGCCCTGCTTCAACCCACTGCGGATCAACTGGGTTTATCAGATAGCTGGACAAGGACAGCAGTAGCTCAAACCTAAGAAGGAAGTCCTGTAACTCAAGGGGCTGCCATGTGGCTTGACAGGCTCAAATGAACCATCAACCAACCAATTGACTATCACAGAACGATGGGGGAGGACCCAGTGAGGAGGATGCAGCTGTTGTCCACAGACTAGAAGAAGACACAAAGTGGATATAGGATTAACAATACTGTGTCAACACGAAAACTCTGACTAATTGTAATACAACAATGGTTGTTTATGCAATATGGTGTCCTTGTAAAAACGATATACCGGGAAGACTGAGCAGAAATGAAAAACTTGCATTTGCAAGCATAAAAGTTGTAAAGAAATCAAATCTTAACATCTCCACTAGTTGGACATTTTGTAATAGCTGAACATAAATGTGAGGAATTGAGAGGGACTGTATTAGCTCAAATGGCCCCCAGTATCAATAAAGATTACGATAAATAAAAAACAGTCTGAGAAAGAACTCTGCTTAATTTATGTAACTAAAGGTTATGAGACAGGTTTAAATGAGTGCATTGAATGGCACAATATAATTACACAACTGATCCAGATGTACACACGCCACCTTGTGGAATTGGTTACAATAGAAGACTTTGAAGGTTGTAGTGTGCTTTGGAATGCTTCTCCATAAATCGGCCTTTGAGCATGATTGTGGATAATAGTGAGTCAGATGAGGACTGACTGCAAAACAGTTTGATTTGGAGTCAAACTCTGCACGTGATTCTCTAATTTATGGTCACATAACGTGAATGATTAGTGCCCTTCGTTCTTTTTGCCTAGAGTGCTTCTGAGACATTTACTGAAATGTTATCAACACATAAAGTGGTTTGTGTTGAACACGCAAAACACACTACGATGGCCCCGTATCGGAAGAGTACAGGCGCGATGACATGCTGCTTCATGTGCCAATTCCTCACATGTTTCCGCGTCTGTGTATGAATGGACCTTTCTACTATGGGACTGGTTTCGGAGAGGAAAACTGTGCGTAGACGCGATTAAGCAATGCCGGAAGAGAGCTCATAAGTGAGAGTGTATGAATCGCACAAATGGACTGTCAGCGAGTAGATACGCGATTGAAGTATAGTGGAGATAACACTGATCGAGTTGCATCTATTTTAATTGCTGTAGATACGCATGAATAAAACACTTATGCCGGAATTGTCTTCTCAGTACTATAAACAGTGTAGTGCTGTCTGGAAATAGCCTTGAGCTTCTCTTTGTCTGTACACATCACTCTTTTCAAAATAAGGAAGTACAGGTAGCTGGGATGCTGCAGTTTATTAACAGCGCCAATGTCTTAACCTAATTATTATGGGTATATAAAGTGTAACGCATAGATGTATGTGTTCACATGGATGTACGTGTTGAGAAAACAATCTGCGTATCTGATGCTGCAACACCACAAGTATATTTGTTTATGGCACAGGAGTTGCTGAAAATACAGTGATGTTGCACAATATTTGAGGTTTATGAACATGAAAATGTATCACTATTTGAAGATATTGGAAAGAAGTACAGAGAGAATTGAGTTTGCTCACTTGTTCAATGTGTCATTGAGTTAACGTTGACGTGCCGGCTAGTAGTGAAGTTCCATTGTTGTAAATCCCCTGAAGAAGTTCTGAAAGTGTGTTGAGTCAACCTTACGAAATGAAACATGTTGGGTCAAGTAGCAATTACATGATTGTCGTTGGTATCAATGAGGGCATTATAAGGACTTTAGGTCAATATTTGATAACCAGGATCACTGTCTAAATATGATGATACTGTAAAAGATGACGGTTGGGCACACTGTGGATCTACATTGAATGTGGACACAATTGTATGTGATTTTCTAGTTGGTGATAACACTACTGTTTAGCTGTGTGAATTTCGATTAACTTGAAAAGTAAAAGAATTGATATTGATATTGATATTGATATTTTATTTCTATCACACTCATACACAGGTGTTTCAGAGCGCGACAAGGCAAGGGAAGGGGAACAGAGGAGAAACAAAAACAACGATCTTACTAGGCCCAGTGACATTGAGAATGTGCAAGTGCATGGTAGAGGGGGAGAGGGAAAATTGCATGGAAGGGGGAACAAAAGGAGAGTGCGGAGCAAGGAGGAAAAAAACATAAATAATAATTAATAAATTAATAAATAAAAAGGCAACAAACAGAGGGAGTGCAGCCAGCAAGTGCAGTGCTGGGTTTAAGGCAGTAGGCTGGGTAGGTCTGATAAGTGCAGGAAGAACAAAACAAAGGGGTGGGGGTTTTATGGGTACAGATACAGACCCCAGTGCAAGGGGTGGCCCGGAGGCAGTGCATGTGAGTGGCAAGAGGAGCAGGTACCTGGGCCCAGAGGAAAGAGGGTGGCCAGGTGCATGGTGCCGAGGGAGTGTCCAGTCAGCAGGGGAGAAGGGGGGCAAAGGCAGAAGCAAAGAGGAAGGTCTTGAGGTGCTTCCGGAACCGGTGATGGTTCTCCTCAAGTTTTAGAATGGCAGGGAGGCTGTTCCAGAGGGAGGCCCCAGCCGAAGACATAGATCTACCCCCAGCTCATTTCTTTGAGAAACGACTGACCCTGAGGGAGTTAGAGGTAGAGGAGCGGAGTGCTCGAGATTGGAGGTATTTGCGGAGGGATAGCTGAAGGTATGATGGACCCAGGCCCCAGAGAGCCTAGTGGACAATGCAGAGGGTTTTGAATTTAATCCTTGCATCCACTGGGAGCCAATGGAGCGATTTCAGAGCTGGAGAGATACGATCCCAAGGCTTGAGGCCAAGGACAAGTCTTGCAGTCCTGTTCTGGATAAGTTGCAAAGGGTGGAGAGTGGAGGTAGGTAGGTTATGAAAGAGGCTGTTGCAATAGTCCAACTTAGAGAGAACCAGAGCTTGGGAGACAGTGAGCTTCTGGGGGCATGAGAGGAAAGGAAGAGTACCTCTGAGGAGGTGCAGTAGGAAGTTTGACTTTTTTGGTACATCAGCGATGTGGGCGGAGAAGGAGAGTGTGGAATCAAAGGTGACACCAAGGTTCTTGGCCTCACAGGTAGGGATAGGAGGATGTGTTTATGGTTCTTATGCACAAGTCCCTTTATGAGGTGCACATGGCACTTTAATCTTTTTAACAATGTGTCTTTTCATAAAAAAACAAATTAATGAATGAATGAATGAATACAATTATTTTAACATGTTGAACTACAGAGTACACATGTAGTTGTTTTGCCTCTCTCATGTTTATATGATAGAAACTGGCACTTCATGAGAACAGGCCATAAGAAATTATATATGCCTCCATGGTGATAATCATATTCAATATTTGCCTGTCATAGACATTATTGACAGGGTGTCTATTCAGTTTGTTTGTTTGTTGTATGTTCTACCAGGGATGATCCTCCCTTGCAAACCCTGGTGTCCCCCATAATATGGAGTGTAGCTGAACTGGTGACACGTGTTTATCTCTCCTCAGTTTTCACTTTCCTTTGGTCACCGGTGGGACATGCATTTAGTATTCAATCAGTAGCTTTGCAGAGATACCTATGAGTGTGCCTGACTGCCAGGCCATTTGCAGGGCACTCAGCTATTAATGACAATGTAACGCCTTGCTTAATTGGTCTATATCTGCATAGCATTCAGTGTTAGCCTATCAAGTTGGCAACATAATGTGGGTGGGGTAATCTTCTACATATCCCACAATCCATTAGAGCAACGTGGGTCACAACATAAAATAATTTCCACAATATAATGTGGAGCCACTGTTAATTGCAAAGAAAGACTACTCCAACAAAAGACTTTGTGCCCCCTTCCACATAAAAAGCAACACAATATGCCACACAGCATATCTTCTCTTTCTAGCTGCTCAGCCTGAATCCTTGGTACTCAGGTTTGGTTTGTTTGACTCCAGCATCTGTGGCCACTGTTCATGAAGCCAAATATCAGCCTGTTCCAAACTCCCGCCCACTCTCTATTATGAGCCATGCATATCCCACACCAATTGGCAATGTTTAGTTAATGACAAAAGGGATTTCATATAACTCAAGTTGGAAAGCCATCCAGATTGGTACTTAGAGACATACTCAGAAAAATAGCTTATAGAGTGAAATGAGTCACAACATTATTTGGGCGGATTATTTAAAAAATGCTGCATAAAAAGTAACCCAATGAATTGACCTGTTTTAAGGACAGAGATCGCATAATAATAATAGTCAGCTGCATCTGCAGCAGTACTTCACAGTTTCTACATCATAGTAAACTGCAACTAAAGAAAGATTTGTTTGTTGAAGATAACTGTGGAATAATAATCCATTTTCAGTGCTAACTTTTCATTTTATATTTTTTGATGGATGTTCTTCACAGTTTGGATTTTCTTGTGTACCAAAGTCTCTGACGGGTCAAAATTGTCTGAATAATTTCAAATTCAGAAGTCAAATTGCATTGAGTAGTCCACAACACAGAGTCCTTTCCCATGGCCCAAATCCCTTTATAGTGTTGCCACCTACGTCATCACATCCGTCAGCTTTACCTAGCTCCGCAGAAAGTCACATAGCATCTTTCTCAGAGAGCTATGAATATTAATGTCAGCTTTGTTCTGAACATTTTAAAAAGTGTTTAATACTGAAGCCATGGCTTCCAAAGCTCATGTCAAGTTGTTCTTCCAGTTTTCCAGAGCCCATTCAAAATCCTCAGAGGGCACATCTGTGAAGAAGTATTTCTTTACATCTTTACACCGACAGGTCAAATTTACAACATCCCCTGGTGACAGGGTCCCTTTCCAGAGAATAACAATGTTTCTCACCAACACACGCGAATAGGGATAATATAATTAGCAACCAGATTATTCCCAAAGTCCAAAGAACACCAACTCCTGACCCGCTTCAGACCGGGCGCGTGCTTCTCCACTAATGCAAAGCTGTGTTGCACATTCCTCCTTGAGACAGCTCTCAGGTGAAACACGTGGATTGTTCGCTACAGAGTGAAGGTGTACACGTGACTGGGATACTTGCTGGCAAAACCTGCTGACATCCGGCTGGAATCCTGATGGAAACGCTGACCCTAGTCGGTCCCTTGTGGTGATTGTTTGGGTGGCCAAGGGGGTCGGGTGCCAGGACCTGCAGAGTAATGCTGTGCAGGGCAGCATAACATCAACACACCCACCTGATTTGGCGGGGGCATCTCACAGTATGAGCATACAACTCCCTGTTCCATTATGGGACTTGCTAGCATGTAGCATGAAAGGTTGTGCTGATCCACAGAATAACGATATCCTGTCAGCACCGGCATATACAGAAAGAGGAGATATGTCACACCATATCAGAGGACATGCAGGAGTTCTGTGTGGAATCTGGTGGCTCAGCTTGAATGCTGGGGTCATCTGCACAATGCAAGGTGTGTGTGAGTGTCAGCAGCCGGTGGAATGTGTGCTGCTCATGCCATACCCTCAATTTGCTATTAGGAAGTTCAAAAACAATTAATCGAGAATGTCTACAAACAGATTTGAACACAGTTTGCCAAATCTCCTCTGCCCTTTTATTGCGTCTCTGGTTTATTTCTCTAGCCTTGATTAGGTGGCAGTGAAAGGCTACCCAAATTCGATCAATTATTACCTGCCTTCTAAAGCCTCCCTGGCCATCCACCGAATGAAGCAGGCAGGGCTCGAGCATTACTCAGCAATGGCAACACTGGCCACACCAATGGTACGCTGGTGTTTTGTAAACAGACACGCTCGACAGGTGACAGCGTGCTGATGGAGGAAGTGCTTTCTGGCACATGCCGCCCAGATAGACAGTTCAGCTGCTGTTCGGACACCCGCTTCTCATGGAGGTGTAAAGTCTCAAAGCATCTGAAGGGTGATGCCAGTAAACAAATTAGAAAATGCTGTGTGCGCTTCCCTTCAGGTAATGGGATGGATAAAGAGCTCCATGTCCTGTTCTGTGCTGACATAAATGTCCTGAAGGATATCACAGAAGTCCTTCATCTGATCAGTTGGAAGTCATCCTGGGGTGGTGGTGTGTGTCAGGGGTGTGGGTGGCAGGGCTTATGAGGCCCAGGCAGGGCTTGCCTTCTCGCCCAAGCTGCACATGCATGCAGCGTATGCATGCAGAAAGGCAGACACCAGGCAGCCCTGTCTGACCCTCATGACCACGTCTCACTGCTGTTGATGTGGCTGAGGGCTGAGGGACCACAGGGGCCCATAGGTCTTGCTACGCCACAGCCCTGTATTTTATTTTTAAATACAGGTGTCACAAAAGAGACAGCAGGGGTAGCGGCTGGGACCATCGGGGTCGTCCCTGATGGCGAATGACATCCCTGGCCACAAAGCACAAACAGGTACCGGAAAGCACATAGCCCTTGCTAGTTACTGCACTTGGACACAGGAGCCACAGTGCTCCACTGACAACACCCCAATATGGCAGGAGCACCCCCTTGCACATACAGTTGTGTAGTGTACATGGCCCCAAAGAGCCATGCAAGGCAATTTGAAGCAAAATGCCCCTGGCCTTTCCTGGTCCACTGGATGGGGGCACTGGCAAACTAAACTGACACCATGTTTCCTTTTCATAGTTTTCGACACCCCAGGAGCCCTCCCACACCTGCAGCAAGCAGCTGAGGGAGCGCTTCGTGTTTCCACTAGACTGTAGCGGCTCCTCATTGATAGGCGAGGGTAATGGGGGGGCCATTATGGACGAGCCATCACAGGCATGCTCAGTTATTTGCCAAAAGTGGGAGAGTCCCTGTATTTTATTTTTATTGGTAATTTATTATGCACCTATACACGTGTGTCTCAAGGCCAACACAGCAAGGGGGGGAAGAGGGGGGTCCTACTAGGCCTCGTGGGATCGTGCAAGTGCAGGTTATTGATAACATGCTTTTAATCGCAGATCCGGGATTCAAACCTGCGTTGCTCAACGTGGTCCTGTTTACAATACCCACGCTCTGCCACAGAGCTATCCTCCATTCACAAGAATTAAGTACACAGAATGTACAAGGCCATGTGACATTTTTGATGGTCTGGTGCCCACTAAGGAGGGGCTACAATCAATTTATTGTAAACATTTCAGAATTATGTAACACAAAATAATTTGACATTAAATGCATACAATACAGAAGAGCTAAACCAATGCAACGTCACTTTGCCACAAATTCCTCAGAACTGATTTAAGAAACAGATGATTGGAAAATAATACTCCAGCATTGAAAAACATACATACAAATTAGACTTCCAATGAAAAACAGATATTATAATATACATGTTCTAATATCATATTATATCATATGAAATTAGTCCAATTCTCCCAAATTGTGCGTGATAAAGAAATTTGAAATGATTAGGTTCTGAAAAAGACCAAACTATAAAACTATAAAAATTGTAAGGAAGGCATGGTATCACAAATGAAGACAGACACAAATGATGCGCAGTTCAAGGATGCTTATCGAACCACAATCAGGTGGTTGAATGTCTATCTATCCCTAAATCTAAGGATGGGAGCAAGCTACGACCATCAAACAATAAATAACACAGTACTAGTGGAGTTTTTGTTAAAATAAAAGGGCCTATACCAAAAAAAACGTTGCCAATCCTTACTTCTAACAATCAATGGGTGTGGATAAATGATGTATGCAAAAGCAACAGTGTTCAAGGAAATGAGGGGCCTTGTTACTGGGATGTCCACGGATGTCCACGGGGCATGAAGAAACACAACATTGGCAACGAGGACGGGCCTGAGTGGGGAGAGAAAATATCAAGATCGCGCTTTTGATAGAGCATTTTCTCTGCGTTCACTAGACGCCGTCACCTGCGCTGCACACGAGGGCCGCCATTTTGAAAAAAAACAGAAGCGCTCCTCACAGGGTGCTTGTGCACCGTTTGGAACAATTTTTGGACACACCACAGCTGGCCCATTTACACATAGATGGCTGTGGTTTCATGTGCAGTTGTGCACATGTGTGAACTGTACATCACATTCAACCTAAGGAAGTGATTGAAGGAATTCACCTCACCCCCACTATAGTGGGCCTACAAGACATTGTACCCTCTTCAGGGGTCATTTTCTGGTGCCATCGCCCCAGAGCAGAATATTGTTGGGTGAGCCTGCCTCGCACCGGACAGGTGCGGACAACTACGCTTTTGGTGCTGACTTGTGGCCTCTGTAAAGGTGACAGATGCCTGTGCTATCTGCAGCCATGGGAGATCTAGACAACGTCGTAGCACAGGTTCCACCCATTCAGAGACAACAAGGTACGTTGGCACCCATGCCCGAGTTCGACATGTCTGGTCCACTGTCGAAACTAGGACCCAAATGGATTTTGTGGGTCAAAAAGTTAGAAATGTACTTTAGGGCCACCGGAGAGACCGAGGACAATGCTAAGGTAGCAACCCTATTGTATGCTGTCGGATCCTAAGTCCATCGCATATTTGAATCACTGAACTCTCCAGCAGTCACATACCTAGAAGTCAAAACTGCCTTCAAGGAACATTTCTTGCCTCTGGTCAACTAGTACTTTGACAGGTTTGTGATGTGTAGCGAGAGAGAGTTGGGGGATGAAATGCTTGATCAGTACTGCGGGAGGCTACAACAACTGGCCAGCACGTGTCAGTGGGAGAGAAGAGGGGATGGTGCGCAACAAACTCCTCCAGTGATGTAGTTCTGGGAAGCACAGGCACCAGGTGCTCCGAGAACCAGGGCTAACGCTAACGCAGATACTGGATGGACTGGGCATATGAACTGGCGGAGAGCAGAGGAACTAAGATGAACACAGCAATCCATCCAGGAAAAGGAGAGGAGACCTACGCCATTGGGTGCCCTGCAGCGAACATGCCCCAAAGACTGCGATGGGCCCAAAGGAAACCAAACTCATCCCAGAAGTCCAACCAGTCCCAACTATGTCAGTATTGCAGGTACGACCTTCCGCACGCCAATGACTGCCCGCCAAAATCAAGGTTGTGCCGGCGCTGTGGCATGGCAGGACATTATGCAAGGGTATGCAGAGCAGCCAAACCAGTAGCCATCTCACAAGGGCCAGCCAGGGCCAGTAGAAGTGGCCCGCGAAAACAAAAGAGTGTGGCCACCATAGAACAAGGAATGCAAGATCTTGAAATAGCCGAGGAAGAAGAGGAGGAGGAAGAGGTTTTCTTCATCTCGAACATTGACTGTGGCTCTAGAGAATGATGACACCCCACATGCATGGTAAAAATCGGTGAAACACCCACCCCAGTGCTGATAGACAGGGGAGCATCCGTGTGCGTAATGGCCGCGAGATATTATGAGGTACAGCCAGGTCCACCAGTGCTCAAGGAAACCAAGGCCAGGATATATTCCTTTGGGGGAAGTCAACCTCTCCCCCTGCAAGGGTGTTCACCACGTCTGTCACCCACGGCCAACAATCCATCAAGGCCAGATGTTTCATGACTGAGGTCAGTCCACACTCCCTGCTGAGCTGTACAGCATCTAAAGCCTTGAATATAGTAAACTTCGTAATGTCAGTATATCTATCTGAACGGTATGCTGATCGGTTCAAAGGAGTAGGTAAACTGCAGACGGGAACCCATCCATTTGCACCTTGATGAGTCGGTAAGACCAACCGAGTTGAAACACAGCCGGATCCCATTTCACATATGGACACAGGTGGAACAAGAACTGCAAAATCTCGTTGATATGGACATCATAGAGACAGTGGAGGGCCCCACCCCGTGGGTGTCTCCGATAGTCGTGGCATCCAAACCCAAACAACCCGGGGCAGTGCACACCAGTGTGGACATGCGGCTGCCAAACATGGCCATCAAGCGGGAACA
This sequence comes from Ambystoma mexicanum, assembly GCF_040938575.1. Taxonomy (NCBI): domain Eukaryota; kingdom Metazoa; phylum Chordata; class Amphibia; order Caudata; family Ambystomatidae; genus Ambystoma; species Ambystoma mexicanum. Next base: position 71,148,783 of record NC_090925.1, read on the forward strand.
TCATCTGACGCTGACACTCGACGATGTGGTGGAAGAGTTCCAGGGAGTGAAGATATTTTCAAAACTAGACCTCTGCTCGGGGTACCACCAGCTCAAGCTGCACCCCGACTTCTGATACATTACCACCTTGGCGGGTGTCAAAGGTGTGCTCAGTCTCAGTGATGACATTTTTGTGCACACGTCCTCTGAGGCGTGAAGAGACTAGAGAAGACACTGGAGAGGAGCCGGGACCTGTGGCTAAACCTCCATCAAGAGAAATGCATATTTTTCAAGGACAGAATCAAGTTCTTTGGCTTTGTGTTTCATGCAGGAGGCATATCACCTGACCCAGAAAAAGTAAAAGACATCCAGGAAGCTGCCCCCCCCCGAGACACCATTCGATGTGCAAAGCTTTTTGGGGATGGTAAATTATTGTGGAAGATTTGTCAGAGATCTAGCTTCCCTCTCAGAACCGCTTCGGGCCCTCACAAGGAACGACGCCAGGTGGGAGTGGTCAGCCCGGGAGCAAAAGGCATTTGACACCATTAAGGCAGCACTGACAGGAGAAGAGACCATGTCTTTCTTTGACCCCAAGAAGGAATCAGAATTGGTTGTCGATGCTAGCCAGTGGGGCTTGGAGCAGTGCTGTTGCAACCGGACATGCAGGGGCAGAGGCGACCCAATGCATATGCCAGCAAAGCCCTGACTGACACAGAGAAAAGACATTCACAAATTAAGAGGGAGGCTCTATCCATCCTGTGTGGCTGCAAACATTTCCGTATATATATCCTTGGAAAGCTGGTGTCAGTTATTACGGATCACAAGCCCCTGATCCCCATCATGACAGGGGCATCCTCTAAGCCTCCCCCACGGATTGAAAGATGGATGTTATCCCTAATGGAGTACAGAATGAAGCTCCACTACCGACCTGGCACAAATAACCCGGTGGATTACCTTTCTCGTCACCCCGAAGCCAGCCACTTGCATGAGGGGCTGGTAGGAGAAGTCTGTGCTGAAGTGGTCTGACATGTGGTGGAGGATGCCATGCCAATACCGCTAACCCTGATTGAGCTGGCAGAAGCATCCAAGTGTTTTCAACTTATCCGCACTGCCATGGCCAATGGGGACTGGAAGCGGGCACTGGCAAACATCTGCCAATGCAGTCCTCTCGAATTTGCTCGCATCCAGTGCTTGCAAAATAGCCACTTTTCACCACCCATGAAGCCTCACATACTGCCTTTCCGAGTAATTCGCCACCCATTCCTGAGAATGAAAATTCAGAGTTTTCCTACCCTGTAATTAGTAGAATTTTAAATCTACTAGATCTACCAGAGAAGGAGCATGTGTTAACTCATCTCGAAATCAGACACTTAAAACGCACTTCTTTAGATATACTCTCCAAGGTTAACAAATTGGAAGGATATATGTGTAGAAAGGCATCTGTTTATGCACCTAAAAATGCAAAGGAGGTTTTACTACCTGCAACATCTTTTATAACCCAAGGCTCACAAACCAATGACTTTCTGAGAAGTCCCACCCATGTACCATTGAATTTTTATGCAAAATATGATGTGCAACCCAAGCAATCCTGTGCAGAAGCAGTTAGTACATATTCACATATAGATCTCCCGTCCAAAGATAAAGAATTCTCCAAATTATTACAACATATCGAGGGCATATCTGAAAAAATAGCCAAACTTGAACAGGGGATTTCTGATCTTACTTCTGATGTATCGGTATTCCTTTAGTATAAGAGAAATCAGCATACAGAGGTAGAGAATATGCCACCAAATGACACTCCCCATAGTCCCAGGGCTCTAACAATCATTATAGATCAGGAACAAAGAAATTTGTGGAAACGGAAATGGACCAAGAAGCTGAGATTGACCAAGGGGTCTTAACGGTAGGCTGTATGGTGGTCTTCTCATTGCAGTAAAAAATGATGCAGGCATTAAGATCATAAAATCGTCAGATAGTGCAATGGCTGTAGTTTTAGAGACATATTTCTATTATTTTTTTTCACATGTCCTTGTTATAAATATGTATTGGAACCCGCTACATGACTTCTCTGATACTATAACCAGTATGAATCAATATTTGACTACTACAATGCCAAAATATAGTGGGCTGCATGTAGAGGTTGCAGGTGATCTAAATGCAGAGATAAAATATGGGTCAGGTATGTTTAAAACTCTGGGTTCAATTACGACACAGAATAGATATATTAACCAGCTAATTGAAGGGGCCCCTATTGGAGTGCCAAGGAAACTAATACAGGGTCACCTATGGCACAATTGGGGTCTCATGCATGCACATGTTCTATTGAATCCAATTTTTGGTACACATACGTGGTCCGATGGAGTGAGAATGTCATCCATTGATCATATTTTTCTTTCACAGACATTGTTTGGAGCATGTGAAAAGTTTTGCATCGTAGCGACCAATTTAAGTGATCATAAGGTGTTGGTGGTTGGGCTGAAACTGGCATGCAACGCCCCTGAGTGGGGAAGGTTTAATATAAGATTAGAAGTGAATCAAGCTGGGAAACATATCAAATGGCATGACGGGAACGTAGGCAAGCTAAATGTGGCCTTTGTGCTGAACATCAGAAGAATCCAGGGCCAAAAGGCATCAACTATTTTCAACTGCCACTTTTCCCAAAAATATAAAAAGTCACTGATTAAAAGATCTATTAAAGCAACTGGGGGGTGCACTTGTATAGCTCCTTGCTTCATGATCCTCTAGTGAGACAACAGAAAATTTGGTGTAGGAGAAAGATCAGAAGAACATTGAATAGTGCACTAGAATGGGAAGCTAAGATGATAAGAGTATGTTCCCCAAAGCAGGCACTGAGAAATTGGCTAAGGAGACACAAGGCATACATGCTCCAAGCAGGTAATGAGGTCATGCTTAAGGGCATAAAACAGAGCTCGGTATGTCAGTTTTGGTGCTCGATAAATCAAATCATGTGCTCTCAGGTGGCAGCTCAATCACACTGCAGCATGGAGGAGACTTGGGCTGACTATTTTAGCACCCTATATGCCGAAAAATATGCCACGCCAGAAGTACTTGCAGGAGTTAAAAATCAGCCTTGGGAATGTAATTTCTCGATTTCAGATGTTAAAAGGCAAATTAAGTACTCAATTTCATCTAGGACAGTTCGGTTTCTGTAGGACTATGGGGATGTAAATAGGGGGACTAGTGCTTACCTTACCTCAAGAAATGGCATGTAGGAAGGAAGCTATTCCAATTTATATTGCTGCAATCAACCTGTCCCTAGCACTCGACCTGGTCGACAGAGGAGAATTATGGACTAAACCTTTGCACTTAGGGATTCCTCTGGGTTTATTACATATCCTGATACATCTTCACGAGGGGTCTGTAGTACAGGTGAGACTCAATACTGAAGGAAAGTTATCTCCAATAAAAACCATGAATTGGCAGGGGTGCATATTTTCTCCTACACTTTTTAATTTGTTTGTGTCAGACGCAGGTATGGGTCTAGATGTTGCATTAATCTCTCGCAAAATTGAGGGGAGAAAAATGAATTGGTGCGTGTACGCTACCGATTTGTTATTGATCGACTGGACGCCTATAGGCCTACAACGCAAGATTAACGTATTCTATACTTATGTAAGGAGAAACGGCCTAGTAATAAATGAGAAGAAAACTGTCATCATGTTCCTTACAAATAGCAAAAAGCTTCCCTCTTTCAGATGAATTTTAAATACTCATAATTTGGTGCTATTTAGATCAATGAGATATCTTGGTTTTCCTGTGTTTGACACATGCTAAAAATACCTGAACTGTAATTGTATCATTGAGCGTTCAGGCTATCTGATATCTCAAATGAAAAAGGTTGCCCAAAAATATTGTAAATATTCGCTGACACCTCTGCTTCCGTTCTATAAGCTAAAAGTGATTCCAGAGCTAAACTATGGTTTAGAAATACTACCATTTTATTCACCATCCTATCTGCAGAAACTTGAAGTTAAATTGTGGCAAAAAGTCCTGTTCTATATTCCAAAATGTGTACCATTTGCTGGCGTGCGTTATGAATTGGGCTTGCTATCTTTGAAGTGCATGGTGCAATGGAAAATAATGTTTTTATATTGAAATTTGATTGTGGCTAAGGGTAATTGCCTTTATGCTGACCTAGGGGTCAAATTAAACACGGGTTGCTGGGAGTCTCTGTGGTTATTGATCTTGCAAATGGACAGCCTAAAGGCTCTGAATAATTTAGGATTATCACATGCTGACCTAATAGTCAACCCTGTCAGAGTAAAACACTTGTTACTAAACAATGATTGGGCAGAAACGATTGGACAGAGTGCCTGCGTCTCCGATCTACTTCCATCTAGTCTCAAATTGGAAATCCATGGGCAATCCCGAATCGTATTTTTGAGTTTTCATGATCCTTACTGGTGAATTGCCTATTTGAGGTTTTGCTTTAATGTCTTATTAACTGGTGAAATCATAGAAGTCTGAGATGGGTGGTGGTGAAGGTTGTCGTTTTTTTGTAAAAGTCCATTTGTGAGGGAAACCCTGAGATATCTCTGCTTGGGCTGTGAGGTTATCAAGTCGCAACAGTTGAGTGCTTTTGGGAAATTTGTTCCAAATACCGAATGCGTCTATCCTGATACTATATGGTGGAATATGTTACATGGTAAATCTGTTGCATTAAAACTTGCCATTGTAAGATTCTTAGCCGAAGATGTGGTCTCATCACAATTACCTTGAAAAATTGATTTACACAGTCATGTAAAATGTAATCGACTTTGTTTCTAGCTGTGGAGTGTGGAGTTGTTGAATGTATGGGGGAAAATTTGTCGTAGCAAATATTTTATTTGTTGGAACAAGTCCCAAAGGAATTTGAGAAGAAGTGTTTTAAAATTACTGTATTTGCTGATATCTGTTGTATAGAAATGTGGGACATTAGAATAACATTCTTTTACAGTGTATTGTGTTTTGACTTTGTATGCTGTGATTTATGTTTATGCTGTTTTTATACATTTTTTGTAAAGGTTTTTGTTTGACTTGAAAACCAAAACAAATTTAAAAAAAATCCAACTTTGCAATACGGATAGTCAATCAGCTTGTCCCAATTCTGGAAACTGGAAACTGACCAACTTTGCTGCTGACAAAGGAATGGTTGATGAACCATGTATTTTTTACAAAGACACATTGGCCACTTACTATGCCAAAACTTTTGCAGATCCCAACAACAATAATGAGCCTTCTAAAACAATAACGGATGTTTCGGGAGCATTTACATGGACAACCCTAGTACCGGAAGATATCAGCCTCCTAATCCAGAGAAGTAAAGGGTCTAGAGTTTGAAGCCCTACAAGTTGGCCACTATCTTTTCCCCTTACCTCTGCACTTGCGCGATCTGATTGACACCTGGCCTAGTAGGATCGTTTGTCTGTCTTCCCCTTGTTTCCCCCCCTCCCTGCCTCGTCGCGCCTTGAAACACTTGTGTATAGGCGCGTTACAAATACCATATCATATCATATCATATCACCCTAAAACATGATCCAGACATATGGGCCAATATTTTATGCCATCTCTTCCAAGGAATTCTCGACACTGGCCTTCTGCACACTTCCTGGGGCCTATCCTACATAATCCCCATTTTCAAAAAGGATGATTGGTCACATCCTGCCAACTATAGACCAATTGCCCTTTTGGATGCTTCAAGTAAGATCTTTGCTTCCATTATTTTGAAAGAGCTGAAACTTTGGGTGGATACATTTGATATCATAGTCCATAATCAAGAGGGCTTTCGCAAACGGGTCGGCACATGATTGAATGCTACCTTCTTCACACACATTCGTACCTCAGTCTCTGACTGCACTCTTGGAACAGTGTATATGGTTTACTCAGATCTATCGAGTGCCTTTCATCGAGTCAACAGACATAAACAGTGGCACAAACCTTTTGAGTGGGGCATGCCCCCTGCTCTGGTAAAGCTAATTTCCTTATAAAACCATGACAATCTGGGCTCTCTATCTATGTCATTACAAAATTGGGTGGGGCTAATGGCCCCAGTGCTCTTAAGCATCTAAGTTTCTGACCTTGATCAAGTTTGGAATTCTACAAACTCCTACCCTATAAGGCTTAGTTCACTGGCAATAGACTATTTGGCTTTTGCTGACAAACTGGTGTTTTTTTATTTAACTCCTGTAAGACTTCAATGCAAAGTACAACTTGTTTCCTCTTCTGCAGCAGACAATAACTTTTTAGTTAATAGAAGAAAATCTAGACTAATTCTATTGTCACAGAAATGTAAACTCAAGCTTATGGCATAGACATTTGGGAATGCATTTTAGAAATGTGCTATTCTATCAAATAACTTGGCTTTAAATTAACCTGTTGGGTATTCCGAAGAGCAATTCAAGAATATATGAGAGCTAAGTCACAACCCCTCATTATTCAATTAAAGAGAAATGGCTGACTGACTGAACTGACTATGTATGATATGATATGATATGATATGGTATTTGTAACGCGCCTATACACAAGTGTTTCAAGGCGCGACGAGGCAGGGAGGGAGGGAAACAAGGGGAAGACAGAAAAACGATCCTACTAGGCCAGGTGTCATTCAGATCGCGCAAGTGCAGAGGTAAGGGGAAAAAGGAGAAAGTGCAAGGGGAGGAGGTGGGGGGGAAGTGCAGTACAAGGTAAGTAGCGTAATAAAATAATAAATAATAAATAATGAATAAAAAGGGCCAGCTGGTGGCAAGTGCGAGGTAAGTGCAGAGCAAGTGCTGGGAAGGGGGGCTGTAGGGATACAGTGACAGTCCCACAGTGCAGGGGGAGCCAGGGAGGCAGTGCAAGTGGAGAGTGGCTGGGCCCTGGACCGAGGTCGCTGAGAGTGGCCCAGATGCAGGTTTAGTGCAGAATTCAGTGGGGAGTTAAGCGGGTTTAGCAGGGGAGAGGGAGAGAGAAGGCAGAAGCGAAGAGGAAGGTTTTGAGGTACTTCCGGAACCGGAGATGGTTCTCCTCAAGTTTCAGGGAGGCAGGAAGGCTGTTCCAGAGGGAGGCCCCTGCTGCGGAGAGAGATCTACCCCCAGCTCGTTGCTTCGAGAAGCGGCTGACCATGAGGGAGTTGGAGACGGATGAGCGAAGGGCTCGTGAAGGAAGATATTTAGGAAGAGAGAGTTGAAGGTATTTAGGCCCCAGGCCCCAGAAGGCCTTGTGGACAATGCAGAGGGTTTTGAACTTAATCCTCGCAGCCACTGGGAGCCAGTGAAGAGATTTCAGTCCTGGAGAGATACGGTCCCTGGGCTTGAGGCCAAGGACAAGTCTCGCAGTTCTGTTCTGGATAAGTTGCAGAGGGCGGAGAGTGGAGGCAGGCAGATTAAGATAGAGGCTGTTACAGTAGTCCAGCCTAGAGAGAACCAGGGCTCGGGAGACAGTGAGCTTCTGGGGGAAGGAGAGGAAGGGAAGAATACCTCTGAGGAGGTGCAGCTGGTAGTGTGATTTCTTAGAGACGTCAGATATATGAGGAGAGAAGGAGAGTGTGGAGTCGAAGATGACCCCGAGGTTTTTAGCCTTGCAGGTAGGGGCGGGAAGGGGGCCAAGGGAGGCCGGCCAGAGAGCTGCAGGGAAGGAGGGAGTGGGTGTGCCGATGAGTAGAATCTCAGTCTTACTGGCGTTAAGGCAGAGGTCATTGGCGGCACACCATTCCTGGATAGCAGACAGACAGTCGGAGATGAGGGAAGGAGAGGAGGAGGCCGAGGGTAGCCTGAAAATGAGCTGGGTATCGTCCGCATAGCACTGGAAGTGGGGGCAGAGAGCGGCGATGCGGTGGGCAAGGAGTGCCAGATACTGGTTGAAAAGCCAGGGAGAGAGGTTGGATCCCTGGGGGACACCACAGGTGGAGAAAAAGATGTCAGAGAGGAAGGAGCCCATTTGGACCTGGGAGGGTCGACCGGAAAGGAAAGAGGTCAGCCATGCCAGAGCCTGACCAGTGATACCCAGGTTATCACGGAGACGGTTGAGCAGGATGGCATGGTTGACAGTGTCAAAGGCAGAGGAGAGATCGAGCAGAATGAGAACGCAGGGAGTGTTGGAATCGAGGTTCAGGAGCAGGTCCTCACGGATGTTCAGGAGAGCAGTTTCCGTGCTTCTGGCCGCTCTGAAGCCGGATTGATGGTCATGAAGATTACCAACAGATTCAGCATGGAGGTTAAGCTGGGAGATGGCCAGTTTCTCCAGGAGTTTGCCCAGGAAGGGAGTAATGGAGATTGGGCGATAGTTGGCCGGGCAGGAGGGGTCGGAAGAGGGTTTCTTGAGGAGGGGGTGCACAAGGGAGTGCTTGAGGGGGGATGGGAAGACTCCAGAGGCGAATGAGTGGTTGCAAAAGTCAGCCAGGGCAGGAGCCAGGGAGTCGATGTGGTCCTTGATGGTTTTGGAGGAACAGGGGTGAACCTGTTTAGACGAGGCTTTCATAGATCGGACTTGTCTGGAAACCTCATCAGCAGAAAAAGGTGGAAAAGCAGAGAAGGAGGGCGGAGGGGCGGCTGCAAGAGAGCAAGAGGAAGAGCCGGGAAGAGAGGGAGGGAGGAGAGCGGAGGAGAGCGAGGACAGGATGTCCTGAGTTTTTGAGATGAAGTGCGAGGCCAGTGCAGTGCAGAGGGCCTGGGAGGGGACAGGAGAGGTAGAGACTGCAGCAGGGTTGGCCAGCTCCTTGCAGATTTTAAAGAGTTCGGCCGAGTTGTTAGATGCCTCAGAGATGCGGGCTTGGATAAGGGCTCTCTTCTTGGTGAGAACGGAGAGACGGTATTGCCTTTGGAGCAGGCGGCAGGCCAGTTTGTCAGAGGATGAACATGAAGCACGCCATTTCCTCTCTGCCACCCTGCACTTGCGTTTTAGGGTGACGAGATCCGAGTCATACCAGGAGTTACATTTGGCTTTGGGCTTCAGGCGGATTCTCATGACGGGGGCAAGGATATCGAGAGTATCAGATATAGAGGAATAGAGCATGGAGAGGGCTGTGTCAGGGTGGGAGTCAGCCGGGGGGGGAGGAGGGGGCGAGAAGGTAGCAGCGAAGGCCTCAACTGACACGCGCTTCATGGGCCAGATGACCGAGAAGGTGGGTGGCAGTGAAGAGGGTGGCTTTGCCTGTGGGGTAGGGAGGGAGAGGTGGGAGGATAGGAGAAAGTGATCGCTCCATGAGACACGTTTTCACATGTCTTCTTTGTGTCTGTGGTTGGCGCCCTGATGTCTGCACTTTACGAGTGCGGCATAGATAAATATATAGAAAGAGAATATGCTTGACATTGTGCAGATTCTCTTTACCGCCTCTCTGTTAAGTACAATCTTACCAAGAGTTGTGGTCCTAATTTATAGCCTGGAATCTTCTTTGTATTAACTTGGTCCATTTTTTTATTCTCTCGAGAGAATTATTTTGAATCAAGGCTTGGGTCTTACTCTGGCAATTCCTAACAATGTCATTCTGCATGAATTCGGTTTCACTTCTTTAGAAACTCGAGTTGTGTGGGCTAAAATGCAACTTTTTTTCTAACTTGCTAGGTACCCCTCCAAAGTCTATGTTTGAGGCTCTCCAAATATTATTAAAAGTCAATGGTATGCCTGTCATGATTCCTGCCCCTCATGTCCCCAGCCCTCCAAGATGACAGGCTGGAGCCAGGCCACAATAACCTACATGGCCCTCAAGGGCCTCTCCATCCCTCCAAAGACCCGCTTGGAGTCAGACTTGGCGCTTGTGGCACCAGACTCACTCACTCCCATAGGATAACATTGGGGATTGGACTTGTAGTGCATTGATGGGGACAAGATGGATGCCCCCACATATTTCGGTTCCCAGAACTGCATGTGCAGTCTAGTCTTTTGGGTGTGGTTCAGCCCAGAGACACCAGGGATACCAGAGACTATTTAAGCCACGCCCAGGCTGAGAAACATGCTTTGTGTTTTCTGCACCTGCAGCGTGACACTCACCGCGTTCGGATCGGTCTCCAGTAGGCCTGCATCTTTCTTCTGCGCTCATCTCCTGCAAGAACAAGATCACCGTTAGGAACAGCCTTACCTTGCAGCGCTTCTGCCCATCATTCATCGCTCCTTCTGTTCTGCGGTCATCTTCGGTGGTGTCATTCCCATCCCGGCACGCCGCTTACTAAGGAAAAGGAAAAAGAACAGAAAAAAGGCATTAGTAAGCATTCAGCAAATCTTTGCTTATTTTTAAAGACTGTACAAGCTTCAAACGCTTACCTGAATCCCACCCGCTCTGGGGAACCCTGTCTCCGGAACTTTCTCATCCATCTGCAAGAGGGAAAAGACACTCCAGGTTAGCGTGGAAACATCTAGAGGCGCCGCATACCGCGCTTACTCACCGCATCATAACCGGCATCCACGCTGAAAACGTTGTGGCACCTAAAAGACACAGAATAAGAACTCAGTTCAATACAAATACGAAAGGGTCACATCAGGCATCGCGCTCTCACTCACCTTCAGCGCTACTCATCTCAGCAGCACGTCGTCATCCCCGGACGCCGGCCATCATCTAAGAAAGGAAAGGAACGAAGTTAGAGAACTGTTCAAAAGACTTATTATACTTACCTGTAGGACTCTTGACAGTGAAGACTAGGCATCAACGAGCCCGCATCAATCAACGCGCCCCTGCGCTGAAAGCAGGACAGAGAGCACACTTTCCAGGAAAACAAAGCCCAGTCTCCAGTCGAGGTTTGAGGTCGTAAGAGGTCATAAAAGGCTGAGTGATGTCCCCGTGGATACCAGGTGAGCGTTACAATGCCCTCTTTGAATCAATTCGGATCAAATATGTCAAGGAATTTATCAACAATGGTTTTAGAGGTGCTTACACTTATTTGTAATCCAATGGAAATCCAAACCAGGATTGGTGTGAAACAGTCGATACATTAAGTACATACTCAATTTACAAGGACTTCAGCTATTTCCGTAGGAAAAGAAGATCTTTATCCAGATATGTTTCACGTTTTCCTTGCCACAAAGCTCAGAAACTTCTACATAGCATTCCAATTTAACATACAGCAGACCTTGGAATGTATGGGTCCAGGAATATCACTCTTTATGAATCAGAGGATTTGAAGATTGTGAAAAAACAGAACGTAATGAAACAGTTAAACACTTGTTATTCTTTTGTGAGGCCACAAGACAAATTAAGGGGTCGATTCCAAGGTGCATACAAAAACCCTGAAGTGCCATCTGAAGCAACCTATTCTGCTGAAATGCTAATGTGGCGGTCTGGCATCAAAGCCACGACTTTAGCATGGCCTGATTTACTGCCCGAAACATCCGGGCTTAGCAACCATGTGAAATGCTGGGCTGGCACTGCGAGGGGATTCTGCTCTCAAGAGCACACCTTCAGCATGGCAATACGTTGAGTTAAAATACGACACCATTAAAGGCTGCTTCACACTTTTTCCTTTGTTGAAATGGCATTTCCGAGACCTCAGCACCACTTTTCTGGTTTAATGAAAGCTTAAGGAAACTTTCTTAAACTAGAAATGTGGCAATCTTTTAGAAAATGATTTTGCAGTGCCACTGGACCACATGTTTCCCCCAGAGCGTGTGATTTTGGTAGCGTCATCTCCCCCCACCCCAGTATTTCCAGCCACCTCAGAATGATGGCGCTGGAAACTGGAGGGGAGAATGGCGTACTTGCACACACTTTTTAGCACAAGCTCTGAATCAGGCCCTGAGTGTAGACCCTTTTAATACCCTCTGGACTTCCACTCTGATCTGATTTGATGTTGGGAAACAGCACAGCTAAGCTGTTCCATCTATATTGGATGCTAGTAGAGGAATTTACAATGTTAGGAGTTAAAATTAGATGTTATGGTGCAAATTATTTTGCAATGTTGATTTCTTTTTTATTATCATTCTTTTTTCTCTTCTTACTTTTTGTATATATTGTATTTTCTGAAATGAATATCTGAATGTAATGTTTTATTTTCGTTTTTTCCATTTGTAAGTGTGCAGGATGTATTTTTATAGATATTCAGCTTCTTTCTTCAATATTGTATACATTGAAAAGGTTTTAACTATTAAACCAACTCACTAATAAAATAAATACTAATAATAAAGATTGACAGAGCAGTGCTTGTGTGTCTATTGGTATGTGTGTGTGTGTTTGTGCTTTCTCTATGACCCAGGAAACTTACCATTATTATAGACTTTCCCTATTACCTCATTTCAAGTGCCCTGTGGGGAGACTATTTGTGACAGAGATCGAATCACTCATGAATGCCTAAACAGAGCCAAACAGACCCAGCTCTACAATATGAAGCAAATAGGATTAATAAAAGCACAAACCAGTCAACAGGCCTTCAGCTGTAAGCACCATTTTTCAGAGATGGTTTGTGATATTCAGGGACATGTTAAATCATGCCTTAGCTTCCTGTTTGTGTGTTGTCAATCAGCTGGTTATCTCAGGCTTGCTAATAAGACTGTTGAGATATGTAGCTCAAACATGACAACCCTCCCTATTTAGACATGAGACTCCTGATTTTTGTGGTGAAAAATATTGCTATTTTTCACAGCCTCCCAAAAAAAATTACTGTAGCCCCAATGCATTGCTATGGGAAAATATGTCTCCCGATTTCCCTGTGCAAATCTCCCTCCCAAGTGCATCTGAATGTTGGCATGTATGGTAGCTGGCTGTCAAAATGGTAAAAGATACTGGAATGGGCATGGTTTGGGCGGGCAGGGTCAGGGATGGAGACATAAGTTACATAGGCAATTGGCATTGACAGGGAAGATAACCAAACAACATCTGCATGCTATATGCCCCTCCTCATATGTCATCTCCCATTTATCTCCTATTCCCATGTCATAGGTTTTGGCGTTATAGGGGGCTACCGCCACCTAATAGCAACAACCTAAAAATACGGACTACTGAATGCCCCAGAGAAGTTCATCAAACCTGCTAATTTGCTCACCTGTGTCAACTACTAGTGTCGCAGCAATGCTGAACATATGACTCTATCAAGAGTAAACTCTCGCTTTTGAAGGTAGGTGTTTTTGGAGCTGTAGAACCTCAGATGCTGCCCATGCCCGGGGGTAAATGGAGGCTGTGGGATTTTATTTGGAAAGCAAGCTAACCAAGGGGGGTCCATAAAACATTGTAGGACTTAACCCCACGTGTTCATGATGATGTATGTGATGACATCCTATTATGAACAAGTTGGGGGTCAAAGACTTCTATGCCCTATGCCCAACCGTGCACCACAACTCGACTAAGAGGTGTTACAGTCATAAAGGGTTAACTGACAAAGGTGGATGCGATCCTTCTTTTGCTGCGCTCTCCAAGAAACTTCTGAAAACAGGACTACAGTGAGCAAACAAAACGAATGCCACAGCAGGGCTGTGTAAATATAATGAACACACAGCGGGTAATTATTCATGGGGCAGAGCAGGAAAGGATGGACTTAAATCAAGGGCCCCTGCTTTTACACCTTGATGTCCTGCATTGTTCTTTGAAGGTGGAGGAAGGGCACAATGTGTCATTATGGACCTGATTCATGGAACGTTTTCCTATTGGATGTCACCATTATAAAACACTTCCATGAATCAGGCCCTAAGTCTCCGCTGTGCTTTCCTTCTCCCTTCAAGCATAAAACTAATAGAGACCTATGGAATCCATTTATAATGTTCTTTGCAAAGTGTAATTCAAATGTGGCGTTTCATTTTTTACAAAACAGAGTGTAATAGGAAGACATACTTTCAATTTCACCAGGTTTAACTCTTTCCTTTTGCACGCCACCTTGCAAATGTTTAAAATTGCAAGCAAGCGACCCACAAGCATGGAAGTGCTAATGTTGATGTGCCCCTGTATCCAAATAACATTTGCAATAAAATGATGCCCACAGAGTTACTAACCACACTAATCGCAAAGGTGCGTGGCAAAAGGCGTCATACACATGTGTTCAACACATTTTGCCCTGCACATTTGTACTTTGCTCTGCAAATGACAAACATTTAGCTGCAGGGACCTGGTTACACATCAGTGCAAACCTACTAGTACCCATTAAATTACACTTTTGAGCATAGTGAGCTCCATGGAAGTCACTGACATGAGTATATACTTGTAGGCAGGCTCGTAAACTGGGGACGTTCTACAGAAAGGGTATAAGAAATAGGTTAAATGAATAAAGAAAACAAAACAAAATGAGAAAAAGAATGTCTTTGAGCATGGTAGGGAACACAGACTTAACCAGACTTTGGTAGAAATGTTAAGGCCAAAGGGTCACAGTGCAACAAGTACCTGGAATAGGACACATAGTGCCCACCTTCTCTGCTTTAGTCTCTTCAGAATGCTCACAAACATCAAGCAACAAGCTAGTCTTCAAAGCACTTTCTACAGCTCAAAGGATTTGAGCCGGCGGTAGTGTATCAACAAATGGCCGGTTCGGTGCTGGTTAGGAACAGTGGCGATATTCTTGATGAGTCCGTGCGGCCCAACTGTCATAAAGAGCAGGTGAATCACAGGCAAATCAGATAATTTGGTCCAGGTGTCTTGAAGATGTTGAGTGGTTTGAAGATTCTTAACACAGCTTGGATAGTTTGAACCGAGGCAACTCATATTTTTCTATTGTGTTCCTCGACAGGCATAGCGGGTGTTTGAAAGTTCAATGCATGAAGGGATTGTGTGGATCCATGGTAGTTTGATATGTCTCAGCTTCTCAAAACAAGCTACAAGTTATTTCTTTTGATCTGCAGAGCCATAGCAGATAACAAATGTCTTAAACGTATGGTTATGAGGCTCACACACAGAGAAACAAATAGGACTGGACATGACCTCTGTGATTTCCTCTTCACGCTGAAGTGTGCTGAGTACCTCATGGAACATTATTGTCCTCTGGCTACCAAGGTATCATTGGGCGTCATTACAAGTTTGGAGGTAGCCATGCGTGTAATACAGGCAGGCTACCTCCAAACTTGTGAAAAAATCCGGCAACCGCAAATGGCCAATTACCGAGTCATGCCGAGTTTGGCGTGCCCCTTAATTGCCTATTCGCGGGTGCCAGTAATAAGGGACTCCCCATCCCCATTTGCCCCCGTAGGGCTGAATGGGAATGGGGAGGGTGGTAGCACCTGTACCACTTATAATGGTACCGGTGCTACCATCATGTTCTGCCCGCGGGTGCCGGTACGGCCAACAGGTCAGACCTGGTAGCTGCAAGGTCACCCTAGAGCAGAAGTCATAGTATGGCAGTGCAGTAGCAACGGTGCCGGTAGCGATATGGGCACCGTTGTTGCCTTACCGCCATAATTGTATTGAGGCCCAATCTCTTTATCCTCTTCTGCAGGCAATCTCAAATGTTCTTCCAGCTGTTGTGCCACAGAAAAGCTACGGGATGGGTCAGTCTATCTCCTCTGATCAAGTGTCTTCACTCTCATGGAAGGTGCCTTTGAGGTGTTAGGAGCTCCCACAAATAGCCAACATAGTGAGGGGCTCCACCTTCATTTAATGCAAAATACTAGCTGGATATGTGTGGCTTTCATGACTCCTGCTAGAACACAATGGGGACATGTACAGATGCAAAGAGCCATCATTCACACCACTTCCCTGAGAGCCCTCCTCCTAAAGGAGTCACTGGGGGGAAGAAACTAAGCATGTAGGGAGTTTCCAATATAGACAAAGGTTACTTCAATGTCTAGGAGCTACCACTCTGAGTAATTTCCTCCCATTCCTGTAGAGAGCAAAGGGATCTGACTACAATTAAGGAACCCTTGCATAATCACCTCTTCTGACCAGGTCCCATTGGTCTGTTGTGAGTCCCGCACTGCCCTCTCAGACATCTCCAATTTGCATAAAGACGATGTGTGATCATTTCTCACTGGAAGAACAAAATAAGTTCTTGGCTGGGCCCCAAGCTATCTGTGGGAACATCTGTGAGAAAGAACTGCAGAATAATTCATCTACACACATGTTTAGCTACATTCACAGGCAGCAAAGTTTAGGAATTTGAAATGATGAACATGAGATTGGACATAACTTTTGCCCTGCAAGTAGCACATATATATTCTTTGGAAATAAACTGTTTTGTATTCATGTCCATTCAGAATCTTATTTTGATGCAACTTGGAAACCAATGGATACATTAAAATGGCCAACACGACTCTCTCAAATTTTTTCCAAACATCTCTGAAATCTCTAAGATGTCAAACTACCAAATGCTTGTTGTCTTTGGCACTTTTAATCTGTGCATGGGGAACTAGTTCCCTAATGTTTAGCTCATCACTTTTGTGATTGCATTGTGCACACACTCACCTGCTGTGCGTTAAGGTGTAGCCACTGTGATTAGGGTTTGTCTTGTGTTACTACAGTCTCTCTGCATTTCCCTTCCTTGACGTTCATACAGAAAAACGCCTGTTCCTGGATTTCATTTTAAATCCGGCATTTATATCAGCCGCGTTTTTCCTCTTTTCACACCAGCTTCTGGAAAAATGCCAAGCAGTCTGCAGGAAGAAGCAGAAAAATACAAACCGGTCAAATGGAAAAAGGGTGGGCCATTGCATAATTCATCAATCCATAAACCTCTTTCTAAACAATGAACCCTGCACCATAGGAGGGGCAGCAAGGTTCCTGAGCCCTAAAATATCTATTTATAACCGGGCACCGCATTCCTATGCTCTTTCCCTTCATTGCGCGGTTCCTCTGGCATTTCGACTACTCCCATACAAAAATGTGTCATTAAGCATTTTCCTTTTTCCTAATGCAAGAACTCATTGGGGACCACCATCAAGTAATGCTTCTGGGCCTGCTTGCAGTGTTTTCAATCACCCATGATCAATGTTGGTGTCTCAATTAGAGTCTTTAAAAACTTAAGTCTACCCAATCCTGTCAAATCTACTCCCCTCTCTTTGGGGCATAACACTCCCCACTCACTGTTTATTCAGGCCTTGTTCCAGCTTCCATTCCGGCAAAACGTCTGCATTTACTAGGCGGTTCTCATTATCTTAATGGCCAATATCAGAACGCTGACACCCCATTTACCTCCTTGTGCACTCACGCATCCCTTATGGTTCCTCATGCTACGGGCACTGACTGGTTCACTTACATTTCCATCGTTACCATTCTTATAGTCACCGACATTTCAAGTCCTTTCTTCTAACCTAGTTCCTCTTCATATGGTATGATATGATATGGCATTTGTAACGCCCCTATACACAAGTGTTTCAAAGCGCAACAAGTCAAGGAAGGGTGAAACGAGGGAGGACAGAGACAACGATCTTACTATCATAGTCAAGGGCGTGACCAGTTGTAGAGAGTCACGGGGAGGAGTTGATGTGTAAGGGGAGCTCAGCACACCAGCGTTCTAGCTGGCGATGACCCGTAGAGTTCAATCTGAGTCTCCGCAGTCGACCGGCCGACGCCGCCAGCGCACGTGCAGCCATGCAACCGCTGAACACGTGAGTGCTAGACTGCACCCGCCGTCACCCGCACACCAGGGGAGGCGTTTGGGCATGAGAGAGAGAGGACACGAAACCAACGAGGAGGAAGTAAGAAAAAAAGGATAATTCAATAAATAATACGAACGATCGATGTCATCCAAAGATATATATGTGCTGGAACACGTAACCAGTATCTTTACAGCAAGTAAGCAGCCTGAAACACTGCATGTGTGGCCCATCTTGGCTGCCTGGGCTCCTCCCCATCCTCCACACTTTCCCTATGCTGCCACAGCACACAGAGGCCTGCACTACACCAGCAGGGGCGCCAAGAAAGTAACACTTCACCCCAGTCTGGTACAGACCCTGAGACAAGCTGAGCTATCTAGCCATAGCCCCAATCAAAGAAACACTGCAGGAAGGGAACTGAGGATGCACCACAACTAGCAGACCTGCTTGGCGCCCACTGGACCCACCACACCAACTAAGGGCAAGGTCATCAAACCTGCTGCACGCACCAACCACCGTGGTTGAACCCGCGTCACCACCTCCTATGCTCAGCACCAAATCAGTCCTACTACGCATGCCCCTTCCGTTCTCGATGACCCCACAGGCATCAAGAGGCCCTCGGTGGACTGAATGGATGGAGGACTTTTACCACTTCATACGAGGATCAGGGGATGGTGACTCGCCTCACCTGCAGGACGTTTTCCTGAATTTAGTTGGGAGTGAAGTGAAAATGGTTGTCAAAACCATTCGAACAGCCGACCAGCCTGATTTTGCCTCGTAGATCACCACTCTAGACAGGCTACTCATCATCGAACCAAATAGAGACTATGAGAGGTATCTATTCAACCAATGCTCGCAAAAGCCTCATGAAACCGTGGACAAAAACATTACCCGCCTGAGAGTGAAGGGGGCACACTGCCACTTTGACATGTTCTCCCTGGAAGAAGCCATATGGCTGTGCATCATTGAAGCTGTCTCTCAAGAAACAGCTACTAAAGAAACCCCTCTCGATCCCGGAGGTCAGCAAACTCGCAAAGATATTTGAGAGGGTCGATGCCCAGGCCGCTTCCATGGCAGGCAAGCCCACTATGAAACATGACAGCACTGAACTCATCGCTGCCACCCAACAAGCGATACCTCGGACAGGATAGAGGGGGGTCACACCTTACAGGCAATCCTTCCAGCTTGGTCCCAGGCAACAGAGACAATACTACTGGCGGGGGATGGCATTCCCATTGCGGGTTCCTGTCCAGCCCTTTTGCAAAGATGTACCAATTGCAGAAGGGAGGGGCATTTTCAATCGGTATGCAGGGAGGGGAGGCTGTTCCACACTCTGAGACCACAAGGGCCTGCCAGGCCACCCTACCAGACATCACAGCCCCAGGACTTTCAGAACTGGTTCTATCAGCCCAACCAAAGACAGTATGTCAGATATTTCGATGAATACCATTACACAGACTACCAGCAAGACTATGGATACCACGACCAACCAGGATGGTGGATGAATACGACGGTCCCCCTGAGAGCTACCAGGAAAATGACCCGACGTATGCCAGCATGTCATACCAAGGCACTGCCTACTATGACCAAACATCTCATGAAGAATACGTCAACCTCTTCCAAGACGAAGAAGAGACCAAGGAAGTGCCACAGATCCCCGTAAAGATGGCAACGCTCATTTCCACTTCTTGGTAGACTGGGGCGCCACCGTCAGTGTCATGAGGGAACAAGAATACATGAGTATCCCGACACTCAGACACTCGAGAAAACACAGTCAAGTATTTTCCAGTAGGGAGCAGCAAAACCTCTACACGCCATTTATCACTTCAGGCGCCGTCTCCTCCACAAAGAGTGTCACACCGACACAGTTATACACGTCATCCGCAGTCCAACCAAGGGTCAGTGTCTCCTCAGCTTTCATACAGTTTTGCATTTGGGGATCATTGACATTCACTTCAATAAAGGGGACGTGATAGCAGCAGATGCGGTAGGCCATGATAGGGATGACACTGTGAGAACCATGGTTACACGCGTACCCCATGGAGTCATCACCAAACATGACATTCTGGAAAAGTTTCCCCAGCTATGCACAGGACTAAGCAAACTAAAGGGTCACCGGTCAAGCTATACATCAACACTCGGGTCCGTGCATTGAGGACATGATTGTGCAACTCAACAACTCACAACAACTCTGACCTGTGCTCAATGGTGAAATCAAACCCTTTTAGGCAGATTGACCATCTGAATAGTTTTGGGTTTTCCCCTTTCATTTGCATTAACCATCTCAAGGGTTGGTGGTCAGTCTGAATAACAAAAGTAGAACCATACAAGTATGACCTAAACTTCTTCAGACCCCACACACTAGCAAAACACTCTCTTTCAATGGTTGCCCACCTTGTTTCAGGATCCCTCACTTTTCCACTGATGAAGCAAATGGGGTGTTCTTTCTCATCCAGTTGGCTAAGCACTGCACCTATACCTCCATTAGAAGCATCAGTTTGTACAATGAAAGTTTGTTGATAGTCAGGAGCTCTGAGTACTGGATCTTGACAAAGGGCTTTCTTCAGGTTTTCAAAGGCCTGATTGCACTCCTCATTCCATTTGACCTTTTTAGGGAACTTAGGCGAGGAGATCACATTCAGTGGAGAAGCTATGGTTCCATAGTTCTCTATGAAATTCCTGTAGTACCCAGTGAGGCCTAGGAAGGCTCTCACCTGGGTCTGAGTAGTAGGTGTTGGCCAATTTTCCACAGCTTCAATCTTACAGGGCAAAGGCCTTATTTCACCACCTCCTACCTCATGTCCAAGGTAGACCACTTTACTCTGCCCAATCTGGCATTTACTTGCCTTTATGGTCAGATTGGCCTTCTCAAGAGCCTGCGAAACCTGTCCTAGGTGGTCAACATGCTCTTCCCAGGAGTGGCTGAACACTGCAATGTCATCCAAGTATGCCATGCAGAAGTCCTCCATCTCAGTCAGAACCTGATTTACCATCCTTTGGAAGGTATCAGGTGCATTCTTCAGTCCACAAGGCATAACCTTAAATTGGTATAAGCCAACTGGGGTAGAAAATGCAGTTTTCTCCTTGGCATGGTCTGTCAGGGCTATTTGCCAATAGCCTGACGTCAGATCAAATGTGCTGAGGAACTTGGCTGCACCAAGTTTATCCACCAGCTCATCTGTCCTTGGGAAAGGATGGGCATCAGTCTTGGTGACTGCATTAAGAGCTCTATAGTCCATGCAGAATCTCAATGCTTTGGATCCTGCCTTTGGTACTAACACAACTGGGCTAGACCATGGACTAGTAGAGGGCTCTATTACCCTGAGGTCAAGCATCTTGCTGACCTCTCCTTTGATGTGAGCTTCTTACATTCTCTGACATTCTGTACCCTCTGCTTTTTACTGGCAGACAGTCACCAGTGATTATATCATGCTTGCCCCAAGGGGTCAAGCCTGGTGAAAGTGAGAACACGCAGGCAAACCGATTTAACATAGATTTGCACTCCTCTTGTTGCTCAGGTGTCAGATTTGAAGATAGATTAACTCCTTCAATCTTTTCATCCAAAGGTAGGCCTCTGAGGATATCAGGGAGAGGTTCACTCTCTTCTTCCTCTGCTGTTGAAGCTAGAAGCAAAGCTCCTACTTCAGGCCTAGAGACATAAGCCTTTAGTCTGTTGGTGTGGAAGACTCTGGAAGCCTCCTTGGGATTGCCCAAGTCCACCAGATAGTTGACCTCTCCAAGTTTTCCCACAATCTTGAAGGGCCCCATCCATTTGTCTTGCAAGGCCTTCTGCCTTGTTGGAATCATAACAAGAACTAGCTGGTCTTGAGTGAACTCAACCATGTTAGCCTTTTCATCATGCCAATGATTGACCAAAGCTTGACCAGCCTTCAAGTTATCACTAGCTTGAGCCATCATCTGTGACATTCTCCTTTGGAGTCCTATCACGTAGTCAGTCACTCCGACTGGCTTGGGGGAAGGAGCACTCTCCAACCCCTCCTTAATCAGGGCCAATGGACCTCTGACAGATGACCATAAAGAAGTTCAAAGGGACTATAACCTACTCCCTCCTAAGGGACTTCTCTATAAGAAAAGAGAAGGCATGGCAGTAGAAGGTCCCAATTTCTTCTAAGGGGTTCTTCTAAAGCACCTATCATGCTCTTCATTGTCCTATTAAACCTTTCAACCAGTCCATGTGTCTGTGGGTGGTAGACGGTAGAGAACTTGGAGGTAACTCCACAGTTTTTCCACATGGCTTTCATGTAGTGGGACATAAAATTTGACCCTGTGTCAGAGATTACCTCCTTATGAAACCCAACCCTGGTAAAAATACCAAGGAGGGCCTTAGCCACAGCCTGAGCTGTAACAGTCCTCATAGGAATTGCCTCAGGGTACCTAGTAGCATGGTCTACTACAACAAGGATAAACCTGTTGCCTGAGGAGGTTGGAGGATCAAGGGGACCAACAATGTCAATCCCTACCCTCTCAAATGGGACTCCCACTAAAGGTGCCACATTCTTGGAACCACTCTTGCCAGAAGTTTGGCAGGTGTGACAGCTCTTGCAGAACTTATCTACCTCAGCCCCCATCTATGGCCAATAAAAGTAGCTTGAGAGCCTTGCCTTGGTCTTCTTGAAACTCAAGTGACCAGCCACAGAAATCTCATGGGCTAGCTGCAAGAACTGAAGTCTGTTTTCTTGGGGGACTACAAGTCGTTTGTAGTCTCCAGGTGCAGACTCAGTCGGTTCACTGTAGAAGAGGCCATCTTCCCAGTGCAACCTATACTTCCCCGGCTCTTGCCCATCAGCCTGAGAAGCTGCCTGGTGGCGGAGACCTTCCAGAGTTGGACATTCTCTTTGGGCCTTACGGAAAGATGACCTGCTGGGTCCACCTTCTGCCAGTAAAGATTGCAGTTCAGGATGGTCAGCAGGGTCCAGATCTCCAATAAGTTCTTGGCCTCCTACAAGCTCTTCTTCAGAGTCTAGTTCAACCACACAGGTTTGTACCTCCTTCTCAGCCTCAGCTGGAGGTGGAGTTACAGGTGTAACTTTGGACAACCTAGGGGAAGTCCTTGTTGAAAGCACTGGAGTGCTTGCTGCTGGTTTCTTCTTAGAAGTCCTGGGTTTCCCCTTTACTTCTAGTTGCTTAGAGATTGCAGTAAGTAGCTCCAGTGGGGTAGGAGTGATTTCTTTTCCCATCATCTCCTTGGGAGAACCTCTCAACGTTTTCTCCCTTGCAGGTCTGGTTAGCTCCTGTAACCTTTTACTAGGAGGTCTGGGGGTATGTGACACTACTCCAAGAGTTTTCAGGTCATTTCCCAACAGAACCCTTCCTGGTACCTCACATTGTACACTGACAGGTATCTTCACAGTCATATCATTGCACTGGATGAGAACTGGTAACTGGGGACACATCTGCACAGGCCCTCCAGCTAACTCGGTGAGGCGTTTGGGTGCCTTAGCAACCTCCTCTGCCTTGAAAAAAAGATTCATCCACCACAGTTATGCTGGCCCCAGCGTCCCTAATGGCAGGAGTCTACTGACCATTCACCTGGACACTGTCCTTATAATACTCTTTAGTATTATCTGGGATAGAATTATAGACATCTAAATTCTGTTGTTCCCACAACCCCAGGGACACTCCTCCTCTGGAGCGAAGGCTAAGGAGACAGTGTGGATCCCTGAAGGTTTACCCTTACATCTGGGATCCCCTTTCACATGGTCAGTAGCCTTACAGACATAGCATGTTCCAAATGGTTTCTGGAATGGTGGCTTGTTCTGACCTCCTTCTGGTCTGGGACCAGAAGGTACACTAGCCTGATTTGGTTTCTCTTGTGGCTTACCCTTATGGTTTTGTTTGGGGCCCTCTTTGGGATTGGAATTATTTGAATTCTCTTTGGAGTCCTTTTTAGGCTTTTTCCCCTCATCCTTTTTCTGAGTTGCCACAGAATCCTTGTGCGCACCCCTGTTGGCAACCCACAAGTCAGCAGCCTTAGCTAGCTTCTTGGAATCTAATTCCTTTGAATCAGCTAAGTGTTGTCTGAGCTCAGGAGAGCAGGCATCATAAATTGCCTCCAACATAACAAGATTTCTCACTCCCTCATAAGTGTTTACTCTGTAACCCTTAATCCATCCCTCTAAGTTCTTCAAACTTTCACTCACCCAGGTAGCCCAGGGGGTACCATCATGCTTTTTGAGGGTCCTAAACCTCTTAAGGTACTGGGAAGGGGTCTTCCCAAATCTAGCAATTAAAGCTAGCTTCACACATTCATAGTCCATCCTATCCACCTCCCCCAACTCCATTACCACATCAGATGCAACAGGGGGGAGCCTAGAGAACAACCAAGGAAGCAAGGCACTGATTCCCTGTGATGTCCTGGAGCCCATGATTATATTCAAACATAGCCAAACAATCCAACACATCCAACTTAGGCTCATACATACCCACAATCTCTTTAAGCATCCGGGGTCTTTTGGGACTGGAACTCCTAGAGGATCCGGAGAGAGAAGCATTTTCAACAGACAAATTGTTCATCTCGAGCTCATGCTTGAGCTCCATTTCTCTGAGCCTTAGTTCTTGGGTCTTTTGTTCAGATTGGGCACTAATTCTTTTGAACTCTAATTCAAGCCTCATTTTTTCTAGTTCAATGAATGCAGGACTTAATGTTGGACCTAGTAAACGCCCAGTAGATACAGGCTGAGGTGGTAGAGCATGCAGAGGGCCTTGGGGAATAGTTACATTAGTTTCACCTTCCTCTTCTAACTCTACTGCAACACTATCATCACTTTGATTCATATCACCTTCATCACGGTTGTCTACATTTGCTGGGGAGGTAGGCTCCTCTGAACCACTACCCAGACTTTGGTTTTCTAACAATCTTTCTATTAGTTCCATTTTCTTGCCTTTTACAGGAAGATCCTTATGTCTGCAAACAACTCTTAAACAAGCAGCAGTTTTTGCAGAAAGGGACTCCTGGCTGTAACTTTCCATAGTTGACTTGTTAAAAAATAGCTTTTACAGTGCTAAGCTTTGTGGTTAGTCGCACTAAGGTATCTAGAAGCACTCTAAAATGTATACTCAATACAAATCCCACCACTGCCACCAGTGTTAGGCAGAATCCTGTGCAGTTCCCTTAGGGAACACTGCAAAAAGATTAAGACTACAGGAGTAAGCAGTAAACCCAATTGGTAGCAGACTGCACCACCCAGATTTACCTGGTAGCTGTGGCTGAGCAGTCAGACCTCTCTCAAGAAGAGTGGGGCAGTATGTAGAGTACACACAATAGGGCCAAAAACACAGTAGAGCAAACAAACACTGACCAGAGCTTTGTATAAAAAGCATATAATTATGTATTTAAAACACACTTTAGGCAATATACTAGCACTCTAAAAGCAAGTTAAGCACAGTCAGGTAAAGTATACACAACTCCCTTAATAACTATCAGACAAGTCAGGGTTAAAACACTACTATTTGTTAGAACAGATGTGAGCCCTTACCCAAGATGGCACTACAATAGTTAAGTTAAAAAGGGAGGGAAAAGGCAGGGCATAGAAAAAAAACAGTTCCCAACACTTTTAAGAGTTCAGAGCAAGGGAAGAAAGGCAGGTTATACTGTAGAGCCAAAGTTCATAGGCCAGGCCCACTTTAAATGGAGCAAAGCAAAATGTGCCCAGGATCACACAGTTTAAAGTGCACTAAAAGTCTTTGCAGAATGTTCAAAAGAGGTTGGGGTGATTCAAAAGATATAGTTAGAAGGCCTGGAGCCAACCCAGTTTAGAAGCCAAGGATTTAAGGGTCAC
This sequence comes from Ambystoma mexicanum, assembly GCF_040938575.1. NCBI lineage: Eukaryota > Metazoa > Chordata > Amphibia > Caudata > Ambystomatidae > Ambystoma > Ambystoma mexicanum. The sequence goes on from NC_090925.1 coordinate 71,173,970, forward strand.
CTTTAGCAATCTGTAGAAAGGGGGGGCCAGGCAGGACACGGTACCTTAAAGAGAAAGGAAGCTCCAGCGGGGGCAGTTGTTCCTGGCAGTGGTTGACTTTCGTGGTTCCGACCAGGGGAAGAGATGATCTCGTCGAGGAGGAAATATGGAGTCGTTGCACTGCACAGGGATGAAACCAGCCGCGGAGTTCCCGATTATAAGGTGCAGTCCTTTTATTCGCGGTAAAAAGTGGTGAGCTTTGCTATCCGGCCGCCAGGGTGATTGGCACAGGCGATTCGACCAAGAGACATCTTTGGAAGGTGAAAAGGGCGAACTGGTTGGTCCCACCAGCTCAGAGGAAGAAGACTCGTCCAGCAGAAGATTTTCTCTTGTCGTTGGGAAAGTGGTGAGTTTGTTGCAGCAGGGCTCCACCGGTGGTGTCAGCGTTGCAGATGGCTCAGATTCTTCCCTCTTTGGATTCTTAGGTCCTGTGGCGTCTTCTGAAGTTCCACTCCCAAAGGCCCTGCTTTTAGCTTTTATGCAGAAAAACCCCCATTCAACAGCCTAACTGTCAATCACACATGCTAAGTGGTGAGCCGAGCGGCTCACCACTGGGCCAATCAGAGTAGAGTGTGGCTTGAGTTGCCAAGGCAACGCAGTCCAGGGTGCCAATTCCCCCCTCCACCCCTCCTGTGGAAACCAGACAGAGTGGCACCATTTGGAGGTCTTCTGTTGAGAAGCCCGCCAAAAAGTGGAACAAAGGGCTCGACCTTGGTCAGAGTTACAGAGACGGACACAAACGCCATTTTAGAATCGAGTTCTGGCAAAAAGACCCAACCGATGATTTAATATTAAATAAATAAACCAGCAGTATCTTTAACATTGCACCAAAAAGTGGTGCGTTTAAAATCAATGGGAAAATCCCATAGAGAATATTCCGGTGGAATATTTCACGTGGTAACCACTGCCACCAGCCAGAAACTCGACAAGGGGGGACGGGAAAGTGCCCCCTCGAAAACAGACCCAGGGGCAATCGAATTACCCCTTACCAGTACTTCCACAATATGAGGGTGCACAGAACTGGTTCGGTTCACAAATTTGGACTCGTAAAGCCAATGGTGACTTTACATGCCCTGGGAGACAGTAGTCAGTCCCAGGGAATGGAGTCTATGTTTGGGGGTCACTATGACACCCCTGTGTTACTGCACTGAGGGTGCTGTGTAACACACATATCAAAAGCAGATGATACCCTATGGAGTAAAAAGGAACCCCATAACCCATAAGCACATAGCAAGTCAAAAACATACCTCAAATCATGCCTAAGAGTGGGAGAAAAAGAGTCTCACTCTTAGCAGGAGAAAAAAACAAGCGATTCTTAAGCATTGAGAAAGTACTTGATGACCTATATGAAGAAACAGAAGTGGTACATATCATAATCTGTGGAGACCTGAATGCAAGGTGCCCTCTATCTTCAGAGGCGCAGAAGCAAGGAATAACGTCAGGTGAAAGAAGAGGAGCCCGATGGTTGGAGCTGATGGAGTCACGGGATTGTTACAACTTTGCCCAGGCTTTCCCCAACTCAGATCGCTGTCCAACGTGGGAAAGATACACTTCAAGTGCAACAATCGATTATATCTTTGCGTCAGACAACATGTTGAAGGTGGCCACTTCCTTCAAAGTCATCAAGACTTCTACAAGCGACCTTAACTTGCTTAAAGCATCTTGGGCGATTCCGAGTGGCAGGACCCCCATTTGCGAACCACTCACTGACTGTAACATCCAAGGGAATCGACTCAAGCTCACAGCGACCAGAATAAAAGCTCTAACTTTCAACTACCAAAGGCAGCTGGCTGGCAACAAATTGAACGCTCCAACAGAACCAGATTACCAACCGCTACTGAGCCCCAATAAAACAGGGACAAGAACAAAACCTGTACTGAGAGACTCAAGTTCACATCAATACGACAAGCAGCTGGTTGCAAAAAGAGCCCTCTTAAGACACCTAAGAAGAAAAGCAAAAAACACATACTCACCATAGGCTCTAATGGAGCTTAGAAAAGAAGCCAAGTACTACAAAGTATGGCTGAGAAACCACCAGATCTCCCTCTACCAAAGAGACTCCAAAGCGATTCTGAAGAAACTGGAGTGTAAGAACGCTGGAGACTTCTGGACCTTAATCAAGACATCGGGAGCGTACACCGAACCATCTCAGTCGAATTGTGTGAGTGAAGCCAGCTGGATAGCCCATTTTACGGCCCTCTTCAGCGGCTCAGCTGAGACTGGGCCCAATGATGCCATCGAAATTGAAGCTCCCTGGACTGACCTTCCGAACGAAGAGGACATTCAAACAATCATCCGTAAACTAAAATCTTTGTGGGCCCAAGGTCCGGATGGAGTGACCAACATTGACCTCAAGAACTTTCCAGAAGAATGGTCTACGTTTATCAGCACAGTATTTAAAAAATGGGTGTGCAGTCAAAATATCGAATAAATAATGTAGAAAGTCATAATATAGAAAACAATAATGTCGAAAAAAAAAGTCGAATTTATAATTTTTTTATTATAATAAAATAATGGGTAAAACAAAAACAAAAAAAAATCGAATAAAAAACGTAATAAAAAGAATTTGACTGTTTTGTTTTGGACATTTCTTTTTCTATATTATGACTTTCGACATTATGGTTTTCGATTTTATGACTATAAACCTAAAAAATGTGCCAATGCAAGAGCACTCCCAAGGTCATGGACTTCATCTGTGCTGGTCCCCAGGGCGATAGGGCAGACCCGCAAAACTATCGATCCATCGCTCTCCTTGACACTATTGGAAAAGTGTTTGCCATGATTTTACTGCGGGAATTCCAAGCTTGGGCCAAGTCCGCCCCCCTAGATGACCCCTTTCAAGGCGGCTTTCGGAAAAATAAAACACAAGAAGGGACTACAAAGAACAAAGACGCACCTAGCATTTATAGATCTCACCCAGGCGTTTGACAAGGTGGATAGATTACTGTTATTGGCCAAACTTTTGGCAGGAAACTGTCCACAGAAGATCCTAGAGCCCATACAAGCCCTTTACTCAGGAACATCAATGTGGGTGAAGTTGAACAGAAATAGTACCTTATTGGACGAAATCCCGATAAAAAGAGGGGTGAAGCAGGGCTTCCCCCTGGCGCCGGCACTGTTCACAGCCTTCATAGGAGACTATAAAGACTCAACTGAAACTGTGAAAGCATTTCCACCAAAAATTGGGGGACTCCAGTCCCTAGAATTCTCTACGCTGATGACATCACCTTGCTGGACCAAACACTTATCAGTCTTCAGCGTCAACTAGCCAACCTATCAGTCTACATTGGCAGTAACAAGCTGCAAATCAATAAAAAGAACACCAAGATACTGATCATGGAGAGGAAGACAAAATGGGCAAATTCTACATCTTGGCAACTAGAAAATACAAACATCAAAATAGTGTCCGAATTCAAATACCTTGTTGGTCATGCTGGACAATACTCGACTAGAAGTGAGCATGCAAAGATTCATCTGGACTAAGGCTCGATCAATGACAACACAAGCCTGCATGTTAGATAAGAAATTCAGACACTTTTCCTTGATGCCCATACTCAATGCCAATGATACCGGAGGTGATCTGGCAAAAGATTGAAGGTTTCTTCTGGAGATCTGTGCTGTCTTTCCCTAAATCAACTTCACTACTGGCAATTAGGAGAGAGTTGGGGCTCATCTCCTAAAAGCAAAAGTGGAAATTAGCAGCATCGCACTGTACAGGAAAATTCTGCTACCAGAGTCATTGCCCCTGTACAAACTGATATGCACAGAAATCAAGGCAGGCGGATCCAAAATGATGTCACTGTGGGCAGCCAAAAAAAGAGAACAACTGAAGTCAATTGCTTGCACACAGGAGGATTTAATCCAAAATCCTCTCAGAATAAAAAAAAAACTAGAGGCACTTGATTGGATAGGCACCCTGGAGAAGGCGGCAAAGAACAAACTCCTAAGTCACTTGCCACTACTTCAAAAGGAAATTAAACGACTTAGCGGAAATCTACAAAAAATTCCCCAGCAGATCACTAAGACAGATCTTCCTAAGAGCAAGACTAAACATATTACTGACAAATGAAATCCTACATATCAGAGTTTTTGCTAACACAAATACCTGCAGGTTGTGCAAAAAGGATGAGGAAGTCGAATCAGTTTGTCACTTACTGACGTTGTGCGCGGCGCTACAAAAAAACAGACAAATCTAAAGCTTTCATTGTTCTGAAAATGAGGGCTGATACAGAACACATATTTTCTACTCTGATTCGTGGAAATTATAGGCAGACAAGCCACGTCAAGAAGGGGGTGGATAGGATAGGATATTTGTTTTGTTACAAGACATAAAAAAAGCAGTTAGTTCATGCTTGGCCGAGAAGACTGACATAGGTTTTTAAGTGTTAGAGCACTAGCAATGGGACATTGATAAACTGGCGCTTCCCACACAAGCTTACTGAAGAATTTCGCGCTGACTCTGGGCCTGTAGTTGCGAACACAGAAGGGTATGTGGGGGACTTCAAAGAAATACCAATCTTGGTAGGATAAGTGCAAGTGAGGACCATGTGAAATGTCGTGTGTGTGTGACTAAGATTTATTGCAGTGTAGGGAAGTTAGGAAATAATTTCATGTTTATTTTTCTTCAATTTCAGAATGTGTGACCATGAATCCATGTTTCAAAAATACCTGCTTGTTCTGTTTTATTCTCTTGTATTACAGATGGTTTTGTAAATTAACTCCTGGTAAGACATGGTGACTTGTAAATAAGATAAAATACTCTTTGTATTTATAAAAACCAATGGGATTTTGTGTCATTCATGCATTTTTTACATATGTGATGTATAAAGGGGAGGCTCATATCAGTGCAGTAGTGCATTTGCCAGTTTACCAATGCAAGTAAAATAGCAAACAAGAAAAAGCTAGCAATAAACAGTTATAAAGCAGAGGTTTGTGTTTGGTGTAATGAATGTGTTCTTCCTTGCAAGCTGAAGGGAAGGTATCTAATTTGATACATGGATTATTGGATGTAAATAAGCCAGTAATGTCTTATGGCACATAGATTACTGGATGTACATACGCCAGTAGTACCAGCCACAAACTGTAGGTGGCGCTCTGAATATAATCACTGAGTTCTGCCGAAGTGCATAAGTCTGGAGCTCTCTACAGACAACTAGGAGGTATTCTAATAGAAAGGAAAGGTTTGTTTTATGATGGGGTTATAGTATAAAAAGAAAACCATGCTCACCGCTATACCACAGGTATAAATACTGCAAAACAAGATACCACTAAAATGACCACCAATATAAGCTAACAAGGTATGATCATTGAAATAGTGTCATACCAAACCCAGTATAAATGCAAGACTAATTTACTGCCAAATTAGCACCAATATTTTTACGGTAAGAAAATACCGCCAAATACCAAATTTACCCCAATAGAACAAAATATCTTACAGTATACGTATTGTTTGGCAGAGTTGCAGATTGTTATTTCTGATGTGAAGAAAATTAGAAATTGTATAAAACTATCAAAGCATTATTTGAGTCAAAGAAGCAGACGAATAATTCCAATATTCACAATATTTCCCAGGTCCCGTCGAGGACCACTTCCATTTAAATAGTCTTAATTAGATGATTTGTCTCGGGATCACCTTGTCATACAGTGATATATCAGATATCAGCCTCGACACTATGGCCCCAAAGTATCAAACCTGGCTGCCTTATCACCTCTCCGGACTCATGCTTTATGCTCTTGATTGGTGATGGCTGTCCAGTTGTTGGAACCCGGTTCTAAAGCTGCACCATGTTAATGCTATGTTACTTTGTAAAACTTGTGGATTCTGGTGCAGGTGTGTTGTTTTGTAGCACAGTAGGTTTTACTATCACCAAAGTGTCTGTTATCGTCAGAGAGACGAATGGGTGAGTCTGCCTTGCTGGGATTTGGTCCTGTGATCTGGCATGTGCACACAGATGTCTCCAATGTGTTAACAGACTGCGCTATCTTCTGAACAATCCAGCCACTCAAGCATACCAATATACATGTTAATGTTGGTTCTTGCACATAATTAATATATTTCCATAAGAAAGGTGAACATGATACCGGAGTTGTGCGATAGTAAGTGCACACACTCTACATGCTATGGTGAACACAGCAGTTTGTAGGAGTGATCCCCAGAGGGTGTCCAGACAACTCGTCGAAAAAAAACTGGTCGACTGCAATTTGGTCGACGCAATTTGGTCGAAAACCAAATGGTCGAATTTTTTTTTTTATTTATATATTTATTTTTCGGGTTTTCGTTTAGTTAAAAAAGGGGTTTTTAGAGAAAAAAAGGGGGTTGGGGGGACCCCCCCCCAAAAAAAGAAAAAAAGGGTTAAAATAAAAAAATAAAAATTTCGACCATTTGGTTTTCGACCAAATTGGTTCGACCATTTGTCTGGTCGACCAATTTTTTTCGACGAAATGTCTGGCAACCATCCCAGAGCTCTGACCTTTGTTGTAAAGAGCAGCCGGACATCAGGCGGAGAGCCATCAGTGGTGCACTAGACAGTGCCATGCAATGTGCTATCTGTGTTTTGTACAGAATACACGCTGAAATATTTTCATCAGGCAGGCAGGGTGGGGGACCATTGTGGTGCCCCTTTTAAAGTCCCCTAAATACTTTTCTGCTTCTGCATGCATCGTACATTCCTAAATGCACACTTCACCAATGATCAATGCTGTGCAGTGCTAACTACATGCAATATTTTTGAACATTAGTGTAAGCCAGTGATTCTGGAAAACAGTTTACCCATAAGATACTCTGCAGAATTAGTACAATTATGAGCAGTGCTCGGGGGAGAAGGGCAGGGTAAAGGCTTAAAGAGACCGCACTGCCGGGCATCAGCTGGGGCTTATAACATGCAACCCCACCCTCCCTGATCTGACTGCTGGGGAGTGGTCAGGCTACTCAGCCTTCTATATGCTCGCCGGGAGGGCCTCCCGTGTAAAGGGTTCCACCGGCCCCACAACGTACCCTCAAGTCCACACAGTTGAGGGCACCTGGAAGCTCATTGCTTGAAATAACAGATGAGTCTATCCGAGCAGCACAAGCCTCTCAGTCAGCATTATATGATCATCAAGTCATGATATGCAAATGTAAGCACTTTTTAAATGCTTTTGTTAGCATTGAACAGCAATAGATACTGTATCCAAAGGAATGGTACGTATGCCAGAGATGACATGCTTTCCACATGTTTTCCTTTCAGCCGGATCCCTCTTCCTGGGCTGCCCTTTTTTTCTTCTGCTTTTTGCACTGTGTGACTAGGCAAGTGGCTCATATGGGAATATCAGTTCTCTAGCACAGGAGCATGATATGTGTGTGATGATTAAATACGAACATTGCCCGTGGGCAGAACTGTTTTTTGTAGTTCGGTAGGAATAGTTGCACATATATGTCTGCTAGAGAACATTCATGGAAATGTAGAATTTGGCAAATGTAAAGATTTGACTTTTTAAATGGAATTTCAATTACAATGACACCATCACAATTAAGCATCTACAGAATCAACGCCCAGGTAAAAGGAAAGGCAGATATCCACGCCCAGTGTTTTAAATATGTTTAAATGGTGTGAATTCCAAACTCGAACACCAGAATAAGCACAGCTTCCTGGCTTTAACTTATTGAATATAGATATAGTTGGTCCTAATTAGTCTGCCCTCCAAATCCCCTAAATGCCTTCTCATGCTGTGCTTTTGACGCACATACACAAACACACACCAGCATAGGCCAATAGAGCGACAGCGTTGACTTCAACATGTTTGTGCTTTCGGGGGCTACCCCATTGTATTGGGAAGTTCCTGAGTGGATCAGGTAGTTCAGTAGCTCTTCTCTTCTTGGCAAACATGAAATGACCTCCAGGACACCAGGAAGTTGAGTCCACCTGGGGAGCTATACCTTAGTCTGAGAACTGGCCACTTACCTTTGAAAGACTAAGCACTGTGAATAAGCACTGTGAATAAATGAAGCAGAGAAGCACAACTTAGACAAAGTGGTTAGTCAGCCCGTCTGATGATGATAGCTGCAGGACTCAGGGTAACCAGGGCTTGCTCTTAGCTTTCCCTGTCTCTCGCTGAACAGTTTATATTAAGAGAGCGGCATCATTAGACCTCTAAGGGTTCAGCAAGACTTCATCCCTGCAGGTGCTAGGCACACGCCTTGGCTAATTACAGACTTGTTTCTTCGCCTGGTGTAACTGGCGTGATTAAAGAGTGTGTTGTTTTCTGGTCACAATTGTCAGCAAATGACCTCTCATTATAAAGTCTATGTATAACGGAACGGGGGAGAGTGTTACCCAAGAATAACAATACTCTAAACTCTGTAATTACAGGGGTTACTGCTGCCCAATGAAATGATAATCAATTCACCACCACGGAAGGGCGACCGGCTGAGTCCTCCCTTCAGCATAGCCCCATTACATTTAAATGGTGGATGAGTTACCTTGAGGACCTTAACTGTTGGGCAAGTTGTAGTGGAAGCAACATTTCAGTTATCAGATGTGTGCTTTACTCCTAGTTTGATTTAGGTCAGGCCCTCTCAGACCCTCTCTGTTATTGCCACTCGTGTACGGCACGACATAATGGGCATGCCTGAATGCTCTGTGTTAAGCAGCATTACACAGGATATCAAAACCATACATAGAAATATGAAAGATTGGGAATTGCAGGTCTTATTAAAGATTATTAATTGGATACAAGCACAATACATGTTTGGGTGAACTTGCATCACAAAGGGGTCCTGGATGAATCAGGATAAGGTTAAATGATAACTCAAATGTATTTGCTACTCCACAAACCCCCATTTAAAGGTAAACATTATCATAATTCAAGCAGCTTTTTCAGAGAGAGATTGTTCCAAAACAATGGTCTTGTGTAATTGGATTTTCTTTTCTGCTTCTTGAACTGTGACAACCTGAAGATATGTGATGTGTGGCAGGCACACAAATTCAACCTGCCGCATAAAGGAGATGATTGCTGGTTCTGTCATTGTCTCCCCTGGTCAGCTCAGAAGTTCCTAAGCTGAACTTCTATTGTTTAACCCTTTGAAGCAGCAGCTGGAGAGACTTTGGGGTACGAGCACGGAGCATGTGGCCATCTTCATATATAGCAAAGCAGCAATCAGTGTGCTGCCTGATTGGGGTGTGCCAGATTGGGCTTGACACAAGTGGCATTAAGAGAATTAATTAATAGATTAAATAGTAGCAGTGCCATTATGCCAACCTGGTGTGAACCATTGGTAATCATAAACGGCCTGTAATTTCGCGCTGGTATGTAAATTGGAATGCAGCCAAATTGTCATGATGTGGAGCTGCTGAAATCGATAGAATATTCGAGGGGAGGGCTACTTGATTTAATCAAGGCCATCATAGGTTGGGGCTGACAGATACAAAGACCATTGCCAAGTCTAAGAAAGTAACTTATAAGGCTTCCTTTTTTAATAAAATTAGGTTTGTCCACTTTTAAAAATAGAATCCCAAGATGGACTGGTGATAAAATATTATTATTCATTGTCCATTCAGTAAGTTTACTTTAAAGGTTTAGATAAAACTCTTGCAGGAACTAGAAACGATATTGGGTTACAGCTTGAGGGGCTGTCTCAGCTTCCATTTTTGTAGAATAGAAGAATATTGACTTTTTGCCAGAAAACAGGAAAGCTTCTTAGATGGAAACATTCATTACAAATATTGCAAAGTAAGGGTGCCAGGATGTCAGGATTATTTTTAAATAAATCTATGGGACAATTGCCGACCTGGTCTTTTGTGGCTTTTGAATACTGATATTATCTTTAATAGATCGACTGTTGAAAACTGGGAAGGAAAATAAGCAGTGGTAAAGGTTTTTTAGGCAATTCAGAAGTTGAGAAAACGCTCATCTTCCAGTTAGGTGGACGCACCCATTCATATGTTTGATGGCCCCCCAGTTCCTGGGGATGGCCACATTCAAACTTTCCCTGGCATTATCAAAAGCTTGCGCCTGGATGAGGATGCCAGCTAGGAATATTGATACCATTGAAGCATCCAGCCAAATTCAGTCCATCTCGGCAGCCCTGGCACTTCCAAGGCGGGTAGAATTAATTACCAGGATCGCAGGCAGATTTTATGGTAAAATCTGTGTCATGTTCATTCCTTTATGGACAAAAGACTTCCTTATGACTGAGTGGGGGCATCTCCGGGGAACAGCAGGATGTGCCACACTAAAGCTGCACACATGTCACCGATGAGCTGAGCCGACAGAATGAACTGTGTGAGGTTTCTTGCACATGGTAGAGACTGCCATTGGAAATTCCTAAACTCGAGAGGCTTGATGCCTGTGAGGTGCTCATGACAGAATCAGGCATTGCCAAAGACTCAGATTCAAACACCACCAGGAAAATTTAGTACAACAGTCATAGAAAAAATGAAAATGTACATGAAACTATACTGTTTGTCTTTCAACCTCACAATACCCCACATTAATACTATAGTAATATCCCAAACTACTCCTGTAGTTAAACAAGGGTTTGGGGGTGTCAGTCTAGAAACAACCCTAACCATGTGTAGAAGGTATATTATATTGGCCGAAAACCAATCGCATCACATGACCAAGACCGCAAATTGTCAGTAAAACCACATGGTGTCCATCTTGTGTAACATCCACCATTTGCTTTTTTCTTTTCTGTCAAAATGCTTTGCAAACGTATTTTATTCTGAAAGCTCATACACGGTATGAGGCTACAGCTTGAATGTTGTAAGATCAACCCAGACAGGAATGCCAAACAGTACATAGATACATTGTTTTCCTCCCTCACTGAGTCCTTGAAAGCAAGCAGAAACGGCATTTAATCAGTGGCCCAGGTGCCGGCCTGTCTCACTAAAGCTGTAGAAACAGGCAGTTAAAGCATGAATTATACTCCTCTAGCGGTCCTCCTTCGAGGGTCATCCTTAGAACAGGCTGACCCCTAGTTCACTAATAGAAACTAGTAGGTAACGTGCTTTGGAATATGTCTCTCTCACAAACACGATATCCTTGCTAAACAAGTGCTTTATGTTCTGTATAACAAAGAACTATGTCTGCAACTGTTGCTAAGAATAATAGATTGAGTAAGAAACGTGTCATAATGTATCATAGTTGTCATAATTGTCAATCACTGAATCCTAGCTGAAGAAGATACATTAGGGGCGGTTCTGATGTGCCTTGAAGGCTTGTTTTTTTCTATATATGTAACTGTTTGAATGATGTTCACTCTCTTGCGCCTCACAAGGTCTGGGTGACACACGTTGCGAGACGTTAGACTCAGTCGGCCGACTGAGCATATTTTGCAATAAACCATAGTACTTGGAAAATCGAACCTTGTGTCTGTCGTATCACTAGGATATGATGATTGTGCCTTAGTTTCCATATGCGGAGGGTCTTCAGGGCCTAGCAGGAGCCCCTCTACTGAGCACAGGCATAGGGTCAAATAGCCTATTCAATGTGATTTCGCCCACTCAGGAGGTTCTACAACTGTGATTTTTAGCTTACTGCACCCTTCAGAGAGGAGCAATAACCATTTTCAAATCAGTCTGGTCCCACGCACAAGGGCTCTCAGCACCGAAATGCTAGGCAATTCTCCTCTGAACAAGAGAACCATCAGCAAACACAGACACATGGTTTGGCCTTGTTGGGCCTCCTCAGTGAGGTGAAGCTGAACCTTTTTTACGGCACAGTGAACAAGAGATCCACGTCTGGAATACTCTGGGTAACAGAGGGTAAAAACCCAGGTTTTACAAATTAAAAAAGGGTGTGGGAGCCCCTCTACCGAGGAACAAACATGGGTGAAAGACCCTGTTCTATGGGATTTCTCCCACTCAGGAGGGTCTACAATCATGTTTTAGCTCCCTACACCTGTTACAGAGTAGACATAGTCATTTGTATATCATTCTGGACCAGCATTGAAATGCTATGTAATTCTTCTCTGAACAAGAGTAAAGCCAACAACCCAACACACGTGTTTCAGCATTGGGTAACTTTTAATTTTCTAAGTTACGCTGGGTAATCCAGACGTGGACCCCTTGGTCATTGTGCTTAGAGAGGCACACCTTCACCTAATTGATGAGGCCTGACTAGGCGGAAACACTTATCTTGGTTTGTTGTTATTACTCTTGTCCAGAGGAGAACTGTCTAGCATTTCATAACATTTCAGTACTGACCTACCCCAATGAGTTGGACCAGAGTTATATGCAAATTAATATTTCTCCTCTGTGAAAGGAATAGTGAGCATAAACGTGATTGTAGACTCTCCTGAGTAGGCACCTTCCCAAAAGAACAGGTTATGTGTCTGTGTGTGTTCTTGGTAGAGGGGGTCCCAGACCTTTTTGGAATTTTTTGGAATTGGAGGTTTCACCCTAAATTACCTTGCTCACTTTGCTTAGAGGAGCACTGCTTCACCCAACTGATGAGGCCTTACAAGGCTGAAACAAATGCCTGGGGTTGCAGTTCATACTTTTGTTCACAAGATAATTCCTCAGCATTTTAGTGCTGGAAAGCCCACATAGGTGGGACCACACTGATATATAAATGGATATTTCTTCTCTGTGATAGGTACAGTGAGCTAAAACGTGGTTGTAGGCTCTCCTGAGTGGGCACCTTCCCAGAGAACAGGTTATTTGGCTCTGTTCCTTCTTGGTAGAGGGGCTCTCAGACCTTTTTTCTACTCATGTAGTTGAATGCAAAGTTTCTGTCCCCATGTCTGCATCCAAACACAAAGCTGCATTTCTCCCCCAAAAATGAAGTGCATACATCCTCAACCCATTATATCTCTCTCTCTTAACTGTATTCGGCATAAGGCCATCAAAATGCAAATGTACATCGTATCAATACACAGGTAATAATAAAAAACAAAAACAACTAAAAGTTCCCCATGTCTCAAGGCAGAAATCAGCATGTTACCTGACCCAAGCCAGTCCTAGCCGCAGCTGCAACAGTGGGTAAGGAGCACAGTTTATGAGTTTGAAGAATACTGCTACATCCCTTGTAGGGTCTCTGTTGGTCTAGCACCCGCTGGTCTGGTCCCCAGGGGGACTGTGCTGGCTCCCAAAAGTGCCAAAAAAAGGAGCCCAGTACCCTGTAGGGGCATGGATCCTACAGGGTGAGCAGTCTCAATCAGGGATGAAGCAGAGATTGTAATCGTGCTGCTAGACGGTAAACGTCGATGCAGGGCAATTCGTAATAAATCGACGACCATTCTTGGTTCTCTTAATTATAGACAGATGGGATCATGAGGCATACTTCCCCACAGGATAATCTTTGGAACTTATAATGTCCGCTCTTATCAGCAAGCAGCACCCATAAACTGACCTCAATCAGGGTGTACATTTTATTGGGAGAGAGTCTCAAGATTCAAGTTTATCGTTTAGGGACGCCATGCATGAATACCACTCTCTGTCTTTGATTCACCCTCTGGGGGCTTAGTGCTCTGGTGAATGACAGGTCTGGGGGGCTGTATACCCAACTTCAGTGACAGCCACACTTATCTTTCCATCCCATATATGCAACTGTCCCCCGTGATCTGCCTCCCCAAGAGTTCCTCGTGGGGATATTTGGAAAATGTCTACCTGAGCAGGGTTAGTCGCGTGGCTGGTGCCAACATCAGTGGACACCGCCTCAGTAAGATCAATCATGTTTGTTGGGACCGCGTCCGAGTTGGAGGCTTTACATAGTTCCTTCATTGAAGTTGCAGGACCCCTGCTGATAGTATCATTGCATGAATCTTGGTCCCCTAGAGTACTTTTCCAATTCCTCTGCCACTTTCTAGAATCAGTAACAGCAGTTATTTTAGAGCCGCCAATTCAGATAGGACCAGTGAGCAATTACAGACTTGGGCAATTTCCTGAACTGTTCCCATCGGGATGGATACAGACATGGGTGAAAGATGGTTGCAAAAGAGGTAGGCGAGTGGCCGTGGCCTCCCGGAACTGTGCTTTTCCAATTTGCAGTTCACATATATCTGCTGATTGATAGATAGGGGCTTTCAAAGTCATTGTGAGACTGATCCTTGAAGACAAGGGGCTTTTTCCTTTTCCCTTTCCTTGTAAATCCATGTAGAATGGACTAGGTATTGTACTCAAGGTACTCTTATCTGATAGTGGCTATGGAGAAGAAACTACGAGAAAAACAGGAGCCATGAACACATAGTTGAATGGAAACTTCACTTGAATTAGTTTCTCTGGAGGCTCAGGGTAACAGTTCTCAGGACAGTGTTTAATAGTAGAACAGAAAATAAAGGGCTCAGTGGAAATGATGGTAAATGATAGAGCTGGGACTGTCATTTTGTCGCAGGTCTTCATGGGAGCAACGTCTGCTGCCAGACCCCTCTATGATTGTATTTCATTATTGCACCAGCAGTTTCTGGCCCTTCCTCATGCAAATCAGCCTTTCCCTCAACGATGTAAGCTGTATTAGAACCATTGGCATCAACGCTGGCCTTTTCCCCCAGAATGGGTGGGGCGCCTTCATGAAAAAAGTTGATTTCTCTAATCAGTTTGTAGGCGTCACCTGTTAACATTACAGAGCTACAGCATCTGTACTTGCCCCCACCTAACTAAGCATCTGTGTTATGTTCGGGCAGCAGCTTACGCAGCCTATGCTTCACTGGTAAAATGTTGGGCTTCCCAGGATGGAGTGTAGTTGGACTTTGTGGGGGTTAATGGGAGAAGTGATGGTGGATGCGCCACGACCGCCGTGGCCACTGAAATTGTTGCCATGTCAATATCAATGCAGACAAGAAGAGAAATAAAAAAAACAAAGAGAGCATGAGCCGGTGTACGACATTTAGGAGTGATAGTTCATTTAAAGTCAATTAGAGCCCCATATTCCCGTCGCTCTCCTCACCTTTCTTCGTTCTTTAGGGCTCCGATCCAAACAGTTTTTCACTTGTATTAAACGGAGTAGTGGCAGACAGCCCCCTTCTGTCGCCGGATACCACCTGCGGGAGCTAAACACCCCGGCACCCTTTGGACACCCGCGGGCTTCCAACCCATGATACATTTATTAACCCTGGTACCTTAGCTACAACTATACATACAAAGTATGCATGCCTGGTATTGATACATTTAGTAGAACCAACGTGATTGAAATCATATTGTGCTGAGAAGTTATAGTACAAAGTTAAGCAAAGGCTGCAATGCAACATTGTTAAACAGGTTCCACACCTTGGTGCCCAGCTGTTTCCTTCAAAAAGGATACACTGGGAAAAGTAGGGAGTACACCACATTTACCTTAGCTAGCATGGGGCAATTGCATGCTATGTTTTCCATTGATGTAAAACTTGGTAGAGGTAATGTGGTAAGTATACAGATAGGTAATGTCCAAACAAGCATCTATACAAATACACTATATAATATAAACCCACACAATAATTAGACACATTGAAATCCAACCCCATTATGGCAAAGCATACAGCTAACACAAGCTGCACAGGTATACCAACTGAATATTGTGGGGATTGTATTTCAGGATGGAAAAATAGGCACATGAATCCTCCTGAGGGTTCAAGTTAAGGTCAAGAGTTTTAGGTGTCTAGGATTCCTAGGAATAATGCAAAGGCCACAGCTTGCACACCTTAGTTCTTTGTAGTATTGTCGAAAGTATCTATTAGGCCTTTTAGGCGCTTTCTACATGTTTGAAATGTGGTTCAAAAGTAGGGGAAGAGGAAGGTTTGGGTGACATATCTAGAATTTTGTGAGTGGGTCAAAGGTGCACAATAGCAGCTTGGCCAGCTTCAAACAGGGGTATGTCAAATGGGTCTATCAAGCAGCTGGACAAGCACAGTAGTAGCTCACCCCTAAGAAGGAAGTCCTATAACTCAAGGGGCTGCCATGTGGGTTGATAGGCTCAAAGTAAACTTTGCTGTGCAGAATCAGGGACCAGTTAAGTGTAGTGAAACTAAAAGTACTAGAGGATTCCTCCAGAGAACCACACAAAGCTGGATCTATCTTCTGCATCTTCCCCCTCAGGCTGATGTGTACTGAGGGACCTCCTGATACACTGTCTATTTCTGAGCAAATAGAGATGGCTTGGTCAATGTTTTGTTATTGTAGAAATGAGGGTCAGAATAGTCTCTTTTTGGGTGCACAATCAAACCCTATGCTTACATGATTGGATCACATGATCTATGAGATAGAACATAAGATTGGTGACGAAAGATCCCTAGACGGAATTCCTACTCCTCACTAACAACACAAAACACCCAGACATACAGACCTGGCTATCAACCATGAACCCTGAGGGCTTCACACCCAAGCTCACCTCCTCGTGTTACACATCAACAAACACCTCTCCTTCAAGACACACATAGCTAAGCCAGACAGCTTGGTATCAACTCTTCCTTCTGCAGAATGTCAAGCCCTTCCTCCCTCTGGACATCTTTAGATCCATTGTTCAAGCACCGGTCCTATCCCACCTGGATGGGGGAAATGCCCTCCTTTAAGGTCTCCCATCATCTTCCCATGCGCCCCTGACAAGTGTCCTACACATGGCCGCATGCCCCATTTAGGTTCTACACAGATATGGCCACATCACCACGGCACTTATCAATCTTCACTGGCTCCTAGTGCACACACAAATCACTTTAAAGTCTTTCTGTATCATCTATAAGGCAGTTGCCCTCAAGTCACCCAGCTATGTCATGGACAAACTCAGCCTCTAGTGGACAGCGCACCACCATAAGCCAGGTCACAATAAGAATTGCTATCCGCTGCTGCAAAAAGGAGAGGACCAGAAAACAAGCTTTCTCTGCCTATGGCCCAAGACTATAGAACCTACTCCCCATCAGTATGTGATTCACACCCACGCTCCTACAATTCAGAAAAACTGCGCAGAGAAATACATGCAAGAAACAAAATGTGCACCAGAAAAAATTACAACTGCAACACAGCCACTCCTTTGCACTTGCATTCCTATGCATTTTCTTTCTCTTTATGTTAATTCAAAAGACACTTTTGGTGTGACACAGTATTATCTATTTTGTTTTTGAATTATTTTAGAATAAGCAGAGCACAACCTGTTTGCTTCTAGGTCTTAATAACAGTGCACCTCTTCCTACTCTGTGACCTGCATTGTTAACACACATTATATTAGTGTATAGAGTTAGGTAGGGTTGGTGCTGAGGTGCGAATGAGTTGCATTTAGCATAGACAGTAGTTGTAGGAGTGTGCAGGAGATCTGCATTGTTTTTGCTAGGCCTAGCAAAAGCCACAGCTCACAGTAAAATTGAATTCATGCTGATGAAAGGAGAAACGTTGAACAACTAAGGTCAGACTCACAGTGTTTCATTAGATGTTGCGAGGGAGACGTATCTCATGAACTGGGTAACAAAAGACAGACCATAGGTGCGTTCCTAGCCGTCAAACGGTGTGAATACACGATGGCAGAGCAAATAAAATAGATAACATTGAATTTTACCAAAAGTGTCTCACATGTTTTTTCATGCAGAGCTGTCACCTGGCATGAGATGGGAGGTGGGGAAGTGGCTGGCACCAGGGGTGAGGAACGGAGAGAACAAATCAAGAGTTGGGGATGGGGTGTGCCGAGGGCTGCAACAATGTATTTGACATTGCTGGTGTTTCCTTGTAATATAATTAGCCAGTCTTAGTGGGATTCTCTTGCCTGAACTGTATCCAATGTAGGGCTCCAATCAGCATTAAGTCGGTTATCGACTTGGATACTGGGCATGCCAACCAATGAAAAAGCAACATTTTTGCCATTCAGCATAATCTGATGTCATTGAGGGGCAGTGGAACATCATGATGTTATGCTTTGAGTTCCCAATATGTATTGTCCAATCCCAATGATTAATGTATAGGGTCCCTTCGGACTCATGAACCAGTAGACAATAATATTGTCAGAATTGCCCTAAAATGTTGCAACTATAGAATACTGTCAGTTGTGCTTTTGGTGCTATAAAATTGCAGCCCATCATGGGCAGAGTTGGAACATGATAGTCCAGTCCAGTTCTTACATGGAGCAGTCTGTTTTTCTCCCAGCTGATTGACCAATAAAGCTGTGTTCCTTCCTGCATGGTGTGCACTCCTTTTTGATTACTTTTTCATTTTTCTTGGAGTATACTTTTGGGACCGCAGTTTTACATTTGGTGGAGAATGCAGACACTCCAGTTTCCCTGAAAAACTAGGGCGCTCCCTACAGCATGCCTTGAAGGGGGCGAAGCAGGCCGGCCGAGACCAGATCGAGTGCACTAAAGGAAGAGGTTTGCAGATGCCTCATTCATCAAAGTGCTGTCTGATCCCATGCCCTTCTAATGACCCGGGGTGGTGCAGGCAGTTGAGAGGGGAGACGCAGCTTTAGGGGGACTCGCAGCTCATAGATCATGTGAGTGTACCATGGAAAGAAAGCGCAGCAGTGTGTAAGTATATTGTGTTGATTAGTATTTGTTTTTTATTGATATTGAGGTTAGGTGGATCTCCACAGTGGTGGGGAAAGATGGCACCATATAGTATTACTAATATTAGAGGTGATTATTGTGGTAGTAGATGGGATCTTCTCCGTAAGGAGGAATGATGTCATAGTTAGGGGTGCAAGTGTTCTCATCGTCTAGAGGAAAGCCGACATTCCATTTCGTATTTTAAGCGTTTTGGGATCTTTTTGCAAGGGGAAAGTCCGTGCTGAAGAAGTTGGGAGTGTAGAGTGATTGGGTTTGGTGTGAAAGTGCTTTGGGGTATAAAATGTAAATGGGGAGGGCAACATGATTTATGGGAATAGGGGTATTAAGGGTAAAGCACCATTAAGCTGGGTAACAATAAACCCATGTTATCTGTCAATCACACCAAATGCTCTCTGGAGGTGAACGTGCACTCTACAAATACACATGATCCACAGTTGCGCTTCCATTTCCTAACGCTTCAGGGTTCCTCAAGGCCTGATTAACTCTAGCCAGTTAACTTTCTAATCTCTCTCTTATGCAGGGGCAAAATCCCCCTGTTCCTGCTTGATTTCCTCACTCAAATACATTCTTACACACTCTTCATTATTTTACCTATACACCTCTGCGGAACTCAGGAGTCAAGTCCTAGCGGCACTTTAACAAAACAAAGATGACTTTCCCTCCACCCTAATGCAATTGCATCAAAATGAATGGACTGTCACAATGTACTTGTGATGGGTCAGGAATAGGAAGCTAAATCCCGGCCCCAACCCCCAATTTGTAACTGTTTATTGAGAAGCCACCCTTAACACAGGGAGTTCCTTCCCTCCCCACTCAAGTGGATATGCAACAAACTGTTTAACAGATTGGGGAATTGGGGATTTCTGAGCCCCCTCACTGAAAGGCCTGTGTTGGGGAAGCTGGATAACAAAGATTACCCAATTAATGTATAGGCTATAGTTTTCAGCATACACTGTGAAATGAGCTTTGTTAATTTCGAATTTTAACAAAATTCTCCCTGTAGTGTTCTGCCAAATGGGGAATTAATTACTTAATATTTTTGGATAAATAGGCTAAGGATCTACACAGTTTTGCCCCACACAGTTGTGTTTCCCAGAGCTCAGTTCTACTTATATAGCAAGCCTCTGTTTAAGGTTCAGGAAAGCCAGCTGCATCTCTGGACCCTCTGAAAAGATTAGGTAGTGGTTTGGTTATTCCACTTTCAAAAATGGCCTCCCGCTCTCCACCATAGGACCCTTCCTAGGAATAGACAGCTCCACCCAGATACGCTCTCAGCAATCTCCTCTGGTATCTCCTTACAGCTGTCAGATGGTAAATTGCAGCCTTCCTGATGGTCTGTCTCTCCTCTCTGTCTCCTCTCTGTCTGTGCTGTTTGTCTCCTTTTTTTTGTTCCCTGTCCTAGTGCAATCCCCCTTATATAGCAGCAATGACACCACCAATTTTACAATCTTGGGGAATCAGCCTGCAATAATCCCTGCCACTAAGATTGGACAGTTACCCTCCTCTCACCTCCCAAACCCAGCTTCCAAGCCACAATTGGTTTATGGGTCTGGATCAACATATGGCAATTCCCATTTTTCTGATTCCGCTAATCATGGAGAATTAGATAAGCCAACCACCAAATCCATATGATATAGCACAGCCATGTGGCACATTTCTGCCGTTTCCATAAAAAGCACAGCAGTTATGAATATGTACGTTATGAAGCATATTCATTTTCCACATGCTCACCAACTCTCACATTTGGAGCATGTTCAGATCAGCCAGAAACCTAGTTTAACTGGCCAGTACAGTTCCTAGTGTCAGAGGAAGAAACATTTTATGTACCCAAAATCACCTGGAAATTAGATAAAAAATGGTACATAAATTGCATCCATCACCCTTCTGATGACTGAGAAAAAGGCCTAAATGATAATAGTCCTTTTAAATTAATTGTGAATCTTCACGTGGGACAAATGGCCCTGACTCCTGCCTTCCGGCCATTTGTTTTCACTGGGTCAGCCTGTGCCCAGAGAGTTTTTTTTATC
This sequence comes from Ambystoma mexicanum, assembly GCF_040938575.1. Classification (NCBI taxonomy): domain Eukaryota; kingdom Metazoa; phylum Chordata; class Amphibia; order Caudata; family Ambystomatidae; genus Ambystoma; species Ambystoma mexicanum. The sequence continues at coordinate 71,194,469 of NC_090925.1, forward strand.
AGTCTCCTTTGCGCTGGAAGCTTGCTCTTTGAAGTGGGTGCCTCCATTTCCACACATATTAGTTGTGATCCAGCCAAGGGTGACTTTTCCTGAAGTCCATGGTTTTAGGGCTAGCAGGTCTGGAGAATACTAAATTTCGACACCATTAGCATGACATTTTTATTGCATGTGGTCATTAGATGGGAGATGTGACATCCAGGCTGGAAGAGGGAGATGTCTTTGTGAAGTTTTGCCCACATCCAGCAAAAGGGACTGCCTTGGGCTGATGTTTTCCATGAAGACAAAAAGGCTCTTCAAACATCACTGACGTTTTGTAGTGAAACATAATATACAATATAGAATTTGTAACTGTTTATTGAGAAGCCACCCTCAACATGGGGAGGTCCTTCCCTCCCCACTCAAGTGATTATGCAACAAACTGTTTAGCAGATTCTTTTTTAAGCCTTATCTCAGACACATATCATGCACCCTGGATCCCTCTCCCCTGTGCTGACAATGACCCAGCACGAGGCCGGTGTATGGAAAATATATTGGTATGTATTTAAATTAAAAGTAATAGAAATTAGCACAAAAATGTCAAAACACCACTTTATCCATGGCACAACACACTAAACTTCTCCGAGCATAAATAAATCACAAAAGTGAGTTAAAAAGAACAAAATCACAATGCCTGTAAATTTCACTTCACAAAATAATTACACTGATCAATCACAAAGGCACTTATGTAATGTTGTGCAAGTTTGATTTTCCTGCAGGCTTAAGAGGCTAGCAGTAGGATTTCAAGATTGCTAATGATGAGTTCGGCCACAAGGCACAAGCAAGTCAGGGATCTCCTTCCTACTTAATGTGGCTCACAATAAAACACTTTTTATTTCTACAACGCAGATTATTTCTTAAGGAGGCCTCCAACCCGTCTTGCACCCAACCTCCACACGCACCCTGTGTCACAATGGACTAGGAACCAGGTCATTGTGTATCAATACATATTTTATAAATGTATTATTTAATGTCAAATGAGAATCCACCAATTACGACAGCCACCAATGTTGTGGCAACACAAAATGCAATGACTTCTATAAAGCGACTGTGTTCAGCTATACTGTCACCACTACTTCCCGTTTGATGGCAAAATAGAAGAAAATCAATTTACACACAATGATAGCACATATAGTTAAGCACCCCCTGTGACATTCAACCCCCAAACATCAATTGGACTTGATTCCTTTTAATTGAAGGCAGTGGTAGGGAGTAGGGATACAGGGAGAAATCAGTTTTGATGTGGTTCCCTCAGAAACAATACAGGAGACATAAAGGAAATTGGGAACATTTGTTTGGTAGAGCACAATGAGAGACTGGGTTTTTAATTATTGAGCACAACTGCTATTGGACAGAACAGACAGGAATTTGTACTGCTTACACTTAAAAGACAGGCAGGGCTTTTTGAGAAGAATGGTTGACACACAAGGGGAAACACGGTTTTAGTATATGCAACGCATGGGCAATGGGAATAGGAAAGCAACTAGACATTTGTTTTACCTCACAATGGGGAAAGAGGAACAGAATGTGAAAATCAATTTTGGGGAGGTTAAGCACAATTTCAATGGGAAAGAAAATGCAAATGGAATTCGTTTTTACTGATGCTTAAAATGACAGGCAAGCTCTGGAAAAGGGGGTAGCTCACAAAAGGCAAATCAGTTTTGGGTTAGGATGACAGCTGCAAAGGGAAAATACAGTTGCAGAGGTAAATTCATTTCACAGGGCACAATTTAAACACAGGGACACATGTGTTTCTCAGGTCACAATGGGATTAATTAATTTGGGCAACACTTCATAACTATAACAATTCACCATGCACTGGGAAGAGATGGTGGGTCTCTAATTCCCACCATACAAATCCTGTGAAATATATGAGGAAATTAATTGATTTACTTATAAAAAATATACCAAGGACCTACACAGGCAAATGGGGATTCTTCACAGGGCAATGACTGAATAACAGACAAATGAGGAGTTCTTCTATGGGGATTTCCTAATATACATAGGCAGACAGGGGCGTCCTTCAATAGGAAAATTGGGGTGCATTTAAAGGCCCCACACAGGAATCCCTTTCACATGAATAGCAGGCATTTAAACACTGCAACCAACCACGGCCTGGCTTTTGCTTTTCCTATTGCATGAATGGCAGGCATTTAAACTTTGCAACAAAAAACGGCCTGGCTTTTTCATGTGTTTCATGTAAAAGTAAAAATCTATGTGCAAATGGGACTACCTATCATTATCAATGGACAAGCAGCAGTTTAATTCACCCACAAAAGAGGAATCAAAGAATCCTGTGACATGGAAAAGATTATTTTTAAACAGTAAAAGCAAAAACGGCCTGCACATGTGTTTGCAAAAAAAAAAAGCCACAATTGAAAAAGATATTACTAGTCACAGAAAAATGTCAGGAAAGCAACACATGATGTGTGGGGTGGCCAAAACAATATATGTTATGTTTCACCCACAAAACTCCAGTGACATTTGAAGAGACACTTACTTCAGGTCAAAACTTCACAATGAAAGGCAGTTAAAGCAGGGACTTCAAGGGAAAGTCATCCTTGGCAGAAGCATGACAAAAAGGTGTCCTTGTTGAACGCACTTCAAAAGAGATCACACTAACTTCAAAGAGACTCATAAAAACCTCTGGTCACAGGTGAGCCCAGGGAGACAGACAGTTGTGGGGGATGAAGCAGCCATTCCATTTGTTGAACAGGAAACACTCTCAATTATTGTAAAAGACTATTTTCGTTTTAAGGCATTTTGCACAGCAACCATAACATGGATTGGTTCAATTTTTAAACCATTTTTCATGTAATTTACAGGCGGTTTTGATGGTATACAATGCATCTACCTGTGACTCTTGAAAACTGTAATGGCCAGTTAGACTAGTTTTCTGGTGGATCTGAACATGTGACAAATGTGAGAGTTGGTAGAAAAGTTGAAAAATAAATTAGCAATATGTTTAATAACTTACATATTCATAACGGTTGTACATTTTAAGAAAATGACAAAAATGTGACACATGACCATGCTACATCATACAGATTTGACGGTCAGCTTATCTTATTCCCCATGATCAGCTAAAACAGAAAATATGTTTATAATTATGAAGTTGTGATACATAACTAGATTTTGCCAAAAAGGTGAAGGAGAACAAAGGATGGTGACAAATGGAAAAAGACAGATGTTGCTCCTAACCCCTAAACCAATCCTGACTGGGGTGGAGAGAGAGAGAGTAACTGTCCAATCCTAGTGGCAGGGATTATTGCAGTGTACTTCGCCTAGATTGTAAAATTAATGATGTAATTACTGCTATACAAGGAGGACTATACTACGACTCAACACACACAATAACTGGCAACACAGAAGAAGGAGGGCGGAGAGAAGGCTGCTGAAACTTACCATCTTTGAGATTGAAGCGACCAAACCCCTGCCCTATCTTTCCAGACTGTCCTGAGATGCAGCTGGCTTTCCTGAACCTTAAACAAAGGCTTGCTATGTAAGTAGCAATAACCCCAGACCTATATTGCATAAGCCGTTCCTTCTTGTAGTAGTGCATCCAATATTGTCCCATTGAAATTCCCCATTGAAAACCCCCAATTGCCACTGCATTTTAGTCATCCCCCACTAAAGAATACTTTGTTTGTCTGTGTAGTTCAGTCATCTCCCCATAGAAGAATATTGCGTTGGCCTGTGTATGTTAGCAAAGCCACACTGAAAAACCCCTCATTTGCCTGTGCAATTACTTAATATTTTTGTAAGTAAATCAAATACCCCATCGAATTTCACAGGATTAGAATTGGTGGAATTCGAACACAGCAATCTTCTCCCACCGTTTTTGTTAATTGTTATAATTATAGTTATAAAGCATTGCTCAAAAAAATTAATCCCTTTGTGATCTGAGAAACAAATGTGCCCCTGTATTTAAAATCGGGCCCTGCTAAACTAATTTCTATTTTCCACTGTACTTTCTCTTTGCATTTGTCACCCTGATCCAAAACCGATTTCCCTGTTGTGAGCTAACCTCTTCCCCAGAGCCTACCTGTTATTTGCAGCTTCGGTAAAATCGAATATTATTTGCAGTTTCTTTTCCATTGATTTTCTGCTTTTGTTCCACTTTCTCTATTGCGTGGTCAAAATGTGTTTTTTCTAAAAATTCGATGTTCTCCTTGCTTGCTCATTAGTATTCCCTAAAAAGCTATGCCTGTCTTTCTAATCATAAGCAAGAAAATTCCCTGTTTTTCCTTCTCTTTCCCCTGGCAGTTGTGAGAAATAATAAAAACCCCATTCTTCCATTGGTTCTCCAAAAACAGATTTTCCCCTGCTTTGCTGACTCCCCATCTTATTTCTGTGGGCACCATACCAAAAATGATTGTTTTCCCCTGTATTCTCAATCCCTGCCACTGCCTTCCATTCAAAGGAATCAAGTCCACTTGATGTTTGGGCACCATACCAAAAATGATTGTTTTCCCCTGTATTCTTACTCCCTGCCACTACCTTCCATTCAAAGGAATCAAGCCTACTTGATGTTTTGGGGTTGAGTGGTGCAGGGGAGTGCTTAACGCTAATGCTATCATTGGGTGGTCAATTGTTCTTTTTCTGTTCTGCATTAAAAAGGAATTAACTGTGATAGTATATCTTAACGTGGCTGTTTTGTACAGATTATTGCATTTTGTGTTGCGACAACATTGGTGGCTGCTGTAATTGGTTGATTTTCCTTTTTCATTAGACAATAAATTAATAAATATCTTATTGATACACTACCAGTTCCTGGTTCCTAGTCCCTTGTGACCCGGGGTGTTTATGGAGTTTGGGTGCGAGATGGGCTGGAGGCCTACTCAAAAGAATCCATAGTATATTAAATAAATAAAAAGCATTTTATTGTGTGCCACATTCATTGTAGGGGAAGGAGTTCCTTGGCATGCATGTGTCATGTAATAAACCGTGATAGATAATCACTAGGGAAATGCTGAAAGAATATAGGGCTTATGCAATCTAGGGCTTGCAGTATTGATACTTACAGTAGTGGGCTATGCTGGACATCAGGGAGAGCCAGAGCACCACTGCGGGGACAGTCAAGGGGGTCAGTAAAGGATTCCCTCTTTCCTCCAAAGGGTCCCAAGGCAACTACTAAACCTCCTAACTCCACTGAAAGTTAGGCCTCAATGTGCAGGGATTGTTCCAGATTTCTCCAGCTGCTCACCTCAGGATTTTAGTGGGAAGAGTCCTGATTTAAGGAGAGGTCACCTATTTGTAGGGCAAATGACACCAAGGATGTGTCACACTTCCCACAGAAGTGATTGGTCAAGCCTCCAGAACCCCACTCCCACCTGTGTACTGATAGGTCCAGAAAATGTGGCAGTGCTTTATGACACCAGAGTAGGAGACCTATCCATCATCTCACTTGGACAGGGGGTTTTGTCAGATTTTTGCACAAGGAAATTTCACTGCATGACAAATGCCCTTAATCTTTTGACACATATGAAATTATAGTAGTGAAAAAAATGGCGCTCAGTGGGTGGAATATGAATTATATTATGCATGTTTTATCAAATGTTCATATCCCTCAACTACACAAGGAAGACCCCATGGTGTATTCCTAAATAACTTGTGTTGTGTAGATCCCACCAAAATCATTTTTGGGTGATCAGAAATACCTGTCCGAAACATTTTCAGAAATCCTCAATGAAAATTGGGGGTGAATGGTATGGATATCACATGATGAAAACCATTTCTCTCATTTACACAATGGGCAGTCACCATGTGCCTGTTCAAGGCTGTGACGTCAAAAGGGGGCCCTGTGTTTAGATTAGCTCAATAAAATTGGAGAGCAGAGCAATTCTTATCTCGCCACACCGCAAAAGTGATCTCTAATGGAATTTAGGCTTTTTTTTTTTTAAGGGAAGCCCTCCTTTTTGAAGCTACAGGGCTCTCTTGGTTTCCAGGCAAAACAAGGGAAAGAATTCAGTTTGACATTTGTAGAAATAACAAGCAAAGAGAGAGGGGGGAAGCAACCCCCTTTAGCCAACATTCTGTTTTAACTCATATTTTCACTGTAAAATGACTCTTGAAAGACACACGATTTTAACATGGATACATGTCATTGGACAGTTGTTCCCTGCATACAGGGTTAAATGAGGGCAACATAACTACATTTATGAAGACTTTGGTGTAATTCTGGCTTTGCAAAGCATCACTTGAAAGCAAAATCAACATAAAATTGTGTTGCTTTCATCTGTGAAAAGGCCTTCATTTTACTGCAGTTCAACATCCTCTTGTAGATTCTGGGCATTGTTGTCTCCTCTGTAATTGGCTCATGATGGACAGGACCCAAGTTCATATTGTACAGTCTTGCACTCATTTAGATGGACATACATTTTTTTAAAGGGAAAAAAACAGAATTATACATTTTATTTAACGTTCAGGACAGACAGCAATCTGCTTCACTTCAATTTCTGCACACAATGCTGGCATCCCATTAAGGGTTCTGTGGACTGTAGTTACTGAAGATGTTACTTCAGCTCTCCAATAATTTTGACAAACTTTGCAATGTGTCTTTCCCTCGTGCCAGGCAGTTGGTGTCTTTAAATGTATTTACCTGTTGAGTCCCAATTTCAATACTTTTCACTTTGAAAGTGCAGGGGCTCATTTCAACATTAGTTTAGGGCAGGCCTTTCATTTTTGGGGAGCCCTCATAACTGACTCTGGCCTTTAATTATGGCTTCTAGGGGCCTTTTCACCCGACTGGTTATTGCCAGATGTAGAAGAATCGGCTCTAAAGCCCATTTGAAAAGGGGCATGTATTTGCTTTAAATTTACCCATTTTCTAAGTCTCTCAATATCAGGTATGTATAGATTATTTCCAGTTACATCAAGCATTGATAAGAGACGATAGTTTGCCGGGTCATTGCAATCCTTATTTCTTATAGATGGGTATTAATACTGCCCTTCTTCAAGACTCAGGGAAGTCCCCATTTTTGCATAAATGAGAGAATAAGGTCATCACAATTTCAGACCAAACTTCCAGGTTCCCTGTTATCACCATACTGGCCAGGCCATCTGACCCAGGCGCACAGGATTTTTTGAGCTTTTGAATCAGCGATATCGTCCTTATCAAAACTAAGCTTGAAAATGTTACTCCGCCAGAAATGTACCCAAAACTCAGGCTTTCCCCCAAATGTTTTCCTGATGTAGTCTAGCTAAGATATATGCAGATAATATATTCATAGAATTGTAAGATTGAGGTCTTTTCATTTCATTATGTATCTTCCATAATGGCTTTGAGTCTCCCTTTCCAATGAAACTCAGCATTTGCTGCCACTGGGTGTTTTTTATGGAAAAACAACACCTTTTCAACCAGTTGCGGTAATTGTTTTTCTCCATTTTGATCATCACCCGCCTGTCCGCACCTACAGGAATCGTTCATAATATTTCTCTTATAGTAGGCCTGAACCTGTTTTTTGCATTGCAGATAGAGGGATAATATACAGCGGTGTACTGTTTATCCACTCAGTGTGTCGATACTTTCCCAACACCTCAACTGTATTGGAGCAGATGGAAAACCATTGAATAATTTCAGCAGCCAAAAGTAGGGGCTTACTATGCAGTCTTACCTCCCTGTTTCCCATGCCACCTCTTTCTTTGCATCCAGATCTTTTTGTGACCATTTCATCGAGTTGCCCCCATGTTTACCCTGTGTCTTCCTATACATGGTGGAGCCGCTGCTACTCTTTACAGATGTACAGTTAATTTAACAAGAGAGTGATCCCCATTCATGGTGTGTTGCATTTTTAATGGCCCCACACTATCACCACTGTCCAGCCGCATTATGGGCTTTCTGCCTCATATTACTCCACGGCTGCATGTGATGTGAAGGCCCTACTTTGGATGCATTGAGCGTTCAACTGCCTCTAATTATAAGAGACCTGTCCCCGTTAGTTGGGTACCAATTTGCTATTATTGAGGACAATAGCTGCTGAATAGTGCTTGTGTTCCACCCCAGGGTTGCGGGGGGCATACACGTTTACCACGAGGAAAGAGTGCAGGCACCAGTGGTGGGAACATGGATTTTGGGTGCCAATAGATTGTTCGCTGTTTGTTAATGCTCGTACCCCAAATTCACTTGTGGTACCAATTATCACACTGCCGACCGGTCTCCCCTTTGTAACTTTAGTGGCCACAGCTTGTACAGTTCTATAGCCACCCATAATTGCATGTTGGGTTAGCCAGCACACTTGCAGTAAGAAAACGTCATAGTCAAACAACAGCTTACGGCCCCCACCCTTATGAGTAAAGTGAAGAAGCCTACAGGTGTTCCATGTCAGAAGGTGTAACATTCAAGGCCTAATCTGGGCCTTTCCAGGCAAGAATTCAGTTAGCCATTACCAGTCCAACTCCCCCTATGCACATGACTGCTTGCTCCTCAGCTGCTGTATTAGGTTTCTCACTTTGTCCCTGTTAGTACTTGTAGAGAATGTGTCTTCACACCTCCCCCTCAAGTCCCCATCTAGGTTTCTTTAAAGTGCACAAGTGGGATTATATGGCTCAATGTTATAGCCCATGAATAAGGGACATTGCTGATGTGACAAAATAAGGTCAGGGGTGGCACTCATGTAGCAATGTATAACGCAGATTACTGGTCGGCGGTGGCATTTGTATAGCAATGTATCACTGCGGAGGAGTGGTTGGCAGTGGCACTCGTGTAGCAATGCATCCCTGTGGAGGACTGGTCCGAGGTGGCACTCGTGTAGCAATGAACCACCGCAGAGGACTGGTTGGCAGTGCAACTTGTGTAGGAATGTACCACCGCAGAGAACTGGTCAGCGGTAGCACTCGTTTAGCAATGATTCACCACGGAGCACTGCTTGGCAGGAGCCCTCATGCAGCAATGCACCACCGCAGAGCACTGCTCCATGGTAGCACTCATAGAGCAATGCGCCACCGCGGAGGACTGGTCGGCAGTAAAACTCACGTAGCAATGCCCCACCATGGAGGACTGGTCCGTGGTAGCACTTGTGTAGCAATGCACCACCGCAGAGGACTGGTCAGCAGTAGCACTCGTGTAGCAATCGACCTGTGCACAGCACTGGTCGGCGGTAGCACTCATGTAGCAATGTTCCACCACAAAGGACTGGTCGGCCGTGGCACTCGTGTAGCAATTTACCACAGCAGAGGACTGTTTACTATCTCCATCAAGTTACATGTTTATATTCGGTTGTCTGATGGCAGTGTTAGATTTTAAAGGTTCCAACCTTTTAATTGCCATCTTTCTTTTCGGGTCATCTGAGAAATGGCTGCTTCGTCCGGTGCACCCTCCACATTGCCTTCAATTGAGCCCCTGGCATTTGAGCTGCTGGTTTGCCTGTCTGCCAGGGGGTTGACACTGTCAGGGGCATCTGTGGGTTCCTGTGGAGCGATGGACTTTCCAATAGTGACCCTGTATTTCATCCTAGATCCTGCCACACAGCCATCGCAGGGTCTTCACTGCCTACTGCCGTGTTCCCAAGTAGTAAGTTCCATGAGATGCTGACCTGCAGCGTGCTGCTGTTCAACTGGCCACAGTCCCATATCCAGCTCATTAAATGCATAGAAAGTGCTGAACTGTCAGGCTGCCCACCAGGCCCTGGTCCAACGCAAATATTGATATTCTTGGTAGTCCGATTAGAGAATCAATTAAACCTTCTGTGTGCTCCGGAAATCTCCTCTGTAGATGGAAACCTTGCATGCAGGTCCCTATCTACAAAAAAACCCTGTGAAGAACATATTCATTTTTTTTTGCTGCCTATTTCAAATTTGCCATTTGTAGCAATATTTAGGTAACGTATGGATGCCTGCCAAGTGCAGCTTTCAGCAGAAAGCATTTACATTTGAGATCCCATAAAGGACGGTTGCAGAGCCCCCGTGGGACAGAAATTAGTGTTACTTCCATTATGAATGACCAACAACTGGGGCTACATTTGGGATGGGGGGGCGTGTCCTCATGAACCTGTCCGTGGTCTTTCATAGGCTCTCACAGAACCTTTCGCTGACCAGATTGAAAGCTGTTTGGGTGAGGCCAGTGGTGGATAGGCCTGGAGATGTCCCAGGGGGCCTATGCACCATTCGGCCACTTTTCTGAAAAGCATTGACACTTGTTCTATATTAAGCCAAGATGGAGCCAAAGGATGCTCTACTCAATAAATGTTTATTTTTTTTAAATTCGTTTTTTTATTGAATTTATTCGGGGAGCACCCGAATTTTATCCAAATTTCCCACGCGCTCAGTAGCTCCGATTCTAGGTGCCGCCCACACATTAGACTCTGTCCTCAAGTATCTCAGATGTGGTCCGACACAAACCTTCTTCACTCTAATCCATTGAATTAGACTCCATTCGGCTGGAACGTTGGCGGTGTCAATGTCTGGTTGATCAGGTGGAATGCGAGTTCAATTAAGTTAACCATGGCCACCGTCCATCTTGTGGTTTCTCCTGAAATGAATCTGTTCCACAATAAATGTTTATTTTGGTTGAGGACTTCTGGAGGCTGCCCTTTTGCACTTAGAAAATCCTTGGCGGGGTGTTGTAGAATTCCAAGTATGGACAAGAACATCGCTGACAAAATCAAACTGACTTTTTGGGATCGTAGAATAATAAACAGCGTCTTGGGATGTTGTGGAGGGGTGGTCCATATGTCCACGGGGGGGATCTCAATTGGCTTGCACCCTTATCCTGGCTCTGTTGCCTCACCCAGAACTGTCATAGCGAACACGCCCCTAACCGGAGAGAATCTTACATCCCTAGGCCAATGTCAAAGGGGGGCAAATTTGGTGAACTCCAGGGAATTTGCTGTATTTTGAAGAGGGATTGTTTTTTTCTTTCCTTAATTGTGTTTAGTCTTGGTTATGTATTAGCTTTTATATTAGGTTGTATTTTGATGGTCTTACGGCCAAATAAAGTTATTATGATGATGATGCTCTATATTGGTGTGTGCAGCCCACCGAATTAAGATGCTATTTTCACTTGCCCGGTGTAATATGGGCCGATTTTGAAAAACAGGTCCTCGTTTGGTTCCCAGTCCTAGAATGTCAGGAGTCCTTCCTCCTTTCATCTTCAGAACCTGGACCCTGAAGCCTGGGGTCCCAGAGGATGGGAGGCTGTCCACTCTTCTTTTGAATATCTTGCCAGTGCTCTTCTCTAGCTTATTAAGAGTTGTGGGGTCATGATGTATAACTAAGCCAAGTAATCAGCAATTTAAAGCTTTATGACACCTTCTGGCTTTCTGTCTGGTCTCAATCGGATCTGTATCGTTTAAAAGGCATTTAGACAATGTGCCTCATCAATACTATGGCGGTAAGTGGTCAAATTATGAGTTTTGGCTTTGAGTGGAAGATTTACCTTGAGCAAAACCCTGGAGGTAAATCTTGGCACTCGACGCCCCAAAAATCGGCAGAATTGGTGGAATTACTGCATCAGTAATACCACTGCAGTAATTCCCCCAAAAAAGCCCCATTAATGGACACAAAATAAATGGGGATTTACACCACTACCTCCAATTGTAATCAGGCAGACATTTGCCTGACCAAGTAGTTGTAACTGTAAATCCCTTTGGTGGTATTTCAGTGGTTTTACCTGTGAAATACGGTCAAATTCGTAATGAGGCCCAATGAGTCCCTGGAGGAGCTTGGAGGTGCGGTAAAAAAGGGACAGCAAATCTGTGACTGCCTTTTTTGCCAATTGCAGAAACATTGGTACGTTTTACCGCACCACTGTATTTCGTATTTGGAGGAAAACTGAAACCTCCACTTAACTTCCAAAAATCATTTGATTTCCTTTTCAGTATTACGACTTGCAGTAAATCCACCGTCCTTTGGACGCCAAAAATGGAGATTAACACTGCAATACCACAACTCTGTGGTAATGCACCAGGACCGTTTGGCAGTAAAAGTAAATGAGTTTGTTGGATTTATCGCAGATTTACCAATGTGTTGAACGTGTGTAGTGTGTGGAATGATATTTCTCAACTGTTTACAACAATGTATGTATTTAAAAACAAAATGTAAATGAGCTTGCATATTTTTTTAATGAAAAAGCTATGAAAAATGTTTTCTTCAGGAAACCAAAATGTGTGTGATAACCTTCACAACTAAATCTGGAGTTATTGCTTGCTCCGTACGGATTTCAATGTTGTAAATTAAATCTCAACCATGAGAAGAGACTTGGCCATTCTCACACATGTTGGGTACGAATTGATCTGTATTTCTCCAGCCCACAATATGATTGTGTTAATATGTTCCACATACCACTATGCACCGAGCTGATAGGCGCAACCTACGGTTTTTACCCTTAGCCATCAAGGAAACGAGATTAAGACCTCTAAAGTGCCAGTATACATACTGGATTCAATCCAGGAAAGCTCTAATGTATCAGCAGGATGCTGAACACATGCCGGCTACATTAGCATCAAAGAACTTTGCCCTAATGTGGGGTCTTCTAAACAACGCTAATGGAGCTTCCCAGGCAGGAGCTCAAATAAATGCTGTGCCGGAAGAGGCCTGGATAACTTACTGGAAAACTCTTTACTCTGCTACTCCTTTATCTGGCAAGCCTGGCAACCTCTGCGGGGCAGGTCCCTTTGCCTTTCAAGTTGACATAGTGGATAGTCTTCATTACATTATGAAATTAAACTCTTCCCGGGCCCCTGGCCCTGACAGCCTTTCCATTCGGGTGATTAAAGAACATCCCCATGCTTAGGCCAAAATACTTATGGTAATATTCACCCAGACCATCCAAAGTCGCCAAGTTCCTTCCTCTAAGGAGGCAATCTATCTATTATAATTCCGATATACAAAAAAGGAGACCATAAGGCCCCTGAAAACAATAGGCCCATCACTCCAATAGATGTGCCTGGTAAAACTTTTGCCACACTCATCCTAAGAGATTGCAATTCCTGGCTTATAAAAACAGATCTACAGGACCTCAATCAAACTGTTTTTGTATCGGGCCTGGGAACAGCGATAAACCTTCATTCCTTACATGCTATAAAATTACAGGAACGTCAAAGAAAACAGCCATTCTATATGGCCTTTATAGACTTCCAGGCCGCGTTTGATTCGGTATCTAGAGAGTTATTGTTTGACAAACTAATTAGAGCAGCTTGCCCTAGTTACTTGATATATTGGATAAACCAACTACACTTCAAAACAACTATACAGATTCACTTATCTTTAGATAAGGAACGTTTGAACGGCATACACTGGAGCCACCTGTTTCAGGTCAGTGATAATACGGCATGATGCTGTTTAATGCATGAGGCACTACTGACACATGAGTTAGTCTCATCTCCCAGAATACTTGATCAGAGGATATTAAGTGTAACAACAATCAGAGCAAATGTAAACTTTCACTGAAGTACAACTTGATTTTCGGGCTACACCAGTCTTTATTAAACTTAAACAATATATACCGCATAAATGCAATGTTATGTTTACAAATTACTGACAATGTTCTCTTCTCTCTGTCTACATGTACGTATTTGTCAATTGTGGGTACCCTGTTCTCCTGAATGCGCATATATATCTGATGTTTTTCCAAATGTTCTAACAGAAAGATTTTTTTGTATATGTTTTTGTACATTTAACCTGGCTCTGAAGAAGGAAAGTTACCTTTCCGAAATGCATTAGCCCTAGGTAAATTTCCTTTGCCACTGCATCAGCACAAAACGAATTGGTGAAGCTTAACCATTCGTTAACTAAAGGAAAGTTTGATTAAAATAACAACTTGAAGAATTAAAGCACTTTGAAGCAACTTTACTGAAGATGGCTTTACCGTCATTTACAATCTAAATCAAATGTTTTAACCCTATTGGGGTAATTTAGGTGTGCAGCCCACACCGAAGGCTAACTAGCCTAGGTCCTTTAGCCTTCTCCACATTGCCACTCTTAACTCTCGCTCTGCTGTCAAACATTCCTCTGATATCTGCTGCGTTCTTGAAGAACTTAACCTTGATGTCCTCGGTCTCACTGAGACATGGTTCACGGCCAGCTCTGTCACCAGCTTTGACATGCTCCTTCCTGATGGCTACAAGATCCTCTCTGCGCCCAGCCCCAACAGATCCAGTGTCTCATCTGGTGGGTCTCTCTCTCCCCTAGCCATTCCCTTACTGTGTCTAGTATCTATCGACCACCTGGTCAGATTTCTTCCTTCCTCTGTGAGTGGGCGGATCTCTCCTCCTCACTCCTGGCCTCAACCACTCAACTCCTCCTTCTTGGAGATTTCAACATCCACCCGGATACCTCCTGTCCCCCATCTGAACTCATTTACGACCTCTGCGACTCTCCATCACTCACCATTCCCCCTCTGGCCTGACTCATTCCGCAGGGCACACTCTCGATGTTCTGATCTTCTCTGACCTCCCCCTCTCTGTCCCTCTCTTCACTCCTCTCTCCTGGAGTGATCACTTTCTCCTATCCTCCCACCTCACCTTCCCTACCCCCCAGGCCAAGCCACCTCCATCACTGCCACCCACCTTCTCAGTCATCCGACCCATGAAGCACGTGTCAATTGAGGCTTTCGCCACCATCTTCTCACCCCTTCCTCCCCCTCTGGCTGACTCTCACCCTGACACAGCCCTCTCCATGCCCCACTCTTCTATATCTAATACTCTTGATATCCTTGCCCCTGTCATGAGAATCTGCCTGATGCCCAAAGCCAAGTGTAACTCCTGGTATGACTCAGATCTCGTCACCCTAAAACGCAAGTTCAGGGTGGCCGAGAGGAAATGGTGTGCTTCATATTCATCCTCTGACAAACTGGCCTGCCGCCTGCTGCAAAGGCAATACCAGCTCTCCGTCCTCACCAAGAAGAGAGCTCATATCCAAGCCTGCGTCTCTGCAGCATCTAACAACTCGGCTGATCTCTTTAAAATCTGCAGGGAACTAGCTAGTCCTGCTGCAATGTGTACCTCTCCTGTACCTTCCCAGGCCCTCGGCATGGCACTGACTTCTCACTTCATTTAAAAAATACAGGACATCCTGTCCTCACTCTCCTCCTATCGCCTCCCTCCCTCCATTCCCTGCTCTTCCTCTGGCCCTTCTGCAGCCACCCCCCACCCTCCTTCTCTGCCTTTCTCCTTTTCTCTGCAGATTAAGTTTCTAGACAAGTCGATCTATGAAAGTCTAGTCAAAACAGGTTCACCCCTGTTCCTCCAAAACTGTCAAGGACCACATCGGCTCCCTGGCTCCTGCCCTGTCTGATTACTGCAAACACTCCTTCACCATTGAAGTCTTCCCATCCCCCATGAAGCACTCCCTTGTGCACCCTCTTCTTAAGAAACTCTCTGCCGACTTCTGAAGCCCTGCTAACTATCGCCCTATATCCATCACTCCCTTCCTGGGCAAGCTCCTGGAGAAACTGGCCATCTCCCAACTGAATCTGCTGGTTGTCTCCATGACCATCAGTCTGGCTTCAGAGCTGCCAGAAGCATGGAAACTGCTCTCCTGAACATCCGTGAAGTCCTGCTCTCCAACCTTGGCTCCAACACCCTGTGTGTCCTCATCTTGCTTGATCTCTCTTCTGCCTTTGACACTGTCAACCATGCCATCCTGCTCAACTGTCTCCGTGATAACCTGGTAAGCTCTGGCGTGGCTGACCTCTTTCTTCTATGACCGACCCTCCCAGGACCAACTTGGGTCCTTCCTCTCTGATATCTTTTTCTCTACCTGTGGTTTCCACCAGGAATCTAACCTCTCTCCCTGGCTGTTCAACCAATACCTGGCACTCCTAGCCCACTGCATTGCTGCTCTCTGCCCCAATTTTCAGTGCTATGCAGATGATACCCAGCTCATTTTCAGACTACCCTCGCCCTCCTCCTTTCCTTCCCTCATCTCTGACTGTCTGTCTTCTATCCAGAAGTGGTGTGCCACCAATGACCTCTGACTCAATGCCAGTAAGACTGAGATTTTACTCATTTGCACACCCACTCCCTCCTTCCCTGCAGCTCTCTGGCCAGCCTCTCTTGGCCCTCTTCCTGCTCCCACCTGCAAGGCTAAAACCCTCGGGGTCATCTTTGACTCCACACTCTCCTTCTCTATCACAACTCTGACGTCTCTAAGAAGTCACACTACCAGCTACACATCCTCAGAGGTATTCTTCCTTTCCTCTCTTTCACCCAGAAGCTCACCGTCTCCAGAGCTCTGGTCCTCTCTAGGCTGGTCTATTGTAACAGCCTCTATCTAAATCTGCCTGCCTCAACTCTCCGCCCTCTGCAACTTATCCAGAAGAGGACTTGTGAGACTTGTCCTTGGCCTCATCCCAGGGATTGTATCTCTCCAGGACTGAAATCTCTGCACCGGCTCCCAGTGGCTGCGAGGATTACGTTCAAAACCCTCTGCATTGTCCACAAGGCCTTCTGGGGCCTGGGGCTGCATTACCTTCAACTCTCTCTTCCCAAATATCTTCCTTCTCGAGCTCTTCGCTCATCCGCTTCCAACTCCCTCAGGGTCAGTCGCTTCTCCAAGCAACGAGTTGGTGGTAGATCTCTCTCTTCGGCAGGGGCCTCCCTCTGGAACAGCCTCCCTGCCTCCCTGTAACTTGAGGAGAACCGTCTTCGGTTCCAGAAGCACCTCAAAACCTTCCTCTTTGCTTCTGCATTATCTCCCCTCTTCCCTGCTGAATTCCTGGTTGAAACTGCACTGGGTACCTGCCCACCCATTCTAATCTCGGGCCAGGAACACCTGTAACCCCCAAACCTGGGGACTGTTCCTCTGTATCCTTACAGTCCCCCCACCAGCACTTATGTTGCTCTTATCTTGCACTTGCCACCATCTGACTCTTTTATTTATCTTATTTATTCTACTATCCCTGTACTGCACTTTCCCCTCTCCCTTCCCCCTCGCACGTTTCCCTTTCCCCTTCCCATGCACTTGCGTGATCTGAATGACACCTGGCCTAGTAGGATCGTTGTCGATCTTCCCTCTGTTCCCCCTCCCTTGCCTCGTCGCGCTTCGAAACACTTGTGCATAGGCGCGTTATAAATGCCATATCATATCATCATATCATATCATCCCTTTTTAATTTCTTCATTGCCATCATGCGGCACCCATTTGCAGAAGTAACATCTGATTCACTGTTAAATAGCAGGCAGGAGTCAGTAATTCAGGTTAAATAAAGAAAGGTTTATTTAGGCATTCAGAAGGAAACTGCAGCTTTTTGTAAATCCTATCACCATGAATGCAAAGTAAATAGCCTTTTCGCTGGAAAAGTGCATTGAGTGGCCTTCTTTAAATCAGAGTTCAAGGATCCAGTGGGGCAGAAAGATAGAAACGAAGACGAGAAACAAAACAAACTTCAAGTGTGCATTGCTGGTTTTTCAGTCCTGCGCCTCACTTGCACTGGACATATCACTAAGCATTCTCCTTGTTGCTGCCGGCTTTTCCTTGTGGGCCGTGTTTGAACAAAGAAGGAAAATAAAATAAACAAAACAACACCAAGAAAGTTCCTTCTAGACTGGCGTTGTGCTCTCGCAATCAGAGCTCCGGTCGTAAATGCCACAGGAATTCCAAGAGCATTCTTTCCTTGCCCTCCTTGTTTTCACTGTGGTTTTCCAATTCCCTGGTTTTAATGTGTGGGTGTAGGGGCTAACGCGGTCCCAGGGGTAGATTGACCTAGTATGCCCACTGACGTCCGGGATCCACTCCTCTGCGCCTGCACTCGGCTCCTAGATGGAAGAATCGGGAGAGCTAATGAGTTCCAGGTGGCTGCTTTTAACCGCACGTGTGCTCAATTCTTTCCAGCTTTCCCCAGTCAGCCCCTCCCTTCCCCTCTCCACCTCTCGATGCGTTGGTTTTTCTATTTCTTTATTTTTACAATGGCTCAGTGCAACTTCCCTATCCCGTACTTTGCTCACACCATAGCTCTTAATGTCACGGCTATAGGGAAAAGGGAACCTTTCCTTCTGGGTATGCAACCCCCTTTTATTCATTTTTGGTTTGAAAGGAATATATTTGTTTTGACCCAGAGGCATTATGGGAGATGTAGTCTGTGGTCCGACATCTAATGTTGGAGAACTGCCTGTAACTCCTAGCAGTGACATATTGACCTTTCTTGTGTTATTATTAGTGGGAGTCACTGCTCTTGGTGACTCTGGATCACTCGACTTAACTCCCTGGTTGGAGTGTCCTTGTGGTTATTCTGTTTCGCCTGCCCCTTGCCGGCCAGTCCCAGTGGAACTGGGGTTTCCAACCTCACATTCACCTAAGTTGGGAGGGCAGTGTAGCCCATGGTTGTTTTAGGCCCACAACCTTGTGCTCTTGGCTAAAACTCCCAGTGAACTACAAGCTCTTCTGATTCACCTCGGCGTCTATGTAGAAACCAATTTGCTGACTATCAATCAAACCAAATGTAAGGTCTTGATTGATAGCGATAAGCGATCTAAGATATGATATGATATGATAGTTTATTTATATAGCACCTAAACACAATGTATTTCTAAGCGCTTCAAGGCAAGGGAAGGGAACAAGGGAAAAAATAATGACATTCTTACAGGACACCGCAGGAGGAGGAGAATAGCCAGGTCCCGCATTATTTTGCCTAGGACCAGCCTTTTTGGGATGCCCGATGACGAGGTCTATGGCAGGTATAGGTTTCCACCTCGTATCATCCTAGACCTGGTCACTGAGTGGGAGGATGACCTCACATCACCCACCTTGTGCTCCCAAGCACTGAGCCCCTTGGAAAAGGTGCTCAATCTCCTGCATTTTTTGGGCACTGGGTAATTTCAGCGGACAACTGCCATAGTGCCAGCTGTTGGCAATCATCACTGCACGCTCCTCAGTCCGCAGGCACATATAAATGCCCAGAACACCCACAGAAGGACAGGCCGTGGTCCAGAACTTTAACAGGGTGGCACACTTCCCCAAAGTGCTCGGTGCCATAGATTGCACACATGTGACCCTACGTCCACATAGGGCCACTGAGCACATCTATCGAAACTGCAAACACTGGCATTCCATCAACATACAGGTTGTATGCGATGCCCATGGAATCATCAACTCTGTCTATGCAAACTATCCTGGGTCTACCCAGGATAGTTTCATATACAGAATGTCCGCCCTGAACCGGGACCTGGAAGCTGGGAAGCATGGCGACATTTGGCTCATTGGTGAGTACAAATGTCTGTGCACATGCATGCATGTCACACACAGACAAATACACAAACCCAACTAATGACAACCATCCTCACCTCCCCAGGGGACAGTGCCTACCCTCTGAGCAACCAAATGATGATGTCAATACGGAACCCCACCACACCACCCCAGGTAAGATACAACGCTGCCCATATTGCAACCAGGGGCATAGTGGAGCGTACATTCGTAGTGCTCAAGTCACGCTTCCACTCCCTTGACCGCTCTGGCTGGCAGCTACTATATGCACCCCCATTAGTGTGCAGGATCATTGTGGCAGCATGTGTCCTGCACAATGTTGCAACACGGCAGGGTGTACCGGTGGACATGGTGGTGCCCCCACATCCCCAACCACAGGCACAGGCGCTGCTCATGGGAGGGGAAAGGGCACGTGGCGAGGCAGCCCCAGCTTGTGGCCACATTGTTCACCTAAACTCCCACCCCTGTGGAGTGCACATGCCTGGCACATACCAGGTGACAATTGATGATGACAAAGAGACAGTCAACTGTCACAACCTTACCACCCTGAGAATGTTGCCACAGAAGTGCTACATTTTGTGCATCCCTAGCTACTTAAACATAACCAATCCTGTGTCACCAAAGGGAACACATGCAAGGTGTATATCACACCACCCCCCTGCAAATCTGGCCATGACAATCAGTGGTATGTCACCCAAACCCTCCCAACCCACATCACCCTTGTAGGCCTCACCATGACATGTCATGCAAAAGCAAAAGAGCAAACCAAAAGCACAATGCCCGCATGACCAATTAGATACGAAGTGACGCATGCTAAATGGAAAGAGGCCTGAGACAATCACAACTGACATGGAATCAGATGAAATGACTGACCAACAACCTTCCACACATACAAAGTCATACACAAATGCATGCCACCAGCGGTACAATCAACAAAAGACAGACTGCCTGTTGGCATGCACATTGGCCAATCCAAATCCGCTAATCCCAAACCTGTGTGCTGTGTGTCTCCTGCAACACACCGCTCAGCACACAGCACAGTGAGCAGCCATTGTGTTGGGGATACACCTTGAGCTTCATATAAAAAGGACAAGCAACAAAATAACCTACTGACGCATGTACACGATCCCCAAATGGTAAGTGATCATGCGCTGCAGGGACACAGCATGCCAGAGAAGGCAATCTGTGTGCACGTGTGGGCACGGAAGGGTGGTTGTATGTGTGGTGGAGCATTGTGTAAGTATGTGTGTGTCAGTAGGGACATGCACTCAATACATGCATGTGAAATCAAGTGACCCTCAGTGTCCTGTACACATAACATGTGAATATTGGCCACGTGTACACCCCAGCATGTCAAACCACAACAATCCCCTGACACCTGAAAAGTAAACAACACAGGAACAGCCATTGACCAGCAGAACACATCATGTAATAATACCCCACAATGACAATGTCAGAGAGTGCCCAAACACTGTAGCCCAAGCGTATGTCCGACAACAAAAGGCCCTCCCTCATTTACTCATCACTATGACCTTCAGAAGAACTTTGTATGGGGTCTGTTGGCTTCTTCCCTCTAGTCTAACTGGCTTCAGGATCCCCCTACCCCTTTGTTTCCTTGTTTTACCTTTCATGTAAATAGGGTCCAGCCCCCTCAGAGGCCACCTCGACTGGTAAAAATACCAAATCACAGAGAACTCCAAGGAGCCAAACCGCCAAACCAGGGAAAAAGCCTGAAGCCACCAAAAAATGCTGGAAGAGTCTCAAGTAGAGGACTTGAAGTTGCTGAATATGGCCAAGCACATGTCCAAGTAGAATGATAGAATAACTACCAAGGTAGCACAGTTCAACAATGGTTCAACAGGATGGGTAGTAATTTCAGTGCACAATAATCAATGAGGATGCAACAACTGATCGGTAGTGTCACAGCTCTCGACTCCAGGCACAGGAGTGGCACGAAGCAACCACCCCCTTCGCGGTCTGGGCGCCTGCAAGGTAAAACTTACACAGGCCTCCGAGACCCCAGCGGTGAAAGAGGGTTAGGGATCTGTTGGTTGGATAGTCATCAGTATTTAGGATAAACGGAAAGAGGGTCAGGAGAGTGGAGGTGGATGGGCAAGGGAAAGTAGTGAAAATACAAAATAAAACTATTGACAATTATACATACTCAATCAGAGAAACTATGTACTTCATGCACATTGTACAAAATGGCTCAAAGGCGAGAAAAAGAGAGACTTATCTTTGGGGTGAGTGCTCGCCTCCTGCCTGCGCACTCTTTCCGGTAACAGGAGCAGTTCAATTCTGCAAAGAGAGTGTGAGTTACTATTCTGTGTGTGTTTTCCCCACACACACATAACACAATTCATGCCTCAAACTTAGTGTCTCCTCTCCAAACAAGCACTCTTGCCTGCTGCTTCATTCGTATAGTTTTGCTTGCCCCCGTGATGTTTTATACACTGTTAATGCGGTAAGGTAGCTGCACGTGGACCCCACGTTAAATGGAAGACCATGTGTTAAGATTCACACATGATAGAATGTGCCTTTGATGTGCTGCTAGACGCGTGTGGCGAGGTGCGATTTCAGTACAAGTTGCGTTCTGCCAGCCGCGGCTTTCTATTGGCAGCGCACGTGGCTAATTGCATATGCTAATGTTATGCACTGCACTCAAGTTTGTGCGTCGCTGGGTGCCCCCCCTTGCACTGTATTGGTGTGTGGCTAGGAACGCTACTGCGTTAATAACTTAGCTTCTATGGAGCAGGGGGGATTCGAGGATATGGGTGACGCCCCCTGTGTGTGCCCCTGACAACTTGGAAAGCTTCTTGGCATTTGCTCCTCAGCGCTGCTTAGCTGTACTGTGCATGTCTTCCCCAACGCCTGGCTAAGCTCCCCAGCACTGGCGCTACTTAGCTTGCATGTGCGAGGGGCCTGGAGGAAGGTCGGCTGGGGCGTGGCCCCTCATGCTGCTCACCTTACTCTGAGCTCCTGGAAACACCTCTGCTTCTGTCGGACGTCTGATTACAAGCCCTGTGCTTCTGCTCGCACGCGCATGCGCACGTGTGCCCCACTCAACGTGGCCAGGGTTTTGTAGTTTTTGGCCCGGTGTTTGCGGCGAAAGGTAGTCTGGAGGCTCCTTTTCCTGCAGAAAGGGCATAAACGCCTTCAATAAGGCTGAAAGGTTTTCTGTGTGTGTGTCTATATGCTGCTTGTTACTGGGCCATGTCTGATACCTACATCTGACCTCCGCCCACAGAACCCCAGGTTCTGTACCCTGACAGGTAGAGCTGGAACTTGAGTAGAAAATAACCAAGGAGGCTGACACAACTGGATGGTTGAGCTGAAACCCAATCAATCCTTGATAGCACAAGTCTGGAAAGGCACAGAGAATGCGAGATAGCCGGAAACAGCTGACAGCAAGTTAAGAGCCACAAAATTTGAATAGCATTGGTAAAAGCCAAACAGTCAACATAAAGGCATGGATGTAATAGACGAAATACAGGAGGAGCGACAGAGAGATGCTGTTGAACAGAAGTGTACTGAGGCAAACCGAGGCAGTGTAAGAGTACGTGGAAATAAATGCCCGAGAGATGGGCGGACAGATCTGCAAAAAGGACAGTAGCAGGAAGAAGAACAGGGGCTAAAGGCACCAGAGTTTGAAAAACAAGTAAAAGAGCCGTAACCCAGTAGGAAAACTGTGCCTTCAGGCAGCATCAAAGACGAAGAGGGAAAACAGACACAACGTACCTTCCAAATGGAACGGAGCGTAGTAGTAGTATAGGCGGACATCTCAGTTGAGGACTGGACCGTGAGTTGTGCCTCTTGGGTCACATTCCTAATGGATCCTCCTTTGCCACAATCCCCAAGGGCTGAACTCAACATGTACCAACTTGACATTGTCACCACCCGCCCACACCATCAGTGTGACTTTGACAGCTAAAGGGTGCAGGCTACCGTCTACAGCATGAAGTGCATCAAGCACGTATACAGGCAAGAAATTAACATGCATCACAATCAACATCAATAAATGGACAGCTCAATAATGTACTCACCAAAATTGATTGCAGACATGCCATCCACAAGTAGTACAGCAGCAGAGCAGCAGACAGGCCACAGATATGACGAAAGTCCAATGCCCTTGGGTAAATGGTTGTCACACAGAACCATCCTTACGAGCCCATGGATAGGGGAAGTAGGAGTGGCATATGTGTCAGGACCCCAAGCCGCAAACACATACACAAGACAAGCTTGAATGGGCCCAGCTGGAACAGACAGGGGATGCTTTCAAAAGCCACAAAGCACCACACCTTCACATGAATGCACAATAGACAAACCATTTTAAACTATATTAACTAATTGAACTAACTAATAAAATAAAAAATGGCTACATACGACCCGGGGGGGAAGGCACCCAGGAGGGGGAGGTACAAGGTGCACCTCAATACCCACATGTGATGATGTTGAGATAAAAAAAAAAACTCCATGGGCTCAATGTCTGCATGGCCTCTGGATGTAAAGCAGAAGGTGGACGTGGCACAGAACCCTGACCACGCCCATGCGCAGATTGCCCCTTGTCAGCAGCAAGTCTGCGGGACTGGTAAGCCTGGTCCTGTGCAGCGATGACAAATAGGTCAGCATGCAGCACCTCACGTGATACGAGTGCTTCCTCTTTCAAGGTAGCATGTGTAACATAGAGTTCTTCCTGCATGGCCTCCCATGACATCCGGAGCACCTCCCGGCATGCACGTAGCTCAGTCGAGATGTTATGCTCAAGCTGCTCAAACCTCTCCTCTGTCCGCTGCCTCTGGGACATGTTGAGCACACCCAGAGTAGATCTGAGGGATTGATGGTCATCCCTCAGGGCCTCCCTGTGTGCCTCTGCATGAGCAGCAAGTGTTTGATGCAGAGACACCATTTCAGCCCGGCGTGCCCTGTCTGAGGCTGCCATGCCCAGCGTGAGTGAGCGGGCCGTGGACTGTGCTGCCCGCTGCTGGAGCTCCACCTGCCTAGCAGGGGGGAGCGCGGATTGGACCACACGTTCAATGCTCTGAGCGATCTTATAAATTGCTGCCCCCTGTCATTCTGAATTGGCACACATGGATTGCTCCCATCCAGTATACCCCGGTGGCGCAGGGCCACCCCGTTGCCGGGCTTGACAACCGCGGGTCCCAATGAGTGTGAAGTGTGACCGTGCATCCCGATCCACCACAGGCGGAGGTTCCAACACCGTCTGGCCCCTCAGTGCAGGTGTCGTGGACAGAAGATGGTCCACATCAGAATCACTCACCATCGACGAATGGACATGATGCGCATCCAACTCAACATTGTTGTCAGTGTGATCATCCGAGCTAGACTCATTGCCATCCCTGGACATGATGGTCTGCAGCACAAGTGGGTTCTCGTGGCCTACCACCCCACAACCTCACTTCTGCCGGGTTGCCAATGTAATAGCAACCCCGTGTCAGGATTGACATCAGTATCCTCTGGCTCCATTGCGTCATCATCTGTAATGTGGAAAAAACAAACATGAGTATACATGTCAGAAGCATATAACCCACACACACATAGATATCACATCGACAGCCAAAAGTTGAAGCAGACATGTCACACACAAATGGAATTCCGGCATGCATCCAGTGGCATTGATATGCAAACACATCCCAAAAGCAGAAATAAATGTGTGTAAATAGCAAAGCCTACACATGTACAGAATGTAGTATATCACCTCCATCCCACACCACCACTGTCCGGCACATGTCACAGGCAGAAATGACAGATGGCAACAAAGAGATGGCACATACCATAAGCATTTCTGAACTGCAAAATGGCCACAGCTGCAAGTAAATCCAAACACACCATGACACACGTAATCTGCATGTACACATGCATAACTAAATTAAACAAAGGGAAGACAAAAGGGCAACTAATTAAGGCTGCAAGTTCTGTCCCTCTTAGCTAGACCTACGAACGTTTCAAAACATACAAGATCTTGCAGCAACCATGTGGGCCCTCCTATAGGCATTGAAACTCACCACGAGAATACAACTGTAAACATTAAACCTTAAAGAGCAAAAAGTAATACGAATCAATATAATATTTTATTAAATTAGCATACAAAATCACATAATTTCATCAAGTAAGTTAAAAAATACAGTGACTATCACTAAAGTGCTTGAAACGCTATTTAGAAACACATAAATATTGATACACGTAATTTAGTGCACAGTAAACCCGAAAAAATCGGGAAACTAAAAAAATATTCTGATACAAACAACTGGCTTAAATAACGAGTTGTAAGAACAGAGTGTGGAGACCAAAATTCCATAAAGAAAATTTTTTATTTGTTTTTATTACTAACCTAAGGGGTAGTCCCTGCTTTACCGGGTACTGCCTCTCTATACCAACTGCCTGATTAGATGAATCCACCTAAAATTTAATAGGTGGTTCTAAATAGTTAAATATAACTTAGTACCATTTGAATGTTGGCAATGATACAACAAACTCACAGACCCTACATGTTTCATTCTCAAACAACGATAATACAAATGTGAGAAATTCATCAGGGGTAGAGCAAAAAAAACAATCAAAAAACATTCATTGGTCTTGGAATAAACACTCCCACAAGAAACCAGGTTTTGTTTTCTTCACGGTGGATATCGTTTACCGTCAACGTTTCACACATGGACTGTGCTGGGACGGGCGGGTAAATATATCTTCTTGGTAGATATAGATAGAACTTACATCCGAAGCGGCTAACTGCTCGCTCTCATCTGTTCCCCTGCATGCAGACAGATCCTTGGTCACATCCGTCTGTAACCCGATTCCAGTGCAGGAATGTCAAATAATTACAATTGGTTTCGCGGGGTTGTTGACAAAATAAACGCTGCGTTGCACTGGATGGTTAACAAAGTCAGTGTCACGTTGCATGTGTTTATTAAGGTCCTCGGCAGCAGGCACTTCTTTGTCTGTTAGAAGGTCTTAATCACGTCTGCATCCGGGTCACGTACTCGAACACCTGGCGGTCACATGCATAACTAAACCATCATCACCAATATAGCTTCATCCATCTGCAGCTCGGCCCGTACAGGGCGTCATGGGCCATGTATACATAGTGAATGTCCCGAGCAAAGAGCGGACCTGCAACCAGGTATGAGGGACCATAACGTCCAGTACGGTCCGAGCTGCCACCCATGAAGCCTCCAGAACACCCCTCAGGGCCTGATTGAGCACATTGTGCATTGATTGTGCCCTAAAACATTGTTCAATGTGTCATATCATCATGGCCAGGCCCCACCAGATTAGCTAAGTGGGCCAGGGCGTACACATACTGCACCACAGTGCACCTTCAGGATTGTGCCAGTTGAACATATTGGGCAGGATGCTGAAATCGCAGCAGCATTAACGTTAATCAACTACATGTTAGTCATTCAAAAAAAAGCTGCAGAGAACACATATGTAAATGAACACATTCACAAACACATAAGTGAGTAGCTGCAATGTTGCACTACACAACGTTGAAGTTGCTTGCATATGTACATGTGAAAGTGTTCAAGAACACCTGTGTTCATATACACCCATATGGTGATTATGAACAGCAACCTATACAGCAAAGCAAGCAGTTACAACGCTGCTTGCTTCGATGTATGTTAAAGTGTACACATACACACGTGAAGGCAGCGCCACAGTCATTACAACCCAATTGGCAGGCTATTATCAATCTGCGGCCTATACCAGTTGGTATAGGCCGCAGATTGACCAATCAACTTTGCTAAACACCCACTAGAGTGTTCCAATACCGAGCACATGTGTGACAGGATGCAACTATGCCCGTGCCTTTCATGACAGTGAAGGGATGACAATCTGACCATACATGCCAGGTCACTTTGACATTGCAGCAGTGAGTAGGCATGTAGAATGGTGTAATATGGCTCAGAAGTGGGTTGGCGCAGTAAAGAACATGTGTACGTTACCGACTATCTACATCAACAAGTACATTATGTCAATCAATAAACATGACGGCAGTGTAAGGGCAAGTTCAGGCATCACGTGCAATGTGCATGCAATGGGTTGCATGGCTACAGGAAACCCCCCCTTAGTGAAAATGAAGGGAGGCATTGCATGGCAGTGAAAGGTTGTCCAGAGAACTGTGTATTGGCAGACAGTGTTGACTAGCGTCAATTGCATCATCTGAGTCAACTGACAACACAGCAGATGAGCATGGGACAGTAAGCAGGATGCATGATGAACCCTCAGTAGTACACCCATTTGTGCATAAGGCACTACACCAGTTGAACAGAGTCAGGGGGCCTAAAACAGGGTGAGGCCTGTGCCCCACACAGACTATGACACCCTAAACATGTGCGTGATGCAGGACTGAGCCAGAGTGGGCATGGAATGGATGATCAGATGCCATTAAATGTATGTCATCCTGGAAATGTACTACAATGATCATCCTGCCAAGGACACATAGGGGCATTAATGGAATGCACATGGAGCATGAATGGGCACTCATGTCCCTGCAGAGCATCTGCCATCTGCACAGTCCAAGTGAGACACCCTGCATCAAGGACAAAGGATGTACCCCACAGTATGTGTCTGGCAGGTTGGCAGTGGGAAGTGTACATGTACACAGGAGCATTGGAAAGGCCATTGCAGAAGTCCAAGATGATACCCACCAGTGCCATGTTGAAATTGGGGTCCAGGGGGGTGGAGGGGCAAGGGAGCATGCCTACGTGGAGTACCCACCTGTAGGCAGAACACACATGCACGTCAGTCATGCAATGACATAGTCTGAGTGTGGAGTGGAAAGACATCCCAGGCTACATGCAGAAGGCCCAGTGATCTGGAACATGGACGGGAGGGGCAGCCGGGTGACTAGCATGTGAGTAGGGTGCAAGTCTGGCGATGAGGACAGTCCCTGTCTGCTCTACATGTCCAGCATGCTGCATAGTAGGCACGCATCATTGAAGCAATGCATGACTCGCACATAAGAACCATGTACACATAACATGTAGTGGCAGTCAAGCAGAACACATCACACAAGCAAACCACACATGGGCTGGACAAACATGCAACAACACTCACTGGACGGGTATCAAAATCCAGCATCTCTCCCACTCCTTCGTACAATTCTGCTGGTATGAAGTCTGCAGCGATCAACTTGTGAGAAGTGAGATCTTTCTCCTCAGGTGGTGATCCACTGCCAGTCGACTCGAGTCATGGCATAGTTGGAGGCACGGTTTACCTTAACACAGCGTTGGAGGTCATCCCAATGCTTTTTGCACTCCTGAGCTGTGCACACCTCATGTACGAATGCACTAACACACTCTGCAACATGCTTCCAGTGGTACAAACGCTGGGCAGCCGTAGTGTGACAATTTGGGCCCATTAGCATATCACAGTCGTGTCCCGACACCTAGTCCACAAGGAAGTCCAGTTCCTGCTTGCAGAAGGCTTCTTCCTCGACGTGCCGGAGGCCAGAGCAGCGTCTGGGGTCCCAGCCTCTTGTGCAGGTGCAACCTTCCTCCTCTTGAGCAGTGATACGGACCCTGATAGGAAAATGCCGCCCTAATCAGTAGGGGCAGTGGCGCTGGTGGATTGAACCAAGGGCATGGCCGGTGAAACTAGGACGGAAGCCCTGACTTGCGTCAGTGGCTGCTGGGTGCCCTTGACTGGACCCTTCGCAGCAACATCCGCTGTGCCAAGGTCATTGACCGAGACTGTCCTGGATGGCAGACTCACAGCTGGGGTGGTGTCGGCTGCATCTGCCCATGCAGTTGCCAACACCCGGCTGCTCGGGGCAGCAGATGACAATACTGCCCCAAGGACATGTGCCTCGGTCCGGGCAGCCCTGCGTGCACTTACTGTGTGCCTCCTGACCACATGGAAATCCTCCTGGGACTCTTCAGATGCCACTCTTGTCGCGATCTATGGGCCGGAAGGAGCCCAGCCCCACCACCACCACCGCCGCCACCTTCACCATCAGCAGCCAGCAGCATCGTGAGACAACAGCAAGAGCCTGGTAGGGAGCACTGCAGTGTGAGCACGCGCTAACCTGGAAACGCTGCCCCTCAGTGTACCTTCATGCCAGAGCTCTCCCACTCCTGCAAGCCCCTCCAGAAAGCTTTGTTCACCCCAAATCTCACCATCTCAATATGGTGCCATTACACATGTGCAATGTCCGAAATGGTCGCCTGCATTTCCTGATTACTGGGTACTTGGCAACCACCCCTAACGCCCATTGGCTCACTCTCTCTACTTCTGTGAAAGAGCCCAGCCGGAAGGTGTGAGCCGGCCCACCAGATCAAGGCACACGGATAAAGGCACTGGCCTGTCTGTGCCTGTCTGTGTCGGGACGTGCCGACAGCCTAAAACTTGCTTCATAGTACCATGAGTTCTAACCTGCCGACCTTTTGAGTCACACCTCTGAAAGTTCCTGCTCATGACCTGTGACCGCCACAGCCTTCTCCACCCCAGTTCGAACAGCCCTATACTACGTCTGATGTAATGGCAACAGACCTACACATATCTCGCTACCTTAATGAACGACTTATCATGCTTTTCGCAACCCGCCCCTTTTGGGCGCACTGTATGATATGTATCTGCGCCTGCTACATGATCGGATAGCATTTCGTTGTCTACCCTGTACTCTAGCATTCCTCCACACGGACAATATAAAGCTGCCTGTATCTTTTCCATAATGTATCCTATTGTTGGCTATTTGCATGCCCGAACCTGCAAGCTCACTAGGAACGATCATTACATGCTCCAGTACACTACGTGCGGTATTGAATGCCAAGAGTCTGTTCAAACATTATTAATGATTACGCCCTGTCCAAATACCTGTTACCGTTATTAGCTAGACGTGTGCACGCCTTGGTTTGTTACCCTCCTCCTTACAACGTACACCGTCTCTAGGCTCCCAGCTCCTTTCTATACCCGATCTACCGCAGCTACTCTTTGTTGTAACTTGCCTGAGCCTACCAGCATTTGCCCACTAGGAGATTACCTGTAAGTTTACTGCTTGCAATTATAACCTACCACCCGGCATATTTATGGCTGGCCTCCCTACATGATTAGGTCTACGCCTAGCCACTATACCTGGCTATAAAAACCTTGCTTATGTATCGATAGCGCTCGCAGCACTGTTTGTCCCACACCTGCTCAGATGCATGGCTGTTTTATCTGGTTACTCCATTGTACCTGCAGGAACGACCTTTGGTTACTGTCCACTGGCCTAGCATATTGTGCATTGACTGTCTGCCTTCTTGCATCATATCCCCACTGACCGCATGGCTACTCACAGTGTACTCATTCTGACCACTGGGTTACTCGGGCCCAGCTGCCCCATGTATTGCCTCATCCTTGTTGATTAATTGTGTCTGGGCCCAGGTGCCCTCCATGCATTGCCTCATCCTTGCTGATAACTGTGTCAGGGCCTAGGTGCCTCCCATGCATTGCCTCATTCTTGCTGATTGACTGTGTTAGGGCCTAGGTGCCTCCCATGCATTGCTTCATCTGTGCTGATTAACTGTGTTAGGACCTAGGTGCCTCCCATGCATTGCCTCATTCTTGCTGATTAACTGTGTTAGGGCCTAGGTGCCTCCTATGCATTGTCTCACCCTTGCTGATTAACTGTGTTAGGGCCCAGGTACCTCCTATGCATTGCCTTATCCTGCTGATCATAAGACTATGGCTATGGTTTATGTAGTGTGCCCAGCTGACTTCATTGGCATTGCCTTATTCTTGCTGCTTGGCGGAGATCTGGCCTAGGGGCCTCTCATGCTTTGACCCTTCTTGCTTAATACTGCTGCCCAACTGTGATCTGGCCTAGGTGCCTAGTCGATCTGCCTAAGCGGCCCAGTTGCCTCAAAGGCACTGCCTTATTTGTGCTGCTTATTCGAGAAAGATGTTAAGTCTAACAATTCTGCTCTGTATAATGGCTGCCACCTTACACACTGGTACGAGAAGCCTACTATGCTTTACTGAGCAACTTCCAGCACCTTTCCTAGATCCCAGCCCACCCAAACTGACAAATACAGCCTCGTGTAATGCCACTTCCATACAACATACACATTACAGTGCCCCAGGGACAGTAACCTATGCTTCTCTACGATGTGCCACATCTAATAGAAACATTAGACTCCGTGCCAGATTAACAAAACTACATGAACCATTGAGAAGATCTCTACCTCCCACCAACCAGAAAACAAACCACCAGCACATGTTGAAACATAGTCATACCAACTTGTCACCTCCACACTCTATTTCCAATACCAACGCCTCCCCAACTAACAATCATAAGTGTAAGCTAACTGATAATATCACAGCCAAACCCATCCAGGTCAAAGCTGTAACTGAAGCCGACCCCCTTAAAGGTGCTCTTCTCAATGCAAGATCGCTTGTCGCCCGCGCCCTCGACATTACTGACCTAATGACAGAAGGTAATCTGGATTTCCTTGTGATTATTGATAACACGGCAGGACCGTCGCTTATGTTAGCCATCCCAGATGGCTATACAATAGTCAGACAAGACCGAGATGGCGCATGAGGAGGCGGTATCGCCATCATCTCCAAAAGTGTCTTTCCCTTAGATTGTCACAATCCTGTGAAACTCTATCTACTAAATTCCAGATAAACAATTCACAATCACTGACCATTCATCTAATATACAGACAGCCGGGTCCTCTTCGTACCTTTGAGGAGGATCTGCATAACATACTCACTAACAACCTCAAACCATCCTCTCAATTACTCTTATTAGGGGATTTCAACATAGGCTTTAATGACCTGATGGATAAAAACGCTACAGATATAGCTAATACTATCAATGCACTAGGCTTGTCTCAAAATGTTAATAAACCCACCCACTTGAAGGGGAGAACATTGGATTTGATAGCAGATTATAATTGCACAGCTACTATCTCTGCCATCACGCCCCTTTCCTGGACAGACCACTCACTAGTATCCTTTCACTTATCCACTATCAGACCCTCTCTCATGGCGCCTCGTCTAGCCACCATGTCTAACTAGAAACAAAAAAAGCATTACAGTAGATAAAGTAATCCCTGCGATCCTCCCTACTCTTAATGTATTACCAGAACATTCAGATCCCAGTATCCTAGTCCATGAATTTAACAACATTATGCTCACCACTTTGGATAAAATCGCCCCTCTTAAACTCAGACCTAGTAAACTAAAAGCCCACTTAAATAAATGGTTTACGCCACAACTCAAAGACTTACGCCTCCTGACAAGAAAATGTGAAACCAACTGGAGACTTTGCCCATCTAATGACAACAAAGACAAATTAACCTTGCTCTTCTCAGACTATAAGAATGAAGTTGAGAGGGCAAAACGCAACTCTTATGACAAGCGTATTGCTAAATCCAACTCCAGCATGAAAGAACTCTTCTCTATACTAAAAGAACTAGAGTCACCCATAGCTATTCCCGATATCTGTATTAAGGATAAGTCTTGGTGTGCAGACATCCAACATGCACTAGCAAACAAAATCAACCTGCTCCAAAATAAAATACAGCAAAAAAAGAAATGCTGAACCTACAGCACCCGCCTAAGAACCCTCTGCCTAGTGGCCCACCGACGGCATACAACAATATATTCCACTTCACCAAAATGTCTACCCTGGAAGTAGAAAAAATGATCCTTTCACTGAATCCTTCCAATTGTAAAGGCAACATCTGCCCAGCGCAACTAATAAAAGATGCGGCCAGAGAACTATCTCCGTTTATCGCCAAATTGATAAATGCCTCCTTTGCCTCAGGTTCCATCCCTGCCAACCTAAAACAGTCGTGGGTGCTCCCTCTCCTCAAGAAACAGATATTAGATACTCTCATCTCCACTAACTACCGTCCCATTACCACTGTACCATTCCTACTTAAAATAATGGATAAATCCACCTACAAACAAATTCAGAAACACCTAGAATTGCATAAACCGCCCTAATTGATTTAAAATCCCAAATCGATGAGCTGAGAGACAAAGGGGGGACAGTACTCCTGCTCTTATTTGATCTCTCAGCTGCATTTGATTTAGTGGACCACAAGGTCCTCTATAGACACCTTGGGCCTCATTAGGACCCTGGCGGAGTGGGTTTCCGCCAGCGCTAATCGCGGCGGACCCGTCCGCCGTACTACGAGTTCCCTTAGCGCCATGGCGCCGTTTTCCGCCTGGTTTTACCAGGCGGAGAAAACCATGGCGCTACGGGACCTCGTTGTTAATTACGCCACCGTATTTTACGGTGGCGTAATTAACTCCTTCCCCACTCCCATTATACCCTATGGGGCAAGAATGGGAATGGGGAAGGGCAGAATGGGGATTGGGGATTTACCGCTCCGCCAAGGTCGGAATGGGGCGGTAAATCCGCCAACCCCCATGGCGCTATCGACGGCTTTCCGCCGTGCTTCGCGGTGCATTTAGCACCGCGAAATCCGCCAGGGTCCTAATGAGGCCCCTTGACTCTGCCGCTCACTTCTACTCTGAGGCTATCAGATGGATTGAATCATTTGTGAATGAGAGAACCATTAGAGTATTCTCTCCTACGGCAGCCGCAGACCCAACCCCTATCCTGTGTGGTGTTCCTCAAGGTTTTTGTGTCTCTCCAACACTATACAACATCTTCACCAAGCCCTTGTTCGATGATATGGACCATCTGGGTGTCATCTACACTTATTATGCAGATGATACACAGATTCTCCTCCCGCTTTCTGGGGATCATACTAATGACACAGAGTTGGTGAACAGGGTATATTTTATCATCCAGGCATGGATGGCCACCCATGGCCTGTGCCTGAACAATGATAAGACTTTGTTGATAATCATGGGTACACACGCCAACATCAAAAAACTAGGCCAGGAATTCTCTTCATTCAATATTGACGGGAATACCATCAAAG
Organism: Ambystoma mexicanum; assembly: GCF_040938575.1. Taxonomy (NCBI): domain Eukaryota; kingdom Metazoa; phylum Chordata; class Amphibia; order Caudata; family Ambystomatidae; genus Ambystoma; species Ambystoma mexicanum. The sequence goes on from NC_090925.1 coordinate 71,228,548, forward strand.
TCTCCAAGGAAGTAAAAACCCTTGGTTTCTACTTGGACTCCACTTTGTCCTTTGATAAACAAGTAAAATCCTTGGCCTCCACCACAGCCTACACTTGTAAACTGATAAGAGCTGGCAAACCATTCCTCTCCAACAACAGTTGTTTGATCCTGGCCAGAGCCTTAATACTATCCAGAATTGACTACTGTAATGCCCTTTACAGTGGTGCTAACAAAACCACCATCCGAAGGCTCCAAACATTACAAAATAATGCCTTGAGAGCAGCACTCGGCATAAATAAAAGAACCTGTATCTCCTCCATTAGACGCCTACATAAATGGCTGTCTACTGGCAACAAAATACAGTTAAAGACATTATCACTGACCCACAAAGCATTAAATAATGCGGACCCCAGCTACCTTACAGACAAACTTCACAGAATAATCTCTCTCAGACCAACTAGAGCTGGCAATGAGAATTGCCTGGCTATACCCAGATACAGGCTTATCTCTATTGGTGGCAATAGTTTCCCAGTGAAGGCTGCCAAATTATGGAACCTACTGCCTCTAGACACAAGAGCAGACCAAACCTATCTACATTTCAGAAAAAATGCTATGAAACACCTCATCTCTACTGACCCCTAGTCTCCTACTCATTGTGGCCAACTCCGTACCTAGATTAGCTTATGCCCACTTACCTAATTTTACCAGTTAAACTCTTTGTCACCTTGTAACTTGTACATTTGCACATCACATATTATTGTGTAACCATATATGCTTTTATATTGTATATTTTGTATATTCTGTAACCATGTAAGCCTTTTATTGTATATTGTGCAACCTTGTAAGCCTTGCATTTTCTTTCTGCTGCGCCCTGTTAAGGGTCTGGTGCTCATAAACAGTGAATAAACAAACAAACAAACAAACCAATGCAGCATGTGCTGGCTCTTCCTGAGCCTGGGTGGTTGTGGCCACAGCTGCAGCTACCACTACCCTTGTGCCCGTGGCAGTCAATGAAACGGACTGCCAGGTCACTTGGGTGCCAGTGCCAGATGCAAGACCTGCATCTCCCGGAACCACAGGGGGTGGTGGCATGACTGCACCAACATGTGGCAGAACATCCTGCCGAAGTGGCGCACCCCTGCCTCTTCCTTCTCTGCAGCCACCCTGGACACCCTGGAGCCCCCCTACTCCCTGGTCACCCCGGCCACGGGTCACACAATGCTCAGGCACCCCAAAACTGCAGTAAAACCATGCATTCACCCACCGGTAGCCCACGTGTGTGGAATTAACCTCCCACAGTACATGGTGGCACCCAGGGACACAAAAAACATGTACGTGTGGGACACACAGGCTACTATGACCTCAAAAATGGGTACGCGATACACAGGGGGACCCAGAGTGGGAAAAATAGTGTGCACAACTCACTGTCTGACTAGCGTGGTAATGAAAAACACACGTATCCAATACCCCCACCAAAAGAAGAGATACATCCTTGATCCGCTGTGAAGTAGTGATGGTGCGTGAAACAACCAGAAGTAGCAGCACACGTGTCGGTCTCCATGAAAAGCACGTATAGTGAACTGCTGGCCCCGCTCACCTTTAACCTGTGCTGAGGGTAACGCCTGCTGGCGTCACGTCACTTATGGGCTTAGGCCCTTTCCTCGAATTACACGCTTTAACACACAGACATGCTGTTTTTCATGTGCTGAATCACTATGCATCCGTGCCGAGGGAAACGCCCATGCGTGTTACGTCACATACGCGCTTAGGCGCTAAGGGCCTTTCCACGAATTACACGCTGACGTGCTGTTTTTTCATGTGCAAAATCACTCCATATCAAGCTGGCCATGCGACAACACACAGAAGAACACGCTCCTGCCCAGAAGGCCATTTTCCTGCCCCCCAGTGCCCCAAGCAGACTCCCACCAGCCATCTGCTGCTGGCTGCCTGCCTGCTTGCCACGTGCCCTGATCTTTGGTGCCTGCACGTCAGCCATCTGAAAGGGTCCGGTTGCTGGGACCACCCCTGCTGGAACAGAAGACTCCCGACTGCAGTTTCATCACTCCACAGCCCAGCACCAGGACCCAGTTCCCCACGCACACCTGCCTCAGAGGTTGCCATGTCGGGGGAAACACCATCTGAGACCACTGGCAACCCCCAGCCAGAGAGGCAGAGGGCTGACAGCTTCACAGCAGGAGAGGTTGGCATCCTGGTGGAGCAAGTCCTGGTGCATTATGATGCCCTCTTTGGAAGAACACGCACCGACAAGGATGGATGGACAGCCCATCCACCCTCCCCATGGCCCACAGGCAGCACATCACCCCTGGCTATGCCCCACAGGCAGCCCATCACCCCAAGCCATGCCCCGCAGCCAGCCTATCACCTCTGGGCATGCCCCGCAGGCAGCCCATCACCCCTGGGCATGCCCTGCAGGCAGCCCATCACCCCTGGGCATGCCCCACAGGCAGCCCACACCACAGGGAGGACCCACGCGATTACGCTGGTGTGAGCGGGGTATGCATATTCCGAGGGGTGCGCAGGCAGTTTTCCATGCTATTTCGCTGGCGCGAGCGGGGTACGCGTATTCCGAGGGTGCACAGGGAGTTTTCCACGTGTTTTGATGATGCAAGCGGCGTATGCGTATTTGGAGGGGTGCACATGGAGTTTTCCACGTGATTTCGCTGGCGCGAGTGGGGTAGGCAGGGAGGTACCACGTGATTTCGCTGGCGGGAGCGGGTTACACATAATCCGAGGGGTGCGCAGGGAGTTTTCCATGCGATTTCGCTGGTGCATGAGGGCTGTGTGGCATTTTCAGTGCGTTTTCGTGGTTGGGGGGCTGTATGCTGGTCCACTGGCCTTTGCGCCATGTACGGGATTTGTGCAATGTTTTTGGTGCACAGGGCAGGGTTGGGGCGTAACTGGCGCTGCTGCAGGGTCGCTGCGGCACTCTGCACCACGGCTGGTTATGGATGTTAGTATCCATGAATACGCTGTGCGTCAAAATGGATTTTGGAGCACACGGCTGGCACAGACTGGTGCACGCTACATCTGTGCGCCAGCCGCATGCGCCAGTTCTATGAATTACCCCCTATGGCAGAAGACAGTGGTCAGGCCAAGGAAAATAAGAGATCTCCACCTTACTAAATGAACGTTTGTGGAGGGAAAGTAGGAAATCTAGAGTATGACCAGTATATAAGTGGACTCAGAACGCCAAATGTTCACAGTCAGAGAATCAAATAGATTGAAAAAGACAAGTGAGTGCTTATTACAAGGTAAATTTAAGCAAATATAGAATTCACGCAGTACGATAATCCTATTTGATGTAGTTTGTTGATATCCAATCAAATCAGCCCATTGCTAAAAGAAGAGAGTAGGGTCACCTGGTGGGCGATAGATTGTGACAAGGATAATTCAGGTATTGGGGTCCATTAGACATTTACATTCCAGATGTTCAAATGAGGAGGCCACGACAGTGGACCTAAAAGTAGTTAGGATAGAGGATGAGACATTTAGGGCAAAACCACCACCTACTTTTTTCGGTCTATTGCACGCCTTGATATTCAACCCCTTGTGGTGGATTGTCAATCAAAGTAATGTAATTATTAGAAAACGATGTCTCCGTCAATGCTAAAAGTCAATTTCATAATTGATCATAGTGTTATGGAAGTTAACTGCATTCTAAATATCAAGGCAGGCATTGAGGGTGCAGATTTGAACCGAAGATAGAATAGGAAACAGTTGAGCAGTTCGGGGAAATGTCAGAAGACAAAGAAGTCATGTAAAGACCTAGAATGCAGTAATTGTGTAGATGGACTACCAAATGACAACCAAGAGGTTCACCTGAGAGAAGAAGGTGGGGAGACAATAGCAAATCATGGCAAGTAAAAAGGGGTTAATGGAAAAGGCGTACAAGAGGAAATTAAATGGCTGGATGAGAAGTGTGTGGTAATGAGTAAACAACAGTGACAAAAGTCAGAGTGAGAAGTAAGAATACTGGGTAACAGGGCAGGGTAGGGTTAGGGGTTAGACAGGCATTGGCACAATGGGAGAATGTAGCAAGAGTAAGAGGAGATTAGGGGAAAATCAATAAGATAGGATGCAGGGGTTAAGTTAAAAAAGAGTGGCCCTGGTGACTGATAGAAGAGAATTAGGGCATTTGAGGGGGGTTCAGAAAAAGTAAGGGGGTCAGCTATGTAAAAGCACATGTTCAGTAGTCTAAGGTGAACAAAGACGATAATATGAAGGCAGATGAAGGAAGAGATGAGATTCCTGTTGAGGTAAGTAGCATGCAGGCTACCTCATGGCACCAGCAGTAAGGGGGTCATAGACATGGGTGAGCAAAGTTACTAACAGGCAGAAGGAGGGAGGGGAACTAGCATATGTTGAGGTAATAAAGGATGGACTGCACAGCTGGACATGCAACTGCAAAGCAAGTCTCCAGCCCCTGGTTAAGATAACAAGGGAGTAGAGGAGAAAGGGGGAGGAATATGCAGTTGGAGCAGCATGCAAGGAAGAGGAGCTATCATGGACCAGGCAGCAAAAGTAAGGAAAGTCTTGTTTGAGTGTAACAGCAATGGTGTTACATTGTGGTGTGGCTATGTAATGGTGAAGGGATGCAAATGGTGAGTGGACAGAGAAAAGGAGGGTTGTGCTAAGCAGAGAGTCAAGGATGATTGGCAGAAAGTAGTGAGGCAGGAAGGAAGTGAATCATGGGAAAAGGGTACAGATGATGGACACAGGGTGTAGATAGATGGGCCCACGAAGTAGACAAGGGAAGACTGCAAGTAGGAGAGATAGAAAGAAAGGGGTGTGAGTAGGCCTATGTGGAGTTGCAAGACTTTGCTTTTTAATGTAATCCTTGACAAACTTCACAGAGTTGCAAAGTGTATTGCTGGCACCTGGGGCTGCCCACAAATTAGGTTTTGCAGGCATATAAATAAGCATATCTGATTATTAGTGTGAGCAGAATCTCTGTTTTTACCCTTCAAAAACAGCTACAACTGACAAATACATTCGGGTAACATTACCCGACAAACAAAGGAAATTAGTGTGTTGAAACATTCCTGGAAACATGTTTTTGCTTAAAATATTTCTTGCAAACCAAATATGTCTTGATGCCCATGCTGACAGCGACGAGCTTGCCATGCACTGAGGGTAGTCAATAGTCTAGACACTATACAATGCCACTGCCAGTGTTTCTATCATGATCTGCCTGGGAGAAATATTGTCTATTTTCTCATCACTGGAAGAACCTGGATGCATCCCTGAACCTCGGTGTGTCCATAATAAAACAGAGGTCATTACTAATGATATACATTACAACTAATGTGTGAATTATTGGTGAATAATATTTGTTTAACATTTTCAACTTTTTAGTGAGGGATGGATAGAATGCTGGGCTGGTGCTTGGACCACACACATGTTGCGTAAATACCATTTTGCCTCAGTTCTCGTGCATCATGTGCACTATGCATGAATACACATCCACACATTTAGCTGTCCATCTATTGTATTTCTGCTAAATGTATGTTTATCCATTAACACTGCTCAGAAATATAGTTGTGCATGGTTATTATGGTCCACTGAATGCACTGTGGAAAGTAACTGTATTGTGAAGAACTAGTTCATGCAAACACATGATTGCTGTGATTTCCTAAATGTTGAAAAAGAGGGGTGGAGGAACACACTACTAATTGATAGTCGCTACATATTAAGTATTTTGAAACCTTTAAGGTGCTCCTGGTAATGATATCCCTGGCTAAAGAGATATTAAATGACCAAATGAGAAAAAAAGTTCCTTGACGTTAATCAAGGAAGAAACCAAGGCACTCCTACGGGGGCTCCCCTAAAATGAACCAGATTTTCAAAATGTAAAATGGCTTTCAGGCCCTGCCCATCCAGTTGCACACCTGCACTTGGAGTCTGTATCTGCAACCCTACAGTCCCCCTACCTGCACTTATTAGACACCTGTTGTCTGCATTTTAACATTTGATCTTGCCACGTGTTGGCCGCACTACTTGTTGTCTTGACCCCGTGTCTGGGACTTGCCCACTCTCTCCTCCCCCCGGCAATTTTCCCCTGCCCTCTCCCTTGCACTTGCGTGATCAAATTGTCACTAGGCCTAATAAGATCATTGCCTTTGTCATTCCTATGTTTGCCCTTCCTTGCCTCATCGCGCCTTGAAACACTTGTGTATAGACGCATTATAAATGCCATATCATATTGTATCATATCCAGAAGAGGAGGAGATTAAGAAAAAGTCCTTCTACAGAAAGAAACAATGCAGATTGATAAAATGGACATTCAATCCCTGAGAGGAATGAACACGGAATTTGACCTAAGCTGTTACTCATGAATATATTTGCTACATTTAATGTGAGCTAATTTCAAGGACTTACTTTACTTGGTTTACTCCAATATATAATCACCTAGTTATAGATCAGGAGATCAACGTAATAGACAAAGTAGAGCATCATATAACCGACAATGTGTGAATGAACACACTAATCCAGATAGAGAACATCATATTGGAGGATATATAGTGCAAACAAACTGGTAATTGACCAATAGAGTCACCCACATGGTGTAACATTTGAGATTTACATGTGTGGATGATATCTGAGACATCATTGATGAAAATAAGCAATTACATAACGACTATCCCTCATTACGAAATGCATTTTTACTCTAAATTCTGGGGTGGATGAACCATTCTTATTTACATGCATTTTTACCGATACTTTCATCCTTTCATATGTTGGATTATTAGATGCCCAACACCCTTAATATGTTGAATTTGGGATAGTGAGCGGTATGCCAGGTTTAAATACATCGTTAATATATATGACAGGGATGCCGTCCCGCACATATGTCAGTGACATGAATTTGAATACCTTCAATTTATCTGCGAATCTCTGTGCCTTTTGAGTTCCAACAGCAAACAAATACATTAGTCAGTGAAAGCTACGGTGAGTACACCATACTCAGAAATGGGCGCCACGTTTGAATCATTCATTTTTTGCACATGGATCATGTGACTAGATCGAAGTGTGATGGTTACTCCGATCACCTGGAGATAGTCATCTACTTGCTCCTGATCCACCTGGTGAGTTATTTTATATTAAAAGTGGGCATTTTGCCTCGCCCGAGCCCCTAACACCATTCCCTGCCACCTGCAGCCCCTGATCCCCCCCAGCAGCCCTCGCTCGCTCCCTGCTTCCTAGTCCCTCTCCGCCCACCTCTCACACCGCCCCCACCCGCTCTGATTGGTCACTCTCGTGTGTGTTTGGGTGCATATGTCCACTTCACTCGTGTAGGCCGTCACTTGCTCCTGATCCACCTGGTGAGTTATTTTATATTAAAAGTGGGCATTTTGCCTCGCCCGAGCCCCTAACACCGTTCGCTGCTGCCTGCAGCCCCTGATCCCCACCGAGCAGCCCTCGCTCGCTCCCTGCTTCCTAGTCCCTCTCCTCCCACCTCTCACACCGCCCCCACCCGCCCTGATTGGTCACTCTCCGTGTGTGTTTGGGTGCATAGACCCGCTTCACTCGTGAGGCCGTCACTTGCTCCTGATCCACCTGGTGAGTTATTTTATATTAAAAGTGGGCATTTTGCCTCGCCCGAGCCCCTAACACCGTTCCCTGCTGCCTGCAGCCCCTGATCCCCACCGAGCAGCCCTCGCTCGCTCCCTGCTTCCTAGTCCCTCTCCTCCCACCTCTCACACCGCCCCCACCCGCCCTGATTGGTCACTCTCTGTGTGTGTTTGGGTGCATAGACCCGCTTCACTCGTGAGGCCGTCACTTGCTCCTGATCCACCTGGTGAGTTATTTTATATTAAAAGTGGGCATTTGCCTCGCCCGAGCCCCTAACACCGTTCCCTGCCACCTGCAGCCCCTGATCACCACCGAGCAGCCCTCGCTCGCTCCCTGCTTCCTAGTCCCTCTCCTCCCACCTCTCACACCGCCCCCACCCGCCCTGATTGGTCACTCTCCGTGTGTGTTTGAGTGCATAGACCCGCTTCACTCGTGAGGCCGTCACTTGCTCCTGATCCACCCGGTGAGTTATTTTATATTAAAAGTGGGCATTTTGCCTCGCCCGAGCCCCTAACACTGTTCCCCGCCACCTGCAGTCCCTGATCCCCTCTGTAAGTGACTTCAATCCAGCAATCCAACTAAGTCAATGCTTAGGATGGGATGCCCAATGGAAGCCCTTATTTATATATTTTTATGTGAAAGTTATTAAATCTGTATGATGAACCCTTATATAACGCCCCTCTCTTTGAACCCCCCTGACCTCACTGAGCCAAGAAGTAGGCTTGTTTTGCAAATTAAAAGATTTATTTGAAGAATTGAACAATATAGATATCACACTTTTATAAATAAAATAATATCTGAAAAGCACACTTATGAATATGAACAGTGATCAGTATTGGGTAATATTACAATATCAACAACTCTTAATCAGAAAGGAGTAGGAGTAGGAAGGATAAGGTAGCAGCGAATACTTTTATGGTTCAAGGAAATGCAAGATGGGAAAGAATGCAACACAGAAATAAACTTGATATGGTTTCAATCAAAAGACAAGATAATCACTTTTTCCCCTGTGATTACTCACTCCCCCCCACTATGCAGTATGAAGAGATGGAAATGAGGGTACACAGGTTTCAAGAATACAATCAGTAATGCAGTTCAATTCCAGTTCCCCCCAGCAAGCTTAGAGAAACAGGTATGATTTTAAACAGGCAAAAATACTTTGAATGGTATTGCAATGGATGTGAAAATATTCTAAACTGATTTTAATTCACTAAAAAAGGTTCAGGAGTAGTGATAGTTACTTTAGATTGGTTCAGGTCAACACTAGCAATGATTCCTGAGTGATTACCAGGTTGAAAACGAATCTAAGCAGTTGAAAGCAAGAACAGCTATTTTTAACGTGTGGTGAAATTGAGCTAAATTGCAATTCGCGGCACTGTGGAATGTTTTGGATTGTTTGGAAAGCTAAGGATCTTAGCTTTAAAATGACAGTTACATTTTGCTTCTAGGATGTACGGTTCACAAGTTACGGATGTTTTTGTAAATGTAGATTTTCAGAAATAAAGTCAAGATTTCAGAAATGACAGATGCGCGTTACAGATTTGAAATCAACAAGAGGGACACAAGATTCTAAACTGCAGTTCTGGACAGGTTAAAAGGGTTTGAATAAGAATTTTGTAAACTAAGAGATGACTATGCACAGTTCTAGACTAGATACTCACACCTAGACTTGTAAGGAATGGGTTCCGTCAAGATCTGGTCAAGGGTTTAACTTCACTCGCCACCGGACAGGTCTCAGGCCATCTGGGTTCTGCGTTCAGCACTGCACGGCGGTCTGCAGCCTCTGGAACTGGATCTGACGGGTCTTGGATTACAGCACTGCTTTCTGGGTCTGGGTTCTAGCATAGGGTTCTTGGCTAGAAGCAAACAGCACGGCAAGGCGGTTGAATGGTTTGGTTAGGTTACTAGATTCTGAAGCCTGCTGAAGAGGATTCAGCTTGTGGATAAGGCCTCTCTGCTTCAAGGTTCTAGATTTTGGTTCTAGAGTTGGTTCTAGATCTGGAGTCTGGAGTCTGGATTCTAAGTTCTGGTCTCTGGAGTCTTTCGGCAGGGTGCTGCACAGGAATTGGTTGAAGTGGAAAAATGTAGTGTCCTTGCCTGTCCTGAGCAGTCTCTTTTTATGTGTTTCCAAAGATGGTGGGAAGGCTGATTCTACATGCCCACCCCCTAAGGATTTGATAGGTTAAAGGATTTACTGTGACCTGACTGGAGAAAGGATTAGCGTGTCAGAATGAGTCAGAGTGATGCTGTGTTTTACGATCTAGTGAAGAAACTCCCCTTTGCTTTTACTTACAAAATCAATTTTTCCCAAAAACATATTTTCCAGATACACAGGTTGTTGAGAATACATATACACCTTCAGATGAATTAAGGGAGGTCTCTGTTCAACCCCCATGTTCCTACGAGCTTGGGTTTAGAAATGACGATTTATTTTCGTTTTTAGTGAATTTCCCAATATTGGTTCTGCACCAAATTTTATACAGACATACACACCCTCTCTGAGCATATTACTGTAAGTGTTCATGTTTCTAGCATAAACACTGTATCTACAATATTAATAAATCCCAGGGTTCGGTCTCAGAACATCGTACAGATTTCAGCTTAGTCTCAAACTGTGAGTGAATTTTTCATATTAAGAATCCCAAAGTGGTACATTTTTGTCAGCTTTGTAAACTTTGTTATAAGCAATTTTATAAAACATACATTTGCTCTCAATTGAATTCACATCTCAGTCTGGTCCGCCCCCAGAAGCTTGGCTCTGACTCAGAGGTCACATGTCCTTTCTCTTCCAGAGCAGTTGTTGCTCAGGCACACCCAAATCAGAATATTCTATTCAATTGAAAGAGTCCGTTGTCTTGTTTCCAGGCAACATGACAGGGTGCCTTTGCTAGTTCCTGTTCACACCAGTCTGTTAATCTCTTGGCTTGGGGCAGGTGATGTCTCCTTTGTCTAGGGATAAGGTGTGAAGGGTTCCCATGGACAGAAGGCCTCTTGAAGTTTTGACTGCATCAGGTTACTTTCTGATCAATTGCAACAGAGTTCCTTGTGAAAAAGAATTCATTTTATAAATTAGAAATAAGCAACATATCTTCAATCAAGTCTTTTTCCACATTAAATCAATGTGTGGCACTCTATATGGCATTTTGATGGAATTCTCTTCTTTGGCATAGTTTAGCTTCTGACAGACAGCTCTCCTGTCAGAATTTAGAGATCGCCAGCACCTGTCGGAGGCGAGCAACGGTACTGCACCCATTTTTGACATCTGTCTATCTTTTAAAAGGGGATTTAGCTTGATAGCATATGATTCTTGCTGACATTGTATTGATGTGGATTCTTGCAGTAGAATAATGTGGAACACCCAACAATAGGTTGGATCTTTTAGGTGATTTGTGAGCCAGGATTTTAGCAATTTTTGACAATCAAGAAAACGGATTTCCAAACAGCTCTGTATTTCTTTTGGCAATCAGTATTGCTTCTTCCAAGTGGTTTCAGGCTACTTGGTGGATAGCTTAATGATGGTTTTTGGTAGTGGTCTCCTGTGCTCACTAAGATAGAAAAAAGTGGATGGCAGCCTATCTTTCAGATTTTTACTGCACATTTTTGGATGATTTCTGGCAAGCAGCATGCTTTCCGGCAGCCATTATGATGTTTCTGCTGCCAGCACTGCCTAGTGATGTTGCAAGACTTGGATGAGTGGGTTAAGACATCCCACACCTCCCAGCAGCCCTTGCTCGCTCCCTGCTTCCTAGTCCCTCTCCTCCCGCACCGCCCCCACCCACCCTGATTGATCACTCTCCGTGTGTGTTTGGGTGCATAGATCCGCTTCACTCGCAAAGCCCTCACTTGCTCCTGATCCACCTGATGAGTTATTTATATTAAAAGTGGGCATTTTGCCTCGCCCCAGCCCCTAACATGTTCCCCGCCACCTGCAGCCCCTGATCCCCTCCCAGCATCCCTCGCTTGCTCCCTGGTTCCTAGTCCCTCTCCTCCCGCACCGCCCACCCCCCTCCCATTGGTCCTGACAAGAAGACTTCCTTTCATGCCAATCCTCCCAGGACAGCCCTCTGCCAGGCAGCCCATCGGCTTAGGACCCAAGGCCAAGGACGGCTACCTCAGTGACGGCTCCAGGACGTATCTGCAGGTATCAGCAGGAGAAGCAAGAAGCCGACAATAAATAAGTGTGGCAAGGGCAGGGTCAGAAGCAATTACTTCCCACCACACTACCCTACCACTCAACCTAGAAACTACACCATTATAAAATCTTCATATTGTGGTAGCATTACATTTAGAAGTGTCCCCAATAGCCTTTGTGAAAAGCAGAATTTAGAAGTGTGACCAATAGACTCTGTGGAAAGTTGAATTTAGAAGTGTGCCCAATAGCCTCTTTGCGAAAGCTGATTTTAGAAGTGTGCCCAATAGCCTCTGTGAAAAGTTGAATTTAGAAGTGTGCCCAATAGCCTCTCTGTGAAGGTTGAACATAGAAGTGTCCCCAATAGCCTCTCTGTGAAAGTAGAATTTAGAAGTGTGCCTAATAGCCTCTGTGAAAAGTTGAACCTAGAAGTGTCCCCAATAGCCCCTCTGTGAAAAGTTGAATTTAGAAGTATCCCCGATAGCCTCTCTTTCCCCAATAGCCTCTCTGTGAAAGTAGAATTTAGAAGTGTGCCCAATAGCCTCTGTGAAGAGTTGAACCTAGAAGTGTCCCCAATAGCCTCTCTGTGAAAATTTGAATTTAGAAGTGTGCCCAATAGCCTCTGTGAAAAGTTAAAATTAGAAGTGTGCCCAATAGACTCTGTGAAAAGTTGAATTTAGAAGTGTGTCCAATAGCCTCTTTGCGAAAGCTGATTTTAGAAGTGTGCCCAATAGCCTCTGTGAAAAGTTGAAATTAGAAGTGTGCCCAATAGACTATGTGAAAAGTTGAATTTAGAAGTGTGCCCAATAGCCTGTTTCTTAAACTTGAATTTAGAAGTGTGCCCAATAGCCTCTTTGCAAAAGCTGATTTTAGAAGTGTCCCCAATAGACTCTGTGAAAAGTTAAAATTAGAAGTGTGCCCAATAGCCTCTTTGTGAAAGCTGCTTTTAGAAGTGTGCCCAATAGCATCTTTGTGAAAGGTGATTTTAGAAGTGTGCTCAATAGCCTCTGTGAAAAGTTGAAATTAGAAGTGTGCCCAATAGACTCTGTGAAAAGTTGAATTTAGAAGTGTGCAGAATAGCCTCTTTGTGAAAGCTGATTTAAGAAGTGTGCCCAATAGCCTCTTTGAAAAGTTGAAAATAGAAGTGTGCCCAATAGACTCTGTGAAAATGCGGATTTTCGAAGTGTGCCCAATAGCCTCATTGTTAAAGTTGAATTTAGAAGTGTGCCCAATAGCCTCTCTGTCAAAAGTAGAATTTAGAAGTGTGGCCAATAACCTCTGTGAAAAGTTGAACCTAGAAGTGTCCCCAATAGCCTCTCTGTGAAATGTTGAATTTAGAAGTGTCCCCAATAGCCTCTCTGTGAAAGGAGAATTTAGAAGTCTGCCCAATAGCCTCTGTGAAAAGTTGAACCTAGAAATGTCCCCAATAGCCTCTCTGTGAAAAGTTGAAATTAGAAGTGGCCCCCATAGCCTCTCTGTCCCCAATAGCCTCTCTGTGAAAGTGGAATTTAGTAGTGTCCCCAATAGCCTCTTTGCGAAAGCTGATTTTAAAAGTGTGCTCAATAGCCTCTTTGCGAAAGCTGATTTTGGAAGTGTGCCCAATAGCCTCTGTGAAAAGTTGAAACTAGAAGTGTGCCCAATAGACTCTGTGAAAGTTGAATTTAGAAGTGTGCCCAATAGCCTCTGTGAAAAGTTGAATTTAGAAGTGTAAGCAATAGCCTCTTTCTTAAAGTTGAATTTAGAAGTGTGCCCAATAGCCTCTTTGCTGAAGCTGATTTTAGAAGTGTACCCAATAGCCTCTGTGAAAAGTTGAATTTAGAAGTGTGCCCAATTGCCTCTTTGCAAAAGCTGATTTTAGAAGTGTGCCCAATAGCCTCTGTGAAAAGTTGAAATTAGAAGTGTGCCCAATAGACTCTGTGAAAAGTTGAATTTAGAAGTGTGCAGAATAGCCTCTTTGCGAAAGCTGATTTAAGAAGTGTGCCCAATAGCCTCTGTGAAAAGTTGAAAATAGAAGTGTGTCCAATAGACTCTGTGAAAATGCTGATTTTCGAAGTGTACCCAATAGCCTCTGTGAAAAGTTGAATTTAGAAGTGTCCCCAATAGACTCTGAGAAAAGTTGAATTAAGAAGTGTGCCCAATAGTCTCATTGTTAAAGTTGAATTTAGAAGTGTGCCCAATAGCCTCTCTGTGAAAAGTTGAATTTAGAAGTGTACCCAATAGCCTCGCTGTGCCCAGTAGTCTCTCTGTGAAAGTAGAATTCAGAAGTGCGCCAAATAGCCTTTGTGAAAAGTTGAGCCTAAAAGTGTCCCCACTAGCCTCTCTGTGAAAAGTTGCATTTAGAAGTGTCCCCAATAACCTCTCTGTGAAAGTTGAACGTAGAAGTGTCCCCAATAGCATTTCTGTGAAAAGTTGAATTTAGAAGTGTCCCCAATAGCTTCTCTGTCCCCAATAGCCTCTCTGTGAAAGTAGAATTTAGAAGTGTGCCCAATAGCCTCTGTGAAAAGTTGAACCTAGAAGTGTCCCCAATAGCCTCTCTGTGAAATGTTGAATTTAGAAGTGTCCCCAATAGCCTCTCTGTGAAAGTTGAATTTAGAAGTGTGCCCAATTAGCCTCTTTGTTAAAGTTGAATTTAGAAGTGTGCCCAATAGCCTCTCTGTGGAAAGTTTAATTTAGTAGTGTCCCTAATAGCCTCTTTGCGAAAGCTGATTTTAAAAGTGTGCCCAATAGCCTCTTTGCGAAAGCTGATTTTGGAAGTGTGCCCAATAGCCTCTGTGAAAAGTTGAAACTAGAAGTGTGCCCAATAGACTCTGTGAAAAGTTGAATTTAGAAGTGTGCCCAATAGCCTCTTTGTGAAAGCTGATTTTAGACGTGTGCCCAATAGCCTCTGTGAAAAGTTGAAATTAGAAGTGTGCCCAATAGACTCTGTGAAAAGTTGAATTTAGAAGTGTGCAGAATAGCCTCTTTGCGAAAGCTGATTTAAGAAGTGTGCCCAATAGCCTCTGTGAAAAGTTGAAAATAGAAGTGTTCCCAATAGACTCTGTGAAAATGCTGATTTTCGAAGTGTACCCAATAGCCTCTGTGAAAAGTTGAATTTAGAAGTGTGCCCAATAGCCTCTGTGAAAAGTTGAAAATAGAAGTGTTCCCAATAGACTCTGTGAAAAGTTGAATTTAGAAGTGTCCCCAATAGCCTCTCTGTGAAAAGTTGAATTTAGAAGTGTCCCCAATAACCTCTCTGTGAAAGTTGAACATAGAAGTGTCCCCAATAGCATCTCTGTGAAAGGTTAAATTTAGAAGTGTCCCCAAGCTTCTCTGTCCCCAATAGCCTCTCTGTGAAAGTAGAATTTAGAAGTGTGCCCAATAGCCTCTGTGAAAAGTTGAACCTAGAAGTGTCCCCAATAGCCTCTCTGTGAAATGATGAATTTAGAAGTGTCCCCAATAGCCTCTCTGTGAAAGTAGAATTTAGAAGTGTGCCCAATTAGCCTCTTTGTTAAAGTTGAATTTAGAAGTGTGCCCAATAGCCTCTCTGTGGAAAGTGGAATTTAGTAGTGTCCCCAATAGCCTCTTTGCGAAAGCAGATTTTAAAAGTGTGCCCAATAGCCTCTTTGTGAAAGCTGATGTAAGAAGTGTGCCCAATAGCCTCTGTGAAAAGTTGAAAATAGAAGTGTGTCCAATAGACTCTGTGAAAATGCTGATTTTCGAAGTGTACCCAATAGCCTCTGTGAAAAGTTGAATTTAGAAGTGTCCCCAATAGACTCTGAGAAAAGTTGAATTTAGAAGTGTGCCCAATAGCCTCATTGTTAAAGTTGAATTTAGAAGTGTGCCCAATAGCCTCTCTGTGAAAAGTTGAATTTAGAAGTGTACCCAATAGCCTCTCTGTGCCCAGTAGTCTCTCTGTGAAAGTAGAATTCAGAAGTGTGCCCAATTAGCCTCTTTGTTAAAGTTGAACCTAAAAGTGTCCCCACCAGCCCCTCTGTGAAAAGTTGAATTTAGAAGTGTCCCCAATAACCTCTCTGTGAAAGTTGAACGTAGAAGTGACCCCAATAGCATTTCTGTGAAAAGTTGAATTTAGAAGTGTCCCCAATAGCTTCTCTGTCCCCAATAGCCTCTCTGTGGAAAGTGGAATTTAGTAGTGTCCCCAATAGCCTCTTTGCGAAAGCTGATTTTAAAAGTGTGCCCAATAGCCTCTTTGCGAAAGCTGATTTAAGAAGTGTGCCCAATAGCCTCTGTGAAAAGTTGAAAATAGAAGTGTGTCCAATAGACTCTGTGAAAATGCTGATTTTCGAAGTGTACCCAATAGCCTCCGTGAAAAGTTGAATTTAGAAGTGTCCCCAATAGACTCTGAGAAAAGTTGAATTTAGAAGTGTGCCCAATAGCCTCTTTGTTAAAGTTGAATTTAGAAGTGTGCCCAATAGCCTCTCTGTGGAAAGTGGAATTTAGTAGTGTCCCCAATAGCCTCTTTGCGAAAGCTGATTTTAAAAGTGTGCCCAATAGCCTCTTTGCGAAAGCTGATTTAAGAAGTGTGCCCAATAGCCTCTGTGAAAAGTTGAAAATAGAAGTGTGTACAATAGACTCTGTGAAAATGCTGATTTTCGAAGTGTACCCAATAGCCTCTGTGAAAAGTTGAATTTAGAAGTGTCCTCAATAGACTCTGAGAAAAGTTGAATTTAGAAGTGTGCCCAATAGCCTCATTGTTAAAGTTGAATTTAGAAATATGCCCAATAGCCTCTCTGTGAAAAGTTGAATTTAGAAGTGTACCCAATAGCCTCTCTGTGCCCAGTAGTCTCTCTGTGAAAGTAGAATTCAGAAGTGCGCCAAATAGCCTCTGTGAAAAGTTGAACCTAAAAGTGTCCCCACTAGCCTCTCTGTGAAAAGTTGAATTTAGAAGTGTCCCCAATAACCTCTCTGTGAAAGTTGAACGTAGAAGTGTCCCCAATAGCATTTCTGTGAAAAGTTGAATTTAGAAGTGTCCCCAATAGCTTCTCTGTCCCCAATAGCCTCTCTGTGGAAAGTGGAATTTAGTAGTGTCCCCAATAGCCTCTTTGAGAAAGCTGATTTTAAAAGTGTGCCCAATAGCATCTTTGCGAAAGCTGATTTAAGAAGTGTGCCCAATAGCCTCTGTGAAAAGTTGAAAATAGAAGTGTGTCCAATAGACTCTGTGAAAATGCTGATTTTCGAAGTGTACCCAATAGCCTCTGTGAAAAGTTGAATTTAGAAGTGTCCCCAATAGACTCTGAGAAAAGTTGAATTTAGAAGTGTGCCCAATTGCCTCATTGTTAAAGTTGAATTTAGAAGTGTGCCCAATAGCCTCTCTGTGAAAAGTTGAATTTAGAAGTGTACCCAATAGCCTCTCTGTGCCCAGTAGTCTCTCTGTGAAAGTAGAATTCAGAAGTGCGCCAAATAGCCTCTGTGAAAAGTTGAACCTAAAAGTGTCCCCACTAGCCTCTCTGTGAAAAGTTGAATTTAGAAGTATCCCCAATAACCTCTCTCTGAAAGTTGAACGTAGAAGTGTCACCAATAGCATTTCTGTGAAAAGTTGAATTTAGAAGTGTCCCCAATAGCTTCTCTGTCCCCAATAGCCTCTCTGTGGAAAGTGGAATTTAGTAGTGTCCCCAATAGCCTCTTTGCGAAAGCTGATTTTAAAAGTGTGCCCAATAGCCTCTTTGCGAAAGCTGATTTAAGAAGTGTGCCCAATAGCCTCTGTGAAAAGTTGAAAATAGAAGTGTGTCCAATAGACTCTGTGAAAATGCTGATTTTTGAAGTGTACCCAATAGCCTCTGTGAAAAGTTGAATTTAGAAGTGTCCCCAATAGACTCTGAGAAAAGTTGAATTTAGAAGTGTGCCCAATAGCCTCATTATTATAGTTGAATTTAGAAGTGTGCCCAATAGCCTCTCTGTGAAAAGTTGAATTTAGAAGTGTACCCAATAGCCTCTCTGTGCCCAGTAGTCTCTCTGTGAAAGTAGAATTCAGAAGTGCGCCAAATAGCCTCTGTGAAAAGTTGAACCTAAAAGTGTCCCCACTAGCCTCTCTGTGAAAAGTTGAATTTAGAAGTGTCCCCAATAACCTCTCTGTGAAAGTTGAACGTAGAAGTGTCCCCAATAGCATTTCTGTGAAAAGTTGAATTTAGAAGTGTCCCCAATAGCTTCTCTGTCCCCAATAGCCTCTCTGTGAAAGTAGAATTTAGAAGTGTGCCCAATAGCCTCTGTGAAAAGTTGAACCTAGAAGTGTCCCCAATAGCCTCTCTGTGAAATGTTGAATTTAGAAGTGTCCCCAATAGCCACTCTGTGAAAGTAGAATTTAGACGTGTGCCCAATAGCCTCTGTGAAAAGTTGAACCTAGAAGTGTCCCCAATAGCCTCTGTGTGAAAAGTTGAATTTAGAAGTGTCCCCAATAGCCTCTCTGTCCCCAATAGCTTCTCAGTGAAAGTCGAATTTAGAAGTGTGCCCAATTAGCCTCTTTGTTAAAGTTGAATTTAGAAGTGTGCCCAATAGCCTCTCTGTGGAAAGTTTAATTTAGTAGTGTCCCTAATAGCCTCTTTGCGAAAGCTGATTTTAAAAAGTGTGCCCAATAGCCTCTTTGCGAAAGCTGATTTTAAAAGTGTGCCCAATAGCCTCTTTGCGAAAGCTGATTTAAGAAGTGTGCCCAATAGCCTCTGTGAAAAGTTGAAAATAGAAGTGTGTGCAATAGACTCTGTGAAAATGCTGATTTTCGAAGTGTACCCAATAGCCTCCGTGAAAAGTTGAATTTAGAAGTGTCCCCAATAGACTCTGAGAAAAGTTGAATTTAGAAGTGTGCCCAATAGCCTCTTTGTTAAAGTTGAATTTAGAAGTGTGCCCAATAGCCTCTCTGTGGAAAGTGGAATTTAGTAGTGTCCCCAATAGCCTCTTTGCGAAAGCTGATTTTAAAAGTGTGCCCAATAGCCTCTTTGCGAAAGCTGATTTAAGAAGTGTGCCCAATAGCCTCTGTGAAAAGTTGAAAATAGAAGTGTGTCCAATAGACTCTGTGAAAATGCTGATTTTCGAAGTGTACCCAATAGCCTCTGTGAAAAGTTGAATTTAGAAGTGTCCTCAATAGACTCTGAGAAAAGTTGAATTTAGAAGTGTGCCCAATAGCCTCATTGTTAAAGTTGAATTTAGAAATATGCCCAATAGCCTCTCTGTGAAAAGTTGAATTTAGAAGTGTACCCAATAGCCTCTCTGTGCCCAGTAGTCTCTCTGTGAAAGTAGAATTCAGAAGTGCGCCAAATAGCCTCTGTGAAAAGTTGAACCTAAAAGTGTCCCCACTAGCCTCTCTGTGAAAAGTTGAATTTAGAAGTGTCCCCAATAACCTCTCTGTGAAAGTTGAACGTAGAAGTGTCCCCAATAGCATTTCTGTGAAAAGTTGAATTTAGAAGTGTCCCCAATAGCTTCTCTGTCCCCAATAGCCTCTCTGTGGAAAGTGGAATTTAGTAGTGTCCCCAATAGCCTCTTTGAGAAAGCTGATTTTAAAAGTGTGCCCAATAGCCTCTTTGCGAAAGCTGATTTAAGAAGTGTGCCCAATAGCCTCTGTGAAAAGTTGAAAATAGAAGTGTGTCCAATAGACTCTGTGAAAATGCTGATTTTCGAAGTGTACCCAATAGCCTCTGTGAAAAGTTGAATTTAGAAGTGTCCCCAATAGACTCTGAGAAAAGTTGAATTTAGAAGTGTGCCCAATTGCCTCATTGTTAAAGTTGAATTTAGAAGTGTACCCAATAGCCTCTCTGTGAAAAGTTGAATTTAGAAGTGTACCCAATAGCCTCTCTGTGCCCAGTAGTCTCTCTGTGAAAGTAGAATTCAGAAGTGCGCCAAATAGCCTCTGTGAAAAGTTGAACCTAAAAGTGTCCCCACTAGCCTCTCTGTGAAAAGTTGAATTTAGAAGTATCCCCAATAACCTCTCTCTGACAGTTGAACGTAGAAGTGTCACCAATAGCATTTCTGTGAAAAGTTGAATTTAGAAGTGTCCCCAATAGCTTCTCTGTCCCCAATAGCCTCTCTGTGGAAAGTGGAATTTAGTAGTGTCCCCAATAGCCTCTTTGCGAAAGCTGATTTTAAAAGTGTGCCCAATAGCCTCTTTGCGAAAGCTGATTTAAGAAGTGTGCCCAATATCCTCTGTGAAAAGTTGAAAATAGAAGTGTGTCCAATAGACTCTGTGAAAATGCTGATTTTTGAAGTGTACCCAATAGCCTCTGTGAAAAGTTGAATTTAGAAGTGTCCCCAATAGACTCTGAGAAAAGTTGAATTTAGAAGTGTGCCCAATAGCCTCATTATTATAGTTGAATTTAGAAGTGTGCCCAATAGCCTCTCTGTGAAAAGTTGAATTTAGAAGTGTACCCAATAGCCTCTCTGTGCCCAGTAGTCTCTCTGTGAAAGTAGAATTCAGAAGTGCGCCAAATAGCCTCTGTGAAAAGTTGAACCTAAAAGTGTCCCCACTAGCCTCTCTGTGAAAAGTTGAATTTAGAAGTGTCCCCAATAACCTCTCTGTGAAAGTTGAACGTAGAAGTGTCCCCAATAGCATTTCTGTGAAAAGTTGAATTTAGAAGTGTCCCCAATAGCTTCTCTGTCCCCAATAGCCTCTCTGTGAAAGTAGAATTTAGAAGTGTGCCCAATAGCCTCTGTGAAAAGTTGAACCTAGAAGTGTCCCCAATAGCCTCTCTGTGAAATGTTGAATTTAGAAGTGTCCCCAATAGCCACTCTGTGAAAGTAGAATTTAGACGTGTGCCCAATAGCCTCTGTGAAAAGTTGAACCTAGAAGTGTCCCCAATAGCCTCTGTGTGAAAAGTTGAATTTAGAAGTGTCCCCAATAGCCTCTCTGTCCCCAATAGCTTCTCAGTGAAAGTCGAATTTAGAAGTGTGCCCAATTAGCCTCTTTGTTAAAGTTGAATTTAGAAGTGTGCCCAATAGCCTCTCTGTGGAAAGTTTAATTTAGTAGTGTCCCTAATAGCCTCTTTGCGAAAGCTGATTTTAAAAAGTGTGCCCAATAGCCTCTTTGAGAAAGCTGATTTTAAAAGTGTGCCCAATAGCCTCTTTGCGAAAGCTGATTTAAGAAGTGTGCCCAATAGCCTCTGTGAAAAGTTGAAAATAGAAGTGTGTCCAATAGACTCTGTGAAAATGCTGATTTTCGAAGTGTACCCAATAGCCTCCGTGAAAAGTTGAATTTAGAAGTGTCCCCAATAGACTCTGAGAAAAGTTGAATTTAGAAGTGTGCCCAATAGCCTCTTTGTTAAAGTTGAATTTAGAAGTGTGCCCAATAGCCTCTCTGTGGAAAGTGGAATTTAGTAGTGTCCCCAATAGCCTCTTTGCGAAAGCTGATTTTAAAAGTGTGCCCAATAGCCTCTTTGCGAAAGCTGATTTAAGAAGTGTGCCCAATAGCCTCTGTGAAAAGTTGAAAATAGAAGTGTGTCCAATAGACTCTGTGAAAATGCTGATTTTCGAAGTGTACCCAATAGCCTCTGTGAAAAGTTGAATTTAGAAGTGTCCTCAATAGACTCTGAGAAAAGTTGAATTTAGAAGTGTGCCCAATAGCCTCATTGTTAAAGTTGAATTTAGAAATATGCCCAATAGCCTCTCTGTGAAAAGTTGAATTTAGAAGTGTACCCAATAGCCTCTCTGTGCCCAGTAGTCTCTCTGTGAAAGTAGAATTCAGAAGTGCGCCAAATAGCCTCTGTGAAAAGTTGAACCTTAAAGTGTCCCCACTAGCCTCTCTGTGAAAAGTTGAATTTAGAAGTGTCCCCAATAACCTCTCTGTGAAAGTTGAACGTAGAAGTGTCCCCAATAGCATTTCTGTGAAAAGTTGAATTTAGAAGTGTCCCCAATAGCTTCTCTGTCCCCAATAGCCTCTCTGTGGAAAGTGGAATTTAGTAGTGTCCCCAATAGCCTCTTTGAGAAAGCTGATTTTAAAAGTGTGCCCAATAGCCTCTTTGCGAAAGCTGATTTAAGAAGTGTGCCCAATAGCCTCTGTGAAAAGTTGAAAATAGAAGTGTGTCCAATAGACTCTGTGAAAATGCTGATTTTCGAAGTGTACCCAATAGCCTCTGTGAAAAGTTGAATTTAGAAGTGTCCCCAATAGACTCTGAGAAAAGTTGAATTTAGAAGTGTGCCCAATTGCCTCATTGTTAAAGTTGAATTTAGAAGTGTGCCCAATAGCCTCTCTGTGAAAAGTTGAATTTAGAAGTGTACCCAATAGCCTCTCTGTGCCCAGTAGTCTCTCTGTGAAAGTAGAATTCAGAAGTGCGCCAAATAGCCTCTGTGAAAAGTTGAACCTAAAAGTGTCCCCACTAGCCTCTCTGTGAAAAGTTGAATTTAGAAGTATCCCCAATAACCTCTCTCTGAAAGTTGAACGTAGAAGTGTCACCAATAGCATTTCTGTGAAAAGTTG
The DNA here is from genome assembly GCF_040938575.1 of Ambystoma mexicanum. NCBI lineage: Eukaryota > Metazoa > Chordata > Amphibia > Caudata > Ambystomatidae > Ambystoma > Ambystoma mexicanum. Next base: position 71,250,641 of record NC_090925.1, read on the forward strand.
AATTTAGAAGTGTGCCCAATAGCCTCTCTGTGAAAGTAGAATTTAGAAGTGTGCCCAATAGCCTCTGTGAAAAGTTGAACCTAGAAGTGTCCCCAATAGCCTCTCTGTGAAATGTTGAATTTAGAAGTGTCCCCAATAGCCTCTCTGTGAAAGTTGAATTTAGAAGTGTGCCCAATTAGCCTCTTTGTTAAAGTTGAATTTAGAAGTGTGCCCAATAGCCTCTCTGTGGAAAGTTTAATTTAGTAGTGTCCCTAATAGCCTCTTTGCGAAAGCTGATTTTAAAAGTGTGCCCAATAGCCTCTTTGCGAAAGCTGATTTTGGAAGTGTGCCCAATAGCCTCTGTGAAAAGTTGAAACTAGAAGTGTGCCCAATAGACTCTGTGAAAAGTTGAATTTAGAAGTGTGCCCAATAGCCTCTTTGTGAAAGCTGATTTTAGAGGTGTGCCCAATAGCCTCTGTGAAAAGTTGAAATTAGAAGTGTGCCCAATAGACTCTGTGAAAAGTTGAATTTAGAAGTGTGCAGAATAGCCTCTTTGCGAAAGCTGATTTAAGAAGTGTGCCCAATAGCCTCTGTGAAAAGTTGAAAATAGAAGTGTTCCCAATAGACTCTGTGAAAATGCTGATTTTCGAAGTGTACCCAATAGCCTCTGTGAAAAGTTGAATTTAGAAGTGTGCCCAATAGCCTCTGTGAAAAGTTGAAAATAGAAGTGTTCCCAATAGACTCTGTGAAAATGCTGATTTTCGAAGTGTACCCAATAGCCTCTGTGAAAAGTTGAATTTAGAAGTGTCCCCAATAGCCTCTCTGTGAAAAGTTGAATTTAGAAGTGTCCCCAATAACCTCTCTGTGAAAGTTGAACGTAGAAGTGTCCCCAATAGCATCTCTGTGAAAGGTTAAATTTAGAAGTGTCCCCAAGCTTCTCTGTCCCCAATAGCCTCTCTGTGAAAGTAGAATTTAGAAGTGTGCCCAATAGCCTCTGTGAAAAGTTGAACCTAGAAGTGTCCCCAATAGCCTCTCTGTGAAATGATGAATTTAGAAGTGTCCCCAATAGCCTCTCTGTGAAAGTAGAATTTAGAAGTGTGCCCAATTAGCCTCTTTGTTAAAGTTGAATTTAGAAGTGTGCCCAATAGCCTCTCTGTGGAAAGTGGAATTTAGTAGTGTCCCCAATAGCCTCTTTGCGAAAGCAGATTTTAAAAGTGTGCCCAATAGCCTCTTTGTGAAAGCTGATGTAAGAAGTGTGCCCAATAGCCTCTGTGAAAAGTTGAAAATAGAAGTGTACCCAATAGCCTCTGTGAAAAGTTGAATTTAGAAGTGTCCCCAATAGACTCTGAGAAAAGTTGAATTTAGAAGTGTGCCCAATAGCCTCATTGTTAAAGTTGAATTTAGAAGTGTGCCCAATAGCCTCTCTGTGAAAAGTTGAATTTAGAAGTGTACCCAATAGCCTCTCTGTGCCCAGTAGTCTCTCTGTGAAAGTAGAATTCAGAAGTGTGCCCAATTAGCCTCTTTGTTAAAGTTGAACCTAAAAGTGTCCCCACCAGCCCCTCTGTGAAAAGTTGAATTTAGAAGTGTCCCCAATAACCTCTCTGTGAAAGTTGAACGTAGAAGTGACCCCAATAGCATTTCTGTGAAAAGTTGAATTTAGAAGTGTCCCCAATAGCTTCTCTGTCCCCAATAGCCTCTCTGTGGAAAGTGGAATTTAGTAGTGTCCCCAATAGCCTCTTTGCGAAAGCTGATTTTAAAAGTGTGCCCAATAGCCTCTTTGCGAAAGCTGATTTAAGAAGTGTGCCCAATAGCCTCTGTGAAAAGTTGAAAATAGAAGTGTGTCCAATAGACTCTGTGAAAATGCTGATTTTCGAAGTGTACCCAATAGCCTCCGTGAAAAGTTGAATTTAGAAGTGTCCCCAATAGACTCTGAGAAAAGTTGAATTTAGAAGTGTGCCCAATAGCCTCTTTGTTAAAGTTGAATTTAGAAGTGTGCCCAATAGCCTCTCTGTGGAAAGTGGAATTTAGTAGTGTCCCCAATAGCCTCTTTGTGAAAGCTGATTTTAAAAGTGTGCCCAATAGCCTCTTTGCGAAAGCTGATTTAAGAAGTGTGCCCAATAGCCTCTGTGAAAAGTTGAAAATAGAAGTGTGTCCAATAGACTCTGTGAAAATGCTGATTTTCGAAGTGTACCCAATAGCCTCTGTGAAAAGTTGAATTTAGAAGTGTCCTCAATAGACTCTGAGAAAAGTTGAATTTAGAAGTGTGCCCAATAGCCTCATTGTTAAAGTTGAATTTAGAAATATGCCCAATAGCCTCTCTGTGAAAAGTTGAATTTAGAAGTGTACCCAATAGCCTCTCTGTGCCCAGTAGTCTCTCTGTGAAAGTAGAATTCAGAAGTGCGCCAAATAGCCTCTGTGAAAAGTTGAACCTAAAAGTGTCCCCACTAGCCTCTCTGTGAAAAGTTGAATTTAGAAGTGTCCCCAATAACCTCTCTGTGAAAGTTGAACGTAGAAGTGTCCCCAATAGCATTACTGTGAAAAGTTGAATTTAGAAGTGTCCCCAATAGCTTCTCTGTCCCCAATAGCCTCTCTGTGGAAAGTGGAATTTAGTAGTGTCCCCAATAGCCTCTTTGAGAAAGCTGATTTTAAAAGTGTGCCCAATAGCCTCTTTGCGAAAGCTGATTTAAGAAGTGTGCCCAATAGCCTCTGTGAAAAGTTGAAAATAGAAGTGTGTCCAATAGACTCTGTGAAAATGCTGATTTTCGAAGTGTACCCAATAGCCTCTGTGAAAAGTTGAATTTAGAAGTGTACCCAATAGCCTCTCTGTGCCCAGTAGTCTCTCTGTGAAAGTAGAATTCAGAAGTGCGCCAAATAGCCTCTGTGAAAAGTTGAACCTAAAAGTGTCCCCACTAGCCTCTCTGTGAAAAGTTGAATTTAGAAGTGTCCCCAATAACCTCTCTGTGAAAGTTGAACGTAGAAGTGTCCCCAATAGCATTTCTGTGAAAAGTTGAATTTAGAAGTGTCCCCAATAGCTTCTCTGTCCCCAATAGCCTCTCTGTGGAAAGTGGAATTTAGTAGTGTCCCCAATAGCCTCTTTGAGAAAGCTGATTTTAAAAGTGTGCCCAATAGCCTCTTTGCGAAAGCTGATTTAAGAAGTGTGCCCAATAGCCTCTGTGAAAAGTTGAAAATAGAAGTGTGTCCAATAGACTCTGTGAAAATGCTGATTTTCGAAGTGTACCCAATAGCCTCTGTGAAAAGTTGAATTTAGAAGTGTCCCCAATAGACTCTGAGAAAAGTTGAATTTAGAAGTGTGCCCAATTGCCTCATTGTTAAAGTTGAATTTAGAAGTGTGCCCAATAGCCTCTCTGTGAAAAGTTGAATTTAGAAGTGTACCCAATAGCCTCTCTGTGCCCAGTAGTCTCTCTCTGAAAGTAGAATTCAGAAGTGCGCCAAATAGCCTCTGTGAAAAGTTGAACCTAAAAGTGTCCCCACTAGCCTCTCTGTGAAAAGTTGAATTTAGAAGTATCCCCAATAACCTCTCTCTGAAAGTTGAACGTAGAAGTGTCACCAATAGCATTTCTGTGAAAAGTTGAATTTAGAAGTGTCCCCAATAGCTTCTCTGTCCCCAATAGCCTCTCTGTGGAAAGTGGAATTTAGTAGTGTCCCCAATAGCCTCTTTGCGAAAGCTGATTTTAAAAGTGTGCCCAATAGCCTCTTTGCGAAAGCTGATTTAAGAAGTGTGCCCAATAGCCTCTGTGAAAAGTTGAAAATAGAAGTGTGTCCAATAGACTCTGTGAAAATGCTGATTTTTGAAGTGTACCCAATAGCCTCTGTGAAAAGTTGAATTTAGAAGTGTCCCCAATAGACTCTGAGAAAAGTTGAATTTAGAATCGTGCCCAATAGCCTCATTGTTATAGTTGAATTTAGAAGTGTGCCCAATAGCCTCTCTGTGAAAAGTTGAATTTAGAAGTGTACCCAATAGCCTCTCTGTGCCCAGTAGTCTCTCTGTGAAAGTAGAATTCAGAAGTGCGCCAAATAGCCTCTGTGAAAAGTTGAACCTAAAAGTGTCCCCACTAGCCTCTCTGTGAAAAGTTGAATTTAGAAGTGTCCCCAATAACCTCTCTGTGAAAGTTGAACATAGAAGTGTCCCCAATAGCATTTCTGTGAAAAGTTGAATTTAGAAGTGTCCCCAATAGCTTCTCTGTCCCCAATAGCCTCTCTGTGAAAGTAGAATTTAGAAGTGTGCCCAATAGCCTCTGTGAAAAGTTGAACCTAGAAGTGTCCCCAATAGCCTCTCTGTGAAATGTTGAATTTAGAAGTGTCCCCAATAGCCACTCTGTGAAAGTAGAATTTAGACGTGTGCCCAATAGCCTCTGTGAAAAGTTGAACCTAGAAGTGTCCCCAATAGCCTCTGTGTGAAAAGTTGAATTTAGAAGTGTCCCCAATAGCCTGTCTGTCCCCAATAGCTTCTCAGTGAAAGTCGAATTTAGAAGTGTGCCCAATTAGCCTCTTTGTTAAAGTTGAATTTAGAAGTGTGCCCAATAGCCTCTCTGTGGAAAGTTTAATTTAGTAGTGTCCCTAATAGCCTCTTTGCGAAAGCTGATTTTAAAAAGTTTGCCCAATAGCCTCTTTGCGAAAGCTGATTTTGGAAGTGTGCCCAATAGCCTCTGTGAAAAGTTGAAACTAGAAGTGTGCCCAATAGACTCTGTGAAAAGTTGAATTTAGACGTGTGCCCAATAGCCTCTTTGTGAAAGCTGATTTTAGACGTGTGCCCAATAGCCTCTGTGAAAAGTTGAAATTAGAAGTGTGCCCAATAGCCTCTGTGAAAAGTTGAAACTAGAAGTGTGCCCAATAGACTCTGTGAAAAGTTGAATTTAGAAATGTGCCCAATAGCCTCTTTGTGAAAGCTGATTTTAGACGTGTGCCCAATAGCCTCTGTGAAAAGTTGAAATTAGAAGTGTGCCCAATAGACTCTGTGAAAAGTTGAATTTAGAAGTGTGCAGAATAGCCTCTTTGCGAAAGCTGATTTAAGAAGTGTGCCCAATAGTCTCTGTGAAAAGTCGAAAATAGAAGTGTGCCCAATAGACTCTGTGAAAATGCTGATTTTCGAAGTGTACCCAATAGCCTCTGTGAAAAGTTGAATTTAGAAGTGTGCCCAATAGCCTCTCTGTGAAAAGTTGAACTTAAAAGTGTCCCCAATAGCCTCTCTGTGAAAAGTTGAATTTAGAAGTGTCCCCAATAACCTCTCTGTGAAAGTTGAACGTAGAAGTGTCCCCAATAGCATCTCTGTGAAAGATTAAATTTAGAAGTGTCCCCAATAGCTTCTCTGTCCCCAATAGCCTCTCTGTGAAAGTAGAATTTAGAAGTGTGCCCAATTAGCCTCTTTGTTAAAGTTGAATTTAGAAGTGTGCCCAATAGCCTCTCTGTGGAAAGTGGAATTTAGTAGTGTCCCCAATAGCCTCTTTGCGAAAGCAGATTTTAAAAGTGTGCCCAATAGCCTCTTTGCGAAAGCTGATTTAAGAAGTGTGCCCAATAGCCTCTGTGAAAAGTTGAAAATAGAAGTGTGTCCAATAGACTCTGTGAAAATGCTGATTTTCGAAGTGTACCCAATAGCCTCTGTGAAAAGTTGAATTTAGAAGTGTCCCCAATAGACTCTGAGAAAAGTTGAATTTAGAAGTGTGCCCAATAGCCTCATTGTTAAAGTTGAATTTAGAAGTGTGCCCAATAGCCTCTCTGTGATAAGTTGAATTTAGAAGTGTACCCAATAGCCTCTCTGTGCCCAGTAGTCTCTCTGTGAAAGTAGAATTCAGAAGTGCGCCAAATAGCCTCTGTGAAAAGTTGAACCTAAAAGTGTCCCCACTAGCCCCTCTGTGAAAAGTTGAATTTAGAAGTGTCCCCAATAACCTCTCTGTGAAAGTTGAACGTAGAAGTGTCCCCAATAGCATTTCTGTGAAAAGTTGAATTTAGAAGTGTCCCCAATAGCTTCTCTGTCCCCAATAGCCTCTCTGTGGAAAGTGGAATTTAGTGGTGTCCCCAATAGCCTCTTTGCAAAAGCTGATTTTAAAAGTGTGCCCAATAGCCTCTTTGCGAAAGCTGATTTAAGAAGTGTCCCCAATAGCCTCTTTGCGAAAGCTGATTTTAAAAGTGTGCCCAATAGCCTCTTTGCGAAAGCTGATTTAAGAAGTGTGCCCAATAGCCTCTGTGAAAAGTTGAAAATAGAAGTGTGTCCAATAGACTCTGTGAAAATGCTGATTTTCGAAGTGTACCCAATAGCCTCTGTGAAAAGTTGAATTTAGAAGTGTCCTCAATAGACTCTGAGAAAAGTTGAATTTAGAAGTGTGCCCAATAGCCTCATTGTTAAAGTTGAATTTAGAAATGTGCCCAATAGCCTCTCTGTGAAAAGTTGAATTTAGAAGTGTCCCCAATAGCATTTCTGTGAAAAGTTGAATTTAGAAGTGTCCCCAATAGCTTCTCTGTCCCCAATAGCCTCTCTGTGGAAAGTGGAATTTAGTAGTGTCCCCAATAGCCTCTTTGTGAAAGCTGATTTTAAAAGTGTGCCCAATAGCCTCTTTGTGAAAGCTGATTTAAGAAGTGTGCCCAATAGCCTCTGTGAAAAGTTGAAAATAGAAGTGTGTCCAATAGACTCTGTGAAAATGCTGATTTTCGAAGTGTACCCAATAGCCTCTGTGAAAAGTTGAATTTAGAAGTGTCCCCAATAGACTCTGAGAAAAGTTGAATTTAGAAGTGTGCCCAATTGCCTCATTGTTAAAGTTGAATTTAGAAGTGTGCCCAATAGCCTCTCTGTGAAAAGTTGAATTTAGAAGTGTACCCAATAGCCTCTCTGTGCCCAGTAGTCTCTCTGTGAAAGTAGAATTCAGAAGTGCGCCAAATAGCCTATGTGAAAAGTTGAACCTAAAAGTGTCCCCACTAGCCTCTCTGTGAAAAGTTGAATATAGAAGTATCCCCAATAACCTCTCTCTGAAAGTTGAACGTAAAAGTGTCCCCAATAGCATTTCTGTGAAAAGTTGAATTTAGAAGTGTCCCCAATAGCTTCTCTGTCCCCAATAGCCTCTCTGTGGAAAGTGGAATTTAGTGGTGTCCCCAATAGCCTCTTTGCGAAAGCTGATTTTAAAAGTGTGCCCAATAGCCTCTTTGCAAAAGCTGATTTAAGAAGTGTGCCCAATAGCCTCTGTGAAAAGTTGAAAATAGAAGTGTGTCCAATAGACTCTGTGAAAATGCTGATTTTTGAAGTGTACCCAATAGCCTCTGTGAAAAGTTGAATTTAGAAGTGTCCCCAATAGACTCTGAGAAAAGTTGAATTTAGAAATGTGCCCAATAGCCTCATTGTTATAGTTGAATTTAGAAGTGTGCCCAATAGCCTCTCTGTGCCCAGTAGTCTCTCTGTGAAAGTATAATTCAGAAGTGCGCCAAATAGCCTCTGTGAAAAGTTGAACCTAAAAGTGTCCCCACTAGCCTCTCTGTAAAAAGTTGAATTTAGAAGTGTCCCCAATAACCTCTCTGTGAAAGTTGAACGAGAAATGTCCCCAATAGCATTTCTGTGAAAAGTTGAATTTAGAAGTGTCCCCAATAGCTTCTCTGTCCGCAATAGCCTCTCTGTGAAAGTAGAATTTAGAAGTGTGCCCAGTAGCCTCTGTGAAAAGTTGAACCTAGAAGTGTCCCCAATAGCCTCTCTGTGAAATGTTGAATTTAGAAGTGTCCCCAATAGCCTCTCTGTGAAAGTAGAATATAGAAGTGTGCCCAATAGCCTCTGTGAAAAGTTGAACCTAGAAGTGTCCCCAATAGCCTCTGTGTGAAAAGTTGAATTTAGAAGTGTCCCCAATAGCCTCTCTGTCCCCAATAGCTTCTCAGTGAAAGTCGAATTTAGAAGTGTGCCCAATTAGCCTCTTTGTTAAAGTTGAATTTAGAAGTGTGCCCAATAGCCTCTCTGTGGAAAGTTTAATTTAGTAGTGTCCCTAATAACCTCTTTGCGAAAGCTGATTTTAAAAAGTGTGCCCAATAGCCTCTTTGCGAAAGCTGATTTTGGAAGTGTGCCCAATAGCCTCTGTGAAAAGTTGAAACTAGAAGTGTGCCCAATAGACTCTGTGAAAAGTTGAATTTAGACGTGTGCCCAATAGCCTCTTTGTGAAAGCTGATTTTAGACGTGTGCCCAATAGCCTCTGTGAAAAGTTGAAATTAGAAGTGTGCCCAATAGCCTCTGTGAAAAGTTGAAACTAGAAGTGTGCCCAATAGACTCTGTGAAAAGTTGAATTTAGAAATGTGCCCAATAGCCTCTTTGTGAAAGCTGATTTTAGACGTGTGCCCAATAGCCTCTGTGAAAAGTTGAAATTAGAAGTGTGCCCAATAGACCCTGTGAAAAGTTGAATTTAGAAGTGTGCAGAATAGCCTCTTTGCGAAAGCTGATTTAAGAAGTGTGCCCAATAGTCTCTGTGAAAAGTTGAAAATAGAAGTGTGCCCAATAGACTCTGTGAAAATGCTGATTTTCGAAGTGTACCCAATAGCCTCTGTGAAAAGTTGAATTTAGAAGTGTGCCCAATAGCCTCTCTGTGAAAAGTTGAACTTAAAAGTGTCCCCAATAGCCTCTCTGTGAAAAGTTGAATTTAGAAGTGTCCCCAATAACCTCTCTGTGAAAGTTGAACGTAGAAGTGTCCCCAATAGCATCTCTGTGAAAGATTAAATTTAGAAGTGTCCCCAATAGCTTCTCTGTCCCCAATAGCCTCTCTGTGAAAGTAGAATTTAGAAGTGTGCCCAATAGCCTCTGTGAAAAGTTGAACCTAGAAGTGTCCCCAATAGCCTCTCTGTGAAATGATGAATTTAGAAGTGTCCCCAATAGCCTCTCTGTGAAAGTAGAATTTAGAAGTGTGCCCAATTAGCCTCTTTGTTAAAGTTGAATTTAGAAGTGTGCCCAATAGCCTCTCTGTGGAAAGTGGAATTTAGTAGTGTCCCCAATAGCCTCTTTGCGAAAGCAGATTTTAAAAGTGTGCCCAATAGCCTCTTTGCGAAAGCTGATTTAAGAAGTGTGCCCAATAGCCTCTGTGAAAAGTTGAAAATAGAAGTGTGTCCAATAGACTCTGTGAAAATGCTGATTTTCGAAGTGTACCCAATAGCCTCTGTGAAAAGTTGAATTTAGAAGTGTCCCCAATAGACTCTGAGAAAAGTTGAATTTAGAAGTGTGCCCAATAGCCTCATTGTTAAAGTTGAATTTAGAAGTGTGCCCAATAGCCTCTCTGTGATAAGTTGAATTTAGAAGTGTACCCAATAGCCTCTCTGTGCCCAGTAGTCTCTCTGTGAAAGTAGAATTCAGAAGTGCGCCAAATAGCCTCTGTGAAAAGTTGAACCTAAAAGTGTCCCCACTAGCCCCTCTGTGAAAAGTTGAATTTAGAAGTGTCCCCAATAACCTCTCTGTGAAAGTTGAACGTAGAAGTGTCCCCAATAGCATTTCTGTGAAAAGTTGAATTTAGAAGTGTCCCCAATAGCTTCTCTGTCCCCAATAGCCTCTCTGTGGAAAGTGGAATTTAGTGGTGTCCCCAATAGCCTCTTTGCAAAAGCTGATTTTAAAAGTGTGCCCAATAGCCTCTTTGCGAAAGCTGATTTAAGAAGTGTCCCCAATAGCCTCTTTGCGAAAGCTGATTTTAAAAGTGTGCCCAATAGCCTCTTTGCGAAAGCTGATTTAAGAAGTGTGCCCAATAGCCTCTGTGAAAAGTTGAAAATAGAAGTGTGTCCAATAGACTCTGTGAAAATGCTGATTTTCGAAGTGTACCCAATAGCCTCTGTGAAAAGTTGAATTTAGAAGTGTCCTCAATAGACTCTGAGAAAAGTTGAATTTAGAAGTGTGCCCAATAGCCTCATTGTTAAAGTTGAATTTAGAAATGTGCCCAATAGCCTCTCTGTGAAAAGTTGAATTTAGAAGTGTCCCCAATAGCATTTCTGTGAAAAGTTGAATTTAGAAGTGTCCCCAATAGCTTCTCTGTCCCCAATAGCCTCTCTGTGGAAAGTGGAATTTAGTAGTGTCCCCAATAGCCTCTTTGCGAAAGCTGATTTTAAAAGTGTGCCCAATAGCCTCTTTGTGAAAGCTGATTTAAGAAGTGTGCCCAATAGGCTCTGTGAAAAGTTGAAAATAGAAGTGTGTCCAATAGACTCTGTGAAAATGCTGATTTTCGAAGTGTACCCAATAGCCTCTGTGAAAAGTTGAATTTAGAAGTGTCCCCAATAGACTCTGAGAAAAGTTGAATTTAGAAGTGTGCCCAATTGCCTCATTGTTAAAGTTGAATTTAGAAGTGTGCCCAATAGCCTCTCTGTGAAAAGTTGAATTTAGAAGTGTACCCAATAGCCTCTCTGTGCCCAGTAGTCTCTCTGTGAAAGTAGAATTCAGAAGTGCACCAAATAGCCTATGTGAAAAGTTGAACCTAAAAGTGTCCCCACTAGCCTCTCTGTGAAAAGTTGAATTTAGAAGTATCCCCAATAACCTCTCTCTGAAAGTTGAACGTAAAAGTGTCCCCAATAGCATTTCTGTGAAAAGTTGAATTTAGAAGTGTCCCCAATAGCTTCTCTGTCCCCAATAGCCTCTCTGTGGAAAGTGGAATTTAGTGGTGTCCCCAATAGCCTCTTTGCGAAAGCTGATTTTAAAAGTGTGCCCAATAGCCTCTTTGCGAAAGCTGATTTAAGAAGTGTGCCCAATAGCCTCTGTGAAAAGTTGAAAATAGAAGTGTGTCCAATAGACTCTGTGAAAATGCTGATTTTTGAAGTGTACCCAATAGCCTCTGTGAAAAGTTGAATTTAGAAGTGTCCCCAATAGCCTCTCTGTGCCCAGTAGTCTCTCTGTGAAAGTATAATTCAGAAGAGCGCCAAATAGCCTCTGTGAAAAGTTGAACCTAAAAGTGTCCCCACTAGCCTCTCTGTGAAAAGTTGAATTTAGAAGTGTCCCCAATAACCTCTCTGTGAAAGTTGAACGAGAAATGTCCCCAATAGCATTTCTGTGAAAAGTTGAATTTAGAAGTGTCCCCAATAGCTTCTCTGTCCCCAATAGCCTCTCTGTGAAAGTAGAATTTAGAAGTGTGCCCAATAGCCTCTGTGAAAAGTTGAACCTAGAAGTGTCCCCAATAGCCTCTCTGTGAAATGTTGAATTTAGAAGTGTCCCCAATAGCCTCTCTGTGAAAGTAGAATATAGAAGTGTGCCCAATAGCCTCTGTGAAAAGTTGAACCTAGAAGTGTCCCCAATAGCCTCTGTGTGAAAAGTTGAATTTAGAAGTGTCCCCAATAGCCTCTCTGTCCGCAATAGCCTCTCTGTGAAAAGTTGAAAATAGAAGTGTGTCCAATAGACTCTGTGAAAATGCTGATTTTCGAAGTGTACCCAATAGCCTCTGTGAAAAGTTGAATTTAGAAGTGTCCCCAATAGACTCTGAGAAAAGTTGAATTTAGAAGTGTGCCCAATAGCCTCATTGTTAAAGTTGAATTTAGAAGTGTGCCCAATAGCCTCTCTGTGAAAAGTTGAATTTAGAAGTGTACCCATAGCCTCTCTGTGCCCAGTAGTCTCTCTGTGAAAGTAGAATTCAGAAGTGCGCCAAATAGCCTCTGTGAAAAGTTGAACCTAGAAGTGTCCCCAATAGCCTCTCTGTGAAATGATGAATTTAGAAATGTCCCCAATAGCCTCTCTGTGAAAGTAGAATTTAGAAGTTTGCCCAATTAGCCTCTTTGTTAAAGTTGAATTTAGAAGTGTGCCCAATAGCCTCTCTGTGGAAAGTGGAATTTAGTAGTGTCCCCAATAGCCTCTTTGCGAAAGCTGATTTTAAAAGTGTGCCCAATAGCCTCTTTGCGAAAACTGATTTAAGAAGTGTGCCCAATAGCCTCTGTGAAAAGTTGAAAATAGAAGTGTGTCCAATAGACTCTGTGAAAATGCTGATTTTCGAAGTGTACCCAATAGCCTCTGTGAAAAGTTGAATTTAGAGGTGTCCTCAATAGACTCTGAGAAAAGTTGAATTTAGAAGTGTGCCCAATAGCCTCATTGTTAAAGTTGAATTTAGAAATGTGCCCAATATCCTCTCTGTGAAAAGTTGAATTTAGAAGTGTACCCAATAGCCTCTCTGTGCCCAGTAGTCTCTCTGTGAAAGTAGAATTCAGAAGTGCACCAAATAGCCTCTGTGAAAAGTTGAACCTAAAAGTGTCCCCACTAGCCTCTCTGTGAAAAGTTGAATTTAGAAGTGTCCCCAATAACCTCTCTGTGAAAGTTGAACGTAGAAGTGTCCCCAATAGCATTTCTGTGAAAAGTTGAATTTAGAAGTGTCCCCAATAGCTTCTCTGTCCCCAATAGCCTCTCTGTGGAAAGTGGAATTTAGTAGTGTCCCCAATAGCCTCTTTGCGAAAGCTGATTTTAAAAGTGTGCCCAATAGCCTCTTTGCGAAAGCTGATTTAAGAAGTGTGCCCAATAGCCTCTGTGAAAAGTTGAAAATAGAAGTGTGTCCAATAGACTCTGTGAAAATGCTGATTTTCGAAGTGTACCCAATAGCCTCTGTGAAAAGTTGAATTTAGAAGTGTCCCCAATAGACTCTGAGAAAAGTTGAATTTAGAAGTGTGCCCAATTGCCTCATTGTTAAAGTTGAATTTAGAAGTGTGCCCAATAGCCTCTCTGTGAAAAGTTGAATTTAGAAGTGTACCCAATAGCCTCTCTGTGCCCAGTAGTCTCTCTGTGAAAGTAGAATTCAGAAGTGCGCCAAATAGCCTCTGTGAAAAGTTGAACCTAAAAGTGTCCCCACTAGCCTCTCTGTGAAAAGTTGAATTTAGAAGTATCCCCAATAACCTCTCTCTGAAAGTTGAACGTAGAAGTGTCACCAATAGCATTTCTGTGAAAAGTTGAATTTAGAAGTGTCCCCAATAGCTTCTCTGTCCCCAATAGCCTCTCTGTGGAAAGTGGAATTTAGTAGTGTCCCCAATAGCCTCTTTGCGAAAGCTGATTTTAAAAGTGTGCCCAATAGCCTCTTTGCGAAAGCTGATTTAAGAAGTGTGCCCAATAGCCTCTGTGAAATGTTGAAAATAGAAGTGTGTCCAATAGACTCTGTGAAAATGCTGATTTTTGAAGTGTACCCAATAGCCTCTGTGAAAAGTTGAATTTAGAAGTGTCCCCAATAGACTCTGAGAAAAGTTGAATTTAGAAGTGTGCCCAATAGCCTCATTGTTATAGTTGAATTTAGAAGTGTGCCCAATATCCTCTCTGTGAAAAGTTGAATTTAGAAGTGTACCCAATAGCCTCTCTCTGCCCAGTAGTCTCTCTGTGAAAGTAGAATTCAGAAGTGCGCCAAATAGCCTCTGTGAAAAGTTGAACCTAAAAGTGTCCCCACTAGCCTCTCTGTGAAAAGTTGAATTTAGAAGTGTCCCCAATAACCTCTCTGTGAAAGTTGAACGAGAAATGTCCCCAATAGCATTTCTGTGAAAAGTTGAATTTAGAAGTGTCCCCAATAGCTTCTCTGTCCCCAATAGCCTCTCTGTGAAAGTAGAATTTAGAAGTGTGCCCAATAGCCTCTGTGAAAAGTTGAACCTAGAAGTGTCCCCAATAGCCTCTCTGTGAAATGTTGAATTTAGAAGTGTCCCCAATAGCCTCTCTGTGAAAGTAGAATATAGAAGTGTGCCCAATAGCCTCTGTGAAAAGTTGAACCTAGAAGTGTCCCCAATAGCCTCTGTGTGAAAAGTTGAATTTAGAAGTGTCCCCAATAGCCTCTCTGTCCGCAATAACCTCTCTGTGAAAAGTTGAAAATAGAAGTGTGTCCAATAGACTCTGTGAAAATGCTGATTTTCGAAGTGTACCCAATAGCCTCTGTGAAAAGTTGAATTTAGAAGTGTCCCCAATAGACTCTGAGAAAAGTTGAATTTAGAAGTGTGCCCAATAGCCTCATTGTTAAAGTTGAATTTAGAAGTGTGCCCAATAGCCTCTCTGTGAAAAGTTGAATTTAGAAGTGTACCCATAGCCTCTCTGTGCCCAGTAGTCTCTCTGTGAAAGTAGAATTCAGAAGTGCGCCAAATAGCCTCTGTGAAAAGTTGAACCTAGAAGTGTCCCCAATAGCCTCTCTGTGAAATGATGAATTTAGAAATGTCCCCAATAGCCTCTCTGTGAAAGTAGAATTTAGAAGTTTGCCCAATTAGCCTCTTTGTTAAAGTTGAATTTAGAAGTGTGCCCAATAGCCTCTCTGTGGAAAGTGGAATTTAGTAGTGTCCCCAATAGCCTCTTTGCGAAAGCTGATTTTAAAAGTGTGCCCAATAGCCTCTTTGCGAAAACTGATTTAAGAAGTGTGCCCAATAGCCTCTGTGAAAAGTTGAAAATAGAAGTGTGTCCAATAGACTCTGTGAAAATGCTGATTTTCGAAGTGTACCCAATAGCCTCTGTGAAAAGTTGAATTTAGAGGTGTCCTCAATAGACTCTGAGAAAAGTTGAATTTAGAAGTGTGCCCAATAGCCTCATTGTTAAAGTTGAATTTAGAAATGTGCCCAATAGCCTCTCTGTGAAAAGTTGAATTTAGAAGTGTACCCAATAGCCTCTCTGTGCCCAGTAGTCTCTCTGTGAAAGTAGAATTCAGAAGTCCGCCAAATAGCCTCTGTGAAAAGTTGAACCTAAAAGTGTCCCCACTAGCCTCTCTGTGAAAAGTTGAATTTAGAAGTGTCCCCAATAACCTCTCTGTGAAAGTTGAACGTAGAAGTGTCCCCAATAGCATTTCTGTGAAAAGTTGAATTTAGAAGTGTTCCCAATAGCTTCTCTGTCCCAAATAGCCTCTCTGTGGAAAGTGGAATTTAGTAGTGTCCCCAATAGCCTCTTTGCGAAAGCTGATTTTAAAAGTGTGCCCAATAGCCTCTTTGCGAAAGCTGATTTAAGAAGTGTGCCCAATAGCCTCTGTGAAAAGTTGAAAATAGAAGTGTGTCCAATAGACTCTGTGAAAATGCTGATTTTCGAAGTGTACCCAATAGCCTCTGTGAAAAGTTGAATTTAGAAGTGTCCCCAATAGACTCTGAGAAAAGTTGAATTTAGAAGTGTGCCCAATTGCCTCATTGTTAAAGTTGAATTTAGAAGTGTGCCCAATAGCATCTCTGTGAAAAGTTGAATTTAGAAGTGTACCCAATACCCTCTCTGTGCCCAGTAGTCTCTCTGTGAAAGTAGAATTCAGAAGTGCGCCAAATAGCCTCTGTGAAAAGTTGAACCTAAAAGTGTCCCCACTAGCCTCTCTGTGAAAAGTTGAATTTAGAAGTATCCCCAATAACCTCTCTCTGAAAGTTGAACGTAGAAGTGTCACCAATAGCATTTCTGTGAAAAGTTGAATTTAGAAGTGTCCCCAATAGCTTCTCTGTCCCCAATAGCCTCTCTGTGGAAAGTGGAATTTAGTAGTGTCCCCAATAGCCTCTTTGCGAAAGCTGATTTTAAAAGTGTGCCCAATAGCCTCTTTGCGAAAGCTGATTTAAGAAGTGTGCCCAATAGCCTCTGTGAAATGTTGAAAATAGAAGTGTGTCCAATAGACTCTGTGAAAATGCTGATTTTTGAAGTGTACCCAATAGCCTCTGTGAAAAGTTGAATTTAGAAGTGTCCCCAATAGACTCTGAGAAAAGTTGAATTTAGAAGTGTGCCCAATAGCCTCATTGTTATAGTTGAATTTAGAAGTGTGCCCAATATGGGGACACTTCTACGTTCAACTTTCACAGAGAGGTTATTGGGGACACTTCTAAATTCAACTTTTCACAGAGAGGCTAGTGGGGACACTTTTAGGTTCAACTTTTCACAGAGGCTATTTGGCGCACTTCTGAATTCTACTTTCACAGAGAGACTACTGGGCACAGAGAGGCTATTGGGTACACTTCTAAGTTCAACTTTTCACAGAGAGGCTATTGCATTTCTGTGAAAAGTTGAATTTTAGAAGTGTCCCCAATAGCTTCTCTGTCCCCAATAGCCTCTCTGTGAAAGTAGAATTTAGAAGTGTGCCCAATAGCCTCTGTGAAAAGTTGAACCTAGAAGTGTCCCCAATAGCCTCTCTGTGAAATGTTGAATTTAGAAGTGTCCCCAATAGCCACTCTGTGAAAGTAGAATTTAGAAGTGTGCCCAATAGCCTCTGTGAAAAGTTGAACCTAGAAGTGTCCCCAATAGCCTCTGTGTGAAAAGTTGAATTTAGAAGTGTCCCCAATAGCCTCTCTGTCCCCAATAGCTTCTCTGTGAAAGTCAAATTTAGAAGTGTGCCCAATTAGCCTCTTTGTTAAAGTTGAATTTAGAAGTGTGCCCAATAGCCTCTCTGTGGAAAGTTTAATTTAGTAGTGTCCCTAATAGCCTCTTTGCGAAAGCTGATTTTAAAATTGTGCCCAATAGCCTCTTTGCGAAAGCTGATTTTGGAAGTGTGCCCAATAGCCTCTGTGAAAAGTTGAAACTAGAAGTGTGCCCAATAGACTCTGTGAAAAGTTGAATTTAGACGTGTGCCCAATAGCCTCTTTGTGAAAGCTGATTTTAGACGTGTGCCCAATAGCCTCTGTGAAAAGTTGAAATTAGAAGTGTGCCCAATAGCCTCTGTGAAAAGTTGAAACTAGAAGTGTGCCCAATAGACTCTGTGAAAAGTTGAATTTAGAAGTGTGCCCAATAGCCTCTTTGTGAAAGCTGATTTTAGACGTGTGCCCAATAGCCTCTGTGAAAAGTTGAAATTAGAAGTGTGCCCAATAGACTCTGTGAAAAGTTGAATTTAGAAGTGTGCAGAATAGCCTCTTTGCGAAAGCTGATTTAAGAAGTGTGCCCAATAGTCTCTGTGAAAAGTTGAAAATAGAAGTGTCCCCAATAGCCTCTCTGTGAAAAGTTGAATTTCGAAGTGTCCCCAATAGCTTCTCTGTCCCCAATAGCCTCTCTGTGAAAGTAGAATTTAGAAGTGTGCCTAATAGCCTCTGTGAAAAGTTGAACCTAGAAGTGTCCCCAATAGCCTCTCTGTGAAATGATGAATTTAGAAGTGTCCCCAATAGCCTCTCTGTGAAAGTAGAATTTAGAAGTGACTCCAATAGCATTTCTGTGAAAAGTTGAATTTAGAAGTGTCCCCAATAGCTTCTCTGTCCCCAATAGCCTCTCTTGGAAAGTGGAATTTAGTAGTGTCCCCAATAGCCTCTTTGCGAAAGCTGATTTTAAAAGTGTGCCCAATAGCCTCTTTGCGAAAGCTGATTTAAGAAGTGTGCCCAATAGCCTCTGTGAAAAGTTGAAAATAGAAGTGTGTCCAATAGACTCTGTGAAAATGCTGATTTTCGAAGTGTACCCAATAGCCTCTGTGAAAAGTTGAATTTAGAAGTGTGCCCAATAGCCTCTCTGTGAAAAGTTGAACCTAAAAGTGTCCCCAATAGCCTCTCTGTGAAAAGTTGAATTTAGAAGTGTCCCCAATAACCTCTCTGTGAAAGTTGAACGTAGAAGTGTCCCCAATAGCATCTCTGTGAAAGGTTAAATTTAGAAGTGTCCCCAATAGCTTCTCTGTCCCCAATAGCCTCTCTGTGAAAGTAGAATTTAGAAGTGTGCCCAATAGCCTCTGTGAAAAGTTGAACCTAGAAGTGTCCCCAATAGCCTCTCTGTGAAATGTTGAATTTAGAAGTGTCCCCAATAGCCACTCTGTGAAAGTAGAATTTAGAAGTGTGCCCAATAGCCTCTGTGAAAAGTTGAACCTAGAAGTGTCCCCAATAGCCTCTGTGTGAAAAGTTGAATTTAGAAGTGTCCCCAATAGCCTCTCTGTCCCCAATAGCTTCTCTGTGAAAGTCAAATTTAGAAGTGTGCCCAATTAGCCTCTTTGTTAAAGTTGAATTTAGAAGTGTGCCCAATAGCCTCTCTGTGGAAAGTTTAATTTAGTAGTGTCCCTAATAGCCTCTTTGCGAAAGCTGATTTTAAAATTGTGCCCAATAGCCTCTTTGCAAAAGCTGATTTTGGAAGTGTGCCCAATAGCCTCTGTGAAAAGTTGAAACTAGAAGTGTGCCCAATAGACTCTGTGAAAAGTTGAATTTAGACGTGTGCCCAATAGCCTCTTTGTGAAAGCTGATTTTAGACGTGTGCCCAATAGCCTCTGTGAAAAGTTGAAATTAGAAGTGTGCCCAATAGCCTCTGTGAAAAGTTGAAACTAGAAGTGTGCCCAATAGACTCTGTGAAAAGTTGAATTTAGAAGTGTGCCCAATAGCCTCTTTGTGAAAGCTGATTTTAGACGTGTGCCCAATAGCCTCTGTGAAAAGTTGAAATTAGAAGTGTGCCCAATAGACTCTGTGAAAAGTTGAATTTAGAAGTGTGCAGAATAGCCTCTTTGCGAAAGCTGATTTAAGAAGTGTGCCCAATAGTCTCTGTGAAAAGTTGAAAATAGAAGTGTGCCCAATAGACTCTGTGAAAATGCTGATTTTCGAAGTGTACCCAATAGCCTCTGTGAAAAGTTGAACTTAAAAGTGTCCCCAATAGCCTCTCTGTGAAAAGTTGAATTTAGAAGTGTCCCCAATAACCTCTCTGTGAAAGTTGAACGTAGAAGTGTCCCCAATAGCATCTCTGTGAAAGGTTAAATTTAGAAGTGTCCCCAATAGCTTCTCTGTCCCCAATAGCCTCTCTGTGAAAGTAGAATTTAGAAGTGTGCCCAATAGCCTCTGTGAAAAGTTGAACCTAGAAGTGTCCCCAATAGCCTCTCTGTGAAATGATGAATTTAGAAGTGTCCCCAATAGCCTCTCTGTGAAAGTAGAATTTAGAAGTGTCCCCAATAGCATCTCTGTGAAAAGTTGAATTTAGAAGTGTCCCCAATAGCTTCTCTGTCCCCAATAGCCTCTCTGTGGAAAGTGGAATTTAGTAGTGTCCCCAATAGCCTCTTTGCGAAAGCTGATTTTAAAAGTGTGCCCAATAGCCTCTTTGCGAAAGCTGATTTAAGAAGTGTGCCCAATAGCCTCTGTGAAAAGTTGAAAATAGAAGTGTGTCCAATAGACTCTGTGAAAATGCTGATTTTCGAAGTGTACCCAATAGCCTCTGTGAAAAGTTGAACCTAAAAGTGTCCCCAATAGCCTTTCTGTGAAAAGTTGAATTTAGAAGTGTCCCCAATAACCTCTCTGTGAAAGTTGAACGTAGAAGTGTCCCCAATAGCATCTCTGTGAAAGGTTAAATTTAGAAGTGTCCCCAATAGCTTCTCTGTCCCCAATAGCCTCTCTGTGAAAGTAGAATTTAGAAGTGTGCCCAATAGCCTCTGTGAAAAGTTGAACCTAGAAGTGTCCCCAATAGCCTCTCTGTGAAATGTTGAATTTAGAAGTGTCCCCAATAGCCACTCTGTGAAAGTAGAATTTAGAAGTGTGCCCAATAGCCTCTGTGAAAAGTTGAACCTAGAAGTGTCCCCAATAGCCTCTGTGTGAAAAGTTGAATTTAGAAGTGTCCCCAATAGCCTCTCTGTCCCCAATAGCTTCTCTGTGAAAGTCAAATTTAGAAGTGTGCCCAATTAGCCTCTTTGTTAAAGTTGAATTTAGAAGTGTGCCCAATAGCCTCTCTGTGGAAAGTTTAATTTAGTAGTGTCCCTAATAGCCTCTTTGCGAAAGCTGATTTTAAAATTGTGCCCAATAGCC
The DNA here is from genome assembly GCF_040938575.1 of Ambystoma mexicanum. Lineage (NCBI taxonomy): Eukaryota > Metazoa > Chordata > Amphibia > Caudata > Ambystomatidae > Ambystoma > Ambystoma mexicanum. The sequence goes on from NC_090925.1 coordinate 71,270,186, forward strand.
TCTTTGCGAAAGCTGATTTTGGAAGTGTGCCCAATAGCCTCTGTGAAAAGTTGAAACTAGAAGTGTGCCCAATAGACTCTGTGAAAAGTTGAATTTAGACGTGTGCCCAATAGCCTCTTTGTGAAAGCTGATTTTAGACGTGTGCCCAATAGCCTCTGTGAAAAGTTGAAATTAGAAGTGTGCCCAATAGCCTCTGTGAAAAGTTGAAACTAGAAGTGTGCCCAATAGACTCTGTGAAAAGTTGAATTTAGAAGTGTGCCCAATAGCCTCTTTGTGAAAGCTGATTTTAGACGTGTGCCCAATAGCCTCTGTGAAAAGTTGAAATTAGAAGTGTGCCCAATAGACTCTGTGAAAAGTTGAATTAGGAAGTGTGCAGAATAGCCTCTTTGTGAAAGCTGATTTAAGAAGTGTGCCCAATAGTCTCTGTGAAAAGTTGAAAATAGAAGAGTGCCCAATAGACTCTGTGAAAATGCTGATTTTCGAAGTGTACCCAATAGCCTCTGTGAAAAGTTGAATTTAGAAGTGTGCCCAATAGCCTCTCTGTGAAAAGTTGAACTTAAAAGTGTCCCCAATAGCCTCTCTGTGAAAAGTTGAATTTAGAAGTGTCCCCAATAACCTCTCTGTGAAAGTTGAACGTAGAAGTGTCCCCAATAGCATCTCTGTGAAAGGTTAAATTTAGAAGTGTCCCCAATAGCTTCTCTGTCCCCAATAGCCTCTCTGTGAAAGTAGAATTTAGAAGTGTGCCCAATAGCCTCTGTGAAAAGTTGAACCTAGAAGTGTCCCCAATAGCCTCTCTGTGAAATGATGAATTTAGAAGTGTCCCCAATAGCCTCTCTGTGAAAGTAGAATTTAGAAGTGTGCCCAAATAGCCTCTTTGTTAAAGTTGAATTTAGAAGTGTGCCCAATAGCCTCTCTGTGGAAAGTGGAATTTAGTAGTGTCCCCAATAGCCTCTTTGCGAAAGCAGATTTTAAAAGTGTGCCCAATAGCCTCTTTGCGAAAGCTGATTTAAGAAGTGTGCCCAATAGCCTCTGTGAAAAGTTGAAAATAGAAGTGTGTCCAATAGACTCTGTGAAAATGCTGATTTTCGAAGTGTACCCAATAGCCTCTGTGAAAAGTTGAATTTAGAAGTGTCCCCAATAGACTCTGAGAAAAGTTGAATTTAGAAGTGTGCCCAATAGCCTCATTGTTAAAGTTGAATTTAGAAGTGTGCCCAATAGCCTCTCTGTGATAAGTTGAATTTAGAAGTGTACCCAATAGCCTCTCTGTGCCCAGTAGTCTCTCTGTGAAAGTAGAATTCAGAAGTGCGCCAAATAGCCTCTGTGAAAAGTTGAACCTAAAAGTGTCCCCACTAGCCCCTCTGTGAAAAGTTGAATTTAGAAGTGTCCCCAATAACCTCTCTGTGAAAGTTGAACGTAGAAGTGTCCCCAATAGCATTTCTGTGAAAAGTTGAATTTAGAAGTGTCCCCAATAGCTTCTCTGTCCCCAATAGCCTCTCTGTGGAAAGTGGAATTTAGTAGTGTCCCCAATAGCCTCTTTGCGAAAGCTGATTTTAAAAGTGTGCCCAATAGCCTCTTTGCGAAAGCTGATTTAAGAAGTGTGCCCAATAGCCTCTGTGAAAAGTTGAAAATAGAAGTGTGTCCAATAGACTCTGTGAAAATGCTGATTTTCGAAGTGTACCCAATAGCCTCTGTGAAAAGTTGAATTTAGAAGTGTCCTCAATAGACTCTGAGAAAAGTTGAATTTAGAAGTGTGCCCAATAGCTTCTCTGTCCCCAATAGCCTCTCTGTGGAAAGTGGAATTTAGTAGTGTCCCCAATAGCCTCTTTGCGAAAGCTGATTTTAAAAGTGTGCCCAATAGCCTCTTTGTGAAAGCTGATTTAAGAAGTGTGCCCAATAGCCTCTGTGAAAAGTTGAAAATAGAAGTGTGTCCAATAGACTCTGTGAAAATGCTGATTTTCGAAGTGTACCCAATAGCCTATGTGAAAAGTTGAATTTAGAAGTGTCCTCAATAGACTCTGAGAAAAGTTGAATTTAGAAGTGTGCCCAATAGCCTCATTGTTAAAGTTGAATTTAGAAATGTGCCCAATAGCCTCTCTGTGAAAAGTTGAATTTAGAAGTGTCCCCAATAGCATTTCTGTGAAAAGTTGAATTTAGAAGTGTCCCCAATAGCTTCTCTGTCCCCAATAGCCTCTCTGTGGAAAGTGGAATTTAGTAGTGTCCCCAATAGCCTCTTTGCGAAAGCTGATTTTAAAAGTGTGCCCAATAGCCTCTTTGCGAAAGCTGATTTAAGAAGTGTGCCCAATAGCCTCTGTGAAAAGTTGAAAATAGAAGTGTGTCCAATAGACTCTGTGAAAATGCTGATTTTCGAAGTGTACCCACTAGCCTCTGTGAAAAGTTGAATTTAGAAGTGTCCCCAATTGCCTCATTGTTAAAGTTGAATTTAGAAGTGTGCCCAATAGGCCTCTCTGTGAAAAGTTGAATTTAGAAGTGTACCCAATAGCCTCTCTGTGCCCAGTAGTCTCTCTGTGAAAGTAGAATTCAGAAGTGCGCCAAATAGCCTATGTGAAAAGTTGAACCTAAAAGTGTCCCCACTAGCCTCTCTGTGAAAAGTTGAATTTAGAAGTATCCCCAATAACCTCTCTCTGAAAGTTGAACGTAAAAGTGTCCCAATAGAATTTCTGTGAAAAGTTGAATTTAGAAGTGTCCCCAATAGCTTCTCTGTCCCCAATAGCCTCTCTGTGGAAAGTGGAATTTAGTGGTGTCCCCAATAGCCTCTTTGCGAAAGCTGATTTTAAAAGTGTGCCCAATAGCCTCTTTGCGAAAGCTGATTTAAGAAGTGTGCCCAATAGCCTCTGTGAAAAGTTGAAAATAGAAGTGTGTCCAATAAACTCTGTGAAAATGCTGATTTATGCAGTGTACCCAATAGCCTCTGTGAAAAGTTGAATTTAGAAGTGTCCCCAATAGACTCTGAGAAAAGTTGAATTTAGAAATGTGCCCAATAGCCTCATTGTTATAGTTGAATTTAGAAGTGTGCCCAATAGCCTCTCTGTGAAAAGTTGAATTTAGAAGTGTACCCAATAGCCTCTCTGTGCCCAGTAGTCTCTCTGTGAAAGTAGAATTCAGAAGTGCGCCAAATAGCCTCTGTGAAAAGTTGAACCTAAAAGTGTCCCCACTAGCCTCTCTGTGAAAAGTTGAATTTAGAAGTGTCCCCAATAACCTCTCTGTGAAAGTTGAACGAGAAATGTCCCCAATAGCATTTCTGTGAAAAGTTGAATTTAGAAGTGTCCCCAATAGCTTCTCTGTCCCCAATAGCCTCTCTGTGAAAGTAGAATTTAGAAGTGTGCCCAGTAGCCTCTGTGAAAAGTTGAACCTAGAAGTGTCCCCAATAGCCTCTCTGTGAAATGTTGAATTTAGAAGTGTCCCCAATAGCCTCTCTGTGAAAGTAGAATATAGAAGTGTGCCCAATAGCCTCTGAAAAGTTGAACCTAGAAGTGTCCCCAATAGCCTCTGTGTGAAAAGTTGAATTTAGAAGTGTCCCCAATAGCCTCTCTGTCCGCAATAGCCTCTCTGTGAAAAGTTGAAAATAGAAGTGTGTCCAATAGACTCTGTGAAAATGCTGATTTTCGAAGTGTACCCAATAGCCTCTGTGAAAAGTTGAATTTAGAAGTGTCCCCAATAGACTCTGAGAAAAGTTGAATTTAGAAGTGTGCCCAATAGCCTCATTGTTAAAGTTGAATTTAGAAGTGTGCCCAATAGCCTCTCTGTGAAAAGTTGAATTTACAAGTGTACCCATAGCCTCTCTGTGCCCAGTAGTCTCTCTGTGAAAGTAGAATTCAGAAGTGCGCCAAATAGCCTCTGTGAAAAGTTGAACCTAGAAGTGTCCCCAATAGCCTCTCTGTGAAATGATGAATTTAGAAATGTCCCCAATAGCCTCTCTGTGAAAGTAGAATTTAGAAGTGTGCCCAATTAGCCTCTTTGTTAAAGTTGAATTTAGAAGTGTGCCCAATAGCTTCTCTGTCCCCAATAGCCTCTCTGTCCGCAATAACCTCTCTGTGAAAAGTTGAAAATAGAAGTGTGTCCAATAGACTCTGTGAAAATGCTGATTTTCGAAGTGTACCCAATAGCCTCTGTGAAAAGTTGAATTTAGAAGTGTCCCCAATAGACTCTGAGAAAAGTTGAATTTAGAAGTGTGCCCAATAGCCTCATTGTTAAAGTTGAATTTAGAAGTGTGCCCAATAGCCTCTCTGTGAAAAGTTGAATTTAGAAGTGTACCCATAGCCTCTCTGTGCCCAGTATTCTCTCTGTGAAAGTAGAATTCAGAAGTGCGCCAAATAGCCTCTGTGAAAAGTTGAACCTAGAAGTGTCCCCAATAGCCTCTCTGTGAAATGATGAATTTAGAAATGTCCCCAATAGCCTCTCTGTGAAAGTAGAATTTAGAAGTTTGCCCAATTAGCCTCTTTGTTAAAGTTGAATTTAGAAGTGTGCCCAATAGCCTCTCTGTGGAAAGTGGAATTTAGTAGTGTCCCCAATAGCCTCTTTGCGAAAGCTGATTTTAAAAGTGTGCCCAATAGCCTCTTTGCGAAAACTGATTTAAGAAGTGTGCCCAATAGCCTCTGTGAAAAGTTGAAAATAGAAGTGTGTCCAATAGACTCTGTGAAAATGCTGATTTTCGAAGTGTACCCAATAGCCTCTGTGAAAAGTTGAATTTAGAGGTGTCCTCAATAGACTCTGAGAAAAGTTGAATTTAGAAGTGTGCCCAATAGCCTCATTGTTAAAGTTGAATTTAGAAATGTGCCCAATAGCCTCTCTGTGAAAAGTTGAATTTAGAAGTGTACCCAATAGCCTCTCTGTGCCCAGTAGTCTCTCTGTGAAAGTAGAATTCAGAAGTCCGCCAAATAGCCTCTGTGAAAAGTTGAACCTAAAAGTGTCCCCACTAGCCTCTCTGTGAAAAGTTGAATTTAGAAGTGTCCCCAATAACCTCTCTGTGAAAGTTGAACGTAGAAGTGTCCCCAATAGCATTTCTGTGAAAAGTTGAATTTAGAAGTGTTCCCAATAGCTTCTCTGTCCCCAATAGCCTCTCTGTGGAAAGTGGAATTTAGTAGTGTCCCCAATAGCCTCTTTGTGAAAGCTGATTTTAAAAGTGTGCCCAATAGCCTCTTTGCGAAAGCTGATTTAAGAAGTGTGCCCAATAGCCTCTGTGAAAAGTTGAAAATAGAAGTGTGTCCAATAGACTCTGTGAAAATGCTGATTTTCGAAGTGTACCCAATAGCCTCTGTGAAAAGTTGAATTTAGAAGTGTCCCCAATAGACTCTGAGAAAAGTTGAATTTAGAAGTGTGCCCAATTGCCTCATTGTTAAAGTTGAATTTAGAAGTGTGCCCAATAGCCTCTCTGTGAAAAGTTGAATTTAGAAGTGTACCCAATAGCCTCTCTGTGCCCAGTAGTCTCTCTGTGAAAGTAGAATTCAGAAGTGCGCCAAATAGCCTCTGTGAAAAGTTGAACCTAAAAGTGTCCCCACTAGCCTCTCTGTGAAAAGTTGAATTTAGAAGTATCCCCAATAACCTCTCTCTGAAAGTTGAACGTAGAAGTGTCACCAATAGCATTTCTGTGAAAAGTTGAATTTAGAAGTGTCCCCAATAGCTTCTCTGTCCCCAATAGCCTCTCTGTGGAAAGTGGAATTTAGTAGTGTCCCCAATAGCCTCTTTGCGAAAGCTGATTTTAAAAGTGTGCCCAATAGCCTCTTTGCGAAAGCTGATTTAAGAAGTGTGCCCAATAGCCTCTGTGAAATGTTGAAAATAGAAGTGTGTCCAATAGACTCTGTGAAAATGCTGATTTTTGAAGTGTACCCAATAGCCTCTGTGAAAAGTTGAATTTAGAAGTGTCCCCAATAGACTCTGAGAAAAGTTGAATTTAGAAGTGTGCCCAATAGCCTCATTGTTATAGTTGAATTTAGAAGTGTGCCCAATATGGGGACACTTCTACGTTCAACTTTCACAGAGAGGTTATTGGGGACACTTCTAAATTCAACTTTTCACAGAGAGGCTAGTGGGGACACTTTTAGGTTCAACTTTTCACAGAGGCTATTTGGCGCACTTCTGAATTCTACTTTCACAGAGAGACTACTGGGCACAGAGAGGCTATTGGGTACACTTCTAAGTTCAACTTTTCACAGAGAGGCTATTGCATTTCTGTGAAAAGTTGAATTTTAGAAGTGTCCCCAATAGCTTCTCTGTCCCCAATAGCCTCTCTGTGAAAGTAGAATTTAGAAGTGTGCCCAATAGCCTCTGTGAAAAGTTGAACCTAGAAGTGTCCCCAATAGCCTCTCTGTGAAATGTTGAATTTAGAAGTGTCCCCAATAGCCACTCTGTGAAAGTAGAATTTAGAAGTGTGCCCAATAGCCTCTGTGAAAAGTTGAACCTAGAAGTGTCCCCAATAGCCTCTGTGTGAAAAGTTGAATTTAGAAGTGTCCCCAATAGCCTCTCTGTCCCCAATAGCTTCTCTGTGAAAGTCAAATTTAGAAGTGTGCCCAATTAGCCTCTTTGTTAAAGATGAATTTAGAAGTGTGCCCAATAGCCTCTCTGTGGAAAGTTTAATTTAGTAGTGTCCCTAATAGCCTCTTTGCGAAAGCTGATTTTAAAATTGTGCCCAATAGCCTCTTTGCAAAAGCTGATTTTGGAAGTGTGCCCAATAGCCTCTGTGAAAAGTTGAAACTAGAAGTGTGCCCAATAGACTCTGTGAAAAGTTGAATTTAGACGTGTGCCCAATAGCCTCTTTGTGAAAGCTGATTTTAGACGTGTGCCCAATAGCCTCTGTGAAAAGTTGAAATTAGAAGTGTGCCCAATAGCCTCTGTGAAAAGTTGAAACTAGAAGTGTGCCCAATAGACTCTGTGAAAAGTTGAATTTAGAAGTGTGCCCAATAGCCTCTTTGTGAAAGCTGATTTTAGACGTGTGCCCAATAGCCTCTGTGAAAAGTTGAAATTAGAAGTGTGCCCAATAGACTCTGTGAAAAGTTGAATTTAGAAGTGTGCAGAATAGCCTCTTTGCGAAAGCTGATTTAAGAAGTGTGCCCAATAGTCTCTGTGAAAAGTTGAAAATAGAAGTGTCCCCAATAGCCTCTCTGTGAAAAGTTGAATTTCGAAGTGTCCCCAATAACCTCTCTGTGAAAGTTGAACGTAGAAGTGTCCCCAATAGCATCTCTGTGAAAGGTTAAATTTAGAAGTGTCCCCAATAGCTTCTCTGTCCCCAATAGCCTCTCTGTGAAAGTAGAATTTAGAAGTGTGCCTAATAGCCTCTGTGAAAAGTTGAACCTAGAAGTGTCCCCAATAGCCTCTCTGTGAAATGATGAATTTAGAAGTGTCCCCAATAGCCTCTCTGTGAAAGTAGAATTTAGAAGTGACCCCAATAGCATTTCTGTGAAAAGTTGAATTTAGAAGTGTCCCCAATAGCTTCTCTGTCCCCAATAGCCTCTCTGTGGAAAGTGGAATTTAGTAGTGTCCCCAATAGCCTCTTTGCGAAAGCTGATTTTAAAAGTGTGCCCAATAGCCTCTTTGCGAAAGCTGATTTAAGAAGTGTGCCCAATAGCCTCTGTGAAAAGTTGAAAATAGAAGTGTGTCCAATAGACTCTGTGAAAATGCTGATTTTCGAAGTGTACCCAATAGCCTCTGTGAAAAGTTGAATTTAGAAGTGTGCCCAATAGCCTCTCTGTGAAAAGTTGAACCTAAAAGTGTCCCCAATAGCCTCTCTGTGAAAAGTTGAATTTAGAAGTGTCCCCAATAACCTCTCTGTGAAAGTTGAACGTAGAAGTGTCCCCAATAGCATCTCTGTGAAAGGTTAAATTTAGAAGTGTCCCCAATAGCTTCTCTGTCCCCAATAGCCTCTCTGTGAAAGTAGAATTTAGAAGTGTGCCCAATAGCCTCTGTGAAAAGTTGAACCTAGAAGTGTCCCCAATAGCCTCTCTGTGAAATGTTGAATTTAGAAGTGTCCCCAATAGCCACTCTGTGAAAGTAGAATTTAGAAGTGTGCCCAATAGCCTCTGTGAAAAGTTGAACCTAGAAGTGTCCCCAATAGCCTCTGTGTGAAAAGTTGAATTTAGAAGTGTCCCCAATAGCCTCTCTGTCCCCAATAGCTTCTCTGTGAAAGTCAAATTTAGAAGTGTGCCCAATTAGCCTCTTTGTTAAAGTTGAATTTAGAAGTGTGCCCAATAGCCTCTCTGTGGAAAGTTTAATTTAGTAGTGTCCCTAATAGCCTCTTTGCGAAAGCTGATTTTAAAATTGTGCCCAATAGCCTCTTTGCGAAAGCTGATTTTGGAAGTGTGCCCAATAGCCTCTGTGAAAAGTTGAAACTAGAAGTGTGCCCAATAGACTCTGTGAAAAGTTGAATTTAGACGTGTGCCCAATAGCCTCTTTGTGAAAGCTGATTTTAGACGTGTGCCCAATAGCCTCTGTGAAAAGTTGAAATTAGAAGTGTGCCCAATAGCCTCTGTGAAAAGTTGAAACTAGAAGTGTGCCCAATAGACTCTGTGAAAAGTTGAATTTAGAAGTGTGCCCAATAGCCTCTTTGTGAAAGCTGATTTTAGACGTGTGCCCAATAGCCTCTGTGAAAAGTTGAAATTAGAAGTGTGCCCAATAGACTCTGTGAAAAGTTGAATTTAGAAGTGTGCAGAATAGCCTCTTTGCGAAAGCTGATTTAAGAAGTGTGCCCAATAGTCTCTGTGAAAAGTTGAAAATAGAAGTGTGCCCAATAGACTCTGTGAAAATGCTGATTTTCGAAGTGTACCCAATAGCCTCTGTGAAAAGTTGAACTTAAAAGTGTCCCCAATAGCCTCTCTGTGAAAAGTTGAATTTAGAAGTGTCCCCAATAACCTCTCTGTGAAAGTTGAACGTAGAAGTGTCCCCAATAGCATCTCTGTGAAAGGTTAAATTTAGAAGTGTCCCCAATAGCTTCTCTGTCCCCAATAGCCTCTCTGTGAAAGTAGAATTTAGAAGTGTGCCCAATAGCCTCTGTGAAAAGTTGAACCTAGAAGTGTCCCCAATAGCCTCTCTGTGAAATGATGAATTTAGAAGTGTCCCCAATAGCCTCTCTGTGAAAGTAGAATTTAGAAGTGTCCCCAATAGCATCTCTGTGAAAAGTTGAATTTAGAAGTGTCCCCAATAGCTTCTCTGTCCCCAATAGCCTCTCTGTGGAAAGTGGAATTTAGTAGTGTCCCCAATAGCCTCTTTGCGAAAGCTGATTTTAAAAGTGTGCCCAATAGCCTCTTTGCGAAAGCTGATTTAAGAAGTGTGCCCAATAGCCTCTGTGAAAAGTTGAAAATAGAAGTGTGTCCAATAGACTCTGTGAAAATGCTGATTTTCGAAGTGTACCCAATAGCCTCTGTGAAAAGTTGAACCGAAAAGTGTCCCCAATAGCCTCTCTGTGAAAAGTTGAATTTAGAAGTGTCCCCAATAACCTCTCTGTGAAAGTTGAACGTAGAAGTGTCCCCAATAGCATCTCTGTGAAAGGTTAAATTTAGAAGTGTCCCCAATAGCTTCTCTGTCCCCAATAGCCTCTCTGTGAAAGTAGAATTTAGAAGTGTGCCCAATAGCCTCTGTGAAAAGTTGAACCTAGAAGTGTCCCCAATAGCCTCTCTGTGAAATGTTGAATTTAGAAGTGTCCCCAATAGCCACTCTGTGAAAGTAGAATTTAGAAGTGTGCCCAATAGCCTCTGTGAAAAGTTGAACCTAGAAGTGTCCCCAATAGCCTCTGTGTGAAAAGTTGAATTTAGAAGTGTCCCCAATAGCCTCTCTGTCCCCAATAGCTTCTCTGTGAAAGTCAAATTTAGAAGTGTGCCCAATTAGCCTCTTTGTTAAAGTTGAATTTAGAAGTGTGCCCAATAGCCTCTCTGTGGAAAGTTTAATTTAGTAGTGTCCCTAATAGCCTCTTTGCGAAAGCTGATTTTAAAATTGTGCCCAATAGCCTCTTTGCGAAAGCTGATTTTGGAAGTGTGCCCAATAGCCTCTGTGAAAAGTTGAAACTAGAAGTGTGCCCAATAGACTCTGTGAAAAGTTGAATTTAGACGTGTGCCCAATAGCCTCTTTGTGAAAGCTGATTTTAGACGTGTGCCCAATAGCCTCTGTGAAAAGTTGAAATTAGAAGTGTGCCCAATAGCCTCTGTGAAAAGTTGAAACTAGAAGTGTGCCCAATAGACTCTGTGAAAAGTTGAATTTAGAAGTGTGCCCAATAGCCTCTTTGTGAAAGCTGATTTTAGACGTGTGCCCAATAGCCTCTGTGAAAAGTTGAAATTAGAAGTGTGCCCAATAGACTCTGTGAAAAGTTGAATTAGGAAGTGTGCAGAATAGCCTCTTTGTGAAAGCTGATTTAAGAAGTGTGCCCAATAGTCTCTGTGAAAAGTTGAAAATAGAAGTGTGCCCAATAGACTCTGTGAAAATGCTGATTTTCGAAGTGTACCCAATAGCCTCTGTGAAAAGTTGAATTTAGAAGTGTGCCCAATAGCCTCTCTGTGAAAAGTTGAACTTAAAAGTGTCCCCAATAGCCACTCTGTGAAAGTAGAATTTAGAAGTGTGCCCAATAGCCTCTGTGAAAAGTTGAACCTAGAAGTGTCCCCAATAGCCTCTGTGTGAAAAGTTGAATTTAGAAGTGTCCCCAATAGCCTCTCTGTCCCCAATAGCTTCTCTGTGAAAGTCAAATTTAGAAGTGTGCCCAATTAGCCTCTTTGTTAAAGTTGAATTTAGAAGTGTGCCCAATAGCCTCTCTGTGGAAAGTTTAATTTAGTAGTGTCCCTAATAGCCTCTTTGCGAAAGCTGATTTTAAAATTGTGCCCAATAGCCTCTTTGCGAAAGCTGATTTTGGAAGTGTGCCCAATAGCCTCTGTGAAAAGTTGAAACTAGAAGTGTGCCCAATAGACTCTGTGAAAAGTTGAATTTAGACGTGTGCCCAATAGCCTCTTTGTGAAAGCTGATTTTAGACGTGTGCCCAATAGCCTCTGTGAAAAGTTGAAATTAGAAGTGTGCCCAATAGCCTCTGTGAAAAGTTGAAACTAGAAGTGTGCCCAATAGACTCTGTGAAAAGTTGAATTTAGAAGTGTGCCCAATAGCCTCTTTGTGAAAGCTGATTTTAGACGTGTGCCCAATAGCCTCTGTGAAAAGTTGAAATTAGAAGTGTGCCCAATAGACTCTGTGAAAAGTTGAATTAGGAAGTGTGCAGAATAGCCTCTTTGTGAAAGCTGATTTAAGAAGTGTGCCCAATAGTCTCTGTGAAAAGTTGAAAATAGAAGTGTGCCCAATAGACTCTGTGAAAATGCTGATTTTCGAAGTGTACCCAATAGCCTCTGTGAAAAGTTGAATTTAGAAGTGTGCCCAATAGCCTCTCTGTGAAAAGTTGAACTTAAAAGTGTCCCCAATAGCCTCTCTGTGAAAAGTTGAATTTAGAAGTGTCCCCAATAACCTCTCTGTGAAAGTTGAACGTAGAAGTGTCCCCAATAGCATCTCTGTGAAAGGTTAAATTTAGAAGTGTCCCCAATAGCTTCTCTGTCCCCAATAGCCTCTCTGTGAAAGTAGAATTTAGAAGTGTGCCCAATAGCCTCTGTGAAAAGTTGAACCTAGAAGTGTCCCCAATAGCCTCTCTGTGAAATGATGAATTTAGAAGTGTCCCCAATAGCCTCTCTGTGAAAGTAGAATTTAGAAGTGTGCCCAAATAGCCTCTTTGTTAAAGTTGAATTTAGAAGTGTGCCCAATAGCCTCTCTGTGGAAAGTGGAATTTAGTAGTGTCCCCAATAGCCTCTTTGCGAAAGCAGATTTTAAAAGTGTGCCCAATAGCCTCTTTGCGAAAGCTGATTTAAGAAGTGTGCCCAATAGCCTCTGTGAAAAGTTGAAAATAGAAGTGTGTCCAATAGACTCTGTGAAAATGCTGATTTTCGAAGTGTACCCAATAGCCTCTGTGAAAAGTTGAATTTAGAAGTGTCCCCAATAGACTCTGAGAAAAGTTGAATTTAGAAGTGTGCCCAATAGCCTCATTGTTAAAGTTGAATTTAGAAGTGTGCCCAATAGCCTCTCTGTGATAAGTTGAATTTAGAAGTGTACCCAATAGCCTCTCTGTGCCCAGTAGTCTCTCTGTGAAAGTAGAATTCAGAAGTGCGCCAAATAGCCTCTGTGAAAAGTTGAACCTAAAAGTGTCCCCACTAGCCCCTCTGTGAAAAGTTGAATTTAGAAGTGTCCCCAATAACCTCTCTGTGAAAGTTGAACGAAGAAGTGTCCCCAATAGCATTTCTGTGAAAAGTTGAATTTAGAAGTGTCCCCAATAGCTTCTCTGTCCCCAATAGCCTCTCTGTGGAAAGTGGAATTTAGTAGTGTCCCCAATAGCCTCTTTGCGAAAGCTGATTTTAAAAGTGTGCCCAATAGCCTCTTTGCGAAAGCTGATTTAAGAAGTGTGCCCAATAGCCTCTGTGAAAAGTTGAAAATAGAAGTGTGTCCAATAGACTCTGTGAAAATGCTGATTTTCGAAGTGTACCCAATAGCCTCTGTGAAAAGTTGAATTTAGAAGTGTCCTCAATAGACTCTGAGAAAAGTTGAATTTAGAAGTGTGCCCAATAGCTTCTCTGTCCCCAATAGCCTCTCTGTGGAAAGTGGAATTTAGTAGTGTCCCCAATAGCCTCTTTGCGAAAGCTGATTTTAAAAGTGTGCCCAATAGCCTCTTTGTGAAAGCTGATTTAAGAAGTGTGCCCAATAGCCTCTGTGAAAAGTTGAAAATAGAAGTGTGTCCAATAGACTCTGTGAAAATGCTGATTTTCGAAGTGTACCCAATAGCCTATGTGAAAAGTTGAATTTAGAAGTGTCCTCAATAGACTCTGAGAAAAGTTGAATTTAGAAGTGTGCCCAATAGCCTCATTGTTAAAGTTGAATTTAGAAATGTGCCCAATAGCCTCTCTGTGAAAAGTTGAATTTAGAAGTGTCCCCAATAGCATTTCTGTGAAAAGTTGAATTTAGAAGTGTCCCCAATAGCTTCTCTGTCCCCAATAGCCTCTCTGTGGAAAGTGGAATTTAGTAGTGTCCCCAATAGCCTCTTTGCGAAAGCTGATTTTAAAAGTGTGCCCAATAGCCTCTTTGCGAAAGCTGATTTAAGAAGTGTGCCCAATAGCCTCTGTGAAAAGTTGAAAATAGAAGTGTGTCCAATAGACTCTGTGAAAATGCTGATTTTCGAAGTGTACCCAATAGCCTCTGTGAAAAGTTGAATTTAGAAGTGTCCCCAATAGACTCTGAGAAAAGTTGAATTTAGAAGTGTGCCCAATTGCCTCATTGTTAAAGTTGAATTTAGAAGTGTGCCCAATAGGCCTCTCTGTGAAAAGTTGAATTTAGAAGTGTACCCAATAGCCTCTCTGTGCCCAGTAGTCTCTCTGTGAAAGTAGAATTCAGAAGTGCGCCAAATAGCCTATGTGAAAATTTGAACCTAAAAGTGTCCCCACTAGCCTCTCTGTGAAAAGTTGAATTTAGAAGTATCCCCAATAACCTCTCTCTGAAAGTTGAACGTAAAAGTGTCCCCAATAGAATTTCTGTGAAAAGTTGAATTTAGAAGTGTCCCCAATAGCTTCTCTGTCCCCAATAGCCTCTCTGTGGAAAGTGGAATTTAGTGGTGTCCCCAATAGCCTCTTTGCGAAAGCTGATTTTAAAAGTGTGCCCAATAGCCTCTTTGCGAAAGCTGATTTAAGAAGTGTGCCCAATAGCCTCTGTGAAAAGTTGAAAATAGAAGTGTGTCCAATAAACTCTGTGAAAATGCTGATTTTTGCAGTGTACCCAATAGCCTCTGTGAAAAGTTGAATTTAGAAGTGTCCCCAATAGACTCTGAGAAAAGTTGAATTTAGAAATGTGCCCAATAGCCTCATTGTTATAGTTGAATTTAGAAGTGTGCCCAATAGCCTCTCTGTGAAAAGTTGAATTTAGAAGTGTACCCAATAGCCTCTCTGTGCCCAGTAGTCTCTCTGTGAAAGTAGAATTCAGAAGTGCGCCAAATAGCCTCTGTGAAAAGTTGAACCTAAAAGTGTCCCCACTAGCCTCTCTGTGAAAAGTTGAATTTAGAAGTGTCCCCAATAACCTCTCTGTGAAAGTTGAACGAGAAATGTCCCCAATAGCATTTCTGTGAAAAGTTGAATTTAGAAGTGTCCCCAATAGCTTCTCTGTCCCCAATAGCCTCTCTGTGAAAGTAGAATTTAGAAGTGTGCCCAATAGCCTCTGTGAAAAGTTGAACCTAGAAGTGTCCCCAATAGCCTCTCTGTGAAATGTTGAATTTAGAAGTGTCCCCAATAGCCTCTCTGTGAAAGTAGAATATAGAAGTGTGCCCAATAGCCTCTGTGAAAAGTTGAACCTAGAAGTGTCCCCAATAGCCTCTGTGTGAAAAGTTGAATTTAGAAGTGTCCCCAATAGCCTCTCTGTCCGCAATAGCCTCTCTGTGAAAAGTTGAAAATAGAAGTGTGTCCAATAGACTCTGTGAAAATGCTGATTTTCGAAGTGTACCCAATAGCCTCTGTGAAAAGTTGAATTTAGAAGTGTCCCCAATAGACTCTGAGAAAAGTTGAATTTAGAAGTGTGCCCAATAGCCTCATTGTTAAAGTTGAATTTAGAAGTGTGCCCAATAGCCTCTCTGTGAAAAGTTGAATTTACAAGTGTATCCATAGCCTCTCTGTGCCCAGTAGTCTCTCTGTGAAAGTAGAATTCAGAAGTGCGCCAAATAGCCTCTGTGAAAAGTTGAACCTAGAAGTGTCCCCAATAGCCTCTCTGTGAAATGATGAATTTAGAAATGTCCCCAATAGCCTCTCTGTGAAAGTAGAATTTAGAAGTGTGCCCAATTAGCCTCTTTGTTAAAGTTGAATTTAGAAGTGTGCCCAATAGCTTCTCTGTCCCCAATAGCCTCTCTGTGGAAAGTGGAATTTAGTAGTGTCCCCAATAGCCTCTTTGCGAAAGCTGATTTTAAAAGTGTGCCCAATAGCCTCTTTGCGAAAGCTGATTTAAGAAGTGTGCCCAATAGCCTCTGTGAAAAGTTGAAAATAGAAGTGTGTCCAATAGACTCTGTGAAAATGCTGATTTTTGAAGTGTGCCCAATAGCCTCTGTGAAACGTTGAATTTAGAAGTGTCCCCAATAGACTCTGAGAAAAGTTGAATTTAGAAGTGTGCCCAATAGCCTCATTGTTAAAGTTGAATTTGGAAGTGTGCCCAATAGCCTCTCTGTGAAAAGTTGAATTTAGAAGTGTACCCAATAGCCTCTCTGTGCCCAGTAGTCTCTCTGTGAAAGTAGAATTCAGAAGTGTGCCAAATAGCCTCTGTGAAAAGTTGAACCTAAAAGTGTCCCCACTAGCCTCTCTGTGAAAAGTTGAATTTATAAGTGTCCCCAATAACCTCTCTGTGAAAGTTGAACGTAGAAGTGTCCCCAATAGCATTTCTGTGAAAAGTTGAATTTAGAAGTGTCCCCAATAGCTTCTCTGTCCCCAATAGCCTCTCTGTGAAAGTAGAATTTAGAAGTGTGCCCAATAGCCTCTGTGAAAAGTTGAACCTAGAAGTGTCCCCAATAGCCTCTCTGTGAAATGTTGAATTTAGAAGTGTCCCCAATAGCCTCTCTGTGAAAGTAGAATTTAGAAGTGTGCCCAATAGCCTCTGTGAAAAGTTGAACCTAGAAGTGTCCCCAATAGCCTCTGTGTGAAAAGTTGAATTTAGAAGTGTCCCCAATAGCCTCTCTGTCCGCAATAGCCTCTCTGTGAAAGTCGAATTTAGAAGTGTGCCCAATTAGCCTCTTTGTTAAAGTTGAATTTAGAAGTGTGCCCAATAGCCTCTCTGTGGAAAGTTTAATTTAGTAGTGTCCCTAATAGCCTCTTTGCGAAAGCTGATTTTAAAAGTGTGCCCAATAGCCTCTTTGCGAAAGCTGATTTTGGAAGTGTGCCCAATAGCCTCTGTGAAAAGTTGAAACTAGAAGTGTGCCCAATAGACTCTGTGAAAAGTTGAATTTAGAAGTGTGCCCAATAGCCTCTTTGTGAAAGCTGATTTTAGACGTGTGCCCAATAGCCTCTGTGAAAAGTTGAAATTAGAAGTGTGCCCAATAGATTCTGTGAAAATTTGAATTTAGAAGTGTGCAGAATAGCCTCTTTGCGAAAGCTGATTTAAGAAGTGTGCCCAATAGCCTCTGTGAAAAGTTGAAAATAGAAGTGTGCCCAATAGACTCTGTGAAAATGCTGATTTTCGAAGTGTACCCAATAGCCTCTGTGAAAAGTTGAATTTAGAAGTGTGCCCAATAGCCTCTCTGTGAAAAGTTGAACCTAAAAGTGTCCCCAATAGCCTCTCTGTGAAAAGTTGAATTTAGAAGTGTCCCCAATAACCTCTCTGTGAAAGTTGAACGTAGAAGTGTCCCCAATAGCTTCTCTGTCCCCAATAGCCTCTCTGTGAAAGTAGAATTTAGAAGTGTGCCCAATAGCCTCTGTGAAAAGTTGAACCTAGAAGTGTCCCCAATAGCCTCTCTGTGAAATGATGAATTTAGAAGTGTCCCCAATAGCCTCTCTGTGAAAGTAGAATTTAGAAGTGTGCCCAATTAGCCTCTTTGTTAAAGTTGAATTTAGAAGTGTGCCCAATAGCCTCTCTGTGGAAAGTGGAATTTAGTAGTGTCCCCAATAGCCTCTTTGCGAAAGCTGATTTTAAAAGTGTGCCCAATAGCCTCTTTGCGAAAACTGATTTAAGAAGTGTGCCCAATAGCCTCTGTGAAAAGTTGAAAATAGAAGTGTGTCCAATAGACTCTGTGAAAATGCTGATTTTCAAAGTGTACCCAATAGCCTCTGTGAAAAGTTGAATTTAGAGGTGTCCTCAATAGACTCTGAGAAAAGTTGAATTTAGAAGTGTGCCCAATAGCCTCATTGTTAAAGTTGAATTTAGAAATGTGCCCAATAGCCTCTCTGTGAAAAGTTGAATTTAGAATTGTACCCAATAGCCTCTCTGTGCCCAGTAGTCTCTCTGTGAAAGTAGAATTCAGAAGTGAGCCAAATAGCCTCTGTGAAAAGTTGAACCTAAAAGTGTCCCCACTAGCCTCTCTGTGAAAAGTTGAATTTAGAAGTGTCCCCAATAACCTCTCTGTGAAAGTTGAACGTAGAAGTGTCCCCAATAGCATTTCTGTGAAAAGTTGAATTTAGTAGTGTCCCCAATAGCTTCTCTGTCCCCAATAGCCTCTCTGTGGAAAGTGGAATTTAGTAGTGTCCCCAATAACCTCTTTGAGAAAGCTGATTTTAAAAGTGTGCCCAATAGCCTCTTTGCGAAAGCTGATTTAAGAAGTGTGCCCAATAGCCTCTGTGAAAAGTTGAAAATAGAAGTGTGTCCAATAGACTCTGTGAAAATGCTGATTTTCGAAGTGTACCCAATAGCCTCTGTGAAAAGTTGAATTTAGAAGTGTCCTCAATAGACTCTGAGAAAAGTTGAATTTAGAAGTGTGCCCAATAGCCTCATTGTTAAAGTTGAATTTAGAAGTGTGCCCAATAGCCTCTCTGTGAAAAGTTGAATTTAGAAGTGTGCCCAATAGCCTCTCTGTGCCCAGTAGTCTCTCTGTGAAAGTAGCATTCAGAAGTGCGCCAAATAGCCTTGGTGAAAAGTTGAACCTAAAAGTTTCCCCAATAGCCTCTCTGTGAAAAGTTGAATTTAGAAGTATCCCCAATAACCTCTCTCTGAAAGTTGAACGTAGAAGTGTCCCCAATAGCATTTCTGTGAAAAGTTGAATTTAGAAGTGTCCCCAATAGCTTCTCTGTCCCCAATAGCCTCTCTGTGGAAAGTGGAATTTAGTAGTGTCCCCAATAGCCTCTTTGCGAAAGCTGATTTTAAAAGTGTGCCCAATAGCCTCTTTGCGAAAGCTGATTTAAGAAGTGTGCCCAATAGCCTCTGTGAAAAGTTGAAAATAGAATTGTGTCCAATAGACTCTGTGAAAATGCTGATTTTTGAAGTGTACCCATAGCCTCTGTGAAAAGTTGAATTTAGAGGTGTCCTCAATAGATTCTGAGAAAAGTTGAATTTAGAAGTGTGCCCAATAGCCTCATTGTTAAAGTTGAATTTAGAAATGTGCCCAATAGCCTCTCTGTGAAAAGTTGAATTTAGAAGTGTACCCAATAGCCTCTCTGTGCCCAGTAGTCTCTCTGTGAAAGTAGAATTCAGAAGTGAGCCAAATAGCCTCTGTGAAAAGTTGAACCTAAAAGTGTCCCCACTAGCATCTCTGTAAAAAGTTGAATTTAGAAGTGTCCCCAATAACCTCTCTGTGAAAGTTGAACGTAGAAGTGTCCCCAATAGCATTTCTGTGAAAAGTTGAATTTAGAAGTGTCCCCAATAGCTTCTCTGTCCCCAATAGCCTCTCTGTGGAAAGTGGAATTTAGTAGTGTCCCCAATAGCCTCTTTGCGAAAGCTGATTTTAAAAGTGTGCCCAATAGCCTCTTTGCGAAAGCTGATTTAAGAAGTGTGCCCAATAGCCTCTGTGAAATGTTGAAAATACAAGTGTGTCCAATAGACTCTGTGAAAATGCTGATTTTCGAAGTGTACCCAATAGCCTCTGTGAAAAGTTGAATTTAGAAGTGTCCCCAATAGACTCTGAGAAAAGTTGAATTTAGAAGTGTGCCCAATAGCCTCATTGTTAAAGTTGAATTTAGAAGTGTGCCCAATAGCCTCTCTGTGAAAAGTTTAATTTAGAAGTGTGCCCAATAGCCTCTCTGTGCCCAGTAGTCTCTCTGTGAAAGTAGAATTCAGAAGTGCGCCAAATAGCCTCGGTGAAAAGTTGAACCTAAAAGTGTCCCCAATAGCCTCTCTGTGAAAAGTTGAATTTAGAAGTATCCCCAATAACCTCTCTCTGAAAGTTGAACGTAGAAGTGTCCCCAATAGCATTTCTGTGAAAAGTTGAATTTAGAAGTGTCCCCAATAGCTTCTCTGTCCCCAATAGCCTCTCTGTGGAAAGTGGAATTTAGTAGTGTCCCCAATAGCCTCTTTGCGAAAGCTGATTTTAAAAGTGTGCCCAATAGCCTCTTTGCGAAAGCTGATTTAAGAAGTGTGCCCAATAGCCTCTGTGAAAAGTTGAAAATAGAATTGTGTCCAATAGACTCTGTGAAAATGCTGATTTTTGAAGTGTACCCAATAGCCTCTGTGAAAAGTTGAATTTAGAAGTGTCCCCAATAGACTCTGAGAAAAGTTGAATTTAGAAGTGTGCCCAATAGCCTCATTGTTAAAGTTGAATTTAGAAGTGTGCCAAATAGCCTCTCTGTGAAAAGTTGAATTTAGAAGTTTACCCATTAGCCTCTCTGTGCCCAGTAGTCTCTCTGTGAAAGTAGAATTCAGAAGTGCGCCAAATAGCCTCTGTGAAAAGTTGAACCTAAAAGTGTCCCCACTAGCCTCTCTGTGAAAAGTTGAATTTAGAAGTGTCCCCAATAACCTCTCTGTGAAAGTTGAACGTAGAAGTGTCCTCAATAGCATTTCTGTGAAAAGTTGAATTTAGAAGTGTCCCCAATAGCTTCTCTGTCCCCAATAGCCTCTCTGTGAAAGTAGAATTTAGAAGTGTGCCCAATAGCCTCTGTGAAAAGTTGAACCTAGAAGTGTCCCCAATAGCCTCTCTGTGAAATGTTGAATTTAGAAGTGTCCCCAATAGCCTCTCTGTGAAAGTAGAATTTAGAAGTGTGCCCAATAGCCTCTGTGAAAAGTTGAACCTAGAAGTGTCCCCAATAGCCTCTGTGTGAAAAGTTGAATTTAGAAGTGCCCCAATAGCCTCTCTGTCCTCAATAGCCTCTCTGTGAAAGTCGAAATTAGAAGTGTGCCCAATTAGCCTCTTTGTTAAAGTTGAATTTAGAAGTGTGCCCATTAGCCTCTCTGTGGAAAGTTTAATTTAGTAGTGTCCCTAATAGCCTCTTTGCGAAAGCTGATTTTAAAAGTGTGCCCAATAGCCTCTTTGTGAAAGCTGATTTTGGAAGTGTGCCCAATAGCCTCTGTGAAAAGTTGAAACTAGAAGTGTGCCCAATAGACTCTGTGAAAAGTTGAATTTAGAAGTGTGCCCAATAGCCTCTTTGTGAAAGCTGATTTTAGACGTGTGCCCAATAGCCTCTGTGAAAAGTTGAAATTAGAAGTGTGCCCAATAGACTCTGTGAAAATTTGAATTTAGAAGTGTGCAGAATAGCCTCTTTGCGAAAGCTGATTTAAGAAGTGTGCCCAATAGCCTCTGTGAAAAGTTGAAAATAGAAGTGTGCCCAATAGACTCTGTGAAAATGCTGATTTTCGAAGTGTACCCAATAGCCTCTGTGAAAAGTTGAATTTAGAAGTGTGCCCAATAGCCTCTCTGTGAAAAGTTGAACCTAAAAGTGTCCCCAATAGCCTCGCTGTGAAAAGTTGAATTTAGAAGTGTCCCCAATAACCTCTCTGTGAAAGTTGAACGTAGAAGTGTCCCCAATAGCTTCTCTGTCCCCAATAGCCTCTCTGTGAAAGTAGAATTTAGAAGTGTGCCCAATAGCCTCTGTGAAAAGTTGAACCTAGAAGTGTCCCCAATAGCCTCTCTGTGAAATGATGAATTTAGAAGTGTCCCCAATAGCCTCTCTGTGAAAGTAGAATTTAGAAGTGTGCCCAATTAGCCTCTTTGCGAAAGCTGATTTTAAAAGTGTGCCCAATACCCTCTTTGCGAAAACTGATTTTGGAAGTGTGCCCAATAGCCTCTGTGAAAAGTTGAAACTAGAAGTGTGCCCAATAGACTCTGTGAAAATTTGAATTTAGAAGTGTGCCCAATAGCCTCTTTGTGAAAGCTGATTTTAGAAGTGTGCCCAATAGCCTCTGTGAAAAGTTGAAATTAGAAGTGTGCCAAATAGACTCTGTGAAAAGTTGAATTTAGAAGTGTACCCAATAGCCTCTTTGTTAAAGTTGAATTTAGAAGTGTGCCCAATAGCCTCTTTGCTGAAGCTGATTTTAGAAGTGTACCCAATAGCCTCTGTGAAAAGTTGAATTTAGAAGTGTGCCCAATAGCCTCTTTCTTAAAGTTGAATTTAGAAGTGTGCCCTATAGCCTCTTGCTGGAAGCTGATTTTAGAAGTGTGCCCAATAGCCTCTGTGAAAAGTTGAATTTAGAAATGTCCCCAATAAACTCTGTGAAAAGTTGAATTTAGAAGTGTGCCCAATAGCCTCATTGTTAAAGTTGAATTTACAAGTGCGCCAAATAGCCTCTGTGAAAAGTTGAACCTAAAAGTGTCCCCACTAGCCTCTCTGTGAAAAGTTGAATTTAGAAGTGTCCCCAATAACCTCTCTCTGAAAGTTGAACGTAGAAGTGTCCCCAATAGCATTTCTGTGAAAAGTTGAATTTAGAAGTGTCCCCAATAGCCTCTTTGCGAAAGCTGATTTTAAAAGTGTGCCCAATAGCCTCTTTGCGAAAGCTGATTTAAGAAGTGTGCCCAATAGCCTCTGTGAAAAGTTGAAAATAGAAGTGTGTCCAATAGACTCTGTGAAAATGCTGATTTTCGAAGTGTACCCAATAGCCTCTGTGAAAAGTTGAATTTAGAAGTGTCGCCAATAGACTCTGAGAAAAGTTGAATTTAGAAGTGTGCCCAATAGCCTCATTGTTAAAGTTGAATTTAGAAGTGTGCCCAATAGCCTCTCTGTGAAAAGTTGAATTTAGAAGTGTACCCAATAGCCTCTCTGTGCCCAGTAGTCTCTCTGTGAAAGTAGAATTCAGAAGTGCGCCAAATAGCCTCTGTGAAAAGTTGAACCTAAAAGTGTCCCCACTAGCCTCTCTGTGAAAAGTTGAATTTAGAAGTATCCCCAATAACCTCTCTCTGAAAGTTGAACGTAGAAGTGTCCCCAATAGCATTTCTGTGAAAAGTTGAATTTAGAAGTGTCCCCAATAGCTTCTCTGTCCCCAATAGCCTCTCTGTGGAAAGTGGAATTTAGTAGTGTCCCCAATAGCCTCTTTGCGAAAGCTGATTTTAAAAGTGTGCCCAATAGCCTCTTTGCGAAAGCTGATTTAAGAAGTGTGCCCAATAGCCTCTGTGAAAAGTTGAAAATAGAATTGTGTCCAATAGACTCTGTGAAAATGCTGATTTTTGAAGTGTATCCATAGCCTCTGTGAAAAGTTGAATTTAGAGGTGTCCTCAATAGACTCTGAGAAAAGTTGAATTTAGAAGTGTGCCCAATAGCCTCATTGGTAAAGTTGAATTTAGAAATGTGCCCAATAGCCTCTCTGTGAAAAGTTGAATTTAGAAGTGTACCCAATAGCCTCTCTGTGCCCAGTAGTCTCTCTGTGAAAGTAGAATTCAGAAGTGAGCCAAATAGCCTCTGTGAAAAGTTGAACCTAAAAGTGTCCCCACTAGCATCTCTGTAAAAAGTTGAATTTAGAAGTGTCCCCAATAACCTCTCTGTGAAAGTTGAACGTAGAAGTGTCCCCAATAGCATTTCTGTGAAAAGTTGAATTTAGAAGTGTCCCCAATAGCTTCTCTGTCCCCAATAGCCTCTCTGTGGAAAGTGGAATTTAGTAGTGTCCCCAATAGCCTCTTTGCGAAAGCTGATTTTAAAAGTGTGCCCAATAGCCTCTTTGCGAAAGCTGATTTAAGAAGTGTGCCCAATAGCCTCTGTGAAATGTTGAAAATACAAGTGTGTCCAATAGACTCTGTGAAAATGCTGATTTTCGAAGTGTACCCAATAGCCTCTGTGAAAAGTTGAATTTAGAAGTGTCCCCAATAGACTCTGAGAAAAGTTGAATTTAGAAGTGTGCCCAATAGCCTCATTGTTAAAGTTGAATTTAGAAGTGTGCCCAATAGCCTCTCTGTGAAAAGTTGAATTTAGAAGTGTGCCCAATAGCCTCTCTGTGCCCAGTAGTCTCTCTGTGAAAGTAGAATTCAGAAGTGCGCCAAATGAACTCGGTGAAAAGTTGAACCTAAAAGTGTCCCCAATAGCCTCTCTGTGAAAAGTTGAATTTAGAAGTATCCCCAATAACCTCTCTCTGAAAGTTGAACGTAGAAGTGTCCCCAATAGCATTTCTGTGAAAAGTTGAATTTAGAAGTGTCCCCAATAGCTTCTCTGTCCCCAATAGCCTCTCTGTGGAAAGTGGAATTTAGTAGTGTCCCCAATAGCCTCTTTGCGAAAGCTGATTTTAAAAGTGTGCCCAATAGCCTCTTTGCGAAAGCTGATTTAAGAAGTGTGCCCAATAGCCTCTGTGAAAAGTTGAAAATAGAATTGTGTCCAATAGACTCTGTGAAAATGCTGATTTTTGAAGTGTACCCAATAGCCTCTGTGAAAAGTTGAATTTAGAAGTGTCCCCAATAGACTCTGAGAAAAGTTGAATTTAGAAGTGTGCCCAATAGCCTCATTGTTAAAGATGAATTTAGAAGTGTGCCAAATAGCCTCTCTGTGAAAAGTTGAATTTAGAAGTGTACCCAATAGCCTCTCTGTGCCCAGTAGTCTCTCTGTGAAAGTAGAATTCAGAAGTGCGCCAAATAGCCTCTGTGAAAAGTTGAACCTAAAAGTGTCCCCACTAGCCTCTCTGTGAAAAGTTGAATTTAGAAGTGTCCCCAATAACCTCTCTGTGAAAGTTGAACGTAGAAGTGTCCTCAATAGCATTTCTGTGAAAAGTTGAATTTAGAAGTGTCTCCAATAGCTTCTCTGTCCCCAATAGCCTCTCTGTGAAAGTAGAATTTAGAAGTGTGCCCAATAGCCTCTGTGAAAAGTTGAACCCAGAAGTGTCCCCAATAGCCTCTCTGTGAAATGTTGAATTTAGAAGTGTCCCCAATAGCCTCTCTGAGAAAGTAGAATTTAGAAGTGTGCCCAATAGCCTCTGTGAAAAGTTGAACCTAGAAGTGTCCCCAATAGCCTCTGTGTGAAAAGTTGAATTTAGAAGTGTCCCCAATAGCCTCTCTGTCGTCAATAGCCTCTCTGTGAAAGTCGAAATTAGAAGTGTGCCCAATTAGCCTCTTTGTTAAAGTTGAATTTAGAAGTGTGCCCATTAGCCTCTCTGTGGAAAGTTTAATTTAGTAGTGTCCCTAATAGCCTCTTTGCGAAAGCTGATTTTAAAAGTGTGCCCAATAGCCTCTTTGTGAAAGCTGATTTTGGAAGTGTGCCCAATAGCCTCTGTGAAAAGTTGAAACTAGAAGTGTGCCCAATAGACTCTGTGAAAAGTTGAATTTAGAAGTGTGCCCAATAGCCTCTTTGTGAAAGCTGATTTTAGACGTGTGCCCAATAGCCTCTGTGAAAAGTTGAAATTAGAAGTGTGCCCAATAGACTCTGTGAAAATTTGAATTTAGAAGTGTGCAGAATAGCCTCTTTGCGAAAGCTGATTTAAGAAGTGTGCCCAATAGCCTCTGTGAAAAGTTGAATTTAGAAGTGTGCCCAATAGCCTCTCTGTGAAAAGTTGAACCTAAAAGTGTCCCCAATAGCCTCGCTGTGAAAAGTTGAATTTAGAAGTGTCCCCAATAACCTCTCTGTGAAAGTTGAACGTAGAAGTGTCCCCAATAGCTTCTCTGTCCCCAATAGCCTCTCTGTGAAAGTAGAATTTAGAAGTGTGCCCAATAGCCTGTGTGAAAAGTTGAACCTAGAAGTGTCCCCAATAGCCTCTCTGTGAAATGATGAATTTAGAAGTGTCCCCAATAGCCTCTCTGTGAAAGTAGAATTTAGAAGTGTGCCCAATTAGCCTCTTTGTTAAAGTTGAATTTAGAAGTGTGCCCAATAGCCTCTCTGTGGAAAGTTGAATTTAGTAGTGTCCCCAATAGCCTCTTTGCGAAAGCTGATTTTAAAAGTGTGCCCAATAGCCTCTTTGCGAAAACTGATTTTGGAAGTGTGCCCAATAGCCTCTGTGAAAATTTGAAACTAGAAGTGTGCCCAATAGACTTTGTGAAAATTTGAATTTAGAAGTGTGCCCAATAGCCTCTTTGTGAAAGCTGATTTTAGAAGTGTGCCCAATAGCCTCTGTGAAAAGTTGAAATTAGAAGTGTGCCAAATAGACTCTGTGAAAAGTTGAATTTAGAAGTGTACCCAATAGCCTCTTTGTTAAAGTTGAATTTAGAAGTGTGCCCAATAGCCTCTTTGCTGAAGCTGATTTTAGAAGTGTACCCAATAGCCTCTGTGAAAAGTTAAATTTAGAAGTGTGCCCAATAGCCTCTTTCTTAAAGTTGAATTTAGAAGTGTGCCCTATAGCCTCTTGCTGGAAGCTGATTTTAGAAGTGTGCCCAATAGCCTCTGTGAAAAGTTGAATTTAGAAATGTCCCCAATAAACTCTGTGAAAAGTTGAATTTAGAAGTGTGCCCAATAGCCTCATTGTTAAAGTTGAATTTACAAGTGCGCCAAATAGCCTCTGTGAAAAGTTGAACCTAAAAGTGTCCCCACTAGCCTCTCTGTGAAAAGTTGAATTTAGAAGTGTCCCCAATAACCTCTCTCTGAAAGTTGAACGTAGAAGTGTCCCCAATAGCATTTCTGTGAAAAGTTGAATTTAGAAGTGTCCCCAATAGCCTCTTTGCGAAAGCTGATTTTAAAAGTGTGCCCAATAGCCTCTTTGCGAAAGCTGATTTAAGAAGTGTGCCCAATAGCCTCTGTGAAAAGTTGAAAATAGAAGTGTGTCCAATAGACTCTGTGAAAATGCTGATTTTCGAAGTGTACCCAATAGCCTCTGTGAAAAGTTGAATTTAGAAGTGTCGCCAATAGACTCTGAGAAAAGTTGAATTTAGAAGTGTTCCCAATAGCCTCATTGTTAAAGTTGAATTTAGAAGTGTGCCCAATAGCCTCTCTGTGAAAAGTTGAATTTAGAAGTGTACCCAATAGCCTCTCTGTGCCCAGTAGTCTCTCTGTGAAAGTAGAATTCAGAAGTGCGCCAAATAGCCTCTGTGAAAAGTTGAACCTAAAAGTGTCCCCACTAGCCTCTCTGTGAAAAGTTGAATTTAGAAGTATCCCCAATAACCTCTCTCTGAAAGTTGAACGTAGAAGTGTCCCCAATAGCATTTCTGTGAAAAGTTGAATTTAGAAGTGTCCCCAATAGCTTCTCTGTCCCCAATAGCCTCTCTGTGGAAAGTGGAATTTAGTAGTGTCCCCAATAGCCTCTTTGCGAAAGCTGATTTTAAACTTGTGCCCAATAGCCTCTTTGCGAAAGCTGATTTAAGAAGTGTGCCCAATAGCCTCTGTGAAAAGTTGAAAATAGAAGTGTGTCCAATAGACTCTGTGAAAATGCTGATTTTTGAAGTGTACCCAATAGCCTCTGTGAAAAGTTGAATTTAGAAGTGTCCCCAATAGACTCTGAGAAAAGTTGAATTTAGAAGTGTGCCCAATAGCCTCATTGTTAAAGTTGAATTTAGAAGTGTGCCCAATAGCCTCTCTGTGAAAAGTTGAATTTAGAAGTGTCCCCAATAGCCTCTCTGTGCCCAGTAGTCTCTCTGTGAAAGTAGAATTCAGAAGTGTGCCAAATAGCCTCTGTGAAAAGTTGAACCTAAAAGTGTCCCCACTAGCCTCTCTGTGAAAAGTTGAATTTATAAGTGTCCCCAATAACCTCTCTGTGAAAGTTGAACGTAGAAGGGTCCCCAATAGCATTTCTGTGAAAAGTTGAATTTAGAAGTGTCCCCAATAGCTTCTCTGTCCCCAATAGCCTCTCTGTGAAAGTAGAATTTAGAAGTGTGCCCAATAGCCTCTGTGAAAAGTTGAACCTAGAAGTGTCCCCAATAGCCTCTCTGTGAAATGTTGAATTTAGAAGTGTCCCCAATAGCCTCTCTGTGAAAGTAGAATTTAGAAGTGTGCCCAATAGCCTCTGTGAAAAGTTGAACCTAGAAGTGTCCCCAATTGCCTCTGTGTGAAATGTTGAATTTAGAAGTGTCCCCAATAGCCTCTCTGTCCGCAATAGCCTCTCTGTGAAAGTCGAATTTAGAAGTGTGCCCAATTAGCCTCTTTGTTAAAGTTGAATTTAGAAGTGTGCCCAATAGCCTCTCTGTGGAAAGTTTAATTTAGTAGTGTCCCTAATAGCCTCTTTGCGAAAGCTGATTTTAAAAGTGTGCCCAATAGCCTCTTTGCGAAAGCTGATTTTGGAAGTGTGCCCAATAGCCTCTGTGAAAAGTTGAAACTAGAAGTGTGCCCAATAGACTCTGTGAAAAGTTGAATTTAGAAGTGTGCCCAATAGCCTCTTTGTGAAAGCTGATTTTAGACGTGTGCCCAATAGCCTCTGTGAAAAGTTGAAATTAGAAGTGTGCCCAATAGATTCTGTGAAAATTTGAATTTAGAAGTGTGCAGAATAGCCTCTTTGCGAAAGCTGATTTAAGAAGTGTGCCCAATAGCCTCTGTGAAAAGTTGAAAATAGAAGTGTGCCCAATAGACTCTGTGAAAATGCTGATTTTCGAAGTGTACCCAATAGCCTCTGTGAAAAGTTGAATTTAGAAGTGTGCCCAATAGCCTCTCTGTGAAAAGTTGAACCTAAAAGTGTCCCCAATAGCCTCTCTGTGAAAAGTTGAATTTAGAAGTGTCCCCAATAACCTCTCTGTGAAAGTTGAACGTAGAAGTGTCCCCAATAGCATCTCTGTGAAAGGTTAAATTTAGAAGTCTCCCCAATAGCTTCTCTGTCCCCAATAGCCTCTCTGTGAAAGTAGAATTTAGAAGTGTGCCCAATTAGCCTCTTTGTTAAAGTTGAATTTAGAAGTGTGCCCAATAGCCTCTCTGTGGAAACTTGAATTTAGTACTGTCCCCAATAGCCTCTTTGCGAAAGCTGATTTTAAAAGTGTGCCCAATAGCCTCTTTGCGAAAACTGATTTTGGAAGTGTGCCCAATAGCCTCTGTGAAAAGTTGAATTTAGAAGTGTGCCCAATAGCCTCTTTGTGAAAGCTGATTTTAGAAGTGTGCCCAATAGCCTCTGTGAAAAGTTGAAATTAGAAGTGTGCCAAATAGACTCTGTGAAAAGTTGAATTTAGAAGTGTCCCCAATAGCATTTCTGTGAAAAGTTGAATTTAGAAGTGTCCCCAATAGCTTCTCTGTCCCCAATAGCCTCTCTGTGGAAAGTGGAATTTAGTAGTGTCCCCAATAGCCTCTTTGCGAAAGCTGAATTTAAAAGTGTGCCCAATAGCCTCTTTGCGAAAGCTGATTTAAGAAGTGTGCCCAATAGCCTCTGTGAAAAGTTGAAAATAGAAGTGTGTCCAATAGACTCTGTGAAAATGCTGATTTTCGAAGTGTACCCAATAGCCGCTGTGAAAAGTTGAATTTAGAAGTGTCCCCAATAGACTCTGAGAAAAGTTGAATTTAGAAGTGTGCCCAATAGCCTCATTGTTAAAGTTGAATTTAGAAGTGTGCCCAATAGCCTCTCTGTGAAAAGTTGAATTTAGAAGTGTACCCAATAGCCTCTCTGTGCCCAGTAGTCTCTCTGTGAAAGTAGAATTCAGAAGTGCGCCAAATAGCCTCTTTGAAAAGTTGAACCTAAAAGTGTCCCCACTAGCCTCTCTGTGAAAAGTTGAATTTAGAAGTGTCCCCAATAACCTCTCTGTGAAAGTTGAACGTAGAAGTGTCCTCAATAGCATTTCTGTGAAAAGTTGAATTTAGAAGTGTCCCCAATAGCCTCTCTGTGAAAGTAGAATTTAGAAGTGTGCCCAATAGCCTCTGTGAAAAGTTGAACCTAGAAGTGTCCCCAATAGCCTCTCTGTGAAATGTTGAATTTAGAAGTGTCCCCAATAGCCTCTCTGTGAAAGTAGAATTTAGAAGTGTGCCCAATAGCCTCTGTGAAAAGTTGAACCTAGAAGTGTCCCCAATAGCCTCTGTGTGAAAAGTTGAATTTAGAAGTGTCCCCAATAGCCTCTCTGTCCGCAATAGCCTCTCTGTGAAAGTCGAATTTAGAAGTGTGCCCAATTAGCCTCTTTGTTAAAGTTGAATTTAGAAGTGTGCCCATTAGCCTCTCTGTGGAAAGTTTAATTTAGTAGTGTCCCTAATAGCCTCTTTGCGAAAGCTGATTTTAAAAGTGTGCCCAATAGCCTCTTTGTGAAAGCTGATTTTGGAAGTGTGCCCAATAGCCTCTGTGAAAAGTTGAAACTAGAAGTGTGCCCAATAGACTCTGTGAAAAGTTGAATTTAGAAGTGTGCCCAATAGCCTCTTTGTGAAAGCTGATTTTAGACGTGTGCCCAATAGCCTCTGTGAAAAGTTGAAATTAGAAGTGTGCCCAATAGACTCTGTGAAAATTTGAATTTAGAAGTGTGCAGAATAGCCTCTTTGCGAAAGCTGATTTAAGAAGTGTGCCCAATAGCCTCTGTGAAAAGTTGAAAATAGAAGTGTGCCCAATAGACTCTGTGAAAATGCTGATTTTCGAAGTGTACCCAATAGCCTCTGTGAAAAGTTGAATTTAGAAGTGTGCCCAATAGCCTCTCTGTGAAAAGTTGAACCTAAAAGTGTCCCCAATAGCCTCTCTGTGAAAAGTTGAATTTAGAAGTGTCCCCAATAACCTCTCTGTGAAAGTTGAACGTAGAAGTGTCCCCAATAGCTTCTCTGTCCCCAATAGCCTCTCTGTGAAAGTAGAATTTAGAAGTGTGCCCAATTAGCCTCTTTGTTAAAGTTGAATTTAGAAGTGTGCCCAATAGCGTCTCTGTGGAAAGTTGAATTTAGTAGTGTCCCCAATAGCCTCTTTGCGAAAGCTGATTTTAAAAGTGTGCCCAATAGCCTCTTTGCGAAAACTGATTTTGGAAGTGTGCCCAATAGCCTCTGTGAAAAGTTGAAACTAGAAGTGTGCCCAATAGACTCTGTGAAAATTTGAATTTAGAAGTGTGCCCAATAGCCTCTTTGTGAAAGCTGATTTTAGAAGTGTGCCCAATAGCCTCTGTGAAAAGTTGAAATTAGAAGTGTGCCAAATAGACTCTGTGAAAAGTTAAATTTAGAAGTTTACCCAATAGCCTCTTTGTTAAAGTTGAATTTAGAAGTGTGCCCAATAGCCTCTTTGCTGAAGCTGATTTTAGAAGTGTACCCAATAGCCTCTGTGAAAAGTTGAATTTAGAAGTGTGCCCAATAGCCTCTTTCTTAAAGTTGAATTTAGAAGTGTGCCCTATAGCCTCTTGCTGGAAGCTGATTTTAGAAGTGTGCCCAATAGCCTCTGTGAAAAGTTGAATTTAGAAATGTCCCCAATAAACTCTGTGAAAAGTTGAATTTAGAAGTGTGCCCAATAGCCTCATTGTTAAAGTTGAATTTACAAGTGCGCCAAATAGCCTCTGTGAAAAGTTGAACCTAAAAGTGTCCCCACTAGCCTCTCTGTGAAAAGTTGAATTTAGAAGTGTCCCCAATAACCTCTCTCTGAAAGTTGAACGTAGAAGTGTCCCCAATAGCATTTCTGTGAAAAGTTGAATTTAGAAGTGTCCCCAATAGCCTCTTTGCGAAAGCTGATTTTAAAAGTGTGCCCAATAGCCTCTTTGCGAAAGCTGATTTAAGAAGTGTGCCCAATAGCCTCTGTGAAAAGTTGAAAATAGATGTGTGTCCAATAGACTCTGTGAAAATGCTGATTTTCGAAGTGTACCCAATAGCCTCTGTGAAAAGTTGAATTTAGAAGTGTCGCCAATAGACTCTGAGAAAAGTTGAATTTAGAAGTGTGCCCAATAGCCTCATTGTTAAAGTTGAATTT
Organism: Ambystoma mexicanum; assembly: GCF_040938575.1. Taxonomy (NCBI): domain Eukaryota; kingdom Metazoa; phylum Chordata; class Amphibia; order Caudata; family Ambystomatidae; genus Ambystoma; species Ambystoma mexicanum. The sequence continues at coordinate 71,300,732 of NC_090925.1, forward strand.
AGAAGTGTGCCCAATAGCCTCTCTGTGAAAAGTTGAATTTAGAAGTGTACCCAATAGCCTCTCTGTGCCCAGTAGTCTCTCTGTGAAAGTAGAATTCAGAAGTGCGCCAAATAGCCTCTGTGAAAAGTTGAACCTAAAAGTGTCCCCACTAGCCTCTCTGTGAAAAGTTGAATTTAGAAGTGTCCCCAATAACCTCTCTCTGAAAGTTGAACGTAGAAGTGTCCCCAATAGCATTTCTGTGAAAAGTTGAATTTAGAAGTGTCCCCAATAGCCTCTTTGCGAAAGCTGATTTTAAAAGTGTGCCCAATAGCCTCTTTGCGAAAGCTGATTTAAGAAGTGTGCCCAATAGCCTCTATGAAAAGTTGAAAATAGAAGTGTGTCCAATAGACTCTGTGAAAATGCTGATTTTCGAAGTGTACCCAATAGCCTCTGTGAAAAGTTGAATTTAGAAGTTTGCCCAATAGCCTCATTGTTAAAGTTGAATTTAGAAGTGTGCCCAATAGCCTCTCTGTGAAAAGTTGAATTTAGAAGTGTACCCAATAGCCTCTCTGTGCCCAGTAGTCTCTCTGTGAAAGTAGAATTCAGAAGTGCGCCAAATAGCCTCTGTGAAAAGTTGAACCTAAAAGTGTCCCCACTAGCCTCTCTGTGAAAAGTTGAATTTAGAAGTATCCCCAATAACCTCTCTCTGAAAGTTGAACGTAGAAGTGTCCCCAATAGCATTTCTGTGAAAAGTTGAATTTAGAAGTGTCCCCAATAGCTTCTCTGTCCCCAATAGCCTCTCTGTGGAAAGTGGAATTTAGTAGTGTCCCCAATAGCCTCTTTGCGAAAGCTGATTTTAAAAGTGTGCCCAATAGCCTCTTTGCGAAAGCTGATTTAAGAAGTGTGCCCAATAGCCTCTGTGAAAAGTTGAAAATAGAAGTGTGTCCAATAGACTCTGTGAAAATGCTGATTTTTGAAGTGTACCCAATAGCCTCTGTGAAAAGTTGAATTTAGAAGTGTCCCCAATAGACTCTGAGAAAAGTTGAATTTAGAAGTGTGCCCAATAGCCTCATTGTTAAAGTTGAATTTAGAAGTGTGCCCAATAGCCTCTCTGTGAAAAGTTGAATTTAGAAGTGTACCCAATAGCCTCTCTGTGCCCAGTAGTCTCTCTGTGAAAGTAGAATTCAGAAGTGTGCCAAATAGCCTCTGTGAAAAGTTGAACCTAAAACTGTCCCCACTAGCCTCTCTGTGAAAAGTTGAATTTATAAGTGTCCCCAATAACCTCTCTGTGAAAGTTGAACGTAGAAGTGTCCCCAATAGCATTTCTGTGAAAAGTTGAATTTAGAAGTGTCCCCAATAGCTTCTCTGTCCCCAATAGCCTCTCTGTGAAAGTAGAATTTAGAAGTGTGCCCAATAGCCTCTGTGAAAAGTTGAACCTAGAAGTGTCCCCAATAGCCTCTCTGTGAAATGTTGAATTTAGAAGTGTCCCCAATAGCCTCTCTGTGAAAGTAGAATTTAGAAGTGTGCCCAATAGCCTCTGTGAAAAGTTGAACCTAGAAGTGTCCCCAATAGCCTCTGTGTGAAAAGTTGAATTTAGAAGTGTCCCCAATAGCCTCTCTGTCCGCAATAGCCTCTCTGTGAAAGTCGAATTTAGAAGTGTGCCCAATTAGCCTCTTTGTTAAAGTTGAATTTAGAAGTGTGCCCAATAGCCTCTCTGTGGAAAGTTTAATTTAGTAGTGTCCCTAATAGCCTCTTTGCGAAAGCTGATTTTAAAAGTGTGCCCAATAGCCTCTTTGCGAAAGCTGATTTTGGAAGTGTGCCCAATAGCCTCTGTGAAAAGTTGAAACTAGAAGTGTGCCCAATAGACTCTGTGAAAAGTTGAATTTAGAAGTGTGCCCAATAGCCTCTTTGTGAAAGCTGATTTTAGACGTGTGCCCAATAGCCTCTGTGAAAAGTTGAAATTAGAAGTGTGCCCAATAGATTCTGTGAAAATTTGAATTTAGAAGTGTGCAGAATAGCCTCTTTGCGAAAGCTGATTTAAGAAGTGTGCCCAATAGCCTCTGTGAAAAGTTGAAAATAGAAGTGTGCCCAATAGACTCTGTGAAAATGCTGATTTTCGAAGTGTACCCAATAGCCTCTATGAAAAGTTGAATTTAGAAGTGTGCCCAATAGCCTCTCTGTGAAAAGTTGAACCTAAAAGTGTCCCCAATAGCCTCTCTGTGAAAAGTTGAATTTAGAAGTGTCCCCAATAACCTCTCTGTGAAAGTTGAACGTAGAAGTGTCCCCAATAGCATCTCTGTGAAAGGTTAAATTTAGAAGTGTCCCCAATAGCTTCTCTGTCCCCAATAGCCTCTCTGTGAAAGTAGAATTTAGAAGTGTGCCCAATTAGCCTCTTTGTTAAAGTTGAATTTAGAAGTGTGCCCAATAGCCTCTCTGTGGAAAGTTGAATTTAGTAGTGTCCCCAATAGCCTCTTTGCGAAAGCTGATTTTAAAAGTGTGCCCAATAGCCTCTTTGCGAAAACTGATTTTGGAAGTGTGCCCAATAGCCTCTGTGAAAAGTTGAATTTAGAAGTGTGCCCAATAGCCTCTTTGTGAAAGCTGATTTTAGAAGTGTGCCCAATAGCCTCTGTGAAAAGTTGAAATTAGAAGTGTGCCAAATAGACTCTGTGAAAAGTTGAATTTAGAAGTGTCCCCAATAGCATTTCTGTGAAAAGTTGAATTTAGAAGTGTCCCCAATAGCTTCTCTGTCCCCAATAGCCTCTCTGTGGAAAGTGGAATTTAGTAGTGTCCCCAATAGCCTCTTTGCGAAAGCTGATTTTAAAAGTGTGCCCAATAGCCTCTTTGCGAAAGCTGATTTAAGAAGTGTGCCCAATAGCCTCTGTGAAAAGTTGAAAATAGAAGTGTGTCCAATAGACTCTGTGAAAATGCTGATTTTCGAAGTGTACCCAATAGCCGCTGTGAAAAGTTGAATTTAGAAGTGTCCCCAATAGACTCTGAGAAAAGTTGAATTTAGAAGTGTGCCCAATAGCCTCATTGTTAAAGTTGAATTTAGAAGTGTGCCCAATAGCCTCTCTGTGAAAAGTTGAATTTAGAAGTGTCCCCAATAGCATTTCTGTGAAAAGTTGAATTTAGAAGTGTCCCCAATAGCTTCTCTGTCCCCAATAGCCTCTCTGTGAAAGTAGAATTTAGAAGTGTGCCCAATAGCCTCTGTGAAAAGTTGAACCTAGAAGTGTCCCCAATAGCCTCTCTGTGAAATGTTGAATTTAGAAGTGTCCCCAATAGCCTCTCTGTGAAAGTAGAATTTAGAAGTGTGCCCAATAGCCTCTGTGAAAAGTTGAACCTAGAAGTGTCCCCAATAGCCTCTGTGTGAAAAGTTGAATTTAGAAGTGTCCCCAATAGCCTCTCTGTCCGCAATAGCCTCTCTGTGAAAGTCGAATTTAGAAGTGTGCCCAATTAGCCTCTTTGTTAAAGTTGAATTTAGAAGTGTGCCCAATAGCCTCTCTGTGGAAAGTTTAATTTAGTAGTGTCCCTAATAGCCTCTTTGCGAAAGCTGATTTTAAAAGTGTGCCCAATAGCCTCTTTGCGAAAGCTGATTTTGGAAGTGTGCCCAATAGCCTCTGTGAAAAGTTGAAACTAGAAGTGTGCCCAATAGACTCTGTGAAAAGTTGAATTTAGAAGTGTGCCCAATAGCCTCTTTGTGAAAGCTGATTTTAGACGTGTGCCCAATAGCCTCTGTGAAAAGTTGAAATTAGAAGTGTGCCCAATAGATTCTGTGAAAATTTGAATTTAGAAGTGTGCAGAATAGCCTCTTTGCGAAAGCTGATTTAAGAAGTGTGCCCAATAGCCTCTGTGAAAAGTTGAAAATAGAAGTGTGCCCAATAGACTCTGTGAAAATGCTGATTTTCGAAGTGTACCCAATAGCCTCTATGAAAAGTTGAATTTAGAAGTGTGCCCAATAGCCTCTCTGTGAAAAGTTGAACCTAAAAGTGTCCCCAATAGCCTCTCTGTGAAAAGTTGAATTTAGAAGTGTCCCCAATAACCTCTCTGTGAAAGTTGAACGTAGAAGTGTCCCCAATAGCATCTCTGTGAAAGGTTAAATTTAGAAGTGTCCCCAATAGCTTCTCTGTCCCCAATAGCCTCTCTGTGAAAGTAGAATTTAGAAGTGTGCCCAATTAGCCTCTTTGTTAAAGTTGAATTTAGAAGTGTGCCCAATAGCCTCTCTGTGGAAAGTTGAATTTAGTAGTGTCCCCAATAGCCTCTTTGCGAAAGCTGATTTTAAAAGTGTGCCCAATAGCCTCTTTGCGAAAACTGATTTTGGAAGTGTGCCCAATAGCCTCTGTGAAAAGTTGAATTTAGAAGTGTGCCCAATAGCCTCTTTGTGAAAGCTGATTTTAGAAGTGTGCCCAATAGCCTCTGTGAAAAGTTGAAATTAGAAGTGTGCCAAATAGACTCTGTGAAAAGTTGAATTTAGAAGTGTCCCCAATAGCATTTCTGTGAAAAGTTGAATTTAGAAGTGTCCCCAATAGCTTCTCTGTCCCCAATAGCCTCTCTGTGGAAAGTGGAATTTAGTAGTGTCCCCAATAGCCTCTTTGCGAAAGCTGATTTTAAAAGTGTGCCCAATAGCCTCTTTGCGAAAGCTGATTTAAGAAGTGTGCCCAATAGCCTCTGTGAAAAGTTGAAAATAGAAGTGTGTCCAATAGACTCTGTGAAAATGCTGATTTTCGAAGTGTACCCAATAGCCGCTGTGAAAAGTTGAATTTAGAAGTGTCCCCAATAGACTCTGAGAAAAGTTGAATTTAGAAGTGTGCCCAATAGCCTCATTGTTAAAGTTGAATTTAGAAGTGTGCCCAATAGCCTCTCTGTGAAAAGTTGAATTTAGAAGTGTCCCCAATAACCTCTCTGTGAAAGTTGAATGTAGAAGTGTCCCCAATAGCATTTCTGTGAAAAGTTGAATTTAGAAGTGTCCCCAATAGCTTCTCTGTCCCCAATAGCCTCTCTGTGAAAGTAGAATTTAGAAGTGTGCCCAATAGCCTCTGTGAAAAGTTGAACCTAGAAGTGTCCCCAATAGCCTCTCTGTGAAATGTTGAATTTAGAAGTGTCCCCAATAGCCTCTCTGTGAAAGTAGAATTTAGAAGTGTGCCCAATAGCCTCTGTGAAAAGTTGAACCTAGAAGTGTCCCCAATAGCCTGTGTGTGAAAAGTTGAATTTAGGAGTGTCCCCAATAGCTTCTCTGTCCCCAATAGCCTCTCTGTGAAAGTAGAATTTAGAAGTGTGCCCAATAGCCTCTGTGAAAAGTTGAACCTAGAAGTGTCCCCAATAGCCTCTCTGTGAAATGATGAATTTAGAAGTGTCCCCAATAGCCTCTCTGTGAAAGTAGAATTTAGAAGTGTGCCCAATTAGCCTCTTTGTTAAAGTTGAATTTAGAAGTGTGCCCAATAGCCTCTCTGTGGAAAGTTTAATTTAGTAGTGTCCCCAATAGCCTCTTTGCGAAAGCTGATTTTAAAAGTGTGCCCAATAGCCTCTTTGCGAAAACTGATTTTGGAAGTGTGCCCAATAGCCTCTGTGAAAAGTTGAAACTAGAAGTGTGCCCAATAGACTCTGTGAAAATTTGAATTTAGAAGTGTGCCCAATAGCCTCTTTGTGAAAGCTGATTTTAGAAGTGTGCCCAATAGCCTCTGTGAAAAGTTGAAATTAGAAGTGTGCCAAATAGACTCTGTGAAAAGTTGAATTTAGAAGTGTACCCAATAGCCTCTTTGTTAAAGTTGAATTTAGAAGTGTGCCCAATAGCCTCTTTGCTGAAGCTGATTTTAGAAGTGTACCCAATAGCCTCAGTGAAAAGTTGAATTTAGAAGTGTGCCCAATAGCCTCTTTCTTAAAGTTGAATTTAGAAGTGTGCCCTATAGCCTCTTGCTGGAAGCTGATTTTAGAAGTGTGCCTAATAGCCTCTGTGAAAAGTTGAATTTAGAAATGTCCCCAATAAACTCTGTGAAAAGTTGAATTTAGAAGTGTGCCCAATAGCCTCATTGTTAAAGTTGAATTTACAAGTGCGCCAAATAGCCTCTGTGAAAAGTTGAACCTAAAAGTGTCCCCACTAGCCTCTCTGTGAAAAGTTGAATTTAGAAGTGTCCCCAATAGCTTCTCTGTCCCCAATAGCCTCTCTGTGAAAGTAGAATTTAGAAGTGTGCCCAATAGCCTCTGTGAAAAGTTGAACCTAGAAGTGTCCCCAATAGCCTCTCTGTGAAATGTTGAATTTAGAAGTGTCCCCAATAGCCTCTCTGTGAAAGTAGAATTTAGAAGTGTGCCCAATAGCCTCTGTGAAAAGTTGAACCTAGAAGTGTCCCCAATAGCCTCTGTGTGAAAAGTTGAATTTAGAAGTGTCCCCAATAGCCTCTCTGTCCGCAATAGCCTCTCTGTGAAAGTCGAATTTAGAAGTGTGCCCAATTAGCCTCTTTGTTAAAGTTGAATTTAGAAGTGTGCCCAATAGCCTCTCTGTGGAAAGTTTAATTTAGTAGTGTCCCTAATAGCCTCTTTGCGAAAGCTGATTTTAAAAGTGTGCCCAATAGCCTCTTTGCGAAAGCTGATTTTGGAAGTGTGCCCAATAGCCTCTGTGAAAAGTTGAAACTAGAAGTGTGCCCAATAGACTCTGTGAAAAGTTGAATTTAGAAGTGTGCCCAATAGCCTCTTTGTGAAAGCTGATTTTAGACGTGTGCCCAATAGCCTCTGTGAAAAGTTGAAATTAGAAGTGTGCCCAATAGATTCTGTGAAAATTTGAATTTAGAAGTGTGCAGAATAGCCTCTTTGCGAAAGCTGATTTAAGAAGTGTGCCCAATAGCCTCTGTGAAAAGTTGAAAATAGAAGTGTGCCCAATAGACTCTGTGAAAATGCTGATTTTCTAAGTGTACCCAATAGCCTCTATGAAAAGTTGAATTTAGAAGTGTGCCCAATAGCCTCTCTGTGAAAAGTTGAACCTAAAAGTGTCCCCAATAGCCTCTCTGTGAAAAGTTGAATTTAGAAGTGTCCCCAATAACCTCTCTGTGAAAGTTGAACGTAGAAGTGTCCCCAATAGCATCTCTGTGAAAGGTTAAATTTAGAAGTGTCCCCAATAGCTTCTCTGTCCCCAATAGCCTCTCTGTGAAAGTAGAATTTAGAAGTGTGCCCAATTAGCCTCTTTGTTAAAGTTGAATTTAGAAGTGTGCCCAATAGCCTCTCTGTGGAAAGTTGAATTTAGTAGTGTCCCCAATAGCCTCTTTGCGAAAGCTGATTTTAAAAGTGTGCCCAATAGCCTCTTTGCGAAAACTGATTTTGGAAGTGTGCCCAATAGCCTCTGTGAAAAGTTGAATTTAGAAGTGTGCCCAATAGCCTCTTTGTGAAAGCTGATTTTAGAAGTGTGCCCAATAGCCTCTGTGAAAAGTTGAAATTAGAAGTGTGCCAAATAGACTCTGTGAAAAGTTGAATTTAGAAGTGTCCCCAATAGCATTTCTGTGAAAAGTTGAATTTAGAAGTGTCCCCAATAGCTTCTCTGTCCCCAATAGCCTCTCTGTGGAAAGTGGAATTTAGTAGTGTCCCCAATAGCCTCTTTGCGAAAGCTGATTTTAAAAGTGTGCCCAATAGCCTCTTTGCGAAAGCTGATTTAAGAAGTGTGCCCAATAGCCTCTGTGAAAAGTTGAAAATAGAAGTGTGTCCAATAGACTCTGTGAAAATGCTGATTTTCGAAGTGTACCCAATAGCCGCTGTGAAAAGTTGAATTTAGAAGTGTCCCCAATAGACTCTGAGAAAAGTTGAATTTAGAAGTGTGCCCAATAGCCTCATTGTTAAAGTTGAATTTAGAAGTGTGCCCAATAGCCTCTCTGTGAAAAGTTGAATTTAGAAGTGTCCCCAATAACCTCTCTGTGAAAGTTGAATGTAGAAGTGTCCCCAATAGCATTTCTGTGAAAAGTTGAATTTAGAAGTGTCCCCAATAGCTTCTCTGTCCCCAATAGCCTCTCTGTGAAAGTAGAATTTAGAAGTGTGCCCAATAGCCTCTGTGAAAAGTTGAACCTAGAAGTGTCCCCAATAGCCTCTCTGTGAAATGTTGAATTTAGAAGTGTCCCCAATAGCCTCTCTGTGAAAGTAGAATTTAGAAGTGTGCCCAATAGCCTCTGTGAAAAGTTGAACCTAGAAGTGTCCCCAATAGCCTGTGTGTGAAAAGTTGAATTTAGGAGTGTCCCCAATAGCTTCTCTGTCCCCAATAGCCTCTCTGTGAAAGTAGAATTTAGAAGTGTGCCCAATAGCCTCTGTGAAAAGTTGAACCTAGAAGTGTCCCCAATAGCCTCTCTGTGAAATGATGAATTTAGAAGTGTCCCCAATAGCCTCTCTGTGAAAGTAGAATTTAGAAGTGTGCCCAATTAGCCTCTTTGTTAAAGTTGAATTTAGAAGTGTGCCCAATAGCCTCTCTGTGGAAAGTTGAATTTAGTAGTGTCCCCAATAGCCTCTTTGCGAAAGCTGATTTTAAAAGTGTGCCCAATAGCCTCTTTGCGAAAACTGATTTTGGAAGTGTGCCCAATAGCCTCTGTGAAAAGTTGAAACTAGAAGTGTGCCCAATAGACTCTGTGAAAATTTGAATTTAGAAGTGTGCCCAATAGCCTCTTTGTGAAAGCTGATTTTAGAAGTGTGCCCAATAGCCTCTGTGAAAAGTTGAAATTAGAAGTGTGCCAAATAGACTCTGTGAAAAGTTGAATTTAGAAGTGTACCCAATAGCCTCTTTGTTAAAGTTGAATTTAGAAGTGTGCCCAATAGCCTCTTTGCTGAAGCTGATTTTAGAAGTGTACCCAATAGCCTCAGTGAAAAGTTGAATTTAGAAGTGTGCCCAATAGCCTCTTTCTTAAAGTTGAATTTAGAAGTGTGCCCTATAGCCTCTTGCTGGAAGCTGATTTTAGAAGTGTGCCTAATAGCCTCTGTGAAAAGTTGAATTTAGAAATGTCCCCAATAAACTCTGTGAAAAGTTGAATTTAGAAGTGTGCCCAATAGCCTCATTGTTAAAGTTGAATTTACAAGTGCGCCAAATAGCCTCTGTGAAAAGTTGAACCTAAAAGTGTCCCCACTAGCCTCTCTGTGAAAAGTTGAATTTAGAAGTGTCCCCAATAACCTCTCTCTGAAAGTTGAACGTAGAAGTGTCCCCAATAGCATTTCTGTGAAAAGTTGAATTTAGAAGTGTCCCCAATAGCCTCTTTGCGAAAGCTGATTTTAAAAGTGTGCCCAATAGCCTCTTTGCGAAAGCTGATTTAAGAAGTGTACCCAATAGCCTCTGTGAAAAGTTGAAAATAGAAGTGTGTCCAATAGACTCTGTGAAAATGCTGATTTTCGAAGTGTACCCAATAGCCTCTGTGAAAAGTTGAATTTAGAAGTGTCGCCAATAGACTCTGAGAAAAGTTGAAATTAGAAGTGTGCCCAATAGATTCTGTGAAAATTTGAATTTAGAAGTGTGCAGAATAGCCTCTTTGCGAAAGCTGATTTAAGAAGTGTGCCCAATAGCCTCTGTGAAAAGTTGAAAATAGAAGTGTGCCCAATAGACTCTGTGAAAATGCTGATTTTCGAAGTGTACCCAATAGCCTCTATGAAAAGTTGAATTTAGAAGTGTGCCCAATAGCCTCTCTGTGAAAAGTTGAACCTAAAAGTGTCCCCAATAGCCTCTCTGTGAAAAGTTGAATTTAGAAGTGTCCCCAATAACCTCTCTGTGAAAGTTGAACGTAGAAGTGTCCCCAATAGCATCTCTGTGAAAGGTTAAATTTAGAAGTGTCCCCAATAGCTTCTCTGTCCCCAATAGCCTCTCTGTGAAAGTAGAATTTAGAAGTGTGCCCAATTAGCCTCTTTGTTAAAGTTGAATTAGAAGTGTGCCCAATAGCCTCTCTGTGGAAAGTTGAATTTAGTAGTGTCCCCAATAGCCTCTTTGCGAAAGCTGATTTTAAAAGTGTGCCCAATAGCCTCTTTGCGAAAACTGATTTTGGAAGTGTGCCCAATAGCCTCTGTGAAAAGTTGAATTTAGAAGTGTGCCCAATAGCCTCTTTGTGAAAGCTGATTTTAGAAGTGTGCCCAATAGCCTCTGTGAAAAGTTGAAATTAGAAGTGTGCCAAATAGACTCTGTGAAAAGTTGAATTTAGAAGTGTCCCCAATTGCATTTCTGTGAAAAGTTGAATTTAGAAGTGTCCCCAATAGCTTCTGTGTCCCCAATAGCCTCTCTGTGGAAAGTGGAATTTAGTAGTGTCCCCAATAGCCTCTTTGCGAAAGCTGTTTTTAAAAGTGTGCCCAATAGCCTCTTTGCGAAAGCTGATTTAAGAAGTGTGCCCAATAGCCTCTGTGAAAAGTTGAAAATAGAAGTGTGTCCAATAGACTCTGTGAAAATGCTGATTTTCGAAGTGTACCCAATAGCCGCTGTGAAAAGTTGAATTTAGAAGTGTCCCCAATAGACTCTGAGAAAAGTTGAATTTAGAAGTGTGCCCAATAGCCTCATTGTTAAAGTTGAATTTAGAAGTGTGCCCAATAGCCTCTCTGTGAAAAGTTGAATTTAGAAGTGTCCCCAATAACCTCTCTGTGAAAGTTGAATGTAGAAGTGTCCCCAATAGCATTTCTGTGAAAAGTTGAATTTAGAAGTGTCCCCAATAGCTTCTCTGTCCCCAATAGCCTCTCTGTGAAAGTAGAATTTAGAAGTGTGCCCAATAGCCTCTGTGAAAAGTTGAACCTAGAAGTGTCCCCAATAGCCTCTCTGTGAAATGTTGAATTTAGAAGTGTCCCCAATAGCCTCTCTGTGAAAGTAGAATTTAGAAGTGTGCCCAATAGCCTCTGTGAAAAGTTGAACCTAGAAGTGTCCCCAATAGCCTGTGTGTGAAAAGTTGAATTTAGAAGTGTCCCCAATAGCTTCTCTGTCCCCAATAGCCTCTCTGTGAAAGTAGAATTTAGAAGTGTGCCCAATAGCCTCTGTGAAAAGTTGAACCTAGAAGTGTCCCCAATAGCCTCTCTGTGAAATGATGAATTTAGAAGTGTCCCCAATAGCCTCTCTGTGAAAGTAGAATTCAGAAGTGTGCCCAATTAGCCTCTTTGTTAAAGTTGAATTTAGAAGTGTGCCCAATAGCCTCTCTGTGGAAAGTTGAATTTAGTAGTGTCCCCAATAGCCTCTTTGCGAAAGCTGATTTTAAAAGTGTGCCCAATAGCCTCTTTGCGAAAACTGATTTTGGAAGTGTGCCCAATAGCCTCTGTGAAAAGTTGAAACTAGAAGTGTGCCCAATAGACTCTGTGAAAATTTGAATTTAGAAGTGTGCCCAATAGCCTCTTTGTGAAAGCTGATTTTAGAAGTGTGCCCAATAGCCTCTGTGAAAAGTTGAAATTAGAAGTGTGCCAAATAGACTCTGTGAAAAGTTGAATTTAGAAGTGTACCCAATAGCCTCTTTGTTAAAGTTGAATTTAGAAGTGTGCCCAATAGCCTCTTTGCTGAAGCTGATTTTAGAAGTGTACCCAATAGCCTCTGTGAAAAGTTGAATTTAGAAGTGTGCCCAATAGCCTCTTTCTTAAAGTTGAATTTAGAAGTGTGCCCTATAGCCTCTTGCTGGAAGCTGATTTTAGAAGTGTGCCCAATAGCCTCTGTGAAAAGTTGAATTTAGAAATGTCCCCAATAAACTCTGTGAAAAGTTGAATTTAGAAGTGTGCCCAATAGCCTCATTGTTAAAGTTGAATTTACAAGTGCGCCAAATAGCCTCTGTGAAAAGTTGAACCTAAAAGTGTCCCCACTAGCCTCTCTGTGAAAAGTTGAATTTAGAAGTGTCCCCAATAACCTCTCTCTGAAAGTTGAACGTAGAAGTGTCCCCAATAGCATTTCTGTGAAAAGTTGAATTTAGAAGTGTCCCCAATAGCCTCTTTGCGAAAGCTGATTTTAAAAGTGTGCCCAATAGCCTCTTTGCGAAAGCTGATTTAAGAAGTGTGCCCAATAGCCTCTGTGAAAAGTTGAAAATAGAAGTGTGTCCAATAGACTCTGTGAAAATGCTGATTTTCGAAGTGTACCCAATAGCCTCTGTGAAAAGTTGAATTTAGAAGTGTCGCCAATAGACTCTGAGAAAAGTTGAATTTAGAAGTGTGCCCAATAGCCTCATTGTTAAAGTTGAATTTAGAAGTGTGCCCAATAGCCTCTCTGTGAAAAGTTGAATTTAGAAGTGTACCCAATAGCCTCTCTGTGCCCAGTAGTCTCTCTGTGAAAGTAGAATTCAGAAGTGCGCCAAATAGCCTCTGTGAAAAGTTGAACCTAAAAGTGTCCCCACTAGCCTCTCTGTGAAAAGTTGAATTTAGAAGTATCACCAATAACCTCTCTCTGAAAGTTGAACGTAGAAGTGTCCCCAATAGCATTTCTGTGAAAAGTTGAATTTAGAAGTGTCCCCAATAGCTTCTCTGTCCCCAATAGCCTCTCTGTGGAAAGTGGAATTTAGTAGTGTCCCCAATAGCCTCTTTGCGAAAGCTGATTTTAAAAGTGTGCCCAATAGCCTCTTTGCGAAAGCTGATTTAAGAAGTGTGCCCAATAGCCTCTGTGAAAAGTTGAAAATAGAAGTGTGTCCAATAGACTCTGTGAAAATGCTGATTTTTGAAGTGTACCCAATAGCCTCTGTGAAAAGTTGAATTTAGAAGTGTCCCCAATAGACTCTGAGAAAAGTTGAATTTAGAAGTGTGCCCAATAGCCTCATTGTTAAAGTTGAATTTAGAAGTGTGCCCAATAGCCTCTCTGTGAAAAGTAGAATTTAGAAGTGTACCCAATAGCCTCTCTGTGCCCAGTAGTCTCTCTGTGAAAGTAGAATTCAGAAGTGTGCCAAATAGCCTCTGTGAAAAGTTGAACCTAAAAGTGTCCCCACTAGCCTCTCTGTGAAAAGTTGAATTTATAAGTGTCCCCAATAACCTCTCTGTGAAAGTTGAACGTAGAAGTGTCCCCAATAGCATTTCTGTGAAAAGTTGAATTTAGAAGTGTCCCCAATAGCTTCTCTGTCCCCAATAGCCTCTCTGTGAAAGTAGAATTTAGAAGTGTGCCCAATAGCCTCTGTGAAAAGTTGAACCTAGAAGTGTCCCCAATAGCCTCTCTGTGAAATGTTGAATTTAGAAGTGTCCCCAATAGCCTCTCTGTGAAAGTAGAATTTAGAAGTGTGCCCAATAGCCTCTGTGAAAAGTTGAACCTAGAAGTGTCCCCAATAGCCTCTGTGTGAAAAGTTGAATTTAGAAGTGTCCCCAATAGCCTCTCTGTCCGCAATAGCCTCTCTGTGAAAGTCGAATTTAGAAGTGTGCCCAATTAGCCTCTTTGTTAAAGTTGAATTTAGAAGTGTGCCCAATAGCCTCTCTGTGGAAAGTTTAATTTAGTAGTGTCCCTAATAGCCTCTTTGCGAAAGCTGATTTTAAAAGTGTGCCCAATAGCCTCTTTGCGAAAGCTGATTTTGGAAGTGTGCCCAATAGCCTCTGTGAAAAGTTGAAACTAGAAGTGTGCCCAATAGACTCTGTGAAAAGTTGAATTTAGAAGTGTGCCCAATAGCCTCTTTGTGAAAGCTGATTTTAGACGTGTGCCCAATAGCCTCTGTGAAAAGTTGAAATTAGAAGTGTGCCCAATAGATTCTGTGAAAATTTGAATTTAGAAGTGTGCAGAATAGCCTCTTTGCGAAAGCTGATTTAAGAAGTGTGCCCAATAGCCTCTGTGAAAAGTTGAAAATAGAAGTGTGCCCAATAGACTCTGTGAAAATGCTGATTTTCGAAGTGTACCCAATAGCCTCTGTGAAAAGTTGAATTTAGAAGTGTGCCCAATAGCCTCTCTGTGAAAAGTTGAACCTAAAAGTGTCCCCAATAGCCTCTCTGTGAAAAGTTGAATTTAGAAGTGTCCCCAATAACCTCTCTGTGAAAGTTGAACGTAGAAGTGTCCCCAATAGCATCTCTGTGAAAGGTTAAATTTAGAAGTGTCCCCAATAGCTTCTCTGTCCCCAATAGCCTCTCTGTGAAAGTAGAATTTAGAAGTGTGCCCAATTAGCCTCTTTGTTAAAGTTGAATTTAGAAGTGTGCCCAATAGCCTCTCTGTGGAAAGTTGAATTTAGTAGTGTCCCCAATAGCCTCTTTGCGAAAGCTGATTTTAAAAGTGTGCCCAATAGCCTCTTTGCGAAAACTGATTTTGGAAGTGTGCCCAATAGCCTCTGTGAAAAGTTGAATTTAGAAGTGTGCCCAATAGCCTCTTTGTGAAAGCTGATTTTAGAAGTGTGCCCAATAGCCTCTGTGAAAAGTTGAAATTAGAAGTGTGCCAAATAGACTCTGTGAAAAGTTGAATTTAGAAGTGTCCCCAATAGCATTTCTGTGAAAAGTTGAATTTAGAAGTGTCCCCAATAGCTTCTCTGTCCCCAATAGCCTCTCTGTGGAAAGTGGAATTTAGTAGTGTCCCCAATAGCCTCTTTGCAAAAGCTGATTTTAAAAGTGTGCCCAATAGCCTCTTTGCGAAAGCTGATTTAAGAAGTGTGCCCAATAGCCTCTGTGAAAAGTTGAAAATAGTAGTGTGTCCAATAGACTCTGTGAAAATGCTGATTTTCGAAGTGTACCCAATAGCCGCTGTGAAAAGTTGAATTTAGAAGTGTCCCCAATAGACTCTGAGAAAAGTTGAATTTAGAAGTGTGCCCAATAGCCTCATTGTTAAAGTTGAATTTAGAAGTGTACCCAATAGCCTCTCTGTGCCCAGTAGTCTCTCTGTGAAAGTAGAATTCAGAAGTGCGCCAAATAGCCTCTGTGAAAAGTTGAACCTAAAAGTGTCCCCACTAGCCTCTCTGTGAAAAGTTGAATTTAGAAGTGTCCCCAATAACCTCTCTGTGAAAGTTGAACGTAGAAGTGTCCCCAATAGCATTTCTGTGAAAAGTTGAATTTAGAAGTGTCCCCAATAGCTTCTCTGTCCCCAATAGCCTCTCTGTGAAAGTAGAATTTAGAAGTGTGCCCAATAGCCTCTGTGAAAAGTTGAACCTAGAAGTGTCCCCAATAGCCTCTCTGTGAAATGTTGAATTTAGAAGTGTCCCCAATAGCCTCTCTGTGAAAGTAGAATTTAGAAGTGTGCCCAATAGCCTCTGTGAAAAGTTGAACCTAGAAGTGTCCCCAATAGCCTCTGTGTGAAAAGTTGAATTTAGAAGTGTCCCCAATAGCCTCTCTGTCCGCAATAGCCTCTCTGTGAAAAGTTGAAAATAGAAGTGTGTCCAATAGACTCTGTGAAAATGCTGATTTTTGAAGTGTACCCAATAGCCTCTGTGAAAAGTTGAATTTAGAAGTGTCCCCAATAGACTCTGAGAAAAGTTGAATTTAGAAGTGTGCCCAATAGCCTCATTGTTAAAGTTGAATTTAGAAGTGTGCCCAATAGCCTCTCTGTGAAAAGTTGAATTTAGAAGTGTACCCATAGCCTCTCTATGCCCAGTAGTCTCTCTGTGAAAGTAGAATTCAGAAGTGCGCCAAATAGCCTCTGTGAAAAGTTGAACCTAGAAGTGTCCCCAATAGCCTCTCTGTGAAATGATGAATTTAGAAGTGTCCCAATAGCCTCTCTGTGAAAGTAGAATTTAGAAGTTTGCCCAATTAGCCTCTTTGTTAAAGTTGAATTTAGAAGTGTGCCCAATAGCCTCTCTGTGGAAAGTGGAATTTAGTAGTGTCCCCAATAGCCTCTTTGCGAAAACTGATTTTAAAAGTGTGCCCAATAGCCTCTTTGCGAAAGCTGATTTAAGATGTGTGCCCAATAGCCTCTGTGAAAAGTTGAAAATAGAAGTGTGTCCAATAGACTCTGTGAAAATGCTGATTTTCGAAGTGTACCCAAAAGCCTCTGTGAAAAGTTGAATTTAGAAGTGTCCTCAATAGACGCTGAGAAAAGTTGAATTTAGAAGTGTGCCCAATAGTCTCATTGTTAAAGTTGAATTTAGAAATGTGCCCAATAGCCTCTCTGTGAAAAGTTGAATTTAGAAGTGTACCCAATAGCCTCTCTGTGCCCAGTAGTCTCTCTCTGAAAGTAGAATTCAGAAGTGCGCCAAATAGCCTCTGTAAAAAGTTGAACCTAAAAGTGTCCCCACTAGCCTCTCTGTGAAAAGTTGAATTTAGAAGTGTCCCCAATAACCTCTCTGTGAAAGTTGAACGTAGAAGTGTCCCCAATAGCATTTCTGTGAAAAGTTGAATTTAGCAGTGTCCCCAATAGCTTCTCTGTCCCCAATAGCCTCTCTGTGGAAAGTTGAATTTAGAAGTGTGCCCAATAGCCTCTCTGTGAAAAGTTGAATTTAGAAGTGTACCCAATAGCCTCTCTGTGCCCAGTAGTCTCTCTGTGAAAGTAGAATTCAGAAGTGCGCCAAATAGCCTCTGTGAAAAGTTGAACCTAAAAGTGTCCCCAATAGCCTCTCTGTGAAAAGTTGAATTTAGAAGTATCCCCAATAACCTCTCTCTGAAAGTTGAACGTAGAAGTGTCCCCAATAGCATTTCTGTGAAAAGTTGAATTTAGAAGTGTCCCCAATAGCTTCTCTGTCCCCAATAGCCTCTCTGTGGAAAGTGGAATTTAGTAGTGTCCCCAATAGCCTCTTTGCGAAAGCTGATTTTAAAAGTGTGCCCAATAGCCTCTTTGCGAAAGCTGATTTAAGAAGTGTACCCAATAGCCTCTGTGAAAAGTTGAATTTAGAAGTGTCCCCAATAGACTCTGAGAAAAGTTGAATTTAGAAGTGTGCCCAATAGCCTCATTGTTAAAGTTGAATTTAGAAGTGTGCCCAATAGCCTCTCTGTGAAAAGTTGAATTTAGAAGTGTACCCAATAGCCTCTCTGTGCCCAGTAGTCTCTCTGTGAAAGTAGAATTCAGAAGTGCGCCAAATAGCCTCTGTGAAAAGTTGAACCTAAAAGTGTCCCCACTAGCCTCTCTGTGAAAAGTTGAATTTAGAAGTGTCCCCAATAACCTCTCTGTGAAAGTTGAACGTAGAAGTGTCCCCAATAGCATTTCTGTGAAAAGTTGAGTTTTGAATGAAGTGTCCCCAATAGCTTCTCTGTCCCCAATAGCCTCTCTGTGAAAGTAGAATTTAGAAGTGTGCCCAATAGCCTCTGTGAAAAGTTGAACCTAGAAGTGTCCCCAATAGCCTCTCTGTGAAATGATGAATTTAGAAGTGTCCCCAATAGCCTCTCTGTGAAAGTAGAATTTAGAAGTGTGCCCAATTAGCCTCTTTGTTAAAGTTGAATGTAGAAGTGTGCCCAATAGCCTCTCTGTGGAAAGATGAATTTAGTAGTGTCCCCAATAGCCTCTTTGCGAAAGCTGATTTTAAAAGTGTGCCCAATAGCCTCTTTGCGAAAACTTATTTTGGAAGTGTGCCCAATAGCCTCTGTGAAAAGTTGAAACTAGAAGTGTGCCCAATAGACTCTGTGAAAATTTGAATTTAGAAGTGTGCCCAATAGCCTCTTTGTGAAACCTGATTTTAGAAGTGTGCCCAATAGCCTCTGTGAAAAGTTGAAATTAGAAGTGTGCCAAATAGACTCTGTGAAAAGTTGAATTTAGAAGTGTACCCAATAGCCTCTTTGTTAAATTTGAATTTAGAAGTGTGCCCAATAGCCTCTTTGCTGAAGCTGATTTTAGAAGTGTACCCAATAGCCTCTGTGAAAAGTTGAATTTAGAAGTGTGCCCAATAGCCTCTTTCTTAAAGTTGAATTTAGAAGTGTGCCCTATAGCCTCTTGCCGGAAGCTGATTTTAGAAGTGTGCCCAATAGCCTCTGTGAAAAGTTGAATTTAGAAATGTCCCCAATAAACTCTGTGAAAAGTTGAATTTAGAAGTGCGCCAAATAGCCTCTGTGAAAAGTTGAACCTAAAAGTGTCCCCACTAGCCTCTCTGTGAAAAGTTGAATTTAGAAGTGTCCCCAATAACCTCTCTCTGAAAGTTGAACGTAGAAGTGTCCCCAATAGCATTTCTGTTGAAAGTTGAATTTAGAAGTGTCCCCAATAGCCTCTTTGCGAAAGCTGATTTAAGAAGTGTGCCCAATAGCCTCTGTGAAAAGTTGAAAATAGAAGTGTGTCCAATAGACTCTGTGAAAATGCTGATTTTTGAAGTGTACCCAATAGCCTCTGTGAAAAGTTGAATTTAGAAGTGTCCCCAATAGACTCTGAGAAAAGTTGAATTTAGAAGTGTGCCCAATAGCCTCATTGTTAAAGTTGAATTTAGAAGTGTGCCCAATAGCCTCTCTGTGAAAAGTTGAATTTAGAAGTGTACCCAATAGCCTCTCTGTGCCCAGTAGTCTCTCTGTGAAAGTAGAATTCAGAAGTGTGCCAAATAGCCTCTGTGAAAAGTTGAACCTAAAAGTGTCCCCACTAGCCTCTCTGTGAAAAGTTGAATTTATAAGTGTCCCCAATAACCTCTCTGTGAAAGTTGAACGTAGAAGTGTCCCCAATAGCATTTCTGTAAAAAGTTGAATTTAGAAGTGTCCCCAATAGCTTCTATGTCCCAATAGCCTCTCTGTGAAAGTAGAATTTAGAAGTGTGCCCAATAGCCTCTGTGAAAAGTTGAACCTAGAAGTGTCCCCAATAGCCTCTCTGTGAAATGTTGAATTTAGAAGTGTCCCCAATAGCCTCTCTGTCCGCAATAGCCTCTCTGTGAAAGTCGAATTTAGAAGTGTGCTCAATTAGCCTCTTTGTTAAAGTTGAATTTAGAAGTGTGCCCAATAGCCTCTCTGTGGAAAGTTTAATTTAGTAGTGTCCCTAATAGCCTCTTTGCGAAAGCTGATTTTAAAAGTGTGCCCAATAGCCTCTTTACGAAAGCTGATTTTGGAAGTGTGCCCAATAGCCTCTGTGAAAAGTTGAAACTAGAAGTGTGCCCAATAGACTCTGTGAAAAGTTGAATTTAGAAGTGTGCCCAATAGCCTCTTTGTGAAAGCTGATTTTAGACGTGTGCCCAATAGCCTCTGTGAAAAGTTGAAATTAGAAGTGTGCCCAATAGATTCTGTGAAAATTTGAATTTAGAAGTGTGCAGAATAGCCTCTTTGCGAAAGCTGATTTAAGAAGTGCGCCCAATAGCCTCTGTGAAAAGTTGAAAAAAGAAGTGTGCCCAATAGACTCTGTGAAAATGCTGATTTTCGAAGTGTACCCAATAGCCTCTGTGAAAAGTTGAATTTAGAAGTGTGCCCAATAGCCTCTCTGTGAAAAGTTGAACCTAAAAGTGTCCCCAATAGCCTCTCTGTGAAAAGTTGAATTTAGAAGTGTCCCCAATAACCTCTCTGTGAAAGTTGAACGTAGAAGTGTCCCCAATAGCATCTCTGTGAAATGTTAAATTTAGAAGTGTCCCCAATAGCTTCTCTGTCCCCAATAGCCTCTCTGTGAAAGTAGAATTTAGAAGTGTGCCCAATAGCCTCTGTGAAAAGTTGAACTTAGAAGTGTCCCCAATAGCCTCTCTGTGAAATGATGAATTTAGAAGTGTCCCCAATAGCCTCTCTGTGAAAGTAGAATTTAGAAGTGTGCCCAATTATCCTCTTTGTTAAAGTTGAATTTAGAAGTGTGCCCAATAGCCTCTCTGTGGAAAGTTGAATTTAGTAGTGTCCCCAATAGCCTCTTTGCGAAAGCTGATTTTAAAAGTGTGCCCAATAGCCTTTTTGCGAAAACTGATTTTGGAAGTGTGCCCAATAGCCTCTGTGAAAAGTTGAAACTAGAAGTGTGCCCAATAGACTCTGTGAAAAGTTGAATTTAGAAGTGTGCCCAGTAGCCTCTTTGTGAAAGCTGATTTTAGAAGTGTGCCCAATAGCCTCTGTGAAAAGTTGAAATTAGAAGTGTGCCAAATAGACTCTGTGAAAAGTTGAATTTAGAAGTGTCCCCAATAGCATTTCTGTGAAAAGTTGAATTTAGAAGTGTCCCCAATAGCTTCTCTGTCCCCAATAGCCTCTCTGTGGAAAGTGGAATTTAGTAGTGTCCCCAATAGCCTCTTTGCGAAAGCTGATTTTAAAAGTGTGCCCAATAGCCTCTTTGCGAAAGCTGATTTAAGAAGTGTGCCCAATAGCCTCTGTGAAAAGTTGAAAATAGAAGTGTGTCCAATAGACTCTGTGAAAATGCTGATTTTCGAAGTTTACCCAATAGCCGCTGTGAAAAGTTGAATTTAGAAGTGTCCCCAATAGACTCTGAGAAAAGTTGAATTTAGAAGTGTGCCCAATAGCCTCATTGTTAAAGTTGAATTTAGAAGTGTGCCCAATAGCCTCTCTGTGAAAAGTTGAATTTAGAAGTGTACCCAATAGCCTCTCTGTGCCCAGTAGTCTCTCTGTGAAAGTAGAATTCAGAAGTGCGCCAAATAGCCTCTGTGAAAAGTTGAACCTAAAAGTGTCCCCACTAGCCTCTCTGTGAAAAGTTGAATTTAGAAGTGTCCCCAATAACCTCTCTGTGAAAGTTGAACGTAGAAGTGTCCCCAATAGCATTTCTGTGAAAAGTTGAATTTAGAAGTGTCCCCAATAGCTTCTCTGTCCCCAATAGCCTCTCTGTGAAAGTAGAATTTAGAAGTGTGCCCAATAGCCTCTGTGAAAAGTTGAACCTAGAAGTGTCCCCAATAGCCTCTCTGTGAAATGTTGAATTTAGAAGTTTCCCCAATAGCCTCTCTGTGAAAGTAGAATTTAGAAGTGTGCCCAATAGCCTCTGTGAAAAGTTGAATCTAGAAGTGTCCCCAATAGCCTCTGTGTGAAAAGTTGAATTTAGAAGTGTCCCCAATAGCCTCTCTGTCCGCAATAGCCTCTCTGTGAAAAGTTGAAAATAGAAGTGTGTCCAATAGACTCTGTGAAAATGCTGATTTTCGAAGTGTACCCAATAGCATCTGTGAAAAGTTGAATTTAGAAGTGTCCCCAATAGACTCTGAGAAAAGTTGAATTTAGAAGTGTGCCCAATAGCCTCATTGTTAAAGTTGAATTTAGAAGTGTGCCCAATAGCCTCTCTGTGAAAAGTTGAATTTAGAAGTGTACCCATAGCCTCTCTGTGCCCAGTAGTCTCTCTGTGAAAGTAGAATTCAGAAGTGCGCCAAATAGCCTCTGTGAAAAGTTGAACCTAGAAGTGTCCCCAATAGCCTCTCTGTGAAATGATGAATTTAGAAGTGTCCCCAATAGCCTCTCTGTGAAAGTAGAATTTAGAAGTTTGCCCAATTAGTCTCTTTGTTAAAGTTGAATTTAGAAGTGTGCCCAATAGCCTCTCTGTGGAAAGTGGAATTTAGTAGTGTCCCCAATAGCCTCTTTGCGAAAACTGATTTTAAAAGTGTGCCCAATAGCCTCTTTGCGAAAGCTGATTTAAGAAGTGTGCCCAATAGCCTCTGTGAAAAGTTGAAAATAGAAGTGTGTCCAATAGACTCTGTGAAAATGCTGATTTTCGAAGTGTACCCAATAGCCTCTGTGAAAAGTTGAATTTAGAAGTGTCCTCAATAGACTCTGAGAAAAGTTGAATTTAGAAGTGTGCCCAATAGTCTCATTGTTAAAGTTGAATTTAGAAATGTGCCCAATAGCCTCTCTGTGAAAAGTTGAGTTTAGAAGTGTACCCAATAGCCTCTCTGTGCCCAGTAGTCTCTCTGTGAAAGTAGAATTCAGAAGTGCGCCAAATAGCCTCTGTGAAAAGTTGAACCTAAAAGTTTCCCCACTAGCCTCTCTGTGAAAAGTTGAATTTAGAAGTGTCCCCAATAACCTCTCTGTGAAAGTTGAACGTAGAAGTGTCCCCAATAGCATTTCTGTGAAAAGTTGAATTTAGAAGTGTCCCCAATAGCTTCTCTGTCCCCAATAGCCTCTCTGTGGAAAGTGGAATTTAGTAGTGTCCCCAATAGCCTCTTTGCGAAAGCTGATTTTAAAAGTGTGCCCAATAGCCTCTTTGCGAAAGCTGATTTAAGAAGTGTGCCCAATAGCCTCTGTGAAAAGTTGAAAATAGAAGTGTGTCCAATAGACTCTGTGAAAATGCTGATTTTCGAAGTGTACCCAATAGCCTCTGTGAAAAGTTGAATTTAGAAGTGTCCCCAATAGACTCTGAGAAAAGTTGAATTTAGAAGTGTGCCCAATAGCCTCATTGTTAAAGTTGAATTTAGAAGTGTGCCCAATAGCCTCTCTGTGAAAGTTGAATTTAGAAGTGTACCCAATAGCCTCTCTGTGGCCAGTAGTCTCTCTGTGAAAGTAGAATTCAGAAGTGCGCCAAATAGCCTCTGTGAAAAGTTGAACCTAAAAGTGTCCCCAATAGCCTCTCTGTGAAAAGTTGAATTTAGAAGTATCCCCAATAACCTCTCTCTGAAAGTTGAACGTAGAAGTACCCCAATAGCATTTCTGTGAAAAGTTGAATTTAGAAGTGTCCCCAATAGCTTCTCTGTCCCCAATAGCCTCTCTGTGAAAAGTGGAATTTAGTAGTGTCCCCAATAGCCTCTTTGCGAAAGCTGATTTTAAAAGTGTGCCCAATAGCCTCTTTGCGAAAGCTGATTTAAGAAGTGTGCCCAATAGCCTCTGTGAAAAGTTGAAAATAGAAGTGTGTCCAATAGACTCTGTGAAAATGCTGATTTTTGAAGTGTACCCAATAGCCTCTGTGAAAAGTTGAATTTAGAAGTGTCCCCAATAGACTCTGAGAAAAGTTGAATTTAGAAGTGTGCCCAATAGCCTCATTGTTAAAGTTGAATTTAGAAGTGTGCCAAAATAGCCTCTCTGTGAAAAGTTGAATTTAGAAGTGTACCCAATAGCCTCTCTGTGCCCAGTAGTCTCTCTGTGAAAGTAGAATTCAGAAGTGTGCCAAATAGCCTCTGTGAAAAGTTGAACCTAAAAGAGTCCCCACTAGCCTCTCTGTGAAAAGTTGAATTTAGAAGTGTCCCCAATAACCTCTCTGTGAAAGTTGAACGTAGAAGTGTCCCCAATAGCATTTCTGTGAAAAGTTGAATTTAGAAGTGTCCCCAATAGCTTCTCTGTCCCCAATAGCCTCTCTGTGAAAGTAGAATTTAGAAGTGTGCCCAATAGCCTCTGTGAAAAGTTGAACCTAGAAGTGTCCCCAATAGCCTCTCTGTGAAATGTTGAATTTAGAAGTGTCCCCAATAGCCTCTCTGTGAAAGTAGAATTTAGAAGTGTGCCCAATAGCCTCTGTGAAAAGTTGAACCTAGAAGTGTCCCCAATAGCCTCTGTGTGAAAAGTTGAATTTAGAAGTGTCCCCAATAGCCTCTCTGTCCGCAATAGCCTCTCTGTGAAAGTCGAATTTAGAAGTGTGCCCAATTAGCCTCTTTGTTAAAGTTGAATTTAGAAGTGTGCCCAATAGCCTCTCTGTGGAAAGTTTAATTTAGTAGTGTCCCTAATAGCCTCTTTGCGAAAGCTGATTTTAAAAGTGTGCCCAATAGCCTCTTTGCGAAAGCTGATTTTGGAAGTGTGCCCAATAGCCTCTGTGAAAAGTTGAAACTAGAAGTGTGCCCAATAGACTCTGTGAAAAGTTGAATTTAGAAGTGTGCCCAATAGCCTCTTTGTGAAAGCTGATTTTAGACGTGTGCCCAATAGCCTCTGTGAAAAGTTGAAATTAGAAGTGTGCCCAATAGACTCTGTGAAAATTTGAATTTAGAAGTGTGCAGAATAGCCTCTTTGCGAAAGCTGATTTAAGAAGTGTGCCCAATAGCCTCTGTGAAAAGTTGAAAATAGAAGTGTGCCCAATAGACTCTGTGAAAATGCTGATTTTCGAAGTGTACCCAATACCCTCTGTGAAAAGTTGAATTTAGAAGTGTGCCCAATAGCCTCTCTGTGAAAAGTTGAACCTAAAAGTGTCCCCAATAGCCTCTCTGTGAAAAGTTGAATTTAGAAGTGTCCCCAATAACCTCTCTGTGAAAGTTGAACGTAGAAGTGTCCCCAATAGCATCTCTGTGAAAGGTTAAATTTAGAAGTGTCCCCAATAGCTTCTCTGTCCCCAATAGCCTCTCTGTGAAAGTAGAATTTAGAAGTGTGCCCAATAGCCTCTGTGAAAAGTTGAACCTAGAAGTGTCCCCAATAGCCTCTCTGTGAAATGATGAATTTAGAAGTGTCCCCAATAGCCTCTCGTGAAAGTAGAATTTAGAAGTGTGCCCAATTAGCCTCTTTGTTAAAGTTGAATTTAGAAGTGTGCCCAATAGCCTCTCTGTGGAAAGATGAATTTAGTAGTGTCCCCAATAGCCTCTTTGCGAAAGCTGATTTTAAAAGTGTGCCCAATAGCCTCTTTGCGAAAACTGATTTTGGAAGTGTGCCCAATAGCCTCTGTGAAAAGTTGAAACTAGAAGTGTGCCCAATAGACTCTGTGAAAATTTGAATTTAGAAGTGTGCCCAATAGCCTCTTTGTGAAACCTGATTTTAGAAGTGTGCCCAATAACCTCTGTGAAAAGTTGAAATTAGAAGTGTGCCAAATAGACTCTGTGAAAAGTTGAATTTAGAAGTGTACCCAATAGCCTCTTTGTTAAAGTTGAATTTAGAAGTGTGCCCAATAGCCGCTTTGCTGAAGCTGATTTTAGAAGTGTACCCAATAGCCTCTGTGAAAAGTTGAATTTAGAAGTGTGCCCAATAGCCTCTTTCTTAAAGTTGAATTTAGAAGTGTGCCCTATAGCCTCTTGCTGGAAGCTGATTTTAGAAGTGTGCCCAATAGCCTCTGTGAAAAGTTGAATTTAGAAATTTCCCCAATAAACTCTGTGAAAAGTTGAATTTAGAAGTGTGCCCAATAGCCTCATTGTTAAAGTTGAATTTAGAAGTGCGCCAAATAGCCTCTGTGAAAAGTTGAATTTAGAAATTTCCCCAATAAACTCTGTGAAAAGTTGAATTTAGAAGTGTGCCCAATAGCCTCATTGTTAAAGTTGAATTTAGAAGTGCGCCAAATAGCCTCTGTGAAAAGTTGAACCTAAAAGTGTCCCCACTAGCCTCTCTGTGAAAAGTTGAATTTAGAAGTGTCCCCAATAACCTCTCTCTGAAAGTTGAAAGTAGAAGTGTGCCCAATAGCCTCTCTGTGGAAAGATGAATTTAGTAGTGTCCCCAATAGCCTCTTTGCGAAAGCTGATTTTAAAAGTGTGCCCAATAGCCTCTTTGCGAAAACTGATTTTGGAAGTGTGCCCAATAGCCTCTGTGAAAAGTTGAAACTAGAAGTGTGCCCAATAGACTCTGTGAAAATTTGAATTTAGAAGTGTGCCCAATAGCCTCTTTGTGAAACCTGATTTTAGAAGTGTGCCCAATAACCTCTGTGAAAAGTTGAAATTAGAAGTGTGCCAAATAGACTCTGTGAAAAGTTGAATTTAGAAGTGTACCCAATAGCCTCTTTGTTAAAGTTGAATTTAGAAGTGTGCCCAATAGCCTCTTTGCTGAAGCTGATTTTAGAAGTGTACCCAATAGCCTCTGTGAAAAGT
The DNA here is from genome assembly GCF_040938575.1 of Ambystoma mexicanum. Classification (NCBI taxonomy): domain Eukaryota; kingdom Metazoa; phylum Chordata; class Amphibia; order Caudata; family Ambystomatidae; genus Ambystoma; species Ambystoma mexicanum. The sequence goes on from NC_090925.1 coordinate 71,326,030, forward strand.
TGAATTTAGAAGTGTGCCCAATAGCCTCTTTCTTAAAGTTGAATTTAGAAGTGTGCCCTATAGCCTCTTGCTGGAAGCTGATTTTAGAAGTGTGCCCAATAGCCTCTGTGAAAAGTTGAATTTAGAAATTTCCCCAATAAACTCTGTGAAAAGTTGAATTTAGAAGTGTGCCCAATAGCCTCATTGTTAAAGTTGAATTTAGAAGTGCGCCAAATAGCCTCTGTGAAAAGTTGAACCTAAAAGTGTCCCCACTAGCCTCTCTGTGAAAAGTTGAATTTAGAAGTGTCCCCAATAACCTCTCTCTGAAAGTTGAAAGTAGAAGTGTCCCCAATAGCATTTCTGTGAAAAGTTGAATTTAGAAGTGTCCCCAATAGCCTCTTTGCGAAAGCTGATTTTAAAAGTGTGCCCAATAGCCTCTTTGCGAAAGCTGATTTAAGAAGTGTGCCCAATAGCCTCTGTGAAAAGTTGAAAATAGAAGTGTGTCCAATAGACTCTGTGAAAATGCTGATTTTTGAAGTGTACCCAATAGCCTCTGTGAAAAGTTGAATTTAGAAGTGTCCCCAATAGACTCTGAGAAAAGTTGAATTTAGAAGTGTGCCCAATAGCCTCATTGTTAAAGTTGAATTAAGAAGTGTGCCCAATAGCCTCTCTGTGAAAAGTTGAATTTAGAAGTGTACCCAATAGCCTCTCTGTGCCGAGTAGTCTCTCTGTGAAAGTAGAATTCAGAAGTGCGCCAAATAGCCTCTGTGAAAAGTTGAACCTAGAAGTGTCCCCAATAGCCTCTCTGTGAAATGTTGAATTTAGAAGTGTCCCCAATAGCCTCTCTGTGAAAGTAGAATTTAGAAGTGTGCCCAATAGCCTCTGTGAAAAGTTGAACCTAGAAGTGTCCCCAATAGCCTCTGTGTGAAAAGTTGAATTTAGAAGTGTCCCCAATAGCCTCTCTGTCCGCAATAGCCTCTCTGTGAAAGTCGAATTTAGAAGTGTGCCCAATTAGCCTCTTTGTTAAAGTTGAATTTAGAAGTGTGCCCAATAGCCTCTCTGTGGAAAGTTTAATTTAGTAGTGTCCCTAATAGCCTCTTTGCGAAAGCTGATTTTAAAAGTGTGCCCAATAGCCTCTTTGCGAAAGCTGATTTTGGAAGTGTGCCCAATAGCCTCTGTGAAAAGTTGAAACTAGAAGTGTGCCCAATAGACTCTGTGAAAAGTTGAATTTAGAAGTGTGCCCAATAGCCTCTTTGTGAAAGCTGATTTTAGACGTGTGCAGAATAGCCTCTGTGAAAAGTTGAAATTAGAAGTGTGCCCAATAGACTCTGTGAAAATTTGAATTAAGAAGTGTGCAGAATAGCCTCTTTGCGAAAGCTGATTTAAGAAGTGTGCCCAATAGCCTCTGTGAAAAGTTGAAAATAGAAGTGTGCCCAATAGACTCTGTGAAAATGCTGATTTTCGAAGTGTACCCAATAGCCTCTGTGAAAAGTTGAATTTAGAAGTGTGCCCAATAGCCTCTCTGTGAAAAGTTGAACCTAAAAGTGTCCCCAATAGCCTCTCTGTGAAAAGTTGAATTTAGAAGTGTCCCCAATAACCTCTCTGTGAAAGTTGAACGTAGAAGTGTCCCCAATAGCATCTCTGTGAAAGGTTAAATTTAGAAGTGTCCCCAATAGCTTCTCTGTCCCCAATAGCCTCTCTGTGAAAGTAGAATTTAGAAGTGTGCCCAATAGCCTCTGTGAAAAGTTGAACCTAGAAGTGTCCCCAATAGCCTCTCTGTGAAAAGTTGAATTTAGAAGTGTCCCCAATAACCTCTCTGTGAAAGTTGAACGTAGAAGTGTCCCCAATAGCATCTCTGTGAAAGGTTAAATTTAGAAGTGTCCCCAATAGCTTCTCTGTCCCCAATAGCCTCTCTGTGAAAGTAGAATTTAGAAGTGTGCCCAATAGCCTCTGTGAAAAGTTGAACCTAGAAGTGTCCCCAATAGCCTCTCTGTGAAATGATGAATTTAGAAGTGTCCCCAATAGCCTCTCTGTGAAAGTAGAATTTAGAAGTGTGCCCAATTAGCCTCTTTGTTAAAGTTGAATTTAGAAGTGTGCCCAATAGCCTCTCTGTGGAAAGATGAATTTAGTAGTGTCCCCAATAGCCTCTTTGCGAAAGCTGATTTTAAAAGTGTGCCCAATAGCCTCTTTGTGAAAACTGATTTTGGAAATGTGCCCAATAGCCTCTGTGAAAAGTTGAAACTAGAAGTGTGCCCAATAGCCTCTGTGAAAAGTTGAAATTAGAAGTGTGCCAAATAGACTCTGTGAAATGATGAATTTAGAAGTGTCCCCAATAGCCTCTCTGTGAAAGTAGAATTTAGAAGTGTGCCCAATAGCCTCTCTGTGAAAAGTTGAATTTAGAAGTGTACCCAATAGCCTCTCTGTGCCCAGTAGTCTCTCTGTGAAAGTAGAATTCAGAAGTGCGCCAAATAGCCTCTGTGAAAAGTTGAACCTAAAAGTGTCCCCACTAGCCTCTCTGTGAAAAGTTGAATTTAGAAGTGTCCCCAATAACCTCTCTGTGAAAGTTGAACGTAGAAGTGTCCCCAATAGCATTTCTGTGAAAAGTTGAATTTAGAAGTGTCCCCAATAGTTTCTCTGTCCCCAATAGCCTCTCTGTGAAAGTAGAATTTAGAAGTGTGCCCAATAGCCTCTGTGAAAAGTTGAACCTAGAAGTGTCCCCAATAGCCTCTCTGTGAAATGTTGAATTTAGAAGTGTCCCCAATAGCCTCTCTGTGAAAGTAGAATTTAGAAGTGTGCCCAATAGCCTGTGAAAAGTTGAACCTAGAAGTGTCCCCAATAGCCTCTGTGTGAAAAGTTGAATTTAGAAGTGTCCCCAATAGCCTCTCTGTCCGCAATAGCCTCTCTGTGAAAAGTTGAAAATAGAAGTGTGTCCAATAGACTCTGTGAAAATGCTGATTTTCGAAGTGTACCCAATAGCCTCTGTGAAAAGTTGAATTTAGAAGTGTCCCCAATAGACTCTGAGAAAAGTTGAATTTAGAAGTGTGCCCAATAGCGTCATTGTTAAAGTTGAATTTAGAAGTGTGCCCAATAGCCTCTCTGTGAAAAGTTGAATTTAGAAGTGTACCCATAGCCTCTCTGTGCCCAGTAGTCTCTCTGTGAAAGTAGAATTCAGAAGTGCGCCAAATAGCCTCAGTGAAAAGTTGAACCTAGAAGTGTCCCCAATAGCCTCTCTGTGAAATGATGAATTTAGAAGTGTCCCCAATAGCCTCTCTGTGAAAGTAGAATTTAGAAGTTTGCCCAATTAGCCTCTTTGTTAAAGTTGAATTTAGAAGTGTGCCCAATAGCCTCTCTGTGGAAAGTGGAATTTAGTGGTGTCCCCAATAGCCTCTTTGCGAAAACTGATTTTAAAAGTGTGCCCAATAGCCTCTTTGCGAAAGCTGATTTAAGATGTGTGCCCAATAGCCTCTGTGAAAAGTTGAAAATAGAAGTGTGTCCAATATACTCTGTGAAAATGCTGATTTTCGAAGTGTACCCAAAAGCCTCTGTGTAAAGTTGAATTTAGAAGTGTCCTCAATAGACGCTGAGAAAAGTTGAATTTAGAAGTGTGCCCAATAGTCTCATTGTTAAAGTTGAATTTAGAAATGTGCCCAATAGCCTCTCTGTGAAAAGTTGAATTTAGAAGTGTACCCAATAGCCTCTCTGTGCCCAGTAGTCTCTCTGTGAAAGTAGAATTCAGAAGTGCACCAAATAGCCTCTGTGAAAAGTTGAACCTAAAAGTGTCCCCACTAGCCTCTCTGTGAAAAGTTGAATTTAGAAGTGTCCCCAATAACCTCTCTGTGAAAGTTGAACGTAGAAGTGTCCCCAATAGCATTTCTGTGAAAAGTTGAATTTAGAAGTGTCCCCAATAGCTTCTCTGTCCCCAATAGCCTCTCTGTGGAAAGTGGAATTTAGTAGTGTCCCCAATAGCCTCTTTGCGAAAGCTGATTTTAAAAGTGTGCCCAATAGCCTCTTTGCGAAAGCTGATTTAAGAAGTGTGCCCAATAGCCTCTGTGAAAAGTTGAAAATAGAAGTGTGTCCAATAGACTCTGTGAAAATGCTGATTTTCGAAGTGTACCCAATAGCCTCTGTGAAAAGTTGAATTTAGAAGTGTCCCCAATAGACTCTGAGAAAAGTTGAATTTAGAAGTGTGCCCAATAGCCTCATTGTTAAAGTTGAATTTAGAAGTGTGCCCAATAGCCTCTCTGTGAAAAGTTGAATTTAGAAGTGTACCCAATAGCCTCTCTGTGCCCAGTAGTCTCTCTGTGAAAGTAGAATTCAGAAGTGCGCCAAATAGCCTCTGTGAAAAGTTGAACCTAAAAGTGTCCCCAATAGCCTCTCTGTGAAAAGTTGAATTTAGAAGTATCCCCAATAACCTCTCTCTGAAAGTTGAACGTAGAAGTGTCCCCAATAGCATTTCTGTGAAAAGTTGAATTTAGAAGTGTCCCCAATAGCTTCTCTGTCCCCAATAGCCTCTCTGTGGAAAATGGAATTTAGTAGTGTCCCCAATAGCCTCTTTGCGAAAGCTGATTTTAAAAGTGTGCCCAATAGCCTCTTTGCGAAAGCTGATTTAAGAAGTGTGCCCAATAGCCTCTGTGAAAAGTTGAAAATAGAAGTGTGTCCAATAGACTCTGTGAAAATGCTGATTTTTGAAGTGTACCCAATAGCCTCTGTGAAAAGTTGAATTTAGAAGTGTCCCCAATAGACTCTGAGAAAAGTTGAATTTAGAAGTGTGTCCAATAGACTCTGTGAAAATGCTGATTTTTGAAGTGTACCCAATAGCCTCTGTGAAAAGTTGAATTTAGAAGTGTCCCCAATAGACTCTGAGAAAAGTTGAATTTAGTAGTGTCCCCAATAGCCTCTTTGCGAAAGCTGATTTTAAAAGTGTGCCCAATAGCCTCTTTGCGAAAGCTGATTTAAGAAGTGTGCCCAATAGCCTCTGTGAAAAGTTGAAAATAGAAGTGTGTCCAATAGACTCTGTGAAAATGCTGATTTTTGAAGTGTACCCAATAGCCTCTGTGAAAAGTTGAATTTAGAAGTGTGCCCAATAGCCTCTGTGAAAAGTTGAAAATAGAAGTGTGTCCAATAGACTCTGTGAAAATGCTGATTTTTGAAGTGTACCCAATAGCCTCTGTGAAAAGTTGAATTTAGAAGTGTCCCCAATAGACTCTGAGAAAAGTTGAATTTAGAAGTGTGCCCAATAGCCTCATTGTTAAAGTTGAATTTAGAAGTGTGCCCAATAGCCTCTCTGTGAAAAGTTGAATTTAGAAGTGTACCCAATAACCTCTCTGTGAAAGTTGAACGTAGAAGTGTCCCAATAGCATTTCTGTGAAAAGTTGAATTTAGAAGTGTCCCCAATAGCTTCTCTGTCCCCAATAGCCTCTCTGTGAAAGTAGAATTTAGAAGTGTGCCCAATAGCCTCTGTGAAAAGTTGAACCTAGAAGTGTCCCCAATAGCCTCTCTGTGAAATGTTGAATTTAGAAGTGTCCCCAATAGCCTCTCTGTGAAAGTAGAATTTAGAAGTGTGCCCAATAGCCTCTGTGAAAAGTTGAACCTAGAAGTGTCCCCAATAGCCTCTGTGTGAAAAGTTGAATTTAGAAGTGTCCCCAATAGCCTATCTGTCCGCAATAGCCTCTCTGTGAAAGTCGAATTTAGAAGTGTGCCCAATTAGCCTCTTTGTTAAAGTTGAATTTAGAAGTGTGCCCAATAGCCTCTCTGTGGAAAGTTTAATTTAGTAGTGCCCCTAATAGCCTCTTTGCGAAAGCTGATTTTAAAAGTGTGCCCAATAGCCTCTTTACGAAAGCTGATTTTGGAAGTGTGCCCAATAGCCTCTGTGAAAAGTTGAAACTAGAAGTGTGCCCAATAGACTCTGTGAAAAGTTGAATTTAGAAGTGTGCCCAATAGACTCTGTGAAAGCTGATTTTAGACGTGTGCCCAATAGCCTCTGTGAAAAGTTGAAATTAGAAGTGTGCCCAATAGACTCTGTGAAAATTTGAATTTAGAAGTGTGCAGAATAGCCTCTTTGCGAAAGCTGATTTAAGAAGTGTGCCCAATAGCCTCTGTGAAAAGTTGAAAATAGAAGTGTGCCCAATAGACTCTGTGAAAATGCTGATTTTCGAAGTGTACCCAATAGCCTCTGTGAAAAGTTGAATTTAGAAGTGTGCCCAATAGCCTCTCTGTGAAAAGTTGAACCTAAAAGTGTCCCCAATAGCCTCTCTGTGAAAAGTTGAATTTAGAAGTGTCCCCAATAACCTCTCTGTGAAAGTTGAACGTAGAAGTGTCCCCAATAGCATCTCTGTGAAAGGTTAAATTTAGAAGTGTCCCCAATAGCTTCTCTGTCCCCAATAGCCTCTCTGTGAAAGTAGAATTTAGAAGTGTACCCAATAGCCTCTGTGAAAAGTTGAACCTAGAAGTGTCCCCAATAGCCTCTCTGTGAAATGATGAATTTAGAAGTGTCCCCAATAGCCTCTCTGTGAAAGTAGAATTTAAAAGTGTGCCCAATAGCCTCTTTGCGAAAACTGATTTTGGAAGTGTGCCCAATAGCCTCTGTGAAAAGTTGAAACTAGAAGTGTGCCCAATAGACTCTGTGAAAATTTGAATTTAGAAGTGTGCCCAATAGCCTCTTTGTGAAACCTGATTTTAGAAGTGTGCCCAATAGCCTCTGTGAAAAGTTGAAATTAGAAGTGTGCCAAATAGACTCTGTGAAAAGTTGAATTTAGAAGTGTACCCAATAGCCTCTTTGTTAAAGTTGAATTTAGAAGTGTGCCCAATAGCCTCTTTGCTGAAGCTGATTTTAGAAGTGTACCCAAAAGCCTCTGTGAAAAGTTGAATTTAGAAGTGTGCCCAATAGCCTCTTTCTTAAAGTTGAATTTAGAAGTGTGCCCTATAGCCTCTTGCCGGAAGCTGATTTTAGAAGTGTGCCCAATAGCCTCTGCGAAAAGTTGAATTTAGAAATGTCCCCAATAAACTCTGTGAAAAGTTGAATTTAGAAGTGTGCCCAATAGCCTCATTGTTAAAGTTGAATTTAGAAGTGCGCCAAATAGCCTCTGTGAAAAGTTGAACCTAAAAGTGTCCCCACTAGCCTCTCTGTGAAAAGTTAAATTTAGAAGTGTCCCCAATAACCTCTCTCTGAAAGTTGAACGTAGAAGTGTCCCCAATAGCATTTCTGTGAAAAGTTGAATTTAGAAGTGTCCCCAATAGCCTCTTTGCGAAAGCTGATTTTAAAAGTGTGCCCAATAGCCTCTTTGCGAAAGCTGATTTAAGAAGTGTGCCCAATAGCCTCTGTGAAAAGTTGAATTTAGAAGTGTCCCCAATAGACTCTGAGAAAAGTTGAATTTAGAAGTGTGCCCAATAGCCGCATTGTTAAAGTTGAATTTAGAAGTGTGCCCAATAGCCTCTCTGTGAAAAGTTGAATTTAGAAGTGTACCCAATAGCCTCTCTGTGCCCAGTAGTCTCTCTGTGAAAGTAGAATTCAGAAGTGCGCCAAATAGCCTCTGTGAAAAGTTGAACCTAAAAGTGTCCCCACTAGCCTCTCTGTGAAAAGTTGAATTTAGAAGTGTCCCCAATAACCTCTCTGTGAAAGTTGAACGTAGAAGTGTCCCCAATAGCATTTCTGTGAAAAGTTGAATTTAGAAGTGTCCCCAATAGCTTCTCTGTCCCCAATAGCCTCTCTGTGAAAGTAGAATTTAGAAGTGTGCCCAATAGCCTCTGTGAAAAGTTGAACCTAGAAGTGTCCCCAATAGCCTCTCTGTGAAATGTTGAATTTAGAAGTGTCCCCAATAGCCTCTCTGTGAAAGTAGAATTTAGAAGTGTGCCCAATAGCCTCTGTGAAAAGTTGAACCTAGAAGTGTCCCCAATAGCCTCTGTGTGAAAAGTTGAATTTAGAAGTGTCCCCAATAGCCTCTCTGTCCGCAATAGCCTCTCTGTGAAAGTCGAATTTAGAAGTGTGCCCAATTAGCCTCTTTGTTAAAGTTGAATTTAGAAGTGTGCCCAATAGCCTCTCTGTGGAAAGTTTAATTTAGTAGTGTCCCTAATAGCCTCTTTGCGAAAGCTGATTTTAAAAGTGTGCCCAATAGCCTCTTTGTGAAAGCTGATTTTGGAAGTGTGCCCAATAGCCTCTGTGAAAAGTTGAAACTAGAAGTGTGCCCAATAGACTCTGTGAAAAGTTGAATTTAGAAGTGTGCCCAATAGCCTCTTTGTGAAAGCTGATTTTAGACGTGTGCCCAATAGCCTCTGTGAAAAGTTGAAATTAGAAGTGTGCCCAATAGACTCTGTGAAAATTTGAATTTAGAAGTGTGCAGAATAGCCTCTTTGCGAAAGCTGATTTAAGAAGTGTGCCCAATAGCCTCTGTGAAAAGTTGAAAATAGAAGTGTGCCCAATAGACTCTGTGAAAATGCTGATTTTCAAAGTGTACCCAATAGCCTCTGTGAAAAGTTGAATTTAGAAGTGTGCCCAATAGCCTCTCTGTGAAAAGTTGAACCTAAAAGTGTCCCCAATAGCCTCTCTGTGAAAAGTTGAATTTAGAAGTGTCCCCAATAACCTCTCTGTGAAAGTTGAACGTAGAAGTGTCCCCAATAGCATCTCTGTAAAAGGTTAAATTTAGAAGTGTCCCCAATAGCTTCTCTGTCCCCAATAGCCTCTCTGTGAAAGTAGAATTTAGAAGTGTGCCCAATAGCCTCTGTGAAAAGTTGAACCTAGAAGTGTCCCCAATAGCCTCTCTGTGAAATGATGAATTTAGAAGTGTCCCCAATAGCCTCTCTGTGAAAGTAGAATTTAGAAGTGTGCCCAATTAGCCTCTTTGTTAAAGTTGAATTTAGAAGTGTGCCCAATAGCCTCTCTGTGGAAAGTTGAATTTAGTAGTGTCCCCAATAGCCTCTTTGCGAAAGCTGATTTTAAAAGTGTGCCCAATAGCCTCTGTGAAAAGTTGAAATTAGAAGTGTGCCAAATAGACTCTGTGAAAAGTTGAATTTAGAAGTGTACCCAATAGCCTCTTTGTTAAAGTTGAATTTAGAAGTGTGCCCAATAGCCTCTTTGCTGAAGCTGATTTTAGAAGTGTACCCAATAGCCTCTGTGAAAAGTTGAATTAAGAAGTGTGCCCAATAGCCTCTTTCTTAAAGTTGAATTTAGAAGTGTGCCCTATAGCCTCTTGCCGGAAGCTGATTTTAGAAGTGTGCCCAATAGCCTCTGTGAAAAGTTGAATTTAGAAATGTCCCCAATAAACTCTGTGAAAAGTTGAATTTAGAAGTGTGCCCAATAGCCTCATTGTTAAAGTTGAATTTAGAAGTGCGCCAAATAGCCTCTGTGAAAAGTTGAACCTAAAAGTGTCCCCACTAGCCTCTCTGTGAAAAGTTGAATTTAGAAGTGTCCCCAATAACCTCTCTCTGAAAGTTGAACGTAGAAGTGTCCCCAATAGCATTTCTGTGAAAAGTTGAATTTAGAAGTGTCCCCAATAGCCTCTTTGTGAAAGCTGATTTAAGAAGTGTGCCCAATAGCCTCTGTGAAAAGTTGAAAATAGAAGTGTGTCCAATAGACTCTGTGAAAATGCTGATTTTTGAAGTGTACCCAATAGCCTCTGTGAAAAGTTGAATTTAGAAGTGTCCCCAATAGACTCTGAGAAAAGTTGAATTTAGAAGTGTGCCCAATAGCCTCATTGTTAAAGTTGAATTTAGAAGTGTGCCCAATAGCCTCTCTGTGAAAAGTTGAATTTAGAAGTGTACCCAATAGCCTCTCTGTGCCCAGTAGTCTCTCTGTGAAAGTAGAATTCAGAAGTGTGCCAAATAGCCTCTGTGAAAAGTTGAACCTAAAAGTGTCCCCACTAGCCTCTCTGTGAAAAGTTGAATTTATAAGTGTCCCCAATAACCTCTCTGTGAAAGTTGAACGTAGAAGTGTCCCAATAGCATTTCTGTGAAAAGTTGAATTTAAAAGTGTCCCCAATAGCTTCTCTGTCCCCAATAGCCTCTCTGTGAAAGTAGAATTTAGAAGTGTGCCCAATAGCCTCTGTGAAAAGTTGAACCTAGAAGTGTCCCCAATAGCCTCCCTGTGAAATGTTGAATTTAGAAGTGTCCCCAATAGCCTCTCTGTGAAAGTAGAATTTAGAAGTGTGCCCAATAGCCTCTGTGAAAAGTTGAACCTAGAAGTGTCCCCAATAGCCTCTGTGTGAAAAGTTGAATTTAGAAGTGTCCCCAATAGCCTCATTGTTAAAGTTGAATTTAGAAGTGCGCCAAATAGCCTCTGTGAAAAGTTGAACCTAAAAGTGTCCCCACTAGCCTCTCTGTGAAAAGTTGAATTTAGAAGTGTCCCCAATAACCTCTCTCTGAAAGTTGAACGTAGAAGTGTCCCCAATAGCATTTCTGTGAAAAGTTGAATTTAGAAGTGTCCCCAATAGCCTCTTTGTGAAAGCTGATTTAAGAAGTGTGCCCAATAGCCTCTGTGAAAAGTTGAAAATAGAAGTGTGTCCAATAGACTCTGTGAAAATGCTGATTTTTGAAGGGTACCCAATAGCCTCTGTGAAAAGTTGAATTTAGAAGTGTCCCCAATAGACTCTGAGAAAAGTTGAATTTAGAAGTGTGCCCAATAGCCTCATTGTTAAAGTTGAATTTAGAAGTGTGCCCAATAGCCTCTCTGTGAAAAGTTGAATTTAGAAGTGTACCCAATAGCCTCTCTGTGCCCAGTAGTCTCTCTGTGAAAGTAGAATTCAGAAGTGTGCCAAATAGCCTCTGTGAAAAGTTGAACCTAAAAGTGTCCCCACTAGCCTCTCTGTGAAAAGTTGAATTTATAAGTGTCCCCAATAACCTCTCTGTGAAAGTTGAACGTAGAAGTGTCCCAATAGCATTTCTGTGAAAAGTTGAATTTAAAAGTGTCCCCAATAGCTTCTCTGTCCCCAATAGCCTCTCTGTGAAAGTAGAATTTAGAAGTGTGCCCAATAGCCTCTGTGAAAAGTTGAACCTAGAAGTGTCCCCAATAGCCTCTCTGTGAAATGTTGAATTTAGAAGTGTCCCCAATAGCCTCTCTGTGAAAGTAGAATTTAGAAGTGTGCCCAATAGCCTCTGTGAAAAGTTGAACCTAGAAGGGTCCCCAATAGCCTCTGTGTGAAAAGTTGAATTTAGAAGTGTCCCCAATAGCCTCTCTGTCCGCAATAGCCTCTCTGTGAAAGTCGAATTTAGAAGTGTGCCCAATTATCCTCTTTGTTAAAGTTGAATTTAGAAGTGTGCCCAATAGCCTCTCTGTGGAAAGTTTAATTTAGTAGTGTCCCTAATAGCCTCTTTGCGAAAGCTGATTTTAAAAGTGTGCCCAATAGCCTCTTTGCGAAAGCTGATTTTGGAAGTGTGCCCAATAGCCTCTGTGAAAAGTTGAAACTAGAAGTGTGCCCAATAGACTCTGTGAAAAGTTGAATTTAGAAGTGTGCCCAATAGCCTCTTTGTGAAAGCTGATTTTAGACGTGTGCCCAATAGCCTCTGTGAAAAGTTGAAATTAGAAGTGTGCCCAATAGATTCTGTGAAAATTTGAATTTAGAAGTGTGCAGAATAGCCTCTTTGCGAAAGCTGATTTAAGAAGTGTGCCCAATAGCCTCTGTGAAAAGTTGAAAATAGAAGTGTGCCCAATAGACTCTGTGAAAATGCTGATTTTCGAAGTGTACCCAATAGCCTCTGTGAAAAGTTGAATTTAGAAGTGTGCCCAATAGCCTCTCTGTGAAAAGTTGAACCTAAAAGTGTCCCCAATAGCCTCTCTGTGAAAAGTTGAATTTAGAAGTGTCCCCAATAACCTCTCTGTGAAAGTTGAACGTAGAAGTGTCCCCAATAGCATCTCTGTGAAAGGTTAAATTTAGAAGTGTCCCCAATAGCTTCTCTGTCCCCAATAGCCTCTCTGTGAAAGTAGAATTTAGAAGTGTGCCCAATAGCCTCTGTGAAAAGTTGAACCTAGAAGTGTCCCCAATAGCCTCTCTGTGAAATGATGAATTTAGAAGTGTCCCCAATAGCCTCTCTGTGAAAGTAGAATTTAGAAGTGTGCCCAATTAGCCTCTTTGTTAAAGTTGAATTTAGAAGTGTGCCCAATAGCCTCTCTGTGGAAAGTTGAATTTAGTAGTGTCCCCAATAGCCTCTTTGCGAAAGCTGATTTTAAAAGTGTGCCCAATAGCCTCTTTGCGAAAACTGATTTTGGAAGTGTGCCCAATAGCCTCTGTGAAAAGTTGAAACTAGAAGTGTGCCCAATAGACTCTGTGAAAAGTTGAATTTAGAAGTGTGCCCAATAGCCTCTTTGTGAAAGCTGATTTTAGAAGTGTGCCCAATAGCCTCTGTGAAAAGTTGAAATTAGAAGTGTGCCAAATAGACTCTGTGAAAAGTTGAATTTAGAAGTGTCCCCAATAGCATTTCTGTGAAAAGTTGAATTTAGAAGTGTCCCCAATAGCTTCTCTATCCCCAATAGCCTCTCTGTGGAAAGTGGAATTTAGTAGTGTCCCCAATAGCCTCTTTGCGAAAGCTGATTTTAAAAGTGTGCCCAATAGCCTCTTTGCGAAAGCTGATTTAAGAAGTGTGCCCAATAGCCTCTGTGAAAAGTTGAAAATAGAAGTGTGTCCAATAGACTCTGTGAAAATGCTGATTTTCGAAGTGTACCCAATAGCCGCTGTGAAAAGTTGAATTTAGAAGTGTCCCCAATAGACTCTGAGAAAAGTTGAATTTAGAAGTGTGCCCAATAGCCTCATTGTTAAAGTTGAATTTAGAAGTGTGCCCAATAGCCTCTCTGTGCCCAGTAGTCTCTCTGTGAAAGTAGAATTCAGAAGTGCGCCAAATAGCCTCTGTGAAAAGTTGAACCTAATAGTGTCCCCACTAGCCTCTCTGTGAAAAGTTGAATTTAGAAGTGTCCCCAATAACCTCTCTGTGAAAGTTGAACGTAGAAGTGTCCCCAATAGCATTTCTGTGAAAAGTTGAATTTAGAAGTGTCCCCAATAGCTTCTCTGTCCCCAATAGCCTCTCTGTGAAAGTAAAATTTAGAAGTGTGCCCAATAGCCTCTGTGAAAAGTTGAACCTAGAAGTGTCCCCAATAGCCGCTCTGTGAAATGTTGAATTTAGAAGTGTCCCCAATAGCCTCTCTGTGAAAGTAGAATTTAGAAGTGTGCCCAATAGCCTCTGTGAAAAGTTGAACCTAGAAGTGTCCCCAATAGCCTCTGTGTGAAAAGTTGAATTTAGAAGTGTCCCCAATAGCCTCTCTGTCCGCAATAGCCTCTCTGTGAAAAGTTGAAAATAGAAGTGTGTCCAATAGACTCTGTGAAAATGCTGATTTTCGAAGTGTACCCAATAGCCTCTGTGAAAAGTTGAATTTAGAAGTGTCCCCAATAGACTCTGAGAAAAGTTGAATTTAGAAGTGTGCCCAATAGCCTCATTGTTAAAGTTGAATTTAGAAGTGTGCCCAATAGCCTCTCTGTGAAAAGTTGAATTTAGAAGTGTACCCATAGCCTCTCTGTGCCCAGTAGTCTCTCTGTGAAAGTAGAATTCAGAAGTGCGCCAAATAGCCTCTGTGAAAAGTTGAACCTAGAAGTGTCCCCAATAGCCTCTCTGTGAAATGATGAATTTAGAAGTGTCCCCAATAGCCTCTCTGTGAAAGTAGAATTTAGAAGTTTGCCCAATTAGCCTCTTTGTTAAAGTTGAATTTAGAAGTGTGCCCAATAGCCTCTCTGTGGAAAGTGGAATTTAGTAGTGTCCCCAATAGCCTCTTTGCGAAAACTGATTTTAAAAGTGTGCCCAATAGCCTCTTTGCGAAAGCTGATTTAAGAAGTGTGCCCAATAGCCTCTGTGAAAAGTTGAAAATAGAAGTGTGTCCAATAGACTCTGTGAAAATGCTGATTTTCGAAGTGTACCCAATAGCCTCTGTGAAAAGTTGAATTTAGAAGTGTCCTCAATAGACTCTGAGAAAAGTTGAATTTAGAAGTGTGCCCAATAGTCTCATTGTTAAAGTTGAATTTAGAAATGTGCCCAATAGCCTCTCTGTGAAAAGTTGAATTTAGAAGTGTACCCAATAGCCTCTCTGTGCCCAGTAGTCTCTCTGTGAAAGTAGAATTCAGAAGTGCGCCAAATAGCCTCTGTGAAAAGTTGAACCTAAAAGTGTCCCCACTAGCCTCTCTGTGAAAAGTTGAATTTAGAAGTGTCCCCAATAACCTCTCTGTGAAAGTTGAACGTAGAAGTGTCCCCAATAGCATTTCTGTGAAAAGTTAAATTTAGAAGTGTCCCCAATAGCTTCTCTGTCCCCAATAGCCTCTCTGTGGAAAGTGGAATTTAGTAGTGTCCCCAATAGCCTCTTTGCGAAAGCTGATTTTAAAGGTGTGCCCAATAGCCTCTTTGCGAAAGCTGATTTAAGAAGTGTGCCCAATAGCCTCTGTGAAAAGTTGAAAATAAAAGTGTGTCCAATAGACTCTGTGAAAATGCTGATTTTCGAAGTGTACCCAATAGCCTCTGTGAAAAGTTGAATTTAGAAGTGTCCCCAATAGACTCTGAGAAAAGTTGAATTTAGAAGTGTGCCCAATAGCCTCATTGTTAAAGTTGAATTTAGAAGTGTGCCCAATAGCCTCTCTGTGAAAAGTTGAATTTAGAAGTGTACCCAATAGCCTCTCTGTGCCCAGTAGTCTCTCTGTGAAAGTAGAATTCAGAAGTGCGCCAAATAGCCTCTGTGAAAAGTTGAACCTAAAAGTGTCCCCAATAGCCTCTCTGTGAAAAGTTGAATTTAGAAGTATCCCCAATAACCTCTCTCTGAAAGTTGAACGTAGAAGTGTCCCCAATAGCATTTCTGTGAAAAGTTGAATTTAGAAGTGTCCCCAATAGCTTCTCTGTCCCCAATAGCCTCTCTGTGAAAAGTGGAATTTAGTAGTGTCCCCAATAGCCTCTTTGCGAAAGCTGATTTTAAAAGTGTGCCCAATGGCCTCTTTGCGAAAGCTGATTTAAGAAGTGTGCCCAATAGCCTCTGTGAAAAGTTGAAAATAGAAGTGTGTCCAATAGACTCTGTGAAAATGCTGATTTTTGAAGTGTACCCAATAGCCTCTGTGAAAAGTTGAATTGAGAAGTGTCCCCAATAGACTCTGAGAAAAGTTGAATTTAGAAGTGTGCCCAATAGCCTCATTGTTAAAGTTGAATTTAGAAGTGTGCCCAATAGCCTCTCTGTGAAAAGTTGAATTTAGAAGTGTACCCAATAGCCTCTCTGTGCCCAGTAGTCTCTCTGTGAAAGTAGAATTCAGAAGTGCACCAAATAGCCTCTGTGAAAAGTTGAACCTAAAAGTGTCCCACTAGCCTCTCTGTGAAAAGTTGAATTTAGAAGTGTCCCCAATAACCTCTCTGTGAAAGTTGAACGTAGAAGTGTCCCCAATAGCATTTCTGTGAAAAGTTGAATTTAGAAGTGTCCCCAATAGCTTCTCTGTCCCCAATAGCCTCTCTGTGAAAGTAGAATTTAGAAGTGTGCCCAATAGCCTCTGTGAAAATTTGAACCTAGAAGTGTCCCCAATAGCCTCTCTGTGAAATGTTGAATTTAGAAGTGTCCCCAATAGCCTCTCTGTGAAAGTAGAATTTAGAAGTGTGCCCAATAGCCTCTGTGAAAAGTTGAACCTAGAAGTGTCCCCAGTAGCCTCTGTGTGAAAAGTTGAATTTAGAAGTGTCCCCAATAGCCTCTCTGTCTGCAATAGCCTCTCTGTGAAAGTCGAATTTAGAAGTGTGCCCAATTAGCCTCTTTGTTAAAGTTGAATTTAGAAGTGTGCCCAATAGCCTCTCTGTGGAAAGTTTAATTTAGTAGTGTCCCTAATAGCCTCTTTGCGAAAGCTGATTTTAAAAGTGTGCCCAATAGCCTCTTTGCGAAAGCTGATTTTGGAAGTGTGCCCAATAGCCTCTGTGAAAAGTTGAAACTAGAAGTGTGCCCAATAGACTCTGTGAAAAGTTGAATTTAGAAGTGTGCCCAATAGCCTCTTTGTGAAAGCTGATTTTAGACGTGTGCCCAATAGCCTCTGTGAAAAGTTGAAATTAGAAGTGTGCCCAATAGACTCTGTGAAAATTTGAATTTAGAAGTGTGCAGAATAGCCTCTTTGCGAAAGCTGATTTAAGAAGTGTGCCCAATAGCCTCTGTGAAAAGTTGAAAATAGAAGTGTGCCCAATAGACTCTGTGAAAATGCTGATTTTCGAAGTGTACCCAATAGCCTCTGTGAAAAGTTGAATTTAGAAGTGTGCCCAATAGCCTCTCTGTGAAAAGTTGAACCTAAAAGTGTCCCCAATAGCCTCTCTGTGAAAAGTTGAATTTAGAAGTGTCCCCAATAACCTCTCTGTGAAAGTTGAACGTAGAAGTGTCCCCAATAGCATCTCTGTGAAAGGTTAAATTTAGAAGTGTCCCCAATAGCTTCTCTGTCCCCAATAGCCTCTCTGTGAAAGTAGAATTTAGAAGTGTGCCCAATAGCCTCTGTGAAAAGTTGAACCTAGAAGTGTCCCCAATAGCCTCTCTGTGAAATGATGAATTTAGAAGTGTCCCCAATAGCCTCTCTGTGAAAGTAGAATTTAGAAGTGTGCCCAATTAGCCTCTTTGTTAAAGTTGAATTTAGAAGTGTGCCCAATAGCCTCTCTGTGGAAAGATGAATTTAGTAGTGTCCCCAATAGCCTCTTTGCGAAAGCTGATTTTAAAAGTGTGCCCAATAGCCTCTTTGCGAAAACTGATTTTGGAAGTGTGCCCAATAGCCTCTGTGAAAAGTTGAAACTAGAAGTGTGCCCAATAGACTCTGTGAAAATTTGAATTTAGAAGTGTGCCCAATAGCCTCTTTGTGAAACCTGATTTTAGAAGTGTGCCCAATAGCCTCTGTGAAAAGTTGAAATTAGAAGTGTGCCAAATAGACTCTGTGAAAAGTTGAATTTAGAAGTGTACCCAATAGCCTCTTTGTTAAAGTTGAATTTAGAAGTGTGCCCAATAGCTTCTTTGCTGAAGCTGATTTTAGAAGTGTACCCAATAGCCTCTGTGAAAAGTTGAATTTAGAAGTGTGCCCAATAGCCTCTTTCTTAAAGTTGAATTTAGAAGTGTGCCCTATAGCCTCTTGCCGGAAGCTGATTTTAGAAGTGTGCCCAATAGCCTCTGTGAAAAGTTGAATTTAGAAATGTCCCCAATAAACTCTGTGAAAAGTTGAATTTAGAAGTGTGCCCAATAGCCTCATTGTTAAAGTTGAATTTAGAAGTGCGCCAAATAGCCTCTGTGAAAAGTTGAACCTAAAAGTGTCCCCACTAGCCTCTCTGTGAAAAGTTGAATTTAGAAGTGTCCCCAATAACCTCTCTCTGAAAGTTGAACGTAGAAGTGTCCCCAATAGCATTTCTGTGAAATGTTGAATTTAGAAGTGTCCCCAATAGCCTCTTTGCGAAAGCTGATTTTAAAAGTGTGCCCAATAGCCTCTTTGCGAAAGCTGATTTAAGAAGTGTGCCCAATAGCCTCTGTGAAAAGTTGAAAATAGAAGTGTGTCCAATAGACTCTGTGAAAATGCTGATTTTCGAAGTGTACCCAATAGCCTCTGTGAAAAGTTGAATTTAGAAGTGTCCCCAATAGACTCTGAGAAAAGTTGAATTTAGAAGTGTGCCCAATAGCCTCATTGTTGAAGTTGAATTTAGAAGTGTGCCCAATAGCCTCTCTGTGAAAAGTTGAATTTAGAAGTGTACCCAATAGCCTCTCTGTGCCCAGTAGTCTCTCTGTGAAAGTAGAATTCAGAAGTGCGCCAAATAGCCTCTGTGAAAAGTTGAACCTAGAAGTGTCCCCAATAGCCTCTCTGTGAAATGTTGAATTTAGAAGTGTCCCCAATAGCCTCTCTGTGAAAGTAGAATTTAGAAGTGTGCCCAATAGCCTCTGTGAAAAGTTGAACCTAGAAGTGTCCCCAATAGCCTCTGTGTGAAAAGTTGAATTTAGAAGTGTCCCCAATAGCCTCTCTGTCCGCAATAGCCTCTCTGTGAAAGTCGAATTTAGAAGTGTGCCCAATTAGCCTCTTTGTTAAAGTTGAATTTAGAAGTGTGCCCAATAGCCTCTTTGCGAAAGTTTAATTTAGTAGTGTCCCTAATAGCCTCTTTGCGAAAGCTGATTTTAAAAGTGTGCCCAATAGCCTCTTTGCGAAAGCTGATTTTGGAAGTGTGCCCAATAGCCTCTGTGAAAAGTTGAAACTAGAAGTGTGCCCAATAGACTCTGTGAAAAGTTGAATTTAGAAGTGTGCCCAATAACCTCTCTGTGAAAGTTGAACGTAGAAGTGTCCCCAATAGCATCTCTGTGAAAGGTTAAATTTAGAAGTGTCCCCAATAGCTTCTCTGTCCCCAATAGCCTCTCTGTGAAAGTAGAATTTAGAAGTGTGCCCAATAGCCTCTGTGAAAAGTTGAACCTAGAAGTGTCCCCAATAGCCTCTCGGTGAAAAGTTGAATTTAGAAGTGTCCCCAATAACCTCTCTGTGAAAGTTGAACGTAGAAGTGTCCCCATTAGCATCTCTGTGAAAGGTTAAATTTAGAAGTGTCCCCAATAGCTTCTCTGTCCCCAATAGCCTCTCTGTGAAAGTAGAATTTAGAAGTGTGCCCAATACCCTCTGTGAAAAGTTGAACCTAGAAGTGTCCCCAATAGCCTCTCTGTGAAATGATGAATTTAGAAGTGTCCCCAATAGCCTCTCTGTGAAAGTAGAATTTAGAAGTGTGCCCAATTAGCCTCTTTGTTAAAGTTGAATTTAGAAGTGTGCCCAATAGCCTCTCTGTGGAAAGATGAATTTAGTAGTATCCCCAATAGCCTCTTTGCGAAAGCTGATTTTAAAAGTGTGCCCAATAGCCTCTTTGTGAAAACTGATTTTGGAAATGTGCCCAATAGCCTCTGTGAAAAGTTGAAACTAGAAGTGTGCCCAAGAGCCTCTGTGAAAAGTTGAAATTAGAAGTGTGCCAAATAGACTCTGTGAAAAGTTGAATTTAGAAGTGTACCCAATAGCCTCTTTGTTAAAGTTGAAATTAGAAGTGTGCCCAATAGCCTCTTTGCTGAAGCTGATTTTAGAAGTGTACCCAATAGCCTCTGTGAAAAGTTGAATTTAGAAGTGTGCCCAATAGCCTCTTTCTTAAAGTTGAATTTAGAAGTGTGCCCTATAGCCTCTTGCCGGAAGCTGATTTTAGAAGTGTGCCCAATAGCCTCTGTGAAAAGTTGAATTTAGAAATGTCCCCAATAAACTCTGTGAAAAGTTGAATTTAGAAGTGTGCCCAATAGCCTCATTGTTAAAGTTGAATTTAGAAGTGCGCCAAATAGCCTCTGTGAAAAGTTGAACCTAAAAGTGTCCCCACTAGCCTCTCTGTGAAAAGTTGAATTTAGAAGTGTCCCCAATAACCTCTCTCTGAAAGTTGAACGTAGAAGTGTCCCCAATAGCATTTCTGTGAAAAGTTGAATTTAGAAGTGTCCCCAATAGCCTCTTTGCGAAAGCTGATTTTAAAAGTGTGCCCAATAGCCTCTTTGCGAAAGCTGATTTAAGAAGTGAAGTGGGAGAATGGAAAACCAGACTCCCGTCCTTCACCTCTCGCGCTTGGCCTAGAGGGTCGCGGCCCAGACACCCGCCACGAGAAGAGTTTGCCCATTTACCAGATGACCAAATACCCTGGTACAGAAACATACGGATGTGTCCATCTGCCTGCCCAACAGCCCGCACTGGCCATGCCGACACCTGCGGCACGGACCAACTAGACTGAAATCTACACATCGTTAGAGATGCCATGACGACCTAGATAACGGGAAGCACCGCTGAACTATTATACACGCTGAACATTTCCACACCAATCTACACGAAGAACATACTCAGTGCTCTGACGTAGGCGACAGGCTTATTCACGGACGTGCATCTTTATTATTTTTACATAGGCTTTCAGAATGCAGAAACGCAAGACGCACCATGAGCTCATTTATAACGCTTGCTCACGCTTCTCTTGAAACCCGTTACCATCATGAGAGATATAATGGAAACACGATACTGGCCATGAAACTGTATGCCACTATAACCTAAAGCATCCATGCACTAAATGGATTACTCGTGCACCAGGCCCAAGTAGGCCTCAAGCAAGAGTTCCCGTGGACATTAACAAAGCAAAAGTCAGGTTGCTGAGCCTGCAGAAAGAACCCAGTGGAGCAACTAGCCAAGGTCGTACTGTTGCAAACCCACAGTCAAGAAACAAATCTTCAAAGGCACGATGTTGCAACCTCGCACTCCACGTACCAATGTTAAAATCATATCTGCAAATTAAACCAGACATACAGTGGAAAAACAATATTAATTGTGCAGAATTATGCCTCAAACACGGTCCCTCCCCACGTGACCAAGCCGAACCTGACGAGATGCCAAAACCCAGGAGAGAAAAGGCGTCTGGGTACCTCGCTACGAGACGCAGGCCGACACACTTGAAAGGCTCAATGGACACCTGCTACAGTGGGAACGGTCAGTCTCCCACCTATGAATAAATCCTCACATTGCCTGCACGTACCCATATTGAAACACTGTTGCAACCACAGGTGCACCGTGTGCTGGGAACAACGGTGGTCCCAGGCTGGGGAGCTCACGGATGCACCAATCAGAACATGAGGTTCTTATCTCAGACGTCAGTAACGTTAGCCAATCCTCAGGGGTCTTCATGTAACAATTCTTATGTATCTAATTGTAGGGACAACCCAGATATACCACCTGACTACACCTTAACCACTAATATCATTCTCTATAGGCGTACTATACTAACCCCACCACTCGAGCAACCAATCAAGAGTGGCGATAGGTTCTTTTGGTAACTTTTTGGAATGACGCAAGTAGCGCGTCATAATGTAGTAAAAAGGGCCTGCGAGCCCCACTATTGTGTGTGTGTCAGGACGAACGCGTGCGCTCCTTGACCCATCCCTGCCGTTTGCATAATAAACGACAGAAGTTGCCTTGCTCCTTGTGTGTGCCTCATACTCTGTCTCGATCCGAGATATACACGGGAGGAGTTGGGGCCTCCCTGCCCGGAGGTCTGCGGACGGCCCGGCCGACCCCGGCAGAATCCCCCCCGACAAGTTGGAGGCACTGCTGAGATCTGTTTAAGATCGACTTTTATTTTTTATTTTTCCAGGCACTCCCGTTGCGGGGAGGCCCGGCGGCGCGGCCCCCTCTGCCGTTGCCCCCTTCTGAGGACTACAGGACCATCGCGGAGCTGCGAGAGGACCGGACAGCGCAATCCGGATATTGGCCCTCGGGAGCCGGTTGAGAAGTATCCCGCCCGCGGTCGGCGAGTGTCCAGACGTGGTCCAGACGAGGGGAGGTGGCGAGCCGCTTGGAGGGGTGCACGCAGTCGAGCGGCCCTGCATCGAGGGAACTTGGTGAGCATGACACGCACAACAAGCAATGCGAAATTGTGAGGGAGGGGGCGGAAGTAAATAAGGGAGGAGGGAGGTATTGTAAAAAGGTGGGGTGAAGGTTTAATTGAGTGATGATAATGGAATGAATGGTAGTGAATTGAGTGCGAGAGAAGGCGGCTAACGTTACGCGAAAGAGGGGGGCAGGGCACGAGAACAACACGTGCAGACGCTCGCAACAAAAAGCTAACGTTACGCGAAAGAGGGGGGCGGGGCACGAAAACATCACATGCAGCCGCTCGAAAGACACTGATTGGCCTAAATCGCGACTACGTGTGAGGGTGGGTGTGTGTGGTTTCCTACGATTTGACATTTATCATTCAATGAGTAGATGAGGTTCCCTATTATTCGAGCAAGAAACTCGATAGGTAGATGAGGTTCCCTATTGTTCGAGCAAGAAACTCGATAGGTAGATGACGTTTCCCTGTGGGCGGTGGCTAGTTACGTAGTTGCCCAAAACGGAAGATAATTGGCTGGTTAAGCCCTCCTGTTGAGGGGCGTATCACACGCGAGGCGACGCAGCGTGCGCAGTCCGGTTATAGTATTGATGAGATTACCTTGTTCCAGGAGAGACAGGAAGACAGCTGTAGGGTTAGCGGGGTAGATTGCAAGTGTATTTTGAATTTAAAGAACATAACACGAATATACCAGTAGTTCGAAGAAATAGGTGACGTCACCAGTAGGGATTTAGTAAGATATCGTGAACACAAGAAGCTTTGGGTTTGACATTGGTGGGGAAGAGAAACATGATAAAGGAGCGGACACGGAGATAAACGATAAACGAGTGGATCAAAGAGGAGAAGGGGAAGGGGGCGTGGCTGCGCACGGAGAACGCCGGCCACGGCAAGTGTAAAGGTGGGAGGAGAACGGGGAAAAAGGACGACTGTGTAAGATCGTCGTAAGGGGTACGCAGCTGCAGGGGGCTGCGTGCGCTTCGGCCGCAGGGGGCCGTAGGGGAAGGAATATAATATAACATCATAAATATATTTGTTTTATAATTTTTTTTTTTTTTTTTGTGATTATTATCATTGCATAATTTGTCAAAGGATTGTCGTAAGTCCCCACACTTGCGGGGCAAGGTAAGCAATAAAAGGTTGTATGTTGCAAACTGGTAGCAAGGGGAAGGGTAAGAAAGGGTGCGCTAGTATGTCATACGGGAGAGGGTTGGGAGGGTGGGGGAATACCCTCACTACCCCACTACAACATATATGCACCACACTGCCACCACATAGGGAGAAGTTAATTAAGTACAGCATAGAGTGGACCCAGGGGACGGACAACAAAATGTTGACACCATGGCCGCCTAATGGTAGCTTTGACCCATATGCCCAACATTCACTATTAAACCATCTGCACAATACATACAAGGGGAAGAAGTTGGCAAACCATGTGGAGGTGTTTAACTTATGGAGGATGTTCCAGGGGTCTAGACCAGGACCAAATGGAATGTTCACTATGGGGGAAACACCGGAAGAAAAGGAGATTAAGAAAGAAGGAACGGATGGGGAAAAGGAGAGTGAAGGAACAAAGAATATGGGGAATGAAAAACTGGGTGGAGGAAAGGTTGATAAATTAGCTGACATAAAACAGGAACCGAGCAATGAGATACCCTTAACACCGGGAGTGAAAACAGAGGGGGGAGGGTTGTACCCTTTAAGAGAATTAGGAGAAATAAAAGGACAGTTAAGGGCGGCTGAAGGATACTCAAACCCGGCATACAGCCCTCCACCATATGTGGCTCATGGAAAGATACCAATGGGGGACGGGAGGAGAGAAGAGCAGACTGTAGAGATAGGAAACGATGAGTGGGTAGCTGCACAGATATTGTTGAAATTACGAGGATCACTAACTGGAGAGGAAAGGGAGGCGGTAAAGAGAACAAACGAGGATAGTGAAAGAGAGAGTGAAATGAGGGGAGAGGAGCTGCTACGGCAGAAGGAAGAGATTTTGGAGGAAAGATTAGCTAAACTAAGGGATGAGCAGAATGAACTGATAAAACAACTTGAGGGGGAGGAAAGAGAGAGAGTGAGGAAAAGGAAAGAAGATAAGGACGAATTGGAAAAATTAAGGGAGCAAAGTGAGGAGAGAAAGAGGGAAGCTGTAAGGGTAAAAGCAGCAGCAGAAAGGGTATCAAGAGTAGTGATGAGGGAGAAGAAGAAGGAAGAAGAAGAAAATGAAAAGGAAATGGAAATATGGAGGAGGAGGATAATATCAGAGACAGCTAAAAAATATGAAGAGGGGAAGGTAATAGAGAGTATAGTAGAAAGAGAAAGGGTGAAATGGGAAAGGAGGAGAGAGGATGAAAGGATATTGGAACAGATGAGCAACAAAGTAATGGAGGAATTAAAAAGGAAAAGAGAGGAAAATAGTAGGGAGATGGAGGAGAGGAGTGAAGGGGAGAGAGAGGAGAGTAAGAGGGAGAGTGAAAGATGGGGAGAAGTATATAAAAATAGAGAGGTAGCAACAACGTCAGCACTAAGGGGAACAGGTGGTAACAACGGAAAGGAAGAGGGAGACCTAATAGACTTAAAAACTGTAACAATAAAAGGAAAAAAGGCAGAGTGGGGGGCGCAATTTATGAATGATTTTTGTAGTGAGGATGGAAGGAAGAGTGAAAGGGAAAGCTTAGATAAGCTATACCTCACTAGAACAAACATAGATTCGCCATGGGTGAGTAGAAGATGGGAGGAGCTGGAGAGAAGTAAGGAGGAAGTGAAAAGAATGGGAGAAACACAAACTAACGAACACACGCCACCGACGCTCACCAACCAACACACGCCACCCACATCACCATCACGCTCTCTAACGCCACACCCCACATGTTCAACAACTGCACGCTCTCTGCACAGAATAAAGCTCGCACCCTTCATGGACGAAGTTACACCTTATGCATGTCGGCTTAGGGACCTCCCTAGTCGCAGGCAAGACAGGCAAACAGACGTGCCAATATTGAACACAGGAAAGGATGAAAAAAGGGGAAAGGAAGAAGAGGGAGGTAGGAGAAGAGGTAGTAAGGAAGGATTTGAAGTAGTAAAAGGAATGGGGGAAGAGGAGGGGTGTGAAGAGTTAACATCATGGAGCATAAAGGATGACACAAGACAGAATGTAATGCCACTGCTGGAGAGAGGAGGGGTTAGACCACAATATGTACCTTGGAAACATACGGATAAGGAAAACATAAAATGTAGGCTCCCATCATTAAGTGGAGGTGCGGGTAAATGGATATATGAAATGGAAAAACACACCGCAGGACAGAAACTAGCAGTGGGAGATGTTAAGGGCCTGTTAATATCAATATTAGGGGATAGAGCGGATGACATTTGGAAAAGAGCGGGATTCCATGGGGTAACAATAACAAACACATCGCATGATGGAGCACCATTTGCAAACTGCAGACATGCGCTATGGCAGGCACTAAGAGTGCAGTACCCAGACACATCAGACATAGGAGCCATTACTTCCCGTAAGATGGGTGAGAACGAGGATCCTGTTGATTATATCCAGGATATTCAAGAGAAGTGGCGCATGGAAACTAGAGAACAATGGGACAAAACACCAGCCATATTTTATCATATACTAGTACAAGGGCTCCCAGAAGGAGTTCAGAGACAATTAAAGAAAGTAGTGGGGATGGAAGCAAAACCATGGCCGGAAATACAACTGACTATAGTACATCACTGTAGAACATGGCAAGGAAAAATGAAACAAAAGGAAGAGGACAGGAAAACAGAAGAGGCCAAATTAGTACAGAAAAAACTTACTAAATATACCATGGAAGGGGCACTAATAACTGCGCCAACACCAATGGCCCAAAGCCCAACGCAAGTAGTGGCTGCACAAAATCCAGCTCAAATAGCGCCTCCACAAGAGGTAATAGAGCAAGTGCTGCCTCTGCAATCACACGCACAGAACATGGGAGGAGGGTACCCAATGCAAGGAGCTGGGTATTATAATTATAATAGAGGGAGAGGAGGGTTTATGAGGGGAAGAGGATACGGATATAATACCCAACAACAGGCTGGGGGACTCAGAAATAACTACCAGACAGGGCAACCAGTATACCAGGACAACACAGGGAACTTCCCATGGCAAAACAGGGAACCACCCGTGTGTTGGAGCTGCGGACTATTAGGACACATGTCACGTACATGCAGGGTCAGGCCAGGAACACCAGCATGGAACGAACAAGCACAACATAGGACATCACAAGAACAGCAGGGCATACAACCACAGCAGATGTCACCACAAGGGAGTGACCAACACTATTCCCTACCACAACAACAAATAAAACAATACCTGCCACAAGTAACTGGTGCAGCGTTAATACAACCACCACCACAACCTGAACGAACGCAATTGGGTGGGGTGACGGTGTTGGGGCACAACCCTTACACAGGGAATGGCCAGTCATTGTACCCCCAATAGGACAGCCCACAGACGGCCTTGGTGTGTCCCATCCTGTCAGTAACACCTAATAGTGCGGAGGAGCCACGCATAGAGGTAACGATAGGTGACAAAAAATTATCATTCCTTGTTGACACCGGGGCAACCCGGTCTTGCATAAGGGAAGGTAAGTTTAAGATGTCAGGCGAAGCCATGAACACACAAGGGTTTTCTGGGGCTAAAGGGTTGGTTCCATTTACTGATAACGTTCCGCTATCTATTGGAGATTACGATCTGTCAGTACCACTTTTGTATTATAGTGCCTCACCAGTAAACATACTGGGGAGGGACATAATGAACAGATTAAATATGACGATCTCCTTTACAGAGGATGGCATAATTTGCTCTACTCCAGGGATTAACATGCTTGCAGCACGACAGATTTTGCAAGCATACTGTGGACAGATAGCGATCAGGGCGGAGCCGGTAGACGGCGAGCTATTCCAGTACGGAACAGACATGGCATTTGCATGGATGCCAGGGATAGGAGGGAAAATATGGAGGAGACCAGCAGCCTATCTATTCCGACCAGAAACACCAGCTAATGAACTGGAAGGGAAGGTCATTGCAGTGGACATTGAGAGCATTATTGCAACAGCTGATTATGTTGCTGTGCACGCCCAAGATAAAGAAGGGAGAGCATGGAGGGCGGTGATAGCACTAGCAGAAGGATGTAGGCTGACCCAGGTGTCAGATGAAGAGTTGTTTTCAGAAGAAAAGGAGGAAAATGAAATGGTGTTCATGATGAGTGTAGAAATGTGGCTAACAGTGGCTCACAAACAAGTGGCACAGAAAATTGCAATGGCACTTGAGGCACCCGCTGGCACACCAGTCCCATTTTTTAAAGAAGATATGTCAAAGGTGCCAAAATCATTATGGACTATTAGCCCTTATGATGTAGGATGCATTAAAAGCATAGGGGGTGTAAAGATAAAATTAAAAAAGGGTGCCATACTACCAAGAGTGAAACAATACCCATTGTCAAGAGAGGCAGATGAGGGCATATACGAAACCATAACAGCCCTTATAAACAATGGCATATTGGTCCCCTCAGAATCCCCATGCAACACAGCTGTGTACCCGGTGCGCAAGGCTAAAGGAGGGTCTTGGCGGTTCATACAGGACCTCAGACCGTTGAACAACATAGTAGAAGCAGAGTATCCAGTAACAGCAAACCCGGCCACAATTTTGTGTGGCATTCCAGCAGAAGCATCACGGTTTACAGTGATTGACCTTAAAAATGCTTTTTTCTCAATACCATTACACCCAGACTCACAAGACTTGACAAGCTTCACTTACCGAAATAGGAAGTGGAAACATACCAGATTACCACAGGGATATTGTGAATCACCTTCAATTTTCAATAGGGTAATACAGATGGATTTGGGTAACGTTGAGTTGGAAAGCACAGTGTTACAGTATGTGGATGACATAATAATTTGCAGTACAAATGAAGATAAATGTAGAGAGGACTCATTAAAAATGTTGACGATATTGGCTGAAAAGGGGTACAAGGTAGACATGGAAAAGATACAATACTGTCAGGAACAGGTACTTTACATTGGCCAACTGATATCACAATATGGAAGAAGGATTGCACCACAAAGAGCACAGGCAATATCAGGCACTCCCGTGCCACAGACTGTAAGAGAACTGCAGCAATTTCTGGGACTGTGCAACTACTGTAGAGCATGGGTATTTGATTACAGCTCTTACATAGGACCCCTGCTTGAGGGTTTGAAGGAAGCAAATAAAGGGGAGAAAAAGTTGGGATGGACTATGGAAATGAAGGAGGCATTTGATGAATTAAAAGAAGCGATATCAACTGCTCCAGTACTAGCATCCCCAGACTATGAGCGACGATTTTTTATATTTTCACATTGCGACTCAGCAGTAATGAAAGCAGTATTGGCCCAAAAGACTAGCATGGGCTATAAACCAGTAGCATTTTACAGCGGTCACTTAGATCCAATAATGTTAGGACAATTCTCTTGCGAACAAGGTCTTGCTGCAGCTGCATTTGCAGTAGAAAAAGCATCATCAATAACTATGGGGTGTCCAACTACACTATTTGTAGAACATGCACTATTTGCGATATTGAATAAACCTAAGTCCACACTGACGACACAGAGGGCAACAGGTTATGAGATTATTTTGTCCAAAGCTGAACTGGCAATTGTTAGATGTAGCACGGTTAACCCTGCAAGGTTCTTAGCAGAAGTAATTGAAGAGGGAGATTACGCCCACGACTGCACCCAAGTAACTGAGATGTACTCATGTACTAGGAAAGTTGAAGAAAACGCACTAGAGGGAGGTGAGCTTTTGTTTATTGATGGGTCATCAACTATTGATCAAGGAGACGGGATAAGGAGGACTGGGGCAGCAGTAGTACAAATGATGGAAGCGCCAGTGTGTGTGGCTATTAAGTGTGTACAATTACCACAGCATTACTCTGCTCAAGCGGCGGAACTGGTTGCACTCATATTGGCACTAAAGGAAAGTTTTAATAAAAAAGTTACTATATATTCCGACAGTGCATATGTTACATCCACTGTCCACTCAGGGCTATCAAAGTGGAGAAGAAGAGGGTTTAGGAGAGCTGACGGCACTCCAGTACAACATGCCCTCTTGTTGGCTGAACTAATTGAAGTAATAAACGATCCCCAAGAACTAGCCCTAGTAAAATGCACAGCACACACCAATGGAGAAGACTATATATCAAAAGGAAATGCAGCAGCAGACGCACATGCAAAATATGCTGCATATTTTGGTGAGATATGGAACCCCACAGACTCACAGAGAGGGAGAGGGAGGGGAATAGCGAGGGAGATGTTAATAAAAGAAGGGTACACCCATCTCCCAGCCACCCAGATTATGGAGTTACAAGCGGCTGCACCAATGGCCGAAAAAGAAGTATGGGTGAAAAGAGGATGCACAATGTCACCAACCGACGCACTATGGCGCCAGGGTGGCACTGGGAAAGTTGTAATACCATTGGCATTGTTAAATACCGCCTTGAACCAATTACATCACCCTGCCCATACAGGCAAAGAAATAATAGCAGCACGAATTAGAGAAGATTGGTTCTGTCCCGAGTTAACATCCCATGTGTCAAATTTTATCAGCAATTGCCTTACATGTCAACAGTTCACGGCCGGTCATACTTTAAAGGTGATAAGAGGTACCATACCCCGACCAGAAGGACCTTTTCGGCACCTCCACATTGACTATGTTGATATGATCAACATTTGTCAAGGCAATAGATACATGATAGTAGTAGTATGCCCATTTTCTAGGTGGATCGAAGCAGGGCCCTGTTCACACCCTGATGCGTTTAGAGCAGCCAAATTTATAGTAAGGGAGGTATTCCCCAGGTGGGGAGTGTGCGAGGTGTTAAGATCAGACAACGGACCCCATTTCGCAAATGAAATGTTCCAGCATATCACATCCCTACTGAACATTAAACACAAATTTGCATGTGCGTACCACCCACAGGCCAATGGTGTATGTGAACGCCTGAATGGCCTATTGAAGGAGGCAATTGCTAAAATACAGCAAACAACAAAGAAAAGTTGGTTGTATTGCCTTCCGTTAGCACTGTTCGAACTTAGAAACAGGCCAGGGTCCGACCACCACCTCACCCCACACGAGGTGGTTACTGGACGCCAAATGCGCCTTCCCCTAACACCAACGTCAAGGGCATTCACCGACCAAGAAAGTTCTGCGAATGTGTTAGGTGATGAAATGTATCAATATGTGTCTTCTTTGATTACTAGCGTTGTGTTTGTGTCTCAACAGCTCGAGCGCACACGGGGCGGGTCCACCAGCAACCAAGAAATAGACGAAAATACAGAATTGGGAAAGGAGAACTTGTGCCAACTTGCCAAAGGTGACCACGTACTACTTCGAAATTTTAATAGAAGGTGGAACCAGCAGAGGTTCACTGGCCCCCATTTAGTAGAGGACGTATCAACAAGAGCAGTAAAACTAAAGGATAAGCGTGCGTGGAACCACCTGCATGATGTAAAAATCTACAAACTGCAGACCCGCCCCAGCGCCAACGACAGGTCCATTGGAAAAACGCCAACAACATCCCCGGCAGCGGAAGAAAACACAACCACAGACAACGACCCAATTGTTCCCTCGGAGAGAATAACGGACGAAGAAGGGGGTGATCCCCACACTGCCCACCCCATGGTCACACGTTCAAAGAGTAAAACTGCTCCCGCCATCTGAGCAAACCCCCCCCCATTGACTACTAAATACAATTGTAATAAAAACTAAGGACTTCGCTTGCACCAATACACATGTAAACACGTGAATGTTCTCTTTTTCTCTCGCACATACAGGAGCTGCGTAATATTGTATTGTTAAGAAAAGTTATCTAACAAATTCAGTGTGCAGGCGTAGATGGTGCTGCCAGACGATAGTTACCCAGAAGAATTGTCACACCAATTTGTATACGAAATAAAAAGGCCAACATACTTAAAAAAGAAAAGGGTACGTGTATACTACACGGCCTTCCTCCTGGCCATAGAAAATTACATGCCCCACCTCCGCCCATACTTGCCGGTCTTGAGAGACCGATCACTTAGAGTAGCATGGGAGCAACTCTTCACCTGGGCACTGAATGACTATTTGATAGGGAGAGCTTAATGAAACAAAACTAACATTTAATAACAAGCACTTTTTGAGAATTTTTAGGCGGGCAACTTTAACGTCGCAAGAATACGCTGCCAGGACTGCAGCAAGGTAAGAGCAAAAATGTCGGTGAGGTTAGCATATGTAATAAAAATAATAGGGATTTTTATGATCACCGGAGTTTTGGCTGCCTCTGTATGGCAGTACAGCTATGCTATGAGTTTTTTTGCTGCACCCAAACCTAATGTACCCCACCTCCCTGCTGCAACAGGTGTTACGTCAGGTGGTAACAGTAACAATGAACAAAAGCGAAATAAAGTTAAACGCAGCACATACTCAGACAATAAAGGTATTGATAATTATGTACAAGATTCAGCACACGTCACAAACAACATATGGTACCAGCACATGACCCGCATTGGTAAGCAGACAACTGAGGATAGCTGTTACGTTTGCTCATTAATACCATACGCCATGAGCGCTTCACGAACATTTGTTGCCACAGAAATAGATGAAAAAACAGCACAGTGCATAATATATTTGGCCCTGTTCCAAACGAAAGGAAGATTCCAAGGAACAGTAGTGCACATGACATGGAAAACACGAGACTCATACCCATATGAAAACAACTTCCTCAAGACCTATCTGAGTTATCACAAGACCAGTTTACATGCTGAAGCATTCAGATACATAACAAGTGGCCCTGAAAAAGGAGAAACAAAGAAGGTAACACTGCAGTATCTACCATGTGATTGGTACGCCACGGAAGTTCCGGGTAAACAAGGATGCTGGGAGAGGCCATTACTGACGATAACAGGAAAGGTGTTCCTGGGTACCAGCTGGGAGATAGGAGTGGTTGGCAGCAACATGGTAACAAAAGAAACTATCTCAACCATCGAGACACACAATCATCGATGTTGGACGACATGGATCAAGTATGTACCAATGCTCACGTGGGTAGAAGAAGATGAAGACCCGATAACTATATTACCAT
Organism: Ambystoma mexicanum; assembly: GCF_040938575.1. NCBI lineage: Eukaryota > Metazoa > Chordata > Amphibia > Caudata > Ambystomatidae > Ambystoma > Ambystoma mexicanum. The sequence goes on from NC_090925.1 coordinate 71,357,490, forward strand.
TGACTGCGCCCAAAGTATGTTACCAGCATAAAGGAGAGGTGGACGTGGGATATAACACCAATTGTGCAAGTGTGATGGAGTTACCTGAGGGGGGAGCGGGAACAGCAGTAATAATGGACCATTATTGGGCCTGCGGAGAAAAGGCATATCATACACTGCCTCCCCTGTGGAGTGGTGTGTGCACAATGGTACACGTCAATGTACCATCACTAGTGGTACCTAAGAAGCATGTCGATGTGGCGAAATTTCCGAAAATGGATGAAGGAGACAGGAGAAGAAAGAGATCTGCACCACTCCAGAAGGAGCAAGAAAACAGGACCAACAGCAATGATACTGTCCTAAACAGGAGAAAAAGACAAGGAGAGCCATTAACAGGAAATTATCTGTGGGGAAGGTCGGAAACGGAACTAACATCAATACCGCCAGAACACAGACTATTCAGCAGAGCAGCAATGTTCTTCTCCTCAATAATACATCCGGGACTGCAGGCATACGCAAACGCAAAATGGCTGCAAATAACCAGATGGGAACTAATGATGACCATAAATTCGACAGTAAATGGGTTTAACGCAATTAAAGAGGAGCTGCGAGCTGTAAGGATGGTAGCACTACAGAACAGATATGTATTGGACCTTCTCACAGCAATGGAAGGAGGAGTTTGTGCAAAGATAGGACAATCATGCTGCACGTTCATACCTGCCAACGATGCCGACAATGGTACACTAACAGAAGCAGTTTCACAATTGGCCCAGATGCACTCCAAAATGATGGACGAAAGTAACGGCGTAAACAAGGATAAAAGCTGGTTTTCACTATTATGGTCATGGATGCCATCTTGGCTGTCAGATGGACTGAAAATAATAGTGGGATGTGCTATTTTGGCTGGAGCTGCACTGATAATAATTAGATTTTGGAAAGCCCGGAAGGCGCGCTCAACTGATGAGTTGCTGGAAATGGTGGGAATGCACCCCTTGATGCCAGCGGATGACGGCCAGCACACAGGTGTGATAATACACGAAAGGGAGAAGTTGCGCACCCAAATCATCGCCAATCATCTAGACCCACCATCAGTGAAGATCGAGAACCCAAGGAACCCTAGGAGCTACATAGGAAGATGGGTGTACTGTACTCCTGGAGGAACATGCGAATACATGTATTGGTCATTTGAAGATCACGTAAACCATTATGGACATCTCGGAGGGATAACCAAGATATGGAGAGTAAGAGGAGATAACGAGAAGGATATGTTTGTGGTCGACAAGTCGACCAGAGGGGGGACTGAAGTGGGAGAATGGAAAACCAGACTCCCGTCCTTCACCTCTCGCGCTTGGCCTAGAGGGTCGCGGCCCAGACACCCGCCACGAGAAGAGTTTGCCCATTTACCAGATGACCAAATACCCTGGTACAGAAACATACGGATGTGTCCATCTGCCTGCCCAACAGCCCGCACTGGCCATGCCGACACCTGCGGCACGGACCAACTAGACTGAAATCTACACATCGTTAGAGATGCCATGACGACCTAGATAACGGGAAGCACCGCTGAACTATTATACACGCTGAACATTTCCACACCAATCTACACGAAGAACATACTCAGTGCTCTGACGTAGGCGACAGGCTTATTCACGGACGTGCATCTTTATTATTTTTACATAGGCTTTCAGAATGCAGAAACGCAAGACGCACCATGAGCTCATTTATAACGCTTGCTCACGCTTCTCTTGAAACCCGTTACCATCATGAGAGATATAATGGAAACACGATACTGGCCATGAAACTGTATGCCACTATAACCTAAAGCATCCATGCACTAAATGGATTACTCGTGCACCAGGCCCAAGTAGGCCTCAAGCAAGAGTTCCCGTGGACATTAACAAAGCAAAAGTCAGGTTGCTGAGCCTGCAGAAAGAACCCAGTGGAGCAACTAGCCAAGGTCGTACTGTTGCAAACCCACAGTCAAGAAACAAATCTTCAAAGGCACGATGTTGCAACCTCGCACTCCACGTACCAATGTTAAAATCATATCTGCAAATTAAACCAGACATACAGTGGAAAAACAATATTAATTGTGCAGAATTATGCCTCAAACACGGTCCCTCCCCACGTGACCAAGCCGAACCTGACGAGATGCCAAAACCCAGGAGAGAAAAGGCGTCTGGGTACCTCGCTACGAGACGCAGGCCGACACACTTGAAAGGCTCAATGGACACCTGCTACAGTGGGAACGGTCAGTCTCCCACCTATGAATAAATCCTCACATTGCCTGCACGTACCCATATTGAAACACTGTTGCAACCACAGGTGCACCGTGTGCTGGGAACAACGGTGGTCCCAGGCTGGGGAGCTCACGGATGCACCAATCAGAACATGAGGTTCTTATCTCAGACGTCAGTAACGTTAGCCAATCCTCAGGGGTCTTCATGTAACAATTCTTATGTATCTAATTGTAGGGACAACCCAGATATACCACCTGACTACACCTTAACCACTAATATCATTCTCTATAGGCGTACTATACTAACCCCACCACTCGAGCAACCAATCAAGAGTGGCGATAGGTTCTTTTGGTAACTTTTTGGAATGACGCAAGTAGCGCGTCATAATGTAGTAAAAAGGGCCTGCGAGCCCCACTATTGTGTGTGTGTCAGGACGAACGCGTGCGCTCCTTGACCCATCCCTGCCGTTTGCATAATAAACGACAGAAGTTGCCTTGCTCCTTGTGTGTGCCTCATACTCTGTCTCGATCCGAGATATACACGGGAGGAGTTGGGGCCTCCCTGCCCGGAGGTCTGCGGACGGCCCGGCCGACCCCGGCAGAATCCCCCCCGACAGAAGTGTGCCCAATAGCCTCTGTGAAAAGTTGAAAATAGAAGTGTGTCCAATAGACTCTGTGAAAATGCTGATTTTCGAAGTGTCCCCAATAGACTCTGAGAAAAGTTGAATTTCGAAGTGTGCCCAATAGCCTCATTGTTAAAGTTGAATTTAGAAGTGTGCCCAATAGCCTCTCTGTGAAAAGTTGAATTTAGAAGTGTACCCAATAGCCTCTCTGTGCCCAGTAGTCTCTCTGTGAAAGTAGAATTCAGAAGTGCGCCAAATAGCCTCTGTGAAAATTTGAACCTAAAAGTGTCCCCACTAGCCTCTCTGTGAAAAGTTGAATTTAGAAGTGTCCCCAATAACCTCTCTGTGAAAGTTGAACGTAGAAGTGTCCCCAATAGCATTTCTGTGAAAAGTTGAATTTAGAAGTGTCCCCAATAGCTTCTCTGTCCCCAATAGCCTCTCTGTGAAAGTAGAATTTAGAAGTGTGCCCAATAGCCTCTGTGAAAAGTTGAACCTACAAGTGTCCCCAATAGCCTCTCTGTGAAATGTTGAATTTAGAAGTGTCCCCAATAGCCTCTCTGTGAAAGTAGAATTTAGAAGTGTGCCCAATAGCCTCTGTGAAAAGTTGAACCTAGAAGTGTCCCCAATAGCCTCTGTGTGAAAAGTTGAATTTAGAAGTGTCCCCAATAGCCTCTCTGTCCGCAATAGCCTCTCTGTGAAAGTCGAATTTAGAAGTGTGCCCAATTAGCCTCTTTGTTAAAGTTGAATTTAGAAGTGTGCCCAATAGCCTCTCTGTGGAAAGTTTAATTTAGTAGTGTCCCTAATAGCCTCTTTGCGAAAGCTGATTTTAAAAGTGTGCCCAATAGCCTCTTTGCGAAAGCTGATTTTGGAAGTGTGCCCAATAGCCTCTGTGAAAAGTTGAAACTAGAAGTGCGCCCAATAGACTCTGTGAAAAGTTGAATTTAGAAGTGTGCCCAATAGCCTCTTTGTGAAAGCTGATTTTAGACGTGTGCCCAATAGCCTCTGTGAAAAGTTGAAATTAGAAGTGTGCCCAATAGACTCTGTGAAAATTTGAATTTAGAAGTGTGCAGAATAGCCTCTTTGCGAAAGCTGATTTAAGAAGTGTGCCCAATAGCCTCTGTGAAAAGTTGAAAATAGAAGTGTGCCCAATAGACTCTGTGAAAATGCTGATTTTCGAAGTGTACCCAATAGCCTCTGTGAAAAGTTGAATTTAGAAGTGTGCCCAATAGCCTCTCTGTGAAAAGTTGAACCTAAAAGTGTCCCCAATAGCCTCTCTGTGAAAAGTTGAATTTAGAAGTGTCCCCAATAACCTCTCTGTGAAAGTTGAACGTAGAAGTGTCCCCAATAGCATCTCTGTGAAAGGTTAAATTTAGAAGTGTCCCCAATAGCTTCTCTGTCCCCAATAGCCTCTCTGTGAAAGTAGAATTTAGAAGTGTGCCCAATAGCCTCTGTGAAAAGTTGAACCTAGAAGTGTCCCCAATAGCCTCTCTGTGAAATGATGAATTTAGAAGTGTCCCCAATAGCCTCTCTGTGAAAGTATAATTTAGAAGTGTGCCCAATTAGCCTCTTTGTTAAAGTTGAATTTAGAAGTGTGCCCAATAGCCTCTCTGTGGAAAGTTGAATTTAGTAGTGTCCCCAATAGCCTCTTTGCGAAAGCTGATTTTAAAAGTGTGCCCAATAGCCTCTTTGCGAAAACTGATTTTGGAAGTGTGCCCAATAGCCTCTGTGAAAAGTTGAAACTAGAAGTGTGCCCAATAGACTCTGTGAAAAGTTGAATTTAGAAGTGTGCCCAATAGCCTCTTTGTGAAAGCTGATTTTAGAAGTGTGCCCAATAGCCTCTGTGATAAGTTGAAATTAGAAGTGTGCCAAATAGACTCTGTGAAAAGTTGAATTTAGAAGTGTACCCAATAGCCTCTTTGTTAAAGTTGAATTTAGAAGTGTGCCCAATAGCCTCTTTGCTGAAGCTGATTTTAGAAGTGTACCCAATAGCCTCTGTGAAAAGTTGAATTTAGAAGTGTGCCCAATAGCCTCTTTCTTAAAGTTGAATTTAGAAGTGTGCCCAATAGCCTCTTGCCGGAAGCTGATTTTAGAAGTGTGCCCAATAGCCTCTGTGAAAAGTTGAATTTAGAAATGTCCCCAATAAACTCTGTGAAAAGTTGAATTTAGAAGTGTGCCCAATAGCCTCATTGTTAAAGTTGAATTTAGAAGTGCGGCAAATAGCCTCTGTGAAAAGTTGAACCTAAAAGTGTCCCCACTAGCCTCTCTGTGAAAAGTTGAATTTAGAAGTGTCCCCAATAACCTCTCTGTGAAAGTTGAACGTAGAAGTGTCCCCAATAGCATTTCTGTGAAAAGTTGAATTTAGAAGTGTCCCCAATAGCTTCTCTGTCCCCAATAGCCTCTCTGTGGAAAGTGGAATTTAGTAGTGTCCCCAATAGCCTCTTTGCGAAAGCTGATTTTAAAAGTGTGCCCAATAGCCTCTTTGCGGAAGCTGATTTAAGAAGTGTGCCCAATAGCCTCTGTGAAAAGTTGAAAATAGAAGTGTGTCCAATAGACTCTGTGAAAATGCTGATTTTCGAAGTGTACCCAATAGCCTCTGTGAAAAGTTGAATTTAGAAGTGTCCCCAATAGACTCTGAGAAAAGTTGAATTTAGAAGTGTGCCCAATAGCCTCATTTTTAAAGTTGAATTTAGAAGTGTGCCCAATAGCCTCTCTGTGAAAAGTTGAATTTAGAAGTGTACCCAATAGCCTCTCTGTGCCCAGTAGTCTCTCTGTGAAAGTAGAATTCAGAAGTGTGCCTAATAGCCTCATTGTTAAAGTTGAATTTAGAAGTGTGCCCAATAGCCTCTCTGTGAAAAGTTGAATTTAGAAGTGTCCCCAATAGCCTCTCCGTCCCCAATAGCATCTCTGTGAAAGTAGAATTTAGAAGTGTCCCCAATAGCCTCTCTGTGAAAGTAGAATTTAGAAGTGTGCCCAATAGCCTCTGTGAAAAGTTGAACCTAGAAGTGTCCCCAATAGCCTCTCTGTGAAAGGTTAAATTTAGAAGTGTCCCCAATAGCTTCTCTGTCCCCAATAGCCTCTCTGTGAAAGTAGAATTTAGAAGTGTGCCCAATAGCCTCTGTGAAAAGTTGAACCTAGAAGTGTCCCCAATAGCCTCTCTGTGAAATGATGAATTTAGAAGTGTCCCCAATAGCCTCTCTGTGAAAGTAGAATTTAGAAGTGTGCCCAATTAGCCTCTTTGTTAAAGTTGAATTTAGAAGTGTGCCCAATAGCCTCTCTGTGGAAAATTGAATTTAGTAGTGTCCCCAATAGCCTCTTTGCGAAAGCTGATTTTAAAAGTGTGCCCAATAGCCTCTTTGCGAAAACTGATTTTGGAAGTGTGCCCAATAGCCTCTGTGAAAAGTTGAAACTAGAAGTGTGCCCAATAGACTCTGTGAAAAGTTGAATTTAGAAGTGTGCCCAATAGCCTCTTTGTGAAAGCTGATTTTAGAAGTGTGCCCAATAGCCTCTGTGATAAGTTGAAATTAGAAGTGTGCCAAATAGACTCTTTGTTAAAGTTGAATTTAGAAGTGTACCCAATAGCCTCTGTGAAAAGTTGAATTTAGAAGTGTGCCCAATAGCCTCTTTCTTAAAGTTGAATTTAGAAGTGTGCCCTATAGCCTCTTGCCGGAAGCTGATTTTAGAAGTGTGCCCAATAGCCTCATTGTTAAAGTTGAATTTAGAAGTGCGCCAAATAGCCTCTGTGAAAGGTTGAACCTAAAAGTGTCCCCACTAGCCTCTCTGTGAAAAGTTGAATTTAGAAGTGTCCCCAATAACCTCTCTCTGAAAGTTGAACGTAGAAGTGTCCCCAATAGCATTTCTGTGAAAAGTTGAATTTAGAAGTGTCCCCAATAGCTTCTCTGTCCCCAATAGCCTCTCTGTGGAAAGTGGAATTTAGTAGTGTCCCCAATAGCCTCTTTGCGAAAGCTGATTTTAAAAGTGTGCCCAATAGCCTCTTTGCGAAAGCTGATTTAAGAAGTGTGCCCAATAGCCTCTCTGAAAAGTTGAAAATAGAAGTGTGTCCAATAGACTCTGTGAAAATGCTGATTTTTGAAGTGTACCCAATAGCCTCTGTGAAAAGTTGAATTTAGAAGTGTCCCCAATAGACTCTGAGAAAAGTTGAATTTAGAAGTGTGCCCAATAGCCTCATTGTTAAAGTTGAATTTAGAAGTGTGCCCAATAGCCTCTCTGTGAAAAGTTGAATTTAGAAGTGTACCCAATAGCCTCTCTGTGCCCAGTAGTCTCTCTGTGAAAGTAGAATTCAGAAGTGCGCCAAATAGCCTCTGTGAAAAGTTGAACCTAAAAGTGTCCCCACTAGCCTCTCTGTGAAAAGTTGAATTTAGAAGTGTCCCCAATAACCTCTCTGTGAAAGTTGAACGTAGAAGTGTCCCCAATAGCATTTCTGTGAAAAGTTGAATTTAGAAGTGTCCCCAATAGCTTCTCTGTCCCCAATAGCCTCTCTGTTAAAGTAGAATTTAGAAGTGTGCCCAATAGCCTATGTGAAAAGTTAAACCTAGAAGTGTACCCAATAGCCTCTTTCTTAAAGTTGAATTTAGAAGTGTGCCCAATAGCCTCTTTGCTGAAGCTGATTTTAGAAGTGTACCCAATAGCCTCTGTGAAAAGTTGAATTTAGAAGTGTGCCCAATAGCCTCTTTCTTAAAGTTGAATTTAGAAGTGTGCCCTATAGCCTCTTGCCGGAAGCTGATTTTAGAAGTGTGCCCAATAGCCTCTGTGAAAAGTTGAATTTAGAAATGTCCCCAATAAACTCTGTGAAAAGTTGAATTTAGAAGTGTGCCCAATAGCCTCATTGTTAAAGTTGAATTTAGAAGTGTGCCCAATAGCCTCTCTGTGAAAAGTTGAATTTAGAAGTGTCCCCAATAGCCTCTCTGTCCCCAATAGCATCTCTGTGAAAGTAGAATTTAGAAGTGTCCCCAATAGCCTCTCTGTGAAAGTAGAATTTAGAAGTGTGCCCAATAGCCTCTGTGAAAAGTTGAACCTAGAAGTGTCCCCAATAGCCTTTCTGTGAAAGTAGAAGGTAGAAGTGTCCGCCATAACCTCTCTGTGAAAGTAAAATTTAGAAGTGTGCCCAATAGCCCCTTTTTTAAAGTTGAATTTAGAAGTGTGCCCAATAGCCTCTCCGTAAAAAGTTGAATTTAGAAGTGCCCCCAATAGCCTCTCTGCGAAAGTAGAATTTAGACGTGTACACAATAGCCTCTGTGAAAAGTTGAATCTAGAAGTGTCCCCAATAGCCTCTTTGTGAAAGCTGAAATTAGAAGTATTCCCAATAGCCTCTCCATGAAGTTGAATTTAGAAGTGCCCCCAATAGCCTCTCTGCGAAAGTAGAATTTAGACGTGTACACAATAGCCTCTGTGAAAAGTTGAATGTAGAAGTGTCCCCAATAGCCTCTTTGTGAAAGCTGAAATTAGAAGTATCCCCAATAGTCTCTCCATGAAGTTGAATTTAGAAGTGTACAAAGCCTAAATTTAGAAGCGGGCCAATAGCGCCCCTAGCTTGAATCTAGAAGTGTGCCTAATAGCGTACACATTGAATCTAGAACTACAATTAGAAAACCCTCCAGAACTGCACTTAAAAGTTGACCTAAAACCATACCTGGGGTGTTATTACATTCAATTTCTCCCTAATATCTTACCTGTATTCCAGCTTACTAGAAGAGAGCCTACCCAACAGCGTAACTGTGCAACTAAATAGGCCACCTAATCAGCATTCACTAAGGTCTAACTACACCTCAAATCCGGCCTAATATCTGCAACCTAATACAAACTAGTACACTAAAACCTAGAATAAGTGAATAATATCACCCTGCTTAGTGGAACCCTGAAACCAAGACCAATCTCACCCAGTGATAGCCGAACTTATAAAGTCCAATAAAGTGTAAGCTGCACCTAAAACTACCCCCAATAGCCTGTGCTAACCATGACTGCACCCGCTCCACCAGGGTTTGCCGGAAACAACCACCATGGACCGCCTCCACCCTCCTCTCCGGTCCGCCTCGCCTCCCGTCCCCCCTCCCCAAATCATCCCACCCTCCCTCCCATCCCCTACCTTTCCCCTATCCAAACACCAAGCCAGAGGTGCACAATGGCAAGCCAACCACCCCAAGACCACTGCTCTCCTGAACCCCATCACCCACCAGCCGACATTGATCATGCCCACTCACTATCATTCCGGGCACACCCCACCCTTCAACCATCCCCCCTCCACCTTTCCCACAAACCCCCACATCGTCCCCTCATGACCACACCCTTTCCCCTCCCTAAAAACGGCTCACCTAGCACTAGCAAGAACAGAAGCCTCAGCCCTCTCCCCCTCTGACCCCCCCTGCCCTCTCTCACACGCCAATCACAACAATGTCACTAAAGAGGAAACGCACCTGGTCCCCCTCAATCTCTCAGCACTCTTTGCCTCCCCTGTCTTGATCCACCAACTCTTTCCCCAATCACCACCTTCCCCCCTCACTTCACCCTTCCTAAAACCCCTCTCCCTCGATTTCTCACCAACTGCAACTGAAACCCCAAACCGCCCACACCCCACCTTCAAATTCCCCGGTCCAAACCCAATCATCCTAACACACGCATCCACCCACTCCTACCCGAAACCCGCCAACTGTTCTGCTCGCCCACTCTTTCCATCAATCATCAACCACCCTACCCCTCTCCATCCCACTCTCTAGCTTCCACCCTCTCCCCCATCATCCTTGCGCTCCAGCACTGACACCAACATCACCTACCAAAGTGAACTGCATCCTATTTAATGCCCGATCCGTAGCAAAAAACAGACACTGCTCCTCGCCTCTGACATACCAGACCTGGTCTTCATCACCGAAACTTGGTACTCTGAAGACTTCGCCCCGATCGCCAATGAAGCCTTCCCCCCTGACTACTCCCTCATCCCACTTAACCGTCCCTCTAGAGGTGGAGGAATAGCATTCGTCTTCAAGTCTCACTTCCACGCCTCAATCACCGAAAACCAACCTTGCATTCCTGCCTGCGAATCACTCCTCGTTAAACTATCCCTCTCCCCGTCACTCTCACACAGCTTCCTAATAATTTACAGACCCCCTGGCTATGATAGACAATTCTCAAACAACCTCTGCGACTCTATTGCCACCCTTCAACTAAACTATCCCAACCTCACCCTTCTTGGAGACTTCAACATATGGCTTGACATCCCCACCAACCCTATGACACATTCTCTGGTTGACGGTCTAGACGCAATTAATCTCCAACCCCACATAAACGGCCCGACTCACTATAAAGGACACACTCTTGACGCCATCTTTAGCTCCCACAACCGGATACATCTAAACCTCCCCAACCCTATCATCTGGTCCGATCATTTAATTGTTTTCTTCGCCATTCTCTCACCCAACCCCCTTCCCGTACTCGAATCCGAACCTCTGAAGCTACGCAAATGCTGTAAAAAACTAACAATCGTTCCTGACCTAGCCAACGCACTCCTCCAATCTCCACCATCCACCTGCCAACTCAATAAACAACTAACCCCCGACGCCTTTGACTCATGGCTCAACACCTCACTAATGCGGCTCACACCCTCCTGTAAACCATCAGCCCGTCGTGGCCTGTTCCCTAGATGGTTCACACCTGTGCTTAAAACCACTAAACAACTATATAAATACCTAGAACGCAAATGGCAGAAAGACAAATCCCAGGAGAACGGTACCACCTTGGCCCAACACCTTCATCAGTACGAGGCCGAAATCCGGAAAGCAAAAAAAGGCCACTACAACTCCCGAATCCTAAACTGCAAAAACCCCAGCAAAGAACTGTACAAAATCATCTCCGAATTCACCAAACCAACATGCACTACGACCGTCCCGACCCCCTCTCAATCACTGCGCGACTCACTCTCTCTCCACTTTTACGCCACGGCTCTCGAAAGAACAAATGCTCTAACCACCAAACTGGCTCTCTTACATCCACCAGGCAACCCTCCCCCCATTCCGGCCAACTCACCACCTGCGACCACTACGCAACCAACGTTTCAATCCTTTAGTCCAATATCACCAGACCAATTTCTCAAACTTTTATCTGCCCGCAAACCATCGGGCTCCCCGATAGGCCCTTGCTCGGCCACAACCCTCAAAGAAATATTTGCTTCCACATGCGCAGGAGGACACCAAGATCCATCATAAATGACTCCCTTTCCTCGGGTATCTTCCCGATGCATTCAAAACGGCTCATGTCAAACCTCTATTAAAAAAAACCTCCCTCGACCCTCTCGAGCCCATCAACTACCGCCCCATCTGAAACACGAGGTTCCTTGCCAAACTCATTGACCGAACCGCCTACTCCCAGCTAAATCCTTTGTTGAAGCCAACAATCTCCTGGACCCTGCACAATCAGGTTTCACAGCCCTTCACGGAACCGAAACCACCCTAACCTCAATCTGGGATGACCTTAAAATAATGGCTGACTCCGCGGGATGCGCCGCATTAATCCTTCTTGACCTATCCGCCGCCTTCGACACGATCAATCACTCAATCCTCCTTGACCGCCTCCACTCACTAGGAATTCATGGAACCGCTCTTAAATGGATAGCTTCATTCCTCAAAGATAGGTACCAAATAACGATACTCTCCACCTATTCCTCCCAATCCCGACCAGTCGACACGGGAGTCCCACAAGGAGCATGCCTATCCTGCCCTCCTGTTCAATCTCTACTTGATCACCCTCCCACCAATAATTCGCTCACACAACATCCTGTGTTACAACTACGCTGATGACACTCAACTACTTCTAAAACTCCTGAACTCAAAACCCAACTCCCGACCTGACGTCGCCTCCTGCCTCCTTGACATAGAGCTCTGGATGACCCAAAGCCACCTCTTGTTAAACCCCTCCAAAACTGAAATCATGGTATGTGGCAACACCGAACTTCTTCCAGACCCACTACCCTGGCCTCCCGCCATGTGCAACTCACCGACCCCCGCTAATGCAATGAAAAACCTTGGATGCACGCTTGACTCTGACCTAACACTCTCGCGCCAAGTCAACAACGTCTCAAAGTCATGCCACTACCACCTTAAAACCCTTAGGCACATCTTTCCATATCTCTCCTTTCCCAACAGACTCTCCGCGGTCCAATCAATTGTTATAACAAGACTCGACTACGCAAAGCCTCTCTACCTCGGACTCTACGCTTACCAACTGAATAAACTTCAAAGGGCACAAAACGCTGCAGCCAAACTGCTACTTGCGCTCGGCCCAAGAGACTACATCTCCCCGGCCCATAAGACTCTGCACTGGCTTCCAGTGGCCCGAAGGGTGACTTTCAAAACCTTATGCATCTCCCATCGAACAGTGCATAAAACCGGACCTCAATATCTTCAAAACAAGCTAAAACCCTATCACCCTCAACGCACTCTAAGATCAAGCTCAGCCGGCCTCCTAGCCATCCCTAAGACAAACTCAGTCAGGTTAGGCGGATCATCATTCTCAGCATTGGCCCCCACACTGTGGAACGCACTCCCACCCCACATCCGCCTGAGGATCTAATGTCTTTCTGCAAACTGCTGAAAACCTGGCTCTTCCCCTAGAACCGACCCGTACGCGAAATGACCCAAACAGTATAAAAGCATCTCTATGACACCAATCCAACAAACTACCAGATGCAAGAAATCGACATCTAATAACCATTAATATAAACTAAAAAGACAAACAGAATAGAACGAGTAAGTCAGAACAAGGCAGTGAAGTGAATAATAAGAATAAATCGTACAAAAGTTAAATCAATGAAATGGAAGTGAATGGAGTGGATGAAATCGTTAGAACCGTTAGAACCGATGAAACATGTAAAACGGATGAATGCGCTGAGTGGATGAATGCGGTGAGCATCCACTGAATGCGCTGAGTGGATGAATGCGGTGAGCAGATGAGTGTGTAGATCGGATTAGTGTATAGATATGAGGAGTGTATAGAACGGATGAATATGTTGAGCGGATGACTGTGTAGAGCGGCTGGGTGTGCAGAATAGATGAATGCGTAGAGCAGATGAGTGCGTAAGTACAGAGATGTGCTTAGAATGCAGAAGTGTGTAGAGCAGATGAGTGTGTAGACCGGGTGAGTGCGGAAGAATGTGTAGAACGCTGAGAAGATGAATGTGCAAACAGGATGAGTGTATAGAGCAGATGAGTGTATAGAGCGGATGAGTGTATAGAGCGGATGAGCGTATAGAGCGGATAAGTGTATAGAGCGGATGAGTGTATAGACCAGATGAAGGTATAGAACAGATGAGTGTAGAGATGAATATGTAGAACAGGATATTGCTGTTAAATGCGTGGAAAGTGAGGAGTGCATAAAGCTGATGAGCGCGAGGAGCAGAAGAGCACAAGGCGGGGATGAGCACGAGGAGCGGATGAGCGGGAGAGCAGATGAACGCAGGCAGCGGATGAGCACCGGGAACAGATGAGCACGGGGAGCGGACGAGCACGGGGAGCGGACGAGCACAGGGAGCGGATGCTTAGGCACATGGAGTGGATGAGCACGGGGAGCGAATGAGCACGGGGACCGGATGCATAGATGCATAGAACTGATGAGTGTGGGGAACAGGTGAGTGCAGAGAGTGGATGAGTGCGGAGAGTGGATGAGTGCGGAGAGCGGATGAGTGCAGAGAGCAGATGAGTGCAGAGAGCTAATGAGGGTGGAGAGCAGATGAGTGTGTAGAGTGGATGAGTGTGGAGAGTGGATGAGTGTGTAGAGTGGATGAGTGTGGAGAGTGGATGAGGGTGGAGAGTGGATGAGGGTTGAGAGTGGATGAGGGTTGAGAGCGGATGAGGGTGAAGCGTGGATGAGGGTGGATGAGAGTGGGGAGTGGATGTGGGTGGAGAGTGGATGAGTCTGGAGAGCGGATGTGCGTGGGGAGCCGATGAGTTCAGGGAGCGGGTGAGTGCAGGGAGCAGATGATTGTGTAGGGTGGGTGAATGCGTAGAGCAGATGAAGGTGTAGTAGACGCGATGGGTTAAAGTGGACAAACGCCTAGAGCGGATGAGTTACACAGACCGGGTGAGTGCGTACAACGGATAAGCATGTCGAACGGATGAGTGCAGAATGCATGCAGAGTGCGAGGAACTGATAGATGAGCGGAGTGGGATGGATGAGCTGAGCGGAAGAATGTGTAGAGCAAAGGACTGCATAGAACAGACTAGTGGGCAAGGCCGGCAGATATATGAAACAGACGAGTTCATATGAGCGAGTGAGTACATATGAAAAAAGGGGTACATAGAGGGATGAGTGCGTAGAAGGGATGCGTGCCTAGAAGGGATGAGTGCCTAGAAGTGACGACTGCCTAGAGGGGAGGATGGCCTAGAGGGGACAACTGCCTAGAAGGGACGACTGCGTAGAGGAGACGAGTGTGTAGAGGAGACAAGTGCGTAGAGGGGACGAGTGCGTAGAGGGGACGAGTTCATAGAGATGACGAGTACATAGGGGGGACGAGTGCATAGAGGAGAAGAGTGCATAGAGGTGAAGAGTGCGTAGAGGAGAAGAATGCGTAGAGGAGAAGTGTACGTAGAGGAGAAGAATGCATAGAGGAGAAGTGTACGTAGAGGAGAAGAGTGCATAGAGGGGATGAGTGTGTAGAGGGGCGAGTGCGTAGAGGGGACGAGTGTGTAGAGGGGACGAGTTCATAGAGATGATGAGTACATAGGGGGGACGAGTGCGTAGAGGAGAAGAGTGCGTAGAGGAGAAGTGTACGTAGAGGAGAAGAGTGCTTCGAGGAGAAGAGTGGGCAGAGGAGAAGAGTGCACAGAGGAGAAGAGTGCGTAGATGGGATGAGTGCATAGAGGGGATGAGTGCCTAGAGGTGATGAGTGCGCAGAGGGGATGAGTGCGCAGATGGGATGAATGCGCAGACAGGATGGGTGCACAGAGGGGACAGGTACGCAGAGGGGATGGGTGCACAGAAGAGATGGGTGCATAGATGGGATGAGTGCGCAGAGGCGATGAGTGCATAGAGGGGATGAGTGCGTAGAGGGGATGAGTGCTTAGAAGGGATGAGTGCGTAGAGGGGATGAGTGCGTAGAGGACGTGAGTGCATAAAGCGGATGTGCGCCTGGAGCGAAGGAGTGCCTGGAGCGAAGGAGTGCCTAGAGCGAAGGAATGCCTGGAGCGAAGGAGTGCCTGGAGAGAAGGAGTGCCTGGAGCGAATGGACGTGCTGCGTAGAGCGGACAAGTTGCGTAGAGCGGTTGATTACGTAGAGCATGTGTGGTCCAGACTGGAGCGCGCAGGGCAGACTGGAACGCGCAGGGTGAACTGGAATGCAAGTTTGCGTGGAGAAGACCGGAATGTGGGGAAGAGACTGGGTGGATAGGAGTGCATGGAACGGATGTTGTAAAGTACATAGTATGGTTTGGAATGTAGAAAACGTTCAAATGACCATATAACCCACCATATGCTTACTCTCTCCTTTACACCACCACTCAACTAGAACACATAGATACTATGACACCATTCGGTATAACTATTCTCATACCAACAACCGCCACATACTCCACATAACTCTGGTTTCACACCCCCAGCCAGGCGTTCTCCTCAGGCCTAACACAGCCACATCCAGTCTGGATAAATCCTGCCAGAACGAACACATATTCCTGACCCTCAATCACCACACCTACCCTTAAGAAGCAGCTATTACACGAATACCGCACAAGCTGCACAAATACCTGGTGCCCATACGCACCTTTGACTCGCTCTATTCCCTCTACTGATCTGAACTTCGGTTCCCAAGGGCGTTCAACCTACCAGCACCTTCAGACCATACCAATGGTATATAAGGCGCTATATAAATGTAAAATAACATAACATAACATAACATAACATAGCATAACATAACATAACATAACATATGGGCTACTGCTGGACAGAGGCTGCTTGCGGACTGCCTCCTGTACCGCTGAGGCCCATTTACCAGTGAACGATAGGTAAGTCTTTGAAAGTCTAGCACACTTGGAGAGCACTACTGGAACCCTATTGTATCCGTTTCGGTTATATAAGAATAATTTAAAGGAGTGGAACGAGTGACACATACTTCCTCTTTTTTCACAGACTTCCAGGACGGCGAGTGAAAGCCGCTTAACATAATTACTGGAGTGGTATTCCGCTCAAGCTGCCTTCAATACTTCTATCCAGTGCAACAGATGCAAATACAGTGAGTGCCACTACTCCATTAACCCCTGTGGTAGTACACTGTACTTGCCTTTTTAATACAAGTGTTGTTTATCAGATCAGCATATAACATCCCTCCCCTTTCCTCGTCTATAACCCTCCAACGTAATGAACGCATACAGATCAACTCAGACAGCGTACTCATTGTTGTCACCCAATACAACATACCATCGTGTTGGTACCTAAGAGACCGATTTTCTTAATTGATTTGTATTTAGCCCATATATAATCCTTAGTTGAGCATGACATTAATTATACTCCACATCCTTAATTGCAGGAACACACCTGTAGAAGGGAGTGATTCACAAAACGGGCAGTGGGTAAACCGGCCAAGCTCATCTACTACAGAACAACCATCAATCTGTTACTGATTAATTTGAAGCATTTATCCTCTATGAACTCTACCTATTTAAACAATGTTAACTACTCATCCTGAGTAGAGTACTGTGTACAATCTTTGTCTGTAGAGAAGTATCAATTCATTGGTTAGATTTAATTAACTGTGTTTTATGACCCTTTACAGTGTATTGTTTAACATGCATTAATGAGAAAGAGAGACCTTTTATCCTAATACATTTCTTTTCACAAATTTAAATTGATTGTCTTTCCTTGACATTTTTGCCATTTTTATAATTTTGAAAATCTGGTTCATTATAGGGGCAGTCCCTGAAGGAGTGTCTTGGTTTCTACTTGAAGTATGTGTTCTTAGATCTGTAATATAAATGAAATGAACATATATGATGTATTTATATTTTTTCTTATTCAAGTTCTGAAAAGTGGCAGAGCCCGAACCATGCATGCAAAGTTTTTAAAAAGAAATGTGAAGAACAAATATCCATATACAATTTGAAAACTGAAATGTATTTCTGAAAACATGTTCTTCTATATGTTCATGTTATTCATTTACAATGAAGATGTAAAAATCTGTTTATGAATTTTAATACATTATTAATGATCTCTCCTTGTGAATGTGTGTCAACTAGTTTAAGAAAGAGTAGTAACCAAATGCCCTATAATTATTTTGTTACTCCCAGCATGACACAGTGTAGGAACCATCTTGAAGGTTTGAGTTTATTTCTCCCATAATTCTTTTGATCTTGGCAATTTTGACAATTTGCAGCACCTTTGTACTGCTAAAAACCATGAATACCTATCACAAACTTTGTTTTATACAAAATGAAACACAACCAGGACTAACCTTGGGAATTCAGCAGGGTTGTACATTCAGTGAGTAGCCCCCATGTTCTTCCCTGTTATCTAGTTTCAATAAGAAAGCTCAGCATCCTAAGAGGCTGGGAGCCCAGGGAAACCCTCTTGAGAAGAAAACCCTGTCAGCGTTCGGAGAGGAAATGGGAATCCTGCAGTGTTCTTCTCTGGTGAATTTGGTTCTTTAGCTTCCCTTGATCTGCTTTCTCATGGACTCTAGTATATGGCTGGCCTCCTCGTTCCATTGCGTGAAGAGTAGTGGGTAGTCTGGCTAAATCACACATGCTGGAAGGAAAGCATGATGCCCTATGTGGATTGTAAGTTTCTACAAGGAAAGGATTAATGGCAGGGGTGACACAGAAGGAGTAACAGCGAAAGAATGAACTTATGGAGCGTTTTGCACAATAGAAGTGAATCACTGTTTTCCTGGCAACTCTTGCTAATAATGCCATCCAGGAAGTCAGGATGCGCGGAACATGCAACGACTAGACCGTTTCATCGCACACTCAGTTCCATCTTGGGGGAACACCGGTAGAGTGAGTCCAAATGTCTCAAACAAAGCCACACAGAATGCCGGCGATAACAGCCCATGACAGTACTCCAAATGTACCTTAAGAACTATCTCTGGATTCAGTAAAGTCCTGGAAATGTAATACAAAATGTATATAGCTTGACTTTTCTGGGTCACCTGTTTAATGGTTCTGTTTTCATGTGAACAACTTAAAAAACAGTTTCCTTAATTTCAATGTTTTTTAAGGTTCATGGGTCAGGAGTCGGGTTATATGTTATTTCATAGCCCTTAAACTATCATTGGGAGATTATGATTTGTATAAAGTCATTTTTCAGCAAAGGTGGGATATTTCAATATTAAAATGTAATCTAATGTAGTTTTATTGTGCAGGATAAAGCATCATTAATTTCATGGCATTACCATATTTCCAGTTATTAATATTTAGGAATTAGTTCAATCTGAAATACAAGACTCTAAACGGATGTTGGTTTTCAGTACATTTCAATTGCAATATCCTCATCATGATCATCATCATCAAAGTTTATTCGCATAAAAAAACATAAACCAACAGTAAACACAACAAAAACATAATTACAGCAATATCCACAACAACAATATCAATGGACGGATTAACATCACAGCATACAGAATTATTAAAAGGGAATAGAGTTGAAATTAAATACAAATCAAATATAAATGTTAGCCTCAAGCATTTGTTTTTATCTATACCAAGCTTTTCTTAGGCAGCCCCATGCAAATGGGGTAGAATCTGCTTGCAACAAACATATCAGTGCATACATTAATATGCAGGCTTTATTATACTTTAGACAGATTGAATGTATGCTTTCCTGGTGGGATGCCAAATTTCGGATGTCATTTGTCCTAAGAATGCTGTGATTTTCAGATATTTTGCGAAACAAATAGTGAGAGGATATCTGAGATGCTCTATTTATCTATTAAACTGAAGGGAGTTACACTTATATTGGGTGGAACAAGACGTTCATTGTGATTGATTTGTATAGCTATTATTATGGCGAGATTAATGATTGTTCGGTGATGGGAAGAACATTTTCCCCCGGGTTTCAGAAAATGTTGCTAGAATTGTATAGATTTATCATCTTAGGAATATATCATTTATAGGTAAAGGCAGAGAGTATACGTTTACTTGCCTTTAGTCTGGTTTGCAAATTCAGGTAATTGTAAAAATAGTTATTATTAACATGGAGCACAATTTGGAAACTATCATGTATGAATGTCAATGCTAACCAGATTGTTGCATCTGATGTCCATCTTCTGGTTGTGTTGTTTGTTCTTTTATTATTTATGTCATGATTCATATAATAATGCTTGCAAAGGTCTGTGTGCCAAATCCCTAATGAAATACATTTTAAAAAAATAATGGCCTCATACTCCTGCACTTTTGTATATGCATTCTCATCAGCAGTTCCCAATATTAGCAATAGTTTGCATGAACGCAATCCTAACATCCTACTGCTCTCCTTTAACGTATTGGATGCAATAGACCAGATATTTATTTGAACATTGACACTTAAAATAATTGTTACGATTGAAATATGAATTATCAATAATCATCAAAACAAGTGATATTTCCAAATGTCTACCGGCCTGATCCTTAGTTTCTATCTGTGTGCCATGGATCTCATACAATAAAGCTCTTTTTGTTTTTTTGGAAATAATAAGCACAGCAATTGGAGCTCGTAGAGAGTGCACAAAAGACACCTTGACAGAGTTCTTTAACATTTGCGCCTTTTTATTTTTTGATTTTGATTCTGACTTTTGTGGGATGGAAATGTTATCCACCAAATCTGTGGTTCGATTCTTCCTACATGTCCTACAGTTCATCTTCCACTTAGATTGAGGATGACTTAAAGGATGACTTAAAAGGGGCTCCCTCACCTCATATACTTCACTTAATTTTGCAGGTTGAGCCGTTTGTTCTCTGATCTCCTCACAAGTTCTCTGCCATACTTCTCATTCTCTTGAATTCCTCCATCACAGACTCAGAAAGTGGTGCATCATAATACAGTTAATAGATAGCCTCTTCCAACCGAGAACTGCTGACCACATTCGCCTGGCCACTCGTGAGATGATTATAATTCTCTTGAATACTTTCCCCCCTTACGAGTTGTTCCACACAGGTAAAGGATTTGGCCATTGTGTGCTGCAATTTCTTAATTTTCAATTCCTGATGTAGGGTTTACCCCTTTAATTTTCTTAACTCATTAATTAGTGCAATATTAATGGCCTACCTTAAACCCACAACTTCTGATTCACAAATTCCCATGTCTTCTGTTAATTCTAGTGACATTGCACTTCTGATCTCAATAACTCAAACACAATAACTAGTGAAGTGAAAACCAAATTTAGAGCTAGCAAGATTAAGTGTGTCAGGTGTATTGACTGCACCCCTTCCCTTCTGCCTGTCAAAGCCCCTTTTTCAGGTTCTTCTTCTTGCATCAGTGATTTTGTGTCTGATTCTCCCAATCAGCCCCATCAACATCAGATGAAAAAATAGGCGTTTGCTGCTGGTCAGAAGTAGTGCTACCAAGATCCAAAACTTCACCATTCATTTCCAATTGTCTCACAACTGGGGGAACAGTTTCTCCGTCAATTTCCAATTTATCCATGTACCGGGTGCTCCAGCTTTTATTTATAAAATATTCATTCATCTTGCTCTTCAAATATTTTGACGTGATTTTGTACTCTGCCCCATTACCCAAAAATCTTGCGAGGAGCACGTGGGTATAAAGTCCCGCACCAAATTACTTTGGAAGCCCAGCTCTCAGCTTGTAAGTAAATTTCACAAGATGGAGTTTGCCGTCCCTTGATATGATCTATTTATTTTTTCCAGTGACTTAAATGCGGTGTAATCCCCCACTCTACATTGTCCAATTCAGGGGTGCGAAGGGTGTGGAACAGCCAACACTTGGCCGGTCACATTGCCACAGACGTGTGCGCAAGGTGCAAGTCTGGTAGATTATGTTGGCAGGTTGGGAAATGTAGGCAGGGCTTCTCCCGCTCTCCTGCTCAGGTAAGAAATCAGCCGATTTAGCAGCACAGCAATGCTGAAGAGCAAACAGCAGAGTAGACAGCCGGACAACCATCACTTGGGCAGTCACTTTGCTACAGGTGCTCTTTCATATAATGTGCAGCTATGTTTGTGCTTCACAGATTGACGATATCGCTTAATTTTAGGTTCTAGAATAAGGACCCCAATTCTGAAAAATGTTCTGGTGCAATTGATGTGCTCATTCAACCCCTTCACAAGCACTGAAATAAGTGCAAAATTCACAAAAAACACCTGAATATCTGCATCCCAGATGTGTACTTTCAGAATCTCATCCTGTGTCACATTGTCTTCAGTGTGAAAGCAGCAGTGTGAACCAATGATATCCCTCTTGCATTTCAATCTCTCAATCAGGATACAATCGCTTTTGTTCTTTATTTTACATTTCACAATGTCATTTACAAGCCAGCCTCTGTGAAATGCACTCCCAGCACACCAGTGCCTCTACTACACATGTTAAACTTCACAATGTGTGACAATCAGCCTTGATATGTGGACACTAGACACATACAATCAATGTCTGAAGTTATAAGAATGTCAGGCGTAAATAATGAATAATGATACAGAAATCTGTCAGGAATCTATATCAAAGCGAGCAGAAGAGATAATACAATCGTGATTACTAATTAAGAATCACATTAGCAAGACTGTCCACTCCAACTGGCATATCCTAATTCATGATACACAAAAGGACCCCCATGGCCTGAGAAATACAGATATATTATGTGAATGGCGGGAAAACATTGTAAATAAATCCAAACTTCATTTGATTTGGTTGATAATAGGGCATCGATGATACAATCTGATTATATTTGAATCACAGTCATGCAATTTAATTTAGGATAAGAGATCAGGATCCACTTTGGATACCATGAATGAAAACGTGGAAAACATAAACAAGAAACTGAACAGCTAAGACACTGTAAATTCTGCAGGACACTTTGGACTATGAATGAGAGGCGCAAGCTGAACTCAGATAACAGCAAGTAGAGTGGAGCAGCTTCTGCATTATACATTCTGACTGACTGTGGTCAACCAAGGGGAAGTGGTAATCCTCGACCATATCACCCACCCATAGCACTTCTAAAATAGATAATACACAAAGGCGTGAAACATGTATTCTTGCACTTTAGCTCAGTGTAATTCATATTATGCATTATATGAAATAATAATTCCAACATATAATGTAGTAAGGTTTGTAATTATTTTAAAACATACAAATTAAGAATGTTACACACTGATAAAACTAAATATACACATCAACTGTATTATACATGTCACACTTTTAAGAAAACAGTCACTTATTGCACATTAGATTAAAAATAAACGTTGACACAGTTAATCGCATTGTAGAGATCCCAACCCCCTAATCTTATGCTTCAGTGCTAAACATGATGACATCATTAAAAACTTTATGTTAGACTAGCTCTGTATGCCTTGAAATTCTTTATTTGTTCCGATTGCCGTCATCCATTCCACTTTCATGTTAATTTTCTTTTCAAGGCATTTTTGAACTCATTGTTTTTCAGGGTGTAAATAATAGGGTTGCACATGGGACTCACTGCAATGTAGGCAAGAGAGAATATTTTGCTCTGATTCCCTGAGTACATTGAGGCTGGGCGCATGTATGCAAACAGGAGAACTCCGTAGAATAAGACCACCACAATGAGGTGGGAGCCGCAAGTAGAGAATGCCTTGGATCTCCCGACTGCGGATTGGATATTCAGGATCGCTGTGATGATGTGTACATAAGACGTGAGGATTAAAGAAAATGAAAAGATTGGCAATGTCACACCCAGCAAATAAGTCAATATTTCCAGGGTGCGAGGGCTGGTGCAAGACAGATTCAGTAGGGCCAAAATATCACAAAAGAAGTGATTGAGTTCATGAGATTTACAAAAGGAGAATTTTGACATTGTGACAGTGTGAGTTATTGGTACTATAAGTCCACAAACCCAGGCTCCAGCAGCCATCAAGAAACACAAAGTCTTACTCATGATCATTGTGTAGTGTAAGGGATTGCAGATCGCGGCATAGCGATCATATGCCATGATGGTCAGGAGAACGAATTCTGTTGAAACAAGTGCTGAGAAGAAGTATACCTGTAGCAGGCATTCCCAGAGATTGATTTGTGGATCCACTTCAAAGAAGTTGACCAGCATTCTTGGGAACATGAGGGAGGTGTAACAGATGTCTACAAAAGACAGGTTGCTGAGGAAGAAATACATGGGGGAGTGCAAACGTGAGTCCCTGTAAATAACTGCTATGACGATGAGGTTACCTGAAATAGTAAACAGGTAAATCATCAAAAATACAACAAAGAGGTGATTCCGCAGATGTGGAAAATCTGAAAACCCCACAAGAATAAATATGGTCCAAGATGTCTGATTTTCCTCTTGCATCTGCCAAGAACTGCTTCTTTGTTGGAAGTAATCTTTATCTAAAAAGAAGAAAACACAATGTTTAAGAAAACAAATTCCAAAGACATTGACTGGAAAATATGTGACAAAATGACTTCTCCTCTCGAAGAGTATCAGGGTAAGTATTAACTTCGCCGCCTACTCAACCCCAACACTTCTACAAACCAACAGCAATCCCAACAATAAAGACAAAACAGGCATAGCTATGAGATATGTATCCTTGGCCTTTTGTGGCAACCTGGGTGGAGGGAAGGCTATACTCTGAGCAGGGGTGTGAATGTGATACAGTAGCACCCAAACAGCAAGGTACAGCCATCCAAAATAAAAGCAAAGCCCAATCAAGGTCAAAGGTACCAACTTTGGTTGGGTGATATGTGTATATAAATATGTTCTGTGTACTGCACTTCTGTGTTGCATTGCAACAGGAAGCAGGGGCGGATAGAGATGAGGTTCGCTGGGAAAGAGAAACTCCTGAGCATAACCTCAGGAGCCCTAGTACCAGAGGCCTTCATCTCTCCCAGTCCCTGGACTCTGCCACCCCCATGTCCCCTCGCGCACATGAGCCCAGGGCAACGGGGATGGCAGATTACTATCCAGCTAGAAGTATGGGGCTCATAGGCCAGTACCTCCCAGGAATGGATGGGCGGGTATCCGGGTATGGGCACCATAGCACAGTGCAATTTAGTGGCGAACCCCAGGAGAGTAGGCCCATTAAGGGCATCCTGAAAACCTCTGCCCAGTTAGGTCAGTGGGGGGGTACCCAGCAAATCCTGGTAGCAAGGAGGGATCTGAAAACACCTCTGAGTGTCACAGGACACAGGAGACCAGGTCCCCACATTCTGCCAGCCATTCCCAGGCTCGCAGAATCCGGGAAAACCTGGAAGATCAGAAGGGCACCTCTGGGAGCAGCGCTTCTGAGTCAGAGGATGAATGGACCAGGGTTACCCGGACCAAAAACGACAGTAAGGCAAAAAGGGCCTTGCTTAAGGACCCATTGAAACAAATAAAGGCAATAAGGAGTGTCATCACGCCTTATCATAAGAACGCCAAGTATTCTGTTTGGGAACACTTGGAGCTCTATGAGCAAATGATGGAGACTTTCCATTTGAAGGACAGCCGAAGCTGTATTCAATATGTAAAGTGGACCTTCTCACCAGAATACTCCAGTTTCTTTGCGGGGCTGGAGGATCAAAACCATTCAAGGTTGTCCACATACAGGGTGGCCATCTTGAAACATTTTTCTGTGCACAGAAATCCTCAAGAGGCTCGCAAGGCAGCCTACAATTTGCAATGTGGGGAGGATCAGGCCCCACAAGAGTTTGTGCAAGAATTAAAGCGTGCTTTTGCGCAGACCACCAGAAGGGTGCGCACGGATAGCAGAGAATTTATCAATACGTTTTTCCATGCCTTACACAAATACATAATGACCCAGCTCGTGAGAGATTTTCATGAGAAAAGATCTTTAGACTAGGTCATTGAACAGGCTACCCGAGGTGCAAAAGCCCATCAAAAATAAAAATAATGCGCCGAAAACCCCCAAAACCAACAGCACCCCTGCTGCTGCCAAGGTGGCAGAGGTAAAGGTTGCCCCCATTTTAGATTTGGAGATGGGGGGGCCTAAAAACCTGCCTGCACCAAATAATTCACAGCCCAGAAGGCCCTCGGGCCAGTCACAGACAGGGAGTCAAGGAGGTAGTCCCACAAATGGGGTCCCCCGCCCCCCTGACTATGTAAGTCCCCACTACAAGGGAAACCGACCAATCCTGGGTTATGTGTGGACTCCTCCAGCCCAAGGGGGGGATCCAGCCAAGCACCTGACCCGGGGAACTTCCCTCCTAACTTCCCCCAGGAGGGCAGAAATTCACCAAATCCTGGGCAGAATTTTTTCCCCAGGTATCCACCCAATTTCCAGCCCCAAAATCATCCATCCTTCTTTCCCCAATTCCCTGAGCCCAGACAACCTAATCCGGGAGAGGGGAGGCCAAGGGTGGAGGGGTACCAGAATCTTCCCAACCAGGGGTACTACCAGAGAAGGGATAGCTACCCTTCCCGGGATCAGCCCAGGGGAGAAAATAGAGCCCCGTATCAGCCTGAGCGGGTTTCACAACTTGAGCACCAGGTCCAAAATATGGCATGAGATCTGGGTCACATACTGAGGGCTCAACAGAACCCTCAGATGAGCATGCCACGGCAGAATGCCCCAAACTCTGGACCTGGTGCTCCAGAACAATGACGGGGGCAGCACCCCGATAACCCACCGGTTCCCAGGGAGGAGGCACAACGGGAAGGGGGGTGTAAAGCCTTGGAGGAAGCTTCATTCCCAACTTGTAAACAGCCCCTGGAAAACCAGGAACCGGAAACTTAATCTCCTGCCCCTGAAAGCCTGTCTCCCAAGGAGCAGAGGGGGGTAGGAGAAACAAAGGACCCAAACAGACCCACTTTGTGGAGGAGGTACAGGTCTTCCAATTTGAGGGAGAGGGATCCTCAGAAGATCCTGGGAAAAGGATCTTCTCCTTCAGAGATGGGGGAACTCCTCCCAAGGAAAAATGGGTCCCAAGGGATGCCAATTCAGACTGGGGAGATGTGGACACTGAGCAACCGCCGCCCATCATCTCATCCCAGAACCGACAATACCAAAATCCCAAGGGTCAAACCCATCCTGATGACTGCCTCCAAAAAGGGCGGGGCGGCCCAGAACCGGAACCAGGGGAACGCACAATGGCTCTGATCTCCAGTTGCCAACTTTTTCTTTCAGATTCCCAAGGCTCTCCACAGAATTCTGCCCAAATCTCTTCGCTAGCAATGTCCAAAACCAGAAAGTTAGCCCACCAGTTGTCCACAAATGTGCATTATCTGTGCCCCCTTCAGGAGAATTAGGGAAGATACTATGCCCCGGTACAAGTACAGGGGCAGGGTACAATTTTGGCACTGGTGGACACTGGATCCCAAGCTACCCTTCTGTCCAAAAGGGCCTTTGATGAACTAAATGCAGGAAGGGGGGAGAATTACCGTATCCCTCTCACCTCTCTTTCTGGACAACTGCAGAACTTTGACGGGAAGGAAATTCCTGTCGAGGGGACTGCAGATTTGGACATCAAAATTGGGCGACACAAGGTGAAACACCCGGTCATAGTAGTGACTCCAGAGGGCACGCATTGTTTACTAGGGAATGACCTCCTGAGAAGGTTGTCACCCCTAATAGATTGTGTAAACAAGGTCCTCTGGACCCAGACTAGCCGACCAATAAAATTAAAACAGAGTGTCAACCATGTTAGTTTAAACGGCACCTGCCACATGGTTGAACAAAAATCTGACCAAGTGGAATTTCACTTCCAGAACAACCAAACTCCAGACGTGACAGTAATAGCAGTAGGACAACAGACTGGTGATGGGGGGTCCTCTCTATTTCTGAAAATCAACCTTCCTTCCAGTTTAAGGTGGTATTCCACACTGGAAGGAAACACCCAGAAATTCTTTACTAATCCACAATCAGAAACTCCCACTCCTATAGTCCAGAAAGATGTGAAATCTGCTCAGAGCCTGGATGATATTCACCAAATTGGCGAGCAGTTGTTCATCCCTGTTCAGTTAAATGATGGGAAGGACTCTGTTCTCGCTCGAGTGTGTGTGAACAACGGTAAGAGCTTCACCAGCGAAGCCATGTTCCGCCAACTCCCAAAAGATCCAGCCATTCCCACATTCAAACTGATAGACAAATCGGAAGCACCTAATTCCAAACATCTCCTGCCAAGCAGGTGTGTGCTCAAAATCTCCATTGGCAACATGAGCACAGTCCATAATTGTTGGGTCGTGCGAGACGTCACTGCCGCCTTTTACTTAGGCAGTGACATTCTCAATCGCTTTGCA
This sequence comes from Ambystoma mexicanum, assembly GCF_040938575.1. Taxonomy (NCBI): domain Eukaryota; kingdom Metazoa; phylum Chordata; class Amphibia; order Caudata; family Ambystomatidae; genus Ambystoma; species Ambystoma mexicanum. The sequence continues at coordinate 71,384,662 of NC_090925.1, forward strand.
ATTAGTTTGGACCTAATAAACTTCAAGGCTTGGTCCCGATTAGCGGATAATCCCATGGGCTTTGATGATCCAGAAAAAGCATTTAGGTCAGCTCAATTGCTACCTTATGCAGTTGAAATTCAGATTAAAGAGGAAGTCACCATCCCAGAAAGGACCCGACAATTCTCCCTCGAAGTGAAAGTTAAAAGAGGACAAAAATTGCAAAAATTGCAAAACAATTCCCACGGACCCTGGAATGACTGCAGTGTTTGTGAAGCAATATCGCTTGCCTCTCGCATCCATGGAGTCCCTAACTGAAATAATTAAGAACCTTGAGTCCCGGGGAATAATCCGTCCAGTCCACAGCACTTTCAATAATCCGGTGCTGGGAATATTGAAGCCAAACGGCCAGTGGAGACTCTGCGCCGACCTTAGGGAGCTCAACAAACGGCTCCATACTTCCCGATGGCCTCTGCCCTACATTGACCAAGGGCTGGCCCAGATTCAGGGCTCACAGGTATTCACAGCAATAGACCTGACCAATGGATACTGGACCGTGCCTGTCAGTAGGGAGGACCAATACAAACTGGCTTTTACCTTTGGGGGCCAGCAGTACACATGGACACGGACTCCCTTCGGATACCTCAACTCCGGCAATTAATTCAACATTTTCCTACATAAGGCCATGCCCGACCTGGGTGCGAGGGGTAACCTGGCTTATGTAGATGATGTCCTCATCAAAAGTTCATCTGTGGAGGAACACATAGCGGAGATCCGTTATGTTCTGACACAGTTGAGGGCCACCGGAGCAAAACTTTCCTTTCAGAAAGCACAGTGGTGTAGAACCCGTGTTAATTTCTTGGGGCATGAGATTACTCCTCAGGGTCTCTGTCCCCAAGAAAAGAAAGTGGAAGCACTCCAGAAACTGAAAGACCCCACAACTCTCCGGGAACTAAGGAGCCTCCTTGGACTGACTAATTACAGCAGAAAGTTCATTGAGGGCTACGCAGAGATCACTAGACCCTTGATTCATCTCCTGAAGGGGGGGGTCAAGTGGGAATGGGGTCCAGAACAAGCTGAGTGCAGTAAGACAACTCAAAAGAAGCCTCTTACAAGCGCCTTGCATAGCTTACACAGTCAGAAACACTGAGTTCTTCCTGGAGACGGGGTTCTCTAATACGTGCTTGACGGCAGTATTATACCAAAAGCATGACAAGGTCAATAAAGTAATCTCCTATGCGAGCAAAACTTTATCCTCTGTGGAGGAAAAATTCAACGATTGTGAGAAGGCACTCCTGGCAACGGTGTGGGCATTGAAGAATTACCGCCCGTTTATCCAGGGGGAACACATCATAGTGGAGACTCCACACCAGCCTCTGCAATATCTCCAAAGTGACAGAATCCGGGCCGGAAATGTGAGTAATTCCCAAATTACTTCCTGGATTCTGTCAATGCAAGGCTTTCCTGTAGAGGTCAGATATGGCCAAAACAAGAAGAGTCCCCTCGCGCAAGGTCTGGCTGACTTGCATGATTGTGCCAGAGAAAACTGTCTCGAGGACGAAAGTCTAAAAATCAAGGACAACATGGAGGCATACCTTAATTCCCCACACAAAGTCTTTGAAGAAGACAAGTGTGAGGGAATGCCCACTGTCTATGTGGATGGATGCTCTTAACATGTTGACAATGACTGGGATAAAGAACTGGTGGCTGGCGTAGGGAATGCATGGGTGAAGGAGTTCCCAGAACCCTCCGCTGGATACAAAATTGGTCCCCGAAGTAGTCAGGTGGCAGAATTGATGGATGTGCATCAGGCCATCCTCACTGCTGTCCAGCATCAACTCCACGAACTGGTCAGAATCACAGATTCGGATTATGTACGGAACGGGTTTGTGGAGCACCTGGTCAACTGGAAAACCAGAGGCATGTTATGCGCTAATAACAAACCCGTGAAACATGGGAAGTTAATCCAAAATATTGATGATCTGGTCACTTCGAATGGGATGACCATCTACTGGAAAAAGATCAAGGGTCATTCCAAAGTAGAGGGACCAGACAAAACTGGAAATGACTTAGCTGATCAGCTGGCCAAAACCGGGGCCATCCAAGGGGATCTAATAGAAATAGAGTTCCTGTTGGGGGAAATCCAGGTCACTGCGAACACTAGGTCCCAGACAAATGCTCACAATGATCTTTCAACTGCCCAATGGAGCAAGGAGACCCCTGATGCTGATTTGATTACAGCTCAGAAGGGGGATCCAATTATTGGTAAGTTTTACCAACACCTTGAGGACCCTGAGAACTTTTCCCTGACGGATACCGATTACATTGGGAAAGAGGACCTAAGAGTGTTGATGAAATGTCCAAAAATGTTCCGGATCCAAGACGGTTTGCTGGTAAGGAAATCCAAAGCTGGCCACGATCAGTGGGTGGTTCCTACCTTATTCCGAAGCCTGATGTTAAGTCACGCCCATAACGCGGCCACCGCCTGTCATAGGGGGTTTCACACAACACTGGAAATCTTAAGAGAGGTTGCATACTGGCCACACATGGGGCAGGACCCCGACCAATACTTGAAGGGGTGTCTTGTGTGTGCACAATTTCAGCATCATCCCTCACACACTGTGCGCCTCTCCAAAAGAGGGGGATGACATTGCCATGGTCAGATTTGCAAATCGACTTTGTAGGCCCTGTGATTCGCTCGTCTAGAGGAAACAAGTACATCTTGACCGTTACATGCTTGTTTACCAAGTGGGTGGAATGTCTCCCAGTCCCAAACTGCAAGGCGGAAACAGCAGCTGCCCTGATGATTAACCACATATTTTCCCGTTTTGGTCTACCTCAAAGGATTGAGTCAGACAGAGGTAGCCACTTCACCAGTAAAGTAATGACAAAGATGTGGGAGATACTGGGGGCAAAAGAAAGCTACATATTGCTTACAGGCCAGCGTCTTCTGGAGCAGTGGAGAGATATAACCGAACCATTGTGAGCATCTTAAAAAAGTTTGTGGCAGATTCTGGGCCAAGTTGGGATATCCGATTACCTCTGGTCCTAATGGCCATCAGATCTACCCCTTCATCTGCAACCAAAATGTCACCATTTGAGTTGATGACGGGACACAAGATGGTGCTTCCCCAGCATTTGCTCTACGGGACCCAAGAGCAGACACTGATAAATGCCTCCACAACTCATGAGTATGTGGAGAATTTAAGGAAACACCTTCAACATGCTTTTGCCTATGCTCAGCGGAATCTAGAAAGATCAGCCGAGAGCATGAAGACCCACTATGATTTAAAAACTACCCGAAAGGAATATAAGGTGGGTGATGGGGTCTATCTATACAATTTCCAAAGGAACCAGGCCAAACAGCGAAAATTCTTGCCTACATGGAAGGGACTGTTTGAAATTATAGACAAGATCTCCCCTGTTGCCTATAAGATCTGCATTCCCAAAGGCAGTCTGGCGAAAGGGGAAGACAAGTGGGTCCATATTAACCAGCTAAAGTGTTGCCATCCCAGGCACACTTTGCAGCAACTGGAGGAGTCCTCTGCAATACCAGAGGGGACCGCTCCAGATTAATTCAGTTCCAACCCTAAAATATCCCACATATAGTCTCTAAAATATTATACTCTTGTAAGCCACTGTCTTTGAATGATAACTTGTATCTCAAAAGTAAAATGTTAGGTATGTTAAAGTATAAAACATATATGTCTGCCACACCATTAGTAGTGATGGAAAAATGTCTACGAATAGGTATTGCCGCTTTTCCTTTGTCATCCTAGGAGAAAGAAAACCTGGAGACTGGCCAAGGAGAACGATCCAAGGACCGGGAGCAAAGATCCGAGGGGCCCGGGGTACCACCCAATATTCCCATCAGGACCGGCGAGGAGAACCGATCGATCTAACCGGATGTGGGAAAAGATGCTGAACTGTGCCATCTACCGGAAGAAGATGAGGAAAACATCCCAGATCTTGCGAGTTCCATCTGTGAAGGATCAGAATGGCCATCGCAAGAAGGAGGGGCTTGTGGGATGTTTTTACCCATGCATCCGAGCCCTACCACAAAACTGTGCCTTACTGGCATTGAAAACATCATGATGGCCAGAACTTCCCAGAAAATGCACAGGGAAATGCATGAAGAATAGGCTGCCACCCATTTTTGCCTATGTTGTGGGCACAGAATGGCACTGCCTAAAACCACCATTGGGCTACACACAGTAGCCTGAAACCATTGCAAAAGGGGCAATGCTGATTGCCAAAAGCAACCCATAACTATTGGGAATTCATTTTCTTCAGGTCAAATATGGCTAAATTATGGGCACAAAATTATTTTACTGTAGAACCGCACCAGTGCCATGTGCTGAACCTGGATAATATACTTCCATGTAAAATCTCTTGTTTGAAATGCATTAATTCAAGACTGATCCAAAATAAAATGCATGCAGTACCCACTTTGGACTCAAGGCGGCGCTAGTGATCTAAACTCTGACAGGAGAACTGCAACTTCAGAAGCTAATCAGCCTTCTGTGATAATTGGGTCTTCAAAGCTTGTTAGTTAATTGAAAATCTAACCACCTGCTGTTCCCAGTGACAATCTGATTTGATTAACAGGCCAAAAGGCTGGGAAACCTTCTCACCTCAGAAAGCCCAGGATATCACATGGTCATGCTAACCAAATGCAAAGTGGCCCCCTGGTCTGTTGACCTCAGCTTGCTGGAGCCCACACAAAAGACCTTTTCCCTTGAATAGGATATGGTGATTTTGACTGTTTCCTGTCAACAAAGATCTGCCAGCCAGGAGAGACATGTGATCACTGTCATCCCCAAACTTTGGGGGCGGACTCAAACACTGCAGTACTTTGAATTGAAAGCAAATATATATTTTACAGAAACACTGATAACTCTTGGTAACAGATGACAGAAATGTGAAATTTGGGGATCCTTAAAATGAAAACTTTGCCCACAATTCAAGCCCAAACTCCAATTTGTGTGATGTTCTGGGGCAAAACCCCGCTATTTATTGATACTACAGACTCTGTGTTTAAGCTAGAGACATGGGAATTTACTGGAGTATGTATGGACAGGCCGTGTATATGTGTATAATTTCTAATGAATAACCAATGTTGCATAACCCACAAAAATCGAAAATAAGTTGCCATTTCTTTACCCAAGCTCCTAGAAACGCCAGAGTCGGAACAGTGCCTACCTCATGTGATATATGATGTGTGTAGGTGATGTAAAAACAACTGTGTATTTGGGAAAATATGTATTTGGATCAAATATAGATTTGTGTGTAAAGATGACAGGGGAGGGCCCTCTGGCCATAAACCTCATCACTCTGACTCACAACTCAGTTCCCCCAATCATGGGAGAGGGGAGAATTGGGCAATTGACAAGTAGAGAGGGGCAGGTTTAGTTATGACCAACACACACACCCACTTTCCAAAACACATAAAAAGAGACTGCTGGGACAGGTAGAGACATTCAATTCCATTTGCTGCGGAGCATGCTGACCGACGACTCCACATCCAGAGATCCAACACTTAGACTTCCAAGCTAAACAGAGACTACAGAACATTGAACCAAGAAGGCCCACTTCAAGCAAAAGTATTTGTCAGCAGGCCTCAAAATCATTTGCAAACTATTCCACGGGCGAGCTGTCTGAATTCTTTTGCCAAGAACTCTTGCCAGTACCCAGAAAGCAGTGTTACATCCAGAATCCACTTGATCCGGACCGGAAAGCAGAGCAGTATCCAGAACCAGAGGCTGCTGAATCCAGAGAGGCTAGACCAGCAGAGCAGAGCTGACCCAGATCGCTGTGAGCAGAACCGGTGCCTGATTGACCCGCCGAGCAGACAGAACCGCAGCCGGACGTGTTGACCAGATCCGTGATGAGGCCTAGTTCATATTTATATTGTGAGTACCTAGCAGAACTGTGCAGAACCAATCTCTTAGTTAAAATAATCTAATCCAAACCATTTTAACCTGTAGAACAGCCTCCTAGAAATCGTGTCATCTGTCATTTGTAAAGCTGCACAACTGTCACCTGTCAATTCTGAAGCTGCAAGCTGTCACCTGTCATTTTGAGTTTTACTTTAAATCCGAAAAACTATCTTTATTTAATCGTCCGTATCTGTGGAACCGTTTGGGCTAGGAACGAGATTTAACTTTCCTCTGAAAGCTTAGGATCTAAGCTTTCCAACAAGCCTAGAACTGACTTGCTATATACACTTTTCTGCTATATACACTTTTTGCTATATATACTTTTGCCGCAATCACGATTCACGCACTCACGAATTTACCGCGATTTGCGATTTTGGCTCAATTTCTCCACTTGTCAAAATAGCAGCTCCATTCTTTCCTTTCTTAAAATCCGTTTGCAACTTGGTAATAACTCATAGAGCATTGCTAAAGTGAGCCTGAACTAATACCAACACGCATCTGCCACTCACCCTGAATCTCTAGAGGGAATTAAAATCATTGGCACATTTTCCCATCCATTGTCATCACATTTAAAAAGCATTTTGGGCCTGTGTTTCAAACTCCTACCTGTTTCCTCTAAGCTTGCTGGGGGGGAACTGAATTTCGTATTGTATTTGATTGCATTCCTGAGAACTGTGTGCTCCTCTTTCCATCTTCTTCCATTTTTTACATTGCATAAGGGAGGGGGTGAATTGCCAGAGAAAAAGTGATTATCTTATCTTTTGCTAAAATCATATCAAGTATTTCTGTACTGCATTTTATTCCTCATTGCTTTTCCCTTGAAATCATAAAAGTATTTTTGGTACTTTATCCATCCTATACTAACTCCTCATTGATTGTAAAGAAGTGTGCTAGTGCCAGATTACCCATTGTTGATCAATATCATATGTCTAAGTGTACTATCAGATATTAATTTATTATAAAGTGTGATATATATATATATATATATATATTGTTTAAATTCTCAAATAAACCTTTTAATTTGCAAAACAAACCTACTTCTTGGCTCAGTGGGGTCAGGGGGATTCTAAGAGGGGGGTGTTATACAAGGGTGGTCATCCAGAGTACTGAACTAGACATAAAAGTACATTAATAAGGGTTTTCCTCAGCATCCCAGACTAGGCATTGACTTGGCTGTAGTGGCTGTAGTGTTGATTGAATATCGCTTACATACTCTAAAGTGGTCTTTGACGTGTCAGAGTGAGAAATTAATGACTTGGGAACAAAAGGAGGAGTCGTTGTTGGTTCGGTCTGGGGGTTACTACGAGCTCACCCGTTCAGCTCCGAAGGGCCCAAAAACCCTTCCCCCAGTACAAATGGAGGACTCAGCCAAGGGCATGTTAGAACTGTTGTTTATTACAAAAACCTTCTGGGCCTCCTGGTCCCTGACACGTCGGTCCTTACACACCATAATACTACCAACATGGCAGCAAGATCAGAACGCTGCTCGCCAGTCTTCACGTTCTACGCAGCATCCTCTATAAAGAAGCCACAGCCCCATGGCCCTGCGCATCCCAACGCTGCTACTAGCTGTGATCGGACGTGTGCTCCGAACCTTCTCTAGTTCTACTTGCTATCCCCTGGTCCCTGGATTCCCTTCTCCCGACTTCTTCCTTCTTTCCTAACTTAGCGGAATCCCTGCGTCGCTTCCGCTTGCCCCCTACTCCTTCTTGAATATTTCCAGAATTTCCCGTGATCCTGGACATCGAAGCTGAACGTAATCTGGAAGCCGAGGACGGCCGAGCTGGCTTATTTAAGTCCCGAACCATACGAAAGAAGACTCCACCTAAAGAAGACATCAGGCAACGTAGACAGGTGCGAAGGGGGCAAACCTGTGACACAGGGTTCATACAGGACATCAACAAATCTCCAGAGTCATCTCTCCCAAACCGGTGTCAACCCTGTTTGATACAGAATGTTGTCACAACATGGGCCCTCCGCGAAAAACCTATCACACTTTCTGGTTGGGTGCTCGGAGTGGTATACAGTATGGATTGCCCATATAGATATAAATTGATTGGCCCTCGATGTCAGGTGGCTGGCCTGCCCTTTCCCCAAGAAACTGTCTATTACATTGTTGCAGGGTCGCAGGATTACTATTGGCCCTTGCATTCTGTCAACCCCTGGATTTCTGATCCTATATTGGCTGTAACTGGTCTCCTCAGGCCAAGGACCCAGCTCGGTTCTCAGCACTCTGTGCACCTCTTCAAGGTGATGAGAATGAATATGTGTACCCAATGTATCTGTTAGCAGTACCACTTTTGCCTGTGAGACTGCTCTCCACGTTGCAATGTTGTTAACTTGTTCATGTTTCACTTCGTGTCTGTGTTGCTGAGAACTGTTAGTCTTCCCACCACGGATGACTACCCATTGTCTGCCACATCATGTGGTTGAGGACCACAAAATCAAGCTCTTCTGGTATGCAATTTATGATGATTTATTCTGTTTTTCTGCAGGTGGCCCTTGACGTTTTAGGTTTGGAATGCGCTGCTTGTCTCTGACCTTGGCTGCAAGCCCTGGCCTTCCTATTCTGTGCGGGCTGGTTCTGCTTTCCCTCGTCTCTCGTCCTGCGTCTTGTGGCCTTATGTGATCCTCGTTATACTTATACTATGATTTCTGCACACCTATATCATGCAATATTTCCTATAGGTTAGTCATATTTGGTCCTGCCAGGCTCTTTAGGTAATCTTGTAGTTCCATAGTGTTAGTTTCCCTAAGTATCTGTAAGCCTGGCTTGCATCTCTTTGTTGGCTTGCGTTTAGCGTTTCTGCGCTTGGCTAATGAGAAAAAACTGTTGACAGTATGTATATGTATCTGTCCTCTATCTACAGAACTGATCCTATGGTTTTTGCTTTGAAATATTTAAATCGGAAAGTGAGAAACTGCTGCCTGAATCGGTCAGCATATCTGCAAATACGAAGCAAATTCCCCCATTGTGGGTTCTAGTAAGTGAGAATTTTGATTTTATTGAACCGATGGAAACTATGAACCGGAGTGTCACTCGGATCCACTGATATGTACGTATAAAATGCAGCTGAAATGTATGGGGTGGAGATAGATGTGGAAAAGGATGAGATCGATCTAAATATTCCTGTGAAAAATGTAGAACTCAGATTCTGTAACCTCACTTTCAGGATATCGAAATGGAGAAATTGAAATGGCATCCTAGAACTCTAGGGATTTTAGGCATCTCCTGAGTCCTGGGATGTGGTTACAGCTGCAAGCACAAAGTCAGATTTGTATGTTACAGGAAACATGCATGATGTTAAATAGTAATTTCGATGGATATCGAATAATACAATCATTGGCCAGAAAATGGGAAACAGGTAGACCCTATGGAGGGTTGTTAGTTGGAATCAAGCACGCTTTTCCTGCTCGAAAGATAGACACCCTGGGATGTGAAGACCGTGTTCTAGCAGTTGAGATTGAAGGTCTCTGCCCAGGGAATAAAAGTTGTTTGGTGGTTATTAATGGATATGACCCCCCCCGGGGGAAGCGACATAGACTCCATAATCGATACATTAACTGACTTACTGGCTAACTGGATAAAGGGGGAATGAATGCTGGGTAATACTTGGTGGCAGCCTAAACGCAAGAATAGAGGTACTATAAAGTAGATGGCCACGTACAGGCAAGGGCGGAAATAGGTAAGGTTCCTAGGTGACAGGGAATTAAGCATGCTGAATGGCCGCACAAAGGACGACCATCCTGGGAATTATTCCTGGGTGCTGGGAGGTAAGAAGGCCACCCTGGATGACCTACTGTTAACCCCATTCGTATAGAGTATATTAGAAGAAAGTCAGTAGTAAGGAATGGTTTCAGTGATCATGCTATCATCACAATGGCCTTTTGCACTGTAAGACTGAAAAGATCGCAATATAATATCGGCTCAGTTGAGGTAAATCAGGTGGGGAATCCGATTAACTGGTCAGCACAAAATGTGGAGAAGGCAACCAATTGAATTAGTGAATGGGAACTCAGTTATTTGTACAGATTGCCATTCTGGCTATAAACGAAATTGAAATCTGGTTATACCAGTTTGCTAATGAAGCGGTGATAGCTAAACTTACACACCCCATGTATGACTCTGGACAAGGCTTGCCCTCTGACAAAGCTATAGGAGATCAAAGGAGAGGCATGCATAGGGAAATCTGAGTTGCGAAATGAAAGATCCATTTTCCCCATGTATGTGCAACTATAAAGGCGATTAAAAACAAATATAGAAATTGTGGATGTTGGTGGGGTTCTTCTCACAGATGTGATGACTGGCAACACATGACAGCGGTTTTAAGTTCCTGCAATACTAGACACATTTGGAAACTGCTGGGGGGGGTGGGCAAAGGGAAATGAAAACGCCAGAATAATAAACCTGATAAAAGAACAGCAGTGGATGGAACATCTTCAGTCTGAAATTTGAAAACAGAATGTTTCAAACAGTAAAGACTGTATTGCCATTGATCACATTGTTATTATGAGCAAATAGGATGGCTGAAAGCATCTTGGTTGCGGGCCCGAATGGCTCGGCAAGCAGCATGTTATAGGATGAACCTGAAATAAGAGCCTATACTTGGATATTGTGTTTAATAAAGTACCAAATTACGGACAGAATTCCCCAGTCTAGTACCTGTGTATAAAAAAGGAGAGCAAACTGTGCCAGCCGACTATACACTTTTGTCTATGTTGGTGTTAACAGGCAAATTGTTTGCGTCATTTATGATAGAAAAGCTTCAGGAATGGAGGGAAGCTCTGCTCTTATGATAGGTTATTTATAACGCTTTTAATACCCAGAGTTTTCTAAGTGCAGACCCGAGGATCGAACCTGTGTTGCTCCATGTTATCTTGCTTCCAAAGCGAGCATGTCGCCCCTAAACTATCCTACCGACACACTGCTTGGTAGGATTCAAACAGGGTGAAGGCCGGGGTCCTCCACATTACATGTGTGCTTTGAAACACAATTTCTTAATGTATAAGCACCTTACAAATGCACAATAAATGAATAAATACATACATACATAATATGACCATTTGACGACAAGAACAAGAGAGCGTACCACTATGCAGTTTTGGATGATTTTCGTGCAGCCTCCGACGGTTGTGTCAAAAACGTGAAGATTGTGGATGTCTGCATCATTTATCTCACTACTTGAGGTTAATTCATGAGGATAATACTGTCCAGGTTAAGTTGGATGCGAAGGGGACCCTGACGCGCCGGCTAAGTAGCACCAGTGGGGTTAAACAGGGCTGCCTCTTGGCCCTGTCACTCTTTAAATTACACCTGGATGATTTCCTAGAATACCTAAAAGCGGCAAAAGCATGTTACGAGAAGATTGACAACCACCATATCGCATGCCTATCACACACTGAAGACTTAGTGATACTGGATGATACTTTCTCTGGCCTGACAACTGCAGGTGAGCTGTGGGACTATGCTGCAGCTAATTAATTAACTGTACACCTGAATAAAACCCAGATTATACTGTTTCTCACATGGGAAGGTTGTCAACCGAAGGGGTCTGTGTAGAATAGGCTGGCTGTTACAGTGTATGCCGTCGTTTCATCGACAGGCATTTTTACAAATGCCTTTTTTATGTAGACATTGTTTCGAAAAAATCATCGAAAGTTTGTGGGGGGTGAGGGAAAGGACAGATATGGGGTTCGGGGGTCTACAATAGTAAAAAATAGGTGGCGGAGGGGAGGCTTGGGGAGGATAATGTCCATGTAGAAAAAGGCAGTCGTAAAAATGCCTTGTTGCTGAAATGACACAGATACCTGGGAGTTCAATTTGAATCAAAACCTGGTTATAATGGATGTAGTTCAACACGCAGACGAAAGGCTGCACAACTCACAGTGTTAATGGCATATTTCTACCAGACACACAGGTCGCTATAGCCTTGAGGGCAGTATTTGCCTCCACAGTTTTTTTCCTGCAATTTTATATGGTTTAGAGTGCATTTCTATTATGTAGCTGACGTGGCTATACAGCATTGAGGCCCACTTCTGGAGAAGGATGTTAGGTCTTCCGCAGTGCATACCCACGGAGATATTGCAACTCGAGTTGGGTCTTATCTCAATGGGGGCTATAGCACTAAAGAAGCGAGGCCTCACACACACTCTCTACCTTCATCTGTAACAATGCAATGGCAGCTCCCCTCAACTCATAAATATCAGGAAAACCAGGCACCTCCTTCCCTTCAAAACATCCAAACAGCTAACCACTCTTGTCTTCTCTAAACTGGACTGACTCAGTATCCTCTTTGGGCTTTCAAACTATGTATTCTGTCCCCATGACAAGATTATTAATTTTGCTACCATTACATTCTTTGAACTCGCTTGCTTCACCCCTACTTCCTCCGATCGCCAGCAGGCTGGCTGGCCAACTTTGCAAAAGAGGGCCACAATCGAATTGTTCATAACCAAAGACTTATTTTGGCATAGGCTCTAGAACCTGGGTAGAATATAGCTCCCTGGAAGGGATTGGATAATTGTTCCCTATATTATGTATCCTGTAAGGATATATTATATTATGTTAAGTATATGTAGCTACAGTAGTTGTGCAATAAATGCTTATGGTCAGTGTAGTCTGAAGTACTACAGTCAGCAATTGTAGTGCTTAACACCGTAATCTGCTCTATATAACAATGGTGATCTAAAAATAATGTCTTAGGCCCTCAATACAAGTGAGCCGATCTGGAAGCAAGGTGCAGTAACAACGTTACCAGCACCTTTTTCAGACTGGCTCACTCCGAGTCTGCCGGTAAGGGCTTTGAATTACCGGCAGGCGTGACCTGCCGGTAATCTAGGCCCCTACCAGCAGTTAAATCACTGAAGCACCGGAACCATTAACAACAGAGCTGGTGAGTCAGTGTTACAATTCCCGTGGAGTCCTATGGGACTCTATGGGAATGAGAACGCACTGTTCCACCGCTGCCCGTGATATCCTAAGCAGCTTGACTATACCATACTATATCAGACTTGCATACATATACAGTCTAGCTGTATTAAGCAGTCCAGTTCAATGATCCCTATGGCTACAATGATAGGTTGGAGTAAAGGGATGAGTTTCTCAACTGTGATGTTTTTGCTGTTTCTTGTGAGTGTGGGTGGGGCGTTAGGAAGGGGTGCTGGTGTTTGTTTATTTTTGTTGATGGTGAAGTTGATGAGGTGATGGCCCGGTCAGGCGCATGGTGTATTGGATAGGATGGATGTGTTGCAGTTGAGGTCTGTAATCCAATCTAGAGTGTGGCCTTTGTTGTGTGTGGGTTGAGAGATGTGGTGGGTGAATTCTATTTCTGAGATGGTATTTGCGACTGCGCTTGCTTTGTCGTCTTTCTCGTCATTATAGCCCAGGTTGAAGTCACCTAGTATAAGCATCTGTGAATTGGGTTTGGTGTTGTTGTACAGCATAAGTGCTATGTCATCATTAAATGAGGATGTGGGGCCTGGTGGTCTGTTGATAAGGTCGATAGTGATTGTGCTTGTGTAAGAAGTGGATAGTTTGATGGTAAGTGAGTCTGCAGATGGGAGAGTTTGGTTTATTATAAGTCTTATGTTGAGGGAGCTTCTTGCTATGAAGGCTACACCTCCGCCTTTGGCTGTTTGTCTATCCAGGCGGTAGATGGTGTAGTCATTAGGGATGGCTAGCGCTAGTGTGGGACCTGAATCTGCGTAGAGCCAGGTCTGAGTAATAGCTAATAGGTCTAGATCATTTAGCGATATGATGTCGGCTATGTCTAAGGCTTGGGCGACTAATGATCTTGTGTTGATTAGTGCACCTTTGATAGTTTCGGCGGTAGGTTGGCGTTGTTTTCTGTTGAGTATGCGGGGGGAGGCATTAGAACGGAGAGTGGGCTGTTCATGAGATGCTGTTGTATGTGTGGTGGGAGTGGCTAGTTTGGGGTTGCTATTGCTTTTGCTTGGGCTTGTGTTAGGAAGAGGCGAGGTGTGTGTCCTAGATCTGAGGCAGTCGTGTCTCGATAAGCCTAAGCTTGGATAGGTGTTCCTGATGGGATTGTTATTCAGGATAGGAGTGCAGGGGATAGAGTCATGAGTTACTTTTTGGATGGTGCAAATATCTACAATGGGTTGGTTTTGAATGTGGCACGGCTGGAATGGATTTAGGTTAGGTAGGAACGGGGTGGGACATGGGATGGGATGGTGTCTAAGACATGCTGGCCTGCTAAGACCATTGAGGTAGGAGAGGAAATACGATCCTGTGCACGGTATGTCGAGTGGTACCAGGTAAAAGGGAAACATGATGGATATAATCCAGGCTGGCATAGTTGTTTTAGGGTTTTGGATAGGCAGTCTGATAGCAACACCTATGCAGGTACTAGCATTCTAAATTGGGGCCAGGTCTGGTACATTACTTACACTTAGAGTATTCTTGGCATAGTGATACGTTTAACACCACAATGATGAGCCAGACGCTAGTTTCAGATAGAAGCTTTACTTTAGTTCACAGATAAAGCTGATAAGCATCTTAAGCTCATTAGTGCCAAGGACGAGCTGGGATCGCACAAAACTGTAATCCAACCCCCGGGCTATGTGAGGGGGAGGTTCCTTTTCATGGCCCGGTGTCAGTCTAGAAAAACTAGACACCCCTCGAACGGAAGGCAGTGCATGATAATTGGCTGGCCGAAGACCAACCGCCTCATTTATAGTGTTAATAATATATGCTCATTAGTCATTACGTAGCTATTAGCTCAACTAGAGTGCGGCCATTTTAAGATGACCAGATTCGCCATTTTGCTCTTCTTCATTTTAAAGGTACTGTGCAAGTGCGGTGCAGAACACTGTTTGGCCACGGTGAAAGTTTGTGAAACTTTTCCCGACTTTGAAGGCTTGTCCTTCCCTAAACCAACATCTAACTTTTCATCTGACCAACTACTTTTAAAAACCGTGGCAAAGACTTAACTGTTTCCTACCAGAACTGTGCTATCCTATACAAGACTCTGAACCATTGACTTTGGCCCAGGCCTATTGAATAGAATTGCTGGTTGTAGTGAACTGAAACTATTTGCCCTACCTCTGAAAGTGTTTGTGGTTTGATGCTTCCTAATCTTGTAATTTTACCCCTTTTTAAAGTAACTGAAGTGCCATTTTGCTCACACTTCAAGGGAGCTGAACTTGTTCAGAAACTGATTGGTTGTGTATGGTAGTATATTATATTGTGATATTGAGCTGCTCTTACTAGTGGAATGTTTTCCAAATGACTGTGTAAATAAATGTATTTTCTTTTACCAAGAAACCTTGACTGTTTGTTTGAATCACTGTGATTGCTGTCTTTTGTGTAACCCCTTGTACTGCTCACTTTAATCTTGAGATAAGTCTGGCTGCTCAGCCGCTGCTACCACATTACTGTGTAGTACAGGTTTGTACCAAAGGTGAAATTGTACTTACACTTATAGTCTTAATTGTGTGTAGTGTTCCCATACATGATTTTGCCTAACACAACATGCTGCCTCAACAAAACTCCAGCACCCAAACCGGACATGATTCCTCAAAAGAACTCCAGCACCCAAACCGACCATTCTGCCTAATAAAACTCACAGCACAGCCTCAACAGTTCACCAGCACCAAACCCGGCTTTGCTGCCTCAACAATATTCTCAAACACTGAAACCAAGAGGACATTTCCCACAATCCCTTATTCAACTTTGTAGTCCATGCATTCCTTGAAGAACCTAAAAGAAACAAGGTGTTGCATTTAACATTTCAGCATTATATTTCTCTAAACATTACTTCCATTTGAAATACACACAAGGACACAAAACCCAACACACGGTTGCCACGACACACATCATCTCTCATCAACGCACTACCCCCGTAACATTCCACTTAATCTAATTGGCCTCACATCGCAAAGCTTTACATTTTCATAACTCATGTGGATCCCGCAAATTTCCGAAAGCCTCATCTAAAAATGCAAAACAATGTTCTGCTCCATGACGCTCACTCTCCGAGGCCTTTATTCCACTAATTCGGCACAGTGTTCCTTTATTCATCGCGGTCTCACGAAGGTTTCCCAAAATGTTATCCACTAACTCAAACTTTGTTTCAGTACATTGACGCTCAGTGACAAGTCCACTTGCATGTTCTATACCGATACCTGCTCCGTTGTTAGCTTTCCATTTACTTTGTACTGGCAGCACGTCGTATGACACAGTCCCTTGACATCCTTGTACATATCCGCGGACTGCCAAGCCAGAATCTGCCCTCACACCTACGGCCACCCACGTGACTCTGCGAAACATCCTGCTCACATTCTCTCGAAACACTCCGAGGCCTGCAGTTCTCCAAACTGCACTTCCGGGCCTGAAGCAAAACCAACAGTCTGCCCCGAGGGCACTGCGTGTAGTGACACCAAACCACAAGTTGATGAATATGGCACCCTGAGCTGACAGGTAGGACAACTGGCGAACAAAACCCCATCTATACCCTTTCTTATTGGGGTACATCCCGCTGCGCCTCTCTAACCGGAGAATTATTTGCTCACTCGCCATGTTCAATACTTCGCAAGACAAAGCTAGCTCGTTCGAACCTTGGCCAAGCCCTTTGTTTCTCCAGACACTTTAAAGTCACTTTTTAGGCAAACAAAAGGTGCCCCCCTTCACCAGTGCCCAGAGTTACTACCACGGCTCCCTCACTCTGTGAATGGACACCTCTGGGGCGGGATCGCTCACCTCTGGGGACCTGCCCCGCGGCTGGTCGATGTCTCTTTCCTCGTCCGCATGCCCTGAGAGCTGTCCCTGCTCAGCTGTTTTAACAGTCCCCTTTATCTTCTCTGAGTGCAAACATACCAAGTCCCTGCTGTCAAATTACAAATAGGAGAGAAATGAGTTCCTCTGTGGGTATTTTGCCATCCCTTGAAGCACTACATCAGGAGTAAAATCCATGCACTACATTTCTATCCAATGGTTTTACAGCTTTTCAGCCCTGCAGGGGATGTTAATGTTTCTGGGAATAGGAGTGTACCCACAGACTGAAATTTAAATGTCTGCCAGCCCATCTGCTACACCTGTCAAAAATGATTGTTTTTCCGCCAGCATCACATATGGATGCTGGTCGAAAAGCAATGGATTCCAAAGAAAAGCCGCCATGTTTGAGCATTAGTTGGCAGATTCCGTGGGACTCCATGCTAAATGCGTCCCACCATGCACACATATTGGGAGATATTTGCACCTGTTTGCACTAAAAAGTGGAGATGGATGTGGAAAAGGATGAGATCGATCTAAATATTCCTGTGAAAAATGTAGAACTCAGATTCTGTAACCTCACTTTCAGGATATCGAAATGGAGAAATTGAAATGGCATCCTAGAACTCTAGGGATTTTAGGCATCTCCTGAGTCCTGGGATGTGGTTACAGCTGCAAGCACAAAGTCAGATTTGTATGTTACAGGAAACATGCATGATGTTAAATAGTAATTTCGATGGATATCGAATAATACAATCATTGGCCAGAAAATGGGAAACAGGTAGACCCTATGGAAGGTTGTTAGTTGGAATCAAGCACGCTTTTCCTGCTCGAAAGATAGACACCCTGGGATGTGAAGACCGTGTTCTAGCAGTTGAGATTGAAGGTCTCTGCCCAGGGAATAAAAGTTGTTTGGTGGTTATTAATGGATATGACCCCCCCCGGGGGAAGCGACATAGACTCCATAATCGATACATTAACTGACTTACTGGCTAACTGGATAAAGGGGGAATGAATACTGGGTAATACTTGGTGGCAGCCTAAACGCAAGAATAGAGGTACTATACAGTAGATGGCCACGTACAGGCAAGGGCGGAAATAGGTAAGGTTCCTAGGTGACAGGGAATTAAGCATGCTGAATGGCCGCACAAAGGACGACCATCCTGGGAATTATTCCTGGGTGCTGGGAGGTAAGACGGCCACTCTGGATGACCTACTGTTAACCCCATTTGTATAGAGTATATTAGAAGAAAGTCAGTAGTAAGGAATGGTTTCAGTGATCATGCTATCATCACAATGGCCTTTTGCACTGTAAGACTGAAAAGATCGCAATATAATATCGGCTCAGTTGAGGTAAATCAGGTGGGGAATCCGATTAACTGGTCAGCACAAAATGTGGAGAAGGCAACCAATTGAATTAGTGAATGGGAACTCAGTTATTTGTACAGATTGCCATTCTGGCTATAAACGAGATTGAAATCTGGTTATACCAGTTTGCTAATGAAGCGGTGATAGCTAAACTTACACACCCCATGTATGACTCTGGACAAGGCTTGCCCTCTGACAAAGCTATAGGAGAGGCATGCAGAGGGAAATCTGAGTTGCGAAATGAAAGATCCATTATCCCCATGTATGTGCAACTATAAAGGCGATTAAAAACAAATATAGAAATTGTGGATGTTGGTGGGGTTCTTCTCACAGATGTGATGACTGGCAACACATGACAGCGGTTTTAAGTTCCTGCAATACTATACACATCTTGAAACTGCTGGGGGGGGGAGGGTGGGAAAAGGGAAATGAAAACGCCAGAATAATAAACCTGATAAAAGAACAGCAGTGGATGGAACATCTTGAGTCTGAAATTTGCAAACAGAATGTTTCAAACAGTAAAGACTGTATTGCCATTGATCACATTGTTATTATGAGCAAATAGGATGGCTGAAAGCATCTTGGTTGCGGGCCCGAATGGCTCGGCAAGCAGCATGTTATAGGATGAACCTGAAATATGAGCCTATACTTGGATATTGTGTTTAATAAAGTACTAAATTACGGACAGAATTCCCCAGTCTAGTACCTGTGTATAAAAAAGGAGAGCAAACTGTGCCAGCCGACTATACACTTTTGTCTATGTTGGTGGTAACAGGCAAATTGTTTGCGTCATTTATGATAGAAAAGCTTCAGGAATGGAGGGAAGCTCTGCTCTTATGATAGGTTATTTATAACGCTTTTAATACCCAGAGTTTTCTAAGTGCAGACCCGAGGATCGAACCTGTGTTGCTCTATGTTATCTTGCTTCCAAAGCGAGCATGTCGCCCCTAAACTATCCTCCCGACACACTGCTTGGTAGGCTTCAAACAGGGTGAAGGCCGGGGTCCTCCACATTACATGTGTGCTTTGAAACACAATTTCTTGATGTATAAGCGCCTTACAAATGCACAATAAATGAATAAATACATACATACATAATATGACCATTTGACAACAAGAACAAGAGAGCGTACCACTATGCAGTTTTGGATGATTTTCGTGCAGCCTCCGACTCTGTTATTACACATAGGTTGTGTCAAAAACCTGAAGATTGTGGATGTCTGCATCATTTATCTCACTACTTGAGGTTAATTCATGAGGATAATACTGTCCAGGTTAAGTTGGATGCGAAGGGGACCTTGACACGCCGGCTAAGTAGCACCAGTGGGGTTAAACAGGGCTGCCTCTTGGCCCTGTCACTCTTTAAATTACACCTGGATGATTTCCTAGAATGCCTAAAAGCGGCAAAAGCATGTTACGAGAAGATTGACAACCACCATATCGCATGCCTATCACACACTGAAGACTTAGTGATACTGGATGATACTTTCTCTGGCCTGACAACTGCAGGTGAGCTGTGGGAATATGCTGCAGCTAATTAATTAACTGTACACCTGAATAAAACCCAGATTATACTGTTTCTCACATGGGAAGGTTGTCAACCAAAGGGGTCTGTGTAGAATAGGCTGGCTGTTACAGTGTATGCCGTTGTTTCATCGACAGGCATTTTTACAAATGCCTTTTTTATGTAGACATTGTTTCGAAAAAATCATCGAAAGTTTGTGGGGGGTGAGGGAAAGGACAGATATGGGGTTCGGGGGTCTACAATAGTAAAAAATAGGTGGAGGAGGGGAGGCTTGGGGAGGATAATGTCCATGTAGAAAAAGGCAGTCGTAAAAATGCCTTGTTGCTGAAATGGCACAGATACCTGGGAGTTCAATTTGAATCGAAACCTTGTTATAATGGATGTAGTTCAACACGCAGACGAAAGGCTGCACAACTCACAGTGTTAATAGCGTATTTCTACCAGAGACACAGGTCGCTATAGCCTTGAGGGCAGTATTTGCCTCCACAGTTTTTTTCCTGCAATTTTATATGGTTTAGAGTGCATTTCTATTATGTAGCTGATATGGCTATACAGCATTGAGGCCCACTTCTGGAGAAGGATGTTAGGTCTTCCGCAGTGCATACCCATGGAGATATTGCGACTCGAGTTGGGTCTTATCTCAATGGGGGCTATAGCACTAAAGAAGCGAGGCCTCACACACACTCTCTACCTTCATCTGCAACAATGCAATGGCAGCTCCCCTCAACTCATAAATATCAAGAAAACCGGGCACCTCCTTCCCTTCAAAACATCCAAACATCTAACCACTCTTGTCTTCTCTAAACTGGACTGACTCAGTATCCTCTTTGGGCTTTCAATGTATTCTGTCCCCATGACAAGATTATTAATTTTGCTACCAGTACATTCTTTGAACTCGCTTGCTTCACCCCTACTTCCTCCGATCGCCAGCAGGCTGGCTGGCCAACTTTGCAAAAGAGGGCCACATTGAAATTGTTCATAACCAAAGACTTATTTTGGCATAGGCTCTAGAACCTGGGTAGAATATAGCTCCCTGGAAGGGATAGGATAATTGTTCCCTATATTATGTATCCTGTAAGGATATATTATATTATGTTAAGTATACGTAGCTACAGTAGTTGTGCAATAAATGCTTATGGTCAGTGTAGCCTGAAGTACTACAGTCAGCAATTGTAGTGCTTGACACCGTAATCTGCTCTATATAACAATGGCGATCTAAAAATAATGTCTTAGGCCCTCAATACAAGTGAGCCGATCTGGAAGCAAGGTGCAGTAACAACGTTACC
Organism: Ambystoma mexicanum; assembly: GCF_040938575.1. Taxonomy (NCBI): domain Eukaryota; kingdom Metazoa; phylum Chordata; class Amphibia; order Caudata; family Ambystomatidae; genus Ambystoma; species Ambystoma mexicanum. The sequence goes on from NC_090925.1 coordinate 71,405,491, forward strand.
AGCATCTTTTTCAGACTGGCTCACTCCGAGTCTGCCGGTAAGGGCTTTGAATTACCGGCAGGCTTGACCTGCCGGTAATCCAGGCCCCTACCAGCAGTTAAATCACTGAAGCACCGGAACCATTAACAACAGAGCTGTTGAGTCAGTGTTACAATTCCCGTGGAGTCCTATGGGACTCTATGGGAATGAGAACGTACTGTTCCACCGCTGCCCGTGATATCCTAAGCAGCTTGACTACCATACTATATCAGACATGCATACATATACAGTCTAGCTGTATTAAGCAGTCCAGTTCAATGATCCCTATGGCTACAATGATAGGTTGGAGTAAAGGGATGAGTTTCTCGACTGTGATGTTTTTGCTGTTTCTTGTGAGTGTGGGTGGGGCGTTAGGAAGGGGTGCTGGTGTTTGTTTATTTTTGTTGATGGTGAAGTTGATGAGGTGGTGGTCCGGTCAGGCGCATGGTGTATTGGATAGGATGGATGTGTTGCAGTTGAGGTCTGTAATCCAATCTAGAGTGTGGCCTTTGTTGTGTGTGGGTTAAGAGATGTGGTGGGTGAATTCTATTTCTGAGATGGTATTTGCAACTGCGCTTGCTTTGTCGTCTTTCTCGTCATTATAGCCCAGGTTGAAGTCACCTAGTATAAGCATCTGTGAATTGGGTTTGGTGTTGTTGTACAGCATAAGTGCTATGTCGTCGTTAAATGAGGATGTGGGGCCTGGTGGTCTGTTGATAAGGTCGATAGTGATTGTGCTTGTGTAAGAAGTGGATAGTTTGATGGTAAGTGAGTCTGCAGATGGGAGAGTTTGGTTTATTATGTGTCTTATGTTGAGGGAGCTTCTTCCTATGAAGGCTACTCCTCCGCCTTTGGCTGTTTGTCTATCCATGCGGTAGATGGTGTAGTCATTAGGGATGGCTAGCGCTAGTGTGGGACCTGAATCTGCGTAGAGCCAGGTCTGAGTATTAGCTAATAGGTCTGATCATTTAGCGATATGAGGTCGGCTATGTATAAGGCTTTGGCGACTAATGATCTTGTGTTGATTAGTGCACCTTTGATAGTTTCGGTGGTAGGTTGGCGTGGTTTTCTGTTGAGTGTGCGGGGGGGAGGCATTAGAACAGGGAGTGGGCTGTTCATGAGATGCTGTTGTAATGGTGGTGGGAGTGGCTAGTTTGGGGTTGCTATTGCTTTTGCTTGGGCTTGTGTTAGGAAGAGGCGAGGTGTGTGTCCTAAATCTGAGGCAGTCGCGTCTCGATTAGCCTAAGCTTGGATAGGTGTTCCTGATGGGATTGTTATTCAGGATAGGAGTGCAGGGGATAGAGTCATGAGTTACTTTTTGGATGGTGCAAATATCTACAATGGGTTGGTTTTGAATGTGGCACGGCTGGAATGGATTTAGGTTAGGTAGGAACGGGGTGGGACATGGGATGGGATGGTGTCTAAGACATGCTGGCCTGCTAAGACCATTGAGGTAGGAGAGGAAATACGACCCTGTGCACGGTATGTCGAGTGGTACCAGGTAAAAGGGAAACATGATGGATATAATCCAGGCTGGCATAGTTGTTTTAGGGTTTTGGATAGGCAGTCTGATAGCAACACCTATGCAGGTGCTAGCATTCTAAATTGGGGCCATGTCTGGTACATTACTTACACTTAGAGTATTCTTGGCATAGTGATACGTTTAACACCACAATGATGAGCCAGACGCTAGTTTCAGATAGAAGCTTTACTTTAGTTCACAGATAAAGCTGATAAGCATCTTAAGCTCATTAGTGCCAAGGACGAGCTGGGATCGCACAAAACTGTAATCCAACCCCCGGGCTATGTGAGGGGGAGGTTCCTTTTCATGGCCCGGTGTCAGTCTAGAAAAACTAGACACCCCTCGAACGGAAGGCAGTGCGTGATAATTGGCTGGCCGAAGACCAACCGCCTCATTTAAATTGTTAAGAATATATGCTCATTAGTCATTACGTAGCTATTAGCTCAACTAGAGTGCGGCCATTTTAAGATGACCAGATTCGCCATTTTGCTCTTCTTCATTTTAAAGGTACTGTGCAAGTACGGTGCAGAACACTGTTTGGCCACGGTGAAAGTTTGTGAAACTTTCCCGACTTTGAAGGCTTGTCCTTCCCTAAACCAACATCTAACTTTTCATCTGACCAACTACTTTTAAAAACCGTGGCAAAGACTTAACCGTTTCCTACCAGAACTGTGCTATCCTATACAAGACTCTGAACCATTGACTTTGGCCCAGGCCTATTGAATAGAATTGCTGGTTGTAGTGAACTGAAACTATTTGCCCTACCTCTGAAAGTGTTTGTGCTTTGATGCTTCCTAATCTTGTAATTTTACCCCTTTTTAAAGTAACTGAAGTGCCATTTTGCTCACACTTCAAAGGAGCTGAACTTGTTCAGAAACTGATTGGTTGTGTATGGTAGTATATTATATTGTGATATTGAGCTGCTCTTACTAGTGGAATGTTTTCCAAATGACTGTGTAAATAAATGTATATTCTTTTACCAAGAAACCTTGACTAAGTGTTTGTTTGAATCACTGTGATTGCTGTCTTTTGTGTAACCCCTTGTACTGCTCACTTTAATCTTGAGATAAGTCTGGCTGCTCAGCCGCTGCTACCACATTACTGTGTAGTACAGGTTTGTACCAAAGGTGAAATTGTACTTACACTTATAGTCTTAATTGTGTGTAGTGTTCCCATAGGGTACTGAACATGATTTTGCCTAACACAACATGCTGCCTCAACAAAACTCCAGCACCCAAACCGGCCATGATTCCTCAAAAGAACTCCAGCACCCATCCGACCATTCTGCCTAATAAAACTCACAGCACCCAAACTGGCCATGCTGCCTCAACAGTTCACCAGCACCCAACCCGGCCTTGCTGCCTCAACAATATTCTCAAACACTGAAACCAAGAGGACATTTCCCACAATCCCTTATTCAACTTTGTAGTCCATACATTCCTTGAAGAACCTAAAAGAAACAAGGTGTTGCATTTAACATTTCAGCATTATATTTCTCTAAACATTACTTCCATTTGAAATACACACAAGGACACAAAACCCAACACACGGTTGCCACGACACACATCATCTCTCATCAACGCACTACCCCCGTAACATTCCACTTAATCTAATTGGCCTCACATCGCAAAGCTTTACATTTTCATAACTCATGTGGATCCCGCAAATTTCCGAAAGCCTCATCTAAAAATGCAAAACAATGTTCTGCTCCATGACGCTCACTCTCCGAGGCCTTTATTCCACTAATTCGGCACAGTGTTCCTTTATTCATCGCGGTCTCACGAAGGTTTCCCAAAATGTTATCCACTAACTCAAACTTTGTTTCAGTACATTGACTCTCAGTGACAAGTCCACTTGCATGTTCTATACCGATACCTGCTCTGTTGTTAGCTTTCCATTTACTTTGTACTGGCAGCACGTCGTATGACACAGTCCCTTGACATCCTTGTACATATCCGCGGACTGCCAAGCCAGAATCTGCCCTCACACCTACGGCCACCCACGTGACTCTGCGAAACATCCTGCTCACATTCTCTCGAAACACTCCGAGGCCTGCAGTTCTCCAAACTGCACTTCCGGGCCTGAAGCAAAACCAACAGTCTGCCCCGAGGGCACTGCGTGTAGTGACACCAAACCACAAGTTGATGAATATGGCACCCTGAGCTGACAGGTAGGACAACTGGCGAACAAAACCCCATCTATACCCTTTCTTATTGGGGTACATCCCGCTGCGCCTCTCTAACCGGAGAATTATTTGCTCACTCGCCATGTTCAATACTTCGCAAGACAAAGCTAGCTCGTTCGAACCTTGGCCAAGCCCTTTGTTTCTCCAGACACTTTAAAGTCACTTTTTAGGCAAACAAAAGGTGCCCCCCTTCACCAGTGCCCAGAGTTACTACCACGGCTCCCTCACTCTGTGAATGGACACCTCTGGGGCGGGATCGCTCACCTCTGGGGACCTGCCCCGCGGCTGGTCGATGTCTCTTTCCTCGTCCGCATGCCCTGAGAGCTGTCCCTGCTCAGCTGTTTTAACAGTCCCCTTTATCTTCTCTGAGTGCAAACATACCAAGTCCCTGCTGTCAAATTACAAATAGGAGAGAAATGAGTTCCTCTGTGGGTATTTTGCCATCCCTTGAAGCACTACATCAGGAGTAAAATCCATGCACTACATTTCTATCCAATGGTTTTACAGCTTTTCAGCCCTGCAGGGGATGTTAATGTTTCTGGGAATAGGAGTGTACCCACAGACTGAAATTTAAATGTCTGCCAGCCCATCTGCTACACCTGTCAAAAATGATTGTTTTTCCGCCAGCATCACATATGGATGCTGGTCGAAAAGCAATGGATTCCAAAGAAAAGCCGCCATGTTTGAGCATTAGTTGGCAGATTCCGTGGGACTCCATGCTAAATGCGTCCCACCATGCACACATATTGGGAGATATTTGCACCTGTTTGCACTAAAAAGTACAAACGATGGCTGGAAACCAGGGGCCACACATGTGTGCATTAGTGAACATTTCATGGAGGGGACTACAGTGCACAGAAGTGCACATTTTCGGTCCCCTTCATCCATCTTGCAATACAAAGCAAATCACCCCTTGAAGTGCTTACATTTCACGTCTCTTGAAAATGAGGGATGATCAAAAACACCCAAATGTTTCAGATTTTTTTCAGCAAAGAGTGTCCAAAACCTATTAGTGAAAAACTAAGAGATATTTCATCACTGCCGTGGGGTTATCCCGGTGGTAATTGCACTGGGATACCGCCAACACAAATAACGTTACCGCAGCTCGGTCCGGCGCTATTAGCATTGAATCTCGAGTTGTGGTAGGGCAGTGATTCTCCATTTTGTTAAGAGTCCATTGGACTCTATGGGGCTTTTCGGTGCTATTACCGCCGGCAGTAATAGCACCGAAAATGGGCAGAAGCTGGAGATTTACCTACAGCATGTTTTCCCGTGAATTGTGGCACAAACTTGATATCCTATAATAATCGATTCAAGCCCAGATGATGCAGTAAAATTAATGATGTAAAGTAGGAATTCTAAAGAAAACTGAATTTATCCAGTGGAAACCAAAGTGTTCTGAAGTAATCCAAAGTAATGTGAAGAATTGTAAAGTAATGATAAAGTCATCAGAATGAATAGTGACTAATCTGAAGTAATAGAAAAACAATGTGAAATAATGCAGCATACTGATATGTTAATTTATTGCTGATTAAAAACCTATATTTCGGCAAGTCAATGTCATAAAATACATGTTCACATGGATTCTACTGGATCCAGTTGCTAATGTATGGGTTTCTACAAATTATTAATGTTTCAGTGGTCTTTGTTATCCCTTCTAGAGCATTGCACGGCCCTGCCTCCCCTACCCATTGACCTAATTTCACTCGCACCTGGGTCATCTATTCCTGGTCCTGGTTAGGAGCCCCCCCCCCTTTGTCTCAATACCATTGTGTTATATAGTGCCACCTGATCCAGTCTTGGTGTTTCTACAAAGTACTCTCTGACACTGTATATATAGGCCACCACCAGAATCAATTAAGGTTACTGTCACTCAGTCTTGTGTACTTATCATGAGATTCCGAGTGGTGACATTCCGAGGTGTTGGAAAATCCCCATTCTGGGGGTTTGTAGGACTCCATGGAGATTTTGGTGGAATTGTTACAAACGGTGACCTGCTGCAGCATTTCCACTGATTTGTGGCTTATACGGCAGAGGATTTACCTCCAGCAGGATGATGGGGGTAGATCCTCGACTTCAAGGTCAAACTTGGAATTTGGGGGTGCAGTAAAACGACAGTAACTCAGTTGTAAGCAAAAACTGTGAAAGTAACGTGGTAATGTAATGGGGCTCACAGGCATTTATGATGATACTCTCCAGATCATTGAAAGACACAACCATGCAGGGGAAATGTATCAGGTCGGTGCGCTACAAGAAGACATGTATGTTCCTCTGGCCAATTGGTGTAAAATACATTGGTTTAGGAAAAGAGAAGAGTTAAATCTAGAGGTAAACATGGTTTCTTCACAGGCTGTAGTAAAGATATTGAGCCTCATTACAAGTTATGTGGTATTTCGACAGTAAATCCGCTGAAATACCACCAAATGAATTTACCATTACCGCTGTCTGGTAAAATTACCGCCCGATTACAAGTGGCGGTAGGTGGTGTTAGTCCCCATTATTTGGAGTCCATATGACAGCAGTAATTCTGCCGATTTTGCTGATTTTCAGTGGTAAAGTGGAGGATTAACCTCCAGCTTTTAGCTGGAGGAGAAACCTCCACTTCACTGTCTAACATTTACTATGGCAGTGCAGTATAGTGGCAGTAACAGAGTTACTGCTCCATTACCGCTGTTCTTTACTGCACCACTGTTCTTGTAAAGAGACACATTGTCAGGTAAAAAGGCAACAATCCGCTTCACAAGAAAAGGACAATGCTGCTGATCTGTGTCCCGCGTCCCTTCTTGAGAACCTGCACCTCCTGTCAGGCTGGAGATCTCAGTCCTGTGTCAATGCGGGGTTATGTGTGTACCTTTTCCATGTTGCTACTGATCTGTGTCCTGCGTCCCTTCTTGTGCAGCTGCACTTCCTGTGAGGCTGGTGATCTGAGACCTTTGTCAATGCTGGGGTATGTGTGTACCATTTCCATGTTGCTACTGATCTGTGTCCTGCGTCCCTTCTTGTGCACCTGAACCTTCTGTGAGGCTGGTGATCCGAGTCCTGTGTCCATTTCGTAAGCACCTGTACCTCCTGTGAGACTGGGGATCTGAGTTCTGTGTCAAGAAGACATGTATGTCTTGTATGATAAAGTAATCAGAATGAATAGTGACTAATCTGAAGTAATAGAAAAACAATCTGAAATAATGCATCATACTTATATGTTAATTTATTGCTGATTAAAAACCTATATTTCGGCAAGTCAATGTCATACTGGGGTTTGTGTGTACTCTGGGGTGTGTGTGTACCTTTTTCATGTGGCTGCTGATCTGTGTCCTGTGTCCATCCCTAAGCACCTGTACCTACTGTGAGGCTGCTAACATGAGTCCTGTGTCAATGCTGGGGTACGGGCACCTATTTAACGTGGCTGCTGATCTGGGTCATGCACGTACTGGTACTGTACTGGAGCCTGAATGCCTTTCTCATGGGTGTTGTTTCTAAAATATATCCTGCACTTTTTCTAAATCACAAATAGCCTCATGCTGGACCTCTAAAGGTGCCCTTGTGGGGCCGCTTGTGGGGTATTCCCAATCTGGCATTGGAAGAAGCAGGTAAGGAAACTTCACTGGAGTTCCCGTGTTTATTTCATTCACTGTCAGGGCAGCTTGTCAAGCAATAGGTCTGATGGCAACAAAGAACAGGGGTTGTGGGGGGTGTGTTCCCAGAGAATCTTGGATCTCTTCATTTCTTTAGTTTGAAGGGCGGCACATGTGTGCTCGGGATCCTAAAATCCCCTAAAATGGCTCTGATGACGTATCATATGGTGACTATGGCAGGCAAACAATGTCATCATTGAGGCATTTGCGGCTGCTCTTGATATTTCAGAGTCAAAACCTATTGGCTTTGCAAATGTTTGAGTTTTAAAGCAGACTCTGTGTGTTTCACCTAAATATTTCCTGAAGGAAACAGCAGCGCATACTGTCACTCCTTGCCTCCCTCACGCCTGCTGCCAGGTCCTCATATTATTATTATTATTATTATTATTATTATTATTATTATTATTATTATTATTATTATTATGTGTTATTTATAATGTGCACCACGCCCGTAGGCCTCAGTGGACATTCACTTTTCAACTGGAACATTCTGTAGATATCAATTGAACGAGCGGCAGATATAAAATACACAAGTGACGGTTCCTGGGGGGCTGTGATGTGGCTGTGCTGTGCTGCCCCCTTGCACCCTTCACTGAGACAAGTGTGAACACAGTGTGATTTCAGTGTCTAAACCCACCCACTGATTTACATCCACTAAAGATGTTACAGCTTGTAAACACATAGACCGGCCCATCTCTTATCACGTATATTAATCCCACTAATATCGCGACATGCGATGGTGATGCTGACTCTACATATGACTCTGGTACCGACTCTTAAGGGGCGCTGAGATATTTTGCTTCCAGAAAAGTGTTTAGGACGAAATTATCGTGAAAAAATGGTCGCAAAGACCAAAAGTTCTAAAAATGCTACCACCAAAGGTTCGAATACCAAAAGTTCAATCCTTTGGTGGTGCATTGTAAAAAATAAAAACGGGGGCTGCGGGGTTGTTCCCCGCATTGCCCTGCTCACTATACTTTATGGTATAGTGAACGGGGGTTGCGGGGGACACCCCTGCAGCCTTCTGTTAAAAAAAAAAGGAAAAGAGAAGAAAAGGACCCTGCAGCGCCGGTTCCCGATCACGGAAGTGAAAGGGAACTGGCGCTGCAGGAACCCAGCGTGAAGGTGAAGGTAAGTGGGGTTTGTTTATGTTGGGGGTGTGCTGATGGTGTGGGTGGCGGGGGTGTTATGGGTGTGTTGTGTGTGTGTGGTTGTAAGAATGTATGTGTGTTCGCATGAGAAAGGGGCAAACATTTGGTAGTTCGCACCTTTCTCATGCGAGCGATTTGTCCGCGTAAAATTCAGCTGCGGGCAAATCACTTGGATTCCCAGAAAAGACCCCTGAAAGGGAGAATAACAGACCTCTGATCATCACTGTGCCTGTTAACAATGACGACTTCCGGGAGAAACAATTTGGATCCAATATTTATGATAAAGGGCCTGACATGTGCAAGGCATTGTGAACAGCCTATGATCACTTCTGGATGCCTGAAAACGTGTAGACGGAAATGCATTTGCTTCTCAGTGGGTTCGGCTCCACATCCTCACTTCAGAAGGAGGTCCTGCTCACCCCAGGGCTCTGTGACGTCAAAGCAGATATGCCCAAGGAAAAAAAAAGACATCAAAGGGCATCTATGTTGAGAATACTGAGAGTAATGCAAACGCATCACAAGTGATCGACAACTAGTAAAGAAAACCATAAGCTGCTGGCTTCCAGTCAAGGTCCAGTCCCACGGCTTTATATTATTAGACACGAGCAAATCGCCACCCTCGCCCCTAGACCCCTGTCCACCAAAAACATGTAACACTTCAGCTCTGACTTCCAAGTTTGGGAGTCTGATTAGGGCATCGATTAAAAACATTTTGTCCTCTGGAAAGCTCCTCAATACACTGACATCTGCCGGGTGATTCCTCTCCATAAAAACCCTCTGCAGATGTTTCTAATTTCTGCCCCATTTCACATTTGCCACATGCAGCAAAACGTACTGAAAGTGTGGAGGCCAAAAGTGCTGAGGCCGACCAAGTGCAGCTTTCCATGGAAAGCAACAGCATTCTATATCCCATATTGACCGGTTCCAGACCCCTCCCTGGGACACAATTGGTTGTTAATTCCGCTCTAAATGACCAACGCACAGATTGGTGGAGAGTGTGGGCTCCAGTGCACTGGTGCTCCTGAACCTGTCAACAACCTTTGATACAGTGTCACATGATCCTTTACTATCCATGGTGAGAGGTGTTTGGTTGTGGGGGTAAGAACCTAGAATGGCTGGAGGCCTTCCTCCATCACCTCCAGAACCTGGCACTTGGATCTGGGGGTGACACAGCATTCCGCCTCCTTTGTAATATATATATATGTGTGTCCTCTACTAACGCTTATGAAGAGCTTTGGGGTCACAACATATAAGCCCGTCCATGACACCCAAGTCATCGACAGCGGAGTACCAGGTCTGCCTTGTGGCTATTTGCCATTGGTTAGAGATGAATTATCCAAACATGAAATGATGGTAATCAGCAAGTCAGCTGGCTCCTGGTCAGCTGACCCATGACCCCATCAACGCGGACCCTCCCCTCAACATATCCATCATTGCACTGTGATGGAGAGCAGAGGAGTCTTCACAGAGACTGATTTCTCCACTCAGCCACAGCTCGGATCACAAGAGAGCTTTAATAGGTTGAGAATGATACAACTACTCGTACATTTTCCTGACTTTCGCAGTAGCAATTCTCCCCTTGGTTACATGCATTTTTGTACAATGCCACTGTTGTTATGTTGGACTACCTAGCTTTGTGTTTAATAGGTTGCAGAGACTACAGAACACCACAGCAAGTTTACTAACTCTGAGACTGTGTCACAAACATACTTCCCTGGCACTAAGCTCACTTCAATGAGTGCTGGTGGATAGTGAAGTGAGGTGCAAATCTGTGTGTATGTGACATATATGCTCTGGTATGCAAAAGGTTCCTTGACTTTCCAAAAAATTCTACAAATATAGCATAGAAGACCATTCCATGCCAAAAGGGACTCCCAGACCATCATCTCCCCAGTAAAACCCAATCCAAGTCTTGCCCTTACCAGAGAAAGATGAACGCCTGGCCATGGTGCTCCGTGAATACTTTTTAGCAAAGTTAACCTGGAATGACTTTGCTGCGTCTCAGCGTAATTTCCTGGATCACTGCCACAGCCGTGCTTCAGTTATTTCCTGCATCACTGCGACAGCCGTGCTTTATGGTTAATTCCTGCATCACTGCCACAGCCGTGCTTTACGATCATTTCCTGCATCACTGCCACAGCCGTGCTTCACGGTTATTTCCTGCATCACTTAAATAGCCGTGCTCCATGATTATTTCCTGCATCACTGCCACAGCCGTGCTCCATGATTATTTCCTGCATCACTGCCACAGCCGTGCTTCACGGTTATTTCCTGCATCACTTAAATAGCCGTGCTCCATGATTATTTCCTGCATCACTGCCACAGCAGTGCTCCACGGTTAGAGCAACCGCTATGTGCAAATGCCATCGATAACCTAAAACAAAAAAAAACAAAATCAGGCAAAATATTCTAAACTGCATCTGCTCAAAAGGCGTGTGAGCAATGTGTTTTACATGTGCAGCGTGCACATGATAACATAGGTTTTAATTCCCCAAAGGGGTGACATATGTATCAACTGTATGCAGACATGCATGGAACTTTGTACATATTTTAATAAGGTGCATTGTGCAAATCTGAAAGATGAGCATATTTCTTATTGAAAGGGCCATGCAACATGTTTTTTTACAGGACACTAAGCTATGTGCGATAACCTTCACGTCTGCAGTTACTGCCTGAATACCTCTGGTGGCTTTTTCTTGCTTTGAAAACCCGGAACTGGACCCCACTTTTGGCTCTGTGGCTGATCTGACGTTCATGCGTTCACAGAAATTAAATGTAAACATTCGGCCGGGAATCTTTTCATGGCAATGTTGCAATTATCAAGCATCTGGGCTTTTATCTAATCCAGGACAAGATTGTGTAAATATTGTCCAGATTCCAACATATACTAATTGTCTCCTAAAATTGGAATACTTACGGACAGCAGGCTGCATAAAAGATGCTTTCTCTGAAACACAGCAAATAACTATTTCACACTGAACACTGCGTGGGTACTTAAAATAAACCTAAAATATGAACTACAATAAATACAATGTTTTTTTATAGATGTTTCATATGTTAGAATATATCACAAAAACCTACCTTAGACGAGGCTTCAGGAGGAGGCAAAGCTCTTCTCTAGAAATGTGGGAGATACTCAGCGTTGGACCAGAACAGGGAACGCTCCATGACAGCTCAGACGTCACATATGATGGGTTTGGAGCAGAGCGTGAATGCTTAGGATGGAATCCGGCCCACGGATGCTCTTCAGGCAGACTCCTGCTCCTGTGTAGGTATTTATATATATTCTGGTTCTTCTGAGATGTGGTCCCTGGGGCTCAAACCTACACCCCCTCAACCTGCCTGCCTACAAGTTTACACCTTTACATGCATTAAAAGTTCTCTCCACCAGCTGTGGCTAAAACACTTGCTTGATTAATGGCTTCCACATCACCAGTGTCCCTTACCAGATTAGAAGTTATATCCACCAGCTGTGACTGAAAAACCTGCTTGATTAAATGGTTTGCCCATCACCAGTGCCCCTTACCGGATTAAAAATTATATCCACCAGATGTGGCTGAAAAACATGCTTGATTAATGGTTTGCCCATCGCCAGGACCCCTTACCGGGTTAAAAGTTATATCCATCACCTGTGGCTGAAAAATGTGCTTTATTAATGGTTTGCCGATCACCAGAGTCCCTTACCGGATTAAAAGTTATATCCACCAGCTGTGACTGAAAAACTTGATTGATTAAATGGTTTGCCCATCACCAGCACCCCTTACCTGATAAAAAGTTGTCTCCACCAGCTGTGCCTAAAGAACTTGGTTAACTAAAAGTTGTTCCCAATTCCAGAACTTGCCCAATTAAAAGTTGTGCATAAGCTGGAAAATCAGAAGTTGGTTATGATTAAAAGTTTTAGCGATCAGCTAAACCTTCCTATGATTTTGATCAAAAGATGTATGGGCTTATTAAGAGCTTGGCGGTATTTCCTCAGGTAAACGGCCAGGAAAAATACCACTACTGCACGCTGTAACCATGCAGTAATAGAATGGGGGCCCACATGAGGTCCCATCAGTTATTCTCTAGTCTGCAGTCACTTTGAAGTCCAACTGGATTGTCACATTACTGCATGAAGTACTCACCACATAAGGTAATTTCTTAACTGGCGATGGTTTGTTTGGAGTACATTTCCTCCACACAAAACTCTGTGATTTTGGAGTTCTTCAATTTCGGTGGATCAATAAAATATGCAAATCTGGAATTATTTTACCATTACCATGGCCCTCATTCCGAGTTTGGAGGTAGCCATGGCGCTATTTGTGCCATGGCTGCCTCCAAACCCGGGTCCGTGTCCGGTCTGGGTGAATGAGGACTTACTGGGACATTCCAACCTGTGTGGACCCGGTAAGTCCCCATTCATCCGACCATTCCCCATTCCCATTAGAGCCCCCATAGGGCAAAATGGGAATGGGGAATGCGCTGATTACGGGCCTACTAATAGCAGGCCCGTAATTAGCGCCCTGGTCCCTTAGCGGGACCAGTAAAGAACATGTGGTCCGACCACACGTCCCTTGCGGTTCCCGCTAAGGGACCTCAGAATTGGCCGGTATGGGATTACCGGCACCGGTCTCCTTACCGGTGCCCAGTATCCCTTACCGCCCAACTCGGAATGAGGGCCCATGAGGCTGTAAGGCATTTGTGGAGTTTCAGCAGATACTTTGTAAAGTGAAGAAGCATTATCTGTAGATGATCTCTACAGTGAAGATGCGTTCTCTGCAGAGGCTATGCAAAGTGAATAAGCATTCTCTGCAGCTGTTCTTCAAAGTGAAGATGCGTTTTATGCAGTTGCTATGTAAATTGAAGGTGTGTTCTCTGCAGAGGCTATGTAAAGTGAAGATGCACTCTCTGCAGATGCTATGTAAAGTGAAGATGATTTCTCTACAGATGCTATGTAAAGTGAAGATGCGTTCTCTGCAGTTGCTATGTAAAGTGAAGGTGTGTTCTCTGCAGAGGCTATGTAAAGTGAAGATGCGTTCTCTGCAGTTGCTATGTAAAGTGAAGGTGTGTTCTCTGCAGAGGCTATGTAAAGTGAAGATGCATTCTGTGCAGTTGCTATGGAAAGTGAAGGTGTGTTCTCTGCAGAGGCTATGCAAAGTGAATATGCATTCTTTGCAGATGTTCTTCAAAGTGAAGATGTGGTCTCTGCAGATGCTATGTAAAGTGAAGGTGCGTTCTGTGCAGTTGCTATGTAAAGTGAAGATGCGTTCTCTGCAGTTGCTATGTAAAGTGAAGATGATTTCTCTACAGATGCTATGCAAAGTAAAGATGCGTTCTCTGCAGTTGCTATGTAAAGTGAAGGTGTGTTCTCTGCAGAGGCTAAGTAAACTGAAGATGTTTTCTCTGTAGATGCAATGTAAAGTGAAGGTGTGTTCTCTGCAGAGGCTATGTAAACTGAAGATGCACTCTCTGCAGCTGTGATTAAAAGTGAAGGTGCGTTATCTGCAGTTGTTATGTAAAGTGAACATGTGTTCTCTGCAAATGCTGTGCAAAGTGAAGATGGGTTCTCTGCAGATGGCATGCAAAGTGAAGATGCACTCTCTGCAGATGCTATGTAAAGTGAAGATGCACTCTCTGCAGATCCCTAAAGTGAATATATGTTCTCTTTAGATGTTATGCAAAGTGAATAAGCATTCTCTGCAGCTGCGATTAAAAGTGAAGGTGTGTTATCTGTAGTTGCTATGTTTTGTTTCTTTGTTTATTTATTTGTAATGCGCGCCAGACCCAAAGGTATCAGGGCGCAAAGGATACATGAATATGTTGAGCTTAGGGTTACACAGTTATCATACAGTAAAGGTTTAATTGCAAGGTAGATACATACAATAAGTAAAGTCAGGATAACATTACATAATTTAAAGAAAGAGGTTCAACATCAGATAGGTATAACAGGTCTATTTACAGTGCAAAAAAGTAGCGCTAGTAGTAAAGTGACTAAGGTACATTAGTAGTCAATTTATTTGAGCCAGTTGATGATGTTATATCTGAAGTTCAGATATAACATCATGTAAAGTGAACATGCGTTCTCTGTAGATGCGATGCAAAGTGAATATGGGATCTCTGCAGTTGCTATGTAAAGTGAAGATGCGTTCTCTGCAGATGCCATGTAAAGTGAAGATGTATTTTCTGCCGATGCTATGCAAAGTGAAGATGCACTCTCTGCAGATGCCATGTAAAGTGAAGATGTGTTCTCTGTAAATACTATGAAACGTGAAGATGTGTTCTTTGCAGATGGTATGCAAAGTGAAGATGCACTCTCTGCAAATGCTATGTAAAGTGAAGATTTGTTCTCTGTAGATGCTATGCAAAGTGAAGATATGTCCTCTGCAGATGCTATGCATAGTGCAGATATGTTTTCTGCAGATGCTAGGCAAAGTGAAGATATGTTCTCTGCAGATGCTATGAAAAGTGAAGATGGTTTCTCTGCATGCTCAGCTGAGCAGACACACTTTCCCCATATGCTCTGTTGCCAGAATGTAATGTTTGTGATTACACCTGAGCTGGATGTTAGCTGTAAGAGTGTATAGTATAATCACCTATTATAGAGGATACATGTTAGTTTCTGCTGTGTACAGTTTACAGACACACTAGCCACTGAAATGCCAATTTGCCATATTTCACATAAAAAAGTATGCTGTCATTCCAAATGTGCAAAGGCAGAAAATGTGCAAATGCTTTTCATGTTGAGCTTCCCTTTGGCAATACAGGAATACATTCATATACAGACACATGTTGGATCCCCTCACACTGTAACTTAGATACATATAAGTGTGTGAAATAATGATATGATTGCAAACAGTCTTCTAAAGCTAGGTTTGCCTTAGCAGCCATGTGCTACATTTATTTAAAAGAATGCACCTCATATTACCTTGCACTGGCTTCTCAATGTGACTCTCATGCCTGGTGGCAGGGCCCTAGACTCCTGCGTATGTGAGGCTCCTTTAATGTAAAGATGAATCAACGACTATTGTGCTATGCAGATTATTACAGTTACATCCATTTGTTGTGTTAAATATTTTCTGGCTACATAGCTTACTTTTAATTGGCTGAAAAGATAAAAGGGACACATGATGAATGTACTTCCCTCTTGTCAGATATGAGTAGCATGTAGCTCAGCAATACTCAGGAAGCCAGCATTAGCTCCAAGTGAGAATGCAACACCACAACCACAATATGGAAGGACTGGGATCTTGGGATATGGTGAGCCATTTTGATTTGAAAGGAAGATCACTTGCTTATGTTGGGTTGGCACAGGATACAGAGAACACTCTGTGATCTATAGGAGACAGGAAATGGGGGAGCTAAAACAACAATGGATGCAAGTTCCATAGAAGGCAAATCCCCAGCTATTTTCTATGTAGTCTTTGCATCACTTCCTCTATCTCTGGCCTCTGCGTATGATCACATCTGAGCAGAACACACTGTATTGATAGCAGTCAATGATTGGCTCCTAGCAGAGGCAGTGAACATGCTCTATCCATGCTAGTAATCTGTGTTGCGTGGAGTGGTTAACCATCATTCAGGCATTGCATAAGATTGAATATAGGCTTCGAGATCGGATTCAAAAACAGTTTCTTCAGCATTTTCTGCACAGAGACCCTGTCTCCTAGAAGAAATAAACGCTTTAGTGCAAGTCACAACCTAGTACCCAAGACGCCTATCTTAACCTTAAGTGGAACGAGTTGCATTGGTGATTTTGACAACCATCCTTGACTTGGGAAGAGCAAAAAAGCACCAAAGCCATTGTAAGGAAACAGTCATGGAAATCCCATAATTTTAAAGTCCAAGGGCATTCCTTCTGGCTTTGGTGTTGCTCAGCACGTCATCCTTTTCCTTTAGTTACACTTTGGTGAGACTTGAGACAAGTCTTGAAGTCTTGAAGTTGAGACAAGTCTTGAATATGATCTGTCTTGAAGATGCCAACACTTCACCCACGTAACATTCACCTGTGCACTGTGCCCCTTTATCGCATTCTTGAGCCACCTGGACCATGAGTCAAGAGGCCTACTCTAAAGCTGTCCTTTATGGTGTAAAGTAAACCAAATGCAATGTTTTACTTCACCCTTTGCTGTTATGATGCATAGCTGCCAGGTTTCACAGTTTCATATAGAATCTTTGAGACAGTCCTGTGTTTTTCTTTTTGCACTGCATGCTGGGACTTGTAAACCCAGCCTTGCAATGGGAAAAATGAAACTACAAGTTCCAGTATGCAATTGGAAGAAAAAAGTAGGCATGGGTCGAGGCAGGGAGGGTTGAGTGGCCCTCACATCCACACTGGACAGCCAGGACACTTTAGATATTTTCCCTCTGGAGGGTGCCAGGGCCACGGCTATGGTGCGCAGGGATATATGCCATGGCTGAATGGAGTGAGAGCACTCAGTCTAAGTTCATGTGTGGTGCGATCCCAGAATGCCCCTGCCAGCCTTAAAAATTCCTGGCCAGAACCTGGGGCTGACTGCCTTCCAATTCTCCTTGGTGTCCTGCTGCTGTATTAGGTGGAACTTTCATTCTGCTCTGGCCTTCTGGGGCTCATCGGTTAGCCCTGTGGTCTGGGATGCCAACCCAGGGGGGGCACACTGTCTTGTGGAGACCTGGTAGCTATCCCCTGGTACTTCCACTGGACCTCAGGTACCGCCTAGGCCTCTAATGCCGGCCTCACTGTACACTCAGGCCCGTTGGGCACTACCTACACTGGGCCACCCTGGCCTCCTTGGCGGGGTTTGCTCACAACATTGCGGGGGCACCGGTCTGAGTATAGAGGATGTATCAGCTGCCTAACCACATAGCCGCTCCTCAGGACGACACTTCCCATCGACTATTAATCCCCAACAAATTGGTGTATTATGGAGACTGGCCAGAGACAAATGTCTTCCGGGCCAGCCAGGTGCTTGGAGACAGAAGTGATAACCCCATGGGCCTTGCTTTCTCTCATCACCGGGTAAGTGAAAAAACAATACGAGTAGTGGTATTTCACTGGTGTCCCAAGGGCCTCCCATTTATCCTACATGTCTCATGTTTTTTCACATTGCCAGACTACAGTCAAGTTAAACATAGGGCCTCATTACGACCCAGGCGCTAAGTGTTTAACGGTGCCGTAAAAGGCTGCGGCACCGTTAAACACTTAGCGCCTAATTACGAGGTTCTTTTGCGGGACCCGACCTTAACGGCTGGTCTAGACCAGACGTTAAAGTCGGGACCCGCAAAGGGACCTTGATGGCAATAACGGTACCGCAATTTGCGGTACTGTTATTGCCGCCTTCCCCATTCCCATTGACCCTATTGGGCAAAAATGGGAATGGGGAAGGGGGTGCCCAGACATTTGGTCAACCTAAATCTGGTCGAATGACATTTGGTCGACGCAATTTGGTCGAAAACCAAATGGTCGAATTTTTTTTTTTTAATTATATATTTATTTTTCGGGTTTTCGTTTTTTACAAAAATGGGTTTTAGAAAAAAAAGGGGTTGGGGGGACCCCCCCAAAAGGGGTTGGGGGGGATCCCCCCCCCCAAAAAAAAGGGGTGAAAAAAAAAAAATCGACGATTTGGTTTTTGACCAAATTGGTTCGACCATTTGTCTGGTCGACCAATTTTTTTCGACCAAATGTCTGGTAACCGAAAGGGCCATGGCGGCATGGGGAATTACCACCCCGCCAACCTCAGAATGGGGTGGTAATTCTTCCTTCTCCAGTTATTATGCCAAGCCTGTTCCCTTGGTTGTGGTTTCGCTAGATATTAGGCAGGGACAATGGGACAATGGGAATCTCGTTCATCCATTTATGTGTGTCACTAATTAGATGACAAGGCATTTGGCTACCTTAAGAGAGTCACATTTACTCCCGCCGTTTACCCATGCTTCATTGAATTTCTTCACCTTGACATTCAGAGCACTAGGAGGAAATCCCATTGCGTGAACATTCACCATAAGCCTTTGCAATGCTTTGTTTTAATTACACAGTCAGATTCTCTCAGACCGCACCAGTTTTAAGCTACTAGGCAAAGGCTGAGGCCGAGCGCCAGCCCCAAACCCGGGAGGAGGAACAGAGAGAGGCTCCAACTGCTGCTGGGCCTATCCACAGCAAGGGCCGAACTCACATTCAGAGTGGACCCGCCCCCAAGCGCGAGATATCTCGTCCAGCCACCGCGCACGCTTAGCCCTGCTTCGTGTCCCAGCCTAACCGACCCAGCCCTTACAGACAATCCTTACCCTAAATTATGGATCAGACTTTCAGACTTCTCTTGCCTACATTGTCCCTACATGCCAGATGCTGTTCACCTTGCAGACCTGCTGCTGAAATGGATATGGCCGGGCACATGATTTACGCCATGTGAGCTGAGGAGGGAATCCTTCCAGGTTCCTGTCATACAGACATTGTTGTTCAAATTATTGTTTGATGGGGGCACTGGTGAGGACAAATCTGGTGTTGTTGGGGTATACATTTGAAGTAGGCCAATGAGATCCATGCTTGGTTGGTAGCTAGGCATTCATGGAGGCAATGACTGTACGGCTGAGTGTCAGCAGCATACGCATGCATGGTTATGATGGGGTCATTTAGGAGAGTTCCCACGGGTTCTTTGTTCAGATTGAAGATGATTGGGGTGGGGGTGAAAACCTGGGGAGGGGACCTAACACGTGACTGGGAGTAGGTTGGATCTGAAGGTTCTCAATCTGCCAATGTACGCCAGATAAGAAGTCATGAACAAGGCATCATGTCCCATGTTGGGACATCGTCCACCAGTTGGATGGTTGCAGTCTTGGTGCTGACTTTGGGGATGATGCCAGACTGGATATCATGGAGGAGGCCAAACGTATTGATTTTGAAAGTAATTGGGACACAAATATGTTCTTGATAATCTTCCCAAAGAGCTGGAGGCTCATTATGGGTCTGTAGTTTGCAAGGTCCTCAAGCATGGTATTTCTGAAAAGCGCCATATGAGGCCTGTCCTCAATGTACCTGGGAAGGTTCTTTCATTAAGGGAGGCAGTCACAATACCAAGCAGTGTGTTGAGTACTAGGCCAGTTAGTTGTTTAATTAGGGATGCTTGGAGGAAGTCATCAGTATAAGCAGTAGGTGTAAGGGAATTTAGTGTGTTTGAAAGATCATTAGGAGAGAGCAGGGTGAAGTCAGGGAAGGTGATCAATGCCCAGGGGGAATGGATAGTGGTTCTCTATTTGGGTTTTGAGGCATCAATGAGATCTCTGAAATTAACAATTTTGTTAATAAACAGTGTTTGGTTGCATTGCATTTCTCTTGTGAGGCTAATGCTTGTGGGACAGATGTGGGTTTGGCACAGTGCTTAACTAATTGGAAAAAGATTATGGTCATGTTAGAGGCTACCTCAATGGAGGGGTTGTAGAATGGTGACTTAGCTCCGGAAATTATGTGCTGAACACATGATCTAAACAACAGGTAGTGTGGCCAGCTGTAATAAGTGTAAGACAAACAGTGTGCAATAAGTGCAGGAAGGTGACTGTAGGGTTGCAGATACATAGCTAAGTGCAAGTGTTGCCAGGAGGGTGTGCGCGTATGTGGTTGGGTGGGTAGGAATCTGGGCCCGACATCAGAGGGTAGCCAGGTGGCCATTGCCCAAGCAGGCAGAGATCAGAGGGGAGAGGAACAAAGAAGACAGAAGCAAAGAGGATGGTCTTGAGGTGCTTCTGGAACTGAAGATGGTTCTTCTCAAGTTTCAGAGCGGCAGGGAGGCTGATCCAGAGGGAGGCCCCAGCAGAAGAAAGAGCTCTACCACCAACTTGTTGCTTGGAGAAGCGACTGACCCTGAGGGAGTTGGAGGCAGATGAGCGAAGATCTCGAGAAGGAAGATATTTAGGAAGAGAGAGCTGAAGGTAATGAGGCCCCAGAAGACTTTGTGGGCAATGGAGAAATTAATGAACGTAATCCTCACAGCCACTGGGAGCCAGTGCAAAGATTTCAGTCCTGGAGAGATACGATCCATTTGCTTGAGGCCACGGACAAGTCTTGCAGTCTTATTTGGATGAGTTGCAGGCGGCGCAGAGCAGAGGCAGGATGATTTAGAAAGATGCTGTTGCAGTAGACCAGCCTAGAGAGAACCAGGGCTCTGGAGACAGTGAGCTTCTGGGGGAAGGAGAGGATGAGAAGAATACCTCTGAGGAGGTGCAACTGGTAGTGTGACTTCTTAGAGACACTGGAGATGTGAGGAGAGAAGGAAAGTGTGGAGTGGAAGTTGATCCCAAGTTTTTTAGCATCACAGGTGGGAGCAGGAAGAGGGCCAATATAGGCTGGTCAGAGAGTGACAGGAAAGGAGGAAGCAGGTGTGCCGATGAGGAAAATCTCGGTCTTAGATTAAAGCAGAGATCATTGGCGGCACACAAGCAGTTTCCGTGCTTCTGCCAGCTCTGAAGTCAAACTGATGGACATGGAGACAACTGAGAGGTTCAGTGTGAAGATTAAGCTGGGAGATGGCCAGCTTTTCCAGGAGTTTTCCCAGGAAAGGAGTGATGGCGATTGGACGATAGTTAGCCGGGCAGAAGGGCGGCAGAGAGTTTCTTAAGAAGGGGGTGCACAAGGGAGTGCTTCAGGGGGGGAGGAAAGACTCCAGTGGCAAAGGAGTGGTTGCAGAAGTCAGCTAGAGTGTCATGAGGCCTGTCCCTAGCCCGCCTAGGCAAAACACTGGAGCCAGGCCATGATCCCCCACATGGTACTTAACCCTTTAAGTGCCATGGGTATTTCTCCCCAGTACCAGGGCCTTTTTTGGTGATTTTGGTATGTGGCCATTCAATGGCTTGTAACTTTTTTGTTACATGAATATCTAGGCCAAATTTGGCTCCTTTTTTCCCACATGTAGGCGGTCGTAACGCCACCCAGGAATCCCAGGTTGCTGTAGGGGGGTGAGAGAAAATAAGCAAAAAGGCCGAACATTTTGGGTTTTTTCAAAAAATGCAATAAAATGATGTACAAAGAAGCCTGTGGTTTTTTCCTTGTAAGAGCTAGGAACAAAGGATTTTCTGTGCTGAATTCCCCAATATCCTGGCTTCAGGAACAGGTTGAGTGGAAATGGAAAACAAGTATTTTGATGTGGTTATCAACCGTTTTGTGAGAGGTAGACGATTTTGGCCATTTTTGCCAATTGGACATGCATGGACGGAATGGAAGAAAAGGGCAGGAAAGCCAAATTGGAGGACAGGAAGGCATATATTTCTGAAAAGTAGACAAAATTCCAAGTTTAGGAAGGTGTGATTTGCATAGGTCAGGCAACAACTAGGTTGGGGAAACTGCCATCGAATGGGGGAAAAGCGGGAAAATCACTGAAAAAAAAGTATGTGTTGGACATGGTTGGCTTGGTACGGAAAAGTCTTCTATGAATTTTGAGAAAAGCAATGCTCCGCTACATTCCCCCGACTCTTGCAGTTAGGAGAGCATACATTTTTTGTAGTGTTTTACAAAACAAGCAATACCACAAGCCAAACACTGAGCCATGGTACACAGGAGTTTTACACTCACGGCCTGACCAGACGCACTTAGCATGTGTAAATCAGGAAAACCAATGTGGTGAGGAATGGCAAGCATACATTTTTTAAAAGAGCACAGGCAGACCTTTCCAAGTGTAGGTGACATGTGCAGGTTACAAAAGTGTATGTTGGTTAAAGCAGCGACTAAATGTAGGTCACATTTGGGAAATGAAAGGGTTGTGAGACAAAGGACACCAGATAATGGGTCAAAACGTTATGAAAACCACACAAACACAACACCTGGCCTACCGTCCTGCGTTCCCACAGGTGTCCCGATGAAAACGGTACCTCACGTGTGGGTGCACCTACCGGGCCGCCAACAGGAAAGCCTAAAACACAAGTAACCCCAAGTCTGTTTTCAGAGAGAATCTCAGACATTCTGCCGACCGGCACAACATACAGAAGAGGACACCCGTGGGAATCCGCAGAGGTATTATTTGCGCACATCGCCCCTGAATGCATTACCCAGACAGCCCCGCAAAGTCCGAAATGTGGTGAAAAAAATGCTTTTCCCGCACATTTCGCTCGGCGCACCCATCGAAACACGCCCCCAACAACACATGGACTACCGTCCCGCATTCCCACAGGTGTCCCGATGAAAACGGTACCGCACATGTGTGGGTGCACCTACCTGGCCGCCAAGGGGAAAGCCTAAAACACAAGTAACCCCAAGTCTGTTTTCAGAGCGAAATCTCAGACATTCTGCCGACCGGCACAACATACAGATATGGGCCTCGAGTGTCCAAGCCACCGAGGAAAACAGGGAACCCCAAGCATTTCCAAAAAGAGGACACCCGTGGGATTCGCAGAGGTATGATTTGCGCACATCGCCCCACAATTTATTACCCAGACAGCCCCGCAAAATCCAAAATGAGGTGAAACAAACACTTTTTCCACACATTTCGCTCGACGCACCCATCGAAACACGCCCCCAACAACACATGGCCTACCGTCACGCGTTCCCACAGGTGTCCCGATGAAAACGGTACCGCACATGTGTGGGTGCACCTACCTGGCCGCCAAGGGGAAAGCCTAAAACACAAGTAGCCCCAAGTCTGTTTTCAGAGCGAAATATCAGACATTCTGCCAACCGGCACAACATACAGATATGGGCCTCGAGTGTCCAAGCCACCGAGGAAAACAGGGAACCCCAAGCATTTCCAAAAAGAGGACACCCGTGGGAATCCGCAGAGGTATGATTTGCGCACATCGCCCCACAATTTATTACCCAGACAGCCCCGCAAAATCCGAAATGTGTTGAAAAAAATGCTTTTTCTGCACATTTCGCTTGGTGCACCCATCGAAACACGCCCCCAACAACACATGGCCTACTGTCCCGCATTCCCAAAAGTATCCCGATGAAAACGGTACCTCACATGTGTGGGTGCACCTACCTGGCCGTCAAGGGGAAAGCCTAAAACACAAGTAACCCCAAGTCTGTTTTCAGAGCGAAATCTCAGACATTCTGCCGACCGGCACAACATACAGATATGGGCCTCGGGTGTCCAAGCCACCGAGGAAAACAGGGAACCCCATGCATTTCCAGAAAGAGGACACCCGTGGGAATCCGCAGAGGTATGATTTGCGCACATCACCCCAGAATTTTTTACCCAGACAGCCCCGCAAAGTCCAAAATGTGGGGAAAAAAACGCTTTTTCTGCACATTTCGCTCGATGCACCCATCAAAACATGCCCCCAACACCACATGACCTACTGTCACGCGTTCCCACAGGTGTCCCGATGAAAACGCTACCTCACATGTGTGGGTGCACCTACCTGGACGCCAAGGGGAAAGCCTAAAACACAAGTAACCCCAAGTATGTTTTCAGAGCGAAATCTCAGACATTCTGCCGACCGGCACAACATACAGATATGGGCCTCGGGTGTCCAAGCCACCGAGGAAAACAGGGAACCCCATGCATTTCCAAAAATAGGACACCAGTGGGAATCCACAGAGGTATGATTTGCACACATCGGCCCAGAATTTATTACCCAGACAGAGCCGCAAAGTCCTAAATGTGGGGGGAAAAAAACACTTTTTCCGCACATTTTGCTCGGGGCACCCATAGAAACACGACCCCAACAATACATGGCCGACCGTCCCGCGTTTCCACAGGTTTCCGATGAAAACGGTACCTCACATGTGTGGGTGAACCTACCTGGCCGCCAAGGGGAAAGCCTAAAACACAAGTAACCCCAAGTCTGTTTTCAGAGCGAAATCTCAGACATTCTGCTGACCGGCACAATATACAGATATGGGTCTCGGGTGTCCAAGCCACCGAGGAAAACAGGGAACCCCATGCATTTCCAAAAAGAGGACCCCCGTGGGAATCCGCAGAGGTATGATTTGCGCACATCGCCCCAGAATGTATTACCCAGACAGCCCCGCAAAGTCCGAAATGTGGTGAAAAAAGCGCTTTTCCCGCACATTTTGCTCGGCGCACCCATCGAAACATGCCCCCAACAACACATGGCCTACCGTCCCGCGTTCCCACAGGTGTCCCGATGAAAACGGTACCGCACATGTGTGGGTGCACCTACCTGGCCGCCAAGGGGAAAGCCTAAAACACAAATAACCCCGAGTCTGTTTTCAGAGCGAAATCTCAGACATTCTGCCGACCGGCACAACATACAGATATGGGCCTCGAGTGTCCAAGCCACTGAGGAAAACAGGGAACCCCATGCATTTCCAAAAAGAGGATACCCGCGGGAATCCGCAGAGGTATGATTTGCGCACATCGCCCCACAATTTATTACCCAGACAGCCCTGCAAAAATCGAAATGTGGTGAAAAAAACACTTTTTCCACACATTTCGCTCGACGCACCCATCGAAACACGCCCACAACAACACATGGCCTACCGTCACGCGTTCCCACAGGTGTCCCGATGAAAACGGTACCTCACATGTGTGGGTGCACCTACCTGGCCGCTAAGGGGAAAGCCTAAAACACAAGTAACCCGAAGTCTGTTTTCAGAGCAAAATCTCAGACATTCTGCCGACCGGCACAACATACAGATATGGACCTCGGGTGTCCAAGCCACCGAGGAAAACAGGGAACCCCATGCATTTCCGAAAAGTGGACACCCGTGGGAATCCGCAGAGGTATGATTTGCGTACTTCGCCCCAGAATTTATTACCCAGACAGCCCCGCAACGTCCGAAATGTGGGGGGAAAAACGCTTTTTCCGCACATTTCGCTTGGTGCACCCATCGAAACATGCCCCCAACAACACATGGCCTACTGTCCGGCGTTCCCAAAGGTGTCTCGATGAAAACGTTACCTCACATGTGTGGGTGCACCTACTTTGCCGCCAAGGGGAAAGCCTAAAACACAAGTAACCCCAAGTCTGTTTTCAGAGCGAAATCTCAGACATTCTGCCGACCGGCACAACATACAGATATGGGCCTCGGGTGTCCAAGCCACCGAGGAAAACAGGGAACCCCATGCATTTCCGAAAAGAGGACACCCGTGGGAATCTGCAGAGGTATGATTTGCGCACATCGCCCCACAATTTATTACCCAGACAGCCCCGCAAAATCTGAAATGTGGGGAAAAAACACTTTTTCTGCACATTTCGCTCGATGCACCCATCAAAACACGCCCCAACACCACATGGCCTACTGTCACCCGTTCCCACAGGTGTCCCGATGAAAACGGTACCTCACATGTGTGGGTGCACCTACCTGGACGCCAAGGGGAAAGCCTAAAACACAAGTAACCCCAAGTATGTTTTCAGAGCGGAATCTCAGACATTCTGCCGACCGGCACAACATACATATATGGGTCTCGGGAGTCCAAGCCACCGATGAAAACAGGGAACCCCATGCATTTCCAAAAAGAGGACACCCGTGGGAATCCGCAGAGGTATGATTTGCGCACATCGCCCCAGAATGTATTACCCAGACAGCCCCGCAAAGTCCGAAATGTGGGGGGAAAAAATGCTTTTTCCGCACATTTCGCTTGACGCACCAATCGAAACACGCCCCCAACAACAGATGGCCTACCGTCACGCGTTACCACAGGTATCCCGATGAAAACGGTACCTCACATGTGTGGGTGCACCTACCTGGCCGCTAAGGGGAAAGCCTAAAACACAAGTAACCCCAAGTCTGTTTTCAGAGCAAAATCTCAGACATTCTGCCGACCGGCACAACATACAGATATGGACCTTGGGTGTCCAAGCCACCGAGGAAAATAGGAAACCCCATGCATTTCCGAAAAGAGGACACCCGTGGGAATCCGCAGAGGTATGATTTACACATATGGCCCCAGATTTTATCACCCAGACAGCCCTGCAAAGTCCGAAATGTGGGGAAAAAAATCACTTTTTCCGCACATTTCGCTCGACGCACCCATCGAAACACGACCCCAACAACACATGGCCTACCGTCACGTGTTCCCACAGGTGTCCCGATGAAAACTGTACCTCACATGTGTGGGTGCACCTACCTGGCCGCCAAGGGGAAAGCCTAAAACACAAGTAACCCCAAGTCTGTTTTCAGAGCGAAATCTCAGACATTCTGCCGACCGGCACAACATACAGATGTGGGCCTCGGGGGTCCAAGCCACTGAGGAAAAAAGGGAACCCCATGCATTTCCAAAAAGAGAACACACGTGGGAATCCGCAGAGGTATGATTTGCGCACATCGCCCCACAATTTATTACCCAGACAGCCCCGCAAAATCCGAAATGTGGTGAAAAAATGCTTTTTCTGCACATTTCGCTTGGTGCACCCATCGAAACACACCCCCAACAACACATGGCCTACTGTCCCGCGTTCCCACAAGTGTCCCGATGAAAACGGTACCTCACATGTGTGGGTGCACCTACCTGGCCGTCAAGGGGAAAGCCTAAAACACAAGTAACCCCAAGTCTGTTTTCAGAGCGAAATCTCAGACATTCTGCCGACCGGCACAACTTACAGATATGGGCCTCAGGTGTCCAAGCCACCGAGGAAAACAGGGAACCCCATGCATTTCCGAAAAGAGGACACCCGTGGGAATCCGCAGAGGTATGATTTGCGCACATCACCCCAGAATTTATTACCCAGACAGCCCCGCAAAATCCGAAATGTGGTGAAAAAATGCTTTTTCTGCACATTTCGCTTGGTGCACCCATCGAAACACACCCCCAACAACACATGGCCTACTGTCCCGCGTTCCCACAAGTGTCCCGATGAAAACGGTACCTCACATGTGTGGGTGCACCTACCTGGACGCCAAGGGGAAAGCCTAAAACACAAGTAACCCCAAGTATGTTTTCAGAGCAAAATCTCAGACATTCTGCCGACCGGCACAACATACAGATATGGGCCTCGGGTGCTCAAGCCACCAAGGAAAACAGGGAATCCCATGCATTTCCAAAAAGAGGACACCAGTGGGAATCCGCAGAGGTATGATTTGCACACATCGGCCCAGAATTTATTACCCAGACAGACCCGCAAAGTCCTAAATGTGGGGGGAAAAAAAAACGTTTCCCGCACATTTTGCTCGGGGCACCCATAGAAACACGACCCCAACAATACATGGCCGACCGTCCCGCGTTTCCACAGGTGTCCGATGAAAACGGTACCTCACATGTGTGGGTGCACCTACCTGGCCGCCAAGGGGAAAGCTTAAAACACAAGTAACCCCAAGTCTGTTTTCAGAACGAAATCTCAGACATTCTGCTGACCGGCACAATATACAGATATGGGTCTCGGGTGTCCAAGCCACCGAGGAAAACAGGGAACCCCATGCATTTCCAAAAAGAGGATACCCGTGGGAATCCGCAGAGGTATGATTTGCGCACATCGCCCCACAATTTATTACCCAGACAGCCCTGCAAAATCCAAAATGTGGTGAAAAAAACACCTTTTCCACACATTTCGCTCGACGCACCCATCGAAACACGCCCCCAACAACACATGGCCTACCGTCCCGTGTTCCCACAGGTGTCCCGATGAAAACGGTACCTCACATGTGTGGGTGCACCTACCTGGCCGCTAAGGGGAAAGCCTAAAACACAAGTAACCCGAAGTCTGTTTTCAGAGCAAAATCTCAGACATTCTGCCGACCGGCACAACATACAGATATGGACCTCGGGTGTCCAAGCCACCGAGGAAAACAGGGAACCCCATGCATTTCCGAAAAGTGGACACCCGTGGGAATCCGCAGAGGTATGATTTGCGTACTTCGCCCCAGAATTTATTACCCAGACAGCCCCGCAAAGTCCGAAATGTGGGGGGAAAAACGCTTTTTCCGCACATTTCGCTTGGTGCACCCATCGAAACACGCCCCCAACAACACATGGCCTACTGTCCGGTGTTCCCAAAGGTGTCCCGATGAAAACGGTACCTCACATGTGTGGGTGCACCTACTTGGCCGCCAAGGGGAAAGCCTAAAACACAAGTAACCCCAAGTATGTTTTCAGAGCGGAATCTCAGACATTCTGCCGACCGGCACAACATACATATATGGGTCTCGGGAGTCCAAGCCACCGAGGAAAACAGGGAACCCCATGCATTTCCAAAAAGAGGACACCCGTGGGAATCCGCAGAGGTATGATTTGCGCACATCGCCCCAGAATGTATTACCCAGACAGCCCCGCAAAGTCCGAAATGTGGGGGGAAAAAATGCTTTTTCCGCACATTTCGCTCGACGCACCCATTGAAACACGCCCCCAACAACAGATGGCCTACCGTCACGCGTTCCCACAGGTGTCCCGATGAAAACGGTACCTCACATGTGTGGGTGCACCTACCTGGACGCCAAGGGGAAAGCCTAAAACACAAGTAACCCCAAGTATGTTTTCAGAGCAAAATCTCAGACATTCTGCCGACCGGCACAACATACAGATATGGGCCTCGGGTGTCCAAGCCACAGAGGAAAACAGGGAATCCCATGCATTTCCAAAAAGAGGACACCAGTGGGAATCCGCAGAGGTATGATTTGCACACATCGGCCCAGAATTTATTACCCAGACAGACCCGCAAAGTCCTAAATGTGGGGGGAAAAAAAAACTTTTTCCGCACATTTTGCTCGGGGCACCCATAGAAACACGACCCCAACAATACATGGCCGACCGTCCCGCGTTTCCACAGGTGTCCGATGAAAACGGTACCTCACATGTGTGGGTGCACCTACCTGGCCGCCAAGGGGAAAGCTTAAAACACAAGTAACCCCAAGTCTGTTTTCAGAGCGAAATCTCAGACATTCTGCTGACCGGCACAATATACAGATATGGGTCTCGGGTGTCCAAGCCACCGAGGAAAACAGGGAACCCCATGCATTTCCAAAAAGAGGACCCCCGTGGGAATCCACAGAGGTATGATTTGCGCACATCGCCCCAGAATGTATTACCCGGACAGCCCCGCAAAGTCCGAAATGTGGTGAAAAAAACGCTTTTCCCGCACATTTTGCTCGGCGCACCCATCGAAACATGCCCCCAACAACACATGGCCTACCGTCCCGCGTTCCCACAGGTGTCCCGATGAAAACGGTACCGCACATGTGTGGGTGCACCTACCTGGCCGCCAAGGGGAAAGCCTAAAACACAAGTAACCCCGAGTCTGTTTTCAGAGCGAAATCTCAGACATTCTGCGACCGGCACAACATACAGATATGGGCCTCGAGTGTCCAAGCCACTGAGGAAAACAGGGAACCCCATGCATTTCCAAAAAGAGGATACCCGTGGGAATCCGCAGAGGTATGATTTGCGCACATCGCCCCACAATTTATTACCCAGACAGCCCTGCAAAATCCGAAATGTGGTGAAAAAAACACCTTTTCCACACATTTCGCTCGACGCACCCATCGAAACACACCCCCAACAACACATGGCCTACCGTCCCGCGTTCCCACAGGTGTCCCGATGAAAACGGTACCTCACATGTGTGGGTGCACCTACCTGGCCGCTAAGGGGAAAGCCTAAAACACAAGTAACCCGAAGTCTGTTTTCAGAGCAAAATCTCAGACATTCTGCCGACCGGCACAACATACAGATATGGACCTCGGGTGTCCAAGCCACCGAGGAAAACAGGGAACCCCATGCATTTCCGAAAAGTGGACACCCGTGGGAATCCGCAGAGGTATGATTTGCGTACTTCACCCCAGAATTTATTACCCAGACAGCCCCGCAAAGTGCGAAATGTGGGGGGAAAAACGCTTTTTCCGCACATTTCGCTTGGTGCACCCATCGAAACACGCCCCCAACAACACATGGCCTACTGTCCGGTGTTCCCAAAGGTGTCCCGATGAAAACGGTACCTCACATGTGTGGGTGCACCTACTTGGCCGCCAAGGGGAAAGCCTAAAACACAAGTAACCCCAAGTATGTTTTCAGAGCGGAATCTCAGACATTCTGCCGACCGGCACAACATACATATATGGGTCTCGGGAGTCCAAGCCACCGAGGAAAACAGGGAACCCCAATGCATTTCCAAAAAGAAGACACCCGTGGGAATCCGCAGAGGTATGATTTGCGCACATCGCCCCAGAATGTATTACCCAGACAGCCCCGCAAAGTCCGAAATGTGGGGGGAAAAAATGCTTTTTCCGCACATTTCGCTCGACGCACCCATCGAAACACGCCCCCAACAACAGATGGCCTACCGTCACGCGTTACCACAGGTGTCCCGATGAAAACGGTACCTCACATGTGTGGGTGCACCTACCTGGCCGCTAAGGGGAAAGCCTAAAACACAAGTAACCCCAAGTCTGTTTTCAGAGCAAAATCTCAGACATTCTGCCGACCGGCACAACATACAGATATGGACCTTGGGTGTCCAAGCCACCGAGGAAAATAGGAAACCCCATGCATTTCCGAAAAGAGGACACCCGTGGAAATCAGCAGAGGTATAATTTGCGCACATCGGCCCAGAATTTATTACCCAGACATCCCCGCAAAGTCCGAAATGTGGGGGAAAAAAATGCTTTTTCCGCACATTTTGCTCGATGCACCCATTGAACCACGCCCCCAACAACCCTGGCCTACCATCACGCGTTCCCACAGGTGTCCCGATGAAAACGGTACCTCACATGTGTGGGTGCACCTACCTGGCCGCCAAGGGGAAAGCCTAAAACACAAGTAACCCCAAGTCTGTTTTCAGAGCTGAATCTCAGACATTCTGCCGACCGGCACAACATACAGATATGGGCCTCGGGTGTCCAAGCCACCAAGGAAAACAGGGAACCCCATGCATTTCCGAAAAGAAGACACCCGTGGGAATCTGCAGAGGTATGGTTTGCGCACATCACCCCAGAATTTATTACCCAGACAGGCCCGCAAAGTCCGAAATGTGGGGAAAATGAACGCTTTTTCAGCACATTTCGATTGGCGCACCCATCGAAACATGCCCCCAACAACACATGGCCTACCGTCTCGCGTTCCCACAGGTGTCCCGATGAAAACGGTACCTCACATGTGTGGCCGCGAAGAAATAAGGCTAAACCACTGCTATCCCCCCACAAGGGTTTGGGGAGGCAACCGACAGATTTAGGCCTGGGGTGTTTCAGCCACCAAGAAAAACAGGAACCCCCATGCATTTCCGAAAAGAAGACACCAATGGGAATCCGCAGAGGTATGATTGGCGCACATCGCCCCAGAATGTATTACCCAGACAGCCCCACAAAGTCCGAAATGTGGGGAAAATGAATGCGTTTTCAGCACATTTCGCTCGGCGCACCCATCGAGACACAACCCCAACAACACATGGCCTACAGTCACGCATTCCCACAGGTGTCCCGATGAAAACGGTACCTCACATGTGTGGGTGCACGTACCTGGCCGCCAAGGGGAAAGCCTAAAACACAAGTAACCCCAAGTCTGTTTTCAGAGCGAAATCTCAGACATTCTGCCGACCGGCACAACATACAGATGTGGGCCTCGGGTGTCCAAGCCACCGAGGAAAACAGGGAACCCCATGCATTTCCGAAAAGAGGACACCCGTGGTAATCCGCTGAGGTATAATTTGCGCACATCGGCCCAGAATTTATTACCCAGACATCCCCGCAAAGTCCGAAATGTGGGGGAAAAAAACGCTTTTTCCGCTCATTTTGCTCGACGCACCCATCGAAACACGCCCCCAACAACAGATGGCCTACCGTCACGCGTTCCCACAGGTGTCCCGATGGAAACGGTACCTCACATGTGTGGGTGCACTTACCTGGCCGCCAAGGGGAAAGCCTAAAACACAAGTAACCCCAAGTCTGTTTTCAAGCGGAATCTCAGACATTCTGCCGACCGGCACAACATACAGATATGGGCCTCGGGTGTCCAAGCCACCGAGGAAAACAGGGAATCCCATGCATTTGCGAAAAAGAGGACACCCGTGGGAATCTGCAGAGGTATGATTTGCGCACATCGCCCCAGAATTTATTACCCAGACAGCCCCGCAAAGTCCGAAATGTGGGGAAAATGAACGCTTTTTCAGCACATTTCGCTCGGTGCACCCATCGAAACACGCCCCCAACAACAGATGGCCTACCGTCATGCATTCCCACAGGTGTCCCGATGAAAAAGGTACCTCATATGTGTGGATGCACCTACCTGGCCGCCAAGGGGAAAGCCTAAAACACAAGTAACCCCAAGTCTGTTTTCAGAGCGAAATCTCAGACATTCTGCCGACCGGCACAACATACAGATATGGGCCTCGGGTGTCCAAGCCACTGAGGAAAACAGGGCACCCCAATGAATTTCCGAAAAGAGGACACCCGTGGGAATCCGCAGAGGTATGATTTGCGCACATCGCCCCAGATTTTATTACTCAGACAGCCCCGCAAAATCCGAAATGTGGGGAAAAAAACGCTTTTTCCACACATTTCGCTTGACGCACCCATCGAAACACGCCCCCAACAACACATGGCCTACCGTCTCGCGTTCCCACAGGTGTCCCGATGAAAACGGTACCTCACATGTGTGGGTGCGCCTACCTGGCCGCGAAGAAATAAGGCTAAACCACTGCTATCCCCCCACAAGGGTTTGGGGAGGCAACCGACAGATTTAGGCCTGGGGTGTTTCAGCCACCAAGAAAAACAGGAACCCCCATGCATTTCCGAAAAGAAGACACCAATGGGAATCCGCAGAGGTATGATTGGCGCACATCGCCCCAGAATGTATTACCCAGACAGCCCCACAAAGTCCGAAATGTGGGGAAAATGAATGCGTTTTCAGCACATTTCGCTCGGCGCACCCATCGAGACACGACCCCAACAACACATGGCCTACAGTCACGCATTCCCACAGGTGTCCCGATGAAAACGGTACCTCACATGTGTGGGTGCACGTACCTGGCCGCCAAGGGGAAAGCCTAAAACACAAGTAACCCCAAGTCTGTTTTCAGAGCGAAATCTCAGACATTCTGCCGACCGGCACAACATACAGATGTGGGCCTCGGGTGTCCAAGCCACCGAGGAAAACAGGGAACCCCATGCATTTCCGAAAAGAGGACACCCGTGGTAATCCGCTGAGGTATAATTTGCGCACATCGGCCCAGAATTTATTACCCAGACATCCCCGCAAAGTCCGAAATGTGGGGGAAAAAAACGCTTTTTCCGCTCATTTTGCTCGACGCACCCATCGAAACACGCCCCCAACAACAGATGGCCTACCGTCACGCGTTCCCACAGGTGTCCCGATGGAAACGGTACCTCACATGTGTGGGTGCACTTACCTGGCCGCCAAGGGGAAAGCCTAAAACACAAGTAACCCCAAGTCTGTTTTCAAGCGGAATCTCAGACATTCTGCCGACCGGCACAACATACAGATATGGGCCTCGGGTGTCCAAGCCACCGAGGAAAACAGGGAATCCCATGCATTTGCGAAAAAGAGGACACCCGTGGGAATCTGCAGAGGTATGATTTGCGCACATCGCCCCAGAATTTATTACCCAGACAGCCCCGCAAAGTCCGAAATGTGGGGAAAATGAACGCTTTTTCAGCACATTTCGCTCGGTGCACCCATCGAAACACGCCCCCAACAACAGATGGCCTACCGTCATGCATTCCCACAGGTGTCCCGATGAAAAAGGTACCTCATATGTGTGGATGCACCTACCTGGCCGCCAAGGGGAAAGCCTAAAACACAAGTAACCCCAAGTCTGTTTTCAGAGCGAAATCTCAGACATTCTGCCGACCGGCACAACATACAGATATGGGCCTCGGGTGTCCAAGCCACTGAGGAAAACAGGGCACCCCAATGAATTTCCGAAAAGAGGACACCCGTGGGAATCCGCAGAGGTATGATTTGCGCACATCGCCCCAGATTTTATTACTCAGACAGCCCCGCAAAATCCGAAATGTGGGGAAAAAAACGCTTTTTCCACACATTTCGCTTGACGCACCCATCGAAACACGCCCCCAACAACACATGGCCTACCGTCTCGCGTTCCCACAGGTGTCCCGATGAAAACGGTACCTCACATGTGTGGGTGCGCCTACCTGGCCGCGAAGAAATAAGGCTAAACCACTGCTATCCCCCCACAAGGGTTTGGGGAGGCAACCGACAGATTTAGGCCTGGGGTGTTTCAGCCACCAAGAAAAACAGGAACCCCCATGCATTTCCGAAAAGAAGACACCAATGGGAATCCGCAGAGGTATGATTGGCGCACATCGCCCCAGAATGTATTACCCAGACAGCCCCACAAAGTCCGAAATGTGGGGAAAATGAATGCGTTTTCAGCACATTTCGCTCGGCGCACCCATCGAGACACGACCCCAACAACACATGGCCTACAGTCACGCATTCCCACAGGTGTCC
The DNA here is from genome assembly GCF_040938575.1 of Ambystoma mexicanum. Lineage (NCBI taxonomy): Eukaryota > Metazoa > Chordata > Amphibia > Caudata > Ambystomatidae > Ambystoma > Ambystoma mexicanum. The sequence continues at coordinate 71,440,257 of NC_090925.1, forward strand.
CGATGAAAACGGTACCTCACATGTGTGGGTGCACGTACCTGGCCGCCAAGGGGAAAGCCTAAAACACAAGTAACCCCAAGTCTGTTTTCAGAGCGAAATCTCAGACATTCTGCCGACCGGCACAACATACAGATGTGGGCCTCGGGTGTCCAAGCCACCGAGGAAAACAGGGAACCCCATGCATTTCCGAAAAGAGGACACCCGTGGTAATCCGCTGAGGTATAATTTGCGCACATCGGCCCAGAATTTATTACCCAGACATCCCCGCAAAGTCCGAAATGTGGGGGAAAAAAACGCTTTTTCCGCTCATTTTGCTCGACGCACCCATCGAAACACGCCCCCAACAACAGATGGCCTACCGTCACGCGTTCCCACAGGTGTCCCGATGGAAACGGTACCTCACATGTGTGGGTGCACTTACCTGGCCGCCAAGGGGAAAGCCTAAAACACAAGTAACCCCAAGTCTGTTTTCAAGCGGAATCTCAGACATTCTGCCGACCGGCACAACATACAGATATGGGCCTCGGGTGTCCAAGCCACCGAGGAAAACAGGGAATCCCATGCATTTGCGAAAAAGAGGACACCCGTGGGAATCTGCAGAGGTATGATTTGCGCACATCGCCCCAGAATTTATTACCCAGACAGCCCCGCAAAGTCCGAAATGTGGGGAAAATGAACGCTTTTTCAGCACATTTCGCTCGGTGCACCCATCGAAACACGCCCCCAACAACAGATGGCCTACCGTCATGCATTCCCACAGGTGTCCCGATGAAAATGGTACCTCATATGTGTGGATGCACCTACCTGGCCGCCAAGGGGAAAGCCTAAAACACAAGTAACCCCAAGTCTGTTTTCAGAGCGAAATCTCAGACATTCTGCCGACCGGCACAACATACAGATATGGGCCTCGGGTGTCCAAGCCACTGAGGAAAACAGGGCACCCCAATGAATTTCCGAAAAGAGGACACCCGTGGGAATCCGCAGAGGTATGATTTGCGCACATCGCCCCAGATTTTATTACTCAGACAGCCCCGCAAAATCCGAAATGTGGGGAAAAAAACGCTTTTTCCACACATTTCGCTTGACGCACCCATCGAAACACGCCCCCAACAACACATGGCCTACTGTCACGCGTTCCCACAGGTATCCCGATGAAAACGGTACCTCACATGTGTGGGTGCACCTATCTGGCCGGGAAGGAATAAGGCTAAACCACTGCTATCCCTCCACAAGAGTTTGGGGAGGCAACCGACAGATTTAGGCCTGGGGTGTTTCAGCCACCAAGAAAAACAGGAACCCCCATGCATTTCCGAAAAGAAGACACCAATGGGAATCCGCAGAGGTATGATTGGCGCACATCGCCCCAGAATGTATTACCCAGACAGCCCCACAAAGTCCGAAATGTGGGGAAAATGAATGCTTTTTCAGCACATTTCGCTCGGCGCACCCATCGAGACACGACCCCAACAACACATGGCCTACAGTCACGCATTCCCACAGGTGTCCCGATGAAAACGGTACCTCACATGTGTGGGTGCACGTACCTGGCCGCCAAGGGGAAAGCCTAAAACACAAGTAACCCCAAGTCTGTTTTCAGAGCTTAATCTCAGACATTCTGCCGACCGGCACAACATACAGATGTGGGCCTCGGGTGTCCAAGCCACCGAGGAAAACAGGGAACCCCATGCATTTCCAAAAAGAGGACACCCGTGGTAATCCGCAGAGGTATAATTTGCGCACATCGGCCCAGAATTTATTACCCAGACATCCCCGCAAAGTCCGAAATGTGGGGGAAAAAACGCTTTTTCCGCTCATTTTGCTCGACGCACCCATCGAAACACGCCCCCAACAACAGATGGCCTACCGTCACGCGTTCCCACAGGTGTCCCGATGGAAACGGTACCTCACATGTGTGGGTGCACTTACCTGGCCGCCAAGGGGAAAGCCTAAAACACAAGTAACCCCAAGTCTGTTTTCAAGCGGAATCTCAGACATTCTGCCGACCGGCACAACATACAGATATGGGCCTCGGGTGTCCAAGCCACCGAGGAAAACAGGGAATCCCATGCATTTCCGAAAAGAGGACATCCGTGGGAATCTGCAGAGGTATGATTTGCGCGCATCGCCCCAGAATTTATTACCCAGACAGCCCCGCAAAGTCCGAAATGTGGGGAAAATGAACGCTTTTTCAGCACATTTCGCTCGGTGCACCCATCGAAACACTCCCCCTACAACACATGGCCTACCGTCATGCATTCCCACAGGTGTCCCGATGAAAACGGTACCTCATATGTGTGGATGCACCTACCTGGCCGCCAAGGGGAAAGCCTAAAACACAAGTAACCCCAAGTCTGTTTTCAGAGCGAAATCTCAGACATTCTGCCGACCGGCACAACATACAGATATGGGCCTCGGGTGTCCAAGCCACCGAGGAAAACAGGGAACCCCATACATTTCCGAAAAGAGGCAACCAAGTGGGAATCCGCAGAGGTATGATTTGCGCACATCGCCCCAGATTTTATTAGCCAAACAGCCCCGCAAAGTCCAAAATGTGGGGCAAATAACGCTTTTTCTGCACATTTTGCTCAACGCACCCATCGAAACACACCCCCAACAACAGATGGCCCACCGTCACGCGTTCCCACAGGTGTCCCGATGAAAACGGTACCTCACATGTGTGGGTGCACCTACCTGGCCGCCAAGGGGAAAGCCTAAAACACAAATAACCCCAAGTCTGTTTTCAGAGCGAAATCTCAGACATTCTGCCGACCAGCACAACATACAGATGTGGGCCTCGGGTGTCCAAGCCACCGAGAAAAACAGGGAACCCCATGCATTTCCGAAAAGAGGACACCCGTGGAAATCAGCAGAGGTATAATTTGCGCACATCGGCCCAGAATTTATTACCCAGACATCCCCGCAAAGTCCGAAATGTGGGGGAAAAAAATGCTTTTTCCGCACATTTTGCTCGATGCACCCATTGAACCACGCCCCCAACAACCCTGGCCTACCGTCACACGTTCCCACAGGTGTCCCGATGAAAACGGTACCTCACATGTGTGGGTGCACCTACCTGGCCGCCAAGGGGAAAGCCTAAAACACAAGTAACCCCAAGTCTGTTTTCAGAGCTGAATCTCAGACATTCTGCCGACCGGCACAACATACAGATATGGGCCTCGGGTGTCCAAGCCACCAAGGAAAACAGGGAACCCCATGCATTTCCGAAAAGAAGACACCTGTGGGAATCTGCAGAGGTATGATTTGCGCACATCACCCCAGAATTTATTACCCAGACAGGCCCGCAAAGTCCGAAATGTGGGGAAAATGAACGCTTTTTCAGCACATTTCGCTTGGCGCACCCATCAAAACATGCCCCCAACAACACATGGCCTACCGTCTCGCGTTCCCACAGGTGTCCTGATGAAAACGGTACCTCACATGTGTGGGTGCGCCTACCTGGCCGCGAAGAAATAAGGCTAAACCACTGCTATCCCCCCACAAGGGTTTGGGGAGGCAACCGACAGATTTAGGCCTGGGGTGTTTCAGCCACCAAGAAAAACAGGAACCCCCATGCATTTCCGAAAAGAAGACATCAATGGGAATCCGCAGAGGTATGATTGGCGCACATCGCCCCAGAATGTATTACCCAGACAGCCCCACAAAGTCCGAAATGTGGGGAAAATGAATGCTTTTTCAGCACATTTCGCTCGGCGCACCCATCGAGACACGACCCCAACAACACATGGCCTACAGTCACGCATTCCCACAGGTGTCCCGATGAAAACGGTACCTCACATGTGTGGGTGCACCTACCTGGCCGCTAAGGGGAAAGCCTAAAACACAAGTAACCCCAAGTCTGTTTTCAGAGCAAAATCTCAGACATTCTGCCGACCGGCACAACATACAGATATGGACCTTGGGTGTCCAAGCCACCGAGGAAAATAGGAAACCCCATGCATTTCCGAAAAGAGGACACCCGTGGAAATCAGCAGAGGTATAATTTGCGCACATCGGCCCAGAATTTATTACCCAGACATCCCCGCAAAGTCCGAAATGTGGGGGAAAAAAACGCTTTTTCCGCACATTTTGCTCGATGCACCCATTGAACCACGCCCCCAACAACCCTGGCCTACCATCACGCGTTCCCACAGGTGTCCCGATGAAAACGGTACCTCACATGTGTGGGTGCACCTACCTGGCCGCCAAGGGGAAAGCCTAAAACACAAGTAACCCCAAGTCTGTTTTCAGAGCTGAATCTCAGACATTCTGCCGACCGGCACAACATACAGATATGGGCCTCGGGTGTCCAAGCCACCAAGGAAAACAGGGAACCCCATGCATTTCCGAAAAGAAGACACCCGTGGGAATCTGCAGAGGTATGGTTTGCGCACATCACCCCAGAATTTATTACCCAGACAGGCCCGCAAAGTCCGAAATGTGGGGAAAATGAACGCTTTTTCAGCACATTTCGATTGGCGCACCCATCGAAACATGCCCCCAACAACACATGGCCTACCGTCTCGCGTTCCCACAGGTGTCCCGATGAAAACGGTACCTCACATGTGTGGCCGCGAAGAAATAAGGCTAAACCACTGCTATCCCCCCACAAGGGTTTGGGGAGGCAACCGACAGATTTAGGCCTGGGGTGTTTCAGCCACCAAGAAAAACAGGAACCCCCATGCATTTCCGAAAAGAAGACACCAATGGGAATCCGCAGAGGTATGATTGGCGCACATCGCCCCAGAATGTATTACCCAGACAGCCCCACAAAGTCCGAAATGTGGGGAAAATGAATGCGTTTTCAGCACATTTCGCTCGGCGCACCCATCGAGACACAACCCCAACAACACATGGCCTACAGTCACGCATTCCCACAGGTGTCCCGATGAAAACGGTACCTCACATGTGTGGGTGCACGTACCTGGCCGCCAAGGGGAAAGCCTAAAACACAAGTAACCCCAAGTCTGTTTTCAGAGCGAAATCTCAGACATTCTGCCGACCGGCACAACATACAGATGTGGGCCTCGGGTGTCCAAGCCACCGAGGAAAACAGGGAACCCCATGCATTTCCGAAAAGAGGACACCCGTGGTAATCCGCTGAGGTATAATTTGCGCACATCGGCCCAGAATTTATTACCCAGACATCCCCGCAAAGTCCGAAATGTGGGGGAAAAAAACGCTTTTTCCGCTCATTTTGCTCGACGCACCCATCGAAACACGCCCCCAACAACAGATGGCCTACCGTCACGCGTTCCCACAGGTGTCCCGATGGAAACGGTACCTCACATGTGTGGGTGCACTTACCTGGCCGCCAAGGGGAAAGCCTAAAACACAAGTAACCCCAAGTCTGTTTTCAAGCGGAATCTCAGACATTCTGCCGACCGGCACAACATACAGATATGGGCCTCGGGTGTCCAAGCCACCGAGGAAAACAGGGAATCCCATGCATTTGCGAAAAAGAGGACACCCGTGGGAATCTGCAGAGGTATGATTTGCGCACATCGCCCCAGAATTTATTACCCAGACAGCCCCGCAAAGTCCGAAATGTGGGGAAAATGAACGCTTTTTCAGCACATTTCGCTCGGTGCACCCATCGAAACACGCCCCCAACAACAGATGGCCTACCGTCATGCATTCCCACAGGTGTCCCGATGAAAAAGGTACCTCATATGTGTGGATGCACCTACCTGGCCGCCAAGGGGAAAGCCTAAAACACAAGTAACCCCAAGTCTGTTTTCAGAGCGAAATCTCAGACATTCTGCCGACCGGCACAACATACAGATATGGGCCTCGGGTGTCCAAGCCACTGAGGAAAACAGGGCACCCCAATGAATTTCCGAAAAGAGGACACCCGTGGGAATCCGCAGAGGTATGATTTGCGCACATCGCCCCAGATTTTATTACTCAGACAGCCCCGCAAAATCCAAAATGTGGGGAAAAAAACGCTTTTTCCACACATTTCGCTTGACGCACCCATCGAAACACGCCCCCAACAACACATGGCCTACCGTCTCGCGTTCCCACAGGTGTCCCGATGAAAACGGTACCTCACATGTGTGGGTGCGCCTACCTGGCCGCGAAGAAATAAGGCTAAACCACTGCTATCCCCCCACAAGGGTTTGGGGAGGCAACCGACAGATTTAGGCCTGGGGTGTTTCAGCCACCAAGAAAAACAGGAACCCCCATGCATTTCCGAAAAGAAGACACCAATGGGAATCCGCAGAGGTCTGATTGGCGCACATCGCCCCAGAATGTATTACCCAGACAGCCCCACAAAGTCCGAAATGTGGGGAAAATGAATGCGTTTTCAGCACATTTCGCTCGGCGCACCCATCGAGACACGACCCCAACAACACATGGCCTACAGTCACGCATTCCCACAGGTGTCCCGATGAAAACGGTACCTCACATGTGTGGGTGCACGTACCTGGCCGCCAAGGGGAAAGCCTAAAACACAAGTAACCCCAAGTCTGTTTTCAGAGCGAAATCTCAGACATTCTGCCGACCGGCACAACATACAGATGTGGGCCTCGGGTGTCCAAGCCACCGAGGAAAACAGGGAACCCCATGCATTTCCGAAAAGAGGACACCCGTGGTAATCCGCTGAGGTATAATTTGCGCACATCGGCCCAGAATTTATTACCCAGACATCCCCGCAAAGTCCGAAATGTGGGGGAAAAAAACGCTTTTTCCGCTCATTTTGCTCGACGCACCCATCGAAACACGCCCCCAACAACAGATGGCCTACCGTCACGCGTTCCCACAGGTGTCCCGATGGAAACGGTACCTCACATGTGTGGGTGCACTTACCTGGCCGCCAAGGGGAAAGCCTAAAACACAAGTAACCCCAAGTCTGTTTTCAAGCGGAATCTCAGACATTCTGCCGACCGGCACAACATACAGATATGGGCCTCGGGTGTCCAAGCCACCGAGGAAAACAGGGAATCCCATGCATTTGCGAAAAAGAGGACACCCGTGGGAATCTGCAGAGGTATGATTTGCGCACATCGCCCCAGAATTTATTACCCAGACAGCCCCGCAAAGTCCGAAATGTGGGGAAAATGAACGCTTTTTCAGCACATTTCGCTCGGTGCACCCATCGAAACACGCCCCCAACAACAGATGGCCTACCGTCATGCATTCCCACAGGTGTCCCGATGAAAAAGGTACCTCATATGTGTGGATGCACCTACCTGGCCGCCAAGGGGAAAGCCTAAAACACAAGTAACCCCAAGTCTGTTTTCAGAGCGAAATCTCAGACATTCTGCCGACCGGCACAACATACAGATATGGGCCTCGGGTGTCCAAGCCACTGAGGAAAACAGGGCACCCCAATGAATTTCCGAAAAGAGGACACCCGTGGGAATCCGCAGAGGTATGATTTGCGCACATCGCCCCAGATTTTATTACTCAGACAGCCCCGCAAAATCCGAAATGTGGGGAAAAAAACGCTTTTTCCACACATTTCGCTTGACGCACCCATCGAAACACGCCCCCAACAACACATGGCCTACTGTCACGCGTTCCCACAGGTATCCCGATGAAAACGGTACCTCACATGTGTGGGTGCACCTATCTGGCCGGGAAGGAATAAGGCTAAACCACTGCTATCCCTCCACAAGAGTTTGGGGAGGCAACCGACAGATTTAGGCCTGGGGTGTTTCAGCCACCAAGAAAAACAGGAACCCCCATGCATTTCCGAAAAGAAGACACCAATGGGAATCCGCAGAGGTATGATTGGCGCACATCGCCCCAGAATGTATTACCCAGACAGCCCCACAAAGTCCGAAATGTGGGGAAAATGAATGCTTTTTCAGCACATTTCGCTCGGCGCACCCATCGAGACACGACCCCAACAACACATGGCCTACAGTCACGCATTCCCACAGGTGTCCCGATGAAAACGGTACCTCACATGTGTGGGTGCACGTACCTGGCCGCCAAGGGGAAAGCCTAAAACACAAGTAACCCCAAGTCTGTTTTCAGAGCGAAATCTCAGACATTCTGCCGACCGGCACAACATACAGATGTGGGCCTCGGGTGTCCAAGCCACCGAGGAAAACAGGGAACCCCATGCATTTCCAAAAAGAGGACACCCGTGGTAATCCGCAGAGGTATAATTTGCGCACATCGGCCCAGAATTTATTACCCAGACATCCCCGCAAAGTCCGAAATGTGGGGGAAAAAACGCTTTTTCCGCTCATTTTGCTCGACGCACCCATCGAAACACGCCCCCAACAACAGATGGCCTACCGTCACGCGTTCCCACAGGTGTCCCGATGGAAACGGTACCTCACATGTGTGGGTGCACTTACCTGGCCGCCAAGGGGAAAGCCTAAAACACAAGTAACCCCAAGTCTGTTTTCAAGCGGAATCTCAGACATTCTGCCGACCGGCACAACATACAGATATGGGCCTCGGGTGTCCAAGCCACCGAGGAAAACAGGGAATCCCATGCATTTCCGAAAAGAGGACATCCGTGGGAATCTGCAGAGGTATGATTTGCGCGCATCGCCCCAGAATTTATTACCCAGACAGCCCCGCAAAGTCCGAAATGTGGGGAAAATGAACGCTTTTTCAGCACATTTCGCTCGGTGCACCCATCGAAACACTCCCCCTACAACACATGGCCTACCGTCATGCATTCCCACAGGTGTCCCGATGAAAACGGTACCTCATATGTGTGGATGCACCTACCTGGCCGCCAAGGGGAAAGCCTAAAACACAAGTAACCCCAAGTCTGTTTTCAGAGCGAAATCTCAGACATTCTGCCGACCGGCACAACATACAGATATGGGCCTCGGGTGTCCAAGCCACCGAGGAAAACAGGGAACCCCATACATTTCCGAAAAGAGGCAACCAAGTGGGAATCCGCAGAGGTATGATTTGCGCACATCGCCCCAGATTTTATTAGCCAAACAGCCCCGCAAAGTCCAAAATGTGGGGCAAATAACGCTTTTTCTGCACATTTTGCTCAACGCACCCATCGAAACACACCCCCAACAACAGATGGCCCACCGTCACGCGTTCCCACAGGTGTCCCGATGAAAACGGTACCTCACATGTGTGGGTGCACCTACCTGGCCGCCAAGGGGAAAGCCTAAAACACAAATAACCCCAAGTCTGTTTTCAGAGCGAAATCTCAGACATTCTGCCGACCAGCACAACATACAGATGTGGGCCTCGGGTGTCCAAGCCACCGAGAAAAACAGGGAACCCCATGCATTTCCGAAAAGAGGACACCCGTGGAAATCAGCAGAGGTATAATTTGCGCACATCGGCCCAGAATTTATTACCCAGACATCCCCGCAAAGTCCGAAATGTGGGGGAAAAAAATGCTTTTTCCGCACATTTTGCTCGATGCACCCATTGAACCACGCCCCCAACAACCCTGGCCTACCGTCACACGTTCCCACAGGTGTCCCGATGAAAACGGTACCTCACATGTGTGGGTGCACCTACCTGGCCGCCAAGGGGAAAGCCTAAAACACAAGTAACCCCAAGTCTGTTTTCAGAGCTGAATCTCAGACATTCTGCCGACCGGCACAACATACAGATATGGGCCTCGGGTGTCCAAGCCACCAAGGAAAACAGGGAACCCCATGCATTTCCGAAAAGAAGACACCTGTGGGAATCTGCAGAGGTATGATTTGCGCACATCACCCCAGAATTTATTACCCAGACAGGCCCGCAAAGTCCGAAATGTGGGGAAAATTAACGCTTTTTCAGCACATTTCGCTTGGCGCACCCATCAAAACATGCCCCCAACAACACATGGCCTACCGTCTCGCGTTCCCACAGGTGTCCTGATGAAAACGGTACCTCACATGTGTGGGTGCGCCTACCTGGCCGCGAAGAAATAAGGCTAAACCACTGCTATCCCCCCACAAGGGTTTGGGGAGGCAACCGACAGATTTAGGCCTGGGGTGTTTCAGCCACCAAGAAAAACAGGAACCCCCATGCATTTCCGAAAAGAAGACACCAATGGGAATCCGCAGAGGTATGATTGGCGCACATCGCCCCAGAATGTATTACCCAGACAGCCCCACAAAGTCCGAAATGTGGGGAAAATGAATGCTTTTTCAGCACATTTCGCTCGGCGCACCCATCGAGACACGACCCCAACAACACATGGCCTACAGTCACGCATTCCCACAGGTGTCCCGATGAAAACGGTACCTCACATGTGTGGGTGCACGTACCTGGCCGCCAAGGGGAAAGCCTAAAACACAAGTAACCCCAAGTCTGTTTTCAGAGCGAAATCTCAGACATTCTGCCGACCGGCACAACATACAGATGTGGGCCTCGGGTGTCCAAGCCACCGAGGAAAACAGGGAACCCCATGCATTTCCGAAAAGAGGACACCCGTGGGAATCTGCAGAGGTATGATTTGCGCACATCGCCCCAGAATTTATTACCCAGACAGCCCCGCAAAGTCCGAAATGTGGGGAAAATGAACGCTTTTTCAGCACATTTCGCTCGGTGCACCCATCGAAACACACCCCCAACAACAGATGGCCTACCGTCATGCATTCCCACAGGTGTCCCGATGAAAAAGGTACCTCATATGTGTGGATGCACCTACCTGGCTGCCAAGGGGAAAGCCTAAAACACAAGTAACCCCAAGTCTGTTTTCAGAGCGAAATCTCAGACATTCTGCCGACCGGCACAACATACAGATATGGGCCTCGGGTGTCCAAGCCACTGAGGAAAACAGGGCACCCCAATGAATTTCCGAAAAGAGGACACCCGTGGGAATCCGCAGAGGTATGATTTGCGCACATCGCCCCAGATTTTATTACTCAGACAGCCCTGCAAAGTCCGAAATATGGGGAAAAAAACGCTTTTTCCACACATTTCGCTTGACGCACCCATCGAAACACGCCCCCAACAACACATGGCCTACTGTCACTCGTTCCCACAGGTATCCCGATGAAAACGGTACCTCACATGTGTGGGTGCACCTATCTGGCCGGGAAGGAATAAGGCTAAACCACTGCTATCCCTCCACAAGAGTTTGGGGAGGCAACCGACAGATTTAGGCCTGGGGTGTTTCAGCCACCAAGAAAAACAGGAACCCCCATGCATTTCCGAAAAGAAGACACCAATGGGAATCCGCAGAGGTATGATTGGCGCACATCGGCCCAGAATGTATTACCCAGACAGCCCCACAAAGTCCGAAATGTGGGGAAAATGAATGCTTTTTCAGCACATTTCGCTCGGCGCACCCATCGAGACACGACCCCAACAACACATGGCCTACAGTCACGCATTCCCACAGGTGTCCCGATGAAAACGGTACCTCACATGTCTGGGTGCACGTACCTGGCCGCCAAGGGGAAAGCCTAAAACACAAGTAACCCCAAGTCTGTTTTCAAGCGGAATCTCAGACATTCTGCCGACCGGCACAACATACAGATATGGGCCTCGGGTGTTCAAGCCACTGAGGAAAACAGGGAATCCCATGCATTTCCGAAAAGAGGACACCCGTGGGAATCTGCAGAGGTATGATTTGCGCACATCGCCCCAGAATTTATTACCCAGACAGCCCCGCAAAGTCCGAAATGTGGGGAAAATGAACGCTTTTTCAGCACATTTCGCTCGGTGCACCCATCGAAACACACCCCCAACAACAGATGGCCTACCGTCATGCATTCCCACAGGTGTCCCGATGAAAAAGGTACCTCATATGTGTGGATGCACCTACCTGGCCGCCAAGGGGAAAGCCTAAAACACAAGTAACCCCAAGTCTGTTTTCAGAGCGAAATCTCAGACATTCTGCCGACCGGCACAACATACAGATATGGGCCTCGGGTGTCCAAGCCACTGAGGAAAACAGGGCACCCCAATGAATTTCCGAAAAGAGGACACCCGTGGGAATCCGCAGAGGTATGATTTGCGCACATCGCCCCAGATTTTATTACTCAGACAGCCCTGCAAAGTCCGAAATATGGGGAAAAAAACGCTTTTTCCACACATTTCGCTTGACGCACCCATCGAAACACGCCCCCAACAACACATGGCCTACTGTCACTCGTTCCCACAGGTATCCCGATGAAAACGGTACCTCACATGTGTGGGTGCACCTATCTGGCCGGGAAGGAATAAGGCTAAACCACTGCTATCCCTCCACAAGAGTTTGGGGAGGCAACCGACAGATTTAGGCCTGGGGTGTTTCAGCCACCAAGAAAAACAGGAACCCCCATGCATTTCCGAAAAGAAGACACCAATGGGAATCCGCAGAGGTATGATTGGCGCACATCGGCCCAGAATGTATTACCCAGACAGCCCCACAAAGTCCGAAATGTGGGGAAAATGAATGCTTTTTCAGCACATTTCGCTCGGCGCACCCATCGAGACACGACCCCAACAACACATGGCCTACAGTCACGCATTCCCACAGGTGTCCCGATGAAAACGGTACCTCACATGTGTGGGTGCACCTACCTGGCCGCCAAGGGGAAAGCCTAAAACACAAATAACCCCAAGTCTGTTTTCAAGCGGAATCTCAGACATTCTGCCGACCGGCACAACATACAGATATGGGCCTCGGGTGTTCAAGCCACTGAGGAAAACAGGGAATCCCATGCATTTCCGAAAAGAGGACACCCGTGGGAATCTGCAGAGGTATGATTTGCGCACATCGCCCCAGAATTTATTACCCAGACAGCCCCGCAAAGTCCGAAATGTGGGGAAAATGAACGCTTTTTCAGCACATTTCGCTCGGTGCACCCATCGAAACACACCCCCAACAACAGATGGCCTACCGTCATGCATTCCCACAGGTGTCCCGATGAAAAAGGTACCTCATATGTGTGGATGCACCTACCTGGCCGCCAAGGGGAAAGCCTAAAACACAAGTAACCCCAAGTCTGTTTTCAGAGCGAAATCTCAGACATTCTGCCAACCGGCACAACATACAGATATGGGCCTCGGGTGTCCAAGCCACTGAGGAAAACAGGGCACCCCAATGAATTTCCGAAAAGAGGACACCCGTGGGAATCCGCAGAGGTATGATTTGCGCACTTCGCCCCAGATTTTATTACTCAGACAGCCCCGCAAAGTCCGAAATGTGGGGAAAAAAACGCTTTTTCCACACATTTCGCTTGACGCACCCATCGAAACACGCCCCCAACAACACATGGCCTACTGTCACGCGTTCCCACACGTATCCCGATGAAAACGGTACCTCACATGTGTGGGTGCACCTATCTGGCCGGGAAGGAATAAGGCTAAACCACTGCTATCCCTCCACAAGAGTTTGGGGAGGCAACCGACAGATTTAGGCCTGGGGTGTTTCAGCCACCAAGAAAAACAGGAACCCCATGCATTTCCGAAAAGAAGACACCAATGGGAATCCGCAGAGGTATGATTGGCGCACATCGCCCCAGAATGTATTACCCAGACAGCCCCACAAAGTCCGAAATGTGGGGAAAATGAATGCTTTTTCAGCACATTTCGCTCGGCGCACCCATCGAGACACGACCCCAACAACACATGGCCTACAGTCACGCATTCCCACAGGTGTCCCGATGAAAACGGTACCTCACATGTGTGGGTGCACGTACCTGGCCGCCAAGGGGAAAGCCTAAAACACAAGTAACCCCAAGTCTGTTTTCAGAGCGAAATCTCAGACATTCTGCCGACCGGCACAACATACAGATGTGGGCCTCGGGTGTCCAAGCCACCGAGGAAAACAGGGAACCCCATGCATTTCCAAAAAGAGGACACCCGTGGTAATCCGCAGAGGTATAATTTGCGCACATCGGCCCAGAATTTATTACCCAGACATCCCCGCAAAGTCCGAAATGTGGGGGAAAAAACGCTTTTTCCGCTCATTTTGCTCGACGCACCCATCGAAACACGCCCCCAACAACAGATGGCCTATCGTCACGCGTTCCCACAGGTGTCCCGATGGAAACGGTACCTCACATGTGTGGGTGCACTTACCTGGCCGCCAAGGGGAAAGCCTAAAACACAAGTAACCCCAAGTCTGTTTTCAAGCGGAATCTCAGACATTCTGCCGACCGGCACAACATACAGATATGGGCCTCGGGTGTCCAAGCTACCGAGGAAAACAGGGAATCCCATGCATTTCCGAAAAGAGGACACCCGTGGGAATCTGCAGAGGTATGATTTGCGCACATCGCCCCAGAATTTATTACCCAGACAGCCCCGCAAAGTCCGAAATGTGGGGAAAATGAACGCTTTTTCAGCACATTTCGCTCGGTGCACCCATCGAAACACGCCCCCAACAACAGATGGCCTACCGTCATGCATTCCCACAGGTGTCCCGATGAAAACGGTACCTCATATGTGTGGATGCACCTACCTGGCCGCCAAGGGGAAAGCCTAAAACACAAGTAACCCCAAGTCTGTTTTCAGAGCGAAATCTCAGACATTCTGCCGACCGGCACAACATACATATATGGGCCTCAGGTGTCCAAGCCACTGAGGAAAACAGGGAACCCCAATGAATTTCCGAAAAGAGGACACCCGTGGGAATCCGCAGAGGTATGATTTGCGCACATCGCCCCAGATTTTATTACTCAGACAGCCCCGCAAAGTCCGAAATGTGGGGAAAAAAACGCTTTTTCCACACATTTCGCTTGACGCACCCATCGAAATACGCCCCCAACAACACATGGCCTACTGTCACGCATTCCCACAGGTATCCCGATGAAAACGGTACCTCACATGTGTGGGTGCACCTATCTGGCCGGGAAGGAATAAGGCTAAACCACTGCTATCCCACCACAAGAGTTTGGGGAGGCAACCGACAGATTTAGGCCTGGGGTGTTTCAGCCACCAAGAAAAACAGGAACCCCCATGCATTTCCGAAAAGAAGACACCAATGGGAATCCGCAGAGGTATGATTGGCGCACATCGCCCCAGAATGTATTACCCAGACAGCCCCACAAAGTCCGAAATGTGGGGAAAATGAATGCTTTTTCAGCACATTTCGCTCGGCGCACCCATCGAGACACGACCCCAACAACACATGGCCTACAGTCACGCATTCCCACAGGTGTGCCGATGAAAACGGTACCTCACATGTGTGGGTGCACGTACCTGGCCGCCAAGGAGAAAGCCTAAAACACAAGTAACCCCAAGTCTGTTTTCAGAGCGAAATCTCAGACATTCTGCCGACCGGCACAACATACAGATGTGGGCCTTGGGTGTCCAAGCCACCGAGGAAAACAGGGAACCCCATGCATTTCCGAAAAGAGGACACCCGTGGTAATCCGCAGAGGTATAATTTGCGCACATCGGCCCAGAATTTATTACCCAGACATCCCCGCAAAGTCCGAAATGTGGGGGAAAAAACGCTTTTTCCGCTCATTTTGCTCGACGCACCCATCGAAACACGCCCCCAACAACAGATGGCCTACCGTCACGCGTTCCCACAGGTGTCCCGATGGAAACGGTACCTCACATGTGTGGGTGCACTTACCTGGCCGCCAAGGGGAAAGCCTAAAACACAAGTAACCCCAAGTCTGTTTTCAAGCGGAATCTCAGGCATTCTGCCGACCGGCACAACATACAGATATGGGCCTCGGGTGTCCAAGCCACCGAGGAAAACAGGGGATCCCATGCATTTCCAAAAAGAGGACACCCGTGGGAATCTGCAGAGGTATGATTTGCGCACATCGCCCCAGAATTTATTACCCAGACAGCCCCGCAAAGTCCTAAATGTGGGGAAAATGAACGCTTTTTCAGCACATTTCGCTCGGTGCACCCATCGAAACACGCCCCCAACAACAGATGGCCTACCGTCATGCATTCCCACAGGTGTCCCGATGAAAACGGTACCTCATATGTGTGGATGCACCTACCTGGCCGCCAAGGGGAAAGCCTAAAACACAAGTAACCCCAAGTCTGTTTTCAGAGCGAAATCTCAGACATTCTGCCGACCGGCAAAACATACAGATATGGGCCTCGGGTGTCCAAGCCACTGAGGAAAACAGGGAACCCCAATGAATTTCCGAAAAGAGGACACCCGTGGGAATCCGCAGAGGTATGATTTGCGCACATCGCCCCAGATTTTATTACTCAGACAGCCCCGCAAAGTCCGAAATGTGGGGAAAAAAATGCTTTTTCCACACATTTCGCTTGACGCACCCATCGAAACACGCCCCCAACAACACATGGCCTACTGTCACGCGTTCCCACAGGTATCCCGATGAAAACGGTACCTCACATGTGTGGGTGCACCTTCTGGCCGGGAAGGAATAAGGCTAAACCACTGCTATCCCACCACAAGAGTTTGGGGAGGCAACCGACAGATTTAGGCCTGGGGTGTTTCAGCCACCAAGAAAAACAGGAACCCCCATGCATTTCCGAAAAGAAGACACCAATGGGAATCCGCAGAGGTATGATTGGCGCACATCGCCCCAGAATGTATTACCCAGACAGCCCCACAAAGTACGAAATGTGGGGAAAATGAATGCTTTTTCAGCACATTTCGCTCGGCGCACCCATCGAGACACGACCCCAACAACACATGGCCTACAGTCACGCATTCCCACAGGTGTGCCGATGAAAACGGTACCTCACATGTGTGGGTGCACGTACCTGGCCGCCAAGGGGAAAGCCTAAAACACAAGTAACCCCAAGTCTGTTTTCAGAGCGAAATCTCAGACATTCTGCCGACCGGCACAACATACAGATGTGGGCCTCGGGTGTCCAAGCCACCGAGGAAAACAGGGAACCCCATGCATTTCCGAAAAGAGGACACCCGTGGTAATCTGCAGAGGTATAATTTGCGCACATCGGCCCAGAATTTATTACCCAGACATCCCCGCAAAGTCCGAAATGTGGGGGAAAAAACGCTTTTTCCGCTCATTTTGCTCGACACACCCATCGAAACACGCCCCCAACAACAGATGGCCTACCGTCACGCGTTCCCACAGGTGTCCCGATGGAAACGGTACCTCACATGTGTGGGTGCACTTACCTGGCCACCAAGGGGAAAGCCTAAAACACAAGTAACCCCAAGTCTGTTTTCAAGCGGAATCTCAGACATTCTGCCGACCGGCACAACATACAGATATGGGCCTCGGGTGTCCAAGCCACCGAGGAAAACAGGGAATCCCATGCATTTCCGAAAAGAGGACACCCGTGGGAATCCGCAGAGGTATAATTTGCGCACATCAGCCCAGAATTTATTACCCAGAAATCCCCGCAAAATCTGAAATGTGGGGGAAAAAAATGCTTTTTCCGCACATTTCGCTCGGCGCACCCATCGAAACACGCCCCCAACAACACATGGCCTACTGTCCCGCATTCCTATAGGTGTCCCGATGAAAACTGTACCTCACATATGTGGGTGCATCTATCTGGGCGCGAAGGAATAAGGCTAAACCACTGCTATCCCCCCCAAAGGGTTTGGGGAGGCAACCGACAGATTTAGGCCTGGGGTGTTTCAGCCACCAAGAAAAACAGGACCCCCCATGCATTTCCGAAAAGAGGACACCCGTGGGAATCTGCAGAGGTATGATTTGCGCACATCACCCCAAAATTTATTACCCAGACAGGCCCGCAAAGTCCGAAATTTGGGGAAAATGAACGCTTTTTCTGCACATTTCGCTCGGCGCACCAATCGAAACACACCCCCAACAACACATGGCCTACCGTCACACATTCCCACAGGTGTCCCGATGAAAACCGTACCTCACATGTGTGGGTGCACCTTCCGGGCCCACAAAAGGAAAAGGGTAACCCACTGGTCACCACAAGCCTTTCGCCACTGCCCATTTTGTTCATGTGGGCAACCTACAGATTTGGGCCTAGGGCGTCGAAGTCAGCAAGGCAAACAGGGCACCCCATGCATTTTCCAAAAGAGGACACACCTGGGAATCCACGGAGGTCTCCCTTGCGCAAATTGCCCCAGATTTTATTATCCACAATCCCCGAGAAAGTGTGATATTTGGTGAAGAAAAAACACAATGTTCACTTTGTCTGGTGTTCTGGGTAATAAATTCTGGGCCGCTTCGCGCAAGTCAGACCTCTGCGCATTCCCACAGGTGTCCTCTTTTGGGAAATGCATGGGGTTCCCTGTTTTCCTTGCTGGCTTCGACACCCTAGGGCCAAATCTGTAGGTTGCCCACATGAACAAATTGTGCTGTGGCAAAAGGCTTGGGGTTACTAGCGGGTTACCCCTTTCCTTTTGCACCCCCGGTAGGTGCACCCACACATGTGAGGTACCATTTTCATCGGGACACCTGTGGGAACGCGAGAGAGTATGACATCTGTTGGTGGCGACGTGTTTCGGTGAGTGCACACAGGGAAAAGTCTCTGAAATTGGCTGGAAATGCAGACAATTCTCAGATATTTCCCTCTGGCCACTCACCGAAACACACCGCCAACAACACGTGGCCTACCTTCCCGCGTCGCCACACGTGTCCCAATGAGAGGCAGACCTCTTGTGTGCAGGTGTCGTACCTGAGTGACAATGGGTACATCTTTTGTGTAGTAACTTCTCTAGTGCGCTTAGGAAACAGTAAAGTACTGGTAGTAAGCCATTTAACATGCACCTTTCCTCACACTTCCCATACATACCAGTCACAATGCAGTTAGACACGCAAGGTGGGATTTAGCACAAGGAGAAACCTCCTTGTGTAGCACAAGAAGGTTTGTCCTTGTGAGCAGTGATGCCACGACAAGGCACCCACCGGATCACTGGCCATTCGTATCCCTTTCGTGTCTGCAGTCAGTTGGCATCCATTTCAGCAGTTGCACTTCTACCAAATCACTAGCACCAGAGCAAGTGTATCTACACATGAGCATATCTACACACTTATACCACGTGGACATGTGCGTACAATGCAACTGTGTCTCTAGCAATATCTTAACTATCATTTGGCAGCAATTGTATAGCAACTGTGTCTGCATGCAAACTTTGTGTGCCTGCAATCACATGTGGACACTGATAGCAAGTGCATACTGGCTCACTTCGCTACCCTGCCCTACTGGCGCTATCTTCCAAACCATAGCAACTATGGGCAAACATTCTTATGCTCAACCGTACCCACACAAAACAGCCACCCTGCAACATGACAATCATTTCTGCAGTGCTGGAAAAGTGCATTCACAGAAATTGCATCTGCATGTTCTTTGTATCTTTACCTAATTCACACACCAATCATATCCAATTCATTCCTACAGAACACGTGTCACTTACACCAAACTTAACATTACTCGCAGTAAAACAATAAACAAGGCAGGGTGTTACCTGGTACGCAAAACACCACTGCCATATAGTTGGTGTCCAAGTACCACTTTCATGACACTTAGACCTCAAGGGAGGGAGCCAAAGGGGCGTGTATTATTTTGAAAATACACCCCTTGAGTGGAGGGAACCTGAATGGTGTTCTGGTCTTCCACAACACAACGCTTGAGTAGAGGGAGCGGGACTGGCCTTTCTTTGCTTGCCAAACCTTAGGTGGAAGAGCCAGATTCGGGTTCCTGTCCAAAGTACGCCGGAAGCGGATGGGGCTTTCCAGACGTTTTTTTCTACAGCAATCCCGAACAGGAGCAAGCTGCACTAGCGTGCCTTTCCAGGACACCCCAAAGGGGAGTGACCCAGAGTGCTCCGCCCTTCTTCTCCATGGCCCGCCTCAACTATAGGCTGTGGAGTGGCATTCCTTTCCAAGATGCGCCTGCTTTGAAAGAAACAAGCATAGCGTTACTTTGCAAGGCACACCACGCGCAGAGGGAGCTAGACTGCCTTTTCCTTATGAGGCAGACCTGAAGTGAAAGGTACCGGAGGTGATGTCTCTTTCCCAGGCAGGCCTCAAGTGGAGGGGGCAGGACTAGCATTGCTTGCCTAAGCACGCCAAAATGGAGTAAACTAGAGTGCTGTCCCCACCTACTCAAAGGCACACCTCAAGTGGAGGGAGCTAAAGTGGCATTTCTTTCCAAGATGCGCCTGCTTTGGAAGAAATAAGTATTGCATTACTTTGCAAGGCACAACACGCGCAGAGGGAGCTAGACTTCCTTTTCCTTATGAAGCAGACCTGAAGTGAAAGGTACCAGGGGTGATGTCTCTTTCCTAGGCAGGCCTCAAGTGGAGGGGGCAGGACTAGCATTGCTTGCCTAAGCACGCTAAAGGGGAGTAAACTAGAGTGCTGTCCCCACTTACTCCAAGGCACACCTCAAGTGGAGGGAGCTAGAGTGGCATTTCTTTCCAAGATGCGCCTGCTTTGGAAGAAACAAGCATTGCGTTACTTTGCAAGGCACACCACGCGCAGAGGGAGCTAGACTGCCTTTTCCTTATGAAGCAGACCTGAAGTGAAAGGTACCGGGGATGATGTCTCTTTCCCAGGCAGACCTCAAGTGGAGGGGGCAGGACTAGCATTGCTTGCCTAAGCATGCCAAAGGGGAGTAAACCAGAGTGCTGTCCCCACCTACTCCAAGGCACACCTCAAGTGGAGGGAGCTAGAGTGGCATTTCTTTCCAAGATGCGCCTGCTTTGGAAGAAACAAGCATTGCGTTACTTTGCAAGGCACACCACGCGCAGAGGTAGCTAGACTGGCTTTTCCTTATGAGGCAGACCTGAGGTGAAAGGTACCGGGGGTGATGTCTCTTCCCCAGGCATGCCTCAAGGGGAGGGGGCAGGACTAGCATTGCTTGCCAAAGCACGCCAAAGGGGAAAGACCCACATGGCACAACTCAAGTACAGGGACTCGTAATGATTACTATTTCGCAGGCATGCCTCCAATGGAAGGAGCCTGATTAGCGTTCCTTTGCAAGTCACGCTTTGAGCTGAGGGATCTAGACTGATGTAAATTTCGTAGGCAGGCCTCAAGGGAAAGATACGGCTGTGGTTGCCTTTCCAAGGCAGGCCTCAAGTGGAGGATGCAGGACTAGCAATGCTTGTGAATGCACGCTAAATCAAGTGAAGTGAGTTGACATCCTGTTGCATTTTCATTGAAGGTACACCTCCAGAGCAGGGTGCAAGAGTGCCATTCCTTTATAAGACATGCACGATTTCAGTGGCTAAGGGTCCCTTTCAAGGAATGATGGGCATTTTTGGAAATCAGTCGATCTCCCAATAATTTTCCTTTGTATGGTACAAAAGGAAACAAGGCTGAAAGCAGAGGGCAGGCTGGGAAGGGCATTGAGGACAGTACACCCGAGTATCCGTCCTCTTTCCTTGTTTTGTACACACCTTACATTTTCGGTACGGTTGTGCCTTCGTGGCAGTGGGAGGAACATAATCAGTCAGTGTCACTATTGCAATCTGGCCACATCTTCGACCTCTGGAAAGGAGGGAATTTGTACATGAACATTAGCCAGAGATTGAACAATTGCTAATTCAAAATCCAAAAAGGAGAGCTTGTTTTCTGGAGTAGCTGCACGGTACACCACATAAGCATTGTACGTTGCCATATGCACAATGTGTGTGGCTAACTTTTTGTACCAGAAACGCGACTTGCGTTCAGCGTGGTATGACTCAAGCACTTGGTCATTTTTGTCTACTCCACCCATGTACTTGTTGTAATCCAGAATGCAATTGGGCTTCAACACTTGCTGAGTCTGCCTGCGCAGAGGGACAGCTGAAGTACTTTCATCATGAATAGTACTTAGCATGTACACGTCCCTTTTGTCGCAGAATTTCACTGCTAACAATTCATCCTGCTGCAATGCCATACATTGTCCCTTGGCCAACTTCTTACACACAAGTTGTCTGGGGAAGCCTTTGCGGTTACTGCAGATTGTACCGCATGCCAGTGTGCCCACCTTGAACAATTCCTTGAATATACAAATGATGTCCCTTGTGGAGCCATGGTATGAGAAGATCCCAAACAATCTTCTCACTTGTCCCTAAATGGGCTGGGCAGCCCGGAGGGTTTAGGGTAGAGTCTTTACCGGTGTAGACTCTCATGCTGCTGACATACCCAGTGGTACTTTCACACAACATGTACATTTTAATCCCATATCGTGATCTCTTGCTAGGAATGTATTGCCTAAATACTAGGCGACCTTTGAACAACACCAACAATTCATCAATGGATATGTTCTGGCTAGGAACATACACCTCTGCAAATCGGTGAGTGAAGTGGTCCAGAAATTGCTTCAGTTTGAAGAGCCTATCAAAGTTTGGGTCCGTTCTGGGTAATGCTGCCGAGTTGTCATTGAAGTGCAACATACGGTACAGTGCTTGAAAGCGATTTCTGCTCATTGTAGCTGAAAAAAACGGGCAATAAAGTGGTGCTACAGTAGACCAGTATATCGCGACAGACGGCTTGTGTCCAATTCCCATGAGCAGAATGAGACCCCAAAACTGTCTCATTTCAACATCGTTTGTGGGTACCCATGCTTGTGCTCTGGAGTGGGGTTTCAGAGTGGGACCCCTAGACCTCATGAACTGTGCAGCGTATACATTGATTTGCTGAACCACATCTGCAATGAACCCATCATCAACAAAAAGGTTGAAAAAATCAATAGGCTGAAACCCTTCTGTATTCACTGTGCACCCTGATATACAAGTGAAAGGGGGCACAACAGACTGAGCCATTGCTGGAGGCACCCAGAGCAACTTTTGAGTCATGTCAGGAACTGCCACATTGCGTGGCCATCTTGCACGTCACCTCCCCCTTACAGGTCCCTGCGTGTGGGAAGTGTGCGAAAAGGTGGACGCACTCTTCCTTCCTTTTCGTCATCAGATGATGACGATGATGAGTGGGAGGAGGGACTTTCGTCAATGGCCATCTCACTTCCCCAATCACTTCCCTCCTGCCCCTCAGAAGCACTATCTGTTTCAGAATGCATGTACACATCTGTGCCTTGCTCTGAGCCAGACTCCATCACTGCAGCTAATGCCTCCGCACCAGACATTGATCGCCGAGAAGCCATGAGTACCTTCACTATGGAACCCTTCACTGCCCAAAGACCAGATGAAGACTGAAACAATAAGTAAGTGTGCTTCTCAAAGTATGGAATGTAGCACAGTAAGTGGTATTCAGTGCCACAAACCTACTCCACACAAGTACACCAAAAGGTCCAGACTTTGCTCACAAACTGTAGCAGCCCTCTGCAATATGACGTACTCCCTGCACGCTACAATAAACGGAGTACTACTTTGCAAACACTCACGTGAAATGCTAAGGACCAGCTGACTGCTTTCCTACAAGGGGGTAGACAGCTACAACACACCTTCACCTAAAAGAAAGAGAACAAAAAATCTATGGACAATGTCCTCTTCCGCTAAACTGTACAGAAATACAAGCGTGGGGACGAGGATTTCAGCCACAATACCTATTCAGAAACAGCCAACATGCTTTGCACCATGCCCTCCTCCATGGGATGCTTGTGGATGGGAAATTGAGGTGAGCAGCAACCATGCAACGTATTAGTGATTGGGTGAGTTGAAAAGCCATAGGCAATGAAGAAGCAGAAAGGGAAGATAAATAAAGTACACGGCAGCCCCTTCCAGGCAACTGCTGGCACACTTTTGACAAAAACACCTGCTCATTCACATAGGGGTGTCTGTTGTAAGAGGAAAGGTCACAAGGACGAAATTAATGCAAGGCCAAGCAAATTGATTTAGGCTGATGCAAGCGGTGATGGGAATCTAAGAAATAAGCATCACAGACATACTGAATGCATTGACATGCCATGAACGCAGGCAATTGCTAGGAAGTGGGAGTCTCACTGCCAACATACTTACTACCATTTTTATTCACATTTCACATATTCTAGTACGTCCATCAGTTACTGGGCAACCCCCCCGTAGAATAGCGTCTGGGCAAAATCCAGTATGTCTCCAATGAACAGCCCCATGCCTGTTTTGGAAAGGTGCACCCCATCTCTGTGAAACATTACAGCACCATTGATAATGCCATGGTGAATGGTCTGTATTCTCTTGTTGCCCTCTGTCAGTCTAGTGAACTCGCCATTCAGTTTCCACACCGAGCAGTTGATGGCCCTTGTATTCCCTTGAGTTCTCCAATCCATCCTGGGAATCATTTGGGACCAGGCCACCACAGTGTTTGGAAACCTCTGTGCAATCCATTCAAGGTCCATCATGAGATGCTCCTGTACCCCCTTCCGTCCCACAAACGCAAAATCATTTCCTCCCAGGTGCACCACTATAAGGTCAGGGGGGGCCCTCTCCTTTTGCTTGGGCATCGATGATGGCTCCTCTGAGCTGGTGAAGGCGCATCCCCCCGACCCCAAACCAATGCACTGCAAGGCCATCCCTTCCAGACCCAGATGTAGGTGGCCCTCGGAAAAGTCGTGCAGCCCTTTGGATCTAAGAGTGGCCGAAAATCCACACAACCCTCATCCTCACTAGGAAATGGAAACAGGAAAACCCCCATGATTATGGCTATACATACAGTTTACCAAATAACACAACGATTGCGTCAACACATGGCTCTTGTAACAATCCCAGACACATACTTCACCCACTCAGAACGCACCTCTAATTTCAGATAACAGTAGGTTGACACATAATTGCCACAATATTTTCAGGGGAAAGAGGTGAAGAAGATAGTATGTCACCTTGTGCCAATAACACAGTTGTGCTGGCACAATTACAATCAGTGAAGGTTTCTACTTGTGTGGGGCACCAACTGCACTGAACGGTGTTAAGGTTACTTGCACATGCTACACCACTATACTTTGGCAGGGTGACTAGTCTGCCAGAGGATATGAAGTTCACAGGAAGTGTGCTTTGTACGCTCTTTGAATATAGGTACCCTGACCGAATGTACCACAATCACCACAAATGGATGCTCCTTCAGACACTTTCATTGTGAGTGTTTCGGCACAGCTCCAGGACCACTGGTGAACTTGGGGGTACTCAACTAACAAGGCAGAGAGGCGGGCAAGGTCACACACATCAACCACCACCAACCTACATCGCTTCCTGGTCAGCACTACAGCTTTCCCCTCCAGGAAGGGATGGGGGCCATGCCAAGGCACCCTGCCCCCAATGCTGAATTAGGGGGACAAAATATCCACCAGGTGGACGGACGCCAAAGACCAATGAGATCCCCACACCCCCCCAACATCCTGCCCCTCTAGCTACCCTGAGTTACAGCGTTTCCCCCTTCAAAAGGATGGAGACCCTGGCGGGGCCCACTGGACCCACTGCTGGAATTGGACCACAGAAATGGTGAACGTTGCAGTAAAATGATTGAGCTCTGTACCAAGTGTGCATAGCATGCTAAGAAAAAATGACCATCTGCATAACTACTGGAAAAAAAATTGAAAATTTGCTGCTACTTATGTCGGCCAAACCGTTCCTTCTGCAAAGCAGCCACCTTCCTCAATGCAAGGCACAACCATCACGCGCCCCCGAACCTCCCCACTACCCTTTCCCACCCTTATCACTGACAATGCAGCCACATTTTCTTCCACCCCAGTAACCCTCCACCCCCATATTACCAAGTAATATATGTTGTACTTACATAAATCAGCGAAAGCTTTTCAGTAGCCGCAACTGCAAAGGAAACATAAAAGAATTACATTCAGTGCTTTGCCTATCAATAACACATCCAAACTATCTGGTAACTATCTACATTTTTCAGCTCCTTCCACCACATACATGACACTTCTCAGTCATCTATCACCATGGAAGCCTGGACTGAAAATTGATAGGAAATTGGAATAGGACCAATGGCCATATGGCAACCCCCAGCACAAAAAAAAAAAAAAAAAACATTCCACAGATGGCTATGTGGCAAAGTTCCCTCCCAGGGAAAAAGCACTGTTCAGATGGACTGGGGGCCATTTTGTGTGCTACCCCGGCAAGTGTCTTACTGGTCACCACAATACCTCCCCAGAGCACCCACTTCCCTTCACAACACCAACACTACAGGCCCAGTTCCCACCCATCCCAATAGCAGTGTGCCCTCCACCCACTATACAATGTTGCAATAACCAAATTTTCATACTTACATAACAAGGGAGATGCTTGAACTGCTCAAGACCTGTAAAGGGAAAAACAAAACATAAATGATCTGTGTCAGCCCACCCACATACTAAACCACCCATACAGTCCCCCCTTATTGCATTGGCCAGTACGTTTTGGCCACCCCGGCGCCAGATTAGCACACCAATGTGCCCTCTGCGCCAAGGCAGGTATAGTAAACAAAAAACACAATTCAAAATGGCAGGCTGCCCTTTAGCGTGGGCGGAGGGCCCCCTACACCACTGTGGATTTTTCTAACGTGAAGGGGGGTGCACTTCTCCACCCCACCCCAATTGGAGGGGCTGCCCATCTCATGTAGCCCTCCCCAGGGGCAGAAATTGGGGGGGATGTCCTGCACTCCTCCCTGGGCTCAGGCGTCCGTTCCTAGGAGCAGATATCTGGTCCCAGGGAGCGCTGCATGACATGGCACCCACTCCATTGTGGGCGGGGGTAGGGGGTCAACGCCCCATCCCATTAGAAAATTCCCCAACCCTTTGAGGTGTCCCACCGCCCCCCCTGCCCCTAAAAAGCGGTCCACCATTTTCACTTTTTTCCTTTGGTAACCCAACTCCCCTTGATGCATAGAGGCACATTGGTGTGCCAATCTGGCGCTGGGGTGCCCAAACCTTACTGCCCCACCCACTGGGGAGCCTATCCCACCATTTTTGG
Source organism: Ambystoma mexicanum (assembly GCF_040938575.1). Classification (NCBI taxonomy): domain Eukaryota; kingdom Metazoa; phylum Chordata; class Amphibia; order Caudata; family Ambystomatidae; genus Ambystoma; species Ambystoma mexicanum. The sequence goes on from NC_090925.1 coordinate 71,466,850, forward strand.
GGGCCCTCCCCCCACCCCCAATGGCTGGGGACACACCTCATGCAGGCCTCCCTGGGCCTCCTACAAACGCCTACGTGTGGTACACCCCACCTCCATTTGGGGTGAGGGGAGAGAGAGCCACCACAAAAGGTGAGGCAGGACCCCCAATAGATGGGGCAGTAGGGTTTGGGCACCCTGGGGGCAGATAGCCACCCTAATGTGGCCATCTGCACCAAGCGAAGTTGGGTAAACAAAAAAAAATACAAATTCACAGGCTGCTTTTTAGGGGGGCAGAGGGGCACACTAAATTGGCAGCGAATGATGTACTGCAACGGGGGGTGGCCCTCAACTGCCCCCACCCCAAATGGAGGGCCCAGGGAGGCCTGTCTGAGGTGTGTCCCCCAGCCATTGGGGGTGGGGGGGAGAGAACTGAGCTATGCGGTCTAGCTTTTTGGGTGTGGTTCGACCTAGGGATACCTGGAGGCGTGACACTCACCATGTTCGGATTGGTCTCCTGAAGGCATTCACCTTTCCTCTGCATCCGGCGTACCTGAAAGAACAAGAACAGCATTAACATCACAGCTACCTTGAGGAGAATCCTGCTTCCATCCATCGCTCCTCCGGTCCTGTGGACAGCATTTTGGCAGTGTCTTCTCCATCTCGGAACGCTGCACCCCCGGTGTTCTAAAACAGCAAGAAGAGTCAAACGCTTATCTGAACTCGAGCCGCTCATGGTAACTTCAGCTCCGGAGCATGCCATCCACCTACAAAGGGAAAAGATAACACAGGTTAGCACATAAAGGACAAGAAGGCGCCGCACATTACGCTTTACTCACCGCACCATATCTCTCAGCCGGCGGCCATACTGGGACATTGCAGGGCATGCAATGGACAAAGAGAGACATAGGTCAGCACAAGAAAAAGTGAACAGCGCTGCGCATCACACTTTCACTCACTCTAGTGGTCGGCTTCCCTAAGCCACACGACACCATCGCCGACACCCTCCAAAACCTAAGGGTGAAGAAAAGACATTATTAAGGGGCAAGAGACAAGAAAAGGACGGTTCACCAAGAATCAACAAACCTACATTGTCGGGCTGGAGTTACAAGCCCAGACGCATTGGGCCTGCACCAGTGAAGCAACTAGGTCACGCAACGCCCACATCTACCAACGCACCCCTGCACCGAAGAGCAGGACGGAGAGTGCACGACACAAGAAAAAACGGTGAGGAGAGGACATAGGGGAAGGTTGGTCCTCAAGGGAAGTGGGATCAAGCAACCAGAGACAATAAAGTTAAAATCTGGAAATCCTGTATTTCAGGCCCAGTCCCCAGTCAAACAGATTCCAGGGAAGGGTTTGAGATTGTGAGTGGTCCAGACAGGCTGAGTGGCGTCCGCGTGGCTATCAGGTGAGCGTTACACAGAGCAGGAGCTTGGTGTCAGTGTGGTCCTTGATGGTTTTGGAGGAACAGGGGTGAACCTATTTTGACAAGACTTTCATAGATCAGACTTGTCTAGAAACCTCGTCTGAGGAGAACAAGGGAAAGGCCCAGAAGGAGGGAGGAGAGGTTGCCCGGGAAGGGCCGGGGGAAGAGCAGGGAGTAGAGGGAGGAGGGGGAGAAGAGAGAGAGAACAGGAAGCTTTAGAAATAAAAAGAGAAGCCAGGGCCGTGCAGAGGACCTGGGAGGGGACAGGAGAAGTAGAGACTGCAGCAGGGTTGGCCAGCATCTTGCAGATTTTAAAGAGTTCAGCCCAGTTGTTAGATGCTGTAGAGATGCAGGCTTGGATGTGGGCTCTCTTCTTGGCGAGACACAGAGCCAGTATTGCCTTTGGAGCAGGTGGCAGGCCAGTTTTTCAGAGGATGTACCTGAAGCATGCCATTTCCTCTCAGCCACCCTGCACTTGCGTTTAAGGGTGATGAGGTCTGAGTCGTACCAAGAGTTGCACTTGGCTTTGGGCTTCAAGTGGATCCTCATGACACGGGAAAGAACATCGAGAGTATCAGATATAGCAGAGTGGAGCATGAAAAGGGCTGTGTCAGGGTGTAAGTCAGCCAAGCATGGATGGGGGTGAGAAAGTGGCGGCGAAGGCCTCAATTGACACATGCTTCATGCGTCAGATAACCGAGACGGTAGGTGGCAGAGCTGGAGTTGGCTTGGCCTGAAGGGTAGGGGCGGTGAGCTGGGAGGAAACGAGAAAGTGATGACTCCAGGAGAGAGGAGTGGTGAGAGGGATCGAAAGGAGAAAGTCTGAAGAGATCAGAACATCCAGAGTGCCCTGCAGAGTAAGTCGGGCAGAGGGGAGAATAGAGAGTGAGAGATATTCGCAGAGGTTGTGAAAGAGTCCAGAGGAAGGACAGGAAGCATCCAGGTGGATGTTAAAGTCTCTGAGAAGGAGGAGTTGAGTGGTCGAGACCAGGAGGGAAGAAGAGAGGTCCGCCACCTCAGAGAGGAAGGAAGAGATCTGACCAGGTGGCTGATAAATGGTAGCCACAATAAGGGAATGGTCAGGAGAGAGAGAGAGCCTGTAGATGAGGCATTTGAAAGATGAGTAGGCCTGGATAGGAATGACAGAGGCAGGAATCCACTCAGGGAAGATCAGGGCTGCACCCACTCCAGAATGGTTTAATATGGGTGTGGAGAGGATCTTGTAGCCATCAGAGAGAAGCATGTCAAAGCTTGTGACAGAGCTGGCCGTGAACCATGCCTCGATGGTCAAGCTCCTCCAGGAGGTGGCAGATGTCAGAGGGATGTTTGATAGCTGAGTGAGAGTTTAGAGTGGAAATATGGAGAAGGTTGCCATCCTTAAAAGACTTACAGGGAGGTGCACAAATCAAAGATACGCCCTGCGGACATGTAGAAGAAGCCTGGGAGGGGGCAGAAGAGGAAGGAGGAGGGGGCAAAGAAGAGACAGCAGGGGAGGCAAGGAAGCCATGGAAGGAAGAGAAGGGACAGCAGGAGAAGGAAGGAAATTGATGAGGCGCGGGAAGTGTCTATCAAAGAGGAGAAGGTTCGCTTGAGGGCATTGGTCCAAGACCTTACCATTCAGGTAAACATTGATGATGACCTTAGAGGAGTGGAAGGAAGCCACCGGCTGTCACCATTAATGGGAGAAGAAGAGAAAGGAGAGAGCACAGAGACCATATGTGGAGTCCATAGGTCTGGCGAGGGAACGACAAATAGCATGTCAGTGAGGGTTTGCCTGGAGGAGGCACTGGTATAGGTATCAGCTATAGGGAGGCCTGGGTTGGAGACCAGGATGTCCTTTTTAAACTTCTTCATACCAGATTTAGTGAAAAGAGCAGGATAATCAATAGAGAAGCAGTTAAAAAAAGATAGGAGCGACAGAGAGCATCATAGAGTAGGTAGGGAGAGGAGAGAAGAGGAAGGGAGTTGGAAGGGGGCTGGGAGAACACTAGGGGAGGAGAGAGGGGGAGCGCAAGAACATAAGACAGAGAGAGATGAGACAAGTAGACAATTATACAAGATGACAACAGCTTATATAGTGGCAGAAAGTTGCTAGATGAATGCTTTGTTAGGAGGTAAAAACCACGGGACGGCACAATTTTCACAGTATAATTTTAAATATTTCCACAATTAATTTAAATATTGGAGAAAAAACACACCTTAGTCTGAGATTCCTGTATAGAGGGGAAAAAACGCCCAGGTTTCAAAATGCAATTTAAAATATTTCCACAGTGCAATTTAAATATCGGAGAAAAAACACCTAAGTCTGAGAGTCCTGTATAGTGGGGAAAAAAGGCCTAGGTTGCACAATGCAATTTTAAATATTTCCACAATGCAATTTAAATATCTGAGAAATCTGTCTGAGAGTATAGCAATCGCGAGAGGCTTCTTTGTCAGTGAGTACAGCAGAGGGGATAGGGGGTATCCCTGCCTTGTGCCTCTAGTAAGAGTGAAGGAGAAAGAGAGCATTTCATTCACCAGTACCATGGCCATTGGGTCTCTGTACAACTATGAGACCTAATGCCGAGCCCCATTTTCTGCATCACCTTTCCCATGTACACCCATTCCATCTGGTCAAACACCTTTTCTGAATCGATTGATACCAAACACGCATCTAAGTCATGTTATGGGTATTATGTATCAAATAAATAATTTTCTTAACAATATCTGACCCTTGGCGACCGTTGATAAACCCCACCTGATCCCTGTGAATAAGAATTGGCAATATTTGGTCAAGTATGTTCCCCAACAGCTTCGTCAAAATCTTTACTTCAGTGTTCAATAAAGAAATGGGTTGATACGACTGACACAACTATTATAGCTAGAGTAAGGAGTCAGGGAGCACTCCTCCCTCTAGTACTCTGTTAAACATTTTTGCCAAGAACGGTACTAGAGTGGAGCGGTACACCGTATAAAAGCAAACTGTAAAACCGCCATCACCTGGAGAGGATACCCCCTGCATATTTTTTATGGTGTGAACTACCTCCTTCTCAGTTACCGGAGCCTCCAGAGTGGCTACCATCTCTTGCGAAATACCCGGAATGGGCAAGCAATCTAAAAATCGGTAAATATGTGATACATCCACCTGGTACTCCGCTGTGTACACGTGTTTATATTATTTACTAAAATCCTCCCCTATGTGCCCATCATTGTCAACAATCTTTCCATGTTCTCGGTGTATATCTGCCACTCCGTTTGCTCTACACTTCTCCCACAGCTTACAGGCCAGTATCTTATCCGCCCTTTCCCCCTTTTGGTACCGGCTCCGTGCTTCACTCCCTAGCATGACTTTTCAGGCTCTCTTCTAAGAGAATGTAGTCTATCCTTGAATATGTGTCATGGACCCTGGAGTAATATGTAAATGGTGGATATACCCCCCCACAAGAACACTACCCCAATTTGTTTTTGACTTGGTGAAAACATCAGGATTCCGTCACCTGCATCTGGGATGTAGTTGAGTCAGACATTCTCTTCCTCTCTCTTGTTGAATCAAGGACCATGTTATGTCATCAACTTTAAGAAGCTCAACAAAAAGTCACATATGGCCTTGTTCATATAGCTAAAGATGGTCATTTTTAGTCAAAGGTTATTCCTCCAAAGTAAAAATAAAAGTGCTCAATACTGCTACTTTTTCAAAGACAGCTTACATTTCTATGTGCAAAGGCTCATTATAGCACGCCTTCCAATTTTCTAGCGCCCATTCTAAATCATGAGACTGCATATCTTTGAAGATGAATTCCTTTTACAATGTGAAGGGAAAGTTCCCAAACTGCCCCCGGTGACAGGGTTAGTTTCCTGATAATTAGGATTGTTCCCACTTACACAAACCAATAGGCGCAACATTACCAGCAAGGTGAATACAACTATTGCCTTAAAGGCATGGTCTAGTAACATTTTTTATTGTCCGTATGGGTCGGACATGTTTTTTTAAGCCTAAGTGGCTCGATTTTAGAAAACTTTCCTATGGACCTTACCCGAGTTTTTGTCCATTAAACGCATGCGAAAACAGGCACCAGGGAGCTGCCATTTTGTGATAATCCTATCACTTGCTGCATCGCCCTGGCTGACCTGCTTCTGCGGCACTAAATCAAATCCCCCGCCCCTGAGCCTGACATTATCAAAACATTCATATTCCCTGCCTCTCTCCGTGACGTTACTGTGCTGCGTACGCAAATGCGCCCAGTCGTCTTCTACGCGACTCCACACAGAACCCGGAAACCAACACAGACCATCTCACAACACAGCGCGCCACAATTCGGAATATGAAACTGTACTTTAAAATCAAACAGCAACACGGTACATTTGGTAAAGTACATTTATTTGACATTAAATGTTTAGAGAATATTCAGCAATTGCCATATGAACTCCGAAAGCCATTTATTTTCTTTTATCTGTATCCGCAAATCCGTATAAGTTTATATTGAGTCACGCGCTGTTCCTTTATGGTACACAGGGTGTTGGTTTTCGTTAAAAGAAGCACTTTGGAAGTACGGTGAACTGCAAGGCTGTTCCATCAACTAGGCACTAGTCCATCGTAAAGGTTGATATGTTGCTTCTAGCCAGTAGTACAGCGTAAGGGCATGTGGGCCCTTGGTGATCGTCCCATAAAATTGTCAGTGTGCTCCAGTTGTTCACACGAAGCTGCAAGTGTCTGTTGAAAAAAACATCTGCCGGTGTCTCAAACCGATGACAGTAGCAGAACGGGATCAAATACCTGTTATGAAAACAAAAAAAATATTTTATTAATTACAGCCGATCAGAAACTATTTGCTTGCAAGGATAGTTCAATGGAGTATGTTCGGCTCTAAAATCAATGCGAAAAGTAACGAAATAAATCGAGGCCAACACACAATGAGAAACAACAGTTTGTCTACATGCGTGTGGAATGATATGATATATGATATGGCATTTGTAACGCGCCTATACACAAGTGTTTCACGGCGCGACGACGCAGGGGGGGAACAAGGGCAGACAGACAACGATCCTACTAGGCCAGGTGTCTTTCAGATCACGCAACGGGAAGGGGACATGGGGGTAAAAATGCTGTACATGGTTAGTAGAATACAAGATAAATAATAGGGCCAGCTGGTGGCAAGTGCAAGGTAAATGCCGGGAGAAGGGGCTGAAGGATACAGAGACAGTCCCGTAGTGCAGGTAGTCAGTGCAGGGAAAAGTGGCTGGGCCAAGGACCGAGATCGGTGAGACCTGTGGACCTGCATGCCCATGTGCCCACTACAAACACGTTTTCCTTGCTTTTCCTAGCTCTTCATTCGTTCATGTATACATGCATCCATTCATTAAGTCTTCATTCCGGTGTAAAAGTGTCTAAAGATTTACTCACGTTATAGTTGAAATTTCCATTGTGTCTCTGCGTAATGCAGACTGTAAATCTGACCGTGCTCTTGACAATGATTTTTCGTATACTGAACTAAAATGAAACTCAGTCTAGTTTCTGAATTTTCTGCCTTTTCGTCTCTTACGTTATTGGGCAACCCCTTCAAATGATGTTCTTCCGGCATGGACCCTGTCTCAAGGTCAAAAAACAATAGACCCTTATACTTCCAGTGCGAATTGTGGGCCTCTTCTGGGCGCGAGCTGAAAACCAAAGCCGCTGTCCTTCGCATTCTTTATTTGCAACATCCCATAGTAAAGCCATCGGTGAGAACTTGAAGTTTAGAATCCCTCTATGTAATACGCCACAATGTGCAAATGCGAACTGGCTTCTCTCCCAAATGCTACGGCCCGCTTGTCACGTTCTAAGGCCCCCAATTTTGTCCCTGTTGTCTGCGAGCTTTGCAGCCCCAAAGAATCATAACTATGGAGACATTTAATTTTTGGCGGAAGGTCAGGGAAAGTATAATGTACCACAGGAGTTGAGTTAAAAGTGAGATTTATTGTTCGTTTGTTTGTTTTATTATTTGCAATACGCAAGCCTCCCCTCCGTTAACAGTGCGCAACAGTGCGCAGCATTTACATTTACATGAGATGAGACATGAGAAAAATATATACATACACATGTATGAGGTGAATAGAGAGAATTCAAAGATGGCACCCAGCTTGTTCGCCACCCATGATGGTGAAGGTAGGGGTTAGGGTTACAGGTACACTGTACAATAACATTTATTTACAAAAAGACAATCGTATTGCAATTATTTAAACCGGGATTTGTACTTCACAACCAGCTGTGCTTCGGGTGGACATGGCACAGTTGCAATGTTCGGTGGCAATGGATCACTGCTCTGCACAGAAACGTCCAAAATTCCATATCTGTGCTTCTCTAACACAGCAACAATAAGGCCTTTCACAAAGTCGAACTGCAATTCATCATAGACTGGTTTGATCACCCATTGCTTACTTCGTTTTGAAAACACCTTAGTGTAGCGAGACATCCTTACTTTACCCCTAGTCCTAGATTGTTCACGTCCGACATTGCTGTTATGTGCCAAGACCGCTAGTAGAGTGTGATGTTTCATGCCCCGAAAGCTAAAATACAAGCGCTTTGGCCTGTACTTTAGGCACATATTGTGGAACACCTCCAAATCTCCTGTGTGACAGAATTCTGTCAGTCCTCTCAAATCTCTTGATAGAGTTTTATCGAAAACAATCTTCTCAATGGCTTTGTGTGTCGGTGAAGATGGAATCAACCACTTCTTCTTCCTTGCATCCTCTGGGGACAAAGGGTCATGTTCACATTGGTGGAAATGTAGGTTTTCTGACCAGTGGTGAACGTTAGTACAGTGGCTCGTCAGTGACCGCCATTTTTCAAGTAGTATTTCCACTGACCCTTCACATGTTTTTCAGCTCCACCACAGATGGTTGGTGATAGACTGGGACCACTGCAAAATACTTTCAAAACCTTTTTTTTTTCCTGCAGCCGAGATTTTCTTACTGATTGATTTAGCAAGATGCCATACGTCAAATTGATGATTAATAAGCGGGAACTGCTCTCTCATTGTCTTGGCAATTGAAACGTGTCTGTCTGTGGCTATGAGGTCGATGTGCATTCCCCTTGATTGTAGATATTCCACTGATTTTATAAATCCTAGTTTCTCCATGGCCACTGATGATGTACACTGTGTTACCTGCACGACCACCGAACTCACAATTTTCTTACTAGCCATGTCCTGAAAGTGGTAGGTGCAGTACTTGGCAGAAAATCTAGGGCTGTCGCACTGTCCATCGCCGGCTAGCCTGAAACGTTTCCCTTCTAATGTACTTCCTAGAGACAATTGTTCAATTTTCCAAGCATCACTAATGGCCGGAAACAGATAATCACGTTGGTATATGTAGTACAGCGATTTAGAAATGAAATGGAATCCCACAAACTGAAAGAAAGCCTCTAACTTTCTAAAATTGGAACCACTAAAAAGTGATGCAGCTGCACAAAGTAGATTGCCTGCTGGCATTTTCCCCAGCATCGTTTGTGCAGACCATGAGAACCTATGATTTAATCGACAGGCGGCATTTATTTTGACGTTACTGCCTTTTATTTGACGCGTCACATTAATCAATGGCTTCCCACATACTTTCCCTCTAACTGAATGCCCACATTTCAGCATACTTATAATATCCATCAAACAACTGTTGAATAAAATGTATTTGCTCTCTTTCATTAGACTGTCATCCTGCGTCAACGTTGTTTCGGCCTGTGACGTTGCGGAGATTTCAACACATTGGAAAGTAATATCGCTGCTATCAAGTTCTGATGCGTCTATGGATGCTGCGGCTGGTTCATTCTCTGTCATTTTGACATCTGCTACTTCAACATTGATGGGAGAACACAACAATGTCAACATGTTTTTGGGTGGCAATTTTTTGGCGGGTGTAGATTGTGTGAATTGATCTGCAACTACTTCTGAGCTATCTTCAATATATTCAATATCATCTTCTTGTGGTGGTGCGGTCGCACTGTAGCAATGGTCCAATGCAACTTTGCTGTATTCTCCAAACACAGTTAATTCATGTTCTGGTCATTGTACATGAGCATCTCGAGCCTGAACACGCCTCACCTCAATTAATAGTTCCTCCATAGTGTACATGGTCTGGCAAGCAACATCTCTTATTCGCTTCACTGTCTGTGTATGTATAGTTCTGACACCCACGGGTAACTAGATGAGAGATTGGAAAAGGGATGTTCAGTTTAAACACAAGATAAAGTGTAGTCCAATTGACTGGAAAAAAACATAAAATAGTCCCCAGCACAACATTTTTTTTAAGTTATGAACTGTTTGTAACTAACCTTTTTTTGTTTTTTTTCTTTGCAACTTTTTTGACTCGACCTTCAACATCTGCACGCTGTAGCTCTGATTCGTTTCTGCATGTCCTCCCTTCCTCTTGCGCTGCAACGACTATATTTTCTGTATCCGCATAGACAGCACGGAATGAGGCTCCATCGTCTCCCTGAAACATAGTACTTTCATTACTATGTATCAAAATATTGTTAGCATAAAACACACGTGAGGACGAACACACAGGTACACCTCAATAGACAAACACGATTTAAACATTGTGTGCAACAATCAAATGACAAGTATTCGACCTGTGATTATCTATTTCGATGGAACAGTCAGTATCCATACCTCTGGCTCTGCATGGACTGCCATGAATGGTTGTATTGGAGAGGAGGCATCAGCATCTCCCTGAAACACAGTACTTGCATTAGTATGGTTTTCAATATTGGAAACATAACACACACTTGGGGTCGACGGCACAGGTACATATAAAGAGATAACCACAAATGATGCATTGTCTAAAACAATCAAGGAAAATATAAATATGCAGATTTCATCGACTTATTTCTCTGATTCCTTTACATCTGCATCATCAAAATGGGATGTTGTGATTGTAGTGGAGCTCCGTCGTTTCCCTGAAACACAGTACTTGCATTAGTATGGTTTTCAATATTGGAAACATAACACACACTTGGGGTCGAACGCACAGTTACATATAAAGAGATAACCTTAAATGATGCATTGTGTAAAAGAATCAAGGAAAATCTAAATATGATCACATTTCATCGACTTATTTCTCCGATTTATTTACATCTGCATCATCTAAATGGGATGTTGTGATTGTAGTGGAAGCTCCGTCGTGTCCCTGAAACACAGCTCTTGCGTTAATATGGAAGAAAGTATAGCAAATGGAATCACGTTATATGATCACGCATGATGGAGCTGTCAGTATCCATACCTCGTGCTGCTGAAGAATATCTATGGATGTTGCAAATGTAGTGCGCACTTCCAAAAGCTGTTGCGCCGATTCATATACGCATGGTCCCGCTTCCACTTCCCCTGGAATTACTTGAATGTCAGGCTCCGCATCAATTGCAGGGGTTGACGCTCCATCAACTGCCTGAAACATAGTACTTGCGTTAGTGAGGATTACAATAGTGAAAACATAACACACACCTGGGTTCGACAGCACAGGTACATATCAACGGCTAACCACGAATGAAACATTGTGTAGAACAATCAAACGACAAGAATTCCAGCTGTGATGATGACGCTCGATGGAGCTGTCAGTATCCATACCTCCTGCTGGTGAAGAACATCTAGAAATGTTGTAGATGTGGCGGACGCTTCAGCATCTCCCTGAAAGACAGTACTTGCATTAGTATGGATAACACTAATTATAACTGAAAACAAACACCAGTGGACAATAACTAAGGTGTATATCAATTGGAAAGCACTAACCAAACATTTGGTAAAATAATTACACGATACAATAAAACTATTACTTGACATGCATAAAGCAAGTCTGTAGCGGATTAGCCTAGTAAGATTACCTGATACGCGCTAGAAGTGGTTGATAACTGCGACCACGTCAAGGATGTAGAATGTTCTTGCTTCAGATTCAAGGGATAGTTAAGAAGTTGTAAAGGTAAATTAATGATTGATAATGAAATGCCAATATTAAAAATAGCCATGTAAGGCGTTAGAATACTTGAAAAATGCTCAATACAGCACAGTTCCCTGTTCCCATATATATATACATTTTGTTTGTGGGTTATGAAATCGAAAAAGAATATATTGATAAATGTCATTATTCAAAAAGCTATACACTCATATCAATATCGAAATTATTACAAGGGACAGAACACCTACAATATCAATTAATCCATTCGGCTACCTACACACTACCGCAAGGCCTAAAGCTAAATCCGGACACTTGACTCACCGGTGGCGGAATGTGGACGAATAGAGTGGGAATAGCGTTTTCGAGCAATTTCTGTGTCGTTCGCCGTTTATTCTTCTTTATTACACAAAATGTTGTGTACATGTCCAAGGAAAAGTGCCGGCTGCAGATGTGGTATCGATCACCCCTCTTGTCCTGTAAGACTTGTTGGACTCTACTTTCCAGCTCATCCAGTGGATATCCGCAATGTCTGACCCATTCTCTTATTCGATCAACAGTGCCTTCAGATTTCGCATGGGTCTTCGAAGGGCAACCGCTAATCGAACAGGCAGGCATTGTTGATAAATCAGAAAAGTAAATATCGACATTATTATACAATCTTCATGAATAAAGATTTGATACAAAAGTAAATGAATCATACAATGATCAATGCAAGGTTTGTTTTGGTTGCAGGAACTATACCAGTTCATTATGTGCGGCTTAGTATTTGCATAAGTTGCAAAAATGTATAAATGATGTGACTAAAATCTGAACATGTGACTCGTCCCTTGGATGTTCTGTCTTGCACGAGAAGGAAACATGCTTACATTATAGACTGGACCCCCGAAGGATGCAATTCGATGACAATAGACAAATATGAAAATAAATAGATCTATTGATAGCATGGCAATGGAAACTCAAGTCAATAGCAATGAGACCAATGAACATAGCAGTATTGCTATGTACTCTACTCACAAATAGATAGAAATTCAAAAATCTGTGAAATATGACTAGGATACATGGCCTTACCTTGACCAACAAACAGTTGGATTCAGCAAGCAGAGCAGTATGTTGCAGGAGAATAGGTGGGTGGCCACAGGTAGCACACTGATGGGTTTGCTCTAAGCGGTCACAGAAGTTCACGGATAGCACGACGACGAGCAGATTAGCGTAGATCTCAGTGGTTGCCAGGTAGCACGTTCAGGAGTTGACTTGCAAAGCACAAAGATGTTCTCATGAGACATATCAAGTGGTTTATAAAGTATTAGAAACAGGGGTGTGTTTGTGAATGAATGACGTATGTATGTCGTGGTCTTAGGGGGGCGGCCTGCTTGAAGGGGAGGCCTGGCTGGAGACACGGGGTCTGAGGAGGCCATGTGAGCGATGGCCCCTGGGCGTGGGATACCTTTTGAAGTGTACATGCTGTTTGGCACCTTGGCCGTTTGCGCCCGTGACAGCCCCCCATGCCAGCGCTCATCCCCGGGTGCGAACCGCCTTTGATAGAGCGGGTGGGAAGGATGGGCCTGGCGCGTGCAGATAAGGCACAGGAAGACTGCTGAATGGAGACACACTTATGTGGATTGCAGGGGGGTGGCCTGCTTCAAGGGGAGGCCTGTCTGGAGACACAGGGTCTGAGGAGGCCATGTGAGCGATGGCCCCTTGGCGTGGGATACCTTTTGAAGTGTACATGTTGTTTGGCACCTTGGCCGTTCGTGCCCCAGACAGCCCCACATGCCAGCGCTCATCCACGGGTGCGAACTGCCTTTGATACTATATCGTTGCTTATCAATAACAAATGCCACATACCGGAGATTCTTGTGAGCACAGACCCACACTTCAACCAATGTATTATATTGGTCAAGACCCTTAACCTAAGGCCTGTATAATCCAATGGTAATTGTTAGTATAGATATATGTGTGACTTTTATAGAGACATAACCTACTGAAAGACTTTGAACAAGTGTTATTTAGTGCATGCATTATTGAGAATATTTTATGTTAGCTTAGATAGATAGTGACCACCCTGCTTCACAGCGACCAGACACTCACCCATTCGGAGCACAGATGTCTGACGTCCATCCTTGAATGGAGACACACTTGATTCATTTAAAAAATCGAAACAACCGTTGTTAAAATATATGTGGTGTTTTATTTTGTATCTTATTTTCATGACGCAAAAATACAAGACTTTAAAGATTATACAGGTCAGGATGCAGCACAGCGAGAGAAAATCCCCTGTACTGACCGCTGTCACTCGGGAACGTTTCTCTTATGGCACGAACGGCACAGGCGGGTATCACTGTTCGAACGCGGTGTCCAAGCCTCCTGTGGAACCACCATGTAAAGGAACGATAGGCCACCAGCCTGTACCACCTGTGAAAAGGAATGAAACAAACTGTTTTTAAATGACAAAGATAAGTTTAATAAATGTTTGTTGTCAATGACAATTCTTGTAACTAATGGCATTCTGCACGGACAAATGCTATCTAGAAAATGCACACTATTGAATGACTTTCATGCGTTACTATGATATGAATATATAATTTTGGATATAGTAGAAGAACACGAAATAGGAGTGGCATAACAAGCAGAGTATACTTACTCGTTACTCGGATTACGAGGACGAACAGCTGCGCGAAGTTCGTGCATAAGCACCATCATTATTCTCAACACGGCCCGTGTGAGGCAGGCTGCCCTGAAGTCTGGCAGCTCGGTGATGCATTGCGGTCGTGGCTCGCCTTCCGAAATGTAGGCGAGTTTTCTCGGCAGCAACAGTTCTCGTCCTCGGTTGGCATTAGCTTGCACCGATTGCATGTGCACCAGGTGGAGATGCCGTCCATGCGACTAGGCCCAGGCTCTTCATCTGTTGAATCGTCCTCCCAACTGCTGTGCGAATCCCCATCGTTTTCGCGTGCTTCCCTTTCCAGTAGTTCCTCCTCGGTATACTCGGGCTCGTACATGTAAGGCATTATTGTAGCCATTGTGTGGTAAACAAAGTAAAATAATTTACAGAGATGGTACAGGTGTTCACACGGGCTACAAGTGGCGAAGGTAGCTGACCAGAGCACAGAAACGAGTCACAGAATACTAAAAGTAACACAGAGAGAGGAATGGAATCAAAAATCTGCTGCTGTGTGTTGGGAAACGGTGTGTTTATACTTATTGAGGAAAGAGGCGTCCTGTCATTAGCTGAGGCGCAGCGATTGTTGACACGAGACGTGCTTTGGCTTTGGGAAATGGGCGGTACGAGTCTGCTGATGACAGGCTCAAGGGCGGGGAATTTGATTTAGTGCCGCAGAAGCAGGTCAGCCAGGTTGATGCGGCAAGTGATAGGATTATCACAAAATGGAAGCTCTCTGGTGCCTGTTTTCGCGTGCGTTTAATGGACGAAAACTCGGGTAAGGTCCATAGGAAAGTTTTCTAAAATCGAGCCACTTAGGCTTAAAAAAACATGGCCGACCCATAGGGACAATAACATTTTTTACTAGACCATGCCTTTAATTCAGACACAAGAGCAGATGCAGACACAAGAGCACTAACCCACTTCAGACCACGACACATGCTTCTTTAAAAATGCACATGATCTCTTCCATACACAATGAGCAATGGTGCGTTGCATATTCCTGTTCCATACAGCAGTCAGATGACAACATGGATTGTTTCGCTACAATGTGATGATGGATTGCCCTCTTAACTGGGTACATTACATGATCAATCTGCCTGCTGAGCTACAGACAGACAATGTCATTGTAGAGAGGCAGATATACAAGTTATCTACAGTGCCCGCTCCCCTCACTTCCATCATATTGGAGGGACAGCAAAAGAACACATTGCATGAGACACATTGCATGACAGCTGGTATCATCCAAGTACCATAGTGAAGGTATTAGAGATGTTATGCACTCAGACAGCCGTATCAAATGTATCCCTGAACTGATGATGTAGACATGAGTCTGTAGACACCACTGGACACAGAACAGCTATATGTAAAATTAGCCATAAGAGAAGTGACATCATGAAGAGAGAAGATACATGGACACACTGAATCTGATGTATTGGTGTCCAAAGAATGAAGATATAACTGAAACTATGTAGTAAACATATATGCGAAAATGAAGAAATCATAAACACGAAGAAGTAAAGTGGCATGAGATGCAGGAGATACATATACACAGAAACACAAGGTAGATAAGACAACGTAGAAGCTTGTTAATGTAGAAAATATAACGTTGAGTAAAGCAGAAATGTTGAGAAAATAGATGCCAGCATTCTATAATAGTAAGCAAGAAGCCTTGAGGAGAGATACCAAGGCTGCAGAGCTGACAGGCACTGGAGTACAGATTCATGCAAGAACAACAGGTATTTGCAAGAAGCCTTGAGGAGAGATACCAAGGCTGCAGAGCTGACAGGCACTGGAGTACAGATTCATGCAAGAACAACAGGTATTTGTTTGGGACAGGATCAAGGATGCCACAGCACCACATAACTGCAAGGAACGAAAAGAGTCTAAGAGAATAAACTATGTACATAAGAAATATTTCTCTTAGATTAAGGAAAGGGCTGAACATTTGTGAGTGCGAAATATTAAACAATTAAAGATGCAGAAAGCACATGTACGACAGAGCAACCAAGTCTCCAGACATCAAGAGGAGTAATGGCACCCAACATAATTCAATTAAATATCACTGAATAGAAGGGCAGAATAGACAAAATCATGGTTTCCTCACACGTGTTACAGGATTACAAAACAATGCCTATTCATAATGCTCCAAATGAAGATAGAAGTGTATTTTCAGACCATTTAAAGTTCTGAGGAAAAGAACAGTCAGCAATGTCAACTACAGAGAACAAGCCTTGGATTAGGGCCTAAGTGATGAGAGATGAAGGCTAATTAGCTAAGGAAGGCAGTTGTCTGACATTGTTCCCTTGTACTTGGGTTTTGTTGCTTATGAGCTGCTAATGAGCCAAATATCCAAGCTTGTAAGAGAGTGCCAACCAATTATGAAGGTGATGACAGATTATACAATGATGCAGAAGCATATCCGCTACTGGTATAATGTTATTATCTATATTTGATGTATTTAGAGCATGCCTACTAGGTAAGGGGCAGCCAGTGATCTTACTAACTCTTAGGTGTACTACAGGTATGTATGTTGCCCTAACCAATCCCTCTGCCTGATAGGTTTTATAGTTTGCCACGTAGGATGATATCATAGCTGACGTACATCGAGGTATAACGCCTTCTGTGTAATGCAAATGGGTTGAAATTGCGTAAGCTACAATCTTTTTGTTTGCCAGGTTTCCCTACTTTATTATATTTATAATAAAGTTTTATTTTGCCATTATCTTTGAGTCTGTCTGGTATTTGGGCGAGAGATAATTTATTTGGTAATCCCATTCGGTACTTGGAACGCTCCAGTGCTATTGCATATTTTGGGAGTGGTGCAGATTGTTCAGATCCACATTCTCTATTGTTTGACATCGTCCATCATTAGCCAGAAGATCGCAATTTCCTGTGGACAGCAGAGAAAAAACACATGTGTGAAAATGAGACGTTTGACAGGTGTCTCTTTGCAGAAATTCCTGTCTGGTCCCCATGTGTGCCCCCATGTACAACGGACTTAAGTAGAACATCGCAAATGGCAAATAAAAGGGGAGGGATTCTACTGTAAATATATAGTAAGGGGAAACATAGCAGGATTTGACTTAAGCGAGAGAGAATAGATACCTCATTACATATCCTCAAGGAGGTTGAAGGGCTTACATTACATTCTCAGAGGGGGTATGTTGTAGAGAGGATTCCTGTGGCAAGGCCAATACAAAGAATCTGTGTTACACCCCAAAATGGGGTAAAATGGACATGAGGTACAGTTACTAGAGAGAGTAAAGGAAGACAATTGTAGAAACTGTAGTGCACATTTGGTTGGGGTTATGAATATATTAGTGTAAAAAATGGATTTGTTTAACTAGACAAATATACAAAAATAATAACTTAGCTGCTTATTAGATTCTAAAAGTAATCGATTGGCGCCAATCAAATAATTAGCCAATTCAATTAAGTAGTCAATCATGCAATTATAGGAGGCTAGTATTAGAGAATCGATAGCCAAAGTAAGACCTTTCGATTGTTAACAATAAATTGGCATGGCAGCGAGAACCGATATAATTGTAAAAAAGAAACACAAAGAGAATATTAGTGTGTAGGCTTAAAAAGTGCAGCACATAGGATAAACAGTAAATACATAAAATAAGAACAATAAATAAGAACAATAAATAAGATTAATAAATAAGAAGTGCGGCCAGCTGGTGACAAGTGCAAATGTAAGTGCAGACGTCAGGTGTAAGTGCTGGTAGGGGGCTATAGGGTTACAGAAACAACAGGTCTACATGGTAGATGGAATGGATCTAGTGGATCTAGAGCATGAAGATATGGATTTCAAAACCCTCAATGGGGAGGAGCATTCAATGGAGGACATCAGCAGCAAAGCTGGAATTGTGGGAGAACAGGATATGTAGTAGTAGAGGGGGCATGAAGCAGAATTGGCAGAACGGCAAGCTCCATGAGGGGGATGGGCTATTTCCCACAGAATCACCAGAGCATAATGCCCAAGATCACACAGAGGGCCTCATTCCGAGTACGGCGCTAACCAATGGCGCTATTAACGCCTTGGTTGACGCCGTACCCGGACCGGCAGCGCCTTGGTGGATGGCGGAATTACCGCCCCATTCCAAGGGTGGCGGGGCGGTAATTCCCCAATCCCCATTTACCCTTCCCCATTCCCATTTATGCCCCATAGGGCATAATGGGAGTGGGGAAGGCGTTAATTACGCCACCGTAAATTACGGTGGCGTAATTAACATCAAGGTCCCTTAGCGCCATGGTTTTTAACACCTGCTAAAAGCAGGTGTTAAAACCTCCATGGCGCAAAGGGAACTCGGAGTATGGCGGTAAGGGATTACCGCCACCGCTCTCGTTAGCGGTGGCCGCTATCCCTTACCGCCATACTCGGAATGAGGCCCACAGTATCAGACATGCGCACCACTAAAACAGAAACCGCAGCAGGTTCCGCTGCAGACCCAACAGTACACTTTGACACAGCAGGCAACAATCCCACAATGGAATACAAATACAGGACCCCCACACACATCTACACCTAGAATAGGGTGTGTGACAGTGGTGGGAGGAAATCATTTCATGGGTACAGGGAGACATGTATATCCACATAAGAAATCCCACAGAGCGACCTGATGTGCTCATTACTATCAGTGACACCAGGCACAAGACACCAGAACCCATAACCTCCAAGAGGAACCATGGGTCAGGGGAATGAAAGCTGGCAAGACATTATAGTATCTGTTTTCGGGAAGGCATTGCCATGAATGTGCCGGGATTCTCTGGGGTTATGAGTTTAGCTCCTTTTACTGACGAATTAACAATCTCAATAGGAGAACATAACGTGTCTATGCCAATATTATATTCTCAGCAGACACCAGTTAACGTATTAGGATGTGACTTGATGGCAAAACTTAACAAGACAATATAATTTACTGAGAAATGGATAATATATTCCACTCCAGGGATACATTACATCAATGTAAGAGAATGTATATTGGCATTTACAGGCCAAAAAGCATTGTGAGGTGTCCCTATGGACCCAGACGTCTTTTTGAATGGAGTAAATATTTTGTTGACATGGCTTCCTGGATTTATAGGCACATTGATGAGAATGCCTGATGAATTTTCATTTAGACTACAAATACCTATGGATGACGAAAAAGGACAGGTTATTCCCATATAACTAGGAGTGGTAATGGTAAGAGAGGAAAGGGTGAAAGACAATGAAGGAAGAGCATGGAGAACAGTAATAGCTCTTGGCAAAGGGTATAGACAAGCAGACTTGACAGACGAGGAGCTGTTTAGAGATGAGAATTCAGACAATGAACTAGTATTTTTTTATAAGCGCAGAGTGGTGCACACGTGATCTGTGGTACCTGTGTTCCATACTGTTATTTCTAATGATTGTTGCTGGCAGTCTTTCTACAGCTTCTATTTTCCAGGTGGAGCTGTAGGTTGGAGCTTCTACAAAAGATTAGTGGCGGCGCTTACCGCTGTGTGGTCTGTGGTACCTGTATTCCATGCTGCTATTGCTAAGGATTGTTGCTGGCAGTCTTTGTACAGCTTCTATTTTCTGTGTGGAGCCTGTATGTGGGAGCTTCTATAAAATATCAGCAGTTGGGCGGAATAACGCCTGGAGTGGTGATTGAGTGGTCTGTGGTGGTCTGTGGGGCTCTGTGGGGCCATCGATTACAGGGTGATAGCCGGGAAAGTGAATGTTACTGACCTATTCATACGGTTAACTGGATGTGTGTTGTTATTGTGACTTTGAATCTGAAAGTCGAGGTCAGTCCCTTGCTAAATGGAAAGTTGAGTAGCAGTGGTTTCTCCAGTGTGCTACGCGATCATCCTAAGTGCTGTTAATCTTGATCTTGGAAAAAACTGTTGCACAGTGGTTGCGAAGGCGAACCTTGGATTACTTTGTCGAACACCAATTCTGCCGGTACAGCGTAACTGGTGGCATGTTTTTCTATTGCCCCAATATTGACTTTTGACCTTAGCCAGGGTTGTGTCAGAATCAGAGTCCTCGGATTCGAGACTCACCTGTTTGTTTCTCAAAGGTCTCTTCTTGAGGTACGCGGTTTTATTCTTTCAGGACGAACAAGCCTTGTAGAGATAAGGTCTGGAATCCTCTGAATCCAGTCTGCTGGGCTACGACGAGCTCTCTGATCTCTGACTACAGGCGGCAGCAACTCCGGAACTTGGGAAACGTTCAAAGTTCCTGGAAGGATCCGGGACGGAACCAGGACTGGATGGAAAGGGAAAGGAGGCTCCGTACACAGAGATCGCAGAGGAGAGAGGAAGGGAGACCAGGAAGGAATTGGGGATCAGATACCAGGGTTCACTAGGTTAAAGGACAGAAACTAGCACAAAAATTTCCAGAACGAAGGGGCAGGCAAGGGAGTGTTGAGACGCGCAGAAGCTCGGGGGCGTGTCTGTTTTCAAGCAAACATATTCAAGAATACAGAAAGACTCGACCACGCCATCTCTTGGTGTCGGCCATGTTGAAAAGGAACGGAGTACATGGTTATTGACTGAGGGACGAGGCGGACCAGAACGGTCGATATCGCCGATTCATGACAGGTTGTGCAGCCTGTGTCGGACTCAGCAATGCTGGCAATGGACACCAATGTGCCAACTACTAGACAGCCTCCAAATTGGGACATGAATACTAGCAGCATTATTGATGCGACAACCCCTGAAAAAGGTCCAGAATGTGAAGACGAGTTATTGTTGGTCTCTCGCTATTTACCTTCACCACAGTTATCTCATTCTCCTTCCTTATATGCTTCTGATTCTTCGAGAATGTATGCGCCTTTGGCTTTTGCCCATAAAACTGAAAATATTGACTTTGAGGAAAGACTTTTTCCGCCAATGACTCCTAAGGAGCCCGCAGACTCAGTGCCATCAACAGTGCTGTGTGCCATGAATCTTACACTAACAAACTCGGTTAAGTTCTTCAAGCTTTTGCATGAGGACTATATCAACACTAATACTAACATGGTGATGATTTTAAATACGTTGATTTTTTTGGAAGGTTTAATATGTGGGTCGGCTAAACCTACATCCGTACCTCAGTGTAAAGATCCATCTGTGTTTAATGCTATGGTGCAGTCAGTGTTATGTTTTGGAAACCCTGTTGCTAATGATGTGGCATCTACTGTGATTTGTGAACCACAGCTGACTATATGGTAACTGACCAAAATGGCCAAGATTTAGGGAATGGGGATCAGAGTAGCCTTGTGATGCCCGACACATCTAACAATGCCAACAGCCCTAGGGGTTTTGTTCCTGACAATGCGGGAGCAGGTCTTAATCCGTGTGATGGGCTTATAGTTAGGCCTGCTGTCCAAAAATAAGCTAAAGCTGGTTGCAAGAGCAAAATAATAACATCAACTTAAAAGACCAGGTAGTACCTGTTATAAAATCAAAACATATTAACAATGTTACTAACATAAGAAACAAAGACTCAAGAAAGTTCTAGCATCGATTGCATGACCTAATTGGAAAAGAAACTTTGGACAATACAGTTCTTGAAGTGCAGTTGTGTGATGTGAAATGTTTAGTGGTCTTGTAAATTGTGGGTTGCCTAGCGCCACTGTGAACAATTCAATTAAAGAATCTGGACAGGAAAGAAGTCAAGAAACCATACCCATGTCAGGAAAACAAGCCATTACCCACTTTTTGAGACCCATGAATACCCGAAAGGTTTCTTCGTATCCGTGATGAGATTTTAGAATTGTAAACATTTATCCAGGCGAGGTTGATGAATTAGGAGAAGGAGGAACCGTCTAGTGAGCATAACCCCAATTAATTTTCACCTTGTCCGTCTCAAAATGAAATGGGATTTCTCATTTAATGGATGCTGTTGAAGCCGACTCTTGTCAGGCAACAAATGATGAAGGATTGCCTCTTGTGCCTGTGCTGTCTATGTATAACTCTCAAGGTGCCAATGATGGGAAAATGATCACAATGATATAGTCTTTAGACAACTCCATCGGACTGCACATGTTTTTAAGCGTGTTGATGGAAATGTTGGTTCATTCCTTACTCTTGAAGAGAGGCGTTGTAATATAATAGGTCAGACTAAAGTTGGCCCTGTAAAGCAATGTTCATTAGCAAAGGAGTCTGCTATTCTATTCCCAGCAAAACAGTCAAACAGGGAATTGAGGAAAGATACTCAGAACATTGTCATTACATTAGAGAAGAGACACCGTAAAATTACCGGTCCCTCCAAGGCTAGCTTAGAAAAGCAGTCTCCTATGAGAACTGCGATCCAGGTTTGGGGATCGAAGGTCCATTTGGGCAGTAATTACAAGAATAATGATGTTGTCGATTCTCAGAGTGAATTAACCAAAAACACATTGTATATGGAATGATCTTTGAGGAAGATGTGTGGTCCCCCATGTTATTAGACAGCTTGTTTAGGATTTATTCAATGGAATTCCATGCCTGAGATTTTTGAGGTCAGAAGATATAATGCATAGCAGTTTGTAAATCCAGATAGGATAGAGTTAATTCAACTGCATTTCTGTTCTTGCATGGTTAGAATGGCTGTTTGGAAGGTAGCTAATTATTGGCATTTATTTGGTTTTGAGGTGCTTGACCAGTTGCCTTCTTTGCCTGTTAATGGGGTGGACTTGAAGTCCTATGCCATCAATTTAGGTAAAAGTGATGACTTAACCCTGTCAAGAATGTGTGTATCTCATGATCAGGAGGATACACGTAAGCATATTTTTAGGGACCACTCTCAAGAGACCAGAACACAAATGGATGATTGGGAACAGATTACTAAGGGCCTTATTCATGGAATGTTTTCCTATGGGATTGTGCCATAATAAAACACTTCCATGAATCAGGTCCTAAATTTCTACACATGCAGTGCCCAGTGAGCTTCAGGAGCCAATGGGGGTGCTCTTGTTAAGGAGAATTCTCTGTTTAGGCTGAATTTCCTAACCTAGTGAGTCCCCCAGCAGCTTTGCTGGATTTCTGGAGTTTGTTTTTTTCATCCTGCCAAGAGTGAGACTCTTTTCCTCCCACTCTTGGACATGATTGTGGTTCATTTCTTTTAATGTCAATGTGTTCTATGGTCTATGGGGTCTTTTACTCCATAGGACCTCATGTGTTTTGCTATGTGTGTTACACCGCACCCTCCGTGCCGTAACACTGGGGTGTCCTAGAGGATCCCCACCATAGACTCCATACCCTGGGACTGACTACTGTCTCCCAGGGCATGTAAAGTCACCATTGGCTTTACTAGACCTAAATTTACTAACAGAACTAGTACAAACCATACTATTGTGGACGTACTGGTAGGTGTAATTCGATTACCCCTGGGTCTGTTGTTCGAGGGGGCACTGTCCCGTCCCCCCTCGTCGGGTTTTGGCTGGTGGCAGTGGATACTACTTTTTATATTCGACCACGAATATATTTCTATGGGATTCTTCCCATTGTTCGAGGCTAATACTTTTTCACATAGCCTCTAACATACCGCCGGTTTATTTATTTAATATTAATTCACCGGTTGGTATTTTCTGCCAGAACTCGTTTTTTAAAATGGCGTATGTGTTCGCCTCTGTAACTCCGAACCAAAGGTTGAGCCCTTTGTTCCACTTTTGGCAGGCTTCTGCACAGAAGTCCTCCAGAGTGGTGCCATTCTGTCTGGGTACCACAGGGGGTGTTGGAGGGGGTTTAGGCACCCTGGACCGAGTTGCCTTGCCAACTCAAGTCGCACTCTGGTGTGATTGGCCCGAGTGGTGAGCCGCCCCTCTCACCACTTAGCATGTTTGATTGACAGCTAGGCTGAATGGATGGGGGTTTTCTGCATAAAAGCAGGGCTTTTGGGACTGGAACTTCGGAAGTCGCCACAGGATCTGAAAATCCGACGAGGGTAAAGCTGAGCCGACCTGCAACGACGACACCTCCGGTGGAGCCCTGCTGAACCGACTCACCACTTCCCAACGACAGAGGAGATCTCCCTGCTGGAGAGTCTCTTCCCCTGACTGGTGGGAACAACCAGTCCCTTTTGCTTTTTCTTCGCCTCAGGACGCAGTGGTCGAATTGCCCGTGCAAAGCACCTCAGCAACCGGATAGCCACTACCCCTGTTCCGCGACCAAAAGGTGGTGCCTTGTGACGGAGCACTCCACGGCTGGTTTCTTCACTGGTGGTGCAACAATCTGCAACTTTCCTTCGACAACGAGATCCTCTCTTCTCTTGGCAAAGACCGGACGTGCATCCACCACCAGGAACAACTGCCCCCGCCGGAGCTGTCTCTCCACAATCAAGGTACTGTGTCCGCCTGGCTTCCCTTGTTGCCGGATAGAGTGAGGTGTCTTAATCCTCGCCTCTCCATAGGGTCGCCTCCAAGCTTTCTCTAGCGTGTTGTTCTGAACTGGTCCAATCTGCCGATAACAATTTGCTTCAAAGACTCGAACGCATTTCCACTAAGATACTTTTGGGACATATCGCCTCGCCTCTCTCCGAGTGGGCCTGGCCTCTGAACTTTATAATCTATCGTGGTTCTTGTCTTCTTGCCTTGCATTTGTCCGTTCAGTATTGGGACCGTGTTGATTTCGTAACCTGCTTATTTTCTCTCCCGTCCTAACAAATACTAGTGTGCCATCTAGGTTGAGGCATACACCTATGTCTGCAAATAAGTGATGCTGGTAGAACCTAGACTTGTCGAACTATTGTTAGGGGGATTGATCTGTTTTCTTCGTAGAGTAATTGTAATTGAAGTGTTTGCTGTGATAGTGCCAAAGTGTTTTCTATAGATGTGCCGTTATAAATAAATACCTTTATATCTTTACACTGAAGCCTTGTTCCGTGTTTGCTTGTCTTACTGTGAAGAATTGCCCTATTTTGTATACTCCACATACTGATTAACTCTTCTTGAGGGAAGTCTGACTGCTCAGCCACAGCTACCAAGTGAATCTGTGTGGTACAGACTGCTACCAAGTGGATTTACTGCCAAACACCTGTAGTCCTAAATCTTTTGCAGTGGTCCCAGAGGGAACTGCACAGGTTTCCGCCTAACACACATCACCCTGACATAGTCTATATGCTCTCTCTATACGTGGCTTCCCAGTTCTAGTGCCAATGGCTTAATTTGTTAAATACAAGTTAAAAAGCAATCTTAAAAACTGCTTTCTGAAAAACAAAGATGAATGACTGGCTAAATAAGGAGGCAAAATACCTAGAGCTCTAGTGCCAAATGTAATATTAGTGAACAATTGATAACCCGCTAATCTTCTGTGATTCTCAGCTCAGTCAATTTCATTGAGTTTACAATTTACTTTTTTCTGTGCATAAATTAATTCTTCTACAGTGATGGCATTTCTTGCAATACAATTCTTCAAAGCATCATTCCATTCAAGTAGGTCCTTACTGCCTGGCAGATTGACTTCCCCGCTTAAGAATCTGAATAAAGAGTTGCTGGACGGAACCACAGACTTTGCATATAGCTGCAAAGTGTGGCACTCGTAACCACGGGCTTCCGTTCTCCTAATGAATCATCCTTGTTCTTAACTTGTTTGAATAATACACCCAGATGTTTGAACTCCTTGACAGTTTCAATCTTAATACTGCTTAATACTGCTCAGCGTAATATTAAAGTTATAAATTCTATTACTGGCTGGTCTATTAGGTTTCAAAATCAACACTTTTGCTTTGGTTGTTAGATCCAAAATATTCAGATACTGCATCACAGCATCAATACCCCACTGCAAACCAATAGCAGTTTCATCAGGAATTATAATATCATCCGCATGTGCCATAAACTGTAGATGAAACTGGCGTATTGGCAGGGGATTGGTTTTCTCCGTACTAAAACTGTTACCCAAATCATTGATATAAAAATGAAACAAGAAAAGTGCCAAGACAAAGCCTTGCCTTAATCCCTGCTCGGTTTTTATCTATTCAGTGAAATTACCATGTTGATCCATTCTAATTTGTATTCTGGTGTTAAGTAGGTGCTCAGGACAATTAGCATCCTTCACTTTTCGCTAGAGCATGTTCCTATTAACACAGTCAAAAGTTTGTGTTAAATCTCAAAAAAGGCTAAGAATATTGTTTTGTTATAATAACAGGATATCTTAGATAGCAATTGTAAAATCAAACAGTTTGGAGAAGGAGTTTAAGCCTTTCCTGAACCTAGCTTGTACAGCGTACACAACCCCTATTATTCTTGCCCACACTTCTTATTCTCTCATTAGTAATACAGAAAGAATCATCGTACTACTGGCATCCAGCAAAGCAATAGGTCGCTAATTAATGGGATTCTTTCTATCCCCCTGTAGATGGGGGCAAACCTAACGCTCATGGTCCCACACAGTCCTCAACAACAGATGTGCCTCACTTCGAGGCCCATCACCACAAACTTCTATGTATCGAAGCTGTGAGAAGCGCTATTCGCTCAGACAACCATCAGACCATACCCAATTCGATATGGAAATTACATCGATCGAGCAAGTCAACTGATTGCAAAGCCAGAAATAAATGATGTCATCACTGACATCACGACATAGCAGCATTATACATGAAGTGCATATTCATCCATTCACGAAGCTACACAAATATGCACTTGTTTATTGCATGCAGACACGAAGCACATGCGTATGACCCATGTAGGTAAGAGGACAGATACACCTATATATAGTTGTGTTTATATCTTTTTCCAAAGCTGAAACAGCAGGATGCAAAGAATTCATATATTTAGCCTGCACATGCCTGGCTGCGAGAAGCCATAGGTAGTGATATAGAAACCCTAGGTCTATGAAATGGAATGCAAAGGAAAGACAGGCTTGGGTACATGGAAAGGCTGACATGATCACTGTAGCTAAAGGTGAACAGAAACAAGGAACCCAGCCAAGGACAATTGGAGATGGAGAAGTTCCAGTTATCAAGACAATAAGGCACCTGCAGAAAGTGAGGCTAAAATAATCATACTTACAGGCAAGAGGGCTTCATTTTGTGGTCTCAGCACACGTGACTGGCTGAAAAGGACGATGCCCAATCAAACAAGGTAGCCAAGCTGAGCAGTTCCCATCGAACCAAGGGAGAAGAAGCTACAAGTGTTGCACTCTGGGTGTTCAACTGAATGCACTCTCATAGGCTTAGGTGATCAGAGAATGGCAACATTAGGGAACATTGTGCACCTCCATGTTCATTCCCATTGCCTTATTGCCTTGCACACTCAGTCTGGTAACTGTGCACGGTCCCAAGGATGCGAGGACACACGCTGACCAATCCAGATTAATCTTTCACGTGGGGATAATTTGTTGCAAGCCTCTCTGCAACCTTGCAACATTGTAGATTGATACTAGTAGGAGTGGTTTTAGGAGGGGCCCTTAGACATGGCTATTCAACCATAGGAATAACCTATATATTCTCTATATTCAGTAAAAAAACTTTGTTAAAGGGACGTTATGGTTAAGTTGCGCTACTAAAAACCTATGAAATTCAGTAAAACAACTTTGTTAAAGGGACGTTATGGTTCCAAGTAAAACTGAAAAACCCCTGAAATTCGCCAGTTATGGTAAGATAAGCAACCATAACTCGCGCCACCACCGTGCACTGCTAAGACTAACACCCAGGACATCAAAGATGACATCACAAATGCCTCCTTTCACAGTTTAAAAATAGAAGTATGAAATAAACAGTGCAGGGCCCTGCGCAGTTTTTTAAAGTCATAGGACAGTCCTAGGACAGATAAAATGTTGGTGTGCTGCCCTAGCAAAACCATTACACTTTTCTGTGGGAGTAAGTGGTGGCTCTGAAAAGAGCCTTTTGGTGATGTGTTTGTGTGTTTGAAAAACTTGGATTCATCAACATCTAATGCAAAATAGATGACTGTAATTCCAAAAAAGGTTGCAATGCATTTTGTACATTTCTCAGAAAAATCTGATTGCCAGCATATGTAAGATGGACTCCATATCTGCAAAAAATGTATGTGCTACGAAACATAATATTTTCATTGTGGAAAGAGGACATGCCAACATCTCTTAGAAAGGCACAAACAGCCTTATTGACATTGCGCCTCGCTTTCTCCATTTGTGGACCAAATGAAGAAGAACGCAGCCACATTTGTCTTTGCGCAATCCGAGAAAAAATTACTTGGGAATTTGGAAACATGTCCATGACCTTCTCAAGTCCTTCCTTCATTGCAAATTGCAAAGAAATTCCAGAGACATGGCCTAAACTGTTCCCTCCACAATGAATTATAATTATGTCTGGATGATGCTCTGTCTGTAAAGTAGCACAGAGAGTTACCAAGTGCATTCACTTCATTCCATGCACTCCATGCCAGTACACTTCCACATGAGCGAATCCAAGATCTGCAGATACACCACAAAGTTTTGCATGTACCTGCAACCAATGTATCCGTGAGTCTCCCAAAATCCAGATAATCTGTTTTCGAAAACACACAGCCATAGCTATCTGTTCTTCTCTCAGGAAAAAGATGTTCTCACAAAATCTCTCCTTACACAACACACCAACTAAACTTTACTGACCAATCCCTAGCTCCGCTCATTCTCATTTGCATGCCTCTCCACCCCAGAATCCCTGTATGTAATATGCGCTGTCGGCAGACTACCACCATGTCCGCGGACATATAGAAGATCTGAGCGTGGTGAATGTACATTTAAATAGTGTGCCCCATTTCCCCTTTGAGGAGGGCTCTGAAAAGAGCCATTCTTTTGTATTTTTTGCAGATGCCTGACAGACACCTGTTATTTTGTATTTTTGGGGGTTTTTTTTCTTCTTATTTTACAACTAAAATCTTCACATAACCTGTTCCAAAGCAACCCTTACATTCCAAAACAGCATGGCATTTCCCATAAAAGATAAAGAAACACCATCTGCTTCAAAATAAGCCGCATTACTCAAAACAATATTCTCGTTGTTACAGAAAAACATACCAGCTCTAAGCATGAAAGCATGCGTGCCTCGATTTATTGCACACCTAGCAATGTTTTGCTGAAGACAAAAATCAGAACTATTGGCTCATATTGCCCTAGGTAGTAATCCAGAAAAAAATTGGAAGGATGTTGATTACTACTTGAACCAACTGTTCCAAATCTGCCAATAAAGTAGGGGAACTCACGTAGCCCAAATGGAAAGCACCATAGAGCAAAACTACCAGATGGGGACTGTTCATCCTACGCATATCTTCACAAACTTGGAGAATTGCCTCTACATTGCAATCAGGCTCAGCGCTCCACACCACCTCCACTCCTCTAACATCGAAATTGTTTGCAACATGCCTGCATTGAGAATACTGCTGTAAACCATGGACAAACATATCTCCGAGCACCAACACCCTGACTTTCTCCACCTCTGCCATTTTCGATACACACACTCTCTTTCTACACAATTCCACAACGTCAACATCTGATTGGCTGATCCCTACATTCCCCTTTTCATGCTGGATTTACTGGAAATCCCTGTATGTGGCACGCCCTACCTGCGGACAGCTGTGGTGTCCGTACGGCACGTAACTCTTACCCAGCCCTTCTACACTTTTCACATTACTCTCGGTTCCATTCCCTCATTGGATACAGCTAAGCAGTCACACAACCATCCACCAATCACATACAAGACCTCTACATCTAACTCCATCATCAGAGTTCTGCACTTCAATTGTACTGTTGATCACTCTGAATACAAGTCTCATATTATTGGAAAGCACCTACTACAAAAACTACTATACAAGTCTGGAAGGTTTCTACTTACAGCTCCATGCATATCCACATGCATGATTACAAAGTACAGGTATGCATATTTTATTCAGAGTACATGTACAACTCTTATGAATCTATATAAATAGAGTAATGCCACTAAATCTACATAGCCTATACATACATTCCAACGCTCCCGATTTAAGCGTTAAAATCACACTATTTTTTACTGTCTCCCGTATAACCTATACATACATACCAACCTTCCCGATTTACGCACAAGACTCTCGATTTTTCATTGAAAAATCACACCATTTTTTACTGTCTTCCCCCTAAATTAATGCTAATCCCTATGCAATCCTATGAGAAAAATAAATGTTCCCGATTGCTGTGGTAAAATCTCCCTCTCTGGTGCTCCTGATTGTTGGCATGTCTAGCTATAAGATGAACATATTCTAATTTTTCCCATCTACTATAATGAACTATCACTTCGAAACCTGTCTGCTATCTACATACAACTCAGTTGTAAAAAAAAAGTGAATTTCATGAACTTAAAATTCTACTCATTTGCAAAACATGTTGAACTAACATACTGTAAATAACATATAAAGGCTGCACATAGTCAAATGAAATGCATGCATACACTATGTTCAGATATCAACCAAGAATACTGCCACAAAAACATAAAAATCAACGTGTACATTAACATCAGTGCTATAAAAACACAAAATTACTAACTTATTTTTTTTACAATTGCAGTGAAAATCAGCAGCATCTAAATTACAAACAACATATCCGAAGAAACCTGCTCATTCCACAAAAAAGAGTAAGTACAATACTACCTTTATATTCTTACTGTTCCTCAAAGACACTGTGCGGTTCATTCATGTAATTTGCGCACCAAAAAAAAATGGATTTCTGAACCATTCTGCTCACAAATCCCCATTTATTAAACAGAGATTAGCAGGCAGAATGGCACACAAATCCCTGTTATTTTGGAACACAAATAACATACTCGACCCTTCGAATGTTAGTACTACAAACCAAAGAACTGTTTTAATGTTATACCATTACATTTACTATTAAAGCTTCTCCTCACCACTAGCTCACCACTAGCTCACTTTCTACTCTCATCTGAACCGCATTGTAGTAATACTTATTTTTTTTACAATTGCAGTGAAAATCAGCAGCATCTAAATTACAAACAACATATCCGAAGAAACCTGCTCATTCCACAAAAAAGAGTAAGTACAATACTACCTTTATATTCTTACTGTTCCTCAAAGACACTGTGCGGTTCATTCATGTAATTTGCGCACCAAAAAAAAATGGATTTCTGAACCATTCTGCCCACAAATCCCCATTTATTAAACAGAGATTAGCAGGCAGAATGGCACACAAATCCCTGTTATTTTGGAACACAAATAACATACTCGACCCTTCGAATGTTAGTACTACAAACCAAAGAACTGTTTTAATGTTATACCATTACATTTACTATTAAAGCTTCTCCTCACCACTAGCTCACCACTAGCTCACTTTCTACTCTCATCTGAACCGCATTGTAGTAATACTTATTTTTTTTACAATTGCAGTGAAAATCAGCAGCATCTAAATTACAAACAACATATCCGAAGAAACCTGCTCATTCCACAAAAAAGAGTAAGTACAATACTACCTTTATATTCTTACTGTTCCTCAAAGACACTGTGCGGTTCATTCATGTAATTTGCGCACCAAAAAAAAATGGATTTCTGAACCATTCTGCCCACAAATCCCCATTTATTAAACAGAGATTAGCAGGCAGAATGGCACACAAATCCCTGTTATTTTGGAACACAAATAACATACTCGACCCTTCGAATGTTAGTACTACAAACCAAAGAACTGTTTTAATGTTATACCATTACATTTACTATTAAAGCTTCTCCTCACCACTAGCTCACCACTAGCTCACTTTCTACTCTCATCTGAACCGCATTGTAGTAATACAGAAACAGAAGAATAGCCTTCCCAACTAATTGTAACTGCCCAATGCACAATCACACACCACCACATACATCTTTCCCATCAAACTATATTAGGGATGAGATGCATGATTATTTGATAAATATGATGGCTAGTGTAGTGTTCAATAATGCAAGAAGACGAAATGACTTATTTGAGGTTTAATCGAGGAATCTCCGGCAGGCTGCCCCAGACCAACCACTCCTCACCAAGTCGGCTGACGCTTCGCTCTCTTCCATTCTGAGTTCTCGAATGGAGGAAAACGAAACTTTCACCAACAGGGTGTGTCATATCAAATTCTAAGATTACACAATGTAACATCTCCCTTCCCAGAATCCCAAAGAACAAAACAAAAAGAACAACTATGTGCATAAACAGTGCAAGCAGAAAATTATAGAAGAAGAAGAAAAATGATGAAAAGTAAATAAAAATACAAGGAAAAGGATACGCTTTGACATCTCCGGCACCACAGGAATATGCAATGCAATTTGCATAAATGTCTGGTGTATACAATTTAATGTTTTAATAATAAATAAAGTCTTCTCTGTAATTGGGTATGACTCTCCTCGGTCTTGTAGATTGTCCAACATTTCTGTATGGAACCCTTTGGCACTCTACAACAGTTGACTCCTTCACTGTTTTTCTTCCCAATTCTCTCTCATTCACTTTTTGTTTTAATACATCGGGGGTACTGTTAATGTCTTCCAAGCCATTTTTCCTTGCTAACGTGATGTCATCACAAGACCACTTGTCTCCATTGTCCAACACAACTGATTTCTCCAAACGCTTAATTACTTTCTGGGGAGTGCGAAATTTGGACTCTCCTTTCAAGATTCTTCTGGGCTCTTTTATCCTGACCCAGTCCCCTACTCCCACACTGCTCTCCTTCACACTCTTATGTTGATCATAGTACCTCTTATATTGTTCTTGTCTTTTCTTGACTCTCTCCATGATCTCATCCATGTCCAGGCGTGCACTCTTCTTTGTGCTCACCCAAGCCGGCTTGAGTCTATTGTTAGCAACCCTGCCTCTCATTAATGTAAACGGTTCCACACCAGTAACAGAATGGGGGGTGACTTTATAAGTATTTAGTGCTTCCTTTAGAGTATCCTTCCATGGCAGATTATTTAAAACTGCCAACTGAATCGTCCCTTTTATAAAGCGATTCATCCTCTCCACAAGTCCATTACTCATGGGATGATACAAGGCTGTGGTATTGTGCCTGATGGCTCGATCCTTTAAAAAACTCTGTACTTCATTCGACACAAACTGGGCTCCATTATCTGAAATCAATTCTTGAGGATCACCTTCTCTACTAAATATTTCTTCCAAAAATCTAGTAACCTTGCATGCAGAAACTGAATCCTCTATGATTCCACACTCCACCCACTTTGACATGTAATCAACCAACACTATAAGATATATCTTCATAGGTTCCAAAACTTCATAAGGACCAGCAATGTCAATAGCCAGCTTAGACCATACTGTGTCAGGTACACTTACTGGCTGAAGTGGTGTGACTCTTGTTAGTCTACTTTTGTCACTTACTGCACAAGCCGAGCATTCCTTAACTAGTGATTCCATATCGCTCCACATATTGGGCCACCAGTATGTCCCTCTAATTCCTCTCTTTGTTAAGTTTCTGCCAATATGCCCTTCATGAGCAATGTCCATAATTTCTTTTCATCAGTGTAGTGGGAGGAACAATCCGATCACCTCGATAGACACACAAGTCATCACATGACAACTCATCTTTGATTCTTTCCCACAGCCTAATCTCATCCTGAACATTTTTCCAACCATCCACAACCGCCTTTCTCAACAAATCTTGTTCCATGTCTGATTTAGTGGCTACCACCCATTCCTCTTTTCCAAAACTGGGATGTATTTGTGCAATAATGGAATCTACATCTTGGTCTTCTATTAGTCTCTCATCACCTGACGGATCCATGTCCCCATCAACACACGGAAGCCGGGAAAAACAGTCAGCAACCTTATTTGTTCTACCCGGTGTATATTTTATGACAACATTGTACTGCATAATGATTAATGTCCATCGTCTAATACGAGAGGACATTAGATGAGAATTCTTGGGGTTCAGCACATGAACAAGTGGTTTATGGTCTGTTTTTAATTCAATTGGGATACCCCAAATCAGTCCTTTAAAGTGTTCCAAAATCCACTTGACGGCCAAAGCTTCCTTCTCAATGGGAGAGTAGTTTCTCTCTGACCCCTTTAAAGTTCTTGATTACTTTTCTACCAGCCAGTACTTGTTTTCAAGCAAAGACCTCCCGTGGCGAGCTTACGTGGGTCCGAGTTCGTTTTCACAGCTTACTCTGGTTGCTGTGAGTGTGCGCTTCAAGTCGGAGATTCTCTTCTGCTTTAAACGGATATCCTCGTCGCCATTTGTAGTGTTCAATAATGCAAGAAGACGAAATGACTTATTTGAGGTTTAATCAAGGAATCTCCGGCGGGCTGCCCCCGACCAACCACTCCTCACCAAATCGGCTGACGCTTCGCTCTCTTCCATTCTGAGTTCTCGAATGGAGGAAAACGAAACGTTCACCAACAGGGTGTGTCATATCAAATTCTAAGATTACACAATGTAACAGCTAGTGTTTCTTGTAATTCTCAGGAGATCAGAGGGACTCATAGAAGATTGAAGAAGACAGCCAAACAATCAATCCTATAGAGTTATTAAGGCCACCTAGTGTGTATCCAGGGGACCATGTTCTGGTTACCAGTTTTGTTTGCACTTGGAATAAGCCCCACTTTGAAGGACAGTACCTACTAGAGGGGGTCACTCACACAGCTGTAAACATCCAAGGAAGACAAGCTTGGCTGCATCTGAATGATGCAAAGCACTACAAAGTAGAGACCACTATCCCTCTGGCACCCGCTGAAAGTGAAGCAAGAGAAGAAGTTTTGTAAATGAAGACCAGATCATTTACCAGGAGCAAACAAGAACAGATGAAAACAAGGCAATTCAACATTTTTATTGTTCTCCATTTTGAAGAGAAAATTAAACAACTTTTTAGAGTTCACCAAACTAATCCTAGTAGGTTAAAGAGACAATACATTTACAAAAGATGAAAAAGAGCACACAAACACTTCATGTTTCCTATAACATTGCACACATTCATATATGTTGTTCTGACATAAATACTTCAATATTATCCAACTCTAGTGAGATGGCACATTGATATTGTCACCTTTTTTGGAAAACCTAAAACAGCCTGGTAATGTTCCAGTTTTTAACAGACATCTTGCAAGCAAGAACATCGATTTATCATTTTGCAATATTTCTTGTAGCTTTGTTTTGTACAATGTGTTGTCTCTTCTTCATTATTATCATAGCATTTCGTCAAATAACGTTTCATAATACAGATGAAGCAGCCACCAATGCAACCTTTACTTCTATCGCTAACAAAAGCACAAGTGATATTTTCCCTGATATTCCCATACAAATGATCCGACTTAGGAGGGATGCTAAAGAAGAGCGCCAGGATATGCAAACATGTCTTGATCATGTGGCCCATTTAAAGAACAGCATGTTGTATCAGCACATGAGAAAGGTGGGGAGGGAAAGGTCA
Organism: Ambystoma mexicanum; assembly: GCF_040938575.1. NCBI lineage: Eukaryota > Metazoa > Chordata > Amphibia > Caudata > Ambystomatidae > Ambystoma > Ambystoma mexicanum. The sequence continues at coordinate 71,502,083 of NC_090925.1, forward strand.
GATGAGAGCTGCTATGCATGTTCTCTCATCCCTTATGCTGTGAGAATAGCCAGAACATGTATAGCAAGAGAAAAACCTACACAAAATGTGAAGTGCTTCACTCTTCTAGCAGCATGCATGGCAAGAGGACAAAGGGAAGGGAGAAAGGAAACCCTAGGATGGATGATAAAGAAAACATTCCCATATGAAGGTGCTTACATTAAAACGCAGAAGATGACAACAGAACCAAGTTGGAAGGGCTTGATGTTCCTGTATTCATTCAGTGGCTTGACCGGAGAACAAATGAGGATTGTTGAGCAAAAGAATCTGAAATGTGCAGACACATGGACAACACTAGGATTTGCAGGATGCTGGGATAGACCTCAGCTATTAGTATATGAACGAGTAGCCACAAGTACAGGATGAGAGGAAGGAATGTTAGGATGCAGTGCACAGTTATGGATGACAGCAACTGTACAATTAGTGCAAATAGTGAATGATGAATGCCTTAAGGAATGGCCCAAGTATTCAAAGTTACTAACATGGGTTGACAATAAAGCAGGACCTGTTTCCATACTACCAATGAAGAATGCAACATTGCGTTTCAACAACAATGGTTTGATCAACGTTGGAGAAAATAATTGATGCAAGCAAATAATTGAAGTGCCAGGAATAAATGAAGGAGCTGCCTTGCTGATGGACTACTATTGGGCCTGTGGATCCAAAGCGTATTTAAAGCTGTCTAAAAATTGAGCAGGAATATATTCCATAGTAATAATACATGTTCCTGTGTTGGTGATTCCCCAAAGTGATCACCATATCTCTGACTTTCCAAACATGGATGAACATCAAAGGGAGAAGAGGTTGTTCTACCTCATCAACAGAAGAGAGCAAATAACTTTTCGGCACAATCAATAGAAGCTTCTCATGATATTCCAGAAGAACATACATTTTGCAGTAGAACCGCATTGATATTTACAGCTATATTCATGCCAGCAATTCAGACTGCAGTGAATGCCAAGTGGTTTCAAATCACTAGATGGGAGCTGCTGCAAACAATAAACACGAAAAGGATTTAATGCGATTAAAGAGGAATTGAGAGCCATCAGATGCATGACCCTCCTGAGCAGGTATGTCTTAGACTTGATTACAGCGATGTAAGGATGCGTCTGTGCCAAGATATGGCCTTCTTGCGGTACATACACCAGCCCATGATGGAGAAAATTGAACCCTGGCAGAAGCAATAACGATGCTGTTAACTCTGCATATGAAGATGGTAGAATAAGTAGATGATGGATTAAAATGCTGCATTTTACAGAACACTTTAAAAAAATTGGTAAAAAGCCAAATAGTTTGCAGTTGGTGCAGGGGGCCAGGAGGATGTCATGGTATTCGCTGACAGTTGCTGTATTTCTCTAATGATAGTATGGATTCTATTATTAACGAGTATTATCCCTCCCTGCTCATTATCCCCTTGCTTGTTTTTATGGATCCTCCTCAGTGAACGACACCTATTCAGAGTGGAAATTCATCTGATTGTGTTTTTTTTGGTTTTGTGAGATGCTATACATTTAGGTAGTGCATGTTTAGTCTCTCGCCTTGGCTACTCCTCCTTCCAAATGTGGTTGATGCTGCAACGGGAGGTTTTGATGAAAAGCTGTGTGATTTTAAGCAAAGAAATGGACTGGGTCTTGTGAGGGCAAAATGGAACTATCCAGGTGCTTGTTTAAAACATGTTTGTCTTACTGATATTGAAAATAAATGAAAGCAATTAGTGTGTATAATCTTCGTCTGGAGTCCCTCCATCATGCTATGCCACAGGATTTTAGACTCAGACCTGCCCTGCCAAATGAAAGGTTTACACATATATTAAAGCAGCTATATTGATAGCGCCATCTTGTATATCGCTGACAGGTGTACCCTGTATGCAACAGTTCCCTGTACAGGAGCCTATCAGACAACAGATTCAACATAACATCAAACTGATAAAACCAATTGATGTCATGATTGTTACCTCTCTATGTCGACGTGTTCACACTATGTACAGCTAAGAACTGCATTTGTCGAGACCACAAAACCGCTTCACACTATGTCCTTAGTCTGGCGTTCATGGGTAGCAAATGTTAATAGGTACATTTTTAACCTACTTACCTCTGATATAAAATTCCTATACACATGAAATGAAGAGGCACTCCAACAAAGGAGCACATTTTACTCTAAATTTGTATAATAACATCTGTTTAGGCGACACATTTTTGAAATTAAGAAGGAGTATGTGTTTGAGTCTTCTTGCTTTCCTAACCCCTGCCAAACAGTCCATGCACTCTTTTTTTTTTAAGTGTGACTGCAAAACCTTTGCTAAAGATTGTAAATATACTGCAAGCTCCACCAGCCATATCTCATCTCCGGATTCCTACACATCTTCATAAAGACAACACACGCCCTCGCGTCTTCTGCTGCGTCTTATCTCCAAATCAGGGCGGTGACAGAGAACACGTGCATTAATTAACACAGCCCATTAGGGAGACAGCACATTCACCCGCAAGCGGCATGGTGGCTCAGGTCATTTTCCAAGCACCGGAATTCTGCCGGTACTCATGAAGTAGATCAGCCTGAATCAAGCGTTATTGATGACCTGACAAGGAAACACTTTAGACTTTAAAACATCCCCCAGGGCATGAGGCCGCGGGCCCCCAAGGGGTTGTGCCCCACAGTTTGAGTACTGCTGGCATAAGATAAAGCTAGCAATACTGTTAAATCATCTGACAAAGCGTATTGGCGAAGCTACGTCAGTCCCCTGTAGCTGGACATAAGTTATTCAAACATGACTGGATTAAGCCCTCTTGACCCCCTCTGCCCAAGATCAGCCACATTGACATCACAATCCTCCCCACTCTGCCCCACAATAAAAACATTGAATGACATTCTTGTGCAGACTACTGGAAATGTATTTGTCTGCCAGTGCCCAGTTATCATGAGAAGCACATTGCAACCTGGGTGTCGCAATGAGGAAACATTGCACGGCATCTAGCCAACTAGGTGCCTTGCTGACATCGGCAAGGACACAATCACTGTGGCACCCTATGGACATTGAAACTCTTGCCCTCATTGGTGCCCTCCTGGCTCACCTCATTGCTCCTCAACCCTCTTTACTGGCCCGCCTGTCGAGACGACTTGAAACTGCAACCCCACTGTGATGCTCCTACAATTTACCAGTGTTTATAAATGAATGATCTTGCATTCCCAGCGATAGCCCAGGGGCCTGGCTCACTGACCTTCGAAAGTATCGGCTGGACCCATCACCCAGCGACTACAGTCTCCTGGGAACGGTCAGTTTGCAACATTTCTCCAGCATGCTGCGAAGGCTGAGTGGTCAAGAAATTCATGTTTCCCCTGAAATACGGTGTTTGTCAGGATGCAATCTCATGTGGTTTACTCACCTGCGGCTTTCAGCCTATATATCATTAGGGCTGTTGTATGACTCACATTATACTGTGTCTTCTCTGCTAACCGATGCCCCTGTCCCAGGGTTTCCTTCCGTCCTGGGTGCCCCGCCCCTACATTATGTTGTAAACTGCTCAAGCACGTCCACATAAATAACAAGGTGCAGCTGTCAATGGTGTACCCCCTCTAGGGTTGCTTCCCACCCCCTGTCCATCATTCCCTGCACTGATAGATGTTCCCCCTCCTTGGCAGTGCTGTTTTTGCACCTTTACCACATTAGGATCAGCATGTGTTGGAAGAAGGAGCAACATGGTGAAGGGGTTGGAAGTGACATCCTTGGAGAAGAGGATGGCAGAGGAGCTAGACATAATCCTAGGAGAGAGAAGAAACAAGTAAAGGATGAAAAGAAGGAATATCTGTAGTGAATATTAAGTGCCTTACAAGGTGTCGGAATATATGTTAAGCTTGAAGATGGGAAGAACATTAAGAGGTAAGAAGAAGGTCAAAGTGAACCTCAAGTGAGGAAGATAGAGCGGAAAGAAAGGTACAGGTTGGAACAGGCATCGGGAGGAAGAAGTAGTGGCTACTAATCTCAAGAAGAAGGAAGCGAAAAGTCAGAGGGGGGATGATGTGAGGTGGAGGAAGATGGTTGAAAATAAGGCCAGCCAGGCCCTGAGAAGACTGAGGCTGCAAGTGCTAAAGAAGTGGAGCCTGAGCCTGAGAAGGGTGAATCTGGGATGGATGGAGGAACAATGACATGCCGGTGCATTGAAGAGATGCAGGTGACACAAGAGAATAGGGAGGAGAGGTAAGGAGGGGTTCATTTAGGTACAAACACATGGCAAGAAATCAAGAAGGAGATTAATAATAGGTTGGAGGACACATGTATCCAGACCCTGAGACAGAGAGGTGGTGATATTGTTTGAGGTCTTCCTTTTTGGTCTCCCGTCTCAAGCTGCAAAATGTCTCAGTGGAAGCTCTAGGATCCTGCTTATACCCCAAGCCCTGCTCCTGGTTTTATCAGAGACCATTGTCAGGTGATGGACTTTTGGGACATTTCAGAGGATGATCCCTCACCCAAAGTCTGAACATAAATACAAAGAAAGCAGGAAGAACAAGAAGTAACTTTAGGCACCTTTTAACTCCAGCACTATGAGTGACATTTGTTGTGCCATGCTGCCGGGAAGGAGCCAGGAGTATGGACTTGGCAGTAGTTTTGCTCATATGCGGTCCGACTTCCCAGGCTGCAAGTTTGAAGGAAAGACTGCCCATTTGAGAAGCTGTCTTGTAAACCTTAGTTTATCCCTTTTATGTTCAGTTTTATTTTTTGGCAAAGGGTATGACATCCTCTAAAAAACATAAATTGTCGGTTTGTTACATTATCTGACTTTTTGATTGATCCTTGTCAGCTACGTGACATATAGGGCCTCATTACAAGTGTGCCAATCCGGTAACAAGCATACTGGCACTGTTGTTACGGGACCGACACACTGCGAGTTCTGTGGATCACCTGCCGTCCAGTTCGCCATGGCGGGGGGACGCCACCCACCCGCAAACTTTGATGGAAGCACGTGCGCTTTTGCACAGAGTGTCAGTGCTTCCATCCTCCCCATTCCTTTTGAGTTCTATAGGACTCGAATGGGGAGTTACTTTTTCCAGCACCTGGCTTCGATGAGTCCAACCAACCCACTAACATGTCTCAAGCCAGAAGATTCAACCATTTCCCTGCGTGGCTCTATGATCAGACGATATGAGGCACCCTCATCCTCAGTCCCTTGGAGACAGATGAGAAAGGCAGGAACTTGAGACCAACCACAAATGAAACCAAACCTGAATCCAGGATCTGAGAGTTGTGAATCCAGAGCAGCCGAGAATACCTCACCTGGAGTGTTACTAGTGGAGACTGGGACACATGACTGGCATGACGTTAAACCCAAAACCCAGGGACTTTCCAAATGACCAAACCTGACGGAAGTGGTGGGAATAACCCAGTGGGCTACGCTGCTAAATGGGAATTGAGTGGAGTGATTGTGAGTCACGCTGGAGACCAGATGGTTGGTTTTCCCTAGTACAGAAACAAAGTAACACAAGCGCAATGTCTCACTGGGTGCCTGACGCAAAAGGTCAAAAAAATGGAAGAACTAAGATTTCAAAAAGTCATTTTTGAACAGCACTCAATGTATTGTTAATGTGTTGAAAATAATAATAATTTGATTCAAAACAACAATTCAATTTACAATGTAAGCATATATAAGAACAGTCCACCAAGGATGGGTAATCCTGATTCAAGAAGAACACATATACAAAGCATCTAATTTAGCAACTCTACAAACCTAACTAAATATTGGTGATTTAGTCATATATGCACGCATTTGGTCAAATGGAACAAAATAAATGTGCTATTCTTTCAAAAGTCACATATGTTGAGCCTTATTAGATTAAAAAGTCATGTGTGTTCAGCCAAAGCGTGTTTCAGTCACATGCAAAAACATATGCATACAATAAACATTGGTGTTATTCAGTAATAATGAATTGGTGTTATCTTGTGTCTGATGACGGAAAATTGATTTACTAACTGCTCATTTTAAATGTATTTGTTAGTGTATACCAAAAGCATGGGGATTTCACAGAGCAGCTAGGCTGGTATTAGTAAGTTAATGCATCACCATCCAATGGTGGGTAAAATAAGGGCTTAATGGAGCACATGGTTAGTACTTGAGTTGTCACACCTCATTAGCCTACTTTGACTTTGTGGTCTCGGTGGAGGAAGAGGGTGTCTACATTGTATGCATGCTCCCGCAACATGGCCCTCAGTGTGCCATGTTCTGTTCTAGTTCCCTAGGAGGGGGCATTACCAGATGAGGACTGTTGCCGCCACGTCATCATTGCGGAGACTGCAGACGCGTTATCTACACCAGAAGCAGGGGGTACAGCGTATTGCTACGTTCTCACTTTCTGTTCATGAGTTTGTGTTCTATGCTTTCTTTGCCTCCCCCGTCCTAGCCGGTCTGCTCTTCTTCCCAGCTTTGAAACCTTCCTTCTTCAATTCTCGTCTTCCGAAGACCGCCCATCTCCTGCTTCCTAAATCGTAGTTCCAGTCGAATGGTAATCACAGCATTCGTTAATTTTCGACTTGCTGTGTTGTTACAACTGATAACCAACAGTTCTCCTTTTGCCTACTGTTGTCCAGTCCCTGACACACAGTACAGATGCCTACATCGGCGCTGCCAGATGACAGGGCGTGCACGCGGCGGCGTGACGTTGCACGCCTCTGCGTGCAACATAAATAAACGGGGCGTTTCCCGGCCGCGTCAGAGCGACCGGGAAGTACGAACCGAGAGGACGTGTGTGGCTGAGTCCTTCGGGGTCTGGGGCTTATGGCTATGCGCAGGGGGTCGCAAGCAACCCCCAACAGAGGGTGTCTACATTGTAAAAGCATGGGGATTTCACAGAGCAGCTAGGCTGGTATTAGTAAGTTAATGCATCACCATCCAATGGTGAGTAAAATAAGGGCTTAATGGAGCACATGGTTAGTACTTGAGTTGTCACACCTCATTAGCCTACTTTGACTTTGTGGTCTCGGTGGAGGAGGAGGATGTCTACATTGTATGCATGCTCCCGCAACATGGCCGTCAGTGTGCCATGTTCTGTTCTAGTTCCCTAGGAGGGGGCATTACCAGATGTGGACTGTTGCCGCCACGTCATCATTGCAGATACTGCATACACGTTATCTACACCAGAAGCAGGGGGTACAGCGTATTGCTACGCTCTCACTTTCTGTTCATGAGTTTGTGTTCTATGCTTTCTTTGCCTCCCCTGTCCTAGCCTGTCCCCTCTTCTTCCCAGCTTTGAAACCTTCCTTCCTCAATTCTCGTTTTCCGAAGACCATCCATCTCCTGCTTCCTAAATTGTGGTTCCAGTCGAACAGTAATCACGGCATTCGTTAATTTTCGACTTGCTGTGTTGTTACAACTGATAACCAACAGTTCTCCTTTTTCCAACAGTTGTCCAGTCCCTGACACACAGTACAGCTGCCTACATCTACGTACAGGGAGACAGAGCCATACTGAAATCGAACCGAAGCACAAGAACTGTTCCCGTCGTCACAGCGTTTTTCCTGTCTGAGGGTTTCCCTGCAGTCCCTTTGTTCCTGCCTATTTACAATCAGGACAAGAGGGGGTTACAGGGTCATTCTTGTCACCGTTATCAGCGGCTTTCTGATTTGATTCAATCTAAAGTGAGTACAATCTTTAAATTGCTGCGTTGAAAGCACAGAAATATAACTTGAGTACAGTGAGGATCACATATTCCGAACCCATGGTGCGGCTTACATTCAATATGAATTCTCGTAGTTGGTGGCTGAAAAAAACATCTTTAGTGGCTTGCAGTTCAAAAATCAGTCTTGCTTCTTTTTGCCTCGTGGCCAACAATCTATTGTCATATATCATGTTGCAAAATCTCTGATGCGACTGGTTTGATTAACCCTATGTTCTTGATTCCAATGAATGCGAAGTGTATTCAATATAATATGAGTTCAAATTCCCCTTTGGTACTGCCAATGTAAAATCTCTGACAGGCACAAACGATGCAGTGAACTACACAAATAGCTCTGCAGCTGATGAATCCTCGTATGTGGATGATGTAGCCATTATATGTGGTGTTGCAAACATTGCAAGTACCACATTTATGGAAGCCCAAGGCAGGAAGCAACCAGGCACTGATTGGTTGATTTTTTTAGGAAGCTTAGAATAATAATGGTGCTCATGTTTTTTGCTCTCATGAGTACTATATTGGGTTTGTCAGTAATATAATTGTTCAGGCCTTCATCTAATCACAGAATTTTCCAATGGCTCCTATGGGTGTTGTTGATTTTCTTATGGTGCACTGAGAATCTGGTTGCAAAGTACACAAGTTCATTTGCTTGTTTCCTCAATGTATTTTTAGGTGACAGAAACGTGCTCCTATCCGTTGTTTTAGCCTGAGTTACGGCTGTTGTTATATCTTGAGACCGATATTGTTATATCTTGAAACCGATATTCCCTAGACTTGAATCTATCTGCATTCATGGTTGATTCAAGTAAAAAATCTGTCAAGCTACTGCAGTTCCATCTTGCCATTAGCATTACCCCTTTGGGAACATTGTATATAATACTCTTTTGGTGACTACTAAGGGCATGAAGGATTGAGTTTCCCTCATTCGGTTTCCTACAGGTGTTCGTTGTGATTAGATCGCGAATGATAGCATTTTCTAAATCAATAAAGGTGATGTGACTGTGACATGTTAGTTCAATAACATATCTGTAATCATTGGGTTTTTTGGTGAAGGCGTCAAGCTGATCCTGATCTCCAGTCCAGATGACACCACTATCTTCTATGCTCCATTTCCACAATAATACCTTCTTCTCCAAGCCATCAAGTGCATGTAAGGTCTCATATTCTCCCATAAAGATATTCACTAGAGGGGTGGGGCCCATTTCACTCCCATGGCTATTCCCCTGTGTAGTGTATAATAGGATCCATTGAACAAAAAGTTAACATTCAAAAGAACGCATTTGAGGATTTCTGCCAGCATCCTCCCAAATTGGTAATGTGATGCAGATGTGTGATGAAGCCAGTACTCAATGGCTGCCAGTGCTAAATCATGCTTCCAGGATTCAATGAACATTCTTAACACACTACACAATGCTATGTGGCAGCTGCATTATTTGTTGGTGTCCTATGATGTCAAAGCTCTGTACACTAATATTAGACACAGTTTGGATGGGAAAGTTGTGTGCTTTGTGCAGATTTGTGACAGACTAGAGATGGTGGAAGAGGATGTGACTCAAACAGTGATCAAGGTGACTAAGTACTAGGGTCTTTATAATAGTTTGGGCAGAATTGTGAAGAGTAAGGGTAGTTTTTGCTAATATGAAGGCATCGCATATTGGACAAAGTAGATTTGGTAGTAATACATTGATGAAGTTATACATCACTATCTAATAGGACCCACATGTATACATTGTTTACACCCATCAATAGCCTGTAAACCAATTGTAATAAAACAGTTTCTCCTTTTTTTTCTAATAGTCTCTTCCTATTCTTCTTTTCAAGGCACTATTGAACTCTTTATTTTTTAGAGTGTAAATTATGGGGTTACACATGGGACCCACGATGATGAACACTAAAGATGATATTTTGTTATCCATCATTGAATATGTCGTGGCTGGACGCATGTAGGCAAATAGGACACCTCCAAAGAACAACATGACAACAGTGAGGTGGGAAGCACATGTGTAGAAAGCCTTGAATCTCCCGGCTGTAGACTGGATTTTCAGGATGGCTTTGATAATGCTGACGTATGATGCAAAGATCAAACAAAATAAGGGCATAGTCATAGTTGCGCCGAATACATAGGTTGAAGATTCAACTGAGTGGGTGCTACTGCAGGTCAGATTCATTAGGGCTAAGACATCACAGAAGAAATGGCTGATGGCATGTCTTTTACAAAAGGTAAATTTCGATACTAGGACAGTGTGAGTAATTGCCTCAGTGAAGCCAACCACCCAGGATCCAGTGGCCAAGGAGAGACACAGAGGCTTATTCATGATGGTTGTGTAACGTAAAGGGTGGCAAATGGCTACGTAGCGATCATAGGCCATGATGGTCAGGAGGAAGAATTCTATTGCAACCATAGCTATGAAGAAGTAAACCTGTAGCATGCATTCCAGGTGTGTGATATGCATGCCCTGCAGGTAAATGTTGGCGAGCATACCTGGAAACATAAAGGAGGAGTAACAGATGTCTAGAAAAGACAGGTTGGTGAGGAGGAAATACATAGGCGTGTGCAACTGATAGCTGCAGTAAATGACCATCACGACAAGCAAATTCCCAGCAATCGTTAACAGATAAATTACCAAAAATCCAACAAAAAGGGGAATCCGCAGGTGTGGCTGCTCAGAGAACCCCAAAAGAAGAAATTCTGCCCTGAGTGTTTGATTTTCTCCTCCCATCTGCGCGTAGATCCTTATTTATTTGTTGAATGATGAAGATCTGCAAAGACAGAAGATAATACTTTTTGGAGTAATCCTTTTACCAAGTCTAAACCCTGACATGTTAATCATGACATTACATATTAATATTGATGTCAATCTCATGACTTGTGTTTTTTACTTTGGATAATTTGTGTAAATAATTCAGTTATCATCACCATTAGGGCTAGCTGCAACGGAAAACATGAAGCAGATATGGATCTAAATGATCTGGTTATCCACCGTCTACCAGCCCCTTCTATCCTTCACATTGGCCTGGATTTCCTGCCTTTTGCAGTTAAAAATGGGATTTGTGTGCATAAACCTGCCAACATCGCAAAATACTTGTGTGTGTGCATGGGAAGCCTGCAGACACCTTTGGTACATGGAATCCAGATTTTACCACAAGTAAGGCAGAAGCAACATGCAATGCAAATTTCACTAATGTAGCTCTGGCGTTGATACTTAATCTCATCCTTAATCCACATTATTGATCATGCTTCTGTTTTAATGCATCTATTTCACATGTAGTCAATGATGTGTGGGCATCCCCTGGTTTTGAGCTACTGTGCCTCTATGACTTTAATAGCTGGATGGGAGTGCTGCAGGCATCAAGGCTAAGGAATGATGCTACCCAGATTCACAAGTATAAACCGGTACACATGATGCATTAACGCTCAATTTAAGATTCAGATGTGTAGTATAGAATACTGGGTATTCACATCCAATTGTAGTCAGATAATGCATAATTTTAAATGACGAGTTTATCCTTTGAAACAACTTGATGTTTATTTATTTCAGTGCCTCTTGGAGTCGAAAAATCAATGTTACCACAGCCACATGTGTTTTAACCTTGCATAGGTCTTCATCAAGGCTAGTGTTTAATACAAAAGCAAAGTATAATAATAAACACAGTATTAGATACAATTTCATGTTTTCAATTCCAGATAAACAGAGGTGAGAGGAGTAGAGGAAAACAAGAAGCTATACGTTAGTCTTGTACCATTATACCATTAAAAGAAGTGGATCCATAAACTCAATTTGTATGATCTAGTCAAGCTACTATTACAAACCTGATACCTATCTATTGTCATGTGCCCTGTTTAGTTCCCAGAAATATTTAACATGGTATAATCAATGTTTTAAGAATAGAAGATTAGTCAGTGCAATCCAATCAACCTGTTAGTTAAAAAGTAAAGGAGTGTTATGCCCAAGTGAACCTATCATTATCTAGAGTGCACTAAATTTCTTGAGAGTGATAATCAGACCATTGTGTTCCCATTGAGATCTTACCCAGGCAAATGTTCCACAAAAGAATAACAAGAAAGTATCAGAGTTCTGTTGTCTCAATAATTTGGTGAGACCAATAGCAACAATTTCTGTCCTCACCAAGTCTAAAATGGCGAGAAAAATCATATCAATAAAGAGTACTGGGTGTGAACGCTGTGTAATGATCAAAACGAGGTGTCCCAAAAAATACCTGATAGTTAATTGGAAGAAGCGTATCTTGAATGAAGAGCAATCAATCTTGGATGCTCCATGTGCGTGCTGCACATTGATTTGTATATTTTCACATTTCTGCTTAGAGGCGAGACTAAGGAATAGTTTGTTGATTCTTCTCCACCATGCAAATGTATATTTTGCAGTGGTGCTGGTGTGGGAGACTTAACAATATGATCAGTTTACCTATATTAAAGGAATGGTTCGGTAACATTTTTTTATTGTCCCTACGGTTCAGCCATGTTTTGAAGCCTAAGTCACTCGATTTTAGAAAAATGTCCTATGGACCTTACCCGAGTTTTCGTCCATTAAATACACGCGAAAATAGGCATCAGGTAGCTGCCATTTTGTGATAATCCTATCAGTCGCCCCATCGCCCTGGCTGACCTGCTTTTGTGGCACTAAATCATATTCCCCGCCCCTGAGCCTGACATTATCAAAACATTCATATTCCCCGCCTCTCTCCGTGACGTTTCTGTGCTGCGTAGGCAAACGCGTCCAGTTGTCTTCTACGCGACTTCACACAGAACCCGGAAACCAACACAGATCAACTCACAACACAGCACGCCACAATTCGGAATATGAAACATTACTTTAAAATCAAACAGCAACACGGTACATTTGGTATAGTACATTTATTTTACATTAAATGTTTATAGAAAATTCAGCAATTGCCATATTAACTCTGAATGCCATTTATTTTCTTTTATCTCTATCCGCAAAAACTGTTCCGTTTTATCGTAAGTCACGTGCTGTTCCTTTATGGTACACAGGGTGTTGGTTTTCGTTAAAAGAAGCACTTTGGTCGCACGGTGAACCGCAAGGCTGTTCCATCAAGTAGGCACTAGGCCAGCGTAAAGGTTGATATGTTGCTTCTAGCCGCTAGTACCGCGTAAGGGCATATGGGCCCTTGGCGATCGTCCGATAAAATGGTCAAGGTGGTCCAGTTGTTGACAAGAAGCTGCAGCTGGTGGTTGAAGAAGCTGTCTGCCGGGGTCTGAAACTGGTGGCAGTAGCAGTAGGGTAGGACATACCTGTTTTGAAAGCATAAAAATTATAATTAGTCTCAGCAGCCGATCTTTAGTAATATTGTTCATTTTATTTATTACGGCCGATCAGAAACTATTTGCTTGCAAGGATAGTGCAATGTAGTATGTTCGGCTCTAAAAACAATGCGAAAAGTAACAAAATAAATCGAGGTTAGCACACAATGAGAAACGACTGTTTGTCTACATGCGTGTGGAATGTGGACCTGAATGCCCATGTGCCCGCTACAAGGACGATCCCACAAATGTTTTCCTAGCTCTTCATTCATTCATTTATTCATGCATCCATTCATTAATTCTTCATTCCGGTTTAAAAGTGTCTAAAAATGTACTTACATTATATTTGCAATTTCCATTGTGTCTCTGCGTAATGCAGTCCGTAAATCCCACTGTGCTCTTGACAACGAGTTTTCGTATACTGAACTAACATGAAACTCGGTCTAGTTTCAGAATGTTCTGCCTTATCGTCTCTTACATTATTGCACCCCCCTTCAAATGAAGTTCTTTCAGCATGGTCCCTGTCTCTCAAGGTCAAAAAACAATAGAACCTTATATTGCCAGTGTGAGTTGAGGGCCTCATCAATCCGCGAGCTGAAAATCAAAGCCGCTGACCTTCACTAGAAATGAGCATACATTCTTTATTTGCAACATCCTGTAGAAAAAGGCATCTGTGAGAACTTGAAGTTTCAAATCCATCTATGTACTGCGCCTCAATGTGCAAATGCGAACTGGCTTCTCTCCCAACTGCCACGGCTCGCTTGGCGCGTTCTAAGGCCCCCAATTATGTCCTCGTTGTCTGCGAGCTTTGCAGCCCCAAAGAACCATAACTATGTAGACATTTAATTTTTGTGGGAAGGTCAGGGAAAGTATAAAGTACCCGAGGAGTTGAGTTTAAAGTGAGATTTATTGTTTGTTTGTTTTATTATTTGCAATACGCAAGCCTCCCCTCAGTTAACAGTGCGCAGCATTTACATGAGATTGTGAAAATTAGTTACATCAACAAAAATATATACATACACATATAGACAAGGTCAGCAATATGAGGTGAATAGAGAGAGAATTCAAAGATGACACCCAGGTTGTGCGCCACCCAGGATGGTGAAGGTAGGGGTTAGGGTTAGCATACTTTGCACCTACACTGTACAATAACATTTATTTACAAAAAGACAATCGTATTACAATTATTTAAACCAGGATTTGTACTTCACAACCAGCTCTCCTTTGGGTGGACATGGCACAGTGGCAATGTTTGGTGGCAATGGATCAGTGCTGTGCACAGAAACGTTCATAATTCCATATCTGTGCTTCTCTAATACAGCAACAATAAGGCTTTTGACAAAGTCGAACTCCATTTCCTCATAGACTGGTTTGATCACCCATTGCTTACTTCTTTTTGAAAAGGCCTTAGTGTAGCAAGGCATCCTTACATTACCCGTAGTCCTAGATTGTTTACGGCCGAGATTCTCATTATGGGCCAAGACGGCAAGTAGAGTCCTATGTCTCATGCCCTGTATGCTGAAATGCAAGCGCATTGGCCTGTACTTTAGGCACATATTGTGGAACACCTCCAAACCTCCTGTGTGACAGAATTCTGTCAGTACCCTCAAATCTCTTGATAGAGTTTTATGGAAAACAATCTTCTAAATGGCTTTGTGTGTCGATGAAGATGGAATCAACCACTTCTTCTTCCGTGCCTCCTCTTTGGACAAAGGGCCATGTACACATTGGTGGAAATGTAGGTTTTCTGACCAGCGGTGCACGTTCGTACAGTGGTGCATCAGTGACCGCGATTCTTCAAGTAGTATTTCCACTGACCCTTCACAAGTTTTGGAGCTCCACCAAAGATGGTTGCTGATAGACTGGGACCACTCTGAAATACTTTCCAAACCTTTTTTTTTCCCTGCAGCCGAGATTTTCTTATTGATTGATTTAGCAAGATGCCATACGTCAAATTGATGTTTAATATGTGGGAACTGCTCTCTCATTGTCTTGGCAATTGAAACGTGTCTGTCCGTGGCTACGAGGTCGATGTGCATTCCCCTTGATTGTAGATATTCCACTGATTTTATAAATCCTAGTTTCTCCATGGCCACTGAGGATGTACAGTGTGTTACCTGCACGACCACCGAAATCACAATTTTCGTACTATCCATGTCCTGAAAGTGTTAGGTGCAGTACTTGGCAGAAAATCCAGGGCTGTCGCACTGTCCATCGCCGGCTAGCCTGAATCGTTTACCTTCGAATGTACTTGCAAGAGACAATTGTTCAATTTTCCAAGCATCACTAATGGCCGGAAACAGATAATCATGTTGGTATTTGTAGTACTGCGTTTTAGAAATGAAATGGTGTCCCACAAACTGAAAGAAAGACTCTAACTTTCTAAAACTGGACCCACTAAAAAGTGATGCAGCTGCACACAGTAGATTGCTTGCTGGCAGTTTCCCCAGCATCGGTTGTGCAGACCATGAGAGCATATGATTTAATCTACAGGCGACATTTATTTTGACGTTACTGCCTTGTTGTTTACGAGTGACATGAACCAATGGCTTCCCACTTACT
This sequence comes from Ambystoma mexicanum, assembly GCF_040938575.1. NCBI lineage: Eukaryota > Metazoa > Chordata > Amphibia > Caudata > Ambystomatidae > Ambystoma > Ambystoma mexicanum. Next base: position 71,517,621 of record NC_090925.1, read on the forward strand.
TTCCCTCTAACGGAATGCCCACATTTCAGCATACTTATAATATTCATCAAACAACTGTCTAATACTATGTATTTGTCCTCTTTCATTAGACTGTCATCCAGCGTTAAAGTTGTTTCAGTCTGTGACGTTGAGGACATATCACCACATTTGAAAGAAATATCGCTGCTATCAAGTTCTGATGCGTTGTTGAATGCTGCTGTGTTAAGCGGAAACCTGTGCAGTTCCCTCTGGGACCACTGCAAAAGATTGAGGCCTACAGGTGTTTGGCAGTAAACCCGCTTGGTAGCAGTCTGTACCACACAGATTCACTTGGTAGCTGTGGCTGAGCAGTCAGACTTCCCTCAAGAAGAGTTAAGCAGTATGTGGAGTATACAAAATAGGGCAATTTACACAGTAGAATAAGCAGACACGGAACAGAGCTAGGGTGTAAAGATATATAGTTATTTAAAAAACACATCTATGAAAAACACGCTGGCACTAATACGGCAAACAACGCCAATTACAATTACTATAAGTATCTCACTCCTCTAACAATAGTTCGACAAGACTAGGTTCAACGGCACCACTTATTTGCAGACAGAGGTGAATGCTTTAACCTAGATGGCACTCTAATATTCGTTAGAACGGGAGAGAAAAGGCAGGGTATGAAACCAACTCGGTACCAACTCTTTTACGAAGCAAATGCAAGGCAAGTAAGGCAGGGTCTACTGTGGATCACAAAGTTCAGAGGCCAGGCCCACTCGGAGAGAGGCAAGGCGATATGTCCCAAAAAGTATCACAGTGGAAATGCCCTTCGAGTCTTTGTAGCAAATTGTCACAGAAAGGTTGGACCAGTTTAGAACAAAAAGTTACGAATGTCTGGAGGCGACCCAATGGAGAGGCAAGGATTAAAACACCTCACGCTATTCGTCGCAAGGGAAGCCAGGCGGACACGGTACCTTGTATGTGGAGAGACAGTTCCGGCGGGGGCAGTTGTTCCTGGTGGTGGATGCAAGTCGTGGCTTTGCCAAGAGATGAGATGATCTCGTTGTCGAAGGAAAGTTGAAGATCATTGCACCACCAGGGAAGAGACCAGCCGCAGAGTGCTCCGTCACAAGGCACGACCTTTTGGTCGCGGTACAGGATAGTGGCTATCCGGTTGCCGGGGTGCTCAGCACGGGCAATTCGACCACTACGCCCTGGAAGCGAAGAAAAAGCAAAGGGACTGGTTGTTCCCACAAGTCAGGGGAAGAAGACTCTCCAGCCGGGAGATCTCCTCTGTCGTTGGGAAGTGGTGAGTTGCTTCAGCAGGTCTCCACCGGAGGTGTCATCATTGCAGGTCGGATCAGCTTTACCCTCGTCGGATTCTTAGGTCCTGTGGCGACTTCTGAAGATCCAGTCCCAAAAGCCCTGCTTTTATGCAGAAAACCCCCATTCATTCAGCCTAGCTGTCAATCAAAACACACTAAGTGGTGAGCGGGGTGGCTCACCACTTGGGCCAATCACAGCAGAGTGTGACTTGAGTTGGCAAGGCAACTCAGTCCAGGGTGCCTAAACCCCCTCCCACACCCCCTGTGGTACCCAGACAGAATGGCACCACTTTGGAGGGCTTCTGTGCAGAAGCCGGCCAAAAGTGGAACAAAGGGCTCAGCCTTTGGTTCGGAGCTACAGAGGCGAACACAGATGCCATTTTAAAAACCGAGTTCTGGCAGAAAATACCGACCGGTAGATTTATTTAAGACAAATAAACCGGCGGTATGTTAGCGACTAACGGGAAAAAGTATTAGCCTCCAACAATGGGAAGAATCCCATAGAATTATATTCGGGGTGGAATATAACAAGTAGTTTCCACTGCCACCAGCCAAAACTCGACGAGGGGGAACAGGACTGTGCCCCCGCGAATAACAGACTCAGGGGTAATCGAATTACCCCTACTAGTACGTCCACAATAGGATGGTTTGTACTAGTTCTGTTAGTAAATTTAGGTCTAGTAAAGCCAATGGTGACTTTACATGCCCTGGGAGACAGTAGTCAGTCCCAGGGTATGGAGTCTATGGTGGGGATCCTCTAGGACGCCCCAGTGTTACGGCACAGAGGGTGCGGTGTAACACACATAGTAAAACACATGAGACCCTATGGAGTAAAAGACCCCATAGCCCATAGAACACACTGACATTCAAAGGAATTAACCACATTCATGTCCAAGAGTGGGAGAGAAAAGAGTCTCACTCTTGGCAGGATGGACCAAAACAAACTCCAGAAATCCAGCAAAGCTGCTGGGGGACTCGCTAGGTTAGGAAATTCAGCCTAAACAGAGAATTCTCCCTAACATGCTGCTGGTTCATTCTCTGTCATTTCAACATCTGCTACTTCAACATTGATGGGAGAACACAACAATGGGGACAGCTTTTTTGGTGGCAATTTTTTGGCGGGTGTAGATTGTGTGAATTGATCTGCGACTACTTCAGAGCTATCTTCAATACATCCTGTATCATGTTTTTGTGGTTGTGCGGTCACACTGTAGCAATGGTCCAATACAACTTTGCTGGATTCTCCGGACACATTCAATTCATGTTCTGGCCATTGGACATGAGCATCTCGAGTCTCAACACGCCGCATCTGAATTAATAGTTCCTCCATACTGTAAATGGTCTGGCAAGCAACATCTCTCATTCGCTTCACTGTCTGTGTATGTATAGTTTGGACACCCACGGGTAACTAGAGGATAGATTGGAAAAGGGATGTTCAGTTTAAACACAAAATAAAGTATAGAACAATTGACTGGAAAAGAACATAAAATAGTCCCCAGCACAAAAAAAAATTCTAACGTTATGAACTGTTTGTAACTAACCTTATTTTTGTTTGTTTTCTTTGCAACTTTTTGGACTCGATCTTCAACATCTGCACGCTGTAGCTCCGATTCGTTTCCACATCTCTTCCCTTCCTGTTGCGCTGCAACGACTATATTTTCTGTATCCGCATAAACAGCACGGAATGAGGCTCCATTGACTCCCTGAAACATAGTACTTTAATTACTATGTATCAAAATATTGTTAGCATAAAACACACGTGAGGACGAACACACAGGTACATCTCAATAACCAAACACGATTTAAACATTGTATAAAACAATCAAACGACAAGTATTCGAGCTCTGATGACCTAGTTCGATGGAGCTGTCAGTATCCATACCTCTGGCTCTGCATGGACTGCCACAAATGATTGTATTGAAGAGGATGCATCTGCAACTCCCTGAAACACAGTACTTGCGTTAGTATGGTTTTCATTATTGTAAACATACACACACTTACGGTCGACGGCACAGGTACATCTAAAGAGATAACCACAAATGATGCTTTGTCTAAAAGAATCAAGGAATATTTAAATATGATCAGAATTAATGGACTTATTTGTCCGATTTCTTTACATCTGCATCATCTAAATGGGATGTGGTGATTGTAGTGGAAGCTCCATCGTCTCCCTGAAACACAGTACTTGCGTTAATAGGGAAGAAAGTATAGCAAATAGTCATGCTCGATGGAGCTGTCAGTATCCATACCTCGTGCTGCTGAAGAACATCTAGGGATGTTGTAAATGTAGAGCGCACTTCCGAAATCTGTTGTGCCGATTCGTATACGCATGGTCCCGCTTCCAGTTGACCTGGAATTACTTGATTGTCAGGCTCTGCATCAAGTGCGGGTGTTGACGCTTCAACAACTGCCTGGAACATAGTATTTGCATTAGTAAGGATTACAATATTGAAAACATAACACACACTTGGGGTCGACCGCACAGGTACATATCAGTGGCAAACCACGAATGAAACATGGTGTAGAACAAACGACAAGTGTTCCAGTCCTGATGATCACGGTCGATGGAGCTGTCAGTATCCATACCTCGTGCTGCTGAAGAACATCTAGAGCTGTTGTCAATGTGGTGGACACTTCAGCATCTCCCTGAAAGACAATACTTCCATTAGTATAGATAACACTAATTATAACTGAAAACAAACACCAGGGGACGACAACTAAGGTGTATATCAATTGTAAAGCACTAACCAAACAATTGGTAAAATAATCACACGATACATAAAAACTATTACTTGACATGCATAAAATAAGTCTGTAGCGGAATAGCCAAGTAAGATTACCTGATACGCGCGAGAAGTGGTTGATAACTGCGAGCATGTCACGGAAGTAGAATGTTCTTGCTTCAGATTCAAGGGATAGTCAAGCAGTTGTAAAGGTAAATTATTATTTGATAATGAAATGCCAATATTTAAAATTGCCATGTAAGGAGACAGAATACTTGAGTAATGCTACTGAAAATGCGCAATATAACACAGTTCCCTGTGCCCATATATAGATTTCGTTTGTTGGTTATAAAATCTAAAAATAATATATTGATACAAGTCATTATTCTAAAAACTATACACTCATATCAATGTCAAAAGTCTTACAAATTGGAAACAACACCCAAAATATCAATTAATTGATTCGGCTACCTACACACTACCGCAAGGCCTAAAGCTAAAAACTGACACTCGACTCACCAGTGGCGGAATGTGGATGAATAGAGTGGGAATAGCATTTGCTGGCAATTTTTGTGTCGTTCGCCGTTTATTCTTCTTTGTTAACCAAGATGTTGTGTACATGTCCGAGGAAAAGTGCCGCTGCAGATGCGGAATCGATCACCCCTCTTGTCCTGTAAGACTTCTTGGGCTCTACTTTCAAGCTCATATCCACAATGTCTGACCCATTCTCTTATTCGATCAACAGTTTTCGGGAATACATGCATTGTAGTGCCTTCAGATTTAGCATGTGTCTTCGAAGGGCAACCGCTAATCGAACAGGCAGGCATTGTCAAAAATTCTGAAAAGTAAATATCGACATTATTAAACAATCTAGATGAATTAAAATGTGATACAAAAGTAAATGACCCATACAATGTTCAATGCAAAGTTTGTTTTACTCGCCGGTACTATACCAGTTCATCATGTGCGGCTTATTATTTGCATAAACTGCAGAAAAGTGTAAAATAATGTGACTAAACTCTGCACATGTGACTCGTCCCTTGGATGTTCTGTCTTGCACGAGAAGGGAACATGCTTACATTATAGACTGGACCCCAAAAGGATGCAATTCGATGACAATTGACACAGATGAAAATAAATATATCTATTCATAGCATAACAATTGAAACTTAAGTCAATAGCAATGAGCCAAATGAACATAGCACTATTGGGTACTCTAATCGCAAATAGATAGACATTTAAAAATAACCAAAATATGACTAGTATACATGGCCTTACCTTGACCAACAAACAGTTGGATTCAGCAGGCCGAGCAGTATGTTGCAGGAGAACAGGTAGATGGTCACAAGTTGCACACTGACGGGTTTGCTCGAAGCGGTCACAGATGGCACGACGACAAGCAGATTAGCATAGATCTCAGTGCTTCTCAGGTAGAACGTTCAGGAGTTGACTTGCAAAGATGTTCTCATTAGATATAGAAAGTGGTTTATAAAGTATTACAAACAGGGGTGTGTTTGTGAATGAATGACGTGTGTATGTCGTGGTATTATGTAGATTGCAGGGGGGTGGTCAGCGTCAGGGGAGGCCTGCCTGGAAACACGGGTCTGAGGAGGCCATGTGAGCAATTGCCCCTTTGGCGTGGGATACCTTTTGAAGTGTACATGCTGTTTGGCACCTTGGACGTTTGCTCCCCAGACAGCCCCCCATGCCAGCGCTCATCCACGGGTGCAAACTGACTGTGATAGGGGGTGGGGTGGATGGGCCGGTGGGCATGCAGATAAGGCACAGGAAGAGTGCTGAATGGAGAAACACTTATGCGGATTGAAGGGGGGCGGCCTGCCACAAGGGAGGCCTGCCTGGAGACACGGGGTGTTAGGAGGCCATGTGAGTGATTGCCCCTTTGGCGTGGGATACCTTTTGAAGTGTACATGCTATTTGGCACCTTGGACGTTTGCGCCCCAGACAGACCCCTATGCCAGCGCTCATCCACGGGTGCGAACTGCCTTTGATAGGGGGGGTGGATAGGCTGGTGGCCGTGCAGATAAGTGTGTGGGAGAGAGGGGCCATCAGGCCCCTCTCATGCTTTACTTCTCAGTAGAAACTCGGACCAAGTGCCTCCAGTAGTGGGTTCGCCCCTTGCCCTTATGTGATAACTTTGGTTGACAATCGCATAGATGGGACCACTGAGCAGGACACGGGGCATCTGGTTTTGTACCCCCTTTCGACTCCATCTTGGTGACCAGGCCTCACTGCGATACTACAGCGCGTAGAGCACATGGCCCCCACCCTCGTTCCCACTCTGACTGGAAAACTCCGGAGGTATTTGCAACAGCTAATAAATGTAACACATCACTCTTCCTCTGTGATCACTGTCCTGCATGTGAACCAGCCTGAACTAAGCACATAGCTCATTCATCTCCACAAACGTGTCCTTGCCTACGCACCCTCGCCAGTGGAAACTTACTGCCATTGTGACCCTGTGTCTCTGCAAGGTATTCTCCTCATGTGCCAGACCACTGACCACTACATGATGCCCACCTAGCAGATCCACAATTAACATTAGACCCCTACTGCAGTATATTGTTGCCTATCAATAACAAATGCCACCTAGCGGAGATTCTTGTGAGCACAGACCCACACTTCAACCAGTGTATTATAGTGGTCAAAACCCTTAACCTAAGGCCTGTATAATCCAATGTTAATTGATAGTATAGATATATGTGTGACTTTTATAGAGACATAACCTACTGAAAGACTTTGAACAAGTGTTATTTAGTGCATGCATTATTGAGAATATTTTATGTTAGCTTAGATAGATAGTGAGCACCCTGCTTCACAGCGACCTGACCTTCACCCATTCGGAGCACAGATGTCTGACGTCCATCCTTGAATGGAGACACACTTGATTCATTTAAAAAATCAAAACACCATTGTTAAAATATATGTGGTGTTTTATTTTGTATTTTGTTTTCATGACACAAAAATACAAGACACATTATACAGGCCAGGTTGCAGCACATCGAGAGAAAATCCCCTGTACTGACCGCTGTCACTCAGGAAAGTTTCTCTTATGGCGCGAACGGCACAGGCGGGTGTTACTCTTCGAACGCGGTGTCCAAGTCTCCCGTGAAGCCACCATGTAAAGGAACGATAGGCTACCAGCCTGTACCACCTGTGAAAAGGAATGAAACAAACAGTTTTTAAATAACTAAGATAGGTTTAATAAATGTTTGTTCTCAATGACAATTCTTGTAACTAATGGCATTCTGCTCGGACAAATGCTATCTAGACACTGCACACTATTGAACGACTTCCATGTGTTACAATGATATGTATATGTAATTTTGGATATAGTAGAAGACCATGAAATAGGAGTGGCATGACAAGCAGAGTATACTTACTCGTTACTTGGATTACGAGGACGAACAGTTGCGTGAAGTTTGTGCATAAGCACCATCATTATCCTCAACACGGACCGTGTGAGGCAGGCTGCCCTGAAGTCTGGCAGCTTGGTGATGCATTGCGGTCGTGGCTCGCCTTCCGAAATGTAGACCACGCATCCCGAGTTTTCACAGCTGCAGCAGTTCTCGTCCTCGGTTGGCATTAGCTTGCACCGATTGCATGTGCACCAGGTGGAAACACCGTCCATGCGACTAGGTCCAGGCTCTTCAGCTGCTGAATCGTCCTCCCAACTCTTGTCCGAAGACCCATCGTTTTCGTGTGTTTCCTTTTCCAGTAGTTCCTCCTCGGTATACTCGGGCTCGTACATGTAGGGCATTATTCTAGCCATTGTGTGTTAAACAAACTAAAATAATTTATAGCGGTGGTACTGGTATCTGTTTACACGGGATACAAGCAACGAAGGTAGATGACCAGAGCACAGAAACGAGTCACAGAATACTCAAAGTAACACAGAGAGAGGAATGGAATTGAAAATCTGCTGCTGTGTGTTGTGAAACGGTCTGTTTATACTTACTGAGGAAAGAGGCGTCCTGCCATTTCCATGACGACACGTCATTAGCTGAAGCGCAGCAAATGTTGACATGAGACGTGCTTTGGCGTTGTGAAATGGGCGGTACGCGTTTGCTGATGACAGGCTCAGGGCGGGGGATATGATTTAGTGCCGCAAAAGCAGGTCAGCCAGGCCGATGGGGCGACTGATAGGATTATCACAAAATGGCAGCTACCTGATGCCTATTTTCGCGTGTATTTAATGGACGAAAACTCGGGTAAGGTCCATAGGACATTTTTCTAAAATCGAGTGACTTAGGCTTCAAAACACATGGCCGACCCGTAGGGACAATACACATTTTTTACTGAACCATTCCTTTAACACCTCATTGAGGTTAGTATCCGCGTGCTGCATGTTCAGAACAACATTTTTTATTGTACAATTTATATACAATGAGTGATGGCACATGCGGTCCTTATCTCTTCATTCATGAAACAATATTGTTAAATGCAAAGAAACTACTTGTATATTCCATACAGACAACAAAATAGTGTATTGTTGTTAGGGAGATTTCTCACACAAGTGCTTAATTCCCCTTCTACTTTAGAGCCCTTCATCTCTTTTGCTCTATTTTTGGGCTTTGAACTTTTCATTTTCCATGCAATTTACATTTTTTGCTCATGGACTATGGAGTCTCACCCACTCTAAAGGCATCATCTTTTTACTGTGTGTCACCCAGCACCTTTAGTGCAGTGACACAGGGTTGTCTTTTTAGACTTCCCACTTTAAACTCCATTTTCTGGGACGGACTACTGTCTCCCAAAACATGTAAAGTTGCCATTGACTTTACTAGTCTTTTTAAATCTCAGACCCAGTACACTCTATCTTCCAATAGAGTACTGTCAGGGTTAATAGTTATCCCTTTTGTCTAATTCTCATGGGACATTTTTATGTTCCCCTTTCTCTCAAATTTGGCTGGTGGCAGTGGTATCTTCCATTTTTATTCTACCGCGGGCTATGAAAATAGCCTCGGTACCGTTAGAGGCTATGGTGGTAGCCTCAATCTCTAACCCGCTGGACCCCTTTTTATTTTATTTGGTTCCGGTCGGGTTTATTCACCAATTCTTTTTGTAAAGGACTTTCTCGTGATTTACCCTGCACGCCAAACCAGGTTTAGTTCCTTTGATTGCCGTCCTTTGGTGGGCTTCTGCACAGAAGCCCTCCTTAGGTGCCTGAGTGTCTGGGTGGATAGGATGTGAGGGAGGGGTTTGAGATCCCTTGCAAAGGGTCTCCTTGGAGACCCAAGTCATACTCTAATTTGATTGGCTAGGTGGCTGTCCTGCTAGAACTGTCAGGAAAACTGCCTCAGCAACAGCATTCTTCTCCATTTTAGGTACTGTGCAAATCTGGTCGTTCATTCCGTCCGACAGCGGTGAAAGTGCTTGTATTCTTTCACCTATCCGAAGGTTTGTCCTTCTCGTCTCCTTTGAATACCTTTTCTTCCAACCAACTTTGTTTTGAACTCTTGGCAAAGACTTAACCGCAAACTACTTTGAACTGTGTGATCCTCTGCAAAGACTCTGAACCATTAACATTGGACCAGACCTATTGACTTGAATCCTAGTTGTAGTAGCCTTTTCTAGATTGCCCTGCTTGTAACTAGTTGGTGTTGTTGATTTTGAATAACCTATCTTTTCTCCCATTTAAATTGCTGGTGTGCCATTTTGCTCACACTTCATTTTGAGCTTAACTTGTTCAGAATTGATTGGGTGTTATTGTATTATATTACGATTGTGATTTTCTGCTGCTTTATAATAGTGAACTGTGTTATAACTGATGGTGTAAATACATGTATATTCTTTTACTCAGAAACCTTGAATCAGTGTTTATTTGAACCATAGTAATTGCTGTCCTTTGTGTAACTTCTTGTGCTGCTCACTTTACTCTTGAGATAAGTCTGGCTGCTCAGCAATCGCTACCACTTTACTGTGTAGTACAGGTTTGTACCAAAGGTGAAATTGTTCTTACACTTGTAGTCTTAATTGTGTGTGGTGTTCCCAAAGGGTACTGCATATGATTCTGCCTAACAATTATATCAGTCTGTTTTTTTGAAAATCATCTCCTGATCCTGAGGTTAGTTAATACCTCTGCTTCTGGACACAAGCTTCATTCCAACAATTAATAGTGGACATGAATTTTACGATGTATATATACATACAATGAGTACCGTTATGTGTTCTGCGCATGATGTCACTCATAACAAGAAATGATCCATGGCAAGCGAGTTGCCTGAATTTTATGTGATTATTCTAATAGTGGCCTGAGACACTATTTCGAGGGAGAATTGAAATGTGATAACGTTTGTTGATCCTCTTACTCCGAAATGAAAGGTGTTCATTTCTAAATGAGCAAAAGGTGGCAAACAGAAAATTCATGTTGATGTAAACTAGATCATTCTGTTTTGATATAAGTGCATTTGATAATGTTCAAAAGAATGATGATTATTGTATATCTCATCTGTTGTCAGGTAGATGGGGTTCACTGGCAAATCTTTTGAAAGAGTTTATGTGAAATTACCAAGTGCACACATTAAACAAACAGAATTGTCAATGTGTGAAATTACTGCCACCAAATATTACAGGAACACATTCACTTCATGTTCAATGTTCAGTCCTGAGGACACTGTGTGATATTTGCAGATATGTTTAGCCTCTATTTGGCTCAATCTTAGCTCTCTGTCCCCGGCTCAGATATCATATTTGGCAGTCTGTAATCCAAATCATCTCACATGCTACTTTTCATCTCGCTGGTGAAACTCTTGCCAAGGTGCTGCCAATGGGATCTCAGTCTCTTCACTTGCCATCATATTCATATGCTCTCTGATCCGAACCCAGACTTCACGTCTAGTGTTTCCAATGTACATTTAAGTACCAACATTGGTGTATGTTACAAATTTGGTGGGTCAATTAATCCATTCTTTGATTAAGCTATCCGTTTGATTCTTTCTTAGTTCCTTATAGTTCAAAGCATATTGAGAAATTGCAACTGTTGCATTTATGATATCCTGCTAAGTCTTTATTGAGCCATGTGGTACCCGTCTGTGCTTGATTACTCATAAATGATGGACTCAGTATAGATCTAAGTGTTGGAGCTTTTGTGTAAGCGAAGATTGGTGTATCACTTATATAATGTTTCAAACCCTCCTCCAATTTTATAAATGCCAATGCTTCCTGAAAACCTTGTGAACTGTATTGCTTACAGAATTGTACCGAGTTATCATTCTTACAGTACCTTTATCTTCTGTGGGTTGTCTGTTTTTGGAATCAATAGATTTTGTTTTTTTTTGGTGTAGCCTCTTGCCTGAAATCCTTTAGTCAGTAGTGTACATTCTTCTGTTTGTATTTGATTCCCACTGCACATTTGAATGTTAAGGAGGTGAGTGTAAGTGCTTTAATGCATAATGTGTACATCTATTTCACACGTATTCCTTCTTTTCTATTGTGAATCTGCATCCATCTTTTAGCAGTAAATAACCTACTGCATGCGAATGAAACACCATGGTGGGACCAACATGATGGGCCCAAGGTGGGTATGTCTTTCCCTTGGGAGCACTGCACTTCTTTTGACAAGATGGCATACTCCTGTGCCTTTGGTCACCTGATAAGAGTATTTGTTCACACCAGAAGTGTGAAGATAAGCATTAACTAATTGGTATTGTAGTAGAAAACATTGCTCTCTTTCTATGCTCGAGTGAAGGTGAAATCTCAAAGGAATGGACGGGATTTGGGCCAGCGAGTTTAAATAAGATGTTGTCTATTGTGAGTGGTTGAGAAATACATAGCTATACATGATAAAGAAGTGGGTGTGGAGAGTGAGTGTGGGGAAAATCGTTTAAGGTACAGAAAAGGAATGTTTTGGGTTGTTTTTTTTTTTATATCAAGATGTTTGGGGATTTTGGTTGAAACATGGAAACTCCATTCAATCACATATGTAAAGTGCTTCCCGGAAAGAAAATAAATATTTGGAAATATCATCAGGAATGCTTGAAGGAAACGAAGGGCAAGATGTGGCCTAGTGAGGGGTCCTATTAAAGGCATATATTAATAATAATAATAATAATAATAATAATTTAGCATTTATATAGCGATACAAACCCTCAGGTATCTGAGCGCTGCTTATTATTACCCACGGTGTGTGGTGCTCATTTATCGACCTCGGAAGGATGAAAGGCTGAGTTTGGCCCCGCCGGGATTCGAACCTGCGTCAGCAGGCCCTGCACAGATGTCAAAGCGAGCGCTTTACTCGCTGTGCCACTTGACCGGCACAAATATGCAGATATTGGAAAATCTGCATACTTTCTTAGGGACCAAATATAAGGGGTTGAAAGTAGACAATAGACTGAATATCTTGGATATATGGAGGTTAAAATAGAAGGGCGGGAAGGCCCAGAAGGTTGTGGCTCTGGAAGAAGGGACAAGGAAGGAAGGTGCTATCCTTTCGCGCCTGCAAATCCAGAGTTTGAAGCACCATATTCTCCAGTGACTACTCCAGTGTTTACGAGACGATAACAACTCCGTCGGCACCAATTTTCGAGAGGCAGGGTAACACCTTCTTTAGTAAAGGTTGTTGGCAGGCCCTGAATGGAAGAGGAAAGAAGAAAAGTGTATCTTAAGGATAAATCAGCGTTAACCTTGAGATTAGAAGAGCCAGATCGAGAGAGGGTTGTAAGGAGTAGGCCTGAAGGAAAGTCAGCGAGGGGAGAATTGCCCCCCAGTTCCAGGATAGAGGACAGATTATGGAGAGTAGCGGAAAGACAAGAACGACTGAATCGGGAAGAAGCAGCAAGGTTAGTAGAGAGCGAAGTGGCATGGGTACAACAGCATAAGAGTAAAAAGCAGGAAGATGAGAAGAGGGAAACACAGGAAGTGGAGATAGGAAAATGGAGACATGGTCAGATTCTCGTACGGCTGGATAAATCTGTCACAAACCGAGTAAGTGTGGAAATGAAAAGGAAAGCATTGCTACAGATGTGGAATTAGAATGAAGGGGGGAGAGGTGGCCTGCTACGGCAGAACCAAGGGTGTGTTCATCCCCACAGAAGGATCAGGGGATGTGATGGAAGGGACAGAGGAGGAAGAAGAGGATGACTTGGAGACAGACAATGAGCAAACAGGACAGGAAGCAGAGGCAATGCCTCTAACTCTAGTAAGGACTCTTCAAAGCCCACCATGGGGTCTTTGGACAAATCGTGGAGCCTGCATGGCTGTTGCGAGAGGGCGAGGAGAGATAGGGAAAAGTGACGTAATACCCACTACTCCAGAAAGGTCTGGGGGGGTGTATTATGTCCTGTGGTCACACATGGACCGGAATAACTCAAAGAAGATGCTTCCTTCACTCACTGCAGGGGTGGTGAAGTGGATATATGCTCTAGAAAAACAAACTGCCAGTGTCATGTTGGCAATTTGGGACATGAAAAACCTTTTTGCAGCATTTATGGAGGAACAGCCAGATGAGTTGTGGACAAAAGTAGGATATCCGGGAATTTAGTTAGACATGAACACTCATGATGGAGTGGCTTTCAATAACAATAGGGCACAAGTTTGGGGAGCACCGAGGATAATGTATGTTGATACGCCAGACATAAATTCTATTTTGGCAAAAACAATTAATTTAGATGAGGATCCCATTGCCCACGTTTAGTTGATGCGGGAGATGTGGAGGGCAGAGACAGGCGAGGCATGGGACAAAAACGTGACTTTTTTTTATCATATGTTGAAAAAGGGACTTCCTAAAGAAGTACAGCATGACCTAGACAAGGTTGTAGAGATAGAGGCGAAGAGTTGACAGGAGATGCATAAACACATTGATAATTTTTGTAATACGTGACAGGAAAAGGAAAAGGATAGTACGGACCAGGAAAAAAAGGCTGAGGTTAAGCTGGTCCAGAAAAAAACTAGTGAAGATTTGTTTAGAGGGGGCAATGATAACCAGCCCCATAGTTGGACAACAGGGACCAGTGGGACACCAAGGACAAATAGACTCTGAAATGGGGCAAGCATGGACAGACAGGTATGTATCTGGACCTAGACCGATGAGAAGATGTCTATGGGGTAGTGGAGGTTTTTCGTGAGGTGTTGGGTCATTCGGCGCATTTGGAGCAATGGAGCCCTGGTTCAATGGGCCTAAGGGTGACGGGTATGGAGGGATGTATAGAGTGCAGTGTTGGGTGTGTGGATGAATGGGGCATGTGTCACAGGATTGTCGAAGTCAACTGAAGTATTGTAACGCATGTCCCCTCCAGATGAATACCCAAATATCGACTGATTCCACAAACTCTGTGTAATTGCAGCAAGTCCAGGTTGATCAGAACCTAGGTACTGGAGTGACACAGACTCATGCACCGAGCATGTCAGCCCAGGCACCAGTACAGGCCCGGGAGAAGAATCCTCTACCAAATGGGACAGTTACCCATTATACTGTAGCAAGTGTACTCAGAGGAAACCCTTTTTTGCATCCTGGAGCTCAAATGTGTCAGGAATAGGCCAGCCCACAGGTATCTCTGACATGTTCAATTCTATTGGTTACTACAGAGCTGGAAGAGTAACCCCAGATAGGTGTAAAGGTAGGAAAACAGACATTGGGCCTCATTATGAGGTGGGTGGAATGGGTTTAACGGCGCCGGTAAACTCATTCCGCCCTATTACAAGGTTCCCTTGCGGGACCCGCTCAGAACGTCTGGTCAGACCAGACGTCCTTTGTGGGTCCCGCAAGGGGACCAAGGAGCTAATAACGGGCCCGTTATTGACTCCCTCCCCATTCCCATTGAGCCCTATGGGGGTAGAAATGGGAATGGGGATGGGTTCCTTCAATGAGGAATTACTGAGTCCTCCAAGGTTGGAATGGCCTGGTAATTCCTCATTGAAGGAACCCAGACCTGGAACCCGGTATGGAGGCAGCCGTGCTCTTATTAAGGGCATGGCTACCTCCATACTCATAATGAGGCCCATTATCTTTCATGGTCAACACAGGTGCCATGAAATCCTGTATTAAGGAAGGTGGATTTCCCCTATCAGGCAAAGCAATGGACTTACAGGGGTTTTCTGAGGCTGATCTATCCGTTCCATACACTGAAGATTTGCGTATCAAGGTAGGTAATCAAACTTTATCGGCTCCCATATTATACTGCAAAGATACTCCGGCGAACATTTTGGTAAGGGACTTCCTGAGCAAGCTTAACATGTTAATCAATTTTTCAAAGGACAGCATAGTGTGCTCAACTCCAGGATTGTACCCATTAAGAGAAGCAGTGCTTTTTGTGGCCTATTGCAGCGACAGCGCTATTAGTAGGGGGCAAGTACATTCTGCATTATTCTTGTACGGGGTAATGATTGTGTTAAGGTGGTTACATGGAATAAGAGATCAGACAGGGCGGATACCCCTAGAATTTTTGTTCCTGCCTGCTGAGTCACAGGAGACAGCACCGGGGACTATCATTACCATTTGCCACTACCTTCTCTCCTCCTCCTGCACCTTTGGCTGACTCACACCCTGACACAACCCTCTCTAACCTTCATCTCTCTATCTCTAATACTCTGGCTGTCCTTGCCCGTGTCATGAGGATCTGCTTGAAGCACAAATCCAAGTGCAACTCTTGGCACGATTCTGACCTCATCGCCCTTAGACGCAATTGTTGGGTGTTGGAGAGATTTGGAGGGCCTTGGGCACCCTCCTGACAAACTGGCCTGCTGCCTGCTCCAAAGGTACTACAGACTCTCTTTCCTCTCTAAGAAGCGAGCCTACATCCAAGCCTGCATCCATGTGGCATCTAACAACTCAGCCAAACTTTTCAAAATCTACAAGGAGCTGTCCAATCATGATGCAGTCTCTACCTCTCCGGTTCCCTTCCATGCCCTCTGCACGGCCTTGCCCTCTCATTTCATATTAAAACTCAGTACATCCTGTTCATCCTCTCTTCCTCTACCTCTTCTTCCTCTTCCTCAACCACTCCTGGCCTGTCTGAGGCTGTCCCTCCTCCTCCTTTCTCCTCCTTGTCCCTGTTCACCCGGAAAATGTTTCCTATCTATGAAAGTCTAATCAAAGTAAGTTCTCCCCTGATCATCCAGAACTATCAAGGACCATATTGACACCAGCCTTGACCGATTTCTGCAATCACTCCTTTTCCACTGAAACGTTCCCCTCACCCTTATGCACTCACTTGTGCAAACCCTTCTAAAGAAGCCCTCGGCTGATCCTTCCTCTCCGGCTAACTATCGCCTGATCTCCATCACTCCTTTCCTGGGCAAACTCTTGTAGTTGTATTTGTATTTTATTTATTTGTAGCGCGCGCCAGGCCTGTGGGCATCCGGTCACGGGAACTTAGTAGACATAGTTACAGAAATAAACAACATATACAAGATATACAAAGAGCGTACATTAACAATACAGTACAGAAATTGTATATATAAAATATATTATAATAGACATAATTATAGAAATAAACAGAGTATACAACCACTCGTAAACTTACAGTGAAGCACAGAAATATACAGCAGAATGCAGGTTTGGTCACGCTGAGCGTAATGTCAGATGCAAAACAGTAGTGAGTGGATTGGAGAGTAGTGTTGGAAAGGCTGGCCATCTCCCAGCTTAATCTACACACTGAATCTGTCGGTTGCCTCCATGACCATCAGTCTGGCTTCAGAACTGCCAGAAGCACAGAATCTGCTCTCCTGAACACCCGTGAATACTTGCTCTCCAATCTTGACTATAATCTCCCTTCTGTCCTCATTCTCCTTGATTTATCCTCTGATTTTGACACGGCCAACAATGCCATCCTGCTCAATCGCCTCCAGGACAAACTTGATATTACTGATCAGGCCCTAGCCTGGTTGACCTCCTTTCTCACCAACTGATCCTCTCAGGTCCAGCTGGGGTCTTTCCTCTCTTCTATCTCTCTCTCTACTTGTGGTGTTTCCCAGGGGTCTAACCTATATCCATGGCTCTTCAGCCACTACCTGGCACCTCTTGCCCACTGCATCGCTTCTTTCTGCTTCAATTTTTAATGTTATGCGGATGACACACGGCTCTCTTTCAGGCTCCCCTCGGCCATGTCTGCTTCTTCTCTCATACCAGACTGTCTGGCCGCAATACAGGTATGGTGTGTCACCAATAATCTCCTCCTCATTGGGGCACCCGTTCCCTTCTGTCTTCTCTCTCTCTGGCCGCCCACTCTGGGCCCTCTTCCTGCTCCTTCCTGTGAGGCTAAGAAACTTGGTGTCATCTTCGACTCCACCCTCTCCTTCTCTCCTCATATCTCTGAAGTTTCTGAGAAACCAAACGATCAGCTGCACCTCCACAGAGGTATTCTTCCTTTCTCACTTTCCCCCAGAAGCTCACTGTCTCCAGAGCTCTGGTCCTCTCTAGGCTGGACTATTGCAAAACAGCCTCTTTCTAAATCTTCCTGCTTCTACTCTTTGATCTTTACAACATATTGAGAACAGGACCTGTATCTCTCCAGCTCTGAAATCTCTTCACTGGCTCCATCTGGCGGCAAGGATCAATTTTATGACCCCCCACAATATCCACAAGGCTTTCTGGGGCCTGTGACTGCTCTACCACCAAATTTCTCTTCCAAAACATCTTCCATCTCAAGCTCTCAGCTCATCCACCTCCAACTCTCTGAGGGTCAGACGCTTCTCTGAGCAGAGAGTTGGGGGCAGATCTGTCTCCTTGGCTGGGGCCAACCTCTGGAACAGTCTCCCTTCCTCTCTGAAACTTGAGAAGAACCACCTCTGGTTCCGGAAGGAATTCAATACCTTGCTTTTTGCTTCTGCTTTCTTTCTTCCTCTCCCCTGCTGATGCACCTGACTGCTCCGTGCACTGGCCACCTAGTCACCCTCTGAACTCGGGCCCAGGCTGCTGCATGTCCAGTTGTCCTCCACTGCCTCCGGGCTACCCAGCACTTACGGGTCTGTATCTGCAACCCTACAGTCCCTTCTCTCTGCACTTAGAAGTCAACCGCTGGCTGCACTTGTCAGTTAACTGCACTTGCACACCCCACCCGGCACTTCTCCCCTTCCCCCCTTCCCTGCACTTGCATGATCTGCATGAAAGAAGCCTAGTAAGATAGTTATTTTGTCCTCCCTTTGTTTCCTCCTCCTTGTCTTGTCGCACCAAGAAACACTTGTGTACATGCGTGTTATAAATGCCACGTCATATCATATCATTTTTCTAGAAGCCGTGGATGTGAAGAAGGACAGCGTGGTTCTTTCAGGCACCAATGAGGAAGGAGGCAAATGGCCCCATGCCTAAGGAGGCAGACAAAGTAATTTTTGAGACAATTATGGCATTGTTGAAGTAAGGCATTTTACAACCTTCTGTGTCCCCATGGAACACAATCATTTACCATGTGAAGAAGGCAAAGGATGTTTCAGGATTTGCAGCATCTGAACAGCATTGTTGAAGCAGAATTTCTGGTGGTACCATTCTCCGTAACATGCCTATTGAGTCGACCCTCTTCACAGTTATTGATTTGAAAAATGCCCTTTTCTCAGTTCCTTTACACCCCGATTTCCAGTACCACACAGCGTTTACGTATTGTAAACGCTGAACACACAAGGTTACCCCAAGGGTACTGTAAATCTCCAGTTGTTTTTAACAGAGTTATTCAGATGTATTTGCAGCACTGTAATTCAGTAAGTGGATGATTTACTTGTTTGTAGTGCTTCAGAGGAAAAGTGTTCAGGAGGTTCAGTCAGGCTCCTCACCCTGTTTGTAGAGAAAGGGTACAAAGTACACAATGAAAAACTGCAATATTGTCAAATAGAAGTAGTGTATTTGGGACAGGTACTATTGACTGCAGGTAGAAGGGTAATGCCCGAGAGAGCCACCACAGTTCTGAACACGCTTCAACCAACTACGGTAAAACAGGTGCAACAGTTTTTGGTGCTCTGAAACTATTGCAGGTCTACTACTCTAGTTACACAATGCCCCTGCTGCAAGCTCTCACTGAAGTACAGAAAGAGAAGAATCTGATCAAGTGGTCAGATGAAATGAGAACTTGTTTTCAGGAGCTCAAGACTGTGATCAGTAATGCTCCAGTTTTGGTGAATCTGGATTACCAAAAGCCATTTCTTCTTTTTTTGCATGCAGATGGGAAGGTAATGACAGAGGTCCTAACAGAAAAAAATGTTAGGTCACAAACCCATGGCCTATCATAGTGGATTGTTAGACTCAGTAATTCAGGGTCAGTTTCCGTGTTAGCAATCTCTTGCAGAAGTGGCCTTTGCAATACAAAAGTCCTCAGGAATTACTATAGGCTGCCCGTTGACACTGTACATGGAGCATGCAGTTTTTGCAATTTTGAAAAAATAAAATTAACTTTGGCTACTCAGAGATTTCCGGGTGCAAGTTTATTTTGGTAAAATACTTCTGCACAACCAGTGAGGTGTCACATAGTAAACCCAGCAACTTTTTTAGGCTGACCCTGTCCAGCCTGGTGATAATGTTTATCATTGTGTGACCTTTGAGGGAGATGAAGGAAAAATAAAAGTGTTAAACAAGATGCCTTGGAGACAGGAGGAACACTTTTTGTTGATGGAACATCAACAATTCATCAGTACACTGGTGAAAGGCATATAGGAGCAGCAGTTGTAAATCTTGTGGATGGTAAGTACCGGGTAGAGGTGGAGAAGTGATTTCCATCACATTACTCTGTGCAAGAAGCCCAATTGGTGGTGCTTTTTGAGGTGCTGGTATGAGTAAGGCAAAGGCAGTCACTATCTACTCTCACTCTGCGTATGTCACCACAACAATGAATTCTGGGTTATCTAGATGGCATAGAAGAGGGTTTAGAAGATCTGATGGGACCCCTGTCAGCATGCTGTGATGCTATCAAGATTAATTGACGCGTTAACATTGCCTGTGGAGGTAGGGGTTGTTAAATGTGCTACACATACAGAAAACACTGACCTTGTAGCACTGGTAACAATGCCGCAGACCGATCATCGAAGGCACTGCATATTTGCCCCTCCCAGATATCCCAAACATAGAAATGATGTCCCAACAGGTACATTTACCGGACCAGTATACTGCAGTCCTCTTGTTACAAATTGTTGAACTGCAAGGGAAAGCCACACAGGAGAAAAAGATGATTTTGGGGAAGAGAGGGTGTACGCTCTCACCCAAAGATTTGTTGTGGAGCAGGACCTAACAGGGAAGGTAGTGATGTCCGTAGAGTTGCTTCTTGTGGCTTTGGAGCAACTGCATTTCCTGGCACATACTCCTCAGTGACGAACTTCAGCGGAACAGGAGGATTGGTTTGTTCCCAACCTCTCTGAGCAGGTGAGTAGATTTATTGGTAATTGCACACACTGCAAGGAATTCAATCCAGGAACTACTGTGAGGGCAGTAAGAGGGGTTATTCAGGTCCTTTTAGGGAATTGCATGTTGACTTCGTTGACATGGTACAGAGGTGCAGCACCTATTGTTATTTAATTTTGGTTGTGTGTCCACCCTTCACGCACCCTGATGCCAAATCAGCAGCCATATTCTTATCCGTCGCTGTAACAACCATTGATTCGAAGGTCTCTATCGGGTCATCTTCTCTACTCCTACGGCAGTAAAAGTGGAGAGCATTAAAGCGTGGGTGCATCTCCATGATGTTCAGAGGGACACCAGCATGCCACCACTGACGCCTGTGGAACAGCAGTCTACTAATAATTAAGTTAAGTGGAATCTAAGGAATCGCGGTTCATTCCAGCTGACGGGGAAGGATAGCGTACGAAACCTGAGCATTGTTTTAAAAGTTGGCCTTTATATTTTGAATTTTTATAGTAGGAATTGATTATATACTGATTATTTTGGATTTTTTAGTTTTTCACCGCAAACATAAGGAATGAAATTGATAATTTATATAGTTCTTTTATTTTTTATTTTTGGGGTCATATGTGTTGGATAAAATATGTGTACAGGGAGAGGAATAATTGGTTTATCTGGGTACACTTGACTCAGAAATGCAAACAAGTTTCAAAATTGATTTTGCATCCGATGATTCTGATGAGACTTTAGAAATTGTAAATGACACACACAGGTTTGCAGCTGATAACGTATGGTACCAGCACATGAAGAGAGTGGGGAGAGAAAGAGTAAATGAGTCATGTTACATTTGCTCCCTTATTCCCCATGCGTCTGGTGTCCCTAGATCATTTATTCCTAATGAGGTAGAAATGGCTTTTGCACGTTTTCTGGTGCACCTAGCCCTATGCAGGGTTCAAGGGCAGTTTCTGGGGAAATATGTAGCAGCTTCTGTCCTTCCGATCAATGAACAATGTTGAATTTTGAATGGGGAAGATCACAGTGATTTTCGCTATACACAAATTGTGCAGCTTAACCTTGATGGTCTGTTTATCCTGAACAATGAATGGTAGCAAGGGGTAACAAGTTGCATGGCTGGAGGCATGGTGGGACTCTCTGAAGAAGTGGTGGCACAAACTAATTTGGCATATGCAAAAGATTGGAGGAAATATGTGAATTTCATGAAATGGCTCAAGGAGCCTGAGAAATATGTTAAGGTCTGGTTACTTACATGTTTTTGTCTGTGTTTTAAGTGCAATGGCATGGTGCCTGTGGGCACAAATCAAAACTAGAGCACCACTCTGTGTATTCCTGATTTAACTGGAGGTATGGCAGTGATTCTCGATTTATTCTGGTTATGTGGGCCCTTCTCGTACAAACAATTACCTCCGGCCTGTAGAGGTGTGTGCAGCATCACCACTTTGCACATGCCCATCCTTGTGGTTCTGCAGAGCTACCTGACACGGTCTGAGTCCACATGGTTGCCCCCATTTGTCCCGTGTGCCCCTTGCATTCCTTGCGTCATTGGACATGGACACTGTACAAACTTTGCAGAATTCTGTAGAAACAGACTTTCTGAGGAGATCGAAAAAATCCAACAATTTGTCAGCAGCATCTTCTGAGCCTCTAAGGAACATTCCTTATCGTTTTCGACTGTTTAACCGTACTGAACATGTTTTCTCCTCTCTATTGGCCCCAGGTGTGCATTCCACTGTCAATGTAAAATGGCATCAAATTGGATGTTACGAGTTGCTATTATTTGTCAATTCCACTGTATTAGCGTTCAATGCCATCAAAGAAGAACTTAAATCATGTAGCCCTTCAGAATCGCTACATTTTGGACTTCTGAAGAGCTATGTAGTGTGGGGTGTGCCATGAATTGGACAAAACTTGCTGCACATATTTGCCTTTCAATGACTCGTATAACGGTGCCTTTGGCTGAAACAATTACTGAATTGCAAAATCTGAATGGCACCATGGAGAGGGAGGCGGGTATTACCGACAATACATTTTTGGACTCTTTTCTCTTGGATGCCATCATGCATGAACATAATCTTAAAAGTACTTTCACCTGTTTTGATTTTTTCCTCTGTACTTTTTTGTTCTTGTCAGTTATGTCTTTGATGTTCCTCGACTCAGATGCCTAGGAGGACTGCCATGTTTCTTGTAACCCCATATAAGAATAGGTATAGGACCAATTCTTTTCACACCAATTCTCTTAACATGGGCGCTCAAACTGATTTTGGAATGACTGCGGGGGTTCTGACCTTCCCCAGGTTGGAGTGAATATGTCAGTTATGTATATGTAGAATGTACTTACACAATAATGATTGTTTTGCTTGTCTGCTTTTCTAATTCATTCTTCTGTAGGGAAATTCTCCTCCTGCCAATCCAAGTATTGCTCCATTGTTCTAGTGGTACAGAGAAATACTTCTTGTCGGTTCAGAGTTAGAATTTGGAATGGAGGAAGATTAATGACACGAGAAGGTGGAATGTTTGTGTTTGTTTTTTGATTGGTTGTTCATTGTTTATGTGGTGGGTGACTGCCAATAGGATTTCATTTAGCTCAGATGCTGTTGAATTGAATAGAGCCTTTCAGAGAATGTATTTTTTTGAGTGATGTTTATACATGCTAATACAATTGTTGATGGGTGAGGTGCAACCTTTGGAAACAGTGCTGTTTTTGAAGTATATTTATTGTTGTATTTAATATTTGAAACATAGAGCAAATTCTAGGAGAGGAATGTCTTGGTTCAGAAGGTTGTGGAGAATATTTTGAGAATGGGGTTAATAGTGATGTTGAGAACATAGGTGATGAGTTCTCAAAGCATTGGCTTACAAGGTTTTTTTGGTTGTATATATATTATATTAGAGCACAGGCAATTCTCAGTCGCACTGCGCCCAAGAGTGCAATATAGGCATGTGTTGCAAGTAATTGAAGAGAGATGTGGTTATAAGTCTGACGGCTTTATTTGCAAAGTAGCCTGACACGTGTTTCGAGTCTAAACCGACTCTTCAACCGAGGCTGTAAATGGGAGATGGGACCTAAGATAAATTGAATGAAGGACAGTGCAGGAAAACTCTCTCACGGCTTCGCAATTGCGGTAATTTCAGCACAGCAGGAAAAGCCAAAGTGATGTGAAAGGATGCAGCTGGAGGGGATGCTTCCTTTCACATAAGAGTCGTTTTATTATGTGACTGAAAATTGCCCATGCTCTAATTGTTTCCACAACAGTGCGTTGTACTTGGCAGTACTCCCACACCTCTCAGGCACCTGCAGTCTATGTGCTGCGGTTTTGTGACTTTTTCTGCCAAACCTGTGTTTTTCTTATATATTATATTAGATGGAGTGTTTGAAATGAGAGGTATATGCTGCGATTGTGGAGAAATATTTTTGACAGGGAGCACAGGTTTTTTTTCTCCTTGGAAAAAGAAACTTAATTACTAAAGAAAGAGCGCAGACAGGTTTTCCAAAATGTTTTGAATCATCATGGAGGGGAAGAGTAATTCTCTGATTGAAAATGTTGGAGATGTTTTGGTAGAAGAATCCAAAGAAGAAGAAGCACTCTGAGAACTGTGTAAGTATATTGGAAAAGGAAAAAGTGTGTGTTGTCATTTTTTAATTCGTTGTGGTTAGAGTAACAGCCAATTAAACGTCATGCCCTGTTAGGCATATTGTCGCGGTGGGTACTGACCACCACGGGACATGACCACCACGGGACAGGCATAGCCACGGGTACGACCAGACAAATGGCACATTGTGTGTTTTCAGCGGGTGCAGCCAAGGCTATAACTGTTTTGTATTAGCCACGAGTATGCGTGTACCAATCACATTTTGCAGTCTTTGATAGCTGTGGATACGATCGGGCAAATGGCACTTCATGTATTTTTGGTGGGTGCAGTCGTGTCTATACCTATTGTGTCGCTGTAGCCATGACTACAGCCGGTTGTATTTTGGTGCAGTGATCACATTATATTGTGGATGTTATAGCTGAGATTTGTACATGTGTTTCTATTTGGATGTTCTCACTTGAAGGCTAATGTGAATTGAGTTTGACATTTTTCTCATATGTGTTATTGAGCGCATTACAAAAATGTTCATGTAGCCACGACTATGGGTGGGTTTTAATCATGTAACCGTGGTTATAGCCGCGGGTATGTTATTGGGTACAATTAGGAACAAAATAAAAGGTTTTTTATGCAGTGCGTAAATATTGTCTAAAGTATTATTTGAACGATTGTGTTGTGGTTTATTGCTTTCTGTAGGTTGTAATAGAAATGTATTTGTCATTTATTTGTTTGTTTTCTACAGTCCTCTTTTCATGCTATTGAATTGTGCAAGCTATGAAAGTGACATTTGTGTGCATTTTTTACACTATGATTTCAGAACTCAGAGTGTGCACATGTTCTGAGTTTGGTTCTGATGAAGTTCTATTCATTATGTGGAGCAGCTGAAGGTGAGTGATAGTGTGTGTGTGTACGTACTTTATGTATAGTTTGAATTATTGCATTTGTAAGATACATACTGAAGTATGTTTAGGTGTCTCATTTGGTAAAGTATTGTCTGCAAAGTAAGGTTTTCTATATTAGAGTAATGAAGCAGTATGCCATGGTATGATATGCTTATGTTTGCCAGAAAATGTATTTGCAAATAAAGGTTGTTTGTTAGTGATATTTCAAGATGTGATATGAATGAGGGGGTATCATGTACTAATATTTGTAAAGCGCACTAACATCCCTTGGGCATCGAGGCGCTGTTGCAGAGAGTGTCTTAGTTGCAGGATAATTTCATTGCTCTGGGTTACAGAAGAAATCATAGTGTGAACCATGCAGTATAACTGTACTCTTGACAACTTTTGTGGCTGTGTGTGTGCTTTGTACTTGGATATTAAGCTGTTTTTTTGTGTCCCGATATTTGTGATTAGATTTATCAAAAAAATGTATGGTTTTAGGTGCAGAAATATCAGAAGTTGGCAAACTGAATGGCCAGTTGCACCTTTGTTTCCTTTCAGAGCACATGGCAACCATGCCTACTTCTTTAGTGGTGGAGGTTATTTTGATGGTTTCATGTTTTATTGGCATTGCAGGTAGACCAAATGGCTGATTTTTGAGCATCTGCTGTGGCAGTTATATACATCCTGTTTTTTTCTAAATCCTAGTTTCTCAGTAATGGCATGAATTGGGTTTTGATATATCACACCCTTTTTTTCTGGATGTGGCGTGGATGTGGAATTGTTATGGTATGTAAACAATGGGTAATGTGGTGTATAAAATGTCAATTTAATGAGGTTGCATAGTGGGTTGGGGAAACAGTATTATTGATGTGGTTTGTTAAGAATGTTTTCTGGGCCTGGTTAGGGCATATGGCCATTGAAACATTAGTACAGCGGGGATGGAGAGTGATGAGAGGACCTATATGCTGATATATTTTTGTTGATTAGCACTAGTAGTTATTAGTTTGCAGGGGAAAGGCAGGATAGAGCATTAGGATGCTGCGTTAAGCTGAGATGGGTGGAATAAGGTGAGGTAGTTCATTGTCTATGCTCTATGTTGAGGATGGGTAAGGAGGAGTAATTACATGGGTGCTGAGAAAAGCAGGAGTGTGGTAGAGCCGAATATGTTGTACAAACAAAAACTTCTGTATACTGTATTTGTTAATGTGGAACATGAGTGCATACAATGGGCATAGTCGTTGTAACCATAAATGTTGTTCTAAAGAGTTCTTGTTTAATGTACACTTGCTAATCACAGTCATCTAAGCAGACTATCTGGTCAATTGATGCATTTCCTTGGCTGTTATTATTGACGGATTGAACTGCTATGGTGGCTGCCCTCTGAGGTGTCTACTTCAGCATATGTGGTGCTTCTGCTTCTGGTACAAGCATTACTGGAAGCAATGATACAGTACTGGTTTTCTGAAATGCAAATGTGTTGTATTTTTATATGCAGTAATTGTTATTACTGTATGTGTAGCGTCAAAGGTGCAATCATCCAGTACAACTCTCTTTACCACATATGGTTATTAGTATTTACCGGATTGATTTTCTGCAGACATGTTATCACTATCATGTTTGTGTAAAGCAGTGAGTACATTGTTTTCTCCTCTCTTCATGCACAGGTGTCGAAATTCCTGAGAATAATACCAGCGTACTTGAAAGAGGACAAGCAGTCAGTATTCTCCTTGCACTACCCAGAGCCATGCTGCCCTGGCTGCACTTACTG
Organism: Ambystoma mexicanum; assembly: GCF_040938575.1. Classification (NCBI taxonomy): domain Eukaryota; kingdom Metazoa; phylum Chordata; class Amphibia; order Caudata; family Ambystomatidae; genus Ambystoma; species Ambystoma mexicanum. The sequence goes on from NC_090925.1 coordinate 71,544,161, forward strand.
TGAGCATTTGTGCCCTGTTTTCCCCTCCCTCTCCCTTGCACTTCCTCCCTCCTTTTCTGTTTCCACTTTTCGTTCTTACACTTGTATGATCTGAATGACATAAGGCCTAGTAGGTTTGTTTGTCTGTCTTCCCTCTGTCTTCCCTACCTTATCTTTCGTGCTTAGAAATACTTGTGTAAAGGTGTGTTATCAAATGAGTTATGATATCATAACATTTGGGATGTTTTTGGGGATATATTTGATCATTGTGGTTTATATGATAATTGTGCAAAGCCAATCGGACTAGTCCCTTCACCATCAATGTCACAGGTAGTGGTATCTGAGCCCTTCAGTGGCATTTAGTTTTGAAGTTCTGAATCACTCCCTTGTCACTCTCTATGTTTCAGTTAGCAAGGAGACATGCCAGTTGTCCCATGTGTGTGGTCATGAATGAGTCCAGGGTACTATTTTACAGTACCATGAAGTGGTGCGTTCACCTAAAGATCCTGGTGAAACAGGGTGTGCAGGTTATGTCTGCTTCACATGTAATCTGTAAATTTAGGGTATGCTATTATTTACAGTTCTGGAAGACATACTTCTTCCCAATCAGTGGCATATCACACATGTGTGCAGTTAAGGAAAACATTGGTGTTTGGGAACTGGTCAATTACGTAAAATCATCTTTTCATATCATCTGTTGCCCCTTGGATTTTCTGTGTGTTTTTGCATGGTGTAGGGGAGCTATTACCACCTTTGTCAGTATGTGTGGACATTTTGACTGTATCAGGTCATGTACCATGCCAACAGAGTATTGGGAGGAGCATGTTTGGTATGGTAATGTTTATTTGTAAAGTGCCTATACACAAGGCAAGTGTATTGAAAGAGGACTGGCAAGGGTGCCAGGGACCTGTGAAACTCTGAGGTACACCCGGCAACCAGTCAGCAAACTGTGTGGAAAGGAGTGAGAGAGGGATAGAGCGGAGACAGAGAGAGGTTAGCAGGGTAAAGGGAGAGGAGAATCTTAAGGAGTTTCTGGATCGTAAGGGAATCCGGCTGAAGATGGAGGGCGGCATGGAAGCTATTCCAGATGGAGCCCCCTGCTTAGGATAAAGATGTCCCTCGAAATCTGTGCTTGGAGAACCGTCTCACTCGCAGAAGGTTGGAGGTAGATGAGCAGAGGGCTAGGGAAGGACATTATTTAGGTAGGTATCATTGCAAATAGGCAGGTCCCAGGCCCCAGAAAGCCATGTGGACAATACAGAGGGTCTTGTACTTGATCCTTGCAGCCCCAGGGTTCGATTAGAGGTATTTCAGCACCAGAGAGATAAGGTCCCTGGGCTTGAGGCCAAGGATAAGTCTTGCAGTTCTGTTCTGGATGAGTTGCGAAGGGCACAAAGCAGAGGCAGGGAGGTTTAGAAAGCAGCTGTTGCAGTAGTCCATCCTTGAGATAACCAGGGCTCTGGAGACAGTGAGCTGCTTGGAGAAGGTGAGAAAAGGAAGAGTACCTCTGAGGAGATAGTTGAACTTTTTAGAAATGTCCGAAATATGAGTGGAGAAGGAGAGAGTGGAGTTGAAGATGACCGCAAGGGTTTTTGCCTCCAGGTGGGGGTGGGCGCAGGGCCAAGGGAGGCCGGCCAGAGTGAGAGTGGGAAAGCGGGAGCAGAAGTCCCAATGCAAACGATCTCAGTCTTACTGGCGTTGAGGCAGAGGTCATTTGCAGCACACCATGACTGAATTGCGGATAGACAGTCAGATATGAGCGAGGTAGAGGAGGTGGCTGAGGGTAGCCTGAACGAGAGCTGCATGTCATCCACATAACACTGGAAGCTAGAGATGAAACAGGGCAGCCATGTAGACATTGAAGAACCAGGGTGATAGGTTAGAGCCATGGAGAATGCCACAAGTTGAAAGAGTGATAGTAGAGAGAAAGGACCCAAGTTCCACCTGGAATGGGCAGTCAGAAAGGAAGGAGGTTAACCACGCCGGAGCCTGACCTGTGATTCCCAGGGTGTCACAGAGACATGCGATCAGGATGTTGTGGTTTACCGTGACAAAGGCAGAGGAGAGTTCAAAAAGAATGCGGACAGAGGGAGTGTTAGTGTGTAGCTACCAACATCAAACGGTGTGACATTGTAGTGTGTATATTACCTTCGCAATCAAGGCCTCTGGCAATGAGTTGGAATATGTAGATGATGGTGCGCTGATGCAGCTAATATGGTTTCTTGATTTTTTACTCTGTCCCTCTGGGGACAGTGTCACCCTGGATATGTGTGTCTATCATGTGTGTCTGCTTACTTACAGGGCCATGTGTTGCATGCATGTTATTATGCCTTTAATCAGCAGGGACAGCTGCACAAGATATAGGAGGAGGGTTCCACCAGTTTGTATGGTACTCTGAGTCTTCTCAGAGGTGCATGTAAGCTTGTCATGTCCACACTGGGTGAAGTGGATGGATCTTTGCTTCCTTTCAGAGCATGTGGCAGTCATGCCCACCTTCTTATTGGTGGAGGTTATTTTGGTGGCATCTGTTGTGTCAGGTTATCTACTTACTGTTTTTTCTGAATCCTGTTTTCTCTGTTATGGCATGTATTGGGTTTAGACATATTACATCCTTTTTTTCTAGATATGGTGTGGATGTGAAATTGTTATGGTATGTAAGAAATGGGTAATGTGGTGTTTAGGATGTCAAATTAATGGTGTTGCATAGTGGGTTGGGAGAAACAGTATTATTGATGAGGTTTGTTAAGAAAGTTTTATGGGGCTGGTTAGGGCATATGGTCATTGAAACCTTAGTAGAGTGGGGATGGACAGTGAAGGGAGGACCTATATTCTGATCTCTTTCTGTTAATTAACAGTAGAAGTTATTAGTTTGTAGGGGAAAGGCAGGATAGTGCATTATGCTATTGTGTTATTATGCTGAAATGGTTGGAATCAGGAGACGTAGTTAATTGTGCATGCTTTCTATTGAGGATGGCAACGGATGAGTAATTAAATGGGTGCTGGGAGAAGCAAGGGTGTGGTAGGGTTTACTTACATGAACTCTAATGTACTTAAAGCTGTGTACTTGGAATCGTCATTTAGCTGTTAAGTAGAGGTTTGTGAGGTGTTTTATGGCGCTACTAGGGGACTTAGCCATTGAAGCTGTAGTGATAGTGGGGTTGGGTAGTGGAGGGAAGGTGGACATGCTGATATGTTTCTTAGAGTATTAGTAGTCATTTTATTTTAAAGGTTCCTTTTTTAATTATGGTAGCCAATTTGGAACCGTTTTTTTTATGTTTGCTGTCATCTGAAAAGGGAACAAGTGTCTTTTTGATTTAAATCATGGTGGTATATATTTATTTTCTGGTGGGAGGTTTACTTACTTTAGTATATATTTTCTGATGAATAAAAAAGAAATATTCTGCATACAAGAACATTTCCAGGCGCTATTATACTTGTGCTGGTGGGCAGATACAGGGTTTTCTGTTCTGCAGCTCTGAGTGAGTGTCTTGTTTCGCTTGGCCTTAGAAATCCTGGATTGGCAGGCTCTTAAAGTGCATCTCCACCTGTTAGCCTCGGCTTGAAACTTATATTTTATATTGAAAATATAAAGAAAGGAGTGCATGAACTTAATAATTTAAAACATTTATTTATAAGCAGCTTTTTTTGTAAGATGCCTTCAAGAAAAGAACAACACGCTCTAAGAAAGGGGGGTCTGCAGGGAAGTAGAGTTAAAAAGTATGAACTAGTGTTTTCAAATCTGTAGATAAAAAACTGTAGAAAATGTAACAATTTCTAGTGTTGAGGATAGTTTTAGAAATGTTGAAGTTGAATTAAGAGATATGCCGACACAAAGTTTTGCTGGAACCAATAATGTTTTTATTGAAAGTAAAAAAAGAAAAAATGTTTCAAATGTTTTACCAGCCAGTAAAAAAAAAAGAAAAATGTTTTTTTTTAAAAATGTAGTGAATGTGCTATCAATTTGAAACAGAGTAAAACGGATATATATAGGAGAATGTATCACTGCTGAGTTTTTACCAATATTTGCAGAATCCTGTTTGTGTTTTTTGTGAAATAATATAATTATACTATTCAAAATGTTTTGTTTTATATCCTACATTTTTTAATTCTGTTGCTTAGTTCAATACTAAAGCCCGTATTTGAAAAAGGCTAATGGGTTTAGCCGAAACACGTGTCATACAGAGGGCATTATGTAATAAAAACCTTTTCTTTCACCAATGGATTTGGTGCTGTCTCCAGTCTGAGTACTTTTTTTTTTTTACAAAATCTAGATATGTGGTCAAACTTTTTTGCAATAGTAAAAAGTTGAAATAATCATTAAGAAAGCTTTTGATATGAAAAGAAAAGTGTTCATTTTCGTATTAAATACACTTAAGAAATTGCTTAAGGTGATTACACCAATATATACAAATATCCAAACAGTTTGTGTGCTTACACGTAATAACTTTTGTGACATCTTTAGTGGAGAGTGGAAACACACTTCTCATACTGAAAGATTTTTTAATGAGTAGAGTTACATTCAAGGAAAGAATGTTCCACTAGTCATTGATGAGAGTGGACGTAGCTATGAAGTCTGAAATGGTGTAATTTCAAAAAAAGCAGAAATCATACAGTTAAATAATATGGAAATGGAAACTGAAGGTCAGTCAAAAATGAAATGAAATAAGGATTGTGGGGTACAGACTTGCAATTTTTTGTGCAATATTGATACGTTATCCTGTAAATTGAGAACATAATTAAACACACTGTAGAAGATGTTTGGAAAACACTTTACCTGTATTTGTTTGTAGAAGAGCGATTTGACACAAGTGAGGCCAAGAAGTGTCTTAAATGATATGTAGTGCCTGATATCCCTCTTGTGCTTAAAAAATGGAACATGTTTGAAGTGATTGCATTGCAAACAGTTCATCCCTTTCAAGTTATTGTTAGACTGCAAACAAAGATGTCTAATCTGCCTAAGAAGTCATTAGTGCAAGGTGTGAGAGGCAAAGTTGTGAATTTACCTCTGAATTTGGAAGTGAAGTGTGACATTGCAGATTCTTTGTTTTAGTTAATGGTGTTGCCAATACAGATAAGAGGATGTGGCAGCAGCTTATCGATATTGGAAAAGTGAAAAATGCATTGGCATTTCTATTGGAGCATAATTATTTATACAAAGGCAGTCTAACTGTACAGACGTGTCTATGCTTGATGTTGAGTCACCAAACAAGAGCAGTGAAGGTCAGTTTCAGCATGTATCTATTGTAGAATGAAATAGTTTGTATGAACATTACACTATTCATCCTCTACACTCACGTGAATTTATCGGTGACAGTTTAGAATGTTTCAAATGAAAGCAATGAAAGGTGCACCAATTAGTATCTGGGAAAAGAAATTAGATCCTGTTGTTTCCCTATGTTTTCTCCAACTGGTACTGGAGGGAGATTGGATGATCGTAAGGTGCAAATCTCTGCTTCAGAATATTGTTGTACAAGAATGTATTCAGAAGATTCACGATTACACACCAATGTTGAATATATTTTTCACTTATTGTATGAAACAGAATTTTCAACATTATGTTATGCTGTTGCTCATACACATCAGACCGGAAGTAGATTTAAAAATCTTTCTGCATGTCCGATGCTGCCACAGGTGTAAATGAGTTTCAGAGGGCAAACCTACGAATAGAGGAACTAAAGAATATTGGTATAGGAGACACTCCAAGGTTAGGTGAATGATCAGAAACTTGGGATCTCCAACCTAGTTTGTGACTTTAAGTTTTGCTGAGTATGGATGAGATGATCTTGCAGAGTGGATTCGGGAAAGTAATGCAGAGAAAGACAACATAGAACACATGACACTGGGAGAATTGTGTTCTATGGATCTTGTAAGAGTATCATGTTTATTTTCAGTACATATTTTTAGCCATGTTATATTTTGTATGTAATAAGGAAAATGGTCCAGTAGGCCCTGTAGAACATTTCTTTTGGAGGAAAATTACCAGGCATGTGGGTCTCTATATATACATATGCTGTTGTTGATTGAAGATGCTCCTCAGTTCGGTAAGGAATGTGATGGCTGTGTGATGGCTGTGTGATGGAGTTCATTGAAAAATATGTCACTTTTTCTATTTCAGCTCAGCATGTGAATGCTGATCTACAGAACAAGGTGGAGAGGTTTCAAAGGCAGTCATGTGGAAAATACTGTCAAAGAAAATACAAACATAATGACACGTACTACACTCAGTGCAGATTTGGCTTTCCAACGCTTGTGACACCATTTACATGAGTGATCATTTTTATGTCATCTGTTTGACACCTTGTTACAGGTAAGTCTCTGAGAAAACACCTATCATTGAAAATAAATAATGAATGCCAATGTATTAATGATTACAATGCTGTCATTGCTCAGCTATGGAATGCTAGTACTAATGTACAGTTTATTGCTGATAATTCAACAGTTGTTGCTCGATATGTTACAGCAGAGGCAGAAATTAGCAATGCAGCTGAAGTATGGGCAGATTTATCATCAGATAAAAGTGTCAGTCAGAAACTTGTAAGCTTTAGTTTGAAGATGCGTTTACAAAGAGAGTTTGGTAGCTATGAAGCTGCAGATCAGCTAACTAGTTTGCCTCAGTATGCTTAAGTCGTGGACCAGCTAGTAGTATAAATCGGGAATTGAAGCCTTTGTCTGAAATTGAGCAGTTAGCTGAATCAGCACCTGACAGCACAGAGATTTTGAAAACTAACTAAATTGATACATATTATCCAAATCAATCTGAATTGTTGGAGAATCTTAGTTTATATGAAGTAGCACAAAACTACTCATATCGAAATATTGAAGCAAACAGGGACAGAGGACAGTTTAACGTACATGGATGTGGTGGTTGTCTAGTGAGACATACAAAAGAGAAGTCTGAATAACCACATGAAACTGTCTTGCCAAAGTGCAGAGGAAAAGGAATTATTTTATGTTTTTATTTTGCAGTTGTTCTTTCCATGGCTTACTGGAAGTTTTGAAACTTTTGAAAAATCATTTTTTGATAAAAATCTCTTAATTACATATTCAACCATTGAGCAATATTTGGACGTACTGGAGAAAGAACTACGTCAAGAAGAACCTTTGTCAGCTGAATTGGCAAAAGAGACTCTTGAGGGCAGTCAAGAATCTGCATCAGTAAGTCAAACTATTCTTGGCGAGCCAATTATTCAAACTGATGTTGACCTTGCTATTAGGAAGTTGAAATTGCAATAGAACAAAGTGAAACTGCAGATGTGAATTGTGAGGAAATTGTTAGTAAACGTAATATAGAGCAAAAAGAAGTGTATACTAAAATTAAAGATAGGTTCTTACAAGGTTTACTGCATGGCAACCGTGAATGCTTTTGTGTGCAATACAAACCTGTTTTGTTGTAAATTAGTGGACAAGCAGGAACAGGTACATCTTTTTTAATTAATGCAATAAGTTCTATGATACAAAATGTAACAGATTCCTCTTTGTCATGTATTGTAACTGCTCTAACAGGTGTGTAGCATTTAATGTTAGAAAAGTCAGACAATCTATTCAGTCATTAAACTATGCATATTATTTCATTTTGCATGGTAGGTTTAAGATATGATATGATTAGCTTCTAAATATGTGCAGGTGGCCAGAAAAAACATGCACACCAAATTATTAAAGAAGTTATGAAATGCCAATGTAGATAACATTTTTATAATTTGGAATACATTTTGATATAGTGAAAAAATGTATTCCACACTGTGTAGCAGTATCAGTGCTAACAGAAGTTTAAATCATAATTTGTAGTTTTACGATTTTTCAAAATATGATGTGTATTATATGACATTTCATTATGAACTTCTGATATCTGTAGGTGGCCAAACAAAGGACGCACCCAGATTGTATGAGAAGTATGGAAATTAGATTTGTCACGTTTTAAGTGTAGTTTTTGCTAAGTGTTTATATGGTTATTAGCACCCGTTTTTATTGTCTACCTATTATTTATAATATAGCTATGGCCATAGTTTGAAAAGATGGTTATAGGTCAAAGGTTCGACTGCAAAGGGTCGAATGACAAAAGGTTCGAGTCAATAGGACTGAAAAAAAGGTCGCATTTTTTTTAATTGATTTTTTTTTTATTTGGGGAGTTCCCTCCTCAAACCCCTGTTTTTGGTGTATAAACACTTTTTTTCACTATACTAGAGCAAAAAAACTATATATATATTTTTTTAAAATTCGAACATTTGGGATTCGGTCCTATTGACTCAAACCTTTTGTCATTCGACCCTTTGCAGTCGAACCTTTGACCGGACACCGAAAAGATCAATACTCAAAATAATGTTAACATGTTGGCATGTCTTCATTTATTTCTTTGTAATGTTGAAGACATAGTTATGTTATATGTCTTGGTTTCCCAGTGCAGGTTGCATAAAGTAATCTGTAAATTAGTGATAATGTTGCATAAAGTAAACTGTGTATAGTATTGTAAGAGCTGTGTATTGTATTGGAATGCATTTATTGGTGTACGAACTATGGATGTTGCAGGCAATTCTTTTTCAAATTTTCTGATGCAAAAAGTAGTTTGTAAAAACTTAAATGTTAAGTATTTTAAACAACAGAACAGAGGGTTTTTTTCTCCATTGAGAATTTTATTTCCTCTATAGCATGATTAATGAACACAACTTCTTAATGGTTGTATACTTGGAATGCAATCAGTATTCTTTTAGTATCATTTTGAGAAAAAAAAAAACAAATAATTCTGTATTTCATTTGTTATGATGAACACCATAGTACCAATGCAGTGGTGATAGTGCATAGTATAAATGGCCTTTACCATTAATGATACCTACATTTTTTTTCAGACTTCAAATATGGTAGAAAGACAGAAGGACATAGGTATTTGGTAAGACTTTGGATAAATATATATATGTGCAATTTATATATGCAAACACAAATAATTGTTTATTTTTTTATAATATTATTTTTAGCCGCGGTTACGGTACCAACCAATCAATAGCAGGACTCTTTTTGCACAGCTAGGCTAAGTAATGACTGGGGAACTTTTACTTGCGGCTCTGATAGTCGCGGCTATAGGCGACAATTGACAATTTTGAGTACTGAAGCTACATAAAATTAATTACAATAAATATTGTAATATATTTTAGAAGTCTGTGTTTATTTTGATCTATTTTTGCAACATAAAAGGCGGCCCTGAAAAAGGCTGTTTTTAGGGATGGAAAGAGGTGGGTGGAATAGGGTAGTAAAATACATAAGGATGAAACATTTAACAAAGGTAATACAAATTAAATGCAACATATTTTTTGAATTTGAAAAAAAATTGCCACTTAAAAAATACATACTAAGCATGACAGATAATCTGATGTTGAGCAATACACTTTAGCCATTGCTCAATTGTGGCATCTCCCTTGACTACCCATTCACAGCATCCTTTACACATGACTTGCATTTTGTAAAGGTTGGTGTCGTCAAGAGACAGTGTAGAATTACAACACAACAAAGACAATGCTGCAAAAAATGAAAAGGTTTTAAAAAAAAGTAAAACAAAAAATAGACAAACTAAATAAATCACAGGACAAAGGAAAATTGGATTTTAAGAAATCTGGGTAAAAAGGATGAGGACATTAAGGGATAAAATGCCACATGTGCTTGTAGTTACTCAGAAAACCATTCACTAGCAAGTACAGAAAGCAATGATTAAAGTAAAGTTATGTTTTTGTGGGTGTGTTGATTATTCATGTCTGCAAACTGCCACGCCACCTGATTGGACAGTCTCGAATGCGAGGATGTCGTCAAACGGCATGGGCTGAGCCTAAATAATGCATCACAACATTAGATCGGATGAATCGTCGACGTGTGTACAAGTCACATGCAGGCATAGATCCGTGTATTATGATTGGCTGATCGCGTTTTTGTCTAGAATAGAGGCCTAGCTTGCCACAGGAGTTGTACATCTCATTGGCTTATTCATGCGCGCCGATTATGTTAAATGGCATGGGTGTAATCGCGTCCATATTTTGTAAAGTGTGATTGTTGTTTTTTTTTTCATGTAAAACATATGGGCGAGGAACCGCAATGCATGAAACCATTGGCTGTCATATTAGGGGTGAAGATGCGCAGCCAGATCGCACACACAGGTTACCCCGGGCCCCTCCAGTCATGTAGCGTAGCTGCGCAGGTCTCCTTAATAGACACTGCTATAAAAAAATTGGTTTAAAAAAGATATAAATATATCTACATATATATTGGCAATAGTCTAGTAAATATGTATTTTTAAATATATTGCAGTTACTGTAAGATTTTAATAACTATTCATGAACAGTACGTATACATGTAATACTTTAACAAGTTCAGTACATAGGCACACTTTTTTTTGTAACAACAGGTTATTTGGGGGGTATGCAGTTCTTCAGTTGCTTTTTATTTTACTTTGTAGACATAATACAGTCTTTTGATTAGCTGAATTGTGTGTATTATTAATGTGAATTATGTATGTAATAACAAAACCCTTGAAATTCACTGAAAATCTATGGATGCAGGGAAGTTAAGGTGAGCAATACCTTGTAACAAAATCATTGAAATTCAAGGAACAAAGTTTAGTTGCAGGGATGTTAAGGTGAGAACGTTATGCAACAAAACCCCTGAAATTCAGTTAAAGCCACCTTAACTTCACGCCCCCTCTTGCACAGCATGTGACCTCAATGATGACATCACAGATCACTTCACTGATGACATCCCTAATTACATGTTTTATGAGAACACTGATGATATTAAAAATCACATCACTGATGCCATCACTGGTGACAACACTAATTACATTGAATGTAACTGATTACATCAAAAATTGAATAAAACATAACATCATTTATAAGTTATCTCATGAAAGGTGTGATTACCTTAATAACAATTTAGGACGTGGACTGTGGGAGGCAGTTGTGCTGCAATCAAATTCTGTGGTATACGAACACGGTCAAACATTGTGAATCTTCGTGAAGGGGGATCACTGTAAAATATTGGACAGTCGTTGGTATATTACATACTATTGTTGCTGGATTTTACATTAATGTTGTTTAAAGGGTGTAAATACTGTCTAAATCTCCAAGACTGTCGTTATGCCTTTTTTATGGAAAAACAAGCCAAGTTATATGATTATTCTGAGGGTACTAAGGTACCCCGACACACCAAGGCAGCAACAGTTTCATCAGCTTCCATGGAAATGGGATACTGTCTTACTCATGGTAGAATGGGATACTGTCTTACTCATGGTAGAATAACATCCTTCCTTAGTATTATTTGCACTGCTCTTACTCCTTTTAATAAGCAAACATCATATGGACCACCAGTCCACAATGAGCTTGGCACTTTTGCCAAATCTTCCGGTAAGAATTATGGAACTTTCTTCACCAAAGATATTAGTTGGGGAACCTCTCTGTACTCTAATCGCACGTGATATGTAAGAAAAATGTCAAAAACCACTTTGTCATCAGAATCGTCATCTTCAAATAGGTCCTAATCAGTCAAATTAGTTAATCTATGTGTTAAATTGAATGCTACTACAGTGCACCAAGTCACTCCTGCACCATCTACTCAGTGTAATATCATTCTGTCTTCCCTTACTATTGATGCTTCACTATTGCTGCTTCTAGTCCAATTGTAATTATTTGCCCTTTCTCCATAGCCATGGGTATCTCTGGCCTGAAGAAGAATTCTGTGGGTAATCTCAACATATTGGCCCTCATTACGACCCTGGCGGAAAGGGGTTTACGCCGGCGTAATGCATGGCGTACCTTTCCGCCTGACTACGAATTCCCGTAGCGCCATGGTGATTTTTACGCCTGCTTTTTGCAGGCGGAAAAATCCATGGCGCTACGGGACTTGTTAATTACGCCACCGTAATTTACGGTGGCGTAATTAACGCCTTCCCCACTCCCATTATACCCTATGGGGCAAAAATGGGAATGGGGAAGGGTAAATGGGGATTGGGGACTTACCGCCCTGCCAACCTCGGAATGGGGCGGTAAGTCCGCCAACCCCCATGGCGGAGTTGGCAGCTTAGCGCCATGGACCATGGTGCAAATTGCACCATGGATCTCCGCCAGGGTCGTAATGAGGGCCATTGTCTTGTATTCGTGGAATTCATGCAATACAATGTGTATTCCACACAGGAATACCTCTGAGTTTAATGGCACCCCTCTCTGTGCTTTCCAACCATAACATGCTCTAATAAACGTGCACGCATTTACATAATGAATTCCTGGGGTAGAACAAATGATTCCGTCTTCAGTGAAGGAAATTGTCATGTTTAGTTCACTCTTCTGGTCTCTCCTCAATATATTGAATGTTTGTCTTTCAAGAATTTAAAAATAGCATAGCCATCTCGTGTAAACGTAACCATTGTCATAGCCCCAGAGAATCCTTGTGTGTCCAACATTATTATGATATGATATGGCATTTATAGCGGGCCTATACACAAGTGTTTCAAGGCGTGACGAAGCAAGGGAGGGGGAACAAAGGGAGGACAGACAATGATCATACTAAGCAACATGTCATTCAGATCGTGCAAGTGGATGGGATGGGGGAAGGGGAAAGTGCAGTGGGAAGAGGGAAGGGACAGAGCAGTACATGGGAATAGAATAATAACAATAAGTAAAAGTAATGGCCTGCAGGTGGCAAATGCAAAGGTGAGTGCAGACATCAGGTGTCAAGTGCTGGTAGTGGGACTGTAGGGATACAGAAACAGTCCCCAAGTGCGGGGGGTTGCCTAGGCAGGCAGTGCAGGTGTGTGTGACTGGCGGGGGAGGGACCTGGGCCTGTGATCAGAGGGTGGCCAGGTAACCATTGCAGATTCAGATTCAGCCAGGAGGTCAAAAGGGGATAGGAGGAAAAAAGGCAGAAGCAAAGAGAAAGGATTTGAGGTGCTTCCGGAACCAGAGATGGTTCTCCTCAAGTTTTTGGGAGGCTGGCCCCAGCCGAAGGAAGAGATCTACCACCAACTCGTTGCTTGGAGAAGCGACTGATCCTGAGGGAGTTGGAGACGGATGAGCGAAGAGCTCGAGAAGGAAGATATTTAGGAAGCGAGAGTTGAAGGTATTTAGGCCCCAGGCCCAAGAAGGCCTTGTGGACAATGCAGAGGGTTTTGAACTTGATCCTCGCAGCCACTGGGAGCCAGTGCAGAGATTTCAGTCGTGAAGAGATACAATCCCTGGGCTTGAGGCCAAGGACAAGTCTCGCAGTCCTGTTCTGGATGAGTTGTAAAGGGCGGAGAGTAGAGGCAGGCAGATTTAGATAGAGGCTGTTACAGTAGTCCAGCTTCAAGAGAACCAGGGCTCTAGAGACAGTGAGCTTCTGGGGGAAGGAGAGGAAAGGAATGATACCTCTGAGGAGGTGTAGCTGGTAGTGTAACTTCTTAGAGACGTCAGATATGTGAGGAGAGGAGAGTGTGGAGTCGAAGATGACCCTGAGGTTTTTTGCCTTGCAGGTAGGAGCAGGAAGAGGGCCAAGAGAGGCCGGCTAGAGAGCTGCAGGGAAGGAGGGAGTGGGTGTGCCGATGAGTAGAATCTCAGTCTTACTGGCATTAATGCACAGGTCATTGGATGAGTCAGAGATGAGGGAAGGAGAAGAAGAGGCCGAGGGTAGCCTGAAAATGAGCTGGGTGTCATCCGCATAGCGCTGAAAATTGGGGCAGAGAGCGGGAATGCGGTGGGAAAGAAGTGCCAGGTACTGTTTAAAAAGCCAGGGAGAGAGGTTAGATCCCTGGGGGACACCACAGGTAGAGAAAAAGATGTCAGAGAGAAAGGACCCCAGTTGGACCTGGGAGGGTCGATTGGAGAGGAAAGAGGTCAGCCACGCCAGAGCCTGACCAGTGATACCCAGGTTATCACGGAGACGGTTGAGCAGGATGGTATGATTGACAGTATGAAAGGCAGAAGAGAGATCAAGTAAAATGAGAACACATGGAGTATTGGAGTCAGGGTTCGAGAGCAGGTCCTCACGGATGTTCAGGAGAGCAGTTTCCGTACTTCTGGCAGCTCTGAAGCCAGACTGATGGTCGTGAAGACTACCAACAGATTCAGCATGGAGATTAAGCTGGGAGATGGCCAGCTTCTCCAGGAGCTTTCCCAGGAAGGGAGTGATAGAGATTGGGCAATAGTTAGCCGGTCAAGAGGGTTCGTAAGAGGGTTTCTTAAGAAGGGGGTGCACAAGTGAGTGCTTGAGGGGGGACCAATGGTGCAGTCACCCCGTTCCAATGCGCAACCGCGGTACAGAGAAACCCCTTCTCATTTCCAGGGACAAATACATACCCTGATTAGGACAGCCAACAGAGAGCACTTCCGTATCCGGTCCTGTCAATGACCCTTAACCCTGCAGAGGAACCCTTGATGGGGGCAGAGATAGGAAACAAGAATTCATTTTATGGTTGATTTGGGCACTGAGAAATCATGCATCAGTGAAGGGGACTACCCACTATCTGGCAAAACTCTAAACACGCAGGGATTCGCTGGTTATATCTCTACGGTTCCATATACTAAGGATTTGGATAAAAAGGTGGGGGGCAAGGTGGTGCACGCTACACTATTGTACTCTGAGAGGTCTCCTGTCAACTTGTTCGGCATGGATGTGCTCCCAGTGGCCACGAGGATTAAGTTCAAAACCCTCTGCATTGTCCACAAGGCCTTCTGGGGCCTTGGGCCAAAATACCTTCAACTCTCTCTTCCTTAATATCTTCCTTCTCGAGCTCTTCGCTCATCCACCTTCAACTACCTCAGGGTCAGCCGCTTCTCCAAGCAACGAGCTGGGGGTAGATCTCTCTCCGCACAGGGGCCTCCCTCTGGAACAGCCTTCCTGCCTCCCTGAAACTTGAGGAGAACCATCTCCGGTTCTGGAAGCACCTCAAAACCTTCCTCTTTGCCTCAGCTTTCTCTCCCTCTCTCCCCTGCTAAAATCACTGAACCTGCACTGAATCTGCAACTGGCCACTCACCGATCTCGGTCCTTGGCCCTGCCACTCTTCCCTGCAGAGCCTACCTGCACTATGGGACTGTCTCTGTATCCTACAGCCCCTTCTCCCGACACTTACCTTGCACTTGCCACCAGCTGGCCCTATTATTTATCTTGTATTCTATTAACCATGTACTGCACTCTCCTTGCACTGGCCACCAGCTGGCCCTATTACTTATCTTTTATTCCACTAACCATGTACTGCACTTCCCCTCTCCCCTTCCCCTTGCACTTTTCCCAGTCCCCTTACCCTTGCACTTGTGCGATCTGAATGACACCTGGCCTAGTAGGATCGTTGTCTGTTCTCCCCTTGTTCCCCACCCTGCCTCGTCGCGCCTTTAAACACTTGTGTATAGGCACGTTAAAAATGCCATATCATATCATAGCAAATTGAACATGAAATACTCCTGTACTGATCACAACATTTTCTGTGCCACGCCAGGAATGTGTGCAATGAGAGTGATGGTCATAATACATGCAATGGCATGCAATGTGGTGATCAGAGGCTTACATGTGGACCCTGACATGTTTATCTACGGCATAACAGTACTCACGAAGGCAGTGACACAAATCGGTATAGCCTGCTGGAGGGTGCAAACTGATTTAATTTTTCACCCTGTAGTGTCCCCAGAATTGGTGGCAAGTACAATACTGTCTTAAGACTTTCAAGGCTAGTAGTATCTGCAAAACAAGTGGTTGTCCTAAGAGCAGACAGACAAGCATTTGAATGGCATACTGTGCTATGCATCAATCCCACCATACCCCTAAGAGAAGTAACAGATTCAGAACTTTGAACAATGATGGAGAGATATTATTAGAGATCTGCATCCCCTGTGAGATCATGGTGCAGTACAGAAGAGTACAGGGCCCCATAATGGCTGTTGTTACACCACCTCCCTTTATTGAGACAGACTTGGAGTATGTACCCATTCAGCTGTGGACAACCAACCCGCATGATCTAGGGCTCCTAAAAGAAGTGACCCCAGTACACTGAAAATTGCAGCAGTACTGCCCCGAATGAAACAAAATACACCATACAGGCTCTACTTTATGGAGGGATAACAGTGGAATTGGAGAATGATCCAGCATGTATGCCCTCTAAATGTTGTAGAATAGAAAGAATTTCTTGTAGTTCCAAACACAGCCACCATCTTGTGTAGTATCCCTAAAGAAGCGACCCACTTCGCAATGGTTGATTTAAAGAATGCCTTCTTTACAATACCTTTGCACCCTGACTCACAGTACCTCACCGCCTTTACACATGGCGGAAAGCACAACAAACACACTTGTTTGCACCAAGGGTACTGCAAGAGCCCAAGAATCTTTAACAGAATACTACACGACGACCTAGGTAACATCCAAGTGCCCAGCACAGTCATCCAGTATGTAGACGACATGCTTGTGTGTAGTGATAGAAAGCAAAACTGCTGAAGGGACCATATTACTCTCCTACAACTTTTGGCCTGAAAGAGGTATAGGGTTGACAGGGCCAAACTCCAGTATAGCCAACCGGAAGTACTGTACTTGGTCCAGTTAATATCATCAAACGGCAAAAGAATAATACCAGACAGAGCACCATCTGTCCACGCCATGCCCAGACCTGTGACAGTGAAAGACATGCAAAAGTTCCTAGGGTTGTGCAATTACTGCAGAGCATGGATTCTAGACTATGCAGAATACACAAATCCACTGCTACAGGGCCTCAAGGAAGCACAAAAAGGCAACCACAAACTTGAGTGAACAGCAGACATGGTGCAAAGTTTCAATGACTTGACAGAAGTAACATAGACAGCCCCAGTACTCGCCACCCAATACTATACACAAGAATTCTACATATTCTCACATTCAAATGGCACATTTATGACCGCTGTGCTGACCCAGAAAAGAGCAATGGCCCACAAGCCATTTGCCTACTACAGCCGGTACACCCAATTTAGTTATGTAAGGTCATTTCGCATGCGAACAAATGATTGCTGCAGCCGGCTTCGCAATAGAGAATGTGATGGGGTGTTCAGTGACTGTACGTGGAGCATTCAATATTCGCCATCTAAGAAAGATCAAAATCTACCCTGACCACACGAAGAGCATCGGCATACGAGATTATCATCTCAAGACCAAACATTCATGTGGTGCGGTGCAAAACAGCAAATCCTGCCACGTTCTTAACAGAAATGTGTAGAAACAAAGACTTGCAAAGACACTACTGTGCTATATATGAAGAGGACAAAATGACATCCCCAAAGCAAAGGATAGCTCATTGGAGGAGGGGGAAGTACTCTTTGTTGGCAGTTCAGCGACAATTGAACAAGACACAGGACAAAGACAAACAGACGCAGCAGTAGCGTGCCTTGAGGAAGGAGAATATGAGACATTAGTGATGCAATGATTACCCATGCATTATTCAGCACAAGCAGCAGAGCTCATGGCACTTATCGAGGCACTACATGCATCACACGGATGTCATGTGACAATTTATTCTGACTCGGCATACGTCACTACAACAGTGCATGCCGGGTTGTCATGTTGGTAGTGAAGAGGTTTCCGGAAAGCAGATAATGTGATCAATTTACCACCCCCAAACAAACAGTGTTGGTGAGAGAATCAATGGCCTCCTTAAAAGCAAACTCTCCAAGCTCTGCACCACATTAAAGAAGAACTGGGTGAATTGCTTGCCCTTGGCCCTGTTCAGCTTACACACTAAAGACCACCACCTTTCGCGCCATGAAATTGTAACTGGCAGGCGCATGCATGAGCCCATCTCCCCAGTAAGAAGGGCATTAAATGCCCATAGGTATGCTGCAGTTTTAGGGGAAGAATGCAAGGATTATTTAACAAACTTAACACATGCAATTAACCCGATAGATTTCACAACTGCAGATCCCACACCCACCCAACCGCTGCTGCCGGGAGAACTAATATACTACAAAAGCTTTGTGCGTAAGTGGAACAACCACAGATTCCATGGCCCCTGTGAAGTGGTGTTTTCCACCCCTCTCGCTGCTAAAGTAAAGGGGCTTCGCTATTGGATTCACCACACTGATGTTCGTAGAACACCCCTTAATACCTCCTAAATTTCTCTATGCATACTGCCCATCCACCTAAGACTTGATAGTATAACTACCTCAAACATAATAACACAACTACATATCCAAAATAATAATCGGTATAGCTGCTAGAAGCATAAGCACTTGATAAAAATCTCTCTCTCTCTCTCTTTCTCTCTTTCTTTTTCTCTCTCTTACACCCCAACCCTATTTTTGTTTTCTCTACAGAAGTGAAGAAAATGGAACACTCAACATCAAATTATTCATTATACATTAAAATGTTAACAAAGTATGATGTTAATTCTGGATGGTTATATTCTTACACCTGTGGATTACACATTAGCGCCCTACTATTCACTATATTAATGCTTATGTTGGAATCGTACCAAAATGTCGCAATCACAATTAAGACAGTCGAAAATGGTGACTTTTATTTTTGGACCCCCCTTTCACCACATATATATGTGGGGGGGTAATTACATGGCCAAGGTAGTGGTCATGTAGTTATGGATAAGTTGCTGTTTCTATAGGAAGAGCACTTTTTGGGCGGCTTGTAACTTCGCTCCCCCTGGACGGATGAATCCTCACCCAACTTTGCAAAAAAAGTATATGGCCCACTCTGCAAAGTTTGGTGAGGATTCGTCCAGGGGGGGAAAAGTTATAGGGGGGTCCCAAAAAGTCTTTTTTTTCCCATGGACTGAATGGGAAAAAAAAATTGCTTGCGCCTACAGCCCAAACCGCTGGACGGATTTTCACCAAATGTTGACCAGGAGCAGCAGCTTGGTCCTGAAAGTGTGCTTTTGCAAATTTGGTGAAAATCCGTCCAGTAGTTTTTTTTAAAAATGACCAAAAAGTAGGTCAAAAGAAATTAGTGATATCTGTGTTCGCTTCGTGGACACACTTCCCTGTTCCCTCCGCGGACAGGACAGGGATTGGGCAAGCGGGTTGCGTCGTGTCCGCAGACATGTTACGTGCTTCCCATTGGCTGCACTGCAGCGTGCAGTGCATCGTATTTTCAAGACGCCCTCCATCTTTGTTTGTGGTTTGTGGTGAGAGCCCGGCTAGTAAGTGTCTTCCTTCCGTTCCCCCACCCCCGCTCATGCCCGTGGCTTCCTCCCATTCCCCCCACCCCCCGCTTATGTCCGTGTCTCCTTCCTGTCCTCCCCCACCCCCATGTCTCCCCTGTTCCTCCAGCCCCCGCTCACGCCATCGGCACACGGTGGCCTGCGGAGGGCCGAGGAGTGGGATCTGCTGCCTGTACAGTTAGCTCAAGCCCTGTGTCTTCCTCCCGTTCCCCCACCCCTGCTCATCCCCGCTCATCCTCATGTCTCCTCTGTTCCCCCCCACCCTCTGCTCATCCCCCGTGTCTCCCTCACAATCCCCCCACCAACCGTTCATGTCCCGTGTCTCCCCTGCCCCCCACCCCCGCTCATGCCCCGTGTGTCTCTCCCCTTCCCCCCCACCCCTCGCTCATGCCCCGTGTGTCTTTCCCCTTCCCCCCCACCCCCCGGTCATGCTCCGTGTGTCTCCGTTTCCCCCCCACCTCCCGCTCATGCCCCGTGTGTCTCTCTCTTCCCCCATCCCCCGCTAATGCCCCGTGTGTTTCCCCTTCCCCCACCCCCCGCTCATGCCCCGTGTGTCTCTCCCCTTCCCCCCCACCTCCCGCTCATGCACCGTGGGTCTCCCCTTCCCCCCACCCCTGCTCATGCCCCGTGTGTCTCTCCCCTCCCCCACCCCCCGCTCATGCCCCGTGTGTCTCTCCTCTTCCTCCCACCCCCCCACCCCCCGCTCATGCCCCGTGTGACTCTCCCCCCCACCCCCCGTGAATGGCCCGTGTGTCTCTCCCCTTCCCCCCAGCCCCCGCTCATGCCCTGTGTGTCTCTCCTCTCCCCCATCCCCCACTCATGCCCTGTGTCTCTCACCTCCCCCCCACCCCCGCTCATGCCCCGTGTCTCTCCCCTCCCCCCGCTCATGGCCCGTGTGTCTCTCCCCTCCCCCAACCCCACTCATTCCCTGTGTCTCTCACCTCCCCCCCACCCCCGCTCATGCCCCGTGTCTCTCCCCTCCCCCACCCCCCGCTCATGGCCCGTGTGTCTTTTCCCTTCCCCCCACTCCCCGCTCATGCCTCGTGTGTCTCTCTCCTCCATCCCCCGCTCCTGCCCCGTGTGTCTCTCCCCTTCCCCCAGCCCCCGCTCATGCCCCGTGCGTCTCTCCCCTTCCCCCATCCCCCGCTCATGCCCCATGTGTCTCTCCACTCCACCCCCCGCTCATGCCCCATGTGTCTCTAACCCTTCCCCCAACCCCTGCTCATGCCGTGTGTCTCTCCCCTCCCCCCACCCCCCGCTCATGTCCCGTGTGTCTCTCCCCTCCCCCCGTCCCCCGCACATGACCTGTCTCACCTGTTACCCCTCACCCCCTGTGTGTCTCTCCCCTTCCCCCCACCCCCCGCTCATGCCCCGTGTGTCTCTCCCCTTCTCCCCCACCCCCCGCTCATGTCCTGTATGTCTTTCCCCTCCCCCAATCCCCCGCTCATGCCTCTTGTGTCTCTCCCCTTCCCCCCACCACCCGCTCATGCCCTGTGTGTCTCTCCCCTCCCCCCACCACCCGCTCATGCCCCGTGTGTCTCTCCCCCTCCCCCTCACCCCCGCTCATGCCCCGTATGTCTCTCCCCCTACCGCCGCTCATGCCCCGTGTGTCTCTCCCCCTACCCCCCGCTCATGGCCCGTGTGTCTCTCCCCTGTTCCCCCTACCCCCTGCTCATGCCCCGTGTCTGCCCTGTTCCCCCACCCCCTGCTCATGCCCCATGTCTGCCCTGTTCCCCCACCCCCGCTCATGCCCCGTGTCTCCCCTGTTCCCCCCACCCCCCGCTCATGCCCTGTGTGTCTCCCCTTCCCACCCAACCCCCACTCATGCCCCGTGTGTCTCTCCTTCCCCCCACCCCCCGCTCATGCCCCGTGTGTCTCTCCCCTTCCCCCCACCCCCCGCTCATGCCACGTGTGTCTCTCCCCTCCCCCCACCCCCCGCTCATGCCCTGTGTGTCTCTCCCCCTTCCCCCACCCCCCGCTCATGCCCCGTGTCTCCCTACTGTTCCCCCACCCTCCGCTCATGCCCCGTGTGTCTCTCCCCTCCCCCTCACCCTCCGCTCATGACCTGTCTCCCCTGTTACCCCCCGCTCATGCCCCGTGTGTCTCTCCCCTCCCCCCACCCCCCACTCATGCCCTGTGTGTCTCTCCTCTCCCCCCACCCACCGCTTACGCCCCGTGTGTCTCTCCCCCCCCGCTCATGCCCCGTGTCTCTCCTCCCCTCTCCCCCACCCCCGCTCATGCCCTATGTCTCTCCCATCCCCCCACCCCCGCTCATGGCTCATGTGTCTCTCCCCTCCACCCCCTGCTCAAGCCCTGTGTGTCTCTCCCCTTCCCCCCAACCCCCGCTCATGCCCCGTGTGTCTCTCCCCTCTCCCACCCCCCCCCGCTCATGCCCCGTGTGTCTCTCCCCTCCACCCCCCGCTCATGCCCCATGTGTCTCTCCCCTCCCCCCACCCCCCACTCATGCCCCGTGTGTCTCTCCCCTCCCCCCACCCCCCTGCTCATCATGCCCCGTGTGTCTCTCCCCTCCCCCCACAACCGTGCATGACCTGTCTCCCCTGTTACCCCCCACCCCCCGTTCATGCCTCGTGTGTCTCTCCCCTTCCCCCTACCCCCCGCTCATGCGCCGTTTGTCTCTCCCCTTCCCCCCACCCCCTGCTAATGTCCCGTGTGTCTCTCCCCTCCCCCAACCCCCTGCTCATGCCCCGTGTGTGTCTCCCCTTCCCCCCACCCCCCGCTCATGCCCCGTGTGTCTCTCCCCTCTCCCCCTCCCTCGCTCATGCCCCGTGTGTCTCACCCTCTCCACCCCACCCCCCGCTCATGCCCCGTGTGTCTCTCCCCTTCCCCCAACCCCCTGCTCATGCCCCGTGTGTGTCTCCCCTTCCCCCCCACCCTCCGCTCATGCCCCGTGTGTCTCTCCCCTCTCCCCCTCCCTCGCTCATGCCCCGTGTGTCTCACCCTCTCCCCCCACCCCCCGCTCATGCCCCGTGTGTCTCACCCTCTCCCCCCACCCCCCGCTCATGCCCCGTGTGTCTCTCCCCCTCCCCCCTGCCCCCTGCTCATGCCCCGTGTGTCTCTCCCCCACCCCCCGCTCATGCCCAGTGTGTCTCTCCCCTTCCCCCCACCCCCGCTCATGCCCAGTGTGTGCCATGTTCCCCCCACCCCCCTCATGCCCCGTGTGTGCCCTGTTTCCCCCCACCCCCCCTCATGCCTCGTGTGTGCCCTGTTTCCCCGCTCATGCCCCGTGTGTCTCTCCCCTCCCCCGCTCATACCCCGTGTCTCTCCTCCCCTCTCCCCCACCCCCGCTCATGCCCTGTGTCTCTCCCATCCCCCCACCCCCCGCTCATGGCTCGTGTGTCTCTCCCTCCCACCCCCTGCTCAAACCTCGTGTGTCTCTCCCCTTCCCCCCAACCCCCGCTCATGCCCCGTGTGTCTCTCCCCTCCCCCCACCCCCCGATCATGCCCCGTGTGTCTCTCCCCTCCACCCCCTGCTCATGCCCCATGTGTCTCTCCCCTCCCCCCACCCCCCTGCTCATCATGCCCCGTGTGTCTCTCCCCTCCCCCCACACCCGCGCATGACCTGTCTCCCCTGTTACCCCCCACACCCCGCTCATGACCCGTGTGTCTCTCCCCTTCCCCCCACGCCTCGCTCATGCGCCGTGTGTCTCGCCCCTTCCCCCCCACCCCCTGCTAATGTCCCGTGTGTCTCTCCCCTCCCCCAACCCCCTGCTCATGCCCTGTGTGTGTCTCCCCTTCCCCCCCACCCTCCGCTCATGCCCCGTGTATCTCTCCCCTCTCCCCCTCCCTCGCTCATGCCCCGTGTGTCTCACCCTTTCCCCCCCACCCCCCGCTCATGCACCGGGTGTCTCTCTCCCTCCCCCCCACCCCCCGCTCATGCCCCGTGTGTCTCTCCCCCACCCCCCGCTCATGCCCCATGTGTCTCTCTCCTCCCCCATACCCCCGCTCATGCCCCATGTGTCTCTTCCCTTCCCCCACCCCCGCTCATGCCCTGTGTCTCCCTCCTTTCCCACCCCCTGCTCATGCCTAGTGTGTGCCCTGTTCCCCCCATGCCCCGTGTGGCCCTGTTTCCCCCCCACCGCCCCGCTCATGCCCTTTTCTCCCCTGTTCCCCCCACCCCCCGCTGATGCTCCGTGTGTTCCTCCCGTTCCCCCCACCACCCGCTCATGCCCCGTGTGTGCCCTGTTCCCCCCACACCCCGCATGCCCCGTGTGTGCCCTGTTTCCCCCCCACCCCCCTCATGCCCCTTGTGTGCCCTGTTTCCCTGCTCATGCCCCGTGTGTCTCTCCCCTCCCCCCGCTCATGCCCCATGTCTCTCCTCCCCTCTCCCCACCCCCGCTCATGCCCTGTGTCTCTCCCATCCCCCCACCCCCCGCTCATGGCTCATGTGTCTCTCCCCTCCACCCCCTGCTCAAGCCCCGTGTGTCTCTCCCCTTACCCCCAACCCCCGCTCATGCCCCGTGTGTCTCTCCCCTCCCCCCCACCCCCGCTCATGCCCTTTGTCTCCCTTCTTTCCCCCCCACCCCCTGCTCATGCCCCGTGTCTCCCTTCTTCTCCCCCCACCCCCCGCTCATGCCCCGTGTCTTCCTTCTCCCCCCACCCCCCGCTCATGCCCCGTGTCTCTCTTCTCCCCCCACCCCCGTTCATGCCCCGTGTCTCCCTTCTTCCCCTCACCCCCTGCTCATGCCCCGTGTTTCCCTTCTTCCCCCCACCCCCCGTTCATGCCCTGTGTCTCCCTTCTTCCCCCCCACACCCCGCTCATACCCCACGTTTGTCCTGTTGGAACAGGGCAGACATGGGGCATGAGCGGGGGTGGGGGCCACACCCCCGCTCATGCCCCGTGTCTCCCTCCCCCCTGTTCATGCCCTGTGTCTCCCTTCTTCCCCCCACCCCCCGCTCATGCCCCGTGTCTACCTTCTTCCCCCCACCCCGCGCTCATGCCCCGTGTCTCCCTTCTTCCCACCCAGCCCCCGCTCATGCCACATGTCTCCCTTCTTCCCCCCCATCCCCCGTTCATGCCCTGTGTCTCCCTTCTTTCCCCCCCACCCCCCGCTCATGCCCTGTGTCTCCCATCTTTCCCCCCCACCCCCCTGCTCATGCCCCGTGTATCCCTTCTTTCCCCCCACCCCCAGCTCATGCCCCGTGTCTCCCTTCTTTCCACCCCCACCCCATGCTCATGCCCCGTGTCTCCCTTCTCCCCCCACCCCCGTTCATGCCCCGTGTCTCCCTTCTTCCCCTCACCCCCTGCCCCGTGTCTCCCTTCTTCCCCCCCACCCCCCGTTCATGCCCCGTGTCTCCCTTCTTCCCCTCACCCCCTGCTCATGCCCCGTGTCTCCCTTCTTCCCCCCCACCCCCCGTTCATGCCCTGTGTCTCCCTTCTTTCCCCCCCACCCCCCGCTCATGCCCCGTGTCTCCCATCTTTCCCCCAACCCCCTGCTCATGCACCGTGTCTCCCTTCTTTCCCCCCACCCCCAGCTCATGCCCCGTGTCTCCCTTCTTTCCACCCCCACCCCACGCTCATGCCCCGTGTCTCCCTTATCCCCCCACCCCCCGTTCATGCCCCGTGTCACCCTTCTTCCCCTCACACCCTGCTCATGCCCCGTGTCCCTTCTTCCCCCCCGCTCATGCCGCGTGTCTCCCTTCTTCCCCCCTGCCCCCTGCTGATGACCCGTGTCTCGCTTCTTCCCCCCCACCCCCCGCGCATGCCCTGTGTCTCCCTTCTTTACACCCCCTGCTCATGCCCCGTGTCTCCCTTCTTCCCCCCCACCCACCGCTCATGCCCTGTGTCTCCCTTCTTCCCCCCGCTCATGCCCGTGTCTTCCTTTTCCCCACCCCTGCTCATGCCCCGTGTCTCCCTTCTTTCCCCCCCACCCCCGTTCATGCCCAGTGTCTCCCTTCTTTCCCCCACCCCTCGTTCATGCCCCGTGTCTCCCTTGTTCCCGCCCATCCCCGCTCATGCCCCGTGTCTCCCTTCTTCCCCCACCACCCACTCATGCCGCGTGTCTCCCTTCTTCCCCCACCCCCCGCTCATGCCCCGTGTCTCCCTTCTTTCCCCCCCACCCCCTGTTCATGCCCAGTGTCTCCCTTCTTTCCCCCACCCCTCGTTCATGCCCCGTGTCTCCCTTGTTCCCGCCCATCCCCGCTCATGCCCCGTGTCTCCCTTCTTCTTCCCCCACCCGACCGCTCATGCCCTGTGTCTGCCCTGTTCCCCCCACCCCCGCTCTTGCCCCGTGTCTCCCTCCTGTAGCCCCCCACCCCCCACTCATGCCCTGTGTCTCCCTCCTGTACCCCTCTACCCCCACTCATGCCCCATGTCTCCCTTCTTCCTCCCCACCCCCCGCTCATGCCCCATGTCTCCCTTCTCCCCTCCCGCTCATGCCCTGTGTCTCCCTTCTCCCCCCGCTCATGCCCTGTGTCTTCATCCTTCTTTCCCCCACCCCGCGCTCATGCCCCGTGTCTCCTTCGTGTTACCCCCAACTCATGCCCAGTGTCTGTCTCCTGGTCTTCCCGACCCCCCGCCGATGCCCTGTTGTGTTCTCTTTATACACCCCGCCTTCCCTTTCCCTGGTGTCCATCTTGGTAAAAGATTTTCCTTCCTACACCGGGACGCCTGCCTGTGACGTCCCGATTTGGGAGAAAAATCTTTTTTTTACCACCCCGGGTTCCCACTTTAAGAACCTAGGATGTTAGTGGTCTTGCTCCATTGAAAAGGACGTTATGGTTAAGTTGCACTAATAAAAACCTATGAAATTCAGTAAAAAAACTTTGTTAAAGGGATGTTATGGTTAAGTTGCGCTATTAAAAACCTATGAAATTCAGTGAAAAAACATTGTTAAAGGGACGTTATGGTTAAGTTGCGCTACTAAAAACCTATGAAATTCAGTGAAAAAACTTTGGTAAAGGGACGTTATGGTTAAGTTGCGCTACTTAAAACCTATGAAATCCAGTAAAAAAACTTTGTTAAAGGAACGTTATGGTTAATTTGCGCTACTAAAAACCTATAAAATTCAGTAAAAATCTTTGTTAAAGGGACGTTATGGTTAAGTTGCGCTACAAAAACCTATGAAATTCAGTGAAAAAACTTTGTTAAAGGGACGTTATGGTTCCAAGTAAAACCAAAAAACGCTTGAAATTCGCCAGTTATGGTAAGCTAAGCAACCATAACTCGTGCCACCACCGTGCACTGCTAAGCCTAACACCCAGGACATCAAAGATGACATCACAAATGTCATTGATGACATCACTGATGACATCACATGTCTGACTCCCCTTTTTTCCTTTCCTGACATATCTAGGCCAAATGATTTTCTTCTGTAACAGTCAGGAACTAAAAATTGTAAATGTACTATATTCGTAGACTTATCCTTCAAGTATGTTCTTACAATAATTCCCTTAGGGGCCAGTCATATCATATGAAACATATGCATAGGGGAAGACAGAACCTTGAAAGACAGCAATCCTTTTTGTGCATTAAAATTATCAGTAGACTTTTCAGCACTTTCTGATACTTTTGATGTTTTTTTATTACTGTACTTTCCCTGTATATGCTCATATTTTTATATGTTGTACTCACCCTATTTTCCTTAGGGTCCAGACACATCATGTGATATATATAGATAGGGTAAGTAACAGCTTTGAAACAGAGCAATCATTTCTCTGCATAAAGGTAATCAGTTAGGTTATGAACACTTTCTGCTACTATTGCTGTTTTTTTTCTTACTTCAATTCCCTTGTATATATTCATATTTGTATGTGGTGTTGTCTCCTTGTGATTTGTCTATAATAATGCAATTATGTAGTAAGTGGGTTTTATTACCTACTTATCACAAGTTTCACTGTACGCAAAACTCTAATATGAAAATGGTTATCATTTCACTATTCAACATGGCAAGCTTATGAATATTGCACCTCCATCATGTATGCTGCACACAATGCCTATGTTTCTACATGAGTACCTTAGTATACTGGATTGAAGTTAATAATAGAATGATATTTATATCAATGCATAGCTTAATGCACTAATTAGCACTTGATATTCATTCCAATAATCTTTGACAGTTTTTTTATTAACATTACAGTAAGAATCCCTTGTACAGACTTTTGATGAAAGGTAAATGCACATGTGATGTCATCAGTGATATCATCAATGACATTTGTGATGTCATCTTTGATGTCCTGGGTGTTAGGCTTAGCAGTGCACGGTGGTGGCGCGAGTTATGGTTGCTTAGCTTACCATAACTGGCGAATTTCAAGGGTTTTTCGGTTTTACTTGGAACCATAACGTCCCTTTAACAAGGTTTTTTCACTGAATTTCAGAGGTTTTTAGTAGCGCAACTTAAAGATAACGTCCCTTTAACAAAGTTTTTTCACTGAATTTCATAGGTTTTTAGTAGCGCAACATAACCATAACGTCCCTTTAACACAGTGTTTTCATTGAATTTCATAGGTTTTTATTAGTGCAACTTAACCATAACGTCCCTGTAACATTTCTTTTTACTACATTTTAAAGGTTTTTATTAGTGCAACGTCAACATAACATCCTTTTCAATAGATGAAGACCACTAACATCTTATGTCCTCAAAGTGGGAATGCCGGGTGGTAAAAAAAACAAAAGATTTTCCTTCCTACACCGGGACGCCGCGGCCACCATGGAAAGGGAAGGCAGGGTGTATAAAGAACACAACAGGGCATGAGCGGGGGATTGGGGGGAACAGGGGAGACACATGGGAATGAGCGGGTGGTGAGAGGGAACAGGGTACAAACGGGGCATGAGCAGGGGGTGGGGGGGGAAAGGAAGGAAACACGGGGCATGAGCGGTGGTGGGGGTAACACGAGAGAGACACGGGGCATGAGCAGCGGGTGGGGAGGAACATGAGGGAGACACGGGGTATGAACGGGGGGTGGGGAGGAACACGAGGGAGACACGGGGCATCAGCGGGGGGTACAGGGCGCACACAGTACATGAGCGGGGGTGGGGGGAAAGGAGAGAGACAAGGGGCATGAGCGGGTGGTGGGGGGAACACGAGGGAGACGCGAGGCATGAGCGGGGGGGTGTGGGTGGTAACACGAGGGAAACGCGGGGCATGAGCGGGGGGTGGGGGGAACATGAGGGAGACACGGGGCATGAGCGGGGTGTGGGGGGCAACAGGAGACAGACATGGGGCATGAGCGGGGGGTGGGGAGAACAGGAGACGGGGCATGAGCGCAGAGTGGGGGGGTACAGGAAACAGACACGGGGCATGAGCGGGGGGTGGGGGCAACAGGAGAGAGACACGGGGCATGAGCGGGGGTGGGGGGCAACAGGAGAGAGACACGGGGCATGAGCGTGGGGGTGGGGGGTACAGGAGAAAGACACGGGGCATGAGCGGGGGTGGGGGGCAACAGGAGAAAGACACGGGGCATGAGCGGGTGGGGGAACAGGAGTCAGACACGGGGCATGAGCGGGGGGGCAACATGAGAGAGACATGGGGCATGAGCGGGTGGGGGGAACAGGAGACAGACATGGGGCATGAGCGGCGGGTGGGGGAGTACAGGAGACAGACACGGGGCATGAGCGGGGGGTGGGGGGGCAACAGGAGAGAGACACGGGGCATGAGCGTGGGTGGGGGAACAGGAGACAGGCACGGGGCATGAGCGGGGGGTGGGGGAACAACAGAGACAGACATGGGGCATGAGCAGGGGGGTGGGGGGCAACAGGAGAGACACGGGGCATGAGCGGGGGTGGGGGGCAACAGGAGACAGACACGGGACATGAGCAGGGGGTGGGAGGCAACAGGAGACAGACACAGGACATGAGCAGGGGATGGGGGGCAACAGGAGACAGACATGGGGCATGAGCGGGGGGTGGGGGGAACAGGAGACAGACACGGAGCATGAGCGGGGGGTGGGGAGAACAGGAGACAGACACGGGGCATGAGCGGGGGGTGGGGGCAACAGGAGACAGACACAGGGCATGAGCAGGGGTTGGGGGGCAACAGGAGACAGACACAGGGCATGAGCGGGGGGTGGGGGGAACAGGAGACAGACTTGGGGCATGAGCGAGGGGTGGGGGGAACAGGAGACAGACACATGGCATGAGTGGGGGGTGGGGGGCAACAGGAGACATACATGGGGCATGAGTGTGGGGTGGGGGGAACAGGAGACAGACACGGGGCATGAGCGGGGGGTGGGGGGCAACAGGAGACAGATACAGGGCATGAGCGGGGGTGGGGGGCAACAGGAGACAGACACGGGGCATGAGCGGGGGTGGGGGCAACAGGAGAAAGACACGGGGCATGAGCAGGTGGGGGAACAGGAGACAGACACGGGGCATGAGCGGGGGGGCAACAGGAGAGAGACACGGGGCATGAGCGGGTGGGGGGAACAGGAGACAGACACGGGGCATGAGCGGGGGGTGGGGGAGTACAGGAGACAGACACGGGGCATGAGCGGGGGGTGGGGGGGCAACAGGAGAGAGACACGGGGCATGAGCGGGGGGTGAGGGGAACAGGAGACAGACATGGGGCATGAGCGGGGGGTGGGGGAACAACAGAGACAGACATGGGGCATGAGCGGGGGGTGGAGGGCAACAGGAGAGACACGGGGCATGAGCGGGGGGTGGGGGGGCAACAGGAGACAGACACGGGACATGAGCAGGGGGTGGGGGGCAACAGGAGACAGACACAGGGCATGAGCGGGGGGTGGGGGGCAACAGGAGACAGACATGGGGCATGAGCGGGGGGTGGGGGGAACAGGAGACAGACACGGAGCATGAGCGGGGGTGGGGAGAACAGGAGACAGACACGGGGCATGAGCGGGGGGTGGGGGGCAACAGGAGACAGACACAGGGCATGAGCGGGGGTGGGGGGAACAGGAGACAGACTCGGGGCATGAGCGAGGGGTGGGGGGAATAGGAGACAGACACGGGGCATGAGTGGGGGGTGGGGGGAACAACAGACACGGGGCATGAGTGGGGGGTGGGGAGAACAGACACAGGGCATGAGCGAGGGGTTTGGGGGGCAACAGGAGACAGACACGGGGCATGAGCGGGGGGTGGGAGGAACAGGAGACAGACACGGGGCATGAGCGGTGGGTGGGGAGAACAGGAGACAGACACTGGGTATGAGCGGGGGGTGGGGGGCAACGAGAGAGACTCGGGGCATGAGCGGGTGGGGGGAACAGGAGACAGACACGGGGCATGAGCGGGTTGTTGGGGGGCAACAGGAGACAGACACGGGGCATGAGCGGGGGGCGGGGGGAACAGGACAGACACGGGGCATGAGCGGGGGGTGGGCAGAACAGGAGACAGATACGGGGCATGAGCGGGGGCGTGGGGGGCAACAGGAGACAGACACGGCACATGAGGGGAACAGGAGACAGATACGGGGCATGAGCGGGGGGTGGGGAGAACAGGAGACAGACACGGGGCATGAGCGGGCGGAACAGAAGACAGACACGGGGCATGAGCGGGGGAAGGGCGGGAGGGAGAGAGACACACAGGGCATGAGCGGGGTGGGCAGGAGGGAGAGAGACACACAGGGCATGAGCGGGGGGTGGGCGGGAGGGAGAGAGACGCACAGGGCATGAGCAGGGTGGGCAGGAGGGAGAAAGACACACAGGGCATGAGCGGGGGGTGGGCGGGAGGGAGAGAGACACACGGGGCATGAGCGGGGGGGTGGGCGGGAGGGAGACAGACACACAGGGCATGAGCGGGGGGTGGGCGGGAGGGAGAGAGACACACAGGGCATGAGCGGGGGGTGGGCAGGAGGGGGAGAGACACACGGGGCACGAGCGGGTGGTGGGTGGGAGGGGGAGAGACACATGGGGCACGAGCAGGGGTGGGGGGGAGGTCGAGAGACACACGGGGCATGAGCGAGGGGTGGGGGAAGGGGAGAGAGACACACGGGGAATGAGCAAGGGGAGGGGGGAGGGAGAGAGACACACGGGCATGAGCGGTGGGTGGGCGGGAGGGGGAGAGACACACAGGGCGTGAGCGGGGGTGGGCAGGAGGGGGAGAGAAACACGGGGCATGAGCAGGGGTGGGCGGGAGGGGGAGAGACACACGGGGCAAGAAAGAGCGGGGGGTGGGTGGGAAGGGGAGAGACACACGGGGAATGAGCGGGGAGGTGGGGGCAGGAGGAGGAGGAGGAGAGACATACGGGGCAGGAGTGGGGGAGGGGGGAGGGAGAGAGACACACGGGGCAGGAGCGGGGAGGGGGGGAAGGAGAGAGACACACGGGGCATGAGCGGGGGGTGGGGAAAGGGGAGACACATGGGGCATGAGCGGGGGTGGGGGGAAGGGGAGAGACACACGGGGCATGAACGGGGGTGGGCGGTAGGGGGAGGGAGGCACGGGGCATGAGCGGGGGGTGGGCGGGAGGGGGAGAGACACACGGGGCATGAGCGGGGGTGGGCGGGCGGGGGCGAGACACACGGGGCATGAGTGGGGAGTGGGCGGAGGGGGAGAGACACACGGGGCCTGAGCGGGGGTGGGCGGGAGTGGGAAAGACACACGGGGCAAGAGCAGGGGTGGGCGGGAGTGGGAGAGACACACGGGGCAAGAGCGGGGGTGGGCGGGAGGGGGAGAGACACACGGGGCATGAGCGGGGGTGGGAGGGAGAGCGACACACGAGGCATGAGCGGGGGGTAGGGGGAAGGGGAGAGAGACACAGGGCATGAGCGGGGTGGAGGGGAGGGAGAGAGACACACGGGGCATGAGCGGGGATGGGGAGGAGGGAGAGAGACACACGGGCATGAGCGGGGGTGGACGGGAGGGGGAGAGACACACGGGGCATGAGCGGGGTTGGGCGGAGGGAGGGAGACACACGGGGCATGAGCGGAGGGTGGGGGGAAGGGGAGAGAGACACGAGGCATGAGCAGAGGGTGGGCGAGAGGGGAAGAGACACACGGGGTATGAGCGGGGTGGGGAGGAGCGAGAGAGACACACAGGGCATGAGCGAGGGGTGGGGGGGAAGGGGAGAGAGACACACGGGGCATGAGCGGGGGGAGGGAGAGAGACACACGGGGCATGAGTGGGGGTGAGGGGGAGGGAGAGAGACACACAAGCATGAGCGGGGTGGGGGGAGGGAGAGAGACACACAGCGTTCGTGTGCAGGCGGCAGATCCCGCTCCTCGGCCCTCTGCTGGCCACCGTGTGCCGATGGCGTGAGCGGGGGGCTGGAGGAACAGGGGAGACACGGAGCATGAGTGGGGGTGGGTGGGACAAGAAGAACACATAGGAGGGCATGAGCAGGGGTGGGAGGAACAGGAGACAGACACAAGACTTACTGTGCAGGTGGCGAGGAACAAAGATGGCAGGTGTCTCTGAAGCCAGACGCACTGCACGCTTTCACCACATCCAATGAGAGAGCACGTCAGATGTCTGCGGACATCACGCAAGCTGCTTGCCCAATCACCGTCCTGTCCGCAGAGCGAACAGGGAAGTGTGTCCGCGAGGCGAACACAGATATCACTAATTTTTTTCACTTACATTTTTGTCATTTTTTTAAAAACTACTGGACGGATTTACACCAAATAAAGCAAAGCACGCTTTTCGGACCAAGCCACCGCCCCTGCCGCAAATTTGGTGTAAATCCGTCCAGTGGTTTGGGCTATAGGCATGAGCAAAGTTTTTTCCCATTATGTCTATGGGAAAAAAAAAGTTTTGGGACCCCCCTATAACTTTGCCCCCCCGGACGAATCCTCACCACACATTGCAAATAATTCAGAGTGACCCAAATACTGCAAAGTTTGGTGAGGATTCGTCCAGGGAGAGCGAAGTTATAAGCCGTTTAAAAAGTGCTCTTCCTATGGAAACACCAACTTAACCATAACTACATGGCCACTACCAGGTGCACAAACCATGGCAATACATTCCAATGACATGCTCAGGCATGCGCATTATTATATGTGTGTTTGTGTGTTTTAACAGATGGTCTCAAGAACACACACACTCTCAAAGACAGTTTAAAGGTTTTTATTAAGTATTTTAATATTCTCCAAACTAAGGGCTTTCCCTCTTTTTGTGGATCAGGTAGTGTGTGTGGAGCCGTGGATGTGGGGGCATTGCTGATGGTAGCATTATGTTGCAGTCTGTGAGGGCAATGAATGTGGGTGTGTTTAATGTGTTTGGGGAAGTGCTCATGAGTAGTGTGTGTGTGTGTATGTATATGTGTTTGTTTGCGGGAATCAGTGTTGATGGGGTCAGTGTGTGAGATGGTGGTGTGTATAGTCAATGTGTGAGGGAAAATGGGGTTGTGGACTGGACAGTGTGTTTATGCAGAGTAAGCAGAGTGTTATGTGTTTGGGGCAGGTTATGTGGGTGGTGCATGTGTGTGTGTGTGCAGTGTATTTGGGGAAATCATTGTAGGTGATGCTAGTGTGAGGCGATTGGAAGTGAGGGGGCAGTGTGTGTTTGCTGAAGCCAGTATGCATGAGTGGGGCATCTGTTTTGGGGCAGTGTGTGTGGTTTTAATGTGTGGTTTTAGTGTTAGTTTGTGTGGTCAGTGAGTTTGATGGATAATATGCGTGACAGTATATGGGGAAGTGTGTGGGGTCAATGGGCGCTAGGGAAGATTCAGTGTGGGTAAAAACAGCATGTGTGTGTGTGCAAGTGTGTGTGTGTAATGTGTGGATGGACATGGGGACAGTGTGTGCATGGAGCAATGTATGTAGGTATATGGAAATGGTGTGTGTTGCAGTATTTGTTTTTAGATGTAGTTTGTGTGTGGGGGCAGTGTTGGTGTGTGTGGAAAATATGTGTGTTTGCGCAGAGCGTGTGGGAGGAAAGTGCTACTGTGCGTGCGCAGTGTATGTGTTTGATGTTGTCCAAAGTATGTGGGGGAAGCGTGCATAGTGGACAATGTGTGTGGGGTAGTTTGTGTGGTAGGCTAGTATGAGGGCTATGTTTGGGGGCCTCTGTTTGAGTCAAGGGGTAATATGTGGGCAGTGGGTGTGCATTTAGATTGTTTGGGGCATTGTGTGTTCATAAAGTGTGTGTGGGAAGTGTGTGGGAGTTTTTTGTGAAGGGCAAGATTGTGAATGTGTGTGCACAGTGTGTATGGGGGTCGTTTGGGCAGTCAATGTATGTGGGTGGTATGTGTGGGGATATGTGAAGAAGTATGTCTATGTGGACAGCAGTGTAAATGGGTCAATGTGTTTGGGAGCACTATGTGATTGGGTTCAGAGTGGATGGGGCAGTGTGTGCTGGCAATGTGTTAATGTTAATGGGTATATTACCACACACTGTTGCCACTTGTGTGGTCTCTTGTTGCTCTGTTGGGTCTGCAATAGAAGGAGGGTGTGTTAGTGTGATTGAGAGGGAGACGAGTAAGAGAACTTTTGATGCGGTGTTGACAGCTTCAGTTTGGAGAAACCGGTGCTTTTTGAGATAGTAGCCATCATGTGGTGTTGAGGTATGATTGTGTATTCATTGTTTTTATGTTGGGTGTTGTGAAGTTCATGTGATTTGTGGCGTGGTGGAAGTATGGTTGTGTTCAGTTCAGACTTTGAGGGTGTGAGTTTTAAGTATGGTTAGTTATTGACAATACATTTCCAAACCCCAACAATCTGTTTAAATGCAATACATTTCCCATCGCAACAGTCCATCCGAGTGTGATGCATTTTCCACCCCAGTAATCCATGAAGTGTGACACATTCCCTGTTCCCAACATTCCATCCAAGTGTGGCTCAATTTCTGCCCCTAATTAATACATATAAGTCTGAAATATTTCTCACCCCAGGCAGTCCATCTAGCTGAAATGCATCTCCTGCCCCCAAAGGGCCATCCAAGTGTGACACTTCTCGCACCCCCTCCCACCCTCCTCTCACCCCATCTATCCATCCAAGTGCTATACACTTCCTGTCCCAATCAGCCCATCCACATGTGATGCATCTCCAACCTCAGCAAACCACCGGGGTGATATATACTTCCCACCCCTAAACAAGCCATCCCGGTGGATGCATTGCCTGCTCCCAACAGTTTATCAGAGTGTGATGCATTTCAAACCTCAACAATCCAGTTCAGGAAGCAGAAACCAGCATGGTACAGATGTTATACAGTGCCTGTCTCAGGGCGAAGCAGGGAGCATAAGGTCTAGCTATACAATTAGATTAGATGCAGAATGTGGCTAACGTACACATACAAGCTAAGTGTATAACATGGCTATCCTACACAGGCTACATGCAAGATAAGGTATATGATATCAGGTGATTACAGTGGAGTTTTTTTCTGAATTATGTTAATGGCTGTAATCCCCGCTTTCTGGTAGGTTTCACTTGCTGTATGTGCAGAGAGGGGTGTGTGTGTGTGTGTTTTTGCGAAGGAATAGAGATAGGGAGAATGTGCATGTGGGGGGCAGTATGTGTGTATGAGTGGGTATTGTATTTAGGGACAGTGTTAGTATGTGTGGGCAGTGTGTATATGCGTGTGTGTGTGTGTGTGTGTGTGTGTGTGTGTGTGTGTGTGTGTGTGTGTAACTAGTGTGTGTCACCAATATGTGGGGCAGTATGTGTTGGCGAAAGTGTTAGGGTGAATTCTCTGTTTAGGCTGAATTTCCTAACCTAGTGAGTCACCCAGCTGCTTTGCTGGATTTCTGGAGTTTGTTTTTTCCACCCTGCCAAGAGTGAGACTCTTTTTCTCCCACTCTTGGACATGTATGTGTGTAATTCCTTGAATGTCAATGTGTTCTATGTGCTATGGGGTCTTTTACTCCATAGGGTCTCATATGTTTTTCTATGTGTGTTACACCGCACCCTACGTGCCGTACCACTGGGGCGTCCTAGCGGACCCCCACCATAGACTTCATACCCGGGGACTGACTACTGTCTCCCTGGGCATGTAAAGTCACCATTGGCTTTACTAGACCTAAATTTACTAACAGAACTAGTACACACCATCTTATTGTGGACGTACTAGTAGGAGTAATTCGATTACTCCTGGCTCTGTTACTCGAGGGGGCACTGTCCCGTCCCCCCTCGTCGAGTTTTGGCTTGTGGTAGTGGAAACTACTTGTTATGTTCGACCCCAAGCATAGCCCTATGGGATTCGTCCCATTGTTGGAGATTGATACTTTTTCTCGTTAATCTCTAACGTACCACCGCTCTACTTATCCTAAATAAGTTTATCGGATGGTATTTTCTGCCAGAACTCGGTTTTTAAAATGGCATCTGTGTTCGTCTCTGTGACTCCTAAACCAAAGGTTGAGCCCTTTGTTCCACTTTTGGCGGGCCTCTGGACAGAGACCCTCCAAAGTGGTGTCATTCTGTCTGGGTTACCACAGGGGTGTGGGAAGGGGTTTAGGCACCCTGGACCGAGTTGCCTTGCCAACTCCGGTCGCACTCTGGAGTGATTGGCCCAAGTGGGGAGCGTTCCCGCTCACCACTTAGCATGTGTTGATTGACAGCTAGGCTGAATGAATGGGGGTTTTCTGCATAAAAGCAGGGCTTTTGGGACTGGATCTTCAGAAGTCGCCACAGGACCTAACAAATCCAACGAGGGTAACGCTGAGCCGACCTGCACGACGACACCTCGGGTGGAGCCTTGCGGAACCGACTCACCACCTCCCGACGACAGAGGAGATCTCCCTGCCGGAGAGTCTCTTCCCCTGACTGGTGGGAACAACCAGTCACCTTTGCTTTTTATTCGTCTCAGGACGCAGTGGTCGAATTGCCCGTGCAGAGCACCTCGGCAACCGGATAGCCACTACCCCTGTACCGTGACCAAAAGGTGGTGCCTTGTGACGGAGCACTCCGCGGCTGGTCTCTTCCCTGGTGGTGCACCAGACTTCACTTTTCTTCGACGACGAGATCATCTCTACTCTTGGCAAAGACCCGACGTGCATCCACCACCAGGAACAACTGCCCCCGCCGGAGCTGCCCTCCACAACAAGGTACCGTGTCCGCCTGGCTTCCCTTTTGATCGGATTGAGTGAGGTGTCTTAATCCTCTCCTTTCCGTTGGGTCGCCTCCAAGCTTTTCTCCTTCATTGTTCTGAACTGGTTCAATCTGCCGATAACAATTTGCTACAAAGACTTGAATGCATCTCCGCTAGAGACTTTTTGGGACATCGTGCCTTGCCTCTCTCCGAGTGGGCCTGGCCTCTGAACTTTATGCTCTGTTGTGATTCTTGCCTTCTTGCCGTGCATTTTAACCGCAAAGTATTGAACCATGTTGATTTCGTAACCTGCCTGTCTTTTTCTCTCCCGTCCTAACTAATATTGGAGTGTCATCTAGGTTGAGGTATACACCTCTGTCTGAAAATAAGTGGCACCGGTAGAACCTAGAGTTGTCGAGATATTGCTAGGGGGATTGATCGTTTTCTTTTCCGTATAGTAATGTGTTTGATTTGTTTGCCGTGATTTGCCTTAGTGTTTTTCATAGATGTTCTGTTATAAATAAATACCTTAATATCTTTACACTAAGCCTTGTTGCATGTTTGCTTGTCTTGCTGTGAAGAATTGCCCTATTTTGTATACTCCACATACTGCTCAACTTTTCTTGAGAGAAGTCTGACTGCTCAGCCACAGCTACCATGTGAATCTGTGTGGTGCAGACTGCTACCAAGTGGGTTCACCGCCAACGCCTGTAGTCCTAAATCTTTTGCAGTGGTCCCAGAGGGAACTGCACAGGTTTCCGCCTAACACTGGTGTACAGCGGTGGGATTTGTATCGAGTATACAGTTTAGAGTGCTTTTTGACACTGTAGGATAACTAACCACAAAACTTTCAAAAAACATGTCTACGATGGAAACTTACAGTCAAGAGTCTTTGTCAGGTGAAAATACTGAGAGTCTGCGAGCTCTCTGTAGGCAAGAGAATCTTTCTGTAAGAGGCAAGAAGTTAGAACTGATAGAGAGATTGCTGGCGAACCAAAGTCTGGGTACTGGTTCAGAGGAACCAATCTCTCCAGCGACTGTAGATAACAGTGATGGTGTTGATCTGAATCGTAA
This sequence comes from Ambystoma mexicanum, assembly GCF_040938575.1. Taxonomy (NCBI): domain Eukaryota; kingdom Metazoa; phylum Chordata; class Amphibia; order Caudata; family Ambystomatidae; genus Ambystoma; species Ambystoma mexicanum. The sequence goes on from NC_090925.1 coordinate 71,582,205, forward strand.
TTCTGATGATAGCGATGAAGAGGCTGACGAGGACGGCGAGGCTAACGAAACTGTCTCCCCCGCTCCTCTACCCGCCTTACCAGCTATGCCTACGGGGCCCATACCAGGTCCCACAAGTAACCCTGCTTATTTTGAACTTGAAAAAATGACGCTCGAACTAGAATACAAACGGTTCTTGGCTCAATCTGAACGAAACCAAGAGCTCAAGTTCAGACGGATGAATGCCCAGGCTGAGCAGAAGCAAGCTGAGTTAAGACTCAGGGAAATAGAACTTAATCACGAGTTAGAGATGAAAAAGTTGTCTATGGAAAATGCTTCTCTCTCCTCTAGTTCCTCTAGGAGCTCCAGTCCCAAAAGACCCCTGATGCCGAAGGAATTAGTGGGTATGTATGAACCGAGAATGGATGTGTTGGATTGGTTGAAACTGTTTGAATACAATCATGGGCTCCAGGACATCACCGGGAATGCTTTGCTCCCCTGGTTGTTCTCTAGGCTCCTTCCTGTTGCGACTGATGTGGTAATGGAGTTGGGGAAGGCGGATAAAATGGATTACGAAAGTGTGAAACTAGCTTTGATAGCTAGGTTCGGGAAGACCCCTTCCCAGTATCTTAAGAGGTTTAGAACCCTCAAAAAGCATGATGGTACCCCTTGGGCTACCTGGGTGAGTGAAGGGTTGAAAAACTTAGAGGGATGGATTAAGGGTTACAAAGTGAACACTTATGAGGGTATGAGGAATCTTTTTTATGTTGGAGTCTATTTATGATGCCTGTTCTCCTGAGCTCAGACAGCACTTGGCTGATTCGAAGGAATTGAATTCCAGGGAGCTAGCTAAGGCTGCTGACTTGTGGGTTGCCAACAGGGCTACTCATAAGGATTCTGGGGCAACTCAGAAAAAGGATGAGGGAAAACAGCCTAAAAAAGACTCAAAAGAGAATTCAAATAACTCACATTCCAAAGAGGGCCCCAAACAAAACCAGAAGGGTAAGCCACCGGGAAAACCACAGCAGAATAGTGTGCCTTCTGGTGCCAAACCGGAAGGAGGTCAGAACAAGCCACCATTCCAGAAAGCATTTGGGAAATGCTTTGTTTGTGGCTCGACTGACCACGTGAAAGGAGATCCCAGATGTAAGGGTAAACCTTCAGGGGTCCAGCTTGTCTCCTTAGCCTTCGCTCCAGAGGAGGAAGTCCAAATGGCAAGTGGAAACTTTCTACTGCTAGCTGACAAACCCATTGGAGTCTCAGCCAGCGTTTCTTTAGTATCTCTGGGGTTGTGGGAACAACAGAATTTAGATGTCTATAATTCTATCCCCAATAATACTAAAGAGTATTATAAGGACAGTGTCCAGGTGAATGGTCAGGAGACTCCTGCCATTAGGGACACTGGGGCCAGCATAACTGTGGTGGATAAATCATTTTTTCAGGCTGAGGATTTTGCTAAGGCACCCAAACGCCTCACCAAGTTAGCTGGAGGGGCTGTGCAGATGCTTCCCCAATTACCAGTTCTCATCCAGTGTAACGACATGACTGTGAAGATACCTGTCAGCATACAAAGTGAGGTACCAGGACGCGTGCTGTTGGGTAATGATTTAAAAACTCTCGGAGTTGTATCGCATATTCCCAGACCTCCTAGTAAACGGTTACAGGAGCTAACCAGACCTGCAAGAGAGAGGACCATGCGCGGTACTCTCCAGGAGATGATGAAGAAAGATATCACTCCTGCTCCACTGGAATTGTCGGCAGCTGTCTCCAAGAAATCAGAAGCGAAAGGGAAACCTAAGGCTTCTACCCCGAAACCAGCAGCCTGCATTCCAGTGCAGCCAACACGGACTTCCCCGCGGTTGTCCACAGTTACACCCGTAACTCCACCTCCAGCTGAGGCTGAGAGGGAGGTACGACCCTGTGTGGTAGAATTAGACTCTGAGGAAGAGCTAATGGAAGGCCAGGAACTCATTGGAGATCTGGATCCTGTTGACCATCCTGAGCTGCAGTCTTTACTGGCAGAAGGTGGACCCAGCAGGGCAGACTTCAGTAAGGGACAGAGAGAATGTCCAACTCTGGAAGGTCGTCGCCACCAGGCAGAAGCTCAGGCTGAAGGACAAGAGCCTGGGAAATACAGGTTGCACTGGGAAGATGGCCTCTTGTACAGTGAACCGACCGAGTCTGCACCTGGAGACTACAAACAACTTGTAGTACCGCAAGAGAACAGACCACAGTTCTTGCAGTTAGCCCACGAGATTCCTTTGGCTGGTCACTTGAGTTTCAAGAAGACTAAGGAAAGGCTCTCTCTCTACTTCTATTGGCCGAAGATGGGGGCCGAAGTAGAAAAACACTGCAGGAGCTGCCACACCTGCCAGATCTCTGGTAAGGTTGGCTCCAAGAATGTGGCCCCTTTAGTGCCTCTCCCAGTTGTGGGAGTCCCATTTGAGAGAGTAGGGATTGACATTGTTGGTCCCCTTGATCCTCCAACCTCCTCAGGCAACAGGTTTATACTTGTTGTAGTAGACCATGCTACTAGGTATCCTGAGGCAATTCCTATGAGGACTGTTACAGCTCCGGCTGTGGCTAAGGCCCTCCTTGGTATTTTTACTAGGGTCGGGTTTACTAAGGAAGTAATCTCTGACAGGGGGTCAAACTTTATGTCCCACTACATGAAAGCCATGTGGAAAACCTGCGGAGTAACTTACAAGTTCTCAACGGCGTACCACCCACAAACCAATGGGTTGGTAGAACGGTTCAACCGAACCATGAAGAGCATGATAGGTGCTTTAGTGGAACCCCTTAAGCGCAAGTGGGACCTTCTACTGCCATGCCTTCTCTTTGCTTATAGAGAAGTCCCTCAGGAAGGCGTAGGTTACTCGCCCTTCAAACTCCTCTATGGTCATCCCGTCAGAGGTCCATTGGCCCTGATTAAGGAGGGGTTGGAGAGTGCTCCTTCCCCCAAGTCAGTCAGAGTGACTGACTACGTGATAGGTCTCCGGAGGAGAATGTCGCACATGATGACGGAAGCAAGCGATAACTTGAAAGCTGGACAAGCATTGGTCAAGCACTGGCACGATCAAAAGGCTAACATGGTTGAGTTCGCTCAAGACCAGCTCGTTCTCGTTATGATCCCAACAAGGCAGAGGGCCTTGCAAGATAAGTGGATGGGACCCTTCCGAGTAGTGGGTAAACTCGGAGAGGTTAACTATCTGGTGGACTTGGGCAATCCCAAGGAGGCTCTGACAGTCTTTCACACCAACCGACTTAAAGCGTATGTCTCACGACCTGATGTAGGAGCGTTGCTTCTAGCATCATCCGAGGAAGAAGAAGAGGGTGAAGCTCTTCCGGATCTCCTCAGAGGCTTACCTTTAGATGAAAAAATTGAAGGAGTAAATCTCTCCTCCAATCTGACACCCGAGCAACAAGAAGAGTGCAAATCTATGTTGAATCAGTTTGCCTCTCTGTTCTCGCTTTCACCAGGCTTGACCCCTTGGGGCCAGCACGACATACTCACTGGTGACTGTCTGCCAGTCAAAAGCAGAGGATACCGCATGTCAAAAAACGTACGAACCCACATCAAAAGTGAGGTCAGCAAGATGCTTGATCTCGGGGTAATAGAGCCCTCTACTAGTCCATTGTCTAGCCCAGTTGTGTTAGTACCAAAGGCCAGATCTAAAGAACTTAGATTCTGCGTGGATTATCAAGCTCTTAATGCAGCCACGAAGACTGATGCCCACCATTTGCCGAGAACAGATGAGTTGGTGGACAAACTTGGCGCCGCCAAGTTCCTCAGCACATTTGACTTGACGTCAGGCTATTGGCAAATAGCCCTGACAGACCATGCCAAGGAGAAAACTGCATTTTCTACTCCCGTTGGCTTATACCAGTTTAAGGTAATGCCTTTCGGATTGAAGAATGCACCTGCTACGTTTCAACGGATGGTAAACCAGGTTCTGAATGGGATGGAGGACTTCTGCATGGCATACTTGGATGACATCGCAGTGTTCAGCAATTCCTGGGAAGAACATGTAACCCACCTGAGAGATGTTTTGCAGGCTCTTGGACGTGCCAATCTGACCATAAAGGCGAGTAAATGCCAAATTGGACAGAGTAAGGTAGTCTATCTTGGGCATGAGGTAGGCGGTGGAGAAATAAGGCCTTTGCTCAGTAAAATTGAAGCTGTGCAAAATTGGACAACACCGACTACTCAAACCCAGGTGAGAGTCTTCCTAGGCCTCACTGGGTATTACAGGAATTTCATAGAGAACTATGGGACCATAGCTTCTCCACTGAATGTCATCTCCTCGCCCAAATTTCCTAAAAAGGTTAAATGGAACGAGGAGTGCAATCAGGCTTTTGAAAACCTGAAAAAGGCTCTTTGCCAAGCCCCAGTACTCAGAGCTCCTGATTACCGCCAACACTTAATTGTGCAGACAGATGCTTCAAATGTAGGAATAGGTGCCTGGATGGCAGTCAACTGGATGGGAAAGGTAGGGAGCACCCCGTTTGCTTCATCAGCCGCAAGCTGAAGGATCCTGAAACAAGGTGGGCAACAATCGAAAGAGAGTGCTTTGCTATCGTGTGGGCGCTGAAGAAGTTTAGGTCGTACTTGTATGGTTCTACTTTTGTCATTCAGACTGACCACCAACCCTTGAGATGGTTAATGCAAATGAAAGGGGAAAACCCAAAACCATTGAGATGGTCGATCTGCCTGCAAGGGTTTGATTTCACCATTGAGCACAGGTCAGTATGTCACCACCAAAATGCTGATGGTCTCTCTAGGATGTATGTCATCGACTAGAGGTATGAGATTCATCCAGGAGTGGATTAAATCCTCCTGTCCCTTAGTCTGGGGGGGCGAGTGCTAGGGAGAATTCTCTGTTTAGGCTGAATTTCCTAACCTAGTGAGTCCCCCAGCAGCTTTGCTGGATTTCTGGAGTTTGTTTTTTTCCACCCTGCCAAGAGTGAGACTCTTTTTCTCACACTCTTGGACATGTATGTGTGTAATTCCTTGAATGTCAATGTGTTCTATGGGCTATGGGGTCTTTTACTCCATAGGGTCTCATATGTTTTTCTATGTGTGTTACACCGCACCCTAAGTGCCGTAACACTGGGGCGTCCTAGCGGACCCCCACCATAGACTCCATACCCGGGGACTGACTACTGTCTCCCCGGGCATGTAAAGTCACCATTGGCTTTACTAGACCTAAATTTACTAACAGGACTAGTACACACCATCTTATTGTGGACGTACTAGTAGGGGTAATTCAATTACTCCTGGATCTGTTACTCGAGGGGGCACTGTCCCGTCCCCCCTCGTCAAGTTTTGGCTGGTGGCTGTGGAAACTACTTGTTATGTTCGACCCCGAACATAACCCTATGGGATTCATCCCATTGTTGGAGATTGATACTTTTTCTCGTTAATCTCTAACGTACCACCGGTATACTTATCCTAAATAAGTTTATCGGATGGTATTTTCTGCCAGAACTCGGTTTTTAAAATGGCGCCTGTGTTCGTCTCTGTGACTCCTAAACCAAAGGTTGAGCCCTTTGTTCCACTTTTGGCGGGCCTCTGGACAGAGACCCTCCAAAGTGGTGCCATTCTGTCTGGGTTACCACAGGGGTGTGGGAGGGGGTTTAGGCACCCTGGACCGAGTTGCCTTGCCAACTCCAGTCGCACTCTGGAGTGGTTGGCCCAAGTGGTGAGCGTTCCCGCTCACCACTTAGCATGTGTTGATTGACAGCTAGGCTGAATGAATGGGGGTTTTCTGCATAAAAGCAGGGCTTTTGGGACTGGATCTTCAGAAGTCACCACAGGACCTAACAAATCCGACGAGGGTAACGCTGAGCCGACCTGCAAGATGACACCTCCGGTGGAGCCTTGCGGAACCGACTCACCACCTCCCGACGACAGAGGAGATCTCCATGCCGGAGAGTCTCTTCCCCTGACTGGTGGGAACAACCAGTCACCTTTGCTTTTTATTCGCCTCAGGATGCAGTGGTCGAATTGCCCGTGCAGAGCACCTCGGCAACCGGATAGCCACTACCCCTGTACCGCGACCAAAAGGTGGTGCCTTGTGACGGAGCACTCCGCGGCTGGTCTCTTCCCTGGTGGTGCACCGGACTTCACTTTTCTTCGACGACGAGATCATCTCTACTCTTGGCAAAGACCCGACGTGCATCCACCACCAGGAACAACTGCCCCCGCCGGAGCTGCCCCCCACAACAAGGTACCGTGTCCATCTGGCTTCCCTTTTGATCGGATTGAGTCAGGTGTCTTAATCCTCTACTTTCCGTTGGGTCGCCTCCAAACTTTTCCCCTTCATTGTTCTGAACTGGTTCAATCTGCCGATAACTATTTGCTACAAAGACTTGAATGCATCTCCGCTAGAGACTTTTTGGGACATCGTGCCTTGCCTCTCTCCGAGTGGGCCTGGCCTCTGAACTTTATGCTCTGTTGTGATTCTTGCCTTCTTGCCGTGCATTTTAACCGCAAAGTATTGAACCACGTTGATTTCGTAACCTGCCTGTCTTTTTCTCTCCCGTCCTAACTAATATTCGAGTGTCATCTAGGTTGAGGTATACACCTCTGTCTGAAAATAAGTGGTACCGGTAGAACCTAGAGTTGTCGAGATATTGCTAGGGGGATTGATCGTTTTCTTTTCCGTAGAGTAATTGTGTTTGATTTGTTTGCCGTGATTTGCCTTAGTGTTTTTCATAGATGTTCTGTTATAAATAAATACCTTAATATCTTTACACTAAGCCTTGTTGCGTGTTTGCTTGTCTTGCTGTGAAGAATTGCCCTATTTTGTATACTCCACATACTGCTGAACTTTTCTTGAGAGAAGTCTGACTGCTCAGCCACAGCTACCACGTGAATCTGTGTGGTGCAGACTGCTACCAAGTGGGTTCACCGCCAATGCCTGTAGTCCTAAATCTTTTGGAGTGGTCCCAGAGGGAACTGCACAGGTTTCCACCTAACAGAAAGTGTCAGCAGTGTGTGTGTGTGTGCAGGCGGCATGCATATGTGTGTCATGGTACAGCATGTGTGTGTCTGCAGTGTGTTTGTGGGTAGTTACTGTGTGTGGGGAGCATTGTGTGTGGTGGCTTTGTTTTTGGTACCATTGTGTGCAGTGTGTGTGTGGGGAGAAGTGTGTTGTGTGTGTGTGAGCAAACTGTGTGGGGACAAGACACGTGGTTGGGGTCAGTGTGTCTGGGGCACTGTTCATTGGCATTGTGTGTGTATGGAGGTTGATGTATGTGTGGGAGTAGTGTGTGTATGCATGTGGAGAGTAGCACTGTGTGGGTGTGGCAGAGTATTATTTGTGAGGCATTGAATGTGTATTTTGGGGTCTGTGTGTGTGTCTGTGTGTTTGTGTTGGGAGAATCAGTGTGGCTGGGGCCAGTGTGTGTAGGACTGTATCAATGATCAGTGTGTGTGGAGAAGTGGATGTTTGTATCTTTGTTTGTGTGTGTTGGATCAGTGTGTGTAGAGGGGCATTGTCTGTGGCAGTTTGCACGGATGAGGCAGGGTGTTACATTTGTTGCATTTGTGTGGCGGTGTATATAGGTGCTGCATGTTGGTGTGTTTGTGTGCATGCAGTGTGTTTGGGGGCAATCAGTGTGGGTGGGACGAGTGTGTGTGGGGGTCAGTGTGCATGGTCAGTTTATGTGGGGCAGAGGATGTGTGGAGGGGACATTGGGCCTCATTATGAGTATGCCGGTCCTGTAACAACGGTGCCGGTAAGCTAACGGCACTGTTGTTACAGGACTGGCACACTCCAAGTCCTGCGGGCGGTTGCTGTCCCTCCGGCCAGGTCTAACCTGGTGGGCAGAACTGCACCCACTCGCAGACTTTGACGGAAGCACCAGCACCGTTATCAACATTGCTGGTGCTTTCGTCCTTCCCATTCCCATAAATGTAATGCCCCGGTAATTCCTGATTGCCAGGCGGCGACAAAAAAAAATGACTCTGGCGGCAGCCACCCCATTTTTAACTAGCACAGCTACCGCCAGGGTCGTAATGAGACCCAGTGTGTGTATGTATTGTGACAAATCCCTAAATATCATAACTTCTCCCCTAGGGGCAGCCCCTTCCCATGAAGCCAGGTAAGTGAAGCCGCTATCCAATAGTCCCGCTGGGAGTAGTACTCAGCGCGTGGATCTCATGGGGAGGGAAGCCCCCTATGGGACCCGGAGAGATCAGGGTATCCCCATAGCCCACCTTACCCAAATCCACCTTCCTTACCAAGCCCCTCTAATACCATTCCTAATGTTCCCATTTGCTTTTTCCATACCACCAATATAGAAAGTATGGGGAGGAGAAGAGTAGGGACTACCCCTTTCAAAATACTAAGACGAAGAAGAGCTCTGTTGACTCCTGGGATACTAGTCAATTCAGTACTGTGATGTGGAAAAGGTGCTGAGTATTGAGAAGCACCTTGTGGATCCAAAATGAGCAGTCCACTGTGAGGAAACGGTTGAATCAGTTCTGTGAGCATGAGAGAGGGGGAGAGGACCGGGACATCGCGGAAGACCAGAAGGTCCGGAGCCAGTCCCCAGCGAGAATAAGTGATGGTGGGCTGGCAGACGAAGGCTCCAGGCAGTCTTGCAGCTTGGATAGCGAGACCACTACCAGGAGGAATATTGGTGCTGCAGAGCACCACAAGTCCTACAGCTGACGGCAGGCGCTACGAAGAATCGGGAGCCACAGCGCAAGACGAAACAAGGTACACAAGTGGGTAGAAAGGCCCGGGGACCAGAGCAGGTGGTGGCAAGCAGAAAGAGTTGCGAGCAGTCCAAGTTCGGGTTCTGGGACCCGGAACACAGCCATGAAGAGACGTTCATGCATATTGAAATATATGGTAGTATTTGTCAGGAGAATGAAACACATCTACGAGGAAGGAGAGCTATCTGAGAAAGGTGAGTCCGGGACTCGCAACCCTAAGAAGAAAACATTGTTGGTCAATCTTCATAGTCACAGTACCTGGCAGAGAAGTGAACCAGGTTGGCTGTGAATCCAAGAGAGAGCAAGTGGCAGGAAAGCAATACCCTTTACACAGTGTTGTGGACATTGATCTTCATAGTCACAGTACCTGGCTAAGTGGTAAGCTAAGTTGGTGGTGACACCAAGCTAAGTAGAACCAGGGGAAGGGAGTCATCCCCCCAGTCTTTGTTGATACTGTGAAAGGCCAAGAGAAGGAAGTCCTTCTCTTGGCAGTGTGAGAAGCTGGAAAGGACCAGGATTTGTAAACTTCGCAAGAGAAACCAAGAAGCATTCTCTTGGCCATGTGAAGAACTTGTGTGAAACCAGGGGAAGGTAGACATTCCACATGGTATGGGTGAACATTGTGAAAGATGGCCAAGAGAAAGGAGTTATTCTCTGGCAGTGTGAATTTCACCCTGAGGCCAGGGAAGGGAAGCCACTTACCATGGTAATGGGTAAACATTGAGAAACATGAGGTAGGTTAGGGGGGAGGGAGTCATTTTACGAACACGGTGAAGAGACCAGACTTCCTGTGTATGCATCTTGGTTGAGTCCCAATCCAAGGAACATTTTTGAGACTGTTTGATTTGTACCTTTCTGAGGAGAACCTTCCATTTACTCCAACCAGATGTGAACTTCGGACTGTCGTCCAGAAGAAGGGAATCATTCTTCTGGACCAGAAACATCACCCCATTTTCCTTAGATAATTTACAATGTAAAGGAAGGACTGTGGTGAACTATTAGGTATTGACAAACCTCCTGATGGAATCCTTAGTTTTTTTGATGCAGGGAAACCCCTCTTAGAAATAGGGACAGTAGGATTGTTCCTTTTGATCTAATACAAGTCTATAACCAAACACATGCCACCTGTTTTGCAGTGTCCTACTTTTACACCCTTACAGTATGTGGAGAGGGCCAGTGTATACATGGGACAGAGCAGTGTGTTCATGTTGGTGTATGTCTGTGTGTTTGTGTGTGAGCAGTGTTTTGGGCAATCAGTGTGAGGGGGCAGTGTGAATTGTCGGTTTATGTGGGGCAGTGGATGCATGGGTGAGACAGTGTGGGGACAGTGTATGTATGCATGTGGATGGGGCAGTGTGTGGATGGGACAGCACAGTGTTTATTTGTGTTTGCGTTTGTCTATTGGTATGTGTGGATTTGTGCTTTCTTCACTTCATGGGGAATTGTGTTGTGTGTGTTTGTGTGAGAAGAATGTGTAGGGGCAATCAGTGTGGGTGGGGTCAGTGTGTGCAGGTCAGTGTTCACAGACGGTGTGTGTTTGTAAGTGGATGTGTGTGTAGGAGCACTGTCTGTCCGGATGAGGAAAAGGGGCAGTGTGTGGGTGGGACAGAGTGTTGTGTGTCAGGCATGTATGTTTCTATGTGTGTATGTTCACGTAATGAGTGTGTGTGGGGCAGTGTATTTGTGTATCTGTGTGTGTGTGTTTGGGATTGGTGCTTATATGTATGTGGAGCGGGTCAGTGTTTGAGGCAGTGTGGTGGATGAGGCATAGTGTTGCATGGCTGGGACAGTGTATATGGGTGGATTATGTGTGTTTATGTGTGAACAGTGTGTTTGGGGAAAAGGATCAGTGTGTGTGTGGGGGCAGTGTGCATGGTCAGTTTATGTGGGGCAGTGGATATGTGAAGGAGACAGTGTGGGGACAGTGTGTGTTTGTTTTTGGGAGGGACAGTGTGTGGGTGGGACAGAACAGTGCTTGCATGTCTGTCTGTTGGTGTGTGTGTGTGCTTTCTCCATGACCCAGAAACATACCTCAATTAGAGAGTTTCCCTTAATGTGTGGGAGACTACTTCTGATAGAGATCGAAGCACTCATGACTGCCTTTATCCGTCCATTATAAACATTCCGCAGATGTGCTAAAAAAGAGAGAGAGTTTGGGAAAAGACTCAAACAGACCCCACTCTGCAAAACGAAGCAAATAGGCTTAATACACACACCAACCAGTCAACGGTTCCTCAGCTGCCAGTACCGCTTTTCAGAGATGGTTGGTGATATGCAGGGACCTCACTGAGGGGAGTCAAAAATGTCCCTCTTTGAGGTCATACTTTAGTTTCCTGTTTGCCTGTTGTCAATCCGCAGGTTATCTCAGGTTTGCTGATAAGCCTGTGAGATATGTAGGCTGGCTGACAAAATGGTAAGACTGAAATGGGCATGGTTTGGGCGAAGGGTCAGAGACGGGGAGAGAAGTTATATAGGCAATGGGTGTTGACAGGGAAGATAACCAAACAACATCTGCATGCTATACATCCCCTCCTCACATGTCATCTCCCATGTAGCTCCTATTCCCTTGTCATTTGTTTAGGCTCTATAGAGGGCTACTGCCATCTAATATTATTATTATTATATAATGCAAGGTAGGGTGCCAATGTAGGAAGGAAGGGCATTCCATAGTGTGGGGGTATAACCTTGAAAACAGGTGCCACCAACATTTTTTTGATTCAGTCTTGGTACTAAACGTTTGTTAGCTCCTCTGGAAAGAAGGGTGTGCTTAGTAGGGGCCTTGAGGAGGAGGCTGCTGAGGTACCAGTCACCTTGTCAGCTGTGCATTTATAGGCGAGGGTAAGTATTTTAAGTACATCGGCCCTTCATTGTAAATTCCTAGCTACTGCAGAGCTGCTGCGTAATTTTAAAACCAACTTGAGGGAAGTTGACCTGGAAATAGATGCTGATCCTAATATCTCTGATCCCCAGTGGCGACCCAGATGCCAAGTCCAATTATGGAAGAAAGGACCATAGCACAGCTACCTAAAGATGATTCTATACAGCTGGTAGATATACAGAAGGTGCTCAAATGGTTAATAGAGTCTCTACCAGGAATAACATCAAACCAATGAGATAAAACCATAATATCTTGGAACTGCCGGGGATTCAGCCATCTACTATCGCCTGATGGCTCAATCCCCTTATTAATAGGCCATACCTGCATATGCTTACAAGAGACGTGGCTTACCTCCCGAGCCCTGCTAAATGGGTACACCATACACCAGGAATTGGCAAAAAAGGGACTAAGGGGAAGACCATTTGGAGGCCTATTAATCGGCATTTTGCATCCGCTAAGATCTACCCGCATTTATACGAAAATGGACGAATTTGTATTAGCAGTAGAACTGGAGCTCCCTGGAAAAGATAAAACGGAACATGTTCTCTTAGTTAACATATATAATCCACCTGAATCTTCCCAGAGTGAGTTTATCCAGGAAGCTTGCCACGATTTGTTGATCAACTGGCTGACGGAGCCGAAGAAAAATATGGTAATCTTTGTTGGTGATTTTAATTGCCACTTAATTGGCGAGTCGAGCACCATTAACAACCCCTTGCTGAAGAAAATAGGTAAATTGAAACATGGAAGCGTAAACACGGAGGGACAGCTATGGCTTAACTTCTTTAAGTCATGGAACTTTGAAATATTAAACGGCAGAACCATCAGTGACTACCCGGGAAAACTAACATGGGGAAACTCTATATCTAGTAGTACATTGGACTATATATACATGAGTCCCACCATGACCACCTGGGTCACAGATATGAAGATCAAGGACAATGATTGGAGCGACCACGCTACTCTTACACTCTCTTTCAATTACAGTACACAATATACATCGCATAGATCTATTGGAGAGTTGAAGACGAATCATGCTCTCTCCAAGATTCGGTGGTCTGATAATAACATTAAACGAGCCACAGAATATACAATCAACTATCCCAATCTGTGTCGTACAGAACTCTTAGCCATGACTAGCAAGGAGATTGAAGATTGGATTGCAGCATTCTCAAACACCTATGCAGCGGTTAAAACAAATATGCGGGCCCCTGAGGCCAAGACCACTAATATATTCGACATTGAAATTAGAGATGCTAAACGAACTCTAAGAGCTGACCTGAGGAAATTACGTAAAGCTTCCATTACATCGTACAACTATTTGACTTTAAGCAAGAAGCTGAAAAATGCCTATAGAACATGGCTAAAGCAGAAACGCTATGCAATAAAATTGCTCAAATGGCAAACAACAGTCCAAACACTATGCACGGGGAACTCCCGAACTATATGGGGATTACTGAGTACGGCTCGTGGTGACACCAGTATCCCCTTAACCAACTCAATCGGTATTAGCCAATGGGAGGAATTCCTGAAAACCCGGAACGGTACGGATCAGGCAAAGCCACAGGAGAGGATTCTCCAGGATCTACCTATGACCCCTTTTAAAGTATCAGTCGAATCTCTGATAATTAGGATAAAAAAGCTCAAATCTTCAAGAGCTCCGGGACCCAATGGCTTAGCAAATGCCGTATTAAAGAGCAACCCGGAATACTGGGCAGAGATACTTGTGATCCTTTTTGAAAAGATCCTGAAGGAAGGTCAAATTCCTGAATCCTGGCAGACAGCAATCTTGATTCCTGTATATAAGAGAGGCGACCGTACAGACCCTGGTAATTACCGTCTACTTTCTATGCTGGACTGCACGGGCAAGTTATTTGCAGCATACCTTCTACAAGAACTCCAAACATGGGTAGACAGAGAAAAGATCCTTGACTGTTTCCAATGTGGATTTAGAAGCGGATATTCTACTACACATAACCTGGTAGTAATGGATATTCTCTGTAACAAAGCCAGAATATCAGGTAATCCACCTTTATACGCCTTGTTCATAGACTTCAAGTCCGCTTTTGACCTAGTCCCCAGGGAATTACTATGGACTAAACTCGAAAAATTGGGATGTCCCAAAGAAATACTACATTATCTCAAGTTATTGCACTACAATACCACAGTCTCCCTGAAGCTGGATGCTAAAGGGAATATGACTAATAAGATCAATCAAAACTGTGGCGTGAAACAAGGATGCGTTACGGCACCAATATTGTATAACCTGTTTGTTCACGATATACCTAAAGTGCTATCATTGGAAAATAACTGTCCCCCCAAGATTGGATCCACCCATTGTGTGGTGCTAGCATATGCTGACGACTTAGTCATCTTGGACCACACCATTAGCGGCATTCGAAGATCAGCTGAGGAATTATGGTCCTATACTCAATCGAATGGGCTGGCTATTAATCTGAATAAAACACAGATGGTAATGTTCAGTTCTAAGAAGACAGCAAGAATCGGTCTAAACATATTTGGGACGAAAATCAAATATACCCCATACTACAGATACCTGGGTGTCGAGGTTGAGCCCAAGGGGCACTATACCATTTGCAAACAAATCAGAATCACAAGAGCACCCCAAGTAACAGCACTTATCTATCATTTTTCTACATCCTATTGTGGTTACACCATCTGGGCAGCACGCCAACTGTACCTTCAGGTCTTAACACCGATGATAATCTATGGCCTTGAGGCATTACAATTGATAGACCTCGACTGGCTTCAAATCCTCGAAGGAAAATTTTGGAAAAAAATACTCGGTCTCCCGAGCTGTTTCCCAATGGCCATCCTTAGATTAGAGCTTGGCCTTATTTCCTGGAAGTCTCTTGTACTCAGGAAAAGAGCTGAATTATATCTAAAAGCAACACCTGATACAGCCAATTTATTGTTAGCAGCAATTCACTGCGAAATCAACAAAGCGTCTTCATATTCTATTATGAAAAAGAATATCATTAACTACCTTGAAGCGATTGGCTGGACACAAAAACAACAAGTGTTCTCCACTCCTTTGCTGAGAGCGCTAGCCAAGAAATCTGAACTACACGATTGGATCAGCAATTTTGCGCATTTGGAAGATCTGAAGCGCTATAAATTTGTGCAATTCATGAATTACACTCTTAAAAAACCATTACCATACCTGAATCTATGCCCTTCGCCACGGCTACGACGATTCATTCTTCTGCTAAGGATCGATCAGCTACCTGTACTGGCCATAAGTGGGATTAAGAACAATCCCCCCCTACCTTAACCTTACTGCAGGCTGTGCAAGGACAGAATGGAATCTGAAACGGGCAAACATGTCCTTACTAGATGTGTCGCTATGGCAAAGGTCTATACAATATTTTATACAGACTTTGTCCATACCTTGGAATACGTTGGTAGTAATGAATTCTGGCAAAGAGCCGTTAATGCAAAGGGAAAAGGAATGGAATTATACATTGCTATGTATAATGTTTGGACGATTGTTGAGAAATCATTGGGCATAAACATATAGCAAATTGCCAACTCAGGGATGTTTTCTTTGGGAACGTTATTCTTAGGAAAAAAAAAAAAACAAAAAAAAAAACAGTTTACTAATTTACCATCAGCAATTGCTTTCTGGACTTGAAGTTTTGATTACGTAAAAGAACTAATATTCATTCACTGGTGGATTTATGAATCCTTTTCTGCTTATCTGTGCCTTTTATGCTACTATTTTCTTTATTCATTCAACATGTTAGTATTTATTTTTAACGATTAATTGTTTTCTAAATGTAATTTCTTATGTCATGTGAAAAGCTTATAATAAGCTATAACACATAAATAAATAAATAAGTATTTTATGTGACATGCAATGATGTACTGGGAGCCAGTGTAAGGATCTTCTGGATTCAGGAATGTGATCCTGTGGGTAAGGTTACAGATGGCTCTTACGCCCCCATTCTGTGCTGTTCAAGTTGTGTTTGGATGTGCCTGACAGGAGGCTATTGCAATAATTGAGCAAGGAGTTAACAAGTGCTGGTGATGACAGATGCTGAGATGATAGGTATAGGTTAATTTGCTTAATAAGCTTGCGAACATAGGCACAATATTATCTGTCTGACCACAGGAGGAGGTACAGTTGGTAGTTTGACTTCTTAGAGATGTCTGAAATGTGAGGAGAGGAGAGAGAGGAGTCAAACATGACCCTGATGTTGCTAGCCTCAGAGGTGGGAGCAGGAGGAGGGCAAAGGAAGGCCAGCCAGAGAGTGGAGGGAAAGAGGGGTGTGGGTGTGCCAATGAGGAGGCTCTCCGTCTTGCTTGCATTCAGGCAGAGATCATTGGCGGTGCACCACTCCTGGATTGCAGTCAAACATTCCAGGATTAGAGAAGGTGACGAGGCGGCAGAGGGGAGCCTGAAGGCAAGCTGGGTGTCATCCGCATAGCACTGGAAATTGGAGCAGAGAGCAGCAATGCAGTGGTTGAGAGGTGCCAGTTATTGGTTGTACAACCAAGGAGAAAGGTTAGACCTCTGGGGAACACTGCAGTTGGAGAGAGAGATAGAGGTGAGGAAGGACCGGTAGTTGGACCTGGGCGGGTCGGTCAGAGAGGAAAGAAGTCAGCCAGGCCAGAGCCTGATCAGTGATACCCAGGTTATCACAGAGCTGGTTGAGCAGGATGGCATGGTTGACCGTATCAAAGGCAGAAGAGCGATTGAGTAGGGTGAGGACAGAGGGGAGCTTAAAATCAAGGTTAGAGAGGAGATCTTTATGGATGTTCAAGAGAACAGTTTCCAGGAGTTTGCCCAGGAAGGTAGTGATAGAGATCAGGTGATAGTGAGCGGAAGGGAGAGGTCAGCTGAGAGTTTCTTGAGAAGAGGGTGCACAAGAGAGTGCTTCAGGGGGAGGGTAAGGTCCCAGAGGTCAAAGAGTTGTTACAGAATTCAGCCAGGGCCAGGACGAGGGTGTCAATGTGGTCCTTGATGGTTTTGGAAGAACAGGGAAGAACCTGTTTAGAATTAGTTTTCATAGATCACACTTGTCTTGAAACCTTGTCATGGGAGAAGAGATGAGAGGCAGAGAAGGGAGGGGGTGGCCGCAGGGAGTCTGGAGGAAGAGGAGAGAGTGGAGGGAGAGTCAGAAGATGCTGAGAGGGTGGACAGGATGTCCTGGATTTTAGAGATGAAGTGAGAAGCCAGGGCTGTACAGAGGGACTGGGAAGGGACAGGAGAGGGAGAGACTGTGGCAGGATTGGCCAGCTCCTTGCAGATTTGAAAGATTTTGGCCGAGTTGTTAGTTGCCACAGACACGCTGGCTTGGATGTGAGTTCTTTTCTTAGTGAGGACCAAGCGATGGTATTGCCTTTGGAGCAGGTGGCAGGCCATATGTGTCAGAGGCTATACAAGATGCCAACCATTTTCTCTCAACAACCCTACACTTGTGTTTAAGGGTGACGAGGTCTGAGTTGTACCAGGAGTTGCATTTGATTTTTGGCTTCATGCGGATCCTCATGACAGGTACAAGTACATCAAGAGTGTCAGTGATAGCAGAGTGGAGCATGGAAAGGGCTGTGTCAGGGTAGGAGTCAGCTGGAGGTAGAGGAGGGGGAGAGAATGATGCGGGGAAAGCCTCAACTGACACACGCTTAATGGGTCTTACGGCTGAGAAGGTGGGTGGCAGTGTGGGGATAGGTTTAGGAGTGGAGAAAGAGAAAGGAGGGGAAAGGAGAATGTGGTCACTCCAGGAGAGAGGATTGGCAGAATTACATGCAGTACCCTTTGGTAACACTACACACAATTAAGACTACTACACAGTTATGTGGTATCAGGGTTGAGTAGCCAGGCTTATGTCAAGAGGGATGTGAGCAGTACAAGGTGTTACACAAAGGACTTGCAATCACAGTGGTTCAAACAAACACTTACTCAAGGTTTCTTGGTAAACCAATATTAATTTATTTAGACATTTAGTTAGAAACCATTCCACTAGTAATAAGCAGCTCAATATCACACTATAATACACTCTAGTACCAAACCAATATGTTTCCTAACAAGTTAGGCTTCCCCGAAGTGGGAGCAAAAGGGCACTAAAGTAACGTTCAAACAGGGGTAAAAAGACAAAGGTTATAAGAGTTAAACACAAATACTTTCTCAGGCAGGGCAAATAGTTTCAGTCAATACAAGAGGCAATTCAATTCAAAATGCCTGGCCCTAAGTCAATGGATCAGTATCTTGGATAAAATAGCACAGTTCTGGTAGTAAACGGTTAAGTCTTTGCCAATATTTTTAGAAGTAGTTTGCACGAAAAAGAGTTATAGGTCGGTTTAGGAGCGATCAAGACTCCAAAGTTGGGAAAGTTTCACAAACTTTCACTGCGTCAGAAAGGATTCCTTTACCGCCCTTGCACAGTACCATTATATGAAGAAAAGCTGTAGGTGAGGCAAGTGTTCCTGGCAGTTCCTGCAGATCTCGCTGTTCCTGGGCCTCAGTCGTGGGGACAAGAGGGAGGATGTCGGGAGGTTCCTGCACTGCACGGGTAAGGATCCACAAGCTTGGCAAAACATCGGTTTAAGGTGTGAGTGCCTTAAAGTCCACAAACTGGTATCCTTCTCAGTGGCTATCTGGTTTTTAACAGCACTCTGAGGAAAATTCGACGAGTATGGAGATGGTTTCCAGGTGGCTTGCGAGTTGGTTGTTCCCACCAGCTCATGGGAAGAAGTCGTCCTTGAAGGGTCTTCTCTGTCGAGGGAGTTTCAGGCTATTCGGACCTGCAGCAGGGCTTCACCGGGCAAACCAACGGTCCAAGAGTTGCAGCAGTCGTCTTCCTTCAGCTCATCTTTGGTTCTTTCGTTCCAGTGGTCGACTCTGCCTTCCAAGTCCCAGAGACCTGCTTTTAAACAGTTTTCTCCCATTCATTCGAGCCTGCCTGTCAATCACCTAGCAGTCAGGTTGTCCTTGCCGGACAGTCAGCCAGCCAATCACTCCAGAGTGCATTCAGGTCTCCTAGGAGACTAAGCACATGGAGTTTCAGGCACCTCCCTCACATCCTGTCCACCCCAGACACTCAGGAGCCAGAGGGGGGCTCCAGTACTGAAGCCCGCCAAAGGCAAACAAACAAAGGGGGCTCAGGTGCCATCTTGAAAAACATGGCTCCATTGGATTTCAGCTAACGGAGTGTTTAAACGGGTCGCGGTCGGTAAAATCATGGTAATACCACTGCCACCAGCCATTCTGAGTGGAAATGGTAGCTTTTGAGGGCTACATGAGTTTTCTGGGCATAGGGAATACTAGGTATTCCCTCCAAAACGCTGCTGTAAGGCAGTGTGTGCTGGAACTGGCAATTTAAAAAGACTATGAAAGTCAATTTAACTTTACATTCACTGGGAGACAGTAGTCAGTCCCAGAGAAGGTTTTTAAACCTTGGGAAGTCTTAAAGACATCCCTGTGCCAATGCACTGAGGGTGCTGTGTGACACACAAGAAAAAGATGATGCCTATGGAGCTGTCTAAATCTCCATATCCAAAGAACACAAAAGTAAAACACATGAAAGAGGGGGAAAACAAGGCTCAGACTCTTTCCAGGTAAAAAAGAATGTCCTAAAAATCCAGCAAAGTTGCTGGAGGTCTCAAAAGGTAAGGGAAATTGGCACATTTATGAGACTTCTCCCTAACAGTGACAGGGTTAGAGAGGGGGAAGTCAGAGGAGATCAGAACATCAAGAGTGTGCCCTGCAGAATGAATTGGGCTATAGGGAAGAATGGAGAGAGAGAGAAAGAGAGAGAGAGAGCGAGAGAGAGAGAGAGAGAGTCGCAAAGGTCACGAAAGTGTCCACTGGCAGGACAGGAAGCATCCAGGTGGATGTTGAAGTCTCCAAGGAGGAGGAGTTGAATGGTCGAGGCCAGGAGGGAGGGGAAAAGGTCTGCCCACTCAGAGAGGAAGGAGGTGATCTGACCAGGTGGCTGTTAGATAGTAGCCATTGTGAGTGAGTGACCATGAGAGAGAGAAAGCAGACAGACCAGGCATTCAAAGGAGGAGTAGGCCTGCATAGGAATGATAGAGTCAGGAATCCACTCCGAGAAGATCAAGGCTACACCCCCACCGGAACGATTGGATCGGGGCACAGAGAGGATGTTGTAACAAACAGGAAGCAGAGGGTCAAAGCTCATGACACAGCTGGCCGTGAACCATGTCTCGGTGAGACCGAGGACGTCAGGGTTGTGTTCTTCCAGGAGACGGCAGATGTCAGAGGAGTATTTGACAGCAGAGCGAGAATTAAGAGTAGCGAGGTGGAGAAGGTTGCCATCCTTGAAACACTTCTGGGGAGGGGTAGAAATCAGAGGTACTCCCTGCAGAGGTGTAGAAGGAGCCTGAGGGCAAGGTAACCGAGGAGGAGGCAGAGGGCGCCAGAGAAGTGGCAGAGGGTGGGGGCAAGGAAGCCGAAGAAGGAACAGAAGGGACAGCGGGAGAAGAAAGGAAACATGCGTTTAGCACCCTTGGTTTTCAACTTATATATACTAATTTGACAAGCGAGGTGCCGTAAATGGCTGCTCAAAGGGTATGTGTGCTATTGTACATGGAAATGCTGACTTGATGGGTTTAATGATGATATGGAAAAAAATGATTTGACAATTAAAATAGCTAAGTCAAAGATTATGTTTATTGGTGCTCGTAAACCCTTGGGGAATGCAATATCAATCAAAAATAAGAAGTTGCACTGGGTTGGGTCCTTTTGTTACCTGTGTGTAACATTCTCCGACGACAAAAGATGATACTCAAATATTAAAAAACAAGTGATTAAGACTTCCCAAATCAAAGGTTCAATTGATTGATACGGGAGGAAATCGTGTGGTCTCCCAGTAGAGCACACTATTAGGATTTATCAGGCCACATCGGTTCCTTTGTTAACACATGGCTCTGTCATTTGGGGCTATTAAACTACAAAGGGACCTCAGGTAAATGAAAATACATCTTTGAGGAAGATTATGGGGGTCTCACATGACTTTCCGGTTTACATTTTCCATGAAGAGTGTAATTTGCAGTATATTGCGGATCTCATATCTTTGCAGCCATTGTTCCATTGGCTGTGGTTATGGGATAGTCCTAACTCGCTGATAATGAGACGCCTGGTAGAAGATGTCATGTTATCACATATCTACAGCTCTTCACCTTGCCTACAATATATTAAAACTAAGTTACATACTCTCGCTTTGAACAATCTTTCCACAAAGAATGTAATTCTTACCAAAAGGGTCAAAATGGAGCTTGAGGGATACCTTTCAGGCCCATAAACGTAGGATTAGAAATGAAAAGGAGCTAAAAACAACAACCTTTGTATCATAGGAATGCTCTCGTTGCGGCAAGGCCTGGCTATGTGCAATGGTTGATAAACCAGAGGAAATGGATAACTTGACTTCCTTTTAGAGCAAACTTATTATTTCAGGATGATATTGAAAGGACCTTGAAGGATGAACTTACTGAGGAATGTAAGTGTGGTTGTTGTTGGTCTAGACACCTTATTACATTTTATGTTTTTCTTCCCTATCTAGGAGGTTTTAAGAAGACATTTATGTTTCCAATGTTGAGAGCCCGACGGGTGAGACATGTTCTTAAAGCTTTTAAATTGTGTCTATGTATTATTTATATATTTATTGCACATTGGGTTTACTTGTATATTGAAAGGGCACTTTTATTGTGAAATTAGATGTTGTGATTTTTATACTCTGACATTTAATTTTATTTTACTTAGAGATGACTATTATACATTTGTATGGTGTTTTGAGTTTTTAAAGTGTTTAGGTTGTGTTGTGTATTTTTAGTCTTTGATGGAATGTTAGTTTCCGAATTAAGTCAATTGAACTTTAGTCTGTTATTATTAATAACAGACTGGTGTTCTTTTTTGATAGATAAGCCATCTTGGATTCTTTGACACCATGAGCTACTTAGAGGGACTGTATTGGTAGAACTTTTACTGCCATCCAATTCTTTTAAGACGGTAAATAGTTCATTTTTATCGGATTTGGCGTTAATGATCCTTTGTTCAAACCTTTTTGCTGCTAAGAATGCTTTTTTTGCAATCAGCAGCAGCCAGGCGATAAGTGGCGAGGGAATGGGAACAGGGATTTTTCCTCCATTGTCTTCTGGATGTTCTTTTAAGCTTCCTACACTTTATGAAATCTGTGTAAAACCACGATCTACCTGCAACTTCTGTTTTTAGTTTCTTCCCAGTGATCGGGGCTAGCTTATTTATAGCTTCAGCTGTTAGCTAAAGAAATTCCGGTACCAAAAAGTTTGTATCCTTTGGGGCAGGAGATGGTGGGAGTGAAGAAACGACAAGGCCCAAGCAACACTTTTGAGGTTTCGAGTCTTAATTTCAAGATGTGGTTCTAGGCAGACCTTTTAAAATGGGGTTGGAAGGAGGAGATGAAAAAAGATAAAATGGTGGTCGGACTAAAGACATGAGGTAATATAAGGGGACAGGACCTGAAGATTATGGGTAAGTACCCACGGTGTCTCGGGAGGATAGCTCAGGGCAACGTGCTCGCCTTGGAAACAAGACTGCGCGGAGCAACACAGGTCCGATCCCCGAGTCCGTGCTTAGAAACCTCTGGATATTGAGTGTGTTATAAATAACCAATTATAATTATCATTAGAATAATTACTCAGTCCAAGATATGACCTTATGTGTGGGATGTTTCATAAGTTGGTGAAGCCCAATAGCCAGAAGGGAGCTAACAAGAAAGACAGCGATGGAGTCAATTTTGTCATCATCCCACAAGTTGACATCTCCTAATTGTATTGCAAGTGCACTGGGTTTGGTGAGATTCCCAAGCACGCTGAGTAATTGCTCGAGTGAAGGCATACTCGACGGGGCTGGTACATGATTATTATGTTAATGGTGGTATAGTCATCGATCTGTAATTTGATGGAGAGATGTTCACAGCTATCGAACCTGGTAGTATGGCGGATGTAGATTTGGAAGGAGTCTCTAAGAATGATAGCAACCCTTCTTCCTCTACCTTCTTTACGGTCCGATCTGGTAACTTTATAACATGGGGGTGTAGCTAGTATTACTGCATGATTAGCAAAATCATTAAGCCGGCTTCTGTAAGGCAGATCATATTTAAATGATATGTTGTCAGTATATCTGTCACTTCGGTGGCGGGTTTGACAACTTAACTGTTATTCAACAGTGCAAACATAATCTTTTTATTAGGGTCTAATGGATCACGAGCAAGGGCAAAAGAGTTAGTGTCTCTGTGGGTGGAGTCAACAACCATCTCAGAACCTGTAGAATATGGTGGAGTGTTGTGTCCATCCTCCTTACGATCTGCTTGTTCCTCTGGATCTTGCATTTCATTAGTTAGAATGTGATTTAAAATATGAGTAGAAAAGGGTTTTATGTTATTATTTGCAGTGATGAGGGATCTGGTTAACTCGCTGTCCATCACGTTCTCTGGAACAGGATGGATAGTAGGCAAGGAAAGGCAAGGAAAGGCAGAGAGCTGCGTTACTTACTTAGCCTTTCAGCAACTCCTGGGGAAGGGCATAGTCCCAGCACGCCTCAGGCAGTGTCAATGGCCTGGAGGGGTTGCATAATAAGCAGGGGCACAAGGAAATAATTAAAAAGACCAAAAATATGGACAGGTACTCACTTGTTAGGCATCCTTCGCACCACAGACCAGCACAGACTGGCTGGTCCCTAACGCGCCGGCGCTAACACGCCTGACACAAAAGATAAAGGCGCAAGGACTACAACACTGCTTGATGTTATAGTTCAATCACGCTACAATGAAAGTGCAAATGGCAGAGTTAAAAAGGCAAAATCAACCAAAGTATGTTATTAAGAGTTGCAGCGAGTCAGTGGAAAGAACACACAGGGTGTACTAATTAAAAAACAAATTAGGAACGATCAACTAAAATTTAAAAAACAAACTTATAAATCAATTGAAAATATAACAGAGCAGTCTGAACGACCTTTTTGCCAAAAGTCAATCAATTTTAAAAAACAAACTAAAAATAGAAGTACTAATAGGATCAAATAAAAAGAGCAACGTAACAAAAACATGGCAGATTTAGCCACACTAAGTATTCAAGCAAACCTATCATACTTTGCAAAGTCTGCAAGCCAAAGCAATGACAAGTCGAAATCACAGGACTACTGAACGCCCCAGAGACATTCATCACAGATGTTACTCTTGCTGACCTGCAAGCCAACTACCAGACAGAGCTGCAGTAATGGTGAACATGTGACTCTATCAAGAGCAAACTCTCATGCTTGAAATTTGAGGGTCTTCTTGGAGCTTTGGAGCTTCAGATTCTGCCCAGGCCAGGGGGTGAATGGAGGCTGTAGGATTTTATTTGGAAAGCAAGGTAACCAAGGGGGGTGCATAACATATTATAGGACTTGAATTCTATATCTGCGACTTAACCACACGTGTTCATGCTGATGTATGTGATGAAATTTTTTATTATGAACACAAGAAGTAAACGTTGGGGGTCTAAGACTTCTGTGCGCTATGCCCAAACTTGCACCAAGTGGCAATTCAATTCAAAAGAGGTAAAAAAATATAATAAACACACAGGGGGTACATTTACATGGTGCAAAGCAGGGAAGGACCGAGTAAAAGCAAGGGGTCATGCTTTTACACCTTGATGTCCTGCATTTTTTTCTGAAGGCGGAGAAAGAGCCCAAAGCTACATTAAGGTCACTGCCGTGCTTTCCTTCACGGGCATTTGACACCTGCATGAGGTTTTCATGCAAGCGTAAAACTAATGGATTCCTATGGAATCCATAGATGAATGCTGTTTGCAAAGTGTCATCTCAATGCAGCATTTCATTCTTTACAAGATAGAGTGTAATAGGAAAGCATAAAAGCAATTTCACCATGTGTAATATTGCATGCAGTGGTCCCAAAAGCATGGAAGTGCTAACGTTGATGGCCGCCTGTATCCAAATAGCATTTGCAATAAAATGATGCCCACACAGTTACGAGCTACACTAATCACAAAAAGTGCTTGGCAAAAGGCGGCGTACACACATGTAGGCCATATTTTGCCCTGCACGTTTGCACTCCGCTCTGCAAATGACAAACATTTGGCTGCAGGGACCTGGTTACACCTCAGTGCAAACTTACCAGGTACAAGCCATTAAATTACACTTTTTAGCAGAATGAGCTCCATGGAAGTCACTGACATGTGTATATACTTGTAGGCAGGCTGGTAAATGGGGGCTCGCTCTGCAGGAAGGGTATTGGAAATAGGTTCAATGAATAAAGAAAACAAAACAAAATGAGAAAAAGAACGTCTTTGACCCTGTTAGTGAACAAGGACTTAACCAGACTATCGTAGAAATGTTAAGACCAAGGGTCATAGTTCAACAAATACCTGGAATAGGGCAAGTAGTGCACACGTTCTCTTATTTACTCTCTTCAGAATGCTAAAAAAATTCTAGCATCAAGCTAGTCTTCGAGGCACTTTCTACAGCTGGAATGTTTTGAGCTAGTGGCTTCTGAGCCTTTTCAAGTGTATTAGCACATGGGTGGTTCGGTGGTGGCCAGGAACTGTGGCGATATTCGAGTCCGTGCGGCCCAACTGTAATGAAGAGAAGTTCCATCACAGGCAAATCAGATAGTTTGTTACAGGTGTCTTGAAGATGTTCAGTGGTTTGAAGATTCTCCATCACGGATTGTATGGTTTGAACCGAAGCAACTCATCTTTTTCTATTGTGTTCCTCAACAGGCATAGCAGGTGTTTGAAGGCTCAGTGCAGGAAGGGATTGTGTGGCTCAGTGGTAGTTTCATATGTCTCAGCTTCTCAAGACAAGCTACAAGTAATTTATTTTGACTACTGAGCCATAGAGGATGGCAAATGTCTTACATGGTTATGAGGCTGACCTACAGAGAAACAATTAGGGCTGGAAATGTCCTCTGTGATTTCCTCTTCCCGCTGAAGTGTGCAGAGTACCTACCAAGGTATCCTCGTCTCTTTGTCCTCTTCTGCAGGCAATCTCAATTGTTCTTCCAGCTGTTGTGCCACAGAAAAGCTATGGGATGGGTCTCTCTCTCCCCTCTGATCAAGTGTCTTCACTCTCATGGAAGGTGCCTGTGAGGTGTCAGGAGCTCTGACAAATAGCCAACATAGTGAGGGGCTCCCCCTTCATTGAATGAAAAAGACTAGTAGGATATGCGTGGCTTTCCAGACTCCTGCTAGAACACAATGGGGACATGTCCAGATGCAAAGACCCATCATTCACACCACTTCCCTGAGAGCCCTCCTCCTAAAGGAGTCACTGGGGGGGGGGGGAACTAAGCATGTAGGGAGTTTCCAATATGGACAAAGTTTACTTTAATGTCTAGGAGCTACAATACTGAGTCATTTCCTTCCATTGACGCACATGTATCTAGCAAAGGACTCCGACTACAATTAATTAACCCTTGCAGGATCAAGTTTTCTGAAGAGGCCATATTGGTTTGTTGTGAGTCCAGCACTGCCCTCTCAGAAGTCCCCAATGTGCATAAAGATGATCGGTGATCATTTCTCACTGGGAGAATAAAAGACATTCTTGGCTGTGGCTCAAGCTATCTGTGTGGAACGTCTGTGAGAAAGAACTGCAGAATCATTCATCTTAACACATATTTAGCTACAATCCCAGGCAGCACAGTTTAGGTGATGACAAAACAGATTTGACTTTAGTTCTTTATGTATCACATATATAGTCTTTGGAAATGTGTATTTATGTTTGTCCAGAATTTTATTTCGATGCACCTTGGACATCAGCAGATGTGATAGATAATCAAAATTCCCAATGATGTTTTACCACTGGGCTTCATTTTCAAAGAAACCCCATTCTAATAAATCATAGTTTTGGGCTTAACAATTATCTGGATTAACAGTAAATGTTTGCTGGTTAGTATTTTCTGTTCTACTAAGGTGAGGTGGCAATTGATAAATGTATAATATTTACTCACTTTCTTAA
Source organism: Ambystoma mexicanum (assembly GCF_040938575.1). Classification (NCBI taxonomy): domain Eukaryota; kingdom Metazoa; phylum Chordata; class Amphibia; order Caudata; family Ambystomatidae; genus Ambystoma; species Ambystoma mexicanum. Next base: position 71,608,764 of record NC_090925.1, read on the forward strand.
GGCCAATTGGGTGTTTAAAGGAAGGTAAATTGATTATGCAATTCAGCATGCTATCTATGTGCCCATTTCTCTGGAATATTCCTGAAAGGAGGCCCAGCAACACTAGGTGTCCCCTGACAGATGGAAACCTGTCACATGTCCCTACATTGCTTATTCTTTTGCGGGGTCAGCCTTGCCATTCCAGCAATAGAACTCACAGAGCCATCTGTGCTTGAACACACTTTTCTAGACCACCTTGAATCCCTGTAAGAATCTGGACCAGTGCCTTGCCCTGGAGTTCCCGTTGGCACGTCAAAGAGCAGTTCTGGGACACTCGACTTCCCACACCCACTAACATGGTATCACTGCGACTCTCCCAATTGAAAGGTCTCCTTTCCCCTGACTAACTCCAATCCTGGACTTGGGTTGCCAGTAGTACATGCTCTTTTGTGGTTCGGGTGCATATTTCAACACATCTGCCATGCAACTGCAAGCCTATGTTTCCCGTATTTGCATACTAGTCACACCCCTTTCTCTAACCTCTCCTCTCCATCCTACATCCCTATCTCCCCTCATTGAAATCTCAAATATATCACGCTTACTTCTGCCCTTGATTCCTCCTATCCTCTCTACATTTCTCACCATCCCACAGACCTACTCATCCTTGACTCACCATCTAGATTTGCACCTTGCGCTCTTCCCTCCATTGCGCCGAATGCTGATGGAATAAATCTCATTATGTTTCTGATCATCTATTTCTTTCATTTCTTTATTTTTCCTCTGATCCCGAATTGAAGCTGACACAGAACTGTACTTCTTTGACCCTATTCAATTCTGCTGTCCTCATCGTCAATGACTCTTGCAAATTGTGGGTTGCTTACTCTTGCCTCCTCGCTCTGACCCTGCATTCCCCTCTTCAGATATTGCTTATTATTTAACTAACAACGTCCTACAATTGCATTCCATTCTCTCTTCCCTTCCTGCACCTCCTTCTCAATCCTCCTCTCTCGCTCGTTCTCATACTCAAGCAGTATCCTCTTGAATACCTTCCTTTTAGTCTGAAAATGGGTCCTTTCTTAATCATGCTCGTCCTACCTGCAGCTTACCCCTCTACCTCACATTGTTTCCTCTACCCACTTTCCACGCCTGCCATCTCGCATAGTAAACTGTGGTGAAATGGCCCATCCCCAAATGGGGTGAGATGTCTGCAGGGAAATGCGGTTTACACAGCACTACTATTCCTCAATGAAAAAACAGAAACCAACCCTCTACCTCTTATCCAATAAACAACATGCAGTATCACCTGAGAAGCAGCTGAAGGATAAAGCCTGTCTCCCCTCCTCTTGACAGTGTACATGGCTCCACTGATGAGACTCATCAAACTGCATGGCCTCACATGCTACGACTAGAACGACAATAACCAAATCCTTTTTTAAAATCTCCAATGACAATAGCACAGCATGAAGTGACCAAACCAAATGGCTCAACCAAATTAACTCTTAGATGACCAAGAGTGTGACACCTATTCCCAATAAAATCAACAGCCTGCATTGATTACTGCCCAGAGAACTTGGGATGATGTTTCAAATGTCCAGATTGATGGAGAACTTTGGAATCATGATGGAGGGACTGCTAAAGCCATAACCTCAAATTAAGATCATTGTTAGAAAATCACATTTTCACCTGCAATCAACTGGAGGTATTTAGCTTTATCGCACTATCCAGCACAGAACCCTCTCAGTAAACTTCATGATCAGAATTAGGGTTGACTGCATGAAAAACATTTGAGCATCGCAGAGCATCTGTCAAAGAAGCTACACGAAACAAAGTACTGAGAAACGAGTATGCTTCTATGACTGAGTAAAAAAGTTCAAATCACATCAGTACTAACAGTCACTGGGCCTCCTTACAAGTGTGCCGGTCTGGAAAAAAATGCTGGAAGAAATGTTATTTTCTGGCTCCGGCATGCTTTTCCAGACTGGCATACTTCAAGTTTGACCTGCCGGTAGAACATACCTCTACCGACAAAGGAATATGTGAATCTCCGGCACCAGCAATACCAGTGCCAGTGATTCAGGCAATCCCATCCCATGGAGTCCTAATACCGGGATATCGGGAGGCGGAGACACTAATGGTATTGTGCCGGTATCCCGCTGATAATACCTCAGAGATCATTTTGTACAGTGGCAAGCATGTCGGGCAGGTTTTAAAAGTAATTGAGGCACTCACAATTCAAAGTAGCACTGCCTGGTTGCATGGAAGCACCTATGTGAAGGTCAACAGATAATGGCTCTCCAACGCCAAATTGTCTGTTTCATTAAAATGAGCTTCTTTGTAGGATCATAATTTGATCTCATGATCACTAGACTTGGGAATTTGATGGCAGAAAAGATCAGCATGGTGCCGGAATTCCTCCTCTTCTCGACGATATTCTCAACCTGGCTCTTTGCCAGACCCTAGAAGATCACACATCCTTTGGAACCTATAAGGAGTCCACCACTACAATGACACAACTCCAGAGCAGGGGAATACATCCTCAGGCAGACAACAAACATATCAGAAAGAGGCTGCAACAAAGAATCAGTAGAGAGGCCAATCCCCAGCCAGACTGCTGCTCCATTTATGAGTAAACTGCAACAAACAACCTCTATGTGAAGGATACAATACCCTGGTCTTTTGGGGTGTAAAACCAAAACCAGTATCATCAATGGACCAGATAGATGAAAGGCCCCCATGGCATAGCCTCACCCAAAGCCAATACTAGCTACCAACTTCCAGCCTCCTGCCCTAAGCACCACCATCAAAATGACACACCCCATACCAAACACCCTTGATTCATCTTTTTGAGCACTTCATATGCATACATGAGCCCAAATGGGTCACCACAAAAACTCCCCCCTCATAACAAACATGCCCGATCTTGGGTACGTCATGGCTGGTCTCACCATGAACAAACACACCACAAAACCTTTGAACGCACAGAGCTGTTATTTCTGATCCAACGACATGAACACCACAGCAAAGTCATCTCCTCCTTGTAAACTTACTAACTCAAGCATCTCCAGTCCAAACCATTCAGTTCAGGTCCAGAAGAGCCAAGAGACGACAAATATGGAAGAAGTCTTGCTGGACAAGACCTAGTAGCAACCGTAACTGTTGCATGTCACCCCTTCTGGGGGGACATGGTACCTTCCAGAGTTGTTGTTCTGGTCACATGGGGTAACCATGTGACCATGTAAATAAAAGGGACGAGCCACTTCCGGCTCGTCAGTCGACACGAAACTGACTCCGGTGTCGTTCCTTTTGGTGCACCCTGCTGGTTCAGCACCACGTGGAGTAGGCCCAGGGACGGGGCCCTCCACGAGGCCGGCGCCCCTGCTAGACAACACCGCCCTCTTTGTGACCTAGCCATGTGATCATGGCTGAATGTCACAACCCCGGCCTGTGTGCCCCCAGAGCCGGGGCTGCCGTGTGCTGGGTGCCCCCAGCCACGTGGGTTTCTCCGGTGTTCCGGAGCAGGTAGGGTGATCCCCACTCCTTTGTCTGCTGCGTAGCACATATGGTTTGTGTCGGGTCCCCCCGGCACACTCAGAGCAACAATGGCGACGAAGGTGTTCGGACCCCGTGGGTATGCGGGCTGCTGAGGCCGGACTTCTGGTTTTGGTGCGGCGTTGGCCGCTCTGCGGGTTGCCCAGGGCCCGTGTCCTCTCATGGCATGGGATACCTGGTGCCTGCAGGATAGCATGCGGCTGTGGCCGCAAGAAGAAGCGGTGGTGGCTGCAAGAAGAAGTGGGGGAGGCGGCGTCAGCCACGCGACCCAGGCGGTATTGTGAGTGGTGGCCCGATTGTGCGGTGGCTGCGGTGAAAGGGGACCGCCGAACAACTAAGACTGCCCCGAAATGGCGGTGGCTGCGGAGGTGAGGCAGCCCTGGCAAGAGGCCGTGGAAAGGGGGCGTGGCCTACCTGTCTCCGAGGTGGCTGCTGAAGCACAGCAGGCTCTCCCCTGCCCGCTCTGATAGCTGAGATAGCATTGTGAGCGGAGCGGGAGAGGCCGTGTGCGAGCGTGTAGCGGCCCGCCCCAGGGCTGCCAGAAAAAGATGAGGAAAGTGCTCTGACTGGAGCTGTGGACAAAAACAAAACAGCAAAAGGTAATGCATGCCCATGGCAGCCCATCGAGAACCTGGCCTGCCGCGGTGCTGAATAAAAAAAAAAGAAACATGGACGAGGAGGACCGCACCGGCCTGGGGGTGTGGCCCATTACTGCCCGTGGCGTCCCAAAAGCGACACAGCCAACGGAACAAAAAAACACCACACCAGCCTGAAAAAGGGGGCGTGGCATACTACCTCACATGACGGTGAGATGAATCGGCTAATGCCAGACTATGGTCCATGAGACGTGCGAGCCAGCCAGTGTCACCTGGAGGAGAGGGATCATCAGGGCCAATCAAACCCCGCCCCATGCTCTCTGTGTCATTCAAGGCCCACCTGCAAGTCGTCCACCCGCACTGAAGAAAGGCCAGGGACTTGGGCATCCAGTCTTCAAGGTGGACAGGGGACGTACCACCTTCCCCCACCCCCTTTTTCCGAGTCTCTGCCCCATGAGGTTAGCGGCTCCACCAGGAGTGCTCATGCTCCCTCAGGGCTAAACCCACCAGCTGTGTCCCATCTTAAAACAAAGAGTGGGGCAGGTTGGGGATACATTGGTTCGCCTATCAGCCTTAGCGGGACGAAAAAGAGGCATTGAAGTGCCGTGCTCTGGCACACTGTGCTCATTCCCCGTTGGCCCGTGCGTTTGCTTCCTGATGTCATCTGCCCAGACAGCCTACCAACTGAAGGCACCACAGCAGGGACCTGAAGGCTCATCAGTCGCCCGCGAAGAGAGGAGGGGAAGCCCTCCTGACATCTTGGGTGGCTACGGGACATGGCCTAACTACACTCAAGAGCCAAAAGGGGATGAACCCCGAGAAGGAAGGAGGAGTGCCGAGGGGGTTGCAGCTCTGATGAGTGCTTGTGCGCCCTCCCTTGCCACAGAAACTCCTGACGGGGGTAGTAAAAGGAGCCTACGTCACCTGTGAACGTGACATGTGTGGCCCGGTGGGGCATCCAGAGGCGTGAGTACCCACCTGGACTGTGTGCTTGCGTGTCCGCCGATTACCATCAGCTACACACCAGGTTGATGTGGCCCCTGGTACCACCAGGTGCGGCTTTGCTGGCCCTGAACTCTCATCTGGCCGCCAGCATACGGCTATGGTTGTGTTCCACTGCCTGGAGACGGTGCCGAGGTAGTCCCGGATACCCACAGGGGTGGCCTTGCACGTCAGTGAACCCTGAACTGTCCGGAAGAGGTTGGACTGGTGGCCCTCAGACCAGGACCAGTTCAGCCGAAAACGTGTGTCATATTGCATTGTTGTGTTTGGGGGTGCAGAGTGTCAGCCATGAGTGGTGGTGGTCAGGGGTGTAAAATCCCCCACCTAGGTTAATAAAGGGTGTGCCTGGAGGTCAAATGGTAACATGTCACCATCAACCCAGAACGTCATCCTATGGGACACGTCAGCCCAGGGAGTGGGATGACTAGTGAGAGTTAGAATCATAGTATTAGTGTGTGCAGTGTGGTGTTATTTTGCATTTCAGCTATTGTTATGAAAAAGGAGGAGTGTTGATTGTCACCCCTTCTGGGGGGACTTGGTACCTTGCAGAGTTGTTGTTCTGGTCACATGGGGTAACTATGTGATCATGTAAATAAAAGGGACGAGCCGCTTCCGGCTCATCAGTTGACACAAAACTGACTCCGGTGTCGTTCTTTTTGGTGCACGTTGCTGGTGCAGCACCGCATGGAGTAGGACCAGGGATGGGGCCCTCCACGAGGTCGGCGCCCCTGCTGGCAATGCCGCCCTCTCTGCGGCCTAGCCATATGATCATGGCTGAATGTTACAACCCCGGCTTGGGTGCCCCCAGAGCCGGGGCTGCCGTGTGCTGGGTGCCCTCAGCCACGTGGATTGCTCCGGTGCTCCGGAGCGAGTGGGGTGATCCCCACTCCTTTGTCTGCTGCGTGAGTGCAGCACACATGGTTTGTCTCGGGTGCTCTCCGGCACACTCAGAGACCAGCCCGGTGATCCGGGGCTGGCCTACAGTAACAATGACCAGTTCTTGTGATCAGAAGGCAAAGAGACATGCGTTTCCCTTGAAGGCATGACTAGACAGGTCGTCCAAGACACCACAGAACAGCAGCAAAAATAAAAAATACATTTTAAATTTTAAAACCACAAAACAACACAGAATGATTGGGGAAAATCCCCAAAGGGTCACTAAGACCACAAAAACCCCTTTCCAAAAGTATGGTAAGCTTTTGTGGCTGTCCTTAAGTATTTTGCTCATACTTTTCTAAAGGGGGTAACATTTTTGACATTTGCAGTGTTTCCAAGCCTTTTTCACGGATCAAAGATTCTGAATTTTTGAACATATGTTTTATAATTCGGTAAATCCGATTCCTCTAATTTGCAGTGTCCAGTGCACATTCCGCTGCTTTTATGAAACACTTATAGCTTTCACCCACTGTCTGAGAGGGTCTGTCCTCCAGAGACTACAGAAAAATCTCAGGAAGATGTTTGTTGATGCGCTGGGTCCCTGTGGGTCTCTTTATTCCATTGCAGTTTAGTAATAATTGCTTACAACGTTTGCTTTGTAAAGATGCCATTTTTGGCGCTGTGCCACCATAAAGATAGGCAGTGTCTTTAGCACAGGAGACCTGAACCTCTCCTGTACCGGGCAATCTGAATTGATTTTGAGGGCCGGGATAAACACACATTTGGGGCCCCACCCAAACCCAAAGGAATGAGGAGTCGAATAACCTCCCCTTCGGTCACATCACAGTCACAATGTCTTGATGTGCTGCCCCGGCAGTTATCATAATAAGCACGGCTATCACTTCACATCTCCTTATCTTCTTCATCAGAATAATAAACAAGAGGCATTTAAAGGGCAGCATTGACAATGCAAGACAAGGATCCTTGGACCTCATTACGAGTGTGATGGTTGGTATTCAGGTGGTAAATCTGATGGAATACCACCAAACAGAATTGCGGTTGCTGCCACTTGGTCCTGCTGATTTACTGCAAGATTAGTAGTTGTAGGTAGTGTTAGAACTCGTTTTTTGGAGTCTGTAGGACACCATGGGTATTTTGACAGAATTACCACCAGCGGTAATTCCGCTGTTGGTTATTTTACCAATTGCTGGTAAACCTACCTAGGGGCAGTAATGAAGTGGTAATGCAGCGGTAACGGAATTACTACCACATTACCGCCATTTTGTATTGCATTGTCAACCTCGTAATGAGGCTGCTTGTGTTATAGCCGAAAGTCAGGACCATTTTCCCAAAACAGCCATGAGGAAGGTATACAGGCGGTAGTATAGATGCAGCAGAAGGATCAGTAGCCCTGAGAAAAAGATACACTTTCACAAGCATAGAGACAGGACTCAGATTAGCAGCCTTGAGCAATATGCATGTGCTAAAGATTGAATACAAGGGCCAATTGGGATCCAAGCATAGAACGAGGACTCAGATTACCAGCCTTGCAGAATGTGCATGTCCTGAAGTCTGGATACAAGGATCAATTGGAAGCAACAACAACGGTCAACATACCATAGCATAAATATAGTATATGGATGAAAGTTTACCAGGAAGGTGCATGGATCGGAGCATAGACTGATATAATACGATGATATGATATATGATAAAATATTATATTTTATTTATAGCGCACCCATACACAAGTGCTGAAGGTTCGACGAGGAAAGGGGGGTGCACGGGAGGACAAAACAACGATCTTACTGGGCCCAGTGACATTGAGAATGTGCAAGTGCAGGGAAGGGGGAAGTGTAATGGGGCAGGGAAGAGTTGAATGTGCTGAACACGTGAACAAACTGAGATTAGAAGAGTGTCATGAGTGTGCGGAGAAACTGATGGCTTTGTGGTAGGCAATATTGCGATGGCCACTGTTATAATATATGATATAGCACCATAGGCACCTAAACCCTGAGGGAGGTCTTTTTGAAGCGTGCACCCTGAGAACTAAATCACTCTTATGGGCTTACAATCTTGAATTATTTAAGGACTAGCAATGCAGATATGCTAGGCACTATAAATTAAACAAGTTGCTCAGGGTCTCATATGATAGTTACACAGTTTCACTGCAATGTGATCCCAGCCTGCAATTCTGGAACCTGAGCACAATGTCTCTCATTTCCTTTCTTACATCACTTATTTATGAATGTTTGACATTAACAAACTAAACCGATACTCTTCTGTAGATCTGACTTGAGAAGTAAACAAACCACTTAATAATCCAGAATGACATGTGTTTTCAAAATGTTTACGGGAATGTGTCCTGCACAAGGAGAATGATTCTCTCCATCATCAAGGGAAGTATGCAAGTGCCAGAACACTAATTGATGTGAGCCTAAACAATCGGATCTGGATTTTACTATGTATTCCAAAGAACTCCAAGAAAACTCGAAGAAAAAAAAAAAACAATTGAAGAACACATGTTTAAACTTATTGTTTGACAGAGGCACAGATTGTTATTTGTGATGTGAAGAACATTCGAAATTGTACAAAATTATGAAAGCACTATTTGAGTCAAATATGCAGACCAATAATCCCAAAAAGTAAACTCAAAAGAGGTCTGTAACATTTCTCAGCTCTCCCCCGTCTAGGGCCACTTCCATTTAAATAGTCTCTCTGAAAAGAGAGGCAAAGGGCTAAGCAATTCTGCCAGGACGGCAGAAGGATAAACCTTCTGAAGAATACAGCATAAAATGATTTGTCCCGGGACCACATTATCATCAAGTGGTAAATATATGGTAGGATAGGAGCCTCGACACTTTGGTCCTAAAGTATCACACCTGGCTGCCTTATCACCTCTTCAGCCTGATGCTTTATGCTCTTGATTGGTGTTTGATTCCAGTTTTTAGACCCGGGTTCTAGAGCAGCACCATGCTGATGCTATGTTACTTTGCATAACTTGCGCATTCTGGTGCAGGTGTGTTGTTTTGTAACACAGCAGATGTTACTATCACCAGAGTGTTTGTCGACCTCAGAGTGAGGAATTGCTGAGTCTGCCTTGCTGGGATTTGGTCCTGTGATCTGGCATGTACACAAATCTCTCCAATGAGTTAACAGACTGAGCTATCTTCTGAGCAATGCAGTTCTTGCACATAATTAATATATACCCAGAAAGGTGAAGATGCTACCGGAGTTGTGCTGTAGTAAGTGCACTCACTCTATGTGCTGTGGTGAACACAGCAGCTTTACAGGAGTAATTCCTGGGCTCTGACCTGTGTTGCGAAGAGCAGCGGGGCATCAGGCTCAGAGCCCTCAGTGGTGCACGAGACACTGCCATGGCATGTGCTATATTTCTTTGTAAAGATTATGCACTGACAGATTTTCATCAGGCAGGCAGGGTTGGGAGCCTCTTTTACAATCCTGTAAAGACCTTTCTGCTTCTGCATGCACTGTGTATACGTAAACTTCACCGGTCATCCACGCTGTGCAATGCTGGGCGCATGCAATATTTGTGAACATTACTGTAAGCCACTGATTTTGGAATACAGTGTACGCATAAGTTACTGTGCAGAATGAGTACACTTATACGCAGTGTGCTCGGTGGAGAAGGGCAATGGAGTGGTTTACAGAGACCGCACCGCCGGGCATCAGTTGGCGCTAGCAGCACGCAACCCCACCCACTCTGATCTGACTGCTGGGGGGCCGTCAGGCTTCTCCGCCTTCGATCTGCTCGGCGGGAGGGCCTCCCATGTAAGGGCCCCCCCCCCACAACGCACCCTCGAGTCCACACAGTTGCAGGCAGCTGGAAGGTCATTGCTTGAAATAGGTGAGTCTATCTGAGCAGTGGATGCCTGAGTCACCATTATATAATGACCATGTCATGAGATGCACATATAGTCACTTTTTAAATGTGTTTTGTTCCTATAGAGCAGCAATAGATACTTTATCCACAGGAATGGTACATGTGCTGGAGATGACATGCTTCCTACATGTATTGCCTTCTACTGGATCCCTCTTCCTGGGCTGCCCCTTGTTTCTTCTGCTTTTTGCACTGTGAGTGATGAGGCAAGTGGCTCATGCTGGAATTTAAATTTGCTAACACAGGAGCCTGATATGTGTGTGATGATGAAATGCGAACCTTACCTGTGGGCAGAACATTTTGTGTGCGTTCTGAAAGAATTGTTGCACATGTATGTCTGCTAGGGAACATTCATGGCAACCTAGAATTTAGTGAATGTAAAGATTTGACAAACTCTTTTTAATCAGAAATTTTAATTGCAATTACATCATCACAATTAAGCATCTGCAGAATCAACGCCCAGCTAAAAGGAAAGGCAGAAATCCACGCCCAATGTTTTAAATATGTTTAAATGGAGGGGAATTCCAAACTCTGACTCGGACGCCAGAACTAGCACAGCTTGCTGTTAGTAACTTATTGAATTTACCTATATTTGGTCCTAATTAGTCTGCCCTCCAAAGCCCCTAAATGCCTTCTCATGATGTCCTTTTGACACACATACACAAACACACACCAGAGTAGGCCAACAGAGCGTCTTTTTGCTTCCGGGGACTCCCCCATTGTATTGGGCAGTTCCTCATTGGATCATTGGATCAGGTGAGTCCAGTTGCTCTTCTCTTCTTGGCAAACAGGAAATGACCTCCAGGACGTCAAGAGGCTGAGTTCACCTGGGAAGCCATACCTAAGTCTGAGAACTGGCCACTTACCTTTGAAAGACTAAGCACTGTGAATAAATGATCTATACAGTTTTCATTCAATATTCATTTATTACTGAATTACCGCCCAGAATTAAAAGATATATTACCACAGCTTACTATGTGAAACCGCTTAATCAGGATACATGAGCAGTTCCATTCAGCAAGAGCAGAGGGCATTCAGGGTTCGGCACGAACACGATGTACACTCTGAGATAGAAGCAGAGAAGCACAGCTTAGACAAAGCGGATAGTCATGCCATCTGATGATGATCGCTGCAGGACTCATGGTGCCCAAGACATGCTCCCAGCCTTCCCTTTCTCTCGCTGATCAGTTTATATTAAGAGAGCAGCATCATTACACCTCTAAGGGTTCAGCAAGACTTCATCCCTGCAGGTGCTAGTCACATGTCTTGGCTAATTACAGACTTGTTCCTTCGCCTGCAAGGGTGTAACTCAGGTGATTAAAGGGTATGGTGATTCCTGGTCACAATTATCAGCAAATTACTTTCTCATTATAAAGTCTATAACATGGGAGGGTGTTACCCAAGAGTAACAATACCCTAATTTCTGTAATTACCGGGATTACTGCTGCCCAATGTAATGATAATCATTTCTACCACCTCGGCAGGGTGACCGGCTGAGTTAGCCCTTTACCATTAAATGTACATGGTGGATGAGGCACCTTGAGGACCTTAACTGTTGGGCAAGTTGTATTGGGTGCAACATTTCACTTATCAGATGTGTCCTTTCCTCTTAGTTTGATTTAGGTCAGGCCCTCTCAGACCCTCTCTGTTATTGCCCTTTGTGTACGGCACAACATATTGTGCATGCCTGAATGCAGTGTGTTACGCAGCATTACACAGGATATCAAAACCATAAATAGACATATGAAAGATTGGTAATTTCAGGTCTTATTAAAGATTATTCATTGGATAGAAGCACAATACATCTTTGGGTGAACTGCATCATGTAGGTGTCCTGTTTGAAACAGGAAAAGGTTCAATGATAACTCAGATGTATTTACTACTCCACACACCCCCATTTGCAGCTAGAAATTATCATAATTCAAGCAGATTTTACAGAAGGAGCTGGTGTCCAGAACAATGGTCTTGTGTAATGGGACACGAGCCATGGGTCAGATGCGTTGAAGATGTTGACCCAGAGAGCCATATCGACCCTACTTTTTTCAATATACAGCAACAGAGCTGTTGAGTTTTTGTGAGTGCCAGTATATAGTAGAGTTATACTCTTCTGCAATGTAAGAGGAACCTGGCGTTTTACCTTTTCCATCTTGCACGGTTGAATTGGTCTCACTGGTAAACTCCTCTGGTGAGCAAACATTAGAGCCATCTAGTATATGTTGCTGTTACTGCCTAGGGTTGGTTATGGTTCTTCAATAGTTCTTTGTGTGTTTGTGTTTTTGTCTAATTCCCCTGCCTCTTGCTATGTTATGTTCATGGAATTCCTTCAGCGCAAACGGTCGTCCAGGGGCATCTTGGCACTAGAGAGAAGGCAAACTGTCCATATCAAAAACGATAAAGCCAGCAGATTCAGATTTAGAAAAGAAGAGTTTTTATCCCTTTCCTAAAAGCTAGATGGCCAGATAGTTTCTTTATAGGAGGTGGCAGCTCATAAAATGCAATAGCAGCAGCCACGGAAAAAGAGCAACCTCCTATCCTTGCACATTGATATAGCAGCATAACCAGCAGGTCAGCATGGCAGAGAGAAGCTGGCGGCTAGGAAGCTAGCACACAAACTTGGGTTGCAGAAACTCTGCTCCCAAATAGTGTATTGCCCGGTGAACAATAAACTGAGCTTTGAATCTTATACGCTTATACACTTTAAGCCAAAGGAAGGAGCGCAGAACACTACTTGCGGCCAGATTATGGAGGTGTTGTAGTCTCTGGATGAGGCCCCTCGGTTGGGCTAAATATAGAGAAGTACAATAGTCCAGTCATGATAGAATTAGGGCAGCTACCACCAGGGTTGAAGATGCCCTGAAATTAAAGGCAGCACTTATTTAAGAACTTTCAGCTGCTGGTGGCCATTTTGACATACAGTAGCAACCTTAATCTCCATAGAAAGCGAAGCTGATAGTGTAACACCTAGATTTGTTACCTTCCCTGTGGAAATGGGTAGGTTGCCCAAATATGCAGGCCAGAAAGAGGACACCCAGAGTGGTGGATCAGAGGGACTCCCCGTCACCACAACCTCAGTCTTGATCGCTGTTCAATTTAAGCCAATTGCAGTTTATCCACCAATCCACCGCCATCAGGCATTCTCGCAAGCACGAAGCCATCTCAGTCTGATCTAGATCTAAAAAAATCAGAATCTGAGTGTCGTTGGCATACAAGTAACACCTGATGCCAAAGGAGCGTATGAGACAGAGTAATGCCCAAATATAGATGTTAAAGAGAATCAGGGATAAGGAGGAACCCTGCAGAACTCCACAGCTGAGGGGAGATGGAGTAGATAGAAAAGGACGCAAAGAGAGAGTCAGGGTACGATCCGCCAGGAACGAAGTGAAGTGAACCATGCCAGTACTTGACCAGATATACCCATTTGGGCAATACGGGACAGCAGGATGGGGTGGTTGACAGTGTCGAAGGATGCTGACAGATCTAGTAGAATTAGGGCCCCCACCTCCCCCCCAAGTTCACCGGCCTGGCCATATCGTCCTGGACGGAGATCAGAACACTCTCTGTGCCTCTGCCAGGTCTAAAACCGGCTTGCGCAGGGTCAAGAAGAAAAGAGGATTCAAAGTAGGAAGAGAGTAACGTAGAGTCCAAAGATTTTAATAATTTAGCAAGGAAGGGAAGGAGTGAAATGGGACGGAAATTGACCAAAACAGTGGGGTCTAGAGTAGGCTTCTTTAAGAAAGGGTCACTCTAGCAGCTTCCAACTCTGCAGGAATGGGCCCAGACTGGCAGGAGTTGTTAATGGCTGCAGTAATTTCCCATAGAAGATCAGGGGAGATAGTTTTCATGATCGCTACCAGGATAGCGTCAGAAGGGGAGCAAAATTTGATCTTGTGACTAGCTGCTAGTCCATATAATGGTGCTCTCTGATTGGGTTCATTATCACTACTATCAGCAGTGAGAAAGGTCTTAGCAATATTGTGGCGGATGTTGTTCATTTTAGTAATAAAGAAATGTGATAGATCATCACACAGTTTTTTTTTGTAGGTCTAACACTAGAAGTCAGCTTGTCGGAAGAGGAGAGAGCCTTAACAGCAGTGAATAAGACTTTAGGTTTACACAAAGCAGTTTGAATGTTCTCAGAAATAGATAGAGTTTTTGCTGCCTTAACAGCAGCAGAGTAGGATGCTTATTGTCGCCTAAATAAGATGGGGATCATAGCCTTTGCGCCAATTGTGCTCATCTGTCTAGGTTTGAGCCTCTCCGCTTTAAGAGAATCGGAGAACCAAGGCTCTGATGGTAGCCTGCAGGGCTGTATAAGTCTAAGGGGAGCAACCTTGTCCGCCGCCTCCTGAAAGGATAGGGCCAATGTAGACAGAGAAATGTGGGGAGCCATTTTGCATTTGGCTGCAACAAGAGAAACCAAATCCTGTGAATTGATGGAACAACCATGTGCAAAGCCAGATTTTAGGGACAGGTATCTTGGCACATGGTGTAGGTCTGTTGAGTTTACATGTAATCAAAAAATGGTCTGTCCATACCATTGGCTCGACTGACTGTAGCGATAGCATGGTATTAGCTATGAGCAGTGGGTCCTACAGGTTTGTGAACAAGCTGCACCTGACGGATAAAGGAGATGATTGCTGGTTCTGTCATTGGGTCCCGCTGGTCACTGAGGAGACTCTAAGCTCAGCTTCTATTGTTTAACACTTTCAAGCAGCAGTTAGAGGGACTTTGCTGTATGAGCAAGGAGCATGAAATAATCTTGATATCCCAAAGTAGCAATCAGTGTGCTGCCTAATTGTGGGGGTGTCAGCTTGGACTTGACACAAGTTGGCATTAAGAGAATGAATTAATAGACTAAATAGTAGCAGTGCCATTATCCCATCCTGGTGTGTGTCATCGGTAATCATAAATGGTTTGGTAAGTGTGCCAGGGTATGTAAAATGGAATGCAGCTAAATTGTCATGATATAGAGCTACTGGAATTGATAGAATACTCCAGGGGTGGCCTACTTGATTTAATCAAGGCCATCATAGGCTGGGGCCAACGGATTCAAAGACCGGGGCCAGGTCTGAGAAAGTGACATATAAGGCTTCATTTTATAATACAAATAGATTTGTCCTCTATTAAAAATAGAATCCCAAGATGGACTAGTGATAACATATTATTATTCACTGTCCATTCAGTAAGTTAACTAAAAAGGCTTAGGTAAAAGTCTCAAGGGAACTGTCTAGAAGCGATATTGGGTGATAGCTTGAGGGACAGTCTCTCTCACCTGCCATTTCTGTAAAATAGAAGACTATTGACTTTTTGTCACAAAACAGGAAAGCTTCTTAGATGGAAACCTGTATTACAAATATTGCGAAGTAAGGGTGCCCAGATGTCAGGATTATTTTTAAATAAATCTATGGGAACCAATTGAGAGCCTGGTATCTTGAGGCTTTTGAATGCCAACATTATCTTTAGTAGATCGACTGTTGAAAACTAGGTAGGAAAATAAGCAGTGTTAAAGGTTAAATTGGCAATTCAGAAGTTGAGATGAGGGAGTACACCCATTCAAATGTTTCCTGGCCCCCCGGTTCCTGGCTATGGCCACATTCAAACTTTCCCTGGCATTATCAAAATATTGTGGCTGGATGTTACGCCGCTACGAATCTTGATACCATTCAAGCATCTGGCCAAATCCGGACCGCTTGGGCAGCGCTGGCACATCCAAGGCGGGCAGAAACCATGACCATGATTGCGGGCAGATTTTGTATGAAAATCTGTGTCATGTCCATTCCTTTATGGACAAAAGACTACCTTTGGACTTTGGGAGGACTTCTCCGGTGAACGGCGGGATGTGCCACACTAAAGCTGTACACATATGCACTGTAAAATGTCACTGATGAACGGAGCCGGAAAAACGAGCTGTGTGAGGTTTCTTGCACATGGTAATGACTGCCATTGGGGCTTTCTAAACTGGAGAAGCTTGATGCCTCTTAGGAGCTCATAACAAAATAAGGTCCTTGCTGAAAACTCAGATTCAAACACCACCAGGAAAAGTCAGTAAAACAGTCACAGACATTTTATTTTTTACATGAAACTGTACAGTTTATATCTTTCAACCTCATAATACCCTACATGAATACTAGAGCAATATCCCAAACTACTCCTGTAGTTAAACAAGGGTGTGAGAGCCCCTCTACTGAGAATGGGTCAAATACCTTATTCTATGGGATTTCTTCAACTCGGTTCTACAACCACGTTTAAGGTCACTGCACGCTTCACAAAAGTGAAATATCGATTTTCATATCAGTCTGGTCCCACCCATAATGACAGTCCAGCACCGAAATACTAGACAACTCTCCTCTGAAGAAGTGTACCATCAGCAGACGTGTTTGGCCTTGTTGGGCCTCCTCAAATAGGTAAAGCTGAGCCGCTCTAAGGCACAGTGAGCAAGGGGTCCTCATCTGGATTCCCCTGGGTAACTTTGAATTTTTAGGAACTTGGAGTTTCAGCCTAAATTACCTATTGTAATTCAGACGTGGACTCCGAGCTCATTGTGCTTAGAGAAATACAGCTTCACGTCACTGATGAGGCCCGACTAGGCTGAAGCACACGTCTGGGGTTGCTGTTGATACTCTTGCTCAGAGGAGAACTGCCTAGCATGTTGGTGCTGGACTGCCCTTGTGGGTGGCATAAAGACTGATATGCAAATGGTTATTTCTTCTCTGTGAAAGGTACAGCAAGCTAAAACATGGTTGTAGTCTCTCCCGAGTGGGTACCTTCCCAGAGAACAGGCTATTTGCTTTGTTTGTTCTCGGTAGAAGGGCTCCCAGACCTTTTTTGTACTCCTGTAGTTGTATGTACAATTCTTGGTCACATGTCTGCATCTAACCATAATGCTGCATTTCTCTCCAACAATGAAATGCATACAATGGGTAACTTGGGGGAGAAGGATAGCTCAGGGGCAATGTGTTTGTCTTGGAAGCAAGACAACGCAGTGCAACACAGGTTCGAATTCCGATCCTGTGCTTAGAAACCTCTTCTTGGTATTGCAAGCATTATAAATGGTCAATTATAGTCATACATTATAATCCTCAACCATGATACATTTATTAATCCTGGGTGGCTATAATCTTGGTACTTTGGCTACATTTTTGTGATACATATGGAGTCTGCAGGCCTGGTATTGATACCTTTCGGAGAACCAACGTGTTTGAAACCCTGTTGTGCTGAGAAGTTATAGTGCAAAGAAAAGCAAAGGCTGCAATGCAATATTCTTAAACAGGTTCCATAAATTGGTGCCCAGCTGTTTCCTTCAAAAAGGATAAATAAGGTAAATTGGTGAGTGCACCACATTTACCTTAGCTAGCATGGGCCAATTGCATGCTATGTTTTCCAGTGATGCAGACAGTCAGCGGACACCTCCCAAAAACATGGTAGAGATAATGTGGTCATTATAAAAATAGGTACTGTCCAAACAAGCTTCTATACAAATACAGTATATAATATGAACACACCCCTATATGGGAAAGCATACAGCTAACAGAAGCTGCATAGTTATGCCGACTGAATATTGTGGGAATTGTATTTCAGGATGGAACAATAGTCACATGAATCATCCTGAGGGTTCAAGTTAAGGTCAAGAGATTTGGGTATCGAGGATTCCTTGGAATAACACAAAGGCCACAGGTTTCACAGCTCAGTTCTTCGTAGTATTCTGGAAAGTATCTATTATTCCTTCTAGGTGCTTCTTACATGTTTGAAATGTGGTTCAAATGTAGGTAAGAGCAAGGATTGGGTGACATATCTTGAATTTGGTGAATTGGTGAGTAGGTCAAAGGTGCACGTTAGCAGCTTGTCCTGCTTCAAACCGGGGTGGATAAACTGGGTTTATCAAGCAGCTGGACAAGCTCAGAAGTAGCTCAAAACTAAGAAGGAAGTCCTGTAACTCACGTGACCCAGTACGGCCGACTCGGCTGTCATTTTATAGTTATGTGTCTTATTCTGAGTCCCATTCAGCGCGTTCTGTGCACAGCAGGTGACTGGACCCCACATTTTTATTATTATTTCAGTTCTTTTTATTTTGTTCTGTTTATTTCTTATTTTGGTTCCTTGTATCTGCTGATAAAGACTGGAAGGTGCCTGGCGTCCTTGTTGCAGACATTAATTGCAGTCTGTTGTTGCTTTTTATTATGGTGTGTGGAAGGGGCTTAGCTAGTGTGATACTATGTGTCTATACAATGAATGATTCTCTTATCAGCGCAGCGGACAAGCGTAGCGGGCTAGCGCCTCACATGCCTAAGTCTTGCCCATCTGTGCTTGTCCGGGCTCCGTCAGGGCCATGGGGTCCCCCTCTGGCAGATAATCCAGCCACTATCCCTGTAGGCTGCATATCACGCCCTGATGTATTGAGGATGGCTCCTAATGATATTACATGCCCCGCAGGGTTTAGTGTGTTTCCTTCGAGTATGGCACAAACGCTTGGAGCGGGACACACCTCTCTGACTTGTGTTTTACTTAATGCTCGCTCTCTGATTAGCTCATGCCCAAGACTGTTACAATCTCATAGATGACTACAAACCGGATACACTGTGTGTCTCCAAAACGTGGCTTGGTGAACATTCTGACCCCTCAGTCATTCAAGCTCTGCCCCTGACTATGACATTCTATGTTGGGATTGGGGGGGCTTGTTTCAGTGATTTTTAAAACCTCTTTTAAAACACATCTATATAGACTACTCACAATTTCAAAATGGAATATTTATTGATCTGCATTTCAATATCTGCAACCGCTACTCTGTGTGTTCTAATGGTGTATCTCGTTCCGGAGCACAATCACTTGTTTGGTTATGGGTTCCCTGTACTTGTATCTGAACTTCAACAGACATTTTCTAATTTGCTTGTTGTTGATGATTTCCATCTTCCAGCCAATAAATCTAGTGTGCATTTGGTATCTCACTTTTTGGGCACCTTGCTGGATGTAGGGCTGTCTCAACTAGTTACATACCCTACTCCCAATCTGGGTAACACACTTGATCTTAGTTTTGCAACAGTCACATCTATTTCTGTCTCCTCAGCACTTCCTGTCACCTGGTCTGACTATTTTTGGATCCATTTTCTATTCATTTTAAGGCACCTCTCTCAATAGGATCCACACTGTCTATCTGGAAACGTGGCTGGAATTTGGCCGATTGCTCTAGAAGGCATTTTCTAATGCAGCAGATTCTATTGCTCCTCTTAAACGCGGCATTACTAAAAATCGAAATCGTGCCTTGGATCCTTGGTTTAATGATAAATTGAAATCTCTTTCAAAGAGACAGGTGGAAAGGAAATGGGGAATTAGCTATAGCTCAGCTGATGAAGTCCTTTTTCCGTCTTGCCACAGTTACCTATCAGAAAGCTATTCTTTCTGTGAAGCACGTTTCTTTCAGTGAGCAGGTTGAGAGTGCGATAGACCAACCTAAACCACTATTTAGTTTGGTTCAGTCGCTCTCTTCACCTGCTAAGTCACACTTTAGCATTACTCCCTCACAAGACTTGTGTGACTCCTTATCTACCTTCTTTGATGAGATGATTGTTGGTATTCATAGCAAGATCACTAGTTCCTGTCTTCATCACACTGCACCCAAATGTATGGATTTTAAGCCTAATGCGGTTTGTCTACTTTCCCGACCTTTTCCTCTCATGACATTATATCTGCTATTAATAGGCTTAAATCTGCATCCCCTCTTGACCCTGTTCCTCTTTCAATTGTTAAAGTTATCTCGCATGAAATTATTTATAAACGGGTGCAGAAATAAATTATCCAGGTCACTGGCTGGATGGGAAGGGAGGAGGAGGCACTGCAACTAAAAAGCCAGGCTGACAAACCAAACCCATGACACAGTAAAAAGGAGGGTGGTCACCGTTTCGGAAACAAGGGTGCCAGTAAGCTCAGATGCACTCTTGTTTCCAGACCAGCAAACTATGAGTCGGCCTGCCGGAGCCGCATGCCCAACAGGTCTGACCCTGCCTGGCGCAGTGGCCATGGTAGGCAGGCCAGTCACAGAAGTGCTGGCACTACTGTGTCCCCACGCCCATAGAGCCCCTTTGCAATCTCCTGGTTACACTAGGAAATCAGGCGCCAGTAACATTTTACGAGTCCGGTGGCAACCCACTGGTTGGTCCGGCAGGATTACCGCCGGGCTCGTAATGAGGCCCACTATATCAGAAAAGAAGAGAGTCCTGGAACATCCTTCCAGACATCCTTCCAGAATCAAACCCTGTTTGGCGGAATCTGTACAAACAGAGGATGATCTTCAATGGTGAATCATTAAAATGATACTGACAACAGAAACACACTCATCACCCTTACTGCCAAAATAAAGGCTGCACACCGTGAATATGGATCCCCTCCTCAAGTCCCATCAGATTGCATCACCACACTTGTGCCACACTGGCTCAACATCCTCAACTCCTGTCTCTCATATGACACCGTTCTCTGTGACCTAAAAACTGGGGAAATCCCCCCTCTCCTCACAAAACATCTCTCAACCTCACGCTCACGGAAAACTACTGCCCCATTTCTAGCCTGCCATACCTCGCAAGAATGATGGAATGCTTCGTCACAACCCATCTTCAAATACACATCACCATAAACAACCTCCTCGACCCCTTCCAATCCATCTGGACATAGCACCAAGACTGCAACACTTCATGCATCCTATGTACCTCTAAATAGTGTAGACATGTTTTACTGCAGTTTAAAGCAAACAAATATTTTGTGGATATCAATAATAAAGGTCTAACCAAATCAACTGTGCTGTGGTCTATGCAGAGACACAACTCCATGTAATCTGAAAGATGCTTGCTCGCCACATGTGTATTATAGTTTGGCATGCACATGTGAAGATTCACCTATAATATTGCTCATGTTCTACAATGTGACTTATTTGCTTGAACTTGCCACAATATAACGGTCCAGTCACAAATGAATAGCTCTGCTGCAGTAGGTGAAACTAGACAAGGCTGACTGGCTCCAATTCTAGCTTCATGCAGCTGTGTATCCCAGAGAGTCCTCACCCAAGAATTGGAGTATTGCCAGATTTATGTGTTTTTCATTGCAATATGTGGAATAGGCTCCGGGGAACACAATTGTCTTGGAAGCAAAAGAAAGCAGAGCAACACAGGTTCAAATCCCGGACCCACACTTAGAGACTGGTCCTCGAGTGTTAAGTACATTAGAAAAGATGAATGAATAGGCAGCAAGCTGAGTTACTCCTTCAAATGGTCCCAATGAACACTGTTAAGCTTCCCCCTCTCATATGAACTAATGTTAGAGAAAGGTATAAGAATTGCTGTGTTTTGGGGAGGGCCTAGGTTTGTTGGGGGTTTGTTTGTGGCATCCTGTCCTGTTGATGTTCATGTTACTGATTTGCTGATTTCCATTAAAGACATTTTCCCAGCCTTACTTTTTTGATTATTTGTTGATGAAATATTTTCCTATCATTTCCCTGTTCCTCAGCTGCTGGCCCCTATTGCATCCTACCCACAATCATGCCCAAGCCAAGCTGCCAAGCATAGAGCACATCCTCTGAGTCATGCACTGTGGCAGGTCCAGTCGGTGTTGCTGATGTTTCCTGGACACGCCCCGCAGGTGATCTCCTAGATGGGATCCAGATTTTATAGGAGGTGTGCTGACAGCTTCTGAGGAAGAGGCAGTGCGTAGAGCTGGTGGTGGTGGCAGTCCTGATGCCAGGGTTGGTGAATGTTGTGGTAGTGGTGTTGGTGCTGCTGACAGTGGCAACAGTTATGTGCCATCAGCAGGTAGATAATTGTTGGTTGTGGTTGCATTCAATGGTGACACTATTGTATGTGATTCTCTAGTTGATCATAACGCCACTTTGTAGCTGTATGAATTTCTATTAACTTGTGAAGTTAAAGAACGTGTTCATGCTCCTTAAGTCACTTTATGGGTGCAAATGACACTTTAATGTTTTTAACAATGTATGTTTTCATTTAAAAAAAACGAATGAATGAATACAATATTTTTGATCTATTGAAATACAGAGTACACATTTAATTGTTTTGACACTCTCATGTTTATATGATAAGAATTGATATTTCATGAGAGCAGGCCATAAGACATTAGGTATGACTGCATAGTAATTATATTCAATATTTCCCTGTCATAGACATTGTTGAGAGAGGGTCTATTCAGTGTGTTTGTTGTCTGTTCTACCAGGGATGACCCTCTCTTGCAAATGCTGGTGTCCCCCATAGTATAGAGTGTCTTCTAGCAATGCTATCCGTTGTGGGACAAATTGAGTCAAAACCCACCAATGAACATATTGATACATCTTTAGTTCGGTAAACAACAGGCTACTGGTGAAGCTGACACATAGCAAATAAACACTATGGAGGCAGATGAGGTGAAGATGTATGACAACCCCACTTTCTGCCACAAATGACTTCAATTTCCAACTCAGAAATGTGAGTAATTGGGATGAGTTACTTCATTTAAAGAAATGTATGATTAGCACTGAATTGCATGGCACCTTAATCATTGAATACCTTAGGAATGGCACTTTGCCACAGGGCCTCATTGTAAGGAATGGGGCACATCTCTTCCTAGACAATAACACGTTTGTAATTCAATGGAGTTACATAGCAAATAAATGCGGAAGAGACTGGATCGTTCTTATCTTTGACGCAGCAAAAGAGATGACTGATAAATTGACCGCCGAATTGGTTACATTATAACATGAAATAAAGAAATGTGTTCTCCTAGACAGTTTTACTAAAAGCTTAGAGGAAATGATTATATGAATTGAAGAATTCAAATAATTTACTACACAGGAAAGAATTTGATTTAGGAAAAAAGACTTAACCAACTTTTCGCACAAAAACGTTTTAAAATATACTCCACAGGATTATGATCCCAGTGTGAACTATGACCAGTTCCAAATAAAATGAAAGAGGGTTAGATTTGGGAACACCTCGTATAGTTCTCATAGTTCTAGCGAAGAAAGCACTGCAGAGGGTGGTTCACATAAGGTATACAAACCAACAAATAGAGGCCAAACTAGAGGCAAAGGCAGGTACAGTAATAGACGAGATACAGACCAAAATAAAGAGGAGCAAGAGGCAGAGGCTCAACCCAAACCAATGTTTTAGGGCTGGACCGAGGACAAACAGATTGGAAGTACGAACCTCGTCAAACCAAGTGCAGAACAGCTTACCGATCAACTTGTCGACATATTCCCTGACTGAAGACTAGGGCTTTAGTTTTGTGCCCACTACAACATATGACAGTTTTAGAACAAGAACAGAATCACAGCTGTTTATACATAAAATACATCTAAAACAATATTTCATGAACAACACTTTTGACAGTCCCGGAAATTGCAATGGCTTTCATAAGCCATCAACCTTTTGTCCTCCTTTATCGAGTCACACTCCAGAAGCAGTTGTGTTTGAGAGTTGAGTAATGCAAGAATTAGTCGAACTAGAGAATAATACGAAGACGCAGGATTTCCAGAACATCTCAAAACGTGAACATCAGGCAATTCAGTCTTTAAAGCCTTATAAAGAGATTGTCCTCAGGAAAGCAGATACAGGCAGCCCCACATTCATGCAACACAGGGAAGCATACATCAAAGACAACTGGGTGATGTGTCATTTTACAAAGAAATACAGAGCGACCCGACATGAAAGTTGTAAAGGTATACCAAAGGCAATGGATATCTAAACAAGAGGCAGATTTTTTGATAACACTGAACCCTAATATACCAAAGTTTGAAATACTTCCCAAGATCCATAAAACGCTTGTCAATCCTCCTGGACGACCTGTTGGGGACAGGTTATATTTTGGAACCATTGTCCAAATTTCCTCATATTATTTTTATGCCTTTCACATTAGAAATGTATTCAAACATTCAGGATACTACAGAAGTAATCAGAATGATCAATGGCCATCCATTTGATGTACACAAGAATTATTAGTGGGACTCGATATAGTTTTGCTTTACACCAAAATTCAACAAGAAGCAACCCTGTATATGGTTGAAGAATTATTGTATACCAACCGACAGGGAGGTCAGACTCCAAATTCCTTTACAATATGGTGTACTGAAATGTCATTAATTGAAAACGATTTCCTGTTCAACAATAGATTCTTCCATCAGATCCACGGTACAGCGATGGGGTTGGCAGTTGCCCCTAAATTAGCCAATTTATATCTAGAGGGTCTTGAGAGAGGTAAAATCCTGTCTGATGACAATCCATTCGAAGTGCATGTGAAATTGTGGAAACGTTACATCAATGTGGAGATGAACACAGCTTTTAATAATTTTTTTGAATGCTTGAATAATCAGAATCCATTCTTAAAATTCACATCCAGTCGGGAAAATTCTGAAATTACTTTTTTGGACATTACCATTTTTTCTGACCCTTTGGAAAAGAGGTTATACCATTTCATAAGGGCTCCGATAAGAACTTGCTATTGCTGTTCTCTAGTTTTCATCCGCGGCAAACTAGAGAGAATCTTCAATTCAGGCAATGTTTATGCCTAAAGCGGAATAGTACAACGCCGAAAGGGTTTTATCAAGAGGGCACGAATTTGAGCTTTAATCTATTGAACAGGGTTTACCCTAAAACAATTGTTAAAAGATCATACAAAAGAGAGTGTAATAATAATCGAGAATCATTGTACGAGAGAAAAACTAGAAATAATGAAGATATCAGGTTTGTAAGTACACTCAATCCCTTATTTAACCAGGTAAACATAATCATTAGAATACACTGGCCTATCATGTCCAGATTCCATAGCCACTATCAGGTAAGAGTACCTTGAGTACAATACCTAGTCCATTCTACATGGAGTTACAAGGAAAAGGAAAAAGGAAAAGGAAAAGGAAAAAAAACCTTTGTCTTCAAGGATCAGTCTCACAATGACTTTGAAAGCCTCTGTCTATCAATCAGCAAATGTATGTGAACTACAAATTGGGAAAGCACAATTCCGGGAGGCCATGTCCACTCGCCTACCTCTTTGGAAACCATCTTTCACCCATGCCTACATCCATCACAATGGAAACAGCTCAGTAAATTGCCCAAGGCTGTAATTGCTCACTGGTCCTATCTGAATTTGCGGCTCTAAAATAACGGCTGTTACTGATTCTAGAAAATGGCAGAGGATTTGGAAAAGGTACTCTAGAGGACCAAGATTCAAGCAAAGATACTCTCAGCAGGGGTCCTGTAACTTCAATGAAGGAACTATGTAAAGCCTCCATCTCGGACGTGGCCCAATCTAACATGATTGATCTCACTGAGGTGGTGTCCGCTGATGTTGGCACCAGCACGTGACTAACCTTGCTCAGCTAGAAATTTACCAAATATCCCTGCGAATAACTCGTGGGGAGGAAGATCATGGGGGCCAGTTGCATATGTGGGATGGAAAGATAAGGGTGGTCGTCACTGAAGTTGGGTATACAGCACCCCAGACCTGTCATTCACCAGAGCACTAAGCCCCCAGAGGGTGAATCAAAGACAGAGAGTGGTATTCATGCATGGCGTCCCTAAACGATGAACTTGAGTCTTGAGACTCTCTCCCAATGAAATGTACACCCTGATTGAGGTCAGTTTATGGGTGCTGCTCGCTGATAAGAGAGGACATTATAAGTTCCAGAAGATTATCCTATGGGGAAGGATGCCTCATGATCCCATCTGTCTACAATTAAGGGACCCAAGAATGGTCATTGATTTACTACAAATTGGCCTGTTTACCGCCAAGCAGTCCGATTGCAATCTCTGCTTCATTCCTGCTTGATACTGCTCACCCTGTAGAATCTATGCCTCTACAGGGTACTGGGCTCCAGTTTTCACCACTTTCGGGAGCCAACACACTCCCCCTGGGGACTAGACCAGCGGGTGCTAGACCAACAGGGACCCTGCAAGGGAAGTGGCAGTATTCTTCAAACTCATAAACTGTGCTCCCTACCCACTGTTGCATCTGCTGCTAGGACTGGCTTAGGCCAAGTAATGTGCTGAGTTCTGCCTTGAGACATGGGGCAATTTTATTGTTTTATTTTTTTTTTATTATTGCCTGTGTATTGATGCGATGTACATTTGCACTTTGATGGCCTTACGGCCGAATACAGTTAAGAGAGAGAGATATCATGGGTTGAGGATGTATGCATTTCATTTTTGGGTGAGAAATGCAGCTTTGTGGTTGGATGCTGACACGGGGACAGAAACTTTGCATTCAACTACAGGAGTAGAAGAAAAGGTCTTGGAGCCCCTCTACCAAGAAGGAACACAGCCAAATAACCTGTTCTCTGAGAAGGTGCCCACTCAGGAGAACCTACAACCACGTTTCTAGCTCACTGTACCTTTCTCAGAGAGGGAATATCCATTTGCATGTCAGTATGGTCCCACCCATGTGGGCTCTGCAGCATTAAAATGCTGAGCAATTCTCTTGTGAACAAGAGTATTAAATGCAAGCCTAGACGTGTGTTTCAGCCTACTCAGGCCTCATCAGTTAGGTGAAGCAGTGCCCCACAAAGCTCAGCGAGCAAGCGGTCCATGCATGGATTACCCCGGGTATTTTAGGGTGAAAGCCCAAGTTCCAAAAAATTCAAAAAAAGTTTTGGGACCCCCTCTACCAAGAACACACACAGACACATAACCTGTTCTCTGGGAAGGTGCCTACTCAGGAGAGTTTACAATCACGTTTGAGCTCACTATTCCTTTCAAATAGGAGAAATATTCATTTGCATATCACTCTGGTCCAACCCATTTGGGCATGCTAGGCAATTCTCCTCTGGACAAGAGTACCAAAAACAACCCAACATAAGTGTTCCACCTAGTCGGGCCTCATCAGTTAGGTGAAGCTGTGCCTCTCTAAGCACAATGCCCAAGGGGTCGACGTCTGGATTACTCTGTGTAACTTTGGGGAAAACCCCAAGTTCCTAAAAATTAAAAGTTACCCAATGCTGAAACACGTGTCTTAGGTTGTTGACTTTACTCTTGTTCAGAGAAGAATTGCCTAGCATTTCAGTGCTGGACTGCCCTTGTGGGTGGACCAGACTGATATACAAATTCCTATTTCTACTCTGTGACGGGTGTAGTGAGCTAAAACGTGATTGTAGACCCTCCTGAGTCGGAGAAATCCCGTAGAACAGGGTATTTCACCCATGTTTGTTCCTCAGTAGAGGGGCTCCCACACCCTTTTTTAATTTGTAAAACCTGGGGATACACATTCAGTTAGCCTGGGTATTCCAGATGTGGACTGTTAGGCAGAAACCTGTGCAGTTCCCTTAGGGACCACTGCAAAAGATTTAGGACTACAGGTGGTTGGCAGTAAACCCAATTGGTAGCAGTCTATACCACCCAGATTTACCTGGTAGCTGTGGCTGAGCAGTCAGACTTCTCTCAAGAAGAGTTAGGCAGTATATAGAGTATACACAATAGGTACAGAGACACGGTAGCACAAGCAAACACTGACCAGAGCTTTGGTGTAAAAGTATATAATTATGTATTTAAAGACACACTTTGTAAATCACACTAGCATTAAAAGGTAAGTAAGTTCCACACACAGTTACTATTATAGATATATATCCCTGGTTACTTATTTAGACAAGTCTTAGTTAACACCACTTATTTCCAGACAGAGGTGAGCGCTTAACTAAAGATGGCACTCTAATAAGTTTCATAAACAAGGAGGAAAAACCAAGGCAGAAATCATGGAAGCATATAATACCAATACTTTAAACAGCACCACAGTTAGGCCGGATAGGCAGAGTCTACTGGAGAGCAAGGAAGTTCAATTGCCAGGCCCACTCTTAGAGAGAGCAAGGTGCGATGTGCCCAGGATCACACAGAGGGGTTATGCCCAAAAGTCTTTGTGGTTAATGTCAAAAAGAGTTGGATTCGTTCAGAGAAAGTTAGTTAACATGCCCCAGGCTAGCCCAGGTTAGAAAGTTGAGGATTTAACACACCCCGCACAATCTGTTGCAAGGGAAGCCAGGCGGGACACAGTACCTTAAGTGGAAAGGATCCTCCAGCGGGGGCAGTTGTTCATGGCAGTGGGTGCAACTTGCGGCGTCGTCCACAGGAAGAGAAGATCTCGACGTGGAGGAAAGCTGAAGGTCGTTGCACTGCCAGGTAAGAAACCAGCCACGGAGTTCTCCGGTACAAAGGTACTACCCTTTCGATTTGCGGTAGTGGTGAAAACGTGGTATCCCGGTTGCCGGGGTGCTGGGCACGGGCAAGGCGGCCACGAGATGCTCCAGGAAGGCGAAAAAGAAGGCAGACTGGTTATCCCCACCAGTCGAAGGAAGAAGACTCTCCGGACTGGAGATCTCCTCTGTCGTTGGGAAGTGGTGAGACGGTTCAGCAGGTCTCCACCGGTGGTGTCGTCGTTGCAGGTCGGCTCAGCTTCTCCCTCTTTGGATTCTTTGGTCCTGTGGCGACTTCTGAAGTTCCAGTCCCCAAAGCCCTGCTTTTATGCAGAAAACCCCCATTCACTCAGCCTAGCTGTCACTCAAACATGCTAAGTGGTGAGCTGGCCGGCTCACCGCCTGGGCCAATCACACAAGAGTGTGACTTGAGTTGCCAAGGCAACTTCTCAGCTGACCAGAGGCAACCAATCACAGAACCAGCAATCATCTCCTTTATGCGACAGGTTGAACTTGTTCAGAAACCTGTAGGACCCACTGCCACTGTCTCGTTCCCCTGCAAGAGGCAGGGGAACGAAACAACAAGAGCAGTAGTAAAGGGCTGAATCTATCAGTTTAAACAACAACAAACACACAAAGAGCTGTGGCAGAACCATAACAAACAAAAAAAAGCCGCTGACCTCTTACATTGCAGAGGATTATAACTCTACTCTATACTGGTGCCCACAAAAACTCAACAGCTCCGTTGCTGTGTATTGAACAATTGAAGACTCTTAGGGCTCTCTGAGACAACCTTGTGACCTTGGGCTTGTGGTGCCCTTTCTCATTAGTTGCCTGCCACACATCACATGTCATCAGGTTGTCACACTTCAAGAAGCAGAAAATAAAATCCCTTTACACAAGACCATTGTTCTGGAACCATGTCTCTCTGAAAAAGCTGCTTGAATTATAATAATGTCTACCTGGAAATGGGGTTTTGTGGAGTAGCAAATACTTTTAACCGTATCCTGCTTCAACCAGGACCCCTTTGTAATGCAGTTCACCCAAACATGTATTGTGCTTGTATGCAATGAATACTCTTTAATTAGACCTGCAATTCCCAATCTTTCATATTTTTATGTATGGTTTTGATATCATGTGTAATGGTGTCTAACACACTGCATTCAGGCATGGACGATATGTCGTGCCGTACAGGATGGGCAATAACAGAGAGGGTCTGAGAGGGCCTGGCCTAAATCAAACTAGGAGGAAAGCAGACATCTCTTAACTGAAATGTTGCATCCACTAAAACTTGCCCAACAGCTAAGGTCCTCAAGGAACCTCATCCACCATGTACATTTAATGGGATTATGCTGAAGGGCCAACTCAGCCGGTCGCCCTTGCTGGTGGTTGAATTGATTATAATTTTTTTTAATTTATTTAGCGTGATTCATTTGGTTATATAATCAACAACCTTTGATCACGACCTTCGGTACATCATGACAAACAATGGCAAATACATTGATTATCATTTCATTGGGCAGCAGTAACACCTGTAATTACAGAGCTTAGAGTATTGTTACTCTTGGGTAACACTCTCCCCCATTCCATTATAGATAGACTTTATAATGAGAAGGTAATTTGCAGATTATTGTGACCAGAAAACAACACACTCTTTAATCACGCCAGTTCCCAGGTACACCCTTGTAAGCAAAGGAACACGTCTGTAATTAGCCGAGGCATGTGACTGGCACCTCCAGGGATGAAGTCTTGCTGAACCCTCATAGGTGTAATGATGCTGCTCTCTTAATATAAACTGAGAGGAAGGGAACGCTTGCCGCCCTGAGTCCTGCAGCCATCATCATCAGAAGGGCTGACTATCCGCTTTGTCTAAATTGTGCTTCTTGTGTGTATATCGTGTTCGTGCCATGCCCTCTGCTCCTGCCAAATAGAACTGCTCATCTATCCTGATTGAGCGGTTTCACATAGTAAGCTGTTGCAGTATTTCTTTTAATCTTGGGAGGTAATTCAATAATAAATTAATGTTGAATGAATACTGTATAGATCATGTATTCACAGTGCTTAGTCTTTTAAAGGTAAGTGGCCAGTTCTCAGACTAAGGTATTGCTTCCCAGGTGGACTCAACCTCCTGGTGTCCTGGAGGTAATTTCATGTTTGCCAAGAAGAGAAGATCTACTGGACTCACCTGTTCCTCTCAGGAACTGCCCAATACAATGGGGGAGACCCCGGAAGCACAGACATTTAGAAGTAATCGCTGTCGCTCTGTTGGCCTACTCTGGTGTGTGTTTGTGTATGTGCGTCAAAAGCACATCATGAGAAGGAATGTAGGGGCTTTGGAGGGCAGACTAATTAGGACCAAACATATCTATATTCAATAAGTTAAAACCAGCAAGCCATGCTAATTCTGGCGTCCGAGTCAGAGTTTGGAATTCACCCCGTGGTGAAATCTTTACATTCTGCAAATTCTCTGTTGCCATGAATGTTCCCTAGCAGACATACATGTGCAACTATTCCTACAGAAGTGAAAAAAAAGAGTTCTGCCCTCGGGTAACGTTCATATTTCATCATTACACACATATAACGCTCCTGTGTTAGAAAATTGAAATTCCATATGAGCCACTTGCCTCATAACACAAAGTGCAAAAAGGAGAAGAAGAAAGAAAGTGCAGCCCATGAAGAGGGATCCAGCAGACAGCAATACATGTAGACATCATGTCATCTCCGGCACACGTACCATTCCTTTGGATAAAGTATCTATTGCTGTTCTATGATAACAAAAAACATTTAAAAAGTGACCATATTTGCCTATCACAACATAGTCATCATATAATGCTGACTGAGAGGTTTGTGCTGCTCGGATAGACTCATCTGTTATTTCAAGCAATGAGCTTCCAGGTGCCCTCAACTGTGTGGACTTGAGAGCACGCTGTGTGACCGGTGGAACCCCTTACGCGGGAAGCCTTCCCGCTGATCAGATAGAAGGCCGAGTAGCCTGACTGCTCCCCAGCAGTCTGATCATAGTGGGTGGGGTTACGTGGCGTAAACCCCAGCTGACGCCCAGCGGTGCGGTCTCTGTCAGCCTTTCCCCTGCCCTTCTACACCGAGCACTGCTCATAATTGTACTTATTCTGCACAGTATCTTATGGGAAAACTGTTTTCCAGAATCACTGGCTTACAGTTATGTTCAAAAATATTGCATGTACTCAGCATTACACAGCATTGATAATTGATGAAGTGTGCATTTAGGAATGCACGATGCATGCAGAAGCAGAAATGTATTTAGTGGATTTTAAAAGGGGCACCACAATGGTCCCCCACCCTGCCAGCCTGATGAAAATATGTCAGCGTGTATTCTTTACAAAATATAGATAGCACGTGCCATGGCATTGTCTAGTGCACCGCTGAGGGCTCTCAGTCTGATGCCCAGCTGCTCTTTACAACAAAGGTCAGAGCTCAGGGATCACTCCTATAAGCTGCCGTGTTCACCATAGCACGTAGAGTGTGTGTACTTACTATCGCACAACTCCGGTAGCATGTTCACCTTTCTTCTGGGAATATATGAATTATGTGCAAGATCCAACATTAACGTGTATATTGGTATGCTTGAGTGGCTGGATTGCTCAGAAGATAGCTCAATCTGTTAACGCATTGGAGAGACCTGTGTGCACATGCCAGATCACAGGACCAAGTCCCAGCAAGGCAGACTCACCCATTCCTCTCTCTTAGGATAACAGACACTTTGGTGATAGTAAAACCTACTGTGCTACAAAACAACACACCTGCACCAGAATGTGCAAACTAGCATGGCATTAGCATGGTGCAGCTCTAGAACCGGGTTCTAACAACTGGACAGCCATCACCAATCAAGAGCATAATGCATGAGTTGGAGAGGTGATAAGGCAGCCAGGTTAGATACTTTGGAGCCAAAGTGTCGAGTCTGATATCTGCTTCATCACTCGATGACAATGCGGTCCTGGGTCAAATCATCTAATGTTGTCTTCTTTAAGAAGTGTACCTTTCTGCCATCCTGGCGGCATTGCTTAGCCCATTGCTTGCTCTCTCTTTTCATAGAGACTATTTAAATGGAAATGGTCCTTGACGGGAGCTGGGAAATGCTTTGAGTTTACTTTTTGGAATTATTGGTCTGCTTCTTTGACTCAAATAATGCTTTGATAGTTTTGTACAATTTCTAATTTTCTTCACATCAGAAATAACAATCTGCAACTCTGCCAAAAAATACGTATACACAGGTGTTCTTATCACAGTTGTTTTTGTTGTTGTTGGTATTCTTAAGCTCTTACATAGTAAAATCCAGATCCAATTGTTTAGGCTCACATCAATTATCATTCTGGTACTTGCACACTTCCCTTGGTGATGGAGAGAATCATTCTCCTTGTGCATGACATATTTCCATAAGGATTTTCAAAACACATGTCATGCTGGATTATTATGTGGTTTGTTTACTTCCCAAGTCAGGTCTACAACAGGGAATTGGTTTGGTTTGTTAATGTTAAACATTCATGAATAATTGCACTTTTGATGTAAGAAAAGAAATGGGAAACATTGTGTTTTGGTTCCAAGATTGCAGTTTGGAATCACATTGCAGTGAAACTGTGTACCCATAATATGTGACCCCGAGCAATTTATAGTGCCTAAACTATCTGCATTGCCAGTCCTTAAATATTTCAAGATTGTCAGCCCATAAGAGTGATTTATTTATCAGGGTGCATGCATCAGAAAGAGATCCCCCAGGGTTTAAGTGCCTATGGTGCTATATCATATGTTATAATAGTGACCATCGTGATATTGCAGACCACAAAGCCATCAGTTTCTTCTCTTACTCACAACACTCTTCTAATCTCAGTGTGTGCTAAGATCCATGCACCTTCCTGGTAGCTTTTCATCCGTATCCTATATCTACGCTACGGTATGTTAACCTTCCTTGCTGCTTCCTATTGATCCTTGTATCCAGGCTTCAGCACATTCTGAGTCCTCTTTCTATGCTTGGATCTCAATTGACCCTTGTATCCACATTACAGCACATACATATTGTTCAAGGCTGGTATTTGAATCCTGTGTCGATGCTCGGATCACAATTGATTCTTGAATCCAGGCTTCAGCACATGCACAATGTTCAAAGCTGCTAATCTGAGTCCTCTTTCTATGCTCGGATCCCTATTGACCCTTGTATCCAAGTTTAAGCACATGCACATTCTTCAAGGCTGCTAATCTGAGTCCTCTGTCTATGTGCAGAATCCAGTTTATCCTTGCATCCAAATTTGAGCACATGCACATTCTTCAAGGCTGCTGATCTGAATCCGGTGTCTATGTGTAGATCCCAATTGATCCTTGTATCTAAACTTGAGCACATTCACATTCTGCAAGGCTGCTAATCCCTATCTTGTGTTTATATGCAGATCCCAATTGACCCGTGTATCCAAGTTTGAGCACATGCACATTCTTCAAGGCTGCTAATCTGAGTCCTCTGTCTATGTGCAGAATCCAGTTTATCCTTGCATCCAAGTTTGAGCACATGCACATTCTTCAAGGCTGCTAATATGTGTCCTGTGCCTATGCTCGGATTCCAATGGACCCTTGTATCCTAACTTCACTGAGTCCTCTGTCTATAGGCGTATTCCAATTGATCCTTGTGTCCAAGCTTGATCACATACACATTCTGCAAGGCTGCTAATCTGAATGCTGTATCTATATGCAGATCCCAATTGACCCTTGTATCCAAGCTTGAGCACATTCACATTCTTCAAGGCTGCTGATCTGAGTTATGTGCCTATGCTCATATTCCAATTGATCATTGTATCCAATCTTGAGCATCTGCACTATTCAAGGCTGCTAATCTGTGTACTGTGTCTATGCTCGGATTCCAATTGACCCTTGTATGCAAGCTTCAGCGCATGCATATTCTTCAAGGCTGCTGATCGGAGCCCTCTGTCTATGATCAAATCGCAATTGATCCTTGCATCCAAGCCTGCGCACATGCACATTCTTCAAGGCTGCTGATCTGAGTTATGTGCCTATGCTCGGATTCCAATTGATCCTTGTGTCCAAGCTTGAGCACATGCACATTCTTATTCTTGAAGGCTGTTAATCTGTGTCCTGTTTATATGCTCGGTTCCCAATTGATCCATGCATCCAGGTTTGAGCCCATAAACATTCTCCAAGGCTGCTAATCTGAGTCCTTTGTCTATGCTCAGCAAAATATGTCCTGTCTTTCGGCTAGAACACAAACAGCCTCATTACTATGTTGACAATGCAATACAAAATGACGGTAATGCTGTAGTAATTCCTTTACTGTTGCATTAAAACTGCATTACTGCCGCATGGTGGTAGGTCGGTAGGTTTACCACAAGGAATTGGTAAAAAAAACACCAGCGGAATTACCGCTGGTGGTAATTCTGTCAAAATCCCCATGGTGTCCTATGGACTCCAAAAAAACGAGGTCTTACACCACCTACCACTACTTGTAATCCCACTGTAAATCAGCAGGACCAGGTGGCAGTAACCACAATTCTGTTTGGTGGTATTGCGTCAGATTTACCAACAAAATACCCTCTTGTCTTGGATTGTTAATGAGTCCCATTAAATGGCACTTGTTTATTATTCTGATGAAGAAGATGAGGACATGTGAAGTGAGTATCCCTGCTGCTTATTCTGATAAATGCAGGGGCAGCATATCAAGACATGGGTTGTAAATGTGATCTGACAAAAGGAGGAGATTATTTGACTCCTCATTCCTTTGGGTTTGTGTGCGGCCCCAAATGTGTGTTTATCCCTGGCCTAAAAATCCTTTCAGATCGCCCGGTACAGGAGAGGTTCAAGGCTCCTTTGCTAGACACGGCCTATCTGTATGGTGGCACAATGCCAACAATTGCATTTTTGCAAAGCAAAAGTTGTAAGCAATTATTAAACTGTAGTGGAATAAAGAGACCCACAGGGACCCAGCACATACCATGAACAGCTTCCTGAGATTATTCTTTGGGCTCTAGAGGAAAGACCGTCTCAGACAGTGGGTGAAAAAAGCAGCGGAGTGTGCACTGGACACTGCAAATTAAAGTAATTGGACATAGCGAATTCTAAAACATATGTTCAAAAATTCAGAATCTTTGATCATTGAAAAAGAATTGGAAACATTGCAAATGTCAAACAATGTTACCCCCTTTACAAAAGTATGAGCAAAATATTTAAGGACTGCCAAAAAAAGCTTTGCATACTTTTTCAATGCTTTTTCATGGTCTCAGTGACCATTTGGGAATGTTCCCCAATCAGTCTGTGTCGTATTGTGGTTTTACATTTTTATTTTTATGTTTTATTTTTGCAGCTGCTCTGTTGTGTCCTGGACGACCAGTTTAGTCATTGCCTTCAGATCTCAAAGACTGGGCTTTGTTCCGGTTGCTACTGTAAAGCAAGATTTCTTCAATTTTCGTGGTCTCTTGGCACTTGAGGCCCTGTAATCAATGGTTTGGATTGGAGATGCTTGAGTTAGTAAGTTTACATGGAGGAGATGACGTTGCTGTGGAGTTCATGCAGTCAGATCGGAAATAACGGCTCTGTGTGTGGATATATTTAGTTGTGTGCTTGTGCATGGTGAGACCAGCCATGAAGTACCCAAGACTGGGCATGTTTGTTATGAGGGGGGGAGTTTCTGTGGAGACCCATTTGGGCTCATGTCTGCATATGAGGACCTTACAAATATTAATCAAGGGTGTTTGGTATGGAGTGTGTCATTTGTACCGTGGTGTGAAGGGATGTGGTGCTGCTTAGGGCAGGAGGCTGGAAGATTAGTTGGTAGCTGGTATTGGGTTTGGGTGAGGCTATGCCATGGGTGCCTTTCCTATACCTGGTCCATTGATGAGACTGGTTTTGTTTTTACAACCCAAAAGACTAGGGTAGTGTGTCCTTCACATAGATGTTGTTTATTTCAGTTTAAACATAGCTGGAGCTGCAGTCTGGCTGGTGATTGGCCTCTCGTCTGTTTGTTTGTTGTAGCCTCTTTATGATATGTTCGCTGTCTGCCTGAGGTTGTATTCACCTGCTCTGGAGTTGTGTTATTGTAGTGTCCAGATGTTGATATTACACTGGCTAGGGTTGGACTCTTTATATATTCCAAAGGATGTGTGATCTTCTAGGATTTGCCAAAGAGCCAGTTCTTGAGTATCGTAGAGAAGAGGAGGAGTTCCAGGAGCATGCCAATCTTTGCTGCCATCGAATTCTCAAGTGTAGTGATCATGATATCAAATTATGGTCTTACTGAGAAGCTCATTTTAATGAAAGGAGCTATTTGGCGTTGGAGAGCCATTATCTGTTGACCTACACATGGATGCGTCCATGCCACCAGTCAGTGTTACTTTAAATTGTGAGTGCCTCAATTACTTTTAAAACCTGCCCGACATGCTTGCCACTGTTGTGTGCTGTATCTATATAGGTTAATGGAATTTAGAATGATAGAATGATGAAGGTGACTCTAGAATGTAAGGCCAAGGGCAAGGCAGTTGTTATTGGAATAAAGACATAGAAAGACTCATATTCACTGGCTGCCGTATATTTACTGATAGATAGAGAAAACCATAACAGCCACTATACAAAATGAGCGCAGAGGTATTAGTAGCGGGATACCAGCACACTACCCTAACTGTCTCCACTGCCCGATATCCCGGTATTAGGACTCCATAGGATGGGATTGCCTGAATCACTGGCACTGGTATTAATGGTGCCAGGGATTCACATATTCCTTTGCCGGTAGAGGCATGTTCTACCCGCAGTTCAAACTTGAAGTATGCCAGTCTGGAAAAGAATGCTTGAGCCAGAATTAACCGCATTTGTTCGAACATTTTTTCCAGACTGTGTCTCTTGTAATGAGACCCAATGACTGTTAGTGCTGATGAGATGTGCACATTTTTACTCAGTCAAAGATGCATACTCGTTTCTCAGTACTGTATTTAGTGTAACTTCTTCGACAGATGTTCTGTGATGCCCAAACAGATACGTGGTCGACCCTAATTGTGATAATGGAGTTTAGTGAGAGGGTTCTGTGCTGGATAGCGCAATAAAGCTAAATACATCCGGTTGTTTGCTGGTGACAATGGGATATTCTAATGATGATCTTAATTTGAGGTTCTGGCCTTAGCAGTCCCTCCATCATGATCCCACAGTTCTCCTTCAATCTGGAAATTTGAAACAGTTTCTGGCAGTAATCAATGCAGGCTGTTGATTTCGTTGGCAATGAGTTTTAGACTCGTCTTGGCCATCTATGAGTTAATTTGGTTGAGCCATTTGGTGTGGTCACTTCATGCTGTGCTATTGTCATTGGAGATTTTAAAAAGGATT
This sequence comes from Ambystoma mexicanum, assembly GCF_040938575.1. Taxonomy (NCBI): domain Eukaryota; kingdom Metazoa; phylum Chordata; class Amphibia; order Caudata; family Ambystomatidae; genus Ambystoma; species Ambystoma mexicanum. Next base: position 71,646,145 of record NC_090925.1, read on the forward strand.
TAATTATTGTTGTCCTAGTCGTAGCATGTGAGGCCATGCAGTGGAGCCATGCACAATGTCAAGAGGAGACAGGCTCCGTCCTTCAGGTGCTTCACAGGTGATGCTGCATGTTGTGTAGTGGAAAGGAGGTAGAGGGTTGGTTTCTGTTTTTTCATTGAGGAATGGTGGAATCCATAGTAGTGCTCTGTAAACCACATTTTTATATTTTATTTTTTATTATTTGATTCAATTGTACAACAATTTTTACAAAGAAAATTGACGTGTGTCGCGTTGTCCACAATTCCTGGCTAGTCAATCCTTGAGCTGGTATGAATCGATGTGTTTAAAAAATGAAGCTACTCTTATAACCCAGCGTGTGTTTGTGCCGCTAGTCAGAGCGTTCCACCAAGTCTCCTCATAAAAAGTTGCATGCGTTGCCAGAATTTTATCAAGATATCTCGCTCTGGCTGACCGAATTCCAGAGTAAGTTAGTAAAAGATGCCGACTTGTTTCCACGTTGTCATTGTCCTCACAGTAACAACATTTATTAGGGGTGGATTGGTTCCTTATTGCCCTTACTTCGTTCGTCTTTATCTGATTCATCTGGAATCTTGAGAATAGTCTTCCCAAACTTTTGTCTGGGAATTTCTCTAAAGACCCTCTGACTTCGTTTACCTGCATTGGTGCTGTTGGAATAGATTTAGACAGCTTATAGTCGTTAGCAGTGTCAAGAGTTTTGATCCAGTCCCTTTCTATCAACTTCTTTATGACTTTAGTTGGGTTTTATAAGGAGGTTTTCCTCAGAAGTGTCTAAGTCGCCCTAATTGTCATTGTTCTATTTTTACCACTTTCCATTTCAGCATTGATGATATCAAGTATTTTAGACCTAGGCACAGAGATGACATTTCTATATAGCATTAATGTATTTCTGGTGTTTATTGCATTCGATGATGACAGGCATAGTTATCGCCTCATAAGGGCCATTGGAGTTGTTGGTGACAGACTGAGGACCCTGCTCTGGAAATAGCCCTGAAATTTGAGCCAGAGTGTTTCCGGAAGTGAAGGCATTGCATCGGTGCCATAAGTTAAGCTTGGTGTCACTTTGTCTTAAAAAAGTTTATCAGTGGAATGTGCGAAAAGCAGACATATTTTCTATCTATGGCTAATGCTTGGTGTGTCAAGACTTTTAATTTAGCAAACAGCATTTCCCGCATCAATGATTCAAATGGATTGATGCTTATCATTACTCCAAGGTATTTGAAACAGTTCACCTTCTCCAATTGGAGTGCTTCAATGAAACATTTTGCTTTTTCAGATTGTTTTGGTCTTCTTTCCAAGGTCATGACTTTGGTTTTTGCTTTATTCAGTTCAAGATTATTCATTTTTAAATAATTCATCAGGTTATTCAACTGCCTTTGTAGGCCCACCGGAGTTAAATCTAGGAGAATGATATCATCTGTGTATAAAAGTTTTGAGACCTTCGTGCCTCCTATTGTTGGTGGAAAATTTCTTATTCCATCCTCTGTGTCAGAATAATCAGCTATGTAGGCATTGTATAGGGCCGTGGCCAGAGGGCATCCCTGTTTAACACCCGTAACCGTACCAATTTCCTTTGACAGGAGTCCTGCTTGGCTGAGTCCAACCCTCATAGTTGTTTCTTGGTAGAGGGCTTTGATGGGACCTGTTACTGACTCTGGCCAGTTCTTACTATACAGCTTACTCCACAAACGGTCCCTGTTGACCTGGTCCAATGCCTGGACCAGGTCAACAAAGGCCATATGTACTGGCGGCCCCACCTGTAGAACCTTGGACTTGATGGTACTCAGCAGGGGAATGTTTGTCGTTGTTCCTGCATTCTTTATAAAGCCGGATTGAAACGGGTCAAGGTGATCAGCGTCTTTTACCCAAGTCTGTAAAGCTTCCAGGGCGAGGGAGCCAAATACTTTACCAATGACATCGATGAGTGCTATGGGACAATACTGGCGAGGGTTGTCTTTCGCCCTCTTTTTGAAAATTGGGACGACAGTTGACTTCCTCCAAGACAATGGTACTGCTTGAGCTTGGTTGCAGTTCCTGAAGATTTTTCCAATATAATGCGCCCATTCCTCTCAGTGTTGTTTTAGGTCTAGATTTAATATCCCATCAGGGCCAGGATCCTTTAGTTGTTTAATTTCTTGATTTTAATCACTATTGCCTCGTAATCACAAGAGATGTCCCAAGTTGTTGATTTACAGATGTACAAAGGGTAGGTTTCAGTCATCAGTGGTTTATATAGCATGGTAAAGTGGTCCACCCACTGGGCTTCCCCCACATTATTTTGAAGTAGGTCATTATTAATCCTAGTAGTGCCCTTTATCAGGGACCAACATTATTTTGTTTTCTTGAAACATATTGAACGTAGCATTGCTTCCAAATCTTTCTGGTATAGATTTTGTCGATGTTGTATTAACTAGTTCTTATAATCAGATAGAGCTTTCTTCAGCCTTGCTTGGTTTTCCAATGTTTTAGATTGTATTGCTACACGCATTAATTGCCGTAGTAGTCTTCTTCTTGCTACAACCTGGGTGTTATACATATGTAAGTGGTGGATACCCAAATTAACTTTCTTGGATCTTTTCTGTATATGAGTTATTAGTAGTGGCATGTAGTCTACTTCCCTAGTTTGTTGAGTTTGAAGTGTATCGTATTCGATGTTAGCCACTTGGTACTGGTTGGTAATTTGTCTGATTGATTTTTCAGTTAGCTTGAGACGACTTCCATTATAATCTGGTTCCAATTCATGGGTTAAACTTTGTTGCGGTTTTCTCAATCCAGATTGTAATTAGGATATTGTGATCGCTGTTTGAAGTTCTATCAACTCTAAAGCAATTGACCAGAACAAGCAGTTCTTTTGAGACATAAGTATGGTAAATTGTGCCCTGTTGGTCAGCGTTTTCCCATGTTGGTATGTTTGAGTTGGAACTGTGTCGCGTCCAGTGAAGATTGTGGAAGTCTCTTTCAGACATAAGGCTCTCGAGTAGCCTACCTCTTGCAAAGATCGGCGCAGATCTTGGTAGATGTATTTGTTGGTCTCCAATGTCAGAAAATATTGCATTGAAATCACCATTGATGATCATATGGTTACAGTGATAAGTCAAACTAGCTTTGTCCAAAATCTTTTCCATAGCACTCACATAGGACTCGTTTGTAGAGGCATCAGGATTCCAGTATGTATTTATTATTAGAATTTTCTCCACCAACTCATTTCCAATTAAGCTCAACAGCCGCTTCCAAGTAATTAACGTTGCCTGTATTAGCAGCGATTAGGAATACTTGTGCGTGGATATCAAGGCCCGATTCAGAGCTTATTGTTGTCAATAGACCCGTGGTCAGTCTGCCTGTGAAACCTTTTTTAGCCGGCGTAAATGCGATCGCATATCCATCCAAGTGCATTTGTTAGTTAACCAGGTCTCTTGAAGACATTGAAAGAGCCGAGTTTAACTTAGCTGATTACAGTTAGGTGACCAAAGCCTTGCGTGTTCCAGGAGCCCATTTTGATGTAGTTTTGTTCTGGTTCGTGGAGGGAGATTGGGAATTGTCCAAGGGATGAAATGTGGAGTCCGCGGTCCCTAATTGTAGTGGCACATTTTTGTTTGACGAGGTGGGTGCTGGTGGTATCCAGAACCACTTTTTCAGATCTGAATCTTTGATGATATTGCCTAACCTAGTTGTTGTTTGTGATTATTTAGCCTTAAGAACATTGTGATCAATAGTGATTTTCATTTTCTCCACTTGTCCTGTTGGTCTCCTTTCTGGGTCTCTCAGCTCTTCTGTTTTCTCTTCCTCTTTCACGCTAATCACACTCCGTTTGCAATTACTGGTTTTGTCATCTTGTGTATATAGTACCTTAGAATATTGTTTGTTGGTGATTTCAGAGCTGTGTCGCCCATGTAGTTGAGATTCCCTGGGGATTCTTGAACTTAGTTTTAACGTGTCCAGGTGTTATTCCTCATGTTTTGAGTTTTCTTTATTAAATTCTTTCAGGTCATAACCCAGAATCATAAAACTATCTTCTGCCTTTGTGAGTACGTTTTTTTATTACTTTCAAAGTAATATAGAGAAAGGAACAGTCCCTGCGGCCGCTTGGACAAGGTTCCACTATTGAGAGGTCTTCGGTCTGTAATTGTCGCAAAGTCGGAATGTGCTTGAATAGACCGTTTATGGTGGTTCTGTTCAGGGTCAATTTATCGTCATGATCACCTATACGTTCTAATTCAAAAATGCACAAACTGTGAATTTTTCTAATCAGCGACTTTGTTTTCCTTCCCCTTGTAGCCAAAATCTTAACTCCTTCGTCTCTCGGGCGGGCTCTTTCTTTGCCATGTCCCAGAGAATCTTTTAGACTCTGGACAGGGGTTAAGGATCTTTCCTTTGCAAAGTGTGAGATGATCTATTGGATAACTTGGTTTTCCCTGTTGACGAGGTCTTATCATTGGAACCTTCTTGATGTTTATATTCTCTACTTTTGTGTTCTGTCTTGTGTTTATGTTCACTCTGTCTCGTTAATGCACTTTTTGTGCAGTTGTATCAGTTTTTCCCTCTTGGACTGCATTGTTACAAAGGGAGGTGATGCCAGTACAATTATCGTGACCATTTTTTTGGTTCGTCACTGTTGATGATGGAATTGCTAATTTCGGCTTTCCTTTTTAGACCAATAAGTTGTTAATTTCTGATTCAGATTCCTCAACCGTGTACTTACTCATGTCCATCAAGTCCACTGAAATGTCTTTGTCACCTTCTGTTCTTACATTTAATATAGTACTGCTGGTGTTGTTCTGTTTCCGCATTGTCACAGACTCCTTTGTCCTCCCACCTTCCTTTACACTCCCTTTATCAGGGTTTTTATGGGACTAACTAAAATGGTGGCTTTAACCTAAAATGGAGGCTCGATTAACTTAAGGTTACGACCTTGCGATGCGGATTTCCTCGCAGAGCGACTGGACATAGGTCAACATATACAATGAGGACAAAACAATATTATGTCAGTTTTAACAGTCCTAGATCGCAAAGTTGTGTCACCTACGGCACTTTTTTTGTCTCCCATAATGTAGTATTGGCCTTCTGCTGCACTGTCGCTGCAGCATTTTATGTTGCAGCTAACAGAATTGCATTGGCTGTTGGTCTAGGTCCCATTTCAGCTGGGATCAATTGACGGCGAAATGGGTTTTGGTACCTGATGTAATGGGAGGCTTTGAGTAGTCCTGCTACGCGATTGTGGAGTGGTGTCCAAAGTAGGAGCATGTCGAACCTGGTCTGACCTTTTATGTAGCAAGTTGGTCGCGTCTTGCCCGAAGTGCCTTCTAATTAGCGTTGATGTTTTGTCTGTCATGAGCTTTCCATTTGAAATTGGTACACATGGGCTTCTCGCTGTCTCTTTATTTTTCATTGACTATAGGGCCAGTGGAAGCTCAATTCCTTCCAGCATCTCAGTGTCTGAGATTTCATTTGCTCCTGTTTTTGGTACAATATCTCTTTTCGTAAAGACCATTTCGAGGAGATCCGCCTTGGCAGGTTTCAACAAGAGTTGAAAACCACATTTCCCTGCAGCCATTTCACCCCATTTGGGGATGGGACATTTCACCACAGTTTACTGTGGGAGACGGGGGTGGGGGAGGTGGGCAGAGGAAAACCAAGGCAGAGAGGTAAGATGAGGCAGAGGTGGGTGGTAGGATGGGGCTATGTGTTGCTTTCCCCACACAGGTGCCACAGTAACATGGAATGCTGAATTCACTGCCGGAAAGTTTTATTGAAACATTGCCCTGTTGCAAAAAAAGATACATTTATATTTTGCACCAGTGACGAGCAGTGAGTTATGAGTTGGACACATAGAGTAGTGCAGTTTTGGTAGAGTGCATAGGTCGAAACCGGGATTGGTGGAGAGGAGGAAGAGACTATTGGTTAAGTTTGTCAGAGACTTGAGAATATAACACATGTTTGAGGAGTGTTGATTGAAAACAGAGAAGGAAGAAAGGATAAACAAGCGGGGGGAAGCATTTAAAAGCACAGTCAAGTTAGGGATAAGTGAAGGAAATATGTTGGGGATAAGAACAGAGGGAACTGGTTCCGAGGTAGGTTGAGCATAGTTAAAAAAGGATCAATTTTCAGAATCAGAGAGAGGTATACAAGAGGATACTGTTTGAGTATGAGAACGAGCGGGAGAGGAGGAGTGAGAAGGAGGGGCAGGACGCAAAGAGAGATTTGGATGCAACTGTAGGGGTTGTTAGTTAAATATTGAACAATATCTAAAGAGGGGTGCATAGGGTCAGAGGGAGGAGGCGAGAGTAAACGACCCACAATTGGCAAGAGTCATTGAAGATGAGAAGAGCAGTATCTAATAGGGTTAAAAAAGTACAGTTCTATGTCAGCTTCTATTCAGGATCATAGGAAAAATAAAGAAATGAAGAAAGAGATGATCAGAAACATAATGAGGATTCCTTCCATCGAAATTCAGTGCGATGAACCGAAGAGCACAAGTAGAAAATCTAGATGGAGAGCCAAGGCTGAATCAGCTTGTGGGAGGGTGGGAAAGGTAGAGAGGAAAGGAGGAATCAAGGGTAGAAGTAAGCGAAAAGTTAAGCAATAGTAAGGTATTGTTAGAGGATGAGAGTGAAAAGGAAGGGAGGGATGATAAGGATTTAGAGAGAGACATAAAAAAGGAGGAGGTATTGACATATTTGAGATTATAATGAAGGTAAATAGGGATGAAGGATGGAGAGGAGAGGTTAGTGAAAAAGGTGTGGAGAGTATGGTGATAGGGGACACATAGGCTTGCAGTTGTATGGCAGATGTCTTGAATTATGCACCTGAACCACAAAAGAGCATGTACTACTGGCAACTCAATTCCAGGATTGGAGTTAGTCAGGGGAAAAGAGACCTTTCAGTTGGGCGAGTTGCAGTGATAGCATGTTAGTGGGTGTGGGTAATCCAGTGTACCAGAACTGCTCTGTGATGTGCCATTGGGAACTCTAGGGCACTTGCAGTGGTCCGGGTTCTTACTGGGATTCAAGGTGGATTTCATGAATGAGCCTAAAAAAGGTGTGTTCAAGCACAAATAGTTCTGTGATATTGCTGAAATGGTGAAGCTGACCCTGCAAAAGAGCTAGCACTCTCTTTCTCAGTTAAGAAGCCTAGCCTTGCTGCGCACAGTCTACTGACACACTATGTGCTGTCACGCAACAAGGCCACCTGTCAGGAATAAATCAGATACATATTTATGTATTTATTTATTGCGATATAGTTTTAAAAAACGTTTCACAACTTTACCAATAAAAGAAAACAGAATTTAAAACAGAATTCTTGCACATCAGGTTTGCATATGCAACAGTCTAAAATAAAATGTGTGTAAATCAATAGCTACTAAACTCCAAAAGAGACTAGAGGGTCGCTTTAACGACCAAAAGTAACATACCCCCTCTGCAAATACTCAAAAAACTATACAATGTTCGAGTCGTCCTGTGTCATTTTCTACATGGGTATACCAGATAGCATTCTAATAGGAATGCGACCCCCGTGTAGAAAATGACACAGGACAATTGGAACATTTTATAGTTTTTAGAGTATTTGCGGAGGGGGATTGGTCCTTTTGGTTGTTAACCTGAGCCTCTAGTCTCTTTTGGAGTATTATAGGTTCTAGTACGGCATCATAGCCATGAGACGCGGGACGAAATTGACGATTGCATTGACTCACATATCATCATCTCGGTGGAGGCGGAAAGATGTAAAAGCTATGATGATGACTACATTACGGAACTCCTCACTAAATCAACCCCTTTTGGGGGAGAAATAGAGGACACCACGAATTTATCAAGCTCGGATGAATTATCAGAGCTAAAAAAAGGGTTAGTCAGAACAGACCTGCATGGATCAATCATGCTGGAATATCTGTGGAATGGTGTACTCCCACAACGACTGGTAGTACGGAATGAACATATTGTTCCTAGACAACAACAACTTCATCATCCAGTGGAGTTACATTGCAAATAAATGTGGGAGATACTGGGTGATTTTGATTATTGATACCGAAAAGAGAAGTTACGGAAAAAATTCCCATTGTCTTGCAGACCCAAGAGGATGAAATCCAAAAGTTAGCTCTGGTAAAACTGTATAAAACGCAAGAGGAGGATCTACTCAACTAAATGAAACAATTTAAAGAATATCTCACTAAAGAAAGAATAAGGAGAATGAAAAAGGATGTACACAATATCAGTCATGAAAAAGCATTTAGATACAACCAAAAAATGGTAACCAAAAGAACTAGAGGATGCATCACAGAACAGACAAAGGAGTGATATAAACGCAGAGTGCGCTTTAGAGGCACCTCTTTTAGCTCAAGTGAGGGGAGACACACCAGGGACACGGGGGCATATGCGAAAGGAAGTGCTACAGGAAGAAGAAACCCAAGAGGGAGGCAAGGTAGAAATAGAGCTAATAGTAATAGAAGAGGTTACGCAGGACTACGACAACAGCCAGCTCAGATTGCACTATCGCCAGTCGCTCCATCTCCTCTTTGCACATCTCCGGGTGGGCCTGCACTGCTCGTCGGAAATCTTTCCACCTGTTGTTGTTGGTTAGGCTGATGGACAGGGAGATCTTCGGATCGGCAACTGATGCTGCTGTGACCATTTCCAGCGATAGAGATGGAGGCAGGGAGCTGACCGCGACATAGTCAATGTAGGCAACATTGCCCGCCCGGGCTATGGGAAGGCCTGCTGGGTGGTGGGATTAATAGTCTGCCGGATTCAGGTCACCTCCTGGTCTATGTAGAATGTCGTTAGTCATATTCCTGAAGCCTGATGCACCACCGTTCGATCCTGGGGGGCATCTTTGTGCACGGATTGCCAAATAAGCAGGGCTTGATGGTCCGTAATCAGGGTGAACTTTGCGCCGATTATAAAGTTATGGAAATGCTCGCAAGCCAGACAGCAGCAAAGCTCTCTTTCTCAACCAGGCAAACTCTGCTTCTTTTTGAAGCAACCTCCTAAGTGGTTTGGTGATTGACGCATAGTGCGGGATGTATCTCGAACAGCATCCAGCCATCCCCAGGAAAGATCGAACATCAGCAACCTGATTCAGCTCTTCCAGCTTAGTGATGGTGTCGACTTTGTCGGGGTCAGGGGTCATGCCATCAACCGAGAAGATGTGACTAAAGAATTTCAGTTTGGACTTGCTGAACCTGCATTTGTCTATATTGAGTGTCAAACCTGTGTCCTGTATTGCAGCACAGGTAGCAATCAGTGCAGCGTTGTGTGCCTCTTGGGATGTGCCAAACATGAGGATGTTGTCACTGTAATTCAGCACCCGTTTGATTGGTCTGATGATCTGTTGGATGGCTTCTTGAAAGATTTCTGCCACTGACGAGATTAGGAAGTTTAAATGCCGATATCGAAACAGCCCTTTGTGAGTTGCAAATGTTTTTATCACCCTTGAGTCAGGGTGGAGTTCCAGCTGGTGGTATCCCTGTAGCAGGTCAAGCTTGTAAAACATTTGTGAGTTGTTGAGTTGCACTATCATGTCCTAGATGTACAGAACTGGGTGTCTCTCTCTCTGAATGGCGGTGTTGGCCAGTCTCATGTCCACACATAGGCGTAGTCTCCCGCCTTCCTTCATAACAATGACAAGGGGAGACACCCATGGGGTCGGGCCCATGGCTGGTCCGATGATGCCATCCATGAGCAGTTGGTCCAGTTCCCTGGAGACCGCTTCTTGGAGGTGGAACCCAACTCGCCTGGGGTTTTGGGGGACGGGTCATACCGAGAGGTCGATGTGTAGTTTGACCGGGGAACCTTTTAATTTGCCGAGTCCTGTGTATAGCTGGGGAAACTTTTCTAGAATGTCATGTTTGGAAATGACTCCACGGGGTGCGCATTTAGCCATAGTTTTACGGAGTCATCACTATCATGGCCTACCGCATCTGCCGTTATCACGTCCCCTTCATTGAAGTGAATGTCAATGAGCCCCAAATGCGAAGCTGTGTGATAGATGAGGAGACAGTGACCCTTGGTTGGACTGCGGATGATGTGTATAACTGTGTCTTTGTGACGCTCTGTGTGGAGGAGACGGCGACAGAATTGACCAATGGCATGTAGAAGTTTTATCATAGATCATTCCTTGACTGTGTTTTATCGAGTGTCGGAGTGTCAGGGATTCTCAGGTATTCTTGTTTCCCCATGACATTGACGGTGGCGCCCGAGTCCACCAAGAAGTGGAAACGAGCATTGCCCATCTTTACGGGGATCCGTGGTGCTTCCTTGGCCTCTTTTTCATCTTGGATGAGGTTGACGTATTCATCATGAGATGGTTGGTCGTAGTAGGCGGTGTCTTGGTATGACATGCTGGCATATGTTGGGTCATCTTCCTGGTAGCTCTCAGGGGGACCGTCGTATTCATCCACCATCCTGGTTGGTCGTGGTATCCATAGTCTTGCAGGTAGTCCGGGTAGTGGTATTCATTGACAGCTCTGACATACCACCTTTGGTTGGGCTGATAGAACCGGTTTTGAAAATTCTGAGGCTGTGATGTAGGGTGGCCTGACAGTCCCTTGTGACCTCAGAGTGGGGAACGGCATCCCTTCACTGCAGACCGATTGAAAATGCCCCTCCTTTCCGCAATCGGTACATCTTTGCAACAGGGCTGGGCAGGAACCCACATGGGGGAATGCCATACCGCACTGGTAGCATTGTCTCTGTTACCTGCGCCCAAGCTGTAAGGACTGCTTGTAAGGTGTGGCCCCCCTCTCTCCTGTCCGAGGTGTCACTTGTTGGGTGGCAGCGATGAGTTCTGTGCTGTCGTATTTCGTAGTGGGTGTGCCTAACATGGAAGCGGCCTGGGCATCGACCGTCTGAAATATCCTTGTGAGTTCGCTGACCTCCGGGATCAAGAGGGGTTTCTTTAGTAGCTGTTTCTTGAGAGACGGCGGCAGGCAGCCTTCAATGATGCGCAGCCATATGGCCTCTTCCAGGGACAACATGTCAAACTGGCAGTGTGCCCCCTTCACTCTCAGGCGGGTAATGTATTCGTCCACGGTTTCATGAGGCTTTTGCAAGCATTAGTTGAATAGATACCTCTCATAGTCTGGTGGGGCCAGTGGGTGCCAAGCGGGTCTGATAGTGGTGGGGAATCCTCATTTTCCTTCCTGCAGTGTTTCGTTGATTGGGCATATGGCCAGATAGCTCATCTTGTCTCAGGGTCTGTACCAGACTGGGGTAAAGTGTCACTTTCTTGGCGTCTCCTATCTGTGCGGGCCTCTGTGCGCTGTGGCAGCATAGGCAAAGTGTGGAGGATGGGGAGTTGCCCAGGCAGCCATGATGGGCCCCAAGTGCGATGTGTCAGGCTGCTTACTTGTTGTAATGTTACTCGTTACGTGTTCCAGCACGTATATATCTTTGGATGACATTGATAGTTCATATTATTTATTGAATTCTTATTTTGTTTTCATTTTTTTTTTAATTTCCTTGTCATTGGTTTTGTGTCCTCTCTGAGGGCCCCCTTTGTGCGGCAGGCCAACACGCCTCCTCTGGTGGGTGGGTGATGGCGGGCGCAGTGTAACACTTGTGTGTTCAGCGGTCGCTCGGCCGCACACGCTCTGGCTCTCCGGGTTGTCGCCAGCTGGAACGCTGGCATGCTGAGCTCCTGTCAGTGGAGTTGGATTCCGGGTGTTGAGCCCGTGGACAGGAGGATGTGGTGAGGCGGGATCGCTCGCCAACAGCGCATGGATGTTGCGTTTGGATGCAGGAGGTGACGGCGTTGCGGGATCACCAGCCATCGGAGCAGATGAACTCTGGCTCGCAGGAGACGATCCTCATCGCCAGTTGTTGCCCGGACCTGGGACTGGAAAAGAAATGGACACACAGACAGAGGGAAATCACAACCTTCTCTAACTTGAACTGCCGCCTTCCACATCAACTCCTCCCTGTGACTCTCTACAACTGGTCACGCCCTCAACTGTGGGCTAAAGGGACACGGGACTGCTAACACTGTTGAAACATTATATCACATTTTGACATGCAGTAAGTATTGTGCATTTGCAGCCTAAACAATTGGTATGCACTTGTGCAATCTCAATGTCACTTGGCCTAGTAAAACAGTTGTCTCTGTCCTCCCTCGTTTCACCTTTCCTTGACTTGTCACGCCTTGAAACACTTGTGTATAGGGGCTTTACAAATGCCATATCATACCATACCATATGAAGAGGAACTAGGATAGAAGAAAGGACTTGAAAAGTGGGTGACTAATAAGAATGGTAACCATGGAAACGTAAGTGAACCAGTCAGTCCCCGTAGCTTGAGGAACCATGAGGGACGAGTGAGTCCACAAGCTGAGTAGCAGGGTGTCAGCGTTCTGATATGGGCCGTTAAGATAGGGAGAACCAGCGTAGTAAATGCACTTGTGGATGGTTTCTGCAGAATGACTTCACAGCAAAGTGCAGGACTATGACACGCAGAAAACAAAAGACAGTGAATCGCAGATGTTTTTCCCGAATGGAAGGTGGAACAAGGCATGAATAAACAGTGAGGGGCGAGTGTTATGCCCCAAAGAGAGGGGAGTAGATTTGCAAGATCGGAAGACTTACGTGTTTAAAGGCTCTAATTTAGACACCAATATCTGCGAGCAGGCCCAAAAGCATTACTTGATGGTGGTCCCCAATGAGTTCTTGCATTAGGAAAATTGAAAATGCTTAATGACACATTTATTGTATCGGAGTCGTCGAAATGCCAGAGGAATCGCGCAATGAAGGGAAAGACCGTAGGAATGCGGCGCTCGGTTATAAATAGATATTTTAGGGCTCAGGGACCTTGCTGCTCTTCCTACGGTGCAGGGTTCATTGTTTAGGAAGAGGTTTATGGATTGATGGATTATGGCAATGGCCCACCCATTTTCCATTTGACCGGTTTGTATTTTTCTGCTTCTTCCTGCAGACTGCTTGGCATTTTTCCAAAAGCTGGTGCGAAAAGATGCGGCTGACATAAATGGCGGATTTAAAATGAAATCCAGGAACTGGCGTTTTTCTGTATGAACATCAAGGAAGGGAAATGCACAGGGGCTGCAGTAAAGCAAGACACGCCGTAATCACAGTGGCTACACCTTAACTCACAGGTGAGTGTGTGCACAATGCTATCAGAAATGTGTTGAGCTAAACATTAGGGAATTAGTTCCCCATGCACAGACTTAAAGTGCCAAAGACAACAAGTATCTAGATGATGCTGTTTAAAAGCGGGTCATTTATACCGTTTAATGTGTCATTTTCTTTAGGCTATACCAGCCTACGGTGAAAATAAACACCGAAAAAGGAAGTGAAAAAACCCGACTGTATGACCAACAAGAGGTCGCCAAAGACAGCAATAGTGTAAAAGAAGACACCATATGAAGTCTCATTATGCTATGATGTGTAACCGTGTGGATATACTGATAGGGATCCCCTGAAGAATTTCCTAAGAAACATGTTTTTATTGCGTGTAAGAGGAAAGAAACATGTTGGGTGAGATAGTAGTAGTGAAGGTGTGCTGAATGAATGACAAAGATGTAAGGAGATCATAGTCATATGATGGTGCTAATATTTTGGGAGTGTCCTTATGGTGTTTTATTGTTTGTTTCAACATAATGGAGTAAGATATGTGTAGAATTGGACGGCTGCTGTGTTTTTGATGATTCATAATGCATCATATTAAATAAAATATGTTGTGATTTATAATGGATGGGTTTTGAGGAAGAATTTCTTCTGGCCTGCATATAAGTGCGTGGGGTAGGGGAGGGATCGCATTTCTATTAGAATGCTGTCTGGTGTACCCGTGTAGAAAAGGACACAGGATCATTGGAACATTGTACAGTTTTTTGAGTGTTAATAGATAATTCAAAATTCCCTGAGCAGTACAATTCAATAATTCATATTCCTAGTGTCCCAATACCTAAAACCATATATCAATAAGCTAAAATAATATACATTCATATTTATGTCCCCCTCCAAAGCTCATTATTCATAGTTCTTTCATCGCTTATCCAGAAATGTCAAACTTTAAAACCAAAAAAACAAAATTAAATACTATTAAATACTATGAAACACAAAATGTATACTTCCCCAAACAAATATATAAAATCTACCATTGAATACAGAAAACATTTCCAATAACAGTCATAGCTATGTAAAGTGCATGGTTAAATCAATACATTGTAAACCATATACAGATATTACAATCTGTAAAACCTTTACTCTAAAAGGATCACAATGAAAAAACCTTTAGCTGCTACCAAAGGTTCACCCACCTTGCTCGTCAGTAGGCAGTACCACACAAGTGATGCTGTTAAATGGTTTAATGTCTCGATATCCCTAGTGCAATATCAACATAATCATTCAGGCCTTGGAGTTTTAGTTCTTGCCCCCAATACATCTAGAGTAGGGAACAGGTTCAGATTTATTTTCAGCATAACTCTCTGGCACGCCATTGAAGTTTTTTTTTTTTTATCTAGGTGTATGCCTTTAGAATATGATGTGCCTTGATGTCATTTTGAAAGTTATTAATAACTTTATAACCAGCCAATGTTTCACTATTAACTATCTAATCGTGTTCCTTTTCCTTTTTTTTACCCTTAATGGGTTATACATTAGCTCATCTTCCCAAGAATCAAGCTTAGCTAATATATGCTGAGTGCTGACGACCCATGCATTCAGAGTCTCACATGCATCCAGCACTTAGACCGCACTCCCCCTTCCCCTCTTCTCTCTGCGCTTACATGCTCTGAATGCTCACAAGGCCTAGTAGGTCCGTCCTAATCCTCCAGTGTATTACATTTTCAAACCCATGTTCCCTCCCTGTTGCTCTGTGGGCAATTTGAAACACAATGTACTTGTTGTATAAGATCCTAACAAATGCACAGCAACTAAATAAATAAATAAAATCATGAAGAACCTCAAAAAAGGTTTTCTCTGGAGGTAACAAAATAGAATTTAGCAGCGACAGTTGTCTCCATTCAATACGTGAGTTAAGGGACACCAAACCGAGTTCATGGCGGAAAGCAGCACATGGAGTCCCAACAGGGACACCCAACACTTTCTTCCAGGTGTGTGCCTCTAGCATTGCCCAGTTCCAGCCATCCTCCAAAATCTCAGCCCCATGTATTATTCTCGGTACTATTTTTTGATTATGCATTATTAATGCTGGTTTTAACGAGAATCTGCCAAATCTTCTGTCTAATGTTCTAATCTGATCCGCCACACTTCCCGTTAGGGATTTCAACAAAACCAGTCGAGAGGCATGAGAAGTTTTGTCACGCAAGTGAACCCCCAAATATTGTAAACGTTTTACAACACCAAGGGATTGATCGTCAATGTTCCAGTTATATCGTGACCTTAGTGTCCCTTTCCCTGGATTCACCATCATTACCTTGGATTTGGAGATGTTAAGATCCAAATCCAGGTCTTTAAAGTACCTACTGACTGCCTTCAATGACCGCTGTAACCCAACTGGAGTATAGTCAATAAGCAACAGGTTATTGGCATGAAGAAGGTAATGGACCCTATAAACCCAATCTGTGGAGATTTGCTCTCACCTCTCCCAAGGTTTCACCAATGTCAGCAATATACATCATATAACAAAAACAGGGCCATAACGCACCGATGATGTAGACCTCATCTTGTTTCGACCCAATTCGAGAGCGTTGCACATTGGTCCAATTTTATTCAGACCCTAGTGCGTGAGTGCAATGATATTATATATGTTATTCATAGCGCGCCCATACACAAGTGTTACAGGGCGCAACGAGGCAAGGGAGCGGTACATGGGAGGAAAATAACAACGATCTTACTAGGCCCAGTGACTTTGACAATGCACAAGTGCAAGCGAGAGGGAAGGGGGAGAGCGCAAGGGACAGGGGAGGAGTGGAAAGTGCTGAACACATGGTCAAAACAACAACAGGTAGTGCGGGCAGCAGGTGGCAAGTGCAAGAATTAAGCGCAGACACTGGTGTCTAATAGGTGCAGGCAAGGGGACTGTAGGGTTGCAGATACAGACCCAAGTGCAAGGGTTGCAAGGGAGCAGTACATGTATGCAGCTGGGCGAGCAGGGATCTGGGCCTGAATTCAGAGGGTGGCCAGGTGCCCAGTGCACGTACAGACAGATCAGCAGGGGAGAGCAAGAGAGAAGGCAGAAGCAAAGAGGACGGTCTTGAGGTGTTTCTGGAAGCAAAGATGGATCTCCTCAAGTTTCAGGGAGGCCGGGAGCCTGTTTCAGAGGAAGGCCACAGCCGAGGAAAGTGGTCTACCACCAACTCGTTGCTTGGAGAAGCAGATGACCCTGAGGGAGTTGGAGGTGGAGGCGCACAGAGCTTGACTAGGAAGGTATTTCCGAAGGGAGAGTTGAAGGTATTGCAGACTCAGGCCCCAGAAGGCCTTGTGGGCAATGCAGAGGGTCTTGAACTGAATACTTGCAGCCACTTGGAGCCAATGACGAGATTTCAGGGCTGGAGAGATACGATCCCAGGTCTTGAGGCCAAGGACAAGTCTTGCAGTCCTGTTCTGGTTGAGTTGCAGAGGACAGAGAGTGGTAGCAGGTAAGTTTAGAAAGAGGCTGTTGCCGTAGTCCAACTTAGAGAGATCCAGAGCCCTGACCCAGTGAGCTTCTGGGGAAGGAGCCAAAAGGAAGAATACCTCTGAGGAGGTGCAGTTGGTAATTTGACTTCTTAGAGATGTCAGAGATGTGTGAAAAAAAGGAGAGTGTGGAGTCGAAGATGACCACAAGGTTTTTAGCCTCACAGGTGGGGCAGGAAGAGGGCCAAGTTAGGCCATCCAGAAAGTGGCAAGATAGGAAGGTGCTGGAGCAATGCCAGCAACATACAGAGTAATGAGGAGGGGTACCCCTTTGCATGCATTTTACTCCATAGCTTACTCTGTTCACACAATCGAAAGATTTACTTATATCTAAAATAGCAAAGTACAGCTTTCTCTTGGATGCTGCCGCCTGGTCGACTGGACGCCTCAGCACCAGGCAGCTCAATGATATGTTGGTACGTCGTCTGAACCCTGTCTGGTTCAGGTCTAGACAATGTGCTTCCATTCCACAGAAATTAAGTGCTCTCAATAAAAAAAAAATTGTACAAGGTATCCAGCAATGAGATTGGCCGATAATTGTTCAGGTTCAGCTAGTCCCAAGCTGTGTATATCACCACTACACTTTCATCTAACTATGAAGGAGGACAAATAGACATTCTGAGAATGTCTATTTGCTATTAGGCAGAACCCATGCCCAGAGTAAAGGATTAGATGTTAAGGCCATGTTTGAAAGGCCATCAGGCCCTGGGGCATTGAAACATTTAGCCTTCATAATTGCACAATAAATGTCATGCTCATCTATGTCAAAGTTGTTCCAACAAGCAATGCCTCTGCATAAAGTAGCATCGGACCATACAATTTCTATCTCATTAGAGAGCCTCAAAATGACCGCCCCCAAACCAATCCTGAGATAGTTTGTTCTTTCAAGGCTTTTTAAAGGTCTATTGAATTTAGTAATGACCAACATTGCGGCCCTGCACCAGGATGCAAAACATCCAACATTGATTCGGCCTCTTTTTTATACATTATGTGCCGAAATGTCTTCAGCCAATTTCTGTATGCTTGCTTCAATGTTTTTACTTTCACTATACAATTCTCATCTTGCTTAAAAGGATCTAAGTTCTCATTTGTTTACCTTATTGTCAGATTAAATTTGTGCAAGTAATTTCCCAAAGCCGGGTCCTTATTCAGATATTAACGGGTACCAAGCCTCTCAAGAGTTCTTGAATTAAGGATACAAACATAACTGGATCAATCCTCACAGATTTACTCTCCTCATACCAATAATTCACTTTAGCATTAAACTGGGTGGTCAAAGAGGGTTGCCAAAGAACTGTGTGATCTTGATTCCTTATTTCTAGACTAACACAATATGTTTCACTTAAATCTGGCTTAATAATTAACTGTAAATTCAATATTTCTTGGCAAGGATCACTACCTTCTCTTGAGGCAACCAACAGTGTCCCACAACTAACTACCAAATCATTGGAGATAAACACATAATCCAACACTGATTCAACCACCAAATTGACCCAAGTATATCTGGCCGGGATATCACCCTTTTGGTTGCCATTTAATAGTGCCATATCCTACATATCCAATATAGACTAATAACTAGCACTCTGTCTTTCTTCTATTGGTTTCATAATAGTGCTGATCCAAACATTAACTATTAAAGTTCCCAATATTAAAGCACTGGTTCTTGAATCAACTACAAACGTCCATAAATAGCTTCACAGTCATTTCCTCTGGGTTCAAATAAACATTCAGAACAACACATGTCCTATGAAGCACCGATTCTTCCTCTCCCCCAATCAAGACTGACACCCAAAATATCCTGCCTTCCCAAATTCAGGTCTATCATTTTAATACCACTAGCATGTCAGAGATTGCACCAACCATCCATAGGGGTGCCCCCTTGGACCCTTACGTACTTGTTAAAAACAGATATCAAACTAATCAATAACGGGAATATCCATAAGTTAAGTCTCTTGGAGACAAATGAAATCTGCAAAATTCCACAAAGGGTAGTTTGACATGAAATGTTTAAAGCCATGTGTGTTCCATGTAACCACTGTTGTGTGCTGATTTCATGTAACTCCTTGACTTGTATCTCCCCTTATGTGCAATTAACTTAGAATATGGTTCCAGTCATAGGTGTTTTGAAGAGGAAAGATAGAGTCAAAGGCTACCCTTGTCATTAGCGCAAAAAGCGGTCACCTTTGTGTTAGCAGTGAAAATAGATTAATAAATACTAGCTCATAAGGATCACCAGGAACAGATAATCTAAAAACAAAGTGGCACGTGGGGTATGCATAACAGAAAACAGTATAATATGCATAAATGGTAGAACAAGTGACTATTATTTCATGTATTGCTAAGTCAAGTAGCAATACGCAAACATTGTCGACACACTGGGTGTTGTTGGTGTTTCTGGTTCGGTGAGTATTGGAACTAGGACAGAGGGTGTATAGATGGAACAGCGCTGCTATGGGCACCGAACTGTCTTCGGGACATTGATTCTGATAAAGACGATGTCGCATGGGGATTAACATGCACCTAAAAATGTAAAAGGAAATTAGTTTAAAAAGATTTTTAAAAGAGGTGATCAGAGAGTTGTCATTAATGACAGAGAGAGCACTGCAAAAAGGTTGACCTACCTAAATTACTGTGAATGCGCCATGGCGAGGAATTAGTTGAAAAGCTGACTGTCGGTGGTACAGGTGGCTGATTTGCAGTGTGAACCATCAGAATATGGAAACAGGAGGCTAAATGAATATTAAGGATTGAGTAATTACCTGGAGGCCGATGGGTGGAATCAAGGTGTTCGAAAAGGGGACCTGCTTGCAGGAATATGATTGACTTGGTGCAATTCGGATAAGCCTATTGAAGTGGGAACGAAGGCTATGGTTAATTTAAAGGCGGAAAAAGCATTGAATGCATCATGCAGTCTAGGTGGGTGAAGGCATTAGAGTGGATGGAGCCGCATTGTCAAAAGATACAAACCACATGTGATAGCGTTTTTATTTTGCTAACGATGCTGGTGAATCTAGCGGGCATGCTCTTAAAGGGCAGCCCTGTAGGTGATAGAGAGGTGCCGCATGTTGATGGCACTCAAATGTGAAATTTGCTGAAAAAGGCGATTGGAGTGTGGAAGCACTGCGTGCCTAGATGGGTGAGCTAAATGCCGTGAATTTCTTGGAGAGACTAGTGGGCGTGCGCCGCAGCGAAAGTGAAAGGAATTAAAAGCATCACAATTTCTCCTTAGTGCGTGCCTGGATGGGGGAGCTTGTTTTCGGTGAAAATGCCTCACTAACTGTGTCGTGAGATCAGAGCCTAGATAGTTTTCTTACCTCTCGCCGAAGCTGTATCTCTAGAATGGTGCTGTATCAAGTACGCGCATGCGTGCAGCGACATAGTGTTTATATTGAGAACGAATAAACGTTATCGCTAGTTCTGTGTTGCTTCCGCAACCGTGCATGCGTGAGAAGGAGTAGTGTGCTTTACTGTGGATGTATGCGTACTGGGGGCTTATTTAATTACAGTGGCTGAAGCAATGGGCACAACAATTGCAATGATTGTATAATAAGCTACATGATGTGAATAGATCATGTGGAAAGTCAGCAAAAAACGGTGCAAGTATCTTAATTGCTGTTAGCTGTATGTAATTAGCTTGTGTTTGTGGACAAAGCAAGGCTGTGGCCTATCTGCAAAAAATACTAATTACAGGGTAACGTCTTACAGATTATTAGAGTTGCATGCTTCGGGTTACAGGTAAAATGTACTCGTGTACAGGCTGTTGATCAGTGAATAGCTCTATAAAGTGTTGTGGTTGCCTCTTGTGGAACAGTTGATTGGCAGGGCATGACTAAGTGAAAGAGAGCTTACATTGGCCACAGAAACATTTGCAAGGATTAGTTAGTGTGAAGCATGATGTAAATAAATCATGCAGGGTTGCAGACAGGTAGTTAATACAGGTATTTGATTGCTATTAGCTGTATATAATTAACGTGTCTATGTGGACACACAAGACTATACAAGACCATAGCCCATCTGCAAATAAAAGTTACAGGGTAAACATGATCCAGAGTTATACAGTTACATGCTTCAGTGTTACAAATCATGGTACAATACAATCATGTACGTGCTGTTGATCAGTGAAAGGCTCGGAAAGGTGTTGTATTCATTTCTTGTTGAACAGGGCAGGGCATTACTGAGTGAAGAAAAGGTTCCACTCAATTGATATATTGAGACCTTGTTTCACTGAGTCCAAACGATAGATCCATTTTTGTTCCAATTTGCGTAATGCCAGATCTCAATTACCCCTCACCCCCCTTGAAATGGGTTACTGGCTGTTTGTAAAACGGCCCAAAAAATGTCATTATGGCTATGTTTCTTTGCCTTGAAATGTGCAACTAGAGGTTTGTCCTCTACTTGGTTCTTGATGCATGACCTATGCTCGCATAGCTGTTGTCTTATCTCTCTTTTGCATTTACCTACATATATTAGATTGCATGGACATTTGATGATATAGACTGACCACTTGGTCTTGCAATTGGTGAGGGAATTGAAAGTCCAAGGATTGCCATTTAGATCGATGGTTTTGATATTACCGGCCAGGGAACAGACCGAGCAGTTTCCACATTTGTAATGGCCTCTGACAGGTAGAAGGTGCCATAATGTTGTTTGAAGGTTGCTAGGAGTGTCAACTTCTCAGTATGTATGTACTAGATGATCCTTCAAATTTCTGCTGCATTAGAATGCAAATCTTGGTTTCTCAGGCTTGAAAGATTCTGTGTATAGTTTGTCCCAACGTTTGTGTACAACTTTTTTGATGGATTGCTTAGAGAGGTGAAAGTCGTGATGCATGTCATCTTGGTCGTATGTTTCTCTCTTGTTGGTGTCAGGCAGGATTTTCTATTGGTGTATTTGGCTCTTTTTGGGGCTTGACGCACAATGTGGCTGGGATAGCCACGTTCTTTTAGGTGAGTGGCTAATTAGTTGCTTTTAAGATCATACTCACTGAGAGTGGTGCAGTTGCGTCTTACTCTTAAAAAATGCCCAAAAGGTAGATTCATTTTTAGTCCTGTGCCAAAGCTGTCATTGTGCGAAATGCCATGGCAGTTTCCAATTCCTTGTGTACCCTAAACGGACGATGCCAGGGGTACATCTAGGCATGACATCACCACACCAGGCTTAATATATCTGAGGATTTTGTCCCCTTCAGGACCCCTAAGCACTTCTGCCATTGTTCTTTTCTGTGCAGTATTGTCCAACAAATGCACAGGTATTGAAGGAGTAACACAACGCAGATTTGCTTTATTTTACTCAATTTCAGTGTTCACTTGAGGTTTACACAATTTGGTGGCACTATGACGTCTTAGGCCATATACCATGTACACACTCGCCTAACCACCTTTCAATGATCAAGCAGCACAACCAAAGAATTGTTATAGCCACAGAAAAAAAAGTGGTGTGTCTTACCTTACTGCCGGACTGCCAGACTGCACCTTAGCTCACTCTGCCTCACTCCGACAAACTCTACGCACACACGTCCTACACACGCTGTGCCTTCCATTTTATTCACAGAAGCAATAAGAGTAGCAGCAGCCTGACCCAGCAGGTGAAAAGAATTAGCCCAGAGAGGTTAATACAGCAAAGACATTCAGAGAAATGGGCACATGGCATGCTGAATTACACTGCCAATTTAACTTGCTCTAAACCACCCAATGGGCCTTAAGAAAGTAAGTCAATATTATACAGTTATCAATTGGCACACCGCTCCACCTTAGTAGAACGGGCAATACTAATCAGAGAAAGTATACTGTTAATTGAGATATTTGTGAAGCCCAAAACCATGATTTATTAGAATGGGGGCTCTATGAAAATGAAGCTCCTTGGTAAAACATCATTGGCCATTTTAATTATCTATAACATCTGTTAGTTTCCAAGTTGCATCAAAATAAGATTCTTGACGGACATGAACACAAAGCAGTTTATCTCCAAAGAATATATATGGGGTACATACAGGGCTAAAGTTATGTGCAATCTCATTTTCATCATTTCAAATTACTAAACTTTGCTGCCTATGAATGTAGCTAATCATGTGTGAAGATGAATCATTCTGCAGTTCTTTCTCACAGACGTTCCCACAGATAGGCTGGGGCCCAGCCAAGAACGCATTCTGTTCTCCCAGTGAGAAATGATCACACATCATCTTTATGCAAATTGGAGACGTCTGAGAGGACAGTGCTGGACTCACAACAGACCAATGGGACCTGGTCAGAAGAGGTGATTATGCAAGGGTTCATTAATTCTAGTCATATCCCTTTGCTCTCTACAGGAATGGGAGGAAATTACTCAGAGTGCTAGCTCCTAGACATTGAAGTAACCTTTGTCCATATTGGAAACTCCCTACATGATTATTTCTCCTCTTCAGTGACTCCTTTAGGAGGAGGGCACTCAGGGAATTATTGTGAATGATGGGTCTTTGCATCTGGGCATGTCCCCATTGTGTTCTAGCAGGAGTCTTGAAAGCCACACGTATCCTGCTTGTATTTTGCATTCAGTGGAGGGGGAGCCTCTCACTATGTTGGCTATTTATGGGAGCTCCTAACACCTCAAAGGCTCCCTCCATGAGAGTGAAGACACTTCATCAGAGGAGATAGACAGACCCATCCTGTAGTTTTTCTGTGGCACAACAGCTGGAAGAACATTTGAGATTGCCTGCAGAAGAGGACAAAGAGACATTGGGCCTCATTATAAGTGTTGCGTAAGGCAACAATGGTGCCGGTAGTGCTACCGGCGCTGTTGTTAACTCGACCGCAACATTACGAGTTTGCTCACGGGTGCCGCTCTGGACACCTGGTCAGACCAGACGTGCAGAGCGGCACCCACTAGCAGAACAGGATGGTAGCAACGGTCCCGTTATTAATGGAACCGTTGTTACCATCCTCCCCATTCCCATGGAGCCCTATGGGGGATCAAATGGGAATGGGGACGTACCGGGTCTGGGTCCCGCAAATGGAAATTACCAGGCCTGCAAAGGTCGGAATGGCCCGGTAATTTCCATTTTTCGGGACCCAGACCTGAGTTTGGGGGTAACCATGCCGGTAAAAACAGCATGGCTACCTCCAAACTCATAATGAGGCCCAATGGGCCTCATTACAAGGATGGGGGTAAGACAACAATGGTGCCGTTATCGCTACCAGTACCGTTGCTACCGTATCGAAATACTACGAGTTCTGCTCACGGTTGCCGTGCAGCCACCAGGTCTGACCTGGTGGCCGTACCGGCATCCATGAGCAGAACATGATGGTAGCACCGGTACCGTTATTAAGGGTACCGGTGCTACCACCCTCTCCATTCCCATTCAGCCTGATGGGGGCGAATGGGGAGTACCTTATTACCGGCACCCATGAATGGGCAATTACCGGGTCAGCCAAACTTGGCATGACCCGGTAATTGGCCATTTACGGCTGCCGGATTTTTTCGCATGTTTTGAGGTAACCTGCTTGCATTACAGGCATGGCTACCTCCAAACTTGTAATGACGCCCAATGATACCTTGGTAGCCAGAGGACAATAATGTTCCATGAGGTATTCAGCACACTTCAGCATGAAGAGGAAATCACATAGGTCATGTCCAGTCCTATTTGTGTCTCTGTGTGTGAGCCTCATAACCACACGTTTAAGACATGTGTTACCTGCTATGGCTCAGCAGATCAAAAGAAATAACTTGTAGCTTGTTTTGAAAAGCAGAGACACATGAAACTACCATTGAGCCACACAATCCCTTGATGCATTGAGCTTTCAAGCACCCGCTATGCCTGTTGAGGAACACAATAGAAAAATATGAGTTGACTTGGTTCAAACTATCCAAGCTGTGTTAAGAATCTTCAAACCACTCAACATCTTCAAGGCACCTGGACCAAACTATCTGATTTGACTGTGATTCACCTACTCTTTATTTATTTATTTATTTATTTATTTAATTTGATTTGGCTGAAAAATTCAACCTTTCAATACAAAATCCATTTACTTCATTAAAACATATAAAATGTGTCATGATACTACATAAATATTATATTCCTTTAGCTGATCACAATTCTCATAAATTATTTCTAAACTATTCTAAGCATAAATCCTTTGAGTTCATAATAAAGCAGAAGGAAAAGATAAACAACAGGAAAATATAAAAGTGTAAAAACAAAAGGAGAAAGTGCCGTGTTCAAGATGAAATCAAATGGCAGTTATTTAGCATACAGAGCAAGGTGCTTGTACAGTTCTCAGCATAGCATATCATTATTGTTTGTTTTGATTGTATTATTTATTATTTTTTAGCTTTGTTTTTTTGGTTCTTCATCATTTTCTAGTTTTAATTCATTTAGAAAGTTTACCGTTGCATATCCTATTGATTTTGAGTGCACATGAAATATAAACTTCCAAAGATCTTTAGCCTCCATGTGTGTTCGGTGTTGAAACAGGTTTTTAAAATATTTAACTCTTAAGCAATCCAACTCTGTACACTCAGTGAGCAAGTGTTCTAGTGATTCCTCATGCTTATTACAGAAGCGACATAGACTACATTCTACAGCATCAGGAAACCATCCAGATGTAACTTCCCTGGTTTTCCATTGGTTTAACCTCAAGCGCAGAAGTCCTGCTCGATGCGAGACATTTGGTGATTTTAAGAGATAGTCTTCAGGGGAGCCAAGGGATTTTAAGGCAAAAGAATTCCGTCTAAAGCATTTGTAGACTTGACATTGTTCTCTAGTGCTTATCCAATCCATTTCCCAGATCTTTTGCTTAGCTTTGTCAGGATTTTGTAACAAAAGCTCATTCCCTACGTCTGCTTCTTGCAAAAATCTCTGCGCTTGGGCTTTCCAATGCTTAGCAAAATTGTCATTCGATGTTTTTACATAATTTGCTAAATGTTTTACCAGCGTATTCCTATGATCTTCCAGGACACATTTCCTGTATAGCATGCATACTCTCCATTTATAGGTGGCTTGCATCGATATAAGCCCTAATTCATGCCTTATGAGGGCTATGGGTGTAGATTTCGAGAGTTTCAAAAGATCTTTCCAGTATTCTCCTTCTTTCTTCTCCCAATAGTTGCGTGTTTTGTATAATCTTGTCTCTGACCCATACAATTGTATTGGCAGAGCCTTTTGCTTATAGTATGTCATTAAGGGAGCGATGGTGAATTTACAATATTTGCCACTGATAATTTTTGCTTGGGAGATTAAATTATTCCATTTTATTATTGCAGTGGTTTCATACGGAGTGTCCTGAGGGCTATTGTTAATGTTCACTCCCAGGTAAATATATTCACCCACTGATTCGAGCTGCTGATTATCTAAAACCCACCTATGATCTTTATTTCTTTGCTGTGAATTTCCAAATTAGATCACTTTTGTTTTTTTTAATATTTAGGAGGAGGAGATCATCGGCATACAGGAGCCATTTAATTTCGTGTTTGCCTAGTTTTGGGGAATCAATTATGATGTTGAGAAACTCTTTACCCATGTCAGAAATGAAAAAATTAAAAATTGCCGAAGCCAGTATACACCCTTGCTTAAGTCCTCTCGATGTGTCAACGGGGTCAGTCAGCAGACCATCGCTGTTTAATCTTATTTGAAGTGAGGTACCCTGATGAAGCTCAATGATCCACTTCAAGATGTTCCATGGGCAATTGTTTCTCATTAGCTTCGCCACTAGCAGCTCCCTCAATATAGAATCAAACGCAGTTTTGAAATCGATGAATGCAATATACAGTGGTAGATTTTTACTTGCTTGCTTTGCAATGATGGCATTTATAGTGAATAGGTTAATACCTGTTCCTAGACCTTTAATGAAACCTGTCTGCCAGGGGTTCCTCAGGTTCTCTCTGTCTAGCCAGTTGTTAAATTCATGCAAGACAAGACGAGCAAATATTTTCCCTGGACAGTCCAGGAGGGCTATCGGTCTATAGGATCCTGGATCAAGTCTGTCTCACTTCTTAAACAACGGGATTAGAATAGATTTTTTCCATGATGTTGGGATCAACCCGGTGCGCATCACTTCCGCAAATATTTTCATCAGTATACGTGACCACACTTCTATCTCTTCTTTGATGGTTTTATTATCGAGCCCATCCGGGCCAGGGGCCTTTGAGGAGCTTAGTTTTGAGATATAGAATAAGATGTCTGTCAAGATTTGGTGGCTATTTTTTTAAGCATGTCCTCACTGTCTCTCTGGTAACATTGGGCCTTTCTACTTCTTAACCAGTTTTTATATACTGTCCGTATGTGCCTTATCTGCGGAAGTTTCTCTTCTAATGTTAGATCTTTTAGTAGTCGTATTTGTTTTCTCATGTTAGCTTTTTTGGTTTTGACATCAATGTCAAAGACATGAGCATGTTTGTACCCTTGTCCTTGTGAGGTGTTTTTCACATATGCATATTTCTGCATTATTGATACATAATCCAAGCCCGGACATGTGGCCAAATGTTTGTCAAAATCCCGCAGGGAAGTATTGGACCACTTGATTTTATTCCTCCTGTTGTTAATAGTTATATTTCCATTATATGTGTCCCAAGCGCTTTTATTGGGGTTTTTTTCTGTTTCCCACACCAAGCAGAGTTGGCTGTGATCACTTTCCCTTTTTGACTTTACAGTCATGGATTGGATTAGATTTAACAGTGCACTGTTCACGAATATGTAATCTACTATGGCTTCAGATGAACCATTATGCCATGTGTTAGCAGCCTGCGTATCCCCTCCACAGTCCCATTTAGCATAAATAACTGCATGTCTTCCATTATTGCTAGCCATCTTCTTTCTTCTACCGTTCTTTTTCTTTTTCTCTTATTCAGCAGATGCATGTTAAAATCGCCCATGATCATTACATGATCAACATTTCTTTCTTTAGCAATTTTGGCAAATACTTCTTAACAGAGTTCAAAAAAACAATCCGCAGTTAGATGAGACCTTCCCCAATAGATGTTTATGAGTATAAGTAGGTGTGAATCACTCTTCAATTTGACAGTTTGGATAAAAGGGGTGGTGGAGTCATACATAGCTATTGTAAAGCCTTTTGATTTCTTTACTGCAACTAAAAGCCCTGCCATTGGTCTACCACGCGGTAGCCATATTGCTGGTTCTAAGTATATTTCATAACCATCCCAAATTGGGGCTTCGGTCAACCATGTCTCCTGCAAGACCACTATGTCAAACTTGTCCAGTTCAGTATTCGCCGAATTCGTAAAGTGCTTGAACCCCCGAGTGTTCCAACATATCAGTTGGAGTTTCTCTTTTGCTATGGGTTGTTATGAGCGATCTGAATGATTACCTCTTCCCTCATCTGATGCAGCAAAGTTGGCACCATAAATGCGGGGAATCCACTTTGTGGAGCCTCCGACTTCTTCATTCGACTGACAGTCTTCTTGATACAAGTTAAAGCCCATTTGAAAGAAAGCATCTCTAGCCTGCCATAATATATTTGCAAGGATGGTTGAGTGTATAGATATTCTGGATCGTGTCAGATCCTGATCATCCATGAACTCAACTCTGTCGATGTCCGACGTTGAAATGTTCCTTAATTGAGATTTCTCCCTGCAGATGTTTATGACGCTTGATCGATTCAGGTCAAATTGCTGGAATGGATGGTCCCTGCATTCCAGTATGAAGCAGTGACTGTTCTTCTGGGCCACTGCCCTCGATTTAAATGAGACTTCTTTGCTCATATTCTTGTTCTTTTGCCATTGTGCTGTTTTTCTCATACTAGCCTTCTCCATTGTCTCATTATTTGAAGACATTGCGTTGTTTATGGGACCTCTCACTAGGCGACCTCCTGGCATGGATTTTGTCTCCATCTTGCTAGATCCAGTTTCCGTAGTTTCCTTCAACTTGTTGGCCATGTAGTTGTCTACAGTTTTGTTTATTTCTTCTCTCATTTGCGCCTCATTTAACCCCCCCACCTTGAATCTATCTTTTCACTGTTGGGGAGTGCCTGAGGTTGGGCGCTTTCGCTTCTTCTCATTGCTGTTTCTACTGCAACTAAGTCATTTAATGGTTTGTAGAATAGGCTTGGTGTAATTTTATTTATACTACTTAAGGGTATAGTTCTCATATGCTCACTGCTTTCATCAGTGATTTTTGACTTTTCTCTGGTTTCTTTTAGAGCACTTGTTATCTTCAAAATTCGTCTATTCTTTACTTTCCCCTTAACACCTTTTGCTACAGACATGGTGCTTTTCATTTTATTTGTTAAGGATTGACCCTCTTTGTTTTGCTTGTTCTGTTTTGCAACTGTTTTCTGTTGTTCTTTTTCACTATTACTGGTCTCACTAGTAGCTTCCACGATTAACTTAGTCGTGGACGGCTCGCCATCGCAACTTTTTGCGACGTTCTCTAACAGATGCTTTGAGGGTTCTTCAATATTAATAGTGTTTGACGCCCCACTAAAATTGAATTGTTTTGGGTGCAAAGGAGTCTTAAGCCTGTCGATCATATTACTTGGGGGGATTGTGGTCTGGGTTCCGACTCTTTTGATTCACAATGTCTAAATATTTGGTATTGTTGAATGCACTCTCTTCGTTCTCCCATTTCCTGACAGCTGTTACTTTGATCTGTCAGCTTATTCAATAATATCGTTTGATAGTTCAATTTTTGATCCATTGCTTCATATAGTTTGGCCAACGATAGCAAAGCTGTGTGCATTGCTAATAAGACCGAATTTTTCTCAATCAGGGCCTCAGCCTCTTCTACAGGACTTTCATGATGGATCACCGGCCCTGCTTTCCCAACAGTAAGGTTTTTATTTCCCCTTACAGCTTGCCTGGGGGTTGGAGGGGCAAAAGAGAGTGATTTCACAAACGCCTCTTCCTCAGAGCATTCTAGCATTTCTAGAGATGTCATTGCTTTGTAATTTTGTGATACATTCATTATGTCATCCTTTTCAATTCTATGCCTGCTTGTGTTATGTTGATGTTGTATTGGAATGGGCGACAGACTGTCTACTTGCATTAAGTCTCCTGTGTTGGAGTGTACAAATACAACTTCCTCTGTACTCATCGAGGCAGAGCTACAATCCATAAACTGTATAGCTTCCTCATCTACTTGACCTGTGATTTGCAAGTTATGATAAGCCTCTCTTAGTTTCTGCTGGGCTTCAATCGTACAGGGCTTGGGCGGACTTTCACCAATTTTTTCAAGTGTTTGAGGTGCAAACACTTTATCATTTTCACACCGTTTACTCTCATGTTCCATGGTAGTGTCTGAGATTGCATTTCCCACTCCAACATTTAATATTACAGGTGCGCTTACTTTAATGGCAGCTACTTCCATGTCAAGGCGCTTGTTCAGCTCAGTGAGCTTTTCTTGATTCAGATGACAATTTTTGGTTTGTTGTTGTTGTTCTTGGGGAATTTCTGTCCCTGTGCTTGTATTCAGATTATAATATGAGCGGATATCAGGTACCCTTGACATTAAGCGGTTCCTGTTTTTGTTTCCCACTTTTTTTTCCCCTGCACAGGTAGCTCCTTTTTTTCTTTAAGATTGGCACTGTTGGAGCCATATTTTTTATCTTTGGATTAATTCCTTCTTTAAATAGTGCACTATTCATGGGCGGTATACCAGATTTCAGTGTGTAGGGCCCCTTCTCCATGCTACCACAAATAAAACACAATTAAACTCACACTCGAGTACGATACGTAGCGTAGAGATTACACTATGGGTGGAAATAATAGTACAGGCAGTAGCCTCTTACCCTTTCACGTAGTGCACAATTTTCCCTCTTTTTTTTTTTTTTTTTTTTTTTTATATATGATTTTTTAAGCACCTTTCTTTTCTCCTTCTCGTTTGCAGTATGGCTGAGTCAAATGCTGCCAGCCCAATCCGCGCCCCAGGCACAACAAACAGCGAACAGCAAACAGTACTTATCCGTACTTAGTGCGTGGCGCGAGTGCGCCAGGGAGAGAGTATTTGTAGAGGAGGATGGGAGGAGTAACTTGCACGTCACGTGCTTAACAAGGGCGGAGTCTCCCTCCAGGAAGTGCCCTAAACAAAAGAATAAGGATACACTCTTAGTAAGGCTTGGTGTATGTGAGGACAATAACAGGCTTATCCAAACACAAGTCCAAATAGAGTCCAAATATGCTCATAAGACACGAGTCCAACATAAGACACGAGTCCAACACAAGTCCAACTAAATACACACACACGGGGGACTGGGTACTCAATCACCTTGTGGATCAGGAAGTCAGGCAAGCCAGGCGCCACATGCAAAGACGTCCTCCTGGACGATTTATTTTGCGTTTTCACGGCACGGCAGCGGGCTCAATGGGATTCTCGTGGTGATTTCCTTCAGCGTGTCCAGCAGATCCAGCAAACCAGCAAACAGTACTTATCCGTACTTAGTGCGCGGCGCAAGTGCGCCAGGGAGAGAGTATTTGTAGAGGAGGATGGGAGGAGTAACTTGCACGTCACGTGCTTAACAAGGGCGGAGTCTCCCTCCAGGAAGTGCCCTTGTGGATCAGGAAGTCAGGCAAGCCAGGCGCCACATGCAAAGACGTCCTCCTGGACGATTTATTTTGCGTTTTCACGGCACGGCAGCGGGCTCAATGGGATTCTCGTGGTGATTTCCTTCAGCGTGTCCAGCAGATCCAGCAAACCAGCAAACAGTACTTATCCGTACTTAGTACTTACTACTCTTTATGACAATTGGGCCGCACTGACTCATCAAGAATATTGCCACTGTTCCTAACCAGCACTGAACCACCCATCTGTTGATACACTACCACCGGCTCAAATCCATTGAGCTGTAGAAAGTGCCTGGAAGACTCGCTTGTTGCTTGATGTTTTTGAGCATTCTGAAGAGACTAAAGCAGAGAAGGTGTGCACTATGTGTCCTATTCCAGGTACTTGTTGCACTGTGACCCTTTGGCCTTAACATTTCTTCTAAAGTCTAGTTAAGTTTGTGTTCCCTACCATACTCAAAGACATTTGTTTTCTCATTTTGTTTTGTTTTCTTTATTCGTTTAACCTATTTCTAATACCCTTTCTGTAGAACGGTCCCCAATTTACCAGCCTGCCTACAAGTATATACTCATGTCAGTGACTTCCATGGAGCTCACTTTGCTCAAAAGTGTAATTTAATGGCAGGTACCTGGTAAGTTTGCACTGATGTGTAACCAGGTCCCAGAAGCTAAATGTTTGTCATTTGCACAGCAAAGTACAAATGTGCAGGGTAAAATGTGGCGAACACATGTAAATGATGCCTTTGGTCCCGCTGCTTTGTGATTAGTGTTATTTGGATACAGGGGACCATCAACATTAGCGCTTCCATGCTTGTCTGTCCCCTGCATGCAATTTTAAACATTTGCAAGGTGGCGTGCAGAAGGAAAGAGTTAAACCTGGTGAAATTGCAAGTATGTTTTCCTATTACACTCTGGGCCACATTACAAACTGAGCGCAAAGGGATACCGGGCACCGGTAATGACACCAGTGCCGGTAATCCCTTTGCGCCCTATTCCGAGGTCCCTTTTGCGGGTCTTTCCTTAACGCCTGGTTTTAGCAGGCGTTAAGGACAGGACCCGCTATGGGGGCTCAAATGGGAATGGGGAATGGGATTTTCAATGGGGACTTACCGGTCCCGCAAAGGTCGGACTAGACCGGTAAGTCCCCATTGAACCAGGGCGGACACGGTACCGGTAATGGTGCTAGTCATGGCGCTAATAGCACCATGACTAGCACCAACCTCGGAATGAGGCCCCCTGTCTTGTAAAAAATGAGACGCCACATTTGAATTACACTTTGCAAAGAACATTTATAAATGGATTCCATAGGTCTCCATTAGTTTTATGGTTGAAGGGAGAAGGAAAGCACAGCATAGACTTAGGGCCTGATTCATGGAAGTGTTTTATAATGGTGAAATCCCATAGGAAAACGTTCCATGAATCGGACCATAATGACTCATTGGGCCTCATTACGAGTATGGACGTAGCCATGGTGCTATTAGCGCCATGGCTACCCCCATACCGCATGCCGGGTCCGGGTTCTCGGTATGGGGACTTACTGGGTCTTTCCAACCTTGGAGGACCCGTTAAGTCCCCATTCTGAAAACCATTCCCCATTCCCATTCGAGCCCCCATAGGGCTCAATGGGAATGGGGAAGGAGCTAATAACGGGCCCGTTATTAGCTCCCTGGTCCCTTAGCGGATCCCGCTAAGGGTGGCTGGTAAAACCAGCCGGCCTTAGTGGGACCCGCTAAGGGACCTCGGAATGCGGCGGTAGGGGGTTAAATGCACCGGCATCCTTACTGGTGCCATTAGCAGAAGTACCTATGGCAAGTGGAAACTTTCACCTACTGGCTGATGAACCCATGAGAGTCTCAGCTAGTGTTTCTTTAGTGTCCCTGGGCTTGTGGGAACAACAGAATTTAGATGTCTATAATTCCATCCCAGATAATACTAAAGAGTATTATAAAGATAGTGTTCTTGTGAATGGTCAGGAAACCCCTGCCATAAGAGACACTGGAGCCAGCATAACTGTGCTGGATGAATCATTTTTCAAGGTGCAGGATGTTGCTAAGGCACCCAAACGCCACACCAAGTTAGCTGGAGGCCCTGTGCAAATGCTTCCCCAGTTACCAGCTCTCATCCAGAGTAATGATATGACTGTCAAAATACCAGTTAGTGTGCAGAGTGAAGTGCCTGGGAGAGTCCTGTTGGGTAATGAACTGAAAACTCTTTAGGTTGTGTCAAGCACCCCCAGGCCTCCCAGTAAAAGGAGACAGGAGCTTATTGGGCCTGCAAGGGAGAGGACCTTGAGGGGCTATCCAGAGGAGTTGATAGAGGAAACTATCACTCCCACTCCACAGGAGTTGCTCACTGCTATTTCTGGAAAGAAAGAGGCAAAGGGGAAACCCAAGACCTCAAGGAAAATGTCAGACAGCACCCCTGTGCTAGCAACATGGACATTCCCAAGATTGTCCAAAGTCAGACATGTGATTCCTCCACCTGCTGAGGCAGAGTGTGAGTTGCAACCTTGTGTGGTTGAGCCAGTTTCTGAAGAATCAGACCTGGAAGAAGACACTGTCTTAGTTGGAGATCTTGACCCTGTTGACCATCCTGGGCTGTAGTCTTTACTGGCAGAAGGTGGACCCAACAGGGCAGACTTCAGCAGAGGACAAAGAGAGGTTCCCACTATCGAGGGTCTTCGACAAAAGGCTGCTAACCAACTTGATGGGCAAGAAGTTGGAAAGCATAGGTTAAGCTGGGAAGATGGCCTCTTCTACAGTGAACCGACTGAGTCTATTCCTGAGGACTGCAAAAGAAATGTAGTGCCCCTTGCTAACAGACTCCAGTTCCTACCATGAGATACCTTTGGCTGGTCACTTGAGTTTAGAAAAGACCAAGGAAACACTCTCCTTATACTTCTACTGGCCTAAAATGGGTTCAGAAGTTGACAAATGTCACACTTGCCAAACCTCTGGCAAGAAAGGAGCAAAGAATGTGGCACCCCTGGTGCCTCTCCCAGTGGTAAGAGTTCCAATTGAGAGGGTGGGCATCAACATTTTTGTTCCCCTTGAGCCTCCCACATCTTCAGGGTACAGGTTTATCCTGGTTGTAGTAGACCATGCTACAAGATACCCAGAAGCTATACCTATGAGAACTGTTACGATTCAGGCTGTGGCTAAGGCTCTACTATGTCCCGCTACATGCAAGCCATGTGGAAAACTGTGGTGTCACTTACAAGCTCCCTACAGCCTACCATCCACAGACAAATGGACTGGTAGAGAGGTTTAATCATACTATGAAGAGCATGATAGGTGCTTTAGAGGAACCCCTTAAAAGAAAGTGGGACGTTCTACTGCCATGCCTTCTATTTGCTTATAGGGAATTCCCTCAGGAGGGAGTTAGTTACAGTCCCTTTGAACTTCTCTATGGCCATCCAGTCAGAGGTCCATTGGTCCTGATTAAGGACGGGTTTGAGAGTGCTCCTTCCCCCAAGCCAGTCAGAGCGACTGACTATGTGATAGGTCTCCGGAGGAGAATGTCACACATGATGACAGAAGCTAGTGATCACCCTAAAGCGGGTCAGGCTCTGGTCAAACATTGGCATAACCAGAAGGCCAGCATGGTTGAGTTTACTCAAGACCAGCTTGTGTTAGTTATGGTGCCAACAAGGCAGAGGGCCTTGCAGGATAAAAGGATAGGACCCTTCAAGGTTATGGGCAAACTTGGAGAGCTGAACTATTTGGGGGATTTAGGCAGACCTTAGGAGGCCCCCAGAGTCTTTCACACCAACCGTTTGAAGGCATATGTCTCGAGACCAGAAGTGGGAGCTTTGCTTCTAGCTTCACCTCAAGAGAAACAGGAGAGTGAACCTCTACCTGACCTCCTCAGAGGCCAACCTTTGGATGAGAAAATAGAAGGAGTCAATCTCTCTTCTCAACTGACTTCTGAACAACAGGATGTTACGCTCACCTTAGCTCTGCAGGAGCACCCGGAACCTCTGTGAGGTGGCAAATCCCTGACTGCTACTGCAAGGACTGCGTCTAGGGAAAAATCAAAGAATACTGATAAGATACGATGAGTGTTTGTTTCTTTGGGACTGGTAAGTATCCACACCCTCCTCCCTTCCACTACCCTGTGACCTCCTGTTTTGTACGTGGGCTCACCTTTTGTGATTAGGCAGGGAGCTCTCCATCCTGCTCTTGTCAGCAGGGGCGCAATGTCCGGTGTCACCAGTTACCTCACTGATGATGATGGTGTCTGTGGAGAGTCTTCTGCTCAGACACTCTTGGGACTCCTTAGTCCTTACATTCTCTGTAGAGTTTCGCCCTCCTTTACGTGTTTTGCTGCTATTCTTTGAGTTGCATTCACTCAGGTAGAGTTGCAGAACCGCTTTTAGAGTTTTATGCACTCTAGTGGAAATAGTCCAATGTCCTCTGTTGAGTTCACGCATGTATGCAAATATATGCTGCTACTACGAGAGCTATGCTGTGTGCTTCCTTGTATACAGGTCTGCTTGTATGCATGCTTTTAGCACTTACATGGTTATTGGTTCATTGCTAGACTCCTTTTGTTTTCTTTCCCTAGAGGATCACTGAGTTGCTGTGCACTGTGTTTGGGGTCGTGTTCGTCGCAGAAGCAGAAGACTGGGATCTGGGTGAATCGCAGACCATGAGAGGAGCCAGGAGCCGCTGCGGAACAAAGATCAGGAGCAGGCAAGTCCTCGAGTAACAGGACGAAGGCAGGAGCTGTCGCGGGAAGCTGACACGGACCAGGTAGGTTCACTGCTAGCGCGGCAGCTGGGGAAATGATTAAAGATGACTGGAAGTCCACTGGAGATGCTGGAGATGGCTGGAAAACCTCAGAGACAACAGTTAGCGTTCAGCTGCCTTGGGCAGAGAAACGTGAAGTGGAAAAGCACGCCTGGGTGTGGCTTAAATTGTCGGCCATACCCAGAGACTAGACTGCTGCTCCATAATATGCAGAGCTGGTATCCCTACATGTTGGATGATCAGTCTAGGGCTGAATACAGTAGCTGGTGCCATGAGTGCCATGCCTGAACCCAGCTGGATCCTTCCCTGTTTCTACATGGTGTGTTATGACAATGTGGCTGTGACCCGGCTGGGGAAATCCTGGGGTGGATACATGTGAGTGGGTTACAGGGTTAGTGGACGTGACAGTACTCCCCCCCCAAGGCCCCTCCTAAAGCGACAGTCCCGGGTCCGGGTTTAGTTGGGTGTGTGTGATGGAACCTTTTCACTAGTCGAGGGGCATGGACATATTCACTGGGTTCCCAGGATGCGTCTTGTGGCCCATATCCTTTCCATTCAATTAGATAATATAATCTGGACCTAACGGTTTTGGAGTCCAGTATGTTTTTAACTTGGTACTCCAGTTCCCCGTCCACAATTGTCAGTGTCAGGGGCTCTTGTAACCGAGTGCCAGGTTGAACTGGTTTTAAAAGAGAAACATGGAACACTGGGTGGATACGCATTTTCGCGGGTAGAGCCAGTTTTATTGCCACTGGATTGATGATTGACTTGATGGTATGCGGGCCTAGGTATCTTGGGCGGAATGTTCAAGGTCCTTTCATTGGAATGTATTTCGAGGCTAGCCATACAGTGTCTCCGACTTGATAAACCAGTGCTGCCTTACGATGCTGATCTGAACATTTCTTATGTCTTTCTTTGGCTTTGGTTAGGTGCTCTGTAACTTTCTTGAAAACTCGCTTGATGGTTGTATGCAGAGTCTTTACTGCTGGCATCTCGAGTGTCTCCGGAGGATCAAAGGTGGAGGTTCGCGGATGTCATCCATACAAGACGTAAAATGGGCTTTGTCCGGTGGTGGAATGTTGCGAGTTGTTGTAAGCATATTCCTCAATCCATAGTACATCTTTCCATGTGTTTTCTGATTGGTGGAGCAAGCAATGTAGGTACTGCTCGAGCATCTGATTCGTCTGCTCTGTTTGGCCGTCGGTTTGGGGATGATGACTGGTGGACAGGCAAACATCCACCTGTGCTAGTCTGCAGCTCTTCTGCCAAAATTTTGAAACAAATGGACTGCCTTGGTCCGACACTAGAATCGATGGGAAACCGTGTTCCAGAAACACTTTTGCTAAGGTAACTGCCGTGGGTAGTCCTTTCAGAGGAATAAAGTGGGCCATCTTTGAGAAGAGATCCACAATGACCAGTATCGTATTGTAACCATTACAAGGAGGTAAATCGGTGATGAAATCAAGGGACAATGTATGCCATGGCATAGGTGGAACTGCTAAGGGGCGTAGGAGGCCCGCTGGTTTTGTTTTTGTGATTTGTTTTGTGCGCAAATGCCACAGGAGAGCACAACTTGAGTGACGTCTTTCCGCCTGGTGGGCCACCAATAAGCTCTTTGTATCTTGGCCATTGTTTTGGCTATACCAGGGTGTGCTTCCAATAAGGCGTTGTGATAGGTGGTAATGGTCTTTTCTCATTGTGCTACATTGGGAAGATATATCCAACCCTTGAAGCATGGCAATCCTTTGATAATCGTGTGCTGACTGCTCCTGGAAACCCATGTTTGGAGTTCTTCTTTACTCATATGCTGAAGCACGTCAGTCTTTAGATCATCAAGTGGAGCAGTTGTTGTGACTCCCAGGAGTCTACTTTCGTGGATAATGGCTACTGGTTCTGTTTCTTCATGTGCTTGGTCCCCACTGTCCATTCATGACAAGGCGTCGGCCTTGCCGTTACGCACTCCCGGGCGGAACGTGATGACATAATCGTATTCCGCAGAAAATAAAGCCCATCGGAGCTGGCAAGAAGACTGGGCTTTTGCTGATCTTAGGTATTGCAAGATGTGATGGTCTGTGATGACAGTAACCATGTGCCGGGCCCCCAAGAGATAATGTCTCCACTCCTTGAAGGCTGCTTTGATTGCAAGAAGCTCCTTGTCGGTAATGGCATAATTGCTTTCAGCCGCTGAACATTTCTTGGACCAGAACGCAACCGGATGTAATTGGCCGGTTCCGGGGTCTCTCTGTGAGAGGACCGCTCCCATGGCGGTGCTGGAGGCATCGGTTTCCACTGTGTAAGGGAGATCAGGTTTTGGGTGTCGTAAAATTGGAGCTAAAGTGAACATCAATATGAGGTCCTGAAAAGCTGCTTCTGCTTCAACGGGCCATTCAAACCGTTTGTTTTTTCGTAACAGAGATGTGATCGGATGGACCACTTGGGAGGATTCTGGTATGAGGCGGCGATAAAAGTTTGGAAAGCCAAGAAAACTCTGGATGCCTTTAATGGAAGTGGGTGAAGGCCAAATCTGGATTGCATCCACTTTTCTGTTGTCCATTTGAATACCTTGAGGGGTTAGGATAAACCCTGAGAACACCACTTCAGATACGTGAAAGGAACATTTCTCCAGTTTAGCGTAGAGTTGATGTTGTCGGAGTCAGTCCAGGACAGCTAGCACATGTTTGCCGTGCTCTTGTTCTGTGGATGAGTACACCAAGATATCACTGATGTACACCATGGTGCAGAGGTCTAGTAAGTCCCTTACTACGTCGTTCATAAAATTCTGAAAGGCAGCCGGGGCGTTGCATAACCCGAAGGGCATTACTTGGTACTCATACAGGCCGTACTTTGTCCGGAAGGCTGTCTTCCATTCATCACCCTTTTTGATCCGTACGAAGTGGTATGCCTCTCGCAAGTCCAATTTATTGTAGATTTGTGCATCTTTTACCTGACCTAACAGTTCTGGAATGAGTGGTAGAGGGTAGCGATTTTTACTGTTATCTGGTTTAGGGATTGATAATCTATGCAGGCCCTCAAATCCCGTTCTTTCTTTGGGACAAATAAGAGAGCGAGGCTGCCGGGGATTTAGAGGGGCAGATAAAACCGTTTGCCAGATATAGTTCTAAGTATGTTTTCAGATGGGCGTTCTCCTGCTCGGTTAATGCATAAATGTGACTACATGGGACCTGGGCACCAGGAATGAGATCTATCTGGCAATCGTATGCGCGATGTGGTGGCAACATGTTAGCTCGATCCTTTTGGAATACATCCTGATATTCGGGATATGCCGGAGGTAGAATGCCTAGGGGGCCAAGCACAACTTCCTTCTTAGACGCGACTGGTGTCTGTTTTTCCTGGAGGTTTGTGGTGGTGTAGCAAGAATGGGTGCAGTCATCGGAGAAGGTTAACACTCACGTGCGCCAGTCGATAAGCGGGTTATGGGGCTCTAACCATGGGACTCCCAATATCAACCGAAGCTGAGGAGCACTTATTAGGTCGAAGGCAATGTCTTCTCCGTGTCCATCTTGGCAGAGGAGAGTTACGGTTTCAGTGCAGTGGGTAACGGGTCCGGAAGACAACTGAGTGCCATCTACTGCCTTCACGTTCTCCGATGTTGCTTTTGGATGTGTGAGAAGACCGATTCGGCCCGCCAGGCTCTGATCAATGTAGTTGCCTATTGCACCATTATCTATGTATGCCTCAAGGGCATGCATCCGAGATGGCTGCTGTTGGCTGATCAGGATCACTGGGACAATGAGATGAGAGGTCTGTAATTCCTTCTCCTTGCTCAACAAGTGGACCTCTACGCATGCCGGGCGTTGGAGTTTTCCGAATCGGGTCTGGGTTCTTCTCGGTCTACTATCCCTATGGCTTTCTTCGATGGTTTCACTGGGCAATCACGTAAAACGTGTTCTGCTTTTCCGCAATACAAACATAGCTGCTGCTGTCATCTCTTTTATCTTTCTGCTTTGGTCAATGGGCCCCGTACTCCGCTGATTTGCATAGGTTCAGGTTGGTTCTCTGGTTGCCGGGGTTGGTGTTCTCGGGAAAGTACATACATCGTTCTTTCCTCCGACAGTGCTCGGTCAGTCTTTCGGTCCTGTAGTCTGTGGTCCAGTCGTACCATGAGAACAATGAATTCCGCACAATCGTCTGGAGGGTTGACGGCTTGGGCAAGAACGTCCTTTAATTCTCCTCGTATCACTTGATGAAAAAGGGTGGTTCTTTTTTCTCCAGGCAAGTTGGTCTCTGCCACCAATCTGTTAAACGTGGCTATGTAAGTTAACAGGTCTTGACTTCCATGTTGCAATTACAGGAGCTCGTTATCTAGGGCCTGACCTCTAGTGTGCTGGGCAAACAACTTTTCCAACTCTCGCTGAAAACCCGCGAAATTCCTCAGCAATGGATCATCCCGATTTACAAGGGGAATGGACCAGTCTGCTGCGCATCCCCCCAGGTATGATAGAACAAAGGCAACCATAGACGGCTCATTAGCAAAAGCCCCGGGCCTGCAAAGGAAGTGCAAACAACACTGATTTATAAAAACGGCAAACTTGTTTGGATCCCCAGAAAACCGTTCAGGTGGGGCTAGTGGTACCGTCCCAGGAAGACTACTTGCACCGGTATTGCTGGGGGCGTAGCAGAAGGATGATTTCCTGGTAGAGGGTCCTGTCCGGCCTGATTCTGTAGCATCTGACAGTCTAACTCCTCCGTCCGGTCTCTCTTGGCAACTAATTCCCTGCCTAATGCGTTTGTTTCTTGCCGGGCGGCATGGACTTCTGCCCGCAATTCCCCTAATAACTGGGCTAATTGATCTGTGTCTTAGGTCTCCATGGTGCTCGGGCAGAGATTTCAAAGAGGGCTTTGCGTTCTGTTACGCTCACTTTAGCTCTGCAAGAGCACTCAGAACCTCTGTGCGGTGGCAAATCCCTGACTGCTACTGCAAGGACCACTGCGTCTAGGGAAAAATCCAAGAATACCGATAAGATAAGATGAGTGTTTGGTTCTTTGGGACTGGTAAGTTTCTACACCCTCCTCCCTTCCACTACCCTGTGACCTCCTGTTTTATATGTGGGCTCACCTTGTGTGATTAGGCAGGGGGCTCTCCATCCTGCTCTTGTCAGCAGGGGTGCAATGTCCGGTGTCACTAGTTACCTCACTGATGATGATAGTGTATGTGGAGCATCTTCTGCTCAGGCAATTCTTGGGACTCGTTAGTCCTTACTTTCTCTGTAGAGGTTTGCCCTCCTTTACATGTTGTGCTGCTATTCTTTGAGTTTCATTCACTCAGGAAGAGTTGCAGAACTGCTGTTTTATGCACTCTAGTGGAAATAGTCCAATGTCCTCTGTTGAGTTCATGCACGTATGCAAATAAATGCTGCTGCTACGAGCGCTATGCTGTGTGCTTCCTTGTATACAGGTCCGCTTTTATTCAATCTTTTAGCACTTACATGGTTAATGGTTCATTGCTAGAGTCCATTTGTTTTCTTTCCCTACAGGATCACCGAGTTGCTGTGCACCGTGTTTGGGGTCGCGTTCGTCGCAGAAGCAGAAGACCAGGAGCTGGGTGAATAGCAGACCGCGAGAGGAGAAGCCAGGAACCACCGCTGAACGAAGATCAGGAGCGGGCAAGCCCTCAAGCAACAGGACGAATGCAGGAGCCGTCGCGGAACGCTGACACGGACCAGGTAGGTGCACTGCTTGCGCGGCGGCTGGGGAAATGATTAAAGATGACTGGAAGTCCACTGGAGATGCGGAAGATGGCCAGAAAACCTTGGAGGCAACAGTGAGCATTCAGCTGCCTTGGGCAGAGCAACACGAAGCGGAGAAGCATGCCTGGGTTGGCTTAAAAAGCCGGCCACACCCAGAGACTAGACTGCTGCTCCAGTATATGTGGAGCTGGTATCCCTCCATGTTGTATGATCAATCTAGTGCTGAATACAGTAGCTGGTGCCATGAGCGCCATGCTTGAGCCCAGCTGGGTCCTTCCCTGTTCCTACATGGTGTGTTATGACAATGTGGCAATGGTCTGTGACCCGGCTGGGGAAACCCTGGGGTAGATACATGTGAGTGGGTTACAGGGTTAGTGATCGTGACACAGGAGTGGTGCAAAGTTCTGTTAAATCAGTTTGCCTCCCTGTTTTCACTATCACCAGGCTTGCCAACTTGGAGCCATTATGATATTTTCACTGGTGACTGTTTACCTGTGAAAAGCAGAGGTTACAGAATGTCAGAACATGGGAGATCCCAAATCAAAGGAAAGGTCAACAAGATGCTTGATCTCGGGGTTATAGAGCCCTCTACAAGTCCATGGTCTAGTCCAGTTGTTCTAGTACCAAAGGCAGGATCCAAGGAGTTGAGATTCTGTGTGGACCATAGAGCTTTGAATGCAGTCGCTAAGACGGATGCCTATCCTTTGCCAAGGACAGATGAACTGGTGGATAGACTTGGTTCAGCCAAGTACCTCAGTACATTTGATCTGACGTCAGGCTATTGGCAAATAGCCCTGAGAGACCATGCCAAGGAGAAAACTTAATTCTCAACCCCAGCAGGCCTCTACCAGTTTAAGGTTATGCCTTTTGGACTAAAGAATGCACCTGCTACATTCCAAAGGATGGTCAATCAAGTTCTGAATAGGATGGAAGACTTCTGCATGGCAAACTTGGATGACATTGCAATGTTCAGCCCTACATGGAAAGAACATATTGATCACTTAGGATATGTTTTGCAGGTTCTTGAGCAGGCCCACCTGAGCATAAAGGCAAGCAAATATCAAATTGGTCAGAGCAAAGTGGTCTACCTTGGTGATGAGGTAGGAGGAGGTGAAATAAGGCCATTGCCTAGCAAAGTACAAGCTGTACAAAACTGGGCCACCCCTACTACTCAAACCCAAGTGAGAGCTTTCCTAGGTCTCACTGTTTACTACAAGAATTTCATAGAGAACTATGGGACCATAGCTTCTCTCTTGAATGTGATCTCCTCTCCAAAATTCCCAAAAAGGTTAGATGGAATGAAGAGTGCCCTCAAGCCTTTGAAAACTTGAAGAAAGCCCTTTGTCAAGCTCCAGTCCTAAGAGCTCCTGATTATCACCAACCCTTCATTGTGCAGACAGATGCTTCCAATATAGGTATAGGTGCAGTCCTTAGTCAACTGGATGAGAAAGGTAGGGAGCACCCCATTTGCTTCATCAGTAGGAAACTAAAGGAACCAGAAACAAGGTGGGCAAACATAGAGCGTGACTGTTTTGCCAGTGTGTGGTCTCTGAAGAGGTTTAGACCATATTTGTATGGATCTACTGTTGTGATTCAGACAGACCACCAACCCTTGAGATGGTTAATGCAAATGAAAGGGGAAAACCCAAAACTTCTGAGATGATCAATCTGACTGCAAGGGTTTGATTTCACCATTGAGCACAGAGCAGGATGTCAGCACCAAAATGCTGATGGTCTCCCTAGGATGCTTTTAACGAACTAAAGGTAGAGATTCATCCAGGAGTGGATTACATCCTCCTGTCCCAGAGTCTGAGGGGGGGGGCGAGTTATAAGATAAGAGTGTGAGTCCTTTTTCCCACTCTTACATGTGTTTTGCTGTGGGTGTTTAACATTTTTGTGTTCATAGACTGTGGAGCCTCACCTACTCCACAGGCGTCATCTTTTTACTGTGTGTTACACAGCACCATCAGTGCAGTGACACAGGGTTGTCTTTTAGACTTCCCAACTCAGACTCCATCTTCTGGGACTGACTACTGTCTCCCAGAACATATAAAGTTGCCATTATCTTTATTAGCCTCTGTAAAACCACAGACCCAGTACAAACCATCTTACATGGAGTACTGGAAAGGGTTACAACGTATCCCTTTTTGTCTGTTTCTATTGGAGCATTGTTTCCCTTTTCATCAATACTTGGCTGGTGGCAGTGGTAACTACCCTATTTTCCTACCGCGGTTATCTTAAATAACCTTGGTATTGTTTTAGGCTACAGTGGTAGCCTCGAACTTAAACCCACTAGACCATATATGTTTTATTACGGTTCTGCTGGGTTTATTCGCCATTTCTTTTTGTAAAAGTCTTTCTCGTGTTTTACTCTGCACGCCAAACCAGGTTTGGTTCCGTTGTTCACCGTCTTTTCACAGGCTTCTACACAGAAGCCCTCTTAGGGGCCTGTATGTCTGGGGGGGACAGGATGTGAGGGAGGGGTTTAGGACTCCCTGCACAGGGTCTCCTTGGAGACCCATGTCACACTCTAAACTGATTGGCTGTGGTGACTATCTGGGCGGGACAGCCACCCTGCTGTGTGATTGAACCCAGGCTGTGTGAATGGGGAAAAACTGCATAAAAAACAGGTCTCTGGGTCTGGAAAGGCAGAGTCGGCACTGGAATGAAAGAACCGATGAGTAGCTGATGGAAGAGGACCCCTACTACGACTGAACCACCCGGTGAAGCCCTGCTGCAGTACCAAATCCTCGAACTCCAACGACAGAGAAGATCCTCTAGGAATCTTCTTCCTCTGAGCTGTGGGACCAACCAGTTTGGCCAAACTGCAAGCCAGGACTCCCTCCTCTGGTCGAATTCACTGTACAGAGCTACAGTGGGCCAGATAGCCAGGAAGGTCGGACCCTGCTTGGGTTTTAAGGAGTGCACCTTTTATTTGTTGTTTTGCTCTGCTGCTGGTTTCTTCCCTGGGCAGTGCAGGACCCTCCAGTCTTCCTACTTCATGTCAGTCCGACAGTCGCATCAGGAACCGTGAGCCTGCAGGAACTGCCAGGAACGTCTGCCTCAGCGAACGCTTCATCTCCATTTAAAGGTACTGTGCAAATCTGGTTGTTCGTTTTGTTCAG
This sequence comes from Ambystoma mexicanum, assembly GCF_040938575.1. NCBI lineage: Eukaryota > Metazoa > Chordata > Amphibia > Caudata > Ambystomatidae > Ambystoma > Ambystoma mexicanum. Next base: position 71,690,804 of record NC_090925.1, read on the forward strand.
CCGCAATGAAAGTGTGTGAAATCTTTCTCCATTTTGAGGGCTTGTCCTTCTCTACTCTTTAAACTAATTTTTCTGCTGACCAACTTCGTCCGGAACTCTTGGCAAAGACTTAACTGCGAACTACCCTGAGCTGTGTGATCTTGAGCAAAAGACGTTTGTCCTATTGACTTTGGCCCTAAGCCTGTTTGATTTGATTCCATCACTGTAGTTCCTCTTTCTAGATTGCCCTGCTTACTTACCTGTTGGTGCTGGTCAATTTCTGCCTAACTTTGTCTTTCCCTCCTTTTTTAATTTCTGGAGTGCCATTTTGCTCCCACTTCATTTGTGAGCTTACCTTGTCTGGAACCTAATGGGAGTTTTGTGGTGTATTAAGAGTGTGATTTTTAAACTGCTTTACCTTAGTGAAATGTTATACAACTGATGTGTAAATAAATGTATATTCTTTTACTCAAAAACCTTGAGTCAGTGTTTGTTTGAATCATAGTAATTGCTGTCCTTTGTGCAACTAATGATACTGCTAGCTTGCTCTTGAGATAGGTCTGGCTGCTCAGCCATCACTACCACTTTTACTGTGTAGTACAGGATTGTAGCAAAGGTGAATTTGTACTGTCACTTGTATTCTTAATTGTGTGTGGTGTTCCCAAAGGGTACTGCATATAATTCTGCCTAACACTGGTGCACAGCGGTGAGGATCAAGTGTAGTAATTACACTTAGAGTGCTGCTATTACCTTGGATCAACTAACCACAAGGCTAACATCACTAAAAAGCAATATTAATCATGTCTGATATGGAAAGCTAAAGTCAGGAGACCCTCCTTAGTTACAATGTGGATTATTTAAAAAATCTGTGTAGAGAAAAGAATCTTTCTGCGAAAGGCAACACGTCTGAATTGATTGAAAAGTTGTTGAAGAACCAAAGTCTGGGGAGTGGGTCTAAAATGCCTGATTCTCCAGCAAATGCGGAAAATAATGAGGATGATAGTGTATCTATTTCTGATGAGTTAGATGAACTAAATGTGTCTCCGAATGAAGGCCTTACTGCTCCCTTGTCTGCTCAGCAACATCAACCTTTGTCCACTTGGACCCCTACAGGTCCTACACTCAGTCCTGAATTCATTGCCCTAGAAAAGATGAGGCTTGAATTGGAATTCAAACGTTTGAATGCTCAAACTGAACAAAAACACCAAGAACTTAAACTCAGAGAAATGGAGTTGAATCATGAACTAGAATGAAAAGGTTATCTCTTGAAAATGCTTCTCTCCCAGAGTCTTCTTGGTCTTCCAGTCCTAAGAGACCACGTATGCCTAAAGAAATTGTGGGTATTTATGAGGTTAAGCTTGATATTTTGGATTGGTTGGCAATGTTTGAATATAACCATGGGATTCAAGGTCTTACAGGGAATCATTTGCTTCACTGGCTCTTCTCTAGGCTACCCACTGTTGCATCTGATGTTGTGATGGAGTTGGGGGAGGTGGATAGGATGGATTATGATTGTGTCAAGCTAGCTTTAATAGCTAGATTTGGGAAGACCCCTTCCAGTACCTTAAAAGGATTAGGACCCTCGAAAAGCATGATGGTACCCCTTGGGCTACCTGGGTATGTAATGTTTGAAAAACTTAGATGGTTGGGTTAAGGGTTACAGAGTGAACACTTATGAAGGTATGAGAAATCTTGTTATGTTGGAGTCAATTTATGATGCCTGCTCTCCTGAGCTCAGACAGCACTTTGCTGATTCTAAGGAAACAGATCCCAGGAAATTAGCTAAGGCTGCTGACTTGTGGGTTGCCAACAGGGCAATTTACAATGATTCTGGTGCAACTCAGAAGGAGGATGAGGGAAAGCAGCCAAATAAAGATAACAAGGAGAATTCTAGTACCTCCAATCCAAAAGAGGGCCACAAACAGCAATATAAGGGTAAACCACAAGGGAAACCAAATCAGGCTAGTGTACCATCTGGACTCAAACCAGATTGAGGTCAGAACAAACCCCCATTCATCAAGACATTTGGGAAATGTTATGTTTGTGGGTCTACTGACCATGTGAAAGGGGAACCCAGATGTAAGGGTAAACCTTCAGGGATCCACACTGTCTCCTTAGCCTTCTCCCCAGAGGAAGAAGTACCTATGGCAAGTGGAAACTTTCATCTACTGGCAGATGAACCCATGAGAGTCTCGGCTATTGTTTCTTTAGTGTCCCTGGGCTTGTGGGAACAACATAATTTAGAGGTCTATAATTCCATCCCAGATAATACTAAACAGTATTATGAAGATAGTGTTCTTGTGAATGGCCAGGAAACCCCTGCCATCAGAGACACTGGAGCCAGCATAACTGTGGTGGATGAATCATTTTTCAAGGTGGAGGATGTTGCTAAGGCACCCAAACACCTCACCAAGTTAGCTGGAGGCCCTGTGCAAATGCTTCCCCAGTTACCAGCTCTCATCCAGTTTAATGATATGACTGTCAAAATGCCTGTTAGTGTGCAGAGTGAAGTGCCTGGGAGAGTCCTGTCCTGAATTACCTGAAAACTCTTGGAGTTGTGTCAAGCACCCCCAGGCCTCCCAATAAAAGGAGACAGGAGCTCACTAGGCCTACAAGGGAGAGGACCTTGAGGGGCTCTCCATAGGAGTTGATAGAGGAAACTATCACTCCCACTCCACAGGAGTTGCTCACTGTTATTTCTGGAAAGATAGAGGCAAAGGGGAAACTCAGGACCTCAAGGAAAAAGTCAGACAGCACCCCTGTGCTCCCAACAAAGGCCCTCATTACGACCCTTGCGGAAATCGACTGACCGGAGCGCCACAGCGTAAATAGCGTTTCCGCCATTGCACGAAGGAGCAAAGTGCGGCCCATTCCGACCCATCGGGCACGAGCACCACGCCACGGCGGAAGTGCAAAGTCCGCGATGGCGGAAATGACCCCAAAACGGCCCACACCGCCGCCGTACGGCGCCCTAGGTGCAATACCGCCACCCCTCTTAGCGGTCACCGCAGTGTGCGCCTACCGGAAAGTACGGTGACCGGAAATATACGGAAACGGAAGATAAAACATGGGCCCGGAACGGGAAACATCCCGGCGTACACCTATAAAAACACTAAAACCACACAACCACTAAAATCACTACCCTGAAACACACCCCAACCCGTCAACCACCCTAGCGAAACCAAGAAAAATGGGAAAAGTAGCGAAGAAAGCGTGCGACCGCAAGCGGCAGGTCCACTTCTCCCGTGAGGAACTCACCGTGCTAACAGAGACCCTCCAGGAGAATGCTGCCGTCATCTTCTGCACGCAAATGACCAGGACGGCACTTGCAAACAAGAAGGCCATATGGGCTCTGGTGGCACAGCGGGTAAGTGCGGTGGGGACCGCACCCCGCACCCCACAGCAATGCCGCAAGCGATGGGACGACCTGCGGATACGCGTCCGCAGCATACTCTCTGCCAACCACAACATTGCCACAGCCACCGGGGAAGGTCCTGAATCACCCATCAAGTTGACCCCCTGGGAAGAAATCTGTGCCTCCACCATCGGAATGGAGAGCATAGAGGGAGTCGGAGGGATGGAGAAAGGAGTGCAGACATCCGAAGATTCAGGTAGGTGGGCCAGATAAAACAATGCCAAATCCACACAGTCCATCCATGTGAAGTACCATGCGTCCACATAGTGCAACAGAAACACATGTCCAGGAGAACGTCCACACACATCGGCCTGATAGCGCACGTTAAAACCCACAATAAATACATAAATAATTAAAAACCCCTAATACACGCACTACACGTGCAGCAGGCACACCCTAACTGCAGGCTGCCAAACAACTGCACCCTCACACCACACACAAATCAAAGCACCTCCAAGGCCCCGACCCAAATCACCCTCAGGTACCACCCCAAAGCATGTGATACAATGCCATTCCAATTCCCACAGACCCATCAATAACCCTCGCCCTCCTTTACTCCACCACAGGGTCCGATCCAAACGACGAGCTACAGGACACCCCTACCAGCACACCTGCAAAGAGGGCCAAGACCAACGGCCAGAGACCCTCCACCTCAGCTGCACGCATCAAGACACGGCAGCAGCACAAATCAGGTGGCAGCACAGAGGAGGGAACATCAACAGGCACCCCAGCAGCCAGCATGCCCACAACACCACCACCACAGGTCCCCCCAATGGATGCCACAGAAGGCACTGCCTCTGGTGGCAGCAGCACCATAGGTGACACCCCATTGATGGCAGCATGCTCCGACACAGAAAACGGGGATGCCGAAGTCAGATCCATCCATGACCTGTCCCAATCCCCCTGTCTGTCCCATCCCGTACAACATGAGGATACCACGCAGGGGCACCCACAAGACGACGACTGGCCATCCCCCACAAGCCCTGTGGCAAGGCAACATGAGGACAACAGCCCCTCTGTGACACCCCCGCAAATGGCCATGGCCCAGCAGAGGCAACAGTCCCTCGACCAGTTGATCGAACAACAGCAGCAACTGGCCACACTCCTCAAGGACCATGCCGATGAATGTGGGGGCACTAAGGCAGACATAGAAACATCAACTGAGACACTTAGGGCAGAAATGGAGAGAGGTACAGAGACGCTAAGGGCACAAATTGAGAGAAGCACCGAGAGCCTGAGGGGGGAACTGCATGCGACGTCCAAAGACGTATGTGCCGAACTTGCCGCAGTGCGCCGTGTGCTCACTGAGCTCACGCAAACCCTTAGGGACATGCATGGACGTGAGCAGGCAGACACATCATCCGTTGCAAGTTCCGTCCAGGGCAGCCCCCAACGTAGATCTGGAAGGAACCTGCGCTCCACAGGCAGGGGTGCCCCTGATACCCGCAGAGGGGGCATGCAATAGCGACAGCCCACTGACAATGAGCATCTTTGGACACTGGTGTTCGGGGGGGAGGTAGGAGGGTGGAGGGGGTGTGTTGGGCTCACTTGGGTGGCGGGTCGATAGGGTGTTCAACATGACATCACATATGCCATTAAAAGTGCACGATAAACCAATGAGATGTGTGGACATTGATCTTTGTGTACTAGGCCATCATAGGCGTACAGTCCATATTGTGCATGTCCCAGACACACGCAGTGCCACGAGTCCCGTGTCCATGTATCAGCCACCAGGCGTGAGTGCTAGAAGCATACATCAATGAGATGCTGACGAATGTCACGGGCCTCCGGTGCCTCGCAGACTCCATGAGGTGCTGCCACAGCCCCACCCTCATCATGACCATCATCAGGTGCTTGCAGTTCTGCGTCAGGGGGCATGGGCACATTTCTACGTACGCACATGTTGTGGAGCATGACACATGCCATGACCATCTTTGCAACCTTCTCATGGCGGTACAGGAGTGCCCCGCCAGACCTGCTGAGGCAGCGGAAACGGCCCTTCAGTAGGCCGAATGCCTGTTCTATGACTACACGGGTACGTGAGTGGGCATGGTTGTAGTCCTCCTCATGCTGGTCCCGTGGGTTCCGGACTGGTGTGAGGAGCCATCTCTTCAGTGGATATCCAGCATCACCTGTATGTGGACGAGAAACGTATGATGTGGAATGCCATTGATACGTACGCACCCCACCCCTTCCTGCCAGGTCATTGCGAATTCACATACCCCACATCATCATGCATGTAATGAGACTCACCGAGTAGCCAGGATCTGTTCCCTGCGTGTCGCTCCATGTAGCGTGGTATTGTAGAGTTCCTCAAGACCATAGAATCATGGGTTGATCCAGGGAATCGGGCACGACAATGTGTAATGATCCTGTTGGAGTCACACACCATTTGTACATTCAGGGAATGAAATTGTTTTCGGTTGCGGTACTGGGCCTCCATGGCATGTGGGACGACCAATTCCACATGGGTGCAGTCGATGGCACCAATGCAACCCGGTATGCATGGAATCGCACTTTTGTGTTGGTAATTTCCTGCTCCGAGCGTGGTAGAGAGATGTAGTCGTCTGCGTGCTGCAGGAGGGCATCGGGCACTTGCAATAGTGTCCGTGAGAACAGTGGCTGAGAAATGCCATGCAACTGCCCGACTGTGTGCTGGTAGGTGCCTGTGGCCAGGAAGTGTAGTACAGACACCACCTTCAGTAGGGGTGGGATGGCGGTTGGGCTATCTATCATGCTGACAAGGTCAGCCTGTGTCATGTCCACAATGGCGGCTATGGTGTCCCGGTCCAGACGGTAGAGGGTGTGGATCTGCTCATCAGTGAGGTTGAACGTATGTGCTCGGAGGCGTGGGATTGCGGGCTGCCTGCGTGGTGGTAGTGGCTGTGCTGGCGGCCCTTGCTGGCCCTGCCTTGCCCTCCTCCTCCTCCTGCGTCTCCTCCGTGCGGCTGGTTGTAGTTGGTGTTCGTCTTCCTCTTGGAGTTGGAGCACTTGCAGTGCTATCAGGTCCCCCAGGGCCAACATCGCGAGTCCTGCCGGTAGCATTTCGGTGTGGTTGTGGGAGGAGACTGGCTGTGCAATTTATGTGTTTCCAGGCTGTATGGCCTCCACCTGTGGTGATTAATTCCACCTGTGCAAACTGCTCTCCCCTTTGGCCGAGCACGTCCCGCGCACAACGCTGCAATTCGGGGAATGGTATCTTGCTATTGCAATCATGTATTTGTACCCGATGGGCGTGTAAGATTGGTTGATATGTTCATTCTGCTGTGGTCCCATTGTTTCCCATACTATCTGTGCAGTCGCGAACAGACTTGTGAAGGGTCAGTGGAACGTAGTACTCGAGTAACGGTGGGCCCTCATGCATCACTGTACCGAGTTGCAACGACGGGCGGGGCGTCCCATTTGTGGGTGAAGGCAGTTGCCATTTTCACACACAGCCGCACTCGATGGAATAATTAGTGATTTCAAACGGCCACAGATGCCTTTTCGACGTGATGTTGCAAATGAGGAATTCGAAGGGCGGCGCTTTCGGTTTCCAGCTAGCGGCGAGGAGATGCCCACAGGTCTGACTGCAAATGTAACGTTCTATTGTTCAATGTCCTTGAGACAGGGGCCATGGCGAGGGAGCAATGATTGATATGAATAGTTTGGGATGCGCAATAGCTACGTGGGCGATGAGGCCGACCGTTCCCAAATACATGTTACTTCACAACACTGGAATTACGGGCTGGGGCACTGTGGATTTAGCAGGCTGCATTACGCACAGACTCAATGGATGTTTCTAATGTTATGTGAGTAATTATTCAGGCGTTTTGATCCCGGGATGAGGGAATGATGAATGGATGCATGGGCAGGTGATTTGATACAGAGTTTGCCATGTACAGGGCTTCTTGGGATCTATCCGCCTCCCCTACGCTATGTGATGCAGGGCTGCCATAGTGGGACCATCGTCTATCTGGCCTTGTTGAGCCCTCCCTGTCTCGAGGCGCCCTCAGACACTTTTGTCCATGCACGTTAACATTCCCATCTGATGGATTCTGTTTTGACAGACGCATGCACAGGTACACTCGTTCGTGATGGTGTGTTTGCACCTCGATATAGATGGTTATGAGTCGCAAGTGGTTTTGGGGTGGTGATGATGCTTTTGAGTGGGCTAGCATGCATATGGCTGTGGATTTCGTGTGATCATTGAAGTGAGTTGTTCGAATGCAGTTCTGATGGCCATTCTGTTCTTGTTCTTTTCTTTTGGTTGACAGGTATCTCCTCCCCTTTTGCCACTGCCATCTGTATGCCACTCCTGCAGATGGATTTTACTCCCGACACCTGCTGCTTCGTGTTAATCAGTGGAGCAGCATTACGATCTTATGGGACGATCGCCAATGGCCCACATGCCCTTACGCAGTACTGGTGGCTCGGAGCAACATTTCGGCCTTTCAGCTGGACTAGTGCCTCCCCATTGGGTCGGCCCTGCGGTTCTGTGCGCTTCCATGTTGCCTTTTCGTACGTGAATGTGGCTCTGTGTACCATGGGGGAACAGGGCGACACACAGGTAGTGGCTGGTCATTTCTTGCGGATGCAGCCCACAATGGTGATTAGTGTTTTGGAGTTCATGGCCTGATGGCTGTATGGGCTTGGTGACTTTGATGTGCATAAAATTTCTTTTCTGATTTGGCCCGTGTAGCGTTTTTCTTTGCAAGTGATGTGGCATATGCCTATTTGGGGGGCGATGTATTGTGAGGAGATCTGCATTGGGTTCCAGCTTCGGGGTTTAGTTGCGTGGTACTGTGCTGGGCGCGTTTGCCTACGAAGCCCAGTGAGGTCAGGGATGGGGGCTGCCAATATGACTGTTTGAATGTTGTCATGCTCAGGGGCGGGGGCTTGGGTTTTGTGTAACAGATGCCGGTCAGCCAGGTGGACTGGTGGAATGATGTGATTTTCGGAATATTGCTGGTCACAGGTGCCTGTGTTTGCGTGCGTTTCTTGGTGGGGGACTGTGGTCATGTCCATTGGGATGGCTTCTGTATTCGTGCCATCTGTGTCCTGCAGCTCCCATTGGCCCCTCTTGTGTTTCTTTTGTTCGTTGCCATGCATGGGTGACTTGTACATTTCTATGGTTGCATTGTGACTTCATTGCACCTACGGGGAGTTGTACTTTGTGGGCAGGGAGCGGTGTACAGGCACTCAGTGGGGCCGTTTATGGTTGATTCGCGATGCCGTACTTCTCACCATGGCGGTATGGTGCTTTCCGCCGTGCTTGATGGCGTTAGGTACATGTCCGCTAGGGTCGGAATTCGCGTACCCTTGCGCCATGGTGGTATTTACGGTTTGGCATGGCGCGCGCGCGCGTGTTTGGTGCAGTTAGCGTTGGCGTTCACTACGGTGTCGCTAATGGCTTCGTACTTTGCGGTGACGGGTCATAGTCGCACCGAGCGCTATTCGATGGCGGTATTGCATTTCCGCCATCGTTTTTGGATTTCCGCCAGGGTCGTAATGAGGCCCAAAGTAATCCCCAAGATTGTCAAAGTCACACCTGTGACTCCTCCACCTGCTGAGGCAGAGTGTGAGGTGCAACCTTGTGTGGTTGAGTAAGTTTCTGAAGAATCAGATCTGGAAGAAGACACTGTCATAGTTGGAGATATTGACCCTGTTGACCATCCTGAGCTGCAGTCTTTACTGGCAGAAGGTGGACACAATAGGGCAGACTTCAGCAGAGGACAAAGAGAGTGTCCCACTCTCGAGGGTCTTCAAAAACAGGCTGCTAACCAACCAACTTGATGGGCAAGAAGTTGGCAAGCACAGGTTAAGCTGGGAAGATGGCCTCTTCTACAGTGAACAGACTGAGTCTATCCCTGGGGACTGCAAAATAATTGTAGTGGCCCTTGCTAACAGACTCCAGTTCCTACAGTTGGCCCATGAGATACCTTTGGGTGGTCACTTGAGTTTCAAATAGACCAAGGAAAAGCTTCTACTGGCCTAAAATGGGTTCGGAAGTTGACAAATTCTGTAGGAGCTGTCACACTTGCCAAACCTCTGGCAAGAGTGGAGCCAAGAATGTGGCACCCCTGGTGCCTCTCCCAGTGGTGGGAGTTCCTTTTGTGAGGGTGGGCATCAACATTGTTGGTCCCCTTGACCCTCCGACATCTTCAGGGAACAGGCTTATCCTGGTTGTAGTAGACCATGCTACAAGATACTCAGAAGCTATACCTATGAGAACTGTTCCGGCTGAGGCTGTGACTAAGGCTCTACTTGGTATTTTTACCAGAGTAGGGTTTCCTAAAGAAGTGATATCCGACAGGGGATCCAATTTTATGTCCCACTACATGCAAGCCATGTGGAAAAACTGTGGTGTCACTTACAAGTTCTCTACAGCCTACCATCCACAGACAAATGGACTGATAGAGAGGTTTATTCGTACTATGACGAGCATGATAGGTGCTTAAGAGGAACCCCTTAAAAGAAAGTGGGACCTTCTACTGCCATGCCTTCTGTTTGCTTATAGGGAAGTCCCTCAGGAGGGAGTTGGTTACAGTCCATTTGAACTTCTCAATGGCCATCCAGTCAGAGGTCCATTGGCCCTGATTAAGGAGGGGTTGGAGAGTGCTCATTCCCCCAAGCCAGTCAGAGTGACTGACTATGTGATAGTTATTACATTATAAATGCCATCTCTGGTACCATTTACCGGTGTTGAAGGACCGAGTGATAGCTGTGTGCTCTTTCCCAGGTCTACCCTGACAGCTGGTGCCATCATGGAAACATCTGAAATGGAGCGATTTAATGTTACAGGGCTAACCTCTTTGGTAGATAGCTGACTTACGTTCTCACAAACACTTAGGAAACTGCTCTGAATGAATATGTCATAATCATGAATTTACTTTAAAGGAAAAGCCATCCCATCTCATTGTCAATGGAAGCATGATGTGAGGCTCCACATCTTTAGCGGTCTGTTTGTCCTTCTTTTCTTTCCTGAGCAATACCATCTTGAATTAACTCAGTTGTCAAGAAGTTTATTGTGGAAGAGTTTGGAGCGACCAGAGTTTCACTGTTGTGTTTCTTCATGCCCTGTGGATATGCCAGTAGCAAGGCACCGCCGTACCTGGTCAGATGACTCGCACAGGGTACCCTTTATTCATTGTGCATGCATGGCCCTCGTTCTGGCTCGCGTATGCGCATGGGGTGTGTTCCACTTTGTAACATTCCTCTTTTTTCATAAAGAACAAACAGAGTGAGATTATTAACCAACTGTAAACTGCCCAACTGGGGCGCACACATTAGTGCAAAATATACAACCAACTTATGGGCCCAACGTGGGCCATTACCATCCTTGCTGGGCCTCAGGGATTGGGGTCCAGTATGAAATCACGGAATCTGTCCGGGCACCTGCGACCTACACGGCTTGGATACCGTCTGCCCTCCTTCCTTGATTGATGCGGAGCCTCCTCTGGTGCCAGACTTTCTCGATCTTCGCTGTTTCCGGGCGCCGGACTGGCGGGCAGAATCATGGGGTCACTTGTGAGAGGGTTGTCCACTGTGGTTTGGGTATAGACCTTTTTGAAGTAACAGGAGTTCCTTGTGACAGTTCCTCTTTTCAGTCTGCTGCCTTCACCATTGACCCGTTCATGTGGGTCACGCCCATGGGACTCGGCTCATAGGTGAGAGATAGTTTCCCCTCTGGATGGCGGTTGCGCACAAGGTCAGTGTCCCCCATGACAACGCTGGTCTGCTGGAGATGTCTCCTGACTTTTTCGCGCTCGTTGCACACCTGTCACTCCTCTAGGATCCTCTGATCATCAATGGTCCCTGGGTTGCACCCTTACATCTCCGGTATCATTCCTTTGGGGCACCGATTGAATAGGGCCTCTGCTGGGGACACCCCCGTGGACTGGTGGGGTGTAGCCCGGTACTTGTGGAGGAATGGTATACGTTCCTTCTTAACTCTCCTCCTTGGCTCTGGGTGATTCTGAACACTTTGTTTAGAGTGTGCATAAACCGCTCAGCTTCCCCGTTGGCCCTGGGCCATATTGGCACCACCTTTCGGTGTATTATCTCGCACTCCTCCATGTATCGCGCAAATTGATGGCCTTGAAATGGTGGTCCATTGTCTGAACATAGCTCGAGGGGAAAACCATGGGTGGCGAATATTCGCTCCAGCATTTGAATGTTGTGGTCACTGGAAGTAGATTCAAACAATTCTACCTCTGGTGACCGGGACCATTGGTCTATGACTGCCAGAAAGTAGGTACCTCTCAATGTGGAACCAAAGTCGGCATGTACCGTGCCCCATGGCTTGTCACTTCACTCCAAAGATTGAATACGGGTCTCTCTCTCTGCTGGGCTAGCGGCTTGGCACCAGATGCAGTATTGCACATATTCATCTATGCGCTTTTCAAGATCTGGGAAACAGACTTCTGTCCTTAGTCGCGCCTTGGTTTTGGCTGTGCCTTGATGGCCCATGTGAGCCAATTGCAGCACCCTCTCTACCAGCATTCGCGGGACCACAATCTGCCATCCCCTTAGCAGCAGCCCTTTGTCAGACATGGACAGTTCATGACGGATGCGCCATAGCACTTGCAGGTCTTGTTGTGTGCCTTTCGCTCTTCGTGAGATGTTCACCAGTGCCCGCTTCCAGTCCCCATTGGCCATGGCAGTCCGGATTAGTTGAAAACTCTCGTCCATCTGGGATGCTTCTGCCAGCTCTATCAGGGTTAGCACTCTTGGCATGGCCGCCTCCACCACATCCCGGACCACTTTGGGGCAGTCTTCTCCTGCCAGCCCCTCATGCAAGCGGTCGGCTCCCGGGTGACGGGAAAGGTAATCCGCTGGGGATTTATAATTCTACATACCGGGGAAATCCTAGCGAGACGAGGTCTGGGGGCCTGAACCTTGAATCTGTGTCAGATTTGTGCCAAGCCAGAAAATCAATCCATCAAACATCTAATGTTGGAGTGTGATGGCACGAGAAGCTCCAGACAACAGTTCTTCAGCAGGTTCATGTCTGATTCAACATACTGGGGGTACGACCACCTTTGGGAAAGTCTGATCGATGGTCAATCCCAACAAAGGACGATTGCTGTAGTTAAGATGCTGGAGGACTGCAAGCTAGAACTGTAAAATCTTACCAAAAGGCTGTTTGAGGGTCTGGATCTCCATATGTTGCCTGCCGAGAATGGTAAATCTTGGACAATTGATCTTCTGAGGAATCTTCTTCTTCTCCTTCTATCTAATTTTTTTCTTTTTTTTTTTCTTTTTTCTCCTTCAATCCTCATCATCTTTTCTTCTGTTTTGTTTTCAAGAACTGAAGGTTGTAAAAAAAAAAAATGGACCTACTTGCTTTGGATTTATTTTCTTTTAAGCTTTGGATTTTATTAATAGTTTTAATATTTTCTATGTTTGTGAAAGGTTACATTTGTAACCATATACAATAAAAAATAAATTAAAAACAAGTAATTCGCTGGGTTATTTGTGCCAGGTCGGAACTGGAGCTTCACTCTCCACTCCATTAGGGATAACATCATCTTTCAATCCTTGGGGAAGGCTTGGAGGATGCCCCTGTCATGATGGGGATTAGGGGCTTGTGATCCGTAATAACTGACACTGGCTTTCCAAGGATATATATACGGAAATATTTGCAGCCCCACAGGATAGCTAGAGCCCCCCTCTCAATTTGAGAATATCTTTTCTCTGTGTTGGTCAGGGCTTTGCTGGCATATGCATTGGGTCGCATCTGGCCCTGCATGTCCGGTTGCAACAGCACTGCTCCAAGCCCCACTGGGCTAGCATCGATGACCAATTCTGATTCCTTCTTGGGGTCGAAGAAAGACATGGGGCCTCATTATGACCCAGGCGGTAAGTTACCGCCTGGGTCGTACCCTTACCACCATGGTGTTTACTATGTTTACACCATGGTGGATGGCGGATTTACTGCCCCATTCCAAGGTGAGTGGGGCGGTAAATCCCCATTTCCCATTTTACCCTTCCCCATTCCCATTTTTGCCCAATCGGGCATAATGGGAGTGGGGAAGGTGCTAATTACGCCACCGTAAATTACGGTGGCGTAATTAGCACCATGGTCCCTTAGCGCCATGGATTTTAACGCCTGCAAAAAGCAGGCGTTAAACTCACCATGGCGCAAAGGGACCTCGGAATCAGGCGTTAAGGGTCGGCGCCATTTACGGCGCCGTTAACCCCTTAACGCCTGATTCGTAATGAGGCCCATGGTCTCTGTTCCTGTCAGTGCTGCCTTAATGGTGTCAAATCCCACGTGGGGTCGTTCCTTGTGAGCGCCCAAAGTGGTTCTGAGAGGTTCTGAGTGGGAAGCTAGGTCTCTGATAAATCGTCCACAATAATTTACCATCCCCAAAAAGATTTGCACATCGGATGGTGTTTTGGGGTGGGGGGCAGCTTCCCGAATATCTTTTACTTTTTCTGGGTCAGGTTTGATGCCTCCGGCATGAAACACAAAGCCAAAGAAATCAATTTTGTCCTTGAATAATATGCATTTCTCTTGATGGAAGCTTAGCCCCAGGTCCGGGATCCTCTCCAGTGTCTTCTCTAGTCTCTTCACGTGTTCCACCTCGGAGGACGTGTACACAAGAATGTCATCACTGCGATTGAGCACACCTTTGAGACCCGCCACGGCACCTCTGATTACGTTTTGAAAAACTTCTGCGAGAGATTCCAAAACTCATTCTTTTGTTCTGGAAGAGACCATCGTGGGTGGTGAAGGTGGTAATGTATCAGGAGTTGGGGTGCAGTTCGAGCTGGTGGTACCCCGAGCGAAGGTCTAGTTTCAAAAATATCTTCGCTCCCTGCAACTCTCCCACCACATCGTCGAGTGTCGGCGTCAGATGACGTTCCCGCTTGATGGCCATGTAGGGCAGCCACATGTCCACACAGATGCACACTGCCCTGGTTGTTTGGGTTTGGACGCCAAGACTATCGGAGACACCCACTGGGTGGGGCCCTCCACTCTCTCTATGATGTCCATATGAACGAGATTTTGCAGATCTTGTTCCACGTGTGTCCATAGGTGAAATGGGATCCAGCAGTGTTTCAACGCAGTTGGTATAACCGACTCATCAATGTGCAAACGGATGGGTTTACCCACTCCTTTGAACAGATCAGCATACCGTTCTGTGATGTTGTGAACATCAGATAGATATACTGACATTGCAAAGTTTACTATATTCAAGGCTTCAGATGCAACACAACTCAGCAGAGGGTGTGGACTGACCTCAGTCACGAAAAACTTGGCCTTGATGGATTGTTGGCCGTGGGTGACGGACGTGGTGAACACCCCTTGCAGGGCGAGAGGTTGACTAACCCCAAAGGAATATATCCTGGCCTTGGTTTCCTTGAGCACTGGTGGACCTGGCAGTGCCTCCTAATGTCTCGCGGCCATTACGCACATGGATGCTCCCATGTCTATCAGCACTGGGGTGGGTGTTTCACAAATTTTTACCACAAATTTGGGTTGTTGTCATTTTCTAGAGCCAGAGTCAATGTTCGAGATGAAGAAAACCTCTTACTCCTCCTCTTCTTCCTCTGCTATTTCAGCACTAAACAAACTAGCCGCTAAAGTAAAATTAAAAGAACTGTGTTCGTAATGTTTATAAGACGCGGTTTACACAGTAACCGTTTATAGTATTCTTAAACAAGTGCAATATATAAATTTAGCTGACGCTCCAAACAAGAACCAATTAAACATCAAGATCTTTTCCTTTTTAAGAGCGTTTTAATTTGAACTATGCTTACCATCAACAATGCAATACAATAATCGTAGACTGAGCGATTGTATGAATTCGCTATGGCTCAGGACACTCTTAAATGGTTGAGCCCCGGGCCCCTCCACCCTTGCACGCCCGCACACCCAAACAGCACTTGCAGTGTACTTCCGGGTGTGCGCGCGGGATGCGTGCTGGGAGGCAAGGGGGTGGGGCCACAGCACAGATGGTAGGCCTGAAATTAAAGGAACACAGACCATACAGGCATTAGAAACGGCATCAGAAACGTATGAGTCCCAACTTAAGAGTCCCCTTCCATGTCGAAGGAAACTAAAGTCCCATATGGATATGTACTTGAAAGTAGAAGTCCAGCAGGCGTTTCGCCGCTTGCAGAGGCAATGCAGCTTCCTCTTATGGACTAAGGTCCCACAAGGATTCAGGAGAGTAGCACAGCACAACAGCACTTGCAGTACACTTACGGGTGCGCGTGCATCACAGATTAAAAAGGCTTGCTGGGAGGCAAGTGGCCGGGGCCACAGCACAGATGGTGGATTTGAAAGTAGAAGTCCAGCAGCAATTCCGCCGCTTGCAGAGGCAATGCAGCTTCCTATTACGGACTAAGGTCTCACTAGGATTCAGAAGAGTAACACAGCACAACAGCACTTGCAGTGCACTTTTGGGTGCGTGCATGGGTGCACGTGCACCATGGATTAAGAAGGCTTGCTGGGAGGCAAAGGGGCGGGCCACAGCATTGATTGTAGGTATGAAAGTAGAAGTCCAGCAGGTGTTTCGCAGAGGCAATGCAGCTTCCTCTTACGGACTAAGGTCCCACGAGGATTCAGGAGAGTAACACAGCACAACAGCACTTGCAGTTTAAGTTGGATTTTTAACCTTTCTGTAAAATGTCAGTAGTGCTACATAATTGTCTACTTATGAAGGGCAAGCCTCTATTGTTAGGCATTGTGGAGGCCTAAACATTATCGACCTGCTGCATAAGATATACCAGATCATTGCCTCCATCCCATTGTATCCGTCTTCCAACATGTGGGTGCTGCGGCGACCATCTTCTTCTCACTGACGAAGGTTAAAGAACAAATTGAGTACACTCCTAACACAATACTACTCTAGCAATTTACTATGCACCTGGCAGAATGGAAGGCTGGCACAAAGGGGGCTGTGGGATAATCTGACCTTCCCACACACATGTCAGTCATTCCCTTCCATGCCATCCAGCTCCAAGGTCCCCACCCTCGTTTTGAAGTATAATTTATTGCTACCTCGCAATACAAATCATGTGACCATAACCTAAAAGACATGCAATGTCCATTTTTATCAACATCCAAGATTTTTACTTTAGGGTTAGTGGGCGAAGGTCACCTAGTGTTGTGAAATTCAGGGATTTTAGGGTTTAGTCAGTTATATGGACTATAATTTGTGTTCACTTTGGAGTGGGTTGGGTCAAGCTTTGGCCAGTGTCGGATAAATTACACTCCAGTTGCCGGTCTGAGACTACGGCCTTGTAGGGCACGTTCCTTTTGGATAGAAACAAAATCTTTGATACAATGTGTAATGAATGAGCTTTGTGGTGGTTGGGGTGTGGATTGTCCTCATGGGAGCTTGGAAATGGCTGGAGATTTCTCACGTCTCCCAGTCGGGCCTCATGCATTGGATACCAAATTTGCCGCACAGGCCTTGCTATCTGTCTATGATTAATAATATATATGTATTAATATCTACACAACATGACAGCTCTGCTCGCACCCTGTGTTAGATTATTTGGGGAGATTATATTGTGGTGTGGTCCCCCTGTCCCATCATAATCCCTCAATCCAGCTCATATTGCCACGGCTATCATCATAGTTCTTCAAATGTCTATCGCCTTTTGTTGGGAAGAGGGACGGGGTCACCTCTTCCCAACAATCTCTTCCCAACACCTCTTCCCAACAATCTCTACCTCAGGGCATGGTTCTGTTTATCATAGTTCATCTGGAGCTTGAACATCCGTCTGACCCACAGCCAAGACACCTCATCAGGGTCCTTGATGATAAACTGTTCGTATTGCGATTGTTACCAGGCTGTGATGCAGCGGAACTTGTCTTTCTGCAGCAGTTTCAAGGTGAGGTGTAAGGATGTGTAAGGATGAAGGACTTATTCCAAGAAATGTAGGAAACACTGCAGAATGAACATGGGGGGCTTGACTGAATAGAATCAATTATATTTGTGTTGTGATCTATTTTATTAACAGTTTTTGTAATAGTATTGGGCCATTAAATAAAAAGAAAAATAATAATGTAGGAATAATTAGTCTGATCAATTCTCCTCTGTATTCCTTAAAGTAGATAAAGCAGACAATGTAAAGTTGTATTATTATTCTTTGTACTGTTAGTTTCCTGTTATTGTTATCTAATACATGGCAGCATGCAATACCCTATAAAAGTATGTACATAATGTTCTTATTACAGGCTATTGCCCTGGAATAAGAACATGAGGACACAATGCCTGCTGCTTTAGCCTGCATAGAGAAGGATTTAGGCTGTCACCTATCTAAAGCCATGGCAAGCACTTCAACATCCTGTCTTGTATAATAACTTTCTGTAACACTTTACAGATGGTAATTGATAAGCACTTATTTATGGCAGTGTGCTTATGTTGTGCTCTGCACACTAGAGCAATAATCCAGCTGCATGTTTTTATTTATTTTAAAGCAAAAATGTTTTTAGGTTCATTTTATGAAAGTGCTTAAACTTTTTTCTGAAACACATTGGAAATTCCATAGAATGGATTACATGTATCAACAATTGATTGGTGTAATTTATCCCAAGTTTATATCTGAAAGTCTTGCTATGATATGTTTTGTGACTATTACTGTATCAATGTTTGATGGAAATATTGCTTTAAATAGTTTTATGAGCAAATCAAAAATATATAATACATACATTGAGAAAACATGTGCAGTATTAGAAATAAAGCCCATATCAAGCAGGATTGAGCGAATGACCATCAGGTGACAACCACATCCACACACACATTGTCCCATGCACCCCCACTCACATAACCACACACAAATAAAACCCTCACTATATGCAGAGACCTTGACAACCACACACATACCCACTTAAAACACCCACAACATCCATACTTCCACCACAGCTCACAGAAACCAATCCATCCAGAGACAAGCATCCCAGACATAGAACACTCAAACAGATGCTAGGCAGGACCCACCCAAATGGTCTCCTGCACACACTGAGATCCTTATACACTCACAGAACCCTAAAATACATGCAGACCGTTTACAACCACACAGGTTCCACACACTCACACTTAACATCCCACAGGAGCCCAGAGCCACACAGAGCCCCTTATTTATACAATGATGTGCCCCCTATGTACACAATCCATGAACAAATGGACTCCTCTTCTAAACACAGACCCCACACATAAAACAGACCCACCATAACACACAAACACACACACACACAAAACATGCACATGCACATGCGTGCGCACACAAAGGCATGCACACACAAACACACTCATAAAAAATCACAAACACATAAAGAATGTTCAGCAAAATAAAGGTCACACGGAACCACATACCCCCAAGAAAAACAGTTGTCCGACAACAGAGATGACAACGAACACACAGCAACAATACACACCCCCATGCAGGCTTACTCCCAAAGACAAGCATGACTATATATTCAGTTAATGGTTATCTTCACACATCTGGTTTGAACAAAAGCTGTGATCAGGTGACCGAAGGCACACATTTGTGCCAGCTTGGCACAAGCAGTGCAGTGCTGCAAAGGGAAAGGCAAACTATGCTGACATTGAAAAAAACATTGACTTGTGCAATATGATATTAGCCTAGTGCCATACCATCGTGAATCATTGGCATGCAGTGGGTTATTTACTGGTAAGCGATGGATGCAGATGTGCCATAGAAAAGAAGGACAGCATATGAAATGGATGTAAAAAGTATGCATTAATGTACTCAACTTAACATTCAGTTGTGCAGTATCAATCAGACATACACGGAAGAATGTGCATTCCTGACTAGAGGATTTCACGCGAAATCAAGCAAATACTGGCCCCACATGGCTCAATACAGACTTAGTAGGATTTCATAAAGGCAGCAATATATGTCAATATGTATTGAACTATAAGGAACCCAGAAGGAATAAAAATGGATAGCTTCTCCATTGTCATATCAAATTTGAAATATACACCATTATTTATGTATGTAATCAAAATTACATTGGAAGCACAATGCATGAACTCCAGGTTCGTATCAGAGGGCATGTGAATATGATGGGGAGTCAAGACCTCACGCTCCCATTAGCAGCACATTGACAAGAGTTTCACCAGCGGGAAGAAAAGAAGAACGGGAGATTCATTAGGTTACCGACTATCAAATGCAATATCAGAGGCGTGGACAGAGAACTAAGATTGAGACAATTAGAGTCAAGACATATCTGCAACTTTCATACGGTTTTCTCAGTACTCAACATTGAACATGAAATGAGCATGTTCCTGTGATAATGAGGGATTTTTTGATTTTACGATGATATTGTGATGAATATTTTTGTGTTTTTATGTTTTGTGTCAATTCTGTGGTTGGTGTACTGAAATCAATTTCTTTTTACTACAAACAACTGGTGGCAGTAATTTCACACATTGACAATTCAGTTTGTTTAATGTATGGATTTAGCCATTTCATAACAACCTCTCTGTCAATAGATTTTCCAATGAGACCCATCTCCCTGACAACTGATTAGATATATGATAATCATCATTCTTTCTAGCGTTATCCTAACAGAATGATCTAGTTTACATTGACCAGAGCATTCTTTTTGCCACCTTTTGCACATTGAGAAATGTACACCTTTCTTTTGAGGAGTAACAGAATTAACATGTTTTATCACATTTCAATTCTCCTCCAAGAGTCACTGAAATAAATAGCCATCAATATTTTCAAAGGACAAATTCATCATTTAATATTATACATTACCTGACTAGAATTGGATGTGAATATACTTTATTCGATGCTACACATCTGAATGATAAGTTGAGTGCAAGTGTGTTAATGCATATTGTTACAGATGTTTACTAGTGATGCTGGGCAGCATCATTCCTTAGCATTGATGTCTGCATCACTCCAATCCAGCTGTTAAAACCATTAAGGTGCAGTAAATCAAAATCAGTGGATTCTCACACTTCATTGACTAAACGTGAAATAGATGCACTAAATCAGAGGCAGAGAGCTTAGGTACCCACGCCAGTGCTAAATAAGTGAGATTTGCATTGTATGTTGCTTATGCTTTTCTTGTGGTAAAATCTGGATTCCATGCACCAAAAGTGTTACTGCAAAACCAAAATATATTTAATGAAAAGATTACATGTCAGGGTTTAGACTTGGTAAAAGGAGTACTCCGTAAAGTGTTATCTTCTGTCTTTGCAGATCTTCATTATTCAACAAATAAATAAGGATCTACGTGCAGATGAGAGGAGAAAATCAAACACTCGGGACAGAATTTCTTCTTTTGGGGTTCTCTGACAAGCCACAACTGCGGATTCCCCTTTTTGTTGGATTTTTGGTAATTTACCTGTTAATAATTGCAGGGAATCTGCTGGTTATTATGGTAATTTATTGCAGTTATCAGTTGCACACACCTATGTATTTCCTCCTCACAAACCTGTCTTTTCTAGACATCTGTTACTCCTCCTTCATGTTTCCAGGTATGCTCGCCAACATTTACCTGCAGGGCATGCATATCACACACCTGGAATGCCTGCTGCAGGTTTACTTCTTCATAGCTATGGTTGCAACAGAATTCTTCCTCCTGACCATGATGGCTTATGATCGCTACGTAGCCATTTGTCACCCTTTACGTTACACAACAATCATGAATAAGCGTCTGTGTCTCTCATTGGCTGCTGGAGCCTGGGTGGGTGGTTTCACTGAGTCAATTACTCACACTGTCCTAATATCTAAATTCTCCTTTTGTAAGAGACATGAAATCAGTCATTTCTTCTGTGATATCTTAGCTCTAATGAATCTGACCTGCAGTAGCACCCTCTCAGTAGAAACTGTGACCTATGTGCTGTGCATAACTGTGAGTATGCCTTTGCTTTCTTTCATCGTTGCATCATATGTCAGCATTATCAAAGCCATCCTGAAAATCCAGTCTACAGCCGGGAGATTCAAGGCTTTCTACACTTGTGCTTCCCACCTCACTGTGGTCATCGTGTTCATTGGAGGACTCCTATTTACCTACATGCGCCCAACCGCAGCGTATTCAGTGATGCAGAGCAAAATATTATCGTTAGTGTTTATTAGCGTGGGTCCCTTGTGTAACCCCATAATATACACTCTAAAAAACAAGGAGTTCAAAAATGCATTGAAAAGAAGAAGAGGAATAAAACATTAGAATGAACAACTAGAAACGGATTTATTACAATTGTTTTAAAAGTTATTGATGGGTGTAAACAGTGTATTCATGAGGCTCCTTTTAGACAGTGATGTATAACTTCATCAATTTATGACTACCAACTCTACTTTGTCCAAGATGAGTGACCTTAATATTAGCTAAACCTATCCCTATTCCTCACAATTCTGCCAACAATATTATAAAGAGCCCAGTACTTAGTCACCTTAATTACTGTTTCAGTCCCATCCTCTTCCACCATCCCTAATCTGTCAATCTACCACTCCTCTCCTCCATGGATCCTCAACTTCAGTACCCTCCTAATCTCTCTGCTCTCAGCCAACCCTGTTCATCCTTTTGAGTTCACTCCTTCTCCCTACTTGCCGTGCCAGTGGGACTAACTGCTCCCGCGAGTCCAAAAGTCCCTTATTATTTGCTCTGTTAAATGCACACTGAAGCTCCACCTCCTTGACTCTTTAAGATACCTGTGTACTCTCTCATTACTCCCCTTCTTGACTACCATGTACCGAACTGTACTATTAATACTACATCCTAAATAACCAATCCCCTCTTACTACTGCCTGTCAATTGTCTCATCCCACCCGTGCTTCTGTGCCATACTCATCATACGCTCCATCATTTCTCTTAACCTCTCATTTTATCTATGGCACCTGATCCAGGACACCCACAATAACTGCTGTTTTCTGTTGTGTAAGTGTTTCTTAGAGAAATACATTGTACCTCAATAAATAAATACAATAAAATGGGATAATATTGATAATCAAGTTTTTAAGGAATCACCTAATTAAGGATTCCTCCCAATTCTAAGAACGGTAATAATTGCAATCATTATTACCAAATGCAAGGGCACTCCATTTATTTACATTTCATGGTTGAAGGACTGAGTTGGCCCTGCCAGGATTCCAAACAGTGGCTCGAGGCCACACATCGATATCTGAAGTGAGCACCTAACTGAGCGAGCATTGTCACTAATTGAGCACTCTCATCATTGCCCACTCTGGAAATTCCACATTCAAATGTTAGCTCTCTGTGCCATTCCTAAGAGGAAATACTCATTGGCCTAGCATTCTGACCTAACCACAGGCCCAATCAGTACTGACATGCATGTTAAATACTCTTATGGGCAATGGTAGCAACATCAATCCCAGGGACTTGCTTCTGCCTTGCTATTAGACATCTTATTGCTTGTGTTTCCCAATATATAAATATGACAATGTTTTTCCCTCCTTCAGTAGCCCATGGAATGCTTCCTTCATGCTGGCCCAGGTATTACCCTGTCCACACCCCTGAGACCCACATTACCTCCCTTTTGACAGTGGTAACTTATCTGTGCGATGTTACTCATGTTACACTGACACAGTAACATCAGCAGTGGTATGTGTCATCTCCCTAGGAACATTGAGCAAAGGGTTCCACTACTATATTAGGATGGAACCCTGAGCATTCCAGAATGGTAGACATTGAAAGAACTTTTGAGGGAGTATCTTAGGTGTTTATGATCAGAGTGTTAGACTGCTTGAGGTTTCCTGGCTCATTGGTATATTAGATAGAGGCATTGAGGATACTATTTAATGTGGTGTGTTTGGGGATTTCAATTGACTGATGGGGTGCTTGTGGAGAGTGTAGTATGACAGGCATGAGCACTGTCTGATTTGCTCTTTATATGTTGTATGTTTCCTTTAGAGCATTAGATGAGCAGTGATATGTGGGAGGGGTGCATATAGCAGGTGGAAGTGGGTGTCAGGTGAAGAAGATGATCTACATGGATGATGTAAATGTCTTGTGGGATAAAAGATTATGTGTTAACAGGTCATTGTTACAATACAAACTATTTCTTAAAGCTTCTGTACCAAACATAAATCTAGGCAAAGGAAAGTGGCACAAGAATTCACATGTTTGTATTTATTTCGGCAGTTCACAATAAAGTTCCAAAATCTGTCCTGACAATATTACAGATGTGGTGAAAAAACATAGTCACTGGGTTTTAAGTATTATTTGAAGAATACTTTTCCTATGAAGGTAAAAGTTGACTTCTTAAATCTTTGCTATAAGAGGCACTAGATTTCCGATCTTCTGTGCAGCAGGATATGAGAATTTCAAAGAGGTGCACTGCAAACAAAAGAAAATATGGTAGCAAGGATGTGCTGGATCTTGAGATGGTGTTGAATTTATATTTTATGTCATAATATTCAGATCTTTTTATCGTCTTTGAAAATATGATCTCCAGTTTTGTGATTTACTGTTTTGCCATACAGTTAAAACATGTCTACACATGCCATTAATGTTCCTGTTCGTTTCAGTGTACCAGATCAGTTCACAGTTGAGGAAAGAGGAATGTTAATGTTGGTGTGCACATGAAAATAACCACTGGTAATGTTTTAAATGCATTATTTTCTTGTATTCTTTATGTAGCAGAGTTATACCAAGTGAGACAACTGACACAGGGTGAGATGCAGATGAAATTGGCCCTAGAGCGTCTAAAAGCAGACAAGGATCAATAAAAGAGCCAGGAAATGAAAAGTAAATATAATAGGGGTTGATTAGGGATTGGTTATAACCTTGTAAAAATAATAACAAAATAATGCACTAGGTATAAAGCAAAGTTGCCAGGATAGCTTCTCCAAGGGCTAGTCTTCCCCCTGTATTCTCTACCTAGAGTGACTAACCACATCAATATTTCTGTACAAAACTAACATATATTTTACTCCTGCAATGCACAGGTGTCTGGTTCCTTACTGGTTTCTTAGCATGTCTAAGCACTTGGATTTTTGTTTTTGTACTGTCCCCACACCTCTTTCTAGATGTTCCTGCTTTCTTGTATTGTTCTTTGTTGGGTGTGTGAGACACCTTCCTCCAGAGTTTTCGAAAGGTTCTTGGTTTGTCAAAATTCTCTGGAGGAACAAGGAACATGTTTCAGGCTAACCGTATGTTCAACACCTCTTCCATATGTTCTTTCCTCACCTATTCCAAGATCAATATTTTCATAATCATGGTTCATTCTAAAACACCTGCAACCTCACTTTTCTCAGGGCCTGACACAACTTCTTCTCCTTACTTGGGTTCAACTCCTCCCACCTTTGACTATTCACCTCAGTCTTCATGAGGTCAATTGTTAACTCCCCTCCACCTAGTTTCTTTTTCCCACTTCCTCACTTTCTCAGATATTCACTACAAAAAGTTATTTCCGCTAAACTTGCTATTGGATCCAGACCCTGGGGGTGGACCAGTGTGGGAGGATCACCTGGGTGAGGGGTCTTCGGGGAGAGGGAGTGGGACACCAGATGTCAAGATTCAGTATCCCCCACCTGTAAACCCTTTACACCATCCTACCAGGTAGAATATCTGGGGACTTTAACCACCCCCCCGTTCCTACATAAACACTTTCACATGGACAGTACACTCTGGAGGAAAACAGACTCACACCCAAGCATTGTATCTGACATGTCATGCGACGAGGGTCAGGCAGAGTCAGGCAATCGCCAGTAACGACTCAAACCTGATCCCCATTGAACTTCCCCACACGGATAAAAGGAGGAGCACGACCGCACACTCGAAGCGAGGTAAAGCACACGAAGGAGCAGTTCTTCCAAGGCAACAGCTGAATAGGGGGAGAAATACGCCAGAAGGAGGGGGAAACAAGGAGTGAAATGCCTTTGATCTTTTCAACAATGCCAGGAAGTGAAGCTGAAGAATCCTACACTCTGTGTCCAAGATATCTGGGGCCCTTTAGCATGGCTGGCCAAGGGAGGGAGGAGCAGCAGCCACTGTGGTATCATCCTTGGCTCTAGGGTCAAATCCGCAAGCCTAGAAATCAACACGGCCAGTGAGTTGAAAGAAACTGTATGAGGCCGATCTGTGTTGAAGTGAAGGTTGCAAGCGACAACAATATATTCAGAGAGAGAACATTGGAGTGTTTGATGAAAGACACAAGTAAAGGCTAGACGGCCGGTAATTGTTTTAACATTATTGTAAATCGTAAAACAAATTATACAAGAAAGCAGAGTGGTCTGGCACTGTGGGTGTGCCCAATCGAAGGTCTCTGTCTGATGTATCCCACACGGAAGTGATAGAAAGAATTTTGATATGTGAATGTGAAATGTGAAATTCAAGGAGAAAGTGAATCGAAGTAGTCCTGCGAGGGTCTATGTAAAATCCATCGCACAGTCGAAAGCCTTCGATTTGACTGAACTCGGAATTGAACTGTGAACCAAGGAGAAAGTGAGAGAACAAAGTCTGAGCCCGATCGATTGAGGCCTACTGTGAATGTATGTATTAAAGGGGTCCGAGCCCGGCTGAACAGTGCACCCGAGACTTTGTGAACATGAGACTCCTCAAGTAAAGGAACTTTGGCATTTTGTTGTTATCCAAGGCATTCTCCGAATGAGAGACTTTGAATAGAAAAGAGACTCTATCGCAGAGGTCCCTTGCTTGTATTCGGAACTGCATCCTCATGCTAGAGAAGCCAGAGTGTGTTCCAATCTTGAGCGTGCCACCTTGTGCCATGCTGAAAACATGGGGAAGAAAAGCTTACTTCTCCATTACCCTGACATATTGTTTCTTGAACACTGTTGCTTTTACATACATCATTTATCCACACCCATTGATTGTTAGAAGTAAGGATTGACAATAGGTGTTTTGGTATAGGCCCTTTTATTTTAACAAAGACTCCACCAGTACTGTAGTATTTATTGTTTGATCGTCGTAGCTTGCTACCATCCTTAAATTTAGGGATAGATAGGCATTCAACCACCCAATTGGGGATCAATAAACATCCTTCAACTGTGCATCATTTGTGTCTGTCTTCATTTGTGATACCATGCCTTCCTTACAATATGATGCAACAAAATAATATACAGAAAATTCAGCGGTTTATTTTTTAATCTCAGTTTAGCTGTGTGTCATATTCATAGTTTGGTCTTTTTCAGAACCTAGTCTTTTCATATTTCTTTATCATGCAGAATTTGGGAGAATTGGTCTGATTTTATATGATATAATATGATTTTAGATCATGTATATTATAATATCTGTTTTTTATTGGAAGTCTAATTTGTATGTATGTTTTTCAATGCTGGAGAATCATTTTCCAATCATCTGTTTCTTAAATCAGTTCTGCGGAATTTGTGGCAAAGTGACGTTGCATTGGTTTAGCTCTCCTGTACTGTATGCATTTAATGTTAAATTATTTTTTGTTACATAATTCTGAAATGTTTACAATAAAAAACATGGCTTGTGTTGACCTTGCTACTGCACTCTTGTTCATAGAAGACGTGCTTAGCATTTTTGTGATACACTGTAATTATGAATCAGAAAGATTGATTTGCAATAGATGTTTCTCAGTCAGTATGCTACAGATACAATCTGATTGTAGCCCCTCCTTAGTGGGCAGCAGACCATCAAAAATGTCACATGGCCTTGTACATTCTGTGTACTTAATTCTTGTGAATGGAGCATAGCTCTGTGGCAGAGCGCGGGTCTTGTCAGCAGGACCACGTTGAGCAACACAGGTTTGAATCCCGGATCTGCGATTAAAAGCATGTATTAATAACCTGCACTTGCACGATCCCACGAGGCCTAGTAGGACCCCCCCCTTGCCCTGTTGGCCTTGAGACACACGTGTATAGGTGCATAATAAATGACCAATTAAAATATAATACAGGGACTCTCCCATTTTTGGCAAATAACTGAGCATGCCTTTGGTGGCTCGTCCATAATGGCCCCACCAGTACCCTCGCCTATCAAGGAGGAGCCGCTGCAGTCTAGTGGAAACACCAAGCGCTCCCTCAGCTGCTTGCTGCAGGTGTGGGAGGGCTCCTGGGGGGTCAAAAACTATGAAAAAGAAACATGGTGTCAGTTCAGTTCACCAGTGCCCATATCCAGTGGACCAGGCAACGCCAGGTGCATTTTGCTTCCATTGCCTTGCATGACTCATTGGGGCCATGTACACTACACATCTGTATGTGCAAGGGGGTGCTCCGGCCATATTGGGGTGTTGTCAGTGGAGCACTGCGGCTCCTGTGTCCAAGTGCGGAAACTAGGAAGGGCTTTTTGCTTTCTTGTACCTTTTTGTGCTTTGTGGCCAGGGACGTAATTCGTCATCAGGGACGAACCCGATGGTCCCAGCGCTACCCCTGCTCTTGCAACACCTGTATTTAATAATAAAATACAAGGCATTAGCGTACCAGGACCTGTGGGCCCCCGTGCCCCCCCTCAGCCCTCAGCCACATCAACAGAAGTGAGCGTGGTCATGAGGCTCAGACAGGGCTGCCTGGTGTTTGCCTTTCTGCATGAATACGCTGCATGCATGTGCAGTTTAGGCAAGAAGGCAAGCCCTACCTGGGCCTCACGAGCCCTGCCTCCCTCACCCCTGACACACACCACCACCCCAGGATGACTTCCAACTGATTAGATGAAGGACTTTTGTGCCTTGCCCACAAGCCCTCCTGTGATATCCATCAGGACACAAAAGTCAGCACACAACAGGACATGGAGCTCTTCATCCATCACATCTCATGTGCAACTGTCATGTGTGTATCAGACCATTGTACAGTGCCCTGATGCCTGTGTTCTGTCTCTCTCTGTCTGCAGCGTCAACTGATGAAGAGGGCGGAGACGGTGCTGTGAAGCAAAGCAGCAGGGATCCCACCGCCAGCCAGAAACGCAAGGCCCAGCTCCCCTCCCAGGTTTCCATCTCATCGGGGAGTGAGAAGTCTGGTGCCGCGTCCGGGGCCGCAGCTGCCGTGGGGAGGTCCAAGAGGGGGAGGTCGGAGGTGGACTCCTCGGCAGCAGAAGGGGCAGCTAAGCCCCCACAGGGGGCTATGGAGGTAGATGGCACAGAGTCATCCAGGTTGGTGGAGGCATTGGTTGAGGAGGAGGCCGTGGAATGCCCACGCACAGGGCCTGGAGGTGGGGATTCCAGTGGTGCAAGTGGTGCAGTCCAGGGGCAGGGAAAGGAGGCAGCGCAGGCCACCGCGGAGGTGCCTGTGTGTAATCCTGTCCTCGATCCTGTGACTGCATTATCCTGCTCCACCAGGGATGCCTACGTCCAGACCTGTTCTCAGGGAGGGGATCCGCGGACAACAACTGGCCTTCCTCTCCCTGCGGACATGGCAATCCGTGAACGGGTTGAGCCTGTCCTATCTGGGATGGCGTTGCATCAACGTGGCATGCAGGATGACTTGTAGACTTCTCGTGAGGAGAATGCAAGTCATTTTGCATGCCTCATTGACCGCATCAACCTACTGGGACAGGTCACCACCACTGGATTCTGCTGTATGTTGGGTTTTCAGCCGACCCCCTCCTCAACTGAACCCTCTATGCGCCAGTCGTCCTCTGTGCCATCTACTGGCCCAAATGTCACCGGGCAACCCTGTGGAGCTGCCCCTGAGCCAGTGGCCGGGCTGGTGGAGGACACATCCCTGCAACAGTCGGGAGTGGGAGGTCCAGCAGGGGTGGCCACCCCAACAACTGGATACCAGCAGGAGGAGGACGTGCAGGCACCACAAGGCAGGGCACATGCACGGCAGCAGCAGGCTCAAGGTGGGAGCGATGATGGCTCGGGGCAATCAACATCAGAGGGGCAGGCATTGGCCAGAGGGCAGGAGGACCCTGGATTGGTAGTGTCTTCCGTGTGGCAGCGGTTGGGTCAGGCCATAGATGCGGAGCGGTAGCGGGCGGAAGAGGCACGGCTCGCTATGGTCAGGGCAGAGAACTCCATGCGCAATGCGCTGATGCGGGCTGAGTGCCTCGAGGGAATTCACAGGGATTTGGAGGTGAACATGGCGTTATCCCTGCAGGACCCCGGGACCAGTGAACAGGCCCACCTCCAAAACATTGAACAGGAGTTCGATGATGCCCTGGTCCATGACATCAACAAATGAGCCGTTGGACTTGCCCGCTGCCATTGTATATAGTTCATTAGTGTTAAGTTTCCTTTCTTTTTTCTTTCATTTGGGGCGCATGGACTATGCCCCACATTTTTGTATAAAGTTATTAATTAGGTAGGTTTTTTTGTAGGTTTAATTTATATCGTTGGGCTCATGGACCCTGGATTTGTTGGTTGTACATAGTTGAACAGTGGATTTCTCATCATTATTTTTTTTTTTAAATCACCATTAAATCACCATGGAGCAATGGATTTCACTAATTTCTTTCCCTTTGTATTTGCTTTGTTGGACGGAGACTTTGGACACATTTTCATTTGGATTTATTTGGATTCTGATTTATTTTTTCTTTTTTTTCTTTTTTTTTTAATTTGGTTAGTTGCTAAAAACCACTTTTCAAATGTTTAACATTTTTGTTTTCACTTCCAGATAAAATATTACATTTTACATAACATCATTATACAAAAGATTTTTCCAAACTTAAAATACTTTTCTCTTGGCTAGACAGAATTTTACTCTCTTTAACAGTTTTGTCATTTATATACATGCAAATTCTGGCACAGTTGCCTCCAAAAAGTGTACAATTGCTACCTTTACAGCTAATCTTGGACTTGTAAAGAGGAATTTCCAAAGTGTGCCCTCATCCAACTCAGAGAACAACATCAGTACATTTTGAAATAGTTTCATACGCATCGATTGTAAACAGGGACAAGTTCTCATTTGGGGCAATTAGATTTCTCCTCTGTAATAAATTGTGAGTATGCCATAAATTAAATCTAACTTTCATGTATTGTCGTCGTATGTGAGGTAAAGGGCATTTGTTTAAGTATTCCGCCATAAATTTGTATTTTTTTGAGCCAAACACTGCAATATCGAAATCTTTATAAGTTCGGCAAGCTGCTACGTTCCCAATCCAGTCAAATTCAAAGAGCTTTTTTTTTGCTAAATATGGATTGGAGTCCAATGTCTCAATGCTTACCGCGGCCTCAGCCATTTCGTTGTACAGTAACGTACACCACTTATTAGGAAATCCAGCAGAGCTTGCAAGCATGTACTGTGCTACTATGCCCAATACATTTGGTACCTTAAGACTCAACATACGTTTCCTAAATAAGGCACACATTTTCCACAGTATCTGTGAATACAGGGATAATACACCCAACTCAAAGCGTATCATAGGTAGTGGAGTGCAGTTGGGTAGTTGTAACACTTGTCTCCAATATTTACCCTCTAATCTGTCCCAGTATAAACGATTTCGTGGATTTCCTGCTTCAACCCCATATAATAATATTGGTACTACCTTCATTTGGTAAAAAGATAATGCATGTTTAAATGAGAATTTACCAAATCTGGCAACAAGAATCCTCGTCTGAGAGGTCACTGTTTGAAGTTTATTTCTTAGTTCCCAAGTCTCAATCTTTGCCGTGATGGAATTGGTGAGGATGACACCTAAGTATTTATATTGTTCTACTACCACAAGTTCCTTGCCCTGAATTGTCCAGGCATATTTCTTTTTCTTACATTTGAGAGTATTGTGACAGACTAGTACTTGGGATTTAGTTGCGTTTATTTTCAAATGATTGATTATCGTGTACTGGTTTAGCCTATTTAACATTTGCTGGAGGCCATATGGTGTTTGTGAGAGCAGTACTAGATCATCTGCGTAAAGAAGATAGCTGACTTTGTCAATGCCTAATTTCGGAGGATCGCAGCAGATGGTACCGAAGATATATCCCATATCATAGATGAAAAAGTTAAATAAACTTGAGGCCAGAGGGCAACCCTGTTTTAGACCTCTCATAGTGTCAATAGGGGCAGATAGTAAGCCTTCAAGCGTTATGCGTACCTGCATTGTGGTATTTGAGTGCAGTAGCATCAACAGATTTACAAGGGAATTTGGGCACTTATACCTTATGAGTTTCTTGTGGAGCAGCGCCCGATCAATGGAATGAAACGCTGCCCGAAAATCAATGAATGCCAGATATAGTGGCTGGCCTCTAGCAGCATACTGCATTTTGATCAAGTTTAGGCACATTATGTTTGGGATTGTACCCAAACCAGAGACGAAGCCAGATTGATAACTGTCTCTTGCTTGTGCCTGGACGGACCGAGCATTACATTTCTTCAATAGCAATCTACCAAAGATTTTTCCTGGAACATCAAGAAGGGAGATCGGACGATAGCTACTAGGCTCTTGCCGATCACCCTTCTTGAATATCGGAACAGTGATGGAATGTGTCCAAGTTCCAGGAATAGCTTGTACTGCATTGATTGCTGTGAAGATAAAGTGCAATATTGATGCCCACAGTTCTGGCTGCAACTTTAAGGTGTGATTTGATAATCCATCGGGTCCAGCTGCTTTGGAGTTGGATGCTGTTTTAATAAGAAGGAGAATGTCCTCATGACCAAACTCAAGATTGAATTGGCCGTTCAGATCAGAGGCATCAAAAGGTGCGGCACCTTGTGGAACAGAGTAAAGATTAGAAAAATGATGTATCCAAGTTTGTTCAGACACCGCGTTTGATTGTGCCGCCAATTGTGACGACCCCGTGGCACAGTTGATGATGGCCCACATTTTTGCAGTATTCTTGGTTGCGAATGTGTTCAACATGACTGCTCCATCGTGTTGATACAAATTTACGCGGTGATTTTTTACCCAATATGTGTACTTTAACTTAATTTTCCTAACCATTAGAGCTCTGATGACCGGGGGATACTTAGAAGCAAATCTCAACGCAGCACGTTTTTCGGTTTTCTTTGACTTCATAGCGAGATCAAAGATGTGCAGATGTTTAATTTTGGATCGCGCATTTGATGTTGGATTCTGGAAGAGTTGCATAGTATTACTATACTGAATGCACAAACATTCTCCGACCATCATAGTCTGTTAAGACCCGAATTCACAATTAGGGCACCTTGGGATTGGCCACTTTGTTCAATTTTACTAAGGTCTTCCTGCCACCATTTCATTGTTAAGATGTTATGATCACTTTGTTTAGTATCAATGATTTCAAAACTCTTAATCATGGGCAATACGGAAAGGCTCACAAAAATATAATCAATCACTGATTCCATTTGGCCATTTCGCCATGTTGCCCTGGCAGGTGTGTCTTCTTTAAATGTTCCATTAAGCATATGTAAATCACGAGATTTGGTCAGCATGTGCCATCTGTAGGCTCTACCTCTAGCCAATGAATGTTTCTTAGTGATGAGATTGATGTTTAAATCTCCAGCAAGAATCAAATAAGTGACTGATTTATCTAGAGCAACCAAATTCAACAGCATTGTAACACCGTTAAAAAAAACATAATCACTTATAGCAGCAGTGTTCCAATATTCATTGAGGAGAGCATATTGTAAACCCTCAACCCTAACTTTTACCAGAAGCATGTGTTTTTTTGGGCATGCCCACAGTTCCGATGACACTCCCTTTCGGATTTTGATGGCTGTGAGAAGGCCAGCAAACGGTCTACCCACTGAGGGCTTATAAGCAGAATTAATGTGAATATCAAAACCATTCCAGACTGGAGGATCAACAAGCCAGGTCTCTTGTAGAAGAATTAAATCATACATTCCTAGGTGATTTGAATCGTTATTGAGAAAGTGAGTATACCCTCTGGTGTTCCAACTTAGGAAGGAGATTTGTTCATGAATATGGCCCAGGTCTAGTTATATTTGTTCCTGGGAACATTTACATAGACAAGTCTTAATTCTTGGAGAGTCTCCCTTTCCTTTCTGGACGGCTGCAGAACCCAGCTGGTTAGTAGAGACTGGGATAGTTGTATTATTTTCTGCAATGAGTTCAAATCCCAAATTGAAGAGGTGAGTTTTTGCTGACCAAATAAGATTTTGAACAACCCGAGAGTTGAACCACAATCTGACAGTATTGAGATTCTGTTCACTCACAAACTCTACATACTCAATATCAGCTGAATTAATATCTTCCAGCTGTACAACTTCAGAATATATGGCCATGACAGATCTTCTATTAAGGTCATATTGCTTACAGGGTGGTATTCTGCAAGCCAAAATCAATGAGTATGGTGCCAAACTTTTTTTCAACTGTGGGTTTGTCAACGGGAGTAGAGGAGTCTGAATTTTACTGTGATGATCTCTCAGTGGTTCATTTTTGTTTTTGCCTGAATTTGTTTTAGGGCGATCTCCATTAAACCCATAATTTCCGATGTTAAGTCCATCCCCTGTAGATGAGGGGATTGTGCTGGTGATTTCTGAATCCAACTTTTCCTCAAGTCTGGGTGGTCTCCAGCTAAGCTAGGAATATATGTCGCCGGCGTTTTTGAGGTGGGCATAATAATTTGTGTGTCAGTTCCTCTGGATTGAGGATAGTCCATAAATTGGACACTACTTTTATCTGAGGGCAACCTTGCCTCCTGCTCCGCCACCCTATTAGGAGCGAGGCATTCTGGCTCCCGCTTTGATGGAATTGTCAAGGCTTGATCAGACATGTATGCATCTACTGCTGTTCTAATTTCCTGTCTATACGCCTGAATAGCATCTTCATTTCTCAATACGGTTGGGTTAGCCCTAGTATTATCAACAGGGTTGAGTGACACCCCCCTATTTGCTTTCTGAAAAATTGCCGCACTGTGTAAGTTCACTTCCTTCAACAGTGCATTCAGGGGTGCATAATCTTCAGGCACAGGTACAATGCTAGACTGAATAGATTTGACCTGCATCCGTTGTTTGTATTTTTTCCTTATTGCTTCAGATGCCACAGTGACACTTTTTTTTTTTTTGGGAAGTGTTAGAGCCTTAAAGAACTGCTTACAGCTTGAGTTTGTTACCACTTTAAGGGCACTTTGATTTTTCGTTAACTTACCATTCTGCGTGTTTTTGTTTATCTTACCATTAGCAGGGGTAAAGATAGTGTAAACTTTTTTTTGTTGTTGTTGCTGATGCAGTAATGGGGACCGCCAGGTTGACTTCAGGCACACACTCCAGACCACTGTTAAATATCGGATTCTCATTCGAGATGGTTTCAACAATGACCCCATCGATCAGAGGAATTGCAAAGTCAAATTTCTCTATTAATACAGAAGTTTGGACAGCTATGACAACATCGCTGGGTCTTTATGTTTGGGGATCCTTAGCCTATGTAATTCAGCACTAATCGCTGTTCCAGTAGTGTTTTGCCAATTATACATTTGATCCAACAAGACAGCCTGCTTCTCTAGTTCAATATCTAGTGTCTCAAATAATTTCCCTAAAGTTTGTATGGCGAAATTCATAGCTTGCAAGGTGGCTTCCAACATCCGCTCACCTTGTGAGCCAGATTGAACCATACTCCTTTTACTTATAGCAGACATAGGTCTTCTTGGAGTGGGGCGCATAAAGGAAACACTTACGGGTGAGCTTGTATAATTGGGTTCCGGAGTTGCAAACATTACTGGTGATGCCGACAAGCTGTCAGGTAGCGTTTGCCCAGAGAATCCAGATCCCTCATCTTCAAGGTCAATTACCTGTGCATCCTGTGTGCTTTTCACCTCCAATTTATTTGCATAGTTTAAATTTGCAGTTGGAGGTAGCGCTTTTAATATCAGTTACAGACAGGTTATTAGACAGCATTTTAACAACATTAGGAACATTAGATACATTCAAATCACTCGTGTCATTCACCACAGAGATGGAAGAAACTGGCAACTTACTCCTCTCAGCCTGATTTGGGGAATCACACTTTGCGTCCATATGTTCCTTTGCAGCTGCTGTGGGTACAGCTGCATTCTTAGATTTCTTCACCAGTGGCTTGGCAGCTTGCGTCGGTGCCAAATGCTTGATTTTTGCATGAGCCTTTCCTGTGATGTCTTTATAAAAGGCACAAATGTCTGCGTCCTTCAATACTTTTTCTGATGCAAGCAAAACTTTCTTGTTAGTACGTGGGACTGGCGTAGAAGCCAGATCAAAGGCTGTTCGCGAGCTGCCCTTGGATACAGACATGGCAAAACCTATAGACGAAAGGGGCTTAAACAAGGCTGCGGTACGTTTTGCGTAGATGAGCGTAATTGCATCCCATGACTCAATCACGCAATGCCAGTACCCGAAGCACCTCCTCGCCGCACCACCGCAACCCAGCAGCGAAGAGGCAAAGAGGTACTTCAGGTACTTTGCCTGGTGCGCGCGCGGTGGTGCACGTGAACAGCTGACTGTATAACGGCTGTTTAGGCACTGAAACAAAGCAAAGAAGAACGCTATGAGTGATTATAGATGTTAGAAGGTCTGTGCAAGCGTCTTCAGTGTGCAATGAAGGTAAATACCAATGAATGCAAGAAAGCAGGCACAAAATCCACTTCAGTCGGGTCAGCGTGAGAGGCAAAGAGGTACTTCAGGTACTTTGCCTGGTGCGTGCGTGCTGGTGCGCACGAACAGCTGACTTTATCCACTTCCTGCTAGAGGGGCGGGGCCACAGCCAGTAAAGCTGCATAACGGCTGTTTAGGCACAATGAATGCAAGAAAGCAGGCCCAAAATCTACTTCAGTTGGGTCAGCTTGAGAGGCAAAGAGGTACTTCAGGTACTTCTTTTTGGGACATGCTGGATTTTATTTCTTATTTGCATTATTGTGTGTTTTCATTTCATTACGTTCATTTTGTGTTCAATACATTTTTGTTTCATACTTTGATTTGTGGTATTCTCTCATTGGTTTCATGCATGTCACGATGTGGGTTTTCACATTCACTGGCACCCATTGTGTGTGTGTGACGGACATATGTTGATGTACATACTTGCCATTTGGGTTGTATCATTTAATGGCCATTTCAATGTGGGATGAATGTACTCATAAGGGCCATGATTGTGGATCATGATGACGTGTTTGGGGGGGACATGAGTCGGGGCCTGCTGGCAGGTGCCCATCACTGCTGGGTGGGTGAGTGGGTGGGGGGACATGAGTCAGGGCCTGCTGGCATGTGCCCATCACTGCTGGGTGGGTGAGTGGGTGGGGGGACATGAGTCGGGGCCTGCTGGCAGGTGCCTGTCACTGCTGGGTGGGTGTGGGTGCAGGGGGACATGAGTCGGGGCCTGCTGGCAGGTGCCTGTCAATGCTGGGTGGGTGGGGGTGCAGGGGGACATGAGTCGGGGCCTGCTGACAGGTGCCTGTCACTGCTGGGTGGGGGTTCAGGGGGATATGTGTCAGTGCTCACTTGTGCATGTTGACATGTGGGCTGGCTGGGGGGCATGGCCAGGGTGAATGGGCTGTCTGCGGGCCAGGGGTGCAGAGTAGTCCCCTGTGTTGTGGCCTGCCTGCAGGGCCTGAGGAGGGGGGGGACACACACTGCCAATTAGCGTTGGGGAAGCCCAGGAATAGACGTTCCCCTCCCGCGGAAGCGAAAACACATGTAAAACTTCCCGTGCACACCTGAAATACACGTACCCCGCTCGCAGAAGGCCTATCGCATGTAAAACTTCCCACGCATCCCTGAAATACACGTACCCCGGTCGCACAAGGCCTATCGCGTGTAAAACTTCACGCGCACCCCCTAAATACACGTACCCCGCTCACACTAGGCCTATCACGTGTAGAACTTCCCGGGCACCCCCGAAATACACATAGCCCGCTCACACTAGGCCAATCACGTGTAAAACTTCCCACGCACCCCCGAAATACACGTACCTCGCTCGCATAAGGCCTATTGCGTACGAAACTACACGCGCACCCCCAGAATATGCGCAGGCAGCCCATACACCCTCCCCATACCTCACAGACAGCCCTTCACCCCTGGCCATGCCCCGCAGGCAGCCCATCCACCCAGGGCATGCCCCGCAGGCAGCCCATCCACCCTGAGCATGCCCCGCAGGCAGCCCATCCACCCGGGGCATGCCCCACAGGCAGCCCATCCACCCTGGCCATGTCCTGCAGGCAGCCCATCCACCCTGGCCATGTCCTGCAGGCAGCCCATCCACCCGGGGCATGCCCCACAGGCAGCCCACCCACCCGGACCATGCCCCACAGGCAGCCCATCCACCCTGGGCATGCCCCGCAGGAAGCCCATCCACCCTGGGAATACCCCACAGGCAGCCCATCCACCCTAGACATGCCCCGCAGGCAGCCCATCCATTTGGGGCATGCCCCGCAGGCAGCCCATCTACCCGGGCTATACCCCGCAGGCAGCCCATCCACCCTGGGCATGCCCCACAGGCAGCCCATCCACCCTTGGCCTGCCCCGCAGGTAGCCCATCCACCCGGGGCATGCCCCACAGGCAGCCCATCCACACAGGCCATGCCCCGCAGGCAGCCCATCTACCATGGGCATGCCCCACAGGCAGCCCATCCACCCTGGCCATGCCCCGCAGGCAACTCATCCACCCGGGGCATGCCCCACAGGCAGCCCATCCACGCGGGCCATGCCCCGCAGGCAGCCCATCTACCATGGGCATGCCCCACAGGCAGCCCATCCACCCTGGCCATGCCCCGCAGGCAACTCATCCACCCGGGGCATGCCCCACAGGCAGCCCATCCACGCGGGCCATGCCCCGCAGGAAGCCCATCCACCCTGGGCATGCCCCACAGGCAGCCCATCCACTCTGTGCATGCCCCACATGCAGCTCACTCCACCCTGGGCATGGCCCACAGGCAGCCCATCCACCCTGGGCATGGCCCACAGGCAGCACACTCCACAGGGTGGACTTTTCCCACGCTTTACATGCGATTTCGCTGGTGCGAGTGGGGTACGTGTATTCTGGGGCGTGCGCGGGGAGTTTTACACGATATTGGCCTAGCACGAGCGGGGTACGTGTATTCTGGGGCATGCGCGGGGAGTTTTACACACGTTTTCGTGGTTGGGGGGCTGTATGCTGGTCCACTGGCCTTTGCGCCATGTACTGGATTTGTGCGCTGTTCATGGCACGCGGGGCAGGGTTGGGGGGGTAACTGGCGCTGCTGCACGGTCGCTGTGCCACTCTGCGCCACGGCTGGTTGTGGATGTTGAAATCCATGAATACGCTGTACGCTGAAATGGGTTTTGGCACACGTGGCTGGCGCAGACCGCCGCACGCGCACACTGTGCGCCAGCTGCGTGCGCCACTTGTGCAGCGATTTCTATGAATTACCCCCTTAATGTCTAATTATTTTTTGTTATATAATTCTGAAATGTTTGCAATAAAAAAAACATGGCTTGCTACTGCACTCTTGTTCATAGAAGAAGTGCTTAGAATTTTGGTGAAGCACTGTAATTATGAGTCAGAAAGATTGACATGCAAATAGATTTTTCTCATCCAGTATGCTAGAGATTCAATCTGATAGTAGCCCCTCCTTAGTGGGCACAAGCCCATCAACAATGTTACATGGCCATGTACGTTCTATGTACTTCATCTTGTGAATGGAGAAGCGCAGGTCTTTTAAGCAGGACCACCCTGCGCTTGAAACTGATCTTGGGTTTAAGCTGTTATAAATAACCTGCACTTGCACAATCCGAATATACAAGGCCTAGTAGGATCGTTCCTATCTCCCCCTTGCCTTGTTGCGCCTTGACACATGTGTATAGGTGCATAATAAATGACCAATAAAAATAAAATACATGGACCCTCCCACTTTTGGCAAATAACTGAGCATGCCTGTGGCGGCTCGTCCATAATGGCCCCACCAGTACCCTCTCCTATCAAGGAGGAGCCGCTGCAGTCTAGTGGAAACACCAATCGCTCCCTCAGCTGCTTGCTGCAGCTGTGGGAGGGCTCCTGTTCTGTCTTAAACTATGAAAAAGAAACATGATGTCCCTTTGGCAGTTTAGTTTGCCAGTGCCCATGTCCAGTGGACCAGGCAAGGCCGGGGGCCTTTTGCTTCCACTGCCTTGCATGGCTCATTGGGGCCATGTACACTACACATCTGTATGTGCAAAGGGGTGCTCCTGCCATATTGGGGTATTGTCAGAGGAGCACTATGGCTCCTGTGTCCAAGTGCATTGACTAGGAAGGTTTTTTTTGTTTTCAGTACCTGTTCGTGCTGTGTGGCTCCCCGGTGGTCCCAGCCACTACCCCTGTGGTCTCTCTTGCTACACCTGTATTTAACAACAAAATACAGGGCAGTGGTGTAGCAGGACATGTGGGCCCCCCACAGCCACCACAGCCTTCAGCCACATCAACAGCAGTGAGCCGTGGTATTGAGGGTCAGGCATGGCTGCCTGACTTTCGCCTTGATACATGCATGCACTGCATGCATGTGCAGTTTAGGCGAGAAGGCAAGCCCTGCCTGAGCCTCACTAGTGCTGCCGCCCGGACCCCTGACACACACCACCTCACTGGGGTGACTTCCAACAGAGCAGATGATAGAACTTTATGGCGTGCCCCCAAGCCCTCCTGTGACATCCATCAGGAGACATCTGTCATCACACACCAGGACATCGAGCTCTTCATCCATCCCACAAGAATATGCAGATGATACCCAGCTCATTTGCAGGCTACCCTCGGCCTCCTCCTCTCCTTCCCTCATCCCTCATCTCTGACTGTCTGTCTGCTATCCAGGAGTGTCATGAATGGACATGGATTTTAAGAACATATTCTGATTATTCAACCATTCAAAAATGATTTCGAAGCCATGTACATCTCCGTTCCACATCATAAGAACATCATCGATGTAACATTTCCAAAATTTCATATGCTCTTTGAACAGATTGTCATCACACAGAATTGTACTTCTCTCAAGACCCTCTACATATGAGTTGGCTAAAGTAGGGGCCACTGCCAAACCCATCGCTGTACCCTGAATCTGACGGAAGAATATATTGTTCAACAAGAAATAGATTACGGTTAAGAAGTTCTGCTCCTGGTTTGTTGAAGTTCATACTCCCAATCTGTTCATCCTGGGTGTCTACCTAAACAACTGGGTTGGGTTGAGTCTCTGCCTCTTGCTCCTCAATTGTTTTTGTATGTACCTCATCTATTACTGTACCTGCCTCTGCCTCTAGATTTGCCTCAATTTGTTGGATTGTATTCCTTATGTGAACCATCCTCGACTGTGTTTTCTTCCTTAGAATTTTGAGAACTATACAAGGCGTTCCCAAGTCTAACTATCGTGCCTTTTGTTTGGAATTGTTTACAATGGGATCATAATCCTCTTGAGTATAATTAAAAGCTTTTCCATGTGAAAAGTTGGCTAAATCTTTTTTCATGGATCAAATTCTTTCTTGTATGGTAAATTCTTTGAATTCTTCTATTTCTTTCATAATTCAATCGGATATTTTTTTTTAACTCTCTAGGGGAACCCATTTCTTTATTTCATCTTCTAATATGACCAATTCGGCAGTCAATTTATCAATCATCTCTTGCCATGTCAATGATAAGGATGGTCCAGTCTTTTCTTCATTTATTTGCCACGTAACTCCATTGAATTACAAAAATGGTATTGTGTAGGAAGAGGCGTGGTGCATTCCTTACAATGAGGCCCGGTGGCAAAGTGTAATTTCTAAGGTATTCAATCATTATTGTGCCTGGCAATTCAGTCCTAATCATATGTTTTTTTTAATGAAGTAACTCATCCCAATTACTCACACTTGTGAGTTGGAATTATTGCCATCTGTCACAAAAAGTGAGGCCCTACCAAGAGTTTACGTCACGTATCTATCATCATAACTCTTCACCTTATCTGCCGCCATAGCCTATATTTGATATGTGTCAGCCGACCACCACCCCGTTGTTTAACAAACTAAAGATGTACCTATATGTTCATTGATGGGTTTTGACTCAATTTGTCCCACGACCAATAGCCGCGATAGAAGACACTCTATACTATGTGGGACCCTGGTAGAACATACAACAAACTGAATAAACCATCTGTCCACAATGTCTATGGCAGGCGAATATTGAATATGGTAGTCCACATGGAGTCATACATAATGTTTTTTTTTATTGTGTCTTAATCAAAAGTTGACTTTTCACAAACAGTAAACAAATACTACATAGATTATACACATTAAATACATTTCAATCCAATCAATAGAAATATAAAAAGAAGACCATGAAAAATATGGAAAATACATGAATCCTCCAGTTTACTACTCTCGTTCTTCAATATATTCAGATAAAATACACAATTTTTGTGACTCAAAAACCCTAGCTCTTTTCCAGATCATATTTCAGGTGGGGAAAAAGGGAAACACAGTATATTCAGCTTGCTCTAGATATTTCAATGTCCTTAAAAAATCTAAGCACCTCCAGGGAGAGAAAAGTCTCCTTCCCCTCCCACAGACGTAACCAAAATGTGTCTCTTACCAACCAATCATTGTTATGAACAAAGCGAGAGAAGTACTTGTTTCTCTGGACACTCCTGCCCGGGCAGACCATCAACGGATGTTAAACAGTTTGTTTACACCCCAGGTCACATAGATTACAGATTCCATCAGTTTCTGGCCCTTATTTCTCATCTGTAGGAGGTCTCTAGTGACAAATAAGTTAATTCTAAATCTTAAGAAAATTACATGCCAATATTGGTTTGGTAACCTACCAAGATACCTTGGCAGTTGGCCTAGAGGTCTGTCGAATGGTAACATCGACACAAAGCATTTTATAAACATGTTACAAACAATGCCCTTATTGCGATCCAGTCTGACTGGGCCAACCTTTATTTTTATTTTAATGGATTCGCAATCAATTCCATTTCCGATGACGCACAAGATTCTAGCTGACTCAGAACCTCTTGCTTTAACTCATTTTGGAAAGGAATGGTTTTTAAATTCATCTGGTTCTTAGCATCTACATATAGTGACTTTAGCCTAGGAAACAAGATTAACCTGTACAATGCAATTCTTCGCCATGCAACCTGTGAGCCCAAAGATTGAATGCCCAATTCATAGCGCAACCTGGACATTGGCAAAGAGTTAAGAATTGTTTCCACAATCCACCCTCTATCCGAGTCCAGTTGATGTTAGCTTGGGTTTCCAATTAAATCCTGTACATTAGAATTGGGATAACCTTTCCACTATAGAACTTGAGCAGTGGATCAAGGGTGAATTTACAATATCGGTGTAGAAATGATTTCATTTCTCTACACATTTGACTGATTTTCCTCCTACGGTAAGTCTCAATTGCAGACAACGATGGGTTAGCTCTGATTTGAAAACCCAGATATTTTAGTTCTTTCACTAGGGGTAATTTGATGTCATTGATCCACCCAGTCTTCGAGATCTTTAAGGACTAACCTTGTAAATATTTTGCTTTCCACATGCATTAAGCTATAGGTCTATAATTCTCTGGATTTGATCACTCACACTTCTTAAATATGGGTATTATGACTGCTGTGCTCCAGGTTGATGGAATTTTACGAGAGCTT
The DNA here is from genome assembly GCF_040938575.1 of Ambystoma mexicanum. Taxonomy (NCBI): domain Eukaryota; kingdom Metazoa; phylum Chordata; class Amphibia; order Caudata; family Ambystomatidae; genus Ambystoma; species Ambystoma mexicanum. The sequence goes on from NC_090925.1 coordinate 71,733,521, forward strand.
AAGATGTAGTTAAATAGAGCAAACAATATGGAGGACCACAAGCCTGATGATTTGCGCAAGGTTTCATTTTTCAGTTCATTCGGCCACGCTGCTCTTGATGTTGAAAAGTGACAAATGAGGTCATTAATCTGGTTTTCATCAAACTTCAGATCCCCCCTTTGTTGATCGAGCATATACATGGGTTTAGCTCTTCACATTTCTTTTACGAAATGCCTTAGCCATTCAGATTCATTAATACAATCGGTTTGGGAAGTTGCGATTTGCTGGGTTGGCACATTTATCAAACTCCAGAAATGTCTAGTTTTAGATTCAGTGACTGCCTTCAGCATGACTTTACCATCTATATTTAGTCTCTCCATTGTCCACTCTCCAGACCATTTGCGGTTGGCATTTCGAAGCACCTCTGTATCTTTAGCCAACATTTGCGGGGGACCACTTTCTCTTAGTACCCTACGTATCTCTTAACGTAGTTCACTTTTACGATCGGCTGTGACTTGGTCATATCTATGCTGATGCTTGACGGGTACAAATCTTTTTTTTTATTGGAGTATCTATTTTCCAAAGGGACTCTACAAATGATCTCGGATTGGTTAAGGACTGAATCAGATTAATATCAAAACATTTTGTTTGGCTATCCAATTTGTTGTTTAGAGGGGTACCATTTTGCCTAAATCTGAGTATCCAGTTAGCACCTCGATTAACCAGAATGGGATTGTCGTAAGTATCTCTTACCCAAATTACCATCTGTAAATCAAAGGATTTTTAAATAGGGGTGTGATCGCTTGAACCTCTGTCCACTACTTTACATTCTTTGCAATGTGCAAACAGATGGTCGGACACTATTACATAATCAATAGTGGACGACATCTCTCTATGGATTCGCTATGCGCAGGCTCCTATCTTAAAAAAATGTGACCACAAACGGCCATTTGTGACTGAAATGACCCTGTCTGTGTCTCCCACTCCTTTTCCTTAGACAATCAGCATTTTGATCTCCTGCGAGAAGAATGTTCCGGATGATCTATACGGATATGAGACAATAAATCAGACAGGTCCTCCAGAAAGTCTGTCAAGTTTGAATGCGCAGGGTTCTAGTTAAGACTTATAATAACCCATGGAGTCTGCAAAAAAGAATTAGAGTCAGAAGACACAAACAACCTTGCTTCCAGAATTCCCTGCCTTTTTGATGGCAGCTGTTCTATAAAGGTCATACAAGAGTTACTTATCATTATAAGCATTCCTCCAGATGATCTGCCACAGTTGATTTTAGCACCTCTTGGTGCAGGGATGTAAAATCATCTAATTGTAAGGATACAAGGAGCCATGTCTCCTGTAATAAAATAATATCATCATCATAGATGAAACTCATCATCTTCTTCTCCCTAAATGAACCAGGGCCCCTCGTATTCCAACTGACGACCTTTAAACACTTATCTACTAGGGGAAATCATCAGCCTCTGATAACTTTTGGAATACTTTTGTGATAATTCCTGGTTGAAGATCCCAGAGTCCCTGCTCAGCGTCCCCCCTATTGTCTTTCACCACCTTTCCACCCCTTTGTGTGTCCCCTTGATGAACGGGGCCTGCTAGTTGCGATGCGGTTTGGGCATTGATCAATGTAGCATTACCCTCCATCGTTGGCAAATTTGGACAGACTTCCAATCCTACTTTCTTCAACTACTCACCTGCATTCAGCAGTGCTTTAACACCCAATTGCATCTATATTACCACTTCCGCCACAGACGCTGAGTGTTCATGAGGAAAACGTATCCAATCAATGTCCTGAGTGGATAAGAGATAGAGCTCCGGGATTTGCTAAGTTAAGGACAGAATGGCTCCCTTGTTCTTTCTTAGAGTTTAACCTTGGTATTGCAAATGGATTCACAATTGGTTCCGGTCTCACTTCGTCCTCCTTAGATTTGTCACCCCTCTCCTGTGTAGAGCCACTGAGATTCGTAGGATTAGATCTAACAAAATTCCATTCTGTCCTTGAAACTGGTCATTTGTCTGATTAACACCAGCAAAGGCAGGTACTGGGACCTCTCCTACACTTTCATTTACCCCCTGATTTCCACTGACCACTTTTGGGGGCTGGTTTACTGGAGCTTTGTTTTTAAAGAAAATTGGAGCCAATTTGAGAGGTTTCTTAACCTCCCCTTTCAGATCTTCCGTTTGAAGGCTAACACTGACTTTCTTGATCCTTTGGTCCGAGGGTAACTTTTCCAGATTTAAGGACGGTTTTTCTTTGACAGCCTGTGGTATTTGTATGGTTTCCTTTGTTTTTTATTTCACCTGGTTCGACTTTGAGTTTTACTATGGAGTTTTTCTCTGCCATTTTATTCAGGGCCATAAAGAACTTCCTTTTGCCCGATACCTTTTGTTGACCCTGTTTCTTGTTTTTGGTTTTCTGTGGCTGTGTCGTAAGAATCAATATGTCATGATCTGAGGCATTCTTTTGAATTTCCTTCTTTGCCTTTTCCTTCTTTTTCCTCTGTTTCTTACTGATGCAACTCTTTGATTTTAAATTTTTTTGTGTTGCTGGATCAGGAGCTAGACCATTCAATGTCTCTGCTGACTCGCTTGGCGAGTGATGTTCCTCTCCTGTCAGTGTCCTGTTATCTTAATTTCCGGTCAGAATAGTGTCCTCTGTCAGAGGATTAGGTATTGTGGGGGACCCCAGAGTATAATCGTCCCCCAATTGTGCCAATGTAATACATTCTTCCAATGTCGATTGAGAAAGGGGGGTATTGTCTAATGGATAGAATTCCAGAGCTACATCCGGATTGGAACCTTTGAGTTCATTTAAGGCATTGCCCAGATCTTTGACTTCTATTTTAAGTGAGTTAAGATCTTCATCAAACTTAACCAGATATGCCTTGATTTCTTTCCCCGTTAGTAAATGTTGGTTACTCTCCTCCTTCAAGAGAAGTATGTTTTTGTCAACTGAATCATTACTTAGGCCATTTAGGTCTAGTATTGCTGATTCCCAGGCTCCCACCTCCTTGGTAAGTTACAGTTGCATTTCAGTGTGAGATTGAACTTCCGTCTTCAGGAGCTCAAACACGCTTACCAAAGAGTTTAAAACAAAACTCAAGGCCAATAAAGTGGAATCTGAGGGAGCCTTGTTCCGATCAATAGAGCTTTGTTGACTGTTTTGTATATCAGTGAAATCACCACTGTTTCTCTGTTCCCCTGATAGGGCAGTAGGTTCCTGCAAAACCCCTGGACCGTCCACGTAGTCTGGTGCCTCCCCTGGACCCTCCACTCCAGACCTCTGGTTGTGGATGGATTCTATATGTTTCACTTCTACCACTGCACCTGCATTGGCCGCTGTTGAATGCTCCCAGTTTGAAATTTCACCAACCGCACTTTCACTAAGTGCTCTTTTCGTAATGACACCATTAGAGATAGTTTTTTTGATGGATGAAGTTAATAAGGTATAGTCCAGATTGTTCTGCAGAATTTTGGACTTTTGGGATGCAGAGGGACAGGAACTTGAGGAAATGATTTCCATGGTGTGGCTAGTGTCTAGGTCAGGAGAATCATCATTCTCTGCTTGATGGATTATAGGATGATACATAGAGCTGTTAGCTTCCTGGCCCCTGGCCTTGGCAGACTATCCAACTCTGTTGCCTTAAAGTCATCTCTCCAGATGGTACTTCCTCCTCCTGTGCCACTCCTTAGGTTTTAGCACATTTACACCCAATGTTGTAAAGACTTATCAGCCTGCCGGCGTTCGTTTGCACAAAATGTACTCAGCTGCTTTCAATAGGTATGGGTGTATTCGGCGACTTCTCTGAAAGTATGGGTTAAACAAATAGGCCCCTGTTTACAGTTGTATTAAATACTACACACTTCCACATCCGTGCATAAGCTCGTCTCTCAAACAAGCAATTCAATTTCCTGCTGGTATCTAAGTGTCCAGTACCAAGGGAATAAACTGCTGTATGCAATTTGCCATTTAGATTACACAGAACACGGACTGACATATGAACCATTCAGCGAAGCAAGTCTTTAACATCATGTACTGTAGGTAAGTGTGGCTTACCGGCTTAAATTGTATTCGAGATGTATGCAGGCCGCTTCCTCAAGCCCTGCCCTTGCATTCCGACCCGCGGGAAAATACGTTGTTACCAAGTTGTTACTGAAGCCTCGATTCCCTCGGTTCCAAACGGGAAGACACGCCAACACACTCGTCCGCACTCGCTTCGCACTCGCTTCCTGACTGTGGTTTTGTAGAATTAGGCACCGCCTCTCCAAACGCCAGCAAAGACGGACAGCTGTAGAGGATAGTGTCACCACGGCAACACACTCATTCGCACTCACTTTGCTCTCGCTTCCTGACTGTGATTTTGTAGAATTAGGGACCGCCTCTCCGAAAGCCAGCAAAGACAGACTGCTGTAGAGGATAGTGTCACCACATCAACACATGTGTCCGCACTCGCTGCGCACTTGCTTCGTGACTGTGGTTTTGTAGAATTAGGGACCGCCTCTCCAAACGCCAGCAAAGACAGACTGCTGCAGAGGATAGTGTCACCACAGCAACATACTCATCCGCACTCGCTTCACTCTCGCTTCATGACTGTGGTTTTGAAGAATTTGCCACTGCCTCTCCAAACGCCAGCAAAGACAGACTGCTGTAAAGAATAGTGTCACCACGAAAACCCACTTGTCCGCACTCGCTTTGCTCTCGCTTCCTGACTGGGGTTTTGTAGAATTAGGGAACGCCTCTCCAATTGCCAGCAAAGACAGACTGCTGTAGAGGATACTGTCACCACGACAACACACTCGTCCGCACATACATAATGTCTTATGGTCTGCTCTCATGAAATGTCAATTTTTATCATATAAACATGAGAGAGTAAAAACCATTACATTTTTACTCTGTATTTCAACATATCAAAATAATTATATTAATTCATTCATTCTTTTATGTTAACACACATTGTTAACAACATGAACGTGCCATGTGCACCCCATAAAGTGACTTGTGCATAAGAAACATAAACACATTATTTTACTTCACAAGTTAATCAAAATTCACACAGCTACACAGTAGTGTTATAGCCAACTAGATAATCACATACAATAGTGTCCACATTCAACGCAACCACACCTGCCAATTATCTACCTGTTGATGCCACATAGCTGTTTCTACTGTCAGCAGCACCAACACCATTACCACAACATTCAGCCACCTAGGCATAAGCATTGCCACCACCACCAGCTCCAAGGCACTGCCTCTTCCTCAGACCCTGTCGACACACCTCCTATAAAATCTGGATCCCATCTAGGAGATCACCTGCGGAGCGTGTCCAGGAAACATCAGAAACACCAACTGCCCCGGCCACAGTGCATGCCTCAGAGGTTGTGCTTCATGCTTGGCAGCTTGGCTTGGGCATAATTGTGGGCAGGATGCAATTGGGGCCAGCAGAAACTTGGGGCCAGGATAATGAAAAGGAAATCTTTCATCTACAAATAGTCCAAAACGTAAGGTTGGGAAAAAGTCTTTAATGGAAATCAGCAAAGCAGCAACATTAACATCAACAGGAGAGGATGCCACAAACAAACCCACAATGAACCTACACCCTCCCCAAAATACAGCAATTCTTAGTTCCTTGGAGAGGGGGAAGCTTAAAAGTGTTCATTAGGACCATTTGAAGGAGTAACTCAGTTTCCTGCCCATTTATTTATTAATTAATCTTTTATAATGTGCTTAACACTTAGCACTGGGCGACCAGTCTCTAAGCAAAGGACCGGGATTCGAACCAGTGGTGCTCTGCTTTGTCTTGCTTCCTAGACAAACGTGTTCCCCTGAGCCTAATCCACACATTGCAAAGAAAAACACATACATCAGTCAATACTCCAATACTTGGGTAAGAAGGACTCACTGCAATACACAGCTGCATGAAGCTAGAATTGGAGCCGGTCAGCCTTGTCTAGTTTCGACTACAGCAGAAGATTGATCCATTTGTGACCGAACCGTTATATTGTTGCAAGTTCAAGCACACATTTCAGAGAGTTTAACATGAGTCATATCGTAAGAGAATCTTCTCATGTGCATGACAAAGTGAAATATGTATGAGGCGAGCAAGCCTCTATCAGATTACATGGAGCTGTGTCTCTGAATAGGCCAGAACACAGTTGCTTTGGCTTGGCCTGTATTATTGATATCTGCAATATATTTGTTTGCTTTAAACTGCAGTAAAACATTTCTACATAGGTCAGAGGTACATAGGATGCATGAAGTGTTGTGGTCTTGGTGGTATTTCCCACTCTAAAGACAGATTGAAAGGGGTCGAGGAGGTTGTTTGTGGTGATGGTTTGTTGGAGGTGGGTGACAAAGCATTCCATCATTCTGGCGAGGTTTGGCAGGGTAGGAATGCAGCAGTTTTCTGTGAGTGTGAGGTCGAGAGAAGGTTTTTTGAGGAGAGGGGGGTGTTTCCAGTTTTGAGTGTGTAGAGGATAGTATCATGTGAGAGACAGGAGTTGAGGATGTAGAGCCAGTGCGGCACACATGCAGTGATGCCATTTGATGTGACTTGTGAGGTGGGCATGCATATTCAAGGAAGTGTGCAGCTTTTATTTTGGCAGTAATGCTGATGACAGTGTCTCTGTCAATATCATTTTGATGATTCACCATTGAAGATCATACTCTGTTTGTCCAGATTCCACAAAGCAGGGAATTTAGGTAGACATTCACATGATGACATTTGATTCTGTAAGGATGTTCTAGGACTCTCTTGCTTTCTGACATATTGTCTTACATAATATGGACATTTCATGCATTAAATAGCAGGCTTGGTGTCATAGATGGTAATGTGTCTGAATTCCCAATGAGTAGTGCCATATGTGAACTGTGTAATGTGGTTAGTACATTGGCATGCTAAAGGGTTTCCAAAAGGATGACCGCTAAACAGTGCTCGAGTAATGACTTCAGTTTGACTCTTTTGGTTCTCTGTGCCAAGGTTGGAATGGACTGAATGGCATGTATATTTCTGCCTCTCTTAAATGCTAAAATCAGTACATCGAAGTCCGATAGTGATGGACTAATAACAAATAATCCCTCTTGTTATAGTCAGCCCGTTTGTTGGAAGTTCTCACTAACTTCCTGGGGTCCCTCCTTCATGATCAGACGCCAAGCTAACTCTTCAACATGAAGAGCAATGCTGCCTTATCCTGAAGAATTGTCCATAAGGGAGATTGTTGCATAAATATCTAAGATGGCGACTAATGCAAAGAAAAGGTATGCTTCTATCAGTAGATTTTTTATTATTTGTAATTATTTTTTCATAGCTTTTTTTGAACTAACTGAAAATAGTATGCTGTGGTTAGAGAATTGCTTTAGCTTCGAAGTTTCAAATACTGCCCTGGGAGCGACACATTCAGAGATTTTGACCAAGGCTGGCATGCATGAAGAATATATTCCACATTGACATAAATGACATAAGTGGTTCCTTTTTAATTTTGGATACTTGTTTAGAGAGGATACTGAGTGTTCTCCCTAACACGATAGACACTTTCATTCTCACGAATATTTACCACTGAGCTGGCAACCACTAACTCCTTAGAATCCCTTATTATTATTACTATTATTATTATTATTATTATTAGTATTATTATTATTATTATTATTATTATTATTATTGTATTTATTGAGCGCAGACCTAGCATCAAGGAGCAACAGAGCACTTTACAGAGCTATACACCAGTATAGATACACAACGGTGTGCTTTACAGTGATAACAACAGTACAGTTGCATAACAGAGCGCTTTTCAGAGGTAACAACAGCTAAAAAGCCGGGGTAGGATACTGAGGGACACAAAGGAGGGGTACAGCTGTACAGGGTTGCGGGGAGGAGAGGCTGGACGGCGTCTAGTGAGTCATGTGGCGATGTGATGGCCTAGATGTTGAGGAGGGTCTTGAGTTCTTTTCTGAATTGTAGGAACGTGGAAGTGAGTCTGATGCTGACACAGAGGAGGTTGCATAGTCTTGGGACGTAGACAGAGAAGGCTTGTTTTCTGGTCCTTTTCTTTTTGCAGAGATGGATTTCAAGTCTGCTTGTGTCCTGGTGCGCTGTCTGACAGAGATGCTGTAGCTTGGAGACTTGAGGCCTTATAGAAGATGCAAAAAGACTCAAAGGTGACGTGTGCGTGCAGTGGGAGCCAGTGAAGGTCAATGAGGGCAAGGTTGATGTGGTCATATCTGCGTAGGTCCTCGATGAGGTGTGGGGCCCCTTGTAGGACACTTGTCAGGGGCATAAGGGAAGACGATGAAGGCCTTTGGGGAAGGCATTGCCTCTATCCAGGAGAAATAGGACCATTGCTTGAACGATGGATCTAAAGCTGTCTGGAGGGAGGACGGGCTTGACATTATGCAGGAGGGAGAGCTGATACCAAGCTGTGTGAGTTTTCTTAGCTATGTGTGTCTTGAAGGAGATGTGTGTGTTGATGTGGAACCCGAGGGACTTCACACAGGAGGTGAGCTTGGGTGTGAAGCCCTCAGGGTTTCAGGTCTGTATGTCTGGGTGTTCAGTGTTGTTGGTGAGGAGTAGGAATTTGGTCTGGGGATCTTTTGTCACTTATCTTATGTTTTACATCATAGATCACACCTTTCAATCATGTAAGTATAGGGTTTGATTGTCCACCCAATAAGAGACAAATCTGCCCCTCATTTTTACCCCAGCAAAACATTGACCAACCCATCTCTATTTGCTCAGAAATAGACAGTGTACAGGGAGGTGCATCAGTACACGTCAGCCTGAGGGGGGCGTTGCAGAAGATAGCTCCAGCATTTGTGTGGTTCTCTGGAGGAGTCCTCTAGTACCTTTAGTTTCACTGCCATTACCTCTGGTACCTGATTTTTTCACAGCAACAATTACCTTGATCCTGTCAAGCCACATGGCAGCCCACTTGAGTTACAGGACTTCCTTCTAAGGTTTGAGCTACTGCTGTGCTTGTCCAGCTGCCTGATAAACCCAGTTGATCCGCAGTGGTTTGAAGCAGGGCAAGCTGCAATTGTGCACCTTTGAGCCACTCACCAAATTCAAGATATTTCACCCAAAGCTTCCTCTTCCCCTACATTTGAACAACATGTCAAACATGTACAAAGCACCTACAAGACCTACTAGATGCTTTCGAATATACTACAAAGAACTAAGGTGTGAAACCTGTGGCCTTTGTGATATTCCTTGGAATCCTAGACACCACAACCTCCTGACCTAACTTGAACTCTTAGGATGGTTCACAAGCCTATTTTTCCCTCCTGAAATACATTTCCCACAATATTCAGTCGGTATAAATATGCAGCTTTTTCCCATAATGGGGTTGGATTTCAATGTGTGTGTTTATATTATATACTGTATTTGTATACAAACTTGTTTGGACAGTACCTATTGTTATACTTAACACATTATCTCTAGCATGTTTTTTAGACGTTTCCACTGTCTGTCCACATCACTGGAAAACATAACATGCAATTGGCCCACGATAGCTAAGGTAAATGTAGTGTACTCAGTTCATAAGGCTTTGGCATGGTAGCGGTGTAAAACTAGGGGGAGTTATATCAGAACCCAAGATTTGAGGCTTATGCAGAGGGTACAAATGAAGGAATGGACTTCAAAATACGTCCCGGATTGTATAGTCATCGGATGTGGCACTAGCAATCTCCCTGTTTTTCTTGACTACTGCAATTCATTAGCAAAGCTGGCCTCTGTAACTAGTCTTAGAATTGTAATTGAATCATTTTCTGTGTTTAATCTTTGTTGTTCTTCTTTTGATGTATGATTTTTATGATTAATGTTTTGTTTGTTAAGTCTTTTGTTTTTATGTGTGTTCGTAAGCCTCTGGGGCACTGGTTGCGCGTTATAATTAAAGTAAAGTATTTGTCTTACAGAATTATTGAGATAACAGAACTCTGATATTTTCTTGTTATTCTTTTTTGGAACATTTGCAAATCCCAATGGGAACACAATGGCCTGATTACCAGTCTCAAGCAATTTAGTGCACTCTAGATAATGATAGCTTCACTTGAGCGGAACACACCTTTACTTTTTAACTAACAGGTTGATTGGATTTCAATGACTAATCCTCTATTCATGATATCTGGAATTTTAGTATATTAATAGGCTTACAGAAAATGTGCATACTTTGTGTAATTTTCATTTTGTAACTATTGGTTTGATTCAGTTTCATTGGTCATACAATGTCAAATATTTCCGGGAACTAAACAGGGCCCATGACAAATAGATAGGTATCAGGTTTGCAATAGTAGGTTGACTAGATTATACACATTGAGTTTATGGATCTACTGATTTGATGGTGTAATGTTACAAGACTAACTTATACCTTCTTGTTTCCTTCTTCTCCTCTCAACTCTGTTTATCTGGAATTGAAAACATGATATTGTATAAGGGTATCTAATGCTGTGCGTATTATTATACTTTTCTTTCTTATCACACACTAGCCTTGCCAAAGACATATACAAGGTCGAAACACGTGTTGGCTGTAGTTAACTTGTTTTTTCGACTCCAAAAATAACCATCAACTTTTTTCAAAGGACAAATTCATTATTTAATATTATACATTATCTGACTACAATTGGCTGTGAATACCCTGTATTCTATGCTACACATCTGAATGTTAAGCTGATTGCAAGTGTGTTAATGCATCATTTGTACACATTTTAACTTGGGATGCTGGGCAGCATCATACCTTAGCCTTGATGCCTGCATCACTCCCATCCAGCTGTTAAGACCATAGAGGCACAGTAGCTCAAAACCAGTGGATGCCCACATGCCTTGAATACATGTCAAATAGATGCATTACATCAGAGGCATGATCAATAATGTTGATTTAGGATGTGCTTAAGTACCCACGCCAGAGCTAAATCAGTGAAATGTGCATTGTATGTTGCTTCTGTTTTTATTGTGGTCAAATATGGATTCCATGCACCAAATGTGTGACTGCAAAACCAAAATATCTGCACGCTTTCCATGCACACACACAAGTATTTTGCGGTTTTGGCAGGTGTATGCACACAAATCCCTTTTTTTACTGCGAAAAGCGGGAAATCCATGCCAATAAAAAGGGTTGAAGGGGCTGGAGGATAACAAGAGAATTTTTTTTATCTATTTCCCTTGCATTTTGTCTGCTGCACCCAGCCCTAATGGGGATGATAACTGAACTATGTATACAAATTATCCAATGCAAAATGCACTTCATGAGATTGACATCAATATGAATAAATACAGATATATGTAATGTCATGATTAACATATCAGCGTTTAGACTTGGTAAAAGGTTTACTCCAAAAAGTATTGTCTTCTGTCTTTGCAGATCTTCATCATTCAACAAATTAATAAGGATCTAGGCGCAGATGGGAGGAGAAAATCAAACACTTGAGATAGGATTTCTTCTTTTGGGGTTCTCTGAGCATTCATACCTGTGGATGCCCGTTTTTGTTGGATTTTTGGTTATTTACCGGTAAACGATTGCAGGGAATCTGGTGGTCATCAAGGTAATTTATCACATTTACCAGTTGCACACGCCTATGTATTTCCTCCTCACCAACCTGTCTTTTCTACACATCTGTTACTCCTCCGTCATGTTTCCAGGTATGCTCGCCAACATTTACCTGCAGGGCATGCATATCACACACCTGGAATGCCTGCTGCAGGTTTACTTCTTCATAGCTATGGTTGCAGCAGAATTCTTCCTCCTGACCATCATGGATTATGATCGCTAAACGCCCAATTTTTACCCTTCACGTTACACAGCCATCATGAATAAGTGTCTGTGTCTCTCATTGGCTGCTGGAGCCTGGGTGGGCGGTTTCCCTGAGACAATTATTCACACTGTCCTAATTTTTAAATTCTCCTTTTATAAAAGACATGAAATCAGCCATTTCTTCTGTGATGTCGTAATCCTAATGAATTTGACATGCAGTAGCACCCACTCAGTTGAATCTTCAACCTATGTATTGGGTGCAACAATGTCTATGCCCTTATTTTGTTTAATCTTTGCATCATATGCCAGCATTATCAAAGCCATCCTGAAAATCCAGTCTACGGCTGGGAGACACAACGCTTTCTACACATGTGCTTCCCACCTCACTGTGGTCATCTTGTTCTTTGGAAGTCTCCTATTTACCTACATGCGCCCAGCCGCAACATACTCAGTGAATCAGCACAAAATATTATCTTTAGTGTTTATCAGCATGGGTCCCTTGTGTAACCCCATAATGTGTGGGAAATATTTTGGGGTTATACCTAACTTTGTGGTATTTTTATTATGGTGATAAAGAGTGGTATTATTTGGTGGTAGTACAATGTGGTAATTCGTTGGGGCTATTTCTATGGTGGTGAGATCATTTTCAGAATATTACCTAACTATTGTTTTTACCAGGGTCAGTCACCATAACAGACTACTAGACTTGATACACTTTGGGTAGATACCTTATACCTTCTTCTCGCGTATGTTATATACAATACTGCAATATGCCCTTGCGGATGAATTTCAAAATTATAAAACAAACAAATTGAAATACTGCACATCCCTTCACTTTCTAGCTAGATAGTTCACAGCAGTTACTTTCCTTTGGGATATTTCAGGACGCACCTGTCTTTTTGTCTAGATCAAATAAAATGACTGACTGCCGCAAAAAATGCACCAGAACACCAAGTGTCTTTGTAATGTGTTATTATTTTTTTATCATAACAAATAAACGTGCAGTTTACATATGGCAACAGTTATGCATACATCAGGTGTTACAGTGTGAATGTACAGCAATGAGCAATGGCACATTTCAAAATAGAACAAGGCGTGCCCAGTCTTACAATCCGACCTTGAAAGCGAGGGATTTGGCAAGAAATACACTTTGAGAAAGATAAAACAAAACAGCTACACCATTCATATACTTGGGAAATTGCATGCACATTTAACATCAACAGCATCTAAAATGAAATCACCTATCTTTCTGACTAACTGACTAATAGACAATCCAACAACCCCTCACTTTAGACTTATATTTACCATGGTTCGGCTGCACATGGGAATCCCCATCACTCTTTTTCACCTGTCTCAATCAGGGTCGGCTACTCAGATAAGGACTGCTACAGCACCTGGCATCTTATACAGCACCAGGCAGCTTGCCAGCACTGAACTCTATTTTCCAGTCTGCCCCCTGTTCCACTGTATCTTCTCAGTGCAGTGTCCAAGGATGTCTGACCCGACTACACCCAATCACAGCCTTTTTAATAGGTTCTCCTGTCAGTCAATGCAATACCTCCCCATCTAGAGCCACCTACATCACCCGATCTGCTCTGTGTATTTCCCCATTGTACTAACTGCATTTCTGAAAAATAATTGTTACATTCCTGCTTCCTGATTCCACAATGCTTCATCTCAGCAGAGCGGAACTTCACATTTCTGTTCAACTTACTGCACGAACATGTTTGAATTCCATTTTACAAAGCACCATGCATTTTCCAAAATCGTTTTCAGGTCATTTCCACATTGACTAATTTGCACTATATGTTGTTAAGGGGACATCTTACTGGGGTTGGATTAATATGTTAATATATTAGTATTAGTCCTACTGCAAGTCAGTCCATTGAAATATCATCCTGAAATAATATGCACTTTTAAGCGTGTGCTCTGCATTTCTCTGCTCTGTGCATTTTCCACATTTCTGCATTTCTGTCTATATGTGCACTACTATACTACAATGATAAGGCCCTACCATTCAGAGCCCCTGCAATTCAGAGCCCCTACTCCTACAAATGTACACTCTAAAGAATAAAGAGGTCAATCATGCCTTAAAAAGAAGAAGAGGATGAGAATGTCAGAATAAATAACTAGAAACTAATGTATTACAATTCTTTTACATGTTATTGATGTGTGTAAACAGTGTATGCATTAGAGTCCTGTTAGACAGTGATGTATAACTTCATCAATGTATAACTACTAACTCCACTTTGTCCAAGATGAGACGCCTTAATATTAGCAAAACCTACGCCTATCCCTACTGCCAAAACTACTCTAAAGACCCATGTATTTAGTCACCTTGATTACTGTTCCAGTATCCTCCACTTCCAACATCCTGTGGGATACATTTACCCACTCAGCAGAATCCCCCTCCATCGCCAAGCTGCATCAGCAGTTACCAGCAGAATGGCTGCGCTGGCTCATTTGAGCACCATTGCCTCAAATCAAAACTGCATTTTGCAGTTACAAAATGATGGCTGCACTGTTTTGCCAAACACCTATGGGGCAAGATGGAACAGGGAGCACACTGAGAAAGGCTGCCAGTGTGTTGTCTTACATGCACCAAGGGAGAGAATTGAAAAGCAGAGCTGTTTTGCTGCTTGCTCAAAACTTCCCATTGGAAAAGGAAATATTTACATTTAAAATGATGCCTCCTTGATGCTCTTTTCATTTGTTCAACATTGCTTTTATCAGTGAGACTCTGCTATACTCGTCCATATTCAGATTCTGCTTCAGCAGAAGAGAATATTATCACTGAATGACAGGCTGTGGCAGGCAAGATCTGGGAAATCACCAGAAACTTTACTCTCAGTGGTACTGAAAAACACTTTTTCTCTAAATTGTCAAAAATAAACCCTTAAAAAAAACCCTAGCTCTCTGTGCACATGTCAATTTCAGTGGACATTTGCCTTGAACATACTGCTGTGTAGGGCTGCACACAATGTTTGGAGTCCAGATGGGAGAGAAAACCGAATTTGAAGGGGACATCCCAGCAGAATTCACCAAGGGTCAAAATGTGCTTTTGCAAAAGAGAAGAATGCCTGTTTTAAAAGTACACTGTGATTAAGGCCCTGTCCTTGCCTAGAAGTGTAAGGGGGGTTTGGGTAAAATCTAGATATGTTTAATTTTAACAGACTTGCTTCTGAATTCAAAACAAAGTAAAATACAATAAATAATTAAATGCATTGGCTGTAATGGGGAACCGGTCAAACAGGTTTCCTTCTCAGTTTCCATGGACAGTTGTGTGCTGACAACAGGGGTGGCCTCCCCCCAAAAGGAGCCACAAAGAGATTCTGGGACACATATGTGTTACTTTCTGCCATTGAAAACTTTGAATGGCCAAGAGGAAGAATATCGCACCCCCATCAGACTTCTGTCTGTGCTTCAGCTTGAGACAATAGATTATGGGACACCTACGTGTTACTTTTGGAAGTGACACCTACCAGTCACTCAAACTGAAAAACTCCATGGCATCCCTGGGGTAAACTGACATTTGGTGGTAGCCTGGAAAAACATTGTCCCATTTGGAGGATAAAGGCCAGCCCATTTTGGCTCAAAGACTATTTAATGAATAAAATGTAAAGACTGTTAATTCTATAACAGGACAATGCAGTAATGTAAAAGTTTTACAGTTTAAAGGTAATTTTCGTGGCTTTCAAACAAGATAACGTGGCTGTCCATAGCATGTATGGGACGTAAATGGAAGGAGAATGTGAATCATGGGATAAGTACATATGATGGAATGCTAAAAATGAATGGAAATGTGCCCATGATAATATGTATATATGCTTAAAATTGTGGGATTTTGGGTTAAGCGGTTCCCACTAAAAAACACGAAAAACTATTAGAAGGGCGAAATATTGTTGAACAGACTTGGGAGTGGGAACACCATGCTCCGTATGAAATATGCAATCTGCCTATATAATTTTCAAAAGTGCCACAACTGTATAAATGTGTGATTTATGTTAAGACTGAATTTAGGCAAAAATGACTGTGGGATGGCTTTGCACCTCATAAAACACAACCCCATAAACTGGGTCCCCTCCTGGAGGAGGCGACCAACATAGGCTGACCTATCCGGTTCTACGGGATAGGTCTAGCTTAGTCCTGCCCAACAATAAAACCTGTGAGTCAACCACCTTATAAAAAGGGGAGGCTGACAGAGACAGGGGACTCTCTCTTCTGGATTTTTCAGCGCCTGCGTATCCAGACATTCTAGAGCCACCCTGCAGATTCCAGACTCCACTGCCAGAAAAGGGATAGTTGGTTCAGGCCATCCTATCCAGACAGAACCACCCTTCATAACTAAACCCCATAACAAAATCCCACTAACTCAGGGAGAAGGGGGAAAAGCTGTGGCACCCTTTTGGGAATATCCTGTGACCAGACCAGATTTTTGCCCACTACCTGCATGCCAGCTGTACCCTTGTGATCCAGTGACCAGAGAGGCCCAGCTGTTGTTCTGCTAGGAGAGTCGGCCACCTTGCTGTGACCAGAGACTTTGAGTCCAGAACCTGGTTGACTGTCCCAAATCCCAAACTCAAGTGCGGATTGTATTTCCCCATCCGATAGCATACTTTGTCCTTGTCCTACTCTCTAAGTAATCCTATCCATACCTTGATAACTTGTTTCAAACTGTCAGAATTATTTGTGCATCCTGTCCTTGATTTCTAAGCGCAGCGCCAGTCTTCTACTCTTCTATTTCTTACATAGTACTTTAGTCATATTTTGAATAGTTTAAGTAATTCCCACATAGAGCTGAACGTGGGGTGAAAAGGTTAAGTTGCAAATTAACCTTGGAGCGTACCGTGTCTTTCTTTAACAATCTAGTCTTGATAATCTAGTTTAAGTAAAAGTTGTCCTTTCCTTTTTTAACCGATTTTCTCTTTTAACAGCTTTATTTTACCAAAACCGAATCTCTTTCCACATTGAAAATCTCATCCAGGTATTCAGCTATAGTCACTCTTTCACGTCTATAATGTCCCTGTGATGTGCATCTATCACCCAGCCTAAAAACTGCATTCAGATTCTCTCTATTTCACCCGTTTTATTTTAGAAAATAACGTTTTGACATTTAAAACTTAAAAAGTGTAAAATGCAACTTTTTAACGTGTGCTTTGGCTGCACTGTGGTTTTTACTTTCAAGTTGCTTTCTGAACTGTATGCCCTTTGTTGATACCTTGCCTTGCAGTTGCTAGTGATATGTATTATCCCTGATACTGTGATAAATCATATTTACCTCCTTGATTCAACTGCACACTAATTTAATTATTTGTCAATTCCAAGTGTCATTTTATGCAATTGCAAAGGGTTTAAAATCCTTTTGTGCCTCTTATTTTGATTCTGTTTGCTGCATAGTATCCCTGACTCCTTGCTGCTCCTTCCTATCCACTCAAAATACGATTAACTGCGGTTTGAGGGAACATTGCAAGGGAAATCTTAACTCAGGTGCTATCTACCCGTATAAAAAAAGGGTTCCTATTCATTTGTGCTTTGGATATGTTCTTGTAGGAGGTCAACCAAGGGTATTTCATTAGTTTACATTGTAATGATCACCCCATTGGTGATTGCTGCTCAATATTCAAACTGTGTGATTTTCTTTGAATTTAGAATAAATAAATATTGTATTCCCACCAACTTGCCTGGTTCATGGTTTATTGTGACCCGGGGTATTTGAAAAAAAGGGGATGTGATACGGGTTGGGTGCCAGCTCAATTCGAATTCATTGAAAATAAAGAAAAAGCACTCTAATTGAGCGCTTCATCTTAGGCTAAGAGCAAGACTTCTGGTTCGGTGTGACGCCCGATTGGAATCCTTTACAATCCCTACTCTGCCACACCTCTACACAAGGCACACAACTTCTGCACCCATACACTCTATAGTCTGTTGTAAATCTCACCTAAATCCAAGCACCCCCACCATGTCAGTTGGCTTTTCATTAAAGTGCATCTTTAAATTACTAGGGATTGTTTTTAAATATGTGCATGATTTTGCACCCACCCATCGAGCCAACACAATCTCCTACTACTCTCCTCCATGGAGTCTCAACTTCAGTAACCTCCCTAATCTCTCTGCTCCCTGTCAACCCTGGTCATCCTTTTGAGTTCACTCCTTCTCACTACTTGCCCGTGCCAGTGGGACTAACTTCCCTCATATGTCAATAAGTCCCTTATTATTCGCTCTGTTAAATGCACACTGGAGCTCCATCTCCTTGACTCTTTAAGATAACCTGTGTACTCTCTCATTACTCCCCTACCTGACTACACTGTACCTAACTGTACTGTAAATTCCACATCCTAAATAATCAATCCCCTCATACTACTGTCTATCAATTGCCTCATCCCATCCCCGGTTTTGTGCCATATACTCCCAACCATACGCTGGTTCATTACGCTTTACCTGTCATTTTATGCATTCCACCTGATCCAGGACATACACAATAACGGTTATTTTCTGTTTTGTAAGTGTTTCTTAGAGAACTACATTGCACCTCAATAAATAAATACAATACAATAAAATGTGATAATGATAATATTGAGAATCAACTTTTTAAGGAAGCACCTCATTAAGGATTCCTCCCTAGTCTAAGAACTGTATTAATTGCTATCATGATTACCAAATGTAATGGTACTGAATATATCAACATTTCACAGATGAAAGGCTGAGTTGGGTCTGCCAGGATTCCAAACAATGGCTCAAGGCCACACAGCAATATCCATGGTGAGTGAACATTGTCACTAATTGAGCACTCTCATCAATGGCCACTCAGGAAAGTCCACCATCACATGTTAGCTCTCTGTGCCATTCCTGAGAGGAAATAGTCATTGGCCTAGCAGTCTAGCCAAACTACAGCCACAAACTTATTGCCCCAAACACACTTCACACACACACACCCAAAGCACAGATACACACACCACACACATAACCTGCTGCGCAAACAGCACTTTATCTCATCCACCCAGTCTCCCCTCAAACACTACCCATCTCCAAATACATACAGACCTGCTAACACACACAAACATAGACACACACTGTCCCCTGCACAAATCCTGCCCCTCACACACCTACAATGCATGATGGCCCCTGACACACTGACATTGATTCCACCCACACACACACATACACATCCACTGCCACACACCCTGCCCATGAACTCTTCCCCTAACACACTAACCACACCCACAATAATTGCCCCCACACACTGCTCACACACACATACACTGCACACTGCCCCGCACACAGATTGCACACAATGCTGTCATCAACAATGCCCCTACATCCACTGCTCCATATACACAAACTGCCAATCCTAGTACCAACACATACACTTCCCCACCACACACCCATGCACACACATACACTGTCCACACACACAACGCCCAACACATACATACACTGCACCCACACACTGCCCCATCCACGCTCATCCCACACATGCACTTCCCCAACACACATTGACACCCTCGCATACATACACTGAATGTTCCCACACTGTCTCAACATACAATGCACACACATTAACCTGTCCCATGCTGTTACTGCCCCACACATACAAACACAAAATCCCTGCACACACTGCCCCACAAAGACTATCCCATCACAATACCCCACTCACTGTCCCCACAACTTTCCTGCAATGCACACACTGCCTACAGACACAGTGCCACACACACACACACACTGCCTGCCTGCACACACACTATCTGCCCCATAAACGCTGCCTCTTCCCCCACATACCCTGTCACATCCCTACACACAGTGCCATTTCCTCCCATACACACCGACTCTGCCATACATATTTCCTGCACACATACACTGCTCCACCATACTCTGCCCCCACACATTCAACCCACTTACACACTGTCCCCACACGCACTGACCTCGACAAACACTGCCTCTCCACACACTGCCACCCCGACACAATTTGGCCACATGCACTTCCACATATCCACTGCCCACACGCACTGCACAAACTTACATACTGCCACTGCCCACTAATAAAATCACTACCCAGTACCTTATAATTACAGACTGCCACTTTTGATCATCATCTACCATACACCATGCCGACTAGTATTTTCTCTCTTGCCTTCTAGGACTGCCTATACCAGAATTCCTTATAGGGGAGAACGGCGCATACAGCCTATCAGCAAGAGATGTGGCTGTGAACCTCAATCCAGCAGAATGTTGCTCACTACGGACCAGCAATTCAGAGGCTCAGCACAATTGGAATTTGAAGTTGAAACCAGTCTCTGATTGTAGTGGGCCATCATTGCCTTTTTGAAGGGGTGGGCTTAATTTGAGGTTTAATGTTTCTCATGCCTGTAACCCATTCCTTGGGAGAGAGAAATGTAGAGAATGACCTGGGCAACAAGCTGAGGCTCAGAGCTGATGAAAAGGGGGCAAGGAGGATACAAGTGGACAGGAAGAGTAGGTCAGTCAGGGTTGTTTGGGTGATGCCAAGGGAGGAGAAGACAGACTGAGAGAACAAGCGAAGAAGTGGAGTGAGTGTGCATGCCTGGTGAATGGAAAGAGTGATTGAGGTTACGTGTAAAAGTAATGTACTGAGGAAGGTGAATGACAGGGTAAAAATGGTGATGGTGGAAGAAGTAGGGGTGGAGTGGAGTGTAGAGAGCAGTGTAAAGATAGTGTAGTAGAGAGTAGTAGTAGGAAAGAATAGTGGAGAGTATTGGAGAGTATGGTAGGGGATAGTAGTAGAGAAGAGAGAGTAGTATAGGGAGAGAGAGAGCAGCAGTAGATGGCAGAACATCAGAGGGACAGGAAGAGGAAAAGAGAGAGTGATAGAAAGATTGAGAGGCAGAGAAAGGAGAGATATGGAGGAAGGTAGGGAAATAGAAGGAAGAGGAAGGAAATAACACAAGATCAAGATATCCGACAGCATGAGAGGTAATGATCGAGTGAGATGTGGATGGTTAGAAGGCATCACTTCCAGATTGAATTTTTCTTGTGGGACCGATGGTTAGGTTCCACCTAGAAAATCATGGAGGAAGTAAAATAGACTAATTGAATGGGAGATCCGGAGAAAGAGAAAGGCAAGAGAGAGAGGAGTGGCCCTTAGTTGGAGACTATGCAAATACTTAATAAAAAACCTTCAACTGTCTTTGAGAGTTTGTGTGTTCTTGAGGCCATCTGTTACAACAAACACACACACACACACACTGCCATGATTTGTATATCTGGACATTTGAAGACAATTCCTTTCAATAATGCAAGTAGCTGAGCATATGATGGTAATGCTTGTTAAATGCTTATACTTTGCCTATTTAAATGCCCAAATTATTGGCTTCGCCAGTACTTGTTTTATTTATGATTGTAACAACATCTACCCATGTCTACCCCTGTAGCAATCAGATTCATTTTAACCTACTGGTAGATGAATTTGTCTAAATAATTGTTCAAATGTGGGTAAATGTGTTAGACATTGAATATATTTGGGGAGAGAATGTTTAATATTGTTTGAATTAATTTAAAACCACGATGTATCCATAAAAGCGCTTTACCTCAGAAAATGTGTTGTCATAAAAGGAATTGTTATACAGCCTATGCTAACTGATGAAGCTTGAAAGCCACATTACAGATATTGAGAAATCTTAGTAATTGAAAAAAGTATTAAAAAATGTGTTCATTTAAATGTAGAAAAAGATGTACGGGCACCCCTCTGCGAGAACCGACACAGCCTAATGACCTGTTCCATGGAGAGTTACCCACTCGTAGAGGCCGCAGCCACATTTTAGCTCACTGTACCTTTCAAAAAGGAGGAAAATCCATTTGCATATTAGTCTTTGTCCCGCCCACTTGGGCAGTCCAGCACTGAGATGCCCGGCAGTCATCCTTTGAACAAGAGTACCAACAGCAACCCCAGACACGTGTTTTGGTGGTACAATGTTATTACAACGCAAGGATTATGTCCTCCGAGTTTTTTGCTGAACATTTTCGGCCGAAAGAACTCATGGAAAAATAGGTGTGCAGGGGGGTGGGTGTTAGGGAGAATGTTCATTTTAGTGCTTAATTCCTCCCACCTTAGAGACCCCCAGCTCTTTTTCTGGATTTAGGACTTTTTTACTTTAACCCTGGACTGAGTGAAACCTTTTTATCACTCTCATGTGTTTTTACCTGATTTGGATTTTGGTGTTTCATTGTTTTTGGAGTCTGACAAAGTCCATAGGCATCTGCTTTTTGTATGGTGACACACAGCACCTTCAATGCATGTCACAGAGAAATCATTTTAGATTTCTCATAAGGTTTAAATACCCTTTCTTGTGTGCACTACAGTTCCCAAGAATAGTAAAGGGAAATTGACTTTACTTACCTTTTACCTTTGTAGGTCCAGCACAGACCATTTTATGTGGAGTGCTGGGGGGTTACCTAGTAGCCCCTTATGCTACATTGTCATGTAATATATGTTTGTTACCCTCCCTACTTTAAATGGCTGGAGGCAGTGGTTTAATTTTCCTACCATTGCGCTTTTCTACCGCAGGCTGAAACCTCAGCTGCAGTACAGCACCCATGGGTGACCATTTTGTCAAAATGGCCCCCGACTTCTTTTTTCAGCATTTTCTGTTTGTGCAGTCTTTCTTGGGTTTTACTCTGTGTGTCGAGGCAGATTTGAGCCCTTTGTTCATTTTGCCTTTGGCAGGCTTCAGCCCTGAAACCCGCCTCTGACGCCAGTGTGTCTGGATAGGCAGGATGTGAGGGAGGTTCCCGAAACTCCCCTGTCATTTGTCTCTAGGAGTGCCTGAATGCAACCAGTCCTGATTGGCTGGGGAAACGTCAAAAAAGTAAAAAAAAAAAAGACTGACTGGGAGATTTGACCGAATTTCGGTCAATATATGCGACACAGTCTTAAGAGGCAAAATACAACACAGTGGTCTTTGAGTGCACTATATGGATTTGATAGAGGCTAAGGGCAGAATCCAACACATTAATCTTTGAGCACACTATCTAGATGTGACACAGTCTTAGGAAGCAGAATACAACACAGTAATCTTTGAGCGCACTATCTAGATGCGACACAGTCTTAAGAGTCAGAACACAACACAGTGGTATTTGAGTGCACTATCTAGATGTGACACAGGCTTAAGGTAGAGGCTGGGGGCAGAATACAACACAGTGATCTTTGATCGCACTATCTAGAAGTGTGACAGGTTAGGAGGAGGCAGTTCAAGGAATCTATGACATATACTATTTTAACGTAGGTTGGTCTGCAATAGTTATTCAGTGTGCCGTAGACTTATGAAGTTGGAGTTGCCTTGGCTACACTTGCCTTATTGGTTGCTGCTGGTTGACGGCTGGCCACTGGATTCCCCTGCTGACACCTGCAGACACGATCTGGAACCACCAATGTAGGAGCCGCCCTTTACCTCAGGGACTTTAGCTGCAGGGCCTGCCAGGCAGGAGGCTGCTCTGGAAATGTGGGTTAAAGCACCTTAAGCAGTCAATTAGGGGGGGTGGTGGGCAAGGAGGTGGGTGGGAACAGCTAGGAAGTGGGTGCCGGGGAGAGGGGTCAGGAAGCACTGCACAGAGGGTGTGGGGCTAAATGTTTTTCAAATCAGAGGCTCAAAAAGGGTCACAAGACTGATCCACTCATCTGGGTCAAAGTTCTCCAAAGAAGGGGCCTTGGGGTTGAGCGTGATACTAGATTACAGTGGGAGCAAAGGACAGCCAATCATGGGTGGGGCGACGGGCAAGGAGGCGGGAGGGAACCACAAGGAAGTGGGTGCCGGGGAGAGGGGTCAGGAAACACTGCACAGAGGGCGTGGGGCCAAAAGCTTTTCAAATCAGAGGCCAATGCGCTCACCTGGGACCAAGTTATCCAAAGAAGGGGCCTCGGGGTTGATTGGAACATAAATGTGCTTGTGCCTATCAACCGCAGGAAAACGGTGTTTGTGAGTGCCCAAATGGTCTGCGGAGGGAAAGTATAGCTAAAACCAAGAAGACCCTAAATAAGAGTTGGCTCCATTGTCTGCCCTTAGCGTGATTGGCGTTGCACAATAAACCAGGGTGCGACCACCATTTAACCGCACATGAGGTGGTAACTGGACAGCGCATGCGATTACCCCTGCTACCCCCCACTAGGGCTTTACAAGATGCAGCTAGGACCTCCGATACGCTAAGTCAGGAAAAGTACAAATATACCGCTTCCTTGATGGCTAGTGCCTATTTTATTTCTCATCAACTACAGGAATGACGGGAGAGACCTGAAGGTGTAGAAGAAAAAGAGACTGCAGCAAGTGCAGACACCACTGTACCCAGGATATTTGGTATTGCTACAACAAGTCAGTTGGAATTGGGACAATCCCTGGTTCACGGAACCTTATTCCGTGGAGTTGGTAAATGAACGAGCTGTCAAGCTGCACGGAAAGTACACCTGGAACTAGCTTGGGCACATCAAGCCCTACAAAGAGGTGACCGATCCTAGCAACAGTGAAGCAAGGGCCAACAACCAACAAACAGAAGAAGAAAACGACCCCCTGCAGGAGGTACAACCCAACAGACGACGCCCCATGGTCACCATTTCTAGAACAATAGAGACAGGGAACAGACTGCAGGCACAAAGAGTGAGGAGCCACAGTCTGTTATTTTTCTTTTTAAATACTGATAGGACTACTCATTGAGAAAGTGCGAAAAAAAGAAATGGATTGGTTAATATATTAATATGTCATGATTCCCAGTGATCCCCACCATAAACCTTCCAAGGTCAATTTGCCCTGTGAGATCTAACAGGGCGAGAAAGCGCCATCCCAACATATATTACTATGTTTTCATAGCTTATCTGGACCAGGTTTACCCGCATCTGGAAAGAGGAAATCCCTTAGTACTCATGGTCCTACACGACCCTTCCATAAGAGCTGTGTGGGAGCAGCTATTTCTGCTGGCTATGTGCGTTATACCACTTATTTTGCGCATTGCAGATTGGCAACTATAACACCAATCTACACAAGGACCCTCAGGGTTTAAGTAATGGAGGTCAACTAAAAGTGTACTTATTGTGCTGTGTGGTTTATTTTGATGCAGTATTTTTGCAATGATATTTTGGTGACTAACATATGTTGCTAGTAATTCTGCTGTATCCTGTACTAACATCACCACGACTCCAGCAGGTAAACCGACCATGTCAGGTGGACAGGTAAGCACTGCAAGCAGATTAAGGAGAGGTAATCGCAGTGCAGAGGCAGAGGTGGGGGGTGGATACTTATCTCACTGATGGTGCTAAGGTGTCTAACAACATGTGACACAAACACATGACTAAGGTAGGCAAACAAACTACTGGAGAGCGCTGCTATGTCTGCTCATGAATTCCTTATGCCATGAGCGCCTCCAGAACTTTTGTAGTGACTGAAATAACAAAAGCAAGAGCACAATGCCTAACATGATGAACAACCGTTGGCAACTAGACCACGGTATACAATACATAACTGATGGTCCTCAAAAGGGAGAGACAAAAAAGCTAACACTACAAGAGTTGCCATGCCCGAATACACCCAAGGATATAGGAGGAGTACCAGGATGCTGGGAACTGCCACATGTGCTTGTGTATGACCCAATATACACAGCTGATGGGTGAAAAAGTGAGTTGTAGGCAGCAAAGCACACACTCCATCAGAAGCTCCAGTATACACAGTACAAACAGAAAACAACAAATGTCTCAAGGAATGGGATGCAAGTGCAATATTACCAACTTGGGTGTAAAATGAAGCTGGATCAATGCCGATCATCCCACTAAAGAAACCAACATTATGTTTCCAGAATGACAGTGAGGTAAAGGTTGGCAAAAACAAGGCGTGCAGATACACGGAAAGGCATCCAGCAATGAGGGTCGGGATGGCAGTATTAATGGATCACTATTGGGTGTTGGATCCAAGGCCTATGAGAAACTACCACCGAATTGGGGAGGCATATGTTAATTGGTACACATCACCACACCAGCTCTCGTGGTACCAAAAAAGGACATCAAAACTGAAAGGGGAAATTATATCTCAGCAGTATCAGAAGCGGCACTGGATGAAATGCCACCTGAACACCGTTTGTTCAGTGGCACAGATGTTTTCTTTGCGTCCATAACTCCAGCTATACAAATGCATGCAAATGCCAAGTGGCTCCAGATCACGAGGTGGGAACTGATGCAGCCAAATAAACTCTACCGTGAATGGCTTCAAACGCAATAAAAGAGGAGCTCCGAGCAGTGAGGTAAATGGCCTTCTAGAACAGATACGTTCTGATCTTCTCTCAGCAATGGAAGGAGGGGTCTGCGCTAAAATAGAAAGTTCCTGTTGCATGTTCGGCCCACAAATGACAAAGAGAATGGCACACTGACTGAAGCAGTGGCGTCCCTATTATAGACAACAGAGAAAACAATAGGCATGAAAGTAGCAGTTGACATAAATGAAAGCAAGGAGGACGACAAGATAATAGAGGAGAGGAACAACATAAGGGAAACAATTAAAATGTGCCCACTATTCCAGACCGAATTAATAACATGTGACAATCCCATGGACAACAGGAAGTACTGGTCAAAATGCATATGGTGCAGCCCAGACGGAGACTGCAGCTACATGACATGGTTCTTCGATAACCATACCAACTACTATGGGGAGGAATAACAAAAATATGGTTGCCAAAAGTAACAGTGGATAGGTTTGGAGATGTGGTTGACAGGTCGACCGGATGCGGGATTGAAGAGAGGTTTCCTGGAATGCCCCTCTTGACAACCCAAAGAGGGGCAGCCATTTGACCCATACCCAAACAACATCGCTGATACAGGTGCATCGACATTAAGCAGGGACCCCGGCACCTCAATGGACACGGTTGACTGATTATGAAGATCCAGCTCTGCTTATGTCATTAAAGACACCACAAAATAGTAACGTTAGCCATGAAGCACACTCATATCCATGCACGTTACATGGACACACACATTCACACAAACGAAGAGCATGCTTACACAGTTCTATAGATAAAGGACAGAAGCACGTAGATCCTGTCAAAAGCTTTTATTATTTTTTTCATTAGCAAAAATGCAGAAATGCAAGAAAGCAAGAGATACAGAGCAAGCTTGCAGAAGCTTATTGCCAATAACCATAGGGAAATACAGTATCATATAAAGAACCTGGCAGACCCAAGCTGCTACTAACACTATAGGAGAACACTATAGGATAGGCCTATAGAAGCAATTGCATAACTTTAGCTCAAGTACATGAAACCACAGACTTCAGGAAGAAAGGCGAAGATAAAAGCAGAATCAGGCTGTGCACAGCACCAGACTTGGGCGTGTGGCCAAGGTCAGCGAGAGCAGAACATTCCGAAGCCTCAGAGACAAGAGGGCACCTGCGAAAAGCACAATAAAGGCACAATAATTGCAGAACAGAAAGCTCAGTTTTGCAGTCTTCACCCACGTGGTGCAGCCTAGTCGAACATTGACTGTTTTACTCATGGTGGGAAAGGGAGCCGTTCCCAGAGAGTAAGCCACAAAGTTGTACATGTCTCATTCTACAACATTACAACTCTACCAGCACTCTCATAGGCAAAAGTAGTGGGATCAATGGCAACAGTAGGGACATATAATCTTTCCCAGTACCTTGAGAAGGTACACAAAGCGCTGAGAACAGAGCTGGGTCCCAGGCCCGGTGGGATCAGCTCCAGCCAATCAGGGGACACACATTCTATGGTGGGTAGCATGGGGCAAGGGCCAATGGTAATCCTATGACCTTGCAACAATGGAATGGATAGTTTTGGTTGAAGGAATAGGCAAGCTACCTGACCTGAGAGGACCAGTCTATAGTGACTTCTATAGGGGTCAACCATAGGTAATACCACCCCAACCACCGAATCATGTATGCTCATAGGGTTTGTAGGAAGAACCCTGTCATGTGACGTAATTGTGTAACAAAAGGCCTGTGCACAGGCTCACAAACTGTGAATGCTGAAGGACTCTGTTTTCTCTGTATGATCTGTTTCTGATATTTGTAAGAGAGGACAGTTTAACTTGCCCTTGGCTGGGTTCTCCGTTTGTGTGTTGGGAGCCGGTCCACGGCTCCGCAAACCGTGGATGCTCTGCCGGTGAGCGTATGAAGTGAGCTCTGGTACCCTCTGGCAGAACTATTCAAGATAAGAACACAAAACAGGAAACAACTACTCTTTTGCCAGTGAAAGCAGCAGCAGCAGGATCAGAAGATGCAGATAAAGAGTTGGAGTGAGGGATGCAATGGGTTCTTCAGGTTGGACACTGGCACCCGTAAAGTCGGCAATCTACTCCTACTTCAGGGCACGGCTTTGTTTATCATAGTTCGTCTGGGGCTTGCACTTTCATCTGCCCCACAGCCGAGCCACCTCATCAGAGTCCTTGATGATACACTCTCTGTATGTGCCTTGTTACCAGGCTGTGATGTAGTTGGACTCCTTTCAGCAGCAGCTTCAGGATGAGGTGTAAGGTGGTGTAAGGATGAAGGCTTTACGCCAAGATATGTAGGAAACACTGCAGAATACACATGGGTGCTTCACCGAATAGAAGTAATTATTTTTGTGTTGTGATCTATTTTTTTTAACAGTTTAGGTAATAGTATTGGGCAATTAAATAAATAGGAAAATAATTTAGGAATACTAATTAATAATCATACTGATACATTCTCCTCTGTATTTCTTCATGTGGGAAGTTGGAAAGCATACAATGTAAATTTGCATTATTCTATGTGTTGTTAGTGTTCTGTTAATTTGGCAATATGCCCCAAGACTGCAGGCCATTACCACATAAGGTAATGCCCCCTGGACCCATAGTTACAGGTCCTAGCATACTTTATGCAGTAATGGCCCGCAGTTGAGGGGCATATTGCCATTAGTACCCCAGCCCGTAAGACCGGAGTACTAATATTTATTTTTCCCTGCGGTGAGTCACCAGGTACTAAGGGGCATGAAAGTTTGTGGTCATGAATTATAAAGAATACAATACCCTCTTCTGCATGTCAAATGGATATGGCAATTCACCACAGAGTTCCTTAACATTATAATGGAACTAAGCCTCCGTCCATTTTGTTCTATTTAGTCACAGAACTCCTCAGTGTCTTGTATTATCCTTATTACTGATGGAAGGGTGTAATGTATCCCATGTTTATATTTGAATGGCTTTCTATGATATGTTTTGTGAATATTATTGTATCAATGTGTGCTGGAAATATTGCTTTAACTAGTTGTATGAAGAGATAACAAAGATATAATACATACATTAAAAAAGCATATTATGCAGTATTAGAAATATTTCTCATTTGAAGCAGGATTACATAAATCACCATCAGGTGACAACCACATCTACACACACATTGTCCCATGACCCCCACAGACACATACACATACTTGCAGACTCACTACAGCCACACACAAATAAAACACTCACAATATGCAGAGACGGTGACAACCACACACAGACCACTTAAATAACCAAAACCTGCATACCTCCACTACACCACACAGAGTCCAATTCACCCTGAGACAGACCCCCCTGCCCCAGACATAGACTACCCCCACAGATCCTAGGCACGGCCCACCCAATAGGTCTCATGCGGACAGAATGATCCTTATACACTCACAGAACCCTAGAATCCATGCCGACCACACAGATTCCACAGAAAACAACCCACAGAGCCACCCAGCATCCCTTACTCACACAATGAAGCAACCCCTACACACACAACACATGAACCAATGGACTCCTCTTCCAAACCCAGACCCCACAGAATACACAAACGCACCATGCACACATACATACACACACAAACAACTGAGTGTACACACAGGCAAAGGTGGGTGCACACACAGAAACACACACAAAGAATCACAAAAAAAATGTGCACCAAACTAAAGTTCACACAAAAAGCATTGACATGTGTAATATGATTTTAGTCTAGTGCCATACCATGGTGAATCATTGTCATGCAGTCGGTTATTTACTGGTAATAGATGGATGCAGATTCACACAAAAAAACAAGGAATGCATGTGAAATAGATGTTAAAAGTATGCATTAACGCACTTGCGCTCAACTTAACATTGAAATGTGCAGTGGCAATCAAACATCCAAAGACTAATGTACACTCCTGCCTCAAAGATCTCAGGCCAGAGGCTACAATAAGGAAAAGCTTCTCTTAGCTCAACATAAAAGTTCCTAGCTTGAAAGAAAAGACTGATTGATTCCAAAAAAGAGACAACCCACCAAAGATGAAGGCACAGTGAGAATGATTACTCGATACAATTCAGCAAGCAATGTAGTTCGCAAGGTCTTCAGTAAACATTGGCACCTATTAAAATTGGATGAGGGTTTGAAACATTAAATGAGTGATACACCCATCTTACTTACACAATAGCTCCAACACTTAGATCTATACTGAGTCCATCATTTACAAGCAATCAAGTACGGACTGGTACCACATGCCGCAATAAAGACTTATTCAAATATCATAAATGCAGCAGTTGATATATCAGTCTTGATATGCATTGAACTATAAGGTACTAAGACTGTTTCAAATGGATAGCTTGTTTATCTAATAATGTATTAATTGCCAAACCAAATTTGTAATATGCACCATTATTTGTGCATGTAATAAAATGTACATTGGAAGCACTATACATGAGCTCTGGGTTTGGATCAGAGAGCATGTGAATATGATGGGAAGTGAAGACCCCAAGCTCCTGTTGGCAGCACATTGGCAAGAGTTTCACCAGTTAGATGAAAAGAAGAATGTGAGATTATTTGGATTACAGACTTCCACATGTGATATCAGAGGCGAGGATCGAGAGCTAAAATTGAGACAACCAGGGGCAAGACATATCTGCAAATATCATACAGTGTTCTCAGGACTGAACGTTGAAAATGAAATGAGCGTATTCCTGTAGTACTTGGTGGCAGTTATTTCACACATTGACAATTCCATTTATTTAGAGTATATACTTAGTAATTTCACAACAACTTCTGTATCAAATGGTTTGCCAATGAGCCCCATCTTCCTGACAACTGATTAGATATATGATAATCATCAGTCTTTCAAAAATTATCAAATGGATTTATATTCTAACAGAGTGATCTAGTGTACATTCTCTGGAACATTCTGTTTGCCACCTTTTGCAGAAGAGAATCAAAAATTGTTATCACATTTAAATTCTCCTCCGGAATAGTGGTTCAGGCCACTATTAGAATTATTGCATAATATTCAGGCAACTTGCTTACAATGGAAAATGCCTTGTTATGAATGATGTCACACGGACAGCTCGTACCGGTACACATTGTATATATATTGCACCATTCATGTCAGTACTATTTGTCCACTAGTCATTGTCAGAACAAAACTTGTGTCCAGAAGTAGTGGAATCAACTAACCTCAGGATCAGCAGATGATTTTCCAAAATATAGACTGATACAATATACTATGTTGTTACCTGTATGGAATATTCACGTAGTTTGTTTACATTGGATAATTTCTCTTCCTGAATGATGTCACTCATTGTATATAAATCATAAAATAAAAAATTGTGGCCCGAACACGCAGCACGCCAATACTAACCCCAACGAGGCCAGGATGAACACAACCATCCACTTTAACATAATTAAACTGATCATATTGTTGAGTCTCCCATACCAGCACTGATGCCAAATATACATTTGCAGGGTGGAGAAGAATCAACACTCTATTCCATACTCTCTCCTCTAAAGAGAAATTAAAAAATATACAAATCAATGTGCAGCACTCACAAGGAGCATCCAGGAGTGATTGCTCTTCATTCAAGAGAGGCTTCTTCCCACTGACTATCAGGTATTCTTTGGGGCACCTCGTTTTGATCATTGCACGTTGGTCACACCCAGTACTCTATATTGATATGACTTCTCTTGCCATTTTATACTTGGGGAGGAAGGAGACCGTTACTATTGGTCTCAAAAGATTATTGAGCCATCAGAACTCTGATACGTTCCTGTTATTCTTTCTTGGAACATTTGCCTGGCTAAAATCCCAATGGGAACAAAATGGCCTGGTTACCAGTCTCAAGTTATTTAGTGCACTCTAGATAATGATAGGTTCACTTGGGCGTAACACTCCTTTCCTTTTTAACAGGCTGATTGGATTTCATTGACGAATAATCTATTCTTGATATCTGGACTTATAATATATTAATAGGCTTACAGAAAATGTGCATGCTTTGTGTAATTTTCATTTTGTAACTATTCGTTTGATTTAGTTTCATTGATCATACAATGTCAAATATTTTCGGGTACTAATCAGGGCGCATGACAAATAGATATGCATCAGTTTTGGAAATACTAGGTGACTAGATTATACAAATTGAGTTTATGGATGTACTTCTTTGATGTTATAATGGTATAAGACTAACTTATACTTTCTGGTTTTCTTATTGTCCTCTCGTATCTGTTTATCGGGAATTAAAACATGAAATTGTATAAGGGTATCTAATGCTGTGTTTATTACTATAATTTTCTTTCTTATCATTCACTAGCCTTCGCAAACAGGTTGAAACATGTGTGGGGTGTAGTTACTTTGATTTTTCGACTCCAAGAGTCACTGAAATAAGTAACCATCAAGTTTGTTCAAAGGTCAAACTCATCATTTAATATTATACATTATCTGACTACAATTGGATGTGAATACCCTGTATTCTATGCTACACATCTGAATGTTAAGTTGAGTGAAATTGCGTCAATGCAACATTTGTACAGATTTTTACTTGTGATGCTGGGCAGCATCATAGCTTAGCCTTTTTATTATTATTTTTATGATATTTATTGAGCGCAGACCTGCCTTCGAGAAGAAACAGAGCGCTTTACAGAGGTATACAACAATACAGATACATAACGGAGCACTTTACAGAGGTATACAACAGTACAGATGCACAACAGAACACATTTCAGAGGCAACAACAGAGCAGATATACAGCTTGGGGTGGGGTACAGAGGGGCACAGAGGAGGGGTAAAGATGTACCGGGTGGCAGGGAGGAGATGGAAGGGCGAAATCTGGCGAGTTAGATTGTGCAAGGGGCGATATGATTGCCTAGGTGTTGAGGCAGAGAGATTCCTTGAAGAGGTGGCTCCTGAGTTCCTTTCTGCATTGTAGGAGCGTGTGGGCGAATCTGATGCTGATGGGGAGGATTTTCCCTTGTCTTGGCAGGTAGTCATAGAAGGCTTGTTTGCTCATCCTTTCCTTTTTCAGCATCGAATTTCAAGTCTGCAAGTGTCCTGGCTTCTGGTCTGTCCGCTGGAGATGCTGAGTTTCTCTGCAAGGTAGCTGGGTGACTTGAGGGCGACTGCCATATAGATGATGCAGTAAGAATTTAAGGTAATTTGTGCATGTAGTGGGAGCCAATGAAGGTCAATGTGGGCTGGGGTGGTGTGGTTCGTTCTATCTATCTATCTATCTATCTATCTATCTATCTATCTATCTATCTATCTATCTACAAGACAGACGTACAAAAACAAAAAAAGAAGCAGCAAATGGGTTCAGATCAGAGGAGCGGAGAGAAGCTAACACATTTTACCCCTTTCCTTTATCAAACAGAAAGGTGTTAAGATGCTTCTTAAATTGTGCATTCGATGTACAGCCTCTGAGTTCTGAGGGAAGAGCATTCCAGAGGGCAGCTGCCCATGCATTAAAACTTGTACCATCCATTTCTTTCAGCAGTACTTGAGGCTGAATGAGTCTGATGTGATTTTTGAAATGTAAGGTGCGTAGACAGAGTTTTCTGAACTCTGGATGAGAGACATACAGTGGATGTATCTACGTAGACCCTTGATGAGGCATGCAGCTGTGTGTAGGACACTTTTTAGGGGCACACGGGAGGCCAAGGGTATGCCATTGAGGAGTGCATTGCCCCCATCCAGGTGGGATAGGACCCGTGCTTGAACAGTGGATCTGAAGCTTTCTGGAGGGAGGAAGGGCTGACTTTTCACAGCTGATACCAAGCTGTCTGAGTTTTCATAGCTATGTGTCTTGAAGAAGAGGTGTTTGTTGATGTGGAACCTGAGGGACCTCGCGCAGGAGTTGAGTTCAGGTGTGAATCCCTGATCATGGTTGATAGTCAGTTCTTTATGTCTGGGTGTTCGGTGTTGCTTGTAAGGAGCAGGCATTCGGTCTCTGGGGGGGTTGAGCTTTAAGTATGCACTGGACATGCAAGACTGGATCAGGGAGAGGCAGGTTTTGAGCCTATGGATGTCCTTGATGGAGTCAATCTTGAGGTATAGCTGTGTGTCATCAGCATATTGGCGGATGTGGATGTGCTGTGTGGCTAGGAGGACTCCCACTGACTCCATGTATAGATTGAAGATCACTGGGGAGAGTATGGAACCCTGAGAGACTACACAGAGGCAATCTAGAGGAGTCCATCTAAACAAACTGTTGGTGGTTGGCGAGCTATGACTTGATCCAGTGCAGGGCAAGGTTGCTGATCTCCATGCGCCGATGTAGGGTGTCCATAAGCACCTGATGGTCTACTGTGTCAAAATAGCATAGAGGTCGAGTAGAACCAGGAGGCAGGAGTGGCTGTCATCAAGGATTTTGAGGAGGTCCTCGACCACCTGTATGGTTGCTGTCTCCGTGCTGCATCTGGGTCTGAACCAGGATTGGTAGGTTCTGAGGAGATTGTTGGTGTCGATGTGTTGCTGCAGTTGTTTGGCTAATGTTTTCTCAATAATCTTACCTAGGAAGAGAAGATGGGTGATGGGGCGATAGTTACGTAGGTTGTCGGGATCCAGAGTGGGTTTCTTTAGTAGAGGGTGGATTTTTCCTGTTTTTAGAATCAATGGGAAATTGCAATGATTTAGGGAGCTGTTGATGATCTCCAGGTAGGGAAGGAGAGTTTATGTGGGGAGGGATTTGAGGATGAATGCTGGGAGGATGTAATCTGTATAAAATGTGGCTTTCAGGGTGGCCGTGGTTTCTACCAGATCCTCTGTCGAGACAGTCTTGAATGTTGCCCAGGGTACAGAGATTTTATGAGGATGGACAGGAGGTGCGTCTGTGAATGCATAGCTGGTGATTCTTGCTGATTTTGTCGATGAAGAAGGTGTTGATAGTGGTGGATTTTTTGATGCAGAGTGGTATGGCAGGGCTGGGTAACGGGTTGATGCAGTGCGTGGACTCTTCTGCTATGGTGTTCTTATAGTAGGAGGCCATGGCTGTGTTGATGAGTTGTCAGTGGGTTGCTCTGAGTTCCTTGAGGAGCGCCAGGTCGGATGCAGTCCTGGAGCGGTGCCAGGTTTTCTCTTGTTTCCTGACTACTCTTTTGCTGAGTTCTTATGTGTACCAGGGTGCTGATGGTTTGGTTTTGCAGGTGCGCTATTTCAGAGGCGCTTGTCGGTCAATGGACGATGAAAGGGTGGCATGTGGTGGTTTCAATTGAGAGTCGCAACTCAGTTGGGGGTGTTAGGTCCACGTAAGGTGGAGGTTGTTGAGGTCTTCATTGAGGGCTTCCACTGGAAAGTTATTGAAGGACCTGAAGGTTTGTCTGATGGGTTTCTGCTGGGAGTGCTTGACTAGGGTGGTGCGCAGGATGCTGAAAGGCACGGATATGTGCTCAGACCTGTCAAGCGGGAGAGGTGAGCTGAGGTGGAGGGAAGACAGTGTGGTGATGGTTAGGTCAAGGATGTTACCTTTCTCGTGTTTTGGGAGGTTCGTGTTATGTATGAAGATGAGGGTGTCGAGAAGACCAAGGAGAGCTTCCTTCATCGTTTTGGTGGCCTTGTTGCCTGGGTGGTTGAAGTCGCCTAGGAAGATATTGTTGGCCTTGGCCTTGATGCCTCAGCACTCCCATCTTGCTATTAAAACCATAAAGGAGCAGAGGCTCAAAACCATTGGATTCCCACATGCCAGAGCTAAATTAGTGAAATGTGTGTGGTTTGTTGCTTCTGCTTTTCTGGATTCCATGCACCAAAAGTGCGACTGCAAAACCAAAATAACTGCATGCTTTTCATGCACACACAAGTATTTTGTGATTTTGGCAGGTTTATGCACACAAATCCAATTTTTTAACCGCAAAAGGCAGGAAATCCTGGCCAATGAAAAGGATAGAGGGGGCTGGTGGAAGGTGATAACCCGGGATTTTTGTAATTAATTTCTGCTGCATTTTTTCTGATGCACCCAGCCCTAATGAGGATGATAACTGAAATATGCATACTAATTATCCAATGCAAAATACACATCACGAGATTGACATCAATATTAATAAATACAAATATATGTAATGTCATGATTAACATATCAGTGTTTATACTTAGTAAAAGGTATTCTCCAAAAAGTATTATCTTCTGTCTTTGCAGATCTTCATCATTCAACAAATAAATAAGGTTCTACATGCAGATGGGAGGAGATAATCAAACACTGTGGACAGAATTTCTTCTGTTGGGGTTCTCTGAGCAGCCACACCTGTGGATGCCCTTTTTTGTTGGATTTCTGGTAATTTACTTGTTAATGATTGCAGGGAATCTGCTGGTCATCCAGGTAATTTATTGCAGTTACAAGTTGCACACACCTATGTATTTCCTCCTGACCAACCTGTCTGTTCTAGACATCTGTTACTCCTCCTTCATGTTTCCAGGTATGCTCGCCAACATTTACCTGCAGGGTATGCACATCACTCTCCTGCAATGCCTGCTGCAGGTTTACTTCTTAATAGCTATGGTTGCAACAGAATTCTTCCTCCTGACCATGATGGCTTATGATCGCTACGTAGCCATTTGTCATCCTTTACGTTACACAACGATCATGAATAAGCCTCTGTGTCTCTCATTGGCTGCTGGAGCCTGGGTGGGTGGTTTCACTGAGTCAATAACTCACACTGTCCTAATATCTAAATTCTCCTTTTGTAAGAGACATGAAATCAGCCATTTCTTCTGTGATGTCTTAGCCCTAATGAATCTGACCTGCAGCAGCAACTGTGACCTATGTACTGTGCACAACTGTGAGTATGCCCTTGCTTTCTTTCATCTTTGCATTATATGTCAGCATCATCAAAGCCATCCTGAAAATCCAGTCTACAGCCGGGAGATTCAAGGCTTTCTCCACTTGTGCTTCCCACCTCACTGTGGTCATCGTGTTCTTTGGAGGGCTCCTATTTGCCTACTTGCGTCCAGCCGAGACATATTCAGTGATGCAGAACAAAATATTATCTTTAGTGTTTTTCAGCGTGGGTCCCTTGAGTAATCCCATAATTTAGACTTTAAAAAACAAAGAGTTCAAAAATGCACTAAGAAGAAGAAGAGTGGTAGAAAAATAGAATGAAAAACTAGAAACTGATTCATGACAATTCTTTGAAATTTTATTGATGGATGTAAACAGTGTATTCACTGGGGTCCTTTTAGACAGTGATGTATAACTTCATCAATTTATAACTACCAACTCTACTTTGTCCAAGATGAGACACCTTATTATTGGCAAAACCTAACCCTACTCCTCACAATTCTGCCAAATCTATTATAAAGACCCGAGTACTTAGTCATCTTAATTACTGTTCCAGTCTCCTCCTCTAACACCCTATTCTGTCAGACCTCTCCACAAAGCACACAACTTCCCCACCCATACTCTTTATAATCTGCTGAAAATCTTACCCTGCTCCAAACAACCCCACCATGTCAGATGGCTTTCCATGAAAATTGATTGCCTCTTTAAATTAATAGGGATTGTTTTTAAATATGTGCATGATTTTGCACCCAGCCATCGAGCTAACACAAACTCCTACTACTCTCCTCCATGGAGTCTCAACTTCAGTAACCTCCCTAATCTCTCTGCCCCCTGTCAACCCTGGTCATCCTTTTGAGTTCACTCCTTCTCACTACTTGCCCGTGCCAGTGGGACTAACTGCCCCCACATGTCAATAAGTCCCTTATTATTCGCTCTGTTAAATGCACACTGAAGCTCCACCTCCTTGACTCTTTAAGATATCCTCTGTACTCTCTAATTACTCCCCTACCTGACTACACTGTACCTAACTGTACTATAAATACCACATCCTAAATATTCAATCCCCTCATAGTACTGTCTGTCAATTGTCTCATGCCATCAACTGCTCTGTGCCATATACTCCTCATTATACGCTGTTTTGTAAGTGTTTCTTAGAGAAATACATTGTACCTCAATAAATAAATACAATAAAATGTGATAATGATAATATTGATAATCACGTTTTTAAGGTAGCGCCTAATTAAGGAGTCCTCCCAATTATGGTAATAATTGCTATCATTATTACCGAAAAGGCACTCAATTTATTAACATTTCATTGATGCCGTGCCAGTATTCCAAACAGTGGCTCTAGGCCACACAGCGATATCCAAGGTGAGCTCTTAACTGAATGAGAATTGTCACTAATTGATCAGTGTCATCATTGCCCAGTCAGGAACATCCACCATCACATTTTAGATCTCTGTGCCATTCCTGCGAGGAAATACACATTGGCCTAGCATTCTGAAGAAACCACAGGCCCAATCTGTACTGAAATGTGTGTAGCAACATCAATCCCATGTTCTTGCTTCTGCCTTGCTATTAAAAATCGTATTGCTTGTGTTTCCCACTATAGAAATATGACAATGCTTTTTGCTCCTACAGTAGCCCATGGAATGCTTCCTTCATTCGGGCCCAGGTTTTACCCTGTCCACACCCTGGAGACCCACATGATCTCCTGACAGTGCTAAGGCTATCTGTGCAATTGTAATCATGTTACATTGACACCGTACCATCATCAGTGGGATGCCCCATCTCCGTAGGAACATTGAGCAAAGGGTTCCACTATTACATTAGGGTGGAACCCTGAGCAATCCAGAATTTTGGACATTGCGAGAGCTTTTGAGAGAGTATCTCAGGGGTTTATGATCAGAGTGTTAGACTGCTTGAAGTTTCCTGGCTCATTGGTATATTAGATAGAGGGATTGAGGATACTATTTAATGTGGTGTGTTGGGGGACTGTTATTGACTGATGGGGTGCCTGTGAAGCGTGTAGTATGACAGGCATGAGCATTGTCTGATTTGCTCTTTATATGTTGTATGTTTCCTTTAGAAGATTGGATGAGCAGTGACATGTGGGAGGGGTGCATATAGCAGGTGGAAGTGGGTGTCAAGTGAAGGAGATGTTCTACATGGATGATGTAAATGTCTTGTGGGATAACAAATCCTGTGTTAACAGGTCATTGTTACAATACAAACTATTTCTTAAAGCTTTTGGACCAAACGTAAATCTAGGCGAAGGAAAGTGGCAGAAGAATACACATGTTCTGTATTTATTTCCACAGTTCAGGAGAAAGTTCCAAAATCTGTCCTGACAATATTGCAGATGTGGTGAAAAAACTTGGTTACTGGGTTTAATTCATTTTCTCATGAAGATGAACGTTGACTTATATCTTTGTTATAAGCGGCAGTGGACATCTGACCTTCTATGCAGCAGGATATGAGAATTTCCAAGAGATGCAGTGCAAACCAAAGAGAATATGGCGGCCAGGATTTGCTGCATTTTAAGATGGTGTTGGATTTACATTTTGGGGATAATTCATAGAATTCTGGCGCACCGAGTGCGCGTGCGGCAGTCAGCGCCAGCCGCATGTGCCAAAACCCATTTAGGCGCACAGCGTATTCATGGATTTATACATCCATAACCAGCCGTGGTGCAGAGTGGCGCAGCGACCATGCTGCAGTGCCATTTACGCCCCCAACCCCGCTCCCTGTGCCAAAGAAATCGCACAAATCCAGTACCAGGCGCAAAGGCCAGTGGACCAGCATACAGCCCCCCAACCACAAAAACGCGTGTAAAACTCCCTGCGCACGCTCCAAATTACAGTTACCCCTCTCGCGCCAGGCCCATCGCGTGTAAAACTTCCTGCGCACCCATCAGAATACACGTACTCTGCTGGCGCCAGGTACATTGCGTAGAAAAAGCACCCCCCTGTGGTGTGGGCTGCCTGTGGGGCATGCCCAGGGTGGATGGCATGCCTGTGGGGCATGGGGAGGGTGAGTGGGCTGCCTGTGGGGCATGCCAAGGGTGGATGGCCTGCCTGTGGGGCATGGGGTGGGTGAGTGGGCTGCCTGTGGGGCATGGGGAGGGTGAGTGGGCTGCCTGTGGGGCATGCCCAGGGTGGATGGCCTGCCTGTGGGGCATGGGGAGGGTGAGTGGGCTGCCTGTGGTGCATGCCCAGGGTGGATGCCTGCCTGTGGGGCATGGGGAGGGTGAGTGGGCTGCCTGTGGGGCATGCCCAGGGTGGATGGGGTGCCTGCATGTATTTGGGGGGTTCGTGGGAAGTTTTACACGCGATAGGCCTTGGGCGAGCGGGGAACATGTATTTGGGGGGTGCACAGGAAGTTTCACACGCCACAGGCTTTGGGTGAGCGGGGAACGTCTATTTGGGGGGTGCGCGGGAAGTTTTACACGCAATAGGCCTTGGGCGAGCGGCAAACATGTATTTGGGGGGTGCGCAGGAAGTTTCACACGCAATAGGCCTTGGGCGAGCGGGGAACGTGTATTTGGGGGGTGCGCGGGAAGTTTCACACGCGATAGGCCTTGAGCGAGCGGGAAACGCGTATTTAGGGGGTGCGTGGGAAGTTTTACACGAGATTTGGCATCGTGGGCTCTCCCGGGGGTGCAGTTTCCCCCCTCCCCATGCCCAGCAGGCAGCCCACACCACAGGGGACTACCCTACAACTCTCCCCATGCCCTGCAGGCAGCCCATACCACAGGGGACTACCCTACAACCCTCCCCATGCCATGAAGGTAGCCCACATGGCACCATGGACTCGTGAGCGCACTTGTGAGCCCCGACTCATGTCCCCCTGCACCCCCACCCACCCAGCAGTGATGGGCACCTGCCAGCAGGCCCCGACTCATGTCCCCTGGCACCCCACCCACCCAGCAGTGACGTGCACCTGCCAGCAGGCCCCGACTCATGTCCCCCTGAACCCCCACCCACCCAGCAGTGACGGGCACCTGCCAGCAGGCCCCGACTCATGTCCCCCTGATCTCCCACCCACCCAGCAGTGACGGGCACTTGCCAGCAGGCGCCGACTCATGTCCCCCTGCACCCCTACCCACCCAGCAGTGATGGGCACCTGCCAGCAGGCCCCGACTCATGTCCCCCTGCACCCCCACCCACCCAGCAGTGACGGGCACCTGCCAGCAGGCCCCAACTCAGGTCCCCCTGCACCCCCACCCAGCAGTGATGGGCACCTGCCAGCAGGCCCCCACCCGACACGTCATCACACTCCAGACCCATGGGCATTATGGCCACCCAAATCCAACCCCAGGCCACCCCAGTCCAAACACCCCACATTGAATTCCCAAAGTCATTATACAAAATACATAACCAGCATGCCCATTAATACATGTCCCTCAGACCCACACAATGGCGACACATGATTGTGAAATACAACATTGTGACATGCACAAAACAAATGATAGAAGACCACACAAGTAAAGTAAAGAAAAAAAGTGTATTGAAGAATCCACAAAATGAATAAAACCAAATCACACAATAATGAAGAGAAATAATCCAAGTCCGGAATTCAAAAATTGTCAAAAAAAATAAAAGCTGCAACCAATAAAATCCAAAGTAAAATGGCTCCTATGGGCCTGTCCATAACAAAAATCACAGTTCAAAAAAAGCAAAGTATTCCACCATGGGTCCAAGAAAATGAAATCCACAACGAAAATTATTTACAAAAGAAGATCCAAGGGTCCATGAGCCCAACAATCCAAAGTAAACTTACAAAAAACCCTACCTAATAAATAACTATACACAAAAAGGTGGGGCATAGTCTATGCGCCCCAAATGAAAGAAAAATAGAAAGGAAACCTAACACTAATGAACTATATACAATGGCGGCGGGCAAGTCCTACGGCTCACTTGTTGATTTCCCGGCCCAGGGCATCATCGAACTCCTGTTCAACGTTCTGGAGGCGGGCCAGTTCCCTGGCCCCGAGGTCTCGCAGGGATAAAGCCATGTCCACCTCCAACTCCCTGCGAATTTCCTCGAGGCACTCAGCCTGCCTCAGTGCCCTGCGCATGGAGTTCTCCGCCCTGACCATAGTGAGCCGTGCCTCTTCCGCCCGCCGTTGCTCCGCATCTATTTGCTGGGCCAACCGGTGCCACACGGAAGACACTCCCAAACCTGGGTCCTCCTGCCCTCTGGCCGATGCCTGCCCCTCTGATGTTGATGACCCCGAGCCATCATCGCTCCCACCTTGAGCCTGCTGCTGCCGTGCACATGCCCTGCCTGTCGATGCCTGCACGTCCTCCTCCTGCTGGGGTCCAGTTGTTGTGGTGGCCACGCCTGATGGACCTCCGACTCCCGACTGTGGCAGGGATGTGTCCTCCACCAGCCTGGCTGCTGGGTCAGGGGCAGCTCCACAGCGTGACCAGGTGATAGGTGGCCAGGAAGATGGCACGGGATACGACTGGCGGATAGGGGGGGTCAGTTGAGGAGGGGGTCGGTATAAGGTCCAGCACACAGAGGAACCCAGCACCGGTGATCCCTCCTAGCCGGCCGACGCAGTCAACGAGGCATCTGAAATAACGTGCAGCGTCCTCACGAGAACCCTGCACGTTATCCCGGACGCCAAGTTGACGCAACGCCACCCCAGCCAGGACAGGCTCAACACGGTCCCAGATCGTCACGTCCACAGGGAGAGGAAGGCCAGTTGTTGTTCGCGGATCCCCTCGCTGAAAACGGGTCTGGACAAAGGCATCCCTGCTGGTGCGGGATGATGCAGTCACAGGATCAGGGACAGGATTACACACAGGCACGTTCGCGGCCGCCTG
Source organism: Ambystoma mexicanum (assembly GCF_040938575.1). Lineage (NCBI taxonomy): Eukaryota > Metazoa > Chordata > Amphibia > Caudata > Ambystomatidae > Ambystoma > Ambystoma mexicanum. The sequence goes on from NC_090925.1 coordinate 71,776,082, forward strand.
TGCTGCCTCCTGTCCCTGCACCTGGACTGCACCACTAGCACCAGTGGAATCCCCCATCCAGATCCCGTGTGTGGCCCTTCCACGGCCTCCTCCTCAACCAAACCCTCCACCAACCGGGATGACTCGGTGCCATCTTCCTCCATAGGCACCTGTGGGGTCTCAGCTGCCCCCCCTGCTGCCGAGGAGTCCACCTCTGACCTACCCTTGGTAGCTGCAGCTGTGGATGCGGCACCAGACCCCTCACTCCCCGACGAGATGACTACATGGGAGGGGAGATGGCCCTTGCGTCTCCGGCTGGCGGTGGGATCCCTGCCGCTGTGCTCCACAGCACCGTCTCTGCTCTCTTCATCAGTTGACGCTGCAGACAGGGAGAGACAGAACACAGGCATCAGGGCACTGTACAATGGTCTGATACACACATGACAGTTGCACATGAGTGGCAGTGTCAAACTTCACACATGGCATCACAATCCCCAACACACCTATCATTTAAACCCACACACATGGGCACATTAACAGGAATGTTGCAGCAGGCAGCACCATCCATACACATACAACAGCATGAGCATCCGAAGGTTAGCCTGACATCACATGCAACACGGGGAGTGCCAAACACATGCACACATGCCACCAGACATACATGCATCTGTACATCTCCACCACCTGTTGCAGTTAAATCATCGGCAACCATGTCACATCTGCCAATCAGCCTCCTGCATGTCAGTGTCACATGCATCCATGGTGTATCACAGTGGCACACATGTCAAATACACACACACGCACATGTACATTGTGCAAATACATGAAGGTGGAACCAGCATCCATGTGTCACACCACAACCATGCCACAGTACATACACATAATTCAAAACATGTGTGTACCGACACATGCATTTGTGCACCATGCATTTGAACACATACACCATTGATATGCCTCACACATGACTGGACTCACATGCGGCGGGCTCATGTGCCTGTACATACACATCCATACATGGGCCTTCCAAGACATATGTCCAACCTGCACACTCCTGCCACACCTCGATATGCACAGCGTCCAATCAGTAGGCATGGTCATTTACCGCTCGACTCCGGACGGGTCTGCCTCTGAAGGGTCTGGCGGTGGAGCAATGGGTTTATGCGTTCCAAGACCCTCATCTGGATGTAGCTAAGGTGGACCCGGCACCCCTCCGCATGCTTTCCCTTCAAGAGGCGCCGGGCCTTGCTGAGGGTCCCGGACCTGAAGTCCTCCCAGCGCTTCCAGACATGTTGCATGTCGCGGGCTGCCACGCCCTCCATGTAGATGGCAGCCACAATGTCCTTCCAGATCCTCTTCCATCCTTCATTGTCATCACGTGAACTTCCAAAGAAGGCATCATAATGCCCCAGGACTTGCTCCACCAGGATGCCAACTTCATTGGCACTGAAGCTGGCAGCCCTCTGCCTCTCTGCTGGGGGGTTGCCACTGGTGCCAGATGGTGTTTTGTCGGACATGGCAACCCCCGAGGCAGGTGTGGGTGGGCAACTGGGTCCTGGGGCTGGGCTGTGGAGCAATGGAATACTTGTCGGGAGTCTTCTGCTCCAGCAGGGGTGGTCACAGCAACTGGACCCCTGCAGATGGCTGACGTGCAGGCACCAAATAGCAGGGCACGTGGCCAGCAGGCAGGCAGAAAGCAGCAGATGGCAGGTGGGAGCGTGCTCGGGGCTCTGGGGGGCAGGAAAATGGCCTTCAGGGCAGGAGCGTGGTCTTCCGTGTGTTGTCGCGTGGCCAGCTTGATATAGAGTGATTTGGCACGTGAAAAAACTGCACGTCAGCGTGTAATTCGAGGAAAGGCCCTTAGCGCGTAAGCGCGTATGTGACGTGATAATCACAGGCGCTTCCCTCAGCACGGGTACATCCGCACGTGCAAAAAAATTATGTACGCGTGTTACTGTGTGTAATTCGAGGAAAGGCCCTTAGCGCGTATGTGAAGTGACACGCGCGGGCGTTTCCCTCAGCACGGGTTAAAGGTGAGCGGGGCCAGCAGTTTGCTGTACGTGCCTTTCGTGGAGACCGACGTGTGTGTTGCTACTTCGTGTTGTTTCACGCACCATCACAACTTCACAGCAGATCAAGGTCATATCTCTTCTTTTGGCGGGGGTATTGGCTTCGTATGTTTTTCATTATCACGCTTGTCTGACAGTGAGTTGCGCATGCTATTTTTCCAACTGCGGGTGCCCCTGTGTATCGCGTTCCCGTTTTCGAGGTCATAGTAGCCTGCGTGTCCCACGATTACGTGTTTATCGTGCCCCTGGGCGCCACCGCGTACTGCGGGAGGTTAATTCTACACACATGGGCTACCGGGGGTTGCATGCACGTTTTACTGCAGTTTTGGGGTGCCTGAGCGTTGCTCAGTCCTGCATCACACACATGTTTAGGGTGTCACAGTCTGTGTGGGGCACAAGCTTATCCCTGTTTCAGGCTCACTGACTCTCTTCAACTGGTGTAGTGGCTTCTGCACACATGGGTGTACTACTGAGGGTTCATCATGTGTCCTGCTTACTGTCCCATCATCATCTGCTGTGTTGTTAGTTGACTCAGATGATGCAATTGATGTTAGTCAACACTGTCTGCCAATACACAGGTCTCTGGTCACCCTTTCGCTGCCATGCAATGCATCCCTGCATTTTCACTTGGGGGGGTTGCTTGTAGCCATGCAACCCATTGCATGCACATTGCACGTGATGCCTGAACTTGCCCTTGCACTGCCTTCACATTTATTGATACACATCATGATGTACTTGTTCATGTAGATAGTGGGTAACATACACATGTTCTGCACTGCATCAACCCACTTCTGAGCCGTGTTACACCGTTCTACATGCCTACGCACTGATGCAATGTCAATGCTTCTGACATGTGTACTAATGTTATTTTTTCTCCACTTTTCAGATGATGACACAATGGAGCCAGAGGATGTTGTTGTCATGCCAGACACAGGGTTGCTATCACACCAGCAACCTGGCACAAGTGGGGGTGGTAGACCACGTGAACCCACATGTGTTAAAGACCATCTTGTCTATGGCTGTCAATGAATCTACCCCGGATGATCACTCTGACAACAATGTCGAGTTGGATGTGCATCAGGTCCATTCGTCAGGGGGAGTGATTCTGATGTGGACGCTCCTCTGTCCGCGACACATGCACTGAGGGGCCAGAGGGTGGTGGGACCTTCGCCTGCGGTGGATCGGGATGCAGGGTCACCCTCCACACCAGATGCTGATGTGCCTGGGGCATCACATCGATGGAGGAATGTAGTCCTGCAGCCGCGGGCGGTGCCAACCCAACAAGAACGGCGGGTCCTTGGGCCCCGCAGGTGTCAAGCCCAGCAACGCGGTGGCCGTGCGTGCGCCACTGGGGTATACTGAGTGGGAGCAAGCCATGGTTGCCAATTCAGAACACCAGGGGGCAGTAAATGATAATATTGCAGTGAGCATGGAACGTGTGGCCCAATCCATGCTCCCCCCTGCTAGGCAGGTGCAACTCCAGCAGCGAGCGGCACAGTCCATGGCCCGCTCGCTCAGGATGGGCATGGCGGCCTCAGTCAGGGCATGCCGGGCTGAAATGGTGTCTTTGCGTCAAGCAATTGCTGCTCATGCAGAGGCACACATGGAGGCCATGAGCATTGACTTTAAATCCCTCAAATCTACTCTGGCTGTGCTCATGATGTCCCAGAGGACGCGGTCAGAAGAGAGGTTGGAGCAACTAGAGAGTACCATCTCGGGTGAGCTACGTGATTGCCGGGAGGTGTACCAGTTGTCCGGCCAGGCCACGCAGGAAGAACTCCGTGTTACATGTGTTACCTTGCAAGAGGAAGCACACGTATCACGCAAGGTTCTACATAATGACCTACGTGTCATTGCCGCACAGAACCAGGCTCACCCGTCCCGCAGACTTGCTGCCGACGAGGGGCAGGCTGCACCTAGGCGTGGTCAGGGTACTGTGCCTGGTCAACCTTTTCAGCGAGAGGGTGACTCGGACGACGAGATATCTCCCACACCGGTCGGGCTGTGCAGGCATTGAGCCCATGGAGGTTTTTTTTTGTCTCACCATCATCGCATGTGTGTGTTGAGTTGCACCCTGTACCTCCCCCCTCCTGGGTGCCTTCCCCCCCACCCCTGGGTCGTATGTGGCCATTTTTGATTTTTGTTTTTAGTTTAGTTAGTTAATATGGTTTTTGATGGTTAGTTTAATTAGGTAATATAGGTTTTTTATAGTTAGTTTAATTAGTTAATATAGTTTACAATCGCTTGTCTATTGTGCATTCATGTGACGGTGTGGTGCTTTGTGGCTTTTGAACACTGTCTGTTCCAGCTGGGCCCTTCAAGCTTGTCTCGTGTATGTGTTTGCAGCTTGGGGTCCTGACTCACATAAACCACTCCTGCTTCCCTTATCCATGGGCTCGCAAGGATGGTTCGGTGTAACAACCATTTATACAAGGGCTTTGGACTTTCTTCATATCTGTGCCCTGTCTGCTGCTGTACTACTTGTGTTAACACCCCTAGTGGGGATTGAGCTGGTTTTATCCACGCCATGTCTGTAATAAATTTGGGTGAGTACATGATTGACATCTCCATTAATTGATGTAGATTGTGATGTGTGTTCTTTTCTTGCCTGTATATGTGCTTGATGCACTTCATGCTGTACACAGTAGCCTGTACCCTTTGCCTGTCAAAGTCACACTGATGGTGGGAGGAGTTCGGATGTAGGTCTGTAACCTGGTCCAGTGACAACCAGCATGAAGACACACACACAGGGAACTTTCCAGCCTTATTAATATCTTGTATGCCCTTTCTGCAGGAAAATGAGCCTCCAGACTACCTTTGCTAGCAGACACAGGGCCAAGTACTACTGAAACCTGGCCACGTTCGGTGGTGCAGACCTGCGAATGTGTGCGCAAGCAGAAGCACAGGGCATGTGCTCAGATGTCCGACAGAAGCAGACGTGGTTCCAGGAGCTCCAAGCAAAGTGAGCAGCACAAGGTGCTTCACTGCAGCCAACTTCCACCAGGCCACTTGTACATGCATGCTAAGTAGCACCAGTGCTGGGGAGCTTGGCCAGGCATTGTTGTAGAAGCGCACAGTACAGCTAAAATACGTTGAGGGCCAAATGCCAAGTAGCTTTACAAGTTGTCAGGGGCACACGCAGGGGCCGTTGAACATATCCTCGAGTCCCCCCTGCTCCATTGAAGCTGAGGTATTAGCGCAGTAGCGTTCCTAGCCAGAAACTTATACAGCGCACTGGGACACCCAGCGAGGCACAGACTTGTGTGCAGTGCATATCATTTGCATGTGCAAATTGCCACTTGCACTACCTATTGAAATCCACGGCTGACAGAACACGACTTGTACTGAAGTTGCACCTCGCTATACGCATCTAGCAGCTCACCTAGGGACCATTGCATCATGTGTGATTCTTGACGCATTGTTCTTCCATTTCCCGTGCGCCCACGTGCGCCTGCCTTACTGCATTGACAGTGTATGAACCATCACGGGGCCAAGCTAACGTATACTAACATAGCAGCAGACAAGAGTCTTTCTTTGTGGAGAAGTCACTCACTTCGGGGCATGAATGGTGTTGTGTGTGTGTGTTGTAAACACACACAGATTAGTAACTCACACTCTCTTTGCAGCATTGAACTGCTCCTGTTACCGGACCTGAGAGTGCGCAGGCAGGAGGCCAGCACTCACCCCACTCTTTGGCTTGTATTTGACTCATTTGGTACAATGTGCATGATGAACATGGTTTCTCTGATTGAGTATGTGTTATTGTCTATAGTTGTATTTTGTATTTTGCCTACTTTCCCTTGCCAATACGACTCCCCTCTCCTGCCCCTCTTTCCGGTTATCCTGAATACCAATGCCTGTCCAAACAACATATCCCTGACCCTTCTTCCCCACCGGGGTCTCGGAGCCTGTGTAAGTTTGACCTTGCAGGCGCCCAGACCACGGAGGGGGTGGTTGGTTCGTGCCACTCCTGCGCCTGGACACTGGAGCTGTGACACTACCCATCAATTGTTGCATCCTCATTGTATATTATGTACAGGAAATGGTACCCATCCTGTTGGACCATTGTTGAACTGTGCTACCTTGGTTGTTCTATCATTCTGCTTGGACATGTGCTTGGACATTTTCTGCTACTTCAAGTCATCTACAGGAGACTCTTCCAGGGTTTTTTGGTGCCTACAGGCGTGCGGTGTGGTTTGACATACTGGGGTGTACACATGGGCAATGTTCACATGTGATGTGTACAGGACACTGTGGGTCACTTGATTTCACATGCATATATTGAGTGCATGTCCCTACTGACACATACAGTTGCACAATGCTCTACCACACGTACAACCACCCTTCCATGGCCACAGGTGCACATAGATTGCCTTCTCGGGCACGCTGTGTCCCTGCAGCGCATGATCTATTACCATTTGGGATCCTGTACATGCGTCAATTGGTTAGTTATTTTGTTTGTCCTTTTCATGTGATGCTCAAGGTGTATCCCCAACACAATGGCTGCTCACTGTGCTGTGTGCTGAGCAGTGTGTTACAGGAGACACACACAGCACACGGGTTCGGGAGTAGTGATTTTGACTTGCCAAATGTGCATGTGAACAGGCATTCAATGTTGTGTTCATGCTACGACTGGTGGAAAGCATTTGTGTATGACTTGGTATGTGTGGGAGGTTGTTGGTCCGTCATTTCATCCGATTCCATGTCAGGCGTCATTGTCTCGGGCCACTTTCCATTTATCACATGTCACTTCGTATCTTATTGGCCATGTGTTGGGCTTTTGCTATTGCATGTCATGTCATGGTGTGGCAGACAAGGGTGATGTGGGTTGGGAGGGTTTGGGTGACATACCAGGGATTGTCATGGCCTGTGTTGCGGGGGGGTGTGATACACACCTTGCATGTGTTCCTTTTGGTCACACAGGATTGGTTATGTTTAAGTAGCTAGGGATGCACACAATGTAGCACTTCCATGGCAACATTCTCAGGGTGGTAAGGTTGTGACACTTGACTGTCTCTTTGTCATCATCGATTGTCACCTGGTATGTGCCAGGCCTGTGTGCACTCCGCAGGAGTGGGAGTTTAGGTGAAAAATGTGGCCACAAGCTGGGTCCAGGCTGCCTCGCCACGTGCCCTTTCCCCTTCCATGGGCAGCGCCTGTGACTGTGGTTGGGGATTTGGGGGCACCATCATGTCCACCGGTACACCCTGCCGTGTTGCAACATTGTGCAGGACACATGCTGCCACAATGATCCTGCACACTACTGGGGGTGCATATAGCAGCGGACCGCCAGAGCGGTCAATGGGGCAGAATCGTGACTTGAGCACTCCGAATGTGCGCTCCACTATGCCCCTGGTTGCAATATGGGCAGCGTTGTATCTTACCTGGGGTGGTGTGGTGGGGTTACGGATTGACGTCATCATGCGGTTGCTCAGAGGGTAGGCACTGTCCCCTGGGGAGGTGATAATGGTTGTGATTATTTGGGTTTGTGTATTTGTCTGTGTGTGACATGCTTGCATGTGCACAGGCATTTGTACTCACCTAGGAGCCATGTGTCGCCATGCTTCCCATCTTCCAGGGCCCGGCTCAGGGTGGACATTCTGTATATGAAACTGTCATGGGTAGAGCCAGGGTAAATGCATTGACAGAGGTGATGATTCCCTTGGCATTGCATACAACCTGCACGTTGAAGAAATGCCAGTGCTTGCGGTTTCAATAGATGTGCTCAGTGGCCCTAGGTGAACGTAGGGCCACATGGGTGCAATCTATGGCACTGAGCACTTTGGGGAAGTGTGCCACCCTGTAAAAGTCCTGGACCACGGCCTGCCTTTCTGCAGGTGTCCTGGGCATGTATATGTGCCTGCAGACTGAGGGGCGCACAGTCATGATTGCCAACACCTGGTGTAAGCAGCTTGACTGCATGGCCTGTGAGACCCCACCCACTATGGCAGTTGTCCGCTGAAATGACCCAGTGGCCAAAAAATGCAGGACATTGAGCGCCTTCTCCAAGGGGCTTAATGCTTGGGAGCACAGGGTGGGGGATGTAAGGTCATCTTCCCACTCCCTGTCAAGGTCTAGGATAATACGAGGTGGAAACCTATACCTGCCATAGACCTGGTCTTCAGGCATCCCAAAAAGGCTAGTCTGGGAGAAAAAAAATGCGGGCCCTGGCTATTCTCCTCCTACGGTGTCCCACAATCAGTGCTGCGACTAATGGGGCATTCATCGTAGCTGTATATACGTGCTTGTTGTTTGCGCGCACTTTTATACTGCGTGCGGGTACATTTCGGCCTGCGTTTGTGTGGCGGACGTGTTGACGCCTGTGCGCGTCTTTTAGCGTGCGTGGGTTTCCCGTATTTGATTCCATGAATACGTGTTGTTCACGTGCGTGTGGGCGTTCCGTGTATTTCCCTGCAGTACTCCCCCAGTTATGCCTTCTTTTTCACGCGTTGTTCCCCATTCCGCGTGTTACTCCCTGTGTCCCGCACCCTTTTTGGTGTGTGCTCTGATGTTGTGCGCTTTACGTGTGCGCGTCACGCACGGCGTTCGGGATGTTGCAATGACGTGTGCGCCCATGTGCGCCACGCACGGATTTGGCGCACATCCCGGGAAAACACGCGAAGGCCCTTCCATGAATCGCACTTGCTTTTTCACGCTTGCGGCAGTTTGCCAAGATTGTCGGTGCACATTTGTTCCATGAATCGGCCCCTTTATGTCAAAATATTCAGATCATTTAATCGTCTTTGAAAATATGTTCTCCAATGTTCTGACTTATTATTTTGCCATACATGTCAACACTGCCATTAATGTTCTTGTTCATTTTAGTATACCAGATCGATTCACACTAGTGGAAAAAGCAATGTTATTATTGCTGTGCACAGTAACATAACCACTGGTAATGTTTTAAATGCATTATTTTCTTGTATTCTTTATATAGACAACTGACACTGGGGTGAGAAGCAGCTGGAATTGGCACTAGAATGTCAAAAAGCAGACAAGGATCAACAAAAAAGCCAGGCAATGAAAAGTAAACATAATATGGGTTTATTAGGGATTGGTTATAACCTTGCAAAAATAATATAAAAATAATGCAATAGGTATAAAGTAAAGTTTGTCAAATAGCTTCTCCAAGGGCCAGTCTTACCTCTGTATTCCCTACCCAGAGTGACAAACCACATCAATATTTCTGTACAAAACAAACATATCTTTTACTGGTGCAATGCTCAGGTGCCTGGTTCCTTACTGGTTGCTTAGCATGTCAAAGCAGTTGCACTTTTGAGTTTGTTCTGTCCCCGGATGTTCCTGCTTTTTTATATTTTCCTTTGTTGGAGGTATGAGACACCTTCCTCCAGAGTTTTCGAAAGGTTCTTGGTTTTAGGAGTTGGTGTTCTTTGGACTTTGGGAATAATCTGATTCTTGGTTGCTAATTACATTCTCCCTATGTGACCTGTGTCGGTGAGAAACATTGTTTTCAGGAAGGGACTCTGTCACCAGGAGATGTTGAAAATTTGACCAGTGGGTGTAAAAGTGTAAAGAAATACTTCTTCACAGGTGTGCACTATGAGGATTTTGAATGGGCTCTTGAAAACTGGAAGAAAGACTTGACATGAGCACTGGAAGCCATGGCTTCAATGTTAAATACTTTTTAAAAAATGTTCAGAACAAAGCTGACATTAATATTCATAGCTCTCCGAGAAAGATGCTATGTGACTTTCTGCTGCGCTGGGTAATGCTGACGGATGTGATGACGTAGGCGGCACCACTATAAAGGGATTTGGGCCATGGGAAAGGACTCTGCTGTGGACTACTCAATGGGATCCTGGTGAAGAATCAATGGCCTACATTTATGGGTCAATTTGACTTCTCAATTTGAAATTATTTTGGCACTTTTGAATCGTCGGAGACTTTGGTACACAAGAAAAGCCAAATTATGAAAAATATCCATAAAAAAATATAAAATGGAAGGTTAACAATGAAAATTTATTTTTATTCCACAATTATCTTCAACAAACAAATCTTTCTTTGGTTGCAGTTTACTATGATGTAGAGACTGTGAAGGACTGCTTCAAACGCAGCTGACGATTATGTAATCTCTATCCTGAAAACAGGTCAATTCATTTTGTGACCTTTCATGCAGCATTTTTAAATAATCTGCCCGAATAATCACATGATCCATTTTATTCCATACACTATTTTTTGACTATGTCTCTGAGTACCAATCTGGATGGTTTTCCGTCTTAAATTATCATGAAATGCCTTTTTTCATTAATTAAATATTGCCAATTGGCGTGGGCTATGCATGGCTTGCAAAAGAGGGTGGACGGGAGTTTGAAACAGGTTGCACTGGTTGCATATTGTGTTGGTATTTTGGGTGAAAAAACACAGGAGTCTTTTGTTGGAGTAGTTTTTCTTTGTATTTAACAGCAGCTCCACATTACTTTGTGGAAATTATACTATTTTGTGACCCATGTTGTTCGAATGGATTTTGAGACATGTAGAGGATGACTCCACCCACATTATGTCACCAACTTGATTAGGTAACACTGCATGCTATGCAGATATAGACCAATTAAGCAAGGCATTATATAACAGTGTCATTAATAACTGGGGCCTGGTTGTCAGCTACTGTCATCTCTGCAAAGCTACTGATTGATAACTATATGCATGTCCCAGTGGTGACCAAAGGAAAGTGAAAACTAAGGAGAGATAAACAAGTCTCACCAGTGGAGCAAAACTCCATACTATGGGGGACACCAGGGTTTGCAAGAGAGGTTCATCCATTGTAGAACATACAACAAACAAACTGATTACTGGTCGGGCGGTCCGGAAATAACAGTGGCGGTAAACCCACCGCCACTGTTAATTCCGGACCGCCCGATCCCGACTCCTGCAGTCTGACCTGGCGGGTTTAACACCGCCCGCCTGCAGGCGGACGTGGAAACACCAGCACCATCACAAGATGGTGTTGGTGTTTACACTTCCCCATTCCCATTGAGTCCTATGGGACTCAATGGGAATGGGGATTTACCGAATTCCGCCTCTGGAATTCCTGGGACACCAGGGTGGTAATGCCCTGTTATTTCCGGGAGTCACGGAGGCGAAATGGTAATACGAGTCCGGCGGTAACCAGGTGGTTTTACCGCCTCGGTTACCGCCAGACTTGTAATGAGGCACAATGTCTATGACAGGTAAATATTGAATATAATAATCACCATGGAGGCATATATAATGTCTTATGGCCTGGTCTCACGAAATGCCAGTTTTTATCATATAAACATGAGAGAGACAAAACAATTACATTTGTACTCTGTAGTTCAACATATCAAATTTATTGTATTCATCCGTTTGTTTTTTATGAAATACACATTGTTAAAAAGATTAAAGTGTCATGTGTCACCCCATAAAGTGACTTGTACATAAGAGGCATGAACACATTCTTTTACATCACAAGTTAATCGGAATTCACACAACTACACAATAGCGTTATCACCAACTAGAGAATAACATGCAATCGTGTCCACATTCAGTGTAGATCAGCAGTGTGTCCAACTGTCATTTCCAGTATCGTCAGATTTAGACAATGATCTCAGTTATCAAATATTGATCTAAAGGCCTTATAATGCCCTCATTCATGCCAACCACAATCATGCAGTTGTTACCTGACCCAACATGTTTCATTCCGTAGGGTTCACTCAACACACTTTCAGAACTTCTCCAGGAGATTTACAACAATGGCACTGCAATACTAGCTGGCATGTCACCGTTGACTCAATGACATGTTGAACAAGTGGGCAAACTCAATTCTCTCTGTGCTTCTTTCCAATTTTTCCAATAGTGATAATTTCTCATGTTCATAACAGAACAGTCCAATATTGTGCAACATCACTATATTCTCAGCAACTCCTGTGCCATAAACAAATAAACAGCAAAATGTACATACTGTACATCCACATAATTGTACCGTTATTCTTATTAATAAGGTCATTGCAAATGCTTACCACCATTACGTGTAGAGTTGCAGTATCAGATTTCTCAACACGTACATCCCTGTGAACAAATACATCTATGTGTTACATTTTATATACCCATAATAATTACGTTAGGACATTGGTGCTGTTAATAAACTACAGCGTCTCAGCTTCCAGAACATACTTACCTCAAAAAGAGTGCTGTGGATTGGCATTGAGCACCTTAAGTCTATTTCCGGACAGCACTGCACTGTTTATAGTACTCAGAAGACAAGTGTGGCATAGTGCATATCTGCAACAATTAAAATAGATGCAACTCCATCAGTGTAATTTCCACTATACTTCAATCATGTATCTACTCACTGGCAGTCCATTAGCGCGATTCATATACTCTCACTTACGTGCTCTCTTCCGGCAATGCTTAATCGCGGCTGTGCACACTTTTCCTCTCCGAAACCAGTCCCGTAGCAGAAGGCTCCATTCATGCACAGACGCTGAAACACGTGAGGAATTGTCACGTGAAGCACCATGTACTCTTCCAATATGTGAAAACCCGGCAGCCATTTTAGTGTGGTTTGCGTGTTCAACTAGAACCACTTTATGTGTTGATAACAATTCAGTAAATGTCACGGAAGCACTCTAGGCATAAAGAACGAAGGGCACCAATCATTCAGTTTATGTCACCATATATTAGAGAGTCACATGCAGATTGTGACTCCAATTCAAACTGTTATGCAGACAGTCCTCATCTGACTCACTATTATCCACCATCATGCTCAAAGACAGACTTATGGGGAAGCATTTCAAAGCACACTACAACCCTCCAAAGTCCTATATTGTAACCAATTGCACAAGGTGGCGTGTATATCTCTGGATCAGTTATGTCGTTATATTGTGCCATAGAAAGCACTCATTTAAAACTGTCTCATACCATTTAGTTACAATAATTAAGCATACTCGAGGATATATTATCCTCTGCTTGCTGCGCTCTCCAAAGGAGTTCTGTTTAGTAATAAAGAATGACGATACAGGTATGGATTTTCTGCCTGTATGGCTCTATTTATTTGTAATGAGCTTAAATCAAAATTTTAACCAGGCTTGCTGGACAAACCAAAACATTTGACCAGATTTACTGGGCGTTGAAAACCTTACAATACATTGAAAAATCGGCCTCAGAGAGTCAGATAGTGATACAAATGAACTCAAATTGAATTGGAGGCACTGATAACTCTCTCGGTTAAGATTCCAACCAAGGTATTGCAAAAAAAGGAGGACACATTTCAAAGTGCTGATAACTGCCGACACGTGTTTCAACCCTCTAAGGTCGTCATCAGGGCTACACATACAAAAGCAACACATTTGTGAATTTCAATGCATTCAAGGAGCTTGTTTCTCTTATGATGCAATTCAGTGCAGATGAAGACACAAAAATAACAATTGTAAAGCCATGTATGACAATAAAAAAAAGGAAAGAGAGGAAAAGGGAACAAAGGGAAAAGGGGGGAGGAAAGATGGAGGAGGGGGTTGGGTCAGAGGAGAGAAAGAGCGAACATTCCGTTAGACATTTTTTAATAAGATTTTTAGAAATTCACTCTTTGTTTCATATAATCTATCGTAACATTGGTACACTGAAACTCATCATTTACTGGGTGAATGCTAATAAGGGGTTACGTATTTGTGTCACAAGGGTCGGTAATATCCTCTTCTTCGGAAGAAGATTCCGTCTCACCACCCTCCCCAAGCTCCTCACCTTCGTCCTTCTTCTTGGGTCTCCCCTTCTCTCTGCTTCTGAGTCTCTCCTTTTTTTTGTGGAGGTAGGGACGTCCACGGAAGGATGCCACCGTGCCACCGTATAGGTGAGACGATGGGCAATCCTCCGTGAACGTCAAGAGAGGGGAAAAAGCCGACGGCACAAAAAACCCCTAAGAGACTTTCACACGGTGGTTGTGGAGTAGACTTGAGTGAGCAGGTAGACCAGATGATGAGAGTTGAGGCTGATGGCAGTTCCAAGGTGACAGACGGCTGGTTCACCGGTCGGTGGATGAGTACAAGGTGAGTGGCAAAAGCAATCCAGAAGGTAGGCCGAGGTCTGGTACACTGGCTGGCAGCGGGGTACAAGGCGAGTAGCAAAGACAGTCCCAAAAATGGCAGGCAGAGGTCCGGCACACGGGCAGGAAAGAGTGTACACAGAGTATAGCAAAGACAGACAGAATCAGGATAAAAAGGAAGGGCAAGGGGAAGGGCGAGAAAACAGGAGATAGAGGGAAGAGAGAGAGAGATTAGCTACGAGAGGGGCACGCGGGTGGAAGAAAAAAGGGAAGGATCCCGGAAAGAATCAGGAGAGAGGAAGCAAAACAGGATGGACTCGGGGTCCAAACGAGGAAGAAACAACGGGAGCGACGGCAACACAGGCTAGTATCCAGGCAACATTGCAACGCGCCCGCAACCTGGAAGTGACTGTAGAAGTACCTCCGGTTACGTGCGCAAACAAAGAACTAGACATGTACTTGCCGCAAGGGGAGAGACGTGATGGAACAATCTATGGCGGACCATAGCGCCAGCAGTTCCAAACCCGCCACCTTCGCCGTGACATGACAATTTGAGGTAAAACACCCATTGTCTGAGTGTTGGCATGTGCAAGTCAACAGGTCATTTTCTGAAAGCTCATATTGTATATATGTTTCCTGGAGGTTTAACAAGATTGGTGGCATGTGCAAGTCAACAAATCATTTTCTGAAAGCTCATGTTATCTATGTGTTTCCTGGAGGTTTAACAAGATTGGTGCATGTCGGTTCTCCTGATTTTAAGCATGCAGGCATTTCGCAGGAACAGGCTTTAGGCTACATGTTGAATAATGACGCTGATAAGGGCATGAGACTGGTAATTTGGGACACAGGTTTGTTTCCTGATTGTTTTTGTGTGGCACAGGTCGCAGAAAATGTAAGTATGATTTGAATTTAATTAACTAACACAGCCATGAAGGCATAGCAAGGGGAATGCCCATTCAATATGCCATTCAATCAGATTAGTCCCAAACAAAAAACATATTTTGTGTTGCAAGGGGAAAAGATGACAACTTGTGTGCAAAGTGGTACTTGAAACTAAGTGTTAAAAGAGGTTAAATGAGCTTACCTATTCATTCAAGGTGTCAGTCCCATTCATGCTATTGAGGGTGATGGATGCAGAGTTGGCCGGTGCATTGATGTAATGCAAAATCTGTTACAAAATGGAAAATAAAGTGCATGTGTGGTTTACGAACTCATTGGGTATGAGTGATTAGTCTGATTTATGAAACTACAACCAGCAGATTTCATCATAAATTCTTACCTCGCTGGATCACAGAAAATGGACGAGCAACAGGTAAACTGCTCTGAATGCAGCCTGTGGCGGTCACCATAAAGGAAGATGCAAGTTTAAAGCGTCCATGAAATTCCAAATGGTCTGGTTAGGATGGTCAGCTAGTATGTATGCTGTGAATAGTCTGTAAATAAATGTAAAAGGAATAGGGTTTTCTATATTTTTGTATGTTGCGTGCAATCTCAAAGTCAATAGAGTGATACTTCACAATTAGGGTAAAAACCGCTGGCATTTACCTTGCTAAACTGCTGTTGTCACGCACACAAGATAAACTGCTTAGAATGCAGAGAACAGTCCACACGTCAGGAAAGGGAAAACGGATGCCTAGTGCATCCTGCTTTTTCCGCATATTTCTGTGGTCACATGGTTGATCATGTGGTGTTTTGTGGTTGCCATGGCAACTGAAAACTCCACGGAGAAGCAAAAAGTGTTTAAGCAAAGTAGCTGACTGTGCATGTTTGCGAATAACAGTCAGTAATGGTCGTGTTGTCTAAAATGAAGGGGGATATTATGCGTCCGAAATAATGGTGTTTTGTATAAACGTAAACATATTGGAATACTTCCTGTTTTGGATTCTGTGATAGTGCACATTCTTTTAATGCAAAAAAATAAAAGTGAATGAAAATTGAAAATGGTGATTACATATGGAGCGTGAGCAATTACTATATTAGCCTAATTTGTATCGGCTGAAATGGAAGCTATTGTGGTCAAATGATTAATCAAGTGGTGTTTAACAGGTGTCATGGCACCTGAAAACGCCACAAAGGAAAATGAGATATTGAGGCAAATTAACTGACCGTGCATATTGGTAAAGAACAGTCCTGTTATTTGCCGTTGTTCCTGTTTCCTAGCGGTAGCTTGCACATTTGAACCATGGTGTCGGTTGAATAGGTAACAGCTTGAATGCTCGTACATAGCTCTCAACCATTTGTGTCGCAAAGGCGGGTGTAATCACCGATTTTGTTTTTGGCGGGTGAGACGCCCATTGGAATGAATGGGCTTGCAGGAGGATTGGCGGGTGAGTCAGCCCTTCACAAGGCGGGTGACACCCGCCAAAAGCGTGTGAGTTGAGAGCTATGCTGGTAGCAGCTGGAAATTCAGTATTGATGAAAAACCATATTACAACCTTGTTGAGGACAATGATCTTAGGGGACAGTCTTGTTACCGAGAGAAATCGAATCTGAAGAAGAAAGAGAACTTAATCAAGAGTGGCACTCAATCACCGAAATTGGCAGACTGAAAATATAGGAGTAGGGGTTAGCTTGGACAGTTTTTGGGCTGAAAGAACAAACAATTGTGGTCTCAATCATAATTAAAACATCGGTTAGTGAGTGTGATAAGTAAACATTCAATAGGTAATGATCAGAATTTTACAGAAAGACATTTAACTCATATTCTCTATTGAGGCCGAGATTGAGGCAACAGAGTTTGCAAATCATCCTTGAATCACATTGGTGTAGTTGCAATTGTCAGTCTCCTCCTCTGGCATGAGCTTTGATATGTTTAAGTTCAACAAAAGGAATATCCTTGCTGCGTTGTAGTTGATGTTGTGTCTGCCAATGCTGAGCAAAGGGGAGTCTTGGATCTTGACTGTGAAGTTTTGATAAGTGTTCTCGAATTCTTACGTGCAGTTCACAAATGGTTCTACCCACATAGATTTAGTTGCATACACATTGTATACGATAGATCACATATTTCGTGCAACAATTTATGAAATCAGTAATCGCAACTCCTAGTCCTCCATGTCAATGTAACACTTTGATTGGTGATAGGGCGAATTGGCAAAAGTTACACATTCCGCATTTGTGAAAACCAGCTGGTTTGGTCTGTGGGGTAAGCCAGGTAGTCTGTCCGATGGTGTCAGGTTTAATGAAAGAGGGGCTTAAAGCATTTCGCAAAGTAGGCGATTTGGTGAATATAATCTTAGGTTGAGCTGCAATGGACTCTGACAGTTTTGGATCCAATTTGAGTATGTGCCAGTGTTTGTGTAGTATTTGGAACAAAAATGTGCAATCATTGGAATATTTGGTGATGAAATTCACTTAATTTGGCAAATTGGTTGTTCCTCGTTTGGTTTTCGTTAATAGTTGATTGCGATCCACTTTGTGAGAGAGTCTAGCCGCTTTATCAATAGTATCCTGACGATATCCTCTTTCCATGAAACTGGCACCGATTGACTTACATTCTTGTAAATATTGAAAATCAGTACTACAGTTTCGTCTCTTTCTTAGGAACTCCCCCTTGGTATGTTTTCTATCACAAGTTTTCTGTGGCTGTGGGAGGCATGCAAAATTGAGTTAACAGCCGTGATTTTTCTGTCAGTTCGTGTTAAAATGGAGTTGTTCACAATGCTGATGTCTAAGTCTTGGAACACCATCTGTGTTGCATGGATGTTACCAGTAAATTCGATGACAAATTTGTTGGTGTTCAAGTATTGTATGAAGCTATCAAATCTTTCTAAGGTACCAGTCCAAATCATAAGCACATCATCTATGTACCTTTTCCATATTTCAATATCATTGTGGAACATGTTGTTGTAAAAAATACATTGTTCTTCAAAAAACAACATGAAAAGATTTGCTAATGTAGGGGTGTATTTTGCGCCCATGGCGATACCTTGAATTTGAGAATAGTATTCATTGTTGAAAAAAAACCATTGTGTTTAAGCGTAAAGTTGAGAAAGCTTTTGATCATTTCCACATGCATTGTGTGTGAAGCTGAGACTGTTCTGAAGGTGTAATCTATTGTGTCAAGTGCTAGCTGATATTGAATTGAGGTGTTTAAAGCTTTTACATCTAAGGTCACTAAGAAGTAATGCTTCTGCCTGGTAAATTGATTGAGGATTTGAAGTGTGTGTGTAGTGTCCTTTAGGTATGCTGGTATTAATGGCACTGTGTGCTTGATGGCCGAGTTGATACATTCTGCCAAACCTTCCGTGGCACCTCCTTGCCCACTCATTATAGGTCGTACCGGTGGCAAATGCTGATATGGTTTGATCACTTTGGGTAGGAAGTATACTGTTGGCATCTGTGGTTTGCGCCTTATGAGAATAGCCTTTTCATCGTCTGTTAAAAGGCCCTTTGAATACCAGTACTGGATCATGGTCTGTAGTTCCATAACAGTGTGTGATGTTGGGTTGGAGTCCAGTTTTTTGTAGCATCCAGGTGTCACAAGGTGCTCCATGACCATTGTTATATAATCTTGTTTGTTTAGCACTACAATATTGCCACCCTTGTCTGCTTCATTTATAGTGATTTGAGAATCTTCTTCTAGATATTTAAGTGCCATTCTTTCTTGTTTTGTGAGGTTGCTTTTGGTGCTAGTGAATCTTTTGAACTTTGCATCAATATGGTTGTGGATTTCTGTGGTGATGGTCCGATAAAAGATTTTGATCACATTGTCTCCAGACTGGGCAGGCATGAATTTCGATCGCTTCTTGTGTTCTTCCATGTCAATAGTGCGTTGATGTAATCCCAACTCACTTTGTAGTTGAGCAATTGATTTAGTATGATCTTCATCTAAATTAGTCAAAACGTGAATATTTTCAATCTCTTGAATGCTCAAATGGCTCACGGGTATAGGTACATCTGCCGGTTTGTATGTCTTCAATTTATTGTGAAATTTATTTTTTAGTTTTAGCCTTCTGGTAAACTTGTATAAGTCGATCAGTACTCCGGTCATGTCTGAATGCACACTTAGGGCAAAGGACAGTCCAGGGTTAAGTAATGATATGTGATGTGGGGTGAGCTGTTTGTCCGATGGGTTAGTGACTAAGCTTTGAGGATGGGTTTGCTCATACGTTTTTTTAAACTGGATCTCGTGAGTGTTTTGTTGATACTGTTGGCGTCTCCTCTGTCTAGCTCCTCTTCCTCCTCTGAGGTGGTTGGTGTTGTTTTTTAGGCCGAATTATATGCAGTACCCTTTGGGAACACCACAAACAATTAAGACTACAAGTGACAGTACAATTTCACCTTTGGTACAAGCCTGTACTACACAGTTAAAGTGGTAGCAGTGGCTGAGCAGCCAGACTTATCCCAAGAGTAAAGTGAGCAGTATCAGAAGTTACACAAAGGACAGCAATTACTATGATTCAGGCAAACACTGACTCAAGGTTTTCATGTAAAAGAATATACATTTATTTCACTCTTCAATTGTATAACATTACACTATTATAAGCAGCCTAAAAATCACACTCTTAATACACCACACCACTTCCTTTAAATTCCAGACAAGTTAAGCTCACAAAATGAAGTGGGAGCAAAATGGCACTCCTGCAATTTAAAAAGGAGGGAAAGACAGAAGTTAACAGAAATTGAATCACACCAACAGGTACATTCTTAGGGCAATTTAACAAGAGAGGTTACAATGATAAAATCAGATAGAAAAGGCTGAGGGCCAAAGTCAATGGTTCAAAAGTCTTTTGCTCAAGATAATACAGTTTGGTGTAGTTCGCGGTAAAGTTTGTGCCACGGATTCCGGACGAGGTTGGTTGGTAGAACAGTTAGTTCAAAGAGAAGAGAAGGACAAGCCCTCGGATTGGAGAGAGATTTCAAACACTTTCACCGCGGCTGAACAAAACGAACAACCGGATTTGCACAGTACCTTAAAACGGAGAGAGAGCTGTAGCTGAGGCAGACGTTCCTGGTAGTTCCTGCAGGCTCACGGTTCCTGAAGCGACTGTCGGACTGATCAGAAGTAGGAGGACTAGAGGGTCCTGCACTACCAAGGGAAGAAACCAGCTGCAAAGCAAAGCAACAAA
This sequence comes from Ambystoma mexicanum, assembly GCF_040938575.1. Classification (NCBI taxonomy): domain Eukaryota; kingdom Metazoa; phylum Chordata; class Amphibia; order Caudata; family Ambystomatidae; genus Ambystoma; species Ambystoma mexicanum. The sequence goes on from NC_090925.1 coordinate 71,796,211, forward strand.
TAAAAGGAGCGCTCCTTAAAACCCAAGCAGGGTCTGACCTTCCTGGCTATCCGGCCCACTGTAGCTCTGCACAGCGAATTCGACCAGAGGAGGGGACCTGGCTTGCAGTTTGGCCGAACTGGTTGCTCCCACCAGCTCAAGGGAAGAAGTTTCCTGGAGGATCTTCTCTGTCGTCGGATTCTGAAGATTCGGACCTGCAGCAGGGCTTCACCAGGCGGTTCAGTCGTTGTAGGGGTCCTCTTCAATCAGCTCCTCATAGGTTCTTTCGTTCCAGTGGCGACTCTGCTCTTCCAGTCCCAGAGAGCTGTTTTTTATGCAGTTTTCCCCCATTCATACAGCCTGGCTGTCAATCATACAGCAGGGTGGCTGTCCTGGCAAGGACAGTCACCCAGCCAATTAAACAGGAGTGCGACTTGGGTTACCAAGGGGACCCATGGCAGGGGTCCTAAGACCCTCCCTCACATCCTGCCTACCCAGACTTTCAGGTGCCTTAACGAGGGCTTCTGTGCAGAAGTCTGCGAAAAGACGGCGAACAAAGGGACCAAACCTGGTTTGGCGTGTAGAGTAAAACACGAGAAAGACATTTACAAAAAGAAATGGCGAATAAACCCAGCCGAAACCGTAATAAAACATATATGGTCAAGCGGGTTTATTTGAGGCTAATATAATAGCCTAAAACAATACCATGGTTATTTAAGATAACCGCGGTAAAATAATTTGGTGGATACCACTGCCACCAGCCAAGTCTTAGTGTAAAGGGAGTGAAACAATGTTCCAAGAGACACAGACAAAAACGGATAAAAATTAACCCTTTCCAATACTCCATGTAAGATGGGGTGTAATGGGTCTGTGGTTAAAGCGACTATTATAAAGTTAATGGCAACTTTACCTTTTCTGGGGGACATTAGTCAGCCGTAGAAAAATGGAGTCAGTGGGAAGTCTCAAAGACAACCCTGTGTCACTGCACTGAGGGTGCTGTGTAACACACATGAAAAATTAGGCCATGGAGTAGGTGAGGCTCCATTGCCCAAGATCACACAAAAAGTAGAAATACACACAGCAAAACACATGTAAGAGTGGGAAAAAGGCTCACACTCTTACCAGGTGAAAAATATAAACCCTAGAAATCCAGCAAAGCTGCTGAGGGACTCAGTAGGTTAGGGAAATTAGCCATTTATGAGAATTCTCCCTAACACTCAACCGTCCCCCCCCAGACTAAGGGACAGGATGATTTAATCCACTCCTGGATTAATCTCTACCTCTAGTCAGTTAAAACATCCTAGAGAGACCATCAGCATTTTGGTGGTGACATCATGCTCTGTTCTCAATGGTAAAATCAAACCCTTGCAGGCAGATTGACCATCTTAGAAGTTTTGGGTTCTCCCGTTTCATTTGCATTAACCATCTCAAGGGTTGGTGGTCTGTCTGAATCACAAAGGTAGATCCATACATGTATGGTCTAAACCTCTTCAGAGCCCACACAATGGCAAACGATTCATGCTCTATGGTTGGCCACCTTGTTTCTGGTTCCTTCAGTTTCCTACTGATGAAGCAAATGGGGTGTTCCCTACCTTTCTCATCCAGTTGACTAAGGACTGCACCTATACCTATATTGGAGGCATCTGTCTGCACAATGAAGGGTTGGTGATAATAGGGAGCTCTTAGGACTGGAGCTTGACAAAGGGCTTTCTTCAGGTTTTCAAAGGCGTGAGTGCATTCCTCATTCCATCTAACCTTTTTAGGGATTTTGGAGAGGAGATCACATTCAAAGGAGAAGCTATGGACCCATAGTTCTCTTTGAAATTCCTGTAGTACCCAGTGAGACCTAGGTAAACTCTCATTTGGGTTTGAGTAGTAGGAGTGGCCCAGTTTTGCACAGCTTGTACTTTGCTGGGCAATGGCCTTATCTCACCTCCTCCTACCTCATAACCAAGGTAGACCACTTTACTCTGACCATTTTAACATTTGTTTGCCTTTATGGTCAGATGGGCCTGCTCAAAAGCCTGCAAACCATATCCAAGGTGATCAATATGTTCTTTCCATGTAGGGCTGAAAACTGCAATGTCATCCAAGTATGCCATGCAGAAGTCGTCCATCCCATTCAGAACTTGATTAACCATCCTTTGAAATGTAGCAGGTGCATTCTTTAGTCCAAAAGGCAGAACCTTAAACTGGTAGAGGCCTGCTGGGGTTGAGAATGCAGTTTTCTTCTTGGCATGGTCTGTCAGGGCTATTTTCCAATAGCCTGAGGTTACGTCAAATGTACTGAGGTACTTGGCTGAACCAGGTCTATCCACCAGTTCATCTGTCCTTGGCAAAGAATGGGCATCAATCTTAGTGACTGCATTTAGAGTTCTATAGTCCACACAGAATCTCAACTCTGTGGATCCTGCCTTTGGTACTAGAGCAACTGGACTAGACCATGGTCTTGTAGATGGCTCTATAAACCTGGGATCAAGCATCTTGTTGACCTCTCCTTTGAAGTGGGATCTCACATGTTCTGACATTCTGTAACCTCTGCTTTTCACAGGTAAACAGTCACCAGTGAGAATATCATGCTGGCCCCAAGGGGTCAAGCCTGGTGATAGTGAAAACAGGGAGGCAAACTGGTTTAGCAGAACTTTGCACTCCTCCTGTTGTTCAGAAGTCATCTGAGTAGAGAGATTAACTCCTTCTATATTTTCATCTAAAGGTTGGCCTCTGAGGAGGTCAGGTAGAGGTTCACTTTCCTCTTCCCCTTTAGCTGATGCTAGAAGCAAAGCTCCCACTTCTGGTCTCGAGACATAAGCCTTTAAACGGTTGGTGTGAAAGACTCTGGGAGCCTCCTTAGGTCTGCCTAAGTCCACCAAATAGTTCACCTCTCCAAGTTTGCCCCCAACCTTGAAGGGTCCTATCCACTTGTCCTGCCTTGTTGGAACCATAACTAGTACAGGCTGGTCTTGAGTAAACTCAACCATGCTGGCCTTCTTGTCATGCCAATGTTTGACCAGAGCCTGACCTGCTTTCAAGTTATTACTTGCTTCTGCCATCATGTGTGACATTCTCCTCCGGAGACCTATCACATAGTCAGTCACTCTGACTGGCTTGGGGGAAGGAGCACTCTCCAACCCCTCCTTGATCAGGGCCAATGGACCTCTGACTGGATGGCCATAGAGAAGTTCAAAGGGACTGTAACCAACTCCCTTCTGAGGGACTTCTCTATATGCAAAGAGAAGGCATGGCCGTAGAAGGTCCCACTTTTTCTTAAGGGGTTCTTCTAAAGCACCTATCATGCTCTTCATAGTATGATTAAACCTCTCTACCCGTCTATTTGTCTGTGGATGGTAGGCTGTAGAGAACTTGTAAGTGACACCAGAGTTTTTCCATATGGCTTGCATGTAGTGGGACATAAAGTTGGATCCCCTGTCGGATATCACTTCCTTAGGAAACCCTACTCTGGTAGAAATACCAAGTAGAGCATTAGCCACAGGCTGAGCCGTAACAGTTCTCATAGGTATGGCTTCTGGGTATCTTGTAGCATGGTCTACTACAACCAGGATAAACCTGAAGATGTGGGAGGGTCAAGGAGACCGACAATGTCAATGCCCACCCTCTCAAAAGGAACTCCCACCACTGGGAGAGGCACCAGGGATGCCACATTCCTGGTTCCACTCTTGCCAGAGGTTTGGCAAGTGTGACAGCTCCTACAGAATTTGTCAACTTTTGAACCCATTTTAGGCCAGTAGAAGTAGAGAGAGAGCCTTTCCTTGGCCTTTTTGAAACTCAAGTGACCAGCCAAAGGTATCTCGTGGCCTAACTGTAGGAACTGGAGTCTGTTAGCAAGGGGCACTACAAGTCTTTTGCAGTCCCCAGGGGTAGACCCAGTTGGTTCACTGTAGAAGAGGCCATCTTCCCAGCTTAACCTGTGCTTTCCAACTTCTTGCCCATCAAGTTGGTTAGCAGCCTGTTGTCGACGACCTTCAAGAGTAGGACACTCTCTCTGTCCTTTACTGAAGTCTGCCCTGTTGGGTCCAACTTCTGCCAGTAAAGACTGCAGCTCAGGATGGTCAACAGGGTCAAGATCCCCAACTAGGACAGTGTCTTCTTCCAGATCTGACTCTTCAGAAACTGGCTCAACCACACAAGGTTGCACCTCACACCCTGCCTCAGCAGGAGGAGGGATCACAGGTGTGATCTTGGACAATCTCAGTGATGTCCTTGTTGGTAGCACAGGGGTGCTGTCTGTCTTTTTCCTGGAGGTCTTGAGTTTCCCCTTTGCCTCTGTTTTCTTAGAAATAGCAGTGATCAACTCCTGTGGAGTGGGAGTGATGGTTTCCTCTATCAACTCCTGTGGAGAGCCTCTCAAGGTTCTCTCCCTTGCAGACCTAGTGAGCTCCTGTTTCCTCTTGCTGGAAGGCCTGGGGGTGCTTGACACAACTCCAAGAGTTTTCAGGTCATTACCCAACAGGACTCTCCCAGGCACTTCACCCTGCACACTAACAGGTATTTTGACAGTGATATCATTACACTGGATGAGAGCTGGTAACTGGGGAAGCATTTGCACAGGGCCTCCAGCTAACTTGGTGAGGTGTTTGGGTGCCTTAGCAACATCCTCCACCTTGATAAATGATTCATCCACTACAGTTATGCTGGCCCCAGTGTCTCTGATGGCAGGATTTTACTGACCATTCACAAGAACACTATCTTTGTAATACTCTTTAGTATTATCTTGGATGGAATTATAGACATCTAATTCTGTTGTTCCCACAAGCCCAGGGACACTAAAGAAACACTAGCTGAGACTCTCATGGGTTCATCAGCCAGTAGGTGAAAGTTTCCACTTGCCATAGGTACTTCTTCCTCTGGGGAGAAGGCTAAGGAGACAGTGTGGACCCCTGAAGGTTGACCCTTGCATCTGGGATTCCCTTTCACATGGTCAGTGGACCCACACACATAACATTTCCCAAATGTCTTGATGAATGGGGGTTTGTTATGACCTCCATCTGGTTTGGGTCCAGATGATTCACTAGCCTGATTTGGTTTCCCTTGTGGTTTACCCTTATGTTGTTGTTTGTGGCCCTCTTTTGGAATGGAGGTATTAGAATTCTCCTTGTTATCTTTCTTTGGCTGCTTTCCCTCATCCTTCTTCTGAGTAGCCCCAGAATCCATGTGAGGAGCCCTGTTGGCAACCCACAAGTCAGCAGCCTTAGCTAGCTTCTTTGGATCTATCTCCTTAGAATCAGCCAAGTGCTGTCTGAGCTCAGGGGAGCAGACATCAAAAATAGACTCCCACATTACAGGATTTCTGATTCCTTCATAACTGTTTACTCTGTAACCCTTAATCCAACCATCTAAGTTTTTCAAACAGTCACATACCCAGGTAGCCCAAGGGGTCCCATCATGCTTTTTGAGGGTCCTAAACCTCTTAAGGTACTGGGAAGGGGTCTTCCCGAATCTACCAATTAAAGCTAGCTTCACAAACTCATAATCCATTCTATCGACCTCCCCCCAAATCCATCACAACATCAGATGCAACAGTGGGTAGCCTGGAGAAGAGCCAGGGAAGCAATTGATTCCCTGTAAGACCCTGAATACCATGGTTATACTCAAACATTGCCAACCAATCCAAAATATCAAGCTTAACCTCATACATGCCAACAATTTCTTTAGGCATAGAGGGTCTCTTAGGACTGGAAGACCTAGTGTGGAAACAGAGAAATTGACATGAGGCCGGGAAGCCCAAAAGGAAACACACCAACACAGGTTACAAAGGACATACAAAGCGCTTTATTTCAAAGTTACAAAGTTACCAAAGTCAATTGACATGCGAATAGCTATTCGGCCCTCTGACTAACACACGAACCTTCAACGTTAGGTTCGCACTGAAAGTGGGAGAGACCGATCATCGGGATGCTTGGGTTTTTATACATTTAGTACTGCATTGGCCAGCCCTCTTACAAGTTAACCATTTCTGGAACCATGGCTAGGGTTCGTAGCCAGGTCGAACACACAATTTCCATACATTAGATCAGTTCCGCTGATACGGTTACATATTTACACATAGGTTAAACAGAGGACAGGGTCTTAGTTCATGACCCTAACAAGTAGCCTACGGACATATTATTCATTCACGTGTGCGGAGGTCACCATGGCCGAAGTCTTACTCGGAATGTCATTCGGCCTCCATTTTGTGATTCAGGGTGACTTGCACAATGCAAGAGTACCTAAAATGGCGGCTAGATCCAAGATGGCGGCTTACACGATACATTAAGGTCAAGACCTTGCCGCGGAACCTATGTACATAGTATCCTTTAGACAGCTTGGCGTAGGCCAACATACATTTAAACGATGCGATTGGGGTCATAATATTATATCGATTTCCACAGACCCTCCTTTTGGCCTATGCCAAGTGCTAAAACATTATTTCCTAATACTTTTGAAAATACTTGAGGGCATTAGCATCCATAGGTTCCGCATCATTGTCTGAAATGTCAATAGCCAAAAAGTTGTTCATAAGAACTTCTTGCAACATGAATTCTTTAGATGCTGTCTTCGGGGTATATATTCTACGCCCTATTGCGCTCATAACTTGGGCACAACATCCCCCTATCATTCCGCATATACTCGGGAGGCATTGGAAACAGCAGCAAAGGAATAACAGAGTCCCTAAAATACCTAAAATAACAGAAAGCACCTTCCACCCCCAAGATCGTAGAGAATCCCAAAACCAAGTACTAAGGCTCCAGTCTCCTACAGGGATATGGACTTCAGAACTAAGAGTGTGTAAATTCTGAATTGCTTTGAATATTGTTGGTGAAGAATCTGGTACAAAAACACAGCAAGCGGACCCCACTAATTTACATACTCCACCTCGTTCAGCTAAAATGACATCTAATGCCATTCGATTTTGAAGTGCTACCAATCTTATCGCCTTTTGCTCTAAGGTCATATTGTAAAGTATGTCCGTGGTCCGGTTGATTGTTTTCTCCAACACCCTCGCTAATCCCCTGATGTTTTCTGAATTTGCTATTTGTCCCCAGAAGGGAACTACTGATTTGGCTATATCCCCGAACACTTGTCCAGGGGTATCTCCATCATTATCCCGTCGCGGGCGAGCCTTAGATACCTCTAAGGTACTGGCTATAAATACACCTGGTAACAATATCCCTAAATAACAAGTCCCCTGCCAATCCTTGGGCAACCAGGGAAAAGCTAAACTACCACACACAAAATAAACCGGTCCCCCTACATACAAAGGCCTATTTTCCCCAGTCAAATTTACAATATTTATACAAGGCTCGAAATCTCCCATTGGCCTAGTGCCGTTTCTTTGTACACAGAAAGGGACAGAATCAGGACTGTGATTTACAGAATAAGAAGGAGGCATGGCATCCTTATTGCCTATCGGAGCCATCTTGAAAGAAACTAGATTTTGAAAAGGAAAAGAAAGTTTATCAGATGGCCTAATAGAAGCGATATTAGGTCTACTCCTATTTGCGAAAAGCGAGCATCCCAGGGGAGTCAATTCACGTTTTTCAAATTCATTCAAATTAGTCCCATCGAAGTTCCCTGAGATGCTATCATTCCATCGGCCAAAAAAGAGTGCTCTAAGAGAGGCATAGCAAGAGGTTGTTAGAGGTAAGGGATGTACATACCATCCCAGTCCCTTGTTCCCATGTTGTGGTAAGTGAGTGCAGACCCAACAATTACTCCTATTAAAAATTGCATGCGTAGCATTCATCACTATCATCAAAGTGTTATTATAATATTTCTGTCTATGCCGAGAGTCCCTAGGGGACAGAGTGTAAAGGTGTACAGAGGGAGTCAAAACAGTTGGTACAATTTTGGTCGGTAACAGAGGCTTCAAAGGATAAATTTCTTCAAAGTACCAAAGTCCCACGGCAGCAGTTGCAAAACTAACAATAATCAAAACGAGAACACAACAGTACGTTTTCGGGGCCCAGGCACATTGTCCATTGTTCGAATTGGTCACCTCCTTATCTAATAGTTCAATACGAGGAGCAGCGGTGAAGGCGGCAGGCATCATGGTTATCCCGATCGACGGCCCCAATGTTCGTTGCTGGCGGCACTTCGGCCGCGCGACTTCTTAGTCCTTCCCAACCCTGGCCAACAGAACCCCCCCTTTTCTTTGTTCCAAAAAAAGTAGGGAAGACGCTAGTATTTCAATCACTCCTTTTTCTTCCAGATGCACGATACTCGTGCGGCAATTTTATTTGCGTGGTCGAAGGTTGTACCGGATGGTACCCAAGTTTGTTGAATCCAAAAGCAAAGTATCGTCGCTCCCTGAGGGGAGCGTCGTATCAGTAGCGACGGAAGTCGCAGAGCTCGAAACAAGGTTTTCCGGAAGTGATTGATCAAGGGAGTGCGGAGACAAAATGGACGGCTCCCCGAGCTCCTCAGGCTCAGAGAACTTCTCCGACGCACTCACAACGCTGCCTGCTACTCCGAGATCAGAGAGTGTAGCACCAGCGAGGGGTTCTGTTTCTTCTGTAACGTGTGGCGTCGGGTGAGGGATCTTCTTGATATGTGTTGCATGTATCCAGTTCTTCTTTTCTGCCACCCGCACTGCCGTCCTGGTGACCAATAAAACCTGGTAGGGTCCCCGCCAGCGAGGCGCGAGACAGGAAGACCTTTCGTAGGCCTTCACCAGGACCCAGCTGCCGGGCAATATATCGTGTCCTGGGCCCGTAAACCGTACAGGTAAGGCAGCATTCACCTGGTGGTAAATGAAATACAGATTTTTAGTCAATTGATTACAATAGTCTATGAGCAATACATTCTCCACATCCCTCAGGGCTTTAGGTTTAGGGAGACCCCAAATATTAGCAGGCCTTCCCATTACTACCTCGAATGGAGAGAGCCCAGTTCTAGTCTGGGGTGTGGTGCGCATAGCTAACAACACAATAGGTAAAGCATCTGGCCATTTTAATTTAGTGTCGGCACATGTTTTGGCAAGTTTGTTTTTCAAAATACCATTGTGTCTTTCTACCAACCCCGCACTTTGAGGGTGCCTAGCTGAATGAAAACGTTTCTCTATCCCTAAGGCAACACATATTTGCAACATTACGGCTGCGATGAAGTGGGGGCCGTTGTCCGACCAAATTATCCTCGGGAGCCCAAATCGAGGAAAATAGTCTTTTACCAAGATCTTTGCGGTGGTCATGGCGGTAGCATCTTTGACGGGGAAAGCCTCGACCCATTTGCTAAAAGCACAAATGATAACAAGAACATATTTCAAGTTATTACATCGCTCCATTTCAATAAAATCAAGGTAAATGGTTTCAAAGGGGACAGAGGGGGGCCCGAAACTTCCCCTTGGAGTCACTGTCCCTTTACCCACATTGTGCTGCAGGCAAATCATACAGTTCTGGATGTATTTTTTTGCAGTTTCCAAAATTTTATCATTCACCCAAACCTGCTGTAATATCTTCGCAATTTGCTGGGCACACACATGTGTTGGACCGTGTGCCATCGTGACCATTGCTAATACATAAGAATCAGGAAGCAACCATTTCCCGTCAGATGCGTCCACCCAACACCCTTCGTCATCCAATTTCCCCATGCCTTCAGCCCATTTCCTAGATTCTTCAACAGAGGCATCAGTCTGAATATCTCGCACAGACCCAATGCCTTCATCTATTATACAACCATCTCTCACTTCCCTCAAGGTGTACATGTCTGTGCTAAGGTCTGTAGCTGTTTGTCTAGCTATCAAATCTGCAAAAGCATTTCCTCTTCCCACATTGTCTATGACCTTGCGATGTGCTGCACATTTCATGATTGCTAATTGTTCAGGGAGTGAGAGCGCAAAAAGTAGTTGTACTATTAAGGGACCATGCTGAATCTTGGTCCCGTGTGAGGTCAGAAACCCTCTTTCCGACCACAGTTTTCCGAAATTGTGAGCCACCCCAAAGGCGTACTGACTATCCGTATAAATGTTAACTCTATGCCCTTTGGAGAGCTCACAAGCGCGGGTCAACGCTATAATCTCTGCGGCCTGCGCGGAGTTATGCGGAATCCTTTTAGTTTCTACGATCTTGTTCAAGGTAGTAACTGCATACTGATACTGCATCTGATTCGTATCAGCTCGCCTGCGCATCCTGGTACCCGCTCGACTGCTGACCAAACTGGCTGACCACTCGATCCGTACATCTAGAGTAGATGACTCGAGAATGAAGCTACCTTCTGTTCGACCCTTACTCAACACCATCTTGCTGCTGGAGCATCGCAACTGATGCATCCTCAAACCAATGAGAGCCCATGAACTACACAGAGAAGCCTAGTTTGATGCCGTCAAACCACCAAGACATTTGCAAAGGTATTATTGACTGCTATCAGCCCCCCGGTCCATATTTGGGCTCTAGAGACTGGATAGGTTGTTGTGATCCCTTTTGCAATCTCAGGATATAGCCACTTTGAATATTGTGGTCTTTTAATTGAATTATCTCCCCCTGTCTCATTTCTGCAGGGTTGGGTCTTCACAGAATGTTTAGCTGTTTAGAACCTTCATTGGACATTCCTTTATTTTGGAATGTCATAGTTGACGGTTTGGGTTACTACTGGACCACATTCACACCCTGTTTGAGAGTATACCCTTCCCTCGGACCACGTTACCACAAAAGGCAAAGAAGGTATATTTCTTAACTGTGCCTCTTTTTCCTTTATGATTCTGTTGGCTCTTGGTTTGTAGAAGTGTGAGGTCTGAGTGGCCGGAATTAGCTTATCTTTATACTCTTGTAGTTTAATTCATCACATCAATCCATCCTTTTTCCCACTACGCATGCCAGTTCCTATCCCTCCATCTGCCTGTTAGTAGCTTTGCTCGGCCTTGTCTATGGTCCCTTTACTGCTTCAATGGGGTTATAGTTAGCCATAGGGTACCCTGAATGCTACTGACCTCAAAAAGAACCTCATCTTCTCCTTCCTCCTATCTTCCTTAGACACCTTAGATGTATGGTTTTACATCCCTTGCTTCTCATTCCCCCACCTCTTTATCTTCTACTACCCAATGATGTCAACTCTTGTTAACTTAACCCTTGCATCCTCTCTCATTGATGTTCCCCTGTCCTCTTCTTTCTCTTGCTACAGTCACCCTTTTTTCTGATTTCACTCTAACCACATACCCCTATCTTCTTTCTTCATATCCTCCTTTACCCTTAACTTCTCTGTGCTTGCTATGATTTGCTATTGTCTCGATACCTCTTCCCTCGGCTTACAATCGTGCTTGTCATTTTGCAGCCCACCTACATAATGACTGAAATCTAGATATTTTCCTGACTTCTTTGTCCTCTACATCTCCTGGAACTGCTCAACTATTTCCCTTTTTATCTTCACTTATAAATCTACAATCCTCAATGCCCACGCTGATATTACGATGCAGTTATCTTCCATAACCTTGTGGTCAAACAGGTGACTTTCAGCACTGACGGAGACATAGAGCCTCATTACATGGTAAGAGGTAACCATGGCGCTATTAGCGCCATGGTTACCCCCTTACCGCCTTCCTGGTCCGGGTAGGCGGTATGGGGACTTACCGGGTCATTCCGACCCTGGAGGACCCGGTATGTCCCCATGCCAAATACCATTCCCCATTCCCATTGAGCCCCCATATGATATGATATGATATGATAAGGCATTTGTAACGCGCCTATACACAAGTGTTTCAAGGCGCGACGAGGCAGGGAGGGGGGAACAGGGGGAAGACAGACAACGATCCTACTAGGCCAGGTGTCATTCAGACCGCGCAAGTGCAGGGGTAGGGGGAATGGAAAAAGTGCAAGGGGAAGGGGGAGTGGGGGGGAGTGCAGTACAAATAAGTAGAATAGAAATAAAATAATAAATAAATAGGGCCAGCTGGTGGCAAGTGCAAGGTAAGTGCAGACAAGTGCTGGGGGGGGGGGCTGTAGTGATACAGAGACAGTCCCGCAGTGCAGGGGTTGCCAGAGAGGCAGTGCAAGTGAAGAGTGACTGGGCCCAGGACCGAGGTCGGTGAGAGTGGCCCAGTTGCAGAATCAGTGCAGTATTGGTGAAGAATTTAGCAGGGGAGAGGGAGAGAGAAAGCAGAAGTGAAGAGGAAGGTTTTGAGATGCTTCCAGAACCGGAGATGGTTCTCCTCAAGTTTCAGGGAGGCAGGAAGTCTGTTCCAGAGGGAGGCCCCTGCCGCGCAGAGAGATCTACCCCCAGCTCGTTGCTTCGAGAAGCGGCTGACCCTGAGGGAGTTGGAGACGGATGAGCGTAGGGCTCGGGAAGGAAGATATTTAGGAAGAGAGAGTTGAAGGTATTTAGGCCCCAGGCCCCAGAAGGCCTTGTGGACAATGCAGAGGGTTTTGAACTTAATCCTCGCAGCCACTGGGAGCCAGTGTAGAGATTTCAGTCCTGGAGAGATACGGTCCCTGGGCTTGAGGCCAAGGACAAGTCTTGCAGTTCTGTTCTGGATGAGTTGCAGAAGGCGGAGAGTGGAGGCAGGCAGATTAAGATAGAGGCTGTTACAGTAGTCCAGCTTCGAGAGAACCAGGGCTCGGGAGACAGTGAGCTTCTGGGGGAAGGAGAGGAAGGGAAGAGTACCTCTGAGGAGGTGCAGCTGGTAATGTGACTTCTTAGAGACGTCAGATATATGAGGAGAGAAGGAGAGTGTGGAGTCGAAGATGACCCCGAGGTTTTTTGCCTTGCAGGTAGGAGCAGGAAGAGGGCCAAGAGAGGCCGGCCAGAGAGCTGCAGGGAAGGAGGGAGTGGGTGTGCCGATGAGTAGGATCTCAGTCTTACTAGCATTAAGGCAGAGGTCATTGGCAGCACACCGTTCCTGGATAGCAGACAGACAGTCAGAGATGAGGGAGGGAGAGGAGGAGGCCGAGGGTAGCCTGAAAATGAGCTGGGTATCGTCCGCATAGCACTGAAAGTTGGGGCAGAGGGCGGCGATGCGGTGGGCAAGGAGTGCCAGATACTGGTTGAACAGCCAGGGAGAGAGATTAGATCCCTGGGGAACGCCACAGGTGGAGAAAAAGATGTCAGAGAGGAAGGACCCAAGTTGGAACTGGGAGGGTCGATTGGAACGGAAAGAGGTCAGCCACGCCAGAGCCTGACCGGTGATACCCAGGTTATCACGGAGACGGTTGAGCAGGATGGCATGGTTGACAGTGTCAAAGGCAGAAGAGAGATCGAGCAGAATGAGAACACACGGAGTGTTGGTGTCGAGGTTCAAGAGCAGGTCCTCACGGATGTTCAGGAGAGCAGTTTCCGTGCTTCTGGCCGCTCTGAAGCCAGATTGATGGTCATGGAGACTATCAACAGCTTCAGCATGGAGGTTAAGCTGGGAGATGGCCAGTTTCTCCAGGAGCTTGCCCAGGAAGGGAGTGATGGAGATTGGGCGATAGTTAGCCGGACAGGAGGGGTCGGCAGAGGGTTTCTTAAGGAGAGGGTGCACAAGGGAGTGCTTGAGGGGGGATGGGAAGACTCCAGAGGCGAAGGAGTGGTTGCAAAAGTCAGCCAGGGCAGGAGCCAGGGAGTGGATGTGGTCCTTGATAGTTTTGGAGGAACAGGGGTGAATCTGTTTAGACGAGACTTTCATAGATCGGACTTGTCTGGAAACCTCGTCAGCAGAAAAAAGGGGAAAGGCAGAGAAGGAGGGAGGAGGGTTGGCTGCAGAAGGGCCAGAGGAAGAGCAGGGAAGAGAGGGGGGGGAGGTGATAGGAGGAGAGTGAGGACAGGATGTCCTGAGTTTTAGAGATGAAGTGGGAGGCCAGTGCAGTGCAGAGGGCCTGGGAGGGGACAGGAGAGGTAGAGACTGCAGCAGGGTTGGCAAGCTCCTTGCAGATTTTAAAGAGTTCAGCCGAGTTGTTAGATGCCGCAGAGATGTGGGCTTGGATAAGGGCTCTCTTCTTGGTGAGAACAGAGAGACGGTATTGCCTTTGGAGCAGGCGGCAGGCCAGTTTGTCAGAGGATGAACATGAAGTATGCCATTTCCTCTCTGCCACCCTGCACTTGCGTTTTAGGGTGATGAGATCCGAATCATAGGGCTTCAGGCGGATTTTCATGACAGGGGCAAGGATATCAAGAGTATCAGATATAGCAGAGTGGAGCAAGGAGAGGGCTGTGTCAGGGTGGGAGTAAGCCGAAGGGGGAGGGGGTGCGTGAAGGTGGCAGCGAAAGCCGCAACTGACCTGCGCTTCATGGGTCGGATGACCGAGAAGGTGGGTGGCAATGATGAGGGTGGCTTTGCCTGTGGGGTAGGGAGGGTGAGGTGGGAGGATAGGAGAAAGTGATCACTCCAGGAGAGAGGAGTGGAGAGAAGGACAGAGAGGGGAAGGTCTGAAGAGATCAGAGCATCAAGAGTGTGCCCTGCAGAATGAGTAGGCCTAGGCGGGAGAATTGAGAGTGAGAGAGAGTCACAGAGGTCACGAAAGAGTCCAGTGGGGAGACAGGAGGCATCTAGGTGGATGTTGAATTCACCAGGAAAGAGGAGTTGAGTGGTAGAGGACAGGAGTGAGGAGGAGAGGTCAGCCCACTCAGAGAGGAAGGTGGAAATTTGACCAGGTGGCCGATAGATAGTAGCCACAGTAAGGGAATGGCTAGGAGAGAGAGAGAGTCGGTAGACAAGACATTCAAAAGAGGAGTAGGTCTGCGTAGGAGTGACAGTGGCAGGAATCCACTCAGGGAAGATAAGGGCAACACCCCCCCCCTGCACGGTTGGGCATGGGCACAGAGAGGATCTTGTAACCTTCAGGTAGGAGTGTGTCAAAGCTCGTGACAGAGCTGGCTGTGAACCATGTCTCAGTGAGACCGAGGACATCAAGGTCCAGTTCCTCAAGAAGGCGACAGATATCGGAGGAATGCTTGATGGCAGAGCGAGAGTTAAGAGTGGCAAAGTGGAGAAGGTTGCCATCCTTGAAGGACTTCCGGGGAGGGGTACAGATCAGAGGTACGCCCTGCGGAGGTGTAGAAGAAGGAGGTGAAGTGGGAGTGCGAGAAGGGGCAGGGAGGGAGGGTAGAGGCAAGGTAGCCGAAGACAGGGGGGGGACAGCAGGGGAGGAAAGGAAGTTGATGAGGCGAGGGAAGCGTCTATCAAAGAGGTGAAGGTTGGCCTGAGGGCCTTGGACCAAGACGGTCCCATTAGCGTAGACATTAATGATGGCCTTAGAGGAGCGGAAGGGGGCCAAGAAGACATCCCAACGGGTGCCACCATTAATGGGAGAAGAGGACAAAGGAGAGAGCACAGAGACCATATGAAGGGTCCATAGGTCAGGTGAAGGCACGAAAAAGAGGATGTCAGTGAGAGTTTCCTTAGAGCAGGCACTAGTGTAGGTGTCAGCGATAGGGAGGCCTCGGTTGGAGACCAGGATGTCCTTTGTAAACTTTTTCCTACTAGTGAGGAGAGCAGGATAGTCAATAGAGAAGCAGTTAGAGAAGATAGGCGAGATAGAGAGCACCATGGAGTAGGAGGGAGTGTGGGGGCGGGAAGACAGACGATACGAGAAGCACGCAGGCAGGACGTGAGCGGCAAGCCCAAGTTTACCACATTTCAGAACAGTGAATGAGTATTAGGTACAGAGGCCACCTAAGTTAGAGAATCCTGCGAGGGGAGAAAAAACCCAAGTTTACCACATTTCAGAACAGTAAATGAGTATTAGGTACAGAGGCCACCTCAGTTAGAGAATCCTGCGAGGGGAGAAAAAACCCAAGTTTACCTCAACTGTGGAACACAGTGAGGTGAAGACACCATGCAAAGGAAGTGACCAGGTGTAGGTGGGGTGGGCCGCGCGAAGGTGGAAATGGCAAAGTACAGGCGCCTTGCATCCCATGCGGACACCTGCAGACACACAGGGAGCTGCAACTGAAGGAGTCGCCCTTGGCCTTGGGGCCCTTAGCCGCAGGGGGCTGCCGGGCAGAGGGCTGCCCCAAAGGGTGTAGTTATAGGAAGAGGGAGGAGAGGAAGGGGAGGGGGGGTGTGGGCGGGCAGGGAGGCGGTAGGGAGAGGAGAACCAGGAAGTGGGAGGGGAGGGGGAGAGCAGGCACAACAACACGCTACGAGCGCAGATGAAACTTTTCTTTTTTTTAAAAAACAAAACACAATCTACTCATGGATGCCGAGGCAGGGCTTCCAGGCCTGCAGTTCCCTCGGG
Organism: Ambystoma mexicanum; assembly: GCF_040938575.1. Lineage (NCBI taxonomy): Eukaryota > Metazoa > Chordata > Amphibia > Caudata > Ambystomatidae > Ambystoma > Ambystoma mexicanum. Next base: position 71,812,326 of record NC_090925.1, read on the forward strand.
GCCACCGGCGACCGCTCTCCCACGCTCAGCTACACAAAAAAGTGAGCAGGGGGAGCGGGCGTTGAGTAGCCCAGAACGGAGGCAGGCAGAAGCCAATCAGAGGGGGGGGTGGGCGGGCAGGGAGGCGGGAGGGAGAGGAGAACCAGGAAGTGGGAGGGGAGGGGAAGAGCAGGCACAACAATGCGCTATGAGCGCAGATGAAACTTTTCTTTTTTTTTTAAAAACAAAACACAATCTACTCACGGATGCCGAGGCAGGGCTTCCAGGCCTGCAGTTCCCTCGGGGCCATCGGCGACCGCTCTCCCACGCTCAGCTACACAAAGAAGCGAGCAGGGGGAGCGGGCGTCGAGTAGCCCAGAAGGGAGGCAGGCAGAAGCCAATCAGAGGGGGGGTGGGCGGGCAGGGAGGCGGGAGGGAGAGGAGAACCAGGAAGTGGGAGGGGAGGGGGAGAGCAGGCACAACAACGCGCTACGAGCGCAGATGAAACTTTTCTTTTTTTTAAAAACAAAACACAATCTACTCACGGATGCCGAGGCAGGGCTACCAGGCCTGCAGTTCCCTCGGGGCCACCGGCGACCACTCTCCCACGCTCAGCTACACAAAGACCATAGGGCTCAATGGGAATGGGGAAGGAGCTAATAACGCTACCTCTATTAGCGGTACCGTTATTAGCTCTGAAGTCCCTTAGCGGTTCCCTTCCATAAAGCCTGGTTGAACCAGACGTTAAGGACAGGACCCGCTGAGGAACCTCATAGTAGGGCGGTAAGGGATTACCTGCACCAGTGCCCTTACGGGTGCCAGTAAACCCTTACCGCCTACCGTGTAATGAGGCCCATAGTTTTCTAATGATTACATAACTTTGGTCATACTCCTGCCTGAGGGGTTGAAGATCCATGTTTGCAATAGACCGAAAAAAGTAGGAGGTGGTTTTTCCCAAATTGTCCAGTCCTCTGTCCTGAATACTTGTATGTCCACTGTCAGAACCTCCTCATTTCAAAATCTAGTCTGTAAATGTCTCATGGGTCCTAATACTTGGATTATCCTTGTCACAATCAATCCTTCACCAGGTGACCTTACTCTCGCCCTTAATGAATTAGCTGATTTCATTGGGAATCAACAAACTGCATCAGATAGGCATATTGTACTTCATGAATTCAATATTTGCTTAGATTATCATTGTAACAGTAACTCTGTTGCCTTTTCCAATCTGTTTGATTCTCTGACTGCATTTGTTTGACCATCTGAGTCTACTAATATAGGCGGTCATACTCTAGATTCCATAATGTCCTCCCCACCTGTTCAATTGTCTAAGATGGATATCTCTTCATTTCCTCAGTCTGAACACTATCTCCTACCGTCTTCTCTTGCTTAAAGTGTAAAATTCAACCAACTCGACAACCTGCTTGGGGAGCATCTTAGTTGGAGCTGGCTTGGTCAGAGAAACCTTTGACAGCTGTAATGTTACTACTGGTCTTGCTGAATCTATCATTTCTTGCCTGTCGCAAAGAAATGAAAAACAGTCGCAAAAACACATTCAGAAGCAAACCTAGCGTTCAAGCAGCGCTGATGTAAGACCAAGGAAATAAATTGCAAAAAAGTCTGCTTATAGTTACAGAAAATGTTACGCCATCATGATGCATCACTCAGTTTTCCAATCTGTCTACTAAACAGAACTCTGATATCCTATATAATGTTTCTCTTCCCCCAAAGCCTCCATGGCACTTGTGGATTCCTAGTCCTCATTTTTCCTTGTGCCAATCGAAGCCCTCAATCAGGCAATCTCTGGCATGACATGATCACCTGAACCCGGGCTATAAGACCACTGCCTCCTTCTCAGCTCTAAAGTCTATCACAGAATCTGAGTGTGTGCCGCTTATCAAAAGCATGATAGGATTCTCAGTGCAAGGCATTCCCTGCTAGGCCCAAACCATTAAAGACACTTGCCCTCATCAGAGGTTTTGGTGGCATCCCACCAGTAAATTCGTCAGGATGCCACCAAATGGTAATATTTTTTCCGCCACATGGAATGCCAGAATTACTGGCATGTTACAAGTGACAGCTATACCAGTAAATTCCTATTCCATGCAGTCCCAAAGGACTCAACAGAGAGGATTGCTGGAATTACCGGTGCCGGCAATTCCAGTTTATTTCTTCCTGTGATGGCAAGATTTATCTCCAGTTCTTGGCTGGTGGTAAATCAGTCCCCCCATCGGCAAACGTGTGTTTTGCCAGTGCGGTACATGTCCCAGTGCCAGAATTGCCAGCAGTTTTACTGGCACTTTTACTGCACCTGAAAAACTGTAATGAGGCCTAATGTCATTACCCTATTTCCATCCATAGCCACTTTGACTTGACATTCCCTTTAAACTGGTTTCTTTCCACGATTCCTGGAGAAAATGCACATCTCTCTTCTCGTAAAAAAAACAGTGATGACCCCAATATCCTGGCTAACTATTACCTGATCACCAACACTTGTTTCCTAGAGATGATCAATGAAAAGGTGGCCACACAACTGCGTTTGGAATATAATGAGACATGAGACCCCTCGCATGGCCATCAATCTGGCTTCAGCCAGTCAGAGGTTCAGAATCCACACTTCTCTTCATCAGATATGCCATTCTGAGGTCGCTCGACACCAACATCGCCAAAATGCATAACCTCATGGACCTATCAGCAAACCTTATTACTTTTTCAATTACTATCTTCTTTGCCGTCTTGAGAATGTTTTGGGATTATCTGGCTCTGCTCTCAAATGCAGCTTCAAATGGAGAGAATTGGATCAGATCAGGCCATTTTCACTCTGAGCTCACCACACCGTACTGGAGAGTTCCCCAAGGCTCCATACTTTCTCATTGTCTCTTTAATGCTTATCTGGGAACTCTTGTTGACATCAGAACTCCCAATGCTGCCATTTTCAAAACCTACAACAATGGTATGCAGAATTTCTTCATTCTCCAAGTGCCAGAGAACTCTGGATTGTTTCCTTCAGACCCAAGACTTGGTGATGGATAATCACTGGTGTATCAGTGCAATGATGATTTAGATTATCTACACTGGCGCCCCCATTCCTGCTTCTCTTCGTTTGACCTTCAGAACATGGAGTTCCTACACACTTCTCACCATGTGCAAATAATGTTGGTGCTGTTTTAGATACAATCCTGTCTTTTTCCCTCAGTTACAAGATCTCACAAATAAATCGCACTTCCAGCTCCATATTCTGACATGCATCGTGGTCCTGCCTTGCAGTGACTATTGCAACTGCCTCCTTCCTGTCCTCCCCATTAGTCTAACCCGGCAGATTCAGCTCATTCCGGAAACGGCAACCAGATTTTCCTTTTCCTTAAACCTTAGGGCCACATCACATCTCTCTCTACTTTGGCTCCCAGATGAAGAAAATACCAGAATCACGGTTCATTGCCCCATGCAAAAAAGCCTATTGGAGCACGGCCCTTGTCACCTTGGATGCAATGTTAAGAAATACCTTCCATCCGAGCCCTTGAGATCTGCTGGCTTTGATGACTCTGCCTTCAGCTCTAAACACTTGGGGGGCAGGATGTTGGATACTGCTGGTGCCTCCTCCAGGAAAGATATTCCTGTCACCATGAAATCCATTGTTAACCATCTTCAGTTCCAGAGAAACATAAAAAACTTTCCTTCGGGAAAACATTTGATATTGAACCCTGACATATGGTTCCTCATATGAATCCATTGGGGCACTAAGCACTGCTGAACTGGGCACTAAATGTAGGGGACTTGCACTTGGCAGCTCATATATGTACCCTATAATTCCAGGGTTCCACCATGTGATGAAAGTTGACTGTGTACCCTGCCCTGGGGGCTGTGTGATGTGAGGGCATGCAGGGAATGTATTGCTCAATGCCCATGAAGAGCTTTCTGGTATCTTGGCCAGGAAATTCATAGTTATGGAAATAACATAGTAGCCGGGTGTGGACAGGGATGTAGACAGATACGGGAGGTGGTGTCAAGAGTCAACCAAGCCACATGGTTCTTCTCAACTGTATAAATGGGACCGAGATTAACCAATGGGACCATGGTAGCAGAAAAGCTTTGGTAATACATGCATGGCAGAGGGCCAAAGGATCTGAGGTGTACAAAAGTTGATCAGGTCATCTAAGCAGGAAGAGGTGGAGTCACAGGTAGCGATAAGGAGGAACATTAAAAATGCAGAGACGAAATGCAGAATTGTGTGACAAAAGGAGAACCACAAAAAAATACCTTAAGTGTAGGATATATACGGTAAGCCTGAAGTCACCCAAACACGTGTGCAAGGCGTGTCCAGGTGCACCGATCCACAAAGATGATCAAAGTGGGTCCCTCCTCAATTATACCAAGGATGGGAGAGTGTGGAATGTGGGTTATGTTGCAGGGGTGGCTTTGGAGAGAGTAAATAACAGAATGTGCCACAGTGCACACTCCCACCAGCGAGGCAGAGTCAGTAGTCAACAGGGTCAAGCCACTAGGGTCATGGGAGGGGGATAAAGCACAAGCATGAGGGCCCAATATATGGCAAGTATGCAAAGGACATCACTGCTTGTCTTGTCATCTAAAGGGAAAGGGATGTCACTTATGTCATATCACCCCTGTTGTGCTTGGATTTTTAAATAATTGCTAGTGGAGCACATTGGGAGTAGACAGGAGACAAGCCAACATTGACCATGTGACTTTACATTCCGATATGGAGAGATGGACCGTCAAATTGATGACTTTTATTGAAGGGGTACAATGTGCTGCAAAGATGTACTCACTCGATCATTAATCAATCAATCAATCAATCAATCAATCAATCGAAGTTACTCTGAGAAGGAAACCAAGGGTTGCATCCTATCCAGTGTTGTCTAGAATGTATGCTTTAGAAGTTATTGAGAAACTTACATCTTTTTTAGGGATGATTGTCATTTTCCCTATTGAGGTTGGACGGTAGTCTCTGGGAAGTACCACCAAATTGTAAATGATGCCTTAAATGTTTTAATGAAAGTAGATATGAAGTTTCAGGTGAGTGCTAAAACTTTTAATCAAGTACATTTTGCGTTGGCAGCTGAAGCATCCAGCTTTCTTATCAGGCAAGTGCTGCATGGGGATAATGAGTGAAACTTTTAATCAACCAAGTTCTTCAGTCACAGCTGGTGGATACAACATTGCCTCAGGCTCCTGGTGCAAAGAAGGTAAAACTTTTTATCAGACAGGTTCTGGGCTTACAGATGATGCCAAGGTGCAGATCACTTCGGCCTCTAGGGCCCACCTCTCAAAACAATCAAAACATATATAATATCGCTCCTTAACAAGACTCGAGTGAGGAGTCTACTTGAAGAACAGATCTGGGCCGAATGTCATCGCAAGCATTAATTCTCTGCTCCAAAAGCTGTGTGTTACTCATGTGTGCTTTCTCTCCAGTGGGGGCGTTTTCTGTGCTGTGGTCCCAAGCTGAGTGACTGCTCCATCTCGGATGAGGATCTCTACCCAAGGCTGGCCTCAAGGTGTGTTTTTGTGATTATGAAGGTTTTAATGTGCAGTGTTTTATAGGCGTTTTTTAAAGACCTGGTATAGTGTTCAGTATGCCATATTATTATGCATGGTTTAAGAGCAAATTCATCACGAACTCTGTAACTATTCCAATTCCAGTTGTGGGTTTGGCAATGCACAATTGCTCCTACCCAAGATGTCTGAGACTAACCCGTCTCTTTTCATGGCTGTGGATAACCAGATTCCCGACCAAATGCATTTTACTTTCCCTAAATGCCGGGCAGTCAGCGCAGCCACATACATACACACACACCAGGTCTAATGGGGGCTTTCCAAGGCAGCAGACAGCCGCCAGTGGTACTCCTGCATTCAGGAATCAATAAGTGCAGATTTTTACCCGAATGTCGGCGCACAGATGTTGGCTTTCTGGCAAAAGAATATGCTGCATAGTTCTTTCTTTAAATAATATTTAAACTTTTTTCATCTGCACTGTATGATTTGATAAAATGTATAACCAATTAGATACATTATAGAATACAGTTCAAACATGTTTGACCTCGCTGTGGATATCACACACTGGAGATGTAAAAGACCTTGTATGAACGCCAATTGCATGGAAGTGCTTGGATTTTTCTGGCCTGATTTCTTTTCTGTTTGGATCTGAAATGTTATTGATGGCATCTGTGCAAAGCAGGCTCGTAACACTGCGGCACCTCTTTGTTAGCGACTCAGGGAATCACCCAGATACCCACCATAGCTAATCAAAGTTAGATTTGCAAAGTTGGGCCCCGAGCCCCATACTCAGACAGTTATACTCAGGCATTAATACTCAGGCATTTATACTCAGACATGTATATGTGTTTGCTGAAGGGCATGTAATGGACCATAAGGGCCTAGGGAAACGGCCAGGCAGTCCCTGTTTGGAGGGGATGCTGTGCTGGGCTATATTTGTAAACAAACAAGGGGTCTACTCCATGACAGGCCCTATATGTCACATGCAGAGACTGGACTTTTACTCTACTGTTCTCTGGCAGCCATTGAACCGAAGGGACTGCTGGTGAGATATGTTTGTAATGGCTGCCAGAGCTAGACAAACAGCTGCAGTCTTTTGTGGTCTCTGCCTTCCATTAACATATGGAAACCTCTTGAAAGCCGAGCTGAACTGTGGCTCAATAGACCCTACAGCCGCCATGAGGACTGTTAAGCCCCTGAACTCACTGTGCAGTTCAGTACAGGTTCAGAGTTGAGTAGGTCATTGTTCAACTGGAGAGACGCCTGCTGACTCATCAATGACTTCATTTGTTTCCTAAATGTATTCATTTTTATTTTACTTATCTACATCCAAATGAGAATAGCCAGAAGGCCATAAGGCAGCCATGAAATACAGTAGAGCTCTTGTCATAAATGCTCCCCCTACCTCTCATCCCTTCTTACTTTCTATCCCCCTTCTCATTCTCTCCACTCTGCTAATCTTTTCCTACTCTCTCCTCCTCCACTACCCTGCGCCTCCTCCTGCTTCCGCTCCTTCCAACTCCTTGCTCCCTTCCACTGGAACCGCCTCCCCCTTCACATCCGCTCTTCTCCCTCCTACCCTTCCTTTCGCTCTTCTCTAAAATCTTATCTCTTTCACTCACCTCCCTAACACCCTATGTTTCCTCTCCTCCTCCCTACCACTCTCCTCTCACCTCTTATTCCTGCTCTTCCTTAGCCTCTCCATCCCAGTTACCTCCTTCCTCCTTTCCCTCTGCTCTTTTCTAGTCTTACTTTTTCCTCTCTTCTTCCTCTCACATTCTTGCATTCCCTCTTTCTCCCGCTCTTACACACCTCTGCCCTTCCCTACTCCCTCGCCAACTCTGCAATATTTTAAATTGTTCTTTATACTGTTTTCAAGTTGTGATTCAATTGTCATCTTATGCTTGCTGTATGTTACTTGTTCTCATGTAAAGCACTTTGGAGTAAAGGGCTATATAAATTCAATAAAATACAAAATAAATAAAGATTTACATTGGAGATTACTTGGCTGCCATTGGCACAGTTAAATGCCATGACTGGCATAGATATTATAAAGACGAGTGGATAATCCTGATCCTTGTGGGACCCCAGGATGCAGTGCCCAGGTTCTGGAGGTGAAGGGAAGAAGCACTCCAACCATTCTAAGCTCTTACCCAACACCCACGCATCTCCCACTTTGGAAAACAAAGGGTCATTTGAGACTGTATCAAAGGCTGTGGACAACTCCAGGAGGAAAGGTGCACTGGAGCCCCCCTTAATCACGAGGATCTGCCGAGATTTTGTTTATGGAGACGAATACCCAGGGCAGATTTCAGTGTATTGGGGGGTGTTGCAGGGTGCCTCGAGGAATTATGTTATTTGCTAATCAGAATACCAAGATAGGAAATAAGAGCAACAATTGTAATATGGCTTATTAGCTTCTAGTGTTTACACGTATGTTGTTATTAGTAATCTAATCAAAGAGCGTGACATATTTCCTTGTGTCTATTTCCAAGACTCTTTTTTGTTAAATTTGTTTTTTATTGAGTTTATAATTGTACATCAAAATATAGACAAAAATGAGTGCAACAATTGGATCAGTGGATTATAACAGTAATAAGATGCGTCTTGCGTTAGCGTCAGCATGTTGCATTATCACTTTGTGTTAGTTTATTCCCCCCCCGACCTTCAGGTCCGCTCCCCCCACCCCCATTTACCACCTCAGGTTCGTGTGGTTGTCACATTATCAGATGGCATTATCTTACTTGTCCCATCATTGCACCATCATTGCAATTAGCAGGTACCCTTTGCATTACATTATGGTCCTATCACAGGCAATACTCAGTGACCATTAATGGACTGATACATATTGATGGATTTGCACATGTTGTATCGTGCAATATATTTGGAGCAAAAGTCGGTCCATTTCATGTCGATGGACGTACGATCTCCATGGATGGCTGCAGTAGAGGTTTCCATCCGGTATGTGTTTCAGGCTACATTAATCCATTCATTTTTTGTTGGGAGCAATTCCATTGTCCAAGAAGTTGCGAAACACGCTCTAGCAGCCAAAAGTAAACCATGAATCATCCTTGGCTTTCGGTTTTCAGACAGCGTCACCTGATTCCTCCAAACCAAATAAAACCATGAGTGGTAATGTCTCCCTCTCCACGCCATCTAGCTCCTTTATCCAGCTAAGAACTTCATCCCACTATGTCTGTACACCTGCGCACCCCCACCACATGTGCCAATAGTCGGACTTCTTTCCACATAACCGCCAACAATAAGGGCTTACTCCCTGGTACATCCTAGCGAGTTTGGCTGGATCATATTGCCATCTGCAAAGCAATTTAACACTATTAAATTTGTACTGGCATGCTATGGAAGTTTGTGCAGTTTTCCTACATATCTGGAGCAAGGTATGCAGGGACAAGTCCCGTTCTAAATCGGCTTTCCATTTAGCTTTCAGTTTATAGGTCGGCCTTCTACTAGGGCTGCGTACATTGCACCGATGATACCACTGGCTCCCACTGGTACCCGTACTGGTGTCTAGTATTTTCTCAAATGGATTGAGTGATCTCTGTAATTGGTCTTTCCAGATATCCCTGGTCATGACCCCTCTCAATAGTAAGTAATGGAATACCGAGGGTGGGCCTATCCGAAATCCCTCTTCAAGTTCTTGTATAGTTATAAAAGTGTCCCGCTCTTTCCAGCCCAGCTTCAAACCAGGTTTGGAACCTTTCCGGGTTTGGAATGGCATCTCGGACTACTGGTACCCACTAGTGTCCCAAGTGTGAGGGCCATGTTATGACCCCTTTCATCCCTTTCCCCTGCCTCCACACATCCCACAGGGTCCCGAGTATGGGGTGCTCTCGTAGTTTCTTGTGTAGTTTTGTTCTGGGTACCCACAGCCATTCCCCAACATTGGAGGGGCGGAAATGATGATTGTCCAATCCCACCCACTGTAAGTCTGTACGCTGTCTAAGATGTAGAAATAAAATTCTCAGTTTTGTGGCCCTATAATATAGCTGTATGTCCGGGAGTCCAACCCCTCCATTGTCTTTGCAAAGGTGGAGTAGCGGTCTAGGGACCCTGGGATTTTTGTTTTGCCATAAAAAGTGTAGCAGGGAGTTTTTAGTCTTTGCAAAATAATTATCGGGCAGTTGAATGGGAAGCATTTGAAATAAGTATTTTTGGCAGGATCCCCATCTTAATGGCGTTCAGCAGACCCATTCACGAGATTGGTCCATCTCCCAAGATCCTTTTCCATCACTGTCATCAGAGGGGGAACATTCTCCTCATATAGGTCTTTAAGCTCTCTGGTGATGTTGATGCCGAGGTACCACAGCATGCCTCGTCTAATTTTTATACCCAGAGGAGCCAAACGTTCTACATCGGCATCCTTGTTTTTGTCTATCGGGAGAATAACCGATTTCCCAGTATTTATTTTGAGCCCGGCTAAGCAGCCATAAGATTCAATTATCTCAATTGCTGCTGGGATGGAGGTTAGAGGGTTTGTTACGTGTATGAGTATGTCATCGGCATATAGGGCCATTGTATAAACCTGTTCCCCAACTGTGAATCCCTCCATCCTTTCATCTTGTCTCAATTTCTGGGCAAGTGGTTCGAGAGAGAGGACAAAGAGTATAGCTGATAGTGGGCGACCCTACCTGGACCCTCTTTTCAATTCAAACCACCTAGAATAGCCTCCATTAACCGCTACACAAGGTCTTGGGGACGAGTATATCGCCTTAATGCCTCGGTGGAGCCTTGGTCCCATGCCTATTTGAATGAGGACCCTCTCTAGGAAGTCCCAAGCCACCCTGTCGAATGCCTTTTCAGCCTTTTCAGCGTCCATTGAGAGAAGCGCTGGGTCCCCCACTGCCTTCAGTGCCTTGTTTATTAGGTGGAGTGTCTTTCTCATCGTGCCCACCCCTTGACGTCCCATTTTAAATCCGACTTGGTCAGGGTGTATGAGTCTCGGCAGATGTTGCTCTAGTCTAGCCGCAATGACTCTGGCATATATTTTAGCATCAATATTGAGGAATGATATGGGGCAATTGAGTCCCACTCCTTTGGGTCCCAACCCTCTTTTGGTATTACTGTGAGGAGTGCCTGGGCAAATGATGGATGCGCCTTGCCTGTTTCCAGAATGTTATTAACGAGAGTCACCAGAAAGCGGGTGAGGATTGAAGAAAATGTTTTATAACATCCTGGGGTGAAGCCGTTATCTCCCGGGGCCTTCACTTTTTAAAGACACTTGATGGCATTCTGCACCTCTTACCCCAGATTGATGTCTCAAGAGCATCATCTTCTACATTGGATAATGAGGGGAGGCGAGACTCCCTGAGGTAGGCGTCAATGTCCTCTTTGGGGGCTGACATGTCACTGGCCTTTCTAATGCATCAACCCACCTCTCTGATCTCTGTTTGCGCAGTCGGGATGCCAGAATGGTGTTAGCTTTGTCCCCCTTTTCATAGAATTTTTGTTTTGAAAATTGCAGGCTCTGGGTTAGCTTTCCTATCTCGAGCGCCCTCAGCTCTACCCTCAGCTCTTTGGTTTCCAAAAGATGTTTAGACCTGTCGTCAGGGGAAGCTACTCAGCTGTGCCTATCCGCTGCCTGAGCCCCTTTTCTATGAGTGAGCGTTCTCTTTTTTTCCTGGCCTTTTCTCTAACGAGGACTCCCTTCCAGGTGACCTTAGCTGCTTCTCATACCGATCCTTTTTTAACTTATCCTGTGTCATTGGTTGTGAAGAATTGCTTAAACTCAGTTTCTATCTCTTCCTTAAAAACTGGATCTTTCCAAAGGGATTCATTACATCTCCACTTCGAATTCGGGGGAGAGAGACCTTCCCGATTTAAATCTACTGATGCCATGTCGCGATCAGACCATGCAATGGGGTGGATGTCTGAGTTACTGAGTATCTGTAACAGGCCTTCTGATATGAATACGTAATCAATTCTCATGAGGGTGCTGTGTGGGGCGGAGTAGAAAGTAAAGACTCTATCTTGTGGGTGAAGATTTCTCTAGCTATCATTGAGGCCATGTAACTCTAGGGTTGTATTGTTCTCTGCTACTGCCTGTGCCTGAGGTAGGCTCTGCACGCCATCTCGGGTTTGTCTGTCTAGGGTCATGTTCATCCAAGTGTTAAAGTCGCCCCCAAGGACAAGGTGACCGTGTGCCGAGCCAATTATTTATTCTGTGGTTGTGTGGAGAAACCTTTTCTGGCCCTGATTGGGTTTGTACTTAGTTCCAAGGGTGATATTCGTGTGTTTATGCTTCCCGTGACCAGTAGTGCCCTCCACTCTGCATCTGCCCAGGTTTTCATAACCGCCATGTGTAGCCTCTTGCGTATTAGGATTCCCATTCCCGACTTTTTAAGGATGCCAGAGCTCCAGTATGTACCACCTATGAGGCTGCAGGGAATTCTCCTCTTGCTGCCTCTTTAATATCAAGTCTCCTGGAGAAATTGAATGTCAATATTAGACCTCCGGAACTCCCTGGCAACCAAAGATCTATTGGTGGGTGAATTTAAGCCCTTAATATTCACCGTGCATATGCAAAGGGAGTTCTTTCTGTGGGGTCCTGTAAGTGCCGCCATATGTAGTGTATGTAAAAGCCACTTGTGCGTGTGTACCAGCTATGCTCATCGGATGTGTCATACAAGCCTGTGTTACCAGCTGTTGCTCGGACCATCTCTGTCTGCATGGAGATTGTTGTCACTCCTCCCTTACCTATCCTTACATGCTCCCGTTTTACCCTCCCCCCTCCCTCCCAAAACCCCATTCCCTTGAGGCGCCAGTCTCTCCCAGATCTAGCAACTAGACAAGTCTGAGCCACTGGTGAGGTCTGCAAACCTGACCCCATCATATAACATCAATTTAACGGGTACCCCCGTGCTCTAACTGGTCATTTACGAAGGACCCACAACATTATGAACTTTAAACACTTCGAACAACTTATGTAACAACATGAGGTATCTTCTCCTATTAGGGCTCTTATAGAATGTGTGTCAATATCCAGTATGCCCCAATGACATTGGGAGTGATATCCCACTCACCACTGGTGACCGTTTGACTGGCTAATCTGCGTAAGCATCCTCACACGCAGTCAGCACATCGAGAAGTTAACTTTCCTCACAATGCGTTGGGCGAAGGTGTATTAAGTTTGAGGAATTTTCTGGCTCCCGGAATCCTTCTTCTCCTTGATCTCTTAGTCTGCCATCTGGCATTCTTGTAGGGTTTGGACTGGTTGTCCGAGGCACTCTCTTCCCCACTAGTAGCTCTTTTATGACATTGTTCATTTCTAAGTCTGTGATGAGTTTATGCTTTTGTTCGTCAAGTTCAAAGTTATGGATGAAAGATCTTGGTATATGGAAATTTGTTCCATGTCCATCATTATCCCGCCTGACGTTCTAGCTTTCTCGAGAATGTTTTGCCTGTCGCTATAATTATGAAAACGAACTAGGACAGATCTTGGGCCTCCAGTCGGTCCACCAGCCCTGTGAAGCCTATCGATTGTTGTGGCGTCAATGTTGTCGTCATTGAAGAGTTTCTTTAGGATCTGGTGGATAGTGTTCCTCAATTCGCCTTCGGTCTCCCCTTCTCTTTCCAGGATCCCAAAGAAACAGAGGTTATTCCTCCTCTCTCGATTGTCAAAGTCATCCATCTTCAACAGCAGGTCCACCCCCGGCATTCTATTCCGCTTATTCGAATGCTGATTTGTGTTTCAATAGTGTCGAGGGATGACTGGTTGTGCTCTACCTCTGTGAGTCTATCCTCCATTTTATCCATCCTACTGGTGATCTTGTCCAATTTGTTTCCAATATCAGTATGCATGCCCCTTATTTCATCCATGAGTGCGGCGACATCTCCCTTGGTGGCCATTGAGTTTTGCATTTCTGCTGCCATTGTCATCGAAGCGGTAGAGGGGTCGCTGTTTTGTCCACCTGTGAATGCAAATCTGGCTAGCCTGTCCTTACACTCCATGCGCTGGTGTGCCCTTCCCCACTGGGCTCCTTGTGATATAGTTGCTTGGTGTCATTTGAGGGTATTATGGCATTGGAAGCCAGAGGTGTAAAGTCTGAGGACACCCAGGGCATCGCATGGTTATTGTGATGGAGGGTTCTTGATTCTGGTTGCACGGTGTCCAAGGAGTAGCTCGTGGCCGGTATGTATGTAGGGCCTCTAGGTCTAGGTCACAGTGCTGTCAGTTTGCCGACTTATGCTTGTGTGTCCGGTTAACCCTGGTGTCTCAATTACACGTAAGGGGCACCGGCGGGCACACGCCCCAATTCGGGGGCCACACACCTTCTGCGCTTCTTCCAGATCACTCTGGGGTGTTGGCCAGCGTCTCTGTTGGGTCCTCATATTTCTTGTCCAATGTGGCTCTTGAGAACAGTTGGTTGGGGTCTGCCAGAGGTTCTACAACCACTGGATGCAGGGTTGTGGGCCCGTTTGTGTGCCCAGTTGGATTTCCCAGTCCGGAGCTAGGGCAGCATGGTCTGCTACCCGTGTATATATTGGGACCACCAGAGTGTCAAACAGGTGTCTGCTTCCAGTTCCACGTAGAGGAGACTGCGTCGGAATGGGCCACACACAAGAATAGGGTTGTGGTGACCCTTGTTACTGCTCTGGCATGACCGCCCAGCAACGTGTAGTAGTTTAATGTGGGGCAAGGTGATCAAGGTGCCCTTTTAGGGCCTTATGATGGTGTGGGGAAGGAACAAACTGTGTCACACTGCGTTGTTGAGACGTACTGGGGAGTTTGTGGGTCTATTCCGCTCTCCTCCTGAGGTGCGCTTCAATGTCCAGCTTCTGCATGCTATCGCTTCAGCGATATCTGTTGGGTGTAGCATGAGACTGCAGAGCGGGCCTGTCTCAGAATCACTGCATGGGTTTTAGTATATGGAGGAAAGCATGGAATGTTCCTGAATCACTTTAATGGTGGCCGTTAGGCAGGGGAAATGAGGCCCAGATGGACCATTGCTCAATTTGTTTACTGTGTAAGAATGGCGTTACTGGGGGACAGTAGCTGTTGTCCACGGGACTGCATAATATTCCGGTTCAGGAACGCGCTGCAGTGTGGTGACTGTGGGGGTGAGGGAGCAAAACGCAGTGGCAGTGGAGGGTGGAAGCTCCTGGTCACCTACGGCAGGGGTTGCCGATGATGCAGTCCATGCTTTAGGGGGATATCCTGTCACAGTACAGTTTAAAGTGACTTTATTTCACAACTCTGTTTTATTTGGAACTGTGCTGATGTCTGCACCCTTTGTACGGGGGCTGTGTCAGGATGCTGTGAGCAGCTTTGATTTGCAGTGGACGGACAGGCCGCAGTGACAGCATTACGTTGCGGGCGGGGAAGTCATACCTGTTGTCCAGTCTCGTTACTTCCAGCCCGGTTGGGCTTTTTGCAGGGTGTGATTCCTTGAGGTAGCAGGATGGTCGCTTCTGTGGGGGGTTCCTCGCTGGGATACCCAGATGTCAGCGCCCACGCCTCCTCCAGGGACGCGGCCGTAGGGCTGTGAAAACATAAAAATAATATGAGGCCGGGAAGCCCAAAAAGAAACACACCAACACAGGTTACAAAGAACATACAAGTGCTTTATGTAAAAGCTACAACAGTTACCAAAGTCAATTGACAAACGGATAGCTATTCGGCTCTCAGAGTAACGTAACGAACTTCAACGAAGGTTCGATGCATTAGTAAGAGAGACCGTACATTGGAATACTTGGGCTTTTTATACTCTTTATCCAGCCCTTGGCCAACCCCCTCACGGGTTAACCATTCTAGGGATCGGGCCTATGGGTTCCTAGCCAGGTCAATCCTATAATATATGCATTTTGATTAGTTTCGCTGATATAGTTGTACATTTACACATAGGTCAACAAAAGGACAAGGTCTCAGTTCGCGACCCCGACAAGTGGCCTGCAGGCATATTAATTATTCGTGTGTACGGAGGTCACAACGGCCAGAATCTTACTCAGAATGTCATTCGGCCTCCATTTTGATGTTCAGGGTGACTTCCACATTACAAGAGAACCTAAAATGGCGGCTTAATCCAAGATGGCGACTTACATTACTTTCTCTAAGGTCAAAACCTTGCCGCAGAGTTTGTTCGCATATGATGTTTAGACAACTTGGCATAGGCCAATACACATACAATTGCTGCGATAGGAGGCATAATATTGTTTCAATTCCGACAAACCCTCCTTTTGGCCTATGCCAAGTGCTAATATCATTTCTAATACTTTTGCAAATAACTCCATGCATTGTCGTCTATACATCCTGAATCATTATCTGTAATGTCTATAGCCATTAGGTCATTCATCAGAACCTCTTGTAACACAAACTCTTTAGATGCTGTATCTGGGGCGTACATTTTGTGCCCTACTGTGCTCACCGCTTGAGCACAACACCCCCCTAGCATTGCACATATACTAGGTAGACATTGGAAACAGCAACAAAGAAATAGCAGGATTCCCAAAATAACCAGGATAACAGAAAGCACCTTCCAACCCCAGGATCGTAGAGAATGCCAGAACCAGGCGCTAATATACCAATCTCCCACTGGAACATGCACCTCAGAACTAAGGATGTGCAAGTTCTTTATTGCTTTGAAAATTGTCGGTGAGGAGTCTGGTACAAAAACACAGCAAGCGGACCCCACTAATTTGCATACTCCACCACGTTCTGCCAGAATGACATCTAATGCCATCCGATTTTGGAGTGCTACCAATCTTATTGCCTTTTGTTCTAGTGTCATATTGTAGAGTATATCCGTGGTCCGGTTGATGGTTCTCTCCAATACTCTTGCTAGTCCCCTAATATTTTCAGAGTTTGCTATCTGTCCTCAAAATGGCATAACTGATTTAGCTATTTCTCCCAATACTTGCCCAGGGGTATCTCCATCCTCGTCCCGCCGTGGGCGAGCCTTAGAAACTTCCAATGTACTAGCTATAAATACCCCAGGTAACAGGATTCCTAAATAACAGGTTCCCTGCCAATCCTTGGGCAACCAGGGAAATGCTGAACTACCACAAACGAAATAAACAGCCCCCCCTACATACAGAGGCCTGTTCTCCCCAGTCAAATTTACAATGTTTACACAACCGTCAAAATCTCCCATTGGCCGAGAGTGCCATTTCTTTGTACACAAAAGGGGACTGATTGGGGCTATGATTAATAGAGTAGGAAGGGGGCACAGCGTCCTTATTGCCTATCTGAGCCATTTTAAAGGAAATTAGAGTTTGGAAAGGAAGAGATAGTTTATCAGATGGCCTAATAGAAGCGACATTTGGTCTACTTCTATTTGCAAAAAGCGAGCATCCCAGGGGAGTCAATTCACGTTTCTCAAAATCATTTAAATTAGTTCCATCAAAGTTCCCTGAGACGCTATCATTCCAACGGCCAAAGAATAGTGCTCTAAGAGAAGCATAACAAGCAGTCGTTAAAGGTAAAGGGTGAATATACCATCCTAGCCCCTTGTTCCCATGTTGCGGTAAATGGGTGCAAATCCAGCAATTACTCTTATTAAAAATGACATGCGTTGCATTCATTACTATCATTAAAGTGTTATTATGACACTTTCGTCTATGCTGGGAGTCTCTAGGTGACAAGGTGTGAAGGTGTACAGAGGGAGTCAAGGCAGTAGGTACAATCTCAATTGGCAGTAGAGGTTTTAGAGGGTACGTTTCTTCGAAGTACCAAAGTCCCACAGCAGTAATTACACAAATTCCAATTATTATTAACACAACACAGCAATACGTTTTCGGGGCCCAGGCACATTGTTCGTTGTCTGAGTTGGTCACCCCCTTATTTACAAGTCCAGTGCGGGGAGCAGCGGTGGAGGTGGCAGGCATCGTAGTTTCTCAATCGACGACCCCAATGTTCGTTGCTGGCGACACTACGGTCGCGCGACTTCTTAGTCCTTCCCAACCCTAGCCAGCAGAATCCCTTTTTTTCCTTTTGTTCGAAAGAAACTTTCTTTTACAAGAGAAAACTTTCAATCACTTCTTCTTTCCAAATGCACGGAAAGACCCGTGCCGTAGTTCTATTTTCTTCGTCGAAGGTCGTACCTGGTGGTACCCAAAACTGTTTGATCCGGAAACAAGGTAACGTCACTTCCTGAGGGAAGCGACGTATCGGAGGCGAAGGAAGTCGCAGAACTTGAAACAATGTTTTCCGGAAATGACTTTTCAAAGAGTGCAGAGACGAAATGGACTGTTCCCCAAGCTCCACGGGCTCAGGGAAATTCTCTGACGCACTCACAGTACTGTTTGCTACTCCAGGATCAGAGATTGTAGCATCAGCAAGGGGTTCTGCTTCTTCTGTAACGTGTGGCATCGGGTGAGGAAGTTTCTTGACATGCGTCGCGTGGATCCAATGCTTTTTTCCAGCCACCCGCACTGCTGTCTGGGTGACCAACAGCACCTGGCAGGGTCCCCTCCAGTGAGGAGCGAGACAGGAAGACCTTTCGTAGGCCTTCACTAGGACCCAACTTCCAGGCTGAATATCGTGTCCTGGGCCCGTAAACCGTACAGGTAAAGCTGATTGGACCTGATGATAAATGAGATACAGATTTTTAGTCAACTGGTTACAGTAGTCTACAAGCAATACACTTTCTACCTCCCTTAAGGTTCTGGGCTTCGGAAGGCCCCAAATGTTAGCAGGTCTCCCCATCACTACCTCAAATGGGGAGAGCCCAGTCTTAGTTTGAGGTGTGGTACGCATGGCTAACAATACAATAGGTAAGGCATCTGGCCATTTCAGTTTTTTGTCGGCACATGTTTTTGCAAGCTTATTCTTTAGAATGCCGTTATGTCTCTCTACCAACCCAGCACTTTGAGGATGTCTAGCCGAGTGAAATCGTTTTTCAATGTGTAACGCTGTGCATATCTGCAAAATTACTGCTGCAACAAAATGGGGACCATTGTCCGACCAAATTACCCTTGGAAGCCCAAATCGTGGAAAGAATTATTTTACCATAGTCCTTGCAGTGGTCATGGCAGTAGCATCTTTAACGGGGAAAGCCTCGACCCATTTACTAAAAGCACAAATAATCACAAGAACATATTTTAGATTGTTACACCGTTCCATCTCAATAAAATCAAAGTGGATGACCTCGAAGGGAACAGAAGGGGGCCAAAAGCTTCCCCTTGGAGTTACTGTCCCCTTCCCCACATTGTGCTGTAAGCAAATCATACAATTCTGAACATGGCGCTGTGCAATCTTCGAAATTTTATCATTCACCCATACTTGTTCTAACATTTTCATGATCTGCTGAGCACACATATGCGTAGGACCGGGTGCCATCGTAACCATTGCCAGCACATATGAATCAGGGAGCAACCATTTTCCTTCAGATGTATCCACCCAACACCCATCATCATCCAGTTTCCCCATTCCTTCGGCCCACCTTTTAGACTCTTCTATTGTGGCATCAGTTTGAATATCTCGCACAGACCCAATACCCTCATCCATTACATAGGCATCTTTTGTTTCCCTTAGAGCATACATGTCTGCGCTAAGGTCTGTAGCCGTTTGCCTGGCTATCTGGTCAGCAAAAGCATTCCCTTTTCCCACATCATCTATGACCTTACGATGTGCTGCACATTTCATGATCGCTAACTGCCTAGGGAGTGAGAGTGCCGAGAGCAATTGCACTATCAGGGGACCATGCTGGATCTTGGTCCCATGTGAGGTTAGGAACCCTCTTTCCGACCAGAGCCTCCCAAAGTTGTGAGCCACCCCAAAGGCGTACTGGCTATCAGTATATATGTTTACTGTATGCCCTTCGGAGAGTTCACAAGCTCAGCTCAACGCTATAATCTCTGCGGCCTGCGCGGAGTTATGCGTAATTCTCTTAGTTTCAACAACCGTACTCAACGTAGTAACTGCATAGGCAGCTGTAGACGTGCCATTCGGAAGTTTAAAACAGGAGCCATCACAAAACAGCTCCCCTTCCGCATTCTCCAAAGGAGTATCTGAGAGGTCTATTCTGCCCTTTGTTTCTTGTTCGGTGGCATACAGGCAGTCATGTGATCCGTCATCGCCGCAAGCAGTAGTTTGCGGGAGAGGCAAAAGTTCAGCCGGATTGAGAACACAACACCTTTTAATTTGGATATTAGGAGCAAATAGAACTAATTCGTACCTGGTCAACCGGGCAGAAGTAAGGTGTTGTGTTTGAGTTTTATTCAATAGAATATCGACAGAGTGAGGTACCATCAAAATTAAATCGTGGCCTAGGACCATCCCCTCACTCTGTTTTACAGACGCAGCGGCAGCAGCAACAGCGCGCAGACATCGCGGCAAAGCGCATGCAACAGGATCGAGGGCGGAGGAATAATAGCCGCACGGCCTATTCTTCCCTCCATGTTCCTGTGTTAACACAGACAAAGCACATCCATTACATTCATGCACAAACAACACAAAGGCCTTATCGTAATTTGGTATACCCAGAACCGGTGCTGAACACAGCGCGGCTTTGAGAAGCTCAAATGATCGTTGATGTTCCGATTCCCATGGCAATGGCAGAGAAATGCCCTTCTTCGTCAAAGCCAACATCGGTTTTACCACTAGGGCAAAGTTCGGGATCCACAGTCTACAGTAGGACGCCATCCCTATCAGGGCTCTGACTTCCTTCTGTGTTTTTGGGACAGACATGCCAGAAATGTGTTTTATTCGTTCAGGTGTCAATCTTCTCCCCTCCTTTGACAGGAGGTAGCCTAGATAGGCAACCTCCTGACAACAATATTGAAATTTCTTAAGTGAAGCTTTGTGACCATTTTCAGCTAAATGAACAAGCAACAATATAGTGCCTTCTTTACAAGCTTTCTCAGAGTCTGCAGCCAGGAGCAAATCGTCTACATATTGTAGCAGCGTGCAAGTAGATGGTAATTCAAGGGTGTCGAGCTGCTCTTTTAAGGCTCTACTATAGATACTAGGACTTTCAGTATACCCTTGAGGTGCCCTTGTGAATGTAAACAAGCGTCCCCCCAAGGTGAACGCAAACAAATACCTGCTCTCCTCATGTATCGGAATACTAAAGAAGGCGTTTTTTAAATCTACGACACTAAAGTGTGTAGCCGTAGCAGGGATCATTGTTAAGATCGTTGTTACATCAGGCACGATTGGAAATTGTGGGGCTACCACCCGGTTAATAGCACGAAGATCTATTATAAACCGGTACGGAATTGCATTGTCACCTTTCTTATATACTGGCAAGATCGGGCTATTACATAGGCTACCTGTAATCTCTTCGATCACTCCACGATGTACAAAATCGGAGACAATGCATTTCAGAGCGCGCTCTCCTTCAATTGAAATTTTATATTGCGGAATGCGCGGTAGCTTAACCCCATGTTTCAATATTATCTTAACAGGATCGATGTGCAATATCCCGACATCATTATCGTCTATTGCCCACAAACATTCTGGGACAATGTCAAATTCGAGAGGTAGAGGTCGGGTCAAGTATTGGGAGTTAAAGGGTTGCTGTGGTGAAACTGTTAATCTTATTCCGTCAGGGGAACAATGAATCACTGCATTCAGTTTCTTCAACAAATTCAACCCCAGCAAATTTTCTCCACAGTTTGAAGTAAGAAGAAAAGGGCACTGGTCTGTAAAAGGACCCAAAGAAACGGATACCGGCGCAGAAACCGGACAAACAGTTGGTATGCCAGAGAACCCTATAGAGACGTTTGTTTGCCCTGACAGTGGGATGTTTGGAACCCTCGAATGGTCGATGGAGCACTTTTGTGCTCCAGTGTCGATCAAGAACTGATGTTTCCTATTCCCCACCAATAATTCAACATAGGGGCCCTTCTGAATAACGGGAATAGGTAAAGGTTCCAAACGCTGCTTCGGGCAATCCTAGTAAGGCAGAACTTCATCAAAGGGAAGTTCCTCAGAAAGATAGGCGGCGGAAGGGTGATCAAATATATTTCTCGAGTCCATACTCGGAGTCTGATTTTCCCGTGAAAAAGGTTGCTGGGGATCTTGTAGAAGCTGACCCCTATCAGGGCCCCCTGCTCCGGGGCGGCCCCTTGGTCGCCTACCCATACCTCCAAATGTGCCTCCTGACCTCTGACGAAGGGCAGGGCACTGTGCTCGCCAGTGACCTTCCTGGCGGCAATAAGCACACTGATTAATATTTATAGAATTTGGAGGAGTATTTCCTCTTGGAATGTACTGACCTCTAGTCTGTGTCGTACCTCCTCTGGGGTTTCTGACAATTTGCTGCAACAATACCTTAGTCTTTAGGTCACCCCTTCTTTTTTCGATTTTCTCTTTTTCGTTATTAACCCGATTCTCGTAATACTGAGCCATATGCAAGACCTCTGACTGAGATTTTGCCTGCCAAGCGCTCTCTGAGGACATAATTTGTGACTGGATGTCGGGCAACAATCCACGCACAAATTTGTCCACAAACAACCTCTTCCCCGACTCTGTACCTAAATCCTGTCCACTGAAGTCGGAGAACACCTGTTCGAATCTATTAAAGAATTCAGTAGTACCTTCAGTTTTCCCTTGGACGCAGGCCGTAAGCTTGTCCCAAATAATCCTTTTTTCTGGGATTATAGTTTTTAATTTGGCAACTATTCTATCAGGTAAAGTGAGTATTACCTGGGGTGGTTTCTCACCAGCTGGTCGTTCCCCATCTATTCTAGTTAAGTTTACCCATGTATCCCCTAACCCCGGCACATCATCTATTGTTCGTACCTGTTTCCATACATCAACAGGTAAAAGCACTGGAAACAATAAATCCATGTCACTTAAGGTGAACACAGAAGACTGCAAAACGGATTCTATTTCTTTGTAAAACCCTGTCGGGTTCTTCCTGATATCAGGGACTGATTGTCTAATCGTGTTCACTTCCTGTCGAGAGAACGGGACGTGAACAAACTGTGATACGTAATGTGCAGGGATATCCACCGCGGCAGCACCAGTCGCCGCGTTGGCGGGGATTTCTAATTTTGGGACAAGGGTCGGAGGGACCTCTCTCATAGGCAACTGAGATATAGGGACCTCCGACCGCTTACTGAGCAATAAGGCCAGATCGAGCGCTCAAGCAGTTGTAGAAGTGTCGGGCGAAAAAGCTCTTTTACAAATACCCAATAACTCTATGGGGCAACCAACCTTCTTCCTTATACATTCCTCCTGTAAGTGCTGTACCATCACTTGGATTACCTTCCTTTGCATCTCTACCGTGTATTGACTATATGTGTCATACACCTCATCTGGCGGTATCGATGAATCCGAGATCCATCGAATCGCGTCTTTGGTACAAATTCGTACTTCCTCAGGTGCTGAACTTCGGCACGAAAGGAACCATTTCTGTGCATACATCCTGTCGTCCTCATCATCCTCGTTTTGTAACCTTTCAAAATCCCTCCTAAACTCAAACAATCTGTCAACATGTCCATATACTTTCTGCTCTGTATCCCTCGAAAGTGCCAAGGCATTCAGATCTCTCACCCCTTGTGGGAGATCCGAAGTCTGCAATCTACCCCACATTACACCTAAATGAATCCCCAGTCCTTCAATAAAAACGTTTTTCTCGGGAAAATCGTGCAAATTAGATAATGTTGAAAGTACATCAGTTTGATCACCTTTTTCCATGCAATGTTTAGCCCAAGCAAATAGTTCCTGTTTCCTGCCCGCAGGAACAGTACTACGAGTCACAATTTTCGACCCTGCACCGGGATCTGATTTAGTGAACACGGGACTCCCCAGAATCGGAGGTGTAGGTGAACCTAACAAGGGTGCAGGGGAAAAAGGTAATGTAATAGACGAAATAGACAGAGGAGCGACAACCAAAGAACTAGGGGCAGTAGGCTGCGCAGGAGGAGTAGGAATAACGATAGGAGCAATAGCAGGAACGGGCAAGGTGCCCACAACGGGAGCATACGGAGGTGGCGCTGAAGAATCAGGCCTCCGTTCGTTTAATATTTTCTCAATAAACTCCTCGGAAACATGGAAATCTTTAGAGGGGTAAATTTTCTGGACCCCGAGCGAGAAAGCTCTATCCATCTTCTGGGTTTCATCTAATCGTTTTTCCTTGTCATACAACAATGCCTTTTCGGCATTCGTTTTATGACGTCGTGCATGTTTATCCCTACTTTTAAGCTGCTGTAATGCTTCCTTTTTCCAATTTTGTAACACATCAAAGGCTGCTGGCCTAGCCTTCTTTTTAAGCAAGATCGACTCTAAGTATTCAATACGGGGGATCTCAAAGCTACCATTGATTGGCCACTGAAATTCGGAGGCATTTCTGGTCTGTCTGTGCCAAATGTCATTAAATACAATACTACCAATGCCATACTTACAGTACATAGTACACGCCGGCGACCCCTCCTGTGGTGCCGGACGGCTAAATTCCAAAGATTGTCGATCGCTGCGGAACAGAACCCTAAAGCAGCTAGACAATTTCCCAGGCATTTCTCAAAAAAATTGGTGTTACCTAGTCCAATAATTGTGTCTGCAGATACAATACGCCAAATTCAAATTGTCAGGGTTAAATTAAGAGCCGGGTCACGACTGCACCTGCCCAAACCTAAGGAGGACCGTACGGTTTACAAAGGACTTCAACTAACAAATTTTACCTGCGTTCGGTGGTTTCGGCAAATCTGCCCGCCTCGGAATTGGACCCTCGTCAAGATGCCGTGTCAGACCGCACGACTATTGCCCAAGGATCGGATCGTGCAGCGCTGCCGAGGTATCGCGTCTCGATCGGTCGGGCCCGCAGAATCACACCGTCCGATCCCGATTCGATAGTCTGCGTCAACCTTCAATGATCCGGCATCAATCTTGAGGGTCCCTATTCGGGCGCCAACTGTGGAAACAGAGAAATTGACATGAGGCCGGGAAGCCCAAAAGGAAACACACCAACACAGGTTACAAAGGACATACAAAGCGCTTTATTTCAAAGTTACAAAGTTACCAAAGTCAATTGACATGCGAATAGCTATTCGGCCCTCTGACTAACACACGAACCTTCAACGTTAGGTTCGCACTGAAAGTGGGAGAGACCGATCATCGGGATGCTTGGGTTTTTATACATTTAGTACTGCATTGGCCAGCCCTCTTACAAGTTAACCATTTCTGGAACCATGGCTAGGGTTCGTAGCCAGGTCGAACACACAATTTCCATACATTAGATCAGTTCCGCTGATACGGTTACATATTTACACATAGGTTAAACAGAGGACAGGGTCTTAGTTCATGACCCTAACAAGTAGCCTACGGACATATTATTCATTCACGTGTGCGGAGGTCACCATGGCCGAAGTCTTACTCGGAATGTCATTCGGCCTCCATTTTGTGATTCAGGGTGACTTCCACACTGCAAGAGTACCTAAAATGGCGGCTAGATCCAAGATGGCGGCTTACACGATACATTAAGGTCAAGACCTTGCCGCGGAACCTATGTACATAGTATCCTTTAGACAGCTTGGCGTAGGCCAACATACATTTAAACGATGCGATTGGGGTCATAATATTATATCGATTTCCACACTAGAGGACTCTGGGATAGAAGCATTTTCAAGAGACAATATTTTCATTTCTAGTTCATGATTCAACTCCTTTTCTCTGAGTTTCAGTTCTTCATGTTTTTGTTCAGTTTGAACATTTAATTATAGTTAAATATCATATCAAATAGTTACACAAAAGATAGCAATTACTATGATTCAGGCAAACACTGACTCAAGGTTTTCAAGTAAAAGAATATACATTTACTTCACTCTTCAGTTGTATAACATTACACTATTATAAGCAGCCTAAAAATCACACTCTTAATACACCACACCACTTCCCTTAAATTTCAGACAAGTTAAGCTCACAAAATGAAGTGGGAGCAAATTGGCACTCCAGCAATTTAAAAGGGAGGGAAAGACAGAAGTTCACAGAAATTGAATCACACCAACAGGTAAGTACTCAGGGCAATTGAACGATAGAGGCTACAATGATAAAATGAGATAGAAAAGGCTTAGGGCCAAAGTAAATGGTTCAAAAGCCTTTTGCGTAAGATAATACAATTCAGTGTAGTTCGCAGTAAAGTTCGTGCCACGGATTCGGGACGATGTTGATTGGTAGAAAAGTTACTTCAAAGAGAAGAGAAGGACAAGCCCTCAGATTCGAGAAAGATTTCAAACACTTTCACCGCGGCTGAACGAAACGAACAACCGGATTTGCACAGTACCTTAAAACGGAGAGGGAGCTGTAGCTGAGGCAGACTTTCCTGGTAGTTCCTGCAGGCTCACGGTTCCTGAAGCAACTGTCAGACTGATCAGAAGTAGGAAGACTAGAGGGTCCTGCACTACCCAGGGAAGAAACCATCTGCAAAGCAAAGCAACAAATAAAAGGTGCGCTCCTTAAAACCCAAGCAGGGTCTGACCTTCCTGGCTATCCGGCCCACTGTAGCTCTGTACAGTGAATTCGACCAGAGGAGGGGACCTGGCTTGCAGTTTGGGCGAACTGGTTGCTCCCACCAGCTCAAGGGAAGAAGTTTCCTGGAGGATCTTCTCTGTCGTCGGATTCTGAAGATTTGGACCTGCAGCAGGGCTTCACCAGGTGGTTCAGTCGTTGTAGGGGTCCTCTTCCATCAGCTCCTCATAGGTTCTTTTGTTCCAGTGGCGACTCTGCTCTTCCAGTCCCAGAGAGCTGTTTTTTATGCAGTTTTCCCCCATTCATACAGCCTGGCTGTCAATCATACAGCAGGGTGGCTGTCCTGGCAAGGACAGTCACCCAGCCAATCAAACATGAGTGCGACTTGGGTTACCAAGGGAACCCACGACAGTGATCCTATGACCCCTCCCTCACATCCTGCCTACCCAGACTTTCAGGCGCCTTACGGAGGTAATCTGTGCAGAAGCCCGCGAAAAGACGGCAAACAAAGGGACCAAACCTGGTTTGGCGCACAGAGTAAAACATAAGAAAGACATTTATAAAAAAAAAATACCGAATAAACCCAGCCGGAACCGTAATAAAACATATATGGTCAAGCGGGTTTATGTTTGAGGCTAACATAATAGCCTAAAACAATCCCATGGTTATTTTAGAAAACCGCAGTATCAAAAATAGGGTAGATACCACTGCCACCAGCCAAGTCTTAGTGTAAAGGGAGCAAAACAATGCTCCAAGAGACACAGACAAAAAGGGATAACAATTAACCCTTTCCAATACTCCATGTAAGATAGGGTGTACTGGGTCTGTGGTTAAAGTGACTATTATAAAGTTGATGGCAGCTTTATCTTTTCTGGGGGATAGTAGTCAGCCCCAGAAAAATGGAGTCAGTTTAAAGTCTCAAAGACAGCCCTGTGTCACTGCACTGAGGGTGCTGTGTAACACACATGAAAAATGAGGCTATGGAGTAGGTGAGGCTCCATTGCCCAAGATCACACAAAAAGTAGAAATACACACAGCAAAACACATGCAAGATTGGGAAAAAGGCTCAGACTCTCCATAACATTTATGAGAATTCTCCATAGCGTTCTTTTAGTACTGGGCCCTAAAGGGGCCTTTTATTGAAACCTGATATGTTTGGTGGGTTGATTGTAATTCGATTGGTTGTAATTCGACAGTTTGCCCTTTTTAAATCTTTTGATCTCTGCTAGGAAGCCTCCCTTGTTATTCCTGGCGATATCTAGCGGTGTCTGTTTTTCTGATCCTCCTTCTGTAGTTTTGCTGGTTTCCAGTTCTGAGTCAGCGTCTAAGGTATTTGGAGTTCCTGTGGGTGTTTTGAGTGTAGATCCCCATCATATTTGGGCTGAAAAGTATGGACTCGATCATTGAAATGTACGCATCTTGCTTTCGTCTTGATATTCGCCTAATATATGATACATTTTTCATAGTTTTTGTCCTTAGAGGCAGTGGGGTACTTCATTTCGTCAATCTCTTTTTTGATGTTTTCTATTTCTGTGGTTACGCGTTTATGTTCGCGTTCCGCATGGCTAATGAGTATCTTCATCATGTTTTCAGAATTGATGGTAATATTGTCTTTCCAGTCAGCTGCTAGATCTTGGTCATTTTTTTGCGTGAAATCAGGGAAGATCAAAATCCAAAGGCCTCTTGGAATAATATTTTGTTTCAGATAGTTGTTCAATGGGACTTGTTCCAAATATTTGTTGATTTCCTTTTTACATAAGGGTTCTAGTTTCATAAACTTTTGAACTAGAGTTTCTGCTGTTGTGGCTCGATTTTTGAAGGGGTTACTGTCTGTACCCCGAGATGTAAAGAGGGCAGCACAGTCTTCCTCTCTGGTACGTAGGTAGTCAACCATTGTATTTGGTCTGGTGTGTACTAGCTGCACTCACTAGGTAAAGTGAAACACATAGACAGTAGGGAACCTAAACAAGAGTGCGCCTACACTAGTGTTATTTGATTGAAATTAACAGAGAGATAAGTTCAATGGGATTGGATATGATGTAGTAGCAGGGGAGTTGGTGATGTCCCTAGTTCACCTATTGGAACAAAGTAAACTCGAGGAGATATTATCCTCCTCTCGCTGCGCTCTCCAAAGGAGTTCTGTTTAGTAATAAAGAATGACGATACAGGTATGGATTTTCTGCCTGTGTGGCTGTATTTATTTGCAATGAGCTTAAACCAAAATTTTAACCAGGCTTGCTGAACGAACCAAAAAATGTGACCAGATTTACTGGACGTTCAAAACCTTACAAAAAATTGAGAAATCTGCCTCAGAGAGTCATATAGTGATACAAATGAACTAAAACTAAATTGGAGACACTGATAACTTTCTCAGTTAAGATTCCAACCATAGTGATACAAATGAACTCAAACTAAATTGGAGACACTGATAACTCTCTCAGTTAAGATTCCAACCAAGGTATTGCAAAAAAGGAGGAGACATTTCAAAGTACTGATAACGGCCGACACGTGTATCAACCCTCTAAGGTCGTCATCAGGGCAACACATACAAAAGCAACACATTTGTGAATTTCAATGCATTAAATTAGCTTGTTTCTCTTATGATGCAATTCAGTGCAGATGAAGACACAAAATAACAATTGTAAAGCTATGTATGACAATAAAAAAGAAGGAGAGGAAAAGGGAACAAAGGGAAAGTGGGGAGGAAATATGGAGGAGGGGGTGGGGTCAGAGTAGAGAAAGAGCGAACATTCCGTTAGACATTTTTTAATAAGATCTTTAGCAATTCACTCTTTGTTTCATGTAATCTATCGTAACATTGGTGCACTGAAACTCATCATTTACTGGGTGAATGCTAATAAGGGGTTACGGCCCTCATTACGACCCTGGCGGAAATCGTGGTGCAAAATGCACCATGGAGCACGGCGGAAAGCTGCCGATAGCGCCATGGGGTTGGCGGATTTTCCGCCCCATTCCGACCTTGGCGGGGCGGTAAATCCCCATCCCCCATTTTACCCTTCCCCATTCCCATTTTTGCCCCATAGGGTATAATGGGAGTGGGGAAGGCGTTAATTATGCCACCGTAAAATACGGTGGCGTAATTAACAACAAGGTCCCGTAGCGCCATGGATTTCTCCGCCCGGAAAAACCAGGCGGAAAACGCTCCATGGCGCTACGGGAACTCGTAGTAGGGCAGACGGGTCCGCCGCGAATACCGCTGGCGTAAACCCACTCCGCCAGGGTCGTAATGAGGCCCTACGTATTTGAGGTAAAACACCCATTGTCTGAGTGTTGGCATGTGCAAGTCAACAGGTCATTTTCTGAAAGCTCATATTGTATATATGTTTCCTGGAGGTTTAACAAGATTGGTGGCATGTGCAAGTCAACAAATCATTTTCTGAAAGCTCATGTTGTCTATGTGTTTCCTGGAGGTTTAACAAGATTGGTGCATGTCGGTTCTCCTGATTTTAAGCATGCACGCATTTCGCAGGAACAGGCTTTAGGCTACATGTACACAATAATTAATCATAGTTCTTTCTCAGACTATTTCTTTTTTATCCAAACTTTTGTTGTTACTGGGGGCAATTTTCACTAATACAGTCCATCTTAATTCCTCACATTTATTTTCAGCTGTTACAAAATGTCCAACTAGTGGAGCTGTTAAGAATTGATTTCTTTACAACTTTTATGCTCACAAATGTGAGTTTTTCTTTTCTGTTTAGTCTTCCCTATGAATAGTTTTTTACAAGGACACCATTGTTGTATTATAATTAGTGAGTGTTTTCTGTTGATACGGTTTTGTCAGACTTCCTGCGTTCTTCTAGTCTGTGGATAACAGCTGCATCCTCCACATGGGGTATGTCTTGTTTGCCTGGTCATCCACCATTGTTCTGTGATAGTCAATTGGTTGGTTGGTGGTTCATAGATATCATTTTTGGTCAACAAATCCTTTAAATTGTGGCTTCTTCTGTACGCACTTCTTAGTTGACTAATCAGAGATTTACCCCCAGATAAAATATGCCAGTTTTTTCTAATGATTCGGTTTATCTGGTTTGGTAAGGGTTTGCATTTACTTACAAACCGGATATCTTCTTAGTTTTAGTTTTTTTCCTGTACTCTAGCAACACTTCTCGATTATGATTAGAAGGTCTTTTGTATGACCTTTTAACAATTCTTTTAGGGTAACCCCATTTCAAAAGATTAGAGCTCCAATTCATGGCCTCACGATCCAACACCTCTCGTGTTGCACTATTCCACTTTGGGCATAAATATTGTGCGAATGGAAGATTTTCTCGAGTGTGTTGTGGCTGAAACTTGAGTACAGCAATGGAAAGTTCTTATTGGTTCCCTTATTGAATGGTTTACCCTTCAGTGTCTTTTCCAAAGGGTCAGCAAAAATGGTTATGTCCAAAAAATCTATTTCAGAACTGTCATGACTGGACATGAATTTTAAGAACAGATTCTAATTATTCAACCATTCAAAAATGATTTTGAAGCTGTGTAAATCTCTGTTCCTCATCATAGGAACATCATCGATGTAACATTTACACACTTTGACATGCTCTTTGAACAGATTTTCATCAGACAGAATTGTACTTCTCTCAAGACCCTCTACATATGAGTTGGCTAATGAAGGGGCAACTGCCAAACCCATTGTTGTACCCATCGCTATACCTTGGATCTGACGAAAGAATCTATTGCTCAACAAGAAATAGATTACAGTTAAGATGTTCTGCTCCTGGCTTGTTGAGGTTCATACTGCCAATCTGTTCGTCCTGAGTCTCTACATAAAAAAGTGGGTTGGGTTGAGCCTCTGCCATTTGCTCTTCAATTTCTTTTGTATCTTTTGTATGATGTGGTATTTTTTGTACCTCATCTATTACTGTACCTACCTTTGCCTCTAGATTTGCCTCTATTTGTTGGATTGTTTGTAACCCATCCTCGACTGTGTTTTCTTCCCTAAAACTTTGAGAATTAGACAACGGGTCTCATTACGAGTCTGGCGGTAACCGAGACGGTAAAACCGCCTGGTTTCCGCCAGACTCGTGTTACCATTCTGCCTCCGTGACTCCTGGAAATACCAGGGCATTACAACCCTGGTGTCCCGGGAATTCCGGAGGCGGAACGCTGTTAATCCCTAATCCCTATTCCCATTGAATCCTATAGGACTCAATGGGAACGGGGATCATGGAAACACCGGCACCATCTCATGATGGTGCTGGTGTTTCCATGTCCGCCTGCAGGTGGGCGGTGTTAAACCCGCCAGGTCAGACCTGGTGGGTTTGATGCCTCCACCTGCAGGAGCTGTCATCGCCCGGCATGGAAACAACGGTGGCGGCGGGTTTACCGCCACCGTTGTTTCCATATCGGGCGAGTGACAATTCTTTGATACCAATACCTACGCTGGTGAGATAAATGAAACAGGACTAAGGCGTCCATCAGATTTTAACCCCCCAGCTACGAGCCATACTCCCGAATCTATAGTATTTGAGAGGAGAGTTTTGAGTGATCTTAAAACTCTGGAAAATAGGAATAACTTGCAGAAATTTCAAAACACCAGTAAAACTGAAAGAGAAGCTATAAAATCTTTGAAATCCAATCAAAATATAGTAATCAGACAAGCAGACAAAGGAGGAGCCATAGTCATCCTCAACAGACAGGACTACATCGAAGAGTGTAAATGACAATTAAGCGATACCTCCTTTTATGAACTCCTGCCACAGATCCAACCAAAAGACTACAACTGTTGATTAATTGTAAAGTTACAAAAGCAGCAGAAAGGAACTGGATCTCAAAACAAGAAGCTTATTACTTGATGCCCCCAAATGTTTCCATTCCTAATTTTTACACTCTGCCTAAAATACATAAAACACTTGTGAATCCCCCTGGCAGACCGATTGTGTCCGGTTGTGTTTCGCTTTTAGAACCTTTGTCTAAATTTGCAGATCAATTTTTGAGCCCTTATGTTAAACAAATGGCATTTTATATACAAGATACCACTGAAGTAATCAGGCTGGTGGAGGGTATGAAAATAAATACTATGGACGTACTAGTAGCCCTAGATGTGGTATCTCTATATACTAAAATTCCACAAATGGCAACACTTAGTGTGATAGAAGAGGAATTATTCACCTTAAGAAACACAGGTAAAACACCCAACTCTTTCATTCTCTGGTGTACAGAGATGGCACTTTGTGAAAATTACTTTGCCTTTAATGGACAATTTTATAAGCAAATACATGGTACCGCTATGGGCTCTGCAGTGGCACCTACCTTGGCAAACTTATATGTGGAAACTATTGAGATTCATGGTATTATGACAGACCTGAATCCTTACAGAAAGTACATCATATTGTGGAAACAATTTATTGATGATGTTTTGTTGATCTGGTCAGGTGACATGCCAAACTTTGACTCTTTCGTATCATGGCTGAACTCACGAAATCCCTTTTTGAGCTTTACCAAAACTGTGAGCAACGATTCAATCAATTTTTCGGACCTGACTATCTATATAAACAAAGAGCAATCGGTATTTCAAGTTAAGCCCTTTCATAAAGATACCGATAAAAATGTTCTACTACTGTTTTCAAGTTTCCATCCTAAACATACTAGACAAAACTTGCCATCTGGTCAATTTTTATGTATAAAGAGAAACAGTAGTACTAAAGTAGATTTTGTGAGCGAAGCCAATGATTTGGAACGCATTCTGCATAGAGGTTATCCTAAGAAAGTGGTCAGGACAGCCTACAAGAGAGCATCCAATAATAATAGAGATGCCCTATTGGAATATAAGCAGAAGAAAGATAATGAAGATAAGATCGTATTTGTTAGCACTTATAGTCTACTGTCTAATGAAATCACTAAGATCATGAGTCAAAATTGGCATGTTCTAGCAAAAGGAGAATGTCCTTTATCGACACCGAAATGCGCTTTTCGGAGAAGCAAAAACTTAAAAGAACTCACTACTAGAAATGATATAACTCTGAAACACAGCACACAAGCCACCCTAACTGAGAGCTGGGGTCTTCCGAAACCCACAGGCCATAACCCGTGTGGACAGTGCACCTGTTGCGCCCAAACTAGTAGAACTAAAGAGATCGATCTAGGTTTAGACAAAAAATGGGAACAAAGAACTCTGACCAATTGTAACTCTATGATGGTGTATACGCCATTTGGTGTCCTTGTGACAGATTATACATCGGTAAAACAGAAAGAAAGGTCAAAGTAAGGATAGGAGAACACAAACGTTGCATAAGGAACAAGACCTTAAATGCCCCATTAGTGGGCCACTTTCATAGTCTTGGACACAAGCCAGAAGAACTCAGGTGGACTGTGATTTTGAAAATTGGACAGACTAATGCCCTGAGTAATGATAAGCACACTTTAAGTGTACAAGAGCAAAAAATGATTTTCCTGACAAAAAGCTACCCCGACGGATTGAATGAGAGCATTGATTGGAGTGTATTTATTAATTAAGAGCCTGTAGAACCAACACTCAAGTAGATGAGCCCCTACACGATTTCTTTGTGGCAATCGGGTTATCTTCCCATTGTCCCTTGTATTATATTTTATTATTGATCAATTGTCGATCTAAATTGAAACCGTGGTATTTTGGAATACCAATGTAGCTCGCACATGCTACAGTACTAATCCACCGGAGTATTTAGAAACCAACATTCCTTATCTTGTTCAAAAAGTCCGGCACAATGTTGTATTGCTCGTTGCCAGTTAGCGTACTCCCACTGGCACTGAACACTACACATCCAGAGTATCATGATTTGGTCATCTAGTTTTCTACCTGTAATCCAGCTACCTCGTGCTTTTTTTACATCCTAGTACCATCCATAGTGAGGTACTATAACCAGCAGTGCACTTCCAGAGCCAGCGTATTAATAGTGCCTGGCACGTGCACCAATAAGTACCCCCATTGTAACCCCCGTTTTTATCTACGTGTAAGCTGGTTCTGGAGGTGCCTAGAAATGGTTAATTATTCCATGTATTTAACTTGTAACTCTATTCGAGTTATCCTCTGTTTTCTAGCAAATGTAGACACAGGCTTTTCCCCATTTCACCCTACACGAGATCAACGTTACTACTTAGACGCATGCGCAGCTGCATATTTTTATTGTTCACTACAATCAGCTGCAGCATCGATTTTAATTGCCCCCTCGTGACGACCGTGCCGATTCCAGCACTTTGTACTCAACTTGAGACAACATCAGTTTTATTGGCTACTATCATCACTATAGTCACCAGGCGCCAGTGTCCTTCTCGATTACCTTTTTTACCCTTTGAAGCGAATGCTATTCTATACGCATGCGCTTCTCACTTTGAACTCCGTGACACGGGACGTTCTCTCCGCATTCGCTCAGGACTAGCATCTTGTTCTGGACGCATGCGCAGCTACACACACATTCTCTCTGTGTATATATAACTGTGCTATCCCGGTAATGGTTCCTTTTGCATGACAAACAGAAGAGATCAGCATTAGCCATTTTTGGCTCACGCTAGACGCGTAGGAGTCCCAGAGGTAAGCCAGCGCATCCTCCATCTGTAATACGACTATATCTAGCTTGGTCGTCACTCCTCAATCGTACTCTTTCTGCATTTGTCTCCTTCTGCACGTTACGTACATAGATGCGCAGTGCGATTCTGCTGCCTATGCTAAGCCCTTGACAGGCTCTTTAACACACCTGTGAGTTTATTAACTTTATGCAGCTACAACTGGCACGTTTGGTCATCAATACAGATTTGCTCTTATTTTTCCATCTTTGTTAACACACGCCATTGTTGATTAGGTCATTTTACGTAGCCATATACACATGTTCAATTTATACCCGTGTAGTTTATTTATATAATTTCCCTTTAGATCAGTCCACTGATTTTGGTTTCACCCATATTACAGGACTGTGTTAACATTCTGGGATGACACCTCCTGTACCCATCGCCACAATAATAGGACAAGAGAACCTTCCCGCATAATTTTCAATTATTTGTCAAGTAAGTGTCATTTTAGAATTATCCTACCCAATATCCAAGTACAACAAATTTGTTTCTCAGTTGGGCTCACAGGACTGTGTGTTTTTGTTTTTTGTATGCTCTTAGGCAACTACGAGACTGCTATACTGAGAATGAATGCAGCCTCTTTAGGATCAGTTACCGACATTAATAGACGGTAAGCCCCTTTGTACATCTGACTACTTGAATGATGTACCAATTCAATGACCCCCTACTAATAAGGTTGTGGCCTGCTTTTGAACTTAGGTTTGGTCTGGATTTGACCCTTTGTATTCAAGACAAAGCCGCAAGGACATCCGTCATACCTTGTTCGACTGTCCTCTGGGACCTTATCATCAAGATCCCACACGGTCACGCCAATATCGACTTATCAAGCTTCTCCTTCTTTGTCATTACCACATTGGGTTTTGAGTGCTTATCTGCTCTGACCCATTAGCTCCCCTGAAGAAGTTCCTAACAGTAATTCCAACTATTATTAGCACCCACGAGGTTACCACCATTCCAAGATGGCCGCCTGCCGGATTCTACCATCACCAGCACTGTCTACCTAGTGCTGCTGCCCTTTGTGCATGCGGGTTGGCTGCTGGCCTGCTATTGTCAGCCAATCCGTACCGTGAGGCGAGAGCCGGCCCTCTCCACGAAGGCACGACTCACAAAGGCTCCCTGTCCCTTGCCTGTCCCAGCCTGATTGCTCACTCTGCCCTGGATGGAGCTGGAGCTCCCCTGATGAACACTGCTGGAGCAGTGCAACCACCACGCCGACCAGATGTAAGCAACA
The DNA here is from genome assembly GCF_040938575.1 of Ambystoma mexicanum. NCBI lineage: Eukaryota > Metazoa > Chordata > Amphibia > Caudata > Ambystomatidae > Ambystoma > Ambystoma mexicanum. The sequence continues at coordinate 71,847,983 of NC_090925.1, forward strand.
ATCTAGTTGCAAGGTAGGCCAATAGGCTTATTGTCCTGCCACCTCCACTGAAAAAAGAAAATAAATTAATAATTGCGTGTCGCCGGAATCGTGGGCATTAATTTTTGTTGCACAATACCGCAGTAGCCCTGCTTTAAGCATACTGTGTGCTTACTACCAGAAGCCCTCTACCAGCAAAGCGAACCTCCATTAGTACCCACAAGGTTACCACCATTCCAAGATGGCTGCCTGCCGGATTCTACCAGCACTGTCTACCTAGTGCTGCTGCCCTTTGTGCATGCGGATTGGCTGCTGGCCTGCTATTGTCAGCCAATCCGTACCATGAGGCGAGAGCCGGCCCTCTCCACGAAGGCACGACTCACAAAGGCTCCCTGTCAAAGGGCCTGTCCTCAGCCTTCCTCGCCGTTCGCCCAAAAACTCTGTCCGTTAATATGCCTACATCTCCGAACACTTCCAGACCTAGGTGTCTGAGGCACTGAGCGGACTACTACGACCTGCTGCCTGCAAAACTGTAATACTTTCGAACGTTGTTATGCTTCACTAATTATCTACACATGGCATTACTCCATCATTAGCCGTATGTACAACGTGCTCAACGATCCTTTGCTTGAAGCTCTCATTGTATGCTATTGTGCAAGCCCAAACGTGAGAGCGGCATCACTGGCTCTTATTTGCTAACCGGCAACATGCTGCCGTCTGATATACTTTGCAATCATCCCGCCTGCTAATGCATACGTTTTATCCTCACTTTGATTAGCCGCACCTGCCCATGCGCCCACTACAAGCCGACTGCTTTTTAAATCCTCACTTACTCCCTCACGCAATATACTGTTTCTTTAAACTACATCTATTTAGGCACAAGATGTGTACATGCCAATCTGCTCATTTGGCTCCTGCTTAATTCCTCATCTTGTGCTTCACATCCTGCCGTATTGTAGACTTACCTTGTTTGCAGCCCTCAACGTGCGCTTAACCCAGTGCTTTGTTGATTTTGCCTGCTCGCACCCTTCTCACTGAGCCCTGCCATATTGTTGATTTTACTGTATGCAGCCTTCAACGTGCGTTTAACCCAGTGCTTTGTTGATTTTGCCTGCTCGCACCCTTCTCACTGAGCCCTGCCATATTGTTGATTTTACTGTATGCAGCCTTCAACGTGCGTTTAACCCTTTGCTTTGTTGATTTTGCCTGCTCGCACACTTCTCACTGAGCCCTGCCATATTGTTGATTTTACTGTATGCAGCCTTCAACGTGCGTTTAACCCAGTGCTTTGTTGATTTTGCCTGCTCGCACACTTCTCACTGAGCCCTGCCATATTGTTGGTTTTACTGTATGCAGCCTTCAACGTGCGTTTAACCCAGTGCTTTGTTGATTTTGCCTGCTCGCACACTTCTCACTGAGCCCTGCCATATTGTTGATTTTACTGTATGCAGCCTTCAACGTGCGCTTAACCCATTGCTTTGTTGATTTTGCCTGCTCGCACCCTTCTCACTGAGCTCTGCCATATTGTTGATTTTACTGTATGCAGCATTCAACGTGCGTTTAACCCATTGCTTTGTTGACCCTGCTCATATGCAGCCCCTTCACGTGTACCCATGCCCTGACACATTGCCATTCTTGATGCTCCAGGTAGCCTCTAGAACCCAGCCTGCCCTTAGATCTTAACATCATCCTCATCTGAACAGCTTCTGCCTACCACTAGCTGTCTCCCCTTGCCACATACTGCTTGACCCCAGTCAGCTTACTCACCTGTTGCTATGCCTGCCCAGAGTCCCTCTCCTATCTGCCTCCAATGTGGACTCTACTTCTTAGCTCAACTATTGGCATTATTTGAACTACATCTACATTGTTCTAACACTACCACCACAGCACCTCTACTGACACATCCTGTTCTTAACATGCACTCCATCTCTCACCCACACACTACTTGCATCCCTCCGTGCCTCACACAGCAGCCCCACATCATGTGGCCTATCACGCCCAACCTCCCAGTTGCCAACCCTTACCTCAACCATCCACTTCTCTGGCTCCAACACTTTGCCACTAAGCCAACACCTAACCAACCCTGCACGGTATCTATGAGAAACTTTAGATTAGGGTCCAGACTCTCCCATACCTCTCACCACCCCTCCATCACTAACCGACCAGCCAAACCATCACCTAAGCCTGCAGCCCGGGATCAACAACCTGTAACCACACCTACTGCTATCACTCCCATGCCGGACACCCCCTCTGACCCTAGCACACCAACTTGCATCAAGGCTGCCCTGGTCAACACCAGATCACTTACGGCCCATGCCCTTGATATGGCTGATTTCATCTTAACTCACAACTTAGACCTGATAGCCATCACTGAAACATGGCTACATGCCGCTTCAGGACCCCTTCTATCATTAGCCATCCCTGATGGCTATACCATTATCAGAAGCGATCGCAACACTGATCAATCCAAAGGAGGTGGCGTGGCTATCATCCACAAAACCTCAAATAATCTCTGCTTATCCGCTGCTCCCTGCCAAATCACCTCAGCTGAACTACTTACAGCCAAACTAGCCATCTCTCCTAACCACACTGTCACTCTACACATCATATACAGACCGCCTGGCCCACTCTCCCCCTTCGCCGAAGACTTGTCTCATGTCCTCACTGACAACACTAAGTCCAAGTCCCAAATTATAGTTCTAGGTGACTTTAACTTAGGCTACCTTGACCCCAACGATGCCCCAGCCCTCGAAATCAACAATCTTCTATCTAATTTAGGCTTCACTCAATGTGTTACCTCCCCTACTCACTCTAAGGGCAGGACCCTAGATTGGTTAGCCGACCTAAACTGTGACACCATTATCGATTCTAACCAACCTTGCACGTGGACCGACCACCACCTTATCACCTGTAGCATTCCAACTAAAACCGTCCCTACTATCACTAACATTGCGCCAGCCACCACCACTAGAAATAAGCGTAATATAACATGTACTAAACTACTTCCTCTCATCCTTCCTGTCCTCAATGATCTCTCCCCCTCCTGCTCTGACCCCACGGTCTTGGTAGACACTTACAATCAGACCATGCTAAAAGCGCTTTATCTCATTGCAGCATCCAAGCTACGGAAAGCCAAACCCTGGGCCCACCTCAATTCCTGGTTCACCCCCCAGCTGAGAGCCCTTCGCAAGGAAAAAAGGATCCTCGAATCATGCTGGAAAAGTCACCCCACGGAAGCTAACAAAGCAAGTGTTGCTATAGTGTCTCTAAATTACAAAGAAGCCATACTCTCTGCCAAGAAAGAGTCCTATAATAAACGTTTTGAATTAGCCCATTCCAAAACTAAGGAGGTTTTTAAAATCCTTAAGGAACTAGAATCTCCAGCCACCCCACCAGACACATGCCCCAAAGACAGTATCTGGTGTGCCAACATTCAAAAAGCCCTCCTGAGCAAGATTGCCACCCTCCAAACTAAAATGAATGAGAACAAAACCAGTTTGGAGTCTAATCGTTCATACAACATTACCAAGGAGAACCACAAAACTAACAATGAATCTCTGCAACCTTTTTTCTTTTCACCTCTCTCCATCTTGGAAGTTGAACACATCATCAATACCCTCAAACCTTCCAACTGTCAGGGGGACCATTGCCCTGCCACTATCATTAAGGAGGCCTCACATAACCTAGCCCCCTTCATCACTACCCTTATAAACTCGTCTTTCAGTTCTGGGATCATCCCTAACAACCTCAAGGATGCTTGGGTCATACCACTCCTAAAAAAAACCCACCCTGGATGCCAGCATACCCACTAACTACCGGACGATCACTACGGTACCTTTTCTTCTTAAAATCCTTGACCGTGCAGCATACCTCCAGATACAAGAGTACTTGGAAACTAATAATCTATTAGGTCTTAGGCAATCTGGCTTCCGACCATGCTATGGCACGGAAACCGCCCTTCTGGACCTTAAAACCCAGATTGAGGACTTAAAGGACAAGGTCAAACTTGCCCTATTACTCCTGCTAGATCTCTCTGCAGCTTTTGATTTAGTAAACCACCAAATCCTATGCCGTCACCTGAAAACTGCTGCCCACTTCTCGGACAAAGCCACTGCCTGGATTACCTCATTCCTCGACAATAGATCTATGAGGGTCTTCTCCCCCACTGCAACTGCTGCACCTTCTCCTGTCACCTGTGGAGTTCCCCAAGGATCTTGTGTTTCCCCTACACTCTACAATGTTTTTACAAAACCTCTCTTTGACATTTTGGATCTATTGGGCGTCACGTATACTAACTACGCTGACGACACCCAAATACTTATCCCTATCACAGGAGACCACAAAATTGACTCCCTAGCCATCAATGCCATTTACCAAGTCATCCAGCCTTAGATGTCTCAGCATGAACTGTGCTTGAACAATGAAAAGACTGAGCTTCTCATCCTGGGCTCTCACCAAAGACTAAGTAAACTTGACCCAGCGTTTAAATCCTGTACTATTGATGGCAACACCATCAATGTTGCTAAAGACACTAAAACACTTGGCATCTACATTGACTCCACACTCTCTCTATCCAGACAAACTAATGCAGTATCCTCTGCAGCAGCTTACACATGTAAGCTCATCACAGCATGCCGCCCCTTCCTCTCACCAGCCAATTGCACCACACTTGCCAGGACTCTGGTCCTCTCTAAAATTGATTACTGTAACACACTTTATCTGGGTACCAACCATGGCAATCTAAATAAACTACAAATCATCCAAAATAATGCAATTAGAGCAGCCCTCAACATCCCTAGGAACCTGCACATCTCAGACTCCAGGTGTAACCTCCATTGGCTTTCGGTTTCCCAAAGAGTTTCTCTTAAAGCATTGGCGCCTACACACAAAAGCCTCGCCAACCTAGCCCCTAGCTACTTAGCTTGCAGATTTGCTCGACACACCACTTACAGACCACTTAAAATTGCCCAAACTAACTGCCTGGTTATCCCACGCTTCAACTTACAAAGATCAGGTGGACGTAGCTTCCCAGTCTTAGCAGCCAGAGAGAGCTGAACCCGCATTCCCACTCTTCAAACGCAAAGCCAAAGCCTGGCTGTCCACCCATGACCTACCTTCGACATTACCTTAGAGTCAGTAGCTACTGCCTCTACTGCCCAATGCCCTAAACTTGCCTTTTTCCATACCTGTATATTCACTGCATCACTTGTATATCTCTGTATATTTAATTCATATGTTTATGTATCTGTTTGTATATATAATGCCTTTACCTGCTATTACTGTGTCTGTAACCAAGTGATGCGCCCGGTTGCCCTTGGGCCTGGTGCGCTATATAAATAAATAAATACAAATACAAATTATAGGAATGAAACATGTAGGGTTTTAATAGTTACTGGTGTCAAGTAACAAGGAAAGTACAAAGACTTTGAGAGGGATGCATTATAGGTACCTCTGGACCAAAGCATCAATAATAGAGAACAATTGATTTTCTTTTCACCAATATTCTCTGTTTATGCATTTTTGTGTGGTTCTATGTACACAAGTATCAAGGTCTGATTAATCCTGAAATGATGTATATGTATATATAATTGTTTATTTAATGTGATTATAGTATCTAGGTGAGATACAACTATTGTATGATTTCACACATTGTTAGTCCATCGGTGATTAGCACTTAGCACTTTGTTGAAGCACTGGTCACTTTGTAAGTTGTTTTTAGGTGTTTGTTTTTAACAAAAGGCTTGTCCTTTATCTAAATTAAATTGTAAGTATTTTAAATGAACAACTATTGAAGTCTGGTTGTATTTTCCATGCACTTCATTTTGACATTGTTTGAATTGGCTTGACAGCGTGATATACCTTGCACCATCCAGGGTACTGCGAATCCAAACCTTCCACAGGCAAAGGAGCCCCCCGTGTGTTTCGTTTGCGTAGGCCCAGGCGTGGGGTTCCAGTCACTATGACTGACTCTCCGTGTGAGGCCCCGCAGTAGTATCAGTCTCTTTTCAGGCAATCCGTTCCGGCTGTCCCGATCAGGCGGGCTGATCCACCTAGTACAGGGCTGTTTCCCAGTCCCGAGGAGAGGCCGTATCCGTCCCCAGTTGTAGCCGTGGCAGGCGCTCCATGCTAGCTACGGGGGGTGGATAGCATGTCAGGGTGTCAGCAGCCAGGTTAATCCTGTCTTTTCCCCCTCGGTGCTTGGAGATGTGTGCTGGAGCGTGGTGGCGGATCGCCGCGGGTCACCCCGCTCTATTTCTGCGGGGCCGTTAGTGTTTCTGCTGCTGTCTGGGGGAGCTGTCACTGTGCGGGGCCCCGTGCTTCCCTCTATCCCACCAAGGCCAGTGCGGGAGGCCCAGTTCTTCGATTTAGCTCCTTTCCTTTACCGGGGGTGACCATATGCCTCTGCCCTTATTGCTAATGTCTCCATAATAAGCTGGCGTGTGCAGGCATATGCTGTAGCTTGTCCAGGAGCGCTCCTCCCTGGGTTCCCCGTGTATGCGTATACCTCCTTTGGTTCAGATTGGAAGTTCCCGCGCAGCGGCTTACCCTTTGCAGTCCTCCTCTCTCCCCGGTCGTCGGGAGCGAAGGTATGGCTTGGGGAGTGTCACCACCTGTGTCGGCTTCACCCTCTGGAGGGATCCGCACTCCGCCTCCGGGGGTGGGCCCAAGTCATCTGCTGCTTGTCCGCGAGTCGTGCCGCACGGCTCTGGCAGCAGTCCAGCCGATGTCGCAGGCCGGGGGGGCTCGCCCCCTCTACTCGCCCTTGCCCCCGCTGCACAGGGGACAGGAACAGGACTCGGCAGCGGTGCACCCTCAGACTGCCCCGGGGGCGCTGGTGCGGCTGCTGCGTTCGGCGGTCGGGGCCCGCAATCTGCCTTCGATGGTCCTCGCTGCGCTTCACCACGTCTCGAGGGTGGCCATCTTGATTGGGCTCAGGCGATTCTCCAGCCAGTCTTCCAACGCGGATATCTGGCGTTTCCCTTTGCGGTTTTAATTCCCTTCACTGCCAGGCGTTGCCCCAAGGTTCTGCTGCCCGGAATTGTCTTTATTTTGCGTTTTCACGATCCATATGGCAGAATATTGCAGGATAATTCAGGCGGCCACGGGAGCGCCGAAGATTCACGTCTTCATTGCGTGCTCGCTGGCCACGCCCCGCCTTTTCAGTAATGTTGATACAAATGTGTATGAATGAGCTGTATTTTAAAGGTTTGTAATAAACCATATAAAATAAAATTTTAAAATTTTTTAAAAAATACACATCAGAATCTAACATCCATCCTCTATGTTACTGGAAGTGATTTTGTTATGCACGCTTAGTGCTTACATCCAGCTCAGGTGTATTCACCAAAATTACATTCCCGAAACAGAGCATATGGCAAAGTGTGTCTGGTAACCATCTTCAATTTACATAGCATCTTCACTTGATATAGCACCTGCAGAGAGTGCATCTTCACTTTATATAGCACCTGCAGAGAGTGCATTTTCACTTTACATAGCCTCTGCAGAGAACATATCCTCACTTTACATAGCATCTGCAGAGAGTGCATCTTCACTTTACATGGCACCTGCAAGCACCTGCAGAGAATGCATCTGCACTTTACATAACCTCTGCAGAGAACATATCTTCACTTTACATAGCATCTGCAGAGAATGCATCTTCACTTTGCATACCATCAGCAGAGAGCATATCTTCACTTTACATAGCATCTGCAGAGAATGCATCACCACTTCATATAGCACCTGCAGAGTGCATCTTCACTTTACACAGCCTCTGCAGAGAACATATCCTCACTTTACATAGCACCTGCAGAGAAGGCATCTTCACTTTACATAGCCTCTGCAGAGAACATATCCTCACTTTACATAGCATCTGCATAGAGTGCATCTTCGCTTTACATACCATCAGCAGAGAGCATATCTTCACTTTACATAGCATCTGCAGAGAATGCATCACCACTTCATATAGCACCTGCAGAGTGCATCTGCACTTTACACAGCCTCTGCAGAGAACATATCCTCACTTTACATAGCACCTGCAGAGAGTGCATCTTCACTTTACACAGCCTCTGCAGAGAACATATCCTCACTTTACATGGCACCTGCAGAGTGCATCTTCACTTTACACAGCCTCTGCAGAGAACATATCCTCACTTTACATAGCACCTGCAGAGAGTGCATCTTCACTTTACATAGCCTCTGCAGAGAACATATCCTCACTTTACATAGCATCTGCATAGAGTGCATCTTCGCTTTACATACCATCAGCAGAGAGCATATCTTCACTTTACATAGCATCTGCAGAGAATGCATCACCACTTCATATAGCACCTGCAGAGTGCATCTGCACTTTACACAGCCTCTGCAGAGAACATATCCTCACTTTACATAGCACCTGCAGAGAGTGCATCTTCACTTTACACAGCCTCTGCAGAGAACATATCCTCACTTTACATGGCACCTGCAGAGTGCATCTTCACTTTACACAGCCTCTGCAGAGAACTTATCCTCACTTTACATAGCACCTGCAGAGAGTGCATCTTCACTTTACATAGCCTCTGCAGAGAACATATCCTCACTTTACATAGCACCTGCAGAGAGTGCATCTTCACTTTACATAGCCTCTGCAGAGAACATATCCTCACTTTACATAGCATCTGCAGAGAGTGCATCTTCGCTTTACATACCATCAGCAGACAGCATATCTTAACTTTAAATAGCATCTGCAGAGAACGCATCTTAACTTTACATAGCATCTGCAGGGAACACATCTTAACTTTACATAGCATCTGCAGAGAATGCATCTTAACTTTACATAGCATCTGCAGAGAACGCATCTTAACTTTACATAGCATCTGCAGAGAACGCATCTTAATTTTACATAGCGTCTGCAGAGAACGCTTTTCACTTTACATAGCATCTGCAGAGAACGCATCTTCAGTCTTCATAGCAAAAATAAAGCTCAGCACAGTACACCCTCATAAATGGCATTCTATGATAGAGGTGTTTTTGAGAATTTTAGGAGAAATGACAATGGCATCCATAAAGTTAGTGTGCTCATTTTGCTCTCCCTACACACTCTGATGCTACTCCACAAATGTCTTACAGACTTGTTTAGAGTTTAGTCTTAATGGCAACATATTTCCAAATGCAGTATATTTTACTCCCCCACCAGAATTGCTCCAAAATCACGTGGTTTTGTGTGGAGGAAATGTACTCCACACAAAACCACCACTGCATGAGATATTACTGCATGTGGTCAGTAGTGCATGGGGTAATGTGGCAATCTCCTTGGACTTCAATGTGACTCCAGATTAGAGAATAACTGATGGGACCTCATGTGGGCCCCCATTCTATTACTGCATGCTGACAGTGTGTGGTAATGGTATTTTATCTGGGTGTTTACCTGAGAAAATATCGCCAAGCTCTTAATAAGGCCATTCATTGTTTTAATCAAAATCATAGGAAGTTTTAGCTGATTGCTAATACTTTTAATCAAGCAACTTCTGCTTTTCCAGCATATGCACAACTTTTAATTGGGCAAGTGCTGGAATTGGGTACAACTTTTAATCAACCAAGTTATTAGGTCACAGCTGGAGGAAACAACTTTTAATCCGCTAAGTGGTGCTGGTGATGGGCAAACCATTTAATCAAGCAAGTTCTTCAGCCACAGCTGGTGGATATAACTTTTAATCAGGTAAGGGTCACCGGTGATGGACAAACCATTTAATCAAGCATGTTTTAAGCTAGAGCTGGTAGATATAACTTTTAATCAGGTAAGGGGCACTGGTGATGGGCAAACCATTTAATCAAGCAAGTTCTTCAGCCACAGCTGGTAGATATAACTTTTAATCAGGTAAGGGGCACCGGTGATGGACAGACCATTTAATCAAGCAAGTTTTTCAGCTACCGCTGGTAGATATAACTTTTAATCAGGTAAGGGCCGCCAGTGATGGGCAAACCATTTAATCAAGCAAGTTCTTCAACCACAGCTGGTGGAGAGAACTTTTAATCAGGTAAGCAGTGCAGGTAAAAGTATAAACTTTTAGGCAGGCAGGTGGTGGGGCTGTAGGCGTTGGCCCCAGGGACCACATCTCAGAAGAACCAGAATATATATAAATACCTACGCAGGACCAGGAGTCTGCCTGAAGAGCATCCGTGGGCCGGATTCCATCCTAAGCATTCACTCTCTGCTCCAAACCCTTGAGTTCATCATATGTGACGTCTGAGCTGTCATGGAGCGTTCCCTGTTCTGGTCCAAAGCTGAGTATCTCCTACATTTCTAGAGAAGAGCTTTGCCTCCTCCTGAAGCCTCGTCTAAGGTAGGTTTTGGTGATATAGTTTAACATATGAAACATCGATACAAATCATTGTATTTGTTATAGTTCATATGTTAGGTTTATTTGCGGACCCACGCAGTGTCCAGTGTGAAATAGTTATTTGCTCTTTTTCAGAGAGTATTGCAAATTTATGAGACAATTGGTACAAGTTGGAATCTAGACAATATTTGCACAATCTTGTCGCGGATTGGAGAAAAGCCAACATGGTTGATAATTGCAACATTGGCATAAACAGATTCCCGGGCGAATGTTTGCATTTCATTTCTGTAAATGCATGAACGTCAGGTCAGCCGCAGAGACAAAACGGGGATCCGGTTCCGGCTTTTCAAAGCAAGAAAAAGCCCCCAGCAGTATTCAAGCAGTAAGTGCAGACGTAGTGAACGTTACGGCACATAGTTTCATATTCTGGAAAAACATGTTGCATAGCCCTTTCAATAAGAAATATGCATATCTTACGGTTTGCACAATACAGCTTATTACAATATGTACAGAATTCCATGCATGTCTGCATACAGCTGACAAATATTTCCTCCCTTTGTGGAATTAAAACCTATGTTATCATGTGCACCCTGCACATGTAAAACACATTGCTCACACGCCTTTTGAGCAGATGCAGTTTAGAATATTTTGTCTAATTTATTTTCAGTTTGGATCTGAAATGTTATTAATGGCATCTTCACATAGGGGGTTCTGTAACCGTGAAGCACGGCTGCGGCACTGATGCAGGAAATAACTGTGAAGCACGGCTGTGGCCGTGATGCAGGAAATAACCGTGAAACACGGCTGTGGCAATGATGCAGGAAATAACCGTGAAGCATGGTTGTGGCAGTGAAGCAGGAAATAACCGTGAAGCACGGCTGTGGCAGTGATGCAGGAAATCACCATGAAACACGGCTGAGGCAGTGATGCAGGAAATCACGCCGAGAATCACCATAGTCAATCCAGGTTAACTTTGCAAAAAGTGTTCACGGAGCCCCGTGGTCAGGTGTTTATCTTTCTCTGCTAAGGGCAAGAGTTGGAGAGGGTTTTACTGAGGAGATGATGGTCTGGCAGTCCCTGTCGGCATGGAATGGTCTTCTCGGCAATATATGTGTAATGTGCATGAACATCAAGGAACCTATTGCATACCAGATCATGCATGCCACACACAGAGAGTTGCTGTCACTTCACACAGCACTCATTGAAGTCAGCCTAGTGCTGGGAAGTATGTTTGTGACACAGTCTCAGAGTTAGTAAACTTACTGTGGTGTTCTGTAGTCTCTACTCATCACACAGCTAAGTAGTCCAACATAACACTGTGAGCATAGTGCAGAATCCAAGCAACCAATGGCAGAACCGCTACTGGGGAAGTCAGGAAAATGTATGAGTATTTTTATCATTCTTAACCTATCAAAGCTCTCTTGTGAACTGAGCTGTGGCTGCGTGGAGAAATCAGTCTCTGTGAAGACTCCTCTGCTCTTCATCACAGTGCAATGATGGAACCGTGGAGGGCTGTGCACTAGTTGAGGGGGTCATGGGTCAGCTGACCAGGAGACAGCTGACCTGCCAATTACCATAATTTCATGTTTGGATAATTCATCTCTAACCAACGGCAGCTAGCCACGAGTCAGACCTGGTACTACATTGCCGATGACTTGGGAGTCATTGACAGACTCATATGCCGTGACCCAAAAGCTCTTCATCAGCTTGAGGAGAGGACAAACATATATATTACAAAGGAGGGTGAACGCTGTGGGACCCCCAGGCTCCAGTGGCCAGGTTCTGGAGGGGAAGGCGGAAGGCCTACAGCCATTCTAGGGTCTTACCCCCACAACCAAACACCTCTCACTCTGGACAGCAAAGAATCATGTGACACTGTATCAAATGTTGCTCACAGGTCCAGGAGCACCAGTGCACTGGACCCCTCCCCTGCACCACCACCTCCCATCCTCAATTTGCCCGTAGTTGTTTCAGAGTGGAATTAACAACCAATCCTTGCCAAGGAGGGGTCGGGGACCGGTCATTATGGGATATAGAATGCTGATGCTTTCCATGCAACGGTGCACTTGGTAGGCCTCAGCACTATTGCCCCCACACTTTCATTACATTCTGCAACATGTGGCAAATATGAAATGGGGCAGAAATTAGAAACATCTGCTGAGGGTTTTTCATGGAGAGGAATCACCCGGCAGATGTCAGTGTATTGGGCCGTTTCCCAGAGGATACAGAGGAGTTAATCGATGCTAATCAGACTCCCCACCTTGGAAGGGAGAGCTGAAGTGCTACATGTTTTTGGTGGAGAACGGTCCAGGGGCGAGCCTGGCGGGTTACTACTGTATAATAACATAAAGCCGTTGGACTGGACCTGGACTGAAAGCCAGCAGCTATTTTGTTTTTCTTTCCTATTTATTGATGACTTCAGGCGCGTTTGCACCATTCTCAGTATTCTCTGCATATCCGCCCATTGATGTCTTATTTTCCTTCGGCATATCTGCTTTGCCCTCACAGAGCTCTGTGAGGGTCTGGGGGGGGGGTAGGACATCATTCGGTCTGGTGATCATAGGCTTTGTAACATGCCTTGTACATGTTAGGCCATTGATCATAAATCCAGGATACAAATGCTTTCTCCCGGAAGTCGTCATTGTCAGCAGGCCCTGAGATTCCCATAGGTTCTTTATTCTCCCTTTCAGAGGTCTTTCCTGGAAGCAGAATATTTTAGCGCCACTTAAGAGTCGCTACCAGAGTCACATGTAGAATCACCGTCACGATCGCATGTCGGGATTAATATACGAGGTAAGAGATGAACAGATTGGTATGTTTACAAGGTGTACCATGTTGTTTTGATGTAAATCAGTGGGCGGGTTTAGACATTGAAATCACACTGTGTTCACACTTGCCACAGTGGAGGGTGCAAGGCCTCTGATAGGTCTGGCCTAGCCTGCACGACTTGAAAGGCTGGGGGGTCGATGGGGGCAATTATGCAGATCACATGTGAGTGATGAGGGCCTGTGATTTGCCTGTGACCCCCTGGAGTTCCTACCCTGCCAGGCTGGACAGACCAAGAGCTTAGTGCACCCCCAGCACTGCTGCCAGGCAGCTCTGTGCTTCCTGTATAGCACAGAACAGCCCCCCAGGAGTCCTCTCTTGTGTGTTTTATATCCCCCGCTCGTTCAGTGGTTGTCTGCAGAATGTTCCAGTTAAAAAGGGAATGCAATATGAGGACCTGGCAGCAGGCATGATGAAGGTAAGGAGTGACAGTATGCGCTGCTGTTTCATTCAGGACATATTTAGGTGAAACACACAATCTGCTTTAAAAAGCAAACGTTTGCAAAGCCAATAGGTTTTGACTCTCAAATGACAAGGGTTGCCAGAGATGCCTCAATGATGACAATATATTTCTGCCATATCTGATAAGTTATCAAAGCCATTTTTGTACCCCCTTCAAAAAAAATAAATGAAGGGATCCAAGATTCTGTGGTGTCCCCCTCCCCGCTAAGGTCAAGTCCTAAAAATTAAAGTGGGGGGATTCATCGACAAACGTAATGGGATATGACACCCCCAGAACATAGCATTTCAGGGTGAAATATGCACATTTCATTAAATAGGCTTTGCATAACCACCCAAATTGCACAGAACGAATGGCATTTGCCTTTCATAAAATCAGCACACAAACCAAGGAAGGACATTTTCTTTTATAGTCGTTTTGAAAACTTTAAAAGGTGTCCATGTTTTAAACTCCACGAACCAAAACAAACGGTTTTTCCTGGGTCTTGCAATACCAAAATGGGACATTTCACCTTTAGTTGCTTACTATTTTTCCTCAGGTTTTATAGTGCACGGGTGAAGTGTCCAGCCTACAAACCTGACGACTGCAGTTTGATCTCTGAGGTCAGCTTTAATACATACATTTGAAGAGGACATTCAATTTTTCTCATTTTATCTGGGGGCGGGGGCTTAGTCCACCCACTGAATAAAGTGGGTGGGCACCGTCCCCCTGCATGTAACCTCGACTTGAGCCCTGCCCCTATAAATAACCAGGGGAACTCCAGTGACGTGCCCTTACCTGCTTCTTCGGTGCCAGTTTGGGAATACCGCAAAAGCTGCCCCTTAAGGGCACCTCTAGAGGTCCACCATGAGGGTACTTGTGTATTAGAAAAAGTGCAGCACACATTTTAACAACAGTACCCATGAGAAAGGCATTCAGGCTCCAGTACAGGACCAAAACGTGCAGAGCACAGATCAGCAGCCACGTGAAAAAGGTGCAAGTACCCCTGCATGACACAGGACTCAGATCACCGGCCTCACAGGAGGTGCAGGTGCACAAGAAGGGACACAGGACCCAGATCAGCATCCACATGGAAAAGCTACACACTTACCTCGGCATTGGTACAGGACTCAGATCACCGGCCTCACAGGAGGTGCAGGTGCCTAAGCAGGGACACAGGGCACAGATCAGCATCCACATGGAAAAGCTACACACTTAACCCAGCATTGGTACAGGACTCAGATCACCAGCCTCACAGGAGGTAAAGGTAGGGGTAAAGGTGCTCAGGAATGCCTGCAGGAGACATATTTAAGGCATCAAGGACTAAGCAAACACCATAGCATAGGTAGTGCCTGGAGGCAGCAGGGCAGTGCATGTATCCAACACAAACTGAGATTAGAAGAGGACATTGTGTTTGACTAATGCTGCCATGAGTGACTGTCTAGTTCGCTATATATCAATGATGTACATGCATTCTTATGAGCCAATAGTATAGCCAGTTACACCAGAAGTGGGTCTTATTTGAAGCCTGCACCCTAACAGCTAAATCACTCTTAGGGGATGACAATTGTTAAATATTATTGTGAGGAAGAATAGCTCAGAGCAACGCATTTGTCTTGGAAGCAAGACAATGCAGGGCATCACAGGTTCAAATCCCGATCCCGTGCTTAGAAACCACTGGCTGGTAGTGTGTTACAAAAGAATAATTAGAATGAATGGCAATATTCACAGTGCACACAGTATGCAATGAAATATGTTGCGTTGGACCACAGCATGGGTTAGTTGGTAAAAGCATTGTCTACAAGTTATCACTTCACCACATTGCTTCCCGTGTATTGTCTTAAAAGTTGCAATTATGTGTAAATGTTTGAATGTCAGTAACAGAAACAATACCATGTTTTGAGGAGTCATCTCGGAAAGTTACAAATCACATGATAAACCAATTTGACAATGCATGTGTTTGAAAAAATCCTTATAGAAACATGCTAAGGAGAGCTTCATTTTTACCATAATTAAGTGCAGTCTAAAAGTGCTAAAATGCTAATTGTTCTGAACCTATATATTCTCATCTCAGTTTTTACTATTGACTAGTTGATTGGTGTTTCTGGATAGGCCATGTTTGGCACACAAGTGCTGATTGTCATCCGTTATATGAAGAAGAATATTTGACATTTTAGAAAAAGCAAACCGTTTCTGTACCAAAGAAGCAGACCTAAACATGATCTCACCACAGCCACGTGACCCTGGGTCTGCACTTTCTGTCTTGCACCCCTTCCACTCAAAAGGCCTCCATGAAAAGTCAAAGCAGTAAATGGGCTAAACGATGCCATCAGAACGTGAGAAGTCATGGCTTTTCACTAAATACAGAACAGTACTATAGAGTAAGGTGAGATCTCCCCAGGATCAAATTGTCATCAGGTGGCAAAGGTGGGACATGATTCTCGACAATTTGACGTCACTGTCATGATTGTGGCTACTTAATCATCTCTGCAGACCAGCACATTATGCTCCTCATTGGGTGTGGCTGCCCAATAAAGCCTTGGCTTGGAGGGACCGAGCTCTACACCAGCACCATATCAATACTGTTATTTATTTATATAATTAGCGCTTTCTGATGCAGTTCTCTTGTTTCATAGCATAGTGGGTGTTACGATCGCCAAACTGTATATTCTCAAGTTTGTTAACCTCAGAGAGAGAAAAGTCCAGGGATCTGGAACTGTGATCTGGCATATGAAATCAGATTCTAAAACAAGTGCTTAACATACTGAGCTATCTTCCAAACAATTGGCGGCGCTGATATTTATGAATATGTTTTTCAGTTTCAGTTATTGCTCCTTACCAAAATGTTCCCCAAAGCAAAGTGACAATGCTGCAGAGGTTGTGTTATTGTGAACATAGAAACTATGCACCCAGTCCCAAACTATAACGAGCGCAAAAATGTACACTGACTTGTTTCCATCAGTACGCCGCATGAATGCCCCTCGCAGGATGTCGGCCCAGGACACGTGGCCCTTTTCCCCTGTCATTATGACCTCATAGTAAGTTCTGGCTCAACCTGGGCAGCTGCTGCCACCATATGTCAAGTGCAGCCTCAAACAGGCCAATAATGCTCTGTATACATCTCCCTATAGATCATTAAACACATGACTAAGTTGAGCGCCACCAGAGTGTCCTCTTCTTGCGAATTGAACTGTTGCATTTTTGCCTGACAATGTGCCTCATTACAATTACGGTGATGCGGTAAATAACAGCGGTAATAGAGGTGTAACTCTGTTACCGCCCTATTACTATTGTGCCATACTAAAGGTTAGGCGGTAAAGTGGAGGATTCTGCTCCAGCAAAAAGCTGGAGGGGAATCCTCCACTTTACCACTGAAAATTGGCAAAACAGCAGAATTGCCGCTGGTGGAATTAAAGCCCGGTGGTAATGCCACCGAAATCCACATCTAGTCATATGGACTCCAATAATGGGGACTTGCACCACCTACTGCCACTTGTAATCAGGTGGTAATTCCACCGTCCAAGTGGCACTAATGGTAAATACATCTTGTGGTATTTTGGTGGATTTACTGCTGAAATACCACACAACCTGTAATGAGGCCCAGTATCTTTACTACAACCTGTGAAGAAACACCTTTTAGCTCTAGATCTAAATCTTTCTTTTCCCTAAACCAATATATTTAACCCCAGTTAGCCGTTTCCTTGTAGTGCACCAACCTGAAAGATACATTTCCCATGTGCGCCTGTGTCTTTCCATGATAAATGTCTGGGAACCCCATTACATTACCACATTGCTCTCACTTTTGTTTGCTGGTAAATGAATTACCGCTGTTTTACTGCAGAGCCAAATTTAAAGTTTGACCTTGAAGCAGAGGATCTACCCCACCATCAGGCTGGAGGTAAATCCTCGGCTCTTTAAGACAACAATCGGTGGACTTGCTGCAGCAGAATTGCCGTTCGCAGTAACTCCACTAAAATCTCCATGGAGTACTACAAAACCCCAGAAATCGGGTATTTCACTGCCATCTCACCACTCGGAATCCCATGTTAAGTACAGAAGACTGAGTGACAGTGACGTTAAGTGATTCTGGTGGTCACCTCACGGCTGGATCAGGTTGCTCTATATATTGAGGCAAAGGGGAGGGGGGCTATTATCCAGGAATAGATGACCCAGGAGGGAGTGAAATCAGATCTATGGGCAGAGAGAGGCAGGGCCGTACATTGCTCTAGAAGGGATAACAAACACCACAGAAACATCGTTCATTTGGAAAAACCCATACATTAACAAATGGATCCAGGAGAATCCATGTGAACATGGCATTCGCTTGCCGAAATATAGGTAATGAGCCATTAGCTTTAAGACCTCATTATGAGTATGGTGTTGCAGTGGCGGTAACAGAATTACTGGCAAATGTCCCACTCCGCCATACCAAAAGTTTGGCCTTGGAGTGCGGAATTTACCTCCAGAATAATGCTGTAGGTAAATTATTTCACTTTCCACTGATAAATTGGCAAAACTGGTGGAATTACTGCAGCAGTAATTCTGCCTGCCGTAATCCTGCAGAAATCCACAATGGAATCCTATGGACTCCAAATGAATGGGGACCTACACTGTAATCCACCAGTAAATCGGCCGGACCAAGTGGTGGTAATGGTAATTCCTTTAGGCGATATTCCAGCAGATCTACCTCTGGAATGCAGCCAAACTCGTAATGATGCTCATTGTTCTATATCACTCTAATGTAACAGGATTTAGATACTGAGATCTAATATATGTGATTGACACATAAACTTTTGGACTGCTTGTTTTGCAGCAAAACTAGTGAAAATAAATCATCTTAAATTGACAGATTAGTCTGCTAATAATAACTTTAATTGCATGAACGTAACCTCCACTGATCCCATAGCCCTTGCCATTAAAGCACATATGTTGCTCAACAAACAACTCTGATCCCATTCAGAAAATGGCTGATAAATCCCTTGACAATATGGGCCTCACTACAAGTTTGGTGGTATCCGGCCAGTAATTCTGGCGGGATACCACCAAACGGTATTACCGTTACTGGCACTTGGTCTGGTGGAATTACTGCCAGATTAAATCTTGGTAAGGGCAGTTACTCACCAGTCCATGGAGCCCCATAGGACTCTACAGGGGAGTTGCTGGTATTACTGCCAGTTTTTGATGGTGGGGTGCTGGAATTAACGGTAGGTCGGACCTGCTGCTAAATATGGTCACCCCACTTCAAACTCAGCGTTTGCCGGTGCAGAAATGTGCGAATAAACGGATGTCTGGGCATGTTAATTCCGCACAGGAAAATCCCTAATGAGGACCCTGATATTGGACACTTCCTTGCTGAATAAATGTGAAACATTGTATTTATTTATTTTATTGTGCATTTGTTTGGCGCTTATTCGGCAAATCAATTCTGTTTTTGATCATCCCACATTTTCAAGAGGCGTGAAAGGTAAGCACTTAGGCAGTCATTTGCTTTGTAAGGGAAGTTGGATGAAGGGGACTGAAAAATGTGCACTTCTGCGCACCGCAGTACCCTCCAAGAAATGTTCACTTTTTGCACTAGGGAGTGCAGTAGAGTAATGCACACATGAGTGGGCCCCGGCTTCCGTTCATCATTTGTACTTCTTAGTGCAAACAGGAGCAAATATCTCCCAACATGTGTGCATGGTGGGAAGCAATTAACATGGATTCCCGCAGAAACTGCCAACTTTTAGCACATGCTAAAAGCTGGCGGATTTCTTCAGAATCCATTGCTTTTCGGACAGCAGCAAAATGTGATCCTGGAAGAAAAAAATCATTTTTGACAGGCGGGGCAGATCAGCTGGTAGACATTTACATTTCAGTCTGTGAGTAAACTTCTAATCCCAAAACCATTCTCATCCCCTGCAGGGCTGAAAAGGTGTACAATCATTGCATAGAAATGCTGCACGCAGGCCTAGCCAGGTCAGGGCTGCCAAATGTTCATTATTTTCTTGGCCGAGTGCAGATTTGCAGAGCAAATGTCGGAGTACACACGCCACCCTTTTCCCTGTACATTTATACTCTGCTATGCAAAATTAGTAAACGCTGCCTGGCATGTCTGCAGGGTTTACCTTTGATTGTGAACGTTGCTTACCGTGCGTGCATGTTAAGCTGCCTTGGCAATTACAGTTAAACGCTGCCCAGCATGCTCGCATGTCGGGCAGCGTTTTAATTGTAGCTGTAAATGCTGCTTGTCCTTTGCGCATGGCAAGTAGAATTTACAATGTATTCCTATGGGGTCTGCCTGCTTTATGCTGGTGCATTCTTCTTCTTATTATTATTACTATTATTATGTTTATTATTATTTTTATTATTACTATTATTATTTTTATTATGGCATTTATTGAGCGCAGACTTAGCTTTCAGAAGAGGTATACCACAATACAGACACACAACAGAGCGCTTTAAAAGGGTATACAACAGTACAGATGCATAACAGATGTAACTTCTTGGGGCATGAGCTCTGTGTTGGTTCACTTCTATGCTACCGCCTGAGACTTTTGCGTGTAATAAACCTTGTTTTCCCTTGCAAATCAATACAGTGGTTATTTGGCCTTTGGAATTTTTTATCTTTCGGGTTTTGGGTCACATCCTTCTTTACAACAGCCTGAAGCTGGAAACTAATAGACTAGGTTCGGGAATGAAGTGCTTTTTAATCAAGATCACAAGTGTTTACAGTGGACCAGCATTTTGTTGAAATCAAATATGTTTTTTTTTAACTTGTTCACCCCATCAATGTGATGGGTAAGCCAAAATAGTTCATCTGGTTCCCGTTGCCCTCGCTTGTGCCCCTGAGAAGTGTCCTACACGTTGCTGCATGCCGTTGTTGCATGCCTCATCAAGGGTCAATGCAGATACAACCACACCACCCTGGGCCTCATCGACCTTCACTGAGTCTCACTGCACGCATGAATCACCTTCAAGTCTTGCTGCATCATCTATAAAGCAGTCACCCTCAAGTCACCCAGCTATCTTGCAGAAAAACGCAGCATATCTGGAGGACAGAGCACCACAAAAACGAGGACACATGCAGACTTGAAATATGCCACTGAAAAAAGGAAAAGACCAGAAAACAAGTGCCTGAAGACTATGGAACCTCCTCCCCATCAACATCAGACTCGCCCCCACCTCCTACAATTCAGAAAATAACTCAAGACCCACCTCTTCATGGAGTCTCTCCACCTCAACATCTCAAAGCAATAACATGGAATTCATGATTAGTGTATATTATATGGTTAAAATAAAAAACTAACAGCAATTTGACTAGGCATTCTACATCCTCAAAGTAAGAACATTCAAAACAGAGTGGTGTAAAGCCCAAGACCTGTCCCGTCTGACAAGTAAAACCCCCTAAACTATTTAAGCAATGCCCAGAAGTAAAGTCCCCACCATATAGATAACAGCTCTGTAAATCCATAACGAAAACATAGAGAGTGGTCTTTCCATCCTCAGAAGGGGCTTCAACTGGGCTGAGAGCAAAATCGAGCTCAGCACAACACCACCAGAGGAAAGCCACTCAGCAGCCTGAGGATGCCAGCAGAGGTCAGGGAATGTACACGATTCAGCCACTGTCGAACTACGGGCTGATCGAGTGACCTCTGACCTCAAACCCCCCAACATTTAATGGTCTTTCCATCCTCAGAATGTGCTTCATCTGGAATAAGAGCAAAATCCAACTCAACATAACACGGCCAGAGGCATTCATTTCAGATGCCTGGGGCTGCCTGTAGAGGGCAGGGTTCCTACAAGATTCATCAATTGTCGATCTACGGGATAATCAGGTGGCCTCTGACCTCAAAACCTCCATCTTTGATTCAGCTTTCCATCTTCAGAGGAGATTCAACTGGTCTAAGAGCAACATTGAGCTCAGCCTTTCTCCCGATCTGCCTTCTGCCGTTCCCGCCTCCCTCCTACCGCCATGGATATTTCTTGCTAATCCTCCTACTGGCGTTACTTAGCCTCTGGCAACCCAAGAATAGTACACACAGCTAAAGCAATATTCCAGCCTTTATACCAATTCCTATCCTGCTTCACCTGGTAATACCTACATCCATATTATACATTGCCAGCTACCCCTGACTTCTACTCAACTAAAATGCATTCTCTATTCCTCCTCCTCCTCATCCTGCTATTTGTCCTCATGCTCTATCAAACCACTCTACATCCCCCACCTTTCATATCCAAAGCTCACAAATCGCCACTCTTACTAAATCATCTCTAGAGCATGTGGGATTTTTTTACCCATGCATCCAAGCCCTACCATAAAACTGTGCAGAACTGACATGGAAAACATCATGATGGCCAGAACTCCCCAGAGAGTGCACAGGGAAAACATGAAGAATAGGCTGCCACCCATTTTTGCCTATGATGTGAGCACAGGAGGGCACTGCCTAAAACCACCATTGGGCTACACACACAGTAGCCTGAAACCATTGGGAATGGCAAAGCTGATTGCCAAAAGCAACCCAGAATTGTGGGGAATTCATTTTCTTAATGTCAAAAATGGATGCAATACTGGTGCTCACCACTATCAGAAAGCCGGCGTTTTAAAACCACCTGACGTTTGTGTAAAACTGAACAAATGAACCCAAACCAGGCCAAGGAAAGACTTGCTAAGAGGTGGATACAATGTAAAACTATATTCTGAAATGACTTGAAGGAAGTAATTATTTAATGTATATATACAAAATAGCTCAGGATGTCAGCAGCTTAAGTGAATTTGGGTTTAAAGCCACTAAAATGGAAATGTTTAGAATAAATGAGTGACCTACTTGTGAGTGTCACATAGGTTGCAACTGTTAAATGTCATAGTTTTGAACTTAGAATCAGCATTCTAGCTGCATGTGCAAAAATTGTCAGTTTGATTTGAATGTAGAAAACTGGGAACTAAAGTGACATTTAGCTGAATTCTTCCTGACAACTACCCCCGACAGGAGTTGAACTGGCTCAACAACTCTTCCCAGGCCTGGCTGCATCCTGCTGCCCCTGCCAAAAGGTGATGACACCTCTCTGATTGAATTAGGGGAGTGGCACCTGGGGACTACAGGAAACTAAACAAAGCACTGTCTCTGGCAAATCTTATATTGGGGGAGTCGTAAAATGGTTTCCTCTTGGGTGAAACTGGGATGGGCAGTGCCTGTGAGAGCAAGCTGAGCTTGGGGGAAGTGGATAAACCAGAATTCCACCATATGCTTTGGAAAACCACACCCCTTTGGGGCCAGAGCATGATTTTAAAAGGTGGATAATTCATAGTGCGGACTTGTAAAAATAATATAAATAACATCATTATTCTTGTGATTTTGCTGTGCACATTTTAAGAGGTGTTAGGACCCGGTGGTATCTTCTTGGGTATAGTAGCGGAAAAAAGGTTGTTACTCCAAATGTATGCATGTTAAAAATCTGACACTTTATCATCTGAAACCCATATCTCTGGTGCATATTTATGTAAAATCTGGAAAGGTTTAGAGATCGTTATCTGGTTGAAAAGGGGAGAATTCTGTCATAAGTGGACACAAAATCATACAAAGACAGGGATCGGATGGTTTGGTGCTACAGATAATATGTTAACTGGACCTATAATATTAGAAAAATGGTAAATAGATAAATATGTATTTGGGTCAGAAATAGATTTGTGTGCAATTTGACAAGGGGAGGTTCCTCTGACCATAAAACCTACAGCATCACTGTGTCACTCCATTTCTTTCCCCCAAGGGAGAGAGGAAAGCTTGACCAATGATAAGTGAGAGGGAAAGGCTTAGCTAGGCCCAGGCACACACCCATTTTCAAAACACATAAAAGGAACACTGAAACCCAGGTAGAGACATTCACTTTCCATTTTCTTGCGGGACACTTTGCCGGGAGATTCCAGACTTCAAATCCAGAACTTTACTTGAACAGAACTTGTAGCAGAGAGGCTAACCCACAAGCTGAGTTCTCTTCAGCAGGCCTCAAAAATAATTTGCAAACTATTCAACCGTCGGGCTGTGCGGTTTGCTGCTTGCTAAGAATCCACTTGAGCCAGACACGCAGAACCAGAGACCGCTGTATCCGGAACCGCTAGCAGAACCGATAACAGAACCAGAGACCCAGAGACCAGATCGCTGTGAAGAACTGCTAGCAGAAGTCCAGCCAATCCTGACCTGATCGGTGAGGAAGTCGCATCCTGTCCAAAATCTAGTGTGAGTACCCAGCTAGCACTGTGCCAAAGCCAATCTCTTAGTTTAAAATAATCTAATCCAAACTATTTTAGCCTATTAGAACTGCCTCCTATAATCGTGTCATTCTGTCATCTTTAAAACTGAAAACTGTCATCTGTCAACTGAGCTTTGAAATTTCAAATCCTTTACTAAATCGACCGTATCACCGGAACCGTTTGTGAGAGGAGCGAGATTTAACGTTCATCTTAAAGGTAAGATTCTCGATTCGACTTCCTACTCCCTATAGTGCCTCCGTAATTGCGCTCGACACACGCGACTAAATTTGCCGCGATTTGACATTTTGCTTAATTTCAGCCACGTGTAAACATATTTGTCCTTGCTTTCCTTTGCTAAAATTCTTTTGCAACCTGACAATCATTCATAGAGCATTGCTAAAGTGATCCTGAACTAATACAAAGTAGCTGTCACCCACCCTGAGCCCCTAGAGGGAATTAAAATCATTTTAGCATATTTCTCACTTCTTTGCATACCACATCAAAGTATATTGCCTGTGTTTAAAACTCCTACCTGTTGCTCTAAGCTTGCTAGAGGGGAACTGAATAAGATTTGATCGCATTCCTGAGAACTGTGTGCTTCTCTTCCATCTCTTTACATTGCATAAGGGGGCGGGGGGGAATTGCTACCAGGGGAAAAGTGATTTCATTGTTTTGGTTGAGGTTGAAATCATATCAAGTTTATTTTCTGTACTGCATTTTCATTCATCATTGCATTGTCCTTGAAGCCATAAAATCATTTTCAGCTACTTTATCCTCTCTATATCAACTTCTAAGCCATTAAAAAGAGTGTACCCCTATAACATTATCCATTGTTGATCAACATCATATTCTTAAGTGTGATATCAAATATTAATTTACTATAAAAGTGTGATAGATATATATTGTTTACTTTTCAAATAAACCTTTTAATTTGCAAAACAAACCTACTTTTTGGCTCAGTGGGGTCAGGGGATTCTAAGAGAGGGGTGTTATATAAGGGTTGTCATCCAGAGTAAACAAACTGGACATAAAAATATATCAATAAGGGCTTCCATCAGCATCCCAGACTAGGCATTGACTTAGCTGTAGTGTTGAATTGAATCCGCTTACAAAGTGGGGGCTCGTCCGGGATTCTGGATTAGATTTACCACTTGTGCAGCTTAATACAGTGTGCCAACTGACCGGATACACATATCCGGTTAGATCACCACGCTGTTTTACACTGTGAAAGCACTCCTCAAAGGAACACTCTAAGGAAACGGTCTGTTTTGCAAAATAAAATACAAACTTCTGCAAGTCAGGAAGGAACTCAAATTCCAGAATGACGACACTGGTAGACATCAAAATAGCCATAGAGCACTTCTTACATAAGCTATTTGTGAGAGGTGAATGGACTGAGCAGGGCCAGGATGCGTGGTTGCAGGCAATCACACAACAGGTCACGGCAACTGGGTTAGATATCTGGAGAGATCAGGTCCCTTACATGTGGCCTTGAGCGAACTATACATGGCTCCTAAAGCTAAAGATGAACCCAACAAGATGGTTAGGATAGCAGCATATTTGTATCTATATATGGGAGCCATGCAGGACAAATGTGCTGAAGGCCAAGATCTGGCAAGTAGGCAACTGTTGGCATTAGAGAAGGCCCAATCTGACCTGGTCTCTTCTGAGCAGAGGCTGCAGAGGAGCCAGGAGTCAGAAAATGATAGTAGGCAGTATATCATTAAAATAAAAGAGGACATGGATATACTGCAACAAGAAAAGACAGACCAGGATACCAGAATTCTGGCTTTGCAGAAGGAGCACCAAGACAGTTTGGACTCCTTACTGCAGAGCCAGAAAAAGCTAGAGCAACAGATCAATTTCAACAGGGCATGCACAGAGCAGGTAGCCACCCTGCAAATCCAACTAGACAGAGAGAAAGAGGAAAGCAATACATTGATTTTGAAAGACCTGGATACCAAGGCAGAGTTTGATGAAGAATGCCAGAAAGCTGGTGCCCTTCAAAGGCAAAGGGACGACCTGGCGGCACAGATGCAGACTCTTAGTCAGGAAAGGGACACCTTAGGCCAGGAAGTCTGCCATTTAAAAAGAAAAACTGAAGAAAATCGCTTGGCCCTCCAGGGGCTGGGTGACCTCCAAAAAGAGCATCAGAACCTGTTAGAGCACACCAGGAGGGTGGAAGAGGCTCTGGCAAGAAAGGAGCAGGCCAGTAGGGATGGGACTCAGGAGGTAACCCTCCTGCAGCAAAGACTGGCCCAGTACTCCAGGACCAGTCAGGAGGCACAGAGAGAGAATGAGGCTCTTTGCCAGTACAATGATAGGCTCCAGCAACAGGTAGCCATGCAGGAGAGACTAATAGAGTCTAGTAAGGCCTTAACTGAGGAACTGAAAGCGCAGGCTCTTGCATTGCAACAGGGACCAGGGGCTGACGGAGATGAAGTTCGCTGGGAAAGGGAAACACTTGAGCATAACCTCAGAAGCCCTAGTTCCTAGACGCCTTCATCTCTCTTAGTCCCTGGACACTGCCACCCCCATGTCCCCTGGCGCGCATGAGCACAGGTCCACAGGAATGGTAGATTACTATCCAGCCAAAAGTAGGGGGCTCATAGGACAGTACCACCCAGGAATGGATGGGCGGGCACCCGGGTATGGGCACCTAAGTACAGTGCAATTTAGTGGGGAAGCCCAGGAATCTAGGCCCCCTAAGGGCATACTAAAAACCTCTGCCCAGTTAGGTCACTGGGGGGGTACCCATCAAATCCTGTTAGCAAGGAGGGATCTGAAGACTCCTCTGAGCATCACAGGACACAGGAGACCGGGTCCCCACATTCTGCCAGCTATTCCCAGGCTCACAGAATCTGGGAAAACCTGGAAGATCAGACTGGCACCTCTGGGAGCAGTGCTTCTGAATCAGAGGATGAATGGACCAGGGTTACCCGAACCAAAAAGGCCAATAAGGTGAAAAGGGCCTTGATTAAGGCAATCAGGAGTGTCATCACGTCTTATCATAAGAACGCCAAGTATTCTGTTTGGGAACACTTGGAGCTCTATGAGCAAAGGATGGAGACTTTCCATTTAAAGGACAGCAGTAGCTGCATCCAGTACGTCAAATGGACATTCTCCCCTGAATACTCCAGTTTCTTTGCGGGGTTGGAGGACCAAAACCATTCAAGATGGTCCACATATAGGGCGGCCATCTTGAAACATTTTTCTGTACATAGAAATCCCCAAGAGGCTCGCAAGGCAGCCTACAATTTGCAATGTGGGGAGGATCAGGCCCCACAAGAATTTGTGCAAGAATTGAAGCGTGCCTTTGCGCAGACCACCAGAAGGGTGCGCACGGACAGCAGAGAATTCATCAACACATTTTTCCATGCTCTTCCCAAGTACATAATGACCCAGCTTGTGAGAGATTTTCACGAGAAAAGATCTTTAGACTGGGTCATTGAGCAAGCCACCCGGATCTATGAGGTGCAGAAGCCCATAGAAAATAAAAGAAATGCGCAGAAAAACCCCAAAACCAACAGCACCCCTGCTGCTGCCAAGGTGGCAGAGGCAAAGGTTGCCCCCGTTTTAGATTTGGAGATGGGGTGGCCTAAAAACCTGCCTGCGCCAAATAATTCACAGCCCAGAAGGCCCTCGGGCCAGTCACAGACAGGGAGTCGAGGAAGTAGTCCCACAAATGGGGTCCCTCGCTCCCCTGATTATGTAAGTCCCCGCTACAAGGGTAACCGACCCATCCTGGGTTATGTGTGGACCCCTCCAGCCCAAGGGGGGGATCCAGCCAAGCACCTAACCCAGGGAACTTTCCTCCTAACTTCCCCCAGGAGGGCAGAAATTCACCAAATCCTGGGCAGAACTTTTTCCCCAGGTATCCACCGAATTTCCAACCCCAAAACCATCCATCCTCCTTTCCCCAATTCCCTGAGCCCAGACAACCTAATCCGGGAGAGGGGATGTCAAGGGTGGAGGGGTACCCAAATCTTCCCAACCCGGGGTATTACCAGAGAAGGGATAGCTACCCTTCCCGAGATCAGCCCAGGGGAGAAAATAGAGCCCCATATCAGCCTGAGCGGGTTTCACAATTAGAGCGCCAGGTTCAGAACATGGCACAGGATTTGGGCCGCATGCTGAGGGCCCAACAGAACCCTCAGATGGGCATGCCGGCACAGAATGCCCCAAACTCTGGACCTGGTGCTCCAGAACAATGACAGGGCAGCACCCCGATAACCCACCGGTTCCCAGGGAGGAGGCACAAGGGGAAGGGGGGTGTAAAGCCTTGGAGGAAGCTTCCTTCCCAACTTGTAAACAGCCCCTGGAAAACCAGGAACCAGAAACAAAATCTCCTACCCCTGAAAGTCTGCCACCCAAGGAGCAGAGAGGAGGTAGGAGAAACAAAGGACCCAAACAGACCCACTTTGTGGAGGAGGTACAGGTCTTCCAATTTGAGGGAGAGGGATCCTCAGAGGATCCTGGGGAAAGGATCTTCTTCTTCAGAGATGGGGGAACTCCTCCCAAGGAAAAATGGTTCCCAAGGGATTTCAACCCAGACTGGGTGGATGTGGGGATTGAGCTGTCGCCGCCCATCATCCTATCCCAGAACCAACAAAACCAAACCTCCCTGGTTCAAACCCATCCTGGTGACTGCCTCCAAAAAGGCAGGGGCGGCCCAGAACCGGAACCAGGGGAACCTAAAAACGAATCTACAGACTGGGTAGATGTGGGGATTGAGCTGTCGCCGCCCATCATTCTATCCCAGAACCAACAATACCAAAATCCCATGGGTCAAACCCATCCTGATGACTGCCTCCAAAAAGGGGGGGGGCCCAGAACCCGAAACCATTTCCAGTTGCCAACTTTTTCTTTCAGATTCCCCAGATTCTCCACAGAATTCTGCCCAAATCTCTTCTCTCGCCATGTCCAAAACCAGAAAGTTAGCCCACCAGTTGTCCAAAAATATGCATTATCTGTGCCCCCTTGAAGAGAAGGAGGGAAGATATTATGCCCCGGTACAAGTACAGGGGCAGGGTACAATGTTGGCACTGGTGGACACTGGATCCCAAGCTACCCTTCTGTCCAAAAGGGCCTTTGATGAACTAAATGCAGGAAGGGGGAGAATTACCGTATTCCTCTCACCTCTCTTCCTGGACAACTGCAGAACTTTGACGGGAAGGAAATTCCTGTCGAGGGGACTGCAGATTTGGACACCAAAATTGGGCGACACAAGGTGAAACACCCGTTCATAGTAGTAACTCCAGAGGGCACCCCTTGTTTACTAGGGAATGACCTGCTGAGAATGTTGTCACCCCTAATAGATTGTGTAAACAAGGTCCTCTGGATCCAGACTAGCCGACCAATAAAATTAAAACAGAGTGTCAACCATGTTAGTTTAAACGGCACCTGCCACATGGTTGAACAAAAATCTGACCAAGTAGAATTTCACTTCCAGAACAACCAAATTCCAAACGTGATAGTAATAGCAGTAGGACAACAGACTGGTGATGGGGGTCCT
Organism: Ambystoma mexicanum; assembly: GCF_040938575.1. NCBI lineage: Eukaryota > Metazoa > Chordata > Amphibia > Caudata > Ambystomatidae > Ambystoma > Ambystoma mexicanum. The sequence continues at coordinate 71,877,286 of NC_090925.1, forward strand.
CTCTATTTCTGAAAATCAACCTTCCTTCCCGTTTAAGGTGGCATTCCACACTGGAAGGAAATACTCTGAAATTCTTTACCAATCCACAATCAGACACTCCCACTCCTATAGTCCAGAAAGATGTGAAATTAGCTCAGAGCCTGGCCGATAATCAGCAAATTGGACAGCAGTTGTTCATCCCTGTTCAGTTAAATTATGGGAAGGACTCTGTTCTCGCCCGAGTGTGTGTGAACAACTGTAAGAGCTTCATCAGCAAAGCCATGTTCCGCCAACTCCCAAAAGATCCAGCCATTCCCACATTCAAACTGATAGACAAATGGGAAATGGACCTGGAAGCACCCAATTCCAAACATCTCCTGCCAAGCAGGTGTATGCTCAAAATCTCCATTGGCAACAAGAGCATAGTCCATAATTGTTGGGTCGTGCGAGACGTCACTGCCGCCTTTTACTTAGGCAGTGACATTCTCAATCGCTTTGCCATTAGTTTGGACCTAATAAACTTCAAAGCTTGGTCCCAATTAGCGGATAATCCCATGGGCTTTGATGATTCAGAAAAAGCATTTAGGTCAGTTCAATTGCTACCTTATGTGTTGAAATTCAGATTAAAGAGGAAGTCACCATCCCAGAAAGGACCCGACAATTCATAATTCTCCCTGGAAGTGAAAGTTAAAAGAGGACAAAAATTGAAAAACCCTGATACTTATATTCATCTAAATGCTTCTCTCCAACAGCAAGGGTTGGGGGTAAACCCAGCACTATTAGTCAACATAGAACATGACACCATTCCAATAGAGGTGGATAACAGCGATTTACAGAGTATTACTCTCGCCATAGGCACCATTCATCAGCCGAATTGCTGTCTGTCAAACTAGCACTCACACCTAACCAAACAGCCACCATGCACCTAATCTATAGACCTCCAGGACCCGCACCTACCTTTGTCAGTGAAATCTCCACTCTCCTCCTCAACAATACAAAGAACAATTCGCAAACAATCATCCTAGGCGACCTTAACTTAGGTCTTGGTGACTTAAAAGACCCTGTGGCCTCTGACCTGGAGATCGCACTATCTGACCTCGGCCTTACCTTATACATCCAAGAGCCTACCCATATTAAAGGTAGAACACTTGACTGGGTAGCTGGCTCCAATTGCAATATCAAGGTCCTTAACAATACCCCCTGTCTATGGTCCGACCATCACTTTATAACTTTCAACATTGGAGACACACCACGAATCCCGTCACCATTAGCCCCAGCACTCCCAACTAGAAGCAAAAAAGATATAACCAAGGAGAAACTCCTCCCATTGTTACTCCCGTCCCTTAACACAGCCACCAATTCTTACTCTGATCCAACCTCACTAGCACACACCTACAACCAAACAATGCGAACTGCCATTGATTGTATAGCACCTCTCAAACTTAGAAAGGCTAAACCTCAAGCTTATCTTAATTCATGGTTCACACCACAGTTAAGATTGCTCCGCAAAGCTAAACGCTGTGCCGAAAATCGATGGAAAAGCCACCCCTCAGACGAGCATAAAGTTTCCTTCTAGCCTCACTCTCCTACAAAGATGCCATCATCACGGCAAAAAAGGAATCTTTCAACAACCGCATTATTCAAGCCGACTCGAACACCAAGGAACTCTTTAAAATCCTAAGAGAGCTTGAAACTCCAGTCGCCCACCCTGACACATGCGTGAAAGATAGTAAATGGTGTGCCAACATCCAAGCAGCCTTACTAAATAAAATCTCCACACTACAAGACAAAATCAAAGATAAACAGGACAGCCTGAAGCGCGACAACCACGCTCCTTCCCTCACTAAGGCCCCCTTGCCAGACTCTACCAACATCACACCATTCGCATTCTCTCCGCTTACCGTGGCAGAGGTAGAAAATATAATTCTTAGAATTAAGCCAACTAACTGCCAAGGTGACCCGTGCCCAGCCCCTACTATCAAGGACTCAGCGCATGAGTTGGCCCCATTCATCACGGCCTTCATCAACTCTTCCTTTCTAACAGGTATTGTCCCGGACAATCTGAAGGACGCTTGGGTTATCCCACTGCTTAAAAAACCTTCCCTAGACCCTAACATTCCCACTAACTTCCGACCTATCACCACTGTACCATTTCTGCTCAAGATCCTAGACCGTGCCGCATACTTTCAGATCCAAAATTACTTGGAAACTAATAACTTGCTAGGTCTACGACAATCTGGTTTCCGCCCCAGACACGGGACAGAGACCGCATTATTAGACCTTAAAACTCAAATCAAGGATCTAAAGGATCAAGGCAAACTAGCAATGCTACTACTTCTCGACCTTTCAGCCGCATTCGATCTGGTCAACCATCAGATCCTGTGCGAGCACCTCCATTCAGCTGCCAACTTCTCTTCCTCGGCTGCGGCTTGGATCAAATCTTTCCTGAGCAACAGATCCATGAGAGTCTTTGCCCCATCCGCAGCCGCGGACCCTTCCCCGATTCACTGTGGCGTTCCTCAGGGATCTTGTGTGTCACCTACACTCTATAACATTTTCACGAAACCACTCCTTGATGTGCTTGACTATCTGGGTGTCTCCTATACTAACTATGCGGACGACACCCAGATACTCATCCCCATCACTGGTGATTATCTAGGTGACACCAAGGCCCTTAATGACGTCTACTTGGTCATCCAAGCCTGGATGGCCCAACATCAGTTGTGCTTGAATGATGACAAGACGGAGCTCCTGATCTTGGGCACTGCACAACGCCTGAGCAGACTAGAGCCGTCCTATCAGTCATTCAACATAGATGGTAATATCATTCGTGTCTCAAAAGATACCAAAACGTTAGGTTTCTTCCTTGATGCCACACTCTCATTAACCCGACAAACTAATGCTGTCAGATCTGCGTCTGCATACACATGCAAACTTATCGCAGCTTGCAGACCATTCCTCACTACGTCTAACAGCGTTACGCTAGCGAGAACCCTTATTATGGCTAAAATTGATTATTGCAGTGCTCTTTATCTTGGCACCAGCCAAGAGAACCTGAACAGACTTCAAACGACACAAAACAACGCCATTCGTGCCGCTTTAAACATTCCCCGACACCACCACATCACAGAAACCAGAAGTAAGTTAAATTGGCTACCTGTCAAACAGAGAATTTCACTCAAAACACTCGCCCTTACGCACAAATGCCCCGATCTACCTTGGTAGTCGACTGTCGCACCACTCTACCTCCCGACCTCTAAGAACAGCCCAATCCCACTGTCTAGCGATCCCCAGATTTAAATTGCAAAAAGCAGGGGGCTCAAGTTTCCCCGTCTTAGCTTCCAAGTTATGGAACTCCCTCCCTGTTTCAATTAGAGCGGAAGACTCTTTCAATACCTTCAAAGCCAATACTAGATCTTGGCTTTTCAACCAGCTTTAAGGCCGGCTTCGCGTTTCTTCCTGACCTACCCTGACTTGTCGACCGCTACTATCACCTATCGGCACTGAAACTACTGTACATATGTATATAAGATCCTCTTGCAAATGTATATAATGATTCTTTGTTATACCTGCATATCGGATCCCATGTGTAAATGTTTATGATTCTCTGTTATACCTGCATATCTGTAACCTTTTACAAATTGCGCCCTGATGCCTCCGGGCCTGCTGGTTTGCGCGTTATAAATAAATAAATACAAATACACCATCATTGGAATGGCGGTTGATAACCAACATTTCTCCATTGATTTAGGAAATTAACTGTTAGGACAAATCCCCAAGGACTGTTTTGACAGTGACAGTGATGACAATACAACACCAGACAGGATTTTCACCCGGCATGGGGGGAACTTCCTGGTGTACACTTCTTGCCCTTATGGTAAGGAAGATGTGACTTGTGACTTCAGAGGGGATGAGGTGATTTTCCAGGTCCATGAGGGCTGCCTTTACCACCTGAAGCCTCTGGTCCAAATCAGCACTCTGACCAGGGACATCTCCATCTAGCTGGAGGAGGCCGCTGAGATAGCAAAACCAGAAGTCTTTCAAGGCTTGAGGCAGATGGTGGAAGAGAGAGTCAACCTAGCTGATGCCTGCGTAACTCTGGAACAGAAGCAAAAGTTGAAACAAATTTTCTTGGATTTCCAAGATCTCTTTGCGGTAGACTCATATGACTGTGGTCGCACCGACATCCACACAACAACAATTCCCACAGACCCTGACATGACTCCAGTGTTTGTGAAGCAATATCGCTTGCCTCTCGCATCCATGGAGTCCCTTACTGAAATAATTAAGAAACTTGAGTCCCGGAGAATAATCTGTCCAGTACACAGCACCTTCAATAATCCGCTGCTGGGAATATTGAAGCCAAACGGCCAGTGGAGACTCTGTGCCGACCTTAGGGAGCTCAACAAACGGGTCCATACTTCCCGATGGCCTCTGCCCTACATTGACCAAGGGCTGGCTCAGATTCAGGGGTCACAGGTATTCACTGCAATAGACTTGACAAATGGATACTGGACCGTGCCTGTCACTAGGGAGGACCAATACAAACTGGCTTTTACCTTTGGGGGCCAGCAGTACACATGGACCCGGACTCCCTTCGGATACCTGAACTCCGGCAATGAATTCAACATTTTCCTACATAAGGCCATGACCGACCTGGGTGCGCGGGGTAACCTGGCTCATGTAGATGAGGTCCTCATCAAAAGTTCATCAGTGGAAGAACACATAGCAGAGATCCATTATGTTCTGACACAGTTGAGGGCCGCCGGAGCAAAACTTTCCTTTCAGAAAGCACAGTGGTGTAGAACCCGTGTTAATTTCTTGGGGCATGAGAAATGTCCCCAAGAAAAGAAAGTGGAAGCACTCCAGAAACTGAAGGATCCCACAACTCTGTGGGAACTAAGGAGCCTCCTTGGACTGACTAATTACAGCAGAAAGTTCATTGAAGGCTACGCAGAGATCACTAGACCCCTGATTCATCTTTTGAAGGGGGGGGTGAAGTGGGAATGGGGTCCAGAACAATCCTAGGCAGTAAGACAACTCAAAAGAAGCCTCTCACAAGCGTATTGCCTAGCTTACCCTGTCAGAAACAAGGAGTTCTTCCTGGAGACAGGGTTCTCTAATACGTGCTTGACGGCAGTATTATACCAAAAGGATGACAAGGTCAATAAAGTAATCTCCCATGCGAGCAAAACTTTATCCTCTGTGGAGGAAAAATTCAACGATTGTGAAAAGGCACTCCTGGCAACGGTGTGGGCATTGAAGAATTACCGCCCGTTCATCCAGGGGGAACACAAAATAGTGGAGACTCCACACCAGCCTCTGCAATATCTCCAAAGTGACAGAATCTGGGCCGGAAATGTGAGTAATTCCCGAATTACTTCCTGGATTCTGTCAATGCAAGGCTTTCCTGTGGAGGTCAGATATGGCCAAAACAAGAAGAGTCCCCTCGCGCAAGGTCTGGCTGACTTGCATGATTGTGCCAGAGAAAACTGTCTCGAGGACGAAAGTCTAAAAATCAAGGACCACATGGAGGCATACCTTAATTCCCCACACAAAGTCTTTGAAGAAGACAAGTGTGAGGGAATGCCCACTGTCTATGTGGATGGATGCTCTTACCATGTTGACAACAACGGGGAAAAAGAACTCGTGGCCGGCGTAGGGAACGCATGGGTGAATGATTCCCCAGAACCCTCCGCTGGATACAAAATTGGTCCCCGAAGTAGTCAGGTGGCAGAATTGATGGCTGTGCATCAAGCCATCCTCACTGCTGTCCAACATCAACTCCACGAACTGGTCATAATAACAGATTCGGATTATGTACGGAACGGGTTGTGGAGCACCTGGTTAACTGGAAAACCAGAGGCATGCTATGTGCTAATAACAAACCTTTGAAACATGGGAAGTTAATTCAAAACATTGATGATCTGGTCACCTCGAATGGGATGACCATCTACTGGAAAAAGATCAAGGGTCATTCCAAAGTAGAGGGACCAGACAAAACTGGAAATGACTTAGCTGATCAGCTGGCCAAAACCGGTGCCATCCAAGGGGATCTAATAGAAATAGAGTCCCTGATGGGGGAAAAATACAGGTCACTGCTATCACTAAGTCCCAGACCAATGCTCACAATGATCTTTCAACTGCACAATGGAGTAAGGAGACCCCTGATGCTGATTTAATTACGGCTCAAAAGGGGAATCCAATAATTGGTTAGTTTTACCAACACATTGAGGACCCTGAGAACTTTCCCCTGACGGATACCGATTACATTGGGAAAGAGGACCTAAGAGTGTTGATGAAATGTCCAAAAAGGTTCCGAATCCAAGACGGTTTGTTGGTAAGGAAATCCCAAGCTGGCCATGATCAGTGGGTGGTTCCTACCTCATTCCGAAGCCTGATGTTAAGTCATGCCCATGATGCGGCCACCGCCGGTCATAGGGGGTTTCACACAACACTGGAAATCTTAAGAGAGGTTGCATACTGGCCACACATGGGGCAGGACCTCGACCAATACTTGAAGGGGTGTCTGGTGTATGCGCAATTTCAGCCAACATCCCTCACACACCGGGCGCCTCTCCAAAAGAGGGGGATGACATTGCCATGGTCAGATTTGCAAATCGACTTCGTAGGCCCTGTAATTCGCTCGTCTAGAGGAAACAAGTACATGTTGACCGTCGCATGCTTGTTTACCAAGTGGGTGGAATGTCTCCCGGCCCCAAATTGCAAGGCAGAAACAGCAGCTGCCCTGATGATTAACCACGTCTTTTCCCGTTTTTGTCTAACTCAAAGGATTGAGTCAGACAGAGGTAGCCATTTCACCAGCGAGGTAATGACAAATATGTGGAAGATACTGGGAGTTAAAAGAAAGCTACATATTGCTTACCGGCCAGCTTCTTCTGGAGCAGTAGAGAGATACAACAGAACCATTGTGAGCATATTAAAAAAGTTTGTGGCAGATTCTGGTCCAAGTTGGGATATCCGATTACCTCTGGTCCTAATGGCCATCAGATCTACCCCTTCATCTGCAACTAAAATGTCACCAATTGAGTTGATGACTGGACGCAAGATGGTGCTTCCCCAGCATTTGCTCTACAGGACCCAAAAGCAGACACTGATAAATGTCTCCACAACTCATGAGTATGTGGAGAATGTAAGGAAACACCTTCAGCATGCTTTTGCCTATGCTCAGCGGAATCTAGAAAGATCAGCTGATAGCATGAAAACCCACTACGACCTGAAGGCCACCAGGAAGGAATATACTGTGGGAGACCGGGTCTATCTATACAATTTCCAAAGGAACCAGGCCAAACAGCGAAAATGTTTGCCTACATGGAAGGGACCGTTTGAAATTATAGACAAGGTCTCCCCAGTAGCGTATAAGATCCGCAACCCCAAAGGTAGTCTGGCGGAAGGGGAAGACAAGTGGGTCCATATTAATCAGCTAAAGTGTTGCCATCCCAGGCACACTCTGCAACTCCTGGAGGAATCCCCTGGAATCCCAGAGGGGACCGCTCCAGATTAATCCAGTTCCAACCTACATTATCTCATGTATATAGTCTCTAAAATATTATGATTCTTGTAAAAATGCTTCCTGTTATATCTTGTTTTTTAAAACAAAACTGAAAAGTGTAACCGGATGTATAAAATATATGTCTTCGCCACACCATTAATAGTGATGGAGAAATGTCTACGAATACGTATTTCCGCTTTTGCTTTATCTTCCTAGGAGAGATGAAACCACGGAGACTGACCAAGGAGAATGACCCGGAGACTGGGAGCAAAGATCCGAAGGGCCCGGGATACTGCCCAATCCTCCCATCAGGACCAGCAAGGAGAAATCATTGATCGACTGGAGGGAGGAAAAGATGCTGAACTGTGCCATCTACGGAATTGGAAGAAGATGAGGCGAACATCCCAGATCTTGCAAGTTCCATCAGTGAAAGATCAGAATGCCCATCGCAAGAGGGGGGGGGCTTCTGGGATGTTTTTACCCATGCATCCAAGCCCTACCATAAAACTGTGCATTACTGGCATTGAAAACATCATGATGGCCAGAACTCCCCAGAGAATGCACAGGGAAAACATGAAGAATAGGCTGCCACCCATTTTTGCCTATGATGTGAGCACAGGAGGGCACTGCCTAAAACCACCATTGGGCTACACACACAGTAGCCTGAAACCATTGGGAATGGCAATGCTGATTGCCAAAAGCAACCCAGAACTGTGGGGAATTAATTTTCTTAATGGCAAAAATGGATGCAATACTGGTGCTCACCACAATCAGAAAGCCTGCGTTTTAAAACCACCAGACTTTTGTGTAAAACTGAACAAATGAACCCAAACCAGGCCAAGGAAAGACTTGCTAAGAGGTGGATACAATGTAAAACTATATTCTGAAATGACTTGAAGGAAGTCATTATTTAATGTATATATAAAAAATAGCTGGGGATGTCAGCAGCAACCAGCATAACATGATCACTTAGGCTTCACTCTATGATTTTACATTGCATGCAACTTTCAAACAAGTTCTGAGTAATAAAAACATAATCAATTATAGAGTATGAGGAACCTCTTCTCAACAGTGGTGCTGCGGCTATATCCCCACACAAATTACCATTGAGGTCTACCATTTCCCAGTCATTAATGAATTGGCAGCAAACTTTACCATCTGCTAGCTTTCGCTTTCCTTGGGTAATCTGCGATGGACCCTCTCGAACACAGTGAGAATTGAAATCCCCCATAATTATTATGTCATCCCTTGGATACTGTGTTGTACATGTGATAAATATGTGCCACAATTTCTGTACAAAAACAATTATTGGGAAATGAGCTCGGCTCCAGTAAATGTTTACCAATAACCAACCTTTCTCCCCTGCTCGGTCTCTTAGTACAACTCTGGTTATCATGATCCCCTGGACTTCTACAGAGAGTAGAGCTGAACCCCCAAATACCTCATTTCTGCACATGATACACAGACCCCCAGTAGGACGGGCCACCTTCACCGCTCTTGCCAATTGATGATAGGATGAAAAACCATCTATATCAACCATGTTTCTTGAAAAATATCAAATCAAAGGACTCGGATACATAGCATTTCATAACCTTGTTGCAGAATGAATTAGAACCCCTTGAATTCCATGAAAGAGTTCTAATCGTAGAGCTGGTTAGAGGTGCTGTTCCATCATACCCAGTTTACGCAGCATCTGGGAGACTATCTCTGGGACCATCTCAAAAACTCTTGGTGGTAGATTTGAGGATTTCATCATTTGATTAGAGTGGGGACATTGATCTGTGTTTCGCTGAAAGGTTGGAGTTGGATCAGACAGATCTGGCAGGGCTTCTGAAATCAAGAACCCCCTCCGAGTCCACTCCGAGCTCGCTCCCGAAATGGAAGCCAATCCTAGCCTAGATTTCAACACAAGATCTGCAATATCGGTGTTAGTCAGGTATGGAAATCCAACTAGGTCATTGTCTGCTATTGTGATGTATTTTAAGCTTGGAATACCATTATTCTCTGGCAGAATCTCTGGTCGATTCAGCTGAGCTTTCCCCTTGTTATTGGACGTAGAGCGGGACAGATATAAAGTCAGGCCTCGCAATGTCATCTCATGCTTTTCCATTTTATGGTCCCCTGATTGTTCTGTACTTCTGCTTGGTGAATTACACTCCTCTTCACCTTTCCTCTCTCTCTGGATTACCACTGCAAACAGTGGCTTTTCCTGTGAGGGTTTAGAATTCATAGGGTAAGATTCTATATCCACAGGTTGATATAGACCCACTCCCTCTGAATTTACCGGAAACAATGTGGCCTCCTGTTGCGGCAGGCATTGTCTTGATGTTACACGCCCCTTTTGATTTGAATTTTAGAAAGATTGGAGCAATCTTTACAAGAGGCTTAGCTTTTAAAAAGATAGGAGTGTTCCTTAGGGGAGGTGTAATCAGGTCAGTTTGAATCCCCAATGTAAGCTTTCCGACTTCTTGCTCATTTATGGATGAATTGGAGGAAGGGGGAATCAACTGAGCTTCCTTTAAAGGTTTCTTACGGTCATTCCTCCCTTCAAACCTTTATCTCTTCTTTCTATTTTTGCTTTTATTTTTCTCTCTGGAGACTCAGCTTATTGTCCTTTAAGATTGTGAATAAATCGATTAGCGGCTCCTGATTGATTCTTTTTCTTTTTTTCTATGGGGACACCTTTTTTGAGATCTTCATTTGTCACTTCCCACTCTAGGGCTTGACTGCTTACTTGGAGTTGTTTTCTCTGTTTTCTTTTAGACTTACCATTAGTTTTCTTTGTTCTTTTTTGGGGTCGAACTTTCGGTTTGTTTATGGTCGTGACCCCATCCTCCACCGGCTGTTCAGCCGGGGACTGGGCAACCTCTTCATTCTCAACCTATTGAGCTAACCGTATACATTCATCCATAATTGAAATTGAAAGAGGAGTATCATCCATTTCCTGATTTGTCTTGGTAACCTGAGACCGCTTAAAGCATCTATGTGCTGCTTCTGTAAACTAGCGCTTGGAACTGTTCTATTCTATTCTATGGAATTTGTCTATAGCGCCAACATGCCCAAAGGCCTCAGGGCGCTCACAAGACATACAACAAAAACGCATGTAACTTGACAGTGGAATCATCCTTGGTGTATTTAATCAGTTTCTTTGTCAATCAGATGGGTTTTAAAGCCTGTTTTAAATTGTAAGTTCGAAGGAATGGATCTAAGCGCACATGGTAATGCATTCCAGACAATGGGGGCCCATGAATCAAAACTGGATCTCCCAATCCTCTTCAATGAGAAACGAGGTTGAACCAAAAGATGATTCTTATTTGAGAGAAACATACGACCAATAGGAGCTGTCTTAATCCGAGAGCAAAGATAGGGTGGGCTCTCTGGAATGGCGTATATCTGAAGGCCTATACTATGCATAGACCATCAATTGATTTTTATAAAGACGGATCAGTCTTGGCGCAGTCTTTGTGCAGCGGAATCCATTGTGAAACCACAGGTGCTTTTTATGTTTGGAAGAAAGTATTGTCCTCTACGCACTATAGGTTAGAAATAGGAAAACATTATGTGGTACTGGCGTGAGGAAAGCTATTTTTAGTTTGTCTGTGCATTTTAATGATTGCTCTGTGGTATTTTTTATATCTGAACTATTTATTGAATGTGAATTGGTGTTTTATGAAGTAAATGTACATTTGTATCTTTTCTATGTGCTACGTTTTTTTATTGTAGAACCAAATGCACTACAACAAAACAAAGTACACTTGGTACTCTCCTCACAACACAAAATGGTGAAGATATCGAGGTGGATGGATTGCACTGATGATCAATTGCACAATTGCATTTGCAGAAGGCCCAGAAGCAACTCTTAATTCCCAGAATCCTTAGTCTTAACATCCCAGCCCCATAAAAGAGCACACCACACTATTTCTATGTGAGAGTCCAACATCTGGTTTCATTGGGTAGAGAACAGAACGACAGCTGAAACATTATGAGCACCCAGACGGGGGAGCCAACCAATTAGTTGGCTAGGAACGCAGGCTTGAACAGTTGGTACAAGCCTGCATGCCAAGCCACCTGATGGCTGGCTCCCCCCTGCTGCCATCTACTCCCTACGCTCCGTCAATCTATATGGCCCCCATACCCAAACCCCTACTTTGCTTTTTTGGCTCCTCCCCCTCGCCTCTCACTAGCTGCATTGGTCAGGGAAGAGGGGCTCTGTTGTAGGAAGGAAAGTACTTTTGTTTTAGCACCCCGGGCTACCGCTTTGGCAACCGGGGGTGAAAATAGCCTTCATCCTCCGTTCCACAAGCTGGAATGGGGGATAACTGCCAGGCTATTATTTCCCATTCCAGCCCCTGGAATGGGGGATGAACTCCATAAACAAACTGAATACACTTCTGTTAACCCAGTTCATGCGCACTCAACCCAGCCACAAGCTTCATCTAGTTTTCACCCACAATACAGGCATGCAAAAAGACAATGGGGGTAATTCATAGAATTCAGCACAGAAGTGGCACACGCGGCTGGCGCACAGTGTGCGCGTGCGACAATCTGTGCTAGCCGCATGTGCCAAAATCCATTTCCGTGCACAGCGTATTCATGGATTTTAACATCCATTACCATCCGTGGCACAGAGTGGCTCAGCGACCCTGCAGCAGTGCCAGTTACGCCCCCAACTCCTCCCTGTGTGCCATGTACAGCGCACAAATCCCATACATGGCGCACAGGCCAGTGGACCAGCCTAGAGGCCCCTAACCACAAAAGCGCCTGTAAAACTCCCTGCGCACCCCTCCGAATACATGTACCCTGCTGTACGGGGAGAATCACACGTGATTGGCCCTGTGCAAGCGGGGTATGTGTATTACTGGGGTTTGCAGGAAGTTTCACACACGATTGGCTCTGTGCGAGTGGGGTACGTGTATTACTGGGGTTCGCGGGCAGTTTCACACGCAATTGGCCCTGTGCGAGCGGGGTAGGTGTATTACTGGGGTTTGTGGGGAGTTACACACGCAATTGGCCCTGTGCAAGCAGGGTACGTGTATTACTGGGGTTCATGGGGAGTTTCACACGCGATTGACCCTGTGTGAGCGGGGTACGTGTATTACTGGGGTTCGCGGGAAGTTTCACAAACGATTGGCCCTGTGCGAGAGGGGTACGTGTATTACTGGGGTTCGTGGGGAGTTACTCACGTGATTGGCCCTGTGCAAGCGGGGTACGTGTATTACTGGGGTTCGCGGGGAGTTTCATACATGATTGGTCCTGTGCGAGCAGGGTACGTGTATTACTGGGGTTCGCAGGGAGTTTCACACTCGATTGGCCCTGTGAGAGCAGGGTACATGTATTACAGGTGTTTGCGGGAAGTTTCACACGCGATTGGCCCTGTGCGAGCGGGGTACGTGTATTACTGGGGTTCGCGGGGAGTTTCACACGTGATTGGCCCCGTGCGAGCGGGGTATGTGTATTACTGTGGTTCGCATGGAGATTCACACGCGATTGGCCCTGTGCGAGCGGGGTACGTGTAATACTGGGGTTCGTGGGAAGGTTCACACGCGAATGGACTTGTGCGAGCGCGGTACGCGTATTACTGGGGTTTGCGGGGAGTTTCACACGCGATTGGCCCTGTGTGAGCGGGCTACCTGTATTACTGGGGTTCGCGGGAAGTTTCACACGCAATTGGCCCTGTGCGTGCAGGGTACGTGTATTACTGGGGTTCGTGGGGAGTTACACACGTGATTGGCCCTGTGCGAGCAGGGTACGTGTATAACTGGGGTTCATGGGGAGTTTAACACGCGATTGGCCCTGTGCGAGCGGGGTACGTGTATTACTGGGGTTCGCGGGAAGTTTCACATGCGATTGGCCCTGTGCGAGCGGGGTATGTGTATTACTGGGATTCATGGGGAGTTACTCACGCGATTGGCCCTGTGCAAGCGGGGTACGTGTATTACTGGGGTTCGCGGGGAGTTTCACACGTGATTGGACCTGTGCGAGCGGGGTACGTGTATTACTGGGGTTCACAGGGAGTTTCACACGCAATTGGCCCTGTGAGAGCAGGGTACGTGTATTACAGGGGTTTGCGGGAAGTTTCACACGCGATTGGCCCTGTGCGAGCGGGATACGTGTATTACTGGGGTTCGCGGGGAGTTTCACACGCGATTGGCCCTGTGCGAGCGGGGTACATTTATTACTGGGGTTCGTGGGAAGTTTCACATGTGAACGGACTTGTGCGAGCGCGGTACGTGTATTACAGGGGTTTGCGGGAAGTTTCACACGCGATTGGCCCTGTGCGAGTAGGGTATGTGTATTACTGTGGTTCGCGGGGAGTTTCACACGCGATTGGCCCTGTGCGAGCGGGGTACATTTATTACTGGGGTTCGTGGGAAGTTTCACACGCGAATGGACTTGTGCGTGCGCGGTACGTGTATTACTGGGGTTTGCGGGGAGTTTCACACGCGATTGGCCCTGTGCGAGCGGGGCACGTGTATTACTGGGGTTCGTGGGGAGTTTCACACACGATTGGCCCTGTGCGAGCGGGGTACATGTATTACTGGGGTTCGCGGGGAGTTGCACACGTGATTGGTCCTGTGCGAGCTGGTTATGTGTATTACTGGGGTTCGCAGGGAGTTTCACACGCAATTTTGCTGTCAGAGCGGGGTACGTGTATCCATTGGGGTGCGTGGGGAGTCCCACACGTGACTTCGCAGTGTGGGTCCTCCCAGATGTGCCCTCTACCCCCTCCACGGCCCCTGCAGGCAGCCCACACCCAGGGGACTACCCAGCACCCCTGGTCATGTTGCGCATCCAGCCCATCCACCATGGGCATGCCCCCCAGCCAGCCCACATGTCACCTTGCACTAGTGATCACCAACTCATGTCCCCCAGCACCCCCAACCCCCAACAGTGAGGGGCACCTGCCAGCAGGCCCGACTCATGTCCCCCAGCAACCCCACCCACCGAGCAGTGAGCCAGCAGGCCTTGACTCATGTCCCCCAGAACCCCCACCCATCCAGCAGTGAGGGGCACCTGCCAGCAGGCCCCGAGTCATGTCCCCCAGAACCCCCACCCCCCCAGCAGTGAGGCTCAGGACCCCGACTCATGTCCCCCAGCACCCCCACCCACCCGGCAGTGAGGGGCACCTGCAAGCAGGCCCTGACTCATGTCCCCCAGCACCCCCACCCACCCAGCAGTGAGGGGCACTAGCAAGCAGGCCCCAACTCATGTCCCCCAGCATCCTCACCCAAACAGCAGTGAGGGGCACCTGCCAGCAGTCCCTGACTATTGTCCCCCAGAACCCCCACCCCCAGCAGTGAGGGGCACCTGCCAGCAGTCCCCGACTCATGTCCCCCAACACCCCCACCCCCCCAGCAGTGAGGGGCACCTGTAAGCAGGCCGTGACTCATGTCCTCCAGCACCCCCACGCACCCAGCAGTGAGGGGCACCTGGAAGCAGGCCCTGACTCATGTCCCCCAGAATGTCCACCCCCAGCAGTGAGGCTCAGTCCCCGACTCATGTCCCCCAGCACCCCCACCCAAGCAGCAGTGAGGGGCACCTGCAAGCAGGCCATGACTCATGTCCCCCAGCACCCCCACGCACCCAGCAGTGAGGGGCACCTGGAAGCAGGCCCCGACTCATGTCCCCCAGAACGCCCACCCCGTAGCAGTGAGGCTCAGGCCCTGACTCATGTCCCCCAGCACCCCCACCCAAACAGCAGTGAGGGGCACCTGCCAGCAGTCCCCGACTCATGTCCCCCAGAACTCCCACCCCCAGCAGTGAGGGGCACCTGCCAGCAGGCCCTTACTCATGTCCCCCAACACCCCCACTCACCCAGCAGTGAGGGGCACCTGCAAGCAGGCCCTGACTTATGTCCCCCTGCACTCCCACGCACCCAGAAGTGAGGGGCACCTGGAAGCAGGCCCCGACTGATGTCCCCCAGAACGCCCACCCCCCAGCAGTGAGGCTCAGGCCCCAACTCATGTCCCCCAGCACCCCCACCCAAGCAGCAGTGAGGGGCACCTGCCAGTAGGCCCCGACTCATGTCCCCCCAACACCTCATCATGATCCACAATCATGGGCCTCATGGCCTCCCAAATCCCACCGCACGCACCCCTGTGCAAAGACCCAACCAAGTATCCCATCCCCCCCACATTGAAATGTCCATTACATGATGCAACCCAAATGGCAAGAATGTACATCAACACATGTCTTTCACACACACACAATGGGTGCTGGTGATTGTGAAAACCTACACCGTGACATGCATGAAACCAATGAGAGAATACCACACATCAAAGTAATAAACCAAAATGTTTTGAACACAAAAATAATGTAATCAAATGAAAACATGAAAAAAATGTTTGAAAAAAAGATGAAATGCAGTATGTGCAAAACACAAAAAGAAAAACATGAGGTCTGAATCCAAATAAATCGAAATGAAAATGTGTCCAAAGTCTCCGGCCACCAAATCAAATCCAAAGGAAATGGAAACAGGACAATCCATTGCTCCATGGTGAGAAAAATAATAATAGATAAATCCACTGTTCAATTATGTACAAAGAAGTAATCCAGGGTCCATGAGCCCAACGAATGAAACGAAACCTAGCAAAAAAAATACCTAATAAAGAACTATATACAAAAAAGGCAGGGCATAGTGCAAGCGCCCCAAATGAATGAAAAAGATAAAGGAAACCTAAAACTACAAACTATATACAATGGCAGCGGGCTAGTCCGACGGCTCACTTCCTGATTTCCCGGGCCAGGGCATCATTGAACTCCTGCTCGATGTCCTGGAGGCGGTCCTCTTCCATGGCCTCGAAGGGTCGCAGGGACGATGCCATGTTGGACTCTAACTTCCTGCGAATGGCCTTTAGGCACTCGGCCCGCCTCAGTGCCCGCTGCATGGAGTTCTCTGCACTGAACATCGTGAGCCGTGCCCCTTCTGCCTGCCACCGCTCAGCATCTATATGCCGGCCCAACTGCAGCCACACGGAAGACACACCCATTCCAGGGTTCTCCTGCCCTCTGGCTGATGCCTGCTCCTCTGATGTCGATGGCCCCGAGGCATCATTGCTCCCACCTAGAGCCTGCTGCTGCTGTCCATGTGCCCTGTCCGATGATGCCAGCACATCCTCCATCAGCTGGACCGCCGACTCCCGACTGTGGCAGGGATGGGATCTCCACCAAGCTGGCTGTGTTGGTAGGCCAGGTCTACAGGGGGCCCTGGTGGAATCTGGGCTGAAGACGGCAGGGAGAACGACTGGCGCATAGTCTCCACAGAGGAGCAGAGGTCCACCAGAGTGCGTGACACATGTAGGAACCCACCGACCAGGGCCTCTCCAACAGTGCCACGTCGCGACGCTGCTCCTCGTGATGGCGTGTGTGCTCCACCCAGGAAGCACGCACATCATCACGAATATCACGCGTGCGCAACGTGACACCAACCAGGACGGAGCCCATACGGTCATGGGACCCCTCGTCCGTAGGTAGTGGAGAGGCAGATGATGTGGCACTCCCCCCTACCTGCGGACGGGCCTGGGACTGGGCATCCCTGCTGGTGCATGGTGGTGCAGTCACATGGTCAAGGACAGCGACATGCACAGGCCCCTCCGCGGGGACCTGTGCTGCCTCCTGACCCTGGACTGCACCACTTGCACCAGTGGTACTACCCCCACTAAGCCCCATGTGCGGCTCAGTAGCAGGCTCCTCCTCCTCTGTGGAGACCACCAACCTGGATGTCTCCACACCGTCTTCCGCCATTGCAAGCCCCTGTGGTGGCTCACCTGGCCCTTCTGCTACAGCCGTAGTGACACACGCGGTACCAGTCCCCTCGCTCCCGGATAATGGCAATTCCTGGGAGGGTGGCTGGGCCTTGCGTCGCCGCCCGGTGGAGGCATCCCCGCCGCTTGGCTCCACAGCGCCTTATCCGCCCTCTTCTTCACTTGACGCTGCGTAGAGGGAGACATAGAACACAAGCATCAGGGTACAGTACAATATTCCCCTAGACAGGAAGCAATAACACATGAGTGGCTCTGTCAAATGTCACTTCCATCCTGTCCCTCCAGAACACATGGGTGAATGCACACAACACACATGCAGAAACAGGCACGGCGCCTGCAATTAACATCAGCATCCATGTAGAGGGCCTCTTTTAACCAAAATGTTGCCTTCAAACTCACATGCATCATGGCTCACACTGATCCCATTTACTCACATCACCAGAGGGTCATGCATCATGGCTTGTACACCACAGACACAGTGGATAGACACAGTGGTTACAACAGTGACCGCACTGCGTGAGTGAATCTACACATCATCACGGACATGTGTCATGCATCCATGGCGTTTCAAAGTCACACACACACTTCTCAGACACACACGCATGTGCACCATACATGTACATGAGAGCATCACCCATCCCTCACCCCCCCTCCATGTCCAAGAAGAAACTGGCATGCATTGATGTGTGCATTCCGCATAAAGCTCCCCATGTTTCATTGGAACACATGCACCATCCATGTGGTTCACACATTACTGGTCTCACATGCATGACCATGATGTCCCTGCACACACACATCCATACATGGCCTATGTCACACATACAGGCAAGTATCAGACTACCAGCACACTGCAACATGCCCTGTCTCACACAGCAATGCTTGGCCACTTACTGCTCAACTCCAGACGGATCTGCCTCCGAAGGATCTGGGCGTGGAGCGCTGGGCCTACGCGTTCCAGGACCCTCATCTGGATGTTGCTCATGCTGACCCAGCCCCCGCCGCGAGGCGCCGGGCCTTATAGAGGGTCCTGGACCTGAAGTCCTCCCAGCTCTTCCGGACATGCTTGATGTTGCGGGTTGCCACCCCCTCCGCGTTGATGGCAACCACTGCATCCTCCCAGATCCTCTCCCGTCCTTGCTTGTTGGCACGTGATGTTCCGAAGAGGGCATGCCCTAGGACATGCTCCACCAGGACACCAACTTCCTTCTCACTGAAGCTGGTGGCCCTCTGCCTCTCTGGCTGGGGGTCGCCAATGGTCTGAGATGGTGTTTGCCCCGACATGGCGACCCCCGAGGCAGGCATGGGTGGGCAACTGGGTCCTGGGGCTGGGCTGTGGAGCGATGGTATCCCAATCCGGAGTCTTCTGTTCCAGCAGGGGTGGACACAGCAACTGGACCCCTGCAGATGGCTGATGTGCAGGCACCAAATAGCAGGGCACGTGGGCAGCAGGCAGACAGCAGCAGATGGCTGGTTGGAGCATCCTGGGGCTTTTGGGGGCAGGAAAATGGCTTTTTGGGCAGGAGCGTGGTCTTCCGTGTGTTTTCACGTGGCAGCTTGATACGGAGTGATTTGGCACGTGAAAAAAGTTCATGTCAGTGTGAAATCTGAGGAAAGGCCCTTAGTGCGTAAGTATTCCCCACAACACGGGTGCCTTGTGTTTCAGCACGTGAGAAAACTGCACGTCACTCGTGCTATTGGAGGAAAAGGCCTTAGAGCTTAAGCGCGTAAGTGACGTAGCACGTGAGGGCTGGCTTAAAAGATATGAGTATCACGTGATTTTCTTCTACGTGCTTTTTGTGGAGAGCGAGTGGGTGTTTCTTGTACTTCTTGTCGGTTCACATGCAATTACTTCACAACGTTTCAGTTCGTACTCCCTGTTTCCTCAGACTGCATTCTTTTCTTCTTTTGGCGGGGGTGTTTTTCAAGTGCATCTTTTTCACGTTCTTTGTTAAGGCAGATGGTGAGTCGCGCACGTATTTTCCAACTGTGGTTGCCCCCGTGTGTCGCGTACCCCAGGCTTACCCCAGGCTTATTTTGTGTTTCTGGGTGCCATAGCGTAGTGCGGGTTAATTTTTCCATGCACGTGGTCTACCAGAGGTTGCGTGCACGTGTACTTTTGTTTTTGGGGTGCCTGTGCGTTGCGTGACCCATCATCTTCCCCCAGGGGTCACATGCAGCCTTGCTAGAGCACTAGGGTACAAATTCCATCTAGTACCCTACCCCTTTCACCCCTATTGCCCAGGACAATTGTTTACTGCAACTCCCATATGCACAACAACATCAGTGCCATGGTTGGGAGGCGACCAAGCAGTAAGGGAGGCAAAAGTGGCCGACCTCCAAAAGGTGGGTGTGGTGGGCGCAGTAGGGGACATGGCCAGGATTTGCAGGGTGCCCCTAGAGCCCCGCGTGTGGAGGACCAATCTGGGAACACATATGCCCCCCCCAATGGTTGTGGGAAACGTAGCTGACACCATCCCCGCTCAGCCTTTGTTGGACCAGCCCATTTTGTCACCTGAACCGGCACAAGATGACTCCCAGGCTGACTTCCAGGTCAGCAAGTCTAATCCACTGTCATGATGCCTACTTCCAAGGAGCCAGGTCCAACCCAGCAACCCCAGAGGCAGGCATCATTCCCCCCAGGGAAGTGCCAGCGGGCCCAAGCTGGGGCCCTTTGGACACAGTCCTGGCGCCTTAGGCGCCAGGCTCATGTTGGACCCCTGTCCTGGTGCCTTAGGCGCCAGGCTCATAAAGCTAGACATGTGTTCAAGTGTTTTAATGTGCACTTACCTGATGCAGACCATGCTGCTACATCCAGGCCCTCTTGAGGCCTGAATGGAACTACTTTACCTGTGGGACTACTTTCCACCTGGGTGTGGTCGGGGAAGGATACATACCTGATCGGTGGAAGGATACATACTTCCAAAGCTATTTAAACCACGCCCGATCAGCAACTCACGCTTCGCGTTGTTCTGCTCCTCGCAACTGGATGCTCACCGTGTCAGCTCCTGCATCTGGACTTCAGCCACGCCTGTCAGCATCCTGGGTCACCTGCAAAGGGAGATAAGAGAGAATTGGGGAGAAAGAAGACCTTACCTGCTAAAGCTGCATCACAGAGACATCACACAGACAATCCTGAAAGGGAAGACATCATTTTTAAAAGCATTTCGCTTCGATCGCTGCAGCGCTGCATTTCACTCACCTTTCCTGGCCACCTCCATCTTCAGCAGCGATCATCCGGATCCGCAGCCACTTCCCAGAGCCTAGAGAGAAAAAGACAAGAACACAAGGTGAGAGAAGGAAGGGAATAGGAAAAGCTCAGTTTCCTTCTAAGACTTACCTGTTGGGTCATTCCCATTTCATTTCGGGTCCTGCCGCTTCCTGGCATTCCGGACCCCGGCCCCTATGGGGAAAAAAGACAAAGACATTGAATGAGCGAATGCAAAGACATTAACCGAACGCTCATCCAGAACTTACCTGTCATTTACTGGAACTGCACGTTTCACTTCGGGTCGGCGCCATATCTCCGGCATTCCGAACCCCGGCCCCTAAGGGGAAAAAGACATAAGCCTTAGCGCTTGCTGCAATAAGACAATGAACATTATTATTAAGCTTGAACTTTTTAACTTGCAACAGAACTCTTACAGCGCCTTACCTGAATAGTCAAGCTTATTTGAACTCCCATCAAACCTCAATCCAGTGAAGTAACTGGGTTTCAACGCGCCCCTGCATCAGAAGCAGGATGGAGAACTCACCCTTCCAGACCCTAAGGTGAGACTTCACGGGGAATCGTGGAAGGGTATTGTGGAGGGTTGGAAGGGAGTGGGAGGCTTGAACATTATTCCGTCAGTAGGTAATACTCCCTTTTCACGCACAGGGGAATATTCCTGCGAGCCAGAGAAGCCAGAGTAGAGGGGCCCTTCCTGTCCATCTTCATAATCCTGTGCTTCACCATTGAAGAAGCATCAGCACTCGAAGCCAGACCTGCGCCTCCGTGGGAATCAGGTGAGCGTGACATCCACGTGGATCTGGGGCACCAATGTCATCTGCTGCGCCAAGTAGCCAGGGTGGGGAGGCTGCAGCTCAATCCACCCCAGCTCAGAGTCTCCCAGCCGGGACAGTGTCGGTCCAGGTCCATCACACCGACGTTTGCCCTACTGACATCACCCTGCAGCCAATGCCTGCACCAACACCTATGGTCATTGTGCCTTTACAGGCTTCTAGTACCCAGTCACCTGCGCTTCTGCCCCTAATGACCAGAGCGGCGTAAGCCACTCAGGATCCGCACCACCTTACAAGAAGAAGGGTGATCTTGCACTACAGGCTGAGACCCCAGACACGGCTACACACTGTGGCACGTAAAGGAAGCCTAGCTTCAATGACGCCAAACTTGATGCACTTGTGGCCTATGTGTCGGCACATAGCCACGAAATGTTGGTTACTGCAGGCTGTAAGACTACACCTGCTCAACGTGGGGCCCACTGGCAGACCATCGTGGACCACATTAGTGCCCTTGGATTTGTGAGGCGCACAGCTGATGATTGCTACAAGCGGTGGAATGACCTGAAATGCAGAGCAAAGAACAAGCTGGCTTCCAATCATGCCTCTACTCTGGTGACTGGCGGTGGGTCTCCACCAGAGGACGACCAACTCACTGAACATGAGTCTGTTGCTGGAACCTTCATCACAGAGGAACAGATCCAAGGCGTGGGAGACCTACCAGATTATGAGGCATTGTCCGGTGAGTGCCCATGCAAGTGTGTGTAATCCATGTGTATGTTTCTTGGGTGATGTGTAATGATTGAGTGCCAGGTGAGGGTGTGTACTCCTGAGTGGTATGGGTCACTCATGTGCTTCCTCCAAATCATTCACCAGCCTTGGGTTTGGGCATGACAGTATCCCTTCTGACCACAGTAGCCAATTAGCACTACATTACTGCAGTTGCCCTTGAACTCTCATCTTGCAACAACATTGTTCTGATTTTTCAATGTTCATTGAGCCTGATTGTTTCAATCCTCCCATTTTTGCAACACATTTTTCTGCCCTAATGCCACATATGTGGCATGCTTCTGTCAACGATTACAACCCACATTGTCCCACATTTATCACCTTGTCATGGGAATGATTTCACCATTAAGGCTGATTGAGTAAGGGCCTGCTCACATTAATTTTTGGGCCCTGTTTGAATGTTGAACATGACTATTGTGTTCTGTCATGTTGAAGTGACCAACCATTGATGTATCCATCTGCCTGCCATCAATGTATTATTGCACACTGGATGTGTTGCAGTGTATGGCACATGCATATTTTGTCACTCTATTTTGCCTTTTTCATCTCATCATGTCCATCTCACATGGATGGGTGACAATACTCATTCACTGACATATGGCTGTACTTGTCAAATGTACCATGGCTATGCTACGTGCCATCTGTGTGCTGGCATGTGCCATGTATGTGGATTGCCACTCACAGGCTAATATGTGATGACAGTGCTATCCAGCATGCAACACATGTGTTCATTTTCCATCTTGGAGTCCTCAGTGTCTGCTTTTTGCCTCCCCTTCCAAATCATTGACAGTGCATGCATGCCAACGTTATGGTCATGTGGGACATGTGTTGTTTATGTACTGGATCTCTGGCTTGTCAGGCCTATGTGTGTGCTATGGTGCTCATGCCTGTTTCTATTTGTTGTCTCTCATGTTTTTTGCAGGTGATGACGCACTTGATGCTGTAGAGGTGGAGGAGATGGTTCAGACCCAGGAGGAATCTCAGCCATGACCGGGCACCAGTGGAGGACGTGGTGTGGTGGTGGGTGAAAACCCAATCCTCCTGCAGACCATACTGTCCAGGGGTGTCTCTGGGTGCACCTACCCAGACCTCTATGATTCAGGTGCTGAAACGGATGATGAGACTTATGTGCTGTCGCAGGTGAGTGTTTCTGGCAGGGATGCTTTTCTGTCCAACCCACCTGCACCAGGGGTAGTCCCCTCTATGGGGATGTCAGTGTTGGTAACTCCGCCTTTGGCAGTTACGGATGCAGGGTCACACCCGCAACATCTGATCCTGTTCCTGGGCCAGCAGATCAGAGGGGGAATTCAGTCCTGCAGCCTCAGGCAGTGCCAGCACAGCAAGGTGCAGATCGCCTTGCCCCAAACAGGTATGGTACCCGCCGACGCCACCAGGCAATACTGTATGGGAAAACTCCATGTACGGTATAGCAGCACAACAGGGGCATAACGGTTGAAATGATGGCTCAGGCAATAGAGAGGGTGGCCACTTCCATTCTCCCCCCTGAAAGGCAGATGGAGCTCCAACAGCAGACAACAGAGTCCATTTGCCAATCACACAGGGAGGACATGTTGGCGTCCAACAGGGACCGACGGGTGACACTGGAGACTCTGCGCAAAGCCATATTTGTAGAGTCCCAGGGCCACAGGGAAGCCCTGAGGTTAGAACTCCATTTCCTCAGAGAGAATCTGGTTGAACTTGAGGCTTCCCGAAATTTTAGGGCAGAACAGCAGCTGGAGCAGCTCACACGTTCGCTCTCAGCTGAGCTGCAGGCAACTCGTGAGGAGATCCGGGCATCACACGAGGCCATGCATGCAGAAATGCAGGCAACCCGTGAGGTGCTGCATGGGGATCTCCGTACTATCATCCTCCAGAACGAGACCTTCCACCCCAGCATGCTTGCTGCCATGGAGGACCATACCAGGGCTTTGCGTGGGCTGCCTCCCATAGCACCGCCACCTCCTGATGTAGCAGCAGAGGGTGAAGAGAGCGACAACAGTTTTCCCACATTGGCGTAGCCATGCAGGCCATGAGCTCATTGAGGTATTATTTTTTTCGCAACATCCACGCAGGTGGGTGTTGGTGTGCACCCTGTCCTCGAACCTCCTGGGTGGCCTCCCCCCGGCCCACACATGGCCATTTTTGATTTATTTATTTATTTATTTATTACAGTGTGTTGCCTTGTGTGGCTCCCGTGGGCATCCACTGTGTATTCCAGCTGGGCACATGCAGGCTTGTCCTGTGTTTGGGTTAGATGCTTGGGTTCCTGATACACACACCCCTCCTGCTTCCCTTTCCATAGGCTTGCAAAGGGTATGACCAAGTGACAGTGACTTACACAGTGACATTGGGCTTCCATGAGCTGTGTGGGCAGTCTGTGGTCAAAACTGTGTGGACATCCCTAGTGGGGATTGTTGTTGTATTGAACACTGCATGGTGTATTGATATGTGTTTGTGCATCCGTGTCTTGCTCCCTTCCTCCTTATTCACAGGTACCTTCTTCATGTCTTCACAAAGCCATCTCCTTTGCAGATGCAGTTCATGTTGTATGCAGTACACGGACACATTTGCCTGACAGCAACCCTCTGCAGTTGGAAGGGGTCGATGTGCTGGCTTATTCAGGTTGTTAGACTTTCACTAGTTTGATTTTATACTGCCAAATGTTGGCCCTGTTTCATCCTGTGTTGCTGTATTGTGTTGCTGTTAAGTATTTGTTCATGTGTGCTGTTTGTTATTGATTACTGGGAGCATATTGTCTGTGGCCTGTTTCCATTTGGGACAGTGCACTTTGTGACACTTGTGTCATGTGTTGTGCATTCATTTGTTTGGTTTCACATTGCATGACATGCCATGGTGTGTTGGGTAGCTGAGATGGGGAGGAGTTGGGTGACATGGCACTATTTTTATGTTGTATTTTGCAAGAGGGTAGTCATTCATGCAGCAGAAATGTGTGCCTTTTTGTGACACAACATTGGTTGTCTTTCAGTAGGTAGGCGTGCACACAATGTAACACTTCTTGGTGACCAATCTCAGGCTGGTATGGTTGTGACAGTTGACTGTCCCTTATGTCATCATCATTGATTGTCAGCTGGTATGTGACAGGGCTGTGTGCACTCCACAGGGGTGTGATTTTAGGTGAAGTAATTAGCCACCAGCTGCGTACGGGCTGCCTCACCACATGCCCTTTCCCCTCCCATGCGCAGCGGCCGTGCATGTGGTTGGGGATGTGGGGGCACCACCCGCAGGCCCCGGCATGTTGCAACACTGTGCAGGACACATGCTGCCACTATGATCCTGCACACTACTGGGGGCGCATATAGAAACTGCACACCAGAGCAGTCAAGGGAGCGAAAGCGTGACTTGAGCACTCTTAATGTGCGCTCCATTATGCCCCGGGTGTTACGCTCACCTGGTTTCCACAGGGGCGTCAATCGGACCCGGACAGCTGCGGTCTCCACCAACGTGATGCGTAGTGAAAAGATGACAGTTTGGACTGGCCCGCCTAATCTTGTCTGCTGGACTCGTAGAAGTACTCTCCTGCAAGTGCAGAAAGGGATTTAGCCACCCTTGGACTTTAGTAATGGCACCCCAACAGTTCTCGTTCTCCCCACTAATCACCTCCGATATTCCCTTTTGGTAACCTCACCTTATGTTTTTAAATGATGAGCTCTCCATCCTGCATGGCATGCAGGGGCGCGTAGATACCAGTTACTTCACTGGGTTGAAGGTACTGGTGGAATTCCAGAGGAATATTGACTCCAGTGTCTATAAAGTTCAAAGAGTTCAATATGTCCGATGTTCACTCTTGTTCGATTCCCTCGTTAGGTTGCAGCTGGGTCCAAAAGAATATTGCCTGGAGGCAGCTGATGGTGTTCAGGTAAGAGTCTGTATTACCAAACACTGTCCGGTAAAAGTTGCATGAGTTTAACTTTCTGTTTTCTCTCCCTTTATAGGTGCGGCATAGGAAGATGCGGCGAATTAAAGAATACCTCTGGTGGTAAAGCAGGTAAGCCTATGGTGGCAAAGAGATTGTCCTTGTTGGTTTTCTCGGCTCACCTTGTTATTCCTTGTGTTTTCCCCCCAGGTGCTGGGTTTCGATGAAGAAAATGATGGAGGCAGCGCCGAGTCGAAAGATGCAGTGGACTGGTGAGTAAAACGCAGCGCTGCTGCTGGCGAAGCGACGCGTGCTGAAATAATGTCCTTTCCAGGCTCGGAGATGTGCTGGGTCCGGAATCAGGTAAGGAATCAAATAATGTCTGTGATCTAACCTCTTCTCCTTTCTTTGCCTTTTGTCCAGGAGCTCAGATCCGAGGCGGGCGTGGCAGAAGACTGGATGCTGACTTGCAGACACGGTGAGCGTCACGCTGCTGGATGCAGAATAACGCAAAGCATGGGCTGCTGTTCGACGTGGTTTAAATAGCCTGCAAAGTAGTCCCAGGTAAGAAGTTCCCCAGAACCACACCCGAGTGAAAAATAGTCCCTGTAATAAAATAGTCCAATCCAGGCCTCACGTTGGCTTGGACTCATTTGCAGCATGGTCTGCATAAGGTAAGTAAAGTCTAGGTGCCCGGACTGAATCCAAACAGCCCCCAGCCGGGGCTGTTGGGCTTTTAATGAGTATCTGGATGCCTGCTCCCGGGGCTGAAGGACTCGATCCGGATGCCCGGGGGTAGGCATCGTGACACCGGGTTGCAATATGGGCTGTGTTGTATCTTACCTCGGGTAGTGTGGTGGGGTTTCGAATTGGCGTTATCATGTGGGTTATGAGGATCATTAAAAAAAATCAACAACCAAAAACTACCAACACGGCCTGCAAGACCCTGCATTATCATTTTAAGATATAGTGTTATTTAGTACCTTTGAGAAATTCACACAGACCAGCAGAAATAGCAGAGAGTCTCTGATTCTTTCTATGGGTCTAAAAATTAAAACTTTTTCAATATAATGAATTATTATTCTCATGGGGAGGCAGTGTTCCTGTTTATGAGCAGCCCAAACACTACTCATACGTGTACTATATGTATTTCTACTATGACCAACAGGGTTGTTTAACCCCTTCAGTGCTTTAATAACCATAACATGTTCAGAAACTATGATGGGCTGACTTGCCACTTCCGGATCCCAAACAGTATTTATAAATAGTTAATATTCATTGCAGGTCATTTGGTTTTCCATAGTAAGTATATGGAGGAAACCGGTTACGTGTACACTATTTTTTAAACAGGTCCACTCAATTATCCTCAGTTGCAGAGCAGAGTGCAAAAGGGGAGTGTAAAAAGGCAGTTTACATGTTAGAATTTTAACATTTCCCTTTACTTTGATCGAGGAAACATGCAATGCACTTTCAGTAGATTCTCCCGTGGTATTCTACTTGCATGTTTGCTCTGAGTGTGCTTTGGTGCGATTGGGCCTAATTATTGCCTGTTCCTGTGATAGGAATCTTAATCACAAACATGAATTATAATAATGTGTAAAGGATTGCCCTCTGGCAAGGGCATAGAAGCCCTGTTTTAAAAAAAATGTTCATTAAGAAAGGAGGGCCTTCTAATCAGACACCCCTTTCAGAAAACTCCATGCCAAAAGCATAGTGTACACCACTGCCCTTCTACATCAGTGTCCAGATCTGCATTCCCTGCTCTCCAGTTGCACACAACAGGTTCAGAGGTCACAGGTTTACACACTTCACAGGCATTGAAGATATGCACCTCTGCTCTCAAATCACATAACTAAGAGAGTTACTATCCTGGGGGAAGTTATGGTGGCTAGCATTTCTCACAATCATTAATGGCACACTGATTCTGTATTATACATGTGTCAACACTGTGAGCCAGCCTGGCAAGGTACAGGCTGTGTGTGTGTGTCACTGACTGCTATTTCTGCTGCACGTATAAGGGCCATAGAAAGTAGGGACTGCATGCAGTTAATCTTTTGAGAGGTCAAGTAAAACCTCTCTCCAGATAGACAGGTCATCAGCATGGGCAGTCCTGGGAAACAAGAATCAAAGGACACACCCTACATCAAAGGATTATCATCATACAAAGGGGTTCTGCCATTTTGTTTCTCTCTGTACCTCTTTAGTAGTTGCCTCCTCCATTTCCTTTAGCACAAAGTACATGTAATCATCCAGGAAGTGCCAAAAGCCAGGACTGCTCCTCTCAACCGCTCACAAAAGACCAGCACAGCGCAGCCTGCTGACCGCATCAGCAGGAGACGTGGAACCAGAGCTGTAGCTCTAAGCCACCAGTGCTCTCAATGGTCCGGTTCTACAATTGATCTTATTTTTTGTCTCAATACTTGGATGCCCCTATTTCTATGCCAGCGTTCTTCTCTTCTGATCATTCTGATCTCTCTTTCACATTTTTTCCGACCTCTTCTAGCTTCACCCCAGTCTCCTCACCCATTTTCATTTGTTTTGCTCTGTGTCTTTTTGACACCTCCCTTTTCATTCAATCCACTACTACCTCCCTTTATTCCATAAACAGATTTTATTGCCTCTCTGTTGACACAGCCTCTTGTGAGCTTATTGCTGCTCTTCTTACTATCATTGACACTTTTCACCCCTCATGCCTTTTTCGCCTTTCGTGCAAGACACCCCAAACTTGGCTTACTCCTGATCTCTTGGTGCTACGCTCCTCACTTCAGTGAGTGGAACGGCGCTGGAAATAATGGTATTCGCCCCCCGATTTTCTTAGACTTTCATTCATATATTCTTCCTATGATTCCGCTCTGCTTAGCGGTAAGAAATGCTAATTCTCTGAGGCTTATCTAATTCACCTCCTCAGCCATCCTCCTCCAGATCCAGCACCAACATCCTGTCTTGTACTTTCGGACTTTGCCAGATGCTTTACCGAAAAGGTTACAGAACTATGTGCCTCTGCCCAGAGCACTCTGTCTCTCCCTTCCCACCCTTCCATGTCTCCTCTTCCTTCCACTTTATCAATGTATTTGCCTCTTTCTGATTCTGACACCACCACTTGTATTGCTCAAGCTCACCCTTCTGCCTCCCCCCTTGGCCCTATTCCCCCCAATCTCATTACTACAATCGTTCACTCATCTACCCTTTCTAACATGCATCTTTAATCTATTGTCTCTTCATTGCTATCTCTCCTTTAAACATGCTGTAGTTCTCCCCATTCTCAAAAAGCCTTCGCTGAATCCCTCTTCTCCTGCCAACTTTCATTCTATCTTTCTCCTTCCCTTTCTTTCCAGGGTGCTTGAATGCATTGTCTACTCTCAGATTTCTACCTACTATCATAACTCTCTACTGCCTTTCCTTCAATCTGGATTCTGGCTCTACACTCCACTGAAATATTATTTGTAAGTGTATACCAATCGTTGCTTTCAATATGCAACGCTAGGCAATCTTCTATTCTTATCCTTCTTGCTCTGTCTGCGGCTTTCGGCACAGTGGATCACTCTTCTCTTTTTGCCTCTCTTGCTTCCTTCTGTATTTCTGGGTCTGTGCTTATCTGGTTTCAGTTCTATCTTTTTAAACTATTCATTGTCTGTTACCTGGGGCAAAAATACAGCCTCCTTACTTTTACTCTATGGTGCCCCCTCAAGGCTCCGTCCTTGGGTCTCTTCTCTTTTCATGATATACTTCTTCTCTTGCAGACAATGTTCATCCCTTTGGACTTCCTTATCACTTCTATGCTGATGATCCCCGCTCTTGCTTACATGTTCCTGTTTCACTGCTTCTATTCATTCTAAGATTATTGTCTTCCCTCCATTCAATCTTAGATGAAATCTCATTTCCTGCATCTTAACTCCAGAAAAATTTAAATAATTGTATTCCCTTTCTCCTCTTTTTGCTCTTCCTTTTCTCCCCCTTGGCTATTTGCGTCCCTCATTTCCTTAGCCCCCTCTCACAACAAGCCTGATCAAAGATGACACAGAGGCACCTTCGATCTCTCCCTGTCCCTCTCTTCCTGCATTTCTAACACTGCTCACTCTTTCCCTTATTCAGCTCATTAATATTCCCAAAGCTTGCCCTTTGTTGTCCTTCCAAGCTTCTAAACTCCTCATCTCCACTTTGGATTACTGTTCTGCCCTCTTGTTTGGTCTTTCCACCTGCCAATTGGCTCCACTGCTCTCAAACTTCAATTCTGCCATCCATATCCTTTTTCAGCTCTCTCTTCGCTCTTTCATTATTAGCTCCCTCCAGTCTATCTCTTTAAATCATGTTTTCTCTTCCACTTCTCATGCATTTCACTTCACTTTTGCTGTTGGTGTGCCAGGTGAGCGCCTCATTGTTGTGACCCTCCTGGTCCTTGGAAGTGCCATATGTATTTTTATTATTTTTGGGCCTCCTGCCCCTGATTGCAGCGCTTCTCCCCCTGACTCCCTCTGTTGCTGTGCGTTTCCCTCCCTCATTCAAAATTGCATTCTGAAAGTATTCAAAATTGCATTGTGAAATCTAGGCCTTTTTCCCCTCTCAGACTTAGGTGTGTTTTTCTCTGGTATTTAAAATTGCATTATGAAAGTATTTAAAATTGCATTGTGGAAGTATTTATAATTGCATTGTGAAAGCAATCAAAATTGCATTGTGAAAGTATTTAGAATTGCATTGTGAAACTTAGGCCTTTTTCCCCTTATACAGGACTCTCAAACTAAGGTGTGTTTATCTCCGGTATTTAAATAACATTGTGAAAGTAGTGCCATTCTGTGGTTCTGACTTCCTAGCAAAGCATTAATCTAGCAAACTTTCTAACATTGTCCGAGCGTTGGTCATCTTATCCAATAGTCTACTATTGTCTCGTCTCTCTGTGTCTCGTCTGCTCTCGCTCCTCCTTGCGTCCTTCCCTAGTGTTATCCCTGCTCCTACCCCCCTTCCTCTTATCTCCTCTCCCTAGCTACCCTATGGTGCTCTCTGTCTCTCATATAATTTCTAACTGCTTCTCTATCGACTATCCTGCTCTCCTCACTAAATCTGGTAGGAAGAAGTTTAAAAAGGACATCCTGGACTCCAACCTAGCCCTCCCTGTCGCTGACACATATACCAGTGCCTCCTCTAGGCAAACCCTCACTGTCATCCTCTTTGTCGTTCCCTCGACAGATCTATGGACTCTTCATATGGTCTCTGTGCTTTCTCCTCTCTCTTCTTCTCCCATTAATGGTGGCTCCTGGTGGGAGGTCCTCCTGGCCTTCATTCGACTCCTCTAAGGTCATCATAAATGGTCACCTGAATGGCACCGTCTTGGTCCAAGGCCCTCAGGCCAATCTTCTCCTCTTTGATAGATGCCGCCCGTGCATAATCAATTTCCTTCCTTCTCCTTTTGTCCCCTCTCTTCCCTATACCACTTTCTTGCCTCCACCTGCTGTCTCCTCATTGGCCACCTTGCCCTCTCCTCCTTCCTCTTCTGCCACCCCCCCCCCCTGGCTTCTTCTACACCTCCACAAGCATACCTCTGACTTGTACCCCTCCCCAGAAGCCAAGGATGGCAACCTTCTCCATATTGCCATTAGTAACTCTCGCTCAGCTGTCAAACACTCCACTGACATCTGCCGCCTCTTGGAAGAACTTGACCTTGATGTCCTCGGTCTCACCGAGATATGGTTCTCGTATAGCTCTGTCACAAGCTTTGACAGTCTCCTCCCTGATGGCTACAAGATCCTCTCTGCGCCCAGGTCTAAACATCCCAGAGGGGGTGTAGCCCTGATCTTCCCCAAGCGGATTCCTGTCTCTTTCATTCCTACGCAGGCCTATTCCTCTTTTGAATGCCTCGTCTGCAGTCTCTCTCCCTCTCTCTCTTTCTCTCTTTCTCTCTCTCCTAGCCATTCCCTTACTGTGGCTACCATCTATCGGCCACCTGGTCAGATCGCCTTTTTGCTCTCTGAGTGGGCGGACCTCTCTTCTTCCCTCCTGACCACTCAACTCCTCCTTTTTGGACACTTTAACATCCACCTGGATGTTTCCAGTCCTTCCTCTGGACTCTTTTGCAACCTCTGCGACTCTCTCTCACTCTCTATCCTCCCCTCTGGCCCGACTCACTCTGCAGGGCACACTCTTGATGGTCTGATCACTACAGAACTTCCCCTCTCTATCCCTCTCATCACTCCTCTCTCCTGGAGTGATCACTTTCTCCTTTCCTGCCAGCTCACTCTCTCCATCCCTCAGGCCAAGCCCACTCCAGCACTGTTACCTACCTTCTCGGTTATCAGACTCATGAAGCGGGTGTCAGTTGAGGCTTTCGCAGCCACTTTCTCATCCCCCCTGCCCCTTTGGCTGACTCACGCCCTGACACAGCCCTCTCCATACTCCACTCTCCTAGATCTGATACTCTTGATGTTCTTGCCCCTGTCATGAGGATCTGCTTGAAGCCCAAAGCCAAGCACAAATCCTGGTACGACTCAGACCTTGCCACCCTTGAACGCAAGTGCAGGGTGGCTGAGAGGAAATGGTGTGCTTCCGGTACATCCGCTGACAAACTGGCATGCCTCCTGTTCCAAAGGCAATACCGGCTCTCTGTCCGCACTGTAAGGAGCTGGCCATTCCTTCTGAAGTCTCTACCTCTCCTGTCCCCTTCCAGGCCCTCTTCACGGCCCTTTAATTGCTAAAACTCAGCCCATCCTGTCCTCTCTCTCTTCCTCTCCCTCTGCCCCCTCTACTCCCTGCTCATCCTCTGGCCATTCATTCTCTGGTCCTTATTCGGCCACCTCTCCTTCCTCCTTCTCTGCCTTTACCCTGTTCTCCCGAGATGAGGTTTCTAGTCAAGTCTGATCTATGAAAGTCTTGTCAAAGAAGGTTCACCCCTGTTCCTCCAAAACCATCAACTACCACATTGACACTTTAGCCTCTGCTATGGCTGACTTCTGAAACCACTCCTTCACCACAGGATTCTTCCATTCCCCCCTGAAGCACTCCCTTGTGCACCCTCTTCTTAAGAAACCCACAGCCGACCTCTAATGGGACTATCGCCCAATCTCCATCACTCCTTTCCTTGGCAAACTCCTGGAAAAACTGGCCATCTCCCATCTTAATCTTGACACTGAATCTGTTGGTTGTCCCCATGACCATCATTCTGGCTTCAGAGCTGCCAGGAGCATGGAAATTGTTCCATTAAGACCTGCTCTCCAACCTCGATTTCAACACCCCTTGTGTCCCCATCTTACTTGATCTCTCTTCTGCCTTTGACACAGTCAACCATGCCATCCTGCTGAACCGTCTCAGTGATAACCTGAGTATCACCAATCAGCCCCCAATTGGGTCCTTCCTCTACTCAATCTCTACCTGTGGTGTTCCCTAGGAGTCTAACCTCTCTCGCGGTCTGTTCAACCAATACCCGGCACTCCTTGCCCACCGGATTGCCACTCTCTGCTCCAACTTTCATTGCTATGAGGATAACACTAAACTAATTTCCAGGCTCCCTTCTGCCACTTCTTCTCCTTCTGTCATCTCTGACTGTCTGCCTGCTGTCCAGGAGTGGTGTGCCACCCAAGATCATTGCCTTAATGCCAGTAAGACCGAGATTCTCCTCATCGGCACACCTGCTCCCTCCTTTACTGTCACTTTCTGGCCTGCCTCTCTTGGCCCTCTTCTTGCTCCCACCTGTGAGTCTAAAAACCTTGGGGTTATCTTCGGCTCCATACCCTCCTTCTCTCCTCATATCTCTGACGTCTCTAAGAAGTCACACTACCAGCTGCACCTCCTCAGAGGTATTCTTCCTTTCCTCTCCTTCCCCCAGAAGCTCACTGTCTCCAGAGCTCCAGTTCTCTATAGACTGGACTACTGCAACAGCCTATTTCTAAGTCTGCCTGCTTGTACTCTCTGCCCTCTGAGACTCATCCAGAACTGGACTGCAAGAAATGTCCTTGGCCTCACGCCGAGTGATCGTATCTCTCCAGGACTGAAATCACTGCACTGGCTCCCACTGGCTGTGAGGATTAAGTTCAACACCCTCTGCATTGTCCACAAGGCCTTCTGGGGGCTGGGGCCTCAATACCTTCAACTCTCTCTTCCTAAATATCTTCCTTCTCATGCTCTTTGCTCATCCACCTCCAACTCCCTCAGGGTCAGTCGCTTCTCCAAGCAGCGAGTTGATGGGAGATCTCTTTTTTCGGCTGGGGTCTCCCTCTGGAACAGCCTCCCTGAAACTTGAGGAGAACCATCTCCAGTTCCGGAAGCACCTCAAAACCTTCCCCTTTGCTTCTGCTTTCTCTCCTCCTCTCCCCTGGCTGAAACTGCACTGGAAACGTGGTTACACTCTGGCCTCATGCCCACGTCCAGTTGCACCCCTGTACTGCCTCCCTGGCATCCCCCGCACTTGGGGACTGTTTTCTGTATCCCTACAGCCCCCTACCAGCACTTGCCACCAGCTGGCTGCACTTTTTTCTTATTGATTTTTATTTATTCTATGTATTTTACAGTCGTTCCCATGTACTGCACTGCCCCCTTCCCCTTCCCCTGCACGTTTCCCATTCCCCTGCACTTGCGCAATCACAATGTCACCCCGCCTAGTAAGATTGTTGTCTCTGTCTTCCCTCTGTTCCCCCCTTGCCTCGTCACACCTTGAAACACTTGTGTATAGGCGTGTTATAAATGCCCTATCAACAGTCTTGCTCCTCCTTACCTCTGGTTGTTGGTCTCGTTTTATGCTGCGGCTTCCTCACTTTGTTCGCAATTCTGTTATTTTTTACAGTCACTAAACCTTTGTTTTTACTCTTTCACTCTTGTTTCACTCTTGTTTTTTCTCCCTCTTGGCTCCTAAATACTGGAATACTTTACCTCTCTGTATTCGCTCTTCGCCAACCTTGGACTCTATTTGTTCTGCTTTAAAAACTCACTTATTATGTTCCTACTGATTGTGTAACTTGCTTTTAGTTTCCACACGCTATTGTACCATCCTTGTTTGTGCAGTGCTATGACAAAAAGCCCTTTTTAAATTATTATAATTATAATTATTATTGTTCTTTTATAAAGCGCTTCATACCAACGAGTGGTTTCTAACCGCAGGATCGGGATTCAAACCATTCTTGCACTGCATTGTCTTGCTTCCAAGACAAACAAGTTGCCCTTGAGCTTTGCTTCCTCTGCAACACAATTATAAATAAATACACTTTGGGTGGGATGCAAGCTGGCAAAGCACTCTGTCACATGAACATCTATTGCATCACTTAATGCAGGCTTGCTTTTGTCCATTCACCCATGGACATTCACCTATAAAAGAGGGGTTCTCCCACTCTTTCTTTGCTTCATTTGTGGACTTCAAGATTCTAAAGACTGGAGGGGGTTATCTGTACTTCTGACTTCCATATGTTACGGTAAAAGCAAAGAGCACCCCAACAAGGCTCTCACTTTGGTAAAATGTGGTGAGCAGCCAGGTTTAAGCTTCCAGGAGGTGATGAAGGCAGGTTCTTGAGTACAGTGTTTCCCCAAAATCCCCACAGAGGAATGTACACAAACTATGTTAGGTGATAACACAGCTTCTTTATATAAAATACAATTACTACCTTTACCTTAAATACATACATATAAATAATAACACTTTTTATTTGGAATACTTATTCAAAGAATGGCAAACATATGCATTCTATGTGGTAGCACACATTACTTAAATCCAGTCATAGATGCACTAGCTGCAGGCAGTTTTAAATAGGCAGGTGGATTCTTAAGTGAGGTGTAACAGAATAGAATAGGGAAGAAAGGTGGGTTAGTGGTAAACAGTGGCAGAATATTTTTGGCTACATAGATAATTCTGAGTGAGGATCCCCCCCATCTGTGCAACCTGTAATGGAAAGTTAGGGAATAACCTATTCTGTCTTCTACAGCTCAGTCCAATAATGTTCAATAACCTTGTGCTTTCGCAAAAATGTTCTACCACCCCAAAGTACATGAGAGGCCATGGGAGAACAGGATCCAAGACGAGTCTGGCACCACTGGATGACACCTTAGGCTCTTTGACAAAGTAACTTTGGTGCCTTAGCAGATGAAGTGGCAGAGTTTCTCGGTTTTACTTGACGATTGCCTCTCAGGAAGAACCCCCTTTGGAAAAAGCAGCCACTGGGATGCTGAGTCCAAGAATAAAAAGGAATCAAGCTCTTTATGAAGTGCAGCAGTTTTACACTTCGCAGTGCTCTCATTTGTTCGACAATGTGTCTGGCTGTTGAAATCCTGTGAAGATGGAACTTGCTGTGGGATCCTTAAAGGCTTGGTGGATGAAAGTAAGACCTCTGGGACCCTTCAATAACGTCTGGCAGCAACGGGTGCATATGTTACGTTTGGTGTCGGGTTCCGGATTTACGCGGTTGTCCTCATTCAGTTTTTTGGTGCTGCAGCCGCAGTCGGGATGTCTGGACACCTTCTGGGGACCTGGACTCAAACAATGGAGTGGACCTCGACCCTCACCAGGCCTGGACCCTCTGGACATCTTCATTAGCTTCCGGTGGTGGGAAAAAGTGGTAGGTGATGATGGCAAGGATGTCCTTTCAAATTTCCTAGGCAGTGTGGAACTTTTGCAGCTCTGGGTATCCAGTAGGACTATTCCAGGGTACCCCCTCATCTGGGTAGTAGGCAGCAACTGCTTCCAGCAGTCACAAAGTTATCCTCTAGACCCTAGGTGACCCAATGGACTTCTCTGACTCAAGATGTCCGGTAGTCCACTTCTGGACTTTGAAGACCCCTTTTCTGGATGGCAGGCACACAGGATTGGCTTTCAGGATATTTCGATGAAGAGCAGCAGCTTTGCACGTTGGTCCCTCGTAGCTCGGAGGGAGGTCTCCTTTATAGGTCCTCTCTGGATCAGTCCTTGGAAGACATGACAGATTTTGGATTACATTGAAGAAGTGCAGCAGCAGACTCCTCTTCCAGCCGGGCTTCAAGGATAGCTTCTTCTTGCTTCACCTTCGACTTCAGCTTCTGAACAAATTGGTAAGTCAGAGTTCCCCATTCACTCTGGCTAAGCCAGGCTCAGTCAGACAATCAAGCAAAAGGGCACTTATGTAGGCAAACAGCCAATCAGGCTCACAGGCATCCACGCCATTTACTCCACCCAAACACCCATAACAAAGAATGTGGATTGGGGAAAGTATCCAGCCTTTCAGCACACTACACTGCAGTCATGTCAGTTTCAGTCAGGGATGTCTCATTCATTGTGTCACAGACACAGAAACCAGACACAGAAACCAGACACCCACAACACAGAATGTGAGTTGACTCCCAACTCCATGCACACAGGTCGCACCCATACGGTGTACCCACAATACACAAAACCAGCAAAGGCTCCGGTCAGTTTGACAGGAGGCAGCCATAGAGCCATATGTGGTATTTTCACCCAACAGCCAGTCAGGGGGAGAGGGAACAGAGAAATATATGGTGTTTGAAAGCACAAGGCCACAGTTGCCATCTTGCCTTTGTGTAGGAATCCAATGGTTCATATGGCAGGGCTTGGGTGTCCCAAAATGGAGTACACACACAGCCACTGCCAAGTCAGTGTGTAGCTGTCACCAGCCCATACCCTGCTCTTTGGGCAACACACAGGTGCCCAAAACACACATAAGGGGTACAAGGATGTACCCCAACCCATGGTTGCCACAATGTGCCATGGGTGTTGTTCGTCAAAAGATCAAATTAAGAGCTGCACTGCCAGAGGTCCAGGATGGACCTCACTGGCAGAAAACATACAGAAAACACTCACAGAGATGTGATAGAACATGGACTTGAGGCCCTGTCCCTCCATAAGCGATTTCCAGCATCACAAAGATTTAAGGAAGAATTCATGTCGACCTCTCATCAGAGAGATGATCTTTCCAAAGCCCTCAGCCATTAAGATGAGGAAGGAGCACTGCCAGAGTACTTAGGATGTTGACTTCTCAAGACAAGGATCTGCAACTTTGCAGCAAGCTTTCATAGAATGGCAGAGCAGAACCTGAAAGGACTCACCCCTTTGTGGGTTTCACAGCATCTGGAAGACGAGATCAGCCAAAGCTCCCATTTGTACGGCATCAAACTGGTTGCAATGCATTTTAACTGTGTTTGCAAAATTCAAACCAGAGGCAATTGCTGGTGCTGCTTTTGGCACGCCATCGAACTTCGAACCACTGCTGTATTCGAACCAGCTCACTGCCACATCGAGCCAATGTCACCAGTTGGGCTTGAACAACCTGCTCGCCATTGTGAACATAATTTGAACTGCTGCTTCTTCTAACTCTGCATTGGATCATAAAGGTTGCTGCATCAAACTGCCGAATACCGACTAGAAACTCTGGAGCATCGCATCACATCACGACTCGAACCAGCAGTTAACTAAGTCTCAAACCGACTTCACTCTGATTCTAACTCTGGTGAGGCATCCAAACCACACAACCCAAATGATGCACTCGAGAAGCACCGAAACCCTGCTTTGAACAGACCAGATGCCAGCTTGCCACTTCACCCAGCATGACTCACTGCACTCAATCATATGTGTCCCTCTGGCCGATCCTTGGGCCCTAGTGACTGGTTAGGTCATTTTTACACCATTTTCCATTGAATGATGTGTACCTTTACATTCATTGTGGTTGTGTATTTCCTATTCATCCATGTTTCTTTACCCAGTGTGCCGAATCTTTCTATCTTGTGCATATCTATCATCTCTATACATGGGTGGATTGTATAGTGTGTTTTATAGTTAATTGTATGTTGGTGTGTTGAATTGAAGTATATATATTGGTATATAGCAATGACTTGTCATGTATGCAATGCATTTGCCAAAGAACGGCACAGAGAAAATATTTACATACACATATCACCCAACCAAAGTTGGTACCTTTGGCCTTGATTGGACTTTCCTTTTATTTGGGATGGTTGTACCTTGCTGTTTGGGTGCTACTGTATCACATTCACACCACTTCTGAGAGTATAGCCTTCCCTCCACCCAGGTTGCCACAAAAGGCCAAGGATGTATATCTCATAGCTATGCCTGTTTTGTCTTTATTGTTGGGATCACTGTTGGTTTGTAGAAGTGTTGGGGTTAAGTAGGCGGCAAAGTCAATACTTACCCTGAGACTCTTCCAGAGGAGAAGTCATATTGTCACATAATTTCCAGTCAATGTCTTTGGAATCTGTTTTCTCAAACATTGTGTTTTTTTCTTTTTAGATAAAGTTTACTTCCAACAAAAAAGCAGTTCTTGGCAGATGCAAGAGGAAAATCAGACATCTTGGACGGAATTTATTCTTGTGGGGTTCTCAGATCTTCCACATCTGCGGAATCACCTCTTTCTTGTATTTTTGATGATTTACCTAGTTACCATTTCAGGTAACCTCATTGTCATATCAGTTATCTACAGGGACTCGCGTTTGCACTCCCCCATGTATTTCTTCCTCAGCAACCTGTCTTTTGTAGACATCTGTTACACCTCCGTGATGTTCCCAAGAATGCTGGTCAACTTCTTTCAGGTGAGTCCACAAGTTCATCTCTGGGAATGCCTGCTACAAGTCTATTTCTTTGTAGCACTTGTTTCAACAGAATTCATTCTCCTGACCATCATGGCATATGATCGCTATGCCGCAATTTGCAATCCCTTACACTACACAATGATCATGAGTAGGACTTTGTGTTTCTTTATGGCTGCTGGAGCCTGGGTGTGTGGACTTATAGTACCAATAACTCACACTATCACAATGTCAAAATTCTCCTTTTGTAAATCTCATGAACTCAACCACTTCTTCTGTGATATTTTGGCTGTACTGAATCTGTCTTGCACCAGCCCTCGCACCTTGGAAATATTGACTTATGTCCTGGGTGTCATAGTGCCAATTTTTTCATTTTCTTTAATCCTCACGTCTTATGTACACATCATCACAGCCATCCTGAAAATACAATCCGCAGTCGGGAGATCCAAGGCATTCTCTACTTGCGGCTCACACCTCATTGTGGTGGTCTTATTCTACGGAGTTCTCCTGTTTGCTTACATGCGCCCAGCCTCAATGTACTCAGGGAATCAGAGCAAAATATTCTCTCTTGCCTACATTGCAGTGAGTCCCATGTGCAACCCTAT
Organism: Ambystoma mexicanum; assembly: GCF_040938575.1. NCBI lineage: Eukaryota > Metazoa > Chordata > Amphibia > Caudata > Ambystomatidae > Ambystoma > Ambystoma mexicanum. The sequence continues at coordinate 71,917,300 of NC_090925.1, forward strand.
TATTTACACCCTGAAAAACAATGAGTTCAAAACTGCCTTGAAAAGAAGAAAATTAACATAATGGTAGAATGGAGGACTGTAATCGGAACACATCAAGAATGTCGAGGCATACAGAGCTAGTCTAACATAAAGTTTTAAATTATGTCATCATGTTTAGCACTGTGGCACAAGGTTTGGGACTGGAGGCTCTACAGTGCGATTTACTGTGTCAAAGTGTTTTTTATCTAATGGGCAAAAAGGGGCGGTTTTCTTTGGTTTATTTGGTATCCAGTCATTGCATCTAAAACAAAGCATTATCAAACCACACCATTGAAAAAAAACATTAAAAAAACATTGAATGCATTATTTTCAATGGTAAAGGGTTTATTTAGTAAAAATGTGGTTTAAACCATTAAAAAGGGGGATTGGTGGGCAACCGCCATAAAAAAATTCCAAAAAAACATGAATTCGATGTTTTTTTAGATGCTTTGACTGTATGGTTTGTCGATGCTTTGACTGTCGATGCAATCACTAGGAACCGTCTATTTACATTTGTCAGTATGTAGCATTCTTAATTTGTATGTTTGAAATAATTACAAACCATACTACTTCATATGTTAGAATTATTATTTCATACAATGCATCAATACGAATTACACTTGGTAAATTTACAAGAATATATATTTTTCACTTCTTAGTGTACTATCTATTTTAGAAGTGCTAAGGGTGGGTAATATAGTCGAGGATTCCCTCTTCCCCCTGGTTGACTACAGTCAGAATGTAAAATGCAGAAGCTGCTCCACTCTACTTGCTGCTATTTGAGTTCTAGCTGCATGCCTCAGTCTATCAACGTGCAGTTCTCATTTATAGTCCAAGGTGTCCTGCAGAATTGACAGTGCCTTATCTGCTGCATTCCAACTTTCCATTCATGGTATCCATAGTACATCCTAGTCACTTGTCCTTAATTAAATTGCATGACTGTGATTCAAATGTAATCATATTTTATCAGTGATGTCTAATCAAATGAAGTTTGGATTTATTTACAATATTTTGCCACCATTCATGTAGTGTCCTTCCAAATAATATTTTTCGAAGTCTCAGGTCATTGTGTGTCATGAAGCAGGATATGCCAGGTGGACTGTGTTTCGTAATTAGGAATTGCAATTGTATTATCTCTTGTGCTCGCTTTGATATAGATACCGGACAGGTGTTGCTATCATTATTTACGCCTGACATTCTTTTAACTTCAGACATTGATGGTATGTGTCCAGTGTCCACATATCGAGGCTGATTGTCACAAATGGTGCAAGTTTAACATGTTCAGAGGATGCACCTATTTAAATGAATGCACATGTTCGGAGGTGAACTGTTCTTTCCTGTGGGTTCTGTGCTGGCCAAGCACCTTGCATTCAGTATTGTCAGAATCCTGCTCCTATATCTAATGTGTGATAGGCTCTTGGTGTGGGTGCTGGGAGTGCATTTCAGAGAGACGTGAAATGTAAAATAAAGAAGAAAAGCGAGTGCAGTGGTCATGTATATTGTGTTTAATGCCAGAATACATCAACAGAACGCAGGTTACAGAGCATTCCATGCTGCAAAGCATCATATAATTCCCAATATGAGTGCATTGCCCCTGTGCTATGCGCCCAGCATAGGGTCTGCACTGCAAGTAGTAAGATTGCCTAGAGGGAAAGCCATGAGAAGCTGTTAGAATCCATGTGATGAGTTAAGGCCTATTTCCTCTAAAAGGGTGGGATATCACAGAATATCCTGAACAGTGATGGAACAGATCGATACGAGTTGGGGCAGAGATGTGAAAGTAAACAGATCGGATCTGCAGCTGACCAGAAAGAGGATTCCATGGGGAGGATCTCAACTTCTCACTGAGGATGTATTTTTTTTAAACTTTCCTAACAGTGAATTTAATTCTACCTTCAAAAACATTTGACTTTTTTCATATTTGCATTATTTTTATTTTTCCATGGACTTCAATAGGCTTTAGAATATGGTTGTTTTGTTTTTGACTATGGTAGCTTTGTAACTATTCACTGTGGTAGAAGGTTGGGGATTGCTGACTTCAAGCTCATTTCTAAACCTGTACTCCCCCAATGTCATCTTCTGGTCCAAATTCATCTGGCCTAAGCCCCTCGCACCCGGTGCCTTCCGGGTTGCCGCTCTATTTCCCCACTTAGCATGCCCCGCCTATCTGGTGCCTTCCTGGTTGCCGCTCTTTTCCCCTACTTAGGGAGCCCTGCAGCCTCTTTTCCTTTGCAGATGGAGAGCAAGTGCAAGTGGGAATAGGCCACCTGGCCTAAGTCCCGCCCACCAGGTGCCTTCCTGGTTGCCACTCTTTTTTTCCCACTTAGCAAGCCCCACCCAACTGGTTCCTTTCTGGTTGCACTCTTTTTTCCCTGCTTAAGGAGCCCTCCAGCCTCTTTTCCTTTGCAGATGGGAAGCAGGTGCAAGTGGGTCTAGGTCACCTGGCCTAAGAACCGCCCACCTGGTGCCTTCCTGTTTGCTGCTCTTTTTCCCCACTTAAGGAGCCCTCAGTCTCTTTTCCTTTGCAGATGGAGAGCAAGTGCAAGTGGGAATAGGCCACCTGGCCTAAGTCCCGCCCACCTGGTGCCTTCCTGGTTGCCACTCTTTTTTTCCCACTTAGCAAGCCCCACCCAACTGGTTCCTTTCTGGTTGCACTCTTTTTCCCCTGCTTAAGGAGCCCTCCAGCCTCTTTTCCTTTGCAGATGGGGAGCAGGTGCAAGTGGGTCTAGGTCACCTGGCCTAAGCCCCGCCCAGCTGGTGCCTTCCTGTTTGCTGCTCTTTTTCCCCACTTAAGGAGCCCTCAGTCTCTTTTGCTTTGCAGATGGGGAGCAGGTGCAAGTGGGTCTAGGTCACCTGGCCTAAGTCCCGCCCACCTGGTGCCTTCCTGGTTGCCACTCTTTTTTTCCCACTTAGCAAGCCCCACCCAACTGGTTCCTTTCTGGTTGCCACTCTTTTTTCCCTGCTTAAGGAGCCCTCCAGCCTCATTTCCTTTGCAGATGGGGAGCAAGTGCAAGTGGGTCTAGGTCACCTGGCCTAAGCCCCACCCACCTGGTGCCTTCCTGGTTGCTGCTCTTTTTCCCCACTTAAGGAGCCCTCAGTCTCTTTTGCTTTGCAGATGGGGAGCAGGTGCAAGTGGGTCTAGGTCACCTGGCCTAAGCCCCGCCCACCTGGCACCTTCCTGGTTGCCACTCTTGTTCCCCACTTAGCAAGAACTGCCCACCCGCGCCTTCGTGGTTGCTGCTCTTTTTCCCTACTTAAGGATCCCTCCAGTCTCTTTTCCTTTGCGGATGGAGAGCAGGTTCAAGTGGGTCTAGGTTGGGCTAAGCACCACCCACCTTCTTAGCCCTGCCTATTCCTTCCTGCTCTTACCTCTTAGATCAAGGGCATCTCTTGCCATGCGTCCGAAGTGAAGGGCAGACGAAGAAAAGAGTGATCCCTGTTTGGACCTGTTCAGACCAGGAGGACCCAGGGCCCGAACCCCTGCTCAGACAGCAGGTAAGGATGCACCAACATGTGTAACTCCCTCTGTCTCCACAGGCCATCCCCGTCCCCTCTGGTCCCCCGGTGATGTTCCTTTGTGCCCACCCCTTCTCGCAGACAGGTGTTGGCTGTTTTGCTTGATTCTTCTACCCTGCTCCCCCTCCCTCTCCCCTTCAACCTACTTCTGCATGAGTCTGGCCCGATACATACTGGTTTCACCATCATTGTCTTGTGGCAAATGCTGGATTTGACTTTTATGGACTTCATTAATTCATGGTGCGTCACCCTTTCTCAACTCTCATGCTGGACTTCCTTTGCATCTTGTACTCATGGTGGCCCTGAATCATGCTGTTACCATCTCCATCTTGTATCCTGGCTTGCAACATTATGTGTTACTACTGACTTCTGCAATTGGATTCGCTTTCCCCTCTTGCTTCTCCACTCTTTCAGTGCTCACTCTCTGTTCTCTCCTCCTCTCCCTTTCTCCCTTTTCCTATCTCCCACCTTACTTTCTTCTATGCACTTTCTCTATCAGAATTGGTACTGGACGTAGCATAAAAGAAGCCTCGGCCTCGTCTTTCTCCTCCCCCCTCCCCTTAGATGCCCGCCCCCACCCAGCACTATCTGAAATGTCATCAGGCCTAGTTGCTTGTTTTGTTCCTCCCCTCCCTTTCTGCACCCCTCACCCTCACCTTTTGTTTTTCTCCGGCTCTACCAGAAATGTCATAAGGCCTAGTATGGTAGTCTCCTGTCTGTTTCCATGTTCTTCCCACTCTCCCCCTCCCTTCCTTATCTATGTTTTAGCTCTTCCACTATCTGAAATGTCGTCAGGCCCAGTATGATTGTTAATTTTACATCCTTACTGTTCATGGCCTTTAAGAATGTTATTGTATTTTCCCTTGTTCCCTCCCTTGCCTTGAAGCTCTTTGAAGCACATTGAGTACAGCAATTATATAAATAAACTATCATATCATATCATATCATAACTCCTGACCTGTGAACCTTAAAAACATGAATGCGATAAAGGATACTGGTTTTTAAGTTGCTCATGTGAATACTGAACCTCATCATTAAACAAATGGGCCAGAAAAGTCAAGCTATGAGCATTTACTATTATATTTCCAGACCTGTACTTAAGCCAAAGATATTACTTTAAGTACATTTGGAGTATTCATGTAATTCGGGAATAGCTACTTTGCGTAAATTGCCAAGATCTCAAAAGTTCAAGATGGTGCCTACACTGAGTCATGCTGCTTGGAACAGAATCATTATTGGCCATTAGGTTACTGCTCTTTCTTAAACTACTTGACTCGTATTCACAAGGAGAGACCTTTAATAATGTATTCAAGTTCAAAAACAGTTTTATAAATCTTTATTGTAAATGAATAATATGAACATATAGAAAAACATGTGTTCTTGAAATTTCTTTTTCAAAACTTTGCATGACATGGTTCGGGCTCTGCCACTTTTCGGTACTGACATAAGAATACATATCAATTAATCATATATGTTAATTTCTTGTATATTACAGATCTAGGAACACATACTTCATCTTGATATGGGAGCTCCCCAAGGTTAAGTCAACAGTAAACTGTGGCTTCTTCTTCTGCTTATCTTAGAATATTGTAGTTTGACTCTCTACATCCTTCCTCTTCTTCTGTCCTATTATTCCCTTGCTCTCCTGTGTTTTTACTCACGTTCTATTGGCGTTCTCCCTTCTGTGTTCATGCCTCTGTTCCTACCTTTGGTTTGGAACATCTCTCTTCCGACCCACCACCCTCTCTTGGCAGCTCTGCTCCAGTGCATCAGTCCCTTTAGTGGCTGTGCTTTGCTCTGCTCTTGCTCCGGCTATAATCTCTTATTTCCCCTCCTGACTTGGCCCCGCTTCTGCTAGACCGTAATATCCTGCCTGCTCCTCTTTATTTCAACCTTCATTTCCATTGCACTCCCTTCAGCTTCTTCATTCTCTCTCTTCCTACTCTCACTGTCTCTGACCACTGCCACTTTCTCACTCTGCTGCCCTTCCTCACAATGTGTCCCTCCTCCATCTTGTCCTCTGTAGGTTGTGCGTGCCCCCCTCACCTGTCTCCTAACTAACATTACCTCTCTCCAGGTTTCACCTTCACTACACCATCTAGCACTTCCCACTGTTCTCGGCTGTCCTCGCTTTTCCTTCATGTCCTCCTTCCTCCCACTACTTGCTCACCACCAGGACCTTGCCTGCCCATTTTCCACTCTTTCCTTAGTTTTTCTCGGGTTTTTCACTCCTCTCTGCACTTTTACTTCCCCTGCAGAACTGCTCACCCTCCTGTCGGCCCTTTTACCCCTAAAGGTGTGCTGCGTTTTTATTATGTCAGCGTAATTGTGGAAATGTACTCACCTCAGCATTATGAGAAGTTGCAAAATGTGCTGTTTCTTTTTCAGCCTACATGTACCCTCACTCACACCCCCCTCAACACCCGCTCACTGTCCTGTATAGTAAAGTAAGCAGGGGTTGGGGGGGACCCCCACAGGCCCTGCAGCCCTAGACTGAATTGAAAAGACATACCCAACCAAAAGTCGATCTTTTAGAAGGTAGAACATTTGGTAGTACCTTATTTCGGACTTTTGGTTGAATAGGTCTTTTCAATTTGGTCTTTTTGGACGAAACCTGTGAACATTTCTATAATGACTGAGGCATAGGGCCTCATTCCGAGTACGGTGCTAACCAATGGCGCTATTAACGCCTTGGTTGATGCCGTACCCGGACCAGCAGCGCCTTGGTGGATGGCGGAATTACCGCCCCATTCCAAGGTTGGCGGGGCGGTAATTCCCCAATCCCCATTTACCCTTCCCCATTCCCATTCTTGCCCCATAGGGCATAATGGGAGTGGGGAAGGCGTTAATTACGCCACCGTGAATTACGGTGGCGTAATTAACATCAAGGTCCCTTAGCGCCATGGTTTTTAACACCTGCTAAAAGCAGGTGTTCAAACCTCCATGGCGCAAAGGGAACTCGGAGTATGGCGGTAAGGGATTACCGCCACCGCTCTCGTTAGCGGTGGCCGCTATCCCTTACCGCCATACTCGGAATGAGGCCCATAGATTTCATGTTCCTGCATGCCGCTACAGTATTTTAGTTTGTCGGTATTGCAGAGGAAATAACGCCAAATTGTAAGTGATCCTGAAACTTTTAATCTGGCATATTTTGCGTTTGCTTCTGATGCATAAACAGTTTATCAGGAAAGTGCTGCAGGCCATGGGTAACATGTTTAATCAACTAAGTGCTTCAGTCACAGCTGTTGGATACCACTTTTAATCAGGCAAGTGTAGCTGGTGACGGGTAAAACCTATAAACAAGTACGTGTTTCTGTCACACCTGCAGGAACAACTTTGCATCAGGTAGGTGGAAACATGTAATCAAGAAAGATGGCCAGTCACTGCTGGTCGATAGTGTTTTTTAATCAGGCTCCTGGTGCAGGTGAAGGGAAAACCAGGCAGGTTCTGGGGGTGTAGGTGATACCAAGAAGAGTATGACATTTGACTCCAGGGGCCACATCTTAAAACAATCAAAGCCAATATAATGTCGCTCCTTAGCAGGACCAGGTGCTGGGTGAGGAGTCTGCTTGAAGAGCAGATGTGGGCCGAATGCCATTGCAAGCATTACCTCTCTACTGTGTGTTACTCACGTGTCCTTTCTGCCCTGTGATGGGTATTCTGTGCTCTGGTCCCAGGCTGAGTGACTGCTCCATCTCGAAATAAGATCTTGACCTGCAACCAAGGCTGGTCCTAAGGTCAGTGTTTTGATATATTTTAATATATGAGAATATTCCAAGAATACGTATGTCTGCGCTGGGAATGCAAGTCAGAGAGACTGGCTTGTAAATGATATTATGATATGTGAAATACAGAGTATAAGCAAGTGTATCCTGCTTGAGGGATGGAAAGGCAAGCAGGACAACCATCCCACTGCTGTCACACTTAAGAAAATGCATCACAGGATGAGATGTTACCCTTTCAAGCATTGTGCAGCTTTCTGTGTGTTTAAAAGCATATCCGAGCTATGTGAATTTGGGCTGCACTGTGCACAGAGGGGGTGAACAGGGGCAGCTGGAAGTGCACATCTGTGATGCTTTAAATGCATACTGTAGGTGTTTCTTCAAAGAGCTCGACTTGCATTGCTTTCAGCATGACAGGGCAAGGTTCTCTCTCTTAATGTGGAAGAAGTTGTTCACTTCTGGAAACAAAATACCTGAGACGTCCTTAAGAGTGCCCCCAGTCAGAGCGACATGATGACATGCGTGACCTGCGATTCACTTCCTGCACAGCAACCAAGGAATCTTCACTTTAATGTTTTACGTCCACGCACTAATTTAATTAATATCTACATAATCTACCTTTCCAGTTACACATTGAATGCAATCTGAGAATGCCACAACACACCAGGGAGGAGGGGTCCATTCGAGACACTGTTCTCTACTGCGTCATAGAAGAAATATTAAGGGTAAACAAGCACAGCTTGCTTTAAAAAACAAGCATTGACAAAGCCAATCATTGATTGGTACTCATATGTCAAGTACTGCTTCAAATGCCCCAATGATGCCATCATATGCGTGCCATGAACCCCATATGGTACGTTATCAGAGACATTTCAGGGGATTTTGGGGTTTGGAGCATACACACATTTGAATCCCTACCAACCAGAGAAATCATGAGATACAATGATTCCCTTTGAATCCCCGCCTCTCTGATGCAATCCCAACCCACAGCTTGGTTTGCTTTCCTAGCAGTGATTCAAACTGACATGGAAACATCATTGAAGTTGCCTTACCTATTTCATCCATGGTGGAATGAAAATAATGCACAAATGTCATTTTGATGGAAACCTTAGCACACCATGATGAGGCTACTTGTGTTCTAGACTAGGCAGAGGATGCATTTTAAATACATCAGCCATAAGAAATGCCTACAGGCTGTTCGTATAGATGCTGGAAACAGAACTGTAGCCTTATGAAAAAGGCCAACATTCTCCTGCATTGACGCATGACTCAGATTAGTGCCCCGCAGAATGTTAGGCAGGCACTCAAGCATGGATGCAGGAGACAGATTGGATGCGACAAGGAATGTACATGCCATACCATAGATGGCTGATAGAGATCATACCATAGATGGCTGATAGAGATTAGCAGGTACCAGGAAGGTGCATGCCATACCATAGATGGCAGGTACCAGGAAGGTTCATGCCATACCATAGATGGCTGATAGAGATTAGCAGGAAGGTTCATGCCATACCATAGATGGATGATAGAGGTTAGCAGGTACCAGGAAGGTGCATGCCATACCATAGATATCTGATAGAGATTAGCAGGTAGCAGGAAGGTTCATGCCATACCATAGATGGCTGATAGAGATTAGCAGGTACCAGGAAGGTTCATGCCATACCATAGATTGCTGATAGAGATTAGCAGGTACCAGGAAGGTTCATGCCATACCATAGATGGCTGATAGAGATTAGCAGGTAGCAGGAAGGTTCATGCCATGCCATAGATGGCTGATAGAGATTAGCAGATAGCAGGAAGGTTCATGCCATGCCATAGATGGCTGATAGAGATTAGCAGGTACCAGGAAGATGCATGCCATACCATAGATGGCTGATAGAGATTAGCAGGTACCAGGAAGGTGCATGCCGGCAGGTTCATGCCATACCATAGATAGCTGATAGTGATTAGCAGGTACCAGGAAGGTTCATGCCATGCCATAGATGGCTGATAGAGATTAGCAGGTACCAGGAAGGTGCATGCCGTACCATAGATGGCTGATAGAGATTAGCAGTTAGCAGGAAGGTGCATGCCATACCATAGATGGCTGATAGAGGTTCGCAGATAGCAGGAAGGTGCATGCCATACCATAGATGGCTGATAGAGGTTAGCAGGTACCAGGAAGGTGCATGCCATGCCATAGATGTCTGATAGAGATTAGCAGGTACCAGGAAGGTTCATGCCATGCCATAGATGGCTGATAGAGATTAGAAGATACCAAAAAGTTGCATGCCATACCATAGATGGCTGATAGAGATTAGCAGGTACCAGGAAGGTACATGCCATGCCATAGAAGGCTGATAGAGATTAGCAGGTACCAGGAAGGTTCATGCCATGCCATAAATGGCTGATAGAGATTAGCAGGTACCATGAAGGTTCATGCCATACCATAGATGGCTGATAGAGATTAGCAGGTACCAGGAAGGTGCATGCCATACCATAGATGGCTGATAGAAATTAGCAGGTACCAGGAAGGTGCATGCCATACCATAGATGGCTGATAGAGATTAGCAGGTACCAGGAAGGTTCATGCGATACCATAGATGGCTGATAGAGATTAGCAGATAGCAGGAAGGTTCATGCCATGCCATAGATGGCTGATAGAGATTAGCAGGTAGCAGGAAGGTTCATGCCATGCCATAGATGGCTGATAGAGATTAGCAGGTACCAGGAAGATGCATGCCATACCATAGATGGCTGATAGAGATTAGCAGGTACCAGGAAGGTGCATGCCGGCAGGTTCATGCCATACCATAGATAGCTGATAGAGATTAGCAGGTACCAGGAAGGTGCATGCCGTACCAATAAAGATGGCTTATAGAGATTAGCAGGTACCAGGAAGGTGCATGCCGTACCATAGATGGCTGATAGAGATTAGCAGTTAGCAGGAAGGTGCATGCCATACCATAGATGGCTGATAGAGGTTAGCAGATAGCAGGAAGGTGCATGCCATGCCATAGATGGCTGATAGAGATTAGAAGGTACCAGGAAGTTGCATGCCATACCATAGATGGCTGATAGAGATTAGCAGGTACCAGGAAGGTACATGCCATGCCATAGATGGCTGATAGAGATTAGCAGGTACCAGGAAGGTTCATGCCATGCCATAGATGGCTGATAGAGATTAGCAGGTACCATGAAGGTTCATGCCATACAATAGATGGCTGATAGAGATTAGCAGGTACCAGGAAGGTGCATGCCATACCATAGATAGCTGATAGAGATTAGCAGGTACCAGGAAGGTGCATGCCATACCATAGATGTCTGATAGAGATTAGCAGGTACCAGGAAGGTTCATGCCTTACCATAGATAGCTGATAGTGATTAGCAGGTAGCAGGAAGGTTCATGCCATACCATAGATGGCTGATAGAGATTAGCAGGTACCAGGAAGGTGCATGCCGTACCAATAAAAATGGCTTATAGAGATTAGCAGGTACCAGGAAGGTGCATGCCATACCATAGATGGCTGATAGAGATTAGCAGGTAGCTTGAAGGTTCATGCCATACCATAGATGGTTGATAGAGATTAGCAGGTAGCAGGAAGGTGCGTGCCATACCATAGATGGCTGATAAAGATTAGCAGGTACCAGGAAGATGCATGCCATACCATAGATGGCTAATAGAGATTAGCAGGTACCAGGAAGGTTCATGCCATACCATAGATGGCTGATAGAGATTAGCAGGTACCAGGAAGGTGCATGCCATACCATAGATGGCTGATAGAGATTAGCAGATAGCAGGAAGGTGCATGCCGTACCATAGATGGCTGATAGAGATTAGCAGGTACCAGGAAGTTGCATGCCATACCATAGATGCCTGATAGAGATTAGCAGGTAGCAGGAAGGTTCATGCCATACCATAGATGGCTGAAAGAGATTAGCAGGTACCAGGAAGGTATAAACCATACCATAGATGGCTTATAGAGATTAGACAGCACCAGGAAGGTTCATGTATCGATTATCAGATTAGAAGAGGTACATGGTTTTCAAGTGATGTCGGCTTTAGTGGGCCAAGGAAAAAATGGCTTTCTAGTTTGCAATATAGCCATGATCGATTTATATTTGTGAAGCAGCAAAGTTATGGTGGGTTAAAAAGGCTTGAAAAAAAACCTTTCATCTGAAATGTGAAAGAAGAAAACAAGCCATTTGAGCCAAACTACACATCCTGCAGTGCCACCCAGTAGTACTCCCTAGAAATTCACCTCCAGTTTGAAGCTAAAGATGCAATGCATTCTGGATATGCAAATTAGCCAACATGCAAGACTTTTGTTCCAGAAAACTGTCTGTCTCTCATGGCAGTGTTAATTTATATATATTTGTTTTATATATATTTGTTTTGTCTGTGTTCATCGTTCCGTTCAGATATGGTAGATCGTCACTTTCAGAATCGGCCACTTTATTCATCAGTCTCAAGAATAGCCAAGGCAACATGTGCACAAGCCTTATCTGTTGACCTTTGCCTGTGAAAGGAAAAGGTCATGTTAGCTTAGGTGTACCTTACTTACACATCCTCATCCGACCACCAGAAGCGCACAGTCGATGTTTCTTTCTTTGCCTCCTCTAGATGGGTCCTGGAAGAGAAAGAACACAAACAGGTAATGGAATTGTACTTTACTCCCTCATCATTTTCATTGCCTGGTCCATCGGCTGACCTCTTAGTCCCTCAGCAGGCTGTGGATCATCCACCAATAGGATTCAGTCAATGTTTTGTTAATTCATACATAGCTTCATCAACCCACGCCATGGAGCATTCGGGCACGTTTAGCGTACACCTGCAAAGATATGCTGGGTGTACAATATCTTGAAAAAAAAAACTTTCACCTGAACTATGAAAGAAGAATTTGTCGTTTGAGCCAAGCCCCAGATCCTGCATTGCCACCCAGCAGCCACCATTGAAAGTACGCATCTAGTTCAGAGGTATTTGAGCAAAGCCTTGGGTGTATGCAAATTAGCCCAAATGCAAGCCTTTGCTGCAAAACATTGGGCCTCATTTCGAGTCAATCGGTCTGGTAAAAAGGTGCTGGTTGGTATTCATGGTCGAATATAGGTTTGCCGGTGGGGCACCTAGGTAAGCCAGACGCCCTACCAGGAAAAGAAGCCCTCGTTACCGTCATATGAATGGGGATTTACACCGTCACTCTGGCACCCGTAATCTGGCAACAATGCCACCGGACTGTGCGACGGAACGGTATCCACATTTGCAGGTATGCTGGCAGCGCTACTGCCAGGATACGGCAGGGTCAGAATGAGGTCCATTGTCTTTTTGTTTGATTCCATTGATTTTGGACAGTTCTTTTTTAAAGATTTCAAACATGTGAGTGTGTTTCATCATCCTACATTTTCAAAAGGGGCATAGTGTAAATACCTGCAGGGCAGGGTGGGGGTGCATTTTCGTTGTAATGCAAGTAGCACAAGGGTTCTAGCAGTGTGTAATGCAGACCCTAGCTGCATTTTCTACATTCTTCGCACTAAAAATGGAATGTGTCTGAATGGAAATGTGTGAGTACCCAGGATTATGGTCATTATTTGCACTTCATAGCATAAACAAGTGCAAATGTCTTCCTCATATGCACGTGGCGGAGGGTATTTAACTTGGATTCTTATGGAATTCTACTGATGTCAGCAGGTGTTAAAGGCTGGCATATTCCAAAGGAAACCATTGTCTATCTACCAGCACCATAATGCTGGTGGCAAAGTATTTCTTACTGGCAGGTTGAGTGGGGGAGGTGGCAGTTTAGCTCTGAGCCTGCAACCCAAAAAAAGTGTGCCAACATATGTGTAAAATCAATGAGTAAACTTTCAATTCGTGGTCTTAACTTTTTCCGCACTATAGGGGACTGCAAAATGACACCCACATTATGAAAAAAGTCCTGATGATGCATGTGGTTACTTTTACTTTTAAAAGTAAAGAAACCTTGTAATTGATCGATAAAACTTTGAGCAGTACTGCAAGACGCACTGGCACTGTTTCGTTAAAAACCACGATAACTGCCTGAGAAATGCTCCTACATTGCAATTACGGGTATTGAAGTACTTCTGGGTAGTGCAGTCAATCTCCTGCACATGGTTGAGGAGTACTTTTAAGAAATGATGATATTGGTCACTTAAAATTGAAATGGTCCTGTTCTTTGCTACTTTGGCATGAAGAGCTGGTGCTGTGAAATTACATGTGTGCCAAGCTTGATAAGATGTCCGATGCAGTCACATTAAAAAACATATTAGGTCCACCGACCTAATAATTTAAAAACTTTCCTCTGCACTTTCAAATGCTCCTTTTTCTATATGACACCCCCAAACAATTAAACAAAATTGCTCCTCTTGTAACTCCCCTTCTAATTTGTACCTTTGAGATCCACAAAAAATGTAATTGATGAAAATTGTTAAAGAAATGTTTCTACCATATTTCTTTGCAATGTCTGTCATCAGGACCTTTGCATGAACCTGATACGTCTCCCTTCTCTTTTTATCAGTTTGTTGTGAATCTTTTTGCTTGTGTTTATCACTTGTCACCACGTCACTTGCGGCATGCCACTTTATCTGGTGGATGTGCCAGAGGTGGGGGGGATAAGGATCTTGATTACTCCTCAATATCCATGTCAGAGGTAGGCAGTGAACGGTGGTCAGAGCTTGAGGAGAGGGAGATACTGATGTTGCTGGAGAGGTCAGTTCTTGAGGTGATATGATATGGCGTGGCATTTATAACACGCCTGTACACAAGTGTTTCTGGGCACGTCAAGACAAGGAGGGGGAGACAAAGGTAGGACAGAACAACGGTTGTGCAAGAAGGTGGAAGGTGGAAGAGACCTGCTTGTGGAGGGACAGACATGCGGGCAGGCAAGAAGAGAAACACGTGGAAAAGGCAGATTTTTTTTTAAGGTTGCCATGTAGGAGTAGGGACATCGGAGGCCAGACTTGAAGGTTGGGGAGGCTGGCAAGGATGGGAGGATGTGACAACAAACCAGGGGAAGATGGCAGTATGTGCAACGCCACTCGAAGATTAACGCACAACCTCGACCATTATAGGGATCTTTATTTTGACAAAGGATGTGGTGGTTTCCTAGCAGCAGGGCAGGGAGCAGTAGCCACAGAGGTGCATGTGGGTGATTAGGACCGGGCAGAGCAGGTGAAGGTGATAATGCAGGCGACTGAAGAGCACAAGGTGGAAAAGCCGACGATGGACCCAGAGCGGACGACTCAGCAGGAGGAGACTGAGGCCACTTCCACTGAACCATTGTCTGCTGCGTAGGAGGAGACAGGGACCACGGCACCATTGCCTGCCCAGGCAGAGGGCGCATGGCAAGACCAGGTTTTCTCTAAGAGATTTAAGGTCGATCAGAAGCCATTCCCACCCGTGACACAACTCATCTGATCACAGGACTGGGTGTAATAGAAAATCTCAGACAGAAGAATAATCACCAGGGTGACCCACAGAAGAGCATCCGGGGCACCTCATCCATGTACAAGCACTATATATGTGTGTGCTGCAATGATGTGTACAGATAGCACACAGATCTGATGCCAAAGGCCTATCTACTGCAGCATGCGTCTCCACCTATGATGGTGGCAACGGTGTGTCAGATAACTTACTGGTTCACAGTAAGTGATTTACCAACCCCCTCAATCTGGTCCAGTCGAAATAACTTCTCAACCACTCTCCCTCCCAACCCCCACCCCCGGGTCTGGCCCACCACATGCTTACCCACTGTCTCCAGCATTAACAGAGCCATTTTACCACCACCCGACCCCAGCATCCTGATAGTCGTGGGGGAACGTGTGGTGCCATTTGGGCAGGAGAGAAAAGTCAGAGTGATAAGCCATTCAGTGTCTACTGCCTTTAATGCCCATTGTTTGCCAGTAGAGGGTCCGGGCTCCGATTGTACTAATGGATGCCATGATAGGTGCATTATTCAGCACCACCCTATCCTCTTTGCATGTGTTGAGAACACATTAATCTACCACATGGTTTTCTGGTTGCCCGCTTAATTCTTGTGACGCTCCCCATGCATACAGCAAGTATGACAGGGTGACATTTTTGAACCTTGTGCATTTGTTTACTGTGTAAAAGCTCATCCTCATGCCCCCTGAACTAGTGACCAAAGTTGAGAAGAATGAGTGTGCACTTTCCAGAAACCTTTTGGCAGTGGTGGTGTCCCTCAAAAGGTTGTTGTTCTCTGACTTTTGTGCCTCTCTTCTTATTCATCCAAGCTTCCTAATGTCTCTCTAGTGCATCCCTACAGATTTGTATCACGTGCTGGTAATTGGCAACTCCCTGAAATTTCCTTATCCTCACATGCAGACTGCCTAAATGCTGTCACCATGACTTCTAATCTAGACTCTCGGTTAAGGAAATATAGGAGGAACACCATATTCATCGTCACACAAAAATGTATGGATCCTTTCAGAAGGTCATTGGCCGAGTGTCTGCATCACTAGACATGTCATGTTCATGTACTATGATCATGATATGAAGAGTTGAATTCCAACAGGCACACAGAGACAGCGCCTTACTGAGTGAATTACACAGCAGGCTAACATGCTAGGTGGCCTCTGCAAAAGGCTGCACAGTAATTGAAGGAGTCATCTCTGACCTTGCTGCTCCACTACCTCCTCCACATGTCTGAATTTCATTACACGCTGTTATGTTTTGTTATAACTACTTATGTAGCGCAAGAGTGGCCCGAAGGCATCCCGGTGCTTAGCAGAGGGCCACAACAAGAAGAAGGAGGCCTGACAACTAGTGATGAGACCAAAGCTCCAACATCTCTGCATCTGAGACCCTGCAAGTCCCCTAGCATCTGGAGCTCGACAGCACTGCCTGCTCACCACATTCTTTAAGCTGAAAGTCGCTGCAGTATTCCAGTGCCGCGTTGAGCCAGACAAGCCTTTTCGCTGCTGAAGGAAGTTTCCACTACTTTGAACCTGAGGCTACCTAGACTTCCCACGACACAAACCCAGCATTGCTGCTGTCCCCAGCGTCCTTGACCTGCAAGGTCTCATGGCTTCCAATCAGCACTTCATTGCGGGGCCCTGTGCCACAGCTCCCACTCCCTGAACCAACATCCGCAGGCATCAAAATTACAGAGACCTCCGGTTTGTTATTGAAATGCCTAGCTCAATTCTTTTGTGCCCCAAAGACATATAGTATTTGAAGAGGGCCTGTCCCCTTGGTTCACCTTAAAGGACCCTTCTGACTTTTAGGAGCCTTTCTTTGTCTTGTAATTGAACTGTCCTTGTACATTTACTTTGCTGATGAAATCATTTGATTTGGCTGAGCACCCCTGCGTATTAACCCAGAGTCCTCCTTTTTTCTCAAGGTCTGGATCCCTGTATTTCCTTACAATGGTTGGGTCTTTAGTTTTTCTATTTAGTTCTGTTCATGGATATTTTCCTATTTTTTGAGACCCTTGGTTGGACATTTTTATTTTGGTACCACCGTATTAATGTTGCATGTGTTGAAGTAGTGTAGCGCTGCCACCCCTCCTGATGATCTATCCTGCCCATGGCTAGTGCTACCAAAAGAAGTGACAGATCTATACCTATCAGGCTGTCCCTGTTCCAACTTTAGGATTGGCATTGCTGCTACTTTAGTAGTACTGTGGTTCCAGGTAGGCACTTTAGCCACTATGCATTTTATTTATTTATTTATTTATTGCACATTTGTTAAGTGCCTATTCAAGACAATGGTGTTTCCAGGTACCACAAGGCAAGTTGGGGGGATAAAGGGAGCAAATAATATAGGCAAAAGAAAGAAATGCCAGTATACAATATTGGTCCTACAAGTTCTTGTGGCATTTGGACGTGCAAGTGCAGTGAAAATAAAAGCAGGAGATGGGGGACGTGGGGGATGGGAGAGCAAGGTATGGGCAGTGCTGGTGAGAGCCCCGGAGGGAAGTGCCAATGGGTGCCAGGGGTGGAGGCTGCTGGCTGAGTCCTAGGATGGAGAAATCCCAAGGGTGGGATGCACAGCCACAGGTGGGGGGCCCGAGGGCAATGCTGAGGGGGTGCTTGTGAGATTCATGAAGGACCCGGCTGCCAGGCTCAGCGGAAATGGGATGGTTAGCAGGGAAGGGAGATAGGGACATAGGTAGAGAAGAGTAGAGTTTTGAGAAGTTTCAGGAACTTTAGGAGATCCGGCTCAAATCTGAGCGGGTCAAGGATGCTGTTCCAAAGAGAGGCACCAGCCGAGGAGAGAGACTTTCACCCACTCTCTGCTTGGATAAGCGTTTGACAAGCAAAGATTTGGAGTTAGAGCAGCAGAGGGCTTTAGTAGGGACAGGCCTGGACTGACCCACCGGGAAACCGGGAGTTTCCCCGGAGGGCCTTGACACATGGGGCCTCTTTTCTTGGGGGAAGGATACATAGATGAAGATGATGCATGTATGGGCCTGCGCAGCTGCCGTGTGTAATAACTTTACTGAAATGACTCTTTCTCTGTGAGATTGAGAGTCATTGTTCGTTCGTTCGTGTACATAACCTCCTTGTTGTGACTGGGGGTTCAGGGGGAGGGGGAACATGAGATCCAGATCCAGCCTAGGTGTGGCTCGCACTGCATTCTGCCCGCGGTTTTGGGGCTCGCACGTCTGCATTGTGGAGGGCAACATAGCAAATGCACATGCTCTAGTGTGTTCCAATACACATGCGCAGCTGCGGGCCGTGCTCCGGTGACGAGCTGCATTTAAGTGCAGTGAAGCACGCACCGCAAGCTTAGCCAAGAAGACGGAAGGAGACTTCTGGCAGCTTTCTACTATCCTGCCCTGCCACTGCAAGTCCCCTGCTTCTGCACGCTCATCCATTCTGCTTGCAGCTTCCTACTGTGCACAGGGGCACTCTCTCTGTCAGATTCTGAAACAAAAAGATTGTGTGCTTGGCCCCCACGACCTCATAGGTAATTCTAGTTTGTCATTTAAATCTGAACTAAACTGGGGGTGGTATAGGTTTGGATTTATATTGGGATAGGCTGAGTAGTGTGGCCCCCCCCCTTCGCTCTTGTTCCTTGTACCCCGACTATGGAATAATATGACAAGCAGACTTGGGTGTGGAAAACTTAAAATAACACCAAAACATAACATAACAGAATACATCACACCAGATGCGTTTGGGCATTTCGTGTCCAGGGTTGGAGGAGATGCACAGCCTTCTCCTCAGCAAGTCTTTGTTACCCTTGGGCATCCGACCCCGGACACCTGCTGCCGCCTACGACTTTCTTTTACCGTGTACCAAAGAAAGTACTTGGCGTTCCGGTTCCTCCTTCTTTCTCCTTTCCTTCCTTTTTGATGGGTGGGTTGGGTGGCAAAATGTTTCCATCTCCCCCTTTTCCAGGCCCTAGGAGCTTACCCGAATGAGGTGAGCTCCTTACCTGGTTTGTCCTTCTCTTGGTTTCTGTGTGGTTACTTATACTCCCCTGCTCCTTTGTTGTCCCTTTGGGGGCCGGGCTTCCCCTGGCCCCCCTGTTGCTTTTCCTTCGCACCTTTCCCTGTAGTGTTGCTTGTTTCCTGGCAGCACCAGGGGTGGGGGCGCCGCCTGGCTGCCCCTCCCCTTGCTTTTCGCGCCATTTCATCCCCCACCCTGCACCCAACCCCCCAGGCCCTCCATCGTGCCGTACTTTGTACGGTAAGGGGCCTGGGACATAGGCTGAGTAGTGTGGGCCCCCACCTTCGCTCTTGTTCCTTGTACCCCGACTATGGAATAATATGACAAGCTGTTAAGCGGCTTCATTTCAACACTACAGCTAAGTCAATGCCTAGTCTGGGATGCTGAGGGAAACCCTTATTGATATATTTTTAGGTCCAGTTCATGTACTCTGGATGACAACCCTTATATAACACCACTCCCTTAGAATTCCCCTGACCCCACAGAGCCAAGAAGTAGGTCTGTTTTGCAAATTTAAAAGGTTTATTTGAGAAATATAACAATATATATCTATCACACTTTTATAATAAATTAATATTGGATATCACACTTAAAATATGACAGTGATCAACAATGGATAATGTTCTACTGGTAAACTGATTTGGTTACTTAGAAGTAGTATAGAGGATGAGGTAGCTGAAATGCTTTATGGTTTCAGGGAAATGCAAGGTGGAATAAATGCAGTGCAGAAAATAAACTGATATGGTTTCACAAGAGATAATATGTTCACTTTTCCCCTGGTGGCAATTCAGCCCCCCCCTATATGCAATGCAAGGGGATGGAAGTAACACACACAGTCTTCAGGAATACAATCAAATACAATACAGAATTCAGTCCCCCCCCCCAGCAAGCTTAGACAACAGGTATGCTTTTTAAAACACGGACAAGAGTGCTTTGTAATGTGGTGGCAAGGAAGGGAAAAATGCTAATATTGCTTTTAATTCCCTATAGGAGGTTCAGGATGAGTGGTAGACACTTTGAATCAGTTCAGGTCAGCCCTAACAATGGTTCAAGGATGGTTATTAGGTTGCAAACAAATTTTAGCAGTTCAGGCAAAAGCGACTATCTTTTTACAGATGACGAAATCAGGCCAAATCGCAAATCGTAAATCGCGGTAAATTTTGCGAGTGCGTAAATCGCGATTGCGGTTAAAGTATAAGGAGTAGGAAGTCGGTTAGGAAGCTTAGATTCTAAGCTTTCAGAGGAAAGTTAAATCTCATTCCTAGGACAAACGGTTCCAGAGATACAGACAATTTAATAAAGGTAGATTTTCAGATTTAAAGTAAAACTCAAAATGACAGGTGACAGTTTGCAGCTTTAGAATGACAGATGACAGCTCGCAGCTTTAGAATGACAGATGACAGTATTTCTAGGATGCAGTTCTACTTAGGTTAAAATAGTTTGGATTAGATTATTTTAACTAAGAGATTGGTTCTGCACGGTTCTGCTAGGTACGCACAATATAAATTTGAACTAGGCCTCGTCACGGATCTGGTCAACACGTCCAGCGGCGGTTCTCTCTGCTCGGCGGGTCAATCAGGCACCGGTTCTGCTCACAGCGATCCGGATCTCTGGTTCTGCTCACAGCGGTCTGGGTCAGGTCTGCGGTTCCGACAAAAGTTCTTGGCAAAGAATTCAAACAGCTCGCCCGGCTGTTGAATAGTTTGGTTAGGTTTGCTGGATTCTGAAGGCCTGCTGAGAATACCTTTGCTTGCAGTGGGCCTTCTAGGTTCAAAGTTCTGTAGTCTATGGGTCTCTGGTTCTGGTCTCTGTCTGGATGGGATGTCGGCCGTCAAAATGCTCGTCTCTACCTGTCCCAGCAGTCTCTTTTTATGTGTTTTGGAAGTGGGTGTGTGCGTGGCATAACTGAGCCTGCCCCTCTCTACTTGTCATTGGCCCAATTCTCCCCTCTCCCATGATTGGGGGAAGGAAATGGATTGTCATCAGGATGAGGTCTGTTTATGGGTCAGAGGATCCTCCCCTGGTCAATTTGCCCACAAATCTATATTTGATTCAAATACATATTTCCCATATACACAATTTGTTGAAATTACATGTACACATTATATATTCCTTCAGGTAGTCTCTGTCCCGACTCTGGCGTTTCTAGGAGCTTGCATTAAAAAATGGCAACTTATTTTCGATTTTAGTGGGTTTTGCAACATTGGTTTTTCATCAAAAATTATACAAAGGTACACCCACCTTCTCCAAATATCCCAGTAAATTTCCAGGTCTCTAGCTTAAATACAGTGTCTACAATATTCATAAATAGCGGGGTTGTGCCCCAGAACATGGTACAAATTGGAGTTTGGACTCAAATCGTGAGGGCATTTTCCATACTAAGGCTCTCAAAGTTGTACATTCCTGTCATTTGGTTACAATAAGTTATCACTGTTTCTATAAAATATATATTTGTTGCAATTCAACTCCCCAAAGTGTTTGGGTCCCCCTCCAGACGTCTGGGTGGGTCAGCGATCACATGTCTCTCCTTGCTGGCAGAGGGCTGTTGACAGGCAACACTCAAAATTAACATACCCCATTCAACTGAAAGGGACTATTGTCTCTCTCCTCCAGGCTGAAGGGGAAACTCCCTCCCTCTCACTCAGAAGGGCCATGTGATATCCTGCCTCCTGTTGTGAGTCTCTGGGGTGTTCAGATTTCTCAGCCTCTTGGCCTCTGGGAACAGCAGGTGGCTAAGATTTTCAATTAACCAACAGGCTTTGAAGTCCCTGCCTCTCTTGCAACTCCTAAATACTGTTTCCCTGTCAGAGTTTAGACCGCTAGCGCCGCCTTGGGGAATTTGTCGGTACTGCGTCCATTTTTGGGATCTGTCTTGAATTACTGCATTTCAATAGAGTGGTCTTTTTCTTGATAGTATAGGACCCTTGCTTAACATTGTTTTAATGGCATCCTTACAGTAGAGTGGTGATGTGGAACCCCCCACAAGAAGGTTGTATCTTTGGAGTGGTCTTGTGCCAACTGTGCAGTTCTCCTGGATTCTGGCGTGAATGTGGGCGGCGACAGCTCATCCCCCCATCCACCCAGTCTATTGATTTAGTTTGTTCTGGGATATAATAATGGGCGGCGACAGCTCATCCCCACATCTACCCAGTCTAAGGATTCAACATGGGTCAAAACCCTTGACAAACACCCTCCGCCCGACTACGCTTTGATTCAAGTCGAGGGGAAGTCGGGTGCAAAGGAGGTTTTGAGCCCTTGCGCTGGTATGTCCACATTATCTTCTTCCAATTCTGTAGATGGCACAGTTCAGCATCTTTTCCTCCCTCCAGTCGATCAATCAGTTCTCCTTGCTGGTCCTGATGGGAGGATTGGGCGGTACCCCGGGCCCCTCGGATCTTCGCTCCCGGTCCCCAGGTCGCCTTCCGTGGTCAGTCAAAGCATGTTGAAGGTGTTTCCTTAAATTCTCCACATACTCATGAGTTGTGGAGGCATTTATCAATGTCTGCTCTTGGGTCCTGTAGAGCAAATGTTGAGGAAGCACCATCTTGCGTCCAGTCATCAACTCAAATGTTGACATTTTGGTTGCAGATGAAGGGGTAGATCTGATGGCCATTAGGACCAGAGGTAATCGGATATCCCAACTTGGCCCAGAATCTGCCACAAACGTTTTTTAATGTGCTCACAATGGTTCGGTTGTATCTCTCCACTGCTCCAGAAGAAGCTGACCTGTAAGCAATATGTAGCTTCCTTTTGACCCCCAGTATCTCCCACATCTTTGTCATTAACTCACTGGTGAAATGGCTACCCCTGTCTGACTCAATCCTTTGAGGTAGACCAAAACGGGAAAAGATGTGGTTAATCATCAGGGCAGCTGCTGTTTCTGCCTTGCAATTTGGGGCTGGGAGACATTCCACCCACTTGGTAAACAAGCATGTAACGGTCAACATGTACTTGTTTCCTCTAGATGAGCGAATTACAGGGCCTACAAAGTCGATTTGCAAATCTGACCATGGCAGTGTCATCCCCCTCTTTTGAAGAGGTGCACGGTGCGTGAGGGATGATGGCTGAAATTGTGCACACACAAGACACCCCTTCAAGTATTGGTCGAGGTCCTGCCCCATGTGTGGCCAGTATGCAACCTCTCTTAAGATTTCCAGTGTTGTGTGAAACCCCCTATGACCGGCAGTGGCCGCATCATGGGCGTGACTTAACATCAGGCTTCGGAATGAGGTAGGAACCACCCACTGATCTTGGCCAGCTTTGGATTTCCTTACCAGCAAACCGTCTTTGATTCGGAAAATTTTTGGACATTTCATCAACACTCTTAGGTCCACTTTCCCAATGTAATCGGTATCCATCAGGGGAAAGTTCTCAGGGTCCTCAAGGTGTTGGTAAAACTTAACAATAATTGGATCCCCCTTCTGAGCTGTAATTAAATCAGCAAAGGGGTTTCCTTACTCCATTGTGCAGTTGAAAGATCATTGTGAGCATTTGTCTGGGACCTAGTGATAGCAGTGACCTGGATTTCCCGCAATAGGGACTCTATTTCTATTAGCTCCCCTTGGATGGCCCCAGTCTTGGCCAGCTGATCAGCTAAGTCATTTCCAGTTTTGTCTGGTCCCTCTACTTTGGAATAACCCTTAATCTTTTTCCAGTAGATGGTCATCCCATTCGATGTGACCAGATCATCAATATTTTGGATTAGCTTCCCATGTTTCAGGGGTTTGTTATTAGCACATAACATGCCTCTGGTTTTCCAATTACCAGGTGCTCCACGAACCCGTTCCGTACATAATCCGAGTCTGTGATTAGGACCAGTTCGTGGAGTTGATGTTGGACGGCAGTGAGGAAGGCTTGATGCACAGCCATCAATTCTGCCACCTGACTACTTCGGGGACCAATTTTGAACCCACCGGAGGGTTCTGGAAACTCCTTCACCCATGCATTCCCTACGCCGGCCACCAGTTCTTTCTCCCCGTTGTTGTGAACATGGTACGAGCATCCATCCACATAGACAGTGGGCATTCCCTCACACTTGTCTTCTTCAAAGACTTTGTGTGGGGAATTAAGGTATGCCTCCATGTTGTCCTTGATTTTTAGACTTTCGTCCTCGAGACAGTTTTCTCTGGCACAATCATGCAAGTCAGCCAGACCTTGCTCGAGGGGACTCTTCTTGTTTTGGCCATATCTGACCTCCACAGGAAAGCCTTGCATTGACAGAATCCAGGAAGTAATTCGGGGATTACTCACATTTCCGGCCCGGATTCTGTCACTTTGGAGGTATTGCAGAGGCTGGTGTGGAGTCTCCACTATGATGTGTTCCCCCTGGATAAACAGGCGGTAATTCTTCAATGCCCACACCGTTGCCAGGTGTGCCTTCTCACAATCGTTGAATTTTTCCTCCACAGAGGATAAAGTTTTGCTCGCATAGGAGATTACTTTATTGACCTTGTCATGCTTTTGGTATAATACTGCCGTCAAGCACGTATTAGAGAACCCTGTCTCCAGGAAGAACTCCTTGTTTCTGACAGGGTAAGCTAGGCAAGGCGCTTGTGAGAGGCTTCTCTTGAGTTGTCTTACTGCCTCGGATTGTTCTGGACCCAATTCCCACTTGACTCCCCCCTTCCAGAGATGAATCAGGGGTCTAGTGATCTCTGCGTAGCCTTCAATGAACTTTCTGCTGTAATTAGTCAGTCCAAGGAGGCTCCTTAGTTCCCGCAGAGTTGTGGGGTCTTTCAGCTTCTGAAGTGCTTCCACTTTCTTTTCTTGGGGACAGAGACCCTGAGGAGTAATCTCATGCCCCAAGAAATTAACATGGGTTCTACACCACTGTGCTTTCTGGAAGGAAAGTTTTGCTCCAGCGGCCCTCAACTGTGTCAGAACATAACGGATCTCCGCTATGTGTTCTTCCACAGATGAACTTTTGATGAGGACATCATCTACATAAACCAGGTTACCCCTCGCACCCAGGTCGGGCATGGCCTTATGTAGGAAAATGTTGAATTCATTGCTTGAGTTGAGGTATCCGAAGGGAGTCCGGGTCCATGTGTACTGCTGGCCCCCAAAGGTAAAAGCCAGTTTGTATTGGTCCTCCCTACTGACAGGCATGGTCCAGTATCCATTGGTCAGGTCTATTGCTGTGAATACCTGTGACCCTTGAATCTGGGCCAGCCCTTGGTCAATGTAGGGCAGAGGCCATTGGGAAGTATGAACCTGTTTGTTGAGCTCCCTAAGGTCGGCGCAGAGTCTCCACTGGCCGTTTGGCTTCAATATTCCCAGCACCGGATTATTGAAGGTGCTGTGGACTGGACGGATTATTCCCCGGGACTCAAGGTTCTTAATTATTTCAGTAAGGGACTCCATGGATGCGAGAGGCAAGCGATATTGCTTCACAAACACTGGAGTCATGCCAGGGTCCGTGGGAATTGTTGTTGTGTGGATGTCGGTGCGACCACAGTCATATGAGTCTACCGCAAAGAGATCTTGGAAATCCAAGAAAACTTGTTTCAACTTTTGCTTCTGTTCCAGAGTCACACAGGCATCTGCTAGGTTGACTCTTTCTTCCACCATCTGCCTGAAGCCTGGAAAGACTTCTGGCTTGGCTATCTCAGCAGCATCCTCCAGCTGGGTGGAGAAGTCCCTGGTCAGAGTGCTGATTTGGACTGGAGGCTTCAGGTGGGAAAGGCAGCCCTCATGGACCTGGAACATCACCTCATCCCTCCTGAAGTCACAAGTCACATCTTCCTTACTATAAGGGAAAGAAGTGTACACCAGGAAGTTCCCCCCATGCCGGGTGAAAATCCTGTCTGGTGTTGTGTTGTCATCACTGTCACTGTCAAAACAGTCCTTGGGGATTGGTCCTAACAGTTAATTTCCTAGATCAATGGAAAAATGTCGGTCATCAACCGCCATTCCAATAATGGTGCCCGCGGCTAGAGTAATACTCTTTGAGTTGCTCTTATCCACCTCTATTGGAATGGTGTCATGTTCTATATTGACTAATGGAGTTGGGTTTACCCCCAACCCTTGCTGTTGGAGAGAAGCATTTAGATGTATGTAAGCATCAGGGTTTTTCAATTTTTGTCCTCTTTTAACTTTCACTTCCAGGGAGAATTGCCGGGTCCTTTCTGGGATGGTGACTTCCTCTTTAAACTGAATTTCAACTGCATAAGGTAGCAATTGAGCTGACCTAAATGCTTTTTATGGATCATCAAAGCCCATGGGATTATCCGCTAATCGGGACCACGCTTTGAAGTTTATTATGTCCAAACTAATGGCAAAGCGATTGAGAATGTCACTGCCTAAGTAAAAGGCGGCAGTGACGTCTCGCACGACCCCACAATTATGGTCTATGCTCTTGTTGCCAATGGAGATTTTGAGCATACACCTGCTTGGCAGGAGATGTTTGGAATTGGGTGTTTCCAGATCCATTTCCCATTTGTCTATCAGTTTGAATGTGGGAATGGCTGGATCTTTTGGGAGTTGGCGGAACATGGCTTCGCTGATGAAGCTCTTACCGTTGTTCACACACACTCGAGCGAGAACAGAGTCCTTCCCATCATTTAACTGAACAGGGATGAACAACTGATCTCCAAATTGCTGAATATCAGCCAGGTTCTGAGCTGATTTCACATTGTTCTGGACTATAGGAGTGGGGGTGTCTGATTGTGGATTGGTAAAGAATTTCAGAGTGTTTCCTTCCAGTGTGGAATACCACCTTAAACTGGAAGGAAGGTTGATTTTCAGAAATTGAGAGGACCCCCCACCACCAGTCTGTTGTCCTACTGTTATTACTGTCACGTATGGAATTTGGTTGTTCTGGAAGTTAAATTCTACTTGGTCAGATTTTTGTTCAACCATGTGGCAGGTGCCGTTTAAACTAACATGGTTGATACTCTGTTTTAATTTTATTGGTCGGCTAGTCTGGGTCCAGAGGACCTTGTTTACGCAATCTATTAGGGGTGACAACCTTCTTAGGAGGTCATTCCCTAGTAAACAAGGGGTGCCCATTGGAGTCACTACTATGACCGGGTGTTTCACCTTGTGTCGCCCAATTTTGATGTCCAAATCTGCAGTCCCCTCGACAGGAATTTCCTTCCTGTCAAAGTTCTGCAGTTGTCCAGGAAGAGAGGTGAGAGGAATACGGTAATTCTCCCCCCTTCCTGCATTTAGTTCATCAAAGGCCCTTTTGGACAGAAGGGTAGCTTGGGATCCAGTGTCCACCAGTGCCAAAATGGTACCCTGCCCCTGTACTTGTACCTGGGCATAATATCTTCCCTCCTTCTCCTCAAGGGGGCACAGATAATGCACATTTTTGGACAACTGGGTGGGCTAACTTTCTGGTTTTGGACATTGCTAGTGAAGAGATTTGGGCAGAATTCTGTGGAGAGCCTGGGGAATCTGAAAGAAAAAGTTGGCAACTGGAGATCAGAGCCCTCGTGGGTTCCCCTTGTTCCGGTTCTGGGCCGCTCCCCCCTTTTTGGAGGCTGGGTTTGAACCAGGGGATTTCGGTATTGTGGGTTCTGGGATGAGATGATGGGCGGCGGTAGCTCAGTCTCCATATCTCCCAAGTCTGGATTGGAATCCTTTGGGACCCATTTTTCTTTGGGAGGAGTTCCCCCATCTCTTAAGGAGAAGATCCTTTTCCCAGGATCTTCTGAGGATCCCTCTCCCTCAAATTGGAAGACCTGTACCTCCTCCACAAAGTGGGTCTGTTTGGGTCCTTTGTTTCTCCTACCCCCCCTCTGCTCCTTGGGAAGCAGGCTTTCAGGGGCAGGAGATTTTGTTTCCAGTTCCTGGTTTTCCAGGGGCTGTTTACAAGTTGGGAAGGAAGCTTCCTCCAAGGCTTTACACCCCCCTTCCCCTTGTGCCTCCTCCCTGGGAACCGGTGGGTTATCGGGGTGCTGCCCCCGTCATTGTTCTGGAGCATCAGGTCCAGAGTTTGGGGCATTCTGCGGTGGCATGCTCATCTGAGGGTTCTGTCGAGCCCTCAGTATGTGACCCAGATCCCGTGCCATATTTTGGACCTGGCGCTCAAGTTGTGAAACCCGCTCAGGCTGATACAGGGCTCTATTTTCTCCCCTGGGCTGATCCCGGGAAGGGTAGCTATCCCTTCTCTGGTAATACCCCGGATTGGGAAGATTTGGGTACCCCTCCACCCTTCGCCTCCCCTCTCCCGGATTAGGTTGTCTGGGCTCAGGGAATTGGGGAAAGAAGGATGGATGATTTTGGGGCTGGAAATTGGGTGGATACCTGGGGAAAAAGTTCTGCCCAGGATTTGGTGGATGTCTGCCCTCCTGTGGGAAGTTGGGAGGGAAGTTCCCTGGGTTAGGTGCTTGGCTGGATCCCCCCCTTGGGCTGGAGGAGTCCACACTTAACCCAGGATGGGTCGGTTTCCCTTGTAGCAGGTACTGACATAATCAGGGGAGCGAGGGACCCCATTTGTCGGACTACCTCCTTGAGGGCCTTCTGGGCTGTGAATTATTAGGTGCAGGTAGGTTTTTAGGCCCCCCCATCTCCAAATCCAAAACGCGGTGACCTTTACCTCTGCCACCTTGGCAGCGGCAGGGGTGCTTTTGGTTTTGGGGTTTTTCTGCGCATTTTTATTTTCGATGGGCTTCTGCACCTCATAGATCCGGGTAGCCTGTTCAATGACCCAGTCTAAAGATCTTTTCTCATGAAAATCTCTCACGAGCTGGGTCATTATGTATTTGGGTAAGGCATGGAAAAACGTATTGATAAATTCTCTGCTATCCGTGCGCACCCTTCTGGTGGTCTGCGCAAAAGCACGCTTTAATTCTTGCACAAACTCTTTTGGGGCCTGATCCTCCCCACATTGCAAATTATAGGCTGCCTTGCGAGCCTCTTGAGGATTTCTGTGCACAGAAAAATGTTTCAAGATGGCCGCCCTGTATGTGGACCACCTTGAATGGTTTTGATCCTCCAGCCCTGCAAAGAAACTGGAGTATTCTGGTGAGAAGGTCCATTTGACGTACTGGATGCAGCTTCTGCTGTCCTTTAAATGGAAAGTCTCCATCATTTGCTCATAGAGCTCCAAGTGTTCCCAACAGAATACTTGGCGTTCTTATGATGAGGCGTGATGACACTCCTTATTGCCTTTATTTGTTTCAATGGGTCCTTAAGCAAGGCCCTTTTTGCCTTATTGGCCTTTTTGGTTCGGGTAACCCTGGTCCATTCATCCTCTGACTCAGAAGCACTGCTCCCAGAGGTGCCCGTCTGATCTTCCAGGTTTTCCCGGATTCTGCGAGCCTGGGAATGGCTGGCAGAATGTGGGGACCTGGTCTCCTGTGTCCTGTAATGCTCAGAGGAGTCTTCAGATCCCTCCTTGCTGCCAGAATGTGATGGGTACCCCTCCCACTGACCTAACTGGGCAGAGGTTTTCAGGATGCCCTTAATGGGCCTACTCTCCTGGGGGCCCCCACTAAATTGCACTGTGCTTTGGTGCCCATATCCGGATGCCCGCCCATCCATTCCTGGGAGGTACTGGCCTATGAGCCCCATACTTCTAGCTGGATAGTAAACTGCCATCCCCGTGGCCCTGGGCTCATGTGCGCGAGGGGACATGGGGGTGGCAGAGTCCAGGGACTGGGAGAGATGAAGGCCTCTGGTACTAGGGCTCCTGAGGTTATGCTCAGGAGTTTCTCTTTCCCAGCGAACCTCATCTCTATGTACCCTGCTCCCTGTTGCAATGCAAGAGCCTGCGCTTTCAGTTCCTCAGTTAAGGCCTTACTAGACTCTATCAGTCTCTCCTGCATCACTACCTGTTGCTGGAGCCTGTCATTGTGCTGGCAGAGGGCCTCATTCTCTCTCTGTGCCTCCTGATTGGTCCTGGAGTACTGGGCCAGTCTGTGCGGCAGGAGGGTTACCTCCTGAGCTGTGTCCCTATTGGCCTGCTCCTTTCTTGCCAGAGCATCCTCCACCCTCCTGGTGTGCTCTAACAAGTTCTGGTGTTCTTTTTGGAGGTCACCCAGTCCCTGGAGGGACAGGTGATTTTCTTCCATTTTCCTTTTTAAGTGGCAGACTTCCAGGCCTAAGGTATCCCTTTCCTGACTAAGAGTCTGCATCTGTGCCACCAGGTCGTCCCTTTACCTATGGAAGGCACCAGCTTTCTGGCGCTCCTGGTCAAACTCTGACTGGGTATCCAGGTCTTTCAAAATCAGTTTATTGCTCTCTGCCTTCTCCCTATTTAGGCGGCTTTGCAGGGTGACTACCTGCTCAGGACATGCACTATTGAAGTCTAACTGTTGCTCCAGTTTTTTCTGGCTCTGCAGTAGGGAGTCCAAACCTTCTTGGTACTCCTTCTGCAAGGCCAGAAATCTGGTATCCTGGTCAGCCTTTTCCTGTTGCAGCACATCCATATCCTGCTTTATTTTAGTGATGCACTCTCTGCTGTCCTTTTCTGACTCCTGGCTCCTGAGCAGCCTCTGCTCAGAAGAGTCCACATCAGATTGGGCCTTCTCTAACGCCATCTGTTGCCTATTTGCCAGATCTTGGCCTTCAGCACATTTGTCCTGCATGGCTCCCATATATAGGTACAAATATGCCGCTATCCTGGCAATCTTATTATGTTCATCTTTGGCTTCAGGGGCCATATATAGTTCACTCAGGGCCACATGTAGGGGACCCTGATCTCTCCATGTATCTGACCCTGTTTCAGTGACCTGTTGCGCGATTGCCTGCAACCAGGCCGTTTGGTCCTGATGAGTCCACTCACCTCTCACAAATAGCTTATGTAAGTGCTCTCTGGCTATTTTGATGTCTACCAGTGTTGTCATTCTGGAATTTGAGTTCCTTCCTGACTTACAGAAGTTTGTATTTTATTTTTGCAAAACAGACCGTTTCCTTAGAGCGTTCCTTTGAGGAGTGCTTTACAGCGTAACACAGCGTGGTGATCCGACCGGATGTATGTCTCCTGTCAGTTAGCACACTGTATTAATCTGCACAAGTGATAGGTCTAACCCAGAATCTCCGGCTACGAGCCCCCACTTTGTTCAGCGGCTTCACTTCAACACTACAGCTAAGTCAATGCCTAGTCTGGGATGCTGAGGGAAACCCCTATTGATACATTTTTTGGTCCAGTTCATGTACTCTGGATGACAACCCTTATATAACACCCCTCTCTTAGAATCCCCCTGACCCCACTGAGCCAAGAAGTAGGTCTGTTTTGCAAATTTAAAAGGTTTATTTGAGAAATATAACAATATATATCTATCACACTTTTATAATAAATTAATATTGGATATCACACCTAAAATATGACAGTGATCAACAATGGATAATGTTCTACTGGTAAACTGATTTGGTTACTTAGAAGTAGTATAGAGGATGAGGTAGCTGAAATGCTTTATGGTTTCAAGGAAATGCAAGGTGGAATAAATGCAGTACAGAAAATAAACTGATCTGGTTTCACAAGAGATAATATGTTCACTTTTCCCCTGTTGGCAATTCACCCCCCCCCCTATATTCAATGCAAGGAGATGGAAGTAACACACACAGTCTTCAGGAATACAATCAAATACAATACGGAATTCAGTTCCCCCCCCAGAAAGCTTAGACAACAGGTATGCTTTTAAAAACACGGGCAAGAGTGCTTTGTAATGTGGTGGCAAGAAAGGGAAAAATGCTAAAATTGCTTTTAATTCCCTATATGAGGTTCAGGGTGAGTGGTAGACACTTTAAATCAGTTCAGGTCAGCCCTAACAATGGTTCAGGGATGGTTATTAGGTTGCAAAAGAATTTTAGCAGTTCAGGCAAAAGTGACTATCTTTTTACAGATGACGAAATCAGGCCAAATCGCAAACCGCGGTAAATTTTGCGAGTGCGTAAATCACAATTGCGGTAATGGTATAAGAAGTAGGAAGTCGGTTCTAGGCTTGTTGGAAAGCTTAGATTCTAAGCTTTCAGAGGAAAGTTAAATCTCGTTCCTAGGACAAACAGAGAGATACGGACGATTTAATAAAGGTAGATTTTCGGATTTAAAGTAAAACTCAAAATGACAGGTGACAGTTTGCAGCTTTAGAATGACAGATGACAGCCCGCAGCTTTAGAATGACAGATGACAGCATTTCTAGGAGGCAGTTCTACTTAGGTTAAAATAGTTTGGATTAGATTATTTTAACTAAGAGATTGGTTCTGCACGGTTCTGCTAGGTACTCACAATATAAATTTGAACTAGGCCTCGTCACGGATCTGGTCAACACGTCCAGCGGCGGTTCTCTCTGCTCGGTGGGTCAATCATGCACCGGTTCTGCTCACAGCGATCCGGATCTCTGGTTCTGCTCACAGCGGTCTGGGTCTGGTCTGCGGTTCCGGCAAAAGTTCTTGGCAAAGAATTCAAACAGCTCGCCCGGCTGTTGAATAGTTTGGTTAGGTTTGCTGGATTCTGAAGGCCTGCTGAGAATACTTTTGCATGCAGTGGGCCTTCTAGATTTAAAGTTCTATAGTCTATGGGTCTCTGGTTCTGGTCTCTGTCTGGATGGGATGTCGGCCGTCAAAATGCTCCGCAGAAATGGAAAATGAATGTCTCTACCTGTCCCAGCAGTCTCTTTTTATGTGTTTTGGAAGTGGGTGTGTGCGTGGCATAACTGAGCCTGCCCCTCTCTACTTGTCATTGGCCCAATTCTCCCCTCTCCCATGATTGGGGGAAGGAAATGGATTGTCATCAGGATGAGGTCTGTTTATGGGTCAGAGGATCCTCCCCTGGTCACTTTGTCCACAAATCTATATTTGATTCAAATATATATTTCCCAGATACACAATTTGTTTAAATTACATGTACACATTATATATTCCTTCAGGTAGTCTCTGTCCCGACTCTGGCGTTTCTAGGAGCTTGCATTCAAAAATGCCAACTTATATTCGATTTTAGTGGGTTTTACAACATTGGTTTTTCATCAAAAATTATACAAAGGTACACCCACCTTCTCCAAAAATCACAGTAAATTTCCAGGTCTCTAGCTTAAATACAGTGTCTACAATATTCATAATTAGCTGGGTTTTGCCCCAGAACAAGGTACAAATTGGAGTTTGGACTCAAATCGTGAGGGCATTTTCCATACTAAGACTCTCAAAGTTGTACATTCCTGTCATTTGGTTACAATAAGTTATCACTGTTTCTATAAAATATATATTTGTTGCAATTCAACTCCCCAAAGTGTTTGGGTCCGCCTCCAGAAGTCTGGGTGGGTCAGTGATCACATGTCTCCCCTTGCTTGCAGAGGGCTGTTGACAGGAAACACTCAAAATGAACATACCCCATTCAACTGAAAGGGGCTATTGTCTCTCTCCTCCAGGCTGAAGGGGAAACCCCCTCCCTCTCACTCAGAAGGGCCATGCGATATCCTGCCTCCTGTTGTGAGTCTCTGGGGTGTTAAGAGTTCTCAGCCTCTTGGCCTCTGGGAACAGCAGGTGGCTAAGATTTTCAATTAACCAACAGGCTTTGAAGTCCCTGCCCCTCTTGCAACTCCTAAATACAATTTCCCTGTCAGAGTTTAGACGGCTAGCGCCGCCTTGGGGAATTTGTCGGTACTGCATCCATTTTTGGGATCTGTCTTGAATTACTGCATTTCAATAGAGTGGTCTTTTGCTTGATAGTATAGGACCCTTGCTTAACATTGTTTTGATGGCATCCTTACAGTAGAGTGGCGATGTGGATCCCCCCACAAGAAGGTTGTATCTTTGGAATTGTCTTGTGCCAACTGCGCAGTTCTCCTGGATTCTGGCATGAATGTGGGCGGCGACAGCTCATCCCCCCATCCACCCAGTCTATTGATTTAGTTTGTTCTGGGATAGAATAATGGGCGGTGACAGCTCATCCCCATATCTACCCAGTCTAAGGATTCAACATGGGTCAAAACCCTTGACAAAGCAGACTTGGGTGTGGAAAACTTATAGGCCGTAGGCTTATTTATTTTCTACAGAAAATAACACCAAAACATAACATAACAGAATACATCACACTAGATGCTTTTGGGCACTTCGTGTCCAGCGTTGGAGGAGATGCCCAACCTTCTCCTCAGCAAGTCTTTGTTACCCTTGGGCAACCGACCCCGGACACGTGCCACCACACCTGAGTGGATGTTGCCTCAGCCGCTCAGGTCCCCCCAAAAGCGCACCTATCTGCCCTGAGAATGTTCTCCGTGTTATAAATTCTGACATGAAACTTTCCGTTTTTCCCTCCATTGCGTGCCATGCTAGGCAGTATACCTGCTGCTGCTGCCTCTATGGTAGTGGTCCTTCTCTCCGATGCAGTTCAGGTATATTGCTCTCCCTCTACCCGACTGGTATACTAACCTCGCTTTTTGCCTGGCCCTCCCCATCTATCGTGTTACGGGCCATTAGTTCCCCTGCCCTGAAAGCCCCATGGTATGCCACGGCCCAGCTTTTCTTTTTCCCTTTGGCCAATGCCTCTTCCCAACGTTAGGGCGTTCCTTGCTCGCTTGTTTATGACCCGCCCTGTATCCTTTTTCCCTTTTGAGTTAACCTTGTAGTCAACCGTACTTTCCTTTCCAGGTATTTAATGGACTTTTCTTTTTCCTTTTGGCCAATGCCTCTTTCAAACCTTCACACACTTTCTCTGCCGCAATTTTTTTTTTACCAAGCATTCACACCTCTTCTCCGCCGAAAAATTATTATTTATTCATTTATTTATTTTTTTACTTTTGAGTTAACCTTATAGTCAACCGTTCTTCCCTTTCCAGAATTTTTGATGGGACCCATGCCTTCTTTGGCATGGGCGTTTTCTCCTTTTTGGCGCCCGGCCTTGGATCCCTGAAACTCTCGCCACTGAAAATGCGCCTAGGTGACAGCTACACTTTTAATACAACTGGGCATGATGCACCCCCTTTATTCGACCCATGCACCACTGCCATGTTATCCAACTGCACCGCTATTTCTTTATTATTCAGCTCCTCTCCCGCTGCACATAATGCTACCCAGCTAGGAAACAATTCCCGCCAGCATGTTATTCCTAGCTCATGCAGCCTCCTGCCCTGCTTTTGGTCATTTCTCCGCGCACCACTCTCACCCTAGTGTGGCGCCGACGCCAAGTCCCCTTGCCGCACCCGTGAGCAACACTCTTTTCCCCTTGGTTCCTCCTCGTATCCTACCTATGTGGAGCCCCATCCTGGCCCCCTTGTCCTTGGCTCAATGCTTCTTTAAAAAAACACTTTCCCTTGTTCTATGACCCTTCCCGCCGTATTTAGCTTTTCAGCTAATGCTTGCAGTTCTGTCACGGTGGTCTTGTTCCTCCCTTTTAGCTGACTGCCCCTTGCCGGACTGAACCTCCCCTCTATCAATATGCCATGAGCTGGCACACCCCATATGTAGACATTTGCCCCTGAAATATTCCTCCTCCCCTTGCATACCTAGCCATTTCTGTGATTCCTGTTTCCTGATCAACTCTTCTTTTAATACGTTAAATATGTCAGGTTAAAAAAAAGTCCCATCCCATATCCGGAAAGCAATCCATTTCTCATCTAAACTATTGGTCCTCTTCATTCCATGCATCCCCCCGCATGCCTTGTATACTTTTAACGCCCTCTGCTGATATGCTACCAATGCTATCCCGTCCTCTGGGAATTTCTGTAATATAATGGTGGGCATTTGTCTGGAAGGCAGTCAACCAGCTGTCAAAGCTCTTTACTACTGTTGCCCTCCTCAGTACGCCTTTCTCGTCCTATTTTATATCTTCTATTGACCCATTTATCACTCTTTTTTGAGAATTTAGCAGGCGAGTTACCCTGAGCCGTGATGCATGTTTTCAACATTTTTACAATTTTGTCCCAATTTTATTATTAATTTTCACAGTACCTTTTTTGTTTTCTTTCCTTTGCCTCTTCCTAGACTCCTCCGGTTGCTCCTGCGACCCTCTTATCTCCTCTCTCGCCCTCTTCTGGCCTTGCGGTATTGTAACCTCCTCCTCGCTTCCGCTGGAATCCTCTAGCAGCAAAGGCGACATTGCCCTTGCCCTTTCCTCCTTCTGCATAACATCCAGCACCCATTGTGCTCCATATTATTTTTCAGCTTTTTTGGCCCATGCGCTGAATTATCGCGCTCTTCTTGATCTTCCTTCTGCCATTTTTAGCAATTCGCCTTCAATTGCGTTCTGGTTTTGCCGTCCTTAGCTTTCAGAAAATTGAAATTGTTTTGTCACAACGCTTTCAGAATTTTTGTTGTTGGAGGATTGTCTCGAACCCCCCAACCTTTCGGGTACAAGTCACAGCGTGTACTGACTGCACCACAGGGATTGGCTTATAGCTTCTGTGTAGCCGCCCCTTTAAGCCGCTTTGGCTCTGCTGTCAGTAAAGCCCCCCTTTCCGCCAGTTGGCGCTCCTCTTCGCGACAAAATTGAGTCTTACTTGACCCCAGCATGATCTGAACACGCAACCTTCTGATCTGGAGTCAGAGGTGCTACCGTTGTGCCACGGGGTCCTTGTGCCTGTTTTCCCCCGTATTGATCCCTTTTAGGCCTGCTGCTGCCGTGTTTCTCTTTCCGAATTACTTCTGTTGAACCTGGTTGCCAGGCAACGCCTCCCGGGCAAAGGTTGAAGTCCTCCTTCGTTCGTGTGGGCGGTGCGGCCCCTCCTCCCTGGCTTGCTCACTGTGGCCGAGCGTTGTCTCTGCCTCTCTGCTCTGCTTCCACGGTCCTCCAGCTGCCTCTCCCCGCGGTGCTCCGTCTCCCTGCTGCTGGACAGTGCCGCGCTCCTCATGCTGTTCCCTCCGACCGCTGTCGACGTCCTGGTTCGCCAGCTGTTTCTTCTTCTGATGTGGATCTTCCCTCGCAGTCGGTCTGGACGGTGCCTTCTTCCCCGGCGAATACCTTCTCTGGTCCCTGGCACGACAAACTCCTTCCGCTTACCCGCAGAGGTGAGCGACCGCTTCTCCTTCTTTTTCGGATGACTCCTTTCCGCTTACCCGCAGAGGTGAGCGACCGCTTCTCCTTCTTTTTCAGATGACTCCTTTCCGCTTACCCGCAGTGGTGAGCGACCGCTTCTTCTTCTTTTTCGGATGACTCCTTTCCGCTTACCCTCAGAGTTGAGCGACCGCTTCTCCTTCTTTTTCGGATGACTCCTTTCCGCTTACCCGCTGAAGTGAGGAAAAACTGCATGATCCTGGGGAATAGAAAAC
This sequence comes from Ambystoma mexicanum, assembly GCF_040938575.1. Taxonomy (NCBI): domain Eukaryota; kingdom Metazoa; phylum Chordata; class Amphibia; order Caudata; family Ambystomatidae; genus Ambystoma; species Ambystoma mexicanum. Next base: position 71,954,112 of record NC_090925.1, read on the forward strand.
ACGCAAAATGTTTCCTTCTCCCCCTTTTCCAGGCCCTAGGAGCTTACCCGAATGAGGTGAGCTCCTTACCTGGTTTGTCCTTCTCTTGGTTTCTGTGGGGTTACTTATACTCCCCTGCTCCTTTGTTTTCCCTTTGGGGGCCGGGCTTCCCCTGGCCCCCCTGTTGCTTTTCCTTCGCACCTTTCCCTGTTGTGTTGCTTGTTTCCTGGCAGCACCAGGGGTGGGGGCGCCGCCTGGCTGCCCCTCCCCTTGCTTTTCGCGCCATTGAACGAGACTGGTGCCAGTACCGTTATTGGAGGCAGTCATGGCGCAAATAGCGCCATGACTACCTCCAATCTCGGAATGAGGCCCATTATCCTAATTGATGGGTTCTCAGTCGGTATGGCAGTGTGTGCTTGCTTTCTAATTTTAGACAATAGAAGGAACACTGTCCATCATTTTGCTGCTTCTAGACAGTTGTTTTAAAGGTTTTGTGTGTTAGGTGACTTGTATTCAACGGCTGTTTCTTGCATTATTTCAGGATCTTTGGGTTTGCGTGTGTGTGCGTGCTGTATGGAGGGAGACTGGGAGTGCGGTTGCATGCTCCAGTGTATGTGTTATAGTCAAAGGTGTGCTGTTTGTCTTCCATGTGTGTGTTGTGGGACTGCTGTTGCACCCTGTCTTCGTTGGTTTAGGTGGTGGCTGCTATTTGAGGTTAACTTTAGGGTACTTTAATAAAAAAAGAAAACAAATCTGGTTCTATCCTGTGTGTCTACTTCAAGGTAACGCTATGTGCTGCTAATGGTATGCTTATAGATGCTGCTGTTTCAGGACCCTGTGTTTGTGGTTAGCTACTCAGCTGACAGCTGTTTAGGTGACTCGGTTAGTTGCATAATTGCATAAACTGTTATTTTTAATGCCTATATGTGTGCTTTATGTATTGCAGTTGCTGGTTATTGTGTGTGTGACTTGTAGGGGCTGTTGTTTGGCCCTGCAGTTGTGCAACATCATGTGTACTGTAGAGTTATTTGTTGCAGTCACTACTGTTTATTTTCAATGCATTATCACAGATTTGCATTCATTTTAGGTTCGCTTCTGCCTGTTTGTACTTGTACTTTCGGGTTAACTGCTGTTGAATCCTGTTTGTATGCCGATGCTGTAGGGGGATTGAGTCATGGCTTGTGTATTCTATGAAATAGGGTGTTGTTGCTGCAACTGTTTGTAACATGGCTCTTGTTTATGAGGTTGGATTTTGAGAGTGGCATACTGGCATTTCCCCTTTGGCCCGATGAGGTGACACCAACACATATTCAATCAGTACTGATAATGTGTGTTAATAGGAATTCTAGGCCCCTAGGCTGCTCCCTGCTCCACTTTCTGACCAGCAATACAGAAAACTGGCTTTGGCAGCGCTCCAGTAAACTCTGTTTTTTACTGCCAGATGATTCCCAGTGGCCCTCTTCACTGTGGGCCTGGTGGAAACGGAAGGGAAAGCAGTGCTAGGTGCAGGCAGTGGAGGATGTAAAAAGTCCACTGGCAATGGGGCTGCTTCAGATAATGGACCCATATTGCTGGGGTGTTTCTAAGATATACCCCTGTGGCCTTTACAATGCAAATCGATGTTACAATGTCATTAGTACTTTACAGCTGGGGAGGGGGGGGTAGCTGGGATGTATGTGCAGGCTGGGGACATTGGAGACGTCTGTGAGCACTGTCTCCAAATGTGTTATTTGGTATGTTTCTTACTGTTATTCATACTGATATTACACTTGTGGTTTGTGCCACTATCATTGGAGATCTATTTTGAGAGATCATGAACTTATTTAAAACATGACTTTTTAATCAATATTTGTTTACAACATGCTTTAAATACTCATTTTGGTTAATTGTATTTAACGTTTTCTTGGGAGATACTCCCAATCCCCTCATAGAAGGGTTGGGATCACACGCTGTGCCCTCTCGTTTGGCGAACTATGGGGCCGCTTTGAAAACATTTTCCAGGGCCGCTTTTAGTTCCCAGTCCACCCCTGCTCTTCGCTCATCCGCCTCCAACTCCCTCAGGGTGAGTCGCTTCTCCAAGCAACGAGTTGGTGGTCAATCTCTCTTTTCGGCAGGGGCCTCCCTCTGGAACAGCCTTCCTGCCTCACTGAAACTTGAGGAGAACAATCTCCGGTTCCGGAAACACATCAAAACCTTCCTCTTTGCTTCTGCTTTCTCTCCGTCTCTCTCCTGCTGAAATTCCTGGCTGAAACTTCACTGGTTACCTGGCCACTCTTTCTGATCTCGGGGCCAGGCCCTGCCTTTTGCACACCTGCCCAGCTTCCCTGGCAACCCCCGCACCTGGGGACTTTTTTCTGTATCCCTACAGTCCCCCTACCAGCACTTATGTCTGTTTTTACCTTGCACTTGCCACCATCTGGCCGCTTTTATTTATCTATTTATTCTTCTATCCCATGTACTGCACTTTCCTCGCGCCCTTCCCCCAGGCACTTTTCCCTTTCTCCCTACCCATGCACTTGCGCGATCTGATTGACACCTGGTCTAGTAGGATCGTTGTCTGTCTTCCCACTGTTTCCCCTCCCTTGCCTTGTCACGGCTTTACACACTTGTGTGATGGCGCATTATAAATGCCATATCATATCATACCCATGAGGGAGCCTTTCTTTGTGAAAATAGTGAGGTGAGCCCACATAACAACATTCCCCCTACGTATGCCGTTAAGCGGGACCTCAGAGCGAGAGACTCCCCTCCTGGGAAAAAGGACTTCTGTTCTGATGAGGATCCTCCTGTATCTGTTATTGCAACACCTTCGTAGAAGATGAATTTTCGTCTAACACTGAAACGAGCACAAACCCAGAGAAAGGAAGAATACAGAATGCCTGACATTGGGATGAAGAAATCGAAAGGAGTTATGATGAACGTAACTCCGACACAAAGTAAGGACTACGACTGACAATACCCCAGAACAGTGTCATGCAATAAGAAGGAGCCAGAGATTCAGAGAGAAAGACCCGGGGATGTCGATCCAGCTGGGAGGAACCTGGTGACCGGAAGAGAATGCTGTTTTTGTTGTTATTTTTTATTGTGTTTGGTTTATTACAAACCTTATACAAACACTATTTACACTTAAAAACAATTCAACAGCAGATAACATAAGCAATGCATTACATCAACACTTTATAAAATGTATCAATCTGTTAAAAAATAAACTAAACATTCATATTATTCAAATCCCAATTCATAGTCACCATCATAGTTAAAATGCATGCTTTATGTTCATCTTTAAGAATGCTATCACTTTGATTAAAAGTGACATTGGTTTCTCTCCTAAAAAAAATGATACCAAAAGGAATCCTCAGATTAAAAAAAGACGCTTCATGAGCATACATGTTAAAAAGTTCATCCCTTTTCTGTTGAAAGTGGGCACAGCTAACTCAAGGGACAGTCTCGGCAGGATAGCTCAGAGGCAACATGCTCGCCTTAGAAGCAAGACAACACGGAGCAACACATGTTCGATCCCTGGGTTCGCGCTTAGAAACCTCTGGGTATTAAGCGGGTTATAAATAACCTATCATATCATGTGTCACTGTTGGACAGTCCCCTGATGTATAGTATTGTGTGGATCAGATTTAATGTAATCCTCGGAAACGTGGTTATGATCCTATCATCTGGGCATAACTTCATATAATTTGGCAATGTTCCTCTTTTTTTACTCTCCAGATTTGACTCAGAATACAGTTTATACTTGCTTCTTTGGTCACATATTCTGATCCAATCTAGATGAAATATTTTCCTTTCTTGCCAATGCAGGATTGTCAATCAAAACAAGCAACATGATATTTTGACTTTTAAATTCTCCAGACGCCACCTTTTGAAGCTTACCATACATCCTGCATTTGAGCACTCGATTTGTTTTGGGGCAGCATAATATAGTGTATTCGAGTTACCCATTATAAGTTTCCTATTTAGTGATAATGTTCTCCATTGAAGTAAGTAGGACATATATGTAAGGCCCAACTTGTAATACATAATCACACTTGGCACACAATATGGCAGAGATAGCGCCTTGCCCCATATCATGCCTTCTAAATGATGAAACTGTAATGTCCTTGAAAGGGAATTTGTTTCTAGGCCATATATGATGACTGGAACTACCTTCATATTATAATGTTCTATTATCGGAAACAGAGAAAATCAGCAATACATTTAGCAAATGTAATACATTTTGGCACCCAACTGTGTACCTTTATCCTTGAGACTTATTTTAAAGAGGTCTCTCTGTGTGGGTTTCACTATAATATGACCAGAAACCTAATTGCCTGTGCCGCTAACAGTCTGTTCATCCCCAGGGACCATTTAAATCTGACTACCTTTGATCTTTTACCATTAGATCTTTTTTTTTTTGTGGGATTTGCCTAATCTCCACAGTATATTTGTTGAATCTCTCTAAGAGTCGCTGGAGCCCTGTTGGGGTTCTATCGATCAGCAATACATTGTCCCGGTAACCCAGTCAAAAGCAGCGTTCCTGGGACAGTTTTGGCGATATGAATGATGCTGGTTCCAGAAATTCACACAGATCTGACACACACACCTTCCAGTATATATCAATTCCTTTGCTTCACCCCCGAAACTTAGTCTTACTTTGATTTGCATAACAGTGTGGATATGTACAGAGATGTCCAGGAGTTGACTCGGAAATATCCATTTTGGGAGCTTGTTGCAGAGCCTTGCCCAGCCCACCATGTCAAACGCAAGACTCAAATCCGCACAAACCACATACAGTGTATCAGCCCCCTTAGTGCATGCATGGACTTTTCATATATTCCTTGGGTTTTAACATCCACACCTCTATTTCTTTGAGAATGCATACAAAAATAAATTGCTCTCAACATCTAGCAAGGCGATCGGGCGATAGCTGATAGGCTCTCAACGATTGCCCTTTTTATACATCTGGACAATCAAAGATGTATTTCAAGAATCCAGCAGGCTGCCAAAATATTCTTAAAGAGCACAAACAGTTGGAGGAGGACATTATGGAACAATAGATCTGCTCCAAAGTCACTTCCATCTCCCATGTGTCATCATACTCAGAGCTGAAAGTTTCCTGGGAGACATCTCTATATAATTCCATGAAATGCTCTCACCATTGCTGTTCAGATATAGGATTTGCCAGTGCTTCAAAGCGCGCTGGCTTTGTTATGTTTACCAGAGACAAAACATTTTTACTGGTTCATTTTTTTATAACTGCAAGCATTCACTCTCCATCTCTTTGAGCCATTAGGTATTGATCCGCCTTCAGCTAACTCTTTATATTTTGCTTCTCTTTTGTAATTAAGCTAATTGTTTCTATGATATTGTGGCTCTCAGCACGCATCTTCCTAATGGTTGCTTCATTTGCTTTTACCAAAATTGAACACACTCCTTAAAATTATGAGTGCATCTCGACGGTGCGTAGAGGGTCACTTTATTGCTCACGCCAATAGTATTCTGGAGCAAGAAGGTGGAGAACACATATGCTGATAGGGTTGAAAATGTATGACCTAATGATGTGTTATATCAAAACTCAGCCACTTTTATATTGGATTTATCCATATGATGTGCATTCTAAGCTATGCAGCAATTTTTTCGATTAGCTGGCAAGTCTATACAATTTGCCCGTGCAATGGTTTTAGCTTCAGGTAAAACCATGCAGTTAGTATGGAATGGTCACTTGGCTCACTATTTACGAGCAAGAATTTGTGCAGGTTTGAAATGATACTTTGCACAAGGCAACATAATGAATCCAGGAAGCAGAGTCAATCCAATACCTTGTAGGCATGCATGGGATGCTGCCGCTTACCTGCCAATTAACAATACACAGTGATTTGGCTTTGTTATACAAAACCTTTGCTGCTGTTCAATGGTTTGGGATTCAGAAAGGTTTTGAAAATTACTTTCACTCATACGTGAGTGCTAGATGTGCTGCTGTTCAATATTTTGTAATTCAAAATTACTTTCAGAGCTGCTTTCACTCATGCACGGGTGCTGCTGTCTTGCTGTATGCCTGCCTTGGACACACAAGTGGGTGTGGAGTGATTCAGTGCCACTACCAGCATCTGAGTTCATTGGGTAAGTTATGCGCCTCTGGTCCTCCTGCTGCTCAAAGGACTTATGCTTCTGTGGCTCCTTACGACCTGGCAAACTGTTTCTCACAGTACACCTTTGCCCACACCACCAGCTATTGGAGCTCCTTTGCCTCTGAAGCCCTCTTGTGCATGTCAGCCACCTTAGACAGCCTTGAGGCTCTTGGGCACATGCCAGTAACCAGAGACAGCCTCCCGGGAACTAAAGCTTCCAGGGCCTTCGCTTCCCACTGCACAACCTCATCACAAGTTGGCCGGTATCGTGGTGGTATTACCGCCGGGATACCACAGAGGCTAGTAGGATTACTGTGTAGAACGGTCCGTGGACCCCCCCTCCTCTGCTCTGCTGGGCCTTGGCATCTCCAAATGGCAGAAAGAAGACTCAGGAAAAAGCAGGAGACTGAAGCAAAAGACATTAGGCTTTATTCTCCAACAGGCGACACACAGGATAAACCATCAGAAACATCTCTGGGACTCATACGGGGTCATTCCGAGTTTGGAGGCAGCCATGCTATTAGCACCATGGCTGCCTCCAAACCCGGGTCCAGGTCCGGGTAGGCGGAATGGGAACTTGCCGGGTCATTCCAACCTTGGAGGACCCGGTAAGTCCCCATTCCGAAAACCATTCCCCATTCCCATTGAGCCCTGATAGGGCTCAATGGGAATGGGGAAGGCACTAATTACGGACCTGCAAATAGCGGGTCCGTTATTAGCGCCCTGGTCCCTTGGCAGGACCCGCTAAATATGTCTGGTCTGACCAGATGTTCTTTGCGGGACCCGCTAAGGGACCTCAGAATGCGGCGGTAGGGGTTTACCAGCACTGGCATCCTTACTGGTGCCATTAAACCCCTACCGCCCAACTCGGAATAACCCCCAATTTCCCTCCTTTTATAAACATCTAGATTGGCTCTGTTCCCTACCTATGATGCAGAACACTCTCATAGGTTCAGGCACTCCAAGACAAGCCACTTCCCCCTCTAGGGTTGGCTGATTGAGCTGCCAATTCACAAATGCTCCCATGTCATGTCCACACCGGTTATTGATTAGATTGTGTGTGCTGTACTTAACCTTTAAATGAGAACATTTACTGATGTCCAGTCTGGGATTATTTTGGCACTAGCCACACGGTTTCCTGTCCCAGAGGCCCTAATTGGGCATCAGCTGAATCCTCTCTGCTAACTGAACCATCCAAATACATCGCTCCTGTCTGCCCTTGCCTGTTTATCTCACTCTGCAGAACACACTGTCAAGATTAGAGATTTAAAGTCTGGAAAGTCCCGTTCTCTCGCTACTTGACCGTCCTTGAACTATCAAGAGGTAAATATTTTTCATTTCAACACCGTTCTACAGAAATTCACTTAATTAAATACACATTATCCCTCTTAAAGGTGCTTGCCCTTGAAGGTAATGACCTGTCACAAAATGGTGGATTACCCTATTTCTGGTCACATCTTGATACCTGGTTAGTTTTAAGCCTAGTTTTCTTAGTACACATACTTTTCATGTACTACTTATTAAGCCTTTCATTATTTAAAACATTCTTACCGTATAAACATAACTCAGTAAAAAGCGCTTGTGCTTTGAAGCACTATGATTTCAATTTTCTGCACTTTTAAAGGCACAGATCATCCTACCAAGTTCTTTACGCTTGGTTTAAGTGAGAGGGGGTGGGGGGGTCTGCACCCACTGCATTCAGTTTAAGAGGGGAGTTTTAGACTTCCTAATCATTACCGTGGACCTGTTCGCAGGGTTGGGCGGTAATGGGTATTCCCCATTCCTCATTGGGTCCATTGGACATGATGGGGCAATTCCTGTGCAATTAGCACATGCTAATAGTGCTGTGCTAATTGTGCCCGAAAATGGGTGTTAAGTTGGTGCATTTACCCCCAGCTTGGAGAGCCAGACACGTGATTGGCCAGACCATTAAATGCAGCGGCAATAGCATTACTGCCGAACAGTGGCCCCAGCATCTTCTGTCTCCTCCAGCTTCTGCCTCTGCTGCCTGCATGGACCCCACTGCTTCTGCTTCTTGCTTTCTCTGTTCCTCTCCTTCTGTTTCTCCTTTTCTATGGCCTGCACCTGAGGGGGGACTTTTTAGCCTCTCTGTCTCCCTCTGGTGTTGGTCATCTGAATTAACGGACTGACAATTACTGCAAAATTGTACCTTTTTAGCCCTTTACTTCTTTGCAGTACTTAGGGAATTATAGGACTTGAAGTCTTTAATGGCAAAGTCCATTTTTCAAGTTTGATTTTACTTTTAAGCCCATGTTTGTTCTTTATAGTAACAATGAACATCAACAAAAAAACACGCATAGCCTTGCACACCAGCACATGACGCTATGTACAGAAACACACACCTTAGATCAGTGAACGGTGTAAACCGAACTGAAGCAGCCAACAGCACATCACAGCTCCCTTGCTCTTTCTCCACTCTGACCTACTAACTTTAACACCCCTTACCCTCATGTCTTACAAATCCACCAGAGTGCCAAGGCACAACGCGTGGTGACAGTAATATGAGGACTAGTTACCAGGCCTGATTGGAAAGAGGAAGGCAGTTCTTTTAAGCCGTTATCATTCCCTGATTTCCTTTCACTTTAACTTTCGACATTAGGGAGGTCTTTGGCTTTAGAAGTTTCAAATATTTTGGATGGATTTTCATTTCTCACAAAGCCTAGAAGTTTGTGACTGTCTTCACCCCTATTCATATGTGTATCTTGTGGAATAAAAAGATGATTATTACAACAAGTCATTACATACTTTAGCATTGAGGAAACATCCTCCCTAGAGGAAGACAACTACTGGGTCTCATCCTACAGAGTCCTCTCACTCCTCTGGGTTTTTTCTCCTACCAGGTGATCCTCCCGCAGAACACCACCCCCAAGGTCAGGATCAAGAAGTGTCTGCCTTTCCCCCGCCGCCTGGGAGGAGACGTTAGGAAAGGGTTTAGTGAGGAGTCCATAAAATTCATCATATAACTTTCCCCAAAAGACCTGTTCCAGGTTCCTTTTCCTCTTCTCAACCTTTAGCCTTCGCCGCATTCATAGTGGATTCAAATACTTTCCAGTCCCAGACTGGATCCTCTATGAATGACTCTTCTTTGCGGCAACCCGAAGAAGAAGACATCAGCCATGAGGCTAAGAGGGATACACCATCCCCAGCCTGCCTTCAGGTAAGCCCAAAGGGCTTGAGGGTCATTGCCAGCACGTCTGCATTATCGGAGCACTGTGCACTCACTGCACATTCATCAAAAAACAAAACATAATATTTTTGCACTAAATTCGAAATGTATTTCAAATTGCATCAATCCTCCCCGTGCAACGCCATACTGAGGACTGCTGTGTGTATTTGCCCACAGTGCTCCAGAAGTTTCAGCCTGTTTCCTTGAAATCTCATTGTTGACCTCTCATTAAACATGGCTGCCCTCTAATTTCAGGCACTGGAGTGTCCGACCTTCCATGCTCTCTCCTCACTGATTGGGCCTTGCTTTCTCCATTAGGCCCAATCAGGTCATAAAGCAGGCGAACGCCAGCCTCCAGCCAAGTCCTACTCCTAAGGCACCTGTCTGAGCCTTACTGGGCTTGGCTGGCCCCCGCTTTACTACATGCAAAGAATGTGCCATGCTACTGGGCACTTCCAACACTCTGGCCTCCTTCCTTCTGCTATAACGTGAGTGCTGACTGATTGCTCCATTTGCCTGCCTCATCTCCCCTTGACACTGTGCCACTCCTGACTTTCTCACTGATCTATCTCAGCTGTCACTTCTCCACCGGTAAATCATTGTTGTATGTTCTTTCATTGTCTTCGCTTCCTGAGCTCTCACTTCCCTTTTGTTGCACTCTGTATTGCAGTGCTGTAATACCAGTGTCTTAAAATAATTGAACCTTGGAATTACGGTGTGCTCACAATCTGCATTGCCTTCTCACTGTTTCTTTAAAATCGAATTTAGGTGTGTTCACATCCTGCATTGCTTTCTGACTGTTTCTTTAAAATCGAATTTAGGTGTGCTCACATCCTGCATTGCTTTGTGTCTTTTGCTTTTTAAAATCGCACCTGGGTGTGCTCACATCCTAAATTGCTTTGTTGCTTTTGCTTTTAAATTTGAATGTAGGTTTGCTCACATCCTGCATTGCTTTGTGACTGCTTCTTTTAAAATTGAATTTAGATGTGCTCACATCTTGCATTGCTGTGTGACTTTTGCTTATTAAAATCTCAAATAGGTGTGTTGACAACCTGCATTGCTTTTTGATGTTTGCTTTTTAAAATCGCACTTATGTGTGCTCACATCTTGCATTGCTTTGTGATTTTTGCTTTTAAAATCGCACCTAGGTGTGCTCACATCCTGCATAGCTTTGTGACAAAATTGAATTTAGGTGTGCAGACATCCTGCGTTGCTTTGTGGCTGTTGCTTTAAAATCGAATTTAGTTGTGCTCACATTGTGCATTTCTTTGTGACTTTTGCTTTTTAAAATCGCACTTAGATGTGCTCACATTCTGCATTGCTTTGTGACTTTTGCTTTTTAAAATCAAACCTAGGTGTGCTAACATCCTGCATTGTTTTGTGACTTTTGCTTTTTAAAATCACACCTAGGTGTGCCCACATCCTCATTGTTTTGTGACTTTTGCTTTTTAAAATCGCACCTAGGTGTGCTCACATCCTCATTGTTTTGTGACTTTTGCTTTTTAAAATCATACCTAGGTGTGCTCACATCCTGCATTTCTGTGTGACTTTTGCTTTTTAAAATTGCAAATAGGAGTGTTAACAACCTGCATTGCTTTTTGACGTTTGCTTTTAAAAATTGCCTCCTCGAAAAGCCCTGCCAACCTCGTTCACAAACATCCGACTGATGAAACAAGTGTCAGCTGCTGCCTTCACTTCCACCTTCATCACCCCTTGCCGACCCAACTCAGACTCTACCTCTGGCTCTGCTCTCAGCAACCTCTATCTATCCATTACCAACACCATTGACATGCTTGCCCCAGTCATGAGGATCTGCCTGAAACCTGCCTCCAAGCGTAACACACGGTACGACTACAAACTTGCAGACCTGAAACGTAAGTGCAAGGCAGCAGAACGGAAGTGGCAAACATCAGGTTCACCTACTGACAAACTGGCCTGCCGCCTGCTCCAAAGGCATTACAGACTCTCTATGCGTACCAAGAAAAGGGCCCACATTCAGGCACGAGTATCTGGTGCATCCAACAACATGGCTGAAATCTTCAAAATCTGCAGGGAACTTGTAAACCAGTCCGTAGTATCCACTGCCCATACTCCTTCTCAGGCCCTTTGCAATGCACTCGTCACTCACTACACCTCCAAAACCCAGGACATCCTGAACAGCCATGGCACACACTCTTCCAACGCATACCTCCCCCCTTGCCTCCTGAGACCAGGCATCCTCCTCCTTCCTCCTTTACTCCTTTGCCTCTGTCTCTCTGGATGAAGTCACCAGAGTTATCAACTTCATGAAGGTCTCTTCCAAACAGGTTGCCAGTTACTCATCCAGACTCATCAAGCACAACATTTCCTCTCTCTCCTCTGCTCTCGCTGATCTTTGTAACCACTCCTTTGCTACTTTTTCTTTTCCATTCTCCATTAAGCACTCCCTTGTGCACCTCTCCTTAAATAACCAACAACATACCCTTCCCTTGTCCAGCCAATTATCGCTCCATCTCCATCACCCCTGCTTGAGAAGTTGACCCTGCCCCAACTTTACTTTCACACTGAACTTGTTGGTGGTTTCCATGACCATCAATCTGGATTCCGAGCATCCAGAGGCATGGACACTGCTCTTCTGAACACCCTTGAAGAACTGCTTTCATTACTGGATTCCAACTCTCCAGATGTCCTCATCCTCCCTGATCTCTCTTCTGCATTTGACACAGCTAACCATTCCATCATCATAAAAAGACTCCATGACAGCCTTGGTATCTCGGAGAGGGCACTGGACTGGCTGACCTCATGCCTAAATGACCGCTCTTCCATAGTCATACGGGGCACCTTCTCCTCCTCTACTTCCTTCTCAACCTGTGGCGTCCCAAGGGCTGCATTCTTTTGCCTTTGCTCTTTAACATCTACCTTACTCTTCTGGCACACCTCCTTTCCTGCTTCACCCCCAACTTCCAGTCTTATGTGAGGACACACAACTTTTCTTCAAACTTCCTACAGACACCTTTGCACCCTCCATCATCCCTAAACTCCTCTCAGCCATCCAGGCATGGCACACCTCTACTGATCTCTGCCTCAATGCCAGCAAAACAGAGATCCTTCCTATTGGGACCCGGCCTTCTTTCATGGGCTCTCACTTTGGGGGCTGATTCATAGAATTTGGCGGACAAGTGGCGTACATGGCTGGTGCACAGAGTGCACGTGCGGCAGTCTGCACCAGCCGCGTGTGCCAAAACCCATTTAGGCGCACAGCGTATTCATGAATTTATACATCCATAAGCAGCCGTGGCGCAGAGTGGTGCAGCGACCCAGCAGCAGCGCCAGTTACGCCCCCAACCCTGCCCCGTGCACCAAAAACATCGCACACATCCAGTACATGGCGCAAAGGCCAGTGGACCAGCATACAGCCCCACAACCACGAAATCATGTGTAAAAGTCCCTGCGCACCCCTCGGAATACACGTACCCCGCTCGCGGCAGCGAAATCGCGTGTGAAACTCCCTGCGCACCCCCTCGGAATATACGTACCACGTTCACACGCGATAGGCCTGGCGCGAGCGGGGTACGTGTATTCCGCGGGTGCGTGTGGAGTTTAACATGCGATAGTCCTGGCGCGAGCGGGGTACGTGTTTTTTGAGGGGTGTGCGGGGAGTGTAACACGCGATAGGCCTGGTGCGAGCGCGGTACGTGTATTCTGTGGGTGCGTGTGGAGTTTAACATGCGATAGTCCTGGCGCGAGCGGGGTACGTGTTTTTCGAGGGGTGCGTGGGGAGTTTAAAATGCGATAGGCCTGGCGCAAGCGCGATACGTGTATTCTGAGGGGTGCGCGGGGAGTTTCACACGTGATAGGCCTGGTGCGAGCAGGGTATGTGTATTCCAGGGGTGCGCGTGGAGTTTCACACGTGATAGGCCTGGTGCGAGCAGGGTACGTATATTCTGAGGGTGCACGTGGAGTTTCACATGCGATAGGCCTGGCGCGAGCGGGGTACGTGTATTCTGAGGGGTGTGTGTGAAGTTTTACACGTGATTTGCCAGTGTGGGCCCTCCCCGGTGTCCCCCTCCTCCCCTTGCCCCGCAGGCAGCCAACACCACAGGGGACCACCCCACACCCGTGGCCATGCCCCACAGGCAGCCCATCACCCCAGTCCATACCCCGCAGGCAGCCCATCCACCCTGGGCATGCCCCACAGGCAGGCCTCATGGCACCATGCACATGGGAGCCCCAACACATGTCCCCCACTCCCACCCCGATGACGGGCATCTGCCAGCAGGCCCCGACCAAAAAAAAAAAAAAAACATTCCTCCATGGTTAAAAAAAAAATCAAGTAATATCAGGTATACTATATATTAAAAAGCAAGGGTCCATGAGCCCAACAATCCAAAGGAAACTTAACAAAAAACCTACCTAATAAATAACTATTTACAAAAAGGCGGGGCATAGTCCATGTGCCCCAAAGGAAAAAAAGAAAAGAAAAGGAAACCTACACCTACATAACTATTTACAAAGGCGGCGGGCTAGTCCGACGGCTCACTCTTCGATGTTCCGGGCCAGGGCATCATTGAACTCCTCTTCAACGTCCCGGAGGCGGGCCTCTCCCCTGGCCTCGAGGTCTCGCAGGGATGCAGCCATGGCCTCCTCCAACTCCCTGCGATTTGCCTCGAGGCACTCAGCCCGCCTCAATGCCCTGCACATGGAGTTCTCCGCCCTGACCATAGTGAGCCGTGCCTCTTCCACCCACCGCCGCTCCGCATCTATTTCCTGGCCAAACCACTGCCACACGGAAGACACTCCCAATCCAGGGTCCTCTTTCCGTCCGGCCGATGCCTGCCCCTGTGATGTTGATGGCCCTGAGCCATCATCGCTCCCACCTTGAGCCTGCTGCTGCTGTACATGTGCCCTGCCTGTCGAAGCCTGCACGTCCTCCTCCTGCTGGGGTCCAGTTGTTGGGGTGGCCACCCCTGCTGGACCTCCAACTCCCGACTGTGGAAGGGATGTGTCCTCCACCAACCTGGCCGCTGGCTCAGGGGGAGCTACACAGGGTGCCCAGGTGATACTTGGGCAGGACGATGGCACGGAGGACGACTGACGCATAGAGGGTTCAGTTGAGGAGGTGGTCGCCAGAAGTTCCAGCACACGGAGGAACCCAGCCCTGCTGACCCCTCCTAGTCAGTTGACGCGGTCAATGAGGTATTCGAAATGACGTGCATTGTCCTCACGAGAACCCTGCACGTCATCCCGAATACAACGTTGACGCAACGCCACCCCAGCTAGGACAGGCTCCACACAATCCCGGATTCCCACGTCCGCAGGGAGAGGAAGGCCAGTTGTTGTGAGCGCATCCCCTCCCTGAAAACGGATTTGGACGGAGGCATCCCGGCTGGTGCCGGATGAGGCAGTCACAGGATCGGGGACAGGATTACATACAGGCACCTCCACAGTGGCCTGTGCTGCCTCCTGTCCCTGCCCCTGGACTGCACCACTAGCACCAGTGGAATCCCCACTCCGGACCCTGTGCGTGGGCCTTCCAAGGCCTCCTCCTCAACCAAACCCCCCACCAACCTGGATGACTCTGTGCCATCTTCCTCCATAGGCCCATGCGCAGGCTCAGCTGCCCCTTCTGCTGCTGAGGAGTCCACCTCCAACCTCCACCTCTTGGACCTTCCCTCGGCAGCTGCGGCTGAAGACGTGGCACCAGACTCCTCACTCCCCGAAGAGATGTCAACCTGGGAGGGGAGCTGGGCCTTGCGTCTCCTGCCGGCGGTGGGATCCCTGCCGCTGTGCTCCACAGCACCGTCTCCGCCCTCTTCATCAGTTGACGCTGCAGACAGGGAGAGACAGAACACAGGCATCAGGGCACTGTACAATAGTCTGATACACACATGACAGTTGCACATGAGTAGAAGTCTCAAACTTCACAGTTGGCATCACACTCCCCAACACACATATCAATTGAACCCACACACATGTGCAAATTAACAGGAATCGTGCAGCAGCCAGCAGCATCCATACACATATAACAGCATGAACATCATACGGTTATCCTGACGTCACATGCAACACGGGGAGTGCCGAACACATGCACACACGCCACCAGACATACATGCATCTGTACATCTCCACCACCTTTCACAGTGCAATCATCGGCAACTATGTCACATCTGCCAATGGAGTTCCTACATGTCTGTGTCACATGCATCCATGGCGTATCACATTTGCACACATATCAAACCCACACACGAACATGTATGCCGTGCATGTACATGAAGGTGGAACCAGCATCCATGTGTCACATCCCAACCATGCCATAGTACATACACAGAAATTCTAACACGTGTTCATCCCCACATGCATTTGTGCATCATGCATTTGAACACATACACCATTGATGTGCCTCACACATGACTGGACTCCCATGAGGCAGGCTCATGTCCCTGCACATACACATCCATACATGGACCTTTCAAGACACACCTGGCACACCTCAACATGCACTGCGTCCAATCAGTACACATGGACACTTACCACTCGACTCCGGATGGGTATACCTCTGAAGGACCTGGAGGTGAAGCGCTGGGCGTATACATTCCCAGGACCCTCATCTGGTCGTCGGTAAGGCGGACCCGGCACCCCTCTGCATCTGCTGCCTCCAAGAGGCACCGGGCCTTCCTGAGGGTCCTGGACCTGAAGTCCTCCCAGCACTTCCGGACGTGTCGTATGTCGCGGGCTGCCACCCCCTCCACGTTGATGGCAGCCACAATGTCCTTCCAGATCCCCTTCTGTCCATCATTGTCAGCGCGTGGTCTTCCGAAGAGGGCATCATAATGCACCAGGACTTGCTCCACCAGGATACCAACTTCTGCGGCACTGAAGCTGGTAGCCCTCTGCCTCTCTGGCTGGGGGTCACCAGTGATCTCTGATGGTGTTTGCCCCGACATGGCAAGCCCAGAGGCAGGTGTGGGTGGACAACTGGGTCCTGGTGCTGGGCTGTGGAGCAATGGAACTTCAGTCGGGAGTCTTCTGTTCCAGCAGGGGTGGTCACAGATACTGGACCCCTGCAGATGGCTGACGTGCAGGCACCAAATAGCAGGACGCCTGACAAGCAGGCAGGCAGGCAGCAGCAGATGACTGGTGGGAGGCTGCTCGGGGTTCTGGGGGGCAGTAAATCGGCTTTCTGGGCAGGAGCATGGTCGTCCATGTGTTGTCGCGTGGCCAGCTTGATACGGAGTGATTTGGCACGTGAAAAACCGCACATTTGCATGAATTCCGAGGAAAGTCCCTGAGCGTGTAAGCGTGTATGTGACGTAACACGCGCAGGTGTTTCCCTGGCATGGGTTGAAGGTCCCACGTGGGTTTCCATCACTCTGTACGTGTTTTTCGTGGAAAGCGGTGCGTGTGTTTTCCAGGCATTGGGGTTCACATGCGATTACTTCACAGCGGGTGGGTGTTGGCTACGCGTTCTTCTTCTACACGCAAGGCAGACGGTGAGTCGCACATGCTATTTTTCCCACTGTGGGTGTCCCTGTTTGTCACATACCCCTTTTTTTGGGCATACTAGCCTGCGTGTGGATCAGATACGTATTTTTTGGGGTCCTGGCTGCCACAGCGTACTGCATGTGGTTTTTTACACGCACGTGGGCTACAGGCGTCACTTATCTCTTTTTCTTGCTTTTATGGGATGCCTGTGCATTGTGTGACACGTCATTTCTCCTAGGGGCCACAGAATGGGACATTCAGCGTAGCTGTATATACGTGTTTGCGCACACTTTTGTAATGTGCTGCGACGCTACCGC
Organism: Ambystoma mexicanum; assembly: GCF_040938575.1. NCBI lineage: Eukaryota > Metazoa > Chordata > Amphibia > Caudata > Ambystomatidae > Ambystoma > Ambystoma mexicanum. The sequence goes on from NC_090925.1 coordinate 71,971,172, forward strand.
CTGCCTTCGTGTGGTGGACATGTTTAGGCCTGTGTGTGTCTTTGGCAGTGCACGGGTTTCCCCTATTCGATTCCATGAATATGTGTGGTTCGCGTGCGTGTGGGCATTGCGTGTACTTCTCAGCAGTACATCCCCAGTTACTCCCTTATTTTCACGCGTTGTTCCCCATTCTGCGCGTTCCGCCCCGTGTTCCTCCCCCTTTTTGGTGTGTGCGCTAGCATTGTGCGCTTTCGCTGTGCGCGTCACACATCGCGTTCTGGATGTTGCAATGATGTGTACGCCCGTGTGCGCCACGCACGGATTTGGCGCACATCCCGGGGAAAACACTTGCAGGCCCTTCCATGAATCGCACGCGCGCGCTTACTTTTTCATGCTTGCGCCAGCTTGTGTCATGATTTTTGGTGCACATTTGTTCCATGAATTGGCCCTCCACAGAAGCCAGAAACCTCAGTCATCTTTGGCTCCTCTGTCTCCTTCCTACCTCACATTCAGGACATTGCCAAGAAGTCCCACTTTCAGCTTTTCCTACTGAAAGGAATTCTACCTTTCCTCACCTTCCCCCAGAGACCCAATGTTACTGGGAATCTGGTTCTCTTGCGGCTTGACTATTGCAATAGCCTCCTCCTTAATCTACATTTGTCCACTCTGCGACCCCTCCAGCTAATCCAGAAGAGGGCATCAAGATGTCTCCCAGGGACTGGATCTCTGCTGCCCTAGAAAGTCTTCACTGGCACCCGGACGCAGCACGGATTAAATTCAAACCCCTCTGCATCATCCACAAAGCTGTACGGGGCGAGGGACCACTCTAGCTGCAACTTTCTGACTAAATATTCCCCCTCTAGACACCTGCGTTCCTCTGCCACCCACTTCCTGTGTGTAAATCGGTTTGCTATACAGAGGGCAGGTGGTCGAGCGCTTTCCTCAGCGGGCTCCGTTCTGTGGAACAGCCTTCCCATCCTTCTTCGTCTTGAGCAGGACCTCCTTAAGTTCCGGAAGAGCCTCAAGACCTTCCTCTTTGTCTCTTTCTTCCTTCCCTCTCTCCCCTGCTAATTGCACAGTAGTTTGATTGGTGTGCAGGGCCCTTATGCATCCTTGGGGCACTGACCTCCCATATCTTATCATCCCAGCTGCTGTCTATCCTCTGCACTTGCCTCGGCTCACCCTCCACCACTGGAGGATGCACTTACCTTTCTTCATAGCACGTCACCTTCTGCTCTCCATGAGCACTTTTTGAACACTCACAAGGCATAGTAGGTACATCTTCCCCTCCCCGGTGCCTCTTCTTATATTGTTGTATTTAATCATTTAACATTGTTGTAATTACATTGTCTATCATCCCCTGTCCCCACCCTGTTGCCCTGTAGGTGCTGCGAAACAGTATTTGCTTCCTGTATATAAGCACCTAACATGTGAACAGTAAATACATAAATAAATCCAAGAATTTTGAGGATAATATGAGGAGTATGTGGGTGGTTGATCAAATGTTTTAATTGATTTCACTTTTATCTGGGCAACTCGAAAGACCCACTCATCAAAATGGGGAATTTCACTACCTAAGATCATTGAGTAGGACGATCAGGTATTACTGCCACTAACACTGATAGGGGTTTTCCCAGAATGGTAACATCTTCTATTTGAGTTAAGTGGTGTCCATTTGTTTGTCCATGGACACAACATATGCTTTTTTTTAACCTATACTTTCCCAATGGTGTGGAAGAATATTTACTTGTACTGCAGAGCATCTGCTGCCTGTATCTAATTGGGCCCAAATGGTTTTACCCTGCAGTACTCCCGGGACTCAATAACTGTTCTTGTCTCTGGTACAGAACATGGCATCAGGTTTTCCTTCATAATTGGGGAATGTGTGGACATTATACTTCCTTCATAAACTTCAAATTTCTCCTCACTCCACTCATCCCACAAGTTACAAGGGATGTGTGTACTATTTTGGTAAACAGGATGTTCAAAACTCCCACATGGCAAACAACCCAATTCACGGGCAACATAGTATTCCTCCCTTGTTGTTGGATTCTTTATAAAACAGTGATACAAATGTAACTTGTGCTCTGCGCTAACCAAAATTAATTAAGCATGAACATATAAGACAACAATCTTGTTTGCAAATTGCGGTTGTGTTGATAACAAGTCAACATAAACATAACGTTCACAGCCAGCAGCCTTCTACAAGTCAAAATTAACATAAACATTTAATTAGCATCTAGCAGCCGACACGTGTTTCGACCATCAGTCTTTCTCAAGGCTGATAATTAAACTGTTGGCATTATACAATATTAGATTTCTGTGTCTGCACATTGAAATTTCTCATTACTGAGTTAGAAATGGGAAAAGATAGCGAACCATGGCAAGAGCAGACAAAAGAAACACAACAAAGGAGAAGAAAAGATATAAATGAAAACATAATTTAAAACCTCTGTGTCACAGATGAACATTATTTTCCCCTTATTAACTAACAGCCCTTAGTGCTGTTGTCCCTCTATGGTCATCTTATAGTGAGGCTACGGTGAAGCACCAAAAATGCACAAGTCACAATCCCAATATGTGCTTGTACGATCCAAACAAATAAACATCCATGCATTGTGCGGTGTGCAGTCAAAATATTGAAAAACTAATGTCGAATCACAAAAATGTCGAAAAAAAAAGTTGAAAAAAATTCAATAATTTGTTTTTATTTATAGTTATTTTTTGGCTCTTGTATCTACAAAAAAAGGTAAAATAAAAAAAAGGGGAGGAACCCCCACATTTTGAATGAAAGATATACATGAAAACATAATTTAAAACCTCTGTGTCACAGATGAACATTATTTTCCCCTTATTAACTAACAGCCCCTAGTGCTGTTGTCCCTCTATGGTCATCTTATAGTGAGGCTACGGTGAAGCACCAAAAATGCACAAGTCACAATCCCAATATGTGCTTGTACGATCCAAACAAATAAACATCCATGCATTGTGCAGTGTGCAGTCAAAATATTGAAAAAATAATGTCGAATGACAAAAATGTCGAAAAAAAGTCGAAAAAAATTAAATAATTTGTTTTTATTTATAGTTATTTTTTGGCTCTTGTATCTACAAAAAAGGCAAAATAAAAAAGGGGGGGGGGTGGGGGGAACCCCCCCATTTCGAATAAAAAACGTTATTAAAAAAGAAGTGACTTTTTTTCGACCTTTTTTTCTCGATATTTTGACTTTTGACATTTTTATTTTCGAGTTTTTGACTATGAACCGCATTGTGCCTATATTACAACTCACATAGTGTTGTTAATGCTTATGCTCACATGGAATTCTCCACAGTTGGCCAGTTGTCGTTGTGAACAATTAGGTGACCCTTTGTGTCATTGCTCAATATTTGCTCTTCTATTACCTACTGTCACTAATCAATAGTGGCTATGAACGTCAAAATGTTGTGATTGCAGAGGTCTGTTTACATTTTGAATATAAACTTAGGTGCTGTTTGTTGTTTAACATTGACGATCCCTCAAGTGGACTCTTTACCAAAGAAATCATGAATATAATTCGTAAAACGATTATTGACTGGTATGTTGATGAAAAGGACATGCTACTAGTTATGGAAGACTTTAATGCTCAAATTACTTGTCGCCCTCTCAGATGCAGTGTGGAGAATTTAGAAGCAAGATCTTAATGTGGCAAACATATACTAATTCGCATGGGGGTAGGTGCTCTGGTTTTCTGGGGGCTAGGGGTTAATAATGCTTCACGTGAGAACTAAATGGAATGTGCGTGGTGTATATACCTGGAGAAGTGGAAAGAGGAAATCGACCATGGATTACATTTTCTGCAATTATGGGCTGGCTTCCATGCTGGAAAATATGGAGATCAATCACAACCAATTTATCAATCATTTCAGTCTCTGGGATGTGCTCACCTGTAGGTTTTCCCAGTATCGGAGCAGTGACGGTGAACACTGCGGAGAATAGAATCTCATAGACGGGCACTAACTTTGACATGATTAGGCTCATTTGGGAAACCTTAATTTCAGTGCACCATGTGGTTTAACCTGTAATGAGATTGAGGAGTGGATAAAACAGCTGGCACTCAATGTCAACACACATAAAGCAGTATATGTAATTTCTGAAGAAGAAAGGGTTAATCAAACTTTTGATTGTAAAATAAGGGATACAAAGCAAGGGATGGTGAGGCAGATGATGCATACTGATCTTGCAGCATGCCAGAAAAGCATAAAAGTAAGACAGGTTAAGAACAGATACCACAATTGGGTGCATGATATGGTCTGTCAGAATGTGCTTTATACACTGGCTAAGGGTACCTCTAGATCAATGTGGAAATTGGTGTGAATGTTCAGAAATACTAGGGGAGAGGGGGACAACTTTAAACCAATTGGCGAGATTGCCTGCAAGGAATTTATTTCAGCTCAATTTGAAGGCGACCATGTAGAGAACAAGGGTATGGCTTGCAGTAGATTTAAGTGATCTGCGGCTCCTACTACAAACGATAAGACGACAATTACATACTAAAATATGATGCGGAAAACTGTGCCGCTTTAGTTGAATTACTTTTTAATGAAGTATGTGCACAAATAATTTGCCCATCTTCATGTAAAACCTGCATATTGATAACTATATTTAAAAAAGGCACCCCCCTATGTCCCTCTAACTACAGACTTTTGTCAATGTTAGATCTGACGGCTACATTATTTGCATCTGTTCTGCTGAAGGAGCTTGAAGAGTGGGTGTTGATTAAAGAGGATCTTGATCCCACTCAGATTGGGTTCAGAAGAGGCTCTGCAACAGCTCCCATGTGTTGGCTGTTTATTATCTGGCAGGAAGTGTCAGGAGGAGAGGGAACCCTGGGTTGTATGCAGTGTTTGACGACTTCCAGGCAGCCTTTGATACCGTTAATCAAAGTTGGCTTTGGCAAACAATGCAGAGATTAGGGTACCCGGCTGGCTTATGTTGCGAAGGATTTGGTCCTTGCCCTCCCCTTTGCCTCCCCGGCAGTGAATATATTGCAGTACATAATACATAGAATATGTCCCTGCACAGTGACGCCATTTTGTATGTGAGCAGACGCAATCTTTTCGTTAGGCCCAAAAATCATCCATCTGCAAACCCAGCTTTTCCCTCCCCAGCACCTCGCACAGACAGTCCAGAACATTGTCTCCCCCTGTCAGCTCCGCGCAAGTCTTGTTCACACGGAAGTCCAGCTGTTCATTGTTGCAATTGTTTAGTATAATTTCCACTGACTATGCTCTCTGCAGAGCGTGAGACCAGAGCAGGCCCCAGCCCATGTGCCCATCCATCTCTCTAACCTGCACATGCCCTCTCAACCCCCACCCCGCCAGGCCATAGTCCATAGGTCCCAAGCCCTCCACTCTCTTTCATGTAGATACACATCTGATCCCCACACTGACCATTCCAGAACACCCACTGTAGACTTAATCCTGTGCAGCAGTATATTTTTCCTCAAACTAACATGTCTGTTTGTTATCTTGAGGCACCGGGCAACATAAATAGTAGAATACACCCCAATGGGGAGACACCTGGGAACGGGACCCCGGTATCGATAAAGCCCTGAATGCAGAGGTCGGAATGCCAATATATTAGCCCATTTTCTCTAAATAACCCCATTCATGCAAAGATTTGTATGTTCGCCATTATTCTCTCTGTATCAGTTCCCGTTGTTTAGCTTAGTTAGTTAGCCATGTTTCATATTTGTCCTGACCTTCACCATGGAGATGAGCCCAGCTGAACCATGTGTCACCAGATCGACTGGGAAGCAGCGGCCAATTGCAGCCTGGCATCCCCTATAGACCAGGCTGTATTTTGTACCATATAGTATGACCTCATGTATGACGACAATGGCCCTCATAAGGTTCTGCCCTTGTTTTGTTTGGCAGCACACTCTCTTTATTTTATTTAAAGTTTGTTGATCGTTGCAACTTATCTCTTGGTTTAATTCCCTGACGGTGTGTTTTATTTGACTTTTACAATTGCATGAGGACGCGTGTAAATAAGGGTGCGTGCCTTCATTTGGTGACCCCTTAGGGTGATTTCTTCGAGTTCCCGTAACTGCAGCGAGATCCAGGGCTTCTCCGGCAAGACCGCCCCCACCTACGGCTGACCAGTCCACAAAAACACGTACGCAGAAGGAAACGGTTCTTGTGGGTTCCAGCTTTGTGAATACCCTGTTGCTCGCCTGTGCTGGGTGCACCCCCAGGGAGAGGCCCAGACATTGTGGATAGACCCGAACGGAGGCTCTTGGAAGAACACAGGCACGTGAGTATAAATTGCAAGGACAAACACATAGGGCCTCATTACACGGAAGGCGGTGATCCAGGGTGCTATTAGCACCCTGGACCATGCCGGTAAATTACCGGCACCGCCTTGGCGGAAAGGGGATTTACCGCCCCATTCCAAGGTTGGTGGGGCGGTAAATCCCCCTTCCGCCATTGCCCTTCCCCATTCCCATTTCTGCCCCATAGGGCTCTATGGGAATGGGGAAGGTGCTAATTACGGCACCGCAATTTTGCGGTGCCGTAATTAGCTCCGAGGTCCCTTAGCGGGTTGGTTTTTAACGCCTGCAAAAAGCAGGCGTTAAAGCACCAACCCGCTAAGGGACCTCGTAGTAAGGCGGTAATGGTTAACGGTCACCGTTACTATTAACGGTGGCCGTTAACCATTACCGCCTTCCGTGTAATGAGGCCCATAGTGGGATTTGGGGAATATATTGAGCTGCATGATTGAGGGAACACGCAAGGGATGGATATGAATGCATTGGGTTGCCTCTTTTCTGAAAGATCGCCAGTGCCGAGTGAGCAGCAACCTGGCAGAAGCTAACCCTATGGTTCTGACACAGGGAGTCCCGCAGGGAGCCTGTCTTTCACCAAGCTTTTACAACATCTTTACAGTTCCCTTCCTTGACATGGACAGTAATGACATAGAGTCCACTAATTATGCTGACGACACCCAGTGTATCATTCCTATTACAAGTGTTTCTTGGATCATTCCTATTACAAGTGTTTCTTGGATGATGAAACTAAAATCAATTGGATTTATTCTCTCATCCAAAGTTGGATGTGTGCCATGGACTGGCCCTTAACACCAACAAGACAGAACTCATGCTTGTGGGCACTATCCCTAAAATTTCGCAAACTGGAAGATTCATACTCCCAGTTTGTGATTGATGACTGTGCCATAAAGGTCAAGAGAAAAGTTAAAACACTGGGGATTTATCTTGATTGTAATTTGAATATGAAAGCGCAGGTCAGTAGTCTGGTGGCCTCTTCCTCGTATTATATCAAACTACTTTCTCATGCACGCCCCTTTCTCTCTCAAACTAGTAGGGAAACACTGGCTCGAGCACTGATTTATCCAGGATAGACTACTGTGATAGTCTCCTGATCGGTCTCTCAAACTGTGAAGTGAATAGATTGCAGGTACTACAGAATAACGCCGGCAGGGTCATTATGGATAAAAAGAGATCAGATCACATCTCCCTCTCAAGAAGGGAGCTTCATTGACTTCCTGTCAAGGAACGCATTCTTTTCCGCCTCTTACCTATTGTCTTTAATTGTCTAAAACAATCTGGTCTTGCTTACCTCAAAGAGGAATTTAGGCCCAAAACGAGCAACTATGGCTTAAGATCTAATGATCTCTACCAGTTAACTGCTCCAAACTGTAAATTATCTCAGACCAAGGTTGGAGCCTTCTACTCTGCGGCCCCCATTTGCCTGGAACAACATTCCTCTGAATCTGAGAACTGAAAGCTCAAATAGAGTTTTCAGAAAAGGACTTAAAACCTATTTGTTCAACTAATATCCTCTTGGTCTGTGATCATTTCTTCTGGTACTATCGTCATCCTCCGTGACATTTTTCTCTGGATGCTTTATTTGTTTCTGTATTTGTCAGCGCCCTTAAGCCCCAGAGTCAGTGGATTTGCGCTATATAAATCTTAAATAAATACATAAATAAATAAATACATTGTGTGACTGAGTAAATAAGGGTGTAAGCCTTCACTTATTGGACTTGAACCAGGAGCTGTGTCCAGCTTAAGTTGGATGGTGGGGGGGGCATTACTGCCCCAATTGCTACCCGACATGGGGTTATGCAGAGGTGTGTGTTGGCCTCTCTGCTTTTCAACTTGTACCTTTCAGATTTGGCGGATGTCTTGAGGACTGTGTCAAATTGCCTTCTGCTTATTGGCCAAACTTTTATTTCATTATCCTATGCCTACAACATTGTGATCTTGGACCACGCTTGCAGAGGGCTGTCTCACTCCTTAGAAATGTTGGCAAAGTGTTCTTTTGAGAACAAGCTAAGCATTAACCTAAGCAAAACAAAGGTGATGCATTTTAGCTGGAAGAAGATTGCCTGCCCTTCATTTTATCTCCATGGTCATAAGCTACAGTACACAAACAGCTATACCTTTCTGGGAGTTATCATGGATACCGGGAGTCGCAAAGGAAGGCAGCCACGTTGACTGCTTTGATTGACCAATTTGCTAGGCAGTCAGGTGGATATTCTCTTGATGGTATAATCTGTCCCTATGTGAGGGAGGATAGCTCAGGGGCAACGTGCTCGCCTTGGAAGCATGTTATAAGTAACCAATCATATCATATCATATCAAGCAGTGCTATTGCCCAATGATATTTTATCATCGAGAAGCCATTACTATCAACAATCGGAAGTGGCTTAGTGTCTTAGAAGGAAAATTCTGGCGCATAATTCTGCCACTGCCACCATGTGTCCCTATTGAAATTTGCACCAGGAATTATGGCTGTCCTCCCTGAAGAGGCTGGTGCTAATGAAAAATTGATATTTGTCCATCAAGGCTAGTAAAGAGCCCTTATGCCCGATGCTGAAACTTATGGGGATGCTTATTGATGCAAATGTATGTAATGGGAATAGGTCTTTCTCTTTAAATACAGAGAGCCTTAGACTTTGATATGGTTGGCTGGTCCTCCTCTACGGACTCTTACTTAGCTATGATGTTTGGTGTTTGGAAAAAGCCATTTACTACGTGGGACTGAAATTTGAATTGTTCTCACCTAAGAAGGTTGAACAATTACATTGGTACTATGTAAGTGCAGCACAAATGTATGTCCCCACAAAAGTACTTGCTAATCTGCTCTAGTGCTAAGGTAAATCATGTCTTTTTGCTCTTCTGTATTAGACAGCTGTCTCTTTTCAGTCATGTTGCCATCTCCCATTCTGTGTACCGATACATGGGCGATATTACCGTACATGTAAATTCAGGCACATTCTTGAAACTCCTAAGCATGTCATGACAGAATGTCCTAAGATTGGAGTTACCTATTTGATTAACTATGGTAATTTTGTGTACTCTTACGAATCGGTAAAAAGTGATTATTGTTTAAACTCAAATAGTATAGATGAAAATTAGTTTGAACTTGGGAATGATTACTTCCAATTTGTGAATTTCTTACAATTCTGCACATTTTCAAATATGTTTAATTTCTCTTTGTTCAATTCAATTTTGTATGCACCTGATTCTTAGTACTTATGTATTTGGTTTTAGTCCAAAATGTTATATTCCTATTTAAGAAAGATTTGTGTAAACCTCTTTGTGAGCTGAATAAATAAATAACTAATTAAATAAAAGTCTTCTTTTCAGACCTTCACAAACTGATGTATTGAGGCGTGTCCAAATTGTATGGCCACTAAGAGAAGATAGAGAGAGATGATGCAGAGAGGCACAGAATGAGGGAGGGTGGAGTTGAGGCAAAAGACAATGGGTGAATGGAGACAGATGCAAGGGTAAAGGGGAAGACATATTTAGAAGAAAGGGGGTTGGACAAAATGAGATGGTGGCATGGAAAAGGATGAGAGGCTAGAGGGAGAAAGAGAATGAGAGGTTAGATTGGAGACTAAATGAAAAGGTAGAGGGAAAATTCTGAGTTAGTAGATGGAGTGACTGAGCGATGGGTACAGTGGGAGAGGGGTTTCAGAGTGAACGAAGGGAATGGAAGTCAGTATACTAAGGTGGGAGACACCGAATGAGATGCCAGAGGACTCGATAGAATCAGAGGGTAGCAAAGGCACACACTTAAAATGTGGTTGTCTGCATCTTTGAGTGTTAAATGTCTCGAGTTGAAAAAAACTGTATATTGATTAGTGGCTGAAGGTGAGTAAAGTAAGGACGGTCCAGGTAGGCCAGTCATTTATTGATATAATAAAGAAGGCCCTCTTGTCCAAGATGAATCACAACTTGAACCTTTGTAGGTTCTAGGTTACCCAGGCAACCACATCACATGTTGTTCTTCCACTGACCATTAGGATGGCAACCAGGTAAACAAATACATCTTTAAATGTAGCATTGGCCATAACATTGTTAAGCATGCACGTAACTGCCCCAACACACATGTTTGTTTATTGCAGTTGGCATAATGAAGATCAGACAATGCATTCCCATAACTGATACTTATGATAATAAACAGCATTGACAGACGATGTTAAAAGACATACAAATACGTATGTAGCAGTAACCTTACTGAGATAGATACTGACTGTCCGTCAAGGCATATGCAGCGCATCTGAGATGGCTTATTCTACTCTGACATTTCAGGTACAAATGTTTCTCCTGCTGTCAGTTGTTTCTCTCCTACTGAAAACCAACACTCATCACATGTCCGTGTACTGGGCTAGCAGATATCAAAGTCTTACAATGTTATTTTAGCCAGTAGAGAAGGCAACTTTTGGTATAGGATGGGGGGCTGGAAGATGATAGGGCACCAGTGGGAGGCTGGGGGTGCACTGGGCATGCATTGGGCACCAGTGGGGAGCTCTGGGGGGTGGAGGGGCCCCCTGACCACACCTGCCAGTGATTTTAACTAGGTGCTCAGGCTTAACCCAGCTTCCCTCCTTCCCACTCCCCAAGATGGGGAGACCCACGAGGTTGAACCCCATGAAAGGAAGCCTTGAGTATAATGTACTGCTATAAGCACTTGGCATATATAACAATGGTGGTGAGTGAAAAGGTGTAGGGTGCTAATGAAATCAGGGCTACTGATACAGGGTCCCTGCCGCAAACCTTCCATCGAGTGGTTGTACTGGAAAAATGCAGTATTGAAATTCAGAGTGTAGTCTTATGAAAGGATTACATTAATTCCATGGAGCAATGCTGTTATTTACTAACTACTAAGAACTAAGAAGCCCAAGAACAGTACACAGGTGGTAAAAGGGCATGTTCAAACAGCACTCATGAATTGTGCCGGTATAATACGGACTGTGGGCCTCATTACGAGTATGGAGGTAGCCATGGTGCTATTAGTGCCATGGCTACCCCCATACCGCATACCGGGTCTGGGTTCCTTCAATGATGAATTACTGGGTCATTCCAACCTTGGAGGAACCGGTAATTCCTCATTGAAGAAACCCATCCCCATTCCCATTCAAGCCCCCATAGGGCTCAATGGGAACGGGGAGGGAGCTAATAACGAGCCCGTTAATAACAGGCCCGTTATTAGCTCCCTGGTCCCCTAGTGGGACCCGCAAAGGGTGTCTGGTCTGACCAGACGTTCTGAGCGGGTCCCGCTAGGGAACCTCGTAATAGGGCGGTAAGGGGTTATCGGCACCGGCACCCTTACAGGCGCCATTAACCCTTAACGCCGACCTCGGAATGAAGCCCTGTGTCTCTGTGTACCCTGCTTTTTTGTTCCCCATGCTGTAGCTATATATCTGTGTGCCCCCTCCTGTCGCCATAAGCTCTGCCCCTGTCACTGTGTATCCGTGTGTCGATGGGCTCCCTGCCATCCTGTTCGCGTGCCTGCTCTTGGGCCCCTTAAAGAAGAGCCAACATGTCATATCACATCACTACGCCGACTCTCTACTATACACCATCACTCAACTAGAACACAGCTATACCGCTGATAAATTCGGCCTAGCTGTTCACAAACGAACACTACCCCATGAACCCCTCATCACCCTAATAAAACGCAGCAATCCAATGTCATTCCGGCCTAGTTGCTCACATAAGCGTCCCTCAGGCCTAACGCAGCCAAACCCAGTCTGGATGTCCACCCACCAGACTTCACACATCCAACTGATATCTTCAGCACCACACCTAACCCTAGGATGCAGCTACCATCCGGCAATTACATCAGCTGCACACATAACTGGTGCACCCATGCACCCTAGGATACCATCTCTCTCTACTGACCAGAACTGCGGTTTCCGAGGGCGTTTAACCTAACAGCGCTTTCAGATAATACCAATGATATATAGAGCGCTATATAAATGCTAAGTAACAGAACATAACATAACTTAGACAATAGAACTTGCACACTCATTGAATATTTGGTGTCACCTGCATTTGAAATGGTATGTCTCTCCGGTGTATCACCTTGTCGGCATTTCAGGTCACAGCCCAGTCTCCCAACTTTTCCGATGGGGCTTCTATCCGCCTTCAGCTGCAGATTCAGATATTATGCAGAGGACAAAGGAAAAAGATAAGTAGCAGATTGAATTTGGATGGGCCAATACTGCACTTGCCGCTTGGAGTGGGGTGCATATATAAGGAGCAAAACATCGATGGGTGACAAGGCCGATTAAAATGCGTGACAGGGCTTATCTCTGGGCACAGCTCACCAACACCAATGTATACTTTGGGGAGCTACACATAATAAGTACTTTCGCCAACCTTATAAGATGGTGGCCCCTCTCAGCTTGGTGTAGTGAGCCTATTATGGAGAAAGCCAGAGCCATTCCTACACTGGGGGTGGTAAAGTGGCAGTTGGGCCACAGTTTTGCCCCTCTCTCCAATTGCTTGCATCTTTCTTGGCAGCACCATCTTGAATTACCCTGGGACTCATGAAAAACTTGGTGGCCAGTTTCTTTCTCTTTCTCCTTCTCTTTCTTGAAGGCCGATTCAAGAAGAAACTGAAGGCTGGGAAGGCCACCCATCAAACAGCAACCCACCAGTGCCTCACGGCAGCAGATTCTAGTCGCCCAGTAAAAAAGACAGAAGAGGGGAAGAGACACTGGGGAGAATGTGCATCCATCATGAATATGGCTCAGCGTTTCCCGAGACCAACACGCGAGGCACACTGAAACCTGCACCAGTACTAACACAGACAAAACAACTTATTCAAACAATGACTGATATTCACCTGATTTGAATTTCACTGAAACGCAACCCCATGACAAACTGGGACTCTCTTCAATGTTTGCGGCCATTGTTACAAGTTGTCGAACCTGCACGGAGGAAAGGTCAGTGCTTAGCCCCCTATGTGTAGCCTTCGGGGTTGCATTGGTTAAGGCCAGGGGTCCAATGGGAAAAGCAGGCAGAGATAAGGACAAGAAATGGGAAGTTGTGGAGTTGTTGAATGGGGCCAGAGGAGCAGAAGGAGTTTGAGGAAGGAAGGCAGACTGGAGGGTAGAGGTGTTTGAAAGAAACAGTGAGGTATTGGCTGGTGAAAGCAAATTCTACTGTATGAAGCATGGGCATGTATGCTAGGGGAGTGAGGGCATTAGAGTTTAGCACGTGAGTGGTAGCGTTTGGGAGAGTGAAAGGAGGGTGAGGAGTGAGTAGTACTGTGAATTTGGGAGGAGCAGCATGGAGGATTAAGTACTAATGTGCACAAGTGTTAAGATGGATTTCTAAACTCTGATCTGGTAGGAAGAATATTATGAGACCACCCTAGTTTAGTGGAATAAGGTCACTTTCTTGACAAACAAGACCGGACTCCCAACATTTTACCGGCACCTGACTTCCCGGGGCCACCAGGAGATTACAAGTCTGGCGGCCCGGGAAGTTAGGCGCCAGTGAAATGTTAGTCCCCACTCCCATAGGGTCCAATAGGACTCTATGGGAGTGGGGACTCGGAAGCCCGGCACCGTTTCTAATGGTGCCAGCGCTTCCGTGAAGAGTTTGCTTATTGTGGCTGCTGCGCCGGGCAGGGTCAGAGCTGTCGGGCACAGCAGCCCTGGCAGGGAAACTTGTGGTTTTCCGATCCATAAACAAGGGTGCTGGTGAGCTTACCGGCACCCTTGTTACCGGACCGGCAAACTTGAAAAGAGGCCCTAAGTCTCAGGAGGGGTGTGAGTGATCCGGAAGCCCACAATGAGCACACACAGCAAAACTCCACAGAAAACTCTTAGACAAGTGTATATCAATACATTTATTATAGGCCTTTTAATTAAACACGAATAAACCACATTAATAATGAAAACAGTTACCACACGTGCCTTACACAATGCAATATGGTCATTCAAAAAGAAGCAAAAAAAATACTTTAAAAGTAAACTGCTGCCACCAGTTCATCCTAGGCACACTTGTACAATCACAAAAACATCCTTAGAGGGTGGCAATGGCCATAAAACTAAAAGGAGCCCTATGCACTGCACTGTAACGTACTTGGCACATAGATACATAGTTACCAAGAAATGGCAACATAGACAAAGACTAAGGGAAACATAGTTTCCCAGTACTGACAGCCTGAAGGACATGTCAGTTTCCCCATAACAAATGAGCAAGCGTCCAGAGGAGCACAGGTGAAGGCTGCGCTCCACTGGAAAAAGTTGGGTTAGGTAAGCCAAACAGAAATAAAACGTTTGTGGGGTCCATAAATGAAGGAAACATTGCACCTAATTGGAAATCTGAAATATTTCCTAACAACGAGGAAGTAGCCTGGAGTAGGAAGTAATGATGCAAAAGGAGTTTTAGTGTAGAGAGTGAGAGTAGGAGGGAGTAACATTGGATGGGGAAGGAAGTAGATAGGAGAGTAAGAGTCTTTGAGGGGACAGACAGAAGGAGTACCATGACTGACAGTGGGTAAGAGTCAATAGGAGAGGAGGAGGAAGAGAGTTAGTGACATAGAAAGTAATATCAGGGCATGAGAGGAAGAAGTCAGAGAGGGATTGAGCATCTGTAACATAAAACCCACCAATCTCTTTAGAACTAATATCTTTGGTAGTCTAGCCAAGGCTTAGAAAGTCCCATAGTGAGCTTAGATAGATAAGGAGATTGCCTATTACCAAATGGCACTGGCACCCACTGGGTTTTGCTGCAATCTTTCTGCCAGATACCTTATAGATAGATAGATAGATAGATAGATAGATAGATAGATAGATAGATAGATAGATAGATAGATAGATAGATAGATAGATATTAAAACAAATCTACGTTATGCATGCATATCCTCTTGCTGGTTGGGTCCTCCAACTAATATGGTGTAGTTAGGGGTTGGTAAGTGGGAGCAAAGTAAACAGAGCAGATGTTGAAATTAGACTGACTGATTCCTGTGTGACAGCATGCATGGGTGAAATGAAGGGTCATGGCTAGGTGGTAGTGTTTGGGAGTTTAGTCATCTCGAACTGTGTGATGCTCATTGTCTGCAGACAGGGACGCAAGTGGCAAGTGCTGTTATGAGTGGGGGACATGTGTGTTAGGGTAAGAGGTTGAGCAGTAACTGTCAGCAAATGAAGGGTTGCAAGGGACTGTAGAGACATGTTGGAAATAGTGAGCAAACCATGAGTCAAGCATTGCTTAACACATTTTTGTTCAGGGAAATAAAAGTGAAATGCACTTGAGATTACAGAATTTGTGAAGAGTCAGTATCCACCAGCAACCCCCAGCGGCACTTTCTTAATACGGTCAATTGAGGGCAAATACAATTGTTTCTTTAACACACCAATAGCATCAATAAGGTCTGCTTTGTTGTTGACTTATTTTCTCTTGTCAAATATTGGTGAAGCTGTGTTGATACCCTCTCAATGGGGTTCAGGTCAGGTGACTCCATACAGCTGCAGGTCCAGTGCACCCCTTGAATATTGAGATACGCGGCGACCGATGACCGCTCCAGACCATTATCAATTAAAAAGAAGCATGTACAGTAGGAGAGATCAAACAGCCAGGAAGGAGACCAGTGCAATTGTGTAAGACACTGATCCAAAGGTTAGATTACCCACACAATTCTACAGGCACTTCTGAAGACTCTCTGAACCCCACTCTGTCCTCGTGTGGAGGCCTTTGCCACCCTTCTGCCTCAGTAAAGCCCAGCACCGCAAACATATTTTACTGATGTTTTCTATTTGAAGAGTAAAGTTCTGAAACTAGAAACACGTGTGTCATACACCTGTGCTTTGTGGGTGCCTGGTAGGCCTTCAGTAGTGCAGTGAAGCATGTTATAGGGTGCTTTACCTGATGGCAGTGACCCACCCTTCCTCTCATCGCCCACATTTCGCACCCCTAGATGACTTCAAAATCCCCCGATTTATAGGGCTCACTCACCCAAACAAAATTTGCTGAACCAGTTAGTCCACCACAGATGTACACTTGCCTTTGTGGTTCTGTATCTTCAGCTGTGGCACCAGCACTGAAATAACAACAGACTCATTACACAAAGTCGTGTGTATTATACTTTAAAAGACTGATGTTACATAACACAGTCAACAGTGTGATTAAGTGCATTTTTTAAATGTATTTTGTTATGAACTTGTGTTGTGTGGGCAATCCCATATTTGTGAATATTTCTTGGGCTTTGAGTGAAATGCGTAGTTCACGAAAAGGAAAACAGTAGTCAGATCAAAGAATCATTCTCACTTGCTTACAGTTGTATTCAGAATTAAGGACCTGTTCAGCAGCACCTGCATTCATACATTATTCCACTTTTCAGATAGGGCGGTCAGGGCGTCATTCATTATTGTCATGGGAAAAAGTTGGTTTCAAGTTTGAGTGCATCCCCCAAACTTTGGTGGTGTTGGTACTGCTGAGTCACCTAGGAGGCTGAATGGGAAAACATACAGGAAAATGAAAACAACCGTTCTAATAGATTATCTGGAATTCTCCCAAGCCAACATGATCAAATACATTGGTTGAACAGACCCCACAAGTGGAGTGTGTAGCTGATGGGAAGCCAAGCATCACTATGAACTCCTCTATGGGTATTCTTTTTCAGGACGCTTTACGTGACCAAGACAGAATCCCTGAAAGAAATGTTGCCTCAGATAGGGTTTCTGAACCAAATGAAGAGGTTGAACGATGTCTCTCTTAGTGTCCATATTCCTATGTGCACCACTGTGAGGATACCAGACTTCTTATCTGCCTCATATCCCTAAATGCACCACTGTGAAGATACCAGACTTCTAATCTGCCCCATATCCCTATGTGCACCACTGTGAGGATACCAGACTTCTTATCTGCCCCATATCCCTATGTGCACCACTGTGAGGATACCAGACTTCTAATCTGCCCCATATCCCTATGTACACCACTGTAAGGATACCAGACTTCTTATCTGCCCTATATCCCTAAATGCACCACTGTGAGGATACCAGACTTCTTATCTGCCCCATATCCCTAAATGCACCACTGTGAGGATACCAGACTTCTTATCTGCCCCATATCCCTATGTGCACCACTGTGAGGATACCAGACTTCTAATATGCCCCATATCCCTATGTACACCACTGTGAGGATAGCAGACTTCTTATCTGCCCTATATCCCTAAATGCACCACTGTGAGGATACCAGACTTCTTATCTGCCCCATATCCCTATGTGCACGACTGTGAGGATACCAGACTTCTAATCTGCCCCATATCCCTATGTGCACCACTGTGAGGATACCAGACTTCTTATCTGCCCCATATCCCTATGTGCACCACTGTGAGGATATCAGACTTCTAATCTGCCCCATATCCCTATGTGCACGACTGTGAGGATACCAGACTTCTAATCTGCCCCATATCCCTATGTGCACCACTGTGAGGATACCAGACTTCTTATCTGCCCCATATCCCTATGTGCACCACTGTGAGGATATCAGACTTCTAATCTGCGCCATATCCCTATGTGCACCACTGTGAGGATACCAGACTTCTTATCTGCCCCATATCCCTAACTGCACCACTGTGAGGATACCAGACTTCTTATCTGCCCCATATCCCTATGTGCACCACTGTGAGGATACCAGACTTCTAATCTCCCACATATCCCTAAATGCACCACTGTGAGGATACAAGACTTCTTATCTGCCCCATATCCCTACGTGCACCACTGTGAGGATACCAGACTTCTAATCTCCCCCATATCCCTAAATGCACCACTGTGAGAATACCAGACTTCTTATCTGCCCCATATCCCTATGTGCACCACTGTGAGGATACCAGACTTCTTATCTGCCCCATATCCCTATGTGCACCACTGTGAGGATACCAGACTTCTTATCTGCCCCATATCCCTAAATGCACCACTGTGAGGATACCAGACTTCTTATCTGCCCCATATCCCTATGTGCACCACTGTGAGGATACCAGACTTCTAATCTCCCCCATATCCCTAAATGCACCACTGTGAGGATACAAGACTTCTTATCTGCCCCATATCCCTATGTGCACCACTGTGAGGATACCAGACTGCTAATGTTCCCCATATCCCTAAATGCACCACTGTGAGGATACCAGACTTCTAATCTCCCCCATATCCCTAAATGCACCACTGTGAGGATACCAGACTTCTTATCTGCCCCATATCCCTATGTGCACCACTGTGAGGATACCAGACTTCTTATCTGCCCCATATCCCTATGTGCACCACTGTAAGCATACCAGACTTCTTATCTGCCCCATATCCCTATGTGCACCACTTTGAGGATACCAGACTTCTAATCTGCCCCATATCCCTAAATGCACCACTGTGAGGATACCAGACTTCGAATCTGCCCCATATCCGTAAATGCACCACTGTGAGGATACCAGACTTCTTATCTGCCCCATATCCCTATGTGCACCACTGTGAGGATACCAGACTTCTTATCTGCCCCATATCCCTATGTGCACCACTGTGAGGATACCCAACTTCTTATCTGCCCCATATCCCTATGTGCACCACTGTGAGGATACCAGACTTCTAATCTGCCCCATATCCCTATGTGCACCACTGTGAGTATACTAGCCTTCTTATCTGCCCCATATCCCTAAGTGCACCACTGTGAGGATACCAGACTTCTTATCTGCCCCATATCCCTATGTGCACCACTGTGAGCATGCCAGCCTTCTTATCTGCCCCATATCCCTATGTGCACCACTGTGAGGATACCAGACTTCTAATCTGCCCCATATCCCTATGTGCACCACTGTGAGGATACCAGACTTCTAATCTCTCCCATATCCCTATGTGCACCACTGTGAGGATACCAGACTTCTAATCTGCTCCATATCCCTAAATGCACCACTGTGAGGATGCCCGACTTCTTATCTGCCCCATATCCCTATGTGCACCACTGTGCGGATACCAGACTTCCAATCTGCCCCATAACCCTATGTGCACCACTGTGAGGATACCAGACTTCCAATCTGCCCCATATCCCTATGTGCACCACTGTGAGGATACCAGACTTCCAATCTGCCCCATATCCCTATGTGCACCACTGTGAGGATACCAGACTTCTAATCTGCCCCATATCCCTATGTGCACCACTGTGAGGACACCAGACTTCTAATCTGCCCCCATATGCACCACTGTGAGGATACCAGACTTCTTATCTGCCCCATACCCCTAAGTGCACCACTGTGAGGATACCAGACTTCTTATCTGCCCCATATCCCTAAATGCACCACTGTGAGGATACCAGACTTCTTATCTGCCCCATATCCCTAAGTGCACCACTGTGAGGATACCAGACCTCTTATCTGCCCCATATCCCTAAGTGCACCACTGTGAGGATACCAGACTTCTTATCTGCCCCATTTCCCTAAATTAAACACTGTGAGGATACCAGACTTCTTATCTGCCCCATATCCCTAAATGCACCACTGTGAGGATACCAGACTTCTTATCTGCCCCATATCCCTAAATGCACCACTGTGAGGATACCAGACTTCTCATCTGCCCCATATCCCTAAATGCACCACTGTGAGGATACCAGACTTCTCATCTGCCCCATATCCCTAAATGCACCACTGTGAGGATACCAGACCTCGTATCTGCCCCATATCCCTAAGTGCACCACTGTGAGGATAGCAGACTTCTTATCTGCCCTATATCCCTAAATGCACCACTGTGAGGATACCAGACTTCTTATCTGCCCCATATCCCTATGTGCACGACTGTGAGGATACCAGACTTCTAATCTGCCCCATATCCCTATGTGCACCACTGTGAGGATACCAGACTTCTTATCTGCCCCATATCCCTATGTGCACCACTGTGAGGATATCAGACTTCTAATCTGCCCCATATCCCTATGTGCACGACTGTGAGGATACCAGACTTCTAATCTGCCCCATATCCCTATGTGCACCACTGTGAGGATACCAGACTTCTTATCTGCCCCATATCCCTATGTGCACCACTGTGAGGATATCAGACTTCTAATCTGCGCCATATCCCTATGTGCACCACTGTGAGGATACCAGACTTCTTATCTGCCCCATATCCCTAACTGCACCACTGTGAGGATACCAGACTTCTTATCTGCCCCATATCCCTATGTGCACCACTGTGAGGATACCAGACTTCTAATCTCCCACATATCCCTAAATGCACCACTGTGAGGATACAAGACTTCTTATCTGCCCCATATCCCTACGTGCACCACTGTGAGGATACCAGACTTCTAATCTCCCCCATATCCCTAAATGCACCACTGTGAGAATACCAGACTTCTTATCTGCCCCATATCCCTATGTGCACCACTGTGAGGATACCAGACTTCTTATCTGCCCCATATCCCTATGTGCACCACTGTGAGGATACCAGACTTCTTATCTGCCCCATATCCCTAAATGCACCACTGTGAGGATACCAGACTTCTTATCTGCCCCATATCCCTATGTGCACCACTGTGAGGATACCAGACTTCTAATCTCCCCCATATCCCTAAATGCACCACTGTGAGGATACAAGACTTCTTATCTGCCCCATATCCCTATGTGCACCACTGTGAGGATACCAGACTGCTAATGTTCCCCATATCCCTAAATGCACCACTGTGAGGATACCAGACTTCTAATCTCCCCCATATCCCTAAATGCACCACTGTGAGGATACCAGACTTCTTATCTGCCCCATATCCCTATGTGCACCACTGTGAGGATACCAGACTTCTTATCTGCCCCATATCCCTATGTGCACCACTGTAAGCATACCAGACTTCTTATCTGCCCCATATCCCTATGTGCACCACTTTGAGGATACCAGACTTCTAATCTGCCCCATATCCCTAAATGCACCACTGTGAGGATACCAGACTTCGAATCTGCCCCATATCCGTAAATGCACCACTGTGAGGATACCAGACTTCTTATCTGCCCCATATCCCTATGTGCACCACTGTGAGGATACCAGACTTCTTATCTGCCCCATATCCCTATGTGCACCACTGTGAGGATACCCAACTTCTTATCTGCCCCATATCCCTATGTGCACCACTGTGAGGATACCAGACTTCTAATCTGCCCCATATCCCTATGTGCACCACTGTGAGTATACTAGCCTTCTTATCTGCCCCATATCCCTAAGTGCACCACTGTGAGGATACCAGACTTCTTATCTGCCCCATATCCCTATGTGCACCACTGTGAGCATGCCAGCCTTCTTATCTGCCCCATATCCCTATGTGCACCACTGTGAGGATACCAGACTTCTAATCTGCCCCATATCCCTATGTGCACCACTGTGAGGATACCAGACTTCTAATCTCTCCCATATCCCTATGTGCACCACTGTGAGGATACCAGACTTCTAATCTGCTCCATATCCCTAAATGCACCACTGTGAGGATGCCCGACTTCTTATCTGCCCCATATCCCTATGTGCACCACTGTGCGGATACCAGACTTCCAATCTGCCCCATAACCCTATGTGCACCACTGTGAGGATACCAGACTTCCAATCTGCCCCATATCCCTATGTGCACCACTGTGAGGATACCAGACTTCCAATCTGCCCCATATCCCTATGTGCACCACTGTGAGGATACCAGACTTCTAATCTGCCCCATATCCCTATGTGCACCACTGTGAGGACACCAGACTTCTAATCTGCCCCCATATGCACCACTGTGAGGATACCAGACTTCTTATCTGCCCCATACCCCTAAGTGCACCACTGTGAGGATACCAGACTTCTTATCTGCCCCATATCCCTAAATGCACCACTGTGAGGATACCAGACTTCTTATCTGCCCCATATCCCTAAGTGCACCACTGTGAGGATACCAGACCTCTTATCTGCCCCATATCCCTAAGTGCACCACTGTGAGGATACCAGACTTCTTATCTGCCCCATTTCCCTAAATTAAACACTGTGAGGATACCAGACTTCTTATCTGCCCCATATCCCTAAATGCACCACTGTGAGGATACCAGACTTCTTATCTGCCCCATATCCCTAAATGCACCACTGTGAGGATACCAGACTTCTCATCTGCCCCATATCCCTAAATGCACCACTGTGAGGATACCAGACTTCTCATCTGCCCCATATCCCTAAATGCACCACTGTGAGGATACCAGACCTCGTATCTGCCCCATATCCCTAAGTGCACCACTGTGAGGATACCAGACCTCTTATCTGCCCCATATCCCTAAATGCACCACTGTGAGGATACCAGACTTCTTATCTGCCCCATATCCCTAAATGCACCACTGTGAGGATTCCAGACTTCTTATCTGCCCCATATCCCTATGTGCACCACTGTGAGCATACCAGACTTCTTATCTGCCCCATATCCCTATGTGCACCACTGTGAGGATACCAGACTTCTAATCTGCCCCATATCCCTATGTGCACCACTGTGAGGATACCAGACTTCCAATCTGCCCCATATCCCTATGTGCACCACTGTGATTATACCAGACTTCCAATCTGCCCCATATCCCTATGTGCACCACTGTGAGGATACCAGACTTCCAATCTGCCCCATATCCCTATGTGCACCACTGTGAGGATACCAGACTTCCAATCTGGCCCATATCCCTATGTGCACCACTGTGAGGATACCAGACTTCCAATCTGCCCATATCCCTATGTGCACCACTGTGAGGATACCAGACTTCCAATCTGCCCCATATCCCTATGTGCACCACTGTGAGGATACCAGACTTCTTATCTGCCCCATATCCCTAAATGCACCTCTGTGAGGATACCAGACTTCGTATTTGCCCCATATCCCTAAATGCACCACTGTGAGGATACCAGACTTCTTATCTGTAATATTTCTGAGAAGTGAGAAATGCAGTCAGTCTTTACTGAGAAAAGCTGTCCTGAAATGGTGGAAAGAAGATATCTCATAGAGTGGGGAATAGTTCCATTGTGTTCAACTGCCCCCTCGACACTTCTACATCATATATAAATCCCAGTCATCTAGGAGCTAGAACTGTGTTAAGAATTACAGACTGCTTAGTGAGAGTTAACATAACCACACATCCTGCTAATGAATCACATGTTATATGTGTGCCTACAGTGTTGACTGTTCCCCCATTGGATACCATTAAAACAAAAGAGGGCATGCTCTCGCCCCACTCCCCTAAACTCTTTTGCCACTGAGTGTACCTCAGAGTCTCATACGTCCCCGGCACCCTAGCCAGTCCTCTTGCACTTGCCTCTGGGCCTGCACTTGCCTCATCACTACTGCACTTAGTGACCCATGAGAGTGGCATCTCTCAGCCCTTACCGCAGTTTCTCATTAGGCGCACAATCGAGCCCCCTGCACTTGTTCTCCCCCACCCCTCTCCTGTACCATCTGTGCTCTTGCACGATCTGAATGTACCATGCTTTTGAAGATCGTCTAACCATTTTCCATGTCTCCCCTCCTTGCATGGTTGTGCCTTGGAAAAACGGCAGGGTCGTCGTCAGACCTATTTGCTGTTATCTACACTGTTAGCTGTACTATATGCACTCACTCTGCCTGTGCAGATTTGTATTGTTCAGAAATTCAAGGGCTCTGAATGACGTTTTCCCTTTGCTCCCTCCCTCCTTGAGCACCTTGAAACACGTGCCTTGTGTGTAGGCGCTTTACAAATAAACATTACCATACATTACCATACATTACCATACCATACCATTGGTGCTCATAGAAGATCAGAGAGCAGATATTGAGAAATGAAAAAGCTGTCCTCCATCTACGCACACCCAGCAATGATGATCCCATCTCAATTCCATATTTTGGGAACAAAAGAGTTAACAACTGTTGTATACTCATAATCTTTGTTCAACTTTCATCCCTTGTTCGGCATATTAAAACTACAGTTCCAGCAGACTCAGATACATCTGTTAAATTACTGTGCACATGAAACAATACAATACAGCCCTGGTTTCACCTTCTGTCTCAAACTGATGCACATATGATCTGGCCACCTTGAATATCCAGTCTCACAATGTGAACATTCCAACCGATGTAGGGCTGTACTGAACTTCGGCTTTGAGTAAGTATTCGGCCGAATTCTGGCCAAAAGGCAGGTTTTCGGCTTCGGCCTAATGCTTGCTGCAAACCTTACTAGAAGCTGAAATTACACCCCTACCGCTGACTATTATCGCATGCAGCGTCTTGTCATCTTAAACACTGATGGGCTCTGTGTGCACCGGGGGCAGTGCAAATAGGTGCAAGCCTGGACTAGAACTCTTAAAATGAACGCATTTCTCACACAGCCCAAGCCTTTCACATGTACCGACCTTTACCCCAGACAACGCTTGCCGACCAACACATTACACATCAAAACAGATGCAGCAGAGAAGCAAACGTGAAATATTAAAAAATCCACACACAGCAAAATAATTAGTGCATGCCATAAAAAACAACGGCACCCTGAATTAAATTAAAAAGACATAGGCGTTTTTCCGCATTCAGCTTTGTTAGTCAGTAATTGCCCATGAGGCTGGCACATGTCTGACACTAATGGGCTGCAATGAATTGCAGACCTGCATCTCAGACCCAGGTGCCTGTATATGAGCCAGTGTTCGCTATTGATATCATGTGGCAATGCTTGAATGTCGGGCCGTGGGCGCAGATGGGACAGAGGCAGAACATGTTTTTTGTCAATATTATAATAAGAATCCATTGTACAGACTTTTCATGAAAAGTAAATGCACATGTGATGTCATCAGGATGTCATCAATGACATTTGTGATGTCATCTTTGATGTCCTGGGTGTTAGTCTTAGCAGTGGACGGTAGTGGCACAAGTTATGGTTGCTTAGCTTACCATAACTGGCGAATTTCCGGGGTTTTTCGGTTTTACTTGGAACCATAACGTCCCTTTAACAACATTTTTTACTGAATTTCATAGGTTTTTAGTAGCATAACTTAACCATAATGTCCCTTTAACAACGTTTTTTTACTAAATTTCATAGGTTTTTATTAGTGCAACTTAACCATAACGTCCCTTTAAATGGATGAAGGCCATTAGCACCCTAGGTTCCCAAAGCGGGAACCCGGGGTGCTAAAAAAAAAAGATTTTTCTTCCCACACCGGGACGCCTGCAGCATCCCGGTGAAGGAAGGAAAATCCTTTACCAAGATGGCCACCATCGAAAGGGAAGGGGGTGTTCCATACAGGGCCCCTCTTAGCTTTCCATGGCAGCCTACAGAAGGCAAAAAGAGAACTCTATGACCATATTACCACAAGCACATTTTTCTTCCTTTTGAAATCTATACCAATTTCGAATAACTTTACCACAAAGCCAGTCCCAGGAGGACATGGCCACTTTAACACCATGTTTTGTCCCTCATGGTCATGGCCAGTAGCCAAATTGTCCATTACCTTATTATATAACCCGGACAATGTGGCCACTGCCCATGGCCACAGGCTACACCTCAGTCACCAAAGGTATATCACTATTTTTTGTACCTACATTATGACACTGGTCAAAAAATAAAACACGGGCACATTTGCAAAACCCTGCTTTCATGTCCTTCTCAATGCTCCTTACGCAGTTTTCTGGCAAACCACCCATGTTTTATTATTTCAAAAGTGTCAAATATATGCACAAACAATCATCATATAACCTAGCCCCCACTTGACAAAATCCATTCAGACTTTACAAAAACATTTATATCTAGATATATAGGGCTTCATTACACGGAAGGCGGTAATGGTTAACGGCCGCCGTTAATGGTAACGGTGACCGTTAACCATTACCGCCTTACTACGAGGTCCCTTAGCGGGTTGGTGCTTTAACGCCTGCTTTTTGCAGGCATTAAAAACCAACCCTCTAAGGGACCTCGGAGCTAATTACGGCACCGCAAAATTGCGGTGCCGTAATTAGCGCCTTCCCCATTCCCATAGAGCCCTATGGGGCAGAAATGGGAATGGGGAAGGGCAATGGCGGAAGGGGGATTTACCGCCCCACCAACCTTGGAATGGGGCGGTAAATCCCCTTTCCGCCAAGGCGGTGCCGGTAATTTACCGGCATGGTCCAGGGTGCTAATAGCACCCTGGATCACCGCCTTCCGTGTAATGAGGCCCATAATCTTTTTGCAAGCCTTTGCGTAGATTTGTCAAATGGCACCACATTAATAAGCCTTTACAATATTTTGGGACCCTCCCCTCTAATTTTGCCCCTCTTGACAAAATCCCACCAAACTTCCAAAATCATTTATATCTATAGGTATTATCAGTTTCCCAAATTAAGTGTAGATTCGTCAAATGGCACGTCATTTATAAGCTTTTACATCATTTTGGGACCCCCCTCTAGTTTTGCCACTCTTGACAGAATCCCACCAAACTTTGATAAGGTAAAGTTGTTAAAATGCATCGTGACCCAGAACATCATTGAGGCTGTTTGATGAAGTGGAAATCATCATTTCAAGAAGAAAAGGAGATCTTTTTGTGGACTAAATATTGTCTAACTGAACTTCCCTTTGACAAAGTGAGGGAGTTAAGAACTAAACTGGAACTTTGTTGCAAAACTGGATTTCCTTGTTTCTTTATGTTGAACACTGAACCTGAGCTTGACATTTGTGGAAGAGGAGCTCACCCCAGTTATAAAGAGAGACTGTGAATATCTGAGAAATATCATTGTTGATGTTTGTTGTGAATTGCCATATATTTTCTTGCGTATTTTATGCTTAAGTGTGAGAGTTAGATATCCTTTGTTAGAGTGTTTCCTTTGATTTTGATCGGCAGGGAAATCCTCGTCAGGGTGGGCATAGTAAGGCATGTAATGACATTTATGATTTAATGAAATTGCGTATTTTGAGAAATCATCCAAAATCTATCTGTCTCACATTTCTGACCGCTCACAATTTTCCGGCATTTAGTGAATCTTGAGATATTTTAGATGCCTATATTCTTTTTAGACAATTTCAAGAACTGGAGTTCAGGAATAGCAAGGTGTGGTCTGATAAATTCACAAGATCTAATACCACCCTTTCTAAACAAGTCAACATGACCGCCTCAACGACCGCCTACAATGGGAAACTAATCAGAGCCTGCAGACCTTTCGTATCCACTAACAGCTGCCTCACACTGGCCAGGGCTCTCATACAATCTAAGTTTGACTATTGCAATAGCCTTTACCTACGTGCCAACCAAGGTATAATCAATAAACTTCAGGTTCTCCAAAATAACCGGCTACGAGCAGCACTAAACATTCCTAGGAGAGAGCACATCTCCCCCATCAGAATCTCTTGCAAATGGCTCTCCATTCAACAAAAAATTGACTTAAAAATTCTTTGCCTTACCTTCAAAGCCCTAAACCACATAGCCCCCCATCTCACCAACCAACTCACTTTGAATTATGCTAGCCGTACCAGACGATTTCACCCTTCTAAGACTCGATCGCAATCTCGAGGTGGTGACCTTGCTATTATAGCTAAAACTAACCTAACATTGAATCTCTCACCACCACACAACAAAAGTTCTTGTGAATCCCTAACGGCTATGTTAACTTTATCTAATACACAGTCTGTATACATTCACCTAATATACAGACCTCCTGGCCCTTTAGGATCTTTTGAAGAGGACCTAACAAACTTTCTATCGCATAATCTCAAGAACTCCTCGCAAAGTATCATATTAGGAGATTTCAACCTTGGTCTCAGCGACCCGTTAGACGCCAATGCCACCATAATCAATAACACCTTAGAAGAACTAGGCTTCACTGAGAAAATCACAGCTCCCACCGACACTAGAGGTAGAACCCTTCACTGGCTAGCTGTGCATAACCTGCCACTTACAGTCTCATCTATAATTCCACAGCCGTGGTCTGATCATCACCTGATCAAATTCTCCCTAGAGCCCGCACCACCACTGCAACCCGACAGCATAGCTCCAGCTGTCCCAACTCGAAATAAGAGAAACATTACTCCCTACCACCATCCTTCAGGGAAGCCCTTCCCTACCCACAATTCAGATCCAACACTATCCGTTGGATCAAGGAACATGACATCTAATGCTTCTCCACTGCTGTGCTTACTGTAAATTGTGTATACATTGTATATCCTCTCACCTTCTATGCTTAGATATATCTACAACTTGTAAACTATGTATATTTACCTGTAATTTATATTTTGATGTATCGGTCCTAATGTTTTGATGCTTTCATCACTGTAACCTAGTTGGATTCATCTACTGCGTGCTCTGTAACCTAAACTATACAATCCTCTTGTCGCTTTTGCGCCCTGCTACCCACGGGTTAGGTGCATTTTACAAATAATAAACATAAACATAAGAATAGCTGTATACAGTTGTGTTGTAAATGTATAATGTGAACGTATAGAAAAAACATTTTTCACAAATACATTTTAGTTTATTTCATTTAATTTATTGAATTTATAAAGAGCCTTTTGCCAAAAGCGCTATTCCAAAATATTAGAAAAACTGTACAATCTACATGATAATGCAAAAACAGGTAAAAACAGAAGGCGAGGGAGAGAAACAGAAAGTCACTGGGCCTCATTACGAGTTTGGAGGTAGCCATGCCCTTAATAAGGGGACGGCTGCCTCCAAATTCGGGTCCGGGTCCGTGGTCCAACTTTGGAGGGCCAGGTATTTCCCCATTCAGGGAATCCGGACCCGGACAGTCCCCATTCCCACTTGAGTCCCCATAGGGCTGAATGGGAATGGGGAGCATGCTAACAACGGGCCCATTAATGACGTGCCCGTTGTTTGCATGCTGGTTCCCAGACGTCCAGAGCGGGTCCCGCGCGGGGACCTCGTAATGAGGTGGTACAGGGTTAACGGGGCCGGCACCTTTACCAGCGCTGTTAACCCCTTATTGTCTCACTTGTAATGAGGCCCACTAAGTAGAAAGAAGGGAGAGAAGATGAGCTTTCAGGTCGGATTGAAAAGTACGAAGAGATGAAGAAGAGCGGATAGAGAGAGGGAGATCATTCCAATGTTTAGGGGCTAAGAGGGCAAACAGAAAGAAGCTCAGGGGGTTTGCAGACAGTGAGAAGAAGCAGATTCTGTGAGATTCCGAGAAACTAGCGAAGAAAGATAAGGAGTAACTAAGCCGTTATAAAATTAAAAAAACATTGAAAGAAAATGGTAGAGAAGATGTGATTAAAAGGGATGCAGTGAGTTGGACAGTGAGTTGGACAGCAAAGAAGGCATGAAGGTGTGATGCAGGAGCGAAAAGGTTAAGAGAAGAGAAGAGAAGACGAAACAAAGAATTATAAAGAGGTCAGATAGGAAGAAGTTGTGAGGCGTGAAGCCCAAGAAGAAGAGAAGAGCAATAGTCAATACGAGACAAGACAGAACAGAAGAAGTTTAGTTGCATGAAATGAGAGATAGGGTCAAACAAGATGGATGCTAAAAAGGGCATAACTGCTTTAGCGAGCAATAGAAAAGATATGCACTTTAAGGGAAGTGAGGTATCAAAGATAACCCCCAAAATGTGGGCAGAGAGGAAGGAGGAAACAGAGTGACAGAGCAGAAAGAGTAGATGGAATAGTTGAAGCCGGAAACAACAGACGCTCAGTCTTAGAATTATTGAGGTATAGAAAATGAGAAGATATCCAGCTTTGGACAGCAGAAAGACAAGTTGATACAGTGGAGTGCAGATTAGAGTCAAAGGAAGAAAACGAGAGAAAGATTTGTGAAGAAATAAGAGCATTGTGGGGCAGTATAAAAAGAGGAAAGGGAGAGGACCAAGTACAGAACCTTGAGGGACACTGTAGAGAAGAGGAAGCGAGGAAGAGGTGTGTCAGGCCCAAGTTACAGAATAGGACTGCTGAGAAAGATAGGAGTGGAGTCATTCAAGGACAGACCCAGTAATATCCAAAGAAGAAAGGGAGGAAATAAGAAGAGTGCAATCAACATTAGCGAATGCAGCAGATAAAGAATAAGGGCCTCATTAGGACTCCGGCGCTAAACCATGGTGCTATTAGCACCATGGTCCATGCCGGAGTCCGCCATGGCGGAATGGGGAATTACCACCCCATTCCGAGGTTGGTGGGGCGGTAATTCCCCATGCTGCCATGGCCCTTCCCCATTCCCATTTTTGCCCGATAGGGCTCAATGGAAATGGGGAAGGCGCTAATTACGGTACCGCAAAGTAAAAGGTGTCAGCGCCATTAAACCCTTAACGCCTCATTACGAGTTCCCTTTGCGGGGCCCGACCTTAACGCCTGCTTTTAGCAGGCGTTAAAGTAGGGTGCCGCAAAGGGACCGTGTAGCTAAGTACGGTGCTGCACTTTGCGGAACCGTACTTAGCGCCTTCCCCATTCCCATTGAGCCCTATGGGGCAAAAATGGGAATGGGGAAGGGCCCATGGTGAATGGGGAATTACCGCCCTGCTAACCTTGGAATGGAGCGGTAATTCCGCCATTCACCATGGCGGACCCCGGCATGGACCATGGTGCTAATAGCACCATGGTTTAGCGCCGGGGTCGTAATGAGGCTCATTATCTTATATTTGCATAGAATCTCTTCAGTCCTAATACAATTCCACCTTATCTCAAAAAAGATCCTTGTGCTGCCTTTCCAGGATAGATTGAAAGCAATGGGACAAGGCCTCCATGCGTCTATGCTTAAGACACGCAGCTGTGCATTTTGTCCATTGTTGCTTGCCGGTCCCATCGCTCCAAAAGCACTTTATTGTGATTAGGCCGATACATCAATTCTTCCCGGTTAGGTTTAATGTCATTCAATAACTTATCACACGTAGCTGAAAAATAAGTAATTGCCATACCTATTCCAAATTCAGATTGCGAAAGCACTCCTGTGCTCAGATCATCATACAAGGTTCCTGGGGAAGCTGTCAAAATGTTGCCAATGTAAATTATGAAACGCAACATTCACTACACTGTAGTGAAGTCAACACCAGTTCATATCGAACGATGACCACTAGAATGGATTAACGCTGGTTAATAGTCTCCTCCATAATTTTGCTTCAATAGGCAACATCATTTTTAAATAGGAAAAGTCAAACAATGTTACCTCATAAATAACCTTCAGGACTATCTTTACCTTATCAAATCAAATTTTAAGGCAGTCTGTATGGAAAATCACCCACATTTCCCATCAATTGGGTGCTCAATCCCTTTATTTTATTTGTAAAATAATGCCAAACTGTGCCATTAGATGAATTCCTGTAAATCAGAAAGTAAGTAAAGTGTGAGACCAGTCTCACCCCTCCACAATGAAAAGCAAATCTCGTAATTGACCTTTTGGTTGTGCATTGCATGACTTTGGTTTTCTTCACATTTATCTGTAATAAAGTCTTAGTTCCATAGATATCAAATGAGAAAATCAGCCACTGATGCCCCACCAGGGTTGAGTCAAATAATGAAAAATCGTCTGCATAAGAGAGTCATATAACCTTTTGTTTATTTACTTTAGGAGAGGTGAGTGTGAGACTGCCAAGTATTTCGAAGCCGAAGGGAGCAGTTGATTTGTCGTGTAGAAGACGATATCTTACTGCCAATACAACTCTTAATCGTACACAAGGATGGTATGAGAGTTTGATTAGCCGGAAGATGGACTCTGCACCCAGGAACAGGATTCGGACACTGGAATGGAAACGTCACAGCTACTGTATGCAAGAAAACAGTAATCAAGAACTGGTCTCATGCATAAACAATAAGCACCAAGGCTAGAAAGAGGCTCACTTGTGATTTCCAGCTCAGTGTTTTCCTGTATAGTAACTAGTAATCCTGTTCTAATGGTACAAAGAATGCGAGAGCCTGTGGGCAAAATAAAAGTACTGTAAGTGAAGGTAAACAGAGGTAAAGACAAT
Organism: Ambystoma mexicanum; assembly: GCF_040938575.1. NCBI lineage: Eukaryota > Metazoa > Chordata > Amphibia > Caudata > Ambystomatidae > Ambystoma > Ambystoma mexicanum. The sequence continues at coordinate 72,003,307 of NC_090925.1, forward strand.
AGAATTGAGATAAGAAGGAACAGTTTTACCATCAAAGGAATCTTGAGAGTTCCAGAGGAAGTCCTTGGTGGAGTGACCCATCCCGCCGGCACGCGGACGCCTGCAATGGTGTCCCGTTCAGGCAACCTAACACCGACGGCATGAGGACGCCTTATACCGGGTGTGCGAAATCAACAGTCTCTAGTCCAGGCACACCTACCGAAAACCGTTAAGCCCAGAGTCCAGGCAGGCCAAGTTCTTTGGTGAAAAGTTATTTTCCTTGAACACTTCAGGAAAGAAGAAGTTGTGGAGAACTCAGTCTGTGTCAGCGTTCTGGGTCGGCGTTATGCTGGAGGCGACTGTAGACAAACGTAAGGCAACCAATCTGTGTAAGCGTTCCTGGTCTGCGTTGTGCTGGTGGTGACTGTGGACAAAATGTAAGACAAGCAATCCGTGTAAGCGTTCCGGGTCGGCGGTGTGCTGGTGGTGACTGTAGACAAAACGTAAGACAAGCAATCCATGTCAGCGTTCCAGGTCAGCGTTGAAGAAGCACAAAAAGGTAATGGGAAACAAGATTAGAGTTCAAGAAACAGGGCAAGGGAGAACAAGAATAAGCAAGATTCAGAGGGCAGGAATACAAGGTACGTAGAACCGAATCGCGGTGAATAGCAAATTCAGAAGCGTCGCTCTGGCACAGGTGAGGAGCTTATATTGTGGTCAGCTGACCTGCCGTGTCATGGGTAACATGAGAGCACATAGGCAGAACAAGAGCCTAAACTGGTATGGCAGCGTTCCCATGGTAACAACCAATGCTTTCGTAAAGACCATGAGCATGGTATGAAAGACTTATGTTTAATCGGGTGGAACTTCTGAGATTTCCGTACTGAGTGTGTATGCCCCGCTGTTAACGAAACACCAGATGCCCTAGGAATATTAGAAGAGCTATTCCTGACAGTGAGTGCTACCTTATCTGATGTCTCTCTGATGTCTGAGACGTACAAATTAAAAAGACAGAGGGCAAGAATGCACCCCTGCCTAACCCCGGAGGAAGTTGCAATCTCCTGCGTCAGCCCACCCTCATTATTAACTCTAACTCAAACATTTGAGTCAGAGTATAACACAATAATTGGACTCTTTAAGCCTCATGAAAGGCCCAAATTAGCTAATGCCCTCCACAGGCAAAACTCAAAATAAAAAGGGAGGTGGCTTTTCTGTTCACAACCAATTTTTGTGCATAATGTACAAGGAAACCATTCAGTATAGTGCAGTGTCTTTTGTGAAACCTAGTTTGCCATTTTTGCAACCTCCCTGTTGCCAGGGTCCACGCTGGTAGATGTTTCAATAGTAAGGCACTAAAGACCTTAGTACCGGTGTTGAAAATGGCAATGGGTCTATAGATATTTGGATCAATGCAGTTGCTTCTTTTAAAAATTGCGATGACATAGGCGCCATGACATAACTGAGGGTGTACTTGTGCAGAGAGGTAATTTGCCAAAAATGAATCATTAATATCCAGGACCACATTATGGGGTTATGCTTCAAGACACCATTTGTCAGCTTGTTGGTACCCGGAGCTCTAGAGCGACTGCTACTCAAAATAATTTTATAGATTTATCAAGGACAAAGTCTACTTACTATTCCGTATTGCTTCTAAAGTAACCAATCCAGCGTGATCTTCATAGTCAGACCCAAAAAAAAGTGGAAACGTGTGACACCCAAAGGGCTTCTCTAATTGGATTCAACATTAGGTCAGCCTGTTATCTTCCACAATTGTGCAAGAGTCTCCCTTACCTTTCCCCCCGCCCCCAGCACTATCTGAAATGTCGTCAGGCCTAGTTCGATAGTTGCTTGTTTTGTTCCTCCGCTCCCTTTCTGCACCCCTCTCCCTCACCTTTTGTTTTTCTCTGGCTTTACCAGAAATGTCGTCAGGCCTAGTACGGTAGTCACTTGTCTGTTTCCATTTCCTTCCCACTCTCCCCCTCCCTTCCTTATCTATGTCTTAGCTCTTGAACTATCTGAAATGTCGTCAGGCCGAGTACGATAGTTAATTTCACATGCTTACTGTTCATGGCCTGTAAGAATGCCACTGTATTTTCCCTTGTTCCCTCCCTTGCCTCGAAGCGCTTTGAAACACAATGGGCCTCATTACACGGTAGGCGGTGAGCCATGGCGCTATTAGCGCCATGGCTCATGCCGGTAAAATACCGGCACCGCCTTGGCGGAAAGGGGATTTACCGCCCCATCCCAAGGTTGGAGGGGCGGTAAATCCCCCTTCCGCCATTGCCCTTCCCCATTCCCATTTCTGCCCCATAGGGCTCAATGGGAATGGGGAAGGCGCTAATTACGGCACCGCAATTTAGCGGTGCCGTAATTAGCTCCGAGGTCCCTTAGCGGGTTGGTATTTAACGCCTGCAAAAAGCAGGCGTTAAAACTCCAACCCGCTAAGGGACCTCGTAGTAAGGCGGCAGGGATTTACCGGTACCGGTATTTTACCGGTACCGGTAAATCCCTACCGCCTACCGTGTAATGAGGCCCATGTGTATAGGCGCTATATCCAAAAGGAGGAAGTATCACTTTTGCAAAGCAAGCCTAACATATCTTCGGCAATCCCTCTGCAATAAGTGAACTTGGTGATTTAGAGTCCAATTGCAATAGGCTTATTTAGTTTTTTTGATCTCTTCCAGTAATGACTGCCTATGACCCCCATACATAATTTTAATGGCTCTAATTTTAGTCCTCAATGTACGCATTTCCAAAAGCACCCTGTGGTTGAAAGAGTGTGTATGTTAATCCTAGCAGAGATGGACACTCTGTTAAGATCTTTCAAATGACTGTCAATAAATGTCCCAAAGTCGGAAAAATTGAGCATATCAAACTAGCATTTCATGATCACTTCATTCACATGGTTGATGAAGAATGTGTTACAGCAACTAAACAATTGTTCATTAACAAACATATAGTCTAGGGTGCATCTTTTACTCCCCTAGACCATGTAGGTTGACTTGGGATGTCACCAAATACTGCTGCATTGAGCCAGTGCATCCTCAGTTCCTTCATGAATAGAGACAATTTGTGGCCATCAATGATCTTAGTGTTCTGGGTCCTATCACCCAGGTTGCCACTCACTGGATCAATTTCCATACTTAAGGAATTAAGATCCCCACTTAAGCAGATGAAGCCACAATCAACAGGTTCTAGCCAATTCATAATACAAATAGACAAGTTAGCAAGTATGACTTCAATGGGTCAAACATGTTGATGCCAATACACATTTAAAACACGTTGTTTTCTGGTAATGCCCCAAAGAAAGATCGAAGCCTGCAGGGGCAAAAAGCCCTTGTCTGAGAATACCAAGTGATCTGGGGAGATGTCAACCACATTTTTGTTGGCGATAAGTAAGCCCCCAGCAGGCCTTCCCCTAAGACCCTTCACAGGAGTTTGTCAATATGTGCTTTAACCAATTAACACCGGTCACTCAGTTAAAGGTCTCTTGGAGTAATATTATTGACAACCCCTTTAACATTATTCCCATGATCCTGAAATAAATTGGACTGTCCACAGCTGTTCCAAGAGAGAGTGTTCAGGACTTTAATAGTGCTAGTTAGGCCAACGTGAAGAAGAATGGTTTAGAGATCCGGCCACCCAAGACCAGTTATCCGATTCTGCAGTACCTTGAGTGTCTTCCTTAACCCAATTCACCTGTCTCTGAACCGTCAGATCCTGAGGTCCTGTATGTGTAAATCAGTTTCCACCTCGTGCCAGAGCAGGTTCAGGTCACAAAGCTGCAATGACAGCCAAGTCTCTGCAGTATAGGGGCTGGATTTAAGCTATGCACCCCTTCTCCAAACTCTGAGAATTCTGTCCTGGTTGCACGTTAAACTGCAAATATAAGCCATACCTGAGTTAGAGTATGTTGGCCTGCATCTCTCGTAGTTATCCGAGCCACATTAAATTGATGGAATACATGTTTCAGCTTTGTGGGTTCAGTCCAGCTGTCAAAGGTGTATGTATATTTGTTTAAGACAATGATCCCTGTGCCCACTGCAGGACTGTTGCCTTGTGGAGATTGGATCTCTGTGTTTCTTTGAAACAAGCCACAGGGAGCTGGGCTGGGAACAGACACTAAAGAGGGAGTCAAGATCCTGCCACCCCCCACCCCCACCCCCACTAAATTCCTGACAAGACGAAAGCACAGAAAACACTGCAATCATCCATTCTATTTTGGATGAATTCCTGACGGACCAATGATTGATAAATGCAGTGAAAGGTATCCCCTCAGGCAGCCATACAGACCAGGTGCGGTACAGATCTATCCCTCTGTGGATGAAGAGCTGCAGGCCATAGTCAGAGACACCTATATGGACAGCCTGGACTAGAGCACCAAGAAGCCATGTTTCTGATGTCGATAGAGACACCACAACATAGCAGCATTAGACATGAAGCACACATGCCATCTGCACTTTGGGACTCAAAAACTCTCAAATACATGAAGAACACGAGCATACAGTCCTATTGAGGACAGATATGTATACATACTATCATTGCTTTTATTTTTGTTGCCATTAGCAAAGTGCAGCAACACAGAAACCGCAAGGCACAGGATATCCAGAGCAAAGCTTGCAGATGCTTAAACACAAATAACCCTATGGAGCTGCAGGAGCACTTATGGGACCTGCCAGAGCCAAGTGTGACTAACCTATGGAAGATGTAGTATAACGTGGACAAGGTAGAAGCCGCATTATAAGGTTTAGGAAAATTAGAGCAGGGCTAAGGCCTCTGAACAAGAGACGAGCTGAGCTGATTCCGGCTGGACAGAGAGCAAGACTTGTGAGACAGGAACCGCAGTCAAGGTCAAGAGATATGGATGAGATGCCAATCCCCAGACGACAAAGGGACCAGCTGCAGAAAAATACAAATAAATCCTCATAATTCAGAGCTGCACAGCTTAAGTTTGTGGTCTCTAAACATGTGACGCAGCTGAAGTAGACAATGGATAGTGATTGACGATGGGAAAGGAGAGCCTGTCTCAGGCATACAGACAAGGACTGCAACAAGAGTTGAGCTGGAAAGGAGAATACTCTCATATGGCAAAAGCGGTGGATACAGACACTTAATTGTTCTCATCACCTTGAAAAGGTACACAGCAAGCTGAGAACCATTTTGGGTCCCAGGCCTGGGGACGTCAGCTATAACCAATCACAGTTTAGTACTCTAGGGGTGAATTGCAACGGGCAAGAACCAATGGTAAGTCTACTACACTGCAACATGTAGTAAGTTGGATTTTGGGGAATGGACAGGCCAGCCACCTAACATTCGAGGGCCAGTTGAATAACATCTGAAATAATCTCAGGGTACGAACTACTACTCGCCAAACTCTCATTGAATGAAAACACCACAATTAACATAGTGGTCATCTATAGAGCCCCTAGCACAAACAGCCACCCAGAAACAGACATCCCACTAATACTGGCGCCCCTCCTCAAACCCAAAACGAAATGTATCATCATTGGTGACTTGAATCTAGGTTTTAATGACAACCAAGACACCAAAGCAACCGCCCTCATCCTGGCACTAAATGACATGAACTTCCGCCAACATGTCAATGTCCCCACCCATACTAAGGGCAGAACCCTTGATTGGATCCTCACCCTCAACACCAACATCACCTTAGGCCCGATTACCGCACTGAATTGGACAGACCACTTCTGTATAGAATTTACTATCACTAGTGACGACCCTTGCACACCCAAGAACATACCTATGGATATCATCGAAAGTAGAAACTCCAAAAAGCTCACAGCTCAGAACTTCGACCCCACCTTGAACAAATTGCTAGACACCAACTCAATCCTCAGCAATGACCCAACTACTCTCGCTGAGTACTACCATAAATGCCTCTCCACAGCGATTAACACCATAGCACCTGTAACCTCCAAACTAAGGCGCCTCAACAAAAAATCCAACTTCTGGTTCAACGAGGAACTAATCGCCCTTAGAAGGAAAAAACTCTCTCTTGAGCATGCCCATAATAAACACCCCTCCCCGGACTCAGCCAAAGCATTCAAAGACGCTAATACTCTCTACAAATCAGCTATCATCTCTCACAAAGCTAACGCCTATAATGCCCGCATTAGCAATGCAGCTTCCGACTCCAAAGAGCTCTTCTCTATCCTTAGAGAACTTGAAAATCCACTTCCTACCGTCACATCCACAAACACAAGCAAAGAATGGTGTACCACCATCCAAGATGCTCTTGCCTCCAAAATCACTACGTTACAAAACAAAATCAATTCCAAAAAATTACTCCTAGCTACAAAAACCCCCCCTTCCACAACCCCTGTGCCCTTTCCTGTGACAACTCCAACCCCCCCATCCAATTCACACCAGTCACCCACAATCTCGTACTCGATACTATCTCCAAACTAAAAGCATCCAATTGCAAAGGAGATACTGTCCCAGCCAAACTAGTCAAAGCCTGTGCACCCACCCTGACCCCCCTCATCACCAAATTTGTCAATGCCTCATTCAACTCCAATACAGTTCCGACTTGCATCAAAGAAGCTTGGGTTACACCACTTCTAAAAAAATCAAATCTAGACCCCACCATTCCAACTAACTATCGCCCCATAACCACGGTCCCATTCTTACTCAAAATCATCGACAAACTAGCCTACAACCAAATTCAAACCCATTTAGAATCTAACCAGCTCCTCGGCACCAGACAATCAGGCTTCAGGCCCAACCACAGCACTGAAACAGCACTCTTGGACCTCAAAATCCAGATGGATGCCATTAGAGACTCAGGGAAACTTTGCATTCTCCTGTTGTTGGACCTCTCAGCAGCGTTCGACCTGGTGGACCACGACAAACTCTGCAACTCACTTGCCCGTGAATTCAACTTCTCTGGGGCTGCCACTGCTTGGGTGAAATCTTTCTTAACTGACCGCACCTCCAGAGTGTCCATAGGCAAAGAAGCAGCCAACCCCATCCCAGTCCCCATAGGAGTGCCCCAAGGCTCTTGCCTTTCTCCCACGCTGTATAACGCATATACCAAGCTCCTGTTCTCAGCACTTGACGATATGGGTGTCATTTACACTAATTTTGCGGATGACACCCAGATCCTCATACCTCTTACAGGCAACTATGACCAGGACACTTTAGCTATCAATAAAATTTACGTCATCATACAAAACTGGATGGCTTTGAACAGCCTATGTCTTAACGATGAGAAGACGGAAGTCCTCATCGTAGGAGCTCCAGCCAAGTTAGCAACCCTTCAGCCAGAATATTCAACTATCAACATCGACGGCACCAATATCCCAGTGTCAAAACAAGTAAAAGCACTGGGAGTGTACTTCGATGCTAGCCTGACCATGACCAAACAGATCAATGCACTTTCCTCCTCCACGGCCTACACTTCCAAATTAATCGCACTCAGCCGACAATTCTTGACCCCAGCAAACTGCCTCACCCTGGCCAGAGCACTGGTCCTATCGAAATTGGACTACTGCAATGTCTTGCTGCTGGGCACCTCCAACACCAACCTAGCCAAAATGCAACTTCTGCAAAACAAAGTCCTGAGGGCAGCACTAGGCATAAAAAAATCAGACCATATTTCCAAGACCAGGAAAGATGCCCACTGGCTCCCCATCAAAGCCCGCATCATTTTCAAAACACTATGCATCACCCACAAATGCATTACTAAAAAAGGACCTACCTACCTCAATAACACTCTGCATCCTAAAACTAACATAAGATTACTGAGATCCAACGACAAACTCCTCCTGGACCCCCCTCGATTCAAAACCACTAGAGCAGGGGGCAGCAGCTTCACGACTTTAGCCCCCAAACACTGGAACACCCTACCCATCACCATCAAAACAGCATCCTCCTTCAAGCTCTTTAAGAAACAGCTTAAAACCTGGTTATTTAACCAATATTAGCACCCTAAGATAGGACCCCTCCATCGGACACTTTTGTGAATACTTAGGCCACTGTATATTTTTGTGAATATGTTGTAACCTATATCTGGTATTGCACCCTCTGTAATGTTTGATTGTGACTAATTCCTAAGCTATCTTATAACCTCGCCGTGACACCTGAGGGTCTGGGCGTGTAACAAATATACAAAATAAATAAAAAATAAAATAAATCTATAGTGTCTTGTATTGGTTATAGAATACTCACTACCCAATCACCTGGCCCGATGGCGCTGAAGGGCTCAGGTTGTGACGAAATGCTGACACCATTTGAGATATGCATGAATAATTCTCTGTTCCTGTGTGGATCCCTGTTGGCTTTAACTGTAATAAACCGCAGTTTGAACTTGCTGTTGGCTGAGTCCTCCATGTATTCTGGGGGAGAGTATTGGGCCCAACGAGTCCACAAACTTGCAGTATTCCTCTGGCATACCTGGGAGATTTCCCCAACACAACAAAACAAAAGTCCTTTGATTCTATTGAGAAGGGAAGGGTGCAGGGTTAGTGTAACCATGGAGAACTCTGTACAGGGGAGGAAGAATTCCACTATCTTGTTTCTCTGTCCCTCTCAATCTTCTTGCTGTCCTGTTCACTGTTGCTCTAGAGCAAATGCCACTCATTGCAAGAGCAGGGATTGGACACCGCAAGCAGTCTAGCTTTAGTCCAATCACCTGCGGATTTTAACCTTTAAAAGAAGGGGTCTCACACCAATTATTTGGATCATCTCTGAAATCTAACCCATTAAGAATATTTTGCTTGACCCTGCTGAGAAAGCAGGCCTTTCTGAAGTCCTCCAGTTGTGAGTTGAAGGCAGTTATTCCAAGGTCGATGAACGCTCTGTCCTCTGTCCTCTAAACATCCCCAGGGGACATTAGGGTGAACTCTGCTGCTGGTCCCAAACTTGCATCTCTGCCAGTTTCCTTGTTGCATAGGAACTCACCATGTTTGCAGAACCCCTGAAGGTGTGCACCAGCCTTTCTGTGTTTGGAAGCCTAGAAAAGGGCTACACTTGGCCCTTGAGACCCTTGAATATGACTCACAACTGTGAGAAGTGATTTGAGTGTGTTTGACACTGAGCGAACCTCCAGAACCATTGAAAGCTGCCTTCACCGCTCATCTTTCTTTGAACTGCAATTTGCCTTTCAACTCCATTCACCATGGCAACACGCCAGCTGAAGTGTGTTGTTGCCTCGACTCAAACCAAGGAAGTACTGCTTCCTTGCATTGCTTGGGTCACTGTTCGAAGCATCTGCTTCCTCATCACCACTCCTATAAGTCAATCGATCAGACCCTGGTTTATCCTTAACAGTGATGTCAAAGTCTCTGACTCGTATCAGCTCGCCTGCGCATCCTGGTACCCGCTCGACTGCTGACCAAACTGGCTGACCACTCGATCCGTACATCTAGAGTAGATGACTCGAGAATGAAGCTACCTTCTGTTCGACCCTTACTCAACACCATCTTGCTGCTGGAGCATCGCAACTGATGCATCCTCAAACCAATGAGAGCCCATGAACTACACAGAGAAGCCTAGTTTGATGCCGTCAAACCACCAAGACATTTCCAAAGGTATTATTGACTGCTATCAGCCCCCCGGTCCATATTTGGGCTCTAGAGACTGGATAGGTTGTTGTGATCCCTTTTGCAATCTCAGGATATAGCCACTTTGAATATTGTGGTCTTTTAATTGAATTATCTCCCCCTGTCTCATTTCTGCAGGGTTAGGTCTTTACAGAATGTTTAGTTGTTTAGAACCTTCCTTGGACATTCCTTTATTTTGGAATGTCATAGTTGACGTTTTGGGTTACTACTGGACCACATTCACACCCCGTTTGAGAGTATACCCTTCCCTCGGCCCACGTTACCACAAAAGGCAAAGAAGGTATATTTCTTAACTGTGCCTCTTTTTCCTTTATGATTCTGTTGGCTCTTGGTTTGTAGAAGTGTGAGGTCTGAGTGGCCAGAAACAGCTTATCTTTATACTCTTGTAGTTTAATTCATCACATCAATCCATCCTTTTTCCTGCTACACATGCCAGTTCCTATCCCTCCATCTGCCTGTTAGTAGCTTTGCTCGCCCTTGTCTATGGTCCCTTTACTGCTTCAATGGGGTTATAGGTAGCCATAGGGTACCCTGAATGCTACTGACCTCAAAAAGAACCTCATCTTCTCCTTCCTCCTATCTTCCTTAGACACCTTAGATGTATGGTTTTACATCCCTTGCTTCTCATTCCCCCGCCTCTTTATCTTCTACTACCCAATGATGTCAACTCTTGTTAACTTAACCCTTGCATCCTCTCTCATTGATGTTCCCCTGTCCTCTTCTTTCTCTTGCTACAGTCACCCTTTTTTCTGATTTCACTCTAACCACATACCCCTATCTTCTTTCTTCATGTCCTCCTTTACCCTTACCTTCTCTGTGCTTGCTATGATTTGCTATTGTCTCGATGCCTCTTCCCTCGGCTTACAATCGTGCTTGTCATTTCGCAGCCCACCTACATAATGACTGAAATCTAGATATTTTCCTGACTTCTTTGTCCTCTACATCTCCTGGAACTGCTCAACTATTTCCCTTTTTATCTTCACTTATAAATCTACAATCCTCAATGCCCACGCTGATATTATGATGCAGTTATCTTCCATAACCTTGTGGTCAAACAGGTGATTGACTTTCAGCACTGACGCAGACATAGGGCCTCATTACATGGTAAGAGGTAACCATGGCGCTATTAGCGCCATGGTTACCCCCTTACCGCCTTCCTGGTCCGGGTAGGCGGTATGGGGACTTACCAGGTCATTCCGACCCTGGAGGACCCGGTATGTCCTCATGCCAAATACCATTCCCCATTCCCATTTAGCCCTCATATGATATGATATGATATGATAAGGCATTTGTAACGCGCCTATACACAAGTGTTTCAAGGCGCGACGAGGCAGGGAGGGGGGAACAGGGGGAAGACAGACAACGATCCTACTAGGCCAGGTGTCATTCAGACCGCGCAAGTGCAGGGGTAGGGGGAAGGGAAAAAGTGCAAGGGGAAGGGGGAGTGGGGGGGAGTGCAGTACAAATAAGTAGAATAGAAATAAAATAATAAATAAATAGGGCCAGCTGGTGGCAAGTGCAAGGTAAGTGCAGACAAGTGCTGGGGGGGGTCTGTAGTGATACAGAGACAGTCCCGCAGTGCAGGGGTTGCCAGGGAGGCAGTGCAAGTGAAGAGTGACTGGGCCCAGGACCGAGGTCGGTGAGAGTGGCCCAGTTGCAGAATCAGTGCAGTATTGGTGAAGAATTTAGCAGGGGAGAGGGAGAGAGAAAGCAGAAGTGAAGAGGAAGGTTTTGAGGTGCTTCCGGAACTGGAGATGGTTCTCCTCAAGTTTCAGGGAGGCAGGAAGGCTGTTCCAGAGGGAGGCCCCTGCCGCGGAGAGAGATCTACCCCCAGCTCGTTGCTTCGAGAAGCGGCTGACCCTGAGGGAGTTGGAGACGGATGAGCATAGGGCTCGGGAAGGAAGATATTTAGGAAGAGAGAGTTGAAGGTATTTAGGCCCCAGGCCCCAGAAGGCCTTGTGGACAATGCAGAGGGTTTTGAACTTAATCCTCGCAGCCACTGGGAGCCAGTGTAGAGATTTCAGTCCTGGAGAGATACGGTCCCTGGGCTTGAGGCCAAGGACAAGTCTCGCAGTTCTGTTCTGGATGAGTTGCAGAGGGCAGAGAGTGGAGGCAGGCAGATTAAGATAGAGGCTGTTACAGTAGTCCAGCTTCGAGAGAACCAGGGCTCAGGAGACTGTGAGCTTCTGGGGGAAGGAGAGGAAGGGAAGAGTACCTCTGAGGAGGTGCAGCTGGTAATGTGACTTCTTAGAGACGTCAGATATATGAGGAGAGAAGGAGAGTGTGGAGTCGAAGATGACCCCGAGGTTTTTTGCCTTGCAGGTAGGAGCAGGAAGAGGGCCAAGAGAGGCCGGCCAGAGAGCTGAAGGGAAGGAGGGAGTGGGTATGCCGATGAGTAGGATCTAAGTCTTAAAAGCATTAAGGCAGAGGTCATTGGCAGCACACCATTCCTGGATAGCAGACAGACAGTCAGAGATGAGGGAGGGAGGGAGAGGAGGAGGCTGAGGGTAGCCTGTAAATGAGCTGGGTATCGTCCGCATAGCACTGAAAGTTGGGGCAGAGGGCGGCGATGAGGTGGGCAAGGAGTGCCAGATACTGGTTGAACAGCCAGGGAGAGATATTAGATCCCTGGGGAACGCCACAGGTGGAGAAAAAGATGTCAGAGAGGAAGGCCCCAAGTTGGAACTGGGAGGGTCGATTGGAAAGGAAAGAGGTCAGCCACGCCAGAGCCTGACCAGTGATACCCAGGTTATCACGGAGACGGTTGAGCATGATGGCATGGCTGACAGTGTCAAAGGCAGAAGAGAGATCGAGCAGAATGAGAACACACGGAGTGTTGGAGTCGAGGTTCAAGAGCAGGTCCTCACGGATGTTCAGGAGAGCAGTTTCCGTGCTTCTGGCCGCTCTGAAGCCAGATTGATGGTCATGGAGACTATCAACAGCTTCAGCATGGAGGTTAAGCTGGGAGATGGCCAGTTTCTCCAGGAGCTTGCCCAGGAAGGGAGTGATGGAGATTCGGCGATAGTTAGCCGGACAGGAGGGGTCGGAAGAGGGTTTCTTAAGGAGAGGGTGCACAAGGGAGTGCTTGAGGGGGGATGGGAAGACTCCAGAGGCGAAGGAGTGGTTGCAAAAGTCAGCCAGGGCAGGAGCCAGGGAGTCGATGTGGTCCTTGATAGTTTTGGAGGAACAGGGGTGAATCTGTTTAGACGAGACTTTCATAGATCGGACTTGTCTGGAAACCTCGTCAGCAGAAAAAAGGGGAAAGGCAGAGAAGGAGGGAGGAGGGGTGGCTGCAGAAGGGCCAGAGGAAGAGCAGGGAAGGGAGGGGGGAGGTGATAGGAGGAGAGTGAGGACAGGATGTCCTGAGTTTTAGAGATGAAGTGGGAGGCCAGTGCAGTGCAGAGGGCCTGGGAGGGGACAGGAGAGGTAGAGACTGCAGCAGGGTTGGCAAGCTCCTTACATATTTTGAAGAGTTCAGCCGAGTTGTTAGATGCCGCAGAGATGCGGGCTTGGATAAGGGCTCTCTTCTTGGTGAGAACAGAGAGACGGTATTGCCTTTGGAGCAGGCGGCAGGCCAGTTTGTCAGAGGATGAACATGAAGCACGCCATTTCCTCTCTGCCACCCTGCACTTGCGTTTTAGGGTGATGAGATCCGAATCATACCAGGAGTTACGTTTGGCTTTGGGCTTCAGGCGGATTTTCATGACAGGGGCAAGGATATCAAGAGTATCAGATATAGCAGAGTGGAGCAAGGAGAGGGCTGTGTCAGGGTGGGAGTCAGCCAAAGGGGGAGGGGGGGGCGTGAAGGTGGCAGCGAAAGCCGCAACTGACACGCGCTTCATGGGTCGGATGACCGAGAAGGTGGGTGGCAATGATGAGGGTGGCTTTGCCTGTGGGGTAGGGAGGGTGAGGTGGGAGGATAGGAGAAAGTGATCACTCCAGGAGAGAGGAGTGGAAAGAGGGACAGAGAGGGGAAGGTCAGAAGAGATCAGAGCATCAAGAGTGTGCCCTGCAGAATGAGTAGGCCCAGACGGGAGAATACAGAGTGAGAGAGAGTCGCAGAGGTCACGAAAGAGTCCAGTGGGGGGACAGGAGGCATCTAGGTGGATGTTGAAGTCACCAAGAAAGAGGAGTTGAGTGGTAGAGGACAGGCGTGAGGAGGAGAGGTCAGCCCACTCAGAGAGGAAGGAGGAAATTTGACCAGGTGGCCGATAGATAGTAGCCACGGTAAGGGAATGACTAGGAGAGAGAGAGAGTCGGCAGACAAGACATTCAAAAGAGGAGTAGGTCTGCGTAGGAGTGACAGTGGCAGGAATCCACTCAGGGAAGATAAGGGCAACACCCCCCCTGCACGGTTGGGCCTGGGCACAGAGAGGATCTTGTAACCTTCAGGTAGGAGTGTGTCAAAGCTCGTGACAGAGCTGGCTGTGAACCATGTCTCAGTGAGACCGAGGACGTCAAGGTCCAGTTCCTCAAGAAGGCGACAGATATCGGAGGAATGCTTGATGGCAGAGCGAGAGTTAAGAGTGGCAAAGTGGAGAAGGTTGCCATCCTTGAAGGACTTCCGGGGAGGGGTACAGATCAGAGGTATGCCCTGCGGAGGTGTAGAAGAAGGAGGTGAAGTGGGAGTGCGAGAAGGGGCAGGGAGGGAGGGTAGAGGCAAGGTAGCCGAAGACAGGGGGGGGACAGCAGGGGAGGAAAGGAAGTTGATGAGGCGAGGGAAGCGTCTATCAAAGAGGTGAAGGTTGGCCTGAGGGCCTTGGACCAAGACGGTCCCATTGGCGTAGACATTAATGATGGCCTTAGAGGAGCGGAAGGGGGCCAAGAGGACATCCCAACGGGTGCCACCATTAATGGGAGAAGAGGAAAAAGGAGAGAGCACAGAGACAATATGAAGGGTCCATAGGTCAGGTGAAGGCACGAAAAAGAGGATGTCAGTGAGAGTTTCCTTAGAGCAGGCACTAGTGTAGGTGTCAGCGATAGGGAGGCCTCGGTTGGAGACCAGGATGTCCTTTTTAAACTTTTTGCTACCAGATTTAGTGAGGATAGCAGGATAGTCAATAGAGAAGCAGTTAGAGAAGATAGGCGAGATAGAGAGCACCATGGAGTAGGAGGGAGTGTGGGGGCGGGAAGACAGACGATACGAGAAGCACGCAGGCAGGATGTGAGCGGCAAGCCCAAGTTTACCACATTTCAGAACAGTGAATGAGTATTAGGTACAGAGGCCACCTAAGTTAGAGAATCCTGCGAGGGGAGAAAAAACCCAAGTTTACCACATTTCAGAACAGTAAATGAGTATTAGGTACAGAGGCCACCTAAGTTAGAGAATCCTGCGAGGGGAGAAAAAACCCAAGTTTACCACATTTCAGAACAGCAAATGAGTATTAGGTACAGAGGCCACCTAAGTTAGAGAATCCTGCGAGGGGAGAAAAAACCCAAGTTTACCTCAACTGTGGAACACAGTGAGGTGAAGACACCATGCGAAGGAAGTGACCAGGTGTAGGTGGGGTGGGCCGCGCGAAGCTGGAAATGGCAAAGTACAGGCGCCTTGCGTCCCCTGCGGACACCTGCAGACACACAGGGAGCCGCAACTGAAGGAGTCGCCCTTGGCCTTGGGGCCCTTAGCCGCAGGGGGCTGCCGGGCAGAGGGCTGCCCCAAAGGGTGTAGTTATAGGAAGAGGGAGGAGAGGAAGGGGAGGGGGGTGTGGGCGGGCAGGGAGGCGGGAGGGAGAGGAGAACCAGGAAGTGGGAGGGGAGGGGGAGAGCAGGCACAACAACGCGCTACGAGCGCAGATGAAACTTTTCTTTTTTTTTTAAAAACAAAACACAATCTACTCACGGATGCCGAGGCAGGGCTTCCAGGCCTGCAGTTCCCTCGGGGCCACCGGCGACAGCTCTCCCACGCTCAGCTACACAAAGAAGCGAGCAGGGGGAGCGGGCGTCGAGTAGCCCAGAAGGGAGGCAGGCAGAAGCCAATCAGAGGGGGGGTGGGCGGACAGGGAGGCGGGAGGGAGAGGAGAACCAGGAAGTGGGAGGGGAGGGGGAGAGCAGGCACAACAACGCGCTACGAGCGCAGATGAAACGTTTCTTTTTTTTAAAAACAAAACACAATCTACTCACGGATGCCGAGGCAGGGCTACCAGCCCTGCAGTTCCCTCGGGGCCACCGGCGACCACTCTCCCACACTCAGCTACACAAAGACCATAGGGCTCAATGGGAATGGGGAAGGAGCTAATAACGCTACCTCTATTAGCGGTACCGTTATTAGCTCTGAAGTCCCTTAGCGGTTCCCTTCCATAAAGCCTGGTTGAACCAGACGTTAAGGACAGGACCCGCTGAGGAACCTCATAGTAGGGCGGTAAGGGATTACCTGCACCAGTGCCCTTACGGGTGCCAGTAAACCCTTACCGCCTACTGTGTAATGAGGTCCATAGTTTTCTAATGATTACATAACTTTGGTCATACTCCTGCCTGAGGGGTTGAAGATCCATGTTCGCAATAGACCGAAAAAAGTAGGAGGTGGTTTTTCCCAAATTGTCCAGTCCTCTGTCCTGAATACTTGTATGTCCAGTGTCAGAACCTCCTCATTTCAAAATCTAGTCTGTAAATGTCTCATGGGTCCTAATACTTGGATTATCCTTGTCACAATCAATCCTTCACCAGGTGACCTCACTCTCGCCCTTAATGAATTAGCTGATTTCATTGGGAATCAACAAACTGCATCAGATAGGCATATTGTACTTCATGAATTCAATATTTGCTTAGATTATCATTGTAACAGTAACTCTGTTGCCTTTTCCAATCTGTTTGATTCTCTGACTGCATTTGTTTGACCATCTGAGTCTACTAATATAGGCGGTCATACTCTAGATTCCATAATGTCCTCCCCACCTGTTCAATTGTCTAAGATGGATATCTCTTCATTTCCTCAGTCTGAACACTATCTCCTACCGTCTTCTCTTGCTTGAAGTGTAAAATTCAACCAACTCGACAACCTGCTTTGGGAGCATCTTAGTTGGAGCTGGCTTGGTCAGAGAAACCTTTGACAGCTGTAATGTTACTACTGGTCTTGCTGAATCTATCATTTCTTGCCTGTCGCAAAAACACATTCAGAAGCAAACCTAGCTTTCAAGCAGCGCTGATGTAAGACCAAGGAAATAAATTGCAAAAAAGTCTGCTTATAGTTACAGAAAATGTTACGCCATCATGATGCATCACTCAGTTTTCCAATCTGTCTACTAAACAGAACTCTGATATCCTATATAATGTTTCTCCTCCCCCAAAGCCTCCATGGCACTTGTGGATTCCTAGTCCTCATTTTTCCTTGTGCCAATCGAAGCCCTCAATCAGGCAATCTCTGGCATGACATGATCACCTGAACCCGGGCTCTAAGACCACTGCCTCCTTCTCAGCTCTAAAGTCTATCACAGAATCTGAGTGTGTGCCGCTTATCAAGAGCATGATAGGATTCTCAGTGCAAGGCATCCCCTGCTAGGCCCAAACCATTAAAGACACTTGCCCTCATCAAGGTTTTGGTGGCATCCCACCAGTAAATTCGTCAGGATGCCACCAAATGGTAATATTTTTTCCGCCACATGGAATGCCAGAATTACTGGCATGTTACAAGTGACAGCTATACCAGTAAATTCCTATTCCATGCAGTCCCAAAGGACTCAACGGAGAGGATTGCTGGAATTACCGGTGCCGGCAATTCCAGTGTATTTCTTCCTGTGATGGCAAGATTTATCTCCAGTTCTTGGCTGGTGGTAAATCAGTCCCCCCATCGGCAAACGTGTGTTTTGCCAGTGCGGTACATGTCCCAGTGCCAGAATTGCCAGCAGTTTTACTGGCACTTTTACTGCACCTGAAAAACTGTAATGAGGCCTAATGTCATTACCCTATTTCCATCCATAGCCACTTTGACTTGACATTCCCTTTAAACTGGTTTCTTTCCACGATTCCTGGAGAAAATGCACATCTCTCTTCTCGTAAAAAAAACAGTGATGACCCCAATATCCTGGCTAACTATTACCTGATCACCAACACTTGTTTCCTAGAGATGATCAGTGAAAAGGTGGCCACACAACTGCGTTTGGAATATTATGAGACATGAGACCCCTCGCATGGCCATCAATCTGGCTTCAGCCAGTCAGAGGTTCAGAATCCACACTTCTCTTCATCAGATATGCCATTCTGAGGTCGCTCGACACCAACATCGCCAAAATGCATAACCTCATGGACCTATCAGCAAACCTTATTACTTTTTCAATTACTATCTTCTTTGCCGTCTTGAGAATGTTTTGGGATTATCTGGCTCTGCTCTCAAATGCAGCTTCAAATGGAGAGAATTGGATCAGATCAGGCCATTTTCACTCTGCGCTCACCACACCGTACTGGAGAGTTCCCCAAGGCTCCATACTTTCTCATTGTCTCTTTAATGCTTATCTGGGAACTCTTGTTGACATCAGAACTCCCAATGCTGCCATTTTCAAAACCTACAACAATGGTATGCAGAATTTCTTCATTCTCCAAGTGCCAGAGAACTCTGGATTGTTTCCTTCAGACCCAAGACTTGGTGATGGATAATCACTGGTGTATCAGTGCAATGATGATTTAGATTATCTACACTGGCGCCCCCATTCCTGCTTCTCTTCGTTTGACCTTCAGAACATGGAGTTCCTACACACTTCTCACCATGTGCAAATAATGTTGGTGCTGTTTTAGATACAATCCTGTCTTTTTCCCTCAGTTACAAGATCTCACAAATAAATCGCACTTCCAGCTCCATATTCTGACATGCATCGTGGTCCTGCCTTGCAGTGACTATTGCAACTGCCTCCTTCCTGTCCTCCCCATTAATCTAACCCGGCAGATTCAGCTCATTCCGGAAACGGCAACCAGATTTTCCTTTTCCTTAAACCTTAGGGCCACATCACATCTCTCTCTACTTTGGCTCCCAGATGAAGAAAATACCAGAATCACGGTTCATTGCCCCATGCAAAAAAGCCTATTGGAGCACGGCCCTTGTCACCTTGGATGCAATGTTAAGAAATACCTTCCATCCGAGCCCTTGAGATCTGCTGGCTTTGATGACTCTGCCTTCAGCTCTAAACACTTGGGGGGGCAGGATGTTGGATACTGCTGGTGCCTCCTCCAGGAAAGATATTCCTGTCACCATGAAATCCATTGTTAACCATCTTCAGTTCCAGAGAAACATAAAAAACATTCCTTCGGGAAAACATTTGACATTGAACCCTGACATATGGTTCCTCATATGAATCCATTGGGGCACTAAGCACTGCTGAACTGGGCACTAAATGTAGGGGACTTGCACTTGGCAGCTCAGATATGTACCCTATAATTCCAGGGTTCCACAATGTGATGAAAGGTGACTGTGTACCCTGCCCTGGGGGCTGTGTGATGTGAGGGCATGCAGGAAATGTATTGCTCAATGCCCATGAAGAGCTTTCTGGTATCTTGGCCAGGAAATTCATAGTTATGGAAATAACATAGTAGCCGGGTGTGGACAGGGATGCCCATGTAGCTTTGGTAATACATGCATGGCAGGGGGCCAAAGGATCTGAGGTGTACAAAAGTTGATCAGGTCATCTAAGCAGGAAGAGGTGGAGTCACAGGTAGCGATAAGGAGGAACATTAAAAATGCAGAGACGAAATGCAGAATTGTGTGACAAAAGGAGAACCACAAAAAAATACCTTAAGTGTAGGATATATACGGTAAGCCTGAAGTCACCCAAACACGTGTGCAAGGCGTGTCCAGGTGCACCGATCCACAAAGATGATCAAAGTGGGTCCCTCCTCAATTATACCAAGGATGGGAGAGTGTGGAATGTGGGTTATGTTGCAGGGGTGGCTTTGGAGAGAGTAAATAACAGAATGTGCCACAGTGCACACTCCCACCAGCGAGGCAGAGTCAGCAGTCAACAGGGTCAAGCCACTAGGGTCATGGGAGGGGGATAAAGCACAGGCATGAGGGCCCAATATATGCCAAGTAAGCAAAGGACATCACTGCTTGTCTTGTCATCTAAAGGGAAAGGGATGTCACTTATGTCATATCACCCCTGTTGTGCTTGGATTTTTAAATAATTGCTAGTGGAGCACATTGGGAGTAGACAGGAGACAAGCCAACATTGACCATGTGACTTTACATTCCGATATGGAGAGATGGACCGTCAAATTGATGACTTTTATTGAAGGGGTACAATGTGCTGCAAAGATGTACTCACTCGATCATTAATCAATCAATCAATCAATCAATCGAAGTTACTCTGAGAAGGAAACCAAGGGTTGCATCCTATGCAGTGTTGTCTAGAATGTATGCTTTAGAAGTTATTGAGAAACTTACATCTTTTTTAGGGATGATTGTCATTTTCCCTATTTAGGTTGGACGGTAGTCTCTGGGAAGTACCACCAAATTGTAAATGATGCCTTAAATATTTTAATCAAAGTAGATATGAAGTTTCAGGTGAGTGCTGAAACTTTTAATCAAGTACATTTTGCGTTGGCAGCTGAAGCATCCAGCTTTCTGCATGGGGATAATGAGTGAAACTTTTAATCAACCAAGTTCTTCAGTCACAGCTGGTGGATACAACATTGCCTCAGGCTCCTGGTGCAAAGAAGGTAAAACTTTTTATCAGGCAGGTTCTGGGCTTACAGGTGATGCCAAGATGCAGATCACTTCTGCCTCTAGGGCCCACCTCTCAAAACAATCAAAACATATATAATATCGCTCCTTAACAAGACTCGAGTGAGGAGTCTACTTGAAGAACAGATCTGGGCCGAATGTCATCGCAAGCATTAATTCTCTGCTCCAAAAGCTGTGTGTTACTCATGTGTGCTTTCTCTCCAGTGGGGGTGTTTTCTGTGCTGTGGTCCCAAGCTGAGTGACTGCTCCATCTCGGATGAGGATCTCTACCCAAGGCTGGCCTCAAGGTGTGTTTTTGTGATTATGAAGGTTTTAATATGTGATAATATTCCATGAATTTGTTAATGTGCAGTGTTTTATAGGCGTTTTTTAAAGACCTGGTATAGTGTTCAGTAAGCCAAATTATTATGCATGGTTTAAGAGCAAATTCATCACGAACTCTGTAACTATTCCAATTCCAGTTGTGGGTTTGGCAATGCACAATTGCTCCTACCCAAGATGTCTGAGACTAACCCGTCTCTTTCCATGGCTGTGGATAACCAGATTCCCGACCAAATGCATTTTACTTTACCTAAATGTCGGGCAGTCAGCGCAGCCACATACATACACACCAGGTCTAATGGGGGCTTTCCAAGGCAGCAGACAGCCGTCAGTGGTACTCCTGCATTCAGGAATCAGTACCTGCAGATTGTGCTCTGAATGTCGGCACACACATGTTGGCTTTCTGGCAAAAGAATATGCTGCATAGTTCTTTCTTTAAATAATATTGAAACTTTTTTCATCTGCACTGTATTTGATAAAATGTATAACCAATTAGATACATTATAGAATACAGTTCAAACATGTTTGACCACGCTGTGGATATCACACACTGGAGATGTAAAAGACCTTGTATGAACGCCAATTGCATGGAAGTGGTTGGATTTTTCTGGCCTGATTTCTTTTCTGTTTGGATCTGAAATGTTACTGATGGCATCTGTGCAAAGCAGGCTCGTAACACTGCGGCACCTCTTTGTTAGCGACTCAGGGAATCACCCAGATACCCACCATAGCTAATCAAAGTTAGATTTGCAAAGTTGGGCCCCGAGCCCCATACTCAGGCAGTTATACTCAGGCATTAATACTCAGGCATTTATACTCAGACATGTATATGTGTTTGCTGAAGGGCATGTAATGGTCCATAAGGTCCTGGGGAAACGGCCAGGCAGTCCCTGTTTGGAGGGGATGCTGTGCTGGGCTATATTTGTAAACAAACAAGGGGCCTACTCCATGACAGGCCCTATATGTCACATGCAGAGACTGGACTTTTACTCTACTGTTCTCTGGCAACCATTGAACCGAAGGGACTGCTGGTGAGATATGTTTGTAATGGCTGCCAGAGCTAGACAAACAGCTGCAGTCTTTTGTGGTCTCTGCCTTCCATTTACATATGGAAACCTCTTGAAAGCCGAGCTGAACTGTGGCTCAATAGACCCTACAGCCGCCATGAGGAATGTTAAGCCCCTGAACTCACTGTGCGGTTCAGTACAGGTTCAGAGTTGAGTAGGTCATTGTTCAACTGGAGAGACACCTGCTGACTCATCAATGACTTCATTTGTTTCCTAAATGTATTCATTTTTATTTTACTTATCTACATCCAAATGAGAATAGCCAGAAGGCCATAAGGCAGCCATGAAATACAGTAGAGCTCTTGTCATAAAAGCTCCCCCTACCTCTCATCCCTTCTTACTTTCTATCCCCCTCTCGTTCTCTCCACTCTGCTAATCTTTTCCTACTCTCGCCTCCTCCACTACCCTGCACCTCCTCCTGCTTCCGCTCCTTCCAACTCCTTGCTCCCTTCCACTGGAACCGCCTCCCCCTTCACATCCGCTCTTCTCCCTCCTACCCTTCCTTTCGCTCTTCTCTAAAATCTTATCTCTTTCACTCACCTCCCTAACACCCTATGTTTCCTCTCCTCCTCCCTACCACTCTCCTCTCACCTCTTATTCCTGCTCTTCCTTAGCCTCTCCATCCCAGTTACCTCCTTCCTCCTTTCCCTCTGCTCTCTTCTAGTCTTACTTTTTCCTCTCTTCTTCCTCTCACATTCTTGCATTCCCTCTTTCTCCCGCTCTTACCTCCTCTAACATCTACTACTCCCTTGCACACCTCTGCCCTTCCCTACTCCCTCGCCAACTCTGCAATATTGTAAATTGTTCTTTATACTGTTTTCAAGTTGTGATTCAATTGTCATCTTATGCTTGCTGTATGTTACTTGTTCTCATGTAAAGCACTTTGGAGTAAAGGGCTATATAAATTCAATAAAATACAAAATAAATAAAGATTTACATTGGAGATTACTTGGCTGCCATTGGCACAGTTAAATGCCATGACTGGCATAGATATTATAAATACGAGTGGATAATCCTGATCCTTGTGGGACCCCAGGATGCAGTGCCCAGGTTCTGGAGGTGAAGGGAAGAAGCACTCCAACCATTCTAAGCTCTTACCCAACACCCACGCATCTCCCACTTTGGAAAACAAAGGGTCATTTGAGACTGTATCAAAGGCTGTGGACAACTCCAGGAGGAAAGGTGCACTGGAGCCCCCCTTAATCACGAGGATCTGCCGAGATTTTGTTTATGGAGACGAATACCCAGGGCAGATTTCAGTGTATTGGGGGGTGTTGCAGGGTGCCTCAAGGAATTATGTTATTTGCTAATCAGAATGCCAAGATAGGAAATAAGAGCAACAATTGTAATATGGCTTATTAGCTTCTAGTGTTTAGTAACTAATCAAAGAGCGTGACATATTTCCTTGTGTCTATTTCCAAGACTCTTTTTTGTTAAATTTGTTTTTTATTGAGTTTATAATTGTACATCAAAATATAAACAAAAATGAGTGCAACAATTGGATCAGTGGATTATAACAGTAATAAGATGCGTCTTGCGTTAGCGTCAGCATGTTGCATTATCACTTTGTGTTAGTTTATTTCCCCCCCCGACCTTTAGGTCCGATCCCCCCACCCCCATTTACCACCTCAGGTTCATGTGGTTGTCACATTATCAGATGGCATTATCTTACTTGTCCCATCATTGCACCATCATTGCAATTAGCAGGTACCCTTTGCATTACATTATGGTCCTAACACAGGCAATACTCAGTGACCATTAATGGACTGATACATATTGATGGATTTGCACATGTTGTATCGTGCAATATATTTGGAGCAAAAGTCGGTCCATTTCATGTCGATGGACGTACGATCTCCATGGATGGCTTCAGTAGAGTTTTCCATCCGGTATATGTTTCAGGCTACATTAATCCATTCATTTTTTGTTGGGAGCAATTCCATTGTCAAAGAAGTTGCGAAACACGCTCTAGCAGCCAAAAGTAAACCATGAATCATCCTTGGCTTTCGGTTTTCAGACAGCGTCACCTGATTCCTCCAAACCAAATAAAACCATGAGTGGTAATGTCTCCCTCTCCACGCCATCTAGCTCCTTTATCCAGCTAAGAACTTCATCCCACTATGTCTGTACACCTGCGCACCCCCACCACATGTGCCAATAGTCGGACTTCTTTCCACATAACCGCCAACAATAAGGGCTTACTCCCTGGTACATCCTAGCGAGTTTGGCTGGATCATATTGCCATCTGCAAAGTAATTTAACACTATTAAATTTGTACTGGCATGCTACGGAAGTTTGTGCAGTTTTCCTACATATCTGGAGCAAGGTATGCAGGGACAAGTCCCGTTCTAAATCGGCTTTCCATTTAGCTTTCAGTTTATAGGTCGGCCTTCTACTAGGGCTGTGTACATTGCACCGATGATACCACTGGCTCCCACTGGTACCCGTACTGGTGTCTAGTATTTTCTCAAATGGATTGAGTGATCTCTGTAATTGGTCTTTCCAGATATCCCTGGTCATGACCCCTCTCAATAGTAAGTAATGGAATAACGAGAGTGGGCCTATCCGAAATCCCTCTTCAAGTTCTTGTATAGTTATAAAGGTGTCCCGCTCTTTCCAGCCCAGCTTCAGACCAGGTTTGGAACCTTTCCGGGTTTGGAATGGCATCTCGGACTACTGGTACCCACTAGTGTCCCAAGTGTGAGGGCCATGTTATGACCCCTTTCATCCCTTTCCCCTGCCTCCACACATCCCACAGGGTCCCGAGTATGGGGTGCTCTCGTAATGTCTTGTGTAGTTTTGTTCTGGGTACCCACAGCCATTCCCCAACATTGGAGGGGCGGAAATGATGATTGTCCAATCCCACCCACTGTAAGTCTGTACGCTGTCTAAGATGCAGAAATAAAATTCTCAGTTTTGTGGCCCTATAAAATAGCTGTATGTCCGGGAGTCCAACCCCTCCATTGTCTTTGCAAAGGTGGAGTAGCGGTCTAGGGACCCTGGGATTTTTGTTTTGCCATAAAAAGTGTAGCAGGGAGTTTTTAGTCTTTGCAAAATAATTATCGGGTAGTTGAATGGGAAGCATTTGAAATAAGTATTTTTGGCAGGATCCCCATCTTAATGGCGTTCAGCAGACCCATTCACAAGATTGTAAGTTTGGTCCATCTCTCAAGATCCTTTTCCATCACTGTCATCAGAGGGGGAACATTCTCCTCATATAGGTCTTTAAGCTCTCTGGTGATGTTGATGCCGAGGTACCACAGCGTGCCTCGGCTAATTTTTATACCCAGAGGAGCCAAACGTTCTACATCGGCATCCTTGTTTTTGTCTATCGGGAGAATAACCGATTTCCCAGTATTTATTTTGAGCCCGGCTAAGCAGCCATAAGATTCAATTATCTCAATTGCTGCTGGGATGGACGTTAGAGGGTTTGTTACGTGTATGAGTATGTCATCGGCATATAGGGCCATTGTATAAACCTGTTCCCCAACTGTGAATCCCTCCATCCTTTCATCTTGTCTCAATTTCTGGGCAAGTGGTTCGAGAGAGAGGACAAAGAGTATAGCTGATAGTGGGCGACCCTACCTGGTCCCTCTTTTCAATTCAAACCACCTAGAATAGCCTCCATTAACCGCTACACAAGGTCTTGGGGACGAGTATATCGCCTTAATGCCTCGGTGGAGCCTTTGTCCCATGCCTATTTGAATGAGGACCCTCTCTAGGAAGTCCCAAACCACCCTGTCGAATGCCTTTTCAGCCTTTTCAGCGTCTATTGAGAGAAGCGCTGGGTCCCCCACTGCCTTCAGTGCCTCGTTTATTAGGTGGAGTGTCTTCCTCATTGTGCCCACCCCTTGACATCCCATTTTAAATCCGACTTGGTCGGGGTGTATGAGTCTCGGCAGATGTTGCTCTAGTCTAGCCGCAATGACTCTGGCATATATTTTAGCATCAATATTGAGGAATGATATGGGGCAATTTGAGTCCCACTCCTTTGGGTCCCAACCCTCTTTTGGTATTACTGTGAGGAGTGCCTGGGCAAATGATGGATGCGCCTTGCCTGTTTCCAGAATGTTATTAACGAGAGTCACCAGAAAGGGGGTGAGGATTGAAGAAAATGTTTTATAACATCCTGGGGTGAAGCCGTTATCTCCCGGGGCCTTCACTTTTTAAAGACACTTGATGGCATTCTGCACCTCTTACCCCGAGATTGATGTCTCAAGAGCATCATCTTGATAATGAGGGGAGGTGAGACTCCCTGAGGTAGGCGTCAATGTCCTCTTTGGGGGCTGACATGTCACTGGCCTTTCTAATGCATCAACCCACCTCTCTGATCTCTGTTTGCGCAGTCGGGTTGCCAGACTGGTGTTAGCTTTGTCCCCCTTTTCATAGAATTTTTGTTTTAAAAAATGCAGGCTCTGGGTTAGCTTTCCTATTTTGAGCGCCCTCAGCTCTACCCTCAGCTCTTTGGTTTCCAAAAGATGTTTAGACCTGTCGTCAGGGGAAGACTGTGCAAGCTACTCAGCTGTGCCTATCCGCTGCCTGAGCCCCTTTTCTATGAGTGAGCGTTCTCTTTTTTTCCTGGCCTTTTCTCTAACGAGGACTCCCTTCCAGGTGACCTTAGCTGCTTCTCATACCGATCCTTTTTTAACTTATCCTGTGTCATTGGTTGTGCAGAATTGCTTAAACTCAGTTTCTATCTCTTCCTTAAAAACTGGATCTTTCCACAGGGATTCATTACATCTCCACTTCGAATTTGGGGGAGAGAGACCTTCCCGATTTAAATCTACTGATGCCATGTCGCGATCAGACCATGCAATGGGGTGGATGTCTGAGTTACTGAGTATCTGTAAGAGGCCTTCTGATATGAATACGTAATGAATTCTCATGTGGGTGCTGTGTGGGGCGGAGTAGAAAGTAAACACTCTATCTCGTGGGTGAAGATTTCTCTAGCTATCATTGAGGCCATGTAACTCTAGGGTTGTATTGTTCTCTGCTACTGCCTGTGCCTGAGGTAGGCTCTGCACGCCATCTCGGGTTTGTCTGTCTAGGGTCATGTTCATCCAAGTGTTAAAGTCGCCCCCAAGGACAAGGTGACCGTGTGCCGAGCCAATTATTTATTCTGAGGTTGTGTGGAGAAATCTTTTCTTGCCCTGATTGGGTTTGTACTTAGTTCCAAGGGTGATATTTGTGTGTTTATGCTTCCCGTGACCAGTAGTGCCCTCCACTCTGCATCTGCCCAGGTTTTCATAACCGCCATGTGTAGCCTCTTGCGTATTAGGATTCCCACTCCCGACTTTTTAAGGATGCCAGAGCTCCAGTATGTACCACCTATGAGGCTGCAGGGAATTCTCCTCTTGCTGCCTCTTTAATATCAAGTCTCCTGGAGAAATTGAATGTCAATATTAGACCTCCGGAGCTCCCTGGCAACCAAAGATCTCTTGGTGGGTGAATTTAAGCCCTTAATATTCACCATGGATATGCAAAGGGAGTTCTTTCTGTGGGGTCCTGTAAGTGCCGCCATATGTAGTGTATGTAAAAGCCACTTGTGCGTGTGTACCAGCTATGCTCATCGGATGTGTCATACAAGCCTGTGTTACCAGCTGTTGCTCGGACCATCTCTGTCTGCATGGAGATTGTTGTCGCTCCTCCCTTACCTATCCTTACATGCTCCCGTTTTACCCTCCCCCCTCCCTCCCAAAACCCCATTCCCTTGAGGCGCCAGTCTCTCCCAGATCTAGCAACTAGACAAGTCTGAGCCACTGGTGAGGTCTGCAAACCTGACCCCATCATATAACATCAATTTAACGGGTACCCCCGTGCTCTAACTGGTCATTTACGAAGGACCCACAACATTATGAACTTTAAACACTTCGAACAACTTATGTAACAACATGAGGTATCTTCTCCTATTAGGGCTCTTATAGAATGTGTGTCAATATCCAGTATGCCCCAATGACATTGGGAGTGATATCCCACTCACCACTGGTGACGGTTTGACTGGCTAATCTGTGCAGTCAGCACATCGAGAAGTTAACTTTCCTCACAATGCGTTGGGCGAAGGTGTATTAAGTTTGAGGAATTTTCTGGCTCCCGGAATCCTTCTTCTCCTTGATCTCTTAGTCTGCCATCCAGCATTCTTGTAGGGTTTGGACTGGTTGTCCGAGGCACTCTCTTCCCCACTAGTAGCTCTTTTATGACATTGTTAATTTCTAAGTCTGTGATGAGTTTATGCTTTTGTTCGTCAAGTTCAAAGTTATGGAAGAAAGATCTTGGTATATGGAAATTTGTTCCATGTCCATCATTATCTCGCCTGACGTTCTAGCTTTCTCGAGAATGTTGTGCCTGTCGCTATAATTATGAAAACGAACTAGGACAGATCTTGGGCCTCCAGTCGGTCCACCAGCCCTGTGAAGCCTATCGATTGTTGTGGCGTCAATGTTGTCGTCATTGAAGAGTTTCTTTAGGATCTGGTGGATAGTGTTCCTCAATTCGCCTTCGGTCTCCCCTTCTCTTTCCAGGATCCCAAAGAAACAGAGGTTATTCCTCCTCTCTCGATTGTCAAAGTCATCCATCTTCAACAGCAGGTCCACCCCCGGCATTCTATTCCGCTTATTCGAATGCTGATTTGTGTTTCAATAGTGTCGAGGGATGACTGGTTGTGCTCTACTTCTGTGAGTCTATCCTCCATTTTATCCATCCTACTGGTGATCTTGTCCAATTTGTTTCCAATATCAGTACGCATGCCCCTTATTTCATCCATGAGTGCGGCGACATCTCCCTTGGTGGCCATTGAGTTTTGCATTTCTGCTGCCATTGTCATCGAAGTGGTAGAGGGGTCGCTGTTTTGTCCACCTGTGAATGCAAATCTGGCTAGCCTGTCCTTACACTCCATGCGCTGGTGTGCCCTTCCCCACTGGGCTCCTTGTGTTATAGTTGCTTGGTGTCATTTGAGGGTATTATGGCATTGGAAGCCAGAGGAGTAAGGTCTGAGGACACCCAGGGCATCGCATGGTTGTTGTGACGGAGGGTTCTTG
The DNA here is from genome assembly GCF_040938575.1 of Ambystoma mexicanum. Lineage (NCBI taxonomy): Eukaryota > Metazoa > Chordata > Amphibia > Caudata > Ambystomatidae > Ambystoma > Ambystoma mexicanum. Next base: position 72,031,952 of record NC_090925.1, read on the forward strand.
ATTCTGGTTGCACGGTGTCCAAGGAGTAGCTCGTGGCCGGTATGTATGTAGGGCCTCTAGGTCTAGGTCACAGTGCTGTCAGTTTGCCGACTTATGCTTGTGTGTCCGGTTAACCCTGGTGTCTCAATTACACGTAAGGGGCACCGGCGTGCACACGCCCCAATTCAGGGGCCACACACCTTCTGCGCTTCTTCCAGATCACTCTGGGGTGTTGGCCAGCGTCTCTGTTGGGTCCTCATATTTCTTGTCCAATGTGACTCTTGAGAACAGTTGGTTGGGGTCTGCCAGAGGTTCTACAACCACCGGATGCAGGGTTGTGGGCCCGTTTGTGTGCCCAGTTGGATTTCCCATTCCGGAGCTAGGGCAGCATGGTCTGCTACCCGTGTATATATTGGGAGCACCAGAGTGTCAAACAGGTGTCTGCTTCCAGTTCCACGTAGAGGAGACTGCGGTCGGAATGGGCCACACACAAGAATAGGGTTGTGGTGACCCTTGTTACTGCTCTGGCATGACGCGCCCAGCAACATGTAGTAGTTTAATGTGGGGCAAGGTGATCAAGGTGCCCTTTTAGGGCCTTATGATGGTGTGGGGAAGGAACAAACTGTGTCACACTGCGTTGTTGAGACGTACTGGGGAGTTTGTGGGTCTATTCCGCTCTCCTCCTGAGGTGCGCTTCAATGTCCAGCTTCTGCATGCTATCGCTTCAGCGATATCTATTGAGTGTAGCATGAGACTGCAGAGCGGGCCTGTTTCGGAATCACTGCATGGGTTTTAGTATATGGAGGAAAGCATGGAATGTTCCTGAATCACTTTAATGGTGGCCGTTAGGCAGGGGAAATGAGGCCCAGATGGACCGTTGCTCAATTTGTTTACTGTGTAAGAATGGCGTTACTGGGGGACAGTAGCTGTTGTCCACAGGACTGCAGAATATTCCGGATCAGGAAAGCGCTGCAGTTTGGTGACTGTGGGGGTGAGGGAGCAAAACGCAGTGGCAGTGGAGGGTGGAAGCTCCTGGTCACCTACGGCAGGGGTTGCCGATGATGCAGTCCATGCTTTAGGGGGATATCCTGTCACAGTACAGTTTAAAGTGACTTTATTTCACAACTCTGTTTTATTTGGAACTGTGCTGATGTCTGCACCCTTTGTACGGGGGCTGTGTCAGGATGCTGTGAGCAGCTTCGATTTGCAGTGGACGGACAGGCTGCAGTGACAGCGTTACGTTGCGGGAGGGGAAGTCATACCTGTTGTCCAGTCTCGTTACTTCCAGCCCGGTTGAGCTTTTTGCAGGGTGTGATTCCTTGAGGTAGCAGGATGGTCGCTTCTGTGGGGGGTTCCTCGCTGGGATACCCAGATGTCAGCGCCCACTCCTCCTCCAGGGACGCGGCCGTAGGGCTGTGAAAACATAAAAATAATATGAGGCCGGGAAGCCCAAAAAGAAACACACCAACACAGGTTACAAAGAACATACAAGTGCTTTATGTAAAAGCTACAACAGTTACCAAAGTCAATTGACAAACGGATAGCTATTCGGCTCTCAGAGTAACGTAACGAACTTCAACAAAGAGACCGTACATTGGAATACTTGGGCTTTTTATACTCTTTATCCAGCCCTTGGCCAACCCCCTCACGGGTTAACCATTCTATGGATCGGGCCTATCGTTTCCTAGCCAGGCCAATCCATAGGGCATAATGGGAGTGGGGAAGGCGCTTATTACGCCACCGTAAATTACGGTGGCGTAATTAGCATCATGGCGGATTAGCGCCATGGATTTTAACGGCTGCTAAAAGCAGGCGTTAAAATCAGAATCAGGCGTTAAGGGTTAACGGTGCCATTAACCCTTAACGCCTGAGTTGTAATGGGGGCCATAGTTGTACATTTACACATAGGTCAACAATAGGACAAGGTCTCAGTTCGCGACCCCGACAAGTGGCCTGCAGGCATATTAATTATTTGTGTGTACGGAGGTCACAACGGAATCTTACTCAGAATGTCATTCGGCCTCCATTTTGATGTTCAGGGTGACTTCCACATTACAAGCGAACATAAAATGGCGGCTTAATCCAAGATGGCGGCTTACATTACTTTCTCTAAGGTCAAAACCTTGCCGCAGAGTTTGTTCGCATATGATGTATAGACAACTTGGCGTAGGCCAATACACATACAATTGCTGCGATAGGAGGCATAATATTGTTTCAATTCCGACAGGGCGTCCCTTGCACTATTTTCTCTGCTGTGTACAGGTCGCCAGTTCAGACAGTGTTTCTCCTGAATTCCATGTCCAATTTGGATCAGATTTTTGCTTCTGTGCGCTCTGGGTGTCCTTCAGCTCAGCCAGCATTGTGGAATCAGCGAAATATGGGCAAATAGGGGCACATTTGCAGATATGGGGGACCAGGGATACGGAGAGGCTCTATCTTACACCCTCCATCTGTGCGCCGCCTGGTGGCCGTTCTATCAAGAGACCTTTTGACTTGAATAATATATGTTGTAGAACGCCTTGTACTTAATAGGAACTTGTCTTACAAATTGGTTCTCCATGCCATTCCAATTTCTTTATTTTTCTTTATTTTCTTTCATTGTAAATTATCAAGAGATCTTATGTGAACCAGAGGTTTGTCTTTTGTTTCTTAGGGTGACAGGAGTCTATACCATTCTTAAGGGTGTGTACCACAGAGCCATGTTTAGAGTCAGCATCAGGACTGCATGTCATTGCCCTGCATAGAGTGGCTCTATCCAACAAGGGAAGACACGTCTAGTTTGGAAAGCCCTTTTCAATGCACATCACTAGGATTGGTAGGAGTCTAAGGTCTTAGAAACTCAACTTAGGCACTTATACAATTAGCAAAACTGTTTCAAAGCACCCACAGGGCAACAGGGTGGGCACAAGGAAGGTAGACAATGAATTACAACAAAGATAAATAATTGAATTAATCATAAAAACAAATAATGAGAATAAAAAGGGAGGGGAGACAAACCTACTATGCCTTTTGAGTGTTCAGAACATGCAATTGCAGAGGGGAGGGGGGTGAGGGATATGTGCTGTGGTGCTCAGGGTAAGTGCTAAGAGGAGAAGAAAGAAAGTGCATTAAAACGACAGCAGCTGGGATGAGAAAAATGGGGTATCAGGGCCCCAAGGACACATAAGAGCCCTGCACAACAATTACATTACTGTATGATTAGCAGGGAAGAGAGGAGGAGAAGGAAGATGTAAGGAGGAAGGTCTTGGAGCTTTTTCAGAACTTAAGGTGGTCATGGCCAAGACGCAGAGAGAGAGGGAGGTTATTCCACATGAAGGGAGCCTGCCAAGGAAAGTGATTACCCACTAGCTCTCTGTTTATCAAACTGATCAACCCGCAGGGCGTTGGTGCCAGGGGAATGGGGGAGTCTGGAAGGAGAGTATTTGGTCAGCAAGTATTAAAGATAGAGTGGTCCCTGGCCCCAGATAGCTTTGTGGATGATACAGAGGGATTCAAATTTTCTTTGTGCTGAGACCGGGAGCCAGTGAAGGCTTTGTAGGGCAGGAGAGATGTGGTCCCTGGGCTTAAGGCCATGGATAAGTCTTGCTGCCCTATTCTGGGTTAGCTGGAGGGGTCACATGGTGGACGAAGGAAGATTAAGAAGGAGGCTATTTCAGTAGTTTAGCCTGGAGAGGACCAGAGAATGGGTAACATTGAGTCTCTGGGGAAAGGTGAGGAAGGGTAGAGTTCCTTTGTGAAGGAAGAGCTGAAAGTGGGACTTCTTGACAATATCCTGAATATCACGGATGAAGGAAAGGGAGGAGCGGAGCTGACTACAAGACTGCTGGCCTCAGAGGAGGGGCTAGGGGAAGTCCATGCAGGTAGGCCAGAGTGCAGGGAAGAAGTAGGGTGCAGGGTGCAGGGAAAAGGTATGGTGCAGGGGACCCAATAGGGAGAATCTCTGTTTTGCTGGTATTGAGGCAGAGGTCATTGGCAGTGCACCAGCCCTGGATGGCAGAGAGGCAGCACAGGAAGTTGGGAGAGAAGGAGGAAACAAGTCGTGCCAGCAGAGAAAGGTATATGTTAAAGAATCAGGTCAAAAGAATGGAGCCCAGCAGGATGCCGCAGGTGAAGGAGGAAGTAGGGGAGAGGAATGGGCTAATAATGGTTTTGGAGGAACGGTCAGTTAGGAAAGAGGTAATCCAGTCCAGTGCCCGCTCTGAGATGCCAAGGGTGTCATGGAGTCTTTTTATGAGGATGCAATTTTTCACTGAATCAAATGCAGAAGAGAGATCCAGAAGGATGAGGACAGCAGGGATGTGAGCAGTTCTTCACAGGTGTTCAGAAGAGCATTTTCCGTGCTCTGGATGCTTGGATTCCAGACTGGTGGTCATGGTGGCCACCAACAGGTTTGGTATGAGAGTTGAGTTGAGGGAGGGCCTGCTTCTCAAGCAGTTTTCCGAGGAAGGGGGTGATGGAAAGGGGGTGATAGTTGGCTGGGCAGGAAGGGTTGCAGAGGGTTTTTTAAGAAGGGGCGCACAAGGGAGTGCTTGAGGGAGCATGGAAAAGAACCAGTAGCAAAGGAGCGGTTGCAGAGATCAGCAAGAGCAGGGGCGAGAGAGGCGTTATTTTCCTTGATAGTTCTGGAGGAGCATGGGGCAACCTGTTTGGAGGAGAGCTTCATGGAGTTGATAACTCTGATGACTTCTTCAGGGCAGACAGGAGTGAAGGAGGGAAAGGAGGAAGGAGGAGGGTGACGGGTAGGGGGGCAGAGAGGGAGCGTTGGGGTGGAAGAGTGACAAGGCGGTTCAGAATGTCCTGGGTTTTGGAAGTAAAGTCAGAGGTGAGTGCATTGCAGAGGGCCTGGGAAGGAGTAGAGCCAGAAGATGCTGTAGATGGGTGGCAAGTTCCCTGCAGATTTTGAAGAGTTCAGCCGGGTTGTTGGATGCATTGGACACTCGTTCCTGAATGTGGTCTCTTTTTTCGGCAAGGATGGAGAGTCTGTAGTGTCTCTGGATCAGGCAGCAGGCCAGTTTGTAAGAGGGTGAGCCTGAAGTGTGCCACTCCCATTCAGCAGCCGTGCAGCTATGTTTTTGGTCTGCATGATCAGAGTTGTACCAGATGTTATGCTTGAAGGCAGGTTTCAGGCCGATCCTCATGACTGGGGCAAGGATATCAAGGGTGTTGATGATGGACAGATATAGATTGCTGAGGGCAAAATCAGTGGTAGAGTCTGTGTTGGGTGCGCATGGGGGAATGAAGATTGAAGAGAAGGTGGCAGCTGACACTCATTTCAACAGACAGATGTTCGTGTATGAAATGGCAGAGCTTTATGAAGATGTGTCACAGGGCCATAGGGACCCATGTGAGAGGCGAGGAGAGAGTGGTCAGACCAGGAGAGGGGCATGGAAAGGGAAGTAGAGAGAGTGAGGTCAGAGTGGATGCTCCAAAGGCAATACCGACTCTCTGTACGCATCAAGAAGCAAGTCCACATTCAAGCCTTTGTCTCTGCGGCATCTAACAACTCGGCTGAACTCTTTAAAATCTGCAAGGAGCTGGCCAACCCTGCTGCAGTATCCACCCCTCCTCTCACCCCTCAGGCTCTTTGCAATGCCCTTGCTGCACACTTTGTCTCAAAAACCCAGGACATCTTGTCCACTCTATCCTCCTCTCCCACTCCTCACCCCTCTCCTTCTCTGCTTGCTGACCCACCCTCAGATAACCCCCCCCGCCCTCTTTCTCCTCCTTTCCTCTCTTCTTCCCCGATGAGGTCGCTAGACATGTCCGATCTATGAAAGCCTCATCAAAACAGGACCATCCCTGTTCCTCAAAAACCATTACGGACCACATCGATACCCTTGCTCCGGCCCTTGCCTATTTCTGCAACCTCTTCTTTACCTGTGGGTCGTTCCCCTCCACTATGAAGCACTCATTTGTGCATCCTCTCCTCAAGAAACCCACAGCTGATCGTTCTTGCCCGGCTAACTATCGCCCAATTTCCATAACTCCCTTTTTGGGTAAGCTCCTGGAAAAGCTTGCCATCTCTCAGCTTAACCCTCATTCTGACTCTGTTGGCTCTCTCCACGACCACCAATCTGGCTTCAGATCTGCCAGAAGCACAGACACTGCTCTCCTGAACATCCGTGAAGACCTCCTCTACAACCTTGACTCTAACATTCCCTCTGTCCTCATCCTGCTTGATCTATCCTCTGCTTTCGACTGGCCTGGCTGACCTCTTTTCTATCTGATCAACCCTCCCAGGTACAACTTGGGTACTTCCTATCTTATATCTCCCTCTTTACCTGTGGTGTTCCCCAGGGGTCTAACCTCTCACCCTGGCTTTTCAACCAATACCTGGCAACTCTCGCTTACTGCATTTCCATCTTCTGCTAAAAATTCCCAGTGCTATGCTGATGACACCAAACTCATTTACAGGCTTCCTTCAGCCACCTCCGCTCCTTCCCTCATCTCTGACTGTCTCATCGCCATTCAAAATTGGTGTACCACCAACGATCTCTGTTTAAAGGCCAACAACACTGAGATCCTCCTCATTGGTACACCCTCTCCATCCTTTCCCCTCACTCTCTGGCCGGCCTCCCTTGGCCATCCTCCGGCCCCTACATGCAAAGCTAAGAACCTCAGGGTCATCTTTGACACCACACTTTCCTTCTCTGCACACATCTCTGATGTCTCTAAAAGTCAAACTTCTTACTGCACCTCCTTAGAGGTACTCTTACTTTCCTCACCTTCCCTCAGAAGCTCACTGTCTCCCAAGATCTGATTCTCTCTAGGCTGGACTACTGTAACAGCATCTTTCTAAATCTGCCTGCCTCCACTTTCCGCCCTTTACAACTAATCCAGAACAGGACTGCGAGACTTGTCCTTGGCCTCAAGCCCTGTGATCGTATCTCTCCAGCTCTGAAATCCCTTCATTGGCTCCCAGTGGATGCAAGGATTACATTTAAAACCCTATGCATTGTCCACAAGGCTTTCTGGAGCCTAGGTCTAAAATACCTTCAACTATCCCTCCGTAAATACCTCCCCTCTCGAACCCTTCGCTCCTCTACTTCTAACTCCCTCAAGATCAGTCATTTTTCAAAGAAACCAGTTGGAGGTAGATCTCTGTCTTCGGCTGGGGCCTCCCTTTGGAACTGCTTCCCTGCCACCTTGAAACTTGAAGAGAACCATCTACGTTTCCGGAAGCTCTTCAAGACCTTCCTCTTCGCTTCTGCCTTTGCCCTGCTTCTCCCCTGCTGATCTGCACTCTCCCTCGGCACTGTGCACCTGGCCACCCTCTGTTCTTCGGGCCCAGGTACCTGCTCTCCCTGCCATCCTCCTGCAATGCCTCCGGTCCACCCCTTGCCCTGGGGCCTGTATCTGTACCCATACAGTTCCCCACCCACTTTTCTTCTGCACTTATCTGATACACCCTATCTGACTAACCCAGCACCTTTGCCTCTTACAGGCTGCACAACCACTGCTAACACCCTATTTAATTATTTATTTACTTCTATCTATTTTGTTCTCTCCTATGCTCTGCACTTTCCCCTTTTTTCCCTTCCCCATGCACTTTCCCCCTTTTCCCTTCCCCATGCACTTGCGCGTTCCCAATGTCACTGGGGCTAGTAAGATCACTGTTTTTGCTTCTCCCCTATTCCCCTCCCTTTGCCTGGTCGCGCACTGAAACACCTGGGTACGAGCGCAATATAAATAAAATATCATATCATATCATCAGATCATGATGGCATCTAGTGTGTGTCCAGCACAATGGGTAGGGCCAGAGGGAAGAATGGAGAGGGATATTGAGGCGCAGAGGTCAGTGAAGAGGTTGGTTGCTGTGCAAGGGGAGTCTAGGTGGATGTTGAAGTCACCTAGTAGTAGCAGGTTGCAGGTGGTAGAAAGTAGGTAGAACAGAAGTCCACCCACTCAGAGAGGAACAGAGAAGAAGTGCCAGGGGGCCGATAGATGGTAGAAAAGGTCAAGGTGGAGGAAGAAGGGATGACCAATTTGTATACTAAGCTCTCAAAGAACGAATAGTGCTGAGTGAATAGGATGGTAAAGGGAATCCACTCTGGGAAGATTAAGGCAACCCCTCTGCCAGCATGGTGGGTGAAGCTTTGAGGTGATCTTAAAGCCGCCAGGCAGGAGATAGTCAAAGTAAGTAACTGAGCTGGCATTGGCCCAGGTTTCAGTGAGTGCAAATATGTCCTGGTCACTGTCTTCAAGGAGAAGGCAGATGTCAGCAGAAAGTTTGAAGGCTGAGCATGACCTGCGGGTCGCCAGGTGGAGACAATCACTGCCTTTAAAGGTTTTTTGAGGCGGAGTGTCAGGACGTGGGGCATCCATCTGGAGTGATGGAACAGAGGATGTAGAAGGGGGAGAGGCATGGAAAGGAAGAAAATTGATGAGAAATGACAGGATCCGGTCAAAGAGAAGGAGGTTGGCCTCAGGGCCTTGAACCAGGACCCTGCCCGTGATGTAGACATTGATGCAGCAGCGAGATGGGAAGAAGTCTGCCAGGAGGACTTCCCTCTTGGTGCGACCATTAATGGATGTGGAAGAGTAAGGTAGGAGAGTGGCAGTGAGGTGAGAGGTCCATCGGTCAGGAGATGGGACAGGAAAGAGGATGCCAGAGAAGATTTCTCTTCAGGATGTACCGATATCAGTGTCTGCAATTTGGAGGCCAGGGTTTGCAGCAAGGATGTCTTTTTTGTGCTATTTCCATCCAGATTTAGTGCGAGAGCGAGGATAGGTGATGGTGTAGCAGTTGGAGTAGATAGGGGAGATGGAGAGTGCCAACTCAGAACGAGGGAGGATGTGAGAGGCAATGAGAAATCAAGAGGTGGATCCTCCTTATCTGCGGAGCTGGGAGTCGGAAGAGCAAATAAAGCAGAAATCATGGTGGACAGTGAAATGTTTTGAAAAGGTATTGTATGAGAAATGTTTCCACTAATTGCTGAGTCTTGCAAACATGTTCTTGCCCATGACATGGTCACTCTCAAATTATTTGCCATTTAATTGTGAGGTGAGAGGACTTTTAAAAGTTGTTTTGACGCTTCACTAAACCCAACCAGAAGGCTGAGAAAAGCAGTAATTGAATTTTCAGGACTCGACAGAAAGATAACTGCATTGCCTAGCCTCCTGCCCCGCCTCTGGCACGCCCCCCTGCCAGTCTCGGCCCTCGACTCTTCCTATAACAGTTACTTGCACGCGCATCCGCGCGCGCATCCGAAGTGGGCGCTACTAAGTGGCTGTTTGGCTGTTCGGGTGTACCGGGGAGGGGGGGCAGTGGGTCACTAATCCACCAATTGCCTTGGGTAAGCAGTTTACATTTTATTTCTTTTCTCCTTTTTTCTTTTTTCTCTTTTTCTTTTCTCTGTCAAAGTAATATTTCCTGGGCAGCATGGTAACTGTGTTGCGCAACTGGAAAATAAGTGCACTAAAGACCCCAGTGCCCCCACCGACCCTGGCAAACAATCCGACCCCCCAATGCGTTGGAACAGAGATAAAATCCTTCAGGGAAATGCATGAAATGCACAAAACCACCCATATGGGGGAGGGGAACAAAGCACAAAAACCTGTGATCCCTCCAGTGGATACCATACTCAAGAAGAGAATCCATGGGGGGCTAATATGGAGGAGGATGAAAGGGAAAAAATGGATGCTATTAAACAAGGGGTGGAATTCTCCTACATGGATTCGCAAATACACACAAAAATGGGTGTCCAATCTTTGGGGGAGGAAGATATATCCTTTGTGCCTGCTGGCTTGTCCTTTGACTCTCAAATCCCAATTCAATCAAGCTGTGTAAGTGTAAGAGAGTCATTAAATCAAAAACTAACTGAGGGGGCAGATAACATGCCAAAGGATATAAACCTCGACATATCTATGATGGGGCAAGCAGTGAGGATGGAATTGGGGAAGCATGCTAGGCTCTCAAGGGGCCCGTCCATGCCTGTTAATGCGGCTCGAAATGGGATTGACCATGTGCACCTGTTTAATACACAACTGAGGACCTTAACACCATATAGAGTCTTCTCAGCAAATGCAAAATTCCCTTTACCATCTGCCTCTATATTCACAGACACACAAGAAGGCTGGGGAGGGGAACACAAGAGTGTTATGGAGGAGCAGAGGGGACATATGCCATTGGAGAATCTGGCGAATACAGCAGTGCCCTCACACATCAATAATCCCCCGACTTCAGGGGTTTCCCTCACGAGTTCCCCGATTAATGACAGCAATGATAAATTCGAGGAATCACTTCCAGTGATTTCTAGGATACTGAACCTTTTAGATAAAGGACATGAATTTACCCACAGGGAGATGAGAGAACTGAAAAGGATCGTACTGGATACCCAACTAAAACTTAGTAAAGTGGAAGGCTTCCTTATGGGTAAAGATGATAATAAGGTACCCCCAAAGAAGATAGATATCCCTCTAACTCCAAAAACAACGAACTCACAAGTATCCCAAACCCTGGTTAGTGGAAAGGAAGGTTCGAGTTTTGCAAGTGTGATACACTTGGGGATTGGGATGAACATGTCGAAGGAAAAAAATGGAAACAATGCCCAGAAATCTGAATTAGAAGGGGAAAAAAGATCATGGAGGCGCTCAAGGATCTATCAGTGAAAAAGTCCATATTGGAAAAAGATATGCATGTGCTGATAGGGAACTCCACCCCCATAATGCCTTTGAGACCTGTAATGCCTGTTCATGAAAAGGACACTAATCCCAGTGACACTACCGACAGTCCATCTGTCCTAATCAAAATAATGGACTCTGCTGACGGTATAGGGGGGAGAGAAGATGTAATAAAAAAAAACACAAGAGGAGGAGGGAAGTGTCAGTGGAAATGTTTTTTTTTTCTCTCAAGGAGACAAAAACATTTGGCCTTATAGGCAAAAAAAAGGCTGATGAAGAAGGGATTGAGTACTTCTAAGTCAGAAATTCATAAAAAAGAACCTAAGGCACCCCTGAATGAAGTTGCACTATCTGACCTAATACAACTTAATGAGGAAAGTAGGATGGCCCTGCAACTAAACAATGGTGACACTCTGAAATCTATCCCGGGAGCAACCCAGGGAAATAACAAAAACAAAAAAAAAATGAAAAAAACAAAAAATACAAATAAGAAACAGGGGGAAGACACGAAACCCAATGCAGATGATAAAACAGAAGGTATTGATAATGAGAAATAAGAGTCGCAACAAATGGGGGGGAGAACAAGGAAATAAAACATTTACAACTCTCCAATTTCTACAAGGTTTTAGAGAAATCGACATCTCGTCAGATATTACCACAAGATCTCCCTAACCCTATGGCTGAACGCCCAATGACCTCAGCAGAATCTAATAGACTGGGCTTTTCCTCCATACCTTCAGCTCTGACTTTTGCCCCCGTACTTCCAGGGACCTTAAAGACCCTGGGGGCAGACGTAACTGAGGGAAAAATGAAATCTAACCCTGTGAAGTCTGAGTCTGATGGAGCGACGAATGAGGGGCTAATACCACCCTTGAAGGGAGATCAACAGCCCCTGAGAGGAAATGAAGGGGAAAAGTTGAGTCTTCCAGACACCATAAAAAGAATGAGCACCTGGCAAGGGCGCAATCAGAATGCAAGAGCCATTTTGATTGGCCCTCGCCGAGTCATTACCAGGCCAGGAATCCCTCCGTCGGGATTCCACGGCCTTTGTCCCGGCGGGGGGTGTGGTATCCCCTTAGCCAATGAGGAGGCTCGAAGCGGGGCCATCCCTGCTCCGAGCCTCCCCGCGGCAGAGAGGCTGCCTTCGCCCCCCGCCGGGGACTCGGTTAAGTCTTTTTTTTAATTCGTTTCCCTCCCTCCCACCGCCCCCCCAACTTACCTTCTTGTTCCTGCGTCCCCGGCGGGGGACGAGGGAAGCCTCCAGCCGTGTGGAGACTCGGAGCAGGGCCACCCCTGCTCCACGCCTCCACACGGCTGGAGGATTCTATCTTCCCTCGCCGGGGACGCAGGTATGTTTTTTTAATTTTTTTTCTCCTCCCATCCCACTCCCGCCCTCCCAACCCCACCTACCTTCTTTTGTATCCTTTTTCAGGAGCGGACGCGCTGGGAACACTTGTGTGTCCCGATGGCCACCATGGAAAGGGAAAACAGACTCCGTTTTCCCTTTCCATGGCCGCGGCCATTTTCTTCTTTTTTTTTCTCCCGAAACGCTGCAGTGTTGCGGGACAAAAAAAAAGCTTTTAATGCCCCGGTCACGCAGTTTTTGCGGGCCCGGGTACTAATAGCTATATGACCCTCACAGCGGGGGCAATACCGACTCAGGTAATGCCCCGGGGTCTTCGGTAAGGCTCTCGCTTCGCTCAGGGCCTATACCTATGGGCCCCGGGGCATTACCTGAGTCGGTATTGCCCCCGCCGTGAGGGTCATATTGCTTAATTATGATGGATCTCTTACCTGACCTGGTACTGCTGGGAAATAAGGCTATGATGGGAAGACACCATGAGGAAAAGGGAAATCCAGTTCGGGTTCCCAGAGAAATGCCTATTGATTCTGTGTCTAGGGGAGGAGGTACTGAAAAAGTACAGTTGCATGGGTACCGGTGGGGACAGAGGGAGAAATACGAAAGGGTTCCTACACAATCTACTGACGAGCAAGGAATGCCTCACTCCAAAGGTCCGCAGGAAAAGAGAAATCCTTTACAATATGAATCAGCTAGGCCCCTTCATGTTAATGATAGTGATTTAAGGAATACAATGTGGCGAAATGTCTCATTCCCAGAATATCCAAGTATCCTTCTCTATAACCTGTGTGATATTTGGGGACCATCCTCTTTGAATAGATCTCACGTTTTGTCTTTATTTAACAAGGTCCCCCGCTTGAGGCTGATTGCATCTGCTGACATTTGTTTAGTGGACTTCATCCATCCCTCATGCCTTCATCATGTCCATATTGTCCCCACCTCACAAAAGATATTTGACATGATAATACAGGAGACAGAACAATTCAACAGAATGGGATACGATATCCTGATTTTTAGTAATGGTTGGGAGAATGGAAATGCCCAGGTGCTCAAAAAAACAAATTTTAACATACCCAGGGAGGAAGTAGACCCACGAAAGGAAAATAACCTGGCTCATAAGGGGGAAGAGGTTCAGGACTGGACTTGGCTTGCCCAGATCCTCAGAGAGTCAATTTCCGAAATTCAAAAGATGAAACAAAAACTTTAGTTTTACTAAAGGAAAAGATCACAGGAAATTGCTCTCATGGAATTCAAGGGGATACTCGAATCTGGTGAACTCGGGGCCACTTTGCGCAAAACTTAAATCATTTGACTTGTTTTGTATACAGGAGACGTGGCTTACTTCCCCAATACAACTGGATGGTTTTGTGTGTAAACACCTATTAGCTAAAATGGGGCTTCGTGGAAGACCAGCAGGAGGTTTACTCACACCGGTCAAAATTGCATCTGGTACACGAGTCCTGGAATCAATGGACCTAATGAATTTTGCACTTGTTGTTGTATTGGAATATGGAAGTAATTTATATCCTCAACTGATGCTTGTGCTGAATATCTATTGGAATCCCCAAGTACTCTTGGGTAATGTCACTTTGCACCTGAATAATTTTATGTCTGCCATGTTGCTAAAATATAGAGGAATAGATACTATAATAATATTAAGATCTTTAATGTGATATAGTTTAAAAATTCAAACTTTACACATGTACATCTTAATCACTTTCAATACAAAATTCAAAACACCATAAACATAAAATTAAAATTAAATAAAAATTCTTCGTAAGATAACACACCATGATTACACATGGGCATGGTTTGATTCTTTCTTGTCATGTCAGCGGTTAAAATGCATATACTGGTCTGTATTATCCCATGGTTCTATCCAGCGCGATGGCTAGCTCTCCTCATATCGATATACCCAGCTCATCTTCCACTCTTAACCAAATGGAATAGAGTGCGGCTAGCAGACGCATACTGTTGGTGTTTACACAATGATTCCAGAACAACATATCTCCAATAGTCTCCCAATTATGTACAAACATTCTTAAGTGCAGTTTTATGTCAACCATCATACCCTGGCATTCGGTTAGTACATGTTTAGCCGTCTCCAGAGCTTCCTGGTTCTTGCACAGGCGACAATAGCGTTGTTCTCTGGGTATCTTTTCCATAATACCAGTGGTCATCTTAATGGGAAGATATTCCATTCTTAATAGAAGTATAAACCTCCTTAATCTTGGGGACGGGCGTATCATCAGGTATTTCTGTGGTTTCTTGAATGTATATAATCTAGTTTCCATGAACCTATACCTTTTTAATTTGCGCAGATGATCATAGTTCTCTAACCAATCCCATAACTCAACTCGTCTCCCCATACAGGATTGCATAGCCTCCGTGAAAGTCCCTACACGATGATTCCAGCAAATTTCTTTGAGCAGTTGTTCCATTTGTTTTTTGAAATCACTGAGGGTGTTTTCATTATTATTGTTCAGGGCAAATGTCGTTAGCAGGGCATTACCCGTGCCATTCACCATTTTTAAGTAAAATCCGGCCCTTTTCTTTAATATCTGTGCTTTTAATGATATCAAACCCAACTCAAGTCTGAGAAGAGCCATAGGGATACATGCCGGAAGACCTAGTATCTTCCTCCAGTATTTTCCCTCGATAATTTGTAACCAATTTAGATCCATCTTAATTAATGATTCCAATCCATACACCATCATGGGCGCTAGTACCTGTATATAGAGGTGTCTAGATCCCCATAATGTGTAACCACCCTGTTTAATTGTAAAACTTTTAAATAAGGCAGTAATTTGGGCAGCTCTTATTTTCCGATTGCGTTTACAATTCGTGTAGTCACCTCTGGGTTCGAATTCAATCCCGAGATATTTATATTCAGGGACGTATGATATTACAACTCTGTCAATGCATAGAGAGACACGCGCGGACCTTTTACATGTGTATCTCATCACATGTGTTTTTTCAACATTAATTGTAAGTCCATTTTGTTCCGAATATCCCCAGAGCGCTATGGCTGAGCGACGTATACCACTGATTGTGTGGTCAAAGATCACTAAATCATCAGCGTATGCAAGTACCAAGCATGGGGTTTTACCAATATTGGGAGGGCAGTTTTTTACCAAGGCTAAAGATGCCGGTATGTCATGCACATACAGATTGTATACTAGGGGAGCGGTCACACAACCTTGTTTGACTCCTCTATTTTGTGTGACTTCCTCCGTCATATGTCCTGCTTGGTCTAATTTCAATTTAACCTTGGTGTTCTGATGTAGCAATCTTAGATAGTATAGTAAATCATCTGGACAGCCAAGATTTTGTAACTTCAGCCATAGTTTTTCTCGGGGGATAGAATCAAAGGCCGCTTTAAAATCTATGTAAAGTGCATAGAGGGGTGGTTGTCCGCTTTGCAAGGCTCTAGTTCGTAAGTAGTCCATGACAAAAATGTTATGGCTAGTTGAGTAATCTTGCCTAAAGCCACATTGAAATTTACTTAAGATTCTGGCCCGGTCAACCCATATCTGTAATTTTTCCAACAGGAGTGACGCAAATATTTTACTTGTACTGTCTAGCATGGAAAGTAATCTATAATTATTAGGGTCTAATCGATTGCCTTTTTTAAATATTGGTATTAATATGGCTGATTGCCACGAGCTCGGCAGTACCCCTGTCCTCAAAATCTTGGAGAACCATACATTCATTAGGGTGGCCCAAAAGATTGGGCTACTTTTTATTACAATATTAGGGAGCCCATCGGGACCAGGTGCCCTGGATGACTTCAGCCGTTTAATCATAGAGAGGATGGAGTCATGGGAGATATCTATGTCAGGGTCCGTTGGTATGTTACCCAAAGGGATTATCTCCTCGACTCTGATCGTTGTGTTGCGTTTTTCCAGAAACGCAGTCCATTCCACACTGGAAATAGGGTTGACTAATTGTCGTGTCCTATTCCCTCTTGCTTCATTAAGAAGAGCCCATATACTGCTAGTTTTACGAGAGCAGATAGTCTGTATTAGCTTTTGCCAGGCTCTATTTCTGTCGGAGCTTCTTTTTGCTTTGATCACCCTCCTATATCTCATCTTTATTTCCTTGGACACAATGTTGTATATATCCCAGGTCATACTTGATTTCTTTGCTCTTCTTAGTTCCGCCCTCAAAGTTCTTTTAGTATCTCGAATAAATTTGTCATAGGTAGGACATTTCTCCTGCTCACCGAGCATTGTCCCAACCGGAGTTGCGGCATATTGATCGGAGAACAGGTATATCCAGTCCTCTACTCCATCTATGGTCATTTTCTTAAAGTCTTCGACACTGAGATAGCCATACTTATGTAGGGCTTCCTCAGCGCGAGAGATATTTTTATCCGACCAGCGGATACAGGTCCCTGCATGGTTGATTTTCAGATCTCCCGTGGTGCACACTCGATCATTATTCTCCAGGATGTCAAATGAGCACGCCAGAATAGCATGATCACTCCATATGTTTGATATTACCATCATATCATCAATCAGCAACAACAGACTTGGAGACACGAAAATATAATCTAGAGTGCTATTCACAATTCCATTGTTCCAAGTATGTTTACCTGGATGATCACTTTTGGTGCGTCCATTTAACATCTCAAATTCCCACCTACTAAAAAAGTGTACCCAATCAAGTCCTTCATCCTCCAATTTATCATGCTCCATAACACATCTAGGACGGAGCTTAGGATTAGCAAAGCTCCTCACTCCCCCAAGCATATGGGTGTTAAAATCTCCAGCCACACAAACATTACTATTTCCTTCAATGGTTAACCAACTGGCCAGTAGCTCATGTAACCCTTCTTGTATTGATTCTCTGCACATAGCGCCCGGAGGATTATATAAGCACACCACCAAGACTTTCTCGGTGGTATTCTTAATATTGTATATTATTTCAACAGCCAATAGTTGGTCATTTTGGCTCCCAAGAATCCTCCTTGAACTTAGGCTATTCGATACCCCAATCCATAGCCCCCCAAAGGGTCTACCTCTTTCGCCTCGTTTGGCAAATACCTGGTGGCCCTTATATCCATCTAGAAGTAGGGGATTTATTGCAAAAGTTTCTTGTAAGCATATACAGTTGTAATGAGATAATTGAGCTATAGGGCCTGTCTTGTTTAAGAGATGGGCAAAACCCCTACAATTCCACGAAGCCAACGATAATTTTCAATGATTCTCTACCATCTTAGACAATGCCTCCGTCAACCATTTCAGGATGGATTGTACATTATTTTTGTCCAACTTGGATCCTGATGGCATAATAGGGCAAGCAACCACAGGCCCATCAACAACATTTTCAATTTCTGAGCTACTAGGCTCATTATAGTTTACTTCAGCATCTAACTCAATGTCAACAGTTTTCAGCTCTGTTTTATAAGTCCTTAATAGTTGGGCAATCGATGTAAATTTGCAATGCAGGGCTGATACCTTGGGATGGGATCCTGACAAGGGCTCAAGGAATTGAAAGTCTTCCGATTGCAGAACTCTCAGTTGAGGTACCGAGTATAGTCTCTTTAAAAATTCGGAGCGAGATAGCCAAGCGCTTGTGCCAGATTGATATAAGTTTCTAATAATACAGGTGCGATTCCCCCACTTCGGATCACACTCTTTTGCCAAATCTGAAGAATTTGTATTATGGAGACAATCAAGCTCATGCGCTGTTTTCAGGGGCTTTTCTAGGGTGCCATCGTCTTCAGGTATAGATTCAATTATTGAGTTTTCGAGTTCCTCGGCCCCATCTGGGGCTATAGTTGTCTCTGCAATCAACCAACTAGTTAGACAACCATCTCCTGCAGCCCTTCGCTTCTTTGCTCGAGCTGCTCTTTTTTTCCCTTTTTTAGAGCGAGGAATAGGCTTCTCTAATTCAAAAGGTAAGAGCTCTTGAGTATTCACTCTGGCCCTGTCTGGCGCTGACTTGGCCAACCTCCGCTGCTTACGGGTCGTTGGAATGTCTGGTTGAGCTGTTATGTCAGTATGGGGGTCAGGGAGTTGTTGTTCGTGTATCTCGTTTGCTATTATAATGGCTTCAGATAGATTGACTTCCGCATCCTCGGCCTCCTTCCGTCTTTGCTCAGTGTCGCTCATCAATGTGTTTGTGTTTGCCAGTATGCGGCCCGACATCTTCAGCAATATTTTTAATGCAAACTGTAAGGAAGCCACGGAAGCTTGTAGTTCTGCAATTTCCTGGGCTACCGGATGAATATTACTGACTGTCTCTCTTCCATTGTCAGTTGAGGTATCAATAATTAGGTTAGGTGATGTAGATAACTTCTCCATTATTACAGCTTGAGAAAGTCGTTTGCCATGGTTTTCACTCTGGTTCTCCGGTGTAAGAGACTCCAGATCCTCCGAGTGCACCACAATCTGGGGTGTCATGCCTCTCTGTATAGTTAGGCATAAGTCCAGTAAGGAGTTGTTATCAATATCCTCAAAGTTTAGTGATCTGTCCAAATTGGAGGTATTGGTCACTTGATTCATGGGCGTCTCGAGGGTTGTGGAATTATTTTCAGCCGGTATATTTATGGGGAAAAAACCCGTTATCTTACCTTGATCTACGGGGGTTCCCTTCTTGGCTTTATTTCTCCTGCCTTTAGACTCTTCCATTATGGGACCCAAGTCTGGTTCGTGTGTCTTTTTCCTTAGGTTATATTTGGAAGGAGCAGGTTTTTTATGGGGAGCCATCCGCTCTGGGATAAGCAGGCTACCTGGCACAAGTAGGTAGAATTGGCCGATTACAGGATCAAAGGGTAAGTCCCCGCAGTCTCCAGTCACGTTGGAATTCTACCAGGCTCAACTTCTGATGCCACCAATCTTTATCAGTAAAGGAACACAGTTACTGTGATAATTGCGCCAGGGAAAGAATCCACGTAGAGGAACTGTCACCCCACTCACAAAATCTTACAATGGGGAGGTAGTCTCGCTACGCAGTTTGAGGGGGCACCTTATTCAGCCACTGACCTGGTCAGGTCAATGCGAGTGTCCCCAGCGCCCAGCGCTACACCCACAGGCGTCAACACCCCTCTCCGTACCTTTTGCCGTAAGGCCAGTTACCCCCGGGGGGGGAGATCTCGCTTGATTCGTCGCCGGATCGCACTACACCCAGTGCGCCCGCTACGTTCCGCGTGGGCCGCACTATCGGGCGGCGGGCGACGAATCGAGTGTGCACACCCGTCACCACTGGCGGCTCTCCTTTCAACGAGTGCACAAGAAGCCTCCGTCCTCCTCCGTGCTCCCGACTCCCGACTCCCGACTCCCGGCTCCGCTCCGCTCCGTTCCCAGCACTAGAGCACTAGAGCCAGTCCGCCCGAGCCAACCGAGCCGGCCGATGGCGCAGTTCGCACAGTACGCACAGTACGAGGAAAGGACCCAGCCGTCTCAAGCCGCACCTCTACGCAGCGTATGCAGGAACTGCACGTCGTAAGAGGCCGCCTCCGAGACAGATACTATAATTGCGGGTGATCTCAACTCAGAAATTAAATATGGACAAGGCATTGGGAAAAAGATTGGTGCGTCAGCAATAAGGCCTAAGCTGACCACGGCAAATGTTGAGGAGGGTCCCTTTGCAATTAAACAAAAGATAATTAATGGTGAGATCTGGAGGAATTTGTTTGATTATTTGGGACTTAACCATATTAACGGTCTATTTAATTCCTCCCTTGATGAGCATACATGGTCGAATGGTGTTTATAAATCGCATATTGATCACATTTTCATGACAAAATCTCTATCTGCTCTATGTTTAGAATTTCTTATAAACGATACAAACATGAGCGATCATAGATCTCTGGAGATTAAAATGGCATCCAATACTGTATCACCCAAACAACGCATAATGCAGATGCATTCCACAGTATCATGTGGTGAAAATCGTATAACCTTGCATGAGGGAAATGTTAACAAATTTAATACCATCTTTGTTCAAGATTATAATAGTACGCCATTGTCTTCTAGAGTCCAGTGCTTTTCTGTATCTAATTTTACGAAATACATCAAAGACATGATAGGTAGATCTATAAAACAAAATAAACACAGAATTATGAAACCCATTCACATAAATGCCTATGACCCTTTGGTAAAGCAAAAAGAAAATCTTGCCAATCGCCAAATTAGAGCAACCCTGAAGACCAATCTGACTGAGAAAGAAAAAAATAGACAAATCCTCCAAATTAAACAAACCAAAAAAAACTGGATGAAAAATCATAAGATGGTTCTGCAGAACAATGATAATACTAATATGCTAGCAGCACTAAGGGGTTCGTCGGGACATGAATTCTGGTGCCTGATAAATGCATTGGAAAAACAACAGGTCATAATCCAATCGGTAAATGTACAGGAAGATACTTGGGAAAAACACTTTTCAACCCTCTATAAAGGCAAAATGGAAATGACTAATGAATTACTAATCATAAAAAAAGGGCTCTGGGACTTCGATTTCTCGATCGAGGATATTGAATCCCAGATTAAGAGGGCAAACAATTCAAGGGAGGCCGGACCTAATGGGTTGACAAATAATACCTTGAGGAAGACCCCTGAACATTGGGCAAAATCGCTATTTATTCTCCATCATACAGTTCAGGGTAATTCCTCAGTCTTGGAGAATATCTTATGTCGTGCCCATATATAAAAAGGGGGACAGAACCTGCCCGACTAACTACTGTCTGATTTCAATTATCGATGCCGACTCGAAGATCTTTGCGGGGCTGGTATTACAGGGAATAGAGAAGTGGGCGGATTCTAACAAGATCTTACCACCCCCGCAGTTTGGCTTTCGAAAAGGGATGGGCACCGAGATAGGGGGATTGATTATTTGTCTACTTTTAGAGAAGGCGTGCAAAAAAATGCAACCTCAATATACCTGGCGTCAGTCGATCTTTCGCCCGCCTTTGATAAGGTGGACAGGGTGAGACTCTGGACAAAACTAGCCCTAATGGGGCTCCCCTCTCGACTCCTGACAATCCTTATTAATCTTCATGAGTACTCGGCAATCCAATTGAGACTGAATATGTCCGGTGACCTCTCCAAAATAATCCAAACTAACAACGGCCTTAGACAAGGGTGCTTGTTTGCCCCAACCCTTTTTAACGTTTACACTGCAGACGTAAATTTCCCTCTCACAACCTTCTCCCTCGTTTCCCCAAAGATAGAGGGTATACAAATATGTTGGAGTGCATATGCTGATGATCTTCTCCTGGTTGACAACACAACGAAAACTCACGGCACTGGCACCATACGTGCACGAAAACGCATGGGTTATAAATGAAAAGAAATCGTAATATCCTTCACTACCAGGAAGAAGAATGTAAACTACAAGTGGCGAATAAATGCATGCCCCAGAGCAAAAGTAAGATCCCTATGTTATCTGGGCTCTTTGGGAGTGCCACTATATAGTCTTTCTGGAATTTCTATTTGGAGAAAGCCGATAAGCGTATCCTCCAAATGAGGAAGCTTTCTAGCAAATACTGAAAATCTCCCACAGTCCCCTGATCAGGTTTCATAATCAAAAAGTTGTGCCAAAATTACTAAACTGTCTTGAAATTCTACCATTCGAAACCTTGCATATGGTACAGATTTGGAATCCAAAATATGGCGGAAAATCATCTTCTATCTGCCCCAGAGTGTTCCTGTATCTGCAATTCGTTACGAATTAGGTCTCATCTCATTACATATGAGAGTTAAGTGGAAAAAAATGGCATTATATCGGAATCTGGTACCGGCGAATCGAAGTGGATGTTGAAACTACAGAAAGACTGTGTTGATCTCCTTGAGACCATTAATCTATCGCACAAAATGTTAATTCTCAACCCGGTGGGTGTGAAAAAACGGCTGCAATGGTTGGATTGGGCAAATACCACGGAAACGGTGACCGCTTCTAAGTTTCACAAACAATTACTTGCCGAAGGGGGGAAAGAACTAGGAATGCTGGAATCTTACTTGACCAAATTCCCGGATCCCACAAGGAGAGCAGTCTACTTACGTTTCTGTTTTAATGTTCTTCCTCCGGGGGAAATACTCGAAATTAGATCAGGCACTGGTCAAAAAATCCCCCGTCGCTTTTGCCACTGTAAAACTACGATTGAATCTCTTGAACATCTACTTGTACACTGTGAAGCAATTGTTCCACAGCGACTAACCTCCTTTGGTAGATTTGTCCACGACCCCTCAAGGATATTAACTGAATTATTATGGTGGTACATGCTCCATGGGAAGTTAAATGCATTAAAGCTGGCTGTGATAAACTTCTTAGTAGAAGTGTGTGGTCTGGCAACCTTAGGAAGAATAAACTAGCATTGCAGAGAAGCTCTGTTTGTCCTCTGAATATATTTAAATGTAAAGTGTGGTTTTCTCTTTTTTCCACTTGCTTTGACCTCATGTCTCCAATCCTAAAAATGTAAAGTAGTTTTTTTTTTTCCTGCCCTTTAGATCCTTTACGCTTCTCTGATTCTAAAAATGTTAAACACTTGAAAAGACACTGTATACTGTTTTAGATTGTTATATATTTGGAAGGATACTGTATATTTGTTTTAAAGTTTCTAATGTCTGATTTGCAATCATATTGTATATTGTTTTAGATTGGTTAATACTTGGAATGATATAGTACATCTGTTCTAAGTTTTAAGTTTTGTTAAATTTTGCGTCAGATTTAGTAAAGGTTTATTTTGTATAAACCAGATACAAATAAAAAAAAAAAAAAGAAAGCTAGAGGTGAGCTGGGGTTGAGTGTGCTGCAATGCACAGTTCTGAACCTGATCCACTTGGCACAGTTGGCAAGTGGGCATTAGGAGCACAAAGCAAACAAATGCAGGATGAAGGCACAGCTAAAAACGACTTTTACACTAACAGGCAATTTCAATGCAGGAGGGAGTCACAGCTGAAAACAAATTTTACACTAACAGACAATTTCAATGCAGGATGGAGTCACAGCTAAAAACACATTTTACACTAAAAGGCAATTTCAATGCAAGATGGAGTCACAGCTAAAAACGAATTTTACACTAACAGACAATTTCAATGCGGGATGGAGGCACAGCTAAAAACGAATTTTACACTAGCAGACAATTTCAATGCGGGATGGAGGCACATCTAAAAATGAATTTTACACTCACAGACAATTTCAATGCAGGATGGAGGCACAGCTAAAAACGAATTTTACACTAACAGACAATTTCAATGCAGGATGGAGTATTTGCAGAATGAGCAGATGGGGTGGAAAACACGTAAACTTCAGTACTTTGACATTACATGTATGTCAGGCTTGATAGGAAATGCTGATGCTGTAACATTAAAAGTACTGCACGGCAGCCCACTTTGATATGACAGAAACTGTCACATTAAAAGCAAATCAGTTCCACTGTCAAGTGCTGTTACTGTCACTTCAAAATGAGCGGTGCTTGATCTATCCAAAAACAGTCCTAGTGTAGTAAAGTGAACAGAACAGGCTGAGATATTGTTGGGGGAAGAGTGGAGAGTTTTGGTGGAGTTTGCTTGTGTCTTTTTCTGGTCCTCCTCTGTGAAATTCCTGTTGTTTACCCTTCCTCCCTTATGAATCATTTGAAAAGTGATTCCTCTTCTAATTTTCAACGCATCATTTCCATTTGTCATTGTGAATTGGAAAAAAAAATGCTCCTCTTGCGTTTCCCCTGCTTGTTGCAGGCTCGTCCTGCTCCCCATGACACCTCAGGCATTCCAGGCACTTGGACACAAATAATACACAGGAGAGCAGAAGTATAGAGAACTGGGCTGTAATGCAAACACACAGCAGTGCATTGGGAAGGCTTGATTCTGCCCTGCTCCTCCCAGGCCTGGCTCATCCTTATGTACAAATGGAGTAGCTGAACATATTCTCCACCCATGACACAGCACATATAATGCAAGTATGATAACAAACATGTCGATTTCGGAGAACAGGAGGAAGAAAGTACATTTTGCAACTGCAGGCAGTTTCTGCAAGGCAGGCTCTGGCAGCCTTGAGATTGGAGCCAGCAGAGTTGTCACTGTATATATTCTCAGGAGGGGCTCGGGCCTGATGCATCATGCAATCGACAGCTCAGCTATGCTCTGCAACCTCGCTTGGCATGGGTGTTTCAGCTGTACGGCAGTCCCTCTGCAGGTCAGTCTCTTTGCATCATATGTATCTCAAGAATCAAGAAACCAAAAGAAAGTGCATTATCAGAGATGTAACAGATGCCCATTGTGTTGTTCCTCTCTTCTCATTCTATCTATGAACCACTATAACTGCTGTCCAAAGCCTTGCACTACATAAAGCACACTGCAATAAAACCATTCTTTTATATAAATACTCAATAAAGGAGGCAAAACACAATTATCATCAAACCAAGTCAAAGCCATCCATTCATGCATTGCACTGCATAAACCCCCCCCCCTACTCGTTAGCATCAGCCATAATATAGGGTGCATTTAACACAACAAAAGCAGTCACAACTACATGTCCCTTTCTAGCTCTGAGCATCCCTGTCACCCTAAATTTCAGCACCACCTCCTTCATGTGTCTGTCACGTACGTGTGCACTGTCCAAGTCAATATTTCTCTAAGCTTCCAGTATAAAGTCATCCTGTAGTACCTCCCAGTTCCTAGGTGCACCCACAGTTAGTCTCAGCAGCAACTTGTCTGTGCTTGCCATATTTCTCCCAAAAATCATCTTGCAAGGTGAATACCTGGTCGCTGACTGCTCTACCACGTGTAGGCCATGGAAAACAAACAACAGCCAGTAGTCCATTTGTGTCTTTCACATCCATCTGCTTGAACTGCTTCTTCTTTGGCTCATTTTTCTGTTTTTTCTCCCAAGTCACACAACTGTCCACATGCCGATCACTGATTTGCATGGTCTTACTCTTTCTCCTCATTAATATATTGCATCATTTGTTCATCCTCCCCTTTCTGAGGGGAGCCACACACATTTCCCTTGGTCCTCCTTCTTCCTCTTCTGTAGGATAATCTTCATCACTTCAAGCTGTGGGCCCTCTGCCACATGTCACTCCTTATCTCCAATGGATGCCATTAGCTCTGGCTGTAGCTCGTTGTCAGGTGTCATGGGCCACTCTCGCTCAGATGGTATTACCTTCTTTCTTCTTAGAGCCAACACCACCGATTGTAATTCACCATACTATGCTCTTTCACCCCAAACACTATTGAGTCATGCTGCGACTGCCCACCTTCTTTATATTTGGGCCTGTCAATGTCCATCTCTGGTGCACATGCCCTGAAATGTCCTGTTGTGTTTTTACAGTCTCTGACACACATTCAGGTAATTTGCCTGACACTACACCTTCCACTGGCATTTTATTCACTGCCCTGTATAAGGTGCATGATGCAAAGTCACCCGTCCTTCTGAAATCCAGTGTATGTCTTGCCCCTTTGTCTGGGTATGTCTCCCCCCATGCTGTCAGGACTCTGTGTGTATCAGAATGTGTGTGGTACTCCTAGTAGTGGCCTTCACCATAGGCATTGGGAATACCTGTACCCTGCCTCTTTCTCCCTCCAGGCACCCTTATGCCAAATCTGTCATTGCATCACATTTTTCCAGAATGTCCTCCCTCTCATGTGTTGCACATAGTTGCCTCCCCGAGTAGCCAGCCAGCCAGTCTCTCCTCCCTCTTCCTCTTCTGCCCCTTTCTCAGAAATACATAGAGCCACACCCACCATGTTCTGCGTCATCAACCCAACCCCCCCTCACTGGTGCTAACACCCCAAAATCCTATCCCTCTGTATGTTCTTCCTCCTCCCACTCCTTGCACTCCTTCACCAGCACTGTTTTTTTCACTGTCAGCCATGTGTTCAGAATGCATGCCCACCCTTAGGTGGACCTTAACTTTTCCTCCACATCCACCTTCCCTTCCACCACCCTCATTATGTTGCCTGGCAACAGCCGCCATATTGTGGCCCTCACAAAAGTTTGTGTATGCATTCCTGCAAAATCTGAGGGTCTCTGATCCCTCCCAATCTTCATCACTGTTGCGATATCTTTGTGCTTCACTTGCAGTGTATCACTATCTTCCGTGTCCCTTTCCTGCAGTACCGTTTATAACTACTGTTCCTGGGTGACCCCCATCTCCTTATTCCTTTGTTCCAACTGGAGGACCGCATCCCAATTGTTCACCATGCTCCTCAACCTCTCCAGCACTGCCCCCAACCCCGATTTGTATGACTGACCTGCCCCCTATTCTTGCCTGGTCAGTGGACCAATGTCTGCTATATTGTAACTGAAACTGTATTCTGTGACTGTAATCTGTTACTGTAATCTGTAACTGGTATATGCCCTACTGAAGTTTAACTCAGGCTTCCGTCCTGACACTGTTACCCTGTATTCTTTACAGCATCGACCCTACACCGTCTCTCCACGACAGGCACTCTGACTGTATCACAGGTGCCTAAGAATGCTCTGACCTGATTGCAGTCCTGTAGTTGCAACGCTGTT
Organism: Ambystoma mexicanum; assembly: GCF_040938575.1. Lineage (NCBI taxonomy): Eukaryota > Metazoa > Chordata > Amphibia > Caudata > Ambystomatidae > Ambystoma > Ambystoma mexicanum. Next base: position 72,058,380 of record NC_090925.1, read on the forward strand.
CTGTAACACTGCAGCACTCTGGGGAAATGTCTCTGTATTATTCTCAGAGTCCCAGAAGACTACAGATTCCTGTATGTACAAATGGAGTAGCTTAACCCATACGCCAAACATAACACAGCACGTATAATGCACGCATGATGACAAACATGTTGATTTTGGAGAACAGGAGGAAGAAAGTAAATTTCGCAACTGCAAGCTGTTTCTGCGAGGCAGGATCTGGCAGCCTTGGGTTCTCAGCAAGCAGTGTCGTCACTGTGTATATTCTAAGGAGGAGCTCGGGTCTGAGGCATCACGCATTCCACAGCTCAGCTATGCTCTGCACTGCGCCCTTGCTTGTTATGGGTGTTTCAGCTGTAGGCAAGTCTGTCTGCAGGCCGGTCTCATTGCATCAGATGTATCTCAAGAAACCAAAAAAAAGTGCAGTATCAGAGATGGTAACATTGCTCATGTTTCCCATCGAGTTACACTAAATATTGAATTACACAAAAGGTTTTAAAATAAAGATGTACTAAGACCTTTCCTTTCCAGCACCTGTATAAACCTGTGATACTTTGCAACAACCTGATAAGTCTTCCTGTCCTGTATTTGTCAGTGACTTTTCCAACATTTTGTGTTGTCTGGGAACCCCGTCCCTTTGTGTGAGTATGGTGTGAATCCATTTGTTTGTGTTTTCAAACTGTCATTTTTTGTGTTTTGAATTAAAATTACATTTATATGTCACTTTATTGGGTGGGTCTGCGGGGGGAGAGAGGGCTGTTTGAATCGTGTTCATCCCACAACCTCCGTGTCATAGGTAGGCAGCAAGAAGGGGAAGGCAGAACTCAAGGAGAATGTGACGCTGATGTTCTTAGATGACGGACAGTTCTTAAGGAGGAGGTTCAGGCGCAGCAAGCAGGTGGGCGGGTGTTATAGGCTGAGCTTTTGAATATGGCTATTTTAGGGCAGGGAGATCTTAGGCGGGGCTTGGTGTTTGAAGCAGGTGGAAATAAACATGCAGGGAGGACGAGGCCATGAATCTGTGTGGGCTTGTTTCCATTGTGTGGCAGGGAACACCCCGCATTGGTAAACGTTGTAATAGGCTTATCACTTTTAAGGATTTGCCTGATGTCAGTGCTATTTTGAATTTCCTTCCCTGGCTGTTTGCCACTCCTTGGCTTCCAATGTCTCCCCAAGTTCTGGCAGCACGTTGTGCTGGCGCCTCTGCTTGACCGTGCAGTTCGCTCACTCTTTCTTTCTACTGCAGGCAAATGAAGGAACTATCATCACGGTCTGTAGACTCTGCAGGTCTGCAAACTGATGTAGAGCATGTCTTTGGTGTCCTGGGTTTTGAGCACCTGAGCATTCCCCATTGCCTGACTGATTTTGGGGCGTATAATCCATACTGGTAGTGGGTGTCATGGAAGCCACTGGTGGAGTGGGCAGCAAGCCTGCAGGATGTTGCTCAATTCACCCTCTGGGTAGAACATCAGCGAATTCCCAGACCAACCCATGCAGGTCGGACCCTCAGAGAATAAAATGGGGAGGGCCGGCGACTCAGCTAAACCCCTCCAAAATTCACCTATGATTTTCTGTGGTGTGATGTTCTCCTCCAGCTTCCCAATTCACCTTTGTCTAAAATTGTGTTGGCGCTCGCCCCAGCCTAAAATATTAGGTGTGATTCTAGCTGCTTTTGTGCTCTTCCCTGCTTCTCAGTGGTTTGGCGCTCCCCACCAGCTACAGACTTATTTTTGGTTCTTGCTGCTTGTGCATGCTCCTATGAGTACAGAATTCCCTTGTGCCTTCTCTACTTTCCTCCACCTACTCGATTCACTTGTTCCTAATACTGCTTTGTTCTTCTGTCTACCCTTAAAGTTAATGTGTGCCTTTGGCTTTCTCTCTGCATGCAAAGTTCACATGTGTCTCAAACTGCTTTGGCATCCTCCCAACAACAACACTTCATGTAGTTTGCACTGCTGTGTTGCTTTCATCCGATTACAAAATTTGTGTGTTGTTCTCACTGCTTTTGGGCATGTGAGTGGCTACAAAGTGCAGGTGTGACAAGGGCTTCTGTATCTTCCACATCAATAAATTGCACTGATTTAGCCTTCTCATCTACCTACAAAATTTTCAGGTGACTAAAAATGATATTGGAACTCTTCCTCACCCAAAAAACTAAAAATTGGGTCCCACTGCTTTTGCAGTCTCCCCAGTCTTCAAAATTCATGGATGGGTTTCACTGTTTTTGCACTCATCCCCAACTACAAAATTCATGTCTACCTAATTCAGTTTTGACCATCTTGCCTGCCCACAAAATTCACATATGACAAGCAATTCTTTGGCATTCTCCTCCGCTTACAGATTGAATGTGTGCTTAATACTGCCCATTATCTTCGCACCACCTAAATTAATTAATTAATGCCTATCACTGTATTTGTCCTTTGCCCGCCTTCAAAATCTATGAGTGGTTATCACTGTTTAGGCGATCGTCCCAACCTACAAAATGCACATGTGATTCTTACAGCTTTGGAGCTGGTCCTGGGTATAAAATGAATGCATGCTAGATAGCACTCCTTTTTCCTTCTCCTCAGTCTATAAAGAGCATTTAGGGTTTGCACGGTGTTGGCAATCTTCCTTCCTGAAAAAATCAGGTGTGCATCTCACTGCTTCTGTGTTCTCCTCTGCAAAAATGCTTGTTGATTTGGCCTTCTTCCAGCCTTCAAAATTCCATTGTTTGCTCTTCCTTGCCGACAACATTCATGTGTGCATCTCATTGTTTCTGTGTTCTCCACTGCCTAAAGAATTCTCATGTGCCTAACACTGCTTTGACATTCTCTGCAGCCTACAAAATGCACCTATGATAAACCCTGCTAGTTGCTCTACCCACCACTAAAACATGTATTGTTCTCTCAGTTTTAATGGTCTGCTAACAAACACACTTCTTATATGCATATTGCTTTAGCTTACTCCTCTGTGTGCAAAACTCACATGTGATTAACACTGCTTTAGAATTCACACCTACCTACAAAGTTCAAAATTCTCACTGTTTTGGTGCTCTCCTCTTTCAAAAAATGTCATGTATGGTAATAAGTGCTCTGGTGGTTTCCTCTGCTTACATGGTTTCCATGTGCTTAACAATCCTTTGGTGATCTGACTACCTACACTATATATGCGTGGTTCTCATTGCTTTGGTGCCCTCCTGCATTGACATATTTCAGACTTGATCCATACAGCTTTGGTTCTCACATTCTAACATTCACCTATTCAATGTACCTGCGGTTCTCACTGCTTAAGTATTCAACCTCCAACAAAGGGAAAGAATGTCCAGAGAAAAATATTTATAAAGATGTATCAAAATGTATTTGAAATGATACAAACATTGAAAAGAAATTAATTAATCACCAATTATTAAACACTATTATAAATTGAAACATATAGGCTAGAGTTCCCCCGCTTCCTTCAGGTTTTGCATTGTAAGTATTCTCCTCCACCTACACAATTCACAAATGCCTAACACTGCCTTGGCCTTCTGCTAACATTTAAAAAATTCGCCTGTGCACAACAATGCTTTGCCCTTCTCTCCACCAGTTGAATTCATGTGGGCACAATACTCTCTCTCACAATTCATCTTTGCCTAATGCTGATTTTGTGCTTGCTGAGCCTACACAATGCACATGTGGTTCTCATGTCTTTGATGCTCTCCCCAGCCAAAAACAATGTGTGTCTGATAGTCAAAACTGTTTTGGCCTTCTCTCGCCTGTAAAATACATGTGCGGCTGTGACTCCTGTCGACACAATTCATGTTTAGCTCCTTTTGCTTCTGTGCTCTCCTTTGACTGTAAAATCCAAGTGCACCTAACACTGTCTTGGTCTTCTTCCTCCTACAAAATTGACATGCGCATTGGTGGGCATTAAAGGTCGACTGGGAAATGGGATGAGACCAGAATCATTTGTCCTAGCAGAAGGCAGCCTCTCATCTCTTTTTATGGATCGGCAAAGCAGGGTCTGTCCTCAGTTTTTCCTCCTCCTGCAACTGTCACTGCTTTGTGCACATCCCTCTCTAGTTATACTGGTGCTACTCTGTCCTCCACTTGCTGCAGCTCCAGAGTGGGAAAGCCTGCTGGTGGCCCACACTTTAATGGGTGTGCCCACACCCTGCGTGAGATCAGTGGCTGCTGCCGCCGCAATGCAGGTGTCCATCCATGGTCCTGTTATGGTTCTTCTGGTCTGTGATGGGTGTGACTTCAGAATGGAGGAACAGCGAGCAGCTCCTCCAGTGGTCCTGCACAGTATTGTTGGCTTAGAAAGCCCGTTCTCAGTGCAAATTGGCAATACTTTGCCCTGCCTGGGCTGAGCGTGGCATGCTACAGTAGTGGGGGACTGCTGACTCGCAGCCAGCTACTGCTTGGTGGGACTGTGAAAAAAATGACGGCACTCTACTTCGAAAGAACACATTAATCCTTACCACAGAGCCCTGGCCAGTTTTTCTTTCACATGTCTACAACGCCTCTCCCACGGATTCCCACCTCACTAGAGTGCTAATTGGTCAGCGAGCAGGGATTTAAGTACGCCATGATTTTCATGGATACAACCCAAGTTATTCATTGGGGCAATGTGCACCTCTTCTGCTCTCACCTTCCTGGAGACACCCTAGACCCTGCGGTTCTCCTGAGCGGGATCTGTCCGGGAGCTTTTGCCGTCTCGTCAATGCTTGATACTGAACTCCCGTATTTGGCTACATGTACTTGCTGACTCCACTGGTCTGCTTCTTCAGGTGTGCTCCCTGTGTGCATACTTCTGTTTTTGTTGTGCATAGCTCAGGAGCTTTTGAATGTACTGGTGTACTAATGTTTGCTTGAGGTGCTGGATCTGGTGAATACCCAATGTGTAGAGGGCGTGGAGGCATTTCGGAGAGGGAAACATTATCCATGAGGGAGGTTTTAGTCATCGACTATTTTGGATTTTAGTCTCTGGACCTTCCAAAGCACTTGGGATAGTCACTTGGGGCTGACCTGATTGTACATCCTGTTCTAGATTTCCTGGTCGGCGTTCTTTAGCAAGCATATTTCAATGGGGCAGGTAGACGATTTGGCCATTTGTGGGTGTTTGTTTGGTTTCAGCCTGCCCCCTGCATCAGAGCTTATCATGGATGTAATGGAGCAGTCCATTGATATGATCATGAAAGCTATTGCAGTTGTGCTGGTAGGTGCGACAACTAGCAGCGAACAATCTGGGTTGGGTTCGCAAGCCCCCCCCCACACTTTGTTCTGTGCTTGTTCTTTTGGGCAAAGGTTATCATGGGGGGGTTGTCCACTGCTGGCGGGGGAGAAGCAGTGTGACAGTGGAGAGATACATTGCCGATGCGATTGATGTTTGGGTTATTGTATGTAAAATAAGGCATAGCTATTTAGTGTACAATGCAATATGATGTTTCAGGGCAGCACTGCATGGTGTGCTATTATCCTGATGGCTCCCAAAGTGAGAGTGCACCAATGGGGTCTGTTGTGATCCACTTGACCAGCTGGAATATTCGCAGTCTGCATAACTATGAGAACAGCCACACACCCTGTGCCCTACTCATTAGACAAGGCGCTCTGATCGTGTCCCTGTGGAGAATGAGCAGTACTCACATTTCCAAACACTGGGGTCTTCATCGCTCTTACACGTTCTTATCACCCTGCGAAGAGGGGGTCTTCAATCCTTATTCATAATGCCATTGTGTACCTTGGATGAGTGATGTCAATCCAGAGGGCAGATATGTGATATGCTTGCTATGCATTAAGAGGTATACCCTTATGCATACATAAGAGCCTAAAATGTAGGACTCTAAATTAGCTATAGTTATGACACCTACATGAAATACTCAGAGCAGCCACATCTGACAAGTTTAACCCCTGCACAATTTAAGCAGTTAGAATTATATCCTGGTGGAGTGAAGTGGCATACCCCATTTGCCCCATTTAGGGGCGATATCAACCAGTATGGTTAGAAAATTCTGTGTGGCCCAGGAATTGGCCAATGAGAGGGAAGCCGTGTCATTCCCCTGGTGTTGCATTGCTGGCGGCAGGAATGTGTGCATCACAGGAGCACAATATTGACCGTCCTCGTGACAGTGTCGCTGCCCACCTGGCTCATGCCGCACTGACAAACGTGGCTCAAGCACACTGAATCCCTCCCTCTTTCCTTACGTTACAGAGGTGGGTGGGTAGATGGCTCTGCCCCCTTAATGGATACAATCTGAGCCAGGCCACACCTGCTACATGCAGCCATGCCTCTCCCCCATGACCGCCACTCACTTGATTTGCCAGTCCACACCTAGCAGACGCGCAACGGATTCACCGCGGGATTACAAGTGGTAGTAGGCAGGGTAAGATACATTTTATGGAGTCAATACGACGCCATGAGGATTTTGATGGAATACCTCCAGTGGTAATTCCACCCATTTTGCCATTTATTGGCAGTAACTTGTAGGATTTTCCTCCAGTATTTGTCTGAAGGAAAATCTTCCACCTTAACCTCAAAGTTGTAGCACAGTGGTGTGGTAATGCAGCGGCAATGAAATGGTATTGGAGTTTCCACTGTTTTTTTCCCATCACTGCCATACTTGTATTGAGACCCATTGTGTTTCTTGAGCTGGTCACCACCCGCCATTGCCTCAATTATTTTCAAACTATGGTGGCCTAGAACTAACTGCCCTACATAGATGGACCCAACATACAAGGTGTTACTAAATACTGTTTTCTTAGGGATTTGCTTTGGACCATCTTCCGATGAAGAAATCTATGGGACTAATACCAAAGCAGCATTTTTTTGTTAGTCCAATAAAAGATATAAAAACGTGGATTTTTTTGTGCTTTTATGGACCTATGAAAATAGTACGGAAAATAGAACCATGAGTGGTGCAGACAATGTACTGCTCAAAATTGATTTTGCGCTTCCTTTTCCATTCCAGCTCCTTTTCACGCTGTCCTGAGGCACAGAAGGCTGGTGAAGCAGAGGTCACGTGCCTGCGTTGCTTTCCTCCTGCGGTTTAGGAGAGCGTTCATGTTACCCCAGCATGTGATTTTCATGCAGCATGAAACGCAAGGATTCCAATGGGATGCGCCTCACATTAGCACCCTCTAATGAGCAGAGGATTCCATTGGAATCCATTATAAAACGCACCTGCAAAGCGCATTTACAGGAAGGGATTTCACCTCAGTTTACTCCTTAGTTTTACACTTCGATTTGAGAGTGAGGGAAACTGCATGTAGACTATCCAACAGCGCCTCAGCACAAACGTAGGCGCTATCCTGCATGCAATTTCCGTTTTTACAAACTCAACCCAAATGCGTATTATTTATAAATACTGTTTGAGACTCTGCAGTGCAGTGCAATGTTGGCCTTTAAAAGATGCTGATGATTTTGTATTGTTTTTTAAACAACCCTCTTGGTCTGCAATAGAAATATAAAATAATACAATTTCTGACAATTTCTGACAGGATTCAGGCCGGTCATTAAAAGAAAAGGCAAACAAGCTGAAGCTTGTTCTACACCATTACCCCGTGCAGGAACCTGTGTACTAAAAGAAAAAGCAAATAATCAGCACATAGAGAAAACCAGAACACTATTTCTACACTTTTAAATATTATGTGGGGTCCTGCAAAGGAGGGCCGGCCCCATTCATTGCAAATATTTATTACATTTCTGACATGGCCCCAGGGATCCGTTGCATTTCTTTTTAGAATTCACCAATACCTAAACATACAATAAATGCTACTTCTAAAAGTCAGGGCAAATTCTTATTTTTGTTTTCTATTTACACATTTAAAATGATTGGTACTTATTTTGCAGCAGGGGCAGGAGAGAGCTCGCCTGCTAGGGCTATTTTCATTGTCGGTTGTTTTTAACAGCATGTTGCGTCCATGTCAGAATTAGAAACATGCAGTTTCCTAAAGGGCCCAGATGGGTCCCATAAAAAAAAAAAACACAACAATGGCCCAAAATGCTCTCAATTCGGTGGGAGTCTGTTTTATATTGCACTCCATTTCTTTGTTGTTTTCTGAAGATGTTTGTGTAAACCATGAAAGTAATACATTATCAGAAAATAAACTTCAATAACAGTCAGCGCAGTTTGTGTTTTTGTGTATTCATAGGTGTCACTTGTTGGCAGGGCCCAAGTAACTAAGCCTACCCCAAAAATATAGTATGCACAATGCAATCGTGCAAAAGAGGGGACACTGGGATGTGTCTACTTGTACTATCAAATGTTTCTCTCAGACCTACAGATCTTTGGCCTTCTGGCTCCAGCAAGGCATTGAAAAACAAAACGAGTGTTGGCATCAATTTGCATTCTCCTAACTGCTGAGTGCTACTGAATGCAAAAGCCATGCGTTCCACCTGTGGTACTGAATAAAATAGTATTTCATTTGGGTGGGGTATGTTTTTGGACATGGTAAAGAAACAAGACACCACTATTAAGGTGAATGCTGAGTCCTCCATGGTTCTCGACTGACCCTATAGGGAAGAGACAATGCCCATTTTCAGATGTTCAATTGGCATGTGTATGTTTTTTTGACTTATTTGTTTCACTTGTACACCTATGTGGTGTAATATTTCTAAATTGTCTTTATTACACATATCCCCCTTTGATAACTATCTAGAGTTGGGAAGAATATTTCTGCTGATATAGACTCGGGCATTTTGGTTAAAACAATATAGCCACATGCTTCAGTAACATCTCTCTCTCAATTCAAAGGGACTCATTTTGGCAACATGAGTAAATTGGAGGGAAGGAATTGTCACCTTAGTATAATCTATGTGTAGATATTACAAGCACATCTCTGCCACAGGCACACTTCCCACTGAGCCATCTTACTTGTTTTATAACCTTGGCCTGCATGCTGAATACAGATTTTTGCTGCAGGCATACTACCTCCTGAGCTGTTTTACACAGGGTTTGAAACTTACTGGGATCTCTGCAACAGCGATATCAATCCATATAATTATACTATTTGCATTGGGAACTGGAACCTCTACATTTCGGATTACTCACACAGGTCATCAGCAAATCAATACACGCCTAGCCTAAAGAAAAGGCCATTTCTCAATAGCGACTTCATGAACAGATGTTACAGCTCAATGGTTTTCGAAGGCAAAATACAGCGGAGACCAGAGACGCATTCACAATATTTAGACTTTTTCTTCAGCTCACGCCTGCCAAGCAAACCAACAGATGAAAGTCTACCTGACCAGCACATGAAGGGCAGGGACTTTGTTTGCACTTTCACATCTCTGCTCTGCCTACACTCTATCATTAGCATTTGTGTAATGATCCTTTTAAAGGATAAACATAACATTCTTTGCGTGTACAGCGTGCTTTTACCTGCTGAAACAAAGCTTTTATCTGTTTGGGACAAGCCTGCACTGCGAGCTGCTATCAGGCTCTTGCAGGGGCTCGAGCGTGGCCGTGAGGAGGCGGGGCCTGTGCTTGTCACGTGAATCGTCACGTGACCAATCCCATCTACAAAGCACCCTGCCATCCACCCTTGCGGCGTTAAGCCCGGTGGAGACAAGCCCGCTGGCTGTTGAGCGGCTGTTTGGCGCTGGTGGCTCATTCGGACGGGAGACTGCGGAGGTGTTACCTCTTTGATCCCTTCTGGACTTTTATCATCAATTAGAGCCGTGAGTGACTGATTTGTGTAAGACATTTAACCAGCACCTTATTTCCTGTAAATTAATATGGTAGCTAGTAAGTTTACATTGAAAACCGGTATGCCTGCAAACATGGTGGTCCAGGAGAACACGGTAGCCGGTCCATTTTTAAAGCAAACAACATTACATTTTGCATGCACTATTGGTCCTAAGCACCAACGTTCAAAATCTCTCTTGTCTGGGGTCGGTTGTCCATGCATGCATGAAACACTTTTAAATGATACAATGATTGTTGCGCCCCAGGTGGTACCGATGGTTCCCCCAATCACAACCACCTACGGGGCTCAGGAATCACCACTTGAAGTGGCCGATACCATCTCTAAAGGGCCTGATTCTAATGTTCCAGTACAGCTAGAAGCTCTTCGCTCCCTCCCACGTGTGGAGGCAAGTCATAGCGGTTCCGAAGGTTGTGCAGGTAAACATCCCACTGCAGAGGTTACTGACACAACTTTGGGGTCCGCTTGTCTTGCAGGCGATTTATATGCTGATGTTAACCTGGAATCATCTAGCCTTGATTCGAGTAATCCAGTTGTTGACACAAATATTAGTAGCAATTTGCAGGGCACGCCCACCACACCACTTCCCATGAAACCCAAGCTGTGCTCAGTGGCTGCCCAAGTGCAACTACGCCAAGCTTATGAGCAACTCTGCCTCACGGGTGAGGTTGATGATGATGCTTTAGAGTTCATGAATTCATCCAATAACTCTTCCTGTACCGCATCTGATGTACTGTATATATGTTCAAAAACAGGGGACCTAATACAGCTACAAGAAGATCTTACTCATAATACTACCATTATACCTGCTAATAATCCCCTTCCTTCACAATGTACTTCCATTAATTCTCCTGCCTCAGTTATCCTGAACAAATCTCATACTGACATTGTAAACGAGTCACTATCCTTTATAGCGCCTACTCCTCGTCGGAACAGATTTCGGGAAGTCGGTAAGACATCAGAGTTCTTTATAGAAAGAGCACAGGACAAGCGCTTTTCATTCCCGCAGGCCCCAGCACAGAATAACACTCTGAGTGCAATGAACACTGCCTTATTAACTATTGCAACATTGTATGAAACCCTAGATAATCAGGTCACCCACCAATCAATGCTCATAGAGCAATATTTCAACAAGGATCTTCCGGGTGAAAACAAAAAATCCACACCTAACGCCCCAATACATTATATTACTCTAATGATCAGAGTTTTTGCATCTCAGACACAGCTGACTAGGTCCCCCCAACCTGCACAAATATTGGTGGTTGAAAAAGATAACTTAATCGAATCAGCAGATGCCACCAATACCTGTCTTTCTCTACCTCCCCAGATTAATATTGATGATACCATACAATCACCAAGTAAAATTGGTTCAACTTCAAACTCCAAATTGCCTCTTAAAGACTCTGCTAATATTTTTGAATTATTTGCCTCAGCTCATTCCTCATCTAAATCTTCTACCTCTCGCCATTCAAGAAAAGATTGGAAAAGAATGAAAAAGGCTGTGCAAAAAACAAATACATGTACAAAAGCCAGTGAGAATTCGCGAACATTTATTAAAATTACACCTCGACTAGAAAAATCTATAGGCTCATCCACTCCTGAAGTTTTAACTAATGTGGTTCCGGTGATAACACCACATCAACCACTTGATGATCTTATAGCCCTAGCAAAACAGACCAGTGCTACTCCTGTCACGTATCTATCCATGTTTCAAAATAAACCTGGACCTGGTTTGCTTATGCCACCCGATACAAGAGTTTTGACAGGCACCATTCCATCTATGCCAATAGATACCACTCTAAATCCAAGTGTGCATGTTGAATCAGTCATCGCTCAGTTAAGAGAAGAAATTAGAGCCTCGATTAATGCCTATACTGTGCATTCTATTTTGACTTCACAATTGGCTCTTCCATCATGTATAGACAAAACACAAGGCATGAAGAATTCAATTATACAGTCACCCATGAGTCACAGTGAACAACTCCCCATCTTAAAGCTTGCTACTGCACGCTTATCCAATGACTCGCAGGCAGAATATGTGCAGCCTAATGGATTTGAGTCTGTAAAATCTGCACAAATGCAAGCAACCTCTGCATTAAATCCTACATCAATTAATGATTCACATATAGAACCTGTTTCTCAATTTCCAACCCTAAAACAAGATTTAGGAGAATATGTCAAATCCTCCATTGAGTCTTGCTTTGCAGAATTGAAGTCCAATAGTCAGGACCATAAATTAACTTCTGCTGTTCTCATCTCGAAAACAAATACGTTGCAACAGACCATTAAAATACCAAACGAACAAGTGACTCATGCTCGGACTAAATCCATGCCTTGTGATGTAAGTATGCAAAAGTCGATTGTGAGTCCTCAAAATTTGTGTTCCAATGTCAAATTGCAATTATACTCACTGAACATGAAATGTCGTGCAGCACCTTTTTCAATGTGTGTACATAATAGATCGAGTATATTGAACATCTGTGCTGACATTGCGATGCTTAAAGACCTATCCACAACCGACATTGAATACATAGAGTTTGTCAATCAAGACGATCTGTCGGAAGTCAAGATATATGTACGCTCAGGTCTAGTGTTTAATATGTTGTGGCAGGCGCGAATGTCATTATTTGACTTAGGATTTATATTGTCCCAAGACAGTAAACCAGTCGGCGATAAAATGGCGATACTCCAAGTCCCGACGTATCAATCAAAACAACACGCCATATCTCAAAATTCTAATTCTCATCACGCTTCCATAGTCAGGAGACCCCAAGAATATGTGAACCAATCATAACTAACTCTAAAACAAGATGTTGTCTCCTTGTTGTGCTGGAATACCAGAGGTCACACTCACTTTATAAACTCCACAGTAAGTGACCTGCCTCGATTTGATATTATAGCCTTGCAAGAAACATGGCTTATGACTGCTCCGATTTGTGCTTCGCATACAATTGTTTCGTCATTCGCGGTCAAAAAATGTATGGGACGCCGGTCTGGTGGCTTGTTGCCAGCAGTTAAGCATAATAGTGGTTTTCAAGTAATCCAGTATCCCTCCTCATCTCCATATTTCCAAGTAGTTAAATTAATACGGGGCATGGCGAGCCTAGCCATTGTCAATATCTATTGGAGCAGGCAGAATATAACGAATGAGTTGTTCTTCATGTACTTGACCCAACACTTGGACAAAATAATTGCTGACACTAGCATTGTGTGCTCTATCGTTCTTGGTGACTTAAATTTACATATTCTACCAACGATCAATAGCAGCTCTGGGCACGATGAGCAGACATGGTGCACTATTAAAGAAAGGCGGTATGTAATGGTAAACAATACTGTGGCCGGTGATGTCCATGCCTGTGTAACCTGGTCTTCCGGCTCTCGGCAGGCAATTCTAGACTATATTTATATAAACAAGAAATGCCTACCTCAGGTACAGTCGATGAACGTGATCCCCTCGTTAGTGAGCGATCACAATAAACTCATCATGCACTTTAATTTTTCAGTGGGGCATCTTTTATCAGATCGAAACAGCTATCCCCACCCTATTAAAGTGAATAACAGCGGTACCCGTTTAAGTTGGAATCCAATGATGTTGAATCAGCTTAAACATGATTTGGTCCATTCCCATAGACCTCTATCTGTTGAAGATTCGCAGTGCTATGTCACTACGATGCAAAGTTTCAGGCAAGTAAAAATGCCTGACTCCAGCTTCAGACATAAGCTCACACACAGTTTTGATGCTGAAATTCAGCAACGAAAGGCACAGCTAAGGCAAGCCATACGTAACTTAAGGGATGATCCAGCCATTACCATATAAGCATCAAAGAGATTTCTGAAAGCCAGATATAGACAATGGCTGAAAGGTCATACGTGTTTGGGGTATCAAGAGGATGGAGAGAATATGCTGAGGGAAATGCTTACTAAATCTACCAGTGGCATTTGGCATTTGGCATTGCCTAAACACAGCCACCCATAGACTACAGTCTGCTGTGCTTACTTCTGCACCAAGTGAACAATGGTCTAAATATTTTCACACCATATATCATTCTCCATTCTCAGGTCTCCTATTGGATTTTCGCAATATACACTTACCTCATACCTTTAGCCTGGACCAGGTAGATATCTTAAGATGTATCAAAACTCTTAGCCGATCCAGAGCGGTTGGACCTGACGGCCTTCATAATGCCATGCTTAAAGATCACCCTCTTGAATGGGCCTCTATTCTACATGACATTTTTCAACACACGTTTCATGTTGGAGAAATCCCCAAATCATGGAAGCGTTCTATTATCTTGCCAATTTTCAAAAAGGATGATAGGGCTGATCCTGCAGCTTATCGTCCTATCACCCTTCTTGATTGCCCAGGCAAGATTTTTGCACGTTTAATTTTGAGGCAATTCAATCTTTGGCTTGACACAAGTGATTCCCGTGATCCATTTCAAACAGGATTCTTACCTGGTTTAGGCACCTCCATCAATGTCATCACATTAAATTCCATCATCCATCAGGCACGTCAACGATGTCAAGTGTTATACAATACATGGCTTTCGTTGACTTCCGCATGGCATTTGATGCAATTCCACGGGAGCTGATATATAAAAAACTTATGGACAGAGGCTGTCCTTGGTTTAATTTAAAGTGGGTCATCCAGCTGCACACGGGTACCTCTATTCAGGTTAGACTAAATAGTGAAGGCTTATTGTCGGACCCAATAGAGACTGCACGAGGCCTCAAACAGGGCTGCATTTTGGCATCAGCGATATATTTTTTTTTTATTTCTGACATAAAACAAGTTTTTGCTTCACTCATTACAGACTTCCCGAAACTTAATAATGTTCAAATCAGGCATTTATTATATCCCGATGATATGGTTTTACTGTCGAAGACTGCGAATGGCCTCTGTGTCCTATTAAAAGCTCTGGACAGCTACACTGTGGAAAATTGTATAACTGTCAACATAGCGAAAACCAAGGCTATTCGATTCGGCACAAGAAAACAAAGAAGTGCTAATCATCAATGGCCCTTACAATGCACAACACTGGAAGCCGTCCCATCCTATATATATATCTAGGCACATTTGTCACAAACAACAGGAATCTTAATGCTCATGATCATTGTGTAAAAGAAAAGGTTGCGACAGCTGTCTCACAGGCACGACTGATCAAAGCTAAATATTGCAAGTTCTCCTTGGTTCCAATAATTATATACTATAAGCAGAAGTTTATTCCAGTAATAACTTATGGAGTGGAGGTTTCATTGAAGAAAACCTATTTTTACTGGACTGCCATAGAGGGATGTTATTGGAAACGAGTCTTGCCCATACCACTCTCCTATCCTATGTGTATTGTGAGACACGAGTTGGGCCTAGTGTCCTTATATGCCATTTGTAAATGGAAAATCTGCTCACTTTATAGGAGATGTTTCATGGCAGATAATAAATCGGGTCTAATTAAAGTGATTGCAAAGTATCTCTTACACTCAATGGATGCATTTCCCCAGGGTTGGAGGCAAAAAGCGCAAGAGATCATTACAGAGAACGGGTTTACAATAACACTGGTGGTAGAGAACCCGAACCGTGCAAAAATACGATTATGGGAGTACGATTGGATACAGACGCGACGTGCGTGCACCCATTATCAGGTTTTTGTAGATACTCCATTTAATCTCAAACGCTATGGTGCAGTCGAAAGTTACTTAGCCTTGTTTCACAGTCCTCGACTGCGTGATGATTTCCTTCGCTATCGATTGACTCTTTGGCCCACAAATGAGTTACTGTACAAATGCAAATTAATACCTGAGAATGAGCGCCTTTGTCGTTTTTGTAAGGTTTCTCCAGAAACGTTGAAACATCTGTGCTCAGTCTGCCCTGCGTTACTCATTCAAAGAATCAAGCATATGAAACCCTTGCTGATAGATCGTATAATTCTTACCAGTGACAGATTGTGGGAACTGCTATTTCATACTAACAACCAGCCATTGAGATATGCAACATTGATGTTTTTGTACAATTTGAAGTTGAAAGACAAAAGATCGACTCAGAGTAAATTATGATTGTTTGCATTTCTTTCCTGTGATATTCTATTGCTTATCATTTTTTTGTTCAATGAGGAGCTATAGTGTATCATATTGCTAGTTTATCTGACCAAGTTGAGTTGCTATTTTTTTTTTATAGTTTCCCTTTTTTTCTTTCTTCTTATGTTTGTTATTCTGTTTGTTTGAGAGTTTGGTATTGTTTTAATGAATTTCCATAATATTATGTAATTCAATTTGTTGAAAAATCAAGTTCACTTGATTAAAACAACTTTCTAATAAAAAAAAGATAACATGCCTGAATGATGGTAATCAAGGCTGGATTACTGCAACTCTTCCTTAATCTACCTGTTTACTCACTGAAGCCTCTTCAACTAATCCAGAATAGGACTACAAGTCTTATCCTCAGCCTCAAGCCCCGTGACTGCATCTCTCCAGCCCTAAAAGCTTTCCACTGGCTCCCAGTGAATGCAAAAATCAAATTCAAGACCCTCATGCTTCATCCACAAGGTTTTCTGGGGCCTGGGACCCCGCTGCATTCAACTCTCTCTCCCTAAATAACTCCTAGCTAGAGTCCTTCGGTCCTCTTGCTCCAACTCTCTGCAAATCAGACGTTTCTCCAAGCAGAGAGTAGCGGTACATCTCTCTCTTCAGCAGGAGCCTCCCTGTTTTACTCACTGAACCAAGGGTTCTGGAGAAAAAGAGGTGATTGCAGATTCTGGGCCAGGATAGTCTTGATTGAAGTTGCCTGGGTTATACCTTAACCCAGGCTACTTCACTCTAGGGAACTCTTTTCTATTATACACCCCTCTGCAGTAGAATAGGAAAACTGCCAGAGGAACAAATCACACAAAAGCGCAAGAGAACACACTGCCAATTAACCAGCCTGCAATAAAAGAAAAGATGGTTAGCACACAATAAAGTGTTAACAACATCCTAAGTGGGAAAGAAATTTCACATGCCTGGGCGCTGAATATTTGGATGCAAAGTGTGGCCAGAACCGCCTCCCCTCAATGACCTAGAAAACATGGTGATAATTATGCCTTGACTGAGATGTTGAAGAAGACTACTGGACTAAACAAAGTGTATTCAATAGGCCACATTCCCATCATTGTTCTGAGGCATGGCCATAGGGGCGCTTTCTCTTGGGTGTGCATCTGGTGAACTAGGCTCAGTGCCCTATTGCAAAAGATGTTTGCCAGCGGCCCCTTTGTCTAATGCAAAGGGATTGAACATGCTGGCATTAAAGCAGACACTAAAGGAATCCCATTCTTGTATTGCTCCCTTCCAGAAATGTGTTTCAGAATTGCATTGCTTCGAGTCCTCCCAGGTCATTGTCTTCCACCATGGGCTGAAATCCAGGATGCTCTAGTTCACACGCACACAGCCCTAGACACCATTACAGACCTTATTGAAATAGCACATCAAATCAATCAGAGATTATTCAATCAAAGATCTGACCACAAGAAAAGGGAAAGCATGGACCACCCCATTCATTTTGCATTAGTTCGCCAACACCCACAAAACAACTTTCCTGAAATATCTAAGATTACACAGCTACGATAATCTAGATTTCAGGGGCACTCCTTTTCAATCCTTCCTTCCAACTTCTGGAATCTCCTACCAGAAATATCTGAAATATTGCTGAACATACAATTTTTAGGAAGAAGTTGAAAACCCATGACTTTCCCACTTTTAATGCAGCACCAAGAAGGCACCTAATTTCGAAAGCATTAGCACTACCTACAGAATCACCATAATATTAAAACTGAAGAACAGTTGGTAAAGATTTCTCATTTTGCAACTTTCCCTCCATAGTTACTATGAACCACCTTTCGGTTGGCTCATGTTTTTAACCTGCTCTGACTTTTTACAGGGGAGTGAAGCGTTGAGCTTCACTCCCCTGGCCTTTTGCTCATTTGTTATGGTGAAACTGATCAGACTTTCAGACTCCCAGTACCAGGAAACTATGTTTCTCTTTTGCATTTTGTGACTTTTTAAGATTGTACACAGCATCTTACAAACAGTGCAATGAGGATAATTTTAAGACTTGTGATTTTTGTTACTTTTATATGGGCCTAAAGACACGCTGGTGGCAGCAGATACATTTTTGACATTTTTGCATTATTTTAGTGTGCACATCTGCATTTACCCCATCTGGCTACTCAAGGTGGCAAGTGCCATAAAACGGTGTGCACGAAAACCTTGCTTGCTTTTTAGCCATATTGTTGTTTGGCTTTCTTCCTGCCTTCCCATATCTGATCATGTATTCACCCAGAAAAGCTGCTTCTTTCATAGGCAAGCACTGCCTTTACGGTTGTGTGGCCCAGGAAGTGGGTGGGACTGTCTTGTCCCATTCCACATCTGTGGAGACAGAGAGTCTGCGTGTAAGGCATGAGTGAAACTAGTAGTGGTCGCTGATTGGACCAGTACTGGTTGTTTGAATGGTGCAGATGCTTGCCATTGGTGGACTTACACCCAGCCTGGTTTTTAGATAAGAAGAGGACTCATGCAGCCATTTCTTCCGATCAGCGTTGGACCCAAGAATCCCTCAAAGAAGAACAGCCAACTTCTTATGGATTGGACTGCCATCTTTAGTGCATTAATGTACTCAGCTCATGTGTTCATTAAGTAATTTGAATGCATTTTAATAAACTACAGTAAATGTTTATATGTTTAATATTGAGTGTTGTGCTATAATATGACCGGCTAGTTTCATATTTTGTGTGTGTAAAAGGTCTAGAATAAATATTGTATATTTATACATTCCTGTTTAAATTGAATCATTGTGTGCTTCACTGTGTGGGCTCATTGTGGACCCCGGACGGCAATGATACTAGCATGAGAATAGCCATTGCTGCTCTCCACATTTACATTGATTGAGGTTTTGCTCACCTCTCAGAGTTCCTTGTTCACCAGTCCAGATTCTAAAAATCCATCTTAAGAAGAACCCAACCCCAAATGCATGGAAATTGTATGACTCCAGGATGCACACACTTCTGAAGAGAGGAATAAGAGACATCTTAGAACATGTATATGTACTGTGTAAACACTAGACATTTCGTAAGAGATTGTCCATTGTTAAGTTAGCGAAACTCAGTAGTTTGGAGGTAAAGGTGAGCTCTCCTTTGAACATATTCAACCCTCTATTGTGTTCCCCTTGTTCCGACCCCCCAACATAAGTACCCATGCATGCCTATGCTCCTTTTTCCTTTTCTAGGACCCTTCACACTCTCCTTCAGCTAAATAAAGCAACAGGTCACAGCATTATGTTCCAGCTAAAGTTTATTGTTTTGCTACGTAGACATTAGTCTAGTCGTTGTTTCATTACTTCATTAGTTATACATGTCTTTTTTCTGTTTGTCTTGAATCAATTGTAATCTTTTTGCAGGTAACGTTTAGTAGAAACGCAGCTGTGCTTTTTCGTTTTCATCATAATTGCTATAAAAATGATATTTGATTGTTATGCAAGGGGGAAAAGTCATTGAAAGTTAATTCAATGATATGTAATGCAATGGTCATCTCTAGTCAAGAAATGTAACTACCTGCACATCCTCTTTTCTGCTGCGGTTACTGGCCAAGCTCATCTCTGTAAACAAAAACATAAGATATAGCAGTATCTAGGAGGGTATGGCCATGTTTCACAGTGAATCTTTGGACATGGTTTTAGAACTCTATGTGATTCAGACAACGGTTGTTTTCTTAAATGTTTATTGGGACATCCCGGGTCAGTCCCCAACTTTGGTGTCCATATGGAATTAGGAGTGGGTTTCCTAGAGGATCATCAGTCCCTCACTCTGATTCTTGTATGGCTAAGATTATGGTCAAATGTGAAATCAGGTTTAACCCATTTCATTATCAAATCCATACTGGCCATTGAAGATCTCATGGGTTTCCTTTATAAGTAAATGCTTGATACAATCAAATGTACCTTCACTTTTTCCACCGAGAAGGTTGCGGCCATTTGTGCAACTAAAGTTCTGTTAGCGCATGTGTTTTTGTTAGTTATTGAGAGGCGGGAGTGTAAAGGGATGTGCGTCAGGACTAACAGACTGCAAACAGCCATTACTTGGGTAGATTTCATCCAACAATATCTTCCATTGAGACACAAAAAATCTTGTCTCTGATTCTAAAGTTTATTATTGAGGATAGACACTATGAGATGGGAAGGCCTCCCAGACACGTCAATGTGTCCCTCATGTGGAGATGCTGTTGAAGATTCTATGCCTCTTACATTGTTTTGTTTTGCATATAAGTTTATTAGAAATGCACCTATTCTCCCTGGGCTTAGGTATTTTTTTTTATTTTAGATGATTACTGATGTCCTGCCTTATTTGTTCTTCTCTCATCTGATTATTCTTATGTGGCTTGGAGTTTGCTGACCTTTTTTAAAAAAAAAATCAATGTACTTAAGGAAGGCAGTCATAAAAGTTTTTTTGATTTGGTATATGTGGTTTCAGTAATGTTATCAGTTTATCTATCTCTATTGGAATCGATTTTATAAGCAAGAGCATATTTTAAGGTTGGTATTTATGTTATGATTATTATTTCTTGTTGTGTGTATAATGTGCCAGTTTCATGGATATTATATCCAAGTAAACTTATTGACTGACTGATATTTAAAAAGTATTATTGATGAATGTCTGAGTAATGGCCTTTGTTTATCTTTATTTGTGTCCTACTAGTTAGGGAACTCTGTTGCTGTATACTGCAGTAGCACCAAAACTGTGCTGACTTCTTTGCGCAAACTGAAGCCAACAAACTACCTCCACTTCGCTCAGATGATGGTCCTATTGATCTAGTACCAGACAAGAAGATTATCTGTGTGTGTGTGTATTGAATCCTTTTCCACTTGAAGAGGAGCAGCCAAATGCCTTTATAGGAAGTCCCACCCCCCTCCTGTCTCTATGCTGGAAGGTAGTAGTCGCGCCTTGCACCACACTAGTGGTTTTGCCTTCCGAAGAGAGTCTTTGAGAAAAGGTATCCACTAAGAAAACCCTATCTGATGTACTCCCGTAGAGATGACAATCTCTTGGCAGAGATCCCCGAAGGAATATGAAGACAAAAGAAAGAGAAGTAGGTGACATCACAAGAGATGAGCGTGACACACTGAGAAGAGTGGCTGAAGAAGAGGATGTATAGACCTTATGGAATCTTATAATGAAGTTAGGAATCGAGTAAACTTTCATATGAGAAGTGAAGATTGCATGTGTGAAGAGCACCTCAGAAAATGCAAGCCGTTTAATCACTGTACTGATGCAGCAATGCAAGTAGACTAAGTAATCATAGAAGCTGGCTATAGATGGTGAATAGACTGCAGGCAGGTCAGCGATTATATAGAATTTGTACTTCAGTGTCACACTTTAGTAAGCTTATGTCCACAGAGAAAGAAGGATCAAGAGCTGAGTGTTGTAGCAAGAAAGCAGCTGGAATCAAGGAAGGACCGGGAAAGGCTGTCTGGCCTGGAGACCTATTAGACTGGTGCAGCCAAGGACTGGTGATCTATCCTTGAAAAACAGTGAACGTGAGAGGTTGAGTCATCCCTTGTTAAGGTGCAAAGAAAGAACACTATGAGTCCCAGGTTTTCTTCTTTTAATACAATTAAAGCTAGAAAAGGACCCAAATTGCTGTCTGCTGTCATGTGGGCTATGGGTGAAAATATAAATAGTGCATGCAGATCTAGACTTGAGATAGCCTATGCACACACTGCCATATATTCCCAGGAGCGAGGATGCTTTGCAAGGCCAAGTTCAAAGGCAATCTCCATGGCAGAAGGTGTGGATGATGAGAGAGGTTTGGCTAATTGTGTGGGAAGACATGGTCAAAGTCCACCCACTGACACCTGGGGCACTAGTTTATGTGCTGCTAGTGAGCTTTATGAGAGACCATATAATGAAGAGCCTTATATTTTGATAGCCAATGTTAAGCTGTGTGTCAAATAACTGTTGAAGATGTTTTGCACTAGGGGTGGGCATAAGTTGTCCACCTGACTGTAGAGACCCAATCACAACCCGATCCCATATAGAAAGTATACTTTGATGTTCCCCTTAAGCCTATCGCAACACGCGTAGGTTTTCCTTAGTTGCAACATAGTATGATGTCACATATGATGAGTTTTTACTATATAAATCTAATTTTTTATGAAATGCTTTGAGAGCTTGTGCGAAGTCCATTGATGACTGTTTTAACTACCTGTTTTAGACAATTGATAATAAAACGGCAAACAAGAGACTTTCCCTTCTTCCTGAGTTGTTTTATTTGGTGTAAGAGTTACTCTGAATCCCATCTACTGCACAATATGCTACCTATTTAAGGGCCATAAGCCAACACTTGGTAGCAGTGGTAGGATGGTTAGACCCATTCACTAAGTAAGTCCAGTATTTCAGACGATCAGACATCCTCTGCAATCTAGCCGGCAGATCGCAGGGTTTCCTGTGGTGAGCAGCCGGATAGAAATCTTGCAAGACAAATCGAAATGGTGGACAGGGTCCCTCTTTGACAAAATCCCTACCTGGTTTCCACAGGTGCTTTGCAGACGGAAGGCGAAAGTGGTCTGTTGGAGGAAGAGACGATACGAAAGCCTCGAGCCAACAGACCGAATGGTGAGTAGACTAAGGGGAATGGCAAATGAAGGGAGCAGGTTTGTGGTAATTTTAAAAGTAACAAAAGTAATGAAAGTAACAAAAGTAACGAGAGTAACAAGAGTAGCAGGTAATATTGTATAGAGAGAAGAGAGAGATATAGTACCTGAGAAAACTGAACCAAGAGGTCCAGAAGAGGCCGTCTCACTTCCCAGCGGCAGTCCCTAGGCTATGTATGAACAGGTTCATATAAGGAGATCAGCTAAACTCTGTGATCAGGGTAGTATTAATAAGGGGCAAAGAGGAAAAAGGGGGATCACCTAGGTTTCCATGTGAAAACTCGACTAGTCTGCCTGTGTATTTGTGCTGAATTAAGGAATCAAAGAGCCATACGAACAGTTGTGAAAGGATTGAGATAGAATTCAAGAAGTTATATTGTTTATCTAGGGTAGTGGTTGATACCAAACCAGAGATAAAATAGAGGCTTGAGCAGTGAATTGTTAGAGCGTGCTCATATTTTTCATTTTTTGGTAAAGCCATTTTTATTAAGTCTGGTAAATTGACAGTCAATTGAGACTCGTCACAATGGGAGACAATCCTCTGATGCATTTATGTAAGACATTGCCAAAGCACATGCCCAAGCTCAAACAGTATAGTGCGAAATTGCTGTAAGGCACATCAGATAAGATGTCCATGCCATGGCCGCAAGGGATATTATTGTCAAAAGCAGTACTGCAACACATGACCACATATTTGCAAAGTGTGTACACAGGGAAGAAATTGGAGAAAAGGCTAGCTGTTTTAGAGCTCAGGATAAATGTATCAGGAAGAGAGAGAAGATCTGCCAAACGAGGAGTGGATGCCTATTCAGCGTAAGGAGTAAGGTGTTGAGCCTTCAGCTCCCGTTACCTCACCTGAAGTAAAACACGCTAGTACAGAAGAAGTAGGGTTGTATCCTTTAAAGGAACTGAAGGCAGTGACAGAGTATAGTAAAAGTGAGCGATCAAATGTATCAACAGAAATAGAATGAGACATTAGGAGATGGAAAGGAGAAAAAGATAAAGCTGACGAGGTAACGCTTGTGTAGAAGGAATTGATTAGAGGACAGATTTTACTCAAGCTAGATGGGATAAGCATCGAGGAAGTAAGGCAAAGAGAAGATCAGTTTGAACAGGATCGAAAAGACAGGGAACACAAAAAAGATTGAAGGAAGATGAACATAAGAGAAAGAGCAAGGAGCGACGAGAACAAATGCATCCAGAGCAAGAGAAAAACAAGAATGGGCAGAGGAGCAAAGGAAGTATGACAACAGGCAAAAAGCTATAGAAATCAGGGACAGACGAGAAAGAAAGATAGAAGATGAGGAAGCACAGACATTAAGGGACAAATGAATTCAGAGACAAAGAGAAGAGGAAGAAAGGAGAGCAGAAGCAAGGAGAGAAGAACGAAGGCAATTGGAAGGGAGAATAAGAAGGGAGGCAGGAAAGCAAAGAGAATTAGATGAAGATTCAGAACATAAGAGGAGACAACGGGAGCTTGATTTTAACCTCATTCAAAAGGAACTAATGTAACCAAGTCCACCAATTAGATGCAACAGAATGGAAGAGTTCCTTCCATTAAAGGGAGCAATGTCAGGGGCATCTAGAGTAGCACTAGATGAAGAAAACTTTGATATAGGAAGTATCGGAGACAGGATCGATAAGGCCTATCAAGAATTAACCCTTTAAGTGCCCTGGCTTTTTCCCCCCCAATGCAAAGGCCTTTTTTTGGTGATTTCTGTATGCCGCCATTCAATGCCTTGTAACTTTTCTGTTACATGAGATATTTTGGCCAAATGTGGCCCCTAGGTTGCTATAGGGGACTGAGAGAAAATAACCAAAGAAGGCGAAAGTTTTGTGTTTTTTTTCCAGAAATGCCAATAAAATGATGTACAAAGAAGAATGTGGTTTTTTCCTTGTAAGAGCTAGGAACAAATGGTTTGCTGTGCTGAATTCCCCAATTTGTTGGCTTTCTAGAACAGGTTGAGTGGAACCAAAAACCATTATTTTGATTTGGTTATCAACCATTTTGTGAGAGGTAGGTGATTTTGGCCATTTTTGCCAATTGGACATGCATGGACGGAATGGAAGAAACGTGTAGAAAAGCCAAATTGGAGGACAGAAAGGCATACATTTCTGAAAAGTAGACACAATTCCAAGTTTAGGAAGGGGTATTTTGCGCAGGTTGGACAACAACTAGGTAGGGGAAAATGCCATAGTTTGGGGAAAAAGCGGAAAAATGACCGAATAAAGGTATGTGGTGGACCTGGCTGGCTTGATACGGCAATGGCTTCTAGGAATTCTGAGAAAAACAATGCTACGGTGCATTCCCCCGACTCTTGCAGTTAGGAAATCACACATTTTTTGGAGTGTTTCACAAAACAAGCAATACCACAAGCCAAACACTGAGCC
This sequence comes from Ambystoma mexicanum, assembly GCF_040938575.1. NCBI lineage: Eukaryota > Metazoa > Chordata > Amphibia > Caudata > Ambystomatidae > Ambystoma > Ambystoma mexicanum. The sequence continues at coordinate 72,083,106 of NC_090925.1, forward strand.
ATGGTACACAGGAGCTTTATGTTTACGGCCTGAAAAGACGTACTTAGCATGTGTAAACCAGGAAAACCAATGTGGTGAGGAACGGCAAGCATACATTTTTTGAAACAGCACAGGCAGACCTTTTCAAGGGTAGGTGACTTGTGCAGGTTACAAAAGTGTATGGTGCCTAAAGCAGCGACTAAATGTAGGGCACATTTGGGAAATGAAAGGGTTGTGTGACAAAGGGCACCCGCAAGTGGTTCGAAACGTTATGAAAACCACAAAAACACAACAAATGTTATACTTTCCCACATTCCCACACATGTCCCGATGAAAACAGTACCTCACATGTGTGTGTGCACCTACCTGGGATCCAAGGGAAAAGTCTAAAAGACCCCTAACCCCAAGTCTTTTCCGATAGCTGAATTTCACAATTTTTCCAGATGGGCACACCATACAGATATGGGCCTTGGGTGTCCAAGCCACCAACTAAAACAGGGAACGCATGCATTTCTGAAAAGGGGACACCTGTGGGAATCTGCAAAGGTCTGACTTGCACAAATTGGCCCATAATTTATTACCCAGAAACCCCAGCAAAGTCTGAAATGTGGCGAAAAAAAACATTTTCTGAACATTTTTCTCAGCTCACACACCGAAACACACCACCTCACATGTGTGGGTGCACCTACCTGGGCACCAAGGGGAAAGCCTAAACCACAGGTAACCCCAAGTCTTTTGGCACAGCATCATTTCAGGAATCCTGTTCATGCGCACACCCTACAGATTTGGGCTTAGGGTGTCCAAGCAACCAAGGAAAACAGGGAACTCCATGCATTTCCTAAAGGAGGACTCCCGTGGGAATCTGCCGAGGTCTGACTTGCGCAAGTCGGCCCAGAATGTATTACCCAGAAAGCCTGCGAGGAGTAAAGGGCGCGCTGTTGTCTGCTGTGCGGCTGTGCAACCTGAAAAATCTTGTGGAAATACTTGTGGAACGTTTTGCAGTTACCTGGAGAAAAGGGAAAATCTGCTCCCGCTCCGATTCGCGTGAGACTATCAGTTTCAGCTGATAGCAGTTGAAGCGAGCGGTACCGAGCTCCAGCATCGGCACGTGACCTATATCACGTTACATTTGGAAGCCACGCCCCCACCTGGTAGCCTCAAAAGCAGAGCAGCGCAACCCTTGCAGTGTGAAGCCTGCGAGGAGTAAAGGGCGCGCTGTTGTCTGCTGTTTGCTGCTGGTTTCGGCGGCTAAGTGCTTGAATCATTGAGGTTTAAGTTGATTTTCGTAACGTATATATAGCAATGACTTGCCTGCTGTATCACATCCCAATCCCATCTATGGAACCGTCTAAACCTAGAACTAGGCTGCAAGGGAAGCTAGAGGAATCTTTAGCCCAAATAACTAAAACCCCTATTTTGTACACGCCACCTGGGGAAATCATTCTAATAGATGATCATAGTGAAGAACCTTTAAGAACTGAAGGATGCAAAGAGACACCAAAAGTAGACATTTTATCTAAAAATGTAGACTCCACGATACTTCCACCTCAGAAATGTCACTCCACGAAACATGATATTTTGACAACAAACCATTTAACAGAATGGAACAAGAATGGTCAACATGATATTCCAAAATCGATTGACCTGATTCCAGATGGAAGAGACGCTTCTCTTCACCAAAACAGCTGCTTATTGAATCCACAGAAAAGAGATATAATTAACAACACAGAAGCCAACACGGTTCCGGTACACATTCTTCCCTCTGATGATACTTTACACTCATTACAATCTATAGCTAAAATTTCAAGGAAATCAATAGAAGATGACAGTTGGTTTACGTCATCTTTACAAGATTGAGCTAAAGCAGAAACATTACTGTGGCAATCAACATAAATACCAACAGCGGCAAGAGTCACTGACCACAACAAACCCATATCAGTCCGCATCACTCGTCTATCTCTTGATATCACTGAGATAGACACCATTATGGAATCTCAGGAAAAAAGAAACAAAGTCTTCAGTGGAGCTTTTACGCCAAATCCATTAAGAAATATTGAGACATCCACGTCAATTGGACAATCAAAAAAAGGTTTCCCTGGAGAATAAAATACAAAGCATTCGAATAAATTATCACCTAAACTTAAAACGGAAGAATTGGATTCTTTTTCCTCAAGTGTAACAACTGGACATCAAAGTCAATCTCTGGAAACCCAACAAAGACTGCCAACGACAGTGCTGGATTTACAAAACACACTGGTGGCGGTATTATCTACCGCAATGATTCTGTTTCTAAAGATCCAGGAGTATATGGTCGATTCTATAAAAGATCAAGCGACGCTGCTAGCGATGATAATGACTAAACAAACTTATGTAGAAACTTTTGTAAACACTATTCAAGATCAACTTAAATATGAAGCAGAAACATCTAGAATGTGGCAAACGTGACTAGCAGAACTAGCAAGAGTGGACCGGGTAGATAAGCAGAATCTTTTGGAAACTTTCAATAATTACCAAAAAACGAATTGATGACAAAGCAAAAAAAAATTGCAGACGATGGAACAAAAGCAATATGTAACAAATCATACTCAAACTGAATGTTCAAATAAAATAGAAGATAAATCAGATCAAACAACACAATATGAAACTCGATCACTTCAGGTTATATCAAGTAATTTGACAATGCCTATACTGGAGGTGAATGCTGAACCGCCTTCCTGTACTCCGTTTGACATATTTGATCTTTCCAAATGGGGGATAGTGGGTCAAGACATATCAAGCAAACCAAAGAACAAGAAAGCAACAAAAAACCCACAAAATGGCTCTCGTGCATTCCTCAGAAAAATGAAGGCAGTACAGAAAATGTTACCAGACGAGTCAAAGAACAACAATACGCAACCTACTATCCAAAAAAAGTGTATACAACTAACTACTCAAAGAACAAAAGCGGTGATAATACAAAAAGATGCCACCAATGTGGATATGCAAGTATTGCCTGAACCACTGGATGCACTATTGGAGGTAATAAACCCAAAAATGCCTTGTGAACCGGCAAATCCAATTCCAATGATAGATCTATCAACCGCCGATGATTTTAGTGACTGTAACTCATTGTCACTAAACTCACAAGATGCGACTTTGATCATCGTTGATGAATGTCAATATACGGTTATAGATCAATCTCAAAGTGAATATGACAAAGAAGATGCTTTAACCAACTTTTCCTTTGAATATTCAACAGTATCCAATGATGAATCTTGGACATCAACAGACACGCAAGTGGAATGTACTGATAACAAAAACCCTATCGTTCAATCAAGTCCCAGACTAATTAGACCAATCTTCCAAAACCTGTTGAAGGTTTCTTGTGCCTATATAATAGCCCTATTTCCGAAGAAGGTAAACATAGAAGATCCAGTAATAATGAATAGATCTTACATTTTGCGGTTGTTCAAAGCAATTCCTCAATTGACTGAAATGAAATCAGATGATCTAGAACTTGTATTGTTTCCGAATAAACGATATACGGAAGAGGCACATATTGACTTTTACAAACAAGACACAATGCAAAGAGTCTTGGCAACCAAACATCACTTTGAAACATTAGGTTAGGGTTTGTCATAGAAGAAATCTTTATTTCACGGTCGATGGCTGAAAAAAAAGAAAAACATCTGGCATTGTTTAGGCAACATATATTTAACAATAATCCTGAACAGAGTAAAGGGATAAGTTCTGCGCAAAATGTCAATGACTCAAGAACAAAGTTCAAGGCGCAAGACTATAGAAATACCCAAATTTTATGGCGTGACTATCATGAGACAACACAAACAAAACTAAACTTGAAGGCCGAGCAAAGTGGATGGAAAACGTACCTATAACCACGAAGAGGTAATAATTCTCAAAAGTGTAGAACAGCTCTAGGCTCGTGGAATACAAGAGGAAACAAACATGTCCTAGAAAAACAGTCAACATTTTTGGACAACCTGGATATCATTTGCTTGCAGGAAACATGGTTGACCTGATATCTATCTTTAACGTCTATTGGAAGCCAAATGCAATGTCAGAGACAAGATCCATAGATTCAATATGCGATGAAATTGACAACTTGGTCATCTTGAACAGCGGAATTGAATTTATTATAGCAGGAGACTTTAATTTCCATCTATTCAATAAAGACGGTGATAATTTAGACCCCAGAGTCATGTCAAGCAGAGCAAAAAAATGGACAAAAGAAGTAAATCTGAGAAACATCTTTCTAAGTGAACAACCTACTAATAGCAAAGGTAAGCCATTACCAACATGGTCACGAGAAACGTCCAATTCAACTATCGACTATATTTTTATATCAGAAGGGATCCGAAATTTAACAACTTCGACTGGAAATTCGATACAGCCAGATAGTGACCACCATCTGATACAGATTGAATGTGCTAGCCATGCAATAAACGACCAACGACTAATGCTGCCTGAACTTGATCTCACAAATGGGCTGAATAGACTCCAAATAAAACAACACCAAATATTGGAAATAGTCTCAACTTTTGAAGATACGCCAATTGAAGATAAACAAAAATTGAATTATGGTTGGATCTTAGAAAAATATCAACATGCGGGATCAAAGCAGAAACAAAAACAAACCCATGCACATTATTTTAACGTGGAAATCCAAACAAAAAAAAAACAACATTACAAACGCTTGCGCAAATTGAGAAAAAACAGGGAACCAAATTTTAATATCGAAATAAAAAAATAAAAAAGGAAGTATTCCAACACAATAAAATCTATCAAAGCCTCTATAAAACAGAACAATGCAGAAGCTATTTTGAAAGCATTGAATCAGAAAAATATGCGCCAAATATGGTCTTTGCTTAATGTCACATCTACATCAAAGAATATGATTCAAGAAGTTGAAGCAGACAGATGGGTGAATCATTATTCAACATTATATAAAAACACTGTACAATCAGACACAAAGGATATAGAGAAAGACAACGATCCTTGGGACCTTAATAGGGACCTAGAAGAGGACATCAGTACCATCAAGTTACTAAATTCTTCGAGAGTGCCAGGCCCAGATGGCTTAGCAAACAGTAATTTAAAAGCGGCGCCAGAAGATTGGGCTACATTTTTTCTTTTCCTTTTAAGATTAATTGAAAAGACGAAAGAGATTCCCCTAACTTGGACAACAGCAGTTCTGATTCCTGTTTATAAGGCAGGAGATAGAAAAGATCCAGCTAATTATAGGCCGATTGCCTTATTAGATCCTTTAGGAAAATTATTTGCAGGCTACCTCCAAAAAAAATTGAATCGATGGGCAATAGATCATGACAAAAAAGCTAAAAGACAAACAGGCTTTGTTAATCGCATAGGCACCAATGTCAACCTTGTGTTGCTGAATATGCTGAAATGTGAAGCCATAGCCAAATCACATCAAGTATATGCTATATTTATAGACCTAAGGACTGCTTTTGATTCAGTCAATGGACAACTACTATGGTCTAAGTTAAGCGCCTGGGGATGCCCCTTGAGTATTTTGAATCCAATAAAACAACTATATTCTAACACCTCTATATGTGTCCGGCTCACGAAAGATGGAAGAGTGACAGAATCTATACCAACTGGGAATGGGCTAAAACAAGGTTGTCCATTAGCCGCATGCCTCTATAATCTCTTTACTTATGACTTTGGAGAGAAAATTCAAAACAACATGGCAAATCCACCAAAACTCAATAGTGAAACCATTCAAAAGCTAATTTATGCAGATGACATTATTATTCTAGATAAAACATTGAAAGGACTTCAACAATCAGTGAACAAACCTCAAATTTACATGATAGAGAATAATCTACAAATTAACATAAATAAAACCAGAATAATGAAACTCACCACTCAAAAAACTAAGATTCAACACAATATGAAGATTCAACTAGAAAATAAAGTGATTATTGCTTCTAAAACAATTAAATATCTAGGAGCTCTAATTAATCCATCAGCGAATGAAGCAGAATGGAAAGAACATATTGAGGAGAAGGCGAGATCTTTGGCAAAACAAGGGCGCTTCTTCCACTTAAAATATGGGACATATTCAGCAAAAGCCACAATTATGCTCTATAAACAAAAAGTAATTCCAATCTTGACATATGCAAGTGAGACACTCATTAATCAACAACTAATGAGATGGCCATATTACGAAGCATTATTTTGGAGGAAAACACTTGCATTACCTAAAAGATTTCCCATCAATAGAATAAGATTTGAACTAGCTTTACAATCGGTACAATCCATAATACTTTGGAAACAAATGGATTTGTTAAGAAAAATCATTTATGAGGAAAAAATACCAGCATTAAAAATCCTAAAGGAAAAAAAGGAAACATTTCAAACATCAGCTCTCTTGAAATGGTCCAATGAAATTAAATCGAAAATGAGAGCGGAAGATATCACAGAGGAAATGTTGCTTAATAGACTGCAGTATGCAAAAAGGAAGGTGCAAACGAATAATTGGATAAGAACGTTAGAAATACAGAAAAAGTACAAGCATCATCTTAATGTGGAAACTGAAGTTAGAGCACTACCGGGGGCAAAAGGAAAAGGGTAACCCTCTGGTAACCCCAAGCCTTTCGGCATAGCACATTTTGTTTGTGTGGGCAACCTACAGATTTAGGCCTAGTGTGTTGAAGCCAGCAAGGAAAAAAGGGATCCCCATGCATTTCTGAAAAAAAGACACCCATGAGTATCCAAAGATGTCTGACTTGCGCAAATCTCCCCAGAATGTATTACCCACAATCCCCGCCAAAGACCCATATGGGAGAAAAGTGCCCAAGGCCAGGCATATTACCGCCGACTTTGCTGGAGCTCTGGCTGGCCTGCGTTACAGCTTCTCCTCACCAGGGAGTCCCGGCAGTGTGCCAATACCTCACTGAAGGGAAAAGCTGTAATGCAGCCTAGCCACAATTCCAGGACGTTTGGAGGTGATGTCCCCGGCCTTGGACATCCATTCACCATGTGGGTGTACCATCCCCTAAGCACAGCCGCAGCTCCAGGGATCCCCGGCAGGATCCCAATTCCTCCCCGGAGGTGACACTTATAACGTAGCACAGCCCCAGCTGCAGCCTAGCTTGCAGATGGACAACCCACATGGGAGGCATCTGGTCCCAGGGAAACACCACTGTTCTACTGGCATGGGGGGCAATGTGTGGCCTGCCCCTGCAATTGTGTCCCAGCCCACCAAAATATCTGCCCAGACGGCCAATTCCCACCCACACCACCAACAATCCAGCCCCAGTCTCACCCACCCCACTGATAGTGGGCCCTAACCATAGAATAATAAAAACAGTACTCACATAACGTTGCAGCTGCTTGCGTAGAAAAAGCTGTAAACAAAACAAAAAACATGTGTCACCTACGGTCACACCAGCAAAAACAAATCAATACTTTCCAAGAATGCCCCTACTTGCAAGCCATCCCTGGTGGTCTACTGAACCTCAGCCCCAAAGACAATCCATTTTCCCATTCCTACGGGCCGATCTCGCCCCCAGGAGGGCTGCATAAGTTGCCCCCCCACACTCCATTTGGGGAGGGGGACAAGCCCACCCCAAAATGTTGGACAGGCCCCAATGGGTGGGGCAGCAAGGTTTGGGCACCCTGGGGCCAGATTGGCACACCAATGTGCCCCTCTGCGCCAAGGCAAGTTTAGTAAACAAAGAAATAAATTGAAAATGGCAGGCTGCACTTTAGGGGGTGGGACTGAGGGGCACCCTACACCGCTGGGGAATTTTGTAATGTGAAGGGAAATGCACCTCTTCACCCCCACCCCAATCGGAGGGGCAGCGCATCTCATGTAGCCATCCCTGGGGGCATATAAGGGGGGCTGTCCTGCTCTCCTTCCTGGGCTCAGGTGTCCCTTCCTAGGAGCAGATATCTGGCCCCCAGGAGGGCTGCATGACATGGCCCCCATTCCATTGTGGGTGGACAGGAGGGGGTCACCATCCCTTCCCATTAGAAAATTCCCCTAAAATGCGGTCCGCCATTTCCACTTTTTTCCTTTGGTAACCCAACTCCCCTTGGCACAGAGGGGCACATTGGTGTGCCAATATGGCCCCAGGGTGCCCAAACCTTACTGCCCCACCCACTGGGGGGCCTGTCCCACAAATTTTGGTGGCCCTCTCCCCACTCACTCTAAATGGGTGGCGAGGGCACCTCATGCAGGCCTCTATGGGCCTCTTGCAAACGGCTGCTTGAGGAACACCACCCCTCCATTTGGGGTAGGGGGGTTGTTAAATGGATTTCTGAACTCTGACCTGGAGGGGCAGAGGTTCAGAAGGCCAGCCTAGTTTTTTGGAACAGGGTAACCTCTGGCCAAGCCAGACCAATTACGGTAGCTATGGCAGGCAGTCAAGACTAAGTCTCAGGAGGGGTGAGGGTGACTGAAGGACTTCTATGAGCACACAGAGCAAGGACACTTACAAATTATTCCAGACAGGTGTTATATCAAAAATGTATATACACATTTATTACAAGGCCTTTGTAACATAGACCATAGCAAAAGAGGCACAGTACCATTAAGTAAACCAATACATCACACTCAATACAATATATATAAAAACCATGGGGGTCTAAAGGGTTAGATGCACGAAATATGTTGACAACCTAGATGAGAAGGAAACAGGCAGTGCAGTTAATCTTTAGGTCCCAGTTCAACATCAATAATTCACCTAACTAAGAGGCAGTCCAAGCCCTACGAAGAGAGGAGCCTTATGCTCAATAGTACATATACGCGCTTGTGCCAGTGGGCGGAATAGGGTCTCTTCAAGGGTCTCTAGCAGTTCATAAAGGTGGATGAGGCAATGCAGAACAGGTTCCCACTATTCAAGAAGGACCTCCACTTGAAAGCAGAGGCAGTCCGAGATTGCGGGATGGAGTCGCTATTTCGCAATAACTGTGGAAACGAGAGGGCCCCCCCAGGGGCCACTCGTGTGTAAAAATGCGCCCTTACACTAGGGGCCATCGGTTGGTGTAAGGAGTACTCAAAGGTCCCCGACGCATGTAGACTCAAACTTCGCCAGTTCAGTCCACTTGGCTGGCAGGTTCGAATGCGGCAAAAAGGACGTCTCGGCACCTTTCAGTTCCTAAGATATAACAAGGATTCCCAAATGGGACGGTGGCGATTTCTCCACTCCGGGTGGAGGAATCGGGCCAGTTTCACTGCAGCAGGCTTCAGGGGCAAGAGGGTCACAAATGCAGCAAACTTGCACAGGTCATTGCCGCGCCAGGGCAACACGGTAACTGCGTTTACTCTGGTCCCAGCGCACTCATCTCACTTTGGACCTGGGAATGCCAAGTGTACAAAATTTGGTGTGAGGGTGACGTGAACAAAGAGCTAGCAGTATACCAAGTTTCGAGGGCCTCCTTGAAACGGCCGCGGTGACCGAGCAAAGCAACTGGGTAGGATGTTCAGCCCACTGGTTGGTCCAGGGACACTTCAGAGAAAGCTTACTTGCAGGGTTTGATGAAGGTGCTGAAAATAGTCACACTATTCCAATGGGTCGAAGCATCTTCGCAGACCTTCTAGGATGACCAGATGCAGAGGAGTCCCACGGGTTGACAGTGGGGTCAGGGTGCCAAACCTTCCAGCGGGTCACCAGCAGTTCCTCGACTCATCTCCGTAGTTGCAGGATACTTGGATCCTATCCTTTGTTTGGTGTGAACTCAGGAGATCGACATGGTAGTGGTGTTTTCAGCCTCCTCTTATCCAAAGTTCCCTTTGCACCAAAATGGAGAGGACCCAATGGGGAATCTGCTCACAAGCACACACTCCATACGTGGACCAATCATGCACCACGGTGATCCCAAGCATTCATGGCACTCCAGACTCTCTGTCACCTAGGATGTGTATTGGAATCAGACATTCCAGCCCACATCCTGGAGGCACACACACAAGGCATGCAGAAACCCGCGAAAGCATTGGGATTTGCAGGAAAGTGCATGACCAAATAACGACTGTCCCGGGTCTGCTTGACCTATGGAAGATGAAGGGGCAAGATAGCCAAAGGACAGGACAAAGAACCTTGTGGCATGGCCCTTTTGGAGGCAGGCCACCTATTCGTGCCAAACGTGGTTAACGCGGTTAACATGGCAGGAAAGGGTTAAAAAGAATGTGAAAAGATAGCTGCCACCAGTCCTGTCCATGACACATTGCACACATTCATAAAAAGTCCAGCAAGAGTATCTAGGGCCTTTGGAAACGACTATAGACCCAAGCGTGCTGTATGGTAAAATACATTGCACACTTGTTAGATGTTGCACAAAAGCTGCGACATGAGGAAAGGACTAAGGGAAACAAAGTCTCCCAGTACTGACTGTCTTAAGGGCATGTCAGTTTCCCCATAAAAAGTGAGCGAAAGCCCAGAGGAGTGCAGCTGAAGGCTGTGCTTCTCTGGCAAAGTCAGTCAATGGTGTCTAAACAGCAGCAAAAAGTTTGGGGGTTGACACATAGAGGGAACATTATATACACTTATGAAATCTTTCCTAGCAGGGGCCACCAAAAATTGTGGGATGGGCCCCCCAGTGGGAGGGGCAGTAAGGTTTTAGCCCCCTGGGGCTAGATTGGCACACCGATGTGCCCCTCTGCGCCAATGCAAATTTGGTAAACAAAGAAAAAAATTGAAAATTGCAGGCTGCACTTTAGTGGGGGCTGAGGGGCACCCTACACTGCTGGGGAATGTTGTAATATAAAGGGGGTGCACCTCTCCACCCCCACCCCGATTGGAGGGGCAGCGCATCTCATGTAGCCCTCCTGGGGGCAGATATTGGGGGGTTGTCCTGCACTCCTCCCTGGGCTCAAGTGTCCCTTCCTAGGAGCAGATATATGCCCCCAGGGAGGGTTGCATGGCATGCCCCCACTCCATTGTGGGTGGGGGATTTGGTCACCACCCCTTCCCATTATAAAATTCCCCATCAGTTTAGGGTGCCCCACAGCCCCCCTAAAATGTTGTCTCCCATTTTCCTTTGGTGACCCAACTCCCCTTGGCACAGATGGGCCAATAGTGTGCCAATCTGCTCGCAGGGTGCCCAAATCCTACTGCCCCCCCCCACTGGGTGGCCTTCCTGACATTTTGTGGTGGCCTTCTCCCACCTCACCGCAAATGGGTGGTGGGGCCACCTCATGCAGGCCTCCCTGGACCTCTTGCAAATGGCTGTGTGCAGTACACCCCCCCTCCATTTGGGGTGGGGGGAGACAGCCACCAATAATTGTGGGACAGGCCCCCCAGTGGGTGGGGCATTAAGGTTTGGGCACCCAGGGGCCAGAGTGGCACACCAATGTGCCCCATTGCGCCAAGGCAAGTTTGGTAAACTAAGAAACAAAGAAAAAAATTCATAATGGCAGGCTGCCCTTTGGGAGGCTGAGGGGCACGCTAAACTGCCAGGTAATTTTCTAACGTAATGGGGAGTGACCCTCTCCCCCCACACCAAATGCAAGAGGGGGGCATCTCATTTAGCCCTCCCGGGGGCAGATAAGAGGGGGGTTCTCATGCAGCCCTCCCTGGGGTTACATTCCCCTTCCTAAAATCAGATAACTGCCCCCAGAGAGGGCTGCATGACATGACCCCAAGTCCATTTTGGGTGGGGGGACAACCCCTTTCCATAAAAATTGTTTTGCTGGTGGTCCAGTGTGGGGGGGCACTCCCCCAACACCAGCCATGATATATATATATATATATTTTTTTTTTGCCCCCCCACCACTGGGGACAGATGGTCACCCCAAGGGGTCTCCATACATGTGGCCCATGCTTTGGGGCCTTGGAGGAGAAGGGGAACCTTACCTAGTAAGAAGCCTCCCCATTTTCAAAAGATATCCCTGGTTTCTATTGGCATTGCTGCCCACGGATCGAGGGCCCTGCGCCCGATCCAGGAGCAGCAATTCTTACACAAATGGTGTTGTTGTAATCTCCCCTTTCCAACAATACCATCACCAAAAAAACCCTGGTGTCTAGGGTCCCCAACCCCTCCCCCTTCCCATTACATATTTTTATTTTTGCCACATTTGTTTTTTATGCCCCTACCCCTGGGGGCTGATGGTCACCCATCTGCCCCCAGGGGTCTCCATACATGTGGCCCCATGCTTTGGGCCCACGGGGGGAGGGGCTGCTTACCATCTAAGCAGCCCTCCCACCCCCCGCACTGTAAAGACATCCCTGGTGTCTAGTGGCATTGCTGCCCACAGATCGAACGCCCTGCGCCCGATCCGGTAGCAGCAATGCTTACACAAATGGTGTCATTGGAAAGGGGAGAGTCTCCCCTTTCCAACAACACATCAACAAAAAAATCCCTGGTCTCTAGGATCCCCAACCCCCTCACCCCTTCCCATTACGTATTTTTTTTTGCCCATTTCTTTTTTTATGCCCCCACCCCTGGGGGCAGATGGTCACCCATCTGCCCCCAGGGGTCTCCATACATGTGGTCCCATGCTTTGGGGCCACGGGGGAAGGGGGCAGTAACTGTCTAAGCAGCCCCCCTACCCCCACACTGTAAAGACATCCCTGGTGTCTAGTGGCATTGCTGCCCACTGATCGAGCTCCCTGCGCCCGATCCGGTAGCAGCAATGCTTACACAAATGGTGTCATTGGAAAGGGGAGAATCGCCCCTTTCCAATGACACCTGCCTTGATCTTCGGCTTGAAATACAGCCGGTGATCAAGGCAGAGCAAGGTGGAAACTCACCTTGTGTTTTCAATGCGGCAGCCGAAAATACTTTCAGTTTCATGTTGGCGTGAATTACGCATGCCGATGTGAAACTGAAGGTAATCCAGCCCTCTGGCAGTGAGGGGGGACCAAAACAGAGTGCTAAAAAGGACGAGCTATCGCGTCCTTGGCACTACGGATGTAATGCCAAGGACGAGATATCTCGTCCTTGGCACTGAAGGGGTTAAAGGAAAGTAGCAAATCGGGAAGCCGAGGGAAGGGATACCAATCCCTAGTATTTCAATTGCGAGACGAAGGAGAAAATCAGTTTTGTCTTGAGCATAGAGCCTCGTCCTTGAGTAAACTGAACCTAGACCAGGTTAAACTGGATGAGAGTCACACTAGTTTGGGACTAGACATGTCTTCTGCGAGGAAGAGGGAGGAGGCGCGTGTGTCCCAGAGGAAAGCCTGCAGACGGACATGCAAGTAAAATGGTAAGAGGCGATAAGAGCAGCATAAAAACAGGAAGCCAGATCCCATAGCACACCCAGAGCCCCCCAGAAGATGATTCTATAGTGAGAAAGGAGAATCATCGCCATATGTGAACAGGTTAAGGTCACTGCCAGAGAGGATAAATAGGCAGACAAAGGGAACTTATCATGAGTTACAGTTCACACAGTTTCCCTTATTGTACCTCAGTATATTCCATGGCTGCAGATTGATAAGGACAAACTAAGATGCAAACTCCCGAGTTTGACACCGGGTGTGGGAAAATGGATTTATGAATTGAAAACCATTACAAGAGGAAATACCCTGGCCAGAGAAGACATTGAGGGTCTCCTGGCAGCCGTTCTTGGGGAAAGAGCTGATGACATATGGAGGAGAGCAGGCTTTTAAAGTTTGATAGCAGAGAACAAAGTGCACGATGGAGCACCGTTTAATAATTGTAGAGCAGATGTTTGGAGAGCTCTAAGGGTACATTTTCCTGACATGTCAGATATGGGTGCAATTATGACAAATAAAATGAAAGAAGCTGAATACCATATTGCTTATATTCAGGACATTCAAGAGCATTGGACTCTTGAAACGAGGGAACCATGGGAAAAAAGTGGCATTATTTTACCACATTTTATGTCAGGGTTTGCCTAAGCATTTACAGAGGCAAATGAAGAAGCAAGTGGGGATGGAAGCAAATCCATGTGTTGAAATACAGCTGATGATAATGCATCACTGTTGGTTTTTGCAGAAGAAAGATGAGGAGAGGAAAACTGGCTGCCCTTTGGGGGGCTGAGGGGCACGCTAAACTGCCAGGTAATTTTCTAACGTAATGGGGAGTGACCCTCTCCCCCCACACCAAATGCAGGAGGGGGGCATCTCATTTAGCCCTCCCTGGGGGCAGATAAGAGGGGGGTTCTCATGCAGCCCTCCCTGGGGTTACATTCCCCTTCCTAAGAGCAGATAACTGCTCCCAGGGAGGGCTGCATGACATGACCCCAAGGCCATTTTGGGTGGGGGGACAACCTCTTTCCATAAAAATTGTTTCGCTGGTGGTCCAGTGTGGGGGGGGGGAACTCCCCCCAACACCAGCCATAATATATTTTTTTTTTGTGCCCCCCACATCTGGGGACAGATGGTCACCCCAAGGGGTCTCCATACATGTGGCCCCATGCTTTGGGGCCTTGGCCTTGGGGGAGGGGGCCCTCTACCTAGTAAGAAGCCCCCCCATTTTCAAAAGATATCCCTGGTGTCTATTGTCATTGCTGTCCACGGATTGAGGGCCCTGTGCCCGATCTGGGAGCAGAAATTCTTACACAAATGGTGTTGTTGGAATCACCCCTTTCCAACAACACCATCACCAAAAAAACCTGGTGTCTAGGGTCCCCAACCCCTCCCACTCCCCATTATGTATATTTTTTGCCACATTTGTTTTTTATGCCCCTACCCCTGGGGGCTGATGGTCACCCATCTGTCCCCAGGGGTCTCCATACATGTGGCCCCATGCTTTGGGCCCATGGGGGGAGGGGCTGCTTACCGTCTAAGCAGCCCCACCACCCCCCACACTGTAAAGACATCCCTGGTGTCTAGTGGCATTGCTGCCCACAGACCGAGCGCCCTGCGCCTGATCCGGTAGCAGAAATGCTTACACAAACGGTGCCATTGGAAAGGGGAGAATTTCCCCTTTCCAACAACACATCACCAAAAAAATCCCTGGTCTCTAGGGTCCCCAACCCCCTCACCCCTTCCCATTATGTGTTTTATTTTGCCAATTTTTTTTATGACCCAACCCCTGGGGGCAGATGGTCACCCATCTGCCCCCAGGGGTCTCCATACATGTGGTCCCATGCTTTGGGGCCACGGGGGAAGGGGACTGCTTACCGTCTAAGAAGCCCCCGTACCCCAACGCTGTAAAGACATCCCTGGTGTCCAGTGGCATTGTTGCCCACAGATCGAGCTCTGTGCGCCCGATCCAGTAGCAGCAATGCTTACACAAATGGTGTCGTTGGAAAGGGGAGAATCGCCCCTTTCCAATGACACCTGCCTTGATGTTCGGCTTGAAATACAGCCGGAGATCAAGGCAGAGCAAGGTGGAGACTCATCTTGTGTTTTCAATGCGGCAGCCGAAAATACTTTCACTTTCATGTTGGCATGCATTACGCATGCCGATGTGAAACTGATGGTAATCTAGCCCTCTGGCAGTGAGGGGGGACCAAAACAGAGTGCTAAAAAGGACGAGCTATCTCGTCCTTGGCACTGAAATGGTTAAAGGAAAGTAGCAAATCGGGAAGCCGAGGGAAGGGAGACCAATCCCTAGTATTTCAATTGCGAGACGAAGGTGAAAATCAGTTTTGTCTTGAGCATAGAGCCTCGTCTTTGAGTAAACTGAACATAGACCAGGGTGAAGTGAATGAGAGTCACACTAGTTTGGGACTAGATATGTCTTCCGCTGGGAAGAGGGAGGAGGCGCGTGTGTCTCAGAGGAAAGCCTGCAGACGGACATGGAAGTAAAATGGAAAGAGGTAATAAGAGCAGCCTAAAACAGGACGCCAGATCCCATAGCACACCCAGAGCCCCCCAGAAGATGATTCTATAGTGAGAAAGGAGAATCATCGCCATATGTGAACAGGTTAAGGTCACTGCCAGAGAGGATGAATAGGCAGATGAAGGGAATGTATCATGAGTTACGGTTCACACAGTTTCCCTTATTGTACCTCAGTATATTCCATGGCTTCAGATTGATAAGGACAATGTAAGATGCAAACTCCCAAGTTTGACACCGGGTGTGGGAAAATGGATTTATGAATTGGAAAAAATGACAAGAGGAAATACCCTGGCCATAGTAGACATTGAGGGTCTCCTGGCAGCCGTTCTTGGGGAAATATCTGATGACATATGGAGGAGAGCAGGCTTTTAAAGTGTGATAGCAGAGAACACAGCGCACGATGGAGCACCGTTTAATAATTGCAGAGCAGATGTTTGGAGAGCTCTAAGGGTACAGTATCCTGACATGTCAGATATGGGTGCAATTATGACACATAAAATGAAAGAAGATGAAGACCCTATTGCTTATATTCAGGTCATTCAAGAATATTGGTCTCTTGAAATGAGGGAAACATGGGAAAAAAACAGTGGCATTATTTTACCACATTTTATGTCAGGGTTTGCCTAAGCATTTACAGAGGCAAATGAAGAAGCAAGTGGGGATGGAAGTGAATCCATGGGTTGAAATACAGCTGATGATAGTGCATCACTGTTGGTTATTGCAGGAGAAAAACAAGAAGAAAGATGAGGCGAGGAAAAGGGAGGAAGGTAAATTAGTTCAGAAGAAATTGTCAAAGTATGCCAGAGAAGGGGCAGCATTGACAAGCAGAGAAGGGCTGGAAATACATCAAGCAGTGGGTACATCACAGGCAAATAATGAGCACCCCATGGACCAAGGAGGGAATGGGTTCATGCCACGAGGCAGAGACATGGGATATAGATGAAGGGCTGGATTCCAAGGCAATAAAAGTGGGTTTCAGAATGCACAGAATGAGAATCAGAGCTAACAAGAAGGATTCAACCAAGGGGGACTAATCAGATGGCCTCCCCCTGCCTGCCTGTTTGGCTTGCAGGATGACAGGGCACATTGCACGCACATGTGGGAGCCAAGTGAATGCACAGAATGGCCAATTCACAAGGGTGGAGACAGCTTATCCTTCCCCATATAGCACACAAACTAGGGAAGGGATTGCCCAAGATCAGACAGTGTATCAGAAACAAGCACTGCAAATGCAACAGACACAGCAACCACAGCAAGTGCACACGCCCCTATGCATACACAACAGTATGCAAACATTGGACAGTTACAAACACCCAGAATAGGAGGTTCTACTGTAGTGGGAGGGAATCCTTTCACAGGTACAGGGGTATGTATATACTCACAATAGGGCAGCTCACAGGGTGACTATATGTGTTCAGTACTATCAATGACACCAGGCCCCTAAGAGGGACCAATGGTTGAAGTGACTATAGGAGGCAAATCTTTTGCATTTTTAGTAGACACTGGGGCTACTCGATCATGTATAGGAGAGGGAAAATATTCAATGTTGGGATTTGCCATGAATTCTCAAGGGTCCTCTGGAGCTACGAGTTGAGTTTCTTTTACTGATGAATTGCCAGTCTCTATAGGAGAGTATGACATGTCTGTTCCATTGTTGTATTCACGACAGACACCGGTTAACATTTTGGGAAGAGATTTGATGACAAAACTTAACATGACAATTTCTTTTACTGACAAAGGGATAGTGGTTTCCACTCCTGAAATACACTACATGATTGTGGGTGAATTCATACTGGCGTTCATAGGGCAGGTTGCTCTGCGAGGTGTACCAGTAGAGCCAGAGGTTTTTCTTTATGGGATCAGCATTCTATTGACATGGCTTCCTGGCTTAGTGGGAAAAACTATGAGGATACCTGACAAATTCTTGATCAGACCACATATACCTATGGACGAATAGGGGGGACAGACTATCCCTCTAGACTTAGAAGCAGCCATAGGATGAAGCAAAATGGCGATGCTTGAAGGAACAGATGACTAGGGTAGACCGTAAGGAACAGTAATAGCTCTCGAAGAAGGGTGCAGGTTGACTGACATTACTGATCATGACATGTATAGAGATGACCCTTAGACGATGAAGTAGTGTTCTTTATGAGCATCACATACTGGATAAGAGTAGAGACAAAGGGAAATCCCATAGCGAATGACAGTAATGCTGCAACGTCCAGCATTTTTAGACAAAGACTTGGACAAAGTACCAAGTGTATTATGGACCACAGGCCTTTATGACATAGGCCTATTGAAGGGAATAGGGGCAGTTAAAATAAAGCTGAAGCCAGGGTGATTTTACCTTGAGCCAAAAAGTACCTCATGTCTCGAAAGGCTGATGAGGGTATATTGAAGACTATCTCAGCACTGATGGAACAATGTATTGTGGTGCCATCAAAATCATTGTGCAACACAGCAGTGTTTCCTGTGAAACAAACTAAGGGAGGATCATGGAGCTTCATACAGGACATGAGACTGATTAACCAGATTGTAGAGGCAGAGTTTCCTCTAGTTCCTAACCCGCAACAATACTATGCAGTATCCCAGTGGAAGCTCAATATTTCATGGTGATTGTTTTGAAAAACTCGGAGAGAGGCAAGGCGATATGTCCCAAAAAGTGTCTCAGTGGAAATGCGCTTCGAGTCTTTATCGCAAATTGTTATGGAAAGATTGGACCAGTTTTTCTCAATCCCATTGCACAAGGACTCGTCTGAAAAAATACTCGGCTGCCCCAAGGGTACTGTGAGCCCCCATATATCTTCAACAGGGTCCTACAGATGGATTTAGGCAATATTGATTTGAAAAGTGCTGTGATGCAGTACGTAAATGACATTTCAATTTGTAGCAATACAGAAGATGAATGCAGACAGGACTCGATTTATTTGATGACTATTCTAGCAGATAAGGGATACAAAGTAGACAAAGAGAAGCTACAGTATTGTTAAGAAGATGTGTTATACATACGGCTATTCATTTCACACAAGAGAAAAAATGTGACAACTGAAAGGGCTGAGGCAATTATGAAAACAGCAAAACCACACAAAGTGAAACAGATGCAACAATGTTTGGGTTATGCAATTATGTAAGGTGTTTGATTACAGTTTGTACACAGAACCCCTTTGCAGGCTTTAAAGAAAGCACAGGTGAATGGTCTTAAAATAGAATGGACTGAGGAAATGGAGGAAGGATTTGAGGAGTTGAAAACAGCAATTTGCACAGCTCCTGTTTTGGGAATCCCCAATTATGCTGAGGAGTTTTCTTATTTTTGCAAACAAATAGGACAGTCATGACAGCAGTGTTTACACAGAGGACCACATTGGGGCATAAATCTCTAGCGTATTACAGTGGGATTTTAGTTCCAGTTATTTAAGGACACTTTCCATGCAGACAGTCATTGGCAGCGCTGCGTTCACAGTTGAGAAGTCCACAAGAATTGCAATGGGTTGTTCTATGAATGAAAATGTTTGCCATTTTAGAGAAACCCAAGGGTACATTGACCTCTCTGAGAGTTTCTGTTTATGAAGTGATAACTTTAAATCCAACTATCAAAATTGTCAGATGTAAAATAGTGAATCCAGCCACATTTGTAGCTGAGCCAGTGGCAGAGAGTGATCATGTGCATGACTGTGCAAATTATGTTGAATTTTATGATGATGTATGTTGCATAATTGATGGTTCTTCGAAAATTGGTCAGACAAGTGTTGAAAGACATTCTGGCGCAGATGAATGCAAGAGCAAGAGTGAAGCAAGAGCAAATGGCGAGTTTGAAGTTGTAGCAAGTGCTAGACTAACATTTCACTTTTCAGCTCAAGTGGTAGAATTGGTAGCGCTCATTGTCAAGCTCGAGAATCATGAAGGACAGGAAGTGACGGTGTACAGTGACTCCACCTATGTGATGCAAACCATGCACACAGGGCTAGCATGTTGGTAAAGGAGGGGATACCTCTGAGTGGGCGGGACTCCAGTGCAGCACACATCCTTATTGGACAGGCTTATTAAGACACTACAAATCCCAGTAGCCATAGCGATAGTTAAATGCCCAGGGCATAGTAAGCAAACAGATTTTATTTCTTGAGGGAACGAAGCCGCAGATGCCGAAGTTAAAAGGGTTGCCAGATATCTTGAGTTTTGATACTCCAAATGTTAAATAGAAGGTAGTCACGATTATGGTAATGTGAGAAGAGTTTAATCATTTGCCAAAAACCCAAGTAATGGAGGTTCAGGGAAGTGCACCACAGAAAGAGCAGGATTTTTTTTTTTTTTTTTTTTAATGAGCATACAGTTTCCAATTGAAACCTCCGTTCAGCTATGTTTAAAACAAGAAGAAGCAGAAAGAAAAAAAGAAAAAGAAGGAGAAAAAGAAGAAAAGAAAAAATAGGAAAAAGAAGAATCAAGTAGAAGATAATAATAAAAGATAATACTAAGTATATGTTACGCTCACCTGGTATCCACAGGGATGCCACCCAGCCCTGGTTGGATGATTTGCACTCTCGAACCCTCTCCCGGTCCCTTGGTAAGACCTCTGGTTACAGATGGGTCTGCAATATAGGAGAGCTGGATTCAATACCAGATTTTCTTTAGGTTTTCCCACCTCCCTTGGCCTCAACTCATTCCTCCCCCTTGGGCCTTCTCCTTACCTTAATATTGTAAAAGATGCAGTCTCTTTCCTGCTCCTCATGGCAGGGGCGCGTAGATGTGGGGGCGAGCAGTGACCAAGTTACTTCATTGGTGCAAGCCCCCCTGTGGGAATCCAGGCCTGCTGCGACTCGTAGGTTTGCTGCTTTACAATCTTTACATGCAGTTCTTATGTTCCTCTTAGTTCGAATAATAATGTCTTGCTTCTTTCCTTTTAGGTATGGAAAGGTATTTTGGTGTTGTCATGCAGTTTGAAGATGAGCATGGGTCAGTAGGCGAAAGCGTGGTGTGCGCGATGCTGTCCGGTGAGTAAAGCGCGATGCGCAGCGCTGTTTTGTCTTTTATATTGCTAACCTGTGTCTTTTCTCTCCTTGCAGGTTGTGGTGTTCCTCGTCGAGCGCCGTAATGTTTCAGCAATGATAATGACCAGGAGATGACTACCCAGGTAAGAATTGTGTGACTTTCTTCATGGGCCTATGTTAGGCGGAAACCTGTGCAGTTCCCTCTGGGACCACTGCAAAAGATTTAGGACTACAGGTGTTTGGCAGTAAACCCACTTGGTAGCAGTCTGTACCACACAGATTCACTTGGTAGCTGTGGCTGAGCAGTCAGACTTCCCTCTATACGAAGAAAAAGATCAATCCCCCTAACAATAGTTCGACAAGTCTAGGTTCACTGGCATCACTTATTTGCAGAAAGAGGTGTATGCTTTAACCTAGATGGCACTCTAGTATTCGTTAGGGCGGGAGAGAAAAATAAGGCAGGTTATGAAATCAACTTGGTACCAATACTTTATGGACAAATTCAAGGCAAGTAAGGCAGGGTCTACTGCAGATCACAAAGTTCAGAGGCCAGACCCACTCGGAGAGAGGCAAGGCGATATGTCCCAAAAAGTGTCTCAGTGGAAATGCGCTTCGAGTCTTTATCGCAAATTGTTATGGAAAGATTGGACCAGTTCAGAACAACACGTTAAAGAAAGCTTGGAGGCGACCCAATGGAAAGGCGAGGATTAAGACACCTCACTCTATCCGGCAGACAGGGAAGCCAGGCGGACATGGTACCTTGTTTGTGGAGAGACAGCTCCGGCGGGGGCAGTTGTTCCTGGTGGTGGATGCACGTCGGGTCTTTGTCAAGAGTAGAGATGATCTCGTCGTCGAAGAAAAGTGAAGTCCGGTGCACCACCAGGGAAGAGACCAGCCACGGAGTGCTCCGTCACAAGGCACCACCTTTTGGTCGCTGTACAGGGGTAGTGGCTATCCGGTTGCCGAGGTGCTCTGCACGGGCAATTCGACCACTGCGTCCTGGAGCCAAGAAAAAGCAAAGGGGACTGGTTGTTCCCACCAGTCAGGGGAAGAGACTCTCCGGCAGGGAGATCTCCTCTGTCGTCGGGAAGTGGTGAGTCGGTTCTGCAGGGCTCCACCGGAGGTGTCGTCATTGCAGGTCGGCTCAGCTTTACCCTTGTCGGATTCTTAGGTCCTGTGGCGACTTCTGAAGATCCAGTCCCAAAAGCCCTGCTTTTATGCAGAAAACCCCCATTCATTCAGCCTAGCTGTCAATCAAAACACGCTAAGTGGTGAGCGGGGTGGCTCACCACTTGGGCCAATCACACTAGAGTGCGACCGGAGTTGGCAAGGCAACTCGGTCCAGGGTGCCTAAACCCCCTCCCACACCCCTGTGGTATCCCAGACAGAATGGCACCACTTTGGAGGGTCTCTGTACAGAAGCCCGCCAAAAGTGGAACAAAGGGCTCAACCTTTGGTTTAGGAGTCACAGAGACAAACACAGACGCCATTTTAAAAACTGAGTTCTGGCAGAAAATACCATCCGATAGACTTATTTAAGATAAGTAAATAGGTGGTATGTTAGAGATTAATGAGAAAAAGTATCAATCTCCAACAATGGGAAGAATCCCATAGGGTTATATTCGGGGTCGAATATAACAAGTAGTTTCCACTGCCACAAGCCAAAACTCGCTGAGGAGGGACTGGACAGTGCTCCCTCGAATAACAGACCCAGGAGTCATCGAATTACCCCTACTAGTACGTCCACAATAGGATGGTTTGTACTAGTTCTGTTAGTAAATTTAGGTCTAGTAAAGCCAATGGTGACTTTACATGCCCGGGGAGACAGTAGTCAGTCCCCGGGTATGGAGTCTATGATGGAGGTCCGCTAGGATGCCCCAGTGCTACGGCACGGAGGGTGCGTTGTAATACACATAGTAAAACATATGAGACCCTATGGAGTAAAAGGCCCCATAGCCCATAGAACACATGGGGCCTCATTACGACCCAGACGGTAAGTTACCGCCTGGGCCGTGACTTTACCACCATGGCGTAAACTACGTTTACGCCATGGTGGTTGGCGGACTTACCGCCCCATTCCGACCTTGGCGGGGCGGTAAGTCCCCAATCCCCATTTACCCTTCCCCATTCCCATTTTTGCCCCATAGGGCATAATGGGAGTGGGGAAGGCGTTAATTACGCCACCGTAAATTACGATGGCGTAATTAACTCCATGGTCCCTTAGCGCCATGGATTTTAACACCTGCTAAAAGCAGGTGTTAAATCCGCCATGGCGCTAAGGGACCTCTTACTCAGGCGGTAAGGGTCGGCGCTGTTTACGCTGCCGTAAACCCCTTACCGCTTGGGTCGTAATGAGGCCCATGGACATTCAAAGGAATTACACACATTCATGTCCAAGAGTGGGAGAAAAAGAGTCTCACTCTTGGCAGGATGGAAAAAAAAACAAACTCCAGAAATCCAGCAAAGCTGCTGGGGGACTCACTAGGTTAGGAAATTCAGCCTAAGAATTCTCCCTAACAGCCTACCGGCCCATGCTCATCTTCTATAAAGACTGTAAAGCAGCAAACCTACGGAGTCGCAGCAGGCCTGGATTCCCACAGTGGGGCTTGCACCAGTGAAGTAACTTG
This sequence comes from Ambystoma mexicanum, assembly GCF_040938575.1. Taxonomy (NCBI): domain Eukaryota; kingdom Metazoa; phylum Chordata; class Amphibia; order Caudata; family Ambystomatidae; genus Ambystoma; species Ambystoma mexicanum. The sequence goes on from NC_090925.1 coordinate 72,106,411, forward strand.
GTCACTGCCCGCCCTCCACATCTATGCACCCTGCTACGAGGAGCAGGACGGAGAATCCACCTTTTACAATATTAAGGTGAGGAGAAGGCCCAAGGGGAGGAAGGAGTTGAGGCCAAGGGAGGTGAGAAAAACATAAAGACACTCTGATATTGAATCCAGCTATCCTATATTGCAGACCCATCTGTAACCAGAGGCCTTACCAAGGGACCGGGAGAGGGTTCGAGGGTGCAAATCATCCAACCAGGGCTGGGTGGTGTCACCGTGGATACCAGGTGAGCGTAACAGAACGCAAAGCCTCAATAATATTATCCACCTGGGCGTCGTGGAGACTTCAGAGACTGACCAGCTAGTTCAGTTGTTGGGACAGTTATGCGCTGAAGTACATTCAGCCAGGCAAGAAACCTTGATTGTTACTAAGGATCGTACCGACAGGACAGAGCCCATTGCCTGACAACATTCCGCCAGCAACTGTACCAACTTCTTCCACCAATCCAGTACAAATAACCCTTCCTGGGGCAGTTCCTTCAGCTCCACCTGAACGATTTACAGGGGACCCGAAGAAGTGTGCAACGTTCATGAACCAGTGACATCTTCATTTCCTTTGCAGACCTGGGGCTTTTCCTAACGACCAAGTGCGGGTTGCTGTTCTCTTGTCATATCCGAGTGTAAGTGCTGTGGATTGGTCGGTACCATTGGTAAGTCAGGATAACCCGTTGTTACATGACTTTGGGGGTTTCCAGATGGAAATGGAAAAACTCTTTGCTTGTCATACCCAAGGCCAAGCATTAGACAACAAACTTTTGTCACTCCGTAGGGAAGTCAAGACTTGCTTACATATATAGCAACATTTAACAGACTAGTTGAAGCTGGATGGCCTGAGGAAAAAAGGAACACACTATTTCATCGGGGCCTACGAGGGGAGCGAAAGGATGTCCTTGCTCAAGTGGTTAACCCCCTAAAGACTGTGGAGAATTGATCAACCTTGTGGTGCAATTAGATCACAGATTAGAGACCGAAAAGCAGACTGGATAAGGTTAGACACTTGAGCTGTGTATGTCCGGTCAAAGGCTAATGTTCCACGTACATTGGAAAACACGGTAGAACCCATGCAAATCGGAGATGTACAGCCCCCTTTATAACTAAAACTGAAAGAGACAAGAGAAGGCAACAGCAATTATGCTTATATTGCGGAAAATCAGGCCACTTCCTCAAAGAATGTCCAGTGAAGCCACCAAGGAGAACTGTTGGAGCCACAGAGAAGGAAGATAATAATAAGGAGTCGGAAAACTACCAAGCCCGGCAAGCGTAGAGGTCCGCTTGTCTAGTGAGAAGGATGAGCCACAGACTTCACACTTTGCATTACCAGTAATTTTGATCAATCACCAACAACCGTCTCAGATGCATGCTGTCGAAGCATACATAGACAGCGGAGCATTTGGGAATTATGTAGACCAAGATCTGGCAGTAGAGATGGGGCTTCCCTTATGCTCTAAGTCAACTACTAAAAAAGTTACTACTGTTGATGGGACAGAAATAGCTTCCAGACCAGTAACCCAATGTACAGCAGCACTAACCCTACTGTGCCAGGATGGACACCGAGAATCTATTGCATTCAATCTCATCAATTCTCCTCAGTTTCGACTAATCTTAGGGATGCCATGGTTGGTCGCTCACAACCCTCTAATAAATTGGCGTGCCAAGAAGTTGGCCTTTTCCGATGATTGTGCTTGTACATGTTATTACCAAGAAAAGGGGAAAACAGACTCATGTACATCTGCTACTCCCAGGAGGCGATTGTACTAGGTGTGACTAGTACTCTACCAAATGAATACCAAGATTTTCAAGACGTTTTCCAGAAAGAACAAGTTAATACTTTACCACCGCACAGGCCCTACGTTTGTCAGATCAGCCTCATACCTGGTGCTCAAAATCCTTGTGGTCGAATCTATGCACTTACTGAACCAGAAAACCTCTATTGGAATCTTATCTTGATCAGTACCTGGCAAATGGATTTATCCGCCAATCTAAATCCCCGGCAGCCAGTCCCTTATTCTTCGTACCAAAGAAGGAAGGAGATTTGAGGACTTGCATCGACTATCGCGCATTAAACCAGATCACAGTAAAAAATGTTATCCACTGCCCCTTATTTCCGAATTATTGGATCAAGTCATAGACACCCAAATCTATACCAAACTGGACATTAGGGGGGCGTACCATCTTGTTCGAGTGAAGAAAGGAGACGATTGGAAAACTGCCTTTCGTACCAAATATGGCTTGAATGAATACCAGGTAATGCCTTTGGACTTTGCCACGCTACTGCTGCATTCCAGTACTTTATGAATGATGTTTTGTGGGAGTTCATCGACGTTTGCACCCTGGTTTACATTGATGACATCTTAGTGTATTCTGCTACAAAAGAAGACCCTGGCAGGCATGTCCGCTCCGTCCTTAGTAAACTCTGCCAACATAAACTGTACGCTAAACTCAAAAAATGCTCTTTTCATGTCACCGAAGTGGAGTTCCTCGGTTTTATCCCCACACCAAAAGGTATCAGAATGGATAGGCACAAGGAAGATGCCATTCTTAACTGGCCATCACCAACTTCATTTAAAGGAATACAGAGTATGTTGGGCTTTGCAAACTTTTACCGCCGATTCATCCCAGATTTTTCCTAAATAGTGCATGCAATTACATCACTATTGAGAAAAAAACAATAAACAGTTCTATTGGACCGAAGAAGCAGAGAAGGCCTTTCAAGAACTTAAGAAAAAATTCACTTCTGCTCCAGTTCTACGGTATCCTTGCCCATACCTCCCTTATATAGTTGAAACAGATGCCTCTAGCATGGCTATGGGAGCTGTTCTCTCACAAAGGGACCCAGGAACTGGCCAGTTACACCCTGTAGCCTTCTGGTCACGAAAATTCTCACCTCCCAAACTCAACTATGCTATCACAGACAAAGAACTTGGCATTAAAATCAGCTTTCAAGGCATGGCAACACTATCTCCTTGGTGCTAGACATACTGTCATGGTCATAACTGATCATCGAAACCTGCAATACCTAAAAACAGCAAAGGCTCAATCATCTCGTCAACTGCGGTGTGCTCTTTTCTTCGCTGAATATGACTATGTGATCACCTACCGGCCAGGAGTCTTAAACCAAAAGGCTTACATCTTGTCCCGCATGGGTGTTGATGAAAAGGCATACATAACTTCAGATGCAGTAGCCACCATTCCAGAAGACAAACTCCTGGGTTTTACGACAACATTGACACAGGGTGAATTCCAAAACAAGATCAAATTCTTAATGGATCCCACTTTCTCTCAAGAGTGGTGTACTCAAGGAGAACATTAGACCATTAAAGACCAGTTCCCATATTTTAGGAACCATCTATACTTGCCAAGTAAAGATTTACAAGAGCAGGTTATTTCGGGTTATCATGACTCCCTGACTGAAGGTCATCCTGGAATTGCCAAAACTCTAGCTAAAGTAAAACAAAACTATTGGTGGCCCACATGTCGTAAAGACATCATACAAATTATCCAATCTTGCCGTGTCTGTGCACAAAACAAGTCCCAAAAGCAGAAACCAGCTGGTCTTCTCCAACCATTGGAAATTCTTCCCGCACCGTGGCACACACTGTCCCTTAATTTCATTACAGATCTACCTCCCAGCCAATGATTAAACACCATCTTAGTAGTTGTAGACTTGTTCTCTAAAATGACACACCTTATTCCTTTTAAGGGTCTTCCAAATGCATCCAATTTAGCAAAAGTATTCCTGGAGAAAATTGTACAGCTACATGGCTTTCCATTGGTCTTGATCTCAGATCAACGTAGTCAGTTTGTATCCAACTTCTGGAGGAAATGCTGTTCAATGGACCAAATTGACATTCGACTATCCATAAGTCACCATCCTGAAACAGATTACCAAACAGAAAGCACAAACCAAACCCTCGAGCAATATTTACGTTGCATGTTACATCAAGTGGAAAGAAATTGGAAGGATTTGTTATGGATAGCTGAATATGGCTATAATAATTAATTACACACCAGTACTGGGCAAACCCCTTTCTACACTATATATGGTAGACATTCACGTACTTCAGAATTGGATCTCCCAACCCCTTTGGAAATGCCAGCGGTTAAAACCCTACATACAACTATTTCCCAGGCCTTCAAAGAAGCAGCAGAACATTTACTCCAAGCCAAGAACAGACAAAAGAAATTCGCTGACCAACATCGTAGTAAAGCCCCCCGACTATCAAATTGGAGAAAAGGTCTGGTTAGCATCAAAATATGTGCCAATAAAAGGGACTCGGACCTTTCGTCCCAGATATCTGGGACCTTATTCTATTGAATCCATAATAAATCCAGTGGCAGTTAAATTAGCCCTGCCACCCACTATGCAGATTCATCCTGTGTTTCACGTATCACTCCTGAAACCGGTACAACCCGGTACTCGGGTTACAACACCACCAAAACCAGTATTAGTTGACGGATAACCAGAGTTTGAAGTAAAGGATATCTTAGACTCAAAATACACCAGATCCAGAGTGCATGAAGTGCCGGATGATGGAGTTCGTACCTTCAGGTGAGTGGAACTGAAGTCAGCAATGGATTGAAGACAGGATACTGTTCCAGGTAAGTTTCGTAGTGTTCTTTCTCTCTCTGCAGGTCCTTGGTTTCAGGTATGCTGGCATCAAAGAACTGGACACGGTGAGCGTTACGCTACCCACAGCAGAATAACGCAAAGCATGTTCTGCTGTTTGGGTGTGGTTTAAATAGTCTCAGGTAAAGTAGTCCAGGTAAAATAGTCCCGGGCCTGCCAAACCCAAAAGACTACACCGCATAGCTCAGTTCCTTGTAACTGAGCTATGTGTGTGCCTCCATGTTGGCTGAACCTCCCCAAGTTAAATAGTCCCAAGTAAATAGTCACATTCTAATGCTGGTCTTCATGATGATTATGAGCCTTGCGCCAAACGTGCCAGGACTGACTCCAAGAGAGTCTTGGATGAGGTTTTAAGGCCTTTTACCTGGCCCTAACTGGAAGGCTGACTTGCCAGTGAGGGCCAGGGGCAAGGGTCATGACAGTATAAAGGTAAACTTAAGATCAAAGTATAGCACTTTCTTTGCACGCTTTAGCTGTTGATTATAGCATCAATTCTCTCAAAAGTATTTGTGACAAGTTCCAGTAAAGCGAGTGTCACAGAAATCCTAGTCCATTGTATCAGCTGAAGCCAAATTTCTGTCTCTGTTAATGTGCTGTATTCTGAATAAAATGTCCTCATCAGGTTTGATCTTTTAATGCCCGGGCAATTCATAATCAGATGGTAGAGAGATTCCAATGGGTGACAGCAAAGTCTGCAGCGATAGTCCCTGCAGGTCACTGGTTTCTTGACCTCAAGCAGCTGCTTTGTCGGGAGTAAGTTTAGACATATTCTCAGTAGTTTGGAGTGAGCTAGATCCAATGGAAATTTTAATAAGTAGGGTAGAGTTGTTCCTGTCTTTGCAGTATTTCCCATAAAGCTTGTACTCAGTAGCTGCCCTCAGTGTGTCGATCCAATTCTGGTCATAAAGGGCCTATTTCACATTCTCGGGTTATCTATTAGTGAGTTGTTGTTCCGACCAATGCTGTTTAAAATTCCTGTGCATTTGAAGCACCATTATTCCAGAAAGCAATCGCTTCCCGCACAGATAGCTTGGTTCAGTAGTGTGAATCCTCCATCTATCGGCAGTGTTAGGCATTTTTCGATAGAAGGAAAGGCTCTTCCAGATTGTTTGTATATATAAGGATGTTAAGCTAAGCTCTCTTCTGAATAAGCCATCAAGGACAGGACATATTTTCTAAGACAATGATAAGGAGCTTTCTGACCCGTATGTCAATATAGGGGTTGCCTCCGTGCGATAGAAGGTGAGGACAGGAGCGAGTGAAAATATACAGTATGGTGTTTTGATGATCTTTGCCTGTACAGCCAGGCATTTCATCTTCCTTCCAAGCTCCACCTCACAATGAACGTCTACTGAGCTGTTGTTTATTGATATTCCCAGGTAGGTCATCTGGGTTATCAGAGGTATTTTTGCTCCTTCAATAAACCAGCTTCAGCATTTTGCCTTCATCCCGGATTTCTCCCAAAGATTAGGACTTTCAATTTTAATGGGTTTATCCTCAGGTTGTTGGTTGCCAGATACTTAGCCAGTGCATCTAGTTGACGCTGCAAGCCGTCAGGTGTTTCGTACATAATTATTACATTGTCTGCGTATAACAGTCTGTTTACCTGTGTTCAAGCAATAATCTAAGGAAAGGATCTTATATCTGTGAATGACTCTTCCATGTTGGCTGTGTATAAATTGAAATTGCAGGTGCTAAGCGGCAACCCTGTTTTAGGCCAGTAGTCGTAGAAATTGCATCAGTTAGGTCCCCTGCTTTATTCAGTCTTATATGGACTGTAGTTGTTGTATGGAGACTTCTTATGGCTTCCAGAATGTCACTAGGGCAACCCCAGGCGTGTAGTTTGTTCCACAGCATTTGACGATTTACAGAGTCAAATGCCTTTGATAAGTCAACTAATGCTAAGTACAGTTTCTTGCTGTTCTTTTGTGCAGATCTTATCTTCAGCAGGTTTATGAGAAACAAGTTCATAGATGTTCCGATGCCCTTCTCGAAGCCAGACTGCCATGGATCTCAATGTTTAGTCCCCTTAAGCCAGATGGTCAAGTGCTTCAAGACTAGGGCTGCAAATATCTTCACCATAGCATCAAGAAGGGCAATAGATCTATAGTTTCCTGGTAACGACCTGTCACCCTTCTTGAAAATAGGGACTATGATCGAGGACCTCCTTTGGGTATTGTTGACCCACACAGCTGTGCTATGCAACATCACTTTGCTGCAGTGGTGCAAAAAACAGCAAAATGGCCGCGCTGACTCCTGTGCGCCCCAGGATCTTTAAACTGCGTTTTGCAACAACCAGATAATGGCTGCACCACCCTGCCACACATTTCAGGTGGAACAGAGAACTCACTGCAGGAATGTGCCAGTGTGCTCTGAAACATTTAACATGGAGTGAAGTGAAAGAGGCAGCATTACTTAGCATTACAAAATGCCTCTTTAAAATGACATCTTTCAACCTTAAAAGTGCTGTTTGGTGCTAAATTCATCAATTTCTCATGAACCACTGTGGTTAAAAAGGCCCTGCAATGCCCAGGATCATCCATCGTGTCTCAGAGGAACTGGACCTCATTTTAATGACAGCTCCTGTCAAAAAGTATCTTTGAAAAATCAACCAGGGGCTTTGTTTTCATTTTACACAGGAAACACGTCTATTGTTTTTGCAAAAGTATCAAGAATCAGCTGTTCAGAGAAAGTCTCTAAATAAATGCCTGTTAAATGTATCCATGCTGCAAAACAACTCCAGCACTCAAGAAAAGAACTATAGCTGCAGGAAAGTGCCAAATCTTTCATGGTTAAATTGCCAAAATGTAGCAGAAAGGCAAAACCAGGTCCCACAGACTTGGGGTTTGGATTGAAATATGACGCAAATAATATGTAACCTGTGTATCTGATTTTTTCAGAGGTTATAACTGCATAAACATGTATTTGCGGCAAAATTAGATTTTGGTTCCAGTAGCTATGGGAGGTTACTAGACATTGTAAAAGTCACCTCATAAACATGACATTCTTTTTCTGTGATCCAATCAGCTGTGGGCAAGGCGGAAACTATGCTCTTGCCCAATCCTAGCATTATGGGTGTGGGTAGTAAGCCTGCCCCTGCCATATACTATAGTAATGTCATCTGGAATGATAAATAAGGGCACCTGACAGCACACAAACACACTGATTCCTGGCTTTCTTCCTGAATTCTTGCGTGGTGTCCTGTTCCTGATTTCTTCATCCTGCTTGATCCTGATTCCAGATTTCCATTGCAAAGCCAAGGCTTATGCATTGCTGAACCCCTTTTCAGCTAGGCCTCAAATTCCAAAAATCCCAAAAACCCTAGGGAAGCATTCTAGTCCAGCCTGGCTTGCTGCTACTAGATGCATACCTGCAAGCTTGCCACCCCACAGACCTGTAGCATCCAGTAAACAGAAGGGCCAGTCCAGTGCAGTCTGGTGACAAGAACGGCCCAGCTGATCCTGTTCTGCGAGATTTGCCCTTGGTTAGACCCGATCCGTGTGATGACCAGAATCCTTGACTGTCCAAAATTCTAAATTAAAGTGGACTGTAAGTATTAATAGGAATCTTAGAAAACCATAGCATACCTTGCCATGACTTGTCCTATCCCAATCTCTAAACCATCCTATCCTTACATTAATAACTTGTAACATTATCAGAATCCTTATTGCCATCCTGTTGTGATTTATTTTGCTAAGCGCCATTTCTTTAGTCATTTTATCTTGTGTAAATCCGAAATTATCAATCCTATTTCGAGTGGTCGGTCTGGTTCCACAAGGGTGGGCACTGGGGATCTGGGGTTGAAGTCATGAATCAAATCCAGAGCTTACTGTGTCCCTCTTTGGTATTCTAGCCTGCATTCTCTAATCTAGAGTAAAATCATAGTAAATATTTTCTTGTCCAAACTGAGTTTCTTTTCTGTTTTCACTATCCGATTTTTCCAAAAACGCCTCCCATTCTGCATTGCATATCTCCCTCAGTTTAATAATAGTTATTTAAAAACCATTAGGTTAATTTTAGGCGGTAATCAACAATTTTGCAAAGTGTTACATGTGTTATTTTTATTCTAAAATATTTTCAACCTTCAATTCAAATTCGAATTGGTTACTTTTGCTCAAACTATTGCTTATGATTGCTAGTATCTTTCCAATGTTGCCCCCATAGAAATTGGTACTGATGTAGGGATTTTTGCACATTTTCAGTGTTTTATTCATTTCCAAAATGTCATTTTAAACAGTAGGGTTTCAAATCCGTTTGTCTCTCTTGTTTGGGGAGGGAAGGTTGGATTCAAATTCTGTTTTCTATTCTTTATTCTTGATTACCTGCTGCTTCCTTATATCTATTTAGAATTGCTTATTTGTGGGCTGAGGAATATAGCAGGGGGAAATTCGAACGTAAGTGCCATCTTTCCAAACAAGCCAAACGTGTTATTTTCTCTGGTGTTTTCTATTTTGTGTGGATAGAGAGTGAATGTAAGTGCATTACATACCTTCTTATCTGTTATTGTCACCACATTGGTGATTGCTGCCCCATATATTGAAAAGCATATGTTTGATTTGAATTTTAAATAAATAAATAAATATTACCTTTACCAACCAGCCTGATTCTTGGTCCATCGTGACCTGGGGTATTTGAAAAGGGGTGTGATATGAGTGGTGTATCACTCAAAATATTGAACCTATATACATAATAAAATAAGCATTCCGTTTGTGTACTGCATACTAGGCTGAGAGCAGGGTGTATCGCCGGATTGAAATACTTAACACTTCAGGATGCTGGTATTTTCCTCCAAAGTTTTATTTTTTCGAACAAGTCGAACATGAAAGACGGCCATTCTACTGGATTTTTCTTCAAAGTCATATTTGTTAGTCCAGCTCTGGAGGTACTTGAGGCTTTAATCAAGTCCAAGATGTCGTCCTTACTTGTTTTGAAAGACCAGGAATGAGTTGGTGAGTATTGTCTATCAGTACTGGCTTCATTTTTTTTTTTAGATAAGGTGACTGAAGTGAATGCTACAGTCTCCCGCTGGAATAGGATTTTCTAGCAGAGATTGTTGGGGTGCTTCTATAGAATTTAGGATTTTCCACATCTCACCCGAATTTTTGGTGGCTACTAACTGTAGCATGTGCTCCTTCTGGATTATAGTTTACTTATGCAGTTTTAGACAGTGTTATAGCTTTGTCTACCTTTTTTAAGTTCTCCCAGAGTTTTTGGGGAGGGTGTTTTCCCCCATGCTTTTTTTAATTTGTTCAGTTGTTTTGGTCGCTCATGCTAGTAGATTCTACTACTAAGGTCTTTATGTGTGACTTGTAATTGTCTGAAGCAAAGAAATAATCGAGAATCTCCCCCTCACGGCCCCTCTTCCACGTCTCGCTGGATGGGATATCTCCCGTCGTACATCCAATAAGGATCTCAATATTTCTCGTACCGAGTTCCTTTCTCCAGTTCCAGCCACGTAAAGTAGCTTCGTCAATGTCCGGCGTTGGATTTGCCACCAGAACTAGGTCCCTGCTAAAGTAGTGGACATTAAGTTCTCCACAGACTATTATTTTTGGATCTGGCATTGTGACTCTTGAGTCATTAATTTAGTTCATCACTTGGTCGGTGAAATTCTTGGCCATCTCAGAGTTTGTATTCCAGTAGAGGTTGCAAATTAGCCAACCTCCTGTACTATTGCCATCTGGAGATTTTCTGTCAAGCAGGACAGTTTGATTAAGGGGAGACACATTTTTCACCCAGATTTCCTTTGAGCTGCTGTCCTTGTTCAATAAGAATAGTAAACCTGCCATAGGTTGTCCCTTCTGGCCCTTAGTAGCCAGGTTTAAATAGGATGCAAACCCTTTCAGCATAGGTGTTTCTCTTAGCCAGGTGTCCTGCAAGAAAAGCATGTCAACAGACTCATAAGCCATGATCCCTTCCCCGAACAAATGTCTGGAGCACCTATTATTCTAAAAATGGGGGCAAGGTCCTTCAATGACTCATTTCCACCATTCTTTGGGCATTAGGAGTTTGGTGCGAAGGCACCTGCATGCCACTCCCATCAGTCTTCATGTACCTTTGCCTGCTTATCTTGGTGAGATTTAATGATGTTGTTTCGGCTGGAATTTTCTACGACAATCCTCAGGTTCTTTAATAAAGGCAAGGGGTTGTTTCTGTTCCCATTAGACAATGTAGTCGTTGTAAGGTGAATGCCTTTCAACACATGTCTTCTCGGTTCATCTAATTTATCAGCTTTTTCCAGTGTATATGAGTCGGTGTCTCTTAGTGAAAATGCCATGAAGGTCAATTGAGGGATTTCGCCTACTAGCAGCTGTTTTGTTTCTTTTGAGGTGAGGTGCAAGAACACCTTGTTGTTCCTATGTTCATCAGGGACTTCGATAAAATGAATATCATTGGAGCCGATTGGAGTTAGTACTGGGACACTGTGGAAAAATCTCAAGATGTTGGCTCTGTTGAGAGTTAAGTCATCCCTTATGTGCTAGATTCTTTATAAGGTTCAACATGATCTTGCCTTCATTTCTCTTCTTTAATCCTCTGGTCCGGTGATTCAATCAAGGTGTCTCCATGTCTTTTTAAATTTTGGCTTTGTTGTTCCAACATTTTAAAGTCAATGTGTAGGCTCTTTTGCTGAAAGTCTCTCTAATTTGGCTAATTTGGTTTGGCCATGTGTACACGTGAGGTTACTTCTGTCCTTTGTCGGCAACCAGAGACCACAGATCCTGTCTTTTATCCAGTCATCTGTCTCTCAAAAGCAACCTCTCATTCATCACTGCTTTCAGTGTCTGTCACCGTGATGGGCTGGCCCCTCGTATGGTAGCTTGTTCTTAGGATGACCCAGCGTTCTTCCAGCGTGTCGTCGAGCTGATCTCTTGTTGGAAAGACCTTGTCCCATTCGTGCGAGTAAGTTGAGAGATTCATTAACTCATCAAAGCCTATAGAGCCTTCCTTAATTGGTAATTTGTCATGATCTGTCTCTTGAGTCAGGGGCTGGTTTTTGCCAGGGGGCTTTGAGAGACGCTCTCAAAAATCACGCTTGTGTCAGATTTGTCCATCAAGTCACTTGTGGAGCTTTCCCTATGAGTTTCAGGCTTTTTGTTTCTTGGTTTCTTGTCAGAGGGCCTATATGATTTAATAGAGTGTCAGGGGCCCTTAAATTCTTCAATAACTCTATTTTCCATCTCTGTTTAAGAAGTGAGATCTCGGATGTTACGTTTAATGATGTCTGCAACTCTTTCCTTAAAGTAAGGTTTCTTAGAATTGTAGGTCCGCTGGTTTTGCCTGTTTTTGAAGAGGGATCCAAGATTTTTGTGAATATTCCATAAGGTCTAGATGCAGGGATGATAGGGGCAGGCATGCCGAAGGGAACAATCTTGTTGTCTGATGAGGGAGCTCTTGAAATGTTTCCATTTGGATGAGCAGTTATAATTGAGCCATTTTTGGAGGGTTTAGGTTTTGTGTTTCTACCTGTTTGGGGCAACTTAGATCTGCATTGTTTATTGTGTAGTTTAGGTCTATTTGCCTCCCCCACCTTGAGGTTAGCTGAGTGGACTTCTGTGCTTTACACTTCTTTGTCTGTTCTTCCAAGAGTAGAGGTTTCATTGGTGGCTGTAATAAACAAAGGAGGCACCCTCTGGTTTGTTGACAGGAAGGATGTTATTCACTCAATGCTTTTGTCTTCATTCTCTTTTAAGGCCGAGATGAATCCTTCAATAAAGATTGTCTTTGAGTGAAGCATGGCCAATAGATTACGTTGGTCTCTAAGTTGATTGGCCACCCCTTCATACAGCTTCATAAAGGGTGCCATTGTGTGAGAGAAGGCAGCAAACATGTTAGCATCTAGGGGGGAGTTTTGGTTGTTTTCCCCTCCATTTGGGCAGCAAAAAGGTCTAGAAACAGGTCCTTGTCCGTTAGCTGGTTGGTTTCAGTAGTGTTTAAATCTTCTATGTGAGAAGTCAGCCGGTGGCGCTTAGTAGCCTGGGTCAACAGACCTGACCAGCTTGCATGGGGCAAGCCTGTCCCAAGCCTTTCAATGTCCTTAGATGTTCTTTTTGGTCCAGATATGTCTCTTTTGTGTGTTTCATTTCGCAGTAATGTAGTTGACGGTTCTTCCAGTCCTGTTTCTAGCACCCCCCCGGCTAGAAGGTTGAGTTGCTGGCCTGCGCCTTCCGTCATTGTTGCCACGGTCCGAGGACCTGGGATTAGGTTCCCCATGGGTTGATTGTGGTAATCTTCAATCTCCTGGTAACCTGTGCTCTGGACGTCATAAAATGGCTTAAGAATGTCATTGCCCTGGACTGATGGTTCGATTGATCCAGGAGTGCAGTTTGTGTTGAAGAGCCTGTTATTCCTTTTGAAGGTGTTGCTAACTTTGGCCGTGCGTAGAAAAATGGTTGTTTAATCTTGGAGAGGACTGGAGTGAGGCCTCTCGGTTTCCAAATTGAGGGGCCTGGGATGTCATAAGACTGTTTCTTAGGCTTAAAGTGTTTGGAAGTTACAAAAATGTAAGGTCTCAATGAGTGACCATTGCCCACCTCACCTCCTTCTAAGAGTGTTTTTACCCATTCATCAGGAGAAGATGTCTTTCTTTTCCTCAGGTAGATTTAAGGCCAGAGAGCTGCTGTTATTTATGATTATTTTACTTGGCCCTTTCCCTGTCAAATGGGGGGGGAAACAGTTATGGTGGCTCTCCAGGATATTACGAGGTGAAGGGGTCTTTGCAGTAATTTCAACCCATATGTCAAGGGGGCAAATATGCAGTGCCTCCAATACAGGAGGGGCATGTTGTTCAGGCAATTTCTCTTGGTCCGCATCAATTTCAGCGCTGGTTATGTCGCTGAAGCCCACCAGGTTTTTCAAGGGCATTTCCTTGGGCTGCAGCATGGTTGTGGGTGTTTTTTCAGCCCCCTCTCCTGATCGCTCCGCATTATATTAAGAGCACCCACGTGGATCAAAGGGTTAAAACCCTGCAGTCTCCATGTGGTAGGGGCAATGGTCTACTACGCTAGGGGGGTCACAGTGGTTCCAGTCAGAGGTGGAACTATTGGAGGTTGTTGATAACTGCTCTGCACACCTTACAAGTACTCAATAGAGAGCTCTCTGCCTGCTCCTGATGAAAGTGTAAAATTGCAAATAGGGTGCTGGCTGGGTGTGTGGAAAAGTTCAAGCAGTGCTTCAAGTCAAGAGGTGTGCACAGTCTATAGCATGTAGAACGTAAAAAATGTGCACATCTGGAGCCACTCTCCCATAGCTGCAGTAATCACAGTAATCGCCACCAAGGATCTTACTGGCACTGTTTTTGTAGGCAATAGACAGTAGAGGAAGTAACGAGTAAGGGTGAAATTCAGAGGAGAGGGGTCCATTGGCCGCTCCCGCCACTCACCAAACACTCTGCCTCACGCCACAGGAATTATGGAAATAAAGGGAGTGCTCTTTATGGCAACAGGATAGCACTGGAAAGCCAGTAATGCCAGTTGAATTGTTAAAGATTGCGCTAGAACAACTGCATTACCCCACACATGTTACTAGGGAGAGTCTTTCTGCAACAATTGCGGAAGACTGGTTGGTTCCGAATCAGTTAGAAACTTTACATTCTATGTAGTGAATTGCATCAAATTGATAGAAGTTTACAGCTGGACATACACTGAGAATAATTCGAGGATTAATTCTTCGACCTAATGGTCCTTTTGAGCATTTATATATCGATTATGTTGATATGCTGCAGGTGAGTAGTGGATAAAGGTATCTGATAGTGGTGGTGCGTCTCCTATCCAGGTGGATTGAATCGGGTCCATGCACACACCCTGCTGCCACTTGTGCAGCAAAGTTTTTAGTATGTGAAGTCTTTCCAAGATGGGGTGTGTGTGAAGTGCTGAGATCCAATAATCAGCCATATTCTGTCAATGAAGTGTTCGAACAGAAAGGACTATTGTAGAGCATTAAGCCAAGTTTTAATCTGCTTATCACCTGCAAGCCAACGGGATATGTGAGAGACTACAACGGCCTCCTTAAAAAAAGGATTGCCAGTTCAAGCTAACGTTGATAAAGGGATGGCTATATTTCTTGCCCTTAGCTCTATATGCCTTAAGGAATCAGCATGGGTCAGACCACCACCTCACACCCCATGAGCTAGTAACAGGGAGGTAAATGAGAATTCCTCTTACACCTCCATAGAGGAGTAGAATTGATGCCCAGAGTACTGCGAAATTGCTAGGTGATGAGCTGCACAAATATTTGACATATATAACCTCTGGCATCTGACCTCAACCTCTTCTCCTTTCAGATCAGATCAAGTGTTGGGGCGTCAGTCTCAGAACACATATGAAAACCAGTTCAGCAACCGATCTCTTGAATTACTAGCACCAAGACTGTTGGCGATACCGTGCTATTCAGAAACTTCACTAGGAATTTGCACGAGCCGAGATTGAATGGCCTCTTTCGTGTTGAAAATGTTACTCCCTCAGCAGTAAAGATCCAAGGTAGACGAGCGTGGCTTCATTTGAATGATGTGAAGCAATACACCGGCGAGATCGCACCACCCCGAACTGTCGATCCAGAATCAAGACATGAAGAAGAATTTCAGCGTGTGCAAACTCGATAAATGACAAAGAAGAAGTGAAGTTAATAATTAGAGATTTGCATTTGGGCTGTGACTCACATTGGACATTCCTTATAGATATTACAGCAGGCATGTATCCCGTGCAGAGAGTCACAGGAGTCTTTTGAAAATTGAACTTTAGAAAGTTATTGATATGTCACAAATGTGCCTAATCTAGATTTCAAATTTGATGACTGGAAATGCAAGCGATTTCCAAAATACTTTCTCACTGAGTTTCTATTGGTTGAATCTACGGTCTTAACAAACGGAGATGCTCACAGACTTCTACTTGCTGTTTTTATATTTATCCTTCAAGCCTATTCAGCTCTTGTCAGAAGAGACATTGATAATTGCGCTTCTTTACAGGATCCTAAGACTGGGCTTTTAATCAGAAGGCTGCTTGTAGCAACAGTAGAGGACATTAGGCAGTTACCAGATTCATTACAGTTGTCAGAGTAAATATGTTTTTTCCTTAACATTTGAAGTAAAAATGAGGAATGTTGAAGCTAGCATGGTTTTGGTGAATGAGCAAGCCCAACCAATTCCAGAATGGCACATGTGGTGGGGATTAATATGTTGGTTTGTGATATACAAATGTACAATTATGCTTTGTGTCTTTCTGTTTCTCCAGATTCGCCTTTTTTATTTCATTGATCCAAATACGTCAGATGTCCCTTTAATTGTCCCCACTTCAGGAACTATTATAGATTTGCCCATTACCGATGAGCCAAAACTCCTTGTGTTGTCTTCCCATAGTAAAGCTTCTTTAGAGTTGTTTCCGTGGGCTGCAACCATTCTGTTAAGGAGACAAAGGAGGAATGCAGAGGAAGACAATGATATAATAAACACTTATCTAGCTAGTACACCACATCTGGGTAATGCCATGGGGTATCATCACATGAAAAAGGTGGGAGAGAGGACATCTAAGGAGAGTTGCTACATCATTGCTCTCATGCCCTATGCATGAATATCGCACAAACTTTCATCTATAGAGAAATTCCAGAACAAGATTCCAGATGCCTCGTTCATCTTGCAGAATTTATGACCAGAGGACAGTTTCAAGGAAGTTGGACCACTCTGCAATGGGGAGTAAAATGGTTGTTTCCATTTCAGGATTATTATATTAAGACTACATAGATGGAGAAGGAACCTGCATGGAAAAGCAAGATGCTTACGTATACCATGACAGGAAAGGAAGAGGTGGTCATTGCAGAGAGGGAGAGACTGAACTGTCCTGATAAAACAGAAATACCTTGAATGCCTCGATGCTGGGTACAATCTCAGCTGCTAATCTATGGATGAGTGAAATCCAAGAAGGGATGGAAAGAAGGGCTGATGTCTTCTACAGCTCACTTACTAACGGATGAATACATACGAGAAGTGAAAAATGAATGTTTGAAGTCATGGGCCAAGTATGCCAAACTACTAACGTGGGACGAAGATGAATCAGGTCCAATAGCTGTTATCCCATTGGCAAATGCGACGGTGTGCTTTCAAAGACAAGGGAAGAATTATGTGGGAAGTAACAGAGGTTGTAAGACTACAGTTGATGTTACCAAAAAGGGACCATGAACAGTCGTACTGATGGACCATTATTGGGCTTGTGGGTCCAGAGCCTACATGAGGCTGCCAAAGGACTGGGGAGGGATGTGTTCCATAGTGCTTATCCATGTTCCAGCGTTAGTGATTCCACAGAGTGATCTGAACATTGGTGAATTTCCAAAGGCGGATGCCCATTTGAGAAGGTGAAGAGCACTTGAATTTCTGAATCAAACAAAGAGGCAGAACTATTTCTCAGCATAATCAATAGAAGCTTTTGATGCTAGTCCATATGAGCACAGGTTGTTTAGCCAGAATGACACAGTATTCACAAATATCTTTATGCCAGGAATCCAGACAATGGCCAAAGCAAAGTGGTCACAAATCATAGAGATGGATGGAGGAGTTTGTACCAAAATCGGGCCATCATGTTGCACGTTCATACCTTCGCACAATGGCGAATAAGGGACCATGACAGAGGCCATAACGTTGCTGATGAAACTGCACAATCAGATGGAAGATGAGACACAGGCCATTGCAGATGACAGTTGGTTTGCGTCTATCTTTTCATGGGTTCCACAATGGATGGCGAACATCCTCAAGTTTCTTGGAGCAGTATTGGTGATGATAATGTTTAGATTCTGTGTGATAAAGATAATAATTACACAGGGCAAGATGACAGCAAAGAAAAGGTAAGAATGAAGAACATGATCGATGTTGAATCAGGGTTTGCACCCAAAGAGTTGACTGATGAAGAAATCAGACAATATATAGAGGGCAGCATCTTAGCAACTGAGGGAATGAAGTTTCTGCATCCTGCATCCAAGGGACCACAAGAAGTATGTGGGATGATGGGTCTATTGTAATCAGAATGGGCAGTGCAGCTATATGACCTGTAGTGTAGATGAACATGTAAAATCAGCAGGATCCCTAAAAAGAGTAGTGAATATTTGGACCCCGAAGAAGCACTTCTTCTAGAGAAGAAACCAGAATATGGAGGTTAATAAAGGTGTGGTTGATGAATCAACCAGAAGGGGTAGTGTAGAGGAGCAGCTGAATGTCTCTGCAGGAAGTCCCGCCCCCCTCCTGCCTATATGCGGGAAGCTAGAATTTTGTGCCGTGCACAACATCAGTGGTTGTCCCTATTCTGAGAAGATTCTTTGAGAAAGGGTATCTACTAAGAAAACGCTATCTGATGTACCCCCGTAGAGATGACAATCTCTTGGAGGAGATCTCCAAAGGAATATGAAGACAAAAGAATGAGAAGCAGGTGATGTCACAAGAGATGAGCGTGACACACTGTGAAGAGTGGCTGAAGAAGAGGATGTATAGACCTTATGGAATCTGATGACATATAAAGAATCAAGTAAACTTTCATATGCTAAGTGAAGATTGCACATGTGAAGAAGCACTGTGGAAATGCAAGCCATTTAATGGCTGTACAGATGCAGCAATTCAAGTAGAATAAGTAATCATATAAGCTGGCTATACATAGTGAATACACTGCAGGCGTTGCCACCATTATATAGAATCTGGACTTTGGTGTCACAACTTTAGTAAGCTTATGCCCACTGAGAAAGAAGGATCAAAAGCTGAGTGTCCCAGCAAGAAAACAGATGGAATCAAGGAAGGCCTGATTTCAAAGACTGGAGCAGCCAAGAACTGGTTATCTATCCTTGAAGAACAGTGAACGTGAGAAGCTGAGTCATCCCTTGTTAAAGTGCAAAGAAAGAACCCTGCCAAGTTGTATTCATTTGATACAATTAAAGCTAGAATAGGAGCCAAATTGCGGTCTACTGTTACGTGGGCTATGGATGAAAATAGAAGTAGGGCATGCAGCTCTAGACTTGAGATAGCGTATGCTCACACTCCCATATATTCCCAGGAGCGAGGATACTTTGCAAGACCAAATTCAAAGGCAATCTCCATGGCAGAAGGCATGGACGATGAGAAATGTTGGGCTAATTGGGTGGGAAGACATGGGCAAAGTCCACCCACTGACACCTAGGGTACCAGTTTACGTGCTGCTAGTGAGCCGAATGTTCTGGAAGGACACAAGTGTGCCAACCATATTATAAGAGGCCATATAATGAAGAGCCTTATATTTTGATAGCTAATGATAAGCTATGTGTCAAAGAACTGTTGAAGATGACTTGCACTAGGGGTGGGAATAGGTTGTCCACCTGACTGTATAAACCCAATCACAACCTGATCCCAACGCCCCATAGGTTTTCCTATGATGTCATGTATGACGAGTTTTTACTATATAAATGTAATTTTTTATGAAATGCTATGAGAGCTCGTGTGACATCCGCTGATGTCCGTTGCAACTCCCTGTTTTAAACACTTGATAATAAAATAGCAGAAAAGAGCCTTTGCCTTCTTCCTGAGTTGTTTTATTTGGTGTAAGAGTTACTCTGCATCCCATCTACTGCACAATATGCTACCTATTTAAGGGACATAAGCCACCACACAAAATAGGATCATTGAGTGAAAAGGTATTTTTACGAATCCCTGCAAATCAAATGTGGTTTAACCCTCCAACTAACCTGCCATGGTGCTGATCCTTTCTGCAAAGAAGTAATCATGGTGGAGGGTGTGGCTTCAGCTGTTCATCTGCTACAGAGCACTGAGCCACATCATGGTAAAAAAATGTACCGGCGTAACTCATCACTGATCTGATTGTGATTGAGAAAGTCAGGGTTGCCTCTCGGTTTACCAACCTATATCTGCAGGGTGCCGACAACCCAGTATGCATCCGAAACGAGTGTAAGACCATTACTAGCAATCTGAATACAGTGTCATGCACTTGAGGGCTCCAGTCGTCCTCAGTCTCACCCTCATGAAATGGTGGGCATATCGTTGTAACTGGGTAACAGGTACAGAACCTAGTTGTGCTTGTTGTGAGGGGTGATCCTATTTATTGAGACAGAGTGTGCAACCTTCAAGTGTCCTCATGCACAGGACTCTACCTTAGTCCACCCTGTTAAAGCCATAGGAAAACGGCCAGGTAAGTTTAATTTTGTGACCGCAGTGATTACATCTTTTGGCAGATCGATTATATAAAATAAGCAGATATGTTACGCAGTTAAGCACCGATACAAACCGTAAAACTGAGCCCATGTACATGCCCCTATATTATTCCCCCATACCATAATGCAGTGTTAATAACCCCTGAGCAATTGGGTTGTAATTTTAACCTTCTTTTTTGTAAAATAATCCCTTGTGAACCATACTTTCCAAGTCTTGAGTTGTGGATTGACCCTCCACCCTGACTGTGGAAAAATGAAAACTGTGGTAAAAGCAGATATATATATATATTCATGATTCAAATATCTTTCACTTTCTAACAATAACATTTCTAATACTCTTCATTCTTTGTTTCTTTGGTTCTTTTGTTGATTATTTCTTTTGTTCTTCCTTTCTTCTTTTTGTTCTTTCTTTGTCTTTCTCTATCTCTTTCTTGTTCTCTATTTTCTTTCATTCTTTCCTACTTTCTCTATTTTCCTTTGTTCATTCTCAACCTGAAGTTCATAATCAAAAACTGAAAATGCTGCAGCTCTTGACAGATGTAAGAAGGAAATCAGACATCACCTCTTGACAGATGTCAGAAGGAATTCAGACATCAGCTCTTGACAGATGGAAGAAGGAAATCAGACATCTGAGACAGACTTTATTCTTACAGGTTTCTCTGATTTCCCAGAGCTTCGTGCACCTCTGTTTGCATTGTTTGTGTCTGTGTTTATGGTAACTGTTGCAGGAAATCTTCTGGTCATGTCAGTCATTTACACAGACTCGGGCCTGCACACTCCCATGTATTTCTTTCTCACCAACCTGTCTTTTGTAGATATCTGTTACATATCAGTTACGTTCCCCAAAATGCTTTTGGGGTTCTTTCTCCCAGGCACACGCATTTCGTTCAAGGGATGCCTCCTGCAGCTGTACTTCTTTATCTTTTTCATTGAGGTGGAAATTGTTCTCTTGTCCATTATGGCTTATGATCGATATGTGGCCATCTGCAATCCTTTCCACTATGTAATGATCATGAACACGGCTGCTTGTCTTAAGCTTGCCACCGTAGCCTGGATTATAGGTTTTATGGAGCCAATATTAGACATTGTGCTAATATCTAAGTTCTCTTTCTGTGGGACGCATCTTATCAACCATTTCTTCTGTGACATGACAGCTCTACTGAAGCTTTCTTGCACCAGTACTCGCACAGTTGAAATAATGAATTTTTCCTTGGGGGTTGTTGGGCCAATTTTCTCTATTCTCCTAATCATCACATCTTATGTAAACATCATCTCGACCATCCTGAAAATTAAGTCTACGGCAGGGAGACTCAAGGCCTTCTCCACATGTGCCTCTCACCTCACAGTTGTGACTTTGTTCAATGGAGCCCTCATGTTTGTGTACTTGCGTCCAGCTTCAACCTATTCAGTGAACCAGAGCAAAATGCTCTCTTTCTTGTATATTGCAGTGAGTCCCATGTTTAACCCCATTATTTACACTCTAAAAAACAAAGAGTTTAAAAATGCCTTGAAAAGAAGAAAAGTAAGATATTGTCAAAATAGAATCACTTTGATTTAACATATATATGTGGAAAGTTTAAAATAGCAAAAGAAATGAAATTGTGTCCATGTGCATTGGAGTGTTGCAAATGCTTAGGATTTAGCATGTCCGACTATGAGAATCTGAAAACAAAATGATCAATGTACAATTCTGAAACCTGAAAACCTGATCAATTTTGACAATAAAATGGTAACCTATTGTCTTTGGCTTTGCAAATGTGAAACATGCTTCTGCTGACGTCTGTCAATTTCCTGTTCTTGAACCCTTATCAGATAACACTTAACTGTGAGGTTAAAAGGCTGGTATTTATTTATTGTTTTATTGTTCACTTGTTAGGCGCTTATACTATCAGATAACTCCTAATGGGGTGAAGTCAAACAGGCTGCTAGCTGACAGCTTTGTGGTCGGCCAACCTGCCAGAGCGTGTGAGACAAGGGATTCTTTGAAAACCCATTAGAAATAAACAACCAATATAACTTGGCCCCCGACTTTCTCACCCAATACGCTTCAGAACGTGTGATCTTGAGCTTATGACCACATGTGTACACCGTCCAAATTTTAAATTGGTGCTCCTTGATGCAATCCAATATGTGAGTCCCTCTGTTACCCAGTGATTTGCAGGTGGAGGTCATCCACTAGGTACGTTTGACATGTGCACAAACTTGTACCTTGAGGTAAAATGCAGTATATTTTCAGTTCTGTGGACCCTGATTGTGATGCCAGTAGTGGAGGATTCCGCACAATTGCAGGCTTTCTGAACCTCTTGCTGCTAATCCTCTTTTGATGTGCGTTAATAAGCAAAGCGGTGAATGAAACAAGATTTGCATGTCAGATTTCTGCAAGGACATGGGCATTGGCTTATTATGCCATGGACTCCTGGAACCAGAGATATCCATCACTTGTCTCGAATGTGGTGGCTCCCTGGGGCCGAGGGTCATCTTGTGTCTGGCTTGAATCAGGCTTTACAACTGGAGGCTCAGTTGTTTCACTTGCTGGTGTGTTGGTCTCATGGAAAACATCTGAACATAGTCATGGTTTTCGTCATTCTCTGAGTGGTTTCCTTTACCTTGACATGCTCCCATGGCGAGTTGTGGATTCTGGAGGGGTTTCAAGGAAATCACAGTAGAATACTTGAGGGAAGAATCTCTGCATGCCACACACATCTCTGTGCATGGAGTACGTTTGGGCAAGTTGAGTATATGCCACAATGTAAGTCTGGATGATGAGACTCTGACCCCCACCCTCTTGGCGAGAAGAGATTCTTTGGTCAGTCAGTCATTAAGTTTATTTGGATACATGATTAATTAAACACAAAAGGCATTGACATAATACAATACAATCATTACAAAACCATCAATAAAAAAATAATTGGTGCACACCAAACATCTGGCAATAGCTGATACCGTTGTCTTGGTCAATGAGAAAATTAAATGTTTTTTTCAATTGAACACATTGCTGGTACCCAGGCGTCTGCATAGCTCAATTCTGAACCGAAAACAAGTTGCTTCGAGGCTCTTCATGTTGCAAACATTCATAATTCAGTGTGTACAGCAGCTTAAAAGAGAAAGTCCAAGTATTAACAGCAGTCTACACAACTTACCAATTGGTGAATAAGTCAGTGGTTTAATGAATGTGTCCAGCGTAGTCATCCCTTTTCGAAGAGCTTTTGTGGCAGCCATCATAACCACAGAAAAAAAAGTATTCATGCCAGTTAACTGTGAGCCGTTGATTAAAGAGTGCATGACCTCCTCCATTGTATCTTCGGAGGCAAGTAGAGATGCAATCTGTTTGGCCACTGCAGAGTGTGTCTCAAGATAAGACTATTCACTGCTGCACACTCTTAGATGCATGTTTTGCAGTCGTGCCATATGCAAGCTCAATTTTGGAAAATGTAAGGGTCTTAACTTGAGACTGGGCCAGTGTAGAAATTTGAATTGTGATGGCTTGGGTGGATTCAGAATAAACCCACAGCATTTAACTTGTGTACTTACAATAACCAGGGTTGGAACCCCAATTGCAACAGGACTCATTGAATTGCACAAGATATGAGCCATTAGATACGCTGTGTACTTGACTGTGAAAAAATGTAATTGGTGTAACATGAAGTGTGCATTATGTGTTACTGTCACAGGAATTCACTGGCTCTATATGCGTGCAAACCATGTGAGTGGACCCTTTGCATTCACGTAAGGAGGACAGTGTTATTTCAGGACTTGAGGATGACAAACATTCATGTGAATAAGGCACTATGTCGTCCTCCCGGATCCAAGTGTCATTAACCAAGTGCACTTTTACCCCAAGATTGCAGTTCCTGACATACCATGGAAGGTGTCGTCTGAAGGGGAATATTTAACAGACCATGCAAAATCCAATTAATCAAGCCTGGTACCCAGGCAGATGATGCTGCAAAACCTTTAGGAAGTACTCTAAGCAACAAAAACATAGAGCCTGACATTGCCTGGAACATTGCAACCTTGGACATGTTATGTGCATTTATTTGTTCTGGTCATGAAGTAACATTCCAATCTGGGACTCCTCTGCTAAGAGTGCCCAGAAAATCTGTTACCACAGAAAGACTTACTGCGACTTCTTGGTCACTTCTAATCATAGACAGGTCACTCACAACCAATCCCACTACGTCTGTAATGACATCCCTTAGCGCATAGAAGCCCTACTCTAGCGCTTGATCATTAGAATCTGATGCATGGCAATCTAGTCGCACTGCATCACTTTCAGTCTACACAATTTGCTGTATTGCTTTTGACCAAGTGTACGTTTTACCTGTTATTGATGCTTGTCCCACCTCACAAGATACTCTAGGGTCAGATGTGGTGCAGATAGCTGATCTCCTGACATGCCCACTCTGCATGTACCTCAGAACAGCAGCTGACTGCATGACAGCTGTCCAATTCTCTTCTTTTATGAAGGGATCTAGAGATGGTATCACCTCACTCAGGTGATACTTCGAAAGCATTCCTTGGCACAGCTTACCTATGGATATAGCTTATGTGAGGGAAGTGTAATGAGAATTCCAATCCCTATATGTGCCCACACTGGTTCCTGCTCTTCTTTTATTGCATTAGTATGCTTGAACCGCCCACAATACAGGACTCCCTGATGCAAAGGTAATATGCTTGGTGCCATTGTGTTCTTTTTCTTCTCTATAGGGCGCACTCCAGAACTCACCAGTCAGGGTAGGAATCAAGTTCCTATTAATGCTTACTTGTGATCTCGAACTGTGTATAATTTTAAAAATACATCAAATGTAGAAATCGACATGCTATTTCTAATGTGTGAACACCTTTGATTTACCATATCTGCTGACCCCAAGTAGAGCACAATGGGACAGTTCCTGCCATATTTGTTTAGTCAGGTTTGAAAAGTATTCTCTGTCAAAAACCACTGAATCTGCAACATACATGTGCTGTGCACAATGTGGTTCTGAAGGGAACTCATACTGATTTTCAAACATGTAATCCCCGGCCTGGTATGTTCTCAGTGAAATATATGGGAGCTGTGCTTGGAATTCCGGACTATCGGTTTGGAAAGGCACTGCGCAGTGTTCCCATAATGTGTATTTGGGCCACAGGATGGGCTCATGTTTGACGATAAAAAAGGCATTGTATTATCGCACATAATACACCTGAGACCCCATCTCATGGAGATCCTCAACATCATCAAAAGCATCAAATAATGCATTTTGCACAAATGTCTGCCGCCTAGTTCTTAACAGTTCTCGATATGTTCTGGACTCAGGATTACTGGGTGCAAACAGTCTGGATTCATCAGTCACAGAAAAAGTGTGAACTTGCAGCTGCTTTCATGGGTGTCAGGAGTTCACTTGTGGCAAGCATGAGCAGGAGGGCTCTAACAGACAATTACCAGGTTAAATATATGTATATGTGTGGCCAGAAAAGGGAGGTTCAAAGCCAGAGACATCCCTATTACAGGAAGCTCCTCTGTGTGTTATGCAGGACAAGGGATTGGCAGACTCTGAAAATGCTCCAGAAACTGAAGGAGACCAAGAAACTATATTACCCAGAAGGCTGGCATGGCCACGAGCTTTGTGGTTCCTTTAGCACAACGCCCAATGCACCGCACATGCGTGCGACGCGCACGGACAACACCACTTGTGCTTATGGAAGCAAGAGGAACAAGACGTGTGTGCAGAGGGCTCCTGCAGGCCGCCATCTGCGGGGCCCTACCCCACCTGTGACAACTGCAGTCCCTGCGCTCTGCAACAGATAAGTGCCTTTGCATTTAATGGGATAGTTATTTAACGCTCGCGCACATAGCGTTTTGGGCAGACCATAAGGGCATATTGTGTTCGGAGTTACTCAAGCGAATGCATGTCACATTAGGCAAACGCAAGCAGCGTTCAAACAGCTGATTGTCGGACAACGTGTGTGAGATGCACCAGTGTTCTCACAGTTGACAGGAGCCACCAGACATTATTGTCCGGCACCATAGACCAATTGCATTCTCGTGCTTTACTCCGCCGGAGGGCAGATGCAGTCATAGCCTCGTAGCCACGTGTGTGTATACGGATGTATTGGTTAAGTGATCTCACATGTGCCTTTGTTTTCTTTATAGCGGCGCATGCCGTAGGAACTCGGGCACGAACTTGGAACAGCAGCTCCTCAACTGTACGACACAAAGCTAAGTGCTCTGATCTTTTGTTTTCCATTCCAACTTACTGATTGTGAGTTGCAACAACCAGCACGTTGTATGTGTTACACCCTATCCAGCCTTTTGCATGCAAGTAATGCAAATAGTTAACCATATTTCCAACGCCTAAGGTATAAGGGGGCATTCCGCAAGTGTGCATGCAAAAAATGCAAATGTTTTAGCATAAATCCCAAGGTAAAAAGATTATATTGTTAGCACTTGAAGGCCAGATCAGGCAGGGTTTGGGGGCATTGTATGCAAGTGTGTGGGAGTGAGGGGGCAGAGCACCTACGAATTTAGGAACCCAAGTAAGGGGCAACGGCAGCATCTATCCCTGAAACCCTCCAACCCATCCAGTACCTCTTCCTCACCCTCAATCCGGATATCCTAAATCCCCCTACCTATCCAATACAGTGGACCCTAACCCTCTTTCCCCGGCAGGTCGCAGAGGGCTGTGTCTGTGTATCTTCCAGGTGCCAAGACCCTACGGGGAGGCAGGTGTACATGCTAACTCTGTGAAAAATCCAAGTAATTTTGACACTGGGCCATTAAATGTCTTAAATGATGGCGTTCACACATGACCCGTGTTTAGTGGAAACATGTGTATTGAGGCTGGAGTGCCTGTCTCTTGGAGCTCTCTTTTCTCTAACATGTGTGAAGAAATTGAAGGTTTTAGAGTCACTTCTGTGCTTGAAGGTGGAGTGGAAACATTGCTCCGGAAACGCCCAGTGGTCAATGACATGAGAAACACAGTGAGTCTCAGCCACAGTAGAAGGAAATATACTGCCAGCATTATAAAACACAGTTTCAGAAAGTCTGTCCAAAATAATTAATTCTTTACTTTAGCAACCAGAAAAGCTTTATGTTTCCAAATTGGCAGACTTGCAGCACTTCCCTGAATTGTGACGTTGTAGTGTAGAGGGACATATTCTTCATCATCTTGCACGCCAATCATCATCATTTGTTGGATCTCCATCTCCTCTTCTTCTGTTTGCTCCTCAAATAGAAGAGGATGGTTGAGTGGAAACATCATGATAACCATCTGGAGCGGGTTTCAGGTGATGCACAGAAACGTGTCTGGTGCCTCTCTTGGGTGGTGTTGCGGGCAAAACAGCAGTATGGGACCCTTTCAATCTGATTAGTTGTACTGCTGGTCTGTAGAACGGGCCAAGCAGAGTCTTATCATGGATCTTTCCAGGACCCAATCTCCTGCTTTGAGAGTGGTCTCAGGATTGACCTTAGCAGCTTCCACTTGGAATGATTTCCTCAGAAGCATTGTCGCCAGCAGTTGCTCTTGCATATTGAGGGTGCTGGGGAGAGTGTGCAGATTAGGCATAAACATTTTTCTCCCAAACAAGAGTTCAAATGGAGTCTTACTGATGAATAAAATACTTGTGTGGTCAATTATTTTAACTTCTGCTAACTAGATGCGTGTGTCTACACAGTTACCCCCATCAAAAGGATGCATTTAGCCAGACACAACATTATTGAGTAGATTGCCCTTCCTATAAGCTCATTTCACCTCTTGATGATGATGATACAGGTTTAGAAAAGTGCAGCTCTTATCCCCAAACCTTGAATGCCATTCTCAGGTCCCCCCTGCAAAGCTGGACCATTATCAGCATGGAACATTTGAGTTGTTGTCATGGCTATTACACCCCAAAGAGCCTGTATGACTGATTTGCAGTCTGCTCTCTTTTGAGGAATCATCCAGGTGAACCTAGTGCAAGAATTCACTATTACTAGGATTTACTTATACTTATTTATTGCTGGTAGTGGACTCATATGATCCAGATACTGAATCTCAAAAGGCAAGGTTACCTTTCTTAAAGGAGCCTCTTTAGGTTGTTTGCTGTGGTCCACAGTTTCCTTGAGACATGTTTCACAGTTTGCTGTGTATACTTTAACCTGTTGCCTTAATCCTGGCCACCAATACCTGTCAAGGAGGGCAGCTGTTCAGTTGCAGTACCCCAAATGGGTAGATGCAAGTGCAGCATGTGTGGCTGCTATGAGCTTTTCCATGTCTGTTCTATTAGGGATTAATCTTTAAATAGGATCCCCATTCTCATAGGAATTTTGACTACTGCTGTATTATTCTCAGTGTCATAAATATAGTTACTCAGGAAATAATTTGGCCTGAGTATAATACCCAAACAAGCTTCTTGTATTTCCTTATCCATTGCAGTTGCTGAGCTAGTTACGGCTGCTGTTGTTTTTCTCACTATGTGCTCTTTGGCATATTTATCTGCTAATGCATTGCTAGTGCTATGAATGTGCCCTTTAGTATGTGCTCTTGTGTGCATCACCCATAGCAAAGGGTAAGTCTGTTTCAGGTCCCACACTTGTTTCTAGAATTTCCTGGAAGCAATAGTGTTATGCCTAATGTATCTAAAGTCATTTTGAATCCACCATTTCAAATCAATGTTATACGCCCTGACAATGTAATCTGAATCTGAGACTACAAGTGTGGGATTCTCTGAGCCTGAATGACGAAATACAAGCAACAAGCCATGCAATTCAGCAGTCTTGGCAGAAATATCTCCCATATGCTGTGTTACAATATCAGCGTGTATAAATGCTTCTTCATGTGTAAAATGTCCTATCACCGCTGTACATGCAGCTGCATATGTTTAACATGTTCCAAAAGCTGGTATGGCAGAGCCATCACAGTAAACTATTTGGAAAAAATCAAACAATGGCATATCAGGCAGTGAGGTGTCTGGTTCTGTATCCATTATCCAAGTTAATCCACTCATTCTTCACAATTCTGCTTTATAATGATACTTTACATCTGGAGCATGTTGAGATGCCAACCATCGAACCCATTTAGTATGTGATGCCTTTGCATTGGGTATGCTAGCTTTTGTGGCAGCCTCAAGCTGAGCCAAATGTGTATTTATGTGTATAGTTAAATTAGCCACAAACAGACTTTATTTCGGAATGATCATCTGAACTGAAGGGATAATCTTTTCCTCGTGGCTAAATCTTAATTCAGGTGATGACTATACATGTCACTTATATGCAATTGGTTTAGTCTCCCCTAGATTACAAACTGTGTATGTGGAGACACGATCTCCCGCCAACAGGTTTATTTCTATATCTTTTTATGTACTCTGTCTTGTAAAGGGCCAGTCTGAGTCATTAATGAGTACACATGGTTCAGAATGTGAGTGTGCTCTGGCAACCAATGAGCTGCTTTGAAATCTGTTTTTTATCAAAGCATAAAATGGTTTCACTAGCTCGGCAAAATTAGACACATAAGATCTGCCAAAATTCAAAAGCCCTAAAATGGCTTGCAATTGTCTGAGTGTGTTAGGAGGTCATATCCTGGAACACTGCTCAAGAAAGTTGTGATGCTGGAAATGCATCGGAGGGACAGGGCCTACGTATCCTTGTCCTTTACTGCCTTATACCATGTGTTCTGTTGTGTTTTCCATGCATGAGTTCATGTGGGACTCCTGGCGGTGCAGCTCTCTCTTTTGGTTTGGTGTACAGACCCATGGGATACCCTTATGGCACCCATGGGTGGGGGTACAACCCTGTGCCACTAGTGTATGTTTTTGGGCACCTGTGTGGTGCACAGATCAGGGTATGGGCTGGTGGCAGCTCCATGCTGAATTTGACAGGTGCTCTGAGTATCCTCCATTTTGGGATACCCAGGCCCTGCCATTGGAATCAGTTGATTCCTGATAGGAAACAAGATGGCCCCTGTGTCCTCTTGCTTTCTATTGCCTGTTACCTTGTTTTCCCAAAGTCCTGGGAAGCCCTGACTCTGTCCCTTCCCCCTGACTGGCTGTTGGGTAGAATTTCCATATATGGTGTTGTTGTGAAGTCCAGGCCAGACTGGCTGGAGCCTCCCCAGTGACTGTATGTTGTGGGTACACCCTGTGGGTGGGAACTGGGTGAATGGAATGTGTGACCAATCCGCATTCTGTGTTGTGGATGTCTAATATCTGGTGTTTGACACAATGACTGAGACAGCCCTGCCCAAAACTGGTATGAATGCAGCTTGGAGTGTTGAATGGCTGGTTACTTGTTCCAATACACATAAATTGTTGTGAGTGTCTGGAGAGAAGTGAATGGCTTGAACGCACTATGCACCTGATTGGATGCCTGCCTGCACAAATGCCCTTCTGACCGATTGGTTGCCTGGGTGTGACCCAGCAGAATGAATGGGAGATCAACTAGTACATCTCGGGGCCTCTCACTGCTAGAATTTGTGTTCAGAAGCTGAAGAGAAACTGGCGTTGAAACTGTAGCTTAAACCTGAAGCCCTACTGGAAGAGAAATCTTGCTGCTTCTCTACTTCACCAATCTGAAAGTTGCTGTGTCTCCAAGGACTGACCCAGAGAGGACCTGGTAAGGCATCCTCTTCCCGAGCTATGACGGACCATCATGCACCAGCTGATCTTCGCCAAAGCTCCCTGGTAGACAGACCTATGACAGGCTGCCGACTGTAGACGGGGATTGCCGTGGAATCACAAGGAGAAGAGCCCGGACACTGTTGCCCATCATTGTCGACGACCGCCGTCTCCGACCGGAGCCGCTTTACTCCCTTTGCCTAAGTAAAATTTGATCAGAGGACGCTCTCGCCTGCACCGTGAACTGCTTTGTCCCGCCTGAGAAAGTCGTGGCCGCCGATGCACCGAGGAGCATCCGTCGGTGGGTTTCCTGCCACCTGACGACCGTAGAGACGTCGGACGACTCAACGACCTTGCTGGGCCACAGTTCTTCACAATCTCTTTGCGGTCCTGAACTATTGTCATTGAGGTGCCCCGCACGCCTCTTCCTTGCAGGACGCCATCTCTCCGGCGTTGCCGAGCACCGCTAGGAACAAAGCTGCCGCCTCGCCGTCATCATTCACCCCTTTCTCCTCATGGGATCTCGACGATCCGTGGCTCCTGCCTTAAAGGGAGCCGCTCAAGAAAGATCCATTGGCGACCCGATGACGAACTCTGCTATTCCAGGTACATTGGGGTTGTAGAACTATTTTAGAAGGAAATAAGACTCTTTAGAACAATATATGGACTGGTCTTGTACGATATATCTTTATTTACAGGTTTCCCATGTGGGGGGATCTAGACACAGACGTGTGCCTAGTTGGTAGGGGTCATTATTCTGCCAATTGTTCTAACCAACTGCTTTCCTCCTATATCTATTGTTGGTTACTTTCATTCCTTGATCTGTGTGACATTTGACCAGAGTACAGTTGATGCACTTTAATGAGATCTGATAAGAATTGTGGAACCACTTTAGAACTGTATATATTTGCCATTGAAGATTTTCTGAGCACAAAGTGAGTTATTGTGATAGTGTACATAACCGTGAATATGAATTATATAAAGACTGTGTTTTGACTAATACAGTGTGTGGACATTCCTTTGTGGGGACTTGGGGACTACACTGTACTTAGGAACCAGCCTGCATCACCTCCTGAGAAGCTAGGCCTTGATTGCTCGTCCATTGCTACCTTATAGAGAATCTTGGCTGGGGTTCTCTGTGCCTCTCCTCTACCATATAGAGAACCGAAGTACAGACCCCCCCTCCAGTCTTTACACAAGTCTGCTGACACCCCTCTGCCATCATCTCTAAGAGTGAACCCTAAGAAGCTAATCTGGATTTTTTAAAGTTAATCAGGTACCCTTTTGTAGCCACTGTGTGAATGACTGTGTCTACTTGTTGCAAGTGTTCATTGAGATTGTCATGGATGATGTAAATGTCATCTACATATTGCCAACAGTTAGGAATATCTGCCAGAAAACTATGTATTCTATTTGAGAATGTTCTGGGCAAATTCTTATACCCCTGCATTGTTCCAGTGAATTGGAAATGTGTTCCCTTAAAAGTGAATGCAGTGTATTTCCGGCTTTCTACACTTAAAGGTTGTGTGAAATATCCATTGCCTAGATCAAGGTTTGTTTAATATTTGCATATGTGTAAATTGGCTAGAAGTCCAGAACTGTGTTGGTTTTGGACGGCCTCTGTCTGACAATGTTCACTCAAAATTCTAAAGTCCACCATTGAACAATAAGTACCACCATGTTTTTAAACGGGCATAACTGGACTGTTATGTGGGCTTGCTTGCTTTATAATTCCCCCCGGTCCATTAGTTGGTCCACTATGTTTTGCATGTGGGAAATTGCTTGTGGCTTGACTGAATACTGCCTCTGTGGTGGGGTTGGTTTCAGCACTGGAATCACATGTGCTGGACATTCCAGATTATGCCCTACATGGTTTTTAAAAACAGCTGCACTGCTGACAGCTCTGCCGAGTATTGTGCATATGTTGTGCTAGTTCCCCACTCACTTCTTTTGAAAAGGCAGGCATCATTACCTGTTCACCTCTTGGTGCTTGTCTCACATACAATGGTGGCCAATCATGACAATCTAAAAGTCCTTTATATTGGATATGTAACTGTGGCCAAAACAGTGCTACAATCTCTTTGGGATGTTCGCCTTCCAGCTGAATGGTTACAAAATACACTTCATTATTTTATAATGTATACCCAGTGGGTGTAGTTATTTGAGCATCTCTGTGTGCCTTTGTATGCTCCAATAGTGCCTTGTGGCTGCATTCGAATATGGAAATATCAGACCCAGAGTCTAACAGGACCTCTATCCAGTCAGTCTCTTTATAAGTTCTTGGGAATGATTCAATGAGTGTGTGGACTTGCAGGGCTGCTTTGTGCTTTTCTCAACTTTCACGTCCTGCCTCTCAGTTTTAGAACGGTCTGGCGTCTTAGTCTGTGAGGATGAGATGAACTCTCATCAGTGCCATTCTTTTGTGGACTCTTCACTTGTCTTCTGTCTCTGAAATAAACTGGGAATTACCCTAGGTTTACCCCAAGATCGTCTACCGATGTGAGTGCCTTGCCACTGCAGGGCATCCCTATCTCCTGTACTTTTCCCATTCGTTAGTTCATGCTCTGTGCATTTTTCTTCCTCTATTGGTAGAAGCTGTTATCTGTGTGTTCTACCACCACTTTTACCTTGAAACAACCCCCTTCCTTTTGAGGGTCTCCTGGTGTGTCTTCATGTCTGGCTTACTATCCTTGTTAGCCTTCTTCTGTGTCTCTGCAGGTTTCCTGCCTAGGTGATCTCTGCTTAGTGATTGATATGTGGATGTCAGTATGTCCCCAAATTGCTCCTTTTTTTCTTGCTCATTAAACTGGGATAATTATCTATGAACGTCTAACCTTGCAGGCTCTCCTTTTAACATTCATTATTGGATGCTGTGAACAAGCCTGTTTGTGCCAGCAGCAGCGCCCTATTTTCCCAAGATGTCTGACAATATTGATGCTAAAGACATGATTGACTGAGTGCTTATCAGCTGTAAATAAAGCCAGCTATAAATTGAGATCCAGCTCTCAGAGCTTGCTAATGGTGGTGTGCAGCCAGAGGGAAGGAACATGGCTAGTGCCCTATGCCTATGATGTGGTGTAACCTGGGGATAGGCAGCTTGCAACTGTCCTAGCTTTTCTGAATACCACTTGGGTATGGCCTCATTTCTGGAAGGCATGACCCTAATATAATTCTCATTGTCTGCAGCTGCACTCCTCCTGCGTCAATCTGTCCTGGTGGCTGCTGGGCAGGCGTTATGCCATGCTGCGCAGCATATTGCAATGCAAGGTTGCGTACAGTGTCAAAATCTGCATCCAGTTTTTGATAGTCTGTTTGTAAAAAGGGGCCTCTGCGGTTTGGTTGAAACCCAGTTAACAATTCTAGTGACAGGTTGGGTGTGGCTAACGGTCCATGTCTAGCATTTGTTTGTGGATAAACTACATTAGTTCCAAACAAGTTGACATGATTTGTATGTGTTAAAGCCAATTCAGGAAACTTGTATGGGCAATATTGTATGGTATTTAAGTCTCACCTTATCAGCAGAGTTACATACACATTATTAATCTTGTTGTCTGTGGGTTTTCAAGTAAGTGAAGAGTGATTCTGCGGGCAGCCCTCCCAATTGCCCAATTGCTACTGTAAAGTTTATATTGACTCCCTCACAGTGTGATAACCTCAGCCAATCGATGGCCACTATTCTACAATGGAAGGAAACACTGATTTCCTGATGGGTTATCTTCTGTACCCATCTAACCTCTTTTGATGAAAACGCTTTTTAGAAAAAATATTTCTGCCCGGTCTGTTTATTGTGACTGCAGCATGAGGTTATTATTAGCAATGCTGCGGTCATCTCTAAGTTGTCCCAAATGGGGTGCCACAGTCTTGATTGCCTATGATTAGGAGTGGCCACAAGCCTCTTTTCTACATTTCATTTGAGGCTGTGAAAACAGACCCCTGGTCATCAGTCACTCATGTTAAAACTCAGCTGTTTCTCAACGCTAAAAGACAGGTATGCGCAGGTTCATGTGCTCATCAGCATGATTAAACATATACAGACTCAAAGAGATACCACTCTGACACCTTGCACTGAATTGTACACTTGACACAGGAGTTATCATCCAAAAAGGTATCAGGCACCCCTCTCTAGAAAGAACATGGCATGATAACCTGTTCTGTGTTTTTTTACGACTTTGAGAGTCCGCGGACATTGCTTTTAGCTCACTTTCATAAAGGAGGAATATATATTTGCATATCAGAATATAAATAATGGGTAGCTCCTGTGGAAATAAATTGGTGTGCAATGTATAATCCTCTAGCGTGGTTGTTTTTAAACCAACCAGGAGATATACGTAGGGCTTAATGGTTGCGTCTTCAAAGGCCTCCATGAAAAAATGTGTTTTGGTCAGATACATCTGACGGGCTACCATGGGTAATTGTTGTTTATCACAGAGGTTTTTAAATGACACCATATAACTAGCATTTAGCATTATAGATCTGTTGCTCTTGCTGTTGTTGAACAAGTTTTGCACAATATAACAAATGCTCAGATTGTGATGAGTAAAGGCTTTTTCTAGTTCAGCGTTCTGACCCCCCTCAGCCACCAATTTGTCCTAGATGATCAAATTCACCATGTTCGGCATTAATAAATGATTGTCGTTGGGACTCTCAGGCATACCTTCTACAAACCAAAGGTGTTTAAACTGTTGTTGCAAAGTGTTGTAAAGAGGTTACCAGCAACTGTAAAACCAAATAATATTATTGGGGGCATGTGATATCGTGGTGTGGGCATTTTCGAAAAGTTCTTTGACAAAATATATCTTGCCGCACCTGTAAGGGGCAGCCAGCACATGCACGAGAAGGGGTGTTGCAGCCTGCTATCCTTAATGACAAATACTTGCACATTAACAAAACATGTACAGATATCTAGGTATGCGCTTCTCGGGCAAGGTTAAATGACAGTGGCGGTTAGCCTTTCAGCCTTCTAGGAGTTAATAAAACAAACATTGCTATATTGCTGCATCTATATCTGACATGTAAGCGCTACATGAATACATACAAATGAATTGTCATTCTTTACCTAACAAGAAGATGTAAATGAAAAACATGATATAATGCTTGAAAACTGTATAAAACACTTGCAGTATATATCACATACAAACAAGGGGGGTCTGGGAGTTTCTCTACTACCGACCTACCGAGTACCAACAGCTACCCCAGACATGTGTTTCGGCCTGGCAGGGCCTTGTCGGTGAGGTGGAGCTGTGCCTCTCTAGGAACAGTGAGCAAGGGTTCTACGGCTGGATTACCCAGGTAACTTAGGGTGAAAACCCAAAGCTACTTAATATGCAAAAACAGGGGGGGGGTTGTGAGAGTTTCTCTACTACCGACCTATATCCCGGGTTAGAGTCTCGATCAGAGTCTTTAGCTCACCATCCTTTCACAAAAGATTATTTTCCACTACATATCAGTCTCTTTCCTGCCCAAGGGCAGTCCTGCACCAAAATGCCTGGCAATTCTCTTCTGAACAAGAGTACCAACAGCAACCCCAGACATGTGCTTCGGCCTGGTTGGGCCTCGTCAGTGAAGTGGAGCTGTGCCTCTCTAAGAACAGTGGGCAAGGGTTCCACATCTGGATTACCCTAGTAACTTAGGGTGAAAACCCAAAGCTACTTAATTTGCAAAAACAAGGGGGGGTTTCTGGGAGTTTCTCTACTACCGGCCTATAGCCCAGCTTAGAGTCTCAACCAGAGTCTTTAGCTCACCATACTTTCACAGAAGAGAAATTTCCACTACATATCAGTCTCTGTCCTGCCCAAGGGCAGTCCAGCACCGAAATGCCTAGCAATTCTATTCTGAACAAGAGTACCAACAGCATCCCGAGACACGTATTTTGGCCTGGTTGGGCCTCGTCAGTGAGGTGGAGCTGTGACTCTCTAAGAACAGTGAGCAAGGGTTGCACGTCTGGATTACCCATATAAATTAGGGTGAAAATCCAAAGCCATTTAATATGCAAAAACAAGGGGGGGGGGTTCTTGGAGTTTTTCTACTACTGGCCTATATCCCAGGTTAGAGTCTCAACCAGAGTCTTTAGCTCACCATCTTTCACAGAAGAGAAATGTCTGCTACATATCAGTCTCTGTCCTGCCCAGGGGCAGTCCACCACTGAAATGCCTGGTAATTCTCTTCTGAACAAGAGTACCAACAGCAACCCCATACATGTGTTTCGGCCTGGTTGGGCCTCATCAGTGAGGTGGAGCTGTGCCTCTCTAAGAACAGTGAGCAGTGTTCTACATCTGGATTACCCTAGTAACTTAGGGTGAAAACCCAAAGCTACTTAATATGCAAAAACAAGGGGGGTTCTCAGAGTTTCTCTACTACCGGCCTATATCCCGCGTTAGAGCCTCAACCAGAATATTTAGCTCACCGCCCTTTCACAGAAGATTAATTTCCACTACTTATCAGTCTCTGTCCAGCCCAAGGGCAGTCCAGCAACCAAATGCCTAGCAATTATCTTCTGAACAAGAGTACCAACAGCATCCCCAGACACGTGTTTTGGCCCAGTTGGGCCTCGTCAGTGAGGTGGAGTTGTGCCTCTCTAAGAACAGTGAGCAAGGGTTGCACGTCTGGATTACCCATGTAATTTAGGGTGAAAACCCAACGCTACTTCATATGAAAAAAACAAGGGGGTTCTCAGAGTTTCTCTACTACCGGCCTATATCCCAGGTTAGAGTCTCAACCAGAGTCTTTAGCTCACCGTCCTTTCGCAGAAGATTAATTTCCACTACATATCAGTCGCTGTCCTTCCCAAGGGCAGTCCAGCACCGAAATGCCTGGTAATTCTCTTCTGAACAAGAGTACCAAAGCATCCCCAGACACGTATTTTGACCTGGTTGGGCCTCGTCAGTGAGGTGGAGCTGTGCCTCTCTAAGAACAGTGAGCAGTGTTCTACATCTGGATTACCCTAGTAACTTAGGGTGAAAACCCAAAGCTACTTAATATGCAAAAACAAGGGGGGTTCTCAGAGTTTCTCTACTACTGGCCTATATCCCGGGTTAGAGCCTGAACCAGAATATTTAGCTCACCGCCCTTTCACAGAAGATTAATTTCCACTACTTATCAGTCTCTGTCCAGACCAAGGGCAGTCCAGCAACCAAATGCCTAGCAATTATCTTCTGAACAAGAGTACCAACAGCATCCCCAGACACGTGTTTCGGCCCAGTTGGGCCTCGTCAGTGAGGTGGAGTTGTGCCTCTCTAAGAACAGTGAGCAAGGGTTGCACGTCTGGATTACCCATGTAATTTAGGGTGAAAACCCAACGCTACTTCATATGAAAAAAACAAGGGGGTTCTCGGAGTTTCTCTACTACCGGCCTATATCCCAGGTTAGAGTCTCAACCAGAGTCTTTAGCTCACCGTACTTTCGCAGAAGATTAATTTCCACTACATATCAGTCTCTGTCCTTCCCAAGGGCAGTCCAGCACCGAAATGCCTGGCAATTCTCTTCTGAACAAAGGTTCCAACAGCATCCCCAGACATGTATTTTGACTTGGTTGGGCCTCGTCACTGAGGTGTAGCTGTGCCTCTCTAAGAACAGTGAGAAATGGTTCCATGTCTGGATTACCCTAGTAATTTAGGGTGAAAACCCAAAGCTACTTAATATGCAAAAACAAGCAGGGGTTTCTGGGAGTTTCTCTTCTACCGGCCTATAGCCTGGGTTAGAGTTTCAACCAGAGTCTTTAGCTCACCATACTTTCACAGAAGAAAAACTTCCACTAAATATCATTCTCTGTCCTGCCCAAGGGCAGTCCAGCACCCAAATGCCAAGCAATTCTCTTCTGAACAAGAGTACCAACAGCATCCCCAGACACGTGTTTCGGCCCGGTTGGGCCTCATCAGTGAGGTGGAGTTGTGCCTCTCTAAGAACAGTGAGCAAGGGTTCCATGTCTGGATCACCCTAGTAATTTAGGATGAAAACCCAAAGCTACTTAATATGCAAAAACAAGCAGGGGTTTCTGGGAGTGTCTCTACTACCGGCCTATAGCCCCGGTTAGAGTTTCAACCAGAGTCTTTAGCTCATTGTCCTTTCACAGAAGAGAAATTTCCACTTAATATCAGTCTCTGTCCTGCCCAAGGGCAGTCCAGCACCAAAATGCCTAGCAATTCTCTTCTGAACAAGAGTTCCAACAGCATCCCCAGACACGTATTTTGGCCTGGTTGGGCCTTGTCACTGAGGTGGAGCTGCGCCTCTCTAAGAACAGTGAGCAAGGGTTGCACGTCTGGATTACCCTAGTAACTCAGGGTGAAAACCCAAAGCTACTTAATATGCAAAAACAAGGGGGGGTCTCAGAGTTTCTCTACTACCGGCCTATATCCCGGGTTAGAGTCTCAACCAGAGGCTTTAGCTCACCATCCATTCACAGAAGAGAAATGTCCACTACATATCAGTCTCTGTCCTGCCCAAG
Organism: Ambystoma mexicanum; assembly: GCF_040938575.1. NCBI lineage: Eukaryota > Metazoa > Chordata > Amphibia > Caudata > Ambystomatidae > Ambystoma > Ambystoma mexicanum. Next base: position 72,145,257 of record NC_090925.1, read on the forward strand.
GGCAGACCAGCACCGAAATGCCTAGCAATTCTCTTCTGAACAAGGATACCAACAGCATCCCCAGACACGTGTTTCGACCCGGTTGGGCTTCGTCAGTGAGGTGGAGTTGTGCCTGTCTAAGAACAGTGAGCAAGGGTTCCATGTCTGGATTACCCTAGTAATTTAGGATGAAAACCCAAAGCTACTTAATATGCAAAAACAAGCAGGGGTTTCTGGGAGTGTCTCTACCACCGGCCTATAGCCCGGGTTAGAGTTTCAACCAGAGTCTTTAGCTCACCATACTTTCACAGAAGAAAAACTTCCACTAAATATCATTCTCTGTCCTGCCCAAGGGCAGTCCAGCACCCAAATGCCAAGCAATTCTCTTCTGAACAAGAGTACCAACAGCATCCCCAGACACGTGTTTCGGCCCGGTTGGGCCTCATCAGTGAGGTGGAGTTGTGCCTCTCTAAGAACAGTGAGCAAGGGTTCCATGTCTGGATCACCCTAGTAATTTAGGATGAAAACCCAAAGCTACTTAATATGCAAAAACAAGCAGGGGTTTCTGGGAGTGTCTCTACTACCGGCCTATAGCCCCGGTTAGAGTTTCAACCAGAGTCTTTAGCTCATTGTCCTTTCACAGAAGAGAAATTTCCACTTAATATCAGTCTCTGTCCTGCCCAAGGGCAGTCCAGCACCAAAATGCCTAGCAATTCTCTTCTGAACAAGAGTTCCAACAGCATCCCCAGACACGTATTTTGGCCTGGTTGGGCCTTGTCACTGAGGTGGAGCTGCGCCTCTCTAAGAACAGTGAGCAAGGGTTGCACGTCTGGATTACCCTAGTAACTCAGGGTGAAAACCCAAAGCTACTTAATATGCAAAAACAAGGGGGGTTCTCAGAGTTTCTCTACTACCGGCCTATATCCCGGGTTAGAGTCTCAACCAGAGTCTTTAGCTCACCATCCATTCACAGAAGAGAAATGTCCACTACATATCAGTCTCTGTCCTGCCCAAGGGCAGACCAGCACCGAAATGCCTAGCAATTCTCTTCTGAACAAGGATACCAACAGCATCCCCAGACACGTGTTTCGACCCGGTTGGGCTTCGTCAGTGAGGTGGAGTTGTGCCTGTCTAAGAACAGTGAGCAAGGGTTCCATGTCTGGATTACCCTAGTAATTTAGGATGAAAACCCAAAGCTACTTAATATGCAAAAACAAGCAGGGGTTTCTGGGAGTGTCTCTACCACCGGCCTATAGCCCGGGTTAGAGTTTCAACCAGAGTCTTTATCTCAAAATCCTTTCACAGAAGATTAATTTCCACTACTTCCCAAGGGCAGTCCAGCACCGAAATGCCTGGCAATTCTCTACTGAACAAGAGTACTAACAGCAACCCCAGACACGTGTTTCGGCTTGGTTGGGCCTCATCAGTGAAGTGAAGCTGTACCTCTCTAAGAACAGTGAGCAATGGTTCCATGTCTGGATTACCTTAGTAATTTAGGGTGAAAACCCAAAGCTACTTAATATGCAAAAACAAGCAGGGGTTTCTGGGAGTTTCTGTACTACCGGCCTATAGCCGGGTTAGAGTCTCAACCAGAGTCTTTAGCTCACCATCCTTTCACAGAAGAGAAATGTCCACTACATTTCAGTCTCTGTCCTGCCGAAGGGCACTCCAGCACCGAAATGCCTGGCATTTCTCTTCTGAACAAGAGTACTAACAGCACCCCCAGACACGTGTTTCGGCCTGGTTGGGCCTCATCAGTGAGGTGGGGCTGTGCCTCTCTAAGAACAGTGAGCAAGGGTTCTACGTCTGGATTACCCTAGTAACTTTGGGTGAAAACCCAAAGCTACTTAAAATGCAAAAACAAGGGGGGGTTCTCAGAGTTTCTCTACTACCGGCCTATATCCTGGGTTAGAGTCTCAACCAGAGTCTTCAGCTCAAAATCCTTTCACAGAAGATTAATTTCCACTACATATCAGTCTCTGTCCTTCCCAAGGGAAGTCCAGCACCGAAATGCCTGGCAATTCTCTACTGAACAAGAGTACTAACAGCAACCCCAGACACGTGTTTCGGCCTGGTTGGGCCTCATCAGTGAGGTGGGGCTGTGCCTCTCTAAGAACAGTGAGCAAGGGTTCTACGTCTGGATTACCCTAGTAACTTTGGGTGAAAACCCAAAGCTACTTAAAATGCAAAAACAAGGGGGGGTTCTCAGAGTTTCTGTACTACCGGCCTATAGCCCGGGTTAGAGTCTCAACCAGAGTCTTTAGCTCACCATCCTTCACAGAAGAGAAATGTCCACTACATATCAGTCTCTGTCCTTCCCAAGGGCAGTCCAGCACCAAAATGCCTGGCAATTCTCTTCTGAACAAGAGTACCAACAGCAACCCCAGACATGAGTTTCGGCCTGGTTGGGCCAGGTGGGTTAGGTGTAGCTGTGCCTCTATAAGAACAGTGGGCAAGGGTTCCACGTCTGGATTACCCTAGTAATTTAGGGTGAAAATCCAAAGCTACTTAATATGAAAAACAAGGGGGTTCTCAGAGTTTCTCTACTACCAGCCTATATCGGGGGTGCAGTCTCAACCAGAGTCTTTAGCTCACCATCCTTTCACAGAAGATTCATTTCCACTACATATCACTCTCTGTCCTGCCCAAGGGCAGTCCAGCACCGAAATGCCTGGCAATTCTCTTCTGAACAAGAGTACCAACAGCAACCCTAGACACATGTTTCGGCCTGGTTGGGCCTCATCAGTGAAGTGGACCTGTGCATCTCTAAGAACAGTGAGCAAGGGTTTCACCTCTGGATTACCCTAGGAACTTAGAGTGTAATGTCACGTTCTGAAGTCCACGTGGATTAGTATACCTCCGTCCCCGTACCAGTCATAGAAGAGCAAATGACTCGCTGACCAGTTTTTGGGGCCACAGGTGGCATGAACAGAAGACACCAGGTCCCGGATGGCTGCAAGAGAAACACAACCTTAAGCATGCAAGGAACAGGGCCTTTACAACTGTGAATAGGCAAACAAGCACAAAGGTACCTACCCGTGGGGATGACCGATGACAACTCTTTACCTAATCTGTTCCCCCCGAAGGTGTTATGGGTAGAGGTATAGGCGATGGAAGGATACCTCTATTGTGACAGCGTCCGCGGTCTTGAAGGAAACAAAGTAATACTGGGAGCATAGTTCAACAGAGTACTTGATTGCTAATTCTTGAGTCCAAAAAAGGCCAGAGCCAAAGGAAGTGAGAGAAAGCAATCCAGGTGAGCAAGGTCCAAAGGTAGAAGCAGTTCAGGTAGGCAGTCCAAACACTAACATCTAATCCGAAAAGGGAAAAACCAAGCACAGTCCAAGCCAGAAAACAAGGTCCAAAATTCTGAGGTCATAGAAATCAAAGCACAGAGTACAGAAGTCGCCAAACGGTGTCAGAACAGCTGAGAAGCGCAGAGTAACTGGATCGGGCACCTTTTATTCTGTGACATTGTGGAACACGTGACAGGCTACGGTGCTGTGCATTGCCAAACGAGTGGCTGAGACATTGGCGTGACTGCAGGCGCCATGGCAACCCCCAACGCGAATGTGGCCAACAACGCCAGGGGTGCCACGATGCGCGGGACCCACCAAGCCACTGGGTAGAAGTGAAGACGGAGTACAACCTCGTCCCGCGCCGCCGTAGAACCGGAATCGCAGTGCGTAGACGTGTAGCTGGACCAGGTAATTGCATGAGTCGATGCATGACATGAAAACCGAAAGCTACTTAATATGCAAAAACAAGGGGGGGTTCTGGGAGTTTCTCCTCTACTGGCCTATATCCCAGGTTAGAGTCTCAACCATAGTCTTTAGCTCACCATCCTTTCACAGAACAGACATTTCCACTACATATCAGTCTCTGTCCTGCCCAAGGGCACTCCATCCCTCCTAGAACCCTCTTGTTTTTGCATATTAAGTAGCTTTGGGTTTTCACCCTAAGTTACTAGGGTAATCCAGACATGCAACCATTGCTCACTGTGATCAGTCCATCAGTGCTGGGCTGTTCTCTAGAATGGTCTCTGGAAGATGGAGAGTTACTCGAATTACTACCATTAGTGAGGGACCATGGGAACACAATGCACCTTCCCGGATCGTATTTCCATCTACGACCCAGAATGGGTGTCTCCCGAGCGACGCACGGATGCTATGGGACAGTCTTTGACCAAATGAAACTTGCTGGGGCAGGATATGCACAACCCTTAATTGCGTCTACTCGCCCTTTCTTCCAAATTTAATGGGCCTCTTGCGGCCCATACTTGCATAGGCCCATCTTCCTTATGGGTTTTCTGCAGGGTTCTAGGGATGTATTGCAAGAGTAATCATCTCGGCAAGATTAGCTGGTCCCAGCATTCTGGATACCTCATCTTTTAATTCCTCATTTAATCCACAATGAAATCATTTTATTAGCGCAACATCAGACTAAGCAGTTTTGTGAGCCAATTGTTTAAATTGAGTAATGTACATTCATGTTTCCATTTGTCCCTCTTTAAAATTTAACAGGTGTTCTTGGGCTGCGATTATGATCTCTTGCCTACCGAACGTAGCACATAAGCTATTTGAGAATCTGGAATATAAATTCAGGATAGGTTTGTTTATGGTTACCAAAGAAGTGGCCCAAGTCAAGGCTTACAACATAGGAGTCCAAAAATGTCCTCAATTTCCTAGGGTTACCATCATTTTACCCCCCCAGAGGTACATCTAGATGGACATGTGGATGAGTAACCAATTGCTGCAATACTGTATTTTACACCTTTAGATTCTGAACTTCAGCTGTCAGGTTTCGCATACCAGCGTTTCTGCTTCTCTTGAAAGCGAAACGTGGTGTAGTTGGTTGGAAAGTGTCTGTAGCAAGTGCCAATTTTTCATGATCGTCTTTCTCAGTGCGTTACTGACTGGTGAGAACGTAGTGACACAGGTGATCTTGCCTTTATGTTCTGTTCTTGTCTGTTTGGACAAGCAATCTGTTCTGTTCCGGTTTCTCGCCGTTTTTCGAGCTTTCCTTATGATTGCTGCTGGGTATCCCCTGTTTTTTAGTCAGTTTTCTAGATCTTTTCCATTATGATCGTATTCATCAAAGACCACCGGGTCCACACGTACCCCACAGAGAGACTTGCCACAACCACTCAGACGACTCTCTGGCATTTACCTCCGGTAGTCGGACACTACCGTTTGTTACGCTCCCCTGGCTCCCACAGGGGCGTCGGTCGGACCCGGACAGCTGCGGTCTCCACCCACGTGATGCGTAGTGCAGCGATGACTGACTGGATCTGCCCTCCTAATCTTGTCTGCTTAACCCGTAGAAATATTCTCCTGCAAGTGGAGAGATATGGATTTAGCCACTTGTGGATTCAAGTGATGGTACCCCCACAGTCCTCCCCAACTAATCACCTCCGAAATGCCCTCACAGCAATCTCACCTTATATATGAAAGATGAGCTCTCCATCCTGTGTGGATTTGCTGGGGCGCGTCGATTCCAGTTACTTCACTGGTTTGAAGACTCGGGAGAGTTCCGGAGAGTATTGACTCCGAGGTTCCTGGTGAGGACCAGTAAGTATTAAGTTCATAGAGTTCAATATGTCCGATGTTCACTCTTGTTCCCCCCTTCCTTTCTTGTCTTGCAGCTGGCTCGTGAAAAGATGCTCTTGTGGCAGCTGGTGGCGCTCAGGTAAGAGTCTGTATTACCCGGTGCTGTCGGGTAAATGTTGCACTTGGAAAACGTGTTGTTTTGTCTCTCTTTACAGATGCAGCACGCGAAAATATGGAGAATCACAAAAGGATGCCTCCGGTGGTAAATCAGGTAAGTCTATGGTGGTAAGAATTATATTTGTTGGCTCCCTCGGCTCACCTTGTGGTTTTCTTTTGTCTCCTAGGTGCCGAAGTTCGGCGAAGAAATGATGGAGGCAGCGCGACCCGAAGGATGCTGTGAAGACTGGTGAGTATGGCGCGGCGCTGCAGCTGGAGGTGCGGCACATGCAGAAATTATGTTCTTTACAGGTCCGGAGACGAGATGGATGCAGAATCAGGTGTGGAATAGAAATACGCTGGTTTTCTTACCTTGTTCCTTTCTTTCCTCTTTGTTTAAGGAGCTCCCGATTCGAGGCAGGCGTGGCAAAGACTGGATGCAGGCTGCAGGCACAGTGAGCATTACGCTGCTGGATGCAGAATAACGCGAAGCGTGTGTTGCTGGTCGGGCGTGGTTTAAATAGCGTCAAAAGTAGTCCCAGGTAAGAAGTCCCTAAAACCTGCTGAGGTTTTACTAAATGTCTAGATGCTTGCTCCCGGGGCTGATGGGCTTGGTCCGGAGGCCGGGGGGTAGGCATCATGACACTGTTGCGGAAAGTGCTCAGTCTGCCTTCTAACTCAAGACCAGAAAGAGGTCTCTTTAAACGGCACAATATGGAAGTACAAAACCTTCTCAAATTGCCTAACCAAATGTAGTGTATACATGATTAAATGCCCGTGCAATCTATTATACATAGGGAAAAGTAAACGCGAAGTGAGACAAAGGATCTGTGAGCACAGATCATGCCTGAAAAACAAAATTGAGGACAAACCTATGGTGGCCCATTTTGTGAAAAAAGAACTCAAGCATACAGAATTGAGATGGTGTGTGATTCAAACATTAGAAGCAAAAGCCCGGGGCGGGGGGTGACAGAGATTTAGAACTGAGAAAACTTGAGCAAAAATGGATACACTGTCTAGACCCGGTAAAAAATGGCCTTAAAGTGTGCATTGAGTGGAATTGGTTTTTCTGAATTTATTTTTCTGAAATTGTTGTTCTGAAAATGGAGCAAGTTACGAGAAAGACTCTGATTTAAACATGATCTCTGGTTTCCTATATAATTTCTAATACAATATGGGGTAACATGCACATCAAAATCAAGCTATAATGTATTCCAATTTTGCACAATACCATGTACCAGCATTATGTGAGAATGGACACTCTAAACAATGTTCTAGTGGATGTCATGCTTCAGCAACAACAATGTAGGAAAGAAAACATGAATAATGTGCCACTATGTGTTCGAATATGACAAATAATGGTAGATCTATGTAATGATGTGCTGTTGAAATAACCGTATACTAACAAAAATGAAGAATGTACCACAATGTGTCTGTAAAGTACAGAACCATGCCAAAATGCTAGCACTATATGATAATTGATACACATTACTGTAATCCATCAGTGACATCCTTTATGAAATATGATTAAGTAACACAATGTCTACAACATTGTGCTACGTTGTTCCTGCATCCAACATAGGGGAAAGTGTATTCACCAATATCCACACAACGTTCCGCAGTTCACACGAGATATTAATCCCCCATCTCGACCGCATAAAGACACTGACCACGGCCGCAGGCGCGTATAACACTGAGGCGCGTACCCTTATATGACATATACATAAAACAGACACGCATGCAAGCAACTGCAGACAGCGCCACTCACACAGCGATCTACAGTAGCACAGACAGGTAAGCGAGATACTGCCTCTCAGATCGGCTAACGATTTTTCGGTTTAGCACAATAAGTAAGACTCCATCCACCACTGAGAGCACTTACATAGGCTCCTTCACGATTGCATTCGAAAGCTGAGAGAGAAAAGTTTTTAAGACACCTCCCTTCTTCGCACCCCACCACCGTTAACTTTTAGGAGTCTCACAGAGCGCGCAGAGCACAGGAACCAGAGAGGCTCACACAAAGCAGGGTGAAGATCTTTCACAATCGCCCCTCCGCATAAGTGCACACATACCAGCAATGCACTGGGCACTCAGTCAATAGCACCATAGCCTCACACCAGGTACTGATAATGTTTAAAATCCATAGCCAGCACTGGCAGTACTTGCACTGTAAATGTTAGTGAATGAACCGATTTATAAGAAACATTTCAATAGATATTAATGATCTTTTCCTACAGCGAGTCAGCTACGGATCAAATCGTAGATACACAAGATCGATTCTAACAAGCGCACAGCAGGCGCTTGGAGCGAAGATTTTGAACCGCTTTCTTCGCCAACCTGTGACACTGTAAAATAATGCCTCAGGTAGGACACAGCCCAGCACACTTTCCAGGCACCATGATCCCTGAAAAGATACACCCAGTTTTTAATTTGTACCTCCTTACCTTTAGATGGCCCAGAACTGTGATACACAGTGGACACGATCAAGTCCCCTACACTTGTCCTGAAGACGGCACCTGAAGACTAGCAACCTACAGGGTGCCAGAAACACCACTAAGTGTCGACTAGATAAATGTGAAGACAATCATACCACATTTGAAAGTCACCATTTGTACTAACCCACACTGCATAAACTGTATGCAAAGTTCCATTGTATGAGGTTGATGTGAGTTGCCTTGAACAGTGTATTATTACCCGGCAATTACGGGCAAACAAAAGGTTTCGGATGACAGCTTTGTAATGTCATTTTTAGTAGTCACAAGAATAAATTAGTTTTTTCATGTAAAGTAATTTGGGTGTTCTCTTATGTACAGACCACCATAGGGATCTGTACAAAGTGTGCTGAATCCATTCCGGGCCAGAGTCAAACAGGTGGGGTAGCCTAAGTCCCTGTTACTATTATATTAGACTCCCTCATGACTTAGGCCCCCCTGACTAAAAAAGAGGGCAACACTACCCCCCCTATACTACAAAACACAATGCAATACTTTCATTCAGTGAACGATATAACGGACACTTACCTAAGCTTCATTATTCTGGACGATTATGGGGAGCATTCCATGCCCCACACCGGCCACTGGAAATAGAAACCAGAGTTTGGTGAGGAGCCTCCTGTGGAATAAAACCCAAATGCGTAGCAGTTAATTTCACGCCTCGAGAGACCAATCAGCACTCTGTACATGTGGGATGGTGCAGGAGTGATGTGGTATTCCAAGTATCCTGCTACGAGAAATATGATGGAGAAGTCGGAGAAAGTATGCTATCTTTCATAAAGGCTGAAATAAATGATTGAAACAAAATAAAGAATGCTCAGAGAAGCTCATCTCCAAAGGTAAACATGGAGTAGTCTAAATAAGCAGACGGCTTCTATCGGCATATCGAATTGCTGTGTGGAAATTGGCACTGGGCAGTATAAGGAGGACAGTCTCCAATGCCCACAAGTGTCGTGAAGAAGCCAGAGAGGGAGAGCGGCTTCAAAAAAGAAAATACGCTACACCAAAAAGCTGGCTGCTCTCCGGAGAACTAACGGGAGACAACAACAAGGCACTGAGGTGGCGGAAAAGTCTGTGGAGTACGCAGCAAGGATGAGGGCAAAGGAAGGCTGCTAATAGAGTCAAATGTTTGTTAGTTTTTAACACACACAGTGCTGCTGAAAATACAGGCGTCTGCATGCAAAGTAAAATATAAACACAATAAACACAATATGGAAGTCCAGGACTCAACGTAGTATACTTGCAGATGTAGAAATGAGGAACGTTTTGCATAGCAGGTAGAAGAGTAATGGGGAACGCGTTGCACGGAAGAGCCGACTCTAGAACAGGAACTCCAAGGAGGCTTAGAAGGAGAGATGGATTAGGAGAGAATAGTAAGCAGGAAGCAAGAAGGGCAGGTGAAAACTGATTTAACAGAGAAAAGTAGAAAAGTCAGGAGATAGAAAAACTTGTGCTGGAATCAAGAGAGTAGCAACGCACATAACCAGCTGCAAGGAACCTTCATATACTACTGGTGATGTGCGTCTGGCCAATGAGTCAGTTGATGGGGCCTATTTTGGAAAGAACTAGAATGTGGATGATGATTGCACCTTGTGGATACATCGGGTGCCATCTTGGCTGAGAGTGAAATGTATCTAATCTCTCTTCTTTTCCATTTGTGCCATAAGGACCATGTGGAATAAGGATGCATGACAGAAATGCATTCAAGAAAAGCCTTTTCGAGAGCTCCTAATCAGGTGCAAGGGAAGGCATTCAAAGGGAGCATTTGGAAACTCCTAATGAGATACAAGGGAGGTTTGAATGTTCCTAGTGAGATACAAGAACACATTTTAGAAGTTATATTTTTGATTACACAATACACTAAAGTAAAGAAATAGAAGGACAATTTCAAACAGGTCACTTTGAAGTTCAAAACCTACCATATAGTCACACCAAAAGAGGCCTACATGTTACTTTGATTGTGACAAATAGACTAAGCATTATTCAGACAATATATGATAGCACATTTTTGTGCAGCCTCATACTTTCATGTCTTCCAAATAATGTGCAACCATTGTACAGTGTTTTGCTGCGAAGAAGGAATTCATGAAGCCTGGACATCGTTTGTAAGAAGTTAAATCAACCAAAAATATGTTCTTTTATGTTTATTGAGATGGTTATCAGAAACGTGAAGATGTATTGCTTTTTAAAAAAATACCTTTGATAATATACAACTGAGTATTCATTCAAAATTAAAACCATTGTCCGAGTTAAAATGGATATATTTGTTGTCAATAATATGCTCATGTAAATATCCTGAGACAGATCCTTTCCTCGCAGCATTAGAAGGAAAGCAATAAGAGAAGCATGGTGCAACATGTATTGAATTGGAAGTAGAAACACACCAGACTCAAATACTCACGCCAGCCTTACTATTGTTTTATTGACAGCTGGATGAATCAAAATTTTACATTTGGACTGTACATAACTTTTCTCTGAGCAAAGCTACCAGATATGTCAACTAGAAAAATACAGAACTTATTCATTTTTAATACAGATTGATAAGAGTTATTCTCCTTCAGGGCAGGAGTTCAATATAACCAAAAGTGGAATTCATGTAATTTGGTGGCCTCTGGAACAGTATCATTGACAGTGCCCTCATGTTTGGTGCCTTTGGCAATGCACATTTCTAAACACAAGTACATTATTTGGTGCCCTTTCGATGATCAGAAGGGGTCATGTCTATGACCGTATCCTTTTTGTGAAGATGCATGTCACTTGGTGCAATCTAATGGTCATATATCACTAACAGTGCACTTTTTGTAAGCACAAGAATGACAGTTGGTGCCTGCAGACTTAGGAACATTTGTGAAAAACATAATTTGGTGCCAAACATCAGCGCACATCATTTGGTGCTCTAACAAATGAGTCATCTGGTACTCTGTATCAATGCCAGTGTCATTTTTTGAAAGTGCACATCAATTGGTACAGAGTGCAAAAGTGCAGAGCTAAGTGTCTGTGGTGCCGGGCACTCTGCAGCGCGCTCCTGTGCGCTGATGTTCTTTGGATAGTGTCTTGGAGCCGAATTGGTGCTATATTGTTAGACTGGTCACCCTTCCCTCGAGTGGACTTCTGTTGAACATTGCAGTGCAACTTTAAGAAATGTGTCCACCAGCATGACTGGGGGGAGGATGACCCCTGTTCCAGCTTCACAGGCACCTGCACAACGCAAAGCGTGAATTAATCATAGAGCTAAGTGTCTGTGGTGTGGGGCACTCTGCGGCGTGCTCCTGTGCGCTGATGTTCTTTGGATAGTGTCTTGGAGCCAAATTGGTGCTATATTGTTTGACTGGCCACCCTTACCTCCAGTAGACATCTGTTGTACTTGGAAGTGCAACTTTAAGAAATATTTCCCCAGCATGAACTGTAGAAGGAGGAGCCCTGTTCCAGATTCAGAGACACCTGTACCACGCAAAGCGTGAATTAATCATAGAGCTAAGTGTCTGTGGTGTGGGGCACTCTGCGGCGTGCTCCTGTGCGCTGATGTTCTTTGGATAGTGTCTTGGAGCCAAATTGGTGCTATATTGTTTGACTGGCCACCCTTACCTCCAGTAGACATCTGTTGTACTTGGAAGTGCAACTTTAAGAAATATTTCCCCAGCATGAACTGTAGAAGGAGGAGCCCTGTTCCAGATTCAGAGACACCTGTACCACGCGACACATGCATGAAGTACAGAGCAAGATGTCTGTGTCCTGGTCCGGAGCTGGAGTGGAGTGGGCACATCACTCTGCTGAACCTTGTAGAGTCACCAGGGCAAGTTCAGTTATTTATACTGAGCTCTTTTTTATGTCAGTCAGATTCTTAACTTGGCGCAGTGAATGTGCTTAAGAGCATGATTGACTGCGCACATCAGGATGCCTGGGCTCCACCATAACGGCATATTCGTTATTTTACAAAACTGCTGCCGAACATGGGTGTACATGAACACTTTCATTTACACCAAAGTAAGCAGCTTCAAGGTTGCAAGATACAACGTTGAAGCTGCTTACTTTGTATATGAAAGTGTTCATATACACAAATATGGTGTATATGAACACTTTCACATACACCAAAGTAAGCAGCTTCAGCGTTGTATCCGGCACCATTGAAGCTGCTTACTTTGCTGCATATGAAAGTGTTCATATACACCCTGTACTTCAACAAGGTTTCTTATGGCTCTACTCCAGAATAACAGCACCACAATGGTACCGTATATGTGTGCCACGTTAGCGCATATATTAAACTGGAGGAGTGCTACAAGAATACAAGTCTAAAGAGACAGGTAACACATGTGGCAGTTGCTAGGTTGGTTACCAACCCATCCTAGCAACCCCACATGTTTTCCAAAAGCTGTGTTTTCCTACTGATTTTGGAAGAAGGCACCACCTTCAGAATAGGTCTTAAGTACCGAAAAGGTTGTTAACGCTTTTAATGACCTTTTTGGTACCTAACACCAGTAGACAATTGGCCCTGAGTCTTTTTTTTTGTCAGAGCGGACGCTGATGAACTAAACCTATGGGGTGGTTTCCTTGAAATGACAATAAGATGCCTTACAACCTCCGATGTAACATCAAGGCGAATTGAATTAATGACATGATGTAAGCAATTGCCTTAAGTGATCAGTTGCTTCCGATGTAAGTAAGCCAATTGCTGGAATGACCGTTTCTTGGCTTTATAGCTGATGATGCATTAACAGAAGTGGGTTTGGTTTTCCTCATTTTGGCACCAGTATGTGCATTGCTTATACCCACGGAAAAAGCTGAATTTACTGGTGAATCCACTCAGGCCCAGGGGTGTTAAAGGAACATGTACAATTTGTCTCTCCTCGTGAAAATATATTTAGTTTAGTGTCCTATGCGGTATGCATATTGGCCTAAGCACATTTGCATCACGCTGCAGACCTATTGCCACAATAATGGTGGTCACATTGCCATTTTGTTTCATTCGCCATCTTGGATGCAATGTTCAGTTCCTTGCTCATTTTACCTTTCTCACTCTGAACACGGAAGAAGACCTCGGCATGAACTTTCTGTTATTTATGAGACAGGAATGCACATTTTGCTGAGCAGGTTGTTTGTCTTACACTGCAGAACCTTGAAGTCCTTGCAGAAGTGCAGCTAATCTACAAGTTAGGTGCCCTCCTATCTCGACCATGTTTTCCCCCTGAACCATTAATTGTAATAATGGGAATCTTAACCATTCTCCTCTAGAGAAAACCCTATTCCCAAGCTTTAGAGCAGACTGACTTTATGCTCCAGGAGCAACATAGAAAAGCTGTACAGCAAATGCTACGTTGTACCAGAGAACATAATATGCCCCCATGCACTGCGCTGCCATGCTCCCAGACAGTAAATTGTCAGTAGGAGGGTGGGGAAAATGCAAGAATGTTGTTTGGTAATACCATCTACGTGGACAGGTCTTGAACCCTACGGACCCATTCACATGAGGGGGCTGGACACGTGTATCGTATGTGATTTCGATTTGTATATATGTATCCGTCTCTGGTGGCTCTGGGCTCTTTCCTGCCACAGTGTCTGTACGCATGCATTGTGGGGTGCTGAGACTCAGTCATGACTTAAATAAACTTTATTTTTTGAACTTGTGACTGGCTATTTCCATTTCCATTTCTTTGTAGTAAGCCTCATTTTGTGGTCTTTCATCCTGACTATTTCGTTTGAAAATGTGCAGAGCCCGGGAACTTGTTTTAGTGTTGTGATTGGCAGGTGCGGCACCAATCTGTTCTATCGACTCCATTGCATGTGCCAGAGTTAAAAAACATTCTGTTGAGTTGGTAATGCAGTCATAGTTGGTAGAGACCACAGAGTCTGAAGATGCCGCACATAATACACATCAGCTGGAAAGGGAGAAGGGCCATGTGGTTAAAGTAATAAATGGTACAGCTCAACCAGTCGAATCAGCAGAGTTATCAGGCATTATTGCTGATGAAGGGGTTTTATTTCAGCAGCAGTTGGATATCCACTAGTCCAGCTTTGATGCCAGTTTAAAATATTGCAAGTGGGACAAAATATGAAATCTGTCTCTTCTAGTAACTTGAAAGGCACTACCTCCCAGCCAAGAATGGATGACTTAATTAAGAGTACTCTGGGTACAAGTACGGAAGTGAGAAAAAACACATGAACACGAATTGGAGTCAAAATAGAGGAGGAATCTGTTAACTTTATCAGTGACCAGAGCCTCCTACAATTCGAGATGCAGAATATAAATGGTGGTGCAGAGATTTCTTTTGTGGATTTAAATCCTTTGCACACCATAGCTGACGTGGAGGTTCCTATAGCAGATGCTGGTGCTTTCTCCTTTTTAACTGAACATCCTATGAGTGAAATCTGCTTCGATACAGCCAGTTTGAACATTGATTCAGCTTGTACGGGGTTGCACTATACATTATAAGAGCTAGATAATCTGGTTAGGCTTACAAACCTGGCCATTTCAGCTTTAAATATGGTGCTAAGTATTGTATGACAACATGAAGTTAAATACACTTGGAATTGGAATCTCTTGCGGGTGGTGTCAATGGACTTAGTTCTACTGTAGACTTTCTAAAAAAGGAGGTTATTAGATCTGTGGCAGTTCTGGTGGCAGAGCAGAGACCCCGTGTTGAGTTTCCTGTGTGATTTCTGTGGTATGAAGGCAGTAAATCTGGGAAAAATGAAAGGAAAATGACAGGCAATAAAAGCAGAATTTTGGTTCAAGAAAATTCCTGAAAAATATCCACAGGACAAAAGCTGAGGCTTTAGCTGCCCTAGAAATTGAGGCCAGGTTGCTCCCAGTGGAACTGCAAAGATTCACAGGTAAATGAATTCCGTTGAACCAACTAATTTAATTATTTATGTGTATTTTTAAAGTTCTCACACAGCCCGGGGCCATTGAGGTGCTGTTACAGGAATATGTCTTAGTTGCGTATTTATAACATGCTTAATAACCATAGGTGTCTAAGCGCAGACCCGGAGATCGAACCTGTGTTTTACAAGAAATATCACAACAGCTTACATTGTGAACCTTCTCAATCAGGGTGCGCAGTTCTATTTTCCAAGAGTTGAGTGAAAAGAAGACATATTCTCAGACAGATGAAAAGAAACACAATAGCCTTAGGGAGATCACCGCTGAACGCATAGATCCCATGGTTTGCTCTGCAGCTTTCCCTTTCTCTCACTGATCTGGTTATATTAGGAGAGCGGCATCATTACACCTCTCAAAATTGATAAAGAATCCATCCATGGAATGGCAAGTGACAGGCCTTCTCTAATTACAGAGTTGATCCTTTGCCTCCTTCTTTAAAGGGTGTGGTGCTTCCTGGTCACAATTATCAGCTAATGTCCTCATAAAGCCTCTGTAGAGAGACACTTGGGCGAGCACTGCCTAAGATTAACAATATTCAGTCATCAAGCCTCATTCACCATTTAGTCTTACAGCGAACAGCAAAACAATCAAAAATAAGGGATATTGTAGGATATTTTGTGTAGATTTGGGGTCTGGCGGTATTTTCTTACTGCCAAAGAAGAGTGGAAATTTGGCGATGACTTATCCTTGCATTTAGATTGGGTTTGGCCTTACCTCTTTTCAGTGACCATGTCTTGTTACACTATATGGGAAAATGTAGTAGTATATACTTAGTGGTGAATTACTTAATGGCAAATTACTTAGTGGTGAGCATAACTTTCCTGTTCTATTTATGACCCATCATACACAAAACCTTCCTCATTCTTATAATATTCTTGTGCTCTACAGAGAGCCTTGGACCTACATTCAGAAACTAGTGCAATATCTGGAGGCAAAGTTATATGCACATGGTCATCAAATAATGCCACAGAATGGCATGACCGCATTTATGGTGAAGTACAGAAAGAACCAACAGACAGCATTTTTGCAGAAGGCAGCAAAATTCAGGTCTGTCTCACAGCCCAGTCATCCAGATCATCCATCTCTGGAGCCCAGCAAAAGCGATCTGAACTTTTTCTGTCAGACTTTCCCCAGCAGATATACTTCCTTCCAATCACATTAGTAGAAAATGTATTAGGTTAACACCCTCTTGTCACAAACAATGGTAGCTTCATATTATAATAACTGTTTCTTTTTCTGATTTCCTGCTGCCTTCCTGCTTTCTGCATTCAGCACAGCATGAGAAAATAAGAGAGAAAAATGCACATTTAAAAACAAATTTCAAAACATGTACTTCCACCTCACTTTGTACATGGAGATTACATCATAATGTTAATGAGTTAGCACTAGTGATTAGTACTTGTTAAGTCAGTCAGTTAGATAAATAATGTAGTCTCCTGTGTATGAGGCATTTCAATGAAGAGAAAAGAAAGAAAAAAAATGCAAATTTACTCTCTGTAGCTTTATATTGGGCTTTCTGGCTGCATGATGAATTCCATACCTTGCATGCCTCCAGCCATATATTCACCTGTTATATTGGCAATATAAAGATGACTATATGTGTGTGCCACATTATTGATGGCAATATAATGCTATCACAATCAGTGAGGCGCTATACTTCAAGGCGCTATACTACAAGCACTATAAATTATACTACAATATACATTTGACATAAGTGCACCTTATGTTTACAAAACTAGACAAAACAGCAAAACGATATGTATGAAATACGTTTGCAGCAGCTTCGCATCCACTATGATGAAGATGGGAAACAGAAATGTTTGCTCATTGAGAACCAGGGGGAAGCTACAAGCTGCAAATAACTCAAGGGACTGTCAGTCGTGGCTCTCCGAAAACCAGCAATTGTTATTTACCTCCAGCTTTGACTATCTGGACCAGCTGATACCAGTAGACTCCCGGCATTTTGATTGCAAAGCCTACGTCTTATCCGTGATTCTGGGCAGAGGCAGTGATAACACCTTGTATCCCAAAGGACCTCATCCTGGGGACAGAGCTGAGAGAATATGAGAAGTGGTTCAGACAAAGCCAGTCAAGGCCACTGCACTGATGAGATGAACCAGGAACTGCAAGATAATTGAAGAAGCACAAGAAGGGGGCAATGTTTGGGAAGTAGTACACAACAGAGGTTGGGAGCGGACACACTTTTGTCTGGGTGAAGTGTGCTCAGCTCTCGAAACTAAATATTCAAACATGTCCCCAGTATTACCTCTTGACCCCCTTAAAAAAGACATTGTACGTTCATATGAAGGGGAAGAGATAGGTGAAGGAGTATCCTGCCTGGTTCCTGGCTAGATGGTTGGGATAGTCAAGGGGGTGGGGCATCACCAGTGGTGTGATGCTCAGCCAGCAGGTGCTGTAGGATAGATCACCTTGCCAACTTCATCATAGTTCAAGATGCTTGGACAAAAGAAAATCCAGAGAAAGTGCAGAAGGCAACAGGTTGGAAAAATTAGTTCAGATGACAGTAGGAGGAGTATGAAAGTAACGGAGGTGTGCAGAGGAGAAATATCACATGGTGTGAAGAAGAGGGTGAAAGCAGTGAAGAGGAAGAGAGAAGGATGAGCATGTGGAAGTAAGAGGTGCTAAAGAATGAGGAGGCTGGAGGTGATATCCTTGTATGAGTGAAGGAGAGATTGGAGAGGATTGGTCATTACACCATGAAAGAGGAGCAGGATAATAGGAAACGATGTGGGGAGAGAAAAATAAAGCATGTCAATGGTGTAGAGGAAGTGTTTTTATGGAGGAGGCACCGGTAAGGAGTAGTCCAAATTAAACATTTTTAGGAAAGTGAGGAAGTGGGAGAAAGAAGCCAGGTGGAGTGGAAGTGACAATTCACTTAAAAAAGAATGAATAGGAAAGCCAGAGGTGGGAGTAGGAGAACCAGAGTAAGGAGCACAGTGTGTGTCAGGCCGTGAGAGGTTGCAGGCATTGTAGTTATGAATCATGATCCTGAAAACAGTGATACTAGAAATGGTGGAGTAAAGAGCATATGGAAGAGGTGTTGATCCGGTGTATTGCATGAGACCTGCTCCTTGCTTGTCCCACAGCAAGGACTTCACAGACAACTCTGGAGGAAGGTGCCTCACACACTCAGCAAAGAGAAATACAAGAAAGCAGGACATTCAAGAAAGGCGGATCAGGACACTACAAACTTAAGACAGGAAGTGACTTTAAAGTGCTAAGCAACGAGGAAGAACCAAGGCACCTGTGATTTGCTGGTGTAATAGAAATGTTTGTTATGTACCTACATATTGATTTGGTAAGTCACTCTGGGAAGGGAATATAAAGGGAAGACTGGCCCTTGCACTAGATAGATTAGCTTACTTTAGCTTATCCTTTTAGCATTTTTGGCATTTCTCCTTTATTTTGGGCAAGTGTTAACCAACTCCTAATAAACAGATAATATATTTATGTTTCACTGACTGGCATTTTTATTGATTCTTCTTTGCTTTATGAAATTGTCGACAGATTAGGAACAAAAGAACATACTGCTTTTAAAACATTACTAGTCCCTAGGCACAGTAATGATAACATTAACTTTTCCACAAGTGTGAATCTATATGACATATTAAAAAAGCACAAACGCTAAAGGCAGATATATACTTTTTGAAACTGTGTTGCACTCTAAATAATACATCACGCAATAGGATGATTTATTTTAAAAGATCTGAATTTCTTTAAAGAAAATACAAGCTTAACACCAATTTAGCATCTCTTGCTAGCATATTCTCTTTTGTATTCACTGCATCTCTGTGAAGTTCTCATATCCCATAAGAAGACCATTTACTTCTGTGTTACCTGCAAAATAAAACTTGCATATGAGGTGGGAGATTCACTGTAGGATACCTCAGATTTAAGATGGTCCACCTTTATCTTCCTAAGAAAAGTATTCCTCAAAGTATCCTTAAAGCCCAGTAACACAGATGTGCTCCACATCTGCATCATTCTCAGTCCACATTTCGGAACTTCCTCAGAATTGTCCAAATGGATATATAAGAGGTGTCTTCTGCCTTGTGGCATTTTCTTTTGCTTAGATTAACTTTTGATCCAGAAGCTTTGCAAAATAATTTAATTTGTAAAAATGATCATGTAATAGAGCATTCATCACCACAAAGACATTCACAGCATCCATGCATATCACTGTTTTGACTTGACACTACCTGCCACCTGCTATGGGCATACCGTGCCCATGTGTATCTCTGCTCTAAAGGAACTCTTAAGCATATAAGGAGCAAATAAAAAAAAGAGCATGCTTATCATACTACACACTTTACAGTACCCTTAGGTAAACAACAATTCCCCAACACATGGCATCCAATAATATCATACAATCCCTCTATCTAATACACAAATAAACAAGGAAAGCACAAGCAGTCTAACACTCTAGACATATGCAACTGAGATACTCTGACAACAGCTCTCTCAATTTACGCCATGTTGGAATTCCTGCGGTTTCATCATAATGTAGTAATGGTACTCTAGTGTTGGACACCTTCAATGTGCCTAGAGAGATGGTGCATCACACTGATGGCGGTACTGGTTCAGTGCAACACAATGCTGCACAGAAGTCTTTCCACCTACAAACAGGGGAATCATGTTGATCTCTAAGCTGCAGACAGGTCTATACTTGAGCAAAGTCCAGCGGCCCAGTATGAAGTAGTGAAGAGAAGGATCATATTGTTATAGAGGGAGAAAACAAGCAGTAACATGACTAATAGCAAGGCTGAAGCATGTTCTCGGGATTTCTGGTGCGACCCTTGTTCAGAAGAGCAGTTAACACTCATTTCAGTAGTGACTGTGTCTGCGCACTGGCCCAGACTGCTAGGCCAATGGATATTTCTTCTTAGAACTGGCAAAAAGAGCTAAAATGTGATTGTAGACTTTCCTGAGTGATTGATGAGGAGAATGTTCATTTAGTGCCAATGCCCACCCAGGTGAGTGCTTACCTTGGATATTGGTCTGTGACCTTGAGCCAATGTTTGGAATCAGGGCAGGAACAACTCAGCCCCTCATCCGTTAAAGGTTGATAAATTGAGAACCACTGCATTTGGTAATAATGACAGTTCTAAGCAGTGAGAGGAATCCTTAATTAGGTGGTACATTAAAAACGTGGACATTATTATAATAATTATCACCATTTGTGCGTGTATTTTATTTTTTGAGTTGCAATGTATTTCATCAAGAAACTCTCACAAAACAGCAAGGGCCAATTATTGCTGATGTCTTGAATCAGGTGCCATACATAAAAGAACAGTTAAAGAGAAATGAACCAGCGTATGATGAGTATACGGCACATAAAGCAAGAATGACAGACAGTAGTATGAAGGCATTGGTTAGCTAGGATGTGGTATTTATAGTGTAGTTAGGTACAGGGTAATCAGGGAGGGGAGCAATGTGGGAATAATCAGGGAGGTGTAGCCTCAATGTGCATTCAAAAGAATAGCAAGAAGGTCTTTGGCATGTAGAGGGAGTGTGTTTCAGTGGTGTGAGGCAATTAGGGAGAATTAGCAAAAGGAAATGGAAGCACCGGGTTGGCAGTGTGCGTCATGGTTAATGTGGGTACTAAAGTGAACTATGCATGGGGGAGAGCAGTCGGAGGTTGTGTTAGCTTGGTGGGCAGAGGGGGGTGAAGAATCATGCATATGTATTTAAAAGCAAGCAGCAGGTATTTAAACAGACACTCACTGTTCTTGGAAAGCCAATTGGCATGGCAGGGTGTTTGGAATTGGGAGAGATTCAGGGCAGAATATAAAGCGTATGGGCAGGGGACGTTGTGTGCTTTGTCATGAGGTGTAACAGAGTAGAGAGCAAGGAAGAGGAGGGGACTGCCATATTAGTCAACGTGGCTAATTATCAGGGTTGTTATAAAGGTTTTGACATAGCTGCTGCAAGGAGTAAGGGGGCTGAAGAGTAAGACATGAATGTGGCCCTCGTTGCTCATATAACACAATGTGTCCTAAGAGTCAAAATCAATCAATCTTAAGTTCATGTATAATTCAAAAACCCTAAACATGATATTCAATATTTACTTCCCTTCATTTAGTTAGTCAATGGGTTAATATCCCATGCTCATCTCGACGGCAGAGAAATTAAAGGTGTACAACGTTCCTGGCCCCATCCTCCCCATCGTCGATGTACCACAGATGCGAGATACGCTATTCACTCAGACAGCTTTTTAGACCATATCCTGATGACGTCACTAAAGAGATAAGTTTGCAGTCAATGGAGCAAGTGGACTGACTGTGACCATGAGAAAGCTGATGACCTCATGCCTTACAATATGACATAGATGGGTTAGACATGAAGCACATATGCACTACTACATGAAGCTATGCAGACACCTAAATTATTGATTGCAGGCACAAATAACATTCCTATGACCCACTTAGATAGAGGACGGTCTTACTTTTGCACAAGAATGCATATAAACTGCTTGCTGACGCTGAATGCAACTAACATGAACAGCCATGTAAATCAAGATGGAAGCCACAGCCGAATTGAAATTGATGGAAGATACTGAAAGGGCTCGAAAATACAGAGAAAGATGCAACGGGCAGATTTCGCAGAGACACGCAGTTCAGGGTGTCAGTGCAGCCAGTGTGTGTGTGCTATTGCCAAGGATACTAAGGGGTCATATTAGCAGATGAGATAGGACACCTTCTTGTGTAAAGGCTGAAAATCCTCATAAGTGCAGGCAGGGAAAATCAAGTTTTTGGTCCCTGCACAGGTGATCTGAACCTGGAAGACAAAGCCCATTCATTTGATCCGGACAGAGACTGTTGTTCCCATCCAATTGAAGGCAAGATGATACAAAAGTAATACCAGGTTCAAAGCCTCATGTTCTCTTTCTCAAGGCCTAGAGAATCGGAGATGGTAAGTTGTTGGGTACATACAGCACTTTGCGGAAATTCTCACCACCATGAATAGTTGCACATGGGCTGGTAACCTTCCAAAGCGCCAAGGCTGAGAAGACCCTCTCTGACCAATCCCCACTGTCAATCCACGCCAGCTCACACTTTGTTGCCTAGCCCGTCACAGCAAACTAACCTGACATATCTGTAGTTGCAACATTTAGGAGGCGGTCACAGGAGGAGCCACCAGATACAGTTTAACCAATAAGAGTACTAACCCCATATATGTTCTATATGTAGCCTACCACACTTACCAATTGTAAGAGTATTTAGCATGTTTTTTTCATGCAGCACCACTGCATGGGTTTGGTGCATTGCTATAATGTGGTACAGCAAGGCATGTGTTGGAATATGTAAGAGTATTTTGCATTTTTTTTCATGCAGCACCACTGCATGGGTTTGGTGCATTGCTATAATGTGGTACAGCAAGGCATGTGTTGCCAGTGTGACATGGACATGTAAATGAGAACAGGCTATTCAGTTAAAAAACGATTTCTACATCTAAAATGCAAATAATTTTTTTCCACAGTTGAACGCATATATTTTTTATCACCTGAAATTCCTCGGTTGCAGGAGACACATTTGAGGATTAATGAACTAACCTCATTAACAATGCTAACAGTTCTAACTCATTAATAATATAATGTGTTCTCCAGTGCAAAATGAGATGGAAAATGACAGGCTCTGAAAGTCATTTTAAACGCGCATCCAGATTTTTTTTTCTTTGCTTCTATCTGTGCTCTGTCCACAGTATTTGCAGGAAGCAAAGACTCAAATAAGCAGGAAATCAGTTTTGTTACAGTTGCAACTGTGTAAGCCAAGCCATTGTTCAAGAGAAGGAGGGTAGGATATGATAGAATTTCATTGGTTGAACTCGTTTGGTAGGCGGTAACAGATCTTTTCTAATGAATCTCAGGGAAGAGAGAGGGAGAAGACATTTTTACACAGCTCGGAGAAAGACCTGGCTGGTGGCTGGGGAGTTTCCTGATTGAAAAAACAGATCCCAGTGCACTGCTGCAGAAACTGGGAATTCCAGTCAATAAGCCCCAGTTTGAGTGACGGCAGATGCTCATCCTTGCTGGGGTGATTTCAGAGGGAGCATTAAGTCACTTACAGAAGGCGACCAGCCGAAGAATTTCACATGCTGGTGAAGTGGGAGAATGGAAGACCAGGCTCCCGTCCTTCACCTCTCGCGCTTGGCCTAGAGGGTCACGACCCAGACACCCGCCGCGAGAAGAGTTTGTCCATTTACCAGACGACCAGGTACCCTGGTACAGGAACATACGGATGTGTCCATCTGCCTGCCCAGCAGCCCGCACTGGCCATGCCGACACCTGCGGCACGGATCAACTAGACTAAAATCTACACGTCGTTAGAGATGCCATGACGACCTAGACAACGGGAAGCACATCTGTACAAATATACACACTGAACATTCCCACACCAATCTACACGAAGAATATACTCAGTGCTATGACGTAGGCGACAGGCATATTCACGGATGTGCATCTTTATTATTTTTACATAGGCTTTCAGAATGCAGAAACGCAAGACGCGTCATGAACTCATCTATAAAGCTTGCTCACGCTTCTCTTGAAACCCGTTACCACCATGAGAGGTATAATGGAGACACGATACTGGTCATGGAACTATATGCCACTATAACCTAAAGCACCTGTGCACCAAACGGACTACTTATGCACCAGGCCGAGTAGGCCTCAAACAAGAGCTCCCGTGGACATTAACAAAGCAAGAGTCAGGTTGCTGATCCTGCAGAAAGAGCCCGGTGGAGCAACCAGCCAAGGTCGCAATGTTGCAAACCCACATTCCAAGAACAAATCATCAAAGGCACGATGTTGCAACCTCGTACTCCGCGCACCAACGTTAAAGTCACACCGGCAAATTAAACCAGACGCGCAGTGGAAAAACAATATTAATTGTGCAGAATTCTGCCTCTTTCACGGTCCCTCCCCACGTGACCAAGCCGAACCTGACGAGATGCCAAACCCAGGAGAGTAGAGGCGTCTGGATCTATCGCTACGGGACACAGGCAGATACACATGAAAGGCTCAATGGACATCTGCGACAGTGGGAGCGGTCAGCCTTCCAGCTATGAATAAGTCCTCACATTGTCTGCACGTACCCATAGTGAAACATTGTTGCAACTTGCAGGTACACCGAGAGCTGGGAACAGCGGTGGTCCCAGGCTGGGAAGCTCACGGGCGCACCAATCAGAACATGGGGCTCCTATCACTGACGTCAGTAATGTTAACCAATCCCCAGGAGTCTTCATGTAACAATTCTCATGTATCTAATTGTAGGGACAACCCAGATATACCACCTGACTACCCTTTGTCCACTAACATCGTTCTCTATATGTGTGCTATACTAACCCTACCACTCGAGCAACCAATTAAGAGTGGCGATAGGTTTTTTGTTAACTTTCTGAAGTGACGCAAGTAGCGCGTCATAATACAGTAAAAGGGCCTGCGAGCCCCACGATTGTGTGTGTGTCAGGACGAACGCGTACGCTCCTTGACCCATCCCTGCCGTTTTGTCTAATAAACAGCAGAGTCACCTTGCTCCTTGTGTGTGTCTCATACTCTATCTCATCTGGGATATACGGGAGGAGTTGGGGCCGCCCTGCCCGGAGGTCTGCGGACGGCCCGGCCGACCCCGGCAGAATTTCCCCCCGACAAGTTGGAGGCACTGCTGAGATCTGTTTAAGATCGACTTTTTATTTTTTAACTTTTTCCAGGCACTCCCGTTGCGAGGAGGCCCGGCGGCGCGGCCCCCTCTGCCGTTGCCCCCTTCTGAGGACTACAGGACCATCGTGGAGCTGCGAGAAGAGCGGACAGCGCAATCCGGATATTGGCCCTCGGGAGCCGGTTGAGAAGTATCCCGCCCGCGGTCGGCGAGTGTCCAGACGTGGTCCAGACGAGGGGAGGTGGCGAGCCGCTTGGAGGGGTGCACGCAGTCGAGCGGCCCTGCATCGAGAGAACTTGGTGAGCATGACACGCACAACAAGCAATGCGAAATTGTGAGGGAGGGGGAGGAAGTAAATAAGGGAGGAGGGAGGTGTTGTGCAGATGCGCGGCGGAGGTATAACAACTGTTGGAAATGGAATGAATGGTAGCGAAACGAGTGCGAGAGCAGTCGGCTACGTTACGCGAAAGAGGGGGGCGGGGCACGAAAACATCACGTGCGGCCGCTCGTAAGACACTGATTGGCCTAAGTCGCGACTACGTGTGAGGGTGGGTGTGTGGTTTCCTACGATTTGGCATTTATTGATCAATGAGTAGACGAGGATCCCTATTGTTCGAGCAAGAAACTCGATAGGTAGATGACGTTTCCCTGTAGACTGTAGCTAGTTGCCTAGTTGCCCAATACAGAAGATAATTGGCTGGTTAAGCCCTCCTGTTGAGGGGCGTATCACACGCGAGGCGACGCAGCGTGCGCAGTCCGATTATATTATTGATTTGATTACCTTGTTCCAGGAGAGACAGGAAGACAGCTGTAGGGTTAGCGGGGTAGATTGCAAGTGTATTTTCAACTTAAAGAACATAATAAGAATGTACCAGTAGCTCGAAGAAATCGGTGACGTCACCAGTAGGGATTTAATAGGATATAGCGAGCACAAGGAACTTTTGAGAATGG
Source organism: Ambystoma mexicanum (assembly GCF_040938575.1). NCBI lineage: Eukaryota > Metazoa > Chordata > Amphibia > Caudata > Ambystomatidae > Ambystoma > Ambystoma mexicanum. The sequence continues at coordinate 72,170,938 of NC_090925.1, forward strand.
TGGGGAAGAGAAATATCATAAGGGAGCGGATACGTAAATAAACGATAGACGAGTGGATCGGAAGAGGAGAAGGGGAGAGGGGCGTGGCTGCGCACGGAGAACGCCGGCCACGGCAAGTGTAAAAGGAGGAGGAGAACGGGGAAACAGGACGACTGTATAAGAGCGTCGTAAGGGGTACGCAGCCGCAGGGGGCTGCGTGCGCTTCGGCCGCAGGGGGCCGTAGGGGAAGGAATATACAATATAAAATGATACATATATATATATTTTGTTCTATGTTTTTAATAAGTTTTACTGCATATTCTGTCAAAGGATTGTCGTAAGTCCCCACACTTGTGGGGCCAGGTAAACAATATAAGGTTGTATATTGTAAACTGCTAGTGAAGGGAAGGGTAACAAGGGGAGCGCCACTGTGTCATACGGGACAGGGTCGGGAGGGTGGGGGAACACCCTCACTACCCCACTACAACACATATGCACCACACTCCCACCCCATAGGGAGAAATTAATTAAGTACAGTATAGAGTGGACCCAGGGGACGGACAACAAAATGTTAACACCATGGCCGCCTAATGGTAGTTTCGATCCATATGCCCAACATTCACTGCTAAACCATCTGCACAATACATACAAGGGGAAGAAGTTGGCAAACCATGTGGAGGTGTTTAACTTATGGAGGATGTTCCAGGGGTCCCGACCAGGACCAAATGGAATGTTCACTATGGGGGAAACACCGGAAGAAAAGGAGATTAAGAAAGAAGGAACGGATGGGGAAGAGGGGTGTGAGAGCACAAAGAATACGAGGAACGGAGGACAGGGAGGAGAAAAGATTGATAAATCAGACGACATAAAAAAGGAACCGAGCAATGAGATACCCATTACACCGGGAGTGAAAACAGAGGGAGGAGGGTTGTACCCTTTAAGAGAATTAGGAGAAATAGAAGGACAGTTAAGGGCGGCTGAAGGATACTCGAACCCGGCATACAGCCCTCCACCATATGTGGCTCATAGGAAGATACCAATGGGGGAGGGGAGGATTGGAGAAGAGCAGACTGTAGAGATAGGAAATGATGAGTGGGTAGCTGCACAGATATTATTAAAATTACGAGGTTCACTAACTGGAGAAGAAAGGGAGGTAGTAAAGAGAACAGACGAGGATAGTACAAGAGAGAGTGAGATGAGGGGGGAGGAGCTATTACGACAAAGGGAAGAGATTTTGGAGGAAAGGTTAGCAAAACTAAGGGATGAGCAGAATGAATTGATCAAACAGCTTGAGAGGGAGGAAAGAGAGAGAGTGAGGAAAAGGAAAGAAGGTAAGGACGAATTGGACAAATTAAGGGAACGAAATGAGGCGCAAAGGAGAGAAGCTGAAAGGGTAAAAGCAGCAGCAGACAGGGTGTCAAGAGTAGTGCTGAGAGAAAAGAAGAAGGAAGAAGAAGAAAAGGAAAAGGAAATGGCAATATGGAGGAGGAGGGTACTATCAGAGACAGCTAAGAAATATGAAGAGGGGAAAGTAATAGAAAGAGAAAGGGTGAAATGCGAAAGGAAGAAAGAGGATGAAAGAATATTGGAACAGATGAGCAACGAAGTGATGGAGGAATTAAAAAGGAAAAGGGAGGAAAATAGTAGGGAAATGGAGGAGAGGAGTGAAGGAGAAAGAGAAGGGAGGAGTAGGGAGAGTGAAAAATGGGGGGATTTATATAGAAGTAGAGAAGTAGCAACAACATCAGCACTAGGGGGAGCAGTTGATAACAAAGGAAAAGGAGAAATGGACCTAATAGACTTAGAAACAGTAACAATAAAAGGGAAAAAGGCAGAGTGGGGGATACCCTTTATGACTGACTTTTGCAGTGAGGAGGAAGAAGGAGTAGAGAGGGAAGGAAGAAAGAGTGAAAGGGAAAGCTTAGATAAGCTATACCTCACTCGAACAAACATAGACTCGCCATGGATCAGTAGGAGACGGGAGGAGCTGGAGAGAAGTGAAGAGGGGGTGCAAAAACTAGTGGAAAAACAAACCCATGAAACCATGCCATCCCCATCTCCATCACGCCCTCCCCCATCGCACCCTACATGCTCAACCGCCACACGCTCGCTGCGCAAAATAAAGCTCGCGCCCTTCATGGACGAACTGACTCCCTATGCATGTCGACTTAGAGACCTCCCTAGTCGCAGACAAGACAGACAAATAAACATGCCCACATTAAACACAGGAAATGATGAAAAAAGGGGAAAGGACGGAAAAGGAGGTAGGAGCAGGGGTAATAAGGACGAACTTGAAGAGGTAAAGGAAACGGGAGAAGAGGAGGGGTGTGAGGACTCGATATTATGGAACGTAAAGGGGGACACAAGACACAACTTGATGCCACTGTTGGAGAGAGGAGGGGTTAGACCACAGTATGTACCTTGGAAACATACGGATAAAGAAAATATAAAATGTAGGCTCCCATCACTAAGTGGAGGTGCGGGTAAGTGGATATATGAAATGGAAAAACACACCGCAGGACAGAAACTAGCAGTAGGAGATGTGAAGGGCCTGTTAATATCAATATTAGGGGATAGAGCGGATGACATTTGGAAGAGAGCGGGATTCCATGGGGTAACAATAACGAACACATCGCATGATGGGGCACCATTTGCAAACTGCAGACATGCGCTATGGCAGGCACTGAGAGTACAGTACCCAGACACATCAGACATAGGAGCCATTACTTCCCGTAAGATGCGTGAGAATGAGGATCCTGTTGATTATATCCAGGATATTCAAGAGAAGTGGCGCATGGAAACTAGAGAACAATGGGACAAAACACCAGCCATATTTTATCATATACTAGTACAAGGGCTCCCAGAAGGAGTTCAGAAACAACTAAAGAAAGTAGTGGGAATGGAAGCAAAACCATGGCCAGAAATACAACTGACTATAGTACATCACTGCAGGACATGGCAAGGAAAAATGAAACAAAAGGAAGAGGACAGGAAAACAGAAGAGGCCAAACTAGTACAGAAAAAACTTACTAAATACACAATGGAAGGGGCACTAATAACTACGCCCACACCAATGGCCCAAAGCCCCACGCAAGTAGTGGCTGCACAAGATCCCGCTCAAATAGCACCTCCACAAAGTGTAATACAGCAAGTGCCGCCTCTGCAATTACACGCACCAAACATGGGAGGAGGGTACCCAATGCAAGGAGCTGGGTATTATAGTTATAACAGGGGGAGAGGAGGATTTATGAGAGGGAGAGGATACGGATATAATACCCAACAACAGGCGGGGGGACTTAGAAATTCACACCCCACAGGGCAACCCGTATACCAGGACAACACAGGGAGCTTCCCATGGCAAAGCAGGGAACCACCCGTGTGTTGGAGCTGCGGACTATTAGGACACATGTCACGTACGTGTAGGGTCAGGTCAGGAACACCAGCATGGAATGAACAAGCACAACCTAGGACCTCACAAGAACAGCAGGGCATACAACAACAGCAGATGTCACAACAAGGAAGTGACCCACAACAACAAACAACACAACAGCAGCCACAAACATATTCACTGCCACAACAACAAATAACACAACAACAGCCACTGCCACAACAACAAGTAGCGCTAATACAACCACCCCAAACTCAACAAATGCAATTGGGTAGGGTGACGGTGTTGGGACACAACCCTTACACAGGGAATGGCCAATCATTGTACCCCCAATAGGACAGCCCACAGACGGCCTTGGTGTGTCCCATCCTGTCAGTAACACCTAATAGTGCGGAGGAGCCACGCATAGAGGTAACGATAGGTGACAAAAAATTATCATTCCTTGTTGACACCGGGGCAACCCGGTCTTGCATAAGGGAAGGTAAATTTAAGATGTCAGGCGAAGCCATGAACACCCAAGGATTTTCTGGGGCTAAAGGATTGGTTCCATTTACTGATAACGTTCCCTTATCTATTGGAGATTATGATCTGTCGGTTCCACTTTTGTATTATAGTGCCTCACCAGTAAATATACTGGGGAGGGACATAATGAACAGGTTGAATATGACGATCTCCTTTACAGAGGATGGCATAATTTGCTCTACTCCAGGGATTAACATGCTCGCAGCACGACAGATTATGCAAGCATACTGTGGACAGACAGCGATTAGGGCGGAGCCAGTAGATGGCGAGCTATTCCAGTATGGCACAGACATGGCATTTGCATGGATGCCAGGGATAGAAGGGAAAATATGGAGGAGGCCAGCAGCCTATCTGTTCCGACCAGAAACACCAGTTAATGAACCAGAAGGAAAGGTGTTTGTAATGGACATCGAGAGCATTATTGCAACAGCTGATTATGTTGCTGTGCACGCCCAAGATAAAGAAGGGAGAGCATGGAGGGCAGTGATAGCACTAGCAGAAGGATGTAGGCTGACCCAGGTGTCAGATGAAGAGCTGTTCTCAGAAGAAAAGGAGGAAGGTGAAATGGTGTTCATGATGAGTGTAGAAATATGGCTAAGAGTGGCTCACAAACAAGTAGCACAGAAAATTGCAATGGCACTTGAGGCACCCGCAGGCACCCCAGTCCCATTCTTTAAGGAGGATATGTCAAAGGTGCCCAAATCATTATGGACTATTAGCCCTTATGACGTGGGATGCATAAAAAGCATAGGGGGTGTAAGGATAAAATTGAAAAAAGGTGCCATACTACCAAGAGTGAAACAGTACCCATTGTCAAAAGAGGCAGATGAGGGCATATATGAAACCATAACGGCCCTTATAAACAATGGCATATTGGTCCCCTCAGAATCACCATGTAACACAGCTGTGTACCCGGTGCGCAAGGCTAAAGGGGGGTCTTGGCGCTTCATACAGGACCTCAGGCCCTTGAACAACATAGTAGAAGCAGAGTATCCAGTAACAGCAAACCCGGCCACAATATTGTGTGGCATTCCAGCAGAAGCATCACGATTTACAGTGATTGACCTTAAAAATGCTTTTTTCTCAATACCATTACACCCAGACTCACAAGATTTGACAAGCTTCACTTACCGAAATACAAAGTGGAAACATACCAGATTACCACAGGGGTATTGTGAATCACCCTCAATTTTCAATAGAGTAATACAAATGGATTTGGGTAACGTTGAGGTGGAAAGCACAGTGTTACAGTATGTGGATGACATAATAATTTGCAGTACAAACGAAAGTAAATGTAGAGAGGACTCCTTAAAAATGTTGACAATATTGGCTGAAAAGGGGTACAAGGTAGACATGGAAAAGATACAATACTGTCAGGAACAGGTACTTTACATTGGCCAACTGATATCCCAACATGGAAGAAAGATTGCACCACAAAGAGCACAGGCCATTTCAAGTACTCCCGTGCCACAGACTGTGAGAGAACTGCAGCAGTTTCTGGGGCTGTGCAACTACTGTAGAGCATGGGTATTTGATTACAGTTCATACATAGGACCCCTGCTTGAGGGTTTGAGGGATGCCAATAAAGGGGAGAAAAAGTTGGGGTGGACTATGGAAATGAGGGAGGCCTTTGACGAATTGAAAGACGCGATATCAACTGCTCCAGTACTGGCATCCCCAGACTATGAGCGACGCTTTTTTATATTTTCACATTGCGACTCAGCAGTGATGAAAGCAGTATTGGCCCAAAAAACGAGCATGGGCTATAAACCAGTAGCATTTTACAGCGGTCACTTAGACCCTGTGATGTTAGGCCACTTCCCTTGCGAACAAGGTCTCGCTGCAGCTGCTTTTGCAGTGGAAAAAGCATCAGCAATAACCATGGGGTGTCCAACTACACTGTTTGTGGAACATGCACTATTTGCAATATTGAATAAACCCAAGTCCACACTAACGACACAGAGGGCATCAGGTTATGAGATCATTTTGTCTAGAGCTGAACTAGCAATTGTTAGATGTAGCACGGTTAACCCTGCAAGGTTCCTAGCAGAAGTAATTGAGGAGGGAGATTACGCCCACGACTGCACCCAAATAACTGAAATGTACTCAAGTACTAGAAAAGTTGAAGAAAACGCACTAGAGGGAGGTGAGCTTTTGTTTATTGATGGGTCATCAACTATTGATCAAGGAGATGGGATACGAAGGACTGGGGCAGCAGTAGTAAAAATGATGGAGGCGCCGGTGTGTGTGGCTATGAAGTGTGTACAATTACCACAGCATTACTCTGCTCAAGCCGCGGAACTGGTTGCACTAATATTGGCATTAAAGGAAAGTTTTAACAAACGAGTAACCATATATTCCGACAGTGCATATGTTACATCCACTGTCCACTCAGGGCTATCAAAATGGAGAAGAAGAGGGTTTAGGAGAGCTGATGGCACTCCAGTGCAACATGCCCTCTTGTTGGCTGAACTAATTGAAGTAATAAACGACCCCCAAGAACTAGCCCTAGTCAAATGCACCGCACACACCAATGGTGAAGACCACGTCTCAAAAGGGAATGCAGCAGCAGACGCACATGCGAAATATGCTGCATACTTTGGTGAGATATGGAACCCCACAGACTCACAGAGAGGGAGAGGGAGGGGAATGGCTAGGGAGATGTTAATAAGAGAAGGGTACACCCATCTCCCAGCCACACAGATTATGGAGCTACAAGCGGCTGCACCAATGGCCGAAAAAGAAATATGGGTAAAAAGAGGATGTACAATGTCACCAACCGACGCACTATGGCGCCAGGGTGGCACTGGGAAAGTTGTAATACCGTTGGCACTCTTAAATACCGCCCTGAGCCAATTACATTACCCAGCCCATACAGGCAAGGAAATAATTGCAGCACGAATTAGAGAAGATTGGTTTTGTCCTGAGTTAAATTCTCATGTGTCAAATTTTATCAGCAATTGTCTCACATGTCAACAGTTTACGGCCGGTCATACTCTAAAAGTGATAAGAGGTACCATACCCCGGCCAGAAGGACCTTTTCGGCACCTTCACATTGACTATGTTGATATGATCAACATATGTCAAGGTAACAGGTATATGATTGTAGTAGTATGCCCATTTTCTAGGTGGATTGAAGCAGGGCCCTGTTCACACCCAGATGCATTTAGAGCAGCCAAATTCCTAGTAAGGGAGGTCTTCCCCAGGTGGGGAGTGTGCGAGGTGTTAAGATCAGACAATGGCCCGCATTTCGCAAACGAAATGTTCCAGCATATCACATCCCTGCTGAGCATAAAACACAAATTTGCATGTGCATACCACCCACAGGCTAATGGTGTATGTGAACGCCTGAATGGCTTATTGAAGGAGGCAATTGCAAAAATACAACAAACAACAAAGAAAAGTTGGTTGTATTGCCTTCCGTTAGCCCTATTCGAATTAAGGAATAGGCCAGGGTCCGACCACCACCTCACCCCTCACGAGGTGGTTACTGGACGTCAAATGCGCCTTCCCCTAACGCCAACGTCAAGGGCATTCACTGACCACGAAAGTTCAGCGAGTGTGTTAGGTGATGAAATGTATCAATATGTGTCTTCTTTGATTACTAGTGTCGTGTTTGTGTCTCAACAGCTCGAGCGCACACGGGGCGGGTCTACCAGAAATCAAGAAGAAGGCGCAAGTACAGAATTGGAAAAAGAGAACTTGTGCAAACTTGCCAAAGGTGACCACGTGCTGCTTCGCAATTTCAATAGGAAGTGGAACGATAAGAGGTTCACCGGCCCCCATCTGGTAGAGGACGTATCAACAAGAGCAGTAAAACTAAAGGACAAGCGTGCCTGGAACCACCTACATGATGTAAAGATCTACAAACTGCAGACCCGCCCCAGCACCAACGACAGGTCCATTGGAAGAACAGCAACAACATCCCCGACAGCGGAAGGAAGTTCCACCACAGACAACGACCCAATTGTTCCCTTACCGTGCCACTACCCAGCTACCCCGGAGACAATAACTGACGAAGAAAGGGGTGATCCCCATACTGCCCACCCCATGGTCACACGTTCAAAGAGTAAAAATACTTCCGCCATCTGAGCCCAAACCCCCCGCCCATTGACTCCCAAGTACAGTTATAACTTAAACTGAAAGACATTGCCTGCACAAATACACATGTAAACACGTGAATGTTCTCTTTTTTTTTTCTTCTCTCGCACATACAGGAACTGCGTAATATTGTATTGTCAAGAAAAAGCTAACTAACAAGTTCACTGTCCAGGCGTAGATGGTACTCCCAGACGATAACTACCCAGAAGAATTGTCACACCAATTTGTATACGAAATAAAAAGGCCAACATACCTAAAAAGGAGAAGGGTACGTGTCTACTACACAGCCTTCCTCCTGGCCATAGAATATTCCATGCCCCACCTCCGCCCATACTTGCCGGTCCTAAGAGACCGATCACTTAGAGTAGCGTGGGAGCAGCTCTTCGCCTGGGCACTGAATGACTATTTGATAGGGAGAGCTTAAAGGAAACAAAACTAACATTTAATAACGAGCATTTTTGAGAATTTTTAGGCGGGCAACTTTAACGTCGCAAGAATACGCTGCCAGGACTGCAGCAAGGTAAGAGCAAAATGCCGGTGAGATTAGCATATGTAATAAAAATAATAGGGATTTTTATGATCACCGGGTTCTTGGCTGCCTCTGTCTGGCAGTACAGCTATGCTATCAATTTTATTGCTGCACCCAAACCTAATATACCCCCGTTCCCTGCTGCAACTGGTGTTACGTCAGGTGGTAATAGTAACATTGCACCCAAGCAAAATAGAGTTAAACGCAGCACATACTCAGACAATAAAGGTATTGATAATTATATACAAGATTCAGCACACGTCACAAACAACATATGGTACCAACACATGACCCGCATTGGTAAGCAGACAACTGAGGATAGCTGCTACGTTTGCTCATTAATACCATACGCCATGAGCGCTTCACGAACATTTGTTGCCACAGAAATAGATGAAAAGACAGCACAGTGCATAATATACTTGGCACTGTTCCAAACGAAAGGAAGATTTCAAGGAACAGTAGTGCACATGACATGGAAAACACGAGACTCATACCCATATGAAAACAACTTCCTCAAGACCTATTTGAGTTATCACAAGACCAGTTTACATGCTGAAGCATTCAAATACATAACAAGTGGCCCTGCAAAAGGAGAAACAAAGAAAGTAACACTGCAGTATCTACCATGTGATTGGTACGCCACTGAAGTTCCGGGTAAACAAGGATGCTGGGAGAGGCCGCTGGTGACGATAACAGGAAAGGTGTATCTGGACAACAGCTGGGAGATAGGAGTGATTGGCAGCAACATGGTAACAAAAGAAACTATCTCAACCATCGAGACACACAATCACCGATGTTGGACGACGTGGATCAAGTATGTACCAATGCTCACGTGGGTAGAAGAAGATGAAGACCCAATAACAATACTACCGTTGACTGCGCCCAAGGTATGCTACCAACATAAAGGAGAGGTGGACGTAGGATATAACATCAATTGTGCAAGCGTGATGGAGTTACCTGAGGGGGGAGCGGGAACAGCAGTAATAATGGACCATTATTGGGCCTATGGAGAAAAGGCATACCATACACTGCCTCCCCTGTGGAATGGTGTGTGCACAATGGTACACGTCAATGTACCATCACTAGTGGTACCTAAGAAGCACGTCAATGTGGCGAAATTTCCTAAAATGGATGAAGGGGATAAGAGAAGAAAGAGATCTGCACCACTTCAGGAGGAGCAAGGGAAGAGGACCAACAGCAATGATACTGTCCTAAATAGGAGAAAAAGACAAGGAGAGCCACTGACAGGAAATTACCTGTGGGGAAGGTCGGAAACGGCACTAACATCAATACCGCCAGAACACAGACTATTCAGCAGAGCAGCAATGTTCTTCTCCTCAATAATACATCCGGGACTGCAGGCTTACGCAAACGCAAAATGGCACCAAATAACTAGATGGGAACTAATGATGACCATCAATTCTACAGTAAATGGGTTTAACGCAATTAAAGAGGAGCTGCGAGCTGTAAGGATGGTAGCACTCCAGAACAGATATGTATTGGACCTTCTCACAGCAATGGAAGGAGGAGTTTGTGCAAAGATAGGACAATCTTGCTGCACGTTCATACCTGCCAATGATGCTGACAATGGTACACTGACAGAAGCAGTTTCACAATTGGCCCAGATGCACTCCAAAATGATGGATGAAAGTAACGGTGTAAACAAGGATAAGAGCTGGTTTTCACTATTATGGTCATGGATGCCATCCTGGCTGTCAGATGGACTGAAAATAATAGTGGGTTGTACTATTTTGGCTGGAGCTACTCTGATCATAATTAGATTTTGGAAGGCCCGGAAGGCACGCACTACTGACGAGTTGCTGGAAATGGTGGGAATGCACCCCTTGATGCCAGCAGATGACGGCCAGCATACAGGTGTGATAATACAGGAGAGGGAGAAGTTGCGCACCCAAATCATCACCAACCATCTAGACCCACCATCAGTGAAGATCGAGAACCCAAGGAACCCCAGGAGCTACATAGGAAGATGGGTATACTGTACTCCTGGAGGAACCTGTGAATATATGTATTGGTCATTTGAAGATCATGTAAACCATTATGGACATCTCGGAGGAATAACTAAGATATGGCGAGTAAGAGGAGATAACGAGAAGGATATGTTTGTGGTCGACAAGTCGACCAGAGGGGGGACTGAAGTGGGAGAATGGAAGACCAGGCTCCCGTCCTTCACCTCTCGCGCTTGGCCTAGAGGGTCACGACCCAGACACCCGCCGCGAGAAGAGTTTGTCCATTTACCAGACGACCAGGTACCCTGGTACAGGAACATACGGATGTGTCCATCTGCCTGCCCAGCAGCCCGCACTGGCCATGCCGACACCTGCGGCACGGATCAACTAGACTAAAATCTACACGTCGTTAGAGATGCCATGACGACCTAGACAACGGGAAGCACATCTGTACAAATATACACACTGAACATTCCCACACCAATCTACACGAAGAATATACTCAGTGCTATGACGTAGGCGACAGGCATATTCACGGACGTGCATCTTTATTATTTTTACATAGGCTTTCAGAATGCAGAAACGCAAGACGCGTCATGAACTCATCTATAAAGCTTGCTCACGCTTCTCTTGAAACCCGTTACCACCATGAGAGGTATAATGGAGACACGATACTGGTCATGGAACTATATGCCACTATAACCTAAAGCACCTGTGCACCAAACGGACTACTTATGCACCAGGCCGAGTAGGCCTCAAACAAGAGCTCCCGTGGACATTAACAAAGCAAGAGTCAGGTTGCTGATCCTGCAGAAAGAGCCCGGTGGAGCAACCAGCCAAGGTCGCAATGTTGCAAACCCACATTCCAAGAACAAATCATCAAAGGCACGATGTTGCAACCTCGTACTCCGCGCACCAACGTTAAAGTCACACCGACAAATTAAACCAGACGCGCAGTGGAAAAACAATATTAATTGTGCAGAATTATGCCTCTTTCACGGTCCCTCCCCACGTGACCAAGCCGAACCTGACGAGATGCCAAACCCAGGAGAGTAGAGGCGTCTGGATCTATCGCTACGGGACACAGGCAGATACACATGAAAGGCTCAATGGACATCTGCGACAGTGGGAGCGGTCAGCCTTCCAGCTATGAATAAGTCCTCACATTGTCTGCACGTACCCATAGTGAAACATTGTTGCAACTTGCAGGTACACCGAGAGCTGGGAACAGCGGTGGTCCCAGGCTGGGAAGCTCACGGGCGCACCAATCAGAACATGGGGCTCCTATCACTGACGTCAGTAATGTTAACCAATCCCCAGGAGTCTTCATGTAACAATTCTCATGTATCTAATTGTAGGGACAACCCAGATATACCACCTGACTACCCTTTGTCCACTAACATCGTTCTCTATATGTGCGCTATACTAACCCTACCACTCGAGCAACCAATTAAGAGTGGCGATAGGTTTTTTGTTAACTTTCTGAAGTGACGCAAGTAGCGCGTCATAATACAGTAAAAGGGCCTGCGAGCCCCACGATTGTGTGTGTGTCAGGACGAACGCGTACGCTCCTTGACCCATCCCTGCCGTTTTGTCTAATAAACAGCAGAGTCACCTTGCTCCTTGTGTGTGTCTCATACTCTATCTCGTCTGGGATATACGGGAGGAGTTGGGGCCTCCCTGCCCGGAGGTCTGCGGACGGCCCGGCCGACCCCGGCAGAATTTCCCCCCGACACTGGACAGGCTTGGTAATTATATTACAGAGTGTGGGGGCAGTGTGTATGTGTGCGAACCTATTCAGTCAGAGTAGAATCAGAGTAGAAGAGGGAATTCCAGTGTTTTATCAACATGTTTCATGTTGCAAATTGAATATGTTCTCGCCGCTCTCTTCTCATTTTGTTACAGATAATGTTGTTACTGTGCAATTTCCATTTATTTCTGTAAAAAGAGTAAGATCGTGTTGAAATGCAATTTTTTATAATACACACAAATATCTGAAAGCAGACGGGTAGTTTGTTTTATTTTTCTCTTTTCTTTGTGCATCTACCATTACAGTACTGATAATATGGGGAGATGTTTAAACAGTGCAATTGTCATTTTTAAGGTAGCTAAAAATAAGACTTGGCGGTAGCTGTGTGCACGATTCCATTCAGTATATAAGTGTGTGTTTTCTGAACGGAACATAATAATAACCTAATGAAATAGCCTGCTGCTGGAGGTACATTAGTCAGCAGAAAGAGAGGCCCTGGACATAGTTCACTGATGTAGATAAGTTGGTGATGAATACCACATGTTAGCTCGCTGTCGTAGATAAGTCAGTGAGGACAGCCCATGGTGGCACTCCAAATGAAAATGTGCTGTTCCTGAAATGTAAGCCTGAGGCCTCTCTCGTGATCACACAAACAAACTAAACAAAAATAAGGGGTTCCGGATATTGGGCCCACATATAAAACAAAGGAATTATGCTCACCAGAAATACCACCAATAACGCCTACCAACATAAAGTATACCACTAAATGTATCTGTGTGCTGAAATAATGTATGTATACTGTGGTACTATATACCAAATCTAATCTGAATGCAAAGAGTGATTATTACTGAATTATTTTCATTTTGGGGGTAAGAAAATACCGCTAGGCCCCAAATCTATACAAAATACCCAACACAATCCCATTCCACCATAGATTTTTGCAATGTATCATTATTGTGTGTTGTCACTCTGTATTAAAACCCCAGGAAAAGCCTGTAGCCAAAAGGAAAGTATTGGAGAATGCTGCGTTGTCCATAACGTGATCCCTGTTATGAAAGCTTTGAATATACAGTAACATTTGTCACGTTTTCTGGACTCTTCCGTTTGTGAGTGCAGTGGATTTCCTCAGGCACAGTTCCTTTTGCTTATAACAAGGGAGATTGACAATCCCTCATTTTACTTCAGTGGACTTTGCTAATATTAAGGCAGATAGTGCTGGACAAATTAGAGTTGGAAGTTATACATTGATGAAGTTATATATCACTGTCGGATAGCACGATGATGAAAAACATGTTTACACCCATCAATAACATTTAACAATTGCAATAAATCCATTCAAAATTTTCATTCTAATATTCTCTTGCTCTTCTTCTTTTCAGGGCATTTTTGAACTCTTTATTTTTTAAAGTGTAAATTATGGGGTTACACAAGGGACCCACGCTAATAAACACTAAAGATAATATTTTGTTCTGCATCACTGAATACGCCGAGGCTGGACGCATGTAGGTAAATAGGAGCCCTCCAAAGAACAAGATGACCACAGTGAGGTGGGAAGCACAAGTGGAGAAAGCCTTCCATCTCCCAGCTGTAGACTGGATTTTCAGGATGGCTTTGATAATTCTGACATATGATGCAATGATGAAAGTAAACAAGGGCATAGTCACAGTTGTGCACACTACATAGGTTGCAGTTTCTACTGATTGGGTGCTACTGCAGGTCAGATTCATTAGGGCTAAGAGATCGCAGAAGAAATGGCTGATTTCATGTCTTTTACAAAAGTAGAATTTAGATATTAGGACAGCGTGAGTTATTGCCAGAGTGAACCCACCCACCCAGGCTCCAGCGGCCAATGAGAGACACAGAGGATTATTCATGATTGTTGTGTAATGTAAAGGATGACAAATGGCTACGTAGCGATCATAAACCATGATGGTCAGGAGGAAGAATTCTGTTGCAACCATGCCCATGAAAATGTAAAAATGAAGCATGCATTCCAGGAGAGTGATGTGCGTGCCCTGCAGGAAAATGTTCTTGAGCATACCTGGAAACATGAGGGAGGAGTAACAGACATCTAGAAAAGACAGGTTGGTGAGGAGAAAATACATAGGCGTGTGCAACTGAGAACTGCAGGAAATTACATGGATGACCAGCAGATTCCCTGCATTCGTTAAGAAGTAAATTGCCAGAAATCCAACAAAAAGGGGAATCCGCAGTTGGGGATACTCAGAGAACCCCAAAAGAAGGAATTCTGTCAACCACGTTTGATTGTCTACTGCCATCTGCACATGGATCCAAACTTGATCTTATATCTATTATCCTTATGTGTTGAGAGATGAAGATCTGCAAAGACAGAAGTTAACACCTTTTAGAGTAAACCTTTCACCAACTCTAAACGTGGAAATGTTAATCATGCCATTACATATATATATTTGTATTTATTAGCAGTGATTAATATTGATGTCAATTTCTTGACTTGTGAATTTAGCTTTGTATAATGTGTATACATGCATCACTTATTTTCTCCATTAGGGCGTGGTGCAATTGCTCAAAAAACATACAGCTGAAATTGACAGCAACATTATTGGGTTATCCACCTTCCACTCTCCCCTTCCTATCCTTGCCCTGGATTTCCTGTCTTAATGTGGTACAAATTGGGATTCTTGTCCATAAACCCAACAAAATCGCTGAATAGGATTATGGGTGCATGGATACCTCGAATATATTTGGTTTTGGTGCATGGAATATAGTTTCTACCACAAGAAAAACAGAATCAACATGTTTTTCTGACTTAGCTCTCGAGTGGGTACCTAAGCTCATCTTTAATCTACCTTATTAATCATGCCTCCTTTTTAATGCATCTACTTCACATATATTCCTTCTTTTCTTTTGTGCATCTGCATCCATCTTTTAGCAGTAAATAACCTACTGCATGACAAAGACTCATCATAGGATGGTACAGGACTAAGATTCGGATGGTTGGCATTGTGTGTGCTTGTAGGGAGTGTGTAGGCATTTGTATGTGTGTGTGGGAGACATGGGAACATGTGTGTGTGTGACTTTAGGTGTCACCTGGTGATCATTTACTTTAATCCTGGTGATATGAGCATTATTTCAAATACGGCATAATATGGCACACTTATTAATATATTACTTATTTGTTCATAAACATATATACACCAATCATTTCAATACAATTGGCACAATAACATTAACACACCATATCATAACACGACTTGCAACCATATATCAGCTAAAATACATAATGTATAAGCATAATACAAGAAAGAGGAGTTCTGTGACCAAATGCAGGTACAAGACTGGAGGCTGAGCTGTGCTATAAGGCCACACAACTATGTAGTGACTTGCAATATCCTTTTCACATGTAGTAGAAGTTGTTATATTCCTTATAACACATGTCCAGACACTATCACCCCTTTAATAATTGGTTTGGACTAAAATAAAATCCAAAACTCAAATGTTTTAAAAAAATATTTTGAAAACTTTAATAAAATGAATCTAAATACATTGTGTGCTGCATAAGAAGTAATAACATGCACATAGATCATTGCTCTTGTGTGTTCTACTCCTTATCAATCAACAGCTATAAAGTGTCACAGAAGACTATTTTACAAGAAATGATTCTGAAATGCTTGTCATGACTTTAGTTAAGTGCTGCAACTGAGGTTTTGCTATATGCTGCCAAAAGCAGTAGGTATTGTGATGCCATAACTCAAGCAGAAGTGACGCTGTGTTTGCATTGCAAGGCAGTAGTGGTGTTACAACCAGCCTGCAATAACACCATTATTTACAGGCTCAGATCGGAGCCTTTCAGGCTGACTTGTATTATATGAAAAGAATGCAATACTAACAGTACATAGACTAATAAAACCTTACTTTGTATGTTTTACAATGTTCCACATTACGGAAATGGGAGCAAAATTCATGAGTATAATTATAAACAACATGTAATATGTTTATGATATGTTTTTATTCATGTTTTTTTTGTAATTATTGAAAGGTTGTTTTATACAGCCGAACAATAAATAATAAATAAAAAATAAACATGTATTCCTAATTTATTTTGCCACAAAAATAATTATCCAATTTAATTAGAAACATTGTTAATGCATAGATGCTAACACACATATCCCCAAGTCCCCATATACATTCTACAGTGTTTTCTATAAATTTAGCTGGAAGTCATTCATAATTATAAATCTAAGGAATACATGAATACTTAATCAATTTAATCAATCCATATGACTATTTCAGGTTAGGAAATGCTCATAAATACAAGGTTAAGGGTCTCCTTTAAAGTTTGGTGGTATTTCTTGTAGGGGAGAATACAAGAGAAAAGGAGACTGACAAATCTAAAGCGAATTGTGCTGGAATCATGCCTCACTTTTCCTCCATTGCTGCTAAAAAGGGTGCACCTGTTGGATGCAGGTAGTTGCCTACTTGCTTGAGGGATAACACTTAGCATACGGCTTGGCTTTAACCACAAAGTGATCCTTCCCATGGACTTGCATAGGCGAATATGTACTTAACGCCCGGCCTCTGGTCAATTTTAAACTCACTTCACAAAATGATGAAAGACCTTTTTGGTAAAAAGAAACGCTCTACGGTCATCTAAAATGGTGCCTTTTTGAAAAGAACAATGTGCCTAAATGTGTGGCTGACACCAAAGTATATGTTATTTTGGAAAATATCAAAAATTATTAAAGAAAACCCAGAGCCCATTTCTACAATACCAGGAAAACATTCTCAAATTTGTAATCAGAGATCAAAGCATTAAAAAAAATGCTATATGTTTCTTTTTCGAAACAGTAAACACAATTGGATGGATTATCATATTAAGAATAGATGTCAGGATATACTGTGATACACTTGCAAATGCAAATGGGAGCCTCGTGTGAATACAATAAGTGTTATAATATTTGTTATAATGTATGCTAATTTAAAATAGGTAATATATCGCTGTTTAAGTCTGCATGGTCACTTATTATTAAGTAGCTTTGCCAATTCTGGATTGCCAGGGAACCTGACAAAAAGCACCTGAGCACATGAACACTGCAGTATTGTTCATGGGAGTTGTTGGGACCCCACGGATTAGCTTTGCTATCATGAGGAACACGTCTATATGATTAAAGCCATCAAAGAAACCCCATTGCAGTCCCAGACAACAAACCATCCATTCAGCCATTCAACCACATACAAAAAAGAAATGAAATTCAAAATGGTGGGCCTCAAACTGAAACAATGTAAACTGTTTACATAGTAACCTGGCCTGTGGAAGCCACACCTAAGTTAAACAACTCATATTGCACTTAAAATCTGAACTTTGAACTAGACTTTCCTATAAAATACTCCAGATGGAGCCATGATAGGCTTTGCAAGAAGCCCCCGTCAGCTGATACAGGTGATTCATAAGCTATAGACAAGCTTAGACATGTTTTCACATTTTCACTTTGAGAGCAAATATGCAAAATAAGTATTTTAGAATAAAAATTGATATCAAAACACTATATTGAACATAACTCCACAACTATATGACATAGAATCAATAGAACAAATTGAGTCCAAATAATATTTGTAGCATAATTAAAGGTTAATAAGATCATCAATATTAGTAAATACGTCATAGTTTGTCATATACATGCATGCCACATATCCTTGTGTTTGCGGGGACCATGAACATTCAGAAACGTGTATTTAATTAATGTGCCATGTTGCCACAATGAGATATGGAAGAAGTAGGAGTTTGAGCTCAGAATAGAATTGTTCTGCATGTGCAGCCCTGTGTTGTTCAGAAAAATGATCAAACTATGAAAATTAAGGGATTCATTCTCATCCGTCTATCAGGCAAGCCAATGGAATACCTGACCAATCAGAAAGTGTGAAATCACAATTACACAGTGTTTGAATAATTCTAATTTGAACAAGTAGAAATACACAGGGAATAAAGATAGCTCTAGTATTGTAGGCTGCAGAGAAGGGGAACCCCAGTTCCAAATGGATGTGTGCTCATCTTGTAGATTAGAGTGGCCTTATCTAAGGCAGACCTGCTTTGCTAGAGAAGGGAGAAATAGACCAAAGAGGGCTATCTAACTGAGAATTGCATGGAAACCCCTGATGGTATTTCCTGGCTGTGTGCTTAAATAGCTATTTAAATGTGAACATGACTATTCCCCAATGTAATTATACATCGGCCCTCTAAAACCATTTCTCTGTTAAGTCCGAGGAGTGGGTGTACTGGGAGGGACTTCCACAAGGGGAAGCTCATTCCAAATAAAATGTGGTTGCATGTAAGGGAGAACTGCACTTTCCTTTCTCACTGTATTCAAAACCAAGCCAGCTATTGTTTTACATGAGAAATGGCCATGCCTAGGGTACTAAAAGAAACCTATTGGTGCAACATGTTCAGTGACCACTGTCCAAGACTGAAGGTTATGTCTTGTGGGCCCCAAAGAAACCTATTGGTGCAACATGTACAGTGCTCACAGCCGAAGATCACGGCTAGTGGGCCCCAAAGAAACTATTGGCATAACATGTACAGTAGTCACTGGCCATGGCTGCAGGCCATGTCTAGAGCCCCCAAAGAAACCTAATGGTGCAACATGTAGAGTGGCCACGGATGAAGGTCAGGGATAGTGGCCTCCAAAGAAGCATATTGGTGTAACATGTACAGTGGCCACAACCAAAGGTTGTTGCTGCTGGCCATGACTGAATGACATGGGTAATGGGCCCCAAAAGAAACCGATTGGTGCACCTTGTACAGTGCCCATGGCCAAAGGTGATAGCTAGTGGGTCCCAAAGAAACCTATTGGTGCAACATGTATGTTGTTGTTGCATTTTCAAATTAACGTCTCTTTAACTAAGGTTTTTTCACTGAATGCAGATCCAGTGACCCACTTTAGAGTATAACTAAGGCTTCCAGTTTTAGTATTTATTTTTTAAATGTCGAACTGCATTTATCCATATTTATTTTTTGTCATTTTATCCGTACTTATCCACATTTAAAATGTCTTTGTTAAAAAAAAGAAATCTGCATGAATTCAAATGAATAATGTAGCACATTGATGTTTGAAATAAGAGCTCATAGAGCTGGTTTCTTACACTTCAAGTCAAGATCCATTTTCACCTTAAAATCAAAGGGCTTCATTATTCTGATGTGATAACCATCTCTGTAGCCCTTTCAACTCTTTCAGAGGGAAATGACTATTGTTTAGAGTCTCAATTGGGTTTCTTTGCATAAACAATGGTTTGCCAGGCGATAATGACAATCTGAGGCACTAATCAAGACTGATTCATGTCTGCTTTTCCCCCTTTTTTCTAAAAGTAAATACAGAAAGGAAATAGATTGATTTCCGGCAATATGTATGCTTAAAAAACAGTAAAAATTGAAAAGTATAACTCCTTGTGAATACTGAAGGACAGCAGAGATGGTCCTACTTATCAATCAACATTTGGACCACGTGCCTGCCACATTAACTGTGCAAGTATTATTGTATTACTTACCTAAAACATTTTGGTCTTGCAAATTGATAAAAGAATATAAGCACCAAAATCCAATACAATTTAAGAACATACTAAAATGCAAATATAGCTATTAAGGAAATGTCACACTGATAACAATCTTATCAAATATTCTATGAATCTAAACCTCAACATAAATTAATCCTTGTATTAAACAACTAGTGTACAGACCAATGTGTATCCTAAGCCAAAAGCTCCCTCTAGTGGTGACAATAGGCAAAGCTATGCAAATTGGCATTGTTTCTATATATCCTAGGGCAACATCTCCCTCTAGCAGTGACAACTGGCGAAGCTAGGTGAAATGGCTTTGTCTCGAAATATCCTAGCGAAACATCTCCCTTCAGCAGTGACAACAGGTGACACTATGCGAATTGGCATTGTGTCTAAATATCCTAGGGCAACATCTCCCTCTAGCAGTGACAACTGGCGAAGCTATGCGAATTGGTATTGTCTCGAAATATCCTAGGGCAACATCTCCCTCTAGCAGTGACAACTGGCGAAGCTATGCGAATTGGCTTTGTCTCTATATTTCTTAAGGCAACATCTCCCTCTAGCGGTGACAACAGGTGAAGCTATGACTCCATCGGACAAACATACATCTGGCCTTGTATTATATTGTTGGACTAGATCATGTAATGAAAATCAATATACAATGCAGAGGTGGCTAGACTTATTTGAACAGGTATTTCACCATCCTTTCTCCATTGTGCAGAGCTAGATGCAGCATATGCTGCTTATAATGTAATGTTCTTCCAAGTGCAGATAATGAGCATCATCTACTGATGCTGAACAGATGGATCAGCGGTGCTTTCCAATGATCAACAAAAGAAGGCCAAGGGAGCAATCTCAGCGGAAATTTGAGGAACAACATTTTGAAATGAAATAACTCATTTTCCTGAAGCAGCATGTTTGGCTCCATGATATTTCCATGATGTAAATTACCTCTTTACCCACAACAGAATACATTTCAAAGTAAACTGTTGATGTAATTTCCACGAAGTAAATTACCACATAGTAAAATATACTCCTGAACACCTTTCACACATTTATCAATTTGGAAATTAAAGGCCATTCCTCAAATGCAAAATTAACAATACCTTGTTGTGTCTACATGATTCAAAGCAGGTGCCCTCCATATACTTTGAAGCTTATTTATATCTGCCATAGCTTTTATGTCTTCAAACCTTTGTAATACTGATACACACCTGGAATTAAGCCAATCTTTCAAAGCCTCTCTATATTGGATGAGTATTGTGAAGTCCATAACTTGATCCAATACAGACGTGGTTTCAATTGGTCAATACGTGAAATGCTCTAACACCTTAGTTCCAAGCATAACAAACTAATGGGTTTTGAGGTATACTCCCAAGTGCTTATTAGGCAATTGATTTCCAGTGATGCTAGAACTATATTGTTTATAATAATAATATAACAACTATATTGAACTTAAGACGCTCCAATGTTTTTACCCCTTTTGACATTGGAAAGCACCTGAACATTTCACCATCAGTGCACCAGTAGAAGTGCTATCCCTCCCGAACCTGTGCAATGCCCATAACATCAGTTTTGGGAATAACATATTCTTAAGAGTTATCCATACAATTAGTCTGGGCACAATGTCAAAAGCAGTTTTTATATCAATACACGTAGTTTACATGGACAGGTATTTTAAAAAAAAATCTCTTGGACTGAATTTGGAGCACTCTGCATCACCCATCGGGGCTAAGAAAATATTAATCCAAAGGAAAATCACAACATACAGTCCTGCAAGATGACTACTATTCAGCAGATTGTGCTCCTACAGCCCTTTGCTACAACAGCACTTTCTAAATACAATCATAATATGTTATCATGATCACTAGACTTAGAGATTCAATGCAATGAAGGATCAGTATGCTGACAGAACACCTCCTCTTCTAGACAGTACACAAGGCCTAGCTCTTCATCAGATACGAGAACAAGCATCTGCCAACTTTGGCTCTGCAGATGCTTTGAACTACAACTCCCATCGACCCTAGCCTACATAGCCAATGGTGAGGGATCCTGGGAGTCATAGTTCAACACATATGGCGAGCCACAGGTTTCAGACAAGTGCACTAGGAGATCACATTTATTTATTTTATTTATTTAACACTTGTAAAGTGTGCCTAACCCGTACCTATCTGTGCGCTGGACAGATATTTACAAATATGGTTACAAAAGCATAGATTTGAGCAAATATATACAATACTATAATGTATGATTTACAGTAAGCAATAGTTACAGATCTAGCAGATATTCACAAGAAGCCAAGGTGTTTCCTGGGATTTAGAGGGACTAACGTTTCAATGTAAGGAGCCAGCTTTTAAGTTTTCTTTGGAAAGATATGTGTGATGGGTCGGATCTGATGGTAAGAGCGAGAGTGTTCCATTCTTTGGCAGCTATTACTGGAAAGCTACATCCGCCGGCCTTGGATCTTTTAAGTTTGGGAACTGTGAGGGGAAAGGCTGTGGAAGCGTGTGTATGTTTCAAAGTTTGTGTATGGGTTAAGAGGTTAGTCAGGTATTTAAGGGCTGTATTAATAAGGCATTTGTGTGTGGTTGCAAACATTTTGGATCTGATTCTGTCTTGGATCGGTAGCCAGTGTGCTTTGTATCTTGTTTCTGAGATATGTTCTGTCCTAGGGATGTTAATTGCAGCCCAAGGGCTATATTTTGAGGAGTTTGGAGTTTTTTGATACTGTTGTTAGAAGCTCCAGCTAAGAGGATGTTGCAATAATCCAATTTGGACAGGATAAGGGCTCTTGCTAGGGTTAGGCAACTGTCTGGTGTGAGGTAGCATTGCAAGCATTAATGAGCTTGGCTGTATAGGCAGCTGAAGAGATGGTAGCGCTGACCTGTCTTGCTAAATTTAGTGAAGAGTCAGGGAAACCCTCCATGTTTTTGACCTCTTTTGAGACAGTCATAGTATTCCCATCTATAGTTAAAGCTTTATACTTTGGCTCTTTTTATTTTAGGCGGGTTTGTGTACCGACTAGCAAGAGCTCAGTTTTGTTGTCATTTAAACAGAGTTCATTCTGGACAATCCATGTACGGATGATCAAATAGATGTTGTTGAGAGTAGCGGTATCTTTGTCATAGTTGCCTGATAGGTGCCGTAGGATCTGCATGTCATCCGCTTAATTGGTATGCAACCCCGCAAATTTGTCTAATCGATCAGCTTGGTAAAGATGTTGTATAGCGTGGGTGAAATACCGGGTCCTTGGGGCACTCCTCAGAGAACTGCGGCTGGGACAGCACTTGCTAGGTTAGACAAGACTCTCATTGTAGTGCTGAGAGGAAGGATTTAATCCAGGCAATGCCTTTGTGGGATAAGTTGATGGTGCAGGCTAGGTGATGTCACAGCATGTTGTGGTTTACTAAATCAAAGGCCGCTGAGAGGTCTAGAAATAGTAGCAGCTAGGTTGTCGTTGTCAGCGATCAAGTCCATCTTGTTTTTCAGGTCTAAGAGTGCATTTTCAGTACCATGTCTAGGTCTGAAACTGAATTGGCATCAGCCCAGGAGGTTAGTTGTTTCCAGATGCTCTTGGATCTGTAGATATGCTGCGCAGTCTAAGATTTTAAGGTGCAATGTAATCGTGGTGATTGGACAGTCGTTTGTGGGGATATTGGGGTCTAGTGTGGGGATTTTTAGGAGAGGGAGGACCCAAGCATCTTTTAGCGAAGGACTTGTTAATGAGGGCAGTGATGAATGGGGCTAGCTCTGTATCACATTCTTTAATGAGGGGTGCCGGTCAGGTGTCACCCAGACACCCAGACTGTTTCAGGCTGGATTCAATTTTAGTGGTTTCAGCATTGGAGAGAGGTGTAAATTCAAATGGAAGGCAGGGTGGGAGATCAATGTGGGAGTTATTGAGAGAGGCTGTGGTGGCTAACGTACCTTTTTTGTTGGCTGTTTCGGTTTGTAACATGCAGCCTTTGTCTAGACGTGCATTCTGGAGGTTAGTGCACCAGGTTTGGTCTTTGTGGCATAATTCATGTGAGCTTGAAGGGAGTCCCCAGGATTGTAAAGAGTTCTTTCGACCCCTATTTGGCATTGGCAATTCTCTCATTGTAGGTCAGACTTTTTGCCTGGAGAATGGCTTGTTTGTATTTTTTAGCCGAAATGAGGAAGAGTTCTATATTACTATTGATAGGTGACTCTTTAAAGTGGGATTCTGCAATACGTTTGTTGTTAGGTTTTAAGGTTAGGAGTGAACCATGAGTTCAGGTGAGGTTTAGGTTTTGGTTTCTGGAGCTTGAGTGGCTGGGTTGCCAGGCCAGTAGTTGTATTCTGTGATAGGTCCAAGTAATGGGAGCATGTTGGAACTGTTGATGTTGCAGGTATTTATGGAAAAGAAAGCCGGTGCCAGGTGTGGTGTAGCTTTGGGGAGCGGTTGTCTGGGTAGGGTAAATGTAATGATATTATGGCCAGACCATGGGCAGGGGGAAATGGCTGTTATGTTAGTCAGCCCATTCAGCACCGCCAGTCAATCCAATTTTCGGCCTTTGTCATGTGTGGCTTGGTCAATGTGCTGGGTGAAGTCTTGGGCAGCAATAGTGTTTTGCATATTCGTGGCATTTGGGTCAGATTTGTCATGGAGCCCTAGGTTGAAATCACATAGAATGATGATTGTCTCTGTATAGAAGGAGCGCTATGTCCTCGTCAATGGAGAAATGGAGAGATGGGTGCCTGGGGTTCTGTAAAGTCTGCGGAAGGTGATAGTATTGGTGTTAGGGAGGGAGAGTTTGAGGGAAAGTAGTTCCCCTGATGGGAAAAGGTGTGGGTGAGTTCTCTGAAGGACAGGGAGGATTTGACAATCAGGGCGACTCCGCCTGCTTTGGCAGAAGTTCTGTCTTTCCTATGGATTGTAAAACCCTTGAGGATGGCCAATGGGAGTGCAGGGCCAGCTGCGGGGTGTCTGTCACCCAAGTTTCTGTCACCACTAGTAGGTCAAGTTGAAGTCAGAGATGTTGAGGGCATGGGCAAGTAAGGATCTGGCATTGATGAGTCCACCTTTGATGCTCGGTGACTTAGATGGAGGTGATGGTGTGGGCTGAGGCTTGGTTGGGTTGGCTGTATTAGATCTTTGGGTGTTTGTCTTTTGGGTTTGGTCAGTAGAGGCAGAGAAGCGTTTGGGGAGTTTGCGTTTGTGTTTGCGGTCTATGTATGAGTTGATTCTGGTAGGGTCTAGAGTGGTGTATGCCTTTAGGGTATTGATCTAAGCAGGTTAGGAGAAGGAGGAGGATTCATTATGATTGGAGTGAAGGTCCTCTCTAGAGCTTTGGTTTGTAGCACGTGTGCAGGATAGAAGTGGAGAGTTGGGTAGCGATGCATGGAGGATTCAATGCATCGGGCATATTTGGCGCACTGCAACCAGCACTATGACCAAGTGGCATAATGGGATCAGTCATGGCGTGAGTCATACTTAGGGTAATGCAATCCTCATTTGAAGCATTTGGCACAGTTGAGGTGATTGGAACAAATGTAGTGAATAGCGTACTTTGGGCATTGCAATCAGCACTGGGAGCGTGTGGCAAAATATGATCAGTCATGGCTTGCATCATACTTAGGGTAGTGCAGTGCAATCCTCATTAGGTGCATTTAACATAGTAGCGGTAAACGGAGCAAATGGTATACTTTGAGCATTAGAGTCTGCACTCGGAACATGAGGCAGTCAAGGCATGTGTCATACTTACGGCAGTACAATTCTTATTTGGAGCATTGTGCGTAATTTGAGCAGACATGTGAGGCATACTTATGGCATTGCACACAGCAGTAGGAGTATAGAGCACAGTTGGAGTGGGCAGCGTGGGCGAGAGCTTTGGAATGGTGTACTGTGCAATTAGCGGATACAGGCTGACATTACCAGTAGACTCAGTGACATCATTTCACCAAAATGCTAGGGGTAGCAGAAGTGACAAAACATGACCCTTGACCTCTGATGACATCACAGAAAGTCCTATTGGACTCTGTGGGAGTTGGGACACGGAAGCACCGGCACCATTAGCAATGGTGCCAGTGGTTCTGTGAATAGTCTGACTATAATGCCCGCAGCTCCCGGTCGGGTTATGTTATTTTATGTGAACAATATTTATAAAGCACACGGTCACCCAAGGCATTTTGGCGCTAAAGAGGGAGACAACATGAGCTGCGAGCAACAGTGCCTAGAAAAGATGGGTTTTAACAGCCTTCCGAAAAGCTAAGTAGTTAGTGATTTTCCTTATAAAAAGGGGGAGGTCATTCCATAGGATGGTCACCGCCGTGGAGAATGCCTGGCCTCTCACACGAACCCGTTTATAGCTAGGAACTACCAGATGATTGCCAAGGCGGAGCACAAGCCACGCTTAGGAGAATATCGGATACACTTAGCTTGAAGATATTCAGCACCCTGTTCGTGGAGGGCACAATGAACTATACAAAGTCCTTTAAAGTTGACCCGCTGGGCAACTGGAAGACAGTGAATGGCTCGAAGCACAGGCGAAATATGGCTACCAGAGCGGTTGCCAGCAGCAACACCTGCGGCTAGATTTTGCAACCGTTGCAGCTCCTGAGTCAGTCCTTTAGGTTGAACCAGATACAAGGAGGTCCGGTAGTCTAAGTGGGATAGAACAATAGCTGCCACCACTGGAGGTCGTAGAGTGGCGGGGATCATGAGTAACACTTTCCTTAAGATCTTCAGCTGGAAGTGACCGGCTTGACAGACCGCAGTGACTTGCTTATAGAATGACTACAAGATTTTTGACCTTGTCAACTGGTACCAGAAGAGTTCCCTGAGAAGATGGCCCGAAAGAGGACACCCAGAGAGGGGGATCGGGGGGTGGGCAACCCACTACCATCACCTCAGTTTTGTCTCCATTAAGTTTAAGTAAGTTGAAGTTCATCCACTCCCCCACGGCAGCCAGACACTTCCTCAAGAATGTCAACACCTCAGTCTGATCAAGGTCTAAACCGATCATGATCTGGGTGTCTTCAGCGTACGAGTAGCATCTGACACCGAAAGAGCGGATCAAACAAACAAGGGCCGATATGTTAATATTAAACAGAATAGGAGACAAGGAGGAGCCTTGAGGGACTCCACAACTGAGGTGACAAGGAACAGAGAGCAAAGGGGGCATAGAGAGAGTCTGAGTCCGATCCGCCAGGATTGAGGTTAACCAGGCCAGTACTTGACCCGATATGCCCAACTGGGCAAGGCAGCTCAACAGGATGGAGTGGTCGACTGCGTTGAATACCGCTGACAGATCTAACAAAATCTTGGCCCACAATCCTCCTGCATCGACTAGCCTGGCCATGTCATCCTGGACAGTGCCCCTACCAGGTCGAAAACCAAACTAGGCTGGATCCAACAGAAGAGAGGATTCAAGAAATGTGGACAGCAGAGGGCACACCAGTGATTCAAGAAGTTTGGATAAAAGAGGAAGGAGAGAGATAGGGCGGAAATTAGAAGGGACAGTGGGATCAAGGGAGGGATTTTTTTGTAAGGGAGTCATTGATAGCCGCAGTGATCTCAGGGAGGAGGCCAGGAGAGATCTCTTTCATGACTCAGAGTGGAATAGCGTCAGAAGGGGAGCAGGATTTAATTTTATGGATAGCTGCCGCAATTGCCCCTTCATTAAACCTAGGGAAGATGGACCAGCTATTCATGGTAAGGTGGGAAGGAGTCACCGGAAGAGTGTAATTTATAACCGCTGGATGGGTTGCAGTGAAAGTCATCGCAATATTTTGCCGAATAATATCAATCTTTTTTTATGAAATATTGTGACAAGGAATCACATAGCTCCTGGGACGGACTAACCTTAGGAGTGACTTTCTCAGAAGAAGAAAGAGCCTTAACTGCTGAGAATAGATCCCTAGGTTGACATAATGCTGACTCAATTTTAGAGGTATGATAAGACATTTTGGCTGCTTTGATGGCAGCCGAGTAGGCTGCAGAACAGGTTTTATAATGAGCTTTTTGACTCGGATCGTACACTGTCTGCCATTTTCGTTCAGCCTGTCTCAGTTTAAGCCGGGCGTACTTCAGATGTTCAGTGAACCATGGCTCTAAGGGCAGCCTCCGGGGTTGAATCAGGCGTAAAGGGGCAGCTACATTAGCGGACTCTAGAAGAGCTAGAGAGAGAAGGGACAGTGAATGCACTGTAGCGGTACTGCACTTGGCACGGATAGCCATCACCATACTTTGAATATCTGCAGTACGCCATGCACGCTGCCAGGTTTTACTCTTGGAGATCATGTGAGATCTACTCATGCCTTCCAAGGTTCAGGAGACCAGAAAATGATCAGACCATAGTATGGGTTCCACTGACTGCACGGTCAGAAGTGATTCTTTCGCAAAGATCAAATCTAACATATTACCTCATTTATAGATAGAGCTTTTCACATGTTGTTGTAAATCAAGGTCTAACAAGCTATCAGCAAATAGATTGACAGCTGGGAGTCTGGGAAGATTAAATGTGACATTAAAATCGCACAGCACAACCATGTTGGAATATTGCACTTGCAAAATAGCCAGTAGGTCAGGAAAGCGGTCGAGAAAAGTTGTTTGTGAGCCAGGAGGGCGATAAATAAGCAGGAAATTACAGGTAATAGTGGATGACATAACAAATTTGAAATGAAGAGCCTCCATAGGAGTATCGTACATACAATTGAGTTGAGTTATGGTAAGTATGTGGTCGAGGTGAACACCCACAACCTATTGTTTTTCCTTTTTCCGTCCACTTAGTCTAATTCAAGTGTAATTGAATGGGCTGCAAACCTGCTGGAAAGGTGCCTCTGTGAAATGGCACACAAGAATAAGCAAGAAAAAAGACTTTGGCTGTGAAGCCAGCGGTGCGGGCTGCACTCCCTTGTGTTATGGTAAGATCAGCCCTGAAAGCTTACTGCAATCCCGCCACCATGGTGCATGGTGGGGTGCCTGGCGGTCCACATGTAGAATACAATAATCCGAAGGGATGGCGTGGATGAGAGAGGGGGTAGAGCTAGCCTGCAGCCAAGTTTCAGTCAGGCATAGCAATGCTGGACGACGATCTTCCAGCAAGGATCGTATTTGATCAGCATGCGCAGGGAGAGATCAAGTATTAAGAAGCTGTAGAGTGAGTCAGTTCAACTTGGGGTGTTCTTTCAGCATAGGTTGGGGGAGAACAGTCTGTAACTGCAGAGGGCAAGTGGTCCAGCCCGGGGGAAATGTAGTAATAGGTGGTGCAAGAGCAGTTAAGGGTGTCCTAGAGTAGTAGATTTCTCGGCCATGTCTGGCCGCATCATGGATGAGCATAAACGGGCTTCCCTTAAGCGCGCCTTTGGCGCGCTGACGTCGTGCTCGCTGTGCCCGTTTGCTACGCTTGTAATACAAACAGCACATATGCTGGGGTCAGACCTGTCAGGCACAGTGGCAACGGCAGGCAGACTCAGAACTTGCCGATCTGGAAACAAAGGTGCTGGTGAGCTTACCGGTACCCTTGTTTCCAGACCAGCAAACTCGTAATGAAGCCCATAATTCCGAAATGGATGCTTATTGCACTGTAAATGTTTTTTAGAGGATTTCGTCTGCATTGTGAATTTGGGGTGTTTAAGAACAGACAAAATCAGTGACTCAACCCCTGAAGTATGCCTGAAATAAACCTTTCATGAGTCTAGCAATTATTGGATAGAATTCCAGAAAGACACCTTATTTGGTATTCCTATTCTTTCTTATTTAGGGTCACTGCTCAAAGTGTTAGACTTGTGGAACCACCTGCTTTTTTTCTTTTTTTTTAAAGTCTGAACAAGAAAGCCAACCACTCTAGAAAAAAAGCCACATGGCATTGGCCACATCTCAGGATCTTCAATTTGTAAAAAGAAATTTAAAAAAAAATGTCATTTGTTTTTTTAGGAGTAGCAAGGGAGACCACAGAGGTAGCAAGGGAGACATTAGGGGTCGCAAACCCTGGCAACCCCTAAATGACATCTGGACTCTTTCAAAGTGAACAGATCAGACAGAGGCTGAAACAAAGTAACAGGTGGGAGGCCATTCAACCAGCCAGACTGCAGCTCCCTTTGTGTCTAAACAACAACAAACAACAGCTAGTCAACTGGTATGACAGCCTGGTTTGTTGGGAGTATAAGCACACAACTAATCTCATCAATGGACCATATAGATGAAGAGCACACATGCCACAGGCTCACGCAAAGCCAATACTACCTACCAACTAATACCCCAGCCTTCTGCCCTAAGCAACACCATATCCCTCCTTACCACCATAAAAAGGAAAGACTCCACACCATAGACCTTCTATTACTGCCTATAGGCGCCCGATATGTCTGCATGAGCATAACTGAGTCACCACAAAAACTCTGACCTTATAACAAACATGCTTGTTTTGACATACAACATGGCCGGCCTAGGCAGATAGCATACGAAACACACCACTAAACAACTTGTCTGTGCACAGAGCCCTGTTATTGACAATCTAAACACATCAACACCATAGCAACCACAACATCAAACTCCTGATAAATGTACTCACTTCACAACCAGCTCCAATCCAAACCATCCTTTGCATGTCCTGAGGTGCCAAGAGACCATACAACTGGATGATGTCTTGCTTTTTTCAAATGTATTTATTTATTTATTTGATATGTATATAACACGCGCAACCCGGAGGCATCGAGGTGCTTTTCTTGGCATAAAGGTTACAAGGTTGTGCAAAGGTTACGGTAAGAGGCGTACCCAGCAACACCCTGTAATTAAGCCTGTAATTAGCCCAGTAGTTGATATCCGAGGGCAAAGTGAAATGTGTGTTGCTTGCTTGAAGAGCATGGCAAGACAAATCGCCCAAGACACACCAGAATAGCACAGCATTTACAAACATTACTTCTTCAAGTGGCGACAGACTGTTTGAGAAAAATTCCCAGAGGGTCACTGAGACTGTAACAAAACATATTTAAAAAATATGTTAAGCTTTTGTGCTTCCCGTATATGTTGTGTGCCTGCTTTCCAAGGGGTGCACAATTGTGTGGCGTGTTCACCTTTTCTAAGCACTTTTTCAACGATTCACATATTGTGAATGCCTGAACATATATTGTTATAATGTGCAGTTCCTTAAATGTTCAAAGTGCAGTGCAAGTGCTGCTGCTTCTTATGGCACATCTCTACGCTTTCATTCTGTTTGCATGTTTGAAGTGGATATCTCTAGCCACTTTATATATTATGCCCACTGCCGGCCGACGGTCTGCCCCAAGGGCCCGGAGAAGGATTTCAGGAAGATGGTAGTGGCGTGTGCTAGGTTCCTCTCAATTTCTTCCCTCAATTGGAGTTCTGGGGTGATTGCGTATAATGTTTGCTTTCAATTTTTGCCATTGCGCCACCATAAAAATAGCACAGGAGGCATGCACTACTCCATCTGTAAAGGGGCATCTTTAGAGGTTTTTGGGGCCCGTGGCACACCCACATTCGGGGGCCCCCACTGGAACTGAAAGGAATGAAGGACACAAGAATCTCTTGCAGCCCCACCTGTTGTCGCAGTCACACCCCATATCTTGATATTCTGACCAGCAGTGATCAAAATAGGAAAAGCTGCCCACTTCAGGTCTTTGAATTTTCCTCATAAGAATAAAACGCAAGTGGCATTTCAAGGGCAACTTTAACAATCCAAGATAAGGGCCCCGGCGTTCTAGCTGAGGGACAGGAGATATTTTACCAAAGCAGCCATGAGGAAGGTATACAAGCTGTAGCGTAGATATAGAAGATAAATCAGTAGCCGTATACAAAAAGGTACACATTCCCTAGATTAGACACAGGACTCAGATTAGCAAACTCAAAGAATGTGCAAGTGATCAAGCTTGGACACAGGAGAGAGACTGCAAGCAACGAGGAAGGAACACATTCCCTATATTAGACACAGGACTCAGATTAGCACACTCAAAGGATGTGCAAGTGAGCAAGCTTGGACACAGAAGAGAGACTGCAAGCAACAAGGAAGGAACACATTCCTCAGATTAGCAAACTCAAAGAATGTGCAAGTGATCAAGCTTGGACACAGGAGAGAGACTGGAAGCAACAAGGAAGGAACACATTCCCTATATAAAACACAGGACTCAGATTAGCAAACTCAAAGAAAGTGCAAGTGATCAGGCTTGGACACAGGAGAGATACTGGAAGCAACAATGACGGAACACATTCCCTAGATTAGCAAACTCAAAGAATGTGCAAGTGTTCAAGCTTGGACACAGGAGAGAGACTGGAAGCAACAATGAAGGAACACATTCCCTAGATTAGCAAACTCAAAGAATGTGCAAGTGATCAAGCTTGGACACAGGAGAGAGACTTGAAGCAACAAGGAAGGAACACATTCCCTAGATTAGACACAGGACTCAGATTAGCAAACTCAAAGAAAGTGCAAGTGGTCAAGCTTGGATACAGGAGAGAGACTGCAAGCAACAAGGAAGGAACACATTCCCTAGATTAGACACAGGACTCAGATTAGCAAACTCAAAGAAAGTGCAAGTGGTCAAGCTTGGATACAGGAGAGAGACTGGAAGCAACAAGGAAGGAACACATTTCCTATATAAGACACAGGACTCAGATTAGCAAACTCAAAGAAAGTGCAAGTGATCAGGCTTGGACACAGGAGAGAGACTGGAAGCAACAATGACGGAACACATTCCCTAGATTAGCAAACTCAAAGAATGTGCAAGTGATCAAGCTTGGACACAGGAGAGAGACTGGAAGCAACAATGAAGGAACACATTCCCTAGATTAGCAAACTCAAGGAAAGTGCAAGTGATCAAGCTTGGACACAGGAGAGAGACTGGAAGCAACAAGGAAGGAGCACATTCCCTAGAATAGACACAGGACTCAGATTAGCAAACTCAAAGAATGTGCAAGTGATCAAGCTTGGACACAGGAAAGAGACTGCAAGCAACGAGGAAGGAACACATTCCCTAGATTAGCAAACCCAAAGAATGTGCAAGTGATCAAGCTTGGACACAGGAGAGAGACTGGAAGCAATGAGGAAGGAACACATTCCCTAGATTAGCAAAACCAAAGAATGCGCAAGTGATCAAGCTTGGACACAGGAGAGAGACTGGAAGCAACCAGGAAGGTACACATTCCCCAGTTTAAACACAGGACTCAGATTAGCAGCATCACAGAATGGGCTTGTGCTCAACCTTGGATACAAGAGAGAGACTAAAACCAATGAGGATGGTACCCATTCCCTAGTTTAGACACATGACTCAGATTAGCAAAGTCACAGAATTTTCAAGTGCTCAAGCTTGGATACACAAGAGAGATTGGAAGCAACGAGAAAGGTGCACATTCACTAGTTTGGACACAGAACTCAGATTAGCAAATTCAAAGAATGTACAGGTGCTCAAGTTTAAATACTGGACAGAGACTGGGTGCAACAAGGAAGGTCCACATTCCCTTGTTTAGGCATAGAACTGAGATTAACAAACTGAAAGAATGTACATGTGCTCAATATAGAAGAGGGACTGGAAGCAATAAGGAAGGGACACATTCCCCATTTGAGATAATACAGGACTCAGATTAGTAAACTCACAGAATATACAAGTGCTCAAACAAGGACACAGGAGAGAGACTGGAAGCCACGAGGAGGTGCACATTCCCTAGTTTAGACTCATGACTCAGGTTAGCAAACTCACAGAATTTACAAGTGCTCAAACAAGGACACAGGAGAGAGACTGTAAGCCACGAGGAGGTACACATTCCCTAGTTTAGACTCATGACTCAGATTAGCAAACTCACAGAATGTACAAGTGCTCTAGCAAGCTTGGATACATGATAGAGGCTGGAAGCAATGAGAAAGGAACACATTCCCTAGTTTAGACACATGGCTCAGATTAGCAAACTCACTGAATGTGCAAGTGCTCAAGCTTGCAAACAGGACACCCATTGGAAGCCACAAGAAAGATAATAACGCTACAGCACATAGAGTGAATAATAATAGAACGTAATCATAAAGGTGCAGTATCTGAACATAGGCTTAGATTAGAAGGGCGCCATGAGCGAGCAAAGACACAAAAGGTTCTGTGATAACATGTATAACATGTTATGAAAATACTAAATATTTTGAATACAAAATGCTGAATGCGCATTCTGTGCTCATTTGGCACAAAAGAAAATGCAGAATCCCTTATAACGAACGGGGGCTGAGGGGGTGGTCCCCTTCTCTCCATGTTCAGTTTAATGGCATTCAGGGGCTGCAGGCGTGACCCCGCTTTCAGACGCAAGTGCAGCGCTGTTAAAAAATAAATTAAAAAAGGACTCTGCAGTGGAAGTCCCGACCCACTTTAGGGGTTGGGAAGCGTCAGCTGCAGGGAGACGGGAACATCGAAGAAGTACGGGAATGAAGATGCGGAGGAACAGGTAAGTGGGGTACCGGAGGTAGCCGGTATGTTTAAGCTGGGACCGGGTGCTCCATGTGAGCACTGCGTATTGTGTACGTTGTGTTTTCTTTCGTTTATGACTTTTTCTGCCTCGTTTTTTGTGTATGCAGACTTTTAAACCAGGAAAGGTTCATGTATGTCCTTATTATATATGATGCAACAGCAATGCCATTCAAACCATGAATTGGGCTGCTTTGAAGCGTGCACCGAAATACACCACTCTAATGGGCCGACAATCTTATTATTTATGGATTGCTCGTTTTATCATGTTAGGTACTATGAATTTAAAAGCCTTGCTGGAATCACACCATATGGTTAGTGACAACGAGACTTGATCCCACATCTTCAATTCCAGCACATCCCCACAATGTTTCTGTGTTCTTGTCGTACAACAAAGTGCAATTATTTGTGAATGTTTGGCTTTCACAAACTCAAGCAATATCCTGTTTTGTAGGCCTGACCTGAAAAGTACACAAACCACATAATAACCCAATCTGAACATGTGTTTTAAAGATCACTTAGAAAATGTGTTGTGCAAAGGCAGAACCACCGTAGTTTTATTTTCTCCATCATCAAGGGAGGAATACAGGTAACAACATATGAATTGATTTGAGTGCAAACAATCAAATCTGGTCTTTGCTACTGTATTTCAAAGCATTAAATGCTATCAATGAGGAAAACGATGTGATTAGGCCAACTGATTGTAGTCATTGTTTGACAGTATCAAATTGCTATCTGTGAAGTGAATAACATTTGAAACTCTACAACACATTAAAATCATTATTTAGGTCAAATTGTCTATGACATTTGCCAGCTCGCCTGCCTTCGATAGCCCACATGGGAAGCAAGAGCAGTCAATGGGATAAACAGTGGCACCAGCATGGGGGAACCATTTCACAGAGGGCAGCATAAAAGGCTTTGGCAGGCAACCCTACAGGTAAAGCCCCCTTTCTCTCCCTAAAAAAGGCAAATACTCCCCAACAAAGCAAACTAGGCAATAAAAGTACTCTCAACAAAAAATAGGACAGAGACACTTAGAAGCGTGTAGCCTTGCTTTCACCCCTATAGCTGCACTGACCAGTAGGGCACAATATTCAACCGGAAGAGAGTTTACGTATGCACTGCCTGACCTGAAGATGGAAACAGGTACCTTTTAATGTGCATGAAGAACTAGATGCACAGACATTTTATTTTAGTGTTAAAACATATTGTGCCTCACTTACAACATACTCCCATTACGAATGCTCATTTATTTCTTATTTGCTGAAAAATCACTTTAAAAAATAGAGAATAAAATACAGTCTTATGTGGAGCACTGTGCCCAACGCCACAATATCTTCTGGTGGCAAAGCGGACACGAGCCTCAACACTTTGATTATCAAGTCCGGATGCCTAATACCCTCTATTGACTTAAGCATCATGCTCCTGAGTGGCGATGGCTGCCCAGTTTTTACAACCCTCATTTGATGGTACTAAGATCTAGACCTGCACGTTACTGGGGCTTTGTTTGTTTTTATAACATGCACTTTCTGGGGCAGGTGTGTTGTTCTGTAGCACAGCAGGTGCACTGTTGCCAAAGTGTCAACCTTAGGGAGCGGAAAGGCTAAATGCACTATCTGAATGACACAATGCCTAGTAAGATCAGTGGCGCCCCCAGACATTTTTCATATGGGTGGCCTGATGAGGCCACATGAAAACTTGGCGTGCTACACCAAAACAAACACATAACTGAATTTCAGGAAATCTATTGTGCTGATGTAGTATATAGTCCAGTTGAAAACTAAGTATGTATTAGAGTTAACGAATTGCATATTGATATAGTGTCATTTATTATTTAACTTAATAATGTATCTGCTGCGCCTAGGCTAATACCACAAACACATTCAAGCATGCACACAACCCCAAAATACAGCCCATGAGACACCAACCTCTTAAAATCCTTATGCTACAAGCAAAACACTCCACACACATACATCACAAAATAAACTAAATTATAACAACACTTGGTACCACTAATAGGAAATCCACATAGGTACTCCTCTTGTATTCATGCACAGCCCATCCAAAGACCATAGTGCAAAGCTTGTGATATGCCACATGTGCAACTAGTCATCGTGATTTCACTAAACATAATGCAAAAACATACATATGTTACATGTTGCTACTGCACCAGGAAGAGCCCAGCCTGGCTACTCAGGTAGATGTACTTAGTGTACACGGTAAGTGTGGAGGCACTAAAGACCCAGCTAGCTGAGAATGTTCCACGTGGAGTAAAGATCGTGGACGAGAACAGCTGAATTATCCTGTTTTGTTGAAAGGGAGAGTTGCAGAAAAGGAACGAAGAATGGCGAGTCTGGGAATAACACCTCCAGCCAAGTTCTTGGACAGTCCAGGAGAACCCAGTGTG
The DNA here is from genome assembly GCF_040938575.1 of Ambystoma mexicanum. Classification (NCBI taxonomy): domain Eukaryota; kingdom Metazoa; phylum Chordata; class Amphibia; order Caudata; family Ambystomatidae; genus Ambystoma; species Ambystoma mexicanum. Next base: position 72,207,523 of record NC_090925.1, read on the forward strand.
AGAAGACTTGTTCAAGTTTTATTTTCTAGCAATGGGTGGCAACACATTTTCAGACGGGCACAAACATACCACATTAATGAACTGCTTGGGCAAAGAGGCAGTAGGTGTTATTAAGAACACCCCGGATCCACTTCCAGCAGCGGAAGGTATAAAAGCAGTGGCGACTAAGAAGAACAAAGCTCCAAGTGCTCGAGGAAGTTCATCAGTGGGAATAAGCTTCAAATGTGCTTGTTTCCTGTATGAAATCATAGGTCACATGGTGTTGGACACAAATTGTTCAGCAATAAAAGGGGGGTGTATAGCAGGAGTGGACAGTTTTCTAAAGTGTCTCAATCATATTATTCAGGGGGAAAGCAACCCGGACAGAAAGTTCGAGTGAACATAGTGAACATGGATGAGGCAAGAGAATATTCTATGGTGATAATCAGGGGAGTATCCAGCATTGCAAGAGTGAGGGGGCGAGCCACTTAAAAAATCCTGCTACTCTCCCCCAAATGCAGTGCGTGCATTTCCATACAATTTCATTCACGCCTCCAATCAGCCCACACCTGTCCCAGTCTACTTTTTTGGTAACATTAGTGGCAGATGGCATTTTAACACATAACAAAAAAAAAGAAAACTGCAGAATCATTACAGATGCAGGGAACTCATCTATTAGAGCTCTGTCCAGTCGCTCTGGGGCAAAATACATGCAAACCACCAAATGTGCATATGGATTGAACCAACTGAAGTGACTTCAGAGAAAAGGACATTTCAAGGAGTATCACCAGTCTTTGATACTTGGAGACACCATGGAAGTGCCTTTAGAATAAGTTGCCATAAGCAAGCACTTGCTACCACACCAAAGGATATCCACATCATGACAGCTCTGCTGAAATGGAAAGAACTGTAGACATGAATTAAGTAAAATGCACATCAGAAACACTGTGTTCAGTTCAACAACAAAATAAAACTTCTACCTCTGGCGATGGCGAACCGAAGAAGTAAACCACTGGCTAGACCCTGCCCAATTGTTCCTAAAAGCCTGTTGCGCACAACAACCTACATGCAGCCGAGCCGAGGATGACATGAGGAGGATTTACACTTGCGGGGTTGGGGCTCAATCGGAATGGGGCTACAGGTCCTGTGGTGGTTTGGAAGTGTTGAGTGTCAGGAAAAGTGGCAGCAAGCATTGGAAGTTGCCATCTTTGGAAGAAGTGCTGGGAGGAGGCGGTCCCTCGTGTGGAGGGTGAAGGTCCAGAAGGGCCTGATGCCCTGAAGCGCAGGATCAGGTGTGGTAGGCCTTGCAAAAAAGTAAACTTTGTATTTCTTTCCTGAAGCTGAGGGGGTTGGGCAAGGAGTGAATGTACTAGGTTAATCAAACAGAGAATATTGTGAGGTTGTACAGAGTGTGACTATACAGGCGTTAGGCAAACTGAGAGTATTAATTGGACTGTACCGGCATGTTGCATATTTTACTGAGATTGTCAACAGCGACAATTCTTGGTTTTCAGTGATAGTTGTCAAAATGTACATTTACTCGGACTGTCATACTAGGTTTTCGAAACCTGAGTGTATTCTGGAATTGTGAACGTTAGAAATGGACTGGTATTTTATAAATAACACGACTGGCAAAAGGGTAGCATATTGGGAATATACTAGGATTGGGCAGACGGGACATATGCCAGCATTGTGGAACATTGGAATGTCAAACTGAGAATGTACCAGGAGTTTCCAAACTGTGCATATGCATTTGTGTAAGGGTGGCCATGGCCCCCCTTGGCCACCGTTTGGTGGCGCCCCTGAGTAAGATCATTTGTCCTGTCCTCCATCCGTCTACACGTCCTTATCTTGTCGCACATAGAAACACATGTGAACAGGCGCATTATAAATGACATCATATCAAATCTGCGCTGCTGAGATTTGATCCTCTCATCTGGCATATGCACAGTTCATATGCCAGATTAGATCATATGCACTCTGCAATGAGTGATTAACAGACTGAGCTATCTTCTGAACAATACATGCACTCAAATGAATTCAACATTCTAACGTTGTGTGTTGTAGGTTTCCCCAAAGGGAAGTGAACACTCTACCAGAGTCCGGCTATAGTGAAGGCAGCCACTGGACCCTCTGTGGTAACAGAGGGCATTATACAAGTCATTGCTCACCTCTGACCGTTGGCAGGCAGCAGCCAGAAGGCTCAGGACATCATCTGCAGTGCACTAGGCACCTGGGAGGGCATGTGCTGTGCGTGTTTTGTGAAGAACGTGCACTGACTTCTTTCCATCAGGCATGCACCGGCACACAGGCCACGCGTGTGTGTGCGCGCGCGCGCGCACATGTGCCAGCGTTTCATTATCACCATCTCATGATAGGGCAAAAATAGTGATTATTGAATTGTTTTTTTTTAGGATTGTTTTGCAATATATGTTGTGATTCAAAGAATTATTTTATCGAAAGATTCTCTTGCAGATCACAGAAGGAATGGAAAGAATCGGCAAGGCATGGAGCAACATGTGCCAAAGCCAGCTGACGCAGGCATGCACCACAGAAAAAACCTTACTTTAAAATCCGGACCAGGCAAAGCGCAAACTATTTGACAGAGACTAGATTGATACCTTAGACACAGCTGGCCCTATAAGATTCATGGAAAAGGACAGGTTGAACCAAGAAGAAGAGGCTTGCTGCCCCCTTACCTGGTAACATTTCCATCAGACAAAAGTCGCCAACAGTTTCTAAGACTCCGTCTCAATCTGGTAGTAGCCACAAAAGAAATCCTGCAGTCTAGGAAAAAAGTTACTTTAAGGAACTTTAGCTGCAGGTTGTGTAAGCTCAAAATGAAGACCTTATACCATCTTGTAATGAAATGTTCAGAAACAAAACATACAAGGATCAACCTGCTAGGAAAATTCTTTAGCAACTACCAAACAGTGAGGACAAATGGTCGCCCATGATGCACGGTACAAGTATGTCGCTTACGCATACATTGCTGGAGTTTGTGCCGCCGTCTTCGAGAAATTAGAAGATCTAACCATTAACTAGAACATCTACTGAACTATGTATGCGTATCCGCCGTGTATGTGACGATATACTGTTTTCCTCGCTATGCTGTCCGACAATGATACGATTTAATGTTCTGTTTTTTGTACAATTTTCAGTTTTTGTTTTGTTTTCTTTGGTTTTCCTTTTTAAAAAATGGCGAAAGGTTTTGTTTTAAACCATATGCTAATAAAAAATAAAAAAAAGAATGATTACTGTGCTGGGCATTCAATGCTTCCGGCGTGTCTTATTTGGTGTGTAGGCTTCCTCTTCCCGCGCTGCCCTTTTCTCATGTTTTCACCACATATCACCTGGGCCGTGTGGGAACGTCCATTTGCTGACGCAGAATTGTGATACTTGTCAGGGTCAGGTGCGCTGAACAAAGGACACAATAAATAAATAAATACATCAATACACCGCAGACATTTCAGGGAACACCTAATTGGGTGAAATTGAACATTTTGCAGACCCTTTTTAAACTGAAATTGTAAAACGGTTGAACATGTTTCAAAATCGCAGTCATTGCAAAATGTTTCGTTTTGGAGTTGGATGGGTGCGGACTCTGCACATCCCTTCCTGCTGGCGTTCATGTGTATTATCATCAGTATTGCTATTATTATCAGAGCACGTGGCAGGCTTCAATATCTGTATAAATGCCCGGAGATAATCTTCTTATTACAGGCTGGTTGTGACATCATAAGTGATCGGTCAGAAAATAAAATATATCATAAAATAAAATAAAGCAATACATGAAATAAAATCACAACCCTATATTTAATAATACTATTGTGGTGACGTGACAATGACTTGTGCTTGAGGCAGCAGAGGGAATTCCAGCTGTTACTGCAGCACTTAAAGCCACGAGGACCTTTCCCAATTCCTTGCTTGCAGAGTAGTTTTCTGTGTCACTTTCCAGCCATTAAACGCCCATTTTAGTGTTGATGGGAGAATGTTTCATGTATGCACTGCTCGAGTTAAAGCAAATGTGAGCGAGCCGTGCTGTTGCGTATTTATTGCAATACATGTTATTAATCTGATTGAGCTATTTTTCTGCAACACATTCGGAGCTGCTTAATTTGCTTTTTTTTAAATCAACCAGATTCAATATTGATTATATGGATCAGCAAATGAACGATGTCTTACAATATATTATGCAAGTGACGAGGTATTAAAGGGAATACCGGTGTGTGGCCATGTATTATAAGGAATAAAATACCCCCACCAAATATCAAAAGAATATTTCCCCTTGGAAATCTGGGACCTTTCAAACAAACTTGGTCCTCAACCTCGTTCCTCTATTTGGTCACAAAACCCCTCATGACTTGCAATCCTTATAATGTGCAGCAGGGGTTATACTGACCCATACATTTGTACCTGGTTTCACTTATTTGTGATGTTTCTACTAAAATGATTACCTATTATTATTTTGAAGTGTTACTATTCATAAAAATAATAATGGAATAACAAATTCCTGAAACTAGGAAATAACTTACCTTTTAAAAATACCTTTTTACATTCTCCATCCAGTGGAGCAGTAAACACCAACGAAGCACCTTTTCTTTACATGTTGACATCATCTTAAGTAGGAATTGTATTGCTATCTTATTGTTTTTCTATGAAACGCTTAATACTTTGGTTTCTAAGCGCGGATCCGGGATTTGAACCTCTGTTGTATTGGCAGCATGTTGCCCTTATGCTATCCTTCATTCAATCTACCAAATCTAGGCAGAGCTGGAATCAAAGGCAGAAATCCGCGACCAGTGGCTTAAATGTTTTCAAATGAGTTGATTTCCTACTTTTAACTCTGCATCCAGAATAAGCATGAGTTGCTGTTTTTAAGTTTTTTGAACATAGATAAATACATTTGGTCTCAATTGGTCTGTGCTCCAAATCCCCTAAATAGCGCCTCTTGTTATGCACTGGACACAAACAAACACACCTTATCTAAGGCAACTGAGCCTGAGCGATGACTGCAACATGTTTCTGCTTCTGGGGACTCCCCCCTAGTGCTGAACAAGTCCACAATGGTTCTGATGAGCCCAGTAGCCCTTCTCTTCTTGGCAGCAATGACATGAGCATTGAGACGCTATGGGATTGGTCCACAGGGATGAGAGCTGGAGCAAATCAGAGATGCCCAAGAGCCTCTGTCATGTCCTCCTGCTACATTACACCTAATCAACAAAGGCCAGAACTGAATCAAGTCTGCAGATGCCTCGAACATTTCTGAGGTGCTCCTGCTACAGTACCCACCTTTACAAAGGCCAACACTGGAGCAAATCTAGAGACGCCCGCAGCTTTTCTGCAAATGAGATTCACAAAGCTCTGCTCAAGTGCATCTCAGAGATGCTCTCAGAATCTAAAGATGTGCAAGGGAGATGTGCAAGGGTTTTAGGCTTTGTGAATCAGGTATAAGGTGGCAGGAGCAAATCCGAGATGTCTAGGGTCATCTCATATGTGCCCCAGTGCAAATCTTTGTAAACCTGGCCTCATGTGGCTGTCTCCATCTGGCAAGCAGTACCTTAGTGTGAAACCAGGTCACTTAACTTCGAAAGACTAAGCACTGTGAATAAACCATCTATTCCGTTCGCATTCAACATTCACCACCTCGGTTAATATCGCCTCAATATCACCAATTGTTGTATTATCTCCCAAGTTTAAAAGAAACAGCTCTTAATGAGGGTAGACCAACAGATCTATTAAGCAAGAGAAGAGGGCATCCCAGAGTTGGGCACAAAGAAAAAAAATATAATTCACAGACAGAAGCAGACAAGCACAACTTAGACAAAGCGGATAGTCCATCTGATGAAGATGTCTCCAGGACTCAGGATGCCCAATGCTTGCTCTCAGCTTTCCCTTTCTCTCGCTGATCCGGTTATATTAGGAGAGCGGCATAATTACACCTCTAAGGGTTCATTTAGACAGCATCCTTGGAGGTGAAAGTGATGCTTGGCTAATTACAGAACTGTACCTTCACCCACCTGATTAAAGGGTGTGGTGTTTGCTTTTGACAATTATCAGGAAATGTCTTTCTTATCATAAAGTCTCTGTGGAGAGACGCTTGAGAGAGGGCTACCCAAGAATAACACTAATGTTCATATTGTGTGTTCTTATATATCGTGTATACCTCTTGCTTCTTAGTGCTGGATAAATCTATATATTTTTTTTTCTGGAATCCTCTTGCTTCTATGTGCTGTAATAACCGTTGTTACCACTACCCAATGACATGATACCCAGTTCCTCCATCTCAAAAGGATGAAGGGATGAGTCGGCCCTTTGGTCTAGCCACATGAAATTTACATGGTGGGTGATGTACCTCGAGGACCTTAACTCTAGAGTAAGTCATAGTGGATGCTCTTTAGTACTTTAGTACCACCCAACTAAAGATGACGTTTGAGTTTCACAAGATGTGTGTTTTCTTTCTAGTTTGACTAATGCCAGGTTCTCACAGACCCTTGTCCAGCGAGATATCTGGGTTTGCCCCTCAGGCATCTAAGACAAAACTGCATGTTCGAACACAGTGTGTTGGGCAGTGGTACACAGCGTATCAATAAAAGAAAGTACCATGCACTGGGGGCTACCAAGACCACATTTAGACACTTTGGTATCCAAACATTATCAGTTACAAGCAAATGATATGGCCAGGCCACATGCACCGAGTTAGGAACCATGTGTGAGGTATGAGAATTTTGAATGAGAGAGGGTGCCTGGGACAAAGGTCTTGTGTAATGGGATGTTTCTTCTGATTCGGAAAACTGTGACAGTCTTATCACACGCCCAGTTTGGTAGGCACCAGATGGGCAAGGACACCACAGATGCTTTATTAGGCCTAGTTTTGCTTTTGTTCAAAGGTGTATTTGTTGTAGAGAGGGTTGAAGATACTGTCTCAGCGAGCCTGGGGAGCTCCAATGTGTCCATTTACAGGAATGTGGCTGCCGAGGTTTGATGGGTACTACAATACACTACTGTTACAATATTCTGCAATACAAGCGGTCACAAGCTTTTTACCATGTCTTTCTAGCAAGGTTTTGAAGTGATATCACTGTTTAATGTCTCTGGTGGACCAACATGAGAGTCAACTAGTCTATATTGATCTTACCACCTATGGTTGTGTGAGGGCTCCGTACGGTTCTTCCGCAGTACTTTGCTTGTTTATTTCAACCTGATCGATTCTGCCCAGTACTACTGCCCTTGTTGTCTATTTCCCCATCTCTCTTATGTCAGTGGGTGTAGTACAAACAGCAAGACCTTTGCTGCGAGTAGTCGGTCCTAAAGACTAGCGACCCTGCCAGTTCAACAATATGGATTGCGGGTTCTGGGGTTCCCCCTGATCAGTTGAGAAGTCGCTGTCTTCACACATTGGCAGAGTCACTTTATCAGATGGATCTTGTCAGGATGCATATAGATATCACGCCGTATGTTCCTCTTCAGAAAGGCTTTGTATTCTCCAGAGACCTGCCCTTAATGAGCATTGTGCACTCATTCAAATATTCAGTGGCCTGCCAATCCTTGCGCGTGTCATATTCTAACCTTCTCAGGCGTCGTCGCAAGCTTTCAATCAGATGTGGACCTCAGCCAGGAATCTGCCTCTGTAGCCCTGGCTCTCCCAAAGTAGGCAGAAGCCATGACCATTTACAGGAAAAGCAATGTCTTGTTTATTTCTATTTGGAAAAAGGACTATTTTTCGAATCGGTTGGGCTATCTCTAGAGAAGGGCAGACTACAACAAGCTTAAGTTGTACACATATAGACCCATGTCACCCATGTGCTGAGCCCATACAACTAACTGATTTTGAGTTTGTTCTGCACATGGATGAACATGCCATTGGGATTTCCGGAATTTGCGAGGCCGGATACCTCAACCATCATGAAAAAATGAAAAGGTACATGAAACTCTTGCAAAGATGCAGTTGTCTTTCAACCTCATAATACTCTACATCAATAATACAGCAATTCACCGAGCGACTCCTGTAATAGTATTCAAGGGTGTTGCCCCCATGCATCTCTCCTCCAATATCAGCCCATGTTATATTTATTAACCAAGTATGCCCATGATTTTGCTACCTTAGCTACAATTTATTTAGATATATATGGAATATGCATGCCCGATATTGACACATTTAGGAGAACCAACTGTTTGAAATCCAATTGTGGACAGAAGTCACAGTGCAAAGTGAAGCAAAGGCTTTAATCCAATATTTATTTATTTATTCATTACATGTATATAGCGCACAGGCAGCCCAGGGGCATTGTGGCGCTGTTACTTGTAGATGCACTTAGTTACAATAAGTACAGGTTGTGCCTTGGGTTACAGTGCGGCAGGATACTGTGTTCAGCAATAGGAGGTATCATACATCATAACACATCATACATGAGAGCTTGAACATATGGTGTTGGTTAGGTGAACAAGGAAGTTTTCATGGCTTTGCGGAAAGCAGTCAGTGATGGTTCAGCTCGCAGAGAGGTGGGAAGGGTGTTCCAGTGTACGGCAGCAAGGTAAGGGAAGCTGGCACCCCCTGCTCTAGCTCTATTTACCCTAGGTACAGGAAGCATATTGGCATATGGTGTCCTAGTGGGTCTCAAGGAGGAGACCGGGTGGTCTCTCTGGGATAGGTACACTGGGGCCGAGAGGTGGATGCATTTGTGGGTGATACGCTTTGAAAATGATCCTTTCCTTTATGGGGAACCAGTGGGATGCTTTTCTGGTGGCAGTGATGTGCTCTCTCTTGGCAATGCCTTGTGCAGCACGCAGGGCGCTGTTCTGGATTACTTGCAGCTTCTCGAGTTTTTTGTTGGAGGTCCCTAGTAAAAGAACATTGCAGTACTCTAGCCTCGAGCCAGTTATGGCTCTGGCTATGTTGGTGCATGAGTCTTTTGACAGATAAGGTCTGATTGCGTTGCGGAGTTTAGCATGGTAAGCAGCAGAGGAGGCGATTGCGTTTACTTGCCTGGTCATGGATAAGTTAGAGTCTAGATAGACGCCTAATGTTTTTACTGTGTCTAGTACTGGAATTTTGATTGAGTCAATAGTAAAGTGGCTAAACTGGGCGTCCAGTTTCTTGAGGGTGTCGGGGGATCCTACGAGTAGGAGCTCAGTTTTATCAGAGTTAAGACAGAGGCCGTTGATCGCCATCCACATTTGGATTGTGTTATATAAGTTGTTGAGAGTCGCACAGTCAGTGTCATAGTCGCCTGTTAAAGTGAGAAGGATCTGCGTGTCGTCGGCATAGTTGGTGTAAGAGATGACCATGGCGTCAAGGATGAGGAAGAGGGGGCAGGTGAAGATGTTATAAAGGGTAGGGGAGAGGCAGGAGCCTTCGGGCACCCCACATAGCATGATGGTGGGTGACGCAGTGGCTAGGTCAGAGAAGACCTGCATGGTCCTGCCTTGGGGGAAGGAGGTGATCCATGTGGTGGCTACTTGGGAGAAGTTGGCTGTGGAGGTGAGGTGATGGCAGAGGATGTCGTGATCTACAAGATCAAAAGCAGCAGAGAGATTGGGGAGAAGGAGCAGGACAGGTTTCCCTTGGTCTCTTGCGTCATCCATTTGGTTTTTGAGGTCGAGTAGGGCGGTCTCTGTCCCGTGTCTAGGGCGAAAGCCGGATTGTCTCAGTCCTAGGAGGTTGTGTTCTTCGAGGAAGTGCTGGACCTGCAGGTAAGCTGCTTTGTCTAGAATCTTGAGGAGGAATGGGACTGTGGTAATGGGGCGGTAGTTATTGGGGGAGGTGGGGTCAAATGTTTTTTTTTTTTATGAGAGGTCTTCCTTGAGGCATGAGGGGACTCTCCCTGTGGTGAAGGAGGCGTTGACGAAGGCTGTTAGGAAGGGAGCCAGGGTGTCTGCGCAGTCTTTGATGATGGAGGCGGGGCAGGGGTCCCCTTTGCAGTTGGAGGGTTTTGATGTTCATCATGTCTTTTTCCTGGATGGTTTTAAATGAGAAGGTAGGGGGGCGCTCTGTGGGTGAGGGGAGTGGGGAGGTAAGGGAGGGGGCAGGGGGGGTCGGCAGCGTTAGTTTGCTGTTGAAAATTTTGGCTTGGAGAGAGCTAATCTTGTTACGCATGGCTGTTTGGATGCCATCACACCATGCTTTATCTTTGGTGAAGTTTTGGGGGGTAGGTGTAGGGGTCTCGAGTTCTCTAAATATGGCAAACATTTCCTTGGTGTTTGATTTGGCCTCAGCGATTCTATCTTCAAATGATTTGGCTTTGGCTTTGATGATGGCTTTCTTATATTCATTTGCGAGGGATTTGAAGATAAGTTTGTCTTTAACATCTTGAGATTTTTGCCATTGCGCTAGTGCTGCTCGTTTGTCTGTGCACAGTTTGAGGAGGTCTTGGGTGTACCACGCATTGGTGCAGCTGGTGGGTTTGGTTTTGTGTGGTTTAAGTGGGGCGATATCATTGATTGCAGCCGTGATGGCAGTATTGTAGTTTTTGGCCAGGGTTTCTGGGTTCTCAGAGAAGGGGTGTCTGAAGGCAGGCCCCTGTAGGAAGGGTAGGAATCTTTCTTTGGTGAGTTGGCGGGCACTTCTTGTGAGGGCTGGTGGTAAGGGCTGGGCGGGACGGGATGCAATTGTGGTGGTGGGGATGTTGAAGGTAATGGTGTGGTGGTCGGACCATGGGGTGGGGGTATTGCCTGTGACTGTGAGGGGGCAATTGTGGTGGGCGATCCAGTCTAGTGATCTGCCTAGTGCGTGCGTGGGATCTGTAATGGTGTTGGTGAATCCTAGAGTGGCTAAGGCTGTGTCAAGTGTTTTGGCAGCAGGGTCTTTGGTGTCATTCAGGCAAAGGTTGATGTCCCCAAGGAGAATGGCTTTGGATGATTTTTTTAGGTTGTCAGCCAGGAGGTGGGCGAGGGAGGCCTGGAAGTCTCCTAAGGGGCCTGGTGGCCGATATATGAGGTGAAGGGTGATGGTGCAGTGGTGTGAGATAGTGAGTTTCAATTGAAGGTAGTCACTGTTGTTGTTGATGGTTTTGTCAACCTTTCTGATGGTAATTGAATCTTTGGCTATGAGAGCGACATCGCCCCCTGTGGTCATGCAATCTTGTCTAGTGATGGCATAGCCTGGTGGGAGAGCGAGGGACAAAGCGGGGCCTGAGGCTTTGTGTAGCCAGGTCTCAGTGACCATTAGCAGATCTAGATCTAGTGTGGTGATGAGGTTGTGGATGTCTAGGGCATGAGCATTGATGGATCGGGTGTTGATGAGGGCACATTTGAGGTGGGGTTCAGGGGTGACATTGGTGGCAGTGGATGGTATAGTCAGGCCTGTGGAGGGCACATTTTCTAGTGTCATGGACATAGGCAGAGTAGCATTTGCATCAGTGGATAGCAAGGGTGTGATAGAAGAGTTGCACATTGCAGTATTCACATTCAAACCTGTGGGGGGAACACATTCGGGAGTCTTAGCCTTTGTAGCAGTTGCATTGTGCTCAGAGCCGTGCATACTGTGTGAGTTTGGGTCAGCTGTGTTGCGTAGTCTATGGGGTTTATAGACTGCTGACGCTGGAATGGATTGGCTAGGGGCTGATTTGAGAGTTCTGGATTGCAGGTGTGTATTGCGCACGGTCGTGGGGATGGGTGTTGTGAGTAGGGCAATTGTGAGAGTACGGGCGCGTAGACGCTGTAGTCTAGTGGCAAGTGTTTTGTGCTGCTCAGGTTAAACTGGTTCCATAACTTGATTCCCAGCTATTTCCATGAAAAAGAATGAACATGGAAAATTAGTGAGTACACCCTATTTACCTTACGTAACATGGGTCAAGTGCATAGCATGCTTTCCAGTGATGTAAACTGGACAGGCAGCAAAAACCTCAAAAAAACATGAATTGTGGTAATTGGGAGAAAAGTAATGCCCAAACAATTTTCTATAAAAAGACAGTATTTAATATTAACAGACATAATAGTTACAACCATTGAACTCTCTCTCACCCCTGTATTGGAACACACACAGCAAATGCAAGCTGTATAGTTATGCTTACTGAAGATTGTGGGACCTTTATTTCATGAGGACCAAATTGTCAAATGAATCATCCTTTGGGTTCAAGTTAAGGTCAGGGGATTTGGGTGTCTAGGATTCCTGGTAATTTCACTGAGGCCACAACCTCCACACATTAGTTCTTTGCAGTTTTCTCCAAAGCAGCGATTATGTCTTCTAGGGCTTTGTACATGTTAGAAGTGTGGTTCTGTTGGGATGCATGTACAGCTCCCATACACGGCCAAACTATTCAGGCTCACAAAAACCTATTAGCGCATGAGAAAGTGAAGGTGAACGGTTGCAGGGGGAGTGGGGAGTATAGTTTGGACCGACAAATGTATTCCTAGCACAGTTATAGAGGCTTAGGTAGGCCTAGGTATAGGACACGGGGGATATTGTGTTGCAGTAGTGAACTATAATTTGTACCAATGACGATGTAGACACGGGGCCCGTGGTGCAGGAAATACTGAAGCATCGCCATATTGAAAGTGAGGCCTAGCATTTTGTATTCCATGTTGGAGGTGTAATAGCATGGAATCATTACGAGTTTCAATCATTTTCCTCTCCCAAGCCCTAGAATAGCAACATTACTTAATTGTATCAAGCTGTAGGCCTGTGGAACAAGATTGGAATGTGATCGAAGGACACATCCATGGCAGCCAAGTTGGAGGTCTGGAGCTATTAAAATGTGTTGTGTAAATTCAGGGTAGTAGCACCCCTTGGAGAATGGCTGTGCTATTTGAACTGCCAGGTGGCTGGAAAATAGAGTACACAAATCCATCAGAATTGGGCAGATTAATGTGGTCCTCAAGAGAGCAAGGAGATGTACCATGGGTGGGCAACTGATAAGGGGTGAGCAAGCAGCAGAACATACTGTGATTGGTGATACAAAGAGCAAGAGGTGATGCCAACAAATGTAGTCCAAAGCTGGGGATGCCTGCGTGTCTGGTGATGCACATTATTATTTCAATGGGACAATTTATTCCCAGACTTGTCCACTGAGCTCATGCTAATGACCAGGTGCACACAATGTGACTAGGCCGATGGGGTGGGTAACATCCCAGGTAATTTGCCAAATCAGTAGCTGGAAACCAAGTTGACGGAATAGGGTAACCATGTGTTAGGGGTAGATTAAGATGTGGCCAATTGGTAAAGGGACCATAGGCGACTTGTATTATACATATAGGTGGTAGCCAAGAGGATGGGGGAATAACATTGTATATTGTTCACATCATGAGCGACAATTTCTTTCCAAAACTCTTACTTGCATTGCTGTAACACCAAGCTCTGTATCAGTTTGCTTCTTTGGGGCCTTTTGATACCTTTTTCCTTTTTGGATACAAAATAAATCTTGTTTTCCTTGCAAAGCAGTGCACTGAGCCTTTTTTCACTAGAAAAGGGTTTTTTATTGTCTGGTTTTCTGGAGGTTTTGCCTTATAGTTTAAAGAAAGGGAAAGAGGAAGGTTTGGGTGAGATGCACTGAAGTCGGTAAGTGGCACAAAAGTGCACAAACAACGTTTGGCCAGCGTCAAACCAGGGTGGATCAACTATGTCTCTCAGAGCTGGACAAGCATAGCAGCAGCTCAAACCTAAGAAAGCAGTCTTGTTGCACAATTGTTGTGTCATGTGGCTTGCCAGGCTCAAAGCCTTTTTGCTGTGCAAAATCAAGTAGCACAGGTAATGGCAGTGTAATTACAAATGCTGGAGGACTCCACAAGAGAACCTCATAGCTAGAGCTCTCTTCTGCAACTTCCCCCTCATGCTGACTTGTACTGAGGCCACTGAAAGGACACTGTCTCTGTCTGAGCAAATGGGGATGGCTTGGTCAACGTTGTGTTAGGGTAAAATTGACGGCAGAATGGATTCTTATTGGATGGACAATCAAATCCAATAGTTACTTGATTTGATGGCATGATCTATGAAGTAGAACATAAAATGGGTAAAGAAAGATCCCTATGGGAGTCCCCTGAGTTAGTGGGTATGAAACGTAGTGGTAAATATTAATGAGAATAAAAGTATCTTTCATGTTAGGACCATCACCCACGTGTCCTCTTTAAACACAAATGCAAAATTAAAAATGAACTATTTATGTCAATGTGGAATATATTTTTGATGCATGCCAGCTTTAGTAAAACCCTCCAAATGTGTCTCTCACCTCTCTTTTGCTAATTAAGACAGGATTTGAGAGCTAATGCATTATTTAATCACATCATACTTTTTCCAGGTAGTCCAAGACAAGGTATCAAAACTAAGTATAAGTGACAAAATAATTACAAATAATTAAAACATTTACTGATAGAAACATACTTTTGAATTGCACTAGTCACCATCCTAGATCTTTATATGACAATCTCCCTTATGGACAATACCTCTGGCTAAATCATAACTGTACCTACTTCATAGATTAAACACATCATGCTGAAGTGTTAGACTGCCGTCTGATCATGCGGATGTTCCCGAGGAAGTTAGTTGGAACTTCCAATAAATGGCTGGGCATATCAATAGAACTAATTAGTTGGCTCAGAATATCAGTTATAAGTCTATGGCCCTCATTACAAGGTTACTGGTGCTACCGGCGCCCTTCCAGCACCTTGGCCAACCATTTCCGCCACCCAATGTCCCAGTAATACCGGGATATTATGGGCAGCGGAGGACCATGGAGTCCAATAGAACTCCATGGGAATGGGACGTCTGAAGCACCGGCACCGTTAGCAACAGTGCCAGTGCTTCAGTGAAAAATCTGCCTGCCTGAACTACCAGCAGGTCAGGAATGCCAGTAGTTTGCAACCCCTACCGGCAGACTCGGAGTGACCCGGTCTGGAAACGGTGCCGGTAACCGTTTTTACCGGCACTTTTTTCCAGACTGACTCACTCATAATGAAGGCCTATGACTCAGGAAGAATGCGTCACTACCTTTAATTCCGGGACTCAGATAATGGTCCCTTGTGGCAGCTCTGTAAAGTGCTAATTTATAAAATTCACATTTCAAAGCACTGATTGGGAATTGAGAACAATTAGCATCTGCAACACCCATCATGCCATTTACTGCATCGAATGTCCATGTCATGTAAGGCAATACAGCAGTAAGGGAGAGAATCCTGGAATGTTATTCCAGAATCAGATCTCGTCATATGAACTTCTCACTAATGCCCCATTTTGTGGAATCAGGACAAACAACGGATGACCTTCAATGGTGATTCATTCAAATTATATTGACACAGACATCCCCATCACCCGTTCTGCCAAATCAAAACCTGCACACGTCCTTGATTATGCATGCCCACCTCAAGCCTTGTAAAATTGCATCATCACCATTGTGGTACCCTGGCTCAACATCCTTACCTCGTGTCTATCACCTAATACTATCGCCCTGCACTCAAAACTGGATAAATCTAGCTCTTCAAAAAACCATCTGTCGACCCCATGTTTCAAGGAGATTAACACACCATTACCACTCTGCCAAACCTCACCAGGATGATAAAATGCTTCATCACATCCAACCTCCAACAGCACACCACCACAAACAACCTCCTCAACCCATTCTAGTCTGGCTTTAGATCTGGATAGAGCTCCAAGACCGTACAACTTCAGATCCTTGATGACATCCACAACATCACAAGCAAAGGACACACAGCACTGCTCACCACAGCCAAGTATGGTGTCCCGCAAGTTTTCTCCCTGTCTCCACCCATCTTCAACCTATATGTAGAATCCCTTGACCAGTCCGTTAGCAAATACAACGTCCATTTACACCAATACACAGATGACACACAATACATAATCTTCTGAATATCTTCCCCTTCACAACTCTGCACACTCAAAAGCTGTCTCCCCACCATCACCACCTGTATGTCACCCATTTTCTCCAGGCCAACCCTTCAAAAACAGAATATGTTCTCATCTGCCCCCACAGGCAAATCTTGACTTCACCCCCTGGGTTAAAAACAGTCAGCACAGACAACCCACACTTATTGCTGTCTACACCTGTCAAATCCCTCGGCTTCACCATCAACCGCCACCTTTCCTTGTATCACTACATAGCTGCTGCTTCCAAATCATGCAATCTACAAATGTCCCTCCTACACATTATTAGACACATCCTTTCCCCTGACTTCTTCCACAATACAGTGCAAGCACTGGTTCGGTGAATTCTGGATTATGGGAACACTCCTCACTGTATTCCCCAAACAACACTTTTGCCCCCCTGCAAGTCTTACAAAACGCAGCAGCCAGACTCATCCTGCAGTCATTCTGCCATAATATTCTCAATTCAATGTAGGTTATATGTTTTCTGAAGTATTTCCCCCTCTTTCCTTTGGCAATGGTAGTTATAGTTCTCCTTTGTATTGTGCCCTCTTTACTTTGGCAGGCAGGTTTTTATCTAGCTTCAATATTGCCCACTCTTTGTCTTGGCAATAATAATTGTAACCTTTCCTTTCTGGCATTCCTTCTAAGTGATTGTAACACCAATACTACTTTTTTTCATTCGTTCGGCATTCAAAATGTTGGTTAGTGGTCAGCGTTAGACTACGGAGTGACCTGGGGTTACCTACTACAGGCCAAATCACTGGTCTCTCCACACGCGTCCGCTTGAACCGCTGCCACCGCTTCCTCTGTTGATTCCTGAATGACTGACAGCTTCAGTCGTGTACTGCCCTGCTCAGGAAAGGAGACCCCAGCTGCAAATGTATACCCAGGCTGGCTGTAGTTAGTGCTTTGCCCATGGAGGAGGAGGAGGAGAAGGAGGAGGAGGAGGAGGAGGAGGAGGAGGAGGAGGAGGAGGAGGAGGAAGAAAAATAAATAGTGAATGTGGGAATCAAAACTGAATAATTCTTACTCAGGCTGGGGTTGACGCAATGCACCCTAGTATCCCTGAGCAGGAAAGATACTGGGTCTACCAATGAAGGCCCGGTTCCTGCAAACATAGAGATGTTTTTGGACCACATGTTCATTAAATGGAAGAGCAGAGCCCCAGCACGTTGTGATACTGCTACAAGTATCACCACTGTCCGACGACAGTGGGTGGTAGAAGACCAGATAATCCCAGGTCCTCCATGACAAGTTAGGGGATTCAATGGTCTCTCCCGAGGCTTCATGGAGTTCAGTTGGAGGGGGAACTCTCTCAGCTCCCCATTGCAGTTAAAGATGCCATTCCAGTAGACTGTCTTTTGGGAAACGATAAACCTGATGCCAAAATCATTACCACAGTCGCATGGTCTAGGGAAAAGGAGGAAGCTTTGGAGCAGCCCTGATGGGTTCATGGGTTCCTTTGACTTACAATGGCAAAATACCTGTTGTGCCGGTACGACCGAGTCTGAATCCCGAGTCCACAGAGACACCTTCTACTGCCAAAGACGGACTAGTGGGCACTGAAGTGTTTGCTGTGGTGGCACCAGAGTCAGTGACCTCACTATGTCCTACAGGTGCGCAGCCCGAACCTGAGGTGGAGGATACCATAGTTTCAGACCTGAAGGGTCTCCCCGAGGTAAGTGACTTGTGCTTAGCTGGGGGCCCGAGTCAAGCAGACTTTTGCCAGCACAGCGTGACTACCAAACTTTGCAAGATCTGCATGAACAGGCAGGGAAGCAGCCCCAGGGGGAATACCCTGGGTTGTTCAGGGTGTACTGGGAGAATCGTCTCCTGAACAATGAGTCCAACAATTCTGCAGCGGCGCCACCTGGCATTTAGTGGTTCCCCAGTTCCACAGATGATACCTTTTGGACTTGGCGCATGGCATTATGTTGGCAGGTCATCTTGGAACGACAGATAAGCCAGACAGACAGCCTACCCATTGCTATTTGCCCCTGATGGGGTCAAAGATAAACTAATATGTCCAGTCCTGCCACACTTGCCAAGGATCTGGCAAGCCTGGTGGCACCACCAAGGCATCCATAATTCCACTCCCCATGGTTGGGCGGCCTTTCAATAGGATATTATGGGCATTGTGGGTCCTTTGGATCCTGAAACCTCCTCAGAAAACAGGTATATATCTGGTTTTGTGGTAGATCATGCCACCCGGTACCCTGAAGGTGTCCCTGGTGAAGCATTAAAGCCCCTGTGGTTGCAAAGGATTTCATTGGGACATTCTCAGTTGTGGGATTTATTAAAGAAGTGATTTCTGACAGGGGATTCCACATATAGTCCTATATCAAGGCAATGTGGGATGAGTGTTGTGTAACCTACAGGTTATCCATGGCCGTTCACCTACAAACCAACAGGCTTGTTGAGCGTTTCAACAAGACCCTCAAGGATATGATATGTTGTTTTAAAGAGCCCTTCTGGTGAAGCTGGCACATTTTTCTTCCATGCCTCCTTTCTCCTACCAAGTGGTGCCACAGAATGGTGTCAGTTTCAGTCCTCTCAACCTCCTGTTTAGCCATCCTGTAAAGCGTCTGCTAAGTCTGGTGCTGGAAGGATGGGAGGGCAATCCCCAAAATCCTTCCCACCCCATAGTGAACTATGTGCTTGGTCTTCGGTCCAAGATGGCTAAATTCAGGGAACAGAGCACCCAGAACCTGAAGACAAGCCAGGAGGTCATGAGGCAGTGGCATGACCAGGAGGCCACCATGACAGAAAACACGCCAGCCCAGATGGTCTGCGTAATGGAGCCTGTCAAGTCCAGTGCCTTGCACGAGAAGTGGACTGGGCCCTATGTGGTGCTAGAAAGGATCAGTGAGGTTAACTACCTCATTGACACTAAGACCCAAGGACAGATGCATCACGTCTTCCTTGTGAACCGGCTGAAACCTCATTAGACCCGGGATGATTTAATGATGGCTCTGGTCATGGATGACAGGACCGAGGAGGAGATGGATGCCCTCCGTAACTTGTTGCACCCAGAAACAGAAAACCAGTGAAAAGTAGGATTTGCCTGAATTCCGACAATGTCAAACATCAAAAAGGAAGTCTCCAAGATGTTCAACTTGGGAGTCATCGAGCCATCCCGCAGCCCCTCGTCTATGCCAGTGGTACTGGTCCCTAAGAAGTCCATGGGCAAGAAAACCGAGGTCCGCTTTTGCGTGGATTATCGGAAACTCAACTCTGTCTCATTACAGATGCACACCCATTTTGGGGAAGAATTGTTCATTGAGTGGATTAGCACAGCCAAGTTCATGAGTACCTTTGAATCACAACAAGGTACTGGCAGGTCATCCTGACCAATCATGCAAAGGAGAGGTCTTCATTCTCCACCATGGACGGGCACTATCAGTTTGCGGTTATGCCTTTCGTTTAAAGTATGCCGCTGTCACCTTCCAGAGGATGGTGAACCAGGTCCTAACAGGGCTGGAAGACTTCAGAATTGCCTACCTAGATGCCCCAGTGGGTGATATTCAGCAATACATGGGAAAACCAATCATCCAGTCTGGAAGAGGTTCTTCCATCCATGCAGAAGGCTCACTTGACTATCAAGGTGTCTGAGTGCGATATAGCACAGGGTACTGTGAATTATCTAGGTCAGCAAGTGAGTGGTCGTAAGAAGCAGCCTCTCCAGGCCAAAGTCCAGGCAGTGAAGGATTTCCTCATCACCCAAATGCAAGCAAGGGCATTCCTCGGCCTCACAGGTTATTACCAGCCATTTGTTAAGGGGAAGGGGACCCTGGCCCTTTCCTTAAACAATGTCATGTCAAAGAAGGTGCCAAAGAAGTTCACCTGGAGCTCTGCCTGTCAGTCATTCTTCCGGAACTTGAAGGATGGCCTATGCCAGGCCCCAAATCTGAAGATTCTGGATTTTGGGCAAGAGTTTATCATCCATTGGCATTGGTGCAGTATAGGTGCAACTGCCCTCTGAAGGGGCAGAGCAACCTAGTGCATACCTGAGTACGCACTTGACCAAGCAAGAGCGAAACTGAGCCACCATTGAGAAGCTGGCATTTGAGGTAGTTTGGGTGGTATGAAAGTTGGATCCTGGAGTATGTGGGTCTCATTTCACTGTCTAAACCAACCACAGACCTCTGAGGTGGGTTATTGTCATGCAGGGAGAGAACCCCAAGACACTGCATTGGGCCATGTCCCTACAGGTATTGGAAATGGACATCCATCACAAACCTGGGTCGCACCAAAACAATGCAGATGTGCTCAGTCAGTACTTTCACCAGGAGAATGAACCAGACCCTTAGGAGGGTCAATCTCAACCTTTGTGGCTGGGGGCGTGTGAGCAATTGCCATCTGTTAAGGGTGCAAAGTGCTGCCTTTTTTGTTTTGTTTAACAAATAGAATGGCGATTCCATAACCAAATGGGTTAATCTGCTAAACAGATTCCCCTTTTCCCTTGACTCCATGACAAAAGCATAGTGCACTTGTGCCATTTTGCATCTGTAGCCTGATCTGCAGCACCTGCTATAACCATGGCTAAGAACAGGTTTGAAGGTCACTTGATGCATACTAGACAGCCACGGAGACCCCCCTGTATGATGACAGTAAATTAAAGGTCAGTACAATATCTGACAAGGGCCAACGCCCATGATTATTTGTGAATTAACAGAAATAATGTGGTAAATACATATACAATATTCATAATTGTTACTCAGTGTGACTGTGGTACAGCCAGAATAGATATCTGCTCCCCTCCATAGCTACGCAATAAGGCGAGTAGTGAGCTTTAAGAAAATGTCAATATATACAGATAATCTGCATATTGATCAAGATACTCCCACACACTATATATATTTTGTATATCTTTTAGAGAGAACCCATTTTAATGGGTTTGAGAAGATCCTGGATCTCACCAGAATTACGTTATTTTTTTGACGAAAGCCAACACAATACTTTTTTAGAGATCGTAACAAAGAATCTCATATGGAAATTCCGAAATGTTGTGTGTCAACATTATGTTATAACTACATCCTATGATAGTAAAATTAGGGGTATAGAACAATATGAATCCCCTAGGGAAGTTGATGTATGTCATGCCAGGCAATGATAAGATAGTGAGGGTCTGGTAAAAGCAGAAGTGATATAGACTGAGCTGTTTGTTTCTGTGGGACCTCTCTATATCAACTTTAAGAAAACAGCAAGATTGCGCCTGAAAGGACTATGGCACTCCCTGAGACCAATGTCTATAAATTGACTGAACATTGTAATGTATTTTGCTTATTTTCACAATTTTCTTGGCACTTTAACTAACCCCATTTTTTTGCCCAATTGCAGTCATAGCCCTTTAGAATGTGATACTTGGTATGTGTTGTGTTTTCAAGAATGCTTCAGAGATTTGTAATAAAAAGAAGTATATATTTATTTAAAAAAAGAATTAGTTTGTGTATCAAAAGAGTTGGAGTACCGAGAAGAGTAAGTCATATAACTGTTCTGTAAGGCATTTATAGGCTGCATATTAGTGAAACAGGAGGAAGGGGTAGCTTGTGGTTCTTTGTACTTGTTTGATGTATCTTTCCCTGTTATACCACTAGCCTCCTGGAAACAAACACATTGGGGATTGACCTGTTGTGTTACACAGCCACTTATACTGCCAAGTCACTTTAGTGCAGGGGTGGCATTCACGATAGGCCCCCCTGTAGCCAAAACTATTATGATCATATGTACTCCAATTTGGTGGCAATGTAAACTCTAAATAAAAGCCATGGTTTAGTTTAGGCATAATACATGTTACTACTTATGATAACAACCACTGCATTCCAATTGATCTTGCACATGTGTCATCTCCTGTGAGTCAGCTCTGCTGTGGAATGTGAGGTGTATTCAGGTGAGCCTGGTGTAGCCCACCAACTGTCAGGACAGGAGCCTGTAGGGCTGTGCCTCCTCTTTGATCTCTTTGTGAGGGCAGGTAACACCCTCCACCTGAAACAGCCACACAACAGGCTGCGGTCCTGTGCCTGGGCACCATGGGAGCACACCCATTCAAAAGGAGTAGCCTCACACCAGGGTGCTGCATCTCTAAGGATCTTTGTTCTCAATGAGAAGGGGAAGGGCAGAATATGATCGGCAGGAGGGCTATGGTCAAGGATAGGAGACTTCCACCATCTTGATACTCACTGTCCCTCTCACTCTTTCCTGTCCCCTATACTTCCTCTGGAGCAAAGCACTTTGGGTATGACATCAGCAGGGAAAACCCCCACGTTGTTCAAGAGCAGGGTTTGGACCATCGAAGCAGGTTGGCTTTAGTTATAGTTTCTCTGCCTGTGTGAGTGAGTGAGGGTATGCCCATACCTGGGTCCCTTGCTCGCTTCCCCATATGGAACCAATCTGAACCTCACTGATGAGAACCACAAGGCTGGAACATGTCTGGGGTTTTTTGTGTTTCCATGCAGATGGGACCTGGACTCACAGTTTGGGCTGGGCTGCTCCCATTGGTGGCAGCACTTGACTGATTTGCATCTGGCTGGACCCATTTAGCAATGTTGCATAGAGGATAAAAAACAGTGATGCAGATGTTTGTCCAGAGCAGTGTCAGTTGTTCAGATGTATTCAAAATCTCTGACCCATCACCTTTGTGATTATAGCTTTAGGCAGTCACATGAAAACCTTTGTCTTTAAAAGAAGGGGTCTCACCTCTTCTTCATATCCTCTCAAGATAAGGAAGATTTGTAGCTGTAGAACTCACTGACTTCGTTTAGGAAAGTTGCACTTTCCAAAGCCTGCAGCCTGAGGTGAAGAAGGAGCCATCCAAATCAGAAGAAAGATATGCCTCCTATCCACTCCCAGGGCACATTCGGGGTGAACTGTTGATGTGGACCATGACCTGCCATTCTACACTGAAATATCCTAAAAGTCGGGAGAGCCGACTGTGAGAAACCAGAAGGTGCCTCACCCACTAGTCCCCAGGGATCTGTCATCCAGGTGGCCAAGGAAATGGCCATTGCTTTTAGATCAAGTTCCTGGAGGTGGACCAGTGCGTGAGGCATCTTCGGAGAGTTGGAGTGGGACACTGGATGGTGAGACGTGGCATCCCATTCCCTGTAGTACCTTTACCCCATTATACCAAGTAGGATATTTAGGAACTCTGCACCCATTCCCCGTTTACAACACAAACACTTTCGCATGGATAGCCCGCTATGATAGAAAACAGACTAATACCCGAGCAGTATACCTGATGGTTCCCAATGCAATGGTCAGGCGACGTCAGGCAATTACTGACCATCACACACAAACATGACTTCCATTAAGTTTCCCCAGAGGGATAATCAGCGGAGCATGAGAGCACAGTCTGAGCGAGTCAAAGCACACACGGAAACTACAGCTGAATGAGAGAGGAAAGACAGCAAAACAGAAAGGGATTGCAAGCAGGGAAGTACCCTTGACCTTTTCGACAAGGAACCATTACATTCCAGAGACCTCGAGAATAGAAAGCATAAAACCAGGAAACCAGACTGAGGAATCCTGCATTGTATGTCGGAGATAACTGGATCCCTCCCACGTCAATAATCAAGACAAGGATAAGCTGCTGTGGTACCATTCTTGGCTCCAAGAACAAAGCAGTGTCAGTGAAATCAACACAGCCAGTGAGTTGGGGAGACCGATACAAGACCAGTCTGGGTTGAAATGTTGTATGGTGAGTGCTGGAACGAACATTGTTAAAACATATGTGATAAGAGACACAAGTAATGTTGAACTGCTGATGAGAGATTGAACTTTAAAAGCAAGGTACAATACCTTTTGAGACTGGTACAGCACCACGTGGGTGCTCAATTGAAGGTCTCTGTAAGGTATTCAGCTGAGAAGTGGCAAAAGTGAACCGAGGAAAAGGCTATATCAAGAAGAGAATGAGTAATTGTGACTCAAAGTGGTCCTGCGACAGGTAAAGCAAAATCCTGCACACAGTCGAGAGACATTTGGTCCGAGCCCGGCGGAGGGATACCAATTGGGGTTTTGCGTTAAAGTTGGTCTAAGCCTGGCGGAGGGGGAACTGCGTGAACAGTAAATCACCTGAGAAGTTGTATATGAAGATGACATGTCAACGTGGGTCTGAGCCCGGCGGACCAACAGTGAAGAGTAAAGCACCTGAGAATTTGTATATGTGAAATCCTAAGGAACTTTAATGTTTCTTGTGTTGCATCAGGCCCTCTGAAATAAGAGACTTTTGCACAGCAGCTCCTGATGTTGAAGTTTTGGACTGCATCCTCGTGCTAGAGAAGCCAGAGATTGTGTTAAGCGTGAGCTTGCCACCTTGTCCCGTACTGATCCATGGGGAAGGGAAGCCAACGGCTTCAATATAATGACATCATTTCTTAAACACATTTCTTTTTCATAACATTGTTTCCCACACTATTTGCATTTAGGAGCACGGATTAGCAATAGGTTTATCAGTATAGGCCCTTTTATTTTGACAGACTTGACTAGGAATGGATTAGTATTATTTGATGGCCGTATTTTGCTCTACATCCTTAGATTTAGGATTGGATAGGCATTTTTCAAACCCCATTGAAGTTCAATAAACGCCCTTGAACTGATATCACTTGTGTCTGTCTTACTGTTTGATATCGTGGTTTGATACCATGCCTTCCTTACAAAGCACTGAATGGTACTATCCTATCCTCGAGTACCCATGAGTGGGACTCACAGCAACCAGAGGGCCAGACCAGCCAAAAGTTCCTGGTTCTAATTTATTGAACTGGTCGCTCTGAGTCCACCGCATCTGGAACAAAAGGGAAGTCACCAGTGTTGGTTGCTATGGTCCACTACCACTTCAAACTTGCTTGCACTTTCAACCAGATCCACACTGCATCATGTCCTTGCTAAAGCTTGTCAGCTGCTAGGCCTGGAGCAACTGCTCAATTCGACGATCCAAATCACTGGAGAGTCACAGGTAGACTCTAACCACTGGTTACAACCATGGCTTCACACAGCTAGCCCTTGAACTGCTGCCTAATCGATCACACATGGACACGCCCAACATCACTACTTCAACAACTGTAGCCCACTGACCCAAACCGCCGTAGCGTCCCTCATTGATCCCTCTAAACTGCTAAAGTCCAACTCGTCCTGGCCATTTACAAAGTGTTCCAGGGACTGCCCCGTTGTTCTGCTGAACAGATCTCCCACGTTTGCCCCTACTCGATGCCTTGCTACTGGGGCGCCCATGATCCTATGTGCCAGAACTGAGTCTGATTGACTCACATCTGTGTTCGACACCGGGTAGGCCATCATTGCTCCTGTTTTCACCACAATATATCTTTCGTGGTTAGAACTTTACCTACCACTCTGGAACTACCGTCAGAATGCTACTTTCTCCAGTCTTTCACATCTTCTTTGCTCTTCCTTTGTGATAGGAATTTGTACAGTGTTTCTATTCATTCTGCATGCTGATGGTGTGTTTGAATAAAGTGTTTATATTTTTATAGAACCTTGATTGGACATTTTCTTTATTTTGGACTGTGATACTGTGTTGTTTGGGTCACTACGGGTTCACCTTCATACCCTTCTGAAGATCATAGTCTTCCGTCAGCCCACGTGACCACAAAGGCAAAGCAGGTATATCTCTTAACTGTCCCTGTTTTACCTTTATGATTGCATTGTGTTTTGGTTTGTAGACGTGAGTGGTCCATTTCATCCTCACCCATCCTTGTACTCCTTCACAGAAGAACTCAATTTGTCGCAGACGCCCTATTTGCATGAGCACATCCCCTCAGGGTCTACCCATTATCCAAACCTTCACCTTGAACACAAGAACATTTTGAAATATTGCAAGGCCCTCATAAAAATAATTTTGTTTTCTTCATTCACAGGTAAAGAATTCCTTACCTGAATCGGCAACTGGTCCCTGTCATCCGCTGCAGCCACAATATTACACATCCATTAATGTAACCCAATGGAAGTCATGACTGAGGCCCACTGGCCTGGACATCGTCTGATCCTGCTCACTCACCACTCATACTGTGGTTAAGCACCTGAGGGTGTGGTCTTAGACGCATGCCTCGGCTACCAAAGACTACAGCTCTCTGTCATCAGACATCTTCTACCTTGAACCATTGCTACTGGAAGAGACCACAGTGGCTGTCACAGTATCATCAATGCCCAATCCTTCTATCCATTCTGGAACAGGGGTGACTGCCGATTCCACCACTTCCACTTTATATACGCGCTCAACTTCTGAACCGATTCACCCTGTTGAAGGAATTGATTGACATAGTGGCCATTCTTCGAGAACTGCTGTTCACTCAGCTGCAGTAGGCATAGGATTCCCCACCAGAGTCTGAGATGATGTTAGCCTCCTCAGAAGCCTGCAGCCTGCTGCTACTGCTTTGCCAGAGTTGATCTCCTTTATTCAGAGGTGATATATCTTTTGACCACACAAGGACTACTCCAGAAGTGGGTACTTTACAGAAGAAGACATCTTTGGTTTCTACTGAAATGATTGTTTGTTCCTTTTTAATGCCTCCACCAGTTGACAAGGAGGAAGGGCAACGTTGTTGGGAATGTTGTAATGCGATACACTGCCCCAAAGGCATCTGTCTTTCTTGTCACACGAGAGCCACCAGACACTTTCTCATTACCTTCTAATATAGACTCTTATGTGATGGTTAAATATACACAGCAATAGACAGATATGACCGAATTACTTGAATTACACAATGTTGCTTTAATAGTATTTATTTCAGTATTAGTATCAACATGAAAACCATCATTATCCAATTGTTTTTCAGTAGATTCTTTGGTGGTTGAAAAAATGGCAGTTCTAGCAGGCTTGAACTGATAGCTATCCACGGAAGTGGATGAGATATAATGTCTATATTATTATCCACATGCATCATTTACACGTATTATTGGTGTGTTATACATATCATTTTTATTTTTATTTTTTGCATTGTTTGTAGAGATAGCCCTGAGGATGGACAAGTTGTCCAAAATGCTTTGGCTTCAGTCTCTGCTTCTTCAGACACAATGATGTTTGCTATTAAAAAGTGTCACCAAAAAGATGTATGTACATTCTAATGTGTTCCATTCATTATTTGCTTCATTAATTTGATTTATGCATATAACTGTCTTTAACATATTAAGATAAGTGTTTCAATTGCAGTAGTTTCTCCTATTAGGGTGATCTCCATTACTGATGAGTAGTCTCACCGGTTTGTTCCATGACCGATAAATTATGACGATATGTGTACGACTGCTTATCCTCTCTTTCACTACTACCTTTGTCATGTACAACACTACCTGCCACTAGTCAGAAGGTCTTTGTGCACACCCCGGCATTCATAGCAAAACACTTACCTCCATGCAACTTGGGCCGAAACTCTGTCTTGGTGATAATTTCCAGATTGGAATCAATAGCCCTCCAAATGTTCCCTCCTCTGATCATCTTCGCCATAAACCTACTGCAATTCACCTTTACGCTCCAGCTACACGTCTCCTGTACTACACCAACAAGGGGTCCATATTCATGTGAATTAGTACATGTAGATGTTATATTTTCATCTGTGTCAGTGTGATTATCAACAATGTCACGTTCTCCTTTGACAAGGAATACAACTTTGTTGACTATGGGTAGGCAGCATATTAGAGAATTTGCTTCATTTGTGGTGTCAATCATTAGGACCCAGGTGGTAAGGGGTTTACGGCGGCGTAAACAGCGCCGACCCTTACCGCCTGATTCCGAGGTCCCTTAGCGCCATGGCAGATTTAACACCTGCTTTTAGCAGCTGTTAAAATCCATGGCGCTAAGGGACCATGTTGTTAATTACGCCACCGTAATTTACGGTGGCGTAATTAACGCCTTCCCCTCTCCCATTATGCCCTATGGGGCAAAAATGGGAATGGGGAAGGGTAAATGGGGATTGGGGACTTACCGCCCCGCCAACCTCGGAATGGGGCGGTAAGTCCGCCAACCACCATGGCGTAAACGTAGTTTACGCCATGCCGGTAAAGGTACGGCCCAGGTGGTAACTTACTGCCTGGGTCGTAATGAGGCCCATTTGTCTATTCTTGGCTGCCCACGGATTCAAGTGCAGTTGCCTGCATATGTCGCTCTTTAAAGTTTCCCTCAGTTTCTAGATGTAAGAGAAATTCCATGTTTGAAAACTTCATTGATGGCATAGGATATATGTATAATAGATGGACTCGGTGAGAAGTTGACCTGAAATCTGCTTTCTAAAATGTCTCTGTTGCTGGAAAAGGAGGCTAATGTTACCACAATAGCTCTTTCTCTGATGGCTCATGAGCAAGTAGCCATTCACACTATGGTACTGCAAAATCAAATAGCGCTGGACACCTCACAGTAACATCACTGACATTATCTCCCACATACGTAAAATGGTAGCCAAACACAATATGCAACAAGTGCAAGTCAAACATATTTATTCCTTCTAACTGTTCAGTTTGAAAACTTGGCAGTCAGGTTTCGTATGTTTGCCCACAGCATATGTTGGTCCAATTCCTGAATACAAATATCAGCTTGTTTCAAACTACTGCCCACTCTCTACTGCATGCCGCTTATCAGCAACATCAATAGGTGAAATTTAGTTAATTACAAAAGGAATCTCATCATAATTGGTGCCACGTCAGAAGCTTTCACCGGGGACTGTGTGAGAAGATTTTGGGCTTGAGGGAGACATCAAGGTAAACCTCTGAGTGAAAAGAGAAGGGATTCTAGCCTCTGCCCAGACTAATGCCACACCAGACCAAATCGACTCCAGCCTGGTTTCACTGCATTAAGTAATCCATCCTTCAACTGTGTTCTGTGACGATTCACATGACTTGTCACTTCTCACCAGGGGGAACCCTTCCCTGTAAGGCAGGGAGGTGAGACCGCTACCCAATAGTCCCCATAGGGAATGTCGTTGCAACTAAAAAGAGTCTATCGTATTTTATCAAAACCCAACTTCTCTCCCTTATAACTAAACTTACAAGGTAGTGGATCTTGTTGGTCCAGAAAAATGGCTCCCTTCTTCTAGAAAACATATCACAGTTCCAGCTGTTAGGTGGGATCTTTAACTGAAGGAGTGACTCCCTTCGCCATGTCCCATTACCAATACACGTTTGTGCCAACAACCATGACACCTGTGCTTCAGTCTCCTCCTTCTGCACCCTTACGGTAGGTTCCAGTTATTTTGTCATTGCTATTATGTACTATTTAGTGTTTACATGAATTGTTAACTAATGGAAAATAGAAAAGACTGAAATAAACTGAAAGAAAAACACATAAAAACACGTACTAGCATCAAAAGGGACTTAAGGACGGATTCATCATAGAACACAAATGTAACGCTACGCCTAAAAAATGAAAAATAGTAACAGGAATCCAACACTAATGGGAACTAAATATAAAAGTAATCATACCTACTTTGGCCACAGTCTCCAGCAAGCCAGGCGGCATCACCTCATGGGAATAGGCAACAGCCCTGACAAAATGGTACCAACTTTCTAGCTGCATCCCTCCTAGCTGCATCTCTCCTAGCTGCTTCCCTCCTAGCTGCATCCCTCCCAGCTGCATCCCTCCTAGCTGCACACCTCCTAGCTGCATCCTTCCTAACTTCTTCCCTCCTAGCTGCATACTTCCTAGCTGCATCCCTCCTAGCTGCATCCCTCCTGGCTGCATCCCTCCTAGCTTCATCCCTCCTAGCTGCATCCCTCCTAACTGCTTCCCTCCTAGCTTCATCCCTCCTAGTTGCATCCCTCCTAGCTGCTTCCTTCCTAGCTGCTTCCCTCCTAGCTGCATCCCTCCCAGCTGCATCCCTCCTAGCTGCATGCCTCCTAGCTGCATCCTTCCTAACTTCTTCCCTCCTAGCTGCATACTTCCTAGCTGCATCCCTCCTAGCTGCATCCCTCCTAGCTTCATCCCTCCTAGCTGCATCCCTCCTAACTGCTTCCCTCCTAGCTTCATCCCTCCTAGTTGCATCCCTCCTAGCTGCTTCCTTCCTAGCTGCATCACTCCCTGCTGCATCCCTTGGAACATTACATCTGTGAACACAACCGAGTTGAATGAATACTAATCAGAATTCCAATAACTCAATGTAACCCCCAGTGTAAGGAAGCTCTGGAATCAGCACGTGGCTTAGTGTTTATGGCATGGGTGGTGATGAGGCGGGATCCGTAAGTGAGGCACACCCATACCTAATAGAGGATGCATACACAATAGCACCCAAGCTTAGATGACACATGGAAACCCCAAGACTGATATGGACACCACAGGACATATGTGACCGCTCACAGAAGCACAGGTACATCACAAATCTCATTACATGCCCTGTTGCTCTGGGAATTCTGTCTTCTCTTCTGCTGCTTCCAATTCTACTGTTTCTTTGCAGTCATTTCTGACAAATCTCTTTGCTCCTGTTTTTGCTGGTTTATCAGAACCTGTAACCTGACCTGTGCTTCTTTCCACTTGTCCAGCCTTCAATATTTCCACACCGTTTCTATACAAGCTGCTACAAACCCATCCCATTTCCATATCCCTAATGATGCCCACATCAGCTCTACCACCTCATAGACCAGTCCTGTTGCTACTCCCTTCACACACAACATTCTGTCATCTCCTGAAAGTGGGAAAAGTCCACCATCAGATGTTTTTCCCCACAGGTCTTTTTTCCTGCTTGGATCTGGGTGCCGATGGATCCCTTCTGTTTCTGTTGCCAATGAGGTGTTGCAGTGTCTTCCCGAGTGGATAGTCCCTACTTTGCTCAACAAACGCTTGGGACCCTCTCAGGTAAGGCATGTCAATGATACCTGGACCTAAAAGGCTTCATTACAAGTTTGACTATCTGCCAATAAGGTGCCCTTAACAACGTGTACCATCACCTTTTCAGACTGGCAAACTACAAGTATGCCGGTAGGGGCTGTGATCTATCGGCAGACCTGAGCTGCCAGTAGATCAGGCCCGTATTGACAGATAATTGCAACAATTGCAAACACTGGCGTTACCGGTGCCTGTGATTGTGGCAACCCATTCCCATGGAGTAAAACAGTAAAACAGGGAAAACTAGGCTTCTCGTTACAGCTGGTCAGTTGGGCGACTCATTACGTATTTAATTCAGACATAGCTGTTTGTAACTAGATGTAGTTTGGGGACAAGAATAAGCCCTTACTTCCAAACATGTAATATCTTGTCGCAGGTCACTGGATTGACGGTAAGCCAAGATAAACCCGTCATAAACTGTGATACAAGTATGCCAAGCCATGCAAAAAGATCCAGGACAATGCGCCTTTTAGAATTGTAAAGAGTGTTTATATGTTATTGTCTTCCAATCTTGAAACATCCAATATTAACATTCGTCCTTGCCTTGTAGCCCTATGTGACTCCATGGGAATGGGGAGTTACTGGCGTCTCCGCTGCTTGGAATTTCCCGGTAACACCAGGATATCGGGCGGCAGAGATGCTACGGTAGTCACCCAGTGTCCCGATGGTAACACCGGGGAAGTCGTAATGAGCCCCAAAGTCACTAGCAACTGACTGTTCAGCCCAACCACAAATTGCCTTATCTATGGTCCAGGCTGAAGCCAAGCCTCCAAGTATAGACCTAACACTCACTATATCCTTGATAAATCCATCCAGCCAATATTTGTCAGAGAAAGAACTTCTCGATCTAGCCAAAAATGCTGAGAAGCAATCCTTTGAGATCCCTTTCAAATGATTCTGACTTCTTGTGTGTCACCACTGAAATGCCGTGTCTCTTTAGGCATTGGTGACAATGGTCCCACATCTAGATCACCCACGTTAATTTAGGTAAAAAATGCAGTTGTTTCAACATTTTCCAAAAGTGAGGGAGCCCCTCTACTGAGAAATAACATAGCAACATGTTCCATTCTATGGTATGGTGCCATTTTAGGAAAGTATGTAATCATGTTTTAGTGCTATGTGTTACCCGGAATGTCAATGAGCATTTGGGGTGTGGACTGTTGTTTTTGCTCTGGTATGAGACTGAGAGCTAAAACAATTGCACACCTTTCTGAATGGGCTCAATCCCCTAATACCGGGGTGTTGCTCTATCCCACTATCAGGAGAAGGTCTCTCAGATGTTTGGCAAATGTGCTTTGTGTTTAAACCTTAGTTACTAAGGGTAACCCAGATGTAGACATCTTGCACTCTTTGCTCCACCTCACTTATGTCGGTACAAGGTGATCTTACTATGATTAACATTTCACGGACACTCAGCTAATTATCTAAAAAACAGAGGGGGTCAAATTGGGCTTCATGCTGCTGAAATAGCAGGCTTCTGTGAATATAGAAGAAAAAACACCTGCTGTAAGAAGACCCCTGTTTACTGTTGGTGATCAACAAGGTATAAACAGATTTCTGGGATTGTTGTTGTTACACCTGTCCACAGGAGCACTACATGGTATTTCAGGGCTCAACTGTGCATGGGCAGAAACAGACAGAAATGAAAAATGATATGTTTCCTCTTGAACGACCGAGGGTCACTATTTTATTTTAGCCCCTGATGATTGGATACCATTCCATAGAAGAACTTATTTGGATCATTCATTCTCAGCACAGGGGGGGGATGATCAACTATTCTGCTGAGAAAGCTAAGCATGGTAGGCAGGTGCCATCTACATTTGTTTCCAACCCAAATTCACAGGGTTGAATCCCGGCAAGACAAACCCAGACATGCCTCCTCCAAAGGTTGATAATTTGAGCACCTTGAACTTGATTATCATTATTATCAACTCATTTGTCTCATCCTGAATTTTCAAAGAATAAATTGATTGATTATGCCAATTCATTTCATGTAAACCAATTCTAATAAATGAATTGAAGTTACTAATGTCCTCTACTTTTTCTTCTTATCAAGGCATTTCTGAAATGCTTGTTTTTTTAGATTATGGGGTTAGATATGGGACCAGCGCTAATAAAGAGCAGTGTGCATATTTTGCTCTGATTTACTGAATTCATCGAGACCGGGTGCATGTAGGTAAACAGGAGCACACCAAATAAGAACACGATGACCACAGTGACGTGGGAGGCGCACGTAGTCTGCCGGCCATAGACTTGATATTCAGGATGGCTGCGATGATGCTGACATAGGTGTCAAGTATGAGGGCAAGTAAAGACATTGTCACAGTAGAACACAATACATAGTTCAATGTTTCTACTGCATGGGTGCTGGTGCAAGAGAGATTCATCAGGGCTAACATGTCACAGACAAAATTGCTAATTTCATGACTTTTACAAAAGGAGAACTTAGATGTTAGGACAGTATGACCTATTGTTTCGATGAGGCCCCCAAACCAGGCTCCAGATGCCAATGAGACAGACTTATTCATGATAACAGCATAGCATAAGGGGTGACAAATAGCTGCATAATGACCATAAACCATGATGGTGAGGAGAAAGAATTCTATTGCAACCATGGCAGCGAAAATGTAGCCCTGCAGCAGGCATTCTAGGAGAGTGATGTGCGTGCCTTCCAGGAAAAGGTTGGCCAGCATCCTGGGGATCATGAGGGAGGAGTAACACATGTCTAGGAAGGTTTCCTGCAATGGTTACCAGGTAAAATATCAGAAATCCAGCAAAGAGGGTGATCCGAAGAGGTGGATGTTCAGAAAAGCCCAAAAGAAGAAATTCGTCCCACAGCGTTTGATTTTCTCCTCCCATCTGCACTGAGAATGTTGTTATTTGTAGGAAATGATGGGCTGCAAAGATAGAAAGAGAATTCATTTTGAAATAAACCTTCTACAGGGGTGAAACCATGATATGCTAGTTGATTGATCTCATTATCTTAACTTGCACATTTCATATTAGATCATTAGTCTGCATACTTTTTGCTGTCATCAGAAATAGAAAGAGTGCAATTACCCAAAAAATACAATGGAAAAATTGTCTAAATTTGTAGGTGATCCCCCTTCTTCCGTCCCCACCAGCCTTCTGCTTATGCCCGGTTTGCCACCTTGGCAGTGAAAATGGGATTCCTGTACCTCAATCTGCTGAACTTATTTTGGGGTGGATTCATGGGGCATGTGCATCTGTTTCGGGCTTCAAGGCAGCGGTGCTGGCACATGGGATCTCCTTTTTACCACATAAACAGCAGAAGCAAATCAAAAGGAGAACCTCAACGATTAATCTCTGGTTGGGGGTACATTGATCACTGTTAATTACTATAGTTGTATTGTGCAATTAGCAATGTAACTATTTCACATTCTTCCTTCTTTCCAATGTCTATTGGCTTGCATTTTTGACCAATAAATAACCTACTGCAATGGTTGTCATGGTTATGTGCTACAGTAAAAACACATTATGCATGTTAACACACGTATTAGTTTCAGATTTCTCTTCTCCCATTTTTAACACTCACTGATTACTCCACAATCTGTGCCTCCACCCATTAATTGTCAATAAGTGGGTGGCTGCTTTTGGTACACATGTTTGCAAAACATAAAACAATGCTACATTCACATCTGTATACCTGTGATGGTCTTTCCAGATGACACAACATCCTTGGAGATTATAGGTCCTCATTATAAGTTTGGCAACACTGGGAAATTGTGGTGGTAATTTTATGACTGCCACTTTTTCTGCACCACATAACTACAAGTTTCTGGTGGGGGTTACCTGATTTACATCCAGCCAAGAGGTGTGGGTAAAACGGCCCCAACTGGAGAAAGAAAACAGCCAGTATTACCGTAACCAGTATAACCGGTGCTGGAGGATATACTGGCAATTCCCCACATGGAGTCCTATAGGACGCCATGGAATGGGAAATTACCAGTATTGCTGCTGCCTGTAACATCCCTGAAATTCTGTGATATCAGGCAGTGAGAAGGGTAATACTGTGTTCCAGTATTCCGCCAGAATTACCGACAGGATACCAGCAACTCCTAATGACCCTACAGATCCTATTTAAGTAAATCCAGCACAAATTGCTCTAAACATCCGCAGACGGGTGACAGGTTAAATTTACCACCTTCCAACAGGTGTTCATTTTTTATTTCCTGCAAATAGGTGTACATACATGTAAATAATCTACATTCTCAAACTTCATGGGTCAGTTTATGGGGCACCATGCATAGTGCTCTACTGTTATGTTTTAGATATACTTTATCCCCCCATCTGCAAACAATTTTTTCAATGATGCTTCCAACACACAGTGAACACCCCTGTCTAAACTGCTTCATTTTCAAGCAGGTGTTATTCACCACTTCTATAGCCCACAATGTTCAATACACACATTGTTCTGCCCCTTTCCCAACTGTTAGCTGGGTTGCTAGCTGTATTAGACACATAATTTTTACAAGGCCTTTAGGGCTCAGCATCTAGCATATTTTACATAGGACTTATCTTTATAGGCTATTTCCTGACATTAATGAGCCACCTGCTATGGATCATCAACTTTATGGGCTGTAAAAGTGTCATTTAAAAATGTGGTTACCACTATAGCTGTGAAGCCCTGAATGGCTAGAATATCAACCCAAATCAGAACTGATTTGTCTGCATCGTATTTAACACTATTGGCGTCAAGTTGCAAGAGACATTCCTTACACTGGCTATTAGAGAGATTCCCCAGGTTTTCAAATTGATTTGAACAGCAAACACAATAAATATTGAAAGTGTCTGTGACAGCTTGACTCTCCTCATGTCGCTCTTTTTATTAGTTAGAAGCTGAAAACAAAAACAGAAACGCATGGTTATAACTCTGGCTAGTATCCAGGCTCATTTATACCCCGTTTCTCAAAATTCTTCATGGGGTTGGAGTCACTCTCTGTCAGTTCATCTCCATCATGATGCATGACCATGGAC
The DNA here is from genome assembly GCF_040938575.1 of Ambystoma mexicanum. Lineage (NCBI taxonomy): Eukaryota > Metazoa > Chordata > Amphibia > Caudata > Ambystomatidae > Ambystoma > Ambystoma mexicanum. The sequence continues at coordinate 72,243,129 of NC_090925.1, forward strand.
TTGTATCCACCGTCTTCAGAGTCCAATTCACCGGAACATGATTGCACAGGATCTACCCCCTTCGGCTGCTCGAGAACCACGTCATCACCACAAGTAACCATTTCCAAATTAGCCGTGGCTATGGGTGTTTCCTCCTTAATGTTTTAATGCAATCTCCAACAGACTGCCCCATGTAGCAATGAGAGGTGTTTTACTGCTAGCAGTGTTCTCGCAGAGCTCCCCGGTTAATGGTCTGCCATCAAATCATGCGAGTCCTCCATTGCTTCAGGACTGTTGGATGTGCCCATAAGCTAGTAAGGTGTATAACTATCATGACCTGAAGGGGGCTGCTTTCCCCCATCATAACTGCATTGGTTCAAGTACAGTTTCCTTGACGGTACGTTGAATAGCCCCGAAAAGTCTGTCGAGCACACGTGTTTTTGGGCCTACAATAACAGCTATATATCTGCATTATAAGACCCACCCTTAACAGCATCACAGCCTTAAAACCGCCCTTAGACATATAGCTATTTATATCAGATCAATTAAAGTTCTTATCCACTTATATGTACAATTAATATAAAATGTATATATTTCTGGGGTGGTTCCTCAAATGTATATTAAATGTATTGGGGGTTTTATGAGTTTGTATATAAAATGAATATTAACATTTTGGGGGGGCATTACATTTATGTAAACATGATAGGGGTTCAAACAAATGTTTAGGGGTAAAGGTGGCATGAAAAAGGGGCGTGGAAAGTGGTGGGTGTTAGGAAGAATTTTAAATTCTTTGCTAATTCCCTTCAACCTTAGAGACCCCCAGCTCATTTGGTGGACTTAGGACTTTTTAATGTTAACCTTGGAGTGGGTGAGACCTTTTTTGCATCTCTCCCATGTGTTTTTACCTGATTTGGATTTTGTGTTTTCACTGTTTTTGGATGTCTGAAAAACTCCATATGCATCTACTGTTTGCATGGTGACACACACCACCTTCAGTGCAGTGTCACTGACAAATTCTTTATATTTCCCTTAAGGTTTAAATACCTTTTCTTGTGTGAGCTACTGTTCCCAAGAATAGTAAAATAAAATTGACTTTATTTACCTTTTCTCTTTGTACATTCTCATGTAACAATTTTATGTTACCCTCACTACTTTAAATGTCTGGTGGCAGTGGCTTAATAGTTCCTTCCATTGTGCTTTTCTACCGTAGACTGAACCCTCTGCTGCAGTACAGCACCGATGAGTGACCAGTCTGTCAAAATGGCCCCTGTCTTATCTTTTTGCCATTTTCTGTTTGTGAGGTCTTTCTTGAGTTTTAATCTATGCGTTGAGACACGTTTGAGCCCTTTGGTTCTCTTGCCTTTGGCGGGCTTCAGCCCTGAAGACCGGCCCTGGCTCCAGTGTGTCTGGAAGGACAGGATGTGAGGGAGGGTCCGGACACTCCCCTGTCCTTTGTCTCTAGGAATGTCTGAATGCAACTAGTACTGATTGGCTGGCTGTGTGATTGACAGCCTAGGCTGTGCATGAATTGGAGAAACCTGCTTAAAAGACATTGGGACTACAGGCAGAGTCGATGAAGAAAACATGAACAAAGCTTGCTACAACCTCCTGGACCTTTGATTTGCCCGGTGAAGCCCTGCTACTGTACTGACCTCCTTTTTTATCTCAACAGAGAAGCTCCGGATGTAACAACTTCTCCCCATGGGTTAGTGGGACCAACTAACCCTGAGATGAACTCCACTAGACCACCAGTCCCTACTTGCTGTGCTTTTCCGTTGCTGCGAGTGCCGGATGCCCAGGATTGAGTATCCGTAGTCAAGTGCAACGTCTTCCACGGAATGAATCTGGCTAGAAGCTCCAGGAGTCTCCTAATAACCCTAAAGAAGCTGGACCTCGAAATCCAGAGTCCCCTCACCAGAATGCAGGACCGAGGGAGTGAAAGAAGTCCAACCGGGGTCCAAGATCCACATCAGTGCTGTTTGCTAAGCGCTGAACATGCAAAGGGCCACTGAACCAAAAAGAACCCGTAGCTGCTGACAACCTCCTGAGTACTGCCGTAGGAGCCCTGCAGACGTCCTCCATCTTGTCCCCATGACTGAGGCTCAGGAACCAGGGTCTGCATCAGTGTAGCAAGACGTAATCTAGCTGGACCATTCTTCTTACCAGAGGTACTGCTTAGGCTTGGGGTACTTCCCTTATTGCCTTTATCTGCAATTTTCTCACTGCATTCAACTCCCTTCTCACAAGTTTAACAGCTTGTGACCCTACAACTGATTTTTCTGAACTCTCTAACTTTGTGCAAGACGTTTGTCCAAAAAGTGTATCAGATCCGTAGGCTGTGTCCAAATGATTTTGGCTGTTTTGAAAGGGGCCCCTAAGGGTCCCTCACGTCTATGGAAACAAGGCAAGTCACCACACACGATAGATACTCCAGACACGAAGTTGTATTCCCAAAGCTAGGGTTTATTGCAAAGCAAATAGTCTCAGTTGGCCAACTCGATCTCACGCCCCGCGACGTGTATCTCTAGACCTCGAGGGACGCAAGAGAGCGAATTACGTACATCAGTTACATATATACAAAATGCATATCATACAATCATCTGTGACATGTTTAACACCCCTGTTTATTGAGTTTCTTTGAACTTGGTGTGATGATGGACACTTTCGACGAATATGACACCTTCAAATATCTATTCTAGTAACAATATGCAATTTTGCAAGTGCGGAAACATCTTTTACTTGTTGATCAGAATACATTGCTTCTATTCTTGGAAGCAAGCTACATAAGGGGGAAGAGTCACATTCCAGACCTTGCTATCTATGAGGTGCTATTCATGTCCTGGGAGCCGACACGCTCTACTGGGCTCCGTAAAGGGGGGCCATAAGAAGAGCATAATTCAAGCCTTTAGCTGCTTTATCCTAACATATTCTACCATATAACGACACTGGCTGGCAGCTGTGAAATGATTAAATTCCCTGCAGTTCTGCTTCAAGGCTACATTTGGGAGGGAGCCAGGCATTCCTTCCCGGCGCTGGCTACGTTGTGTTTCAACAAACTCTTATTAGCCTCGCAGCCCTGTGGCCTTGTCCTTTCACGTTCAGACAACAATATTAACAGTTGAGCAGTGTAAGCAGAAAATGTGCTGCGAAGCAATTTGAACAGAAAGCAATGAGCAATTGTTAGAAAACAAAATGGCGATCCTTGTTACATCAAAATGGCCATTCATTGGTAAACTCGGAAACCTGTATTTCTATCATATCGTGCATGAGACGGTTGGCCCACGGCCACCAAAATACATTTGCCGTCAATCATGTGAGGTATCCATTTTTCTAGACTGACAGTCCTGGATCCCTAAAGGCACTCTTCTAAATCCATTGACTTTGATGCTGTTTGTCCCTCATAGGTGGTAGCTTGTTGTATACTGGTATTGCTGGGAACGGCTTATCTAGACTTCATTGGAGGATTCAGCTGTCCTCACAATTGCTGAGAAATTGTTCTAACCTTTTTATGTCCCTAACCCTTTCCTTTCTTTCTCAAATGTGTGTGGCTGTGATATATAAATGCAAGTACTATCCTTATGACTGAAGTCTCTGCAGTGTGTAGGAGAAGTGTATGAAGCAAATCCAAAGAGTATCCACTAGCTTTATTTGACTCTGAAAAGTAATTTTAAAGTGTATTTGAATTGTTACAACAAATTGCTTTTTTAAAGAAAGCTTATTTAAAACTGGCATTAAATAAATAAATGACTATTTATAACAGAAACCTTGAGTGTAACTGTTACTTAGTTACTTGTAATTACAGATTTCAATTGTACAGCTCTACAGCTCACATTTACCCCTCCTGAGATAGGCCTGGCTGCTCAGTCACGATACCAACTTGTGTAGAACAGACCTATACCAAAAGGTGGGTAACCTAATACCAAGCAGCTACGTCTTGTGTAGTCTCACACAGTGTGACTGCACCAATTCTTACCTAAAAAAAGGCCACCTGTCACTTAAACTCTTGATGAACAGTATCCCACCCCACTACTAACTAATCCAGCAGGATTATAAGTCTCCAAATAGAAATTGATTGAAGTATTGAGCTTAACAATATGTTCACATCCCCTGAGACTATCGGAATATGGCAGAATGCCAGGTTCTAAGCAAGCACAGTGAATCATTAATGCAATGGATGTGCATGCCAATGGTACAGCACTCTCTGGTTGTTGAGCCACACACACACATCAAAATCATGCTTTTCCTAAATGCTGTGAACCTTAGCCAGCCTGCCCACACACACTGGTCCAATAAAGAAATAAGGCAGAGCCATGGGCCCTAGGCTGCCAAGAGCTACTGGCTTAGGCCTGTACTCCCTCCTTACATCCAGCAGAGACCCTACAAGATGACAGCTGTGCTATTTTAGGCATATTTACAGATTGTGCATTGCAGGAAATTCTGACATGACTGCTCAGAGACCATTGTGCACCAAAGCAGGCTGATTGATTAACAAAGGAGGAGAGAGGCTGGAGAGTCACTTGGTGGGCGCCCCTGGTCATGCCCAGTCTAACATCCCTTACACTCCCCACCTTCATATTGGTCTTTGTATGCCCTGCAAGTTGAAATGTGATACAAACCTGGATTTTCAACAGAACTGTGCCACTACCACAAAACATACACTATGCCAAACTATGCCAAAGTTCCCATTATTAATATGTGCAGGCTGAGTTTGACCTAATGCAGACACAAATTGCTCTCTGCAAAGGTAGGTGTTAGGGAGACTTTTCCATAGCCCTCTGATAAGGGAAGATAATCCATAGCCCTAAGAATTGGTAGCACATGCTTATGGTTCATGGTAGTGAGGGCTCAGTAACCTCCCTGCAGGTGCTCATTTCCAAGCTGACCTACAGATGACATAGGTATGCTTAAAGAAGAATAGTTTACTTACTGTGTACTTACCTGTGTGCTAACTCACTGTTTCCTTCAGTACATTGTGACAAACGTTATACTTGTCTTCAAGAAGGATTCACACTGTCATAACAATTTTACATGACGTGTGATCGTATCCTGCCACAGCATTCGACCACTAGTGAGACTCCTAAGAAATCAATATGACCAATAATGGGGTACCGCTTGAATGAGGGCATTAAATAGGAAGGAGTGGCGCTCCATTGAAGTGAAAGGGACCCATGGTGGGGGGCCAGGTGGGGGCTAGAAATTGAATAAGGGCATTCATGGCAAACAAGAGGAACTCCCATGAAATCAGAGTGATGGATAATGAGAACATTAAAGGGGAAGGAGCGGGGCACTGTTGAAGTCAAAGGGACCATTGGGGTGGGCACTTGAATGGCAAATGAGTGGAAATCCCACAAAATCAGTGTGACGGATAATGGGTGTCACTATTGCACTTCTCTATGCAGTGCAGGACAAGAAAACATGTGTGGTACGGGATGCTCCTCTGAGTGATGTGCCTCTCCCATGCTCAGGATCAGTCACCCCTGAATTATTAATGTATTTACTTTGCCAGGCCAGCTGCAATGAATACTGTATTTGTGTCCTGAGTCAAAAAGACTCAATACCCAATGAAATGCATAGACTTCTGCTGTCTGCCCTATGGTTTTCAGCCACCACTGGTTCCTCTGCAATCCTTATACCAGGCGTCACAGAAGCAGTGCCAGAGGTCACAGTGAAGTCCACAGGGGTCGCAGATGTGACTCCTGGCATACCTCAAATGATTTCCATGCAGCCTCTGTCATCACTTTTTATTAATTCTTATAAGACTGCTTTTACCGCATGAGAATCATATCCCTTCAGAGATGTTCTGGGTGAAGGATCTGAAAATCTCTCACCCCACTGTAGTCAGTACCATTTTGCAAAGCTGGAAATAAAGGTGGAATATCCATACCCACGGTTTTAAATGATGTTCAATGGGGTGAATGCCATTTTCTGACTGTGAAGCACAATTTAGTGTTTTAACTATTTTGAACTTAGATACATTCAGTTTCAATTATGTGATCCATATCCCTTAAAATACCTTTTTAATATTATACATTGGGCACACATACTATTATTATTATTGTTTGTATTGTTTATTGGTCAAAAATAATATTAAACTTAATAGTACAATTCAATACAATTCATATAAAGGAAAAGAGAGAACAATTTTTAAAAGGACAATAGTGAAATCACCAATTTCATTTCTAAAAATAAGAATTCATAAAATCATCACTTTCCCTTAATTTCATGAAAATTGTAAAAAATCCATTTACATTCAAAGTCCTGAGATCTAAGTCTCACTTAGCTTTAGACTGTGTAAGAAGTTTTCCACTGAGACCACAATTGATATTTTCAAACCAAGAAAACATTTTTCCAAAAAGGAATCCTGGTCCATACATCAAAAAGTCTCTGAAAATGCAGATACCTCCAAGATTACAATTGTGGACATTCCACCAATAGGTGCTTCAATGTTTCAACCTTATCTTCCTGGTGACAAAACCTACATTGAACCTCAGTAGTAGATACCATACTCCTTCTATGAAGTACTTCCCTAGTCAGGACTTAGTTCCATCTGAAACAAATAAATACATTTCTAATATTGTCGCATGGAAACCTTACCGAATAGGGGGAAAGAGTCCCTCTACACATATGCTACAATTGTAAATGTCTCAGAGAGGCATAGCCATGCAGACTTACGATACCATTAGACTAACCCTGGTCCATTAACTTGCATTTTGTCCTATTTGGATCATTCACCAATTCATTGCAGGTGAGATCAAGATCTTTCAATATACTCTTGCAGCATGCTTTAAACTTTTCCAAAATCGGTATTTGCTCTTGGTTCATAACCTCTGCAAAGTCCTGATGTAAGATATTATTTTGGCAAGATTGCAATGATTTCCCATAAAGTGACAAGAGACGACATTGGCCCTTTGGTTTTCATGACGTAAGGCCAAATTCATGTTGAATGGCTGCTACTGGAATGGAGTTCGAAACACCCAGCGCCTTACACCAGATCACAACATTTCCATACGGTACAGGAGTTTTGGCCAAATCTTTCCTTCAGAAAATGTGATAAACGTCACAATTGAAAATGTGCAGAATCGATGCTTAATATGTCTCATTTGGGGAATAAAAACATCAGCTTTTGCTCTCATGTAGTTCTCAAGAAAAACAGTATCTAAAGAGCAGGTAAATGGAAACCCCATCTACATTATGGATTAACCCTTTCCAAGGCTCTACCATATAGGGAACAGCTCAAAATTGGTGTATGTTTTCTTTGCCCCATAGACATAATCTGGAGGTTTTTTGGATTCATTTTTAGGTTGTTTTCCTTAATGTAGCCTACAAAGGCTACCAATAGCTGAGGCAGCGCCGTTTCAGTGCGGTCAGTCAGGATGAAGTCGCCAGCATAAGCCATCCAACAAATTGACAGATGTCCAATTTTAGGAGGGACAAAAAAAACATCTTCTAATGATTTACCCCCATCAGCCACATAGTGATTAAAGAAACATGAGGGCCAAGATACACCCCTGACTTAGGCCATTATACGTTGGTATCTTAATAGTCAAAGAGCCCTCCTGTTTCACCCGCAGTCTCACAAAGGTGTCTTCATGTGACAAAATAATCAATTTGAGAAGACCTTTGGCGATTCCCGATTGCCTCAATTTCTCCCATAATTTGGCTCTGATAACAGTATCAAAGGCACTGGATAAATCCAATGTCGCCAGTTGCCCCTATTAGCGAAATCCTGAAGACAACCCAACAAGAACCCATTTAAATTGGTTCCATGAGATTTCCAAAAACCTATTTGAAAAGGGGAAAGGGGTCATTACTGTGAGCCCAAGACTCCAGGTGCTTCAGTATCATGATTGCAAAAATGTTACTGTACGAGTCCAGTATAGTTATCAGACATTAGTATGCTGGTGATGATCTACCCCCTTTTTATATATTGAGATTAAATAAGCAGACCCCCAGCTAACCAGAAAGGTACCTGTCTTCAAAATATCATCAAAGAGGAACTTCCAAAACCATGCCCATACTAAAGGGGCATCCTTAAATAACTTATGCAAGGTCTTATTGGGGCAAGTAGCTCTAGACTCACTGGCACCCATAATCGCATCCAATACGTCCTGCACCTCAAAAGCAATTGCTCCTGTTAAGTCGGGGTCTTCATTGTTACTGCTCCCAGTGATACAACTGTCAAAAGAGGTATTCCCAAAAAGCTGTTTTACCCAGTCACTTTCTGTAACAGCGTTGATGATACATTCTCCTAGACTATTATTTTGGGTATGCAGTCATTCTTTCGAAAAAAAGCTTCCACACACCAAACCTTTGAATACAACGTTTCGAAAAAAAGAAATTTCGAATGCATTTTATTTATGTTAAAGGGTTTCGTTTAGTACAAACAGTATTTTTTTTTAAAAAAACAGAGGTGATGGGGGACCCCCCATTAAAAAGAAATGTAAAAAAAATGCATTTGAAACTTTTTTTTTCGATGCTTTGTTGTCGAAACTTTGGTATGTAGAAGCATTCACTGTCGAAATTATCACTATAAACCTTATTTTGAGCATCAGCGCCCAATAGGATTGTAACTCTTTCTTTTGAAGGTGACCCAACATTACCTCAGCATCAACCTGAACCAGTTGTGCCCGCAATGGTTTCTAACCCAGTTTTTATATCCCTGTCAGAGTGCTTTCATTTGATCTAAGCAGTCCGCGGGAGCAGGGCTAAGCTTCCATACTGCCCTGAATCAGTTGCCTCAATTCCTACTTCTTGTCAGCCAGTGCTTCATCAAACCTATGTGTTTTCTTATTATAAGGTCATTTTCCACAACCTTATTTATGGGTACCCCCAGTAACACGTTCAAAAGTCTCCATCACAGAAGCAACATAGCTTTCCTGTGTGAAAGTCTTCAGTTTCCAGTTATAATCGGTACAATTCACAACCTCTTGACTTTTATCATTCACTTCGTCAATCTCATGTTGATTGCACACAATTCTGTTTGAGCTGAATTAAGCAGAATTGATACACCACCATTTTCACATACTGTTCTGAATTGCCAATTAATTTCACATTTCAGTAAACAATGGTCACTCCAGACATTTTTCAAAATGTCACATTCATTACAAATGGACATTAAATATGAGTAAGAAAAAGTGTAATCAAAAGTGTATCTACGAGAGCCGCTATGCCAAGTAGTATACTCCCCCTTCAATTGTACCATTTAGTAATTTAAAGCCCAATCTGTTCATACAATTATTCCATTTGATGCTTTTATCACAAATGCCAGAGAGATCAGTACATATAGCCACCTCCCGATAGATAGTTGGTTTCTGTACACTAGACACCATTTTAGCCTTGCGGCAGTAAGAATTGAGGTCCCCTAGGACTACAATATGACCTTCCCAATTCATTCCCATCCACTGAGAGATAAACTCTGACAAGTTGGCCAAGAATGTAGGTAACTGGCATACGCCTTAATGCCAGCATATATTCCAGTTGAATCCTACCATTCTCAGGAGGCCAGTGTTAACATCAAACATTTCTGTGCATTTTATACCGCAATCGGTTTTGTAAATTGCACTGAGACCTTCCTTGGGCCTACCCCTAAGGAACTTAATAGCCGATTTGGGAGATAACAGTGTAGCCGTCCAAACTACATATTCCATCAACCAATTCTCCTGAAGACATATGATATCCAGGCTACTCAACATCACCTCCAACTCTGGATTTGAAAAGAGTTGATTATTGCCTCTAGTATTCCATGTTGCTAATTAAAGGGTGTGCGTCGCTAGAGCCTACAATAAGAGGTTTTAAAGCCACATTTACAATTTATGGCCGAAGCTATTCAAGACCAGTCCTGATGCCTGACCTGCTGATTCACTTTACTCCCCTTTATAAAAGCTCACCTGTCCTGATTCCACAGTTCCATTTCACCATTGGAATGCGATAATTGTGTGAAATTATACTGGGTCTCTACTCAGAATAGTCCCAGCAAAAATCAAAAGTTGTGAGAAGAAACCCCACTTGCTTCAAAGTAGGGGCCTCTTTTAACAATCATTCAACCACGACTCTAGAAGCGAGCCCAATGACCACAAAATCAGTGTGTTCACAGTCAACAAATTCCACACTCTCAATGTCTCTTGTAGAGATTAAACTGAAGTTCGCAATTTCAGAAAATAAGGCTCCCATCATGCAATGACCCTTCTAGAAGAAGTTGAAAAGGAGCCTTATATTTAAGTGGGCGCGGATTATGTTTTTCCCCACGCTATGAGTGCAATGCAGAGAGGTTTTTACATTCAGTAGCCCCAGCGGCGGTATAACAAGGTTCCTCTGTGGGCTGAGTGGATCATAGCCGGTTGACTTCTCTCAAACATTTACCGAGGGGGTGTTTCCCAGTCTTAGATAACTTTTGATAAATAAATTGGGCCCCATTATGGTCCAACACATTGTCATTAGGCTCTTCCAGCTCTTTTCTAGAATTAGATAGTTTATTCCAGGAACTGCACTCAAACCTGTGATTTTTTTAGGTCCTGCAGGTATATTTACGAAATTTTCTGAGGTCTACACAGACCCTCAAAGGCCCACCAAACGTTACTGTGCGGGAAACTTCCCCTAGGGGATATATGGATTGCTGATCAGTAGCAGTACCCAAGACAGAATATTTTGGGGTCCCCTTTCCAAACGGCTCCCCAATGAATGCAACCTTTAAAGATGGAACCAACACAGACTCAATGTTCAAAGTAACATCCTCAGCAGGGGCAATAGACCCTCCATTGTCAGCGTGCATTAGAGATGTACTAACACTCCTGACACCATTATATCGGTTTGTGGTAGAGTTCATCTCAGGAGCGCATAAAGAAGCTGGTAAAAGGCACTTAGCAGCCATCTTTACAGTGTATGCCCCCGTGTTAGTTGACTGACCGCGATGTGTGATAGGGGGACACTCAAGGATCAGCACAAATCATAGAGGTTCTGGTATTTGTTATTACATTACACTGTGCATCTGTAGATTTCATTGTTGATAAAATGGAAGACAGAGAGGTCTTAGAAATTGTATTCACAGACACCTGACTGGCTAGGGCACTGTATTCTTGCCCTTTAAAACACAGAATCATCTTGTTGTAAGACTTCCACTGTGTCTGAGATGTGAACCTCGGTCTCAGAGTCATTCACGGCTGTATCCAGACTTTCAGCTACAGTAGCTAACTGTTTTTTCACAGCCTAGAGTTCAAGAAAAGTGTGGTTACGCTTAGGGAAGTCCAAAGACTTTAATGTCGGAGTTTTCAACCCTTTACCTTTATTTTTTTTTCTGTGTAGCTTGCCTCTCTTGCCCAACCCCTTCCCTGAAGAATCATTTACCAAAGTCCTACAGGTTTCGGGGTAATTTAGGATGGAATTGCAATCTCCACTGACTGGGTTGGCAAGTCTCCGGTTAAAGGTGGTGTGTAACCCTCTCTTAGCTCACACGCAACCCTCTCAATCATGGCCGCAGCTCATGATAAGTCAGAGTTTAAGAGAGGAGAGGGCTGAGACCTATGAGTCTGCAAGCTAATCTCTATATCTGTGGATTCCAGTTCAGTTTTTATTGCAAGCAAAATAGTTCTGTGAGCCTGCACCTTATCTGATCTCTTCGTAGAGACCAGTGACAGTAGAAATAATGTGGTTAATCTAAGAAAGATCTGTCTGCGCCTAGGATTCATTGTTCGCGGTGTGTTGTGTGGAAGGGCAAAAGGATTTCCATCTAGACGCAAGCCGTGGGGTAGATGCATAAGAGGTGCTGGAGTCAGTTACCCTTGCAACCTCCAATGTGTGTTCATCCGAGTCAGAGTAGAAAGTCGGAGAGAGCTCCCTACATGGATTTTTGGCTCTTTCTTCACTTTCAACTGTAGCAACAAACTGCATGTTAAACGAGTGCACAGTGTCTATAGCACATATTTATATTGAGTTCAGACTGCATCGTTCAAAATGCATAATTGTTCAAGGGCCTCCACCTCACAGCTAATTATGCCCCTGGTGCCCGACCCTTAAAGGGAATTGATTGTCTGATTTTTAGTTGCAAGGGTGGACGGGGAACTCAGAAACAACAAGTCTGTCACCAGTCCAAGTATCTGGTTCTGCAGCAACTTGTTTGAATGTTTAGACAAGCTACGTAGACCAAACATTTACTTTGTGAAGGTTGCAACAATAAAATGCAAATATTAAGTCCCTGACTTGCCTTTACCTGTTATCCCTGATGTCCTGCAGTGAACCACAGCAAACTACACAACCTCCACTCTCCACACTACTGGAGGAATAAGTTGGAAGGACACAATAGTCAAAAAAGCAGGACCACCTCCAAAGCAAATGAAGTGGTAGAAATACTCAGGATCCACGAGTTGTAGAGCAGGACCACGTAAACCACTCAACATCCATTCTCCGATTGGGCTCCATGCTACTGGAGGAATATGTAGTAAGCACACAATAGTCAGCAAAGCAGGTCCGCCTCAAAAAGCAAATAAATTGGTAGAAAGAATCAGGATCCATGAGTTGTAGGGCACGACCACAGTAAGCCACTTTACCTCCAATCTCCATGCCAGGTACACATACACATACACACACACATACACATCACAGGCCAATTGCACTTCAGCAAAGATTTAAACTTCAGTGCACTTCCGAGGGCTCATCCATTATGGTGAACAGGTCGTCAATGGTCCAGCAGAGTCCAATGGTCCTTCTCATCTTGGAACTCATGAACTGACCTGTAGGACAACACGTGGTACAGTCTACTTAAGATGTGGTAACTTACTCTGAGACCTGCCGAGGTAACTTCGAAAGACTAAACACTCTAAATAAATAATGTTTACTCTCCATAGTTAATACTTAATATCAACTTTTCTTAAACTATCTCCCAAGTGAAAAAGGAATATCACAATTTATAGTGTGAATGTTCTAATTGGGGCGGACTAGCACTTCCATCCTGCAGAAAAAGAGGGAATCCAGATTTGGACAGGAGGAGGAAATGTGCTATCAAATTGGGGCAGAAAAGCACAACTTTGGAAAAGACTTTGAACTAGTGGTTTTAAGGAAGATCACTACAGAACTTAAGATTCTGCTCTACAGGTTTCCAGTTCACTCGCTGACCTGGTTATATTGGGAGAGAATCATCATTACCAGCTCCAAGGGCTCAGTCAACGGCTTACTGGAGAGCAGGAAGGCCTGCTCTCCAACCTTGATTCCAACACCCCCTGTGTTCTCATATTACTTGATCTCTCTTCTGCCTTTGACACTGTCAAACATTCCATTCTGCACAACCATCACTGTGATAACCTGGGGATTACCGGTCAGGCCCTGGTGTGACTGACTTCTTTCCTCTCTGATCGACCCTCCCAGGTTCATCTTGGGTCCTTCTTCTCCTCTATCTCTTTCTATCTCTACCTGTGATATACCCCAGGAGTCGAACCTCTCTCCCTGGCTGTTCAACCAATACCTGTCACTTCTTGCCCACTGCATTGCCGCTCTCTGCCCCCACTTGCTGTGTTATGTGGATGGCACTCAACTCATTTTCAGGCTCCCTTCCACCACCTCTTCTCCTTCTCTCACCTCTGTCTGTCTGCTATCCTGGCATGGTGTGCCACCAATGATCTCTGCCTTAACACCAGTAAGACCGAGATTCTCCTCATCAGCACACCGGCTCCCCCTTTCCTCAGTCTCTGGCTGGCCTCTATTTGGCCCTCTTCCTGCTCCCTCCAGTGAGGCTAAAACCCTTGGGGTCATATTTGACTCGACACTTTCCTTCGCTCCTCACATCTCTGACGTCTCTAAGAAGTCACACTACCAAATGCACCTCCTCAGAGGTATTCTTCCTTTCCTCTCCTTCCCCCAGAAGCTCACTGTCTCCAGCACTGTGGTCCTCTCTAGGCAGGATTACTGCAACAGCCTCTTTCTAAATGTGCCTGCCTCTACTCTCCACCCTCTCCAACTCTTCCAAAACAGGACTGCAAGACTTGTCCTTGGCCTCAAGCCCAAGGATTGTATCTCTTCAGGACTGCAACTCTGCACTGGCTCCAAGTGGCAGCAAGGAATACATTCAAAACCCTCTGCATTGTCCACAAGGCCTTCTGGGGACTGGGGCTTCATTATCTTCAACTCTCTCTTCCTAAATATCTTCCCCTTCTCTAGCTCTTCACTCATCTGCCTCCAACTCCCTCAGAGTCAGTCACTTCTCCAAGCAACAAGTTGGTGGTCGATCTCTTTCTTCTGCAGGGTCCTCCCTCTGGAACAGCTGCCCTGTCTCTCTGAAACTTGAGGAAAACCATCTCTGGTTCCGGAACCACTTCAAGACCTTCCTCTTTGCTTCTGTTTTCTCTCCTCCTCTCCCCTGATGATCTCCTGGCTGAAACTGAAACTGCACTGGTTACCTGGCTACCCTCTGATCTCAGACCCAGGTCCCCTGCCCACCAGCTGCACACCTGCATTGCCCCCTGGCAACCCTTGCACTCGGGGACTGTTTCTGTATCCCTACAGCCTCCTACAGCACTTGCTACCTGATGTCTGCACTTACCCTTGCACTTGCCACCAGCTGGCCGCACTTTTTTAATTTATTGTCTTTATTTAATTTACTGTTCTCCTATGTACTGTACTGCCCCCTCCCCATTTCCCCCTGCACTGCCCCTCCCCCCATGCACTTGTGCAATCTCAATGTCACCTGGCCTAGTAAAATTGCTGTCTCTGTTTTCCCTCTGTTCCCCCTCCTTTGCCTCGTTGCGCCTTGAAACACTTGTATATAGCTGCGTTATAAATGCCATATCATATCAAAGAATGTATCCTTGGTGCAAAGCACAGCTCGCCTTTGCTAATTGATCTGCTGTCTGCAAGTACACAACTCACTTAATGAAAGGATGTGGTGTTTTCTGGTCACATTTACCAGCAGGAGCCCTTCTAATGGTATAGTATCTATGTGACAGCACTGAGCAATAGCAAAAGCCACATCGTTGATTGATTGTGGATTCGGCTTACTATTATTCAAGTTGGCAGTTCTCTGATAATTACATGTAAACCACAAGATGTGTTTGGTTGCACGTTTGACTGTTGCCAGGTAACGTCATTTAATTGTCAAACAAGAGTATCTCTGATTGTTCGTCAGGTAATAAGGTCAACAGTGCATGTGTAGCACAATGCGCTATGCAGCTCTATAAAGTGCATGGTATACATAAAGTATATTGTCATATGAAGACAGTAACCAATAGCAAAAGAGAGTGAGACTTGCATATCCTATTAGGCTTTTTTAGTGGCGACATCGGCCCTCATTATGAGGTTGCCGGTAGGCCTCCTCAGTTCTTTGAAGGGCAGCATGCCTCTCCTGACCATCCTACCGCATCCTATTGTGCAAGTGATTTAAGCATTATTCACCCGTTCCAAGGGCTGCAGCTGCCCGGTGTCCGAGTGCCCCGGGATGTTACCACCTGTTCCAGCCCTTGGAACGCGTGGTTAATGCTATTAGCACGAATCCCATGTACTGGGACAGGGCTATTATAAAGTATTTTCTTTCCATGAACGGGCCACCTCGTGGCGTCCCATTCACAGAAAGAAAATACTATACCAACATGGCCGCCATCGAAAAGGAAGTCAGGGATCTGTATGGAGCCCCACTTCCCTTTCCATGGTGGCCAAATGGGCAGAGTGGAAGGAGCGGCAGCAGCTGCGGTGGTGCCACTGTAATGAGGTAAATGGAGAGGGGGAATGAAAAAAAAGGGAAAGGAGTGTGGGGCAACGATGGAAGGTGGTTGAACCGGCCATCAGGCTCCTTGGAACACAGGCTAGATTGGCATTATCATCCCTCATTCCTAGCCTCCTGATTGGTTGGCTACCCCCACAAGGGAATACATTAGGTTACAGTACATTAAGGTCCACTCTAGCATACACTCATACTGCTCACATTTCTAATGCACATGTTGGTCCTTTGCAGTCTTGATAGCCCTTAATGTTATGTCTACATTGCAGAAATATAATGATTGTGATTGAGTTTGGCATGCCTTCTGCTGATTTCAGACATGAAAGCATCCATTGGCCAATAAGGAAACGCTGTTCTGATAAGTATATGCCCTTGCACTGCATCTGTGGCCAGGCAGAGTTAATACTGTGTTTGACATTTCTCCTCACAAGATAGCACAAACACAGCTTTTATTTGTAGGAATGGCACATCAAACCAACCCTCCCATCAGCCTTAGTCAGCAAAGTCAATGAGGAGGGATCATGGGAGGTCCGGAGAGCGCTGAGCTGTTGACTGCTGCCCTAATATCTCTTGGGGGTTCGGGGATGTTCAGCCCCCAAGTAATCACTTTCTCCGAAGAGTGCCTTGTGCACCACTGATGCTTAGTAATGCCAAGCGATGCCACCTTTGTGTAATGCCCTCATTCTGCAACAGTGATAAAACATGGAATAAAGCAAGCAGAACCATGAGATCTTTAACACCAAGCCTCTGGAGGCCCACTGGGTGCTGGTTCTCTACAGCCATCTTGCTAGAATAGTCCCTGATGGTTAATAATAATTCATAATTAGTGATAATAATTCTTCATTAGTAATGCCAGCTAATAGCATCTTGTTTGATTTCTTGTGGGGCTACCATCCCGGCACTCACAGACTGAGATGAACAGCACATTATGTTCTGCTAAATTGCAGATATCCCTTCAGCAGAAAGGCATTAATAAACAGGTACATACATTAATACACAGATACATAAATAGATGAATCAGGGTTCATCAGGGCGTGTCCCATTCAAGGAGTGGCGGGGAAGTTCTGGGGTGTCATGGAGAGCCATTGGTGGCTTGAGGTGGATAAGAGTAAGGGGTAAGTAGGGGAACAGCGCAGACACCGGTGGGTGGGAGTGCAGAGGTGGCCAGGCATGTTGTCATAGCATGAGCAGTAATTTATTGTATGTGTACTTAATGTGCCAGGTATGATCTTGTGTGTAGAGGGCAGAATCCTGCTGCTTAGATCAACATCACTGAGCTCATAGGCAGGATGTGACCAAGGCCCCTTTGCCTACTCCATTGGTATGACTCTTGGATTATGTGAACTTGTTGCACCTCCACCATGTTGCTCATATTGTAGGTCGGTGGTCAGACCCCTGATCTTTCTCTCACCTGATGTCAACCAGTGGCACTGCCGCCCCATGACGATGCTCAGTGCTGCTAGGGTACAACAAAAGGTTTGGTGCAAAAGAAAAGATAACACAGAGCTTGTTAATGCTATGGACCTTATCAAGAGAGTAATTTGGGCCAACAAAAATGCAGAACACAAATTTCGAGCACACACATTTTTTGTTAACAGAAAAATTCCTCTCTAGATCAAACTTATATGTGTTATTGCCGAAGACAAGCGGTGGTGACTCGAAGGAGTTCAGCACCGTGGCTGCATGAGGAAAAGAAGGAAATGGCAGAAGATGATTAAGCTTGTTGAGCTTAATATATGGTTAAAGACCTTGCAAGTAATTTGCTTAAGGTGCAATTCCAAAATGGCGCTGAGGGTCCAAGCAACAGAGGATGGGGACTGGGAAGGCACTGGAAGATGCTGGCTAGATAGGGAGCTCTGTGACTCTGCCTAGATGGTAAAACATTTTTGCTTTATCGGGGTGATCTTGAAAGAGTTTTTCTCCATCCAGTTCTTCATAGCTGTCAGGCAGTGGCTTAATGTTATGATCATATTATCTACTTGCCCGGCAGTTTCACCAATTCTCTGGTAAGGGAGGGGTTCTCCAAAATTTGAGTCCTGTCCAGTTATTTGAAGAGTTCCTCCATTTGCCTGAGGGGTTGCCCCAAATTGAATCCTGTATCCTAATCAATTGTGCCTACACCAGGATAGTGTGCAAGCCCAGGTCTACTAATATTATGGGATGTGCCGGGTTCCTGAACTCTCCTGTGTGCGTGAAAGGCTGCCTTTGTCACATTCTCCTCTTTCTCATGGTGTGTTCTTTTGTGCTGTGGACAGTGCATACAGGCGCAGGGCCTTTAACCCCTGTTAATTAACAGACGCATCTAGTGACAATACAAAAACAACATCTCAAAAGACTGTGGGCCTCATTATGAGACAGCCGGTCCGGAAGCAATGGAGGCAGTTAATCCGCCGCCACTGTTGTTTCCGGACCGGCTGATTCCAAGTCCTGCAGGCGGGAGGTGTCACTCCCGCCAGATCTGACCTGGCGGAAGTAACACCACCCGCCTGCAGGCTGACATGGAAACGCCAGCTCTGTCATAGACAGAACCAGTGTTTCCATGGTCCCCATCCCCATGGAGCCCTATGGGACTCCATTTGAATGGGGATTCACAAATTCTGCCTCCAGAATTACCGGGTCACCGGGGTTGTAATGCCCCGGTGATTTCGGCAATCACAGAGGCGGAATGGTATTACCGGTCCAGCGGCAGCCTGCCTGTTTTTCCGGCATGGCTACCACCGAACACGTATTGGACAGACATTGTGGGACAAATACTGGCAAAATCAGTTGGTGAAATTGCAGTTTTGGACAATAAAAGAACAATATGTATACGTGTGTACAGTATAAGCAACATACAGGCTCGTGCCACCACAGGATTCCTCTGCAAAGCAGGCAGACTTTCAATGTCAACACTGATTCACATGCTACACCACCATCTTTGCAGGTAGACCTCCAAATCATTCCGCTGAGTTTTTGATGGAGAACGTTTGCCTCTGCAAGGGCCTTGTGTAATAGGTTTTTTTTTGTTCCTTGAAACTGTCAAATTTTGACCTGAAAAAGCGTCACTATTGCAGGCAAGAAATATCTTAATGGGCCTTGTCTTTCTTTCCTAAGATCTGACTCTTGTATATTGAGCTGGATACATTCCCTCACAGCACCCTGCACGCCCTCTAATTTCTCCATTTGGAGCCATGGAAGCTGCTCAATGTTTGTGGATGACACAATGCACCGGATGTACATTATGCAGTGTATGAGGCCACTGGTGTTTTCCTTCTTTCACGGCTCAACTGATATGTCCCTTTAACTTATATGTCTAGCACAGAGGCCGAAGCAGTACAAGGAAAGCAAAGACTTGGATGTGCAATGCTTGTATTCGGTCTTCTGATTAACTGCCAATATAGGGAAAGCACTTCCGGGTCATCAACAGTGAGTTGTCAGGTGGGACTTGCCCTCCATTAAATGTGGCTTGACGGTCCTCCTGATTGAAGGGGGCTCTGGAGAGTGGGCAGGGGGAGTACATTGGCTGCAGGGGGAGAGGGCGAGGGTAGGATACGGAGGCGGTTAAGTGGGGGCCCAAAAACAGGAAACAATGAAAGGAAGAATGAAAGGAGTAAGGGAACAGAGACAGGAACAAGGACAGAAAGGCATAATTGCCAACATTCAGTAACCAAAAATATGTAGGATTTTTTAAGTTTCAAAAATAATAATTTGAGTAACAAAAACATAACAGGAAAATTCAAAACATACATTGTTGCCGCCAGTGAAGCATTCTAAAATACACAATCCATCTAGCAGCACAACATGGAAAGATGTTCAAATGTTAAAAATGTATAATTCGGAATGGTAAGTTAATACCAAATCCAATTACACAGAAAGTAATCACACAGAGCTGGTAGGCAACATTTGCCACTGCTCTGCAGCAGGAGCTTGGGCAATACGTATGTATTCCTGCAGTGCAAGTTGAGCACGGAATGACATGGAGACTGATACCCCCCTCAGTCTGATAGACAGATGCTGTGTGATGGTGGTAAGCTCTGCCACTTGTCTTCACTCGTGGTTCACCTAAAGGTTGTCCCGGCCAGAGTGCAGGACAGAGTCACGTAGCTGCCAGGTCAGTGGATTGGTCTGAGCCCAATCAAAGTAATCAGCTACCAGCCCACTGTAAAGACAGACTAATTAATGTGTTGCATGCTTTGTCCTGGAGCCTGCATTAGAGTCACATAAATTACTTGGCACTGTAAAAAGCAGTAGGATCTGTCACAGAAATCTGTAGGCGGTAGGACTTCTTAAAAAGCAGTAGCCGACTGCCTAAATCTGTAGGGTTGGCATGAACGGCAGAACAAAGGAAAAAAGAGATAAAGGAAGGAACAACGGAAAGAAAAAATATGAAGGAAAAAAGCAAGCAAGAGAAACAAATGGGAAGAAAGAATGGCATAGAAAGGGACAGAATTAAATAAAACGAAATACATAAAGAAAAAGAAAGAACGAAAGATAGAAGGAAACGAAGAAAGAAGAAAAGGAAGGACAGTGAAAGAACAGGTCCACGTGCAAGAAAAGAAAAGCCACACTTGGCTTCCTTTTTTCATTTTAATTTGCTGACGCTCAATGTATCCTTACGACCGCCAGATGGCGATCTGTCATCGCCTTACCACTGAAAAGAATGCACAGATCACAATGATCTTTGGACACAGAACGGTGTAAAGTACCAAAATGGAAGACATGTTCAAGCAAGGATCTATGAACATGTACACTTTACTCAAACAGAAAGAATCATCACATTAACTGCGAACACACTAGAAAGTATGCTAAGTAGGGCTAATGGAAAAATGCACACAGTTGAAATGTGACCAAACCAGTCTCTATCGCCCAAGTTAAAGGTCAGTTACAGCGTAAGGTTTTGGGGGATTTAAAACACCTCGGGAAATGCACCTGGTCAGCCTGGTTCATTATTACAGTCTCTTTGGTAGACCTAGACGCGTCTAGAAGGCCTTCTTGGCACTTCTTTAGGGTGCAGAGGTTGAAGATTTGGTCCAGGAATCTTGATGTGGTAAGCGACCCATCTATAATTCTATATATGATACACTTAACCAATGAGATTGAGGAAACACGGATGTTTCAATATCAGGGAGGCCAGGGATGACACGGGACGTTTTTGTATACATGCAGGTACCTTTCTTAGTCAGTCAGATGTGGGTGAGTATGTTGAGTGAAAAGTACCAGGCCTCCTCACCCAGCATAAATGACAGAAACTGCCCTTAGCCGTCAGAACCCCGGCCCTTAGAGCACTACACCGTCTTGCTCCCAGCCAACAGGCGACTTTTAAGGTCACATGAATCACACACACTGCCCTCCATCGGTCTGGCCTGGAATTCCTCCAAGACAAGCTTACACACTACCAACCCATCAGAAACCTTGGATCTGGCTCTGCACCCCTCCTTGTGATCCCCATTTTGGAATATTCTTCTTCTCGGTCCAAGCTGCCACACTGTGGAACTCCCTTCCACTGAACATCTGCCGCAATGAGGACTAGATCGCCTTCAGAAAGGCCCTCAAAACCTGGTAATTCCCTCCAGCAACTTGAAGATTTTCCCTTTTTCACACTCACCTCACGACACCTAAGCATCACAGTGTGTGACTCCATATTATATTCTACAGAGCACGGTAAAGTACAATTCACGAAGCAGACTGGGCGTCTCAGATCACTCAGCAAAGCTCCTACTGAGCCTCAAGGTACATAGTCAAGCACCGCTTCATTGAACACCAGCCGCAGGCACGGCCACCCACTCACGCGCATTCTCCTCCTTACACTAATACATGAAACAGAAACACATAATCTTTACCATTAGAATGCAGCTAAAACCTACAATACAAATTTGTTCTAGCTGGATGCATAGCGAGTCTCTTGCACTCATCCACTCTCCTGACCACCTCCCATCACCCATCTACATGCCTGACCATCATGGGTAGCTTAATGGGGCAGGGCCAGCCCACCATATCCCTATCTTGGCTTTAAGTGCACAAGCATGTTATGCTTTCTCTCAATTTCCCATACATTGGACTCCGGTCCCCCGAGGGCGTTCACCCCGACAAGTGTATTGAGGCCATACTAATGGGATAAAGGCACTATATAAATGACAAACTACTACTACTACGACTCTCACAAGTATTCCACCCAGGTGTCACTCACTCAGGTTTCCATACAACAGAGAGCAAGCAAGACAAGAAAAGATACAACACCACTTCCCCCTTTAAATTGACAAAAAGAGAATATAAGATATAACACCACTGGCAATGAGCTGGAGATGGCCCCATGCTACCTGCAACCTAAACAGAAAGAGAAGAAGTTCTGGCACATATATCCACTCCCCCCCAAAAAAAAGCATCTTCAACCCCAGCAATCTGCCTTCACGTGGGTCTACAAAGTGAGGGGGACCACTTGTGCCCTCCATCCACTGGCAGCAGTCATCCATGTACTCAGGCACCAGGCATACACACAGCAATGTAGGAGTCCTGAATCGATAAGCAGAGGGGGTCTTTTTACAGCTCTCCTGATGCAGCAGACTATATGTGGATCAGCAAAGTGAGGGGTACCACCTGTGCCCTCCAACCACTGGCATACACAAGCACTCGTGTCTAGGAGTGCCACAGGGTGCAAGGAGTGAAGAGGTGGAAAGGGGAAACGTAAGCAGGGGTGAGGAGGAGGGCGAATGGAGTGGAGAGGTGGGGAGAAGACACAACATGTGGAGGAATAAGGAGAGACAGAGTGAGGGTTTGGAGGTAACATCCTAGGAGGAGAGGAGGGCAATTTTGAGGAGGAGGAGCTTGGACATTATCCTAGGAGAGAGGGGTAGGAGAGCAAAACCATGAAGGGGTGAAAAGAAGAAATATCAACAGTGAAGTTGGGGTGCTTTGCAGGATGGAGGAGTATATATTTTAGCAAGAGAATGGGAAGAACATAGAGGGTAAGAAGTATGTCAAAGCGAACTTGAAAGAAAGAGAGGAAGTGGAAAAAGAAAGACAGGCATCGGTTAGAACAGGAATGAGTAGACAAGAGGTACTTGTCTACTCATTCCTGGCTACTAATCTCATGAAGAAAGAAGATGAAAGTCAGATGGAGAGATAAAAACTAGAGGAAGGGGGTTGGAAAAGAGGGTGTGCAGGTGTCTGAGAAGACTGAGGAGGGTGAGTCTGCGATGGGTAAAGGAACGATCATATGGTAGAGATGCAGGTGGCACATGAAAACAGGGAGGAGAAGTGGGAAAGAGAAGGAGTGGATCCCTTGGGCACACGCACAGGGCAAGACATCAAGGGGGACTTTAAGAGTAGGTTGGTGGGCACTGAGACAGAGAGTTGATGATGGTGTGGGGGCCACCCTATTGAGCAGAACATGTGTCTAGTTATCACTGGAAGCTCTAGGTGTGGATCCTGCTTATACTCAGAGCCCTGCTTCTGCTCTGGCCAGAGAACATTGCCATGCAATGGACCTTGAGGAAATTACAGATAAAGGTCACTGACCTCCCCATTGAAGAGAAATAGAAAAAAAGCAGAAAGATCAAGAAAAAAGTGTGAGTGCATGTTAATTCCAAGACTGTGACTTGTTGTGCCAAGCAGCAGGGAATGAGCCAGGAGCATGGGCATGGCAGGAGCCAGATTTGTTTTTGGTCAGATAGATGGAATTGTTCAGACATTGCCAGCAGGGAGTCTGAAGAGAAGACTGGCCAGTGGAGAAGCAAGTTGGAAAACCATAGTTCATATGTTTTCATTCAGTTTAATTTTGTTTTCAAGATTATAATAACTCCTAGCAGGCTTACCTTGTACATGATTGTATACTAATTGACCTTTTCACAATTAACCTCGGGAGAATTGACCTCAGGAGAATTGACCTAATTTAGAAGGTCAATCAGGACATAT
Organism: Ambystoma mexicanum; assembly: GCF_040938575.1. NCBI lineage: Eukaryota > Metazoa > Chordata > Amphibia > Caudata > Ambystomatidae > Ambystoma > Ambystoma mexicanum. The sequence goes on from NC_090925.1 coordinate 72,266,692, forward strand.
ACGCGGGGGGAACTGACAGCAACCCCCCACCCAATCCAAAACCCCCCGCAACCCACCTCCCAATCCCCTTATATTATTTTTTTCCAAAACCAACCCAATACATATACAAAATAACTAAAATAATATTATGGTTAATTGTGCAGAAGGTGAGTTAGGACCACTATAATTAGGTCAATTGTGTAAAAGGTCAATGTTGGTAATACCTTGTACATATGTTTCATTAAATATTGTGTTAACCTAGATGTAGTAGACAAAGTAAGCACTGGATCCCACCAATACTGGTGTGTTAGTGCTGACCCCTACATCACACTTTGGGAAGGGGAGGGAGAACTCAAATAATTCTCTGTACTCCAGTTTTGACTGTATCACAGTTGGAATCATCTTGTTCCAATGATATCTCGGTGCCCAATCAACCCACTGAGGTATATGCCAAGCTTAGAAGATGACAACACTTCCCCAATTGACTCCATGACCAGGAATGATGGAGAACCATTAGCTTTGATCCCTTGGAGGTGGATGACGAAGACAGCAACTTGAGACCAACCCCATATGCAACCAGACCAGAAAACAGGACCCTAGAGTCATGAATCCAGAACAGTAGAGACAACCTCACCTACAGTCCTAACAGAGGAGCCTGGTTCATATGAAACCTCAAACCAAGGGATCATTCAGTACCAAACATGATTGGTTCAAATTCATAACCAGGGAACAATCTAGGCGACATGGAGGCTAGCACCAATAATCTCCGTGTTGATCCTCAGAATCCTATGGAATCAGCACTCCAAGGATTTTAGCACATGAATCTGAGAATATGTAAGAGCCCAGCTAGGACCAATCAGCAAACCCAACCCAGTTTTAGGCCAGCAAGTTCCTGCAATGCTGAAGTGTAGCCTGGAGAAGCTGTTTACGGAATAAATACTAATTTGTTAATCAACCTACTTGGATAGCATTCAGAATGGTATTCCTGCCTCAGAGATTTCAGATGGGGATGACCCCAACGCATTCTTTTGGAATTTCAAGAGGATTAAAGAGGTTGTGTAATGAGAGTACATATTCTGGCTCAATTAAACCAGACAGCTTTTGACCAGGGACTTTATAGCAGCCTATTAGGCCCCAAATACATGTGGACAGACACTGCACAACAAATTATGGGACAGGATTTTCAGCTGTCTTGCTTACAACAAGGAGCAGCACCTTCAACAATTAAGGGAGGTGTGACTGTCGTCTCATGAGAGCCTGATCCACCAGATGTGGTTTATATTGGGGAAGTGGCCGAGCAGCTGATTCCAGAGGAAATATAGATTCAGCTTGTCATGGAGAAGATCCTGAATTTTATTCTATCTGCATCCCAATGACCAGTTTGGTAATTCCACCCACCATTAAAGGTATCTACCCACCACCTCAAGCATCCAAGGTGTTCAAAAATGGAGGCATGCTATGTCCTAAAGAACACCCCAGAAGCCACTAATGTTGGGCTAGAATGGAAAATACATCTTTATCCTTTGAAAATCCAGTCAAATCAAATCATTTATTTCGAGTGAGCATCCATAAAACAACAAGCAATAAAATGCAATAAAATACAGATAAAACAATCAGTGGATCCACACATCAAATAGATAGAAATGTACATATTTCCAAGGCCAATCAGTAGAGGAGTCTAGCCCAGGCAGCTGCTGTGGGGAATTCCTGAATCCGAGGTTAAGAATATGTTACAAAGCAGCGTCTGTAGACTTCTTAGGCTTATTAGTAAGTTCTTTATTATAAGTTACATAAGCTGATAGCTAAGCGAGCCCACTGGGTCCCATCACCCAGGCTCAACTGACAGTATTGGAACTCTGAAACTGGACTCATAGCCAAACATTCCACATGCTCACACAGTGTTCAATGCCAGCTCTGAACTATGCATCAAGTGCATTACAACAGAATCTCACCACCGCGATTTTGAAGCAGCTACATATAAAATGTTGAAGTCTGGGAAATCGCTTTATATTGAGAGAACCTGTCCACCTCAATGCCAGAACCTGTGGAGACTGACTTGGTGCATGATGACAGGTGAGTGGGCCCAGATAATCAAGTGCCTGCGGAAGGATATGACGAATCAGAAATGTTTGCTCTGGGAATTCCAGGGAACAACTACAAGCTGCCCATCAAGCTCAAGGGACTGTCTGTCAGGGCTCTCGTCCTCAAAGCAAGCAGATGGCATCACCCCCCAACTTTGTCTACTGGGACCAGTAGATACCAAACCAGTTGGTCTCAGCAAATCTGTGCATGGGGACTGCAAACTCAACCTCAAAGCCAACTTTAAAATAGCAAAATGGTGATTACACCTTGTCTCTCCAAGAACATAATCTAATAAGTAGAAGAGGTCACACAATATAAGCAAATCAAACTCGAGTATAGATGTTGGTTTCAAAGTTTTAGAGGATCTAAAAAAATGGTACGCTGGAAATCTTTAACACTCACATGCAACCGTAAAGACACCCACACTTTTTTAAAGCTTGTTAATGGGAAGAGCTTGCACATTTGTAGGAGCATCTAAAAAGTTGTTGGGAGTGTTTACAAACAAAACCTTTGGAGCTACCTTAATAGACCCTATGGAGAGTCCTTGGCAAGGAACAAATTGGGCTCTTAAACACAACAGTAAATAAATCACTACACTTAAAAACGAGCAAAGACTTGAGAGCCCATGTGCTGGACGGAATGTGTAACGTTCTTATGAAAAAAATAAATAGAAGCGTGGGCAAAGCTCCTCTATGACTTCATTCTATCCATTATTGTTACTGGTCTGCTTCCTGAGACTGACCATAGTGATGCCAGTATAGAAATGGGGGCTCGTTAAGGGTCCGAAGAGCTACTGCATACTTACAATCCTCGGCGCATTGGCAAAAACCTTTGCACGAATCCTACTCTTAGAACTTAATGAGTAGGTCACACAAAAAATTCCGTAAATCATTTTCCACCATGGATACAATCTTGATGCAAGTCACCCTCATGGAGAGTACCTGGAGCTTTCACCAACTTTCAGTGCAGCCTTTGATACAGTTAAGAGGAATTATCTTTGGCACAAGTTGAATAGGTGGGGTATGCAGATCGGTATAGAGAAGACCATCAGCTCCCTACATCAAAACACCACTTTCAAGGTAAGGCTAGACACTAAGGTAAGGCTAGACGCTAAGGGCCCCTGACGGATTCTCGGGTCACCCCTAGTGAACTGAAACAGGTGTGTATTCTTGCCCCTCTTTATTCACTTAGTATATGGCTGACCTTTCAGTCTTATCCACCTCGACCAGGAACCCCACGAATAGCCTGGCTAGGGTACGCAGAGTATCTTTTACTGCTTAACCTTATGCCTAGAGGCTACAAGCACTTCTTACCCAACTTTCAAATTATGCAGTCATACAGAAACTCAGTATTAAAGCCATGGAACCCGAGGTGATGTCCTTCTTACCTGGAAAGAATAGATTAGGGCCTGGATATAGTTTGTTCTTGAATGGCAGAACAGTTGAAAGCTTAAGAAAGTCCCACATTACAATTACAGAGGAGTTTGTATTCCTCAACAGCTCACCTCTAGTAAAGATAGAGGTAGATTATGCCAACAGATAGGAGCCATAACAAGATTTGCTATATCCTGGATTCTCTCTGACATAATTAATTACATAAATAAGGCAAAAATAGTTCCTAAACGTTTCCGTGACATCGAGATCTGGGGAGAAAAGAGAGAGCAAGACCTGAGGAAACTGGAAAGCACATGTATTGCATATATGATAATCTTAGCAGTTTGACTTCTGACTTGCTAGAGCGAATTGCCGAGCTGCTCCATGTCCATACCACGGATGCAGCGTTTGATGTATCATTGGAAGTTGGTGAATTCAAATGGTGGCACATTATTGAGTCGTTGAAATAAATGAGCAGGCAAGGCACAACCAGAAAACTACCTGCACGCAGATCATGCAAGCGGGTGATATGTGGGAAGAGCACCTTAAGCTTAATCCCTCCAACATACCCAGACTTAACTACAAACTGATTCTAACGCAGTGTATACTAGAACTAAATCGGAAACCCATAGGGATTAACCATTCAACCACATCATGTTCTAGAGACTAGATTGGCTACAGTGTAATACCTCAGCAACCTTGCTCTGTATTTAAGAGATTTCCCTAATTCTTACATACGCAAAGTATACATGCATGTCAAATTGAACATATTTGACACTTTAGACAGCATTGGGGCCAGCAATTAATGAGGGAAGCACCAGATGCAGGTTCTGCAAGGAAGTGACATTGAGACAGGCAAAGATCTACTCTGCACATACCTTTAAGATCTTTAAGATAACACTTGACTAGCAGCAGGGAAAGGTGCATTGATAGGAATAGATGCAGAATAATTTTCTTGCCGGAAAAAGGATATTGTCCATTTATCATTTTACAAAATGCTGGCCTGTCATTAAAGGCTTATTCAGAGAGGGAGGAACTTCACTAAATAATATGTACTAAAACAAACATAACTCTGCAGTGAAATACTAACTTGTATTCATTCAAAAGTGAAGTCCAGTTCATTGCATTAGGATTTTAAATACTGGTTTTAAATGTGGTTTTATATCTTGTATATGCATGAACATTTCTGTAAGCAGAACATGTAATTGAGAACAGTATGCTATACAATGTCTAGTGTACATGTTGTATAAAAAAAACAATTATTTGTCTGTATTATAATTTACACATAAAGTGGGTGGTGTTTGGAAAGGAAGGCCCAATGGTGGTTGGGAGTGGCCGTAGGCTGTTCTTGGGGCAGTGCTCCCAGCTCTCAAAGCAACATCTTGGGGCATATCCCTAGTAGGACTGCATTACCCCTTTAATAACACAATGTGTAAGCCTATTGACGTGGGTAATACCCTAATGGGAGACATGAAGTGCCTCCTACATTCCCTAGAGTCAAGCGATCAGTCCCAATGTGTCAGCCTATTGACGCGGGTAATATCCTAATGGGAGACATGAAGTGCCTCCTACATTCCCTAGAGTCAAGCGATCAGTCCCAATGCGTAAGCCTATTGACACGTGTAATATTCTAACGGGAGAAATTAAGTGCCTCCTACATTCATTAGAGTCAAGCAATCAGTCCCAATGTGTCAGCCTATTGACATGGGTAATATCCTAACGGGAGAAATCAAGTGTCTCCTACATTCCCTAGAGTCGAGCTATCAGTCCCAATGTGTCAGCCTATTGACAAGAGTAATATCCTAAGGGATACATGAAGTGCCTCCTACATTCACTAGAGTCAAACTTTCAGTCCCAATGTGTCAGCCTATTGACGCGGGTAATATCCTAACGGGAGAAATGAATTGCTTCCTATATTCACTAGAGTCAAGCAATCAGTCCCAATGTGTCAGCCTATTGACATGGGTAATATCCTGAGGGGAGAAATTAAGTGCCTCCTACATTCCCTAGAGTCAAGCAATCAGTCCCAATGCGTAAGCCTATTGATGCGGGTAATATCCTAACGGGAGAAATGAAGTGCCTCCTACATTCCATATAGTCAAGCAATCAGTCCCAATGTGTAAGCCTATTGACGCGGGTAATATCCTAATGGGAGAAATTAAGTGCCTCCTACATTCCCTAGAGTCAAGCAATCAGTTCCAATGCGTAAGCCTATTGACGTGGGTAATATCCAAAATAAACACCAATACATGACTGTCGGGAACAAGTCTTGTTTAACTAGCCTACCCTCACTAGTCGATAAAGTAGCAAAAACAATTGAGGTGCATGCCATGAGTGACCCCCCACCCTAAAGTCAACATCTGCCTGTAAATCGATCTTCAAGGCGATCCCCCAAATCTAACCCATGGGTTGGCCCCCAGAGGACTTCAAATCGTAGGACAGGTACATTTTGGAGTACACACATGGACCAACTTCTCCTACAGTGTGGTAAACTCTGATAGGAATGTTGTATGCATGGTGAATGTTCGGTATTCGTCTAGGGTTACTTCTGAATATGCTGATTCACTAATAAATATGTGCATCCATTCGTTGAGGAGCAAAAGAGGGCGTTATTTTGTCATTGGGGAGGATATACTTTCTTGCTCTAGATATAGATCACCAAATATTTCTAGCAACAATGACTATATCCGCCTGGGATTGGCCCATGAATCTATTGCAGAGGAACTTTTGTCCATTGAATATAGTACATTACCTCCCTTGGGCAGTACTCTCGAATTAAGAGCAAGTCTGTCATGGCCAATGGATAGTCCATATATATGTTATAATCAAACTACTTTCGTCTTGACCAAGAATCACACCCTCCCCAAGCCCAGCCCCATTGCCTCTAGTGGTACGGTAACCAACGGCTCTGACTCTACCTATGATGTGAACAATGACTTAGATGAAGTGGATTGATGTCTAATAGTAATGGATGAGTCGCCTTGTGTATTTCTGTCTGTACCTTCTGAGATAGCAATTGTATCCTGGAATATTTCTGGTTCATCCAAGCACTTGAATAATGATGATTAGTCTAACTTTATCTGTAATCATCAAGTTGTTTTCAGGATACCTCGTCAATTGATCCACTATACCTGCAAGGGTTTGTCTGTTATGATTTTCCAGGCCCGTAAAGGCAAACTAGGCAGGCCAAGAGGGGTTTTAGCTAGTTAATGCATCTCATTACCTTCTCAAACCATTAACACTAATAGCAATGACATTCAGGAGATGATAATCAAATTCCCCAGTGGCATTGAGGTCTTGCTCTTTAATTTATATAATAGGCCCTCTAGGTCAAATGAGACCAAAATATTACATTTCATTAGGACGTGTATTAATACCTGGAAAGCGAGCAGGAACAGTGATGCCCATATCCTTGTTCTTGATGATCTGAATGCACCATTCAGACTGCCCCCAATACTTCAGGATCGCTTATAAGAGGAAGATCTGGCTTGGGATATCCCACACCTCATGGCAAATCCCCCTAGACGCCACTAGAGTAATGTAATTGAAATTGCACACATTTGGGCCACCTTAGGGCTCAGAGCCTACAATGGCTGGCTACCAGGGGACAGACCGGCCACCGTTACATATTATTCCGGCAATAGATTTAGTAATAGCGATAATATTTTGGAAGGCCTTGAAAGTTGGATGCTTGCTAAAAATGTCTTAGTGATACCAAGGGTAGGTAGTGATTGGTGCTAACGTGCTCCTCATTTTTCTTAGCAATTGGATAGATAGGACAAACTAAATTAGCTATCTCCAGACACGCTTTCAATCTGGAGTCAGTACTGTTGATCAGGTATTTAGGTTACCTGTGCACGTCAAAACATGTGTCTTATTGAGAAAGATACATCTTTATCTAGCTATGGGAAGTACTGATCAAACTTGGAATTCCGGACTCCCTACTCCTTGCCATTAAATCATTTTCTTCTAACAAAAGCTGTCTCAAGATGGGACCTGGGTGGGTCATTAACATCTGTGTTTAAGGTGGAAAATGGTGACAGACAGGGCTGTATCCTAGCAACAACTGTGCTCAATCTCTACATCAGTGTTGCCATTAGGTTGCTATTAAACAAGGAAGCAGAAGTCCTTACCCTTGGCAAGGAAAAATACCCACTGACATTATTTGCAGCATTGATTTCTTTGACCATGTCTGGGTAACACAACACATGGACATATTTGCCTCATTCTGTGATAATATGGGCCTGTTTACAAAAAAAAAAAAAAAAGAAAAAAACAATTTGTCTTCAAGCCAATCATGACAAAGCATTCTAATTTGAGATTACAAATTGGGGGTAGCCATGTTATGATATGATAGGATAGTTTATTTATATTTTGCCTATACACAATGTGTTTAAAAGCGCTTCAAGGCAAGGGAGGGAACAAGGGAAAATACAATGACATTCTTACAGGCCATGAACAGTAAGGATGTGAAATTAACTATCATACTCGGCCTGACGACATTTCATAGATAACGAAGGGAGACCCAGTCCACTCATTTGAATATTCACAAATTAGACTCACAGAAACAGGCTAATAGCATAAACAGTTGGACACATCAATAGTTAACCTGAGCAGGTATGGTGCAGCCACTGGCAACCTTGATCACGGGGTGGTGCTAATAAACCATCCCTTACCATGTATGATCTTCAGGCACTGTGTAGAGATTTGGAGCTACCACCCAGCCAAAAGTTCTACAGGTTACAGAAAATGACTTTATTAAAAACATTCTGGGACTACCAAAGAATACACCCACAAATACCACTGCATGAAGAGTTGGGCCTGAACTAGATTGGCCACAAATTGCAATTAAACCTATTTTGCACTGGGTTTGCCTATGGAGTTCAGCCTCCCTATTAAGTGTGTGTGTTTTAGAACAGGAGGGTGGAAGTAGCCATGGTAAAGCCATATCAAATCAACACTGGCTAACCTAGATTTTAAAAGTATTGGACTACCACATATTTAAATAGCAGTTGGTCCAAAGCAGTATTACTAATTTAAATCCCTAACAGAGCAATCAAGGATACCATCACCCAGAATCTCAACCACTCGACTGCTATTTCATAATGGGACTGTCTGTACATTATTGCAATGTTGTGAAGCTTACTTGGATTATGAGAAACCCAAAGCTGCGTGCTCATTATTTTCCATTGCTTCCATTGGCTCCCGCCCCTATACATGGGGTCTTATGTCAACAGATTTCTGCCCGTATTGTAGCCACACTAGGGAGAAAAAAGTTCATATTTACTGCTCTGTCTTGGCTGCAAAATGTTGCAAATGCAATACCTAAAACCAAGGTTAAACGCAGATAGTATTCAATATGTCAATGCAGCTGTAATTCCATGTAAAAAACGGACAATGTTGCATTTGCACACGCAGTGGCGACATTTGATTTGCGGGCATGGCTTTTAAGAAACAAATTGACTAGGCAGGATCAACAATGAATTCAAAGAGGGACTCATCTTTCATGGAAAGCCAATAGGCATGTAGGGGCTGTTGTAATGTGGGGGAGATAAAGGGAAGACTGTGAAGGATACGGGTGGGGAAGAGGAGACTGTGAAGGATATGTGTGGGGAAGGGGAGACTGTGAAGGATACTGGTGTGGAAGGGGAGACTGTGAAGAATACAGGTGGGGAAGGCTAGACTGAAGGATACGGGTGAGGAAGTGGAGACTGTGGAGGATACGGGGGAAGGGGAGACTGTAAAGGATGCGGGTGGGGAAGGAGAGACTATGAAGGATACGGGTGGGGAAGGGGAAACTGTGAAGAATACAGGTGGGGAAGGGCAGACTGAAGGATACGAGTGAGGAAGGGGAGGCTGTGGAGGATAAGGGTGGTGAAGGGGAGACTGAAGGATACGGCTGGGGAAGGGGATACTGTGAAAAATACGGGTGAGGAAGGGGAGACTGTGGAGGATACGGGTGGGGAAGGGGAGAATGTGAGGATGCAGGTGGGGAAGGTGAGACTGTGAATGCTACGGGTGTGGAAGGGGAGACTGTGAAGGATGTGGGTGGGGAAGGGGAGACTGAGAAGGATACGGGTAGGGAAGGTGATTCTTTGAACAATATGGGTGAGGAAGGGGAGACTGTGGAGGATACGGGTGGGAAAGGGAAGAATGTGAAGGATGCAGGTGGGGAAGGGGAGACTGTGGAGGATACTGGTGGGGAAGGGGAGACTGTGAAGAATACAGGTGGGGAAGGGGGGACTGAAGGATAGCAGTGAGGAAGAGGAAACTGTGAAGGATACTGGTGGGGAAGGGGAGACTGTGGAGGATACGTGTGGGGAAGGGGAATCTGTGAAGGATACTGGTGGGGAAGGGGAGACTGTGGAGGATACGGGTGGAGAAGGGGAGACTGTGAAGAATACAGGTAGGGAAGGGGAAACTGAAGGATACGGGTGAGGAAGCGGAGACTGTGGAGGATATGGGTGGGGAAGGGGGGACTATAAAGGATGCAGGTGGGGTAGGGGAGACTGTGAAGGATACGGGTGGGAAAGGGGAGACTGTGAAGAATACAGGTGGGGAAGGGGAGACTGAAGGATACGTGTGAGGAAGGGGAGACTGTGGAGGATACGGGTGGGGGAGGGGAGAATTTGACGGATGCTGGTGGGAAAAGGGAGACTGTGAATGGTACGGGTGTGGAAGGGGAGACTGTGAAGGATGCGGGTGGGGGAGGTGAGCACTTTCTAGAGGGTTTCAAAGGAGGAAGGAGAGAGGAAGTGGAAGAGACTGCCTCAGTAATGAAGTTCACTAAACTTCATGTGGTTTTGGCAGCGTTCCAGGGAGTAAAGGTGGATAATATTGCAAATATTCAGGGTGGGGGGGTCAAAGTAAAGTTAGTAGTTATAAATTGATGAAGTTATTCATCACTGCCTAATGCACTGTTTACACTCACCAATAACATTTAAAACAATTGTAATACATCAGTTTCTAGTTGTTCATTCTAATAGTCTCATCCTCTTCAGGGCATTTTTGAACTCTTTGTTTTTTAGAGTGTAAATGATGGGGTTACACAAGGGACCCACGCTGATAAACACTAAAGATAATATTTTGTTCTGCATCGCTGAATACGTCGAGGCTGGACGCATGTAGGTAAATAGGATACCTCCAAAGAACACGATGACCACAGTGAGGTGGGAAGCACAAGTGTAGAAAGCCTTGGATCTCCCGGCTGTAGACTGGATTTTCAGGATGGCTTTGATGATGCTGACATATGATGCAAAGATGAAAGAAAGCAAGGGCATATTCACAGTTGTGCACAGTGCATAGGTCACAGTTTCTACTGAGTGGGTGCTACTGCAGGTCAGATTCATTAGAGCTAAGACATCATAGAAGAAATGGCTGATTTCATGTCTTTTACAAAAGGAGAATTTAGATATTAGGACAGTGTGAGCAATTGGCTCAGTGAAACCACCCACCCAGGCTCCAGCGGCCAATGAGAGACACAGAGGCTTATTCATGAACGTTGTGTAACGTAAAGGGTGGCAAATGGCTATGTAGCAATCATAGGCCATGATGGTCGGGAGGGAGATTTCTATTGCTACTATAGCTATGAAGAAGTAAACCTGCAGCATGCATTCCAGGCGAGTGATGTGCATACCCTGCAGGTAAATGTTGGCGAGCATACTTGGAAACATGAAGGAGGAGTAACAGATGTCTAGAACAGACAGGTTGCTGAGGAGGAAATACATAGGTGTGTGCAACTGGTAACTGCAGTAAATTACCATCAGGACCAGCAGATTCCCTGCAAAAGTTAACAGATAAATTACAAAAAAATCCAACAAAAAGGGGCATCCACAGGTGTGGCTGCTCAGAGAACCCCAAAAGAAGAAATTTCTGTCCACAGTGTTTGATTTTCTCCTCCCATCTGCACGTAGATCCTCATTTACGTGTTGTGAGATGAAGATCTGTAAAGACAGAAGATAATCATTTTTCAAACTAACCTTTTACCAAGTCTAAACCATGATATGTTAGTCATGTCCTATGTATGTTTATATTAACTAGTATTCAGTAAATTATCAAAACTTGCAAGTTTTGCATCAGATAATTTGTATGCATACTTCAGTTATCACCATTTGGCCTGGATGCAAATGTGATTTTAATGAATGAAATTACAGAGAATGAATTCACAACAAAACTTTAGTAACAAAAAAAATATCGAATTTGATTATTGTTTTATTGGGAGGGTCTGAATGCCCCATTTTCCCATGCTTTTAAGCCCACCCGACCCCCCACCCATTGTAACTCCTTTCCCTACCCCTGTCAATTTTTTAAAAATTTATATTTTTTCATTATTATTGTTTTATTATTATAGTCATTCTCAGTTTTGTATTCGTAAAAATTACTGGATACCTGAAATTGTGCAAACACATACAGTGGAAACTAAGACGCAACTCTCACCCTCCAGCATCCCCTTCATCCCATTTCCTTAGCCTGGATTTCCTGTCTTATTGCAATTACAAATGGAATTATTGTGCATAACCCTGCAAACATTTGAAAATATTAATGTGGGGCCTCATGGAGAGCTTCCAGATATTTGTGAGTTGCATGAAAAAGCAGAAGCCACATATAAGAGACATTTCACTGATTGAGCTAGCTGTCCAGTCATTTGGTCGACAGACAAATGGTCGACGCAATTTGGTCGAAAGACAAATGGTCGATTTTTTTTAAATTATTTATATATATATTTTTCAGGTTTTCGTTTAGGAAAAAAAGGTTTTTTTAGCAAAAAAAGGGGGTTGTGGGGACCCCCCCCAAAAAAAAAAGTGAAAATACAAAAAACAAATAATTCGACCATTTGTCTTACGACCAAATTGCGTCGACCATTTGTCCTGTCGACCATTTATTTTCGACCAAATGACCTGTAACCATTGAGCTCTGGCGGGGTATTCATCAACATTATTGAACATGCATAATTATTAATGTATTCATTTTAAATTGTTTCCTTCTTTTCTGCATTCATCTTCACCAGTAAATAATCTACTACAAGCCAGTGAATCACCATGGGATGGCACTAGACTAAAATCATATTACACATGCTTTTTTCAATTTCAGCCTAGTCCACATTTGGAGCGCTGCACTGTTTAAAACAAGATGGCAAACATCTATACCTTCAGGGTAGTTGATAATGAACTATACATTTCATAGTGTTCGTCTTTGGCAGTTATTCTGTGCGGGTGTGTGCATTGTTTAGGTGTTTTCTGTGCCAACTGTGTGGTGGTACAAACTTCTCTCTTGGTTTTCTGTGGTCCAGTGTGACCTGTTTCTTGGTGAACATTATTTATGTGTTTGTGATTCATGGTGGCATGCCACTTCTGAGGAGGCCGAGAACAGGAGCAATACCAAGTGTTATAGCCCATGTGTCAAGCTTCCTGATTGGCTGGGAGGCCCACTGAACCCCTCGATGGGTGGTGATAAGTAAAATTCTGTATGTTTTCGATCACCCGAATAACAGTAACAAAGGAATGAACTCATTTTAAGCATATGCCATCTGTCATTGCGATCTCCCTGAGAGTTGATTTCACATAAACAGAGTAAATGACCTGCTGTGTACAACATTCTGGATTACAGTTGGATGCAGTGACTCCCTAGTTGGATCAATGGTTGGTTTTCCTTTACCTCTCGCCTCGCACGAACAAGGGTTACTGCCGGCCTGCCCTACATTTTGATTACCCATTATAATGATTGGGTAAGCGTTCCTAAAGACAAACTATTAAAGACAGACATTTTTAACATACTGTAATTACTAAAACAGTCCCCTTTCTGAATGTAACCATTCTCTTTGTATTCCTTAACTCTAATTTTCTTAAAGAAGAATTTCTTCCAAAATGTCTTGTCTGCTTCCCGCTAGGGTCATGTGACAAACCCACCCTGACGAATGCTGTTGACATTATGCCCAGCAGGTGGCCCACTAGGCCGAAAACGTATATGGTGTCTACAGATTTGATCTACAACACCCCCACAAATCACTAAATAACGAACAATTGTGATGATATTCTCGCATATGTAGGCAGACCTGCTTAGAGAAAAGAAATCAGTGAACTATGTGTACAGGTTAGATAATTGCTATATAAGTTTTGAGCAAATTCTGTGCGTTTTTTTGTAACTTGTTTTTGTTGGGTTTTTTTTTCCTATCTTTATTCATGTTTATTTTGTCTTCTTTCTGTATTCATTATATATTTTTATGCTTTACAATTCAACTCTAAAAATGAAATTTCCTTTTTGATAAAGTTAATGTTTACCTTTGGATTCTTAGTGGGAAAAAGTGTTACGTGATATCTGTTATTTGGATACAAACATGTAAAAAGAGTAAGATCCTAAATCAATACTGTAGCAGCTTTGGAACTATTCATATTGTACGTTTATGATTCCCGCTTTAGCTGGAACACATCGGGGTCCTTCTATCATTTCAGAGGCTCGAAACATGAGCAATACCAAGTGATATAGCCCACTTTTCAAGCTTCCTAATTGACTGGGAGGCCCACTGAACCCCCCGCTGTCCGCTGATACCTGATAATGAGGAAAACATAAGGTAAAATGCTATACGTTTTTGACCACCCCCAAAGAATAGTGACAAAGGAATTAACTCATCTTAAGCATATGCCACCTGTCATTGCGATCTCGCTGAGAGTGTATTTAACATAAACAGGGTAATTGACCTGCTGTGTACTTCATTCTGGATTGCAGTTGGATGTAGTGATTCCCTCTCCAGTATACTTCATTGTAAATATTGAAGAATAGAGACATCGCCTTACTTATGGTAAAATGCTCGGACCCCAGGATCATCTCACCCACCTCATTAATAGTTGTCTATGCTTCTGGCACAATAGCACGGGTTTTAAAATCAAGATTCTTTTCTCACCCTAGATAACACATCCTTGATGTACCCAAACTCGCTCATTCAATAAAGTATGGTGCTATGGAAAGAGTTCAATTAGAATTGCCTTACGGAATGTGTCCACCTCTAAACGTTACAGTTTTAACCGAAACCGTATCCATTACCTAACACAGGTTGGTCTTGCAATGTGCTAAAATCATTGATGTTGTCTTGATAACCCCTGGTAAATGTTTTTAAGGATACTATTAATACAAATAATGAAAACTATATTAATTCATCTTTTATAACTCAGTTAATATCAGAAACCATTCTCTAAGTGAGGCACTGGCATTCAGACCTGTGTTTTTCGGCGTTGTCTGGCTTCCAAAACAAGCTAATTGCCCCTGAGATATCCTCCCGGCCCAAGGCTTTGATCAACTAAATCCAACACGACTAAATACTAAATACAAATATGGCTATTAATACAATGTCACATTAAATAAGATTAAATAAGATCTTATAAAATATGTAATGGATCATAACCCCAACTTAAAACAATCCTTGTATCAATCAACATAATGAAAATCCATGACATAAATATTGAATTAATTGACTGGATGAGGTTTAATCAAACACGCTCTTTGCAGGTATTTTCCTACGCTATATATAATGTTTCTGCATTGTGCAGACCTGCTGGCAGCATATGCCGCTTCTAATGTTTATACACTTACAAATCTTATTGCAGGCCTCAGCCACGTCTTCCTTACAAGAACATACTGCGAAAGAAATTAAAATGACCAGCATCCTCTAGTGATGCAGCGTGAAAGAAGCAATGGTTTGAAAGGCCAGCTTTCCAATGAGCTGACAGTGGAACAATTCCTAATAGAAATGTGAAGAACAATTTGGCATGGCATGCTTACATTTCTTAAGGATAACTTTGAAGCAGAATTGATTTCTCTACACATGTTTATCAATTTGGAAAATAAGAGCCATTCCTCAAATGTAGTTGTAACAACTCTTTTATTAAGGACACGCCATTTATATTTAAGCTTACATGTATCGGTCACAAATTTTATGTCTTTATAAAATGAAAATGCACGTAGGCAGGTGGAATCAAATAGATCTTTCAAAGCCTCTCTATATCTGATGGTCATTCCCGGATCCACAAGAGACGATGCTTCAATTGGTCTTTGCGAGCAATACTCGTGCACCCTAGTTTCAAGCATAAACAGATATAGGGGGCACTTGTTTTAAGCTAAGCAGAAACATTTGATAAAGTCCTATCATTGGCATATTAACAAGGTTGAAATTGAAATAGTCAATCAATACACTTATTTGGGTGTGACCATTTCTAACGTCAGATCTCAGTCTCATTGGCTTACCATCAATGGAAAACTGGGCCAGATGCTTTCTCAAGTCAAGTTCCATCCAAGCAAGGCTGTGGAAGGTCTCAATTACACCGGCTGTAATTTATTATTGCCAAAAGGTCACTCCGATTCTACTTTATGGATCTGAGATGCAGGGATTAATGCCAGAACCTTGTTGGAGTAGACTATTGGAGGCGCTGTTTAGGATTGCCAAATTGTGTACCGATTTCCTGGCTTAGACATGGGTTAGGTCTGGTTTCTTTATACACCCGACACCTGTGGCTAATTGTTAGCTTATTTTGAAAATGCATAATGACTACGGATAACTTAATGCTGATAGGTACATTGTCTACTCATGTATTTACAAGCAACAAACCACATGTATTCAAATGGCGCCAAATTGCAATTAACGCGTTAGCGGAGGCTGATGTTTCTTTGCAGACTTTACTTGAAAATCCTATGAAAGCGAAAAGTTAGATGTTTAATGCTGATTGGATTAGAACTCGAGCACACTGCACAAAATGATGTGATTTTAAAAATGACTTCCTATCACACAAAAAACAGGGTATAATGGAACCCTCTCTAAATAGAGCGCCATCAGTGTTACATAGAATGGAATTCTCTAGATTAAGGTTTAACCTTTGTCCAACTCGTGAAATATTGATCAGATGTAAACTGTCGACCTCGGTTGACAGTGATTGTAGACAATGCCAAGAGACCTATCAGAAAGTAACATTAATACATTTGCTCACTGAATTTACGTCTCTTGTCAAGAAACAAATACAGTTTCTCAAACCATCTCTTATAGAATATGTTGAATTGTCTCCTAATTTACTGTGGCAAATGATACTTGAAGGTATAAACACCTCTCTCAGAATGAATGTTATTCGCTTTCTTCATGATCTAAACCTACTAGAGAATCCCACTGTTGAGGACGTGGAGTAATTTAAATTTTATATTCCAAACCCTATGTGATAGAGTTTAGTTTGAGAATAAGATTTATCGTTCACCTGGTTCTCCAATTTAATTGTCATTTTTAATTACTCTTTGTGATATTGTTTGATTCCTCTTTTTTATTATTCTGTTCTTATATTTTATTGTTAATAATTAAGAACTATTTTAGGTTGTGTGTGTGTTTCATGTATTTCCTTGCTTTCCTTTTCATTTTTTTTTAAAAGAAACAAAAGATTGTTGGATTTCATCACTCTGTATAATTTATTAATTTCTTGACTTTCTTGAATTTATATTAGTTTTTAAAAGTTGATTAAATTCAGCTAAATAAAAAAAAAAAGTATGACCAGAAGTGTTTTAAGCTATTGATTTTCAGTAATGACTGGGTGATGTTAGAACTATCCCAAATTTCGTCCCAAACAAGGGCAGCCAAACAGTCTCAGTTTGATACACTCCCAAATTGGGAGCAATAGTGCAGCCATTACAGTGTTTTGAAAATTCAAGTGTAAACTAACCACTCCTGGACAAAATCAAATCACTTTATTCTGTGAAAAATCCACATCAAATAAGCAAATAATTCAATTTCTCCAATCCTTTACCCTGGAATAACAGATTCAACTTCATCTGTGGTTTGCGATGAATCACCATACATGTGGTCCTGCTACTGTTGTTGTTAGGCATTTATGCTTGAAAAAGATGCTGCCTTCTCAGCAAAATAGAACCATATTAAAACGTTTAGCATTCAGACAGCAGATAGATTGTTCAAATAAACCATTTAAATATAGAGTAAAGCAATGGTGGCGCTAAGATGCACCACTTTCTTACACCATTTTCCATCAGAAAGGGCTCAAATGTTCACTACCCAGAAGAAGTATTAACACTCGAAAAACACATATTGTTGAACAAATCAGTGGTGGAAATGACATAGGGTCTCACCAGGGGATGGGTGTTGTAGCAAAATGCAGCAGTAACGCTATTACTGCCTCATTACCGCACCGCCCCAATCCCGAGTTTGGAGGAAACTCAGAGGATTCACCGCCAGATCTGTGCTGGAGGTGAATGCGCCAACTTTCTTCCCATATTAAGTACAATTACCGCCACACAATTACCGCCACACAATTACTGCCACAGTAATTGTGCCGAATATGCCACATTGAGTCCTATGGATGCAAAAAAATGGGAACTACAACTTGAGATCCGGAGCTAATAGCGCAGGACCAAGTTGCAGTAACGGTAATTGCAGTGGCTGGTATCCCAGCAGATTAACCGCCGGGATACGGCTCCAACTGTGATGAAATCAATCTAAGCAATCAAAAGCAATCAAAAGCAGTTTTAGATCCATAAAAGTAATCTACATTGTCTGGTTCTTTCAGAAAACAACCTTTTAGATGAAACGATACAACCTGGTCTACTTTTAAGTCCTGTTCCCTGTCATAGTCTACAGAAACTGTCCTTCTTATCATTCCCATACAACGCTTGCGTTAATAACCACACCAGCAATATTCCCAATCACCACTGTAATGTAAATCAGCTGGAAGGTATGTTTAACATACCACTGAGTGGAACCCAGATCATGATCCCCTATGACCTCCTTTTCTCAAGAAAGTATCCCTAATACTCCTAACTATGCATCATTCCCAGCATTTTAATTGGTCCTTTATGTAACTTCTTTAACGTTGCTAGACACTATGAGGTCAACTAGTCATCAAGCACTTCATTATCACACACATATTTAAATGCGCTGGGATATTGGCGAACACACTTCTTGTAAAAACACTCCTGTTAAGGAGCTTACTTGCACATGGACTGGTTTATGCCAGTTTATTACATAGCGCAGCTTCTCCACACAATTTGTATAAGAAAGTCTTGATTCTATTGGCTACTTGGAGTCAAAGTGTGGACCAAGCACCGACTCTTTCTTTGATGTGAATGAGACAACAGAAAAAGCAAACTTCAGTAAGACATGAAAGGCAGAACTGTGAACATTACCTCCCGTAGAAAGTACTTGCTTAGAAGAGTTGTTCACTGTTAAGATGGATATACAAAATCAGGCCTGGTGGGAGGATTTTGGAAAGTCATCCCATCATGGTGAACAAGGAAGATACTGAGAGGTTAGCCAAACCCAATCAAGGTGATGTAGCAGAGTAGTCAATGCTTAGGCTCAAGAAGGATGTGAGAGAGGTGTAGGGCTACAATGAGTCCACACAGAGCAAACCCAGCAATTCAAGTCAGACAGTAAGTACATGCAATACAATTATGTATTACTCATATAGTTACAGGCAGGCAAATATTGTCACACAAAACCCTCATGAAACCTATATATACATTTACCATTGGGAGAGACATATAGCATATGATTCAATGACCAGTAAAACACACGTAAGTACTCTGATGCAAAGAAATAGACAGTACTCTTCAGTATAATCACCAAACAGCTTCCCTCAATCTTATTAAGTCCAACCCTAAATGATTTTGGAACTGGAGCCTAAAGGTCACCAGTTCAGAGGTAGTCACTCTTCAGGTAGGTTTATATAGAGATTTGCATTGCTAGTGGTTATGATTAATAGCTAGTTGCAAAGTAAAATACAAGTTAAAGTAAAGTTCAGATCAGTACTCAACTCAATAGTACACAATAGAATAGCACAAGGGAGGGATCCTTGACATATGTTCCACCACCAAAGGGCAGGTATGAGTGACTTACGTCCAGGACTTTACACCCAATGTAACCATATGGCATTCAGGGCAGATAGAACCAGGTTTGTTAAGTTACCCCTCTGATTCTGATTCTTTAAGAGACTGCTGCTGGTGTTCCGTAAACTATTTTGGACACAATCTTGCGCGCCTCTGCCGGTCGAGGGATGCAGAAGTCACTTTTGGCATTGGAATATCATTTATGTCTGTCAAGGTACATAGGAACTGGTTCCAGGCAGGTGGTGAACACATGAGCAGTTCTAGCAGAGCTTCCCTTGTTGTGAGACAGCTGAAAATGCAGGCGCAGGTGACTTGTTGCACAATCTGAAGATCTAAGCTCCAATCCTCAGCTCAGAATGGCGTTGGCTGCAGCAAGGTAGAATGAGCAAAACAGGCAAGGCCAGTAAAGCAGAATGGTTTACTTAACTCCAAAAAGTCAGGACAGCATTCAAAACAAGCACAATGAAATGGTGTACCATAGAAAACTATGAAGTTGCAAAAAGGAAATATTTCCTAATATTCACCATCTAGCTTGATTTATTCTCTGACCCTTCAAGACACAAATAGACAAAGATGTCTTAGAATCTTTTGATGGTAAGTCCATGTGGAAAAAACTCTAAACTTGAAGACACACTGTATAGCATGGCCGGGTTCCCCCAGCAGTCACCCCGAATATTCGCGGAGAACACTTGGACCCCTCAGACATTCTCAGCCACAAGAATGGAAGACTCCGACTGGAGCAAAGTTACTGTTATTTATTAGCATATAAACATAGCAAGGATCACACCAGAAAAACAAGGTTCATCTATAGCTCTCAGCTTCTACACATGTGTCACACATCTTGCATTGGTCAGTTTGGGTAAGGTTGCATATAGAACTTCCATAGGTTATTCCTCTAATTGGCTAGCCATATCCAGTAGCTCCTCCTAGGACCACCTCTACTGCACCTGTCTACAATGTTGCAGGGTTGCTGCAAAACCATTGACCTGTGCGAAAAAAATTATATCCTGTGAGAAGGGTAAATTTGGATTGGGCAGAACGTGTCCTCCTAGCCCTGGGATCCTAGACAGTTCTCAGACTGAATGTACCTCTTCAGGATAATGAGAAATAACATGGAGGTGCAAAGCGTTCCCTAATGTTGCTATTCTCTGATCAGCCAAGCCTGTGAGAGTGCAGTCAGTTAATGAAACATGAGCAACACTTGTATTTTCTTCTCTCTGGTTCTCTGGGAATGGTCTTCTCTGTCTGGGTCACATGTGTCGAGACCACAACATGAAGCCCTCTCATCTGTAATTATGATGATTTTTTCGCCTTTGGCTGGGTGTCCTGTTTCTGCTTGCCTTGAGTTGCGGCGATCGTGTCAGCTTGTCGGAGCAGTCTGAATCTGTCTCTCCTTTCTTGTTTGTTTCAGAGGCCTACAACTTCTATAGTATTCCTCATGGCTTCTCCATGCTAGTATCAGTTAAGCATGTGCAAGCTAAATATATGAATTATCTGCTTCTTGCGGTTTTGGCTTTGGCTAAAAGGTATTAATATAGAGATATGTATGTGTGTTTGTCCCCAGTCCAAGTGGGTCAAAAGTATGTGCTTCATGCCTATATGCAATAAACTAGTGCAGGTTTGTCTATCTTCATGGACGGATGAATATGTACTTCCAGTATAAAACATGGCTACCTTGTGATGTCAGTGATGATATCACTGGCTTCTGATTTCCCAGTAAGTCGACTTGATCAATTGATGTCAATTCCATGTCATCCAAATCATCAATTGGGTATGGTCAGAATGGTTGTCTAAGAGAATACCATTTTTCACACCTGCAATACATCAATGATTGCGGTGATGGGCCTAAGAGCTATTGTTTCTCTTTCTTCATGTAGAGTGTTGTGCGGGGGGCATGAGGGTCAGATTTGGCCCCTTGTCCACAATCCCCCCTCTGGTTTATGAATCAGCCACGCTACTCACACAATTCTCTCTGTTCATCTGCAGTTTTGCGAGCCACACCTTTGTTATTCTTCAGAGATGTCCATAGTACTTGCCATGGCCATGGTCATCCAGGCACCAGGTGATTTAACTAGAAGTCTCTGTCAGGGCTTCCCCTAGTAGTCACCTGTGTTATAAGGATGCTCGAACTTTGCACCTGTTGAGAACTGAGAGTACTGGGTCACTTAGGTTTTTTATGCATTTGGTGGTTTCATCTTATCTTCTTCCGTCGCTAAGTCAATCAGAACCTTCATCCCTAAAGTCTTCTTAGTTGTTTTTCTACACCGCGCTATTATGATCCTGATGACACAAAGTTTTAGCAACACTGGTACTAATGCTGCTGCCAGAACCTTCAGTGTGTTTTCCATTCATGAGAATATGTATGACAGCCAACCTTCATCTTTTCCAACATTCTGCCTCATCTTTGTATGAACTTCAGAAAGCCTGGTGATGGCCTTTGTCAGTGTCCCATTATCTTCGTCATTGGCAGGAATTAATGTACAGCAGGAAGACATGACTTTGGCGCAAATGCCTCCTTCCATGGCTGTGAGGAGAACCAGAATATTCTGGAGGGCAATCCGTCTTACCGCTCTCAGCTCTTCCATGATGGCGTTGAACCCTTTGACGGTCAAGTTTATTGTCTACATCAGCTCCCAACGGGTAATCTAGCCACTTGCCATTCGTGCTTGTCTGTACTGCTGGAATGATGGATGCAAAGAACATCTCAGTTCTGCTGAACAGCCTGTGCTCTGGTGGTATCTCATCCAATGTGTTTTCCATGTCTGGTGAAGCACAGATCCCTCTAATGATTCCTTTCAGATCTGAATAACTCTTCCTTTGTTGGCTGCTATCTATTTTAGGGAATCCCTCCATCTTGATGTCCTTCTACAGCACTACCAATGCTGGGGTATTCAGATGTACGAGTGAACATATTACCCCCATTTGGGCGGCAGCTGCAGGTATGCCTTCGACCCACAGGCCCAGTAGTAATCCATAAGCACTGCTGTCCCGTACGTCATGCATGGTATCTTCAAAATCTGTTTGCATCCTTAATTTTTTTCAACCTCTACTTCTCCATCTTGCTGGAAAAACACAGCAGCTCCCTTGAGCGGCATAATGGGCATGGGCACTGCTTTGCTTTCGACCCATTTCAGTAATTTGGCACTTGCTTCCCATTGTCAAGGATGGCACTCTTCCAAGAGTGGCACAGGGCCCCCAGGTAGGGTTTGGGTGGCTGTGTTGATGTAAGGTGACAAATAAGTACACACACAGCAGGAAACTCATCAAGAAATAAAAGTAGGGAACTGTAGTTGGAAAGGGGCAGGAAATACAAAGATACAAACAAACTGGATTCCCTCTTGGGGTGTATGCAGATATGGAAAAAGAGTGTTCCACGGACCTTTGGAAACTCCAGCCGTCTGCACGGCGTACTATTATAGAGGCCCACTCTGTCTGCTCATGGCTGGGAACAACAGCTGTGGGTGTCTGTTAAAAAGAAAACGCGACAAGGGAAGGGGCAGAGGTTGCCTGCCGGAAACCAACAGTCAAGCTCTGTCCAAAGGATCAACATAAGACACAAGAGAGACAAGAACATAAATAACCAGGGACAAGGAAGTCTAAGAGAAATCTAGCAGAAGGGAATGAAGGAAGAAACAGTACAATAGAAATGGGTAAACTAAAGGGGAGGACAGAGGATTCAAGGAAGAGAAGGATAGGGATCAAGAACAAAGGGTTGCAAACAAGGAAGAGAGCAAGGGAGCAGCAGCCAGGAAAGAGGGGGGCTGCAAACAAGGAAGCAGGGCTGCAGTACCAAATGGTACAAGGTACAGAAAAACTGTAGTGGATTGCAGAGGACTGTAGTAGGCTGCTAGGCAGAGAGTCCAGAGGAGCATGACTGAGAGCTGTAGTAGGCGGCAGACAGAGAGCCCAGAGGAGTAGGGCAGCAAGGAGCGAACCCAAAGGAACAGGGCGCAAAGGTAGAGAGACCCGAGGGTCAGGGCTGAAAGCAGAAGAGAGTAGCAGGCTGCAAGGCAGGGAGCCCAGCGGAGCAGAGCAGCAAGGAGCGAGCTCAGAGGAGCAGAGCAGCGAGGCAGGGAGCCCGGAAGGCTATGGCTGTAGGCAGCAGAGTGTAACAGGCTGCAAGACAAGAAGCCCTGAGGAGCAGGGCTGTGAGGCAGGGAGCCCAAAAGGCTAGGGCTGTAGGCAGCAGGGTGTAGCAGGCTGCAAGGCAGGAAGCCCAGAGGAGCAGGGCTGTGAGGCAGGGGGCCCAAAAGGCTAGGGCTGTAGGCAGCAGGGTGTAGCAGGCTGCAAGGCAGGAAGCCCAGAAAGAGCACTGGAACAAAAGCAGGAAAATGCAGCAGCAGGAACAGCATACAAATTCGAGAAAAAAGGCAAAAAGGGGCTGGGAGGATACTTGATGCAAGAGACTGAGCTCCTGCAGGCAGCTGCTTAAATACTGCCCTGCCCTGTACTGAGACAGGCTAATTGGCAGCACCTGGAGCAGCACACCTGAATACAATCTGCCTCCTCCTTCTCTGGTCCTGAGATGGTGGAAGCAGCACTGATCCCTAGGGCTTCTGGGGATTGTGGTTCCAATGCTGATGAATGGGAATGGCCAGGAATTGATAGCTGTAGCAAGGTGCATTGTGGTACATATAGTTAGTTGAGTTATATAAGAAGGCACCTACGTCACGCAAATGGGAATTAAGTACCAAAGTGTGAATAGGGATTGTTCCAAGAATATTCTGAAGATAAATGAATAACAAATAGTCCATGATGGTTGCCAATTTGTGCGCCCATGGTGCAGGCATGACACCCATTCATTAAGGCACTTGTCATTTTCCTGCTGTGCTATTTCCACTGGAACCATTAGGAGTGCATATGCTTTGCTCCCAACTACTTGCTCTTTCCATCCTTCCTCTGTGTATACCTGTCCATCCACCAATATCTGCGGTCTTTCCCAACATCCTGGCATTCCTCTTATCTCTAGGTGCCCCGTCTTGGGACACTGTAACATCTTTTGTGCCACTGTATGTACTTCTCCTTTGTGTGGTCCTTCAGTAATATTTTGTATGGTTATCTGTATTCCAGTAATTGTCTAACATTTCTTGAGTCTTTATATAGTTATCTTCATACTGGAATGTTTTCTTGAACATCCACCGTGTGCTGGTTGGCCTAGGAATAGACCTATTGTGGTGCAATGTGATAAATGCATGAAGCATTGTGCTTTTGCCACTGGAATTTCAGTTGCTACAAACGTTCTGGAAGCACTCGTGGCATAGGGTATGAGAGAGCATACATAACAGCTTTCCTTGGTTGTTTGTTTCCACACCTTAGCCATGTGGATATACCATATTCTATTCGATATATAGGCCGAATGCGTTATAAATTAATTTACCCTATAGAAATCTATCTCTGCACTGCGCCTAACTTTTCTTACCTTAATGGCAGTGCTTGTTGCCTGCCTAGATATGGCTTTCATAACAGCATGGACTGGGGTCCTTTTAGTATGGGTCAAAGTTTGTGTGTGCAAACAACAATCTTCGTAAAACAAGGAGTGTAAAGAAGATTAAACAGCAGAAGGCACAAAATATTGTTACGACGGTTGGTATGACGTCAACCATCTCGTTGTCATGCGATGCTTGAGGTGTCTGTGTGTTGATGCTAAAATCCCCCAAAATACGTTGTTCTCGAGTTAGTGTGCGTTCATTTAAGCTCTATGTCTGTAATATTGCGTGAGTGCAGCATAGAACAATCTCTCTTACACTATAAGCAATCTCTCTTACACTATACACAGGTTTTCAAGTACAGAAATAATGGACAGGTCTCCACTTGTCAATTGTGGATAGGTGTGGGCTATATACAATAGGAGAGCATATTTCATAATTAATAAAGCATTACTGGAATGATTTACTATGTCTCTGAAAGATAAAATGGAAAAAAGTCTTTTACTTGCTTGATGAATGCTGCTTGTAAAGAAAGGACAGTATAATTCATTTATCTGTATGT
The DNA here is from genome assembly GCF_040938575.1 of Ambystoma mexicanum. Classification (NCBI taxonomy): domain Eukaryota; kingdom Metazoa; phylum Chordata; class Amphibia; order Caudata; family Ambystomatidae; genus Ambystoma; species Ambystoma mexicanum. The sequence continues at coordinate 72,291,975 of NC_090925.1, forward strand.
ATTATTCTTTTCAAGCTCTCTCGTTCTGGACCTAGTTATTCTCAGATGTGGTTCTTCTTCCATGTGTTTATCTTCTTCTTGCATCAAACCATCTTCGTTTAGACGGGACAAGGCCTCACCTCGGCAGGGCTTGATGTCTCCAATATAGGTCCAAACCTTTTTACCATGCACTTTTACTGCTCTGTCTGTTGCTTTTTTGACCAATAAGTGACCCTCAAATCATGGTGTGTACCACAGTTGAACAACATTCCTAAGTAATGCAGTGCTGGCAGGATACAACAACAGTTGTTTTAAAAGTCTCTCAGTTTTGTCGGTACGGTTGTCGTCTTCAATGTTCTTCAACCTCTGCCCCTGCGTCTGCCAAGAATTCCTCATTGATCTTACACATTACACTTACAATGACGTTGACATAGAGAATCCAATCTTAATGGAACAACTCTTCAATCGTTTGATTGTCTCAATCCATATGTGTATTATCGAAATATTGTTCAATGGGTAACTCTCAGCTTTGCAAATTTAACTATACATTTAACCATAATGGATTAACTGATTGTCACTTCTACTTTGTGTTTGTTTTGTCTTGCTTTCTGTAAAGCTCTTTGGGTGAGTAACTTTCTATGACACTCGAATAAAATGTTTTAAAAAATAATTACAGAATCAAGACTTTCTTATGCAAATTGTATATAAAATCTGCATGATGTAGCTGGGCCGAGGGTTTGTATGATGCTTGCTCAACAACTGCCAATGAAGCAATTCCATTGATTTGTTTAAAATACAACTTTTTGGAGCTAGAGTCTATTGACTAGTCATCCACCAATAGGATATTCCCTAATTTCCCCCCTACCTTGAAAGTTTACAATGCCATTCCTCCTCCTGATGGGTGTACTGCAAAATGGGTACCATTACTGCCTAACTCTGCCCTGAACCATCTAATACACCTGACTAAGGTAGGAGAGAAATATACATTATGAGTACTCTTGAGAGACATAAAGAATTTACTCCACCAAAGAGGCAAAATGTTCCTCATTATTTCTTTGTATGTTCTTTGGACTTCATCAAACACAGATATGGCTGAGCCAGAAAAGAAGGAGAGGAAAATATGTTTTCCCCGTCTTTCTTCTACTTGAGACATGGAAAGTACCCTCCTCCTTTTTTCGATAGTCAGAATCTTTATATCTGACACAATTTACGGGATATCAAACATAGAAGAATTTATAATTTCTCTGACAGTTCCTTCAAGGATAATTGGTCATTATCTGGCCATTTTAAGGACACGCTCAGAGGTTTTCTGACATCCCACAGGGCTATTCACTTAGGCACCACCAAGGTTTAACCCATCCTAAATTCCTCTGAATGCTTACAGACCAGAGAGTGGCCACAGAGAAAGCTGACCATACACATCTAAATATGTGTGGCCACAGAGAAATCTGACCATACAATTTTACCATCCTATAAGCGCTGTCCCCTTTCACTAGTTGTGACAAGTAATTCAAATATGTACTAAATCTGTTGATGGGGAATGCAGGTTGCTTTGCAAAATCCAGGTACCCTAGGGGTGCTAGGATGCCATGTAACTCTAGGAAGCACTTGGGGCTCAAGAGTTATGATGATGAGAAGGTTCTTATAACATGCTAAATACCCAGAGGTTTCTAAGTGCAGATCGAACCTGTGTTGCTCCATGTCGTTTTGCTTCCAAGGCATTGCCCCTGAGCTATCCTCCTGAGATTGTAATGCATTTCTCAGCCAAGGCTTACAAGTCTCCATCTACTCAAGAACTTTGCTAGGCTCCCAGCTTGCGTGGACTCCCCACTGCATGAACATATTCCTCTACAGCTGTGAACAAATGATCTGCTAGAGGTTAGAAGGACTGCAAAATGCACCAACAATAGAATTGGAAACCAGGCCTACATTGTCCAAACTTTTCTAATCAGCTTCTCTTTGCATCAATCCTCCTTGTATGAGACTGATGATCATGGTGAAAAGAGGAACATATTTCAACAATGGCTCCACCTTTGCAAGAACTCATCCAGCAATTTATTTTTTGAATCTGAGCACCAACTGATAAAGTTTGGAATCTGGGCAATGAGCCTGGAGAACAACAGGCATAAACTGTGAAGGGCCACCAGATACCAACAAAACCTGCCTAGTTGCCAGTCACTGTGATTGCAATGGTAATCAGAGTTCCAATATGTCACCATGTGTGAAAGCCCTGGTAGATACTCTGTCTCCATTGAGATCTCACAGCACAAACAGTAGCTCTGCTAAAGTTTTTGATTGTATGTTTCTTAAGTGGTTGATTCAATTATCTTTGAGATGTTGTCCATTAGCAGATCACCATTCCAATCTTTCTTTCAAAGTGGTTTAGCCAGGAAAATTAGCTCTGTCCTGAATTTCTTTGACAGAATACCTGTGAGTAGGAGTGCACTTTCTAAGCTGTTGCACCTTGAGGTATTGAAAATGCTTCTGATGAAAGGGGCTTGGCAATATGACCTGAATCAACAATGAATGATGACCTACATGTATGACTATACCCCTCAGGTTCATTTGTTGTCACACGTTGAACGGACACGCATCTTTCTTGATGTTGAAGATTTTCGGCTCTGGAAGCCTCAGTATAGTTGACTTTGTACTGACCAAAATCCCAGAAACTGTATCTGTAAGAATGGCAGCACAGTAGCTTCAACTTCACTTAATGTATGGGAACTCCGAGGCTTTGAAATAAATCTAGTCCACTCACGGCCCCGTCCCCCAGGACACACCTTGTCTTGCACCATGAAAATCATATCATCTAGATACATGATAATCTGTACTGCTTTCTCCCTCAGGGCCAGTGTTAATGACTTGAGCAGCTGAGTGAAAGACCATGAAGCAAAAAGCAGATCGAAGGGAAAACTCGAGAATTCCCATACTATACCTGAACACCCCAGGCAAACTGGAGGAATCTGTGATGTATTTAAAAAATCAGCATTGCCAAGTGTGTGTCCATGAGATATAGCATGACCAGACAACCCACAGGAAGCAGCATGACTCCTAGCAGGTGTGTGGCTTCCTCTTTGAATTGCAAATAATCTACCCATTTGTTCAATTGCCTGAAATGCATTACTGGTATCCGCTTATCCCGTCACCTCTCTTCGCAATGTAGATATTGCTGCAGAAAAACTCTGAGTTTCTCCTTGAATTAACCAGTGTCCCTTTTTCAGCAGGTGCAGGACTTGTTAACCAACAGATGATCTTCAATGATGACGTGCAGGAGGCTATCCTTGGCCTGAAGAGACTGCCCCCCTGACTCTAGTTGTACACAAACTTTACTAGTCTTCCCCCTACTTGAATGCTTTCTGAGCTGAGCACTCCCACCTGTGGTAATCGATACAAGTAGGTAATTTCCTCTACTGCTTCTGCTTATTCAGGGACAGTTTCTAGAGGAAAAGAGTGGTGAATGTCTCTGTTCCTGTCAGTGATGCAAGTCTGTTCTTCCGTGAGGTCCACAGTGAGAGTTGAAAGTGGGTAGACACTGAGTCTCTGCTGCTATTGTCCCTCACAAAACTCTTCAGCTGAAAGATCCATTTAATAGAGGTGTGAGGTGTATTGAGGGCTATGCAGGTATCTATGAATATCCCCATCTATATCAACAAGGGGTCAAAGCAATTGACTTTCGACCGTGTCACGGGTCTTAATTTAAGGGAAGTTTTCAGGAGAATGCTTCTAGGCCACTCTGAAGGTATTCTGCAGTTTATATTCTCTATAATACAGATAACCATATGGGCATAACCACCCAGGACAAAGTGGTCTACTGGATTTCCAGTCTGCTTTATTTCTTCCACCAAGTCTGTCATTTTGTTCAATGTCCCTGCTAAGTCCTGCAATTCATCTTGACAAGTTCTCCAACACATATTAATTTCTTTAGAAGGGTCCTTGTTTTGCTTGTTAACATAGACAAGAATTTTTGGGTCGACTTATTGAGTGCTGAAAACCTTGTTTTCCATATATGGCATAGGGCATTCCACTATTAGCATGTCGTTACGCTCACCTGATATCCCCGGGGTGTCTGGAAGGCTCTGAGATCTGGAACCCTGGATGCGTAGTTGCCCAGTGCTGAATAATGAATCTGAGTTATTTGTAGGGTGAGCTATACGTCCTGCGTTTCTTGTGCCGGGGTGCTTGACGTTTGTTGGCGAGCTGCCCGAGTTGCTTCACTGGTGCAGTACGCCTTCCTTGGGCCCAGGCTTTCTGTGACCCCGAATCTGCTGGTAGGCAGGTAGGTTTGTTAATTGTAAGTCTTTCTTCTGTTTATGGTGGGAATTTGTTAATGTCTTTATCTCCTTCTTTTCAGGTGGGAAGGTCTTGATGCTGGCGTGCCGGATGGAGAGGCAAGTTTTTAGGTAAGAGAAAGCGCAAAGCACAGCGCCTTTATTGTCTTTTAAAGCTAACTTGTATTCTTCTTCTCCTCACAGGCCGCTGTGGTACTGCAAGTGGACAGGAGCGCAATGAAAAACAGGCCTCCGGAATCCGTTAAGGTAAGTATAGTGCTGTGTGGTTGTTTAATATTGAAAGCGAACCTGAATATGTCTTTTTTCCTTTGCAGATGTTTCTGTGGTGCTCCGGATTGAAGTGTGGCGTAACGTGATGGAATTCCGGTAAGACTGATGGAATTCGATGTTTTGGAATATTGTTTTTCCCTTTCTCATTATTGCAGGTCGCAATGTTTGAACAGCAGCTGTGGTAGCGGTTCGCCAGAAGTCCTTAAGCTAGTACTCACCGGTGAGTGATGTTTCTTCTTCTCTCGGTTTCCACTGATTACACCCCAGTTGAGATGCTGGATGGTTTTTTCTCAGGTAAAACAGAATAATCTTGTTCTTGTTCTTGCAGGATTACAGGAAGTTACTGAAGACCAGGAGCTGGACACGGTGAGCGTCACGCTGCTGGTGGTAGAATAACACGAAGCGTGTTCTGTAGTCAGGCGGTGGTATATATAGGCCAGGTAAAGTAGTCCCAGGGAAAATAGTTCCAGGCCTGCCACACCCAAAACACTAGACTGCATGGCTTGGTTCTTAGAACTAGACTGTGTGGGTGTTTCCATGTTGGATTTAAAGGCCCATGTACAGAAATGGAACCTAGTTTGAACAGCCCTTCCTTCCTACATATGTGCCTGGTGCCAAAGGTGCCAGGACTGGCTCCAGGAGACCTTTTGCAGTGGTTTTAGGGCCCTTAGGGTTCTGGTGGGAGCCTGATTGTGGCACAACTTGTGCCCCCTCACAGTGGTCATGACACATGTTCCTCATTTCACAGTGCAGAGGTTTCTCAATGTCACATTGGCGACGGGATTGTTTCTAGCTAGACGACCTGTGATGCAGACTGTCTTCTTGATCAAGCATCCTAGCGTCATCTCAATTAAGACACCTGCTCATCCACTGCCTGACAACCTAAAGCATTGTATTTTCCTTGTCCCTCCAAGTGGGGGAATGTCTTGACCACTCTGGGTCCTGCTCTGTCTCAATGAACTGGAGTCTCCATCTTCTTCCAAAGATTGTCAGGAGCTCCTAATGCTCTGTGGCATACCCTCTAGGCATGAGGGTCTATCCATCCTCACTTTTTGCAGGAAGGCCTTTGTCAGTTTGCCAAATGGTTCAGAGCATCAGAAGTATTCAATTCCCCTCTTTGTGCACCCAGAGGTGCGGAGGTAGAAGAGCGTTGTGTGACCCAGGTATTGGAACCTTCCATGAGATGAATGACCTAAGTCCCCAAACTTTAAGTTATGAGTGGTCCTTTTTTCACTTGATCAATAGTGAGGCTTGGACCTGCTACTCCCAATACAAGGATTGTGTATCCTGGTCCTTTTATTGGGGCTTATTTTTCCTTACTGGCTTCATAATGGCTGCACAGCTCTCTTTACTGTCAAGTTCATTCAGGAAGCTTGAACCTTTCTAATGCTTCTTTGTGGTATTGCCTGAACTCAAGATGTAGCTTTATTCCCTGACATAATTCATGATTCCAGATACTGTGTCATTTGGGGATTGAAACACACTATTTTCCTTTAATTTGCACAACTAAAAACATTTCATCAGGATTATCACTTATCTCCTTCAGTCGATCAAAAGCTACCTCCAGGTGACACATGCATAACCCGCAGAATGTAAGTCATTTACTTTTTTGTAGGTCCTTAAGAGTGCATGCATGCTGGACTAGGCATTTGTTAAGCCCCACCTCTACACTGCTGAGCACTGATACCTGTTCCTGTCTCTAAGATACTTGTGGTGGCCTTGCACTCCAGGGGCATGGAAACAAACACATCTCCAGGTGTTCCTGTTGTTCATGGATACAATTAGGAGATGGGGTGGTCACTGTTTAAATTTCCACTTGTTACTTATTTTGCAGTCAATTGTGGGGGCTCACCCTTGAGCCTAGGCACTAGGTTCTAAACAATATCCATACAGTAGGCCTGTTGTTCATGGAGCCACAATGCACCAATAATAGTGCTGATGAGAAAAGTGAGAACAACACAAGCAAGGCTGCACTGTGCTGGCTGTGCAAAAGATACCGACAGGAGAGCGAACAGAACACCCAACTGACAGGAATAGGTTTGGCCAAAAAATACTGAATTTAGGGGAATGGGTCTAAAGCTGGGGCCTCAGGAAAGGTTGCAAGCCCCTAAATGACCCCCAATCATGAAACAAACCCCCAATCATGAAACCTAAGGACAGGTCAAGTAATAAAAAGGCTTTAAAAAACACAAATACTTTGAAAACTTGGCAAAATAATCAAATGCCTTATATCTGTGCTGTTTGAAAAGAGTAGGTTTAGAGCCTGAAAGGCCTATCATTGGACATCTGTGAATATGTCTTTTTTCTAGTTAATGAGCCTACACTTTCTGGTAGAGTTCATAAGACATGCATTGACTGGGTGAGTTTTGCTTTGTGCGGCTGTTCCGAGATTCAGTAAAGAAAGTATCCCATAATATGAAGCCGCTGCTCTTGAGATGAATTCTTCCAATGCAGCTCTGCTTCCAATCAGAGGAATTCCAAACTCTAGTCTCAACACTGCTATTCAGGTTATCCCATGAATGGTCTTCAGATTAGACCTTCTATTTTCTTTAACATAGACACAGCTTCCCTAAAATGAACATCCATTTTTGGGGAATTTCCGAGTTTGGGGGATGGAAATACCAGTGTGACAGGTGTTTTTTAACCCGATGCTGACACACACCAAAAGAAAATCATGACAGCTTCAGAAATTGCCCTGCCATGATTTGCGCCTCCCCTTCTCCCTGTTCCAAAAGGTGCAGGGTTGATCATTACCCTGGTTTCTGGTTATTATAAAGCACATCCCATTGTGAATTCGGGATGCACTTTAAAATGCCCAGAAATGTCCCCACATTTTCACAATTGAGCAAAAGGGGGGAGAAGCAATCACTCAAAGGCCCTTTGTGAATTGATTAGAAAACTGTGTGGTTGTTGAGTTGTGTTGGGTGCGCCTACCTACGCTCTTTATATTTACGTAAGTGTCTCTTGTCTTTTAGGTAGTTCTTAGCTCACCTAAGGGAAATTCTGCAACCTAGGCCTCAATTGAAAGCACATTTAGCTGAATTGTCTAATAGCAGCAAAAGTCACTAACTTCCTCATAGGAATATCAAAGTCACACTTTTACGTACGATATATTGTGCTTATATAAGTAACCTGTATAAGAAACTACTATTGAATACAACCTATGTAACAAACAACTTGTATTGTTACACTGCATTGATACTGGTGAAAAGCGCTTATAATAAGGGAACTTGCTTTCGTCCATTATGAATTGAGTTTTTACTTTTTTTGATGCTAGCAAATCCTATTATGGCCACATGAAGTACAAGTGGGTGGTTCAAAGACACTATAACCAAACACGCACCACAACTCGACTAGGAGGTGCTAGAGTCATAAAGGCTTAACAGACAAAGGTGGATTTGATCTTTCTTTTGCCTTGATTTGGTAACATGGGCAATGGCAGGTTGCACTCTCCAGAGATGGGAGAGGAGCAGTGGAAGCGCATGTGAGCATACCAGGCAGCGTTTGCTTTAAATTGTGAACACTGCCTACCATGCTCACACTTGCACTCTTGTATCATCATGTGCTTGAAGTAATGTATTATACAAGCTGAACATACTTTTGGCAGTGTAAGCAAGGTTTTCAGTAATTTGCTAAGACAGCAGAAGACACGCTTGTTGGTAAATACAACATTGTTTTGGAAGTTTCATCCCTTCATTCTGACTGCATGCATAATATTGAAAATGGAGTCTCTATAGGCTACGCAAGTCCTTGTGCTGAACATAGGGGCCTAGTCTTCCTTTCATCCACATACTCTTATCAGTTACATTTAAATTCCATCGCAATTATATTTCTCATCAACATATTTTACACAACCATTTGCATATATCTGAATTATTGCTCCACAAGGCCAAGGAACAGTTCTTCTTCCAGGGGTTGGATAGCCCATATGTGTCCACAAGAGCCCTCTCTGAGTCTGGTATAGGCACATCATAACACAGCTCTCTCAGAGAATGGTCTTTAATTCCCAGCTTGAAAATCTCAGGGACGCATTGGATATTAGCACCCTCTTGGTCACTGTCCTCTGTGGTGGTTTAGAGTCATCATAGGCACAGTGATTATCTTGAAGTGGCCCAAATGCTGAAGACAGCTATACAGAAGCACTCCACCCTAACAGTCATTCACCAACTTCTGAAAAGTGCCTGGCAACATTTCTGCTAAACTGCATTCAGAACATTCAGAGTGAAACAGCTCACCTTCTTGGGGGGCTGACCCACACACTAATAGTTCAAACTCCAGTGACCTCTAATCCATCAGAGGGTACCCTTTACGGTCATATGTCTACATATTGTTCCCTGTATAGGATATGTCTCTTCCACCATTGGCAAGCTGCTAAGCACCTGCTTGTGTTCTCTGAACTGCATCCAGAAATGTGGCTGCACACTCTCTGTTCTGGTGCTCACCTGTTGGAACAAGCTTCCCTTTTCTGCACTGATTATTCCCTGCTCTTATGTGGCTCCTTGAAGTGTAGGCATCCAGTGCCCCCTAAGCATCATTAAGTGGCTTGTGGTGACAGAGTACATTATAGAACCCTACGCATACCTACAGCACATCAGTGGAACTGCCTTGGAGGAGGTTTGGAAGTGGTGCAAGTGATAGAATGTCAGATAAGGTCCAGACATGCAGAAATGTTGAGGCCACCAAGATGTTGGACCGGCGGGAAATTGAATACTCCCACAGTCTATGGACCAGTCCCATTGCTCTTATTCTGGACATTTGGGATCATTTAGTTATGATTCTGAGAGGCCTTAATGCCAACAGAACATTTTAATACCAAAATCCTTGGCAACTCTAAGAAAAACCTTTTAAAAATAGCTGATGAAAAAAGACTCGAATTCTTAACTCCCGAAGCTGTAGCAAAGTCAAATTCTTGAGGCTAGGGGATAGGTCTTGGGTGACCCTGGAGGTCACGGACCATGACCTGCACAGTAGTGCTGGCCAAAGATGAGGTATGTGATGGATTGCAAGGGGAATGGATGTCACGACCATTGCCCAAAACCCCCTCTGGCAAGCCCATTGGCAAGGTGGGGTCAAGACTCGGGTCTCTAGGTCCTGGCATCCTCTTCAAAAGCCCTCCTGGGGCCAGTCCTGGTGCCTAAACCACCAGGCTCATACACCAGAAAAACATGTGTTCTGGAACTACTTTATTGAGACTGTCAGCCAAAATGGGGGCATCCACATAGCTTGGTTCTTAGGAACCAAGCTATGCGTTCTAGTGTTTTGGGTGTGGTTGCCTAGGGACTACTTTATCTGGACTGTTTTGTTGGGGCTATTTAAACCACACCCGAGCAAGACAAAACGCTTCGTGTTACTTTGCAGTTTGCAATGCAATGCTCACCATGTCCAGCTATACCCACGAGCCCTGTAGAAGCTGAACCTGCAGGGAGACAAAAGGAATACCATTAGCAGCAGCATCTTACCTGCAATCTTCATCTTTATCTTCTTGCAGCTCCTGTGAACAGCTTCCTCGAATCTGCATGCCTCCTGGACCGAACGACCTGAAAGAGGAAGGTAGAGACAACATTAAGAAAGGCATTAAAGATATTGCAAATTACAAACTGCTCAAAAGGCTTACCTGGCTGGTCGCTTCTCGGGTGGCATCACTCCAGAAATTCCACACACGCTTGAAGAATACTGCGACCTATGAGAAAAGCAAGACAACAGGTTAGCAAAGGCAAGACATCGCAGCTCTGCGCATAGCGCTTACTTACCGCATTGTAGTGCTTATTACACGCCATCAGATACCAGAGAGGCTCAACCAGGCCAGTTCGCCACGCTGAAGCTCAGCATATCTAAGGGAGAAAAAGACATTATAAATACAGAAAGGCATGCAGGAATAACAACAATACGAAAGAACAGCAATAAGACCTACCTGAAAGACATCACGGCCCAGCGTCAGTTAAGTAACTAGACCGCATACGCCCACGGAAGACAACGCGCCCCTGCCAAGAAGGCAGGATGGAGAGCACGCCTAATTCTACCACAAGGTGAGGAGAGGGCCAAGAGGGGCTTGTAAGAGGATTCAATCCAGCACTACAGCTAAGTCAATGCCTAGTCTGGGATACTAAATGGAAACCCTTATTGATATATCTTTATGTCCAGTTCATGAGTTCTGGATGACTACCCCTATATAACACCCCTCTCTTGGAATCCCCCTGACCCAACTGAGCCAAGAAGTAGTTCTGTTTTGCAAGTTTAAACGGTTTATTTGATAATTTAAACAATATATATATATATATATATATATATATATATATATATATATATATATATATATATATATATATATATATATATATATATCACACTTTATAATAAATTAATAATTGAATATCACACTTAATCTGAGCAGTAATCAATAATGGATAGTCCGGCACTAGCACACTTCTTTATAATCAATGATGAGTGGTTATAGGATGGATACGATAGCAACAATACTTTTATGGTTTCAAATGGATGCAATGTGGAATGAAATGCAGTACAGAAAATAACTTGATAGGATTTCAGCAAAAGACAATGTAATCACTTTCTTGGACAATTCACCCCCCTCCCCTTAATGCAATGTAAGGAGATGAATAGAATGGGACTCAGTTCTTAGGAATGCAATCAAATAGAATTCAGTTGAATTCCCCCCCCAGCAGCTTATACAACAGATAGGAGTTTTGAAACACAGACCCAAGTGCTTTGAATATGGTGACAGTGCAGTGAGAAATATGCTGAACATGCTTTTAATTCCCTTCAGGAGGTTCAGGGTGAGTGGTATCTAGTTAATATTAGTCCAGGCTCACTCTAGCAATGATTCAGGGATGGTTCTTAAGAGGCAAACGAAAATTTAGTAGTTCAGGCAAAAGCAGCTATCTTTTTACAAGTAAAGAAATCGGCCCAAATCGCACATTGCGGCAAAATTTGCAGGTGCTAGAATCGTGATTACGGAGAAAGTATAAGGAGTAAGTTCTAGCCTTTGTGAAAAGCTGAGATTCTAAGCGTTCAGAGGAAAGTTAAACCAAGTTCCTAGCACAAACGTTTACGGAGTTATGAACGATTTTGTGAAGGTTGTTTTTCGGATTTGAAATTTTAAAAGTTCAAAGCGACAGGTTACAGCTTGCAGCTAGAAAATTACAGGTGACAGCTTTGCAAAATAACAAGTGACAACTTCTAGGAGGCAGTTCTGGTTAGATTAAAATAGATTGAATTATATTATTTTAACTAAGAGATTGGTTCTGCACAGTTCTGCTAGGTACTCACAATATATTTTTGAATTAGGCCTCGCCACGGATCTGGTCAGGTTTTGGACTAGACTCCGGTTCTGGTCTCGGCACTTCACAGTGATCTGGGTCAGGTCTCTGGTTCTGCTAACAGCGGTCTGGGTCACTCTGGATCTCTGGCCTCTGGTTCTGGATACTGCTCTGCTTTCTCTGGGTACAGCACTGCTTCTGGATCTTTCTGCACAGCTTTCTCTGGACCCAGCACTGATCTGCACAGCTCCTGGATGCTGCTACCGCTGTTAGGTTTGCTGGATGCTGAGGCCTACTGAGAAGAGTTCTCAGTTTGTGGGTTTAGGCCCTTGCCTTGAGTTCTGAATCAAGTTCTTTGGAGTTTTAAAGTCTAAGTGTTGAATCTGGTATCTTCTGGATGTTGTATGGTCCGGCAGAGCGCGTTGCAGCAAATGGAATTGAATGTCTTCTCTAGCTTCCAGTGGCTCTTTTTATGTCTTTTGAAAGTGGGTGTGTGTGCAGCATCACTAGCCAGCCTCTCTTTCAACTTGTCATTGGCCCAATTCTCCCCTCTCCCATGATTGGGGAAGGAACTGTGAGTCAGAGTGATGCTGTAGGTTTTATGGGTCAGAGGATCCTCCCCTGGTCAGTTTGCCCACAAATCTATATTTGATCAAAATACACATTTCTCAAATACATAGTAGTTTGTCATTGCATGTACATATTACCTATCACATGAGGTAGTCTCTGTCCCAAATCTGCTCTTCCTGAGGGCTTGCATTCAGAAATGGCAACATTTTCGATTTTAGTGGGTTATGCAACCTTGGTTCTTCATTAAAAATTATACACATATGCACAGCCTGTCCATACATACTCCAGTAAATTCCCATGTCTCTAGCTTAAACACAGAGTCTGTAGTATCCATAAATAGCAGGGTTTTGCCCCAGAACATCACACAAATTCCCCACGCGTCTTAAAACGTGCACAGAAAATTCACAAGAATTATGGTATCATTTAAATAATTTTGACAAGTCCGCACTGTGAGTTATACATCTTTCTTAGAATCATATTCTGGCCAACAGGGGTGTGTCTTTTCAGGTCACATGGTGTAGAAACCAGTTTATCAAGTTTCTGCCAAGCTCAGAGACCCTGCCCCTCCCAGCTTCTGCCAAGAGGAGGCTGTTTTACGGTCCCCCCAATAAACCATCTGCCTGAGTCAAGGAAGGGCTTTGTTCAAAAGGAAGCCATTTACGACCACCCTAATAAACCATCTGCCTGGGCCCAGGACAGGCCTTTGTTCAACTCCCTGTAGCTGCTCCACCCGTAATCTAATCAGAGAGGTGACAACTCGTTTTGGCAAGGGGAAGAGTGGCTGAGCAGGTTTTAACTCATGTGGGGGTAGATGTCAAGCAGAATTCAGTTTCATTAAGCCAGATTTCAGATAAAATGTCATTTTTTTTTCCAGTTTAAGTCAAGACAATTTTTACATATGCAGCTAGAATGCTGATTCTAAGTTCAAAACTATGAAATTTCAACAGTGACAAACTATGTGACACTCAAAGTAGGTCACTCAGTTAATTTAAACATTTTCGATTTTTGGTAGTTTTAAATCCAGTTTCAGTTAGGCTACTGCAGACCTGCAGAGCTCAGCCAGTCTTGTTATGAACATTGTTTTGGGGCTCTTCAACTTCCCAGATTTAGTATGCACACATACTTCATTCTGCCAGATGTCTGCTCGTGTTCAGTGAGATTTTTGGATGCGTTATAATGTTTGAAAATAGGCATTTTGAGCTGGCATTCAGAGAAACAAAAGGTGATTTTAAAGTCCGGTTTTTCCTTTGGCACACATTTCACTCATGGCACCCCGGCCCATCCTGCTTGCACTGGTGGGTGGCAAGTTAGGCAACCATTTTAGTGTGCACAAACTGCGTGGTTCTGCTAGATTCTGGCGCACATGTGGGCTTTTTGGCCATCTTGGATTTTCTAAGCCCACAGCACCAAATGTTGCAGCATGATAGCTCAAACGTGGGTCAGGACACCCAACAGGCTGAAATTATACAGGGTGGAGGGAAGATATTTACCTCGATCAACCAGTCCTGAAAACAGCCCTCCTGTATTTCCAGGCAGAACCTTCCCCGCAGACCACATCTGGGAAACACTCAGGAGTATACCAGCGAGCATTCCGGCTGAGTGGTGTCCCCGTGGATACCAGGTGAGCATAACAATGGAGAGGAAATGATGCAGCTTGCAGGCCCGTCATCACATGCCTCTGAGATTCCTAGGCAATGAAGAGCACAGGCTAAGATTAATCGTTTAGAGAGAGAGAGAGAGAGAGGGTTCGGGATACAGAGAAGAGGAAGAGGAGAGGAGAGAGCATGGAAAGGCATGAGAGAAAGTCTTGTGGCAGGGAAGAGAAGGAAAGGAGAGAGAGAGATGCTCTCACCCAGGGTACCCTCAGTTGACCACCACTCTCCTCACTTGTAGTTGAAGCTTTGCAAGTCCCTCTCCTCATTGCGATCAGAATAGGAGACAACCCCAGACTGCCCACATCCTGACTATCGTGGAGCACTCTCTGAATGAGATATGCCACCTGAACTGAGCATTATTCAAATATATTTTGATCTGTAGATCAGAATGCTTTGTCTCTGCACATTGTACCTCTCTCCACAACCCTCCTTCTTTCCTTGCACCCATGACCACCAAATCACTCTTTTGTCATTCCGCCCTTTCAATTAACCTAGACCAAGAATACAAAACTAGAAAGACATATGCAAACCTCATACCATGAGTGGAGGAGCTAGTGGATAGGATAGGAGTCCCCCACCTTCAACTTGGCATCATTGTACTGTTATGTCCCCTTAATGGAATATGCCAAGGAGAAGAGAACACTCTCTGCCCCTTAAGAATGACACCAGAATCTTGCTTTTAGACTCAGCAATAATGCATCTGCCACTTTCAGGGGTTTCATGAAGCACGCCGTCACATGGTTGGACAGCTTCTGTGCCAGTAACAAAGATGGCAACGCTGTCTACAACTCTAGTTGGGAAGAGCAAATGAATCACCTAAAGAAAGTGTTGCAGGTTCCACAAGTTCTCAACATTACGGCTTAAAAGTTGTAACTAGGGCAGAGCTCTGTGTTATATCTTGGGCACAACGTTTGTTGGAGTAGGGTTACACTGACAGCCATCCCCTCCTACACATTTTCAGATATGTTTGTTTGGACTAAGGAGTGTCCAAGGACTGCAATATGCCATTTCAAGAGTTACAAAACTCTGTTAAACCAACTCATCTGAAGCATGGATATGTGAGGCGAGTAGAGCGCTCGCTTTGACATCCGTGCAGAGCCTGCTAATGAAGGTTCGAATCCCGGCGGGGCCAAACTCAGCCTTTCATCCTTCCGAGGTCGATAAATGAGCACCACACACCATGGGTAATAATAAGCAGCGCTCAGATACCTGAGGGTTCGTAGCGCTATATAAATGCCAAATTATTACTATTATTATTATTAAAAGTGCATACAAAAGGCAGGGACAACACAGATCCAGTCAGCCACTATTGAAAAATAATGCTTTGCTTTTACTAGGGAGGTAAATGACTACCTTCAAGATCCTTTCAGAAAAGATAATGGTCTATGACAATGAACACCGAGAATCCCAAATTGCTCAGGTTATTCACAACCTACATGGGCTAGACTTCCCTTGTGAAATATGAATGCTCACGGATGTTCTAGAAAATTTTACTGATTAGGATCCAGGGGTATTCCATGTGGTTCCTGTTCCCTGTGTTTGTAATATAAGGGGCTCTATGGCATGTTGAAAGTCCTAAACGCCACCTCTTGAGAGATATCCCTGTATAATGTATACTAGTTAACCAAGATGTTCTCTGCTTAGTCCTCATTCCAGGCTTTCTTGGGGATGCATATCCCTGTTGTGTTCGTGTGAGACCCTTGGCCTCTCATGTTTTGAACTCCACAAATGTTACCCTATTCCCTGTGGGAGGTTCCACGGTTGAGCCCAGCAGCTCATTGTTATTTCCTGTGAGAAAGATTGGAACACAGATATTGCCAGTTTAGAGTGGCAAATTCTCAAGACCAGATATGGTTTAATATCAGAGGATAGCACAGGGGACAGAGGTTCGAATCCCGGATCCGCGTTTAGAAACCGGACTCAGGTCTGGTATTAGCCGCATTATAAAAAACTATTAAATAAATAAAATAACATTTAAATCATGTTTTCAGTCCTTGCTGATATGCATATCAGAATGAAAGACCTGAAAGGTCTCTGGGATAGTCTCCATGTGGGAATCCCCAGAGATTTTGCAGCAAACTGGCTGGCATTTGGCTCCCATGGTTCCAATTTATCCCGGAGCATCGGCAACCATACCTTTAACTTGTCTACTTATTGTTGGATTGTTACTCATTTTTAATTGCCTTGATTTTATTCTTTTACTTGTGTGAACCCTCTCATTTCAACAAGCAAGCCGGTTTGTGCCGGATATTTAAGGGCTTTCTCTGCATCTCTCTCCATTGATTGTTTTTGATAAGCGCTGCCTGTGACTTCCCTCATTTCATTTTTTACTGCTTTTTTTGTTGGACTGTTACTTGTTTTTAATTGCCTTGCTTTTTTTCTTTTACTTGTGTGGACCATCTAATTTGTATCTGGAACGCATCAGTGCTATCATACTTACCCTGCTGTGTGATTTAAAACAGAATCCTAGTTGATTCTGCATGCACGTGGCTTTGGGACGTCAATTCCCATAATCCGGTAGTTTTCCTCAGGTACTTCTTTGCAGACCAGGCGTTAACGCGCCAGCGCGAACAAGCAAGCCGCTTAGTGCCGGATATTTAAGAGCTTTCTCTGCATCTATTACCATCAATTGATTTTGATAAGTGCTGCCAGTGACTTCCCTCATTTTTTATTGCTTTAATTGATGGATTGTTACTTATTTTTAATTGTCTTGATTTTTTTCTTTTACTTGTGTGGACCCTCTCATTTGTATCTGGAACGCATTAGTGCTATCATACTTACTCTGCTGTGCGATTTAAAACAGAATCCTAGTTGATTATGCATGCATGTGGCTTTGGGACTTCATTTCCCATAATCCTTGTAGTTCTTCTCACATACTTGTTTGCAGCCCAGGTGTGAACATGCCGGTGTGAACAAGCCAGCCGGTTTGTGCCGGCTCGTGCTTGGGGAGTGCAGAAGGACCTACTACTCTGTCTTTTTCTTCCTTGGCCTCCCAACCACGGTAATTAGTCTAGCGCATACACTTTTGCACAAATGTTGGGTAATGATCTGATCAGGCGGATCCAACTGAAACGGAAAAAAAGGCTGCTAGCGCAAAAACATGATCTGGACATAGATCGCTCCCCCTCGTTGGTGGATGGAACTCATAGTATTCCTCAGGTTACCGAGCTGCCTGAAGTACTGGGTATGTCAGTTCTGGAGACACCCACTGAGGGGGTTGCTACTAATCACCAGAAAATTCCTGTGCCAGTCTGCGCTTACCCTAGTAACAATATCCCGCTTAAATCAACCTTTTTAAAAACATGCTCGCTAGCTGGACACTCAACTGAGATAACAGACTACATCCTGTCTGCCAATCTTGATGTCATGTTCCCAACTGAAACATGGCTCTGTGAGGCCAACTTACATTCCTCAAAATTAGCTACACCTAATGGCTACAAAACTTTGCACACTGACCGGATAGGTCAGAGAGGCGGCAATGTGGCAATAATTTATAGGGATTTTTTTTTGTTTTTTATATCAAGCACCTTGGAACTGGATGCTTGTGGGGGTATGCTTTTTAAACGTAGGCTCAGTTACACCACTACCCTCAGCCTTCTTATTCTTTATCGGCCCCCTGTCACTCTGCCTGAATTCCAGCTGGTGGCTTTCCTTGGTTCCTATACAAAATTAAAAACCCACTTATTGGTGCTTGGTGACTTCAACAGGTGGGCCAATGACCCACAGGATCCGGAGGCTGGCACCCTCCTGAACCTCCTGGAGGGTTTGGGGCTTAAACAGCAGGTTACTGCCCCTACTCACCAAGCAGGTAATATACTAGACTCAGTCTTATCCAGAAATCAGCACATTACGCCAATAGCTATAACCACGTACTGCTGGTCAGACCATCACATTGTTCTCTTCTTTATTATGCTATTTAGTTATGTTGTAGACAATGTAGGCGACGCCCGGTACCTAGCTTGCACAGAGGTACCTACAATATCTCTGAAGGAGCCTTTAAATCTATTGTCTCACCCCAACTGGAGAAAATTGAGGGTCGAGGTTGAGGATCATTGGAATCTTCCACAGCCCAGCTGTGAGATATTTTAAATACTGCATACGACAAGTTACAACCTCTGAAAAACACAATACGAAAAGAAGTACATCCTACCGCTATTCAGTGGTTCTACTCAGCTATTCTGGTCGCTAGACATATCAAACGGGCGGCAGAATGAGGGTTGTGAAAAAAACAGCAAAAAATACTTTAGCCCTATGTAAAGAAGCGGCTAAGTATTATAAAGACGCCATCTTGGCTGCTAAAAAAGCTAGGCTGGAAGAATGCATTCTCTGAGCAAAATCAAGTACTAGAAAGCTTCTCAAAATTCTGAACGAGCTTAAAGGGAAACTACAAGAGCCAGAGCTAGTTGTGGACGGCGTTTGGTGCCAGCAGATACATGACAGCATGGTTCCAAAGGTCAGACAACACCAAGACAGCATCCCTGCTAATCTCCATGCTTCTCAGGTGGCAGGCATGGACATTGACTCAGACATAGATGTAGATTCTGACTGTTTCTCTTTTAAGTAGGTCTCTGTTCTAGAACTGACATCAATGGTAGCCAATATAGACCCCCCAAAGCAAATGGGATGCTTTCCCTTCGACACTATTTAATGAATATATTTCTAGTATCGCCATTCCAGTGACATCCCCCTTGTACCGGTCCTTCCAGGAGGGGAAGCTTCCATATTGTATAAAGGAGGCTTGGATCACCCCCTTATTATAAAAGGAGGGCTTAGATCCTCAAGACCCACTGAATTACCACCCAATAACCAATGTCCCTTCCCTGTTGTAAATGAACATTAATAGCATGAATGCGTACATGTTATGTTGCCTGAGCAGCTGCCATTTGTAAAAATGTGTGTAAAGAGTCCACCATTTATTTAAGCCATTGGCTCACAACAACTTTAGATCCATTTTCTTGTGGTAACCCATTCTGCAGATGTTCTGTGTGTATGTGCAGGTTGTCATAGTTATAAGTGGTCATCTGTGTGGGGGTCACCCAATATCCCTCTGAAAGCAACAACAACTTTGCTTTAGTTAAATCATCAACTTCAATTGACGTTAAATCACTAAGTTGACATGAACTAGTACAATTGGCATGCACTTTGACATCATCGTACAGGGACTATGTGGGACGGCAACAAATTTTATCTCTGTAAAATACAGAAAAAGACAGTCAACGGGAGTACCCAGACTCATTAGTCAGACATTTTATGATATGGCATGAGCTTACCTATATCCTTATGGATGGCCTGACCAGTGGGCATATAGATCTGTATTATCCTGATTAGACTGTGTTGTATAAACATCCGTGTCAGAGTGCGTGAGAGAGGTCTCTATTCCAATAGTTGTTCACTTGCTCTCATCTGTCTAGAAAATAGATTCAGACTTTGTCTCAGATAATATTTCACCCTGGTATTGTCTTATAACTCGATCTAGACGTGAGTCGGCAGTTAATGCATCCCCAAAAAAATGCTTGATGTATTTTCTTACCTTATTATTTACAGGGGAGGTATATTGCACAAGCCTGTCATTTGTTGTTTATCTTGGAGACCATGGTAGTGGAGCAATGATCCTCTCATGGCAACGTGGTCGGGTAAAACAGCTAGAGGCGCCATCTTGGAAGGATTTATACCCAACTCTTAGTCCTCTTTTTATTTCTACAGTGTAATCCAGCCTAAAACACTGTGTAAATCAGTTTATTCATTTGATCTATTATGAATTTGCTGACGTTCTTGGGCATATATTCAAAGTCTAATATACAGAGATAGTAACAGGAAATGGAATGAGTCTGTAATTAAGATCTAAAAAACCATGGGCAGTCACGGGGGACCCAGAAACCGTCATATTAGGTTTTCATTCAAACTGATGGAGTACTGGGGCGTTCATACAAAAATATTTATACTGTTGAACAATGCCTCCAAATATGGGGTGAGCGGAACTAGCATTCGCGTCCAGCATCGTACATGATTCCAGGCTCTGGACTCACCTTGGTATTTTTTAATTTCTTCTTTAGCCTACGTACTGATGTCCAACAGAGCATAACAGTTGGGATTAGACCAAAATATCTTGTTTATATTTTATACCATTCAATCGCCTTTTTGAGGCCTTTCTTATCACTTTTAATTAGAAATAAGAGTTTTTGTCCCTTTTCTAGCAGAATCCTTTTCTTAACGGTATTGTCAATGCCTTTGATAGTCATCAGTATTGTCCAACAGAAATCTTCACAGCCATGATTCTTCTCGACAAAATGTTTTACCATTGGTGCAAGTTATACAACTTCTATGAGTCAATAATCTGAGTTTTGATCTTTCTGATGGTTTTCCCTATGTATTTGAGCTTACAAGGACATGTCTCCACGACTTTTCTAAACCAATTTCCACCTGTTTGTATTTAGTTGTTAATTTACAAACAGTGCATTGCCCACACGGATGGTGGCCGGTAACTTGATCCAGCCCCTAGATTCTGGTTAGGCTTTCTGTTCCAGTTCTTTGTGCTTTCAGTCTACTACTACTTATTCTATTACCTACAGTGGTAGATTTATTGTAAGCAAACAGGGGACATTGAAGTTTAGCTGACGATTTCCCAAAAATTCCATTGTTTTAGGACGATATTATTGATAGTAAGACTGAGGTTAGTGAAAGTATTAACACACACTATTCTTTCGTCCACAGGTTTTTTTTTTTAATCTTATCCTCCCGTAGTGCCTCTCGGTTATTATTAAATGCCCTTTTTGAGGCTTGTTTTATACATTTTCTAGGGTGTTCTCTTTGTTTTAATTGTATTTGAGAATCATGGCTTCTTCCTCATAGGATACTTTATCACTGCTATTTCTTTAAGCCATAAAATTCAATACTCAGTGGAGTTCCTTTTGCCAATTTTGCCTCCCTTTGTAGACACCCACATCTCTAAAATCAGATCTTTTGTGGTCCTGTACTATATTTAACAATGACACAAGAAAAAACCCTTGGATATAGTGATGACTATGCCACAGCGTTAATGAATGTGATTTCCATTATTAATAACAGTGAGAATACCCAGTTAAGAAAAAGATTAGTCAGGACAGAACTGCATGGTGCCATAATTCTTGAGTACCTCAAAAATAAAGCACTCCCACAAGGCCTCACCGTGCTATGTATGTATGCTTAGTTTTGCTGGATCTCTCCACCACCTTCAATACCGTGGATCTCTCCATTCAGGACTCACTCACACATTAGGTGCAGGCAGCAGCCCTAGAATGATTCTGCAGCCTTTTAGCTGGATGTACACAAACGGTCAAACTCTGACCCTTTATTTGAACTCCTGCACCAGTTACTTGTGGTGTTCCCGAGAGGTCCTTTCTGTTCCCCTCCTTTTTTAAATTATCTACATTCTCCCACTTATGTCTATTATTGCCAATTTCAACATTATTTTTCATTCCTATGCAGATGACATTCAATTATATATCACAATTCACAATCTCTATATTGAAGTACTCTTTCCATCAGCTTCAGGCTTGTCTTGATCCAATAAAATACTGGCTGGCCAGGACCAATCTTCAGCTCGATGCCTTTAAGACAGAAGCAATGTTCCTTTGCCCCAAACATCTTCTTCAGAACCCTGATCGTCACCCATTACCACCTTCTCTATTTGGTCTCCTGACAACTTTTCAACCATGAATGTAAAACATCTAGATGCAGCTACCTACTTAAACAAGTTAATGCCAGTGTTAGGAAAGCTTTCTTAAGCATCCATCTCTTGCAATCCATTATCCCCTACCTTCCACACAATGACCATGCTCCGGTGGTTAGAGCACTGGCTAACTCCAGGCTTGACTGTGCCAATTCCCTCTACACAGCCTTCTAAAATTCCTGATCCATCGGTTGCAGGTAGCTCAGAACGTAGTGGTCAGTCAATTCAACAAACTTCCAAGTGACTCACCAATTTCCCTTTCCTGGTGCGTCCTCCACTGGCTTCCTGTTCACTCTCGGATTATGTTCAAAACCCCTTGTTGGGTGTTAAAATACATTTATGGACTGGCTCCACACTATCTTGCTGAATGTATCAGTCTTTACAAGCCCCCATGCTCTATCTGATCTCCCAATTCTTTCGTGCTGAGTGTCCCTAGCATTTGTTGTACTTCCAGAGGAGGGAGGTGTTTATCTGTGTTAGCACCAACGCTCTGGAATAGCTTTCCTTTCTCCCTGCGTTCCCAGAATTCTCTTATGGGTTTTCGTAAACACCTAAAAAATCTTCTTGTTACTTAGCCCTCAACTTTCTAAAACTCTGATACTTCTATGCAGTAGTCCATTTACGATTCCACCTGTTCCCAGATGAAGTTTATTCTGCGTGGTGCACTGTAAAGTGTTTCACCCTTTACAAACATTTAAATACAAATTCAAATAAAGCCCTTTCTCTGCCAGGTGCTTTTGGTGCTTCCTGACAACTGTTAGATTTGACCTGCACCTTTTCATTCAATGCTGATAGAGTCAGAGGTGCTGATAGATATCTATGCAATATTTGTCCAGCTGTCCAATGCCAAAAGGACTCCTATTGGAAGATAAAGTGAAAACAACCACACAGTATCTCATGTTCACAGTTGAAGCTGCATGAAACTGTCATACTGAAATGTGCCTGTTTTGCATTGTCCACAGAAGAAGCATACGTGTCCACTTTATGAATGGCAGTGATTATTTTAATGACTCACTGTTACAGAAGTCAGCTCAGTTGCAATGAATGACTCAACATTGCAATCAAACAGCATCCGTAGAAGGTGATTGTGCTTAGAGAGCAGAAAATACCCCTTTACTTGATTACAAAAAACAAAAGTAACTCAGGAAAGTATACCCTCAACAATGGCATTTTGTCACAGCAATGTATGTGTTTAAATGTTTTATAATATGAAGTGAATGTGTGTCCGAAAGAACAGATTTCCAATTTTGACACTGCTCAGTTGTTATACTGTGTGACTGAGTAGTTTTATCCCATGTTAAATCTATAAAACCTGCTCACAGACCTCCATGTTGTAACTTTGCACATTTGTCATGCTATGGTGCTGAGAGTAGTTTACACCAAGATGATGTTCAGGAACTAAAGGCAATTTTAACATAAATACGGATACAGACATCAGCCATGTGGGTGGTTTGCCTAGTCCGGAATATCATCATACATGACACAATGTGTATCCAATTAGCAGAAATGATTGTTCATCTAGGTCAATTCCTATGGATATCATGTGGAGCTGTTGTATTGTCTGACATTGGATTCACAAAACAGGACATAGTTTGTTAGGAAGATTGGGTACGCCTTTAAGGCTATTTGTGTTCGTTCACCTACAAATGTTTTGAAATATCTGCCAATTTGTGGTATGAAATGGTTTGTCGTTGCCTGTTAAATATCTGAGCTCCTTTGGTTAATGGGGTGAGTAGTTGCATTAATTCTGCCATCTGTGGTCTTGTTTATTGCCCTTGATCAGATTGGATTTAATGATGTTTTTGCCAGTGTCTTGACCAACACTGGTTCTTGGTCTCCTCTGACACTGCTCCCATCAATATTGATGTTGCTTCATTCCAAAAGTAATGGTGTTCAATCCAATTTCTACATGTTTGGAGTTACTCAATGTTGGCAATCATGTCTTTAAGTCTCATAGCATGGTCACTCTTTGCATATAGGACTGCATTTGCCGGCAATCATCCAACCAACAATGTTAAATCATCGATCTGACAATAGAGTAATGGATTCAACCCTGGGACCGAAGCCAACAGTAGGCTGGGTCAACTTACCCTCAAACTGGAATTCCTAAACCAGTAACTGCAAGTAACAGAGCTAGCTCACCAGCTCACCCTGAAAAATTGATAATCCTCAGGACAATAATCACTCAACAAGCAACCCTTTACCATGCACGAACAAACACATAATTTAAGCAAGGAGTGGAACCTCAGTGTTTCAAGACAGTTTACAACACACCACTAACCAAGAATGTGCCACTCTCTGCCCAAAGTAGACTTCTGATTCACCTTATATACAGACCACCAGGCCCTACTATCACATTTGAAGAAGACATCTCCACCCTACTCTCCCACAACTCCAAACCAACGTCCAATATCCTACTTCTTGGAGACCTGAACTTAGGTTACAAAGAGCCGATTCTCACGCCAAATATGTTTGTGGATTTTGTCCTGTGTGCATGTTTGTGGTGTTGCCTAGGTATGACTGAGGCATGGGTTTTGAATCTAGGGAGAGAGTGTTGCCGTAGAAATGATATATGAACAATTAGTGTTTTTATTATATGTATTTTTTTGCTATCTCTTGAAACATTTCTATGAATTTTGCACAACCTTTTCATTAAATAAATGTCAGGTCATGAGTGCTTGGGGCTAACATTCTACAACAGAGTGTTTTACAGGGAGCACCCTTTGTTGTAGAATTGCAAAATGGGCACAACATGCCATGATTTTCATTATGCAGAAGTTGTTGAAATGGTATAGTAACACAATTTGGTATAGACACATACATAAAATATTCCATGGGAACATGTCATGTGTAATATGGTATTGGAGACTAGATGTAAGTTTCCAAGTGTATGAAATCTGTAGGATTTAATTTACAGTGATCTTTTGTTTCTCTAGACCTACTGGTAAGTACATGAGGAATTATTGGAGATCCTCTTGTACATTCAAAGTGAAATTAACAATTCTTGCACAATTGGCCACAGCCAGTCTTACAACCTATCCATTTTAGATAGTATCAGGATTATTAGTGTCATTTATGTGCAGGAGGATGAGTTGATCCATACAAGGAAAACATGTCAACAAGTGGTGAACATTGGATCACAAATTGATTTGCATAGCAATACAGTCCAGTTATGTTATTATATTTACAATGACCAGATGATGTGGCATGTGGTGGATTTAAAATGTGTGCAATTGTTTTCTTTTTCATTTTTGGGGTTATAGGGAGGGCTGATGGCATTTCATTTTCTACTACTCTTTTTCAATGTTTCCTTTTTTCAAGTACAGGACAAATATCAAAGTGTGGAGTGTGCAATGTACATAGTATATTATATTCAATGATACACGGGAATTCTGCTTTGCCTTTGTTTGCATTGAAGTTTCAAACACATAGACAAGTGAGTGTATGAACACCTGTGAGTGCTACGTAACTCAGACCTTCTTTGATGTCTCTATTGACAATGCCTACAAGTGCATGGTCAAGGGTTAGATCCTGTAACATTTAAATTGTTACAGCATTTGCAAGAGAAAGACAGAACTGTTCTCTGTGTATATCATGTCTTTAAAAGAAGGACACGTGCAGTGTGTGGGCATTTTTATAGTTTCTTCAAGTTTGTCAAACATGATGAGGACACATTTTCATTTGGCCATGTTTGTGAACAAACCATTGTGTTCACTGCTCAATGAACTAAACCGTGCTCTATGCCAAGTTTGTGACTTACATTTACTCTGCAGTTGAGGCATAAAATTAATACTTTTTCCATTTCAGCTGTGTTGGATAGAGTTATTTCTAGAATATGTTGGTGTGCCATGGCGTGTTGACATGTAAATAAGTGCAATGACATGTACTTCTAATTTTCCTATATAGCTGATGGGGTCTATGGGTTACCTTTTCTTTTGAAGCATCGCCTGTTTGAATTGTGCAAAGTCCACAGGCTTCACATTAAACACACACATAGTTCACTTTGTTGTGTTCATTTCTCCATTACTTGAGCGTCTGATGTGTTTTGTTCAATTTAAGTTCATGTAAACTTCACATTTTTCAAGTCATTTTGGCATGTTCAGGAAGAACACCAATTCTTATGTTCTTTAGAAATTGGTCATATGTTAGGTCTGCTGACTAAGGCATATTTTGTAGATGGTCTCTGTAGGAAAAGTGACATCATAGATCTACATTGAAGAAATGAATGCCTCTTTTAGAACCCACTCATTCTCTTGTGGATTTTCAGCACAACCCAAAGCATACTGCATGATCTCTATTGTCGCCCTCATCTGCCTGCTCTACAACTGGATTGTGGCAGCCACCTTAACCATGCTTTGTTGTGCAGATATGACAGGCTTTGTTTTATGCCAGTGAGATTCACGCTTGGTCTTGAAGCAGACATCCCTCTCTTTCCTGTATCTCTCTTGCCCTCTGCCATCTGATGATTGTCTATTGTACTGCAAATCATGACAGATTACCAGCTTTCCCCTCACCCTGGAGTTCATCAAACTGTTTTCATGGTGAAGTGCTGCCACCAGGTACAGCACATCCTTCTGTAAAAACATGGCCATCCTAGCTATCATCACTTCTTGAGGCATGCACTTCATTCTGTTGCTGATTAGCAACAACCCTTGTGTCCTTACCACACATGTGGTCTTTGCCCCCTGTTTCTGCTGCTGCTATGAGCCCCTTATGTATCTTATCCACTATGATGGACTTCCCAAGTGGCAAGGCATTCATCACACAGTCTGAGGCATTCTGTATGGCTTATGTTTCCTGTACCCAACTAATAGGACCCACATGTCATAGCAGAAGTGGTGACATGGGCTGAGGAAGAGGCAGTTGAGTGGGCTGATGGTGGCAGCAGTGCTGATTATACTGGCAGTGAATGATGTGGTAGAGGCAGTTGTGTCACACTGACAGTGGTAACAGTTATGTGACATCAGCAGGTAGACACCAGGTGTGGTTGCTCCACTAGTGTTACCTGCTTCTACCTGCTCAGCTCCACTAGTGGTTTGATGGCCTGTGGGACATGCGTATAGAATTCAGTCAGTAGGTTTGTAGAGATAGCCCAGAGTGTGCCTGACAGCATACTGTTTGGATGGAACTCCTGACAATGTTATCTAATATGTCTTGTTTGGTGTGTTTGCATGCTCTCGTTTATCTGGGCAGCATTCAGTATTACTTAACCAAGCTGGTGAACAAATGTGTGTGGGGACATCCTCTGCATGCCCTAACATCTAATAGGACTACACAGGTGTCAAAAATGGACTGCTCCCGTGCAGGAGTACAAGGATGAGTAGAAGATAAATCGCCTGCTCAACCCTTACTTCTACAAACCAAGAGCCACCACATTCATAAAGATAAAACGGGAACAGTTTGGAGATATACCTCCTTTGTCTTATGTGGTAATGTGGGCCGCGTGAAGGCTTTACTCTTCAGAGGGTTGTGAATGGGCTTCAGTAGCAACAAAGCATAACAGTCCAAAATAAAGGGAATGTCAAATCAAGGTTCTATGAAAATATACTTCAATGAACTACACCATAGAAAAGAATAATAAAATATGACACACACTACAACATCCATCCCTTAGGAAATAACACATAATAAGCAAAGATAGCAAGGTTCAGAACGTTGGATATTGAATCAGAGGTGTGCACCAGCTTGCCTTCTGGCCTAAGGTGTGTTATAAGTACTCAACCATACACATAAGTGCACGTAAAAGCCACAATGTTCTTTAAAATGATATGTTTTTGCATACAAAAGGAATACAAGTGACCTAACCAACCTCTGGGCCCAATAATGGACCAAGGGGGCTATTAGAAGTCAATTGTACCTTTCTGAGATTCTTGGTGGTTATACAGCATTTTAAGAAGCTTCACTCGTTGTGTGAATGGTTCAAACTAAGTTCGGGGGCAGCAAGTCATATGGATCCAAGTGGTGAGCTGCTCTCCAGCTTTGGCAAATACAGAGCTCTGGGTGGTTTTGAAGGTGGTGTTCATGTGATGCAGGTTGGAGCAATCACCAAGAATGGTTCAGAGTTGAGCCAGTTCAAGTCATGGCTGGAACATCTGGGTAGGGCCGGCAAATGATTACCCGATGGTTGGAGGTCTGGCCGACAACATTTCAAAGCCGCAATCCTGATATCCTGGTGTACAGTTCAATGAAGCAGCAGTTCAAGGTCAAGCCAGGTTGAGTCATTTGTGCAATAGTCGAATTGAGTCACCGAGTGACACACCAGTGGTTCGAGTTGGGGTCCTACGTTAAGTAGTTCTTTTGGTCCAAGAAGTGGTCGTGCTCCACAAGGCATCCTGCAGCGTTGGTCTGCTTTGAGATGAAAGTACGCTGGTTCAAAGAGTTTGGGTCAGTGGCAAAGACAGCACTGGCGGGCCCTGTATTTCAAGATGTGGTGAAGATGGCAAAAAAGCATTTTTGTCAGTTTGATGAAAGGAAAACTGGGCCTCTGACTGTCTTGGTGCTCAGAGTGCTGTGAGCCCCAATTAAGGGCTAAAGGATAAGTTTAGTCCTTTTTCGCAGGCTCCCAAATACAGGAGAGGCTTCCACACTACTTAAGGGTCCATTCAACATGGTGTGTTACTGGGTACTATTGTGACTGGCAGAAAGGCAGGCTTTTTCCTGACAGCAGTTCATCCCACTGGCCCATTGGGATGGTTAGGGAACAGAGTTTACCTCTGCCTTGGATACTCAGCCTACACCTCACTTGCGGAGGACTTTTGAAAGATCTACTCTTCCAACAGAGGTCCAATGAATTCTTCCTTAAGTGTTTGTCGAAAAGTGAATCAATGAACCTGTGTAATATTCCTTCTCTTAAAGGCAAAAGCCAACAGGTAATTGGACTAAAGGTAGCCTGCTTTAGGGGTCTACTTCCTGTTCTTAGAATAAGCAGATTTTACCTTCCAACATCCGACCTCAAATGAGTTGTGCTACAAGAAGTGGAGGAGATAAGAAGGAAAGATAGAGGTAGAGAGAAACAAGACATTGGAACGTTCTTCCAGCTGTATATAGCTCTCCCTGTCTACACTCATCTCTGCCCCTTGCTCTCTCAATACAAACAAAGGACTTTAGATAAGCAACACCCTGGTTTGAGGGTACTTGTGTTATGAATGGATGTGTCCTTTCATTCTTGATCCCAAGACAGCTCCTGTGGAGTGTCTGCCTCTCTTGGGAGGATGTTATCTGCTCTCACAAAGGAACAGAGAGAGGCAATCCAGAAGGCTACAGTCCGGAAAGCGTGACAAGGTCCATCCTGTCTTGGGGAATACACATAATCCTTTCACAGCTGAGCTGGGCTCACAGGGCTGACAGATGGATGACATCAAATTGCTTTGGCTATAATTATAATAATTATGAGAAATACCATCTATTTTACCATAACTCAGGTATGGCTTATATTTATATATCTACCACCAGGACAGAAACCCCATAATTGTAGGGCTTTGGTACAGGGATGCATACCTTAAATGCAGCCACTGTACTGCAGAGACTTGTCTGTCACTGTAGCTGTCAAATGTGCACCTGTGACCTCTGAAAATGCCCTATAACACTGGTAGTGAAATGTGAGGAATACTGTGGATCCCTCACTAAAACCCTGCCTAAAATCTCCTCCCACATGGCCAGAGAATGGCAGACGCTTCCATATCCTGACGTTGGGGGTGGTGTTCAGTGGGAGGATCACCCAAGAGGAGAAAAAGGTCATGGAAGTGAGGCATATTTGTGGGATTAGACACAGTATCTAACCTCTTGTAAGGAAGACATCTCACAGTTTACACCGTATATAATCTCTTGTTGCCATACTAAACCCATTCCTCTACATGCTGATCATCTGAATGTGGCCGGAATCAACCAGAAAGTCCTGTGGTGTTAACAGTAATAAACATAATTCTTGAACCCCAGAAACTCATGCTGTTAGACATCTTCCTAACTCCCAATGCAATAATACAATGAAGTTGTTGAATAATAAAAGCCTTACAACCAAAGATCCATACTCCTCTTTGCAAATCTGCCTTATGACTAACTTTTGTTTCATCCCTTTAGTAAATGGTCTAAAAAATAGAAGTCAACTCTTCACTAACGAAATGGAGGAGAAAACTAAATTTGTTGGTTGGGACTACAAGTCCCATAATTCCCTCAGTACTGGGATGAGGAAGAAGGATTATGAGGAACACATATGCAGAAGTTGTCAGCTAATTAGACACAATGACCCACACCTGAGGGACACTGAGAGGCTCAAACGGCCCCCTAAGGTGC
The DNA here is from genome assembly GCF_040938575.1 of Ambystoma mexicanum. Lineage (NCBI taxonomy): Eukaryota > Metazoa > Chordata > Amphibia > Caudata > Ambystomatidae > Ambystoma > Ambystoma mexicanum. The sequence goes on from NC_090925.1 coordinate 72,322,009, forward strand.
AGACAAAAGAGAAGCAGGAGGAGTGGTAGAAGCAGCATTGGAGAAACCAATGCAGTCTGTGTATTCTGTGGGAGGTAAGATCAGAGGAGCAAGAAGATGTCAGAGCCAGTGTGAGTCCTGAAATTGTCTGTACCTCCGATGGCCCAAACTGCAGAGGTTGCGTAGTGGAAAGCGTGGAAGTGGAATGCTTGCCCATTAATATTGCATTGTGCAGAGGATGTGCAGCAGGAAGCAGAAGTGGTGGTAAGAGCCGAGAGGGCTCAGGTGGCTGGGTTGCATCAGAGACCCTCAGGAGCCAAGGCGGCTCCAACTCAGCGTGGCAAAAGCAAAGGTGACCCAACCGAGAGTGCTCACCTGGTTGGGAGAAGCCACAGGTGCATCGTTCCTTTGAACAGCAAGCGGAGCACCAGAGCATGACTTTCCTGGTGAGTCTGCAGCGAACGAGTGACGCTGGGTGCTCCTATGCAGGCCTCATGTTCTGCACAGACAGTTTCACTTGCAGGTGAGTGAGAAACGTGCCAATGAGTTTATTGAATATTGAACTGTTAGAAACCGACCAAAAGTGCCATATTTTGAATCAGAATACTCTAGAATTGAGTATGTGAGTTTAAGGTTAATACAACAGCTCAGTGGGGAAGCTGTATTAAAATCCAAAGTGAACAACCAATACCCAAGCCAAAAGAGTTCTAAAACCAGGCACAATCAGTCCACCAAGTGTTGCCCTAAGAAGCCCAAGAGTTGTGAACTCTGCTGCTCATGTTTTAGGGCTCCTATAACTGTGGTTGATACCAACACCCATTGCTAAACTCAAGAGTGAGACAAAGTAAAACCTCATTCTTGTCACTGTTTGATTGTTGATGCAGACGGGGAAAGGAAGTGGCAAACAGGCAGCCCTTCTGGGAAGTAACTACACATGTAATGTTGCCAGAACACTGTGAAGTTGTTATAATCCCAAGTTCAAAAGAACCACTGAAGCACATCTTTTTATCACTTGTGAAGTGTTATTTGGGAAGGTGAGTATATCTTTGTAGTGGTAGTCCAGGCATGGTAATACACCAGTTTTGAATTGTGGCAACCAATCCTGATTTGGCAAATCATTCTGACAAAACAATTGTTGTTTTTTACTGGAAACATAAGAATCGTGTTCTTATCCAAGAGGGTACGAATAGCAAATCTTATTATCTTTGTTGTATTATTAAAGTGACAGAGGCTATGGTAAACTACAAACAAAGCAATCTTGTTCCTGAATATAATTGTGGAATACATTCCTCCTGAATTTCTGCATTGTAAATGCTAATCTTTAATGGGGTCTTACGTCAACAGATTTCTGCCTGTATTGTAGCTAGAGACAACAAAGTTAATATTTACTGCTCTGTCCTGTCTACAAAATGTTGCAAATGCAATACGTAAAACCAAGGTTAAACGCAGCTAGTATTCAATATGTCAATGCAACTGTATTTACATGTAAATAATTGACATTGTCGCATTTAACATGCAGTGACGACCTTTGATTTGCATGCATAGATTTTAAGAAACAAATTGACTATGCCGGATCATCAATCACATTCTTTTGTAAAAAATGTTTTCTGATAAGACTTAACTACTACTTCAATCAACTATAGTCAACCATACTGCCATCTTGATCATTGTGGATACCCTCTCATGGCACTATATTTTATGATAAAGTGTCTTTATACTTTTTTGTATTAATATTCCTTGTTTGTAATTTGTACTATTCATTCTTTAACATGTTTAACATTGTTGTTCATTTTACTTTATCTATGCAAGATTTGTATTGCTGCACACTTTTCTAGATTTTTGCTGAATAAAGTGAGGTATGATGATGATGATGTTGTTAGCTAAGTGGGGGAAAGGGGTGACAAATCATGCATAGATTAAATGATGATCAGTAGATATGTGAAGGGGGACTAATTTTTCATGGAAAGCCAACAGGCATGTTGGAGGTCTTTTGATGTGGGGGAGATGACGGGGAGACTGTGTAGGATACGGGTGGGGAAGAGGAAACTGTGAAGGATGTGGGTGGGGAAGGTGATCACTTTCTTGAGGGTTTCAAAGGAGGAAAAAGAGAGGTAGTGAAGGAGACTGCCTCAGTAATGAAGGTGACTAAATACTACAGTCTTAACAGTGGTTTTGGCAAGGTTCCAGGGGGCAAAGGTGTATACCTTTGCATACATTAAGTGGGGGGGGAATCAAAGTAGTGTTGGTAGTTATATATCGATGAAGTTATACATCTCTGTCTAATAGGACCCTCGTGATTACACTGTTTAGACCCACCAATAACATTTAAAACAATTGTTATACATTGATTTCTAGTTGTTCATTCTAATAGTCTCTTCCTCTTCAAAGCATTACTGAACTCTTTATTTTTTAGAGTGTAGATTATAGGGTTACACAAGGGACCGACGCTAATAAACACTAAAGATAATATTTTGTTCTGCATCGCTGAATACATCGAGGCTGGACGCATGTAGGTAAATAGGATACCTCCAAAGAACAAGATGACGACAGTGAGATGGGAGGCACAAGTGGAGAAAGCCTTCCATCTCCCAGCTGTAAACTGGATTTTCAGGATGGCTTTGATAATGCTGACATATGATGCAACAATGAAAGAAAACAAGGGCATAGCAATAGTTGTGCCCAGTACATATGACATATTTTCTACTGATTGGGTGCTACTGCAGGTCAGATTCATTAGGGCTAAGACATCACAGAAGAAATGGCTGATTTCATGTTTTTTACAAAAGGAGAATTTTGATATTAGGACAGTGTGAGTAATTGCCTCAATCAAACCTCCCACCCAGGCTCCTGCAGCCAATGAGCGGCACAGAGGCTTATTCATGATCATTGCATAATGTAAAGGGTGACAAATGGCTACGTAGCGATCATAAGCCATGATGGTCAGGAGAAAGAATTCTATTGCAATGATAGCTAGGAAAAAGTAAACATGCAGCAGGCATTCCAGGAGAGTGATGTGCATGCCCTGCAAGTAAATGTTGGGGAGCATACCCGGAAACATGGAGGAGGAGTAACAGATGTCTAGAAAAGATAGGTTGGTGAGGAAGAAATACATAGGGGTGTGCAACTGGTAACTGCTGTAAATTACCATCATGACCAGCAGATTCCCTGCAATTGTTAGCAGGTAAATTACCGAAAATCCAACAAAAAGGGGAATCCGCAGGTGTGGCTGCTCAGAGAACCCCAAGAGAAGAAATTCTGTCCACAGTGTTTGATTTTTTCCTCCCATCTGCACGTAGATCCTTATTTACGTGTTGTGAGATGAAGATCTGTAAAGACAGAAGATAATCATTTTTCAAACTAACCTTTTACCAAGTCTAAACCATGATATGTTAATCATGTCCTATGTATGTTTATATTAATTAGTATTCAGTAAATTATCAAAACTTGTACGTTTTGCATCAGATAATTTGTATGCATACTTTATTTATCACAGTTACGCCTGGGTGAAATAGTTTTCTATTTGATTTTAACAAATGAAATTAAAGAAAATGAATTTACAACAGCACTTTAATAATGAAAAAACCCTCAAATTTGATTCTTTTTTTATTGGGGGGGCCTGAATGCCCCCATTTCCTTATGATTTTAAACCCCCCACAATCCGCTGCCAATGCATTGTAACCTCTTTCCCAACCCCCACATATATATATTGTTTAAAAATTTATATTTTTTTCATCATTATTTTTTTCGTTATTATAGTCATTCTCTGTTTTGTATTTGTAAAAATTACTGGATACCTGAAATTTCACAAACACATACAGCGGAAACTAAGGCCCAAACTCTCCCCCTTCAGCATCCCGTTCAACCCCTTTCTTTAGCCTGGATTTCCTGTTTTATTGCAATTACAAATGGGATTATTGTGCATAACCCCGCAAACATTTCAAAATATTAATGTGGGGCATGGAGAGCATCCAGATATTTTTGAGTTGCTTGAAAAAACAGAAGCAACATTTAAGAGACATTTCACTGACTCTGGCGGGGTATTCATCAACATTAGTGATCACGCATATGTTTTAATGTATCTACTTCAAATTGTTTCCTTCTTTTCTGCATTCCTCTTCACCAGTAAATATTCTACTGCATGCCAGTGAATCACCATGGTATGGCACTAGACTAAAATCATATTACACATGTTTTTTGTCAATTTCAGCCTAGTCCACCTCTGGAGCTGTGCACTGCTTTAGACAAGATGGGAAACATCTATACCTTTAGTCACCTGAGCAAAGCTTTTTTCTGGGAAGTTGATCATGAACTGTACATTTCATAGTGTTCGTCTTTAGCTGTTGTTTTGTGTGGGTGTGTGCATTGTGTTGGTGTTTTCTGTGTCAACTGTGTGGTGGTACAACCTTCTCTCTTGGTTCTCTGTGGGCCAGTGTGACATGTGTCTTGGTGAACATTCTTAATGTGTTTGTGATTCATGGTGGCATGCCACTTCTGAGGAGGCTAGGAAAATGAGAATACCAAGTGATATAGCCCACGTTTCAAGCTTCCTGATTGGCTGGGAGACCCACTTTACCCACCGCTGGACGCTGATGAGTGATAATGAGGATAAAATAAGGTGGTGTTTGACTTCTTTTGTTTTCTGTGCGCTCTGAGGCCTGCAGGCATGTGGTGTCATTTAAAAATTAAAATAAATAACTCTGCTTCACTAAATCAACAGCCCATATTGATCCGCTGGTCAGTAGATGCAAATCATTGCTTAAATCCAGATTCAGGAATAAACTTGGAATCATAATTAGCCTCCTAAAACCAGAGCCTGAAACTAAGATACTGGCAGGAAAAAGCCATTTTCGCCTGCCATTGATCAGACGTAGGCGGTCTTATCTTGCCATGATGCACAGAACCTTGTGAATAATGTTCATGGCTCTATCAAAGTTGGACTTAGGTATAGTGGAATATCTAAGAACCTACATAGAATACAGAAATCAGATGCAAATCTGCATCTACGAATGAACAGAAAAAGATGTTATTGCATCAGCACTAAGAGTTCTAGACTCGTTGCCCCTCAGACGAAATTCCACTTTAAAGCCGTCTGAATCACCCATTGGACCTCAGATGTTTTTGGACAAAGTTCATACCAAAGAAAATCACAATGTACAACCTGGCAAGATAACTAAGTTCCAACAAAACCACACTACTGACAGTCCTTCAGTACAACAGGGAATGCTAAGGAGGCTTATAGTTTATATTCATAATCACTAGACTTTGGAATTCAATGCCCAGAAAGATCAGCATGCTTCTGGCACACCTACTCTTATGGATAGTTATCAAGACCTGCCTCTTCATCACACCCGAGAACCGGGACCTACAAAGGCAGCTCTCTAGATGTTTTGGACTATTACTCTCATGATCTCTCACCATTTATTGTGCTGGCTAAGGTTGATGGTAGTTGTAGTCAAAAACATCTGGCAAGCCAAATGCAGCCTTTTCAAACATAACTTGCTGTTGTAGCTAAGAATTATCTATATTTTATGAATAGGCACATAGTTTATGTATGCTTGATGTAAGAAAGTGCTAAGTGCCTCTAAGCACCAATGCAAAGATTACACACCCAAGGAAATATATGTGTGCTGCTGTGAGTTCAGCATGAGGAGTCTGGCAAAGGCTTGATGGACGAAAACTCTATGTAGACGACATTAGTGTTATCGTGGAACCTGAGGATAACATGGGACTCTTCTGCACCTGAGTTCTTTCTGTAAGTGTGGCTGTTAGTTGCTTGCCCTTGGGCAAAACGCAACTAAAAGAAAGACTGCATGCATCAATGACAGTAGAACAATAAAAAAATGCACACAAATAAATATTCATTCTTTATCAGGATGAACAGCTACCAAACAACCTCCCAATAATAATGGACTCTGTCTTGTGAGAACACTATAATGCATATATAACATTTAGAACCATCGATAAGGTGAGCATTATACTACTTGACTAATATTAACAGATTAACCTATGGCAGATAGAGTCTCCCAAGAATATAAAGAAGAGGTCAAACCTTTGGGGCCCCAATAAGGACAGTTTGTGTTTTCCAGCTTACTGGTTTCCAAAGCATTCATTCCCACTTGCTGAATGCTTCTTTTGGTGAATACTTTCTTTGCACCTTCTCTTCTGCAGGTGGATCTGATGAGAGGGTAACATCACATGCCCTCATAAGGGAGGACAATGGGGCATGTCTCCCTGAGCGAAAGATATCAAACTTTTTTTGTATGAGGACATCCACTGGCTGCGAGTGGCTTGGTCAGGAGGGTTCCTCACACGTTCTCAAGAGGGGCGTCTAGAGGCAGGTCTCACTGTGTCAGAGAGGAAGAAAATGAAAGTGAAATCACTTTAATTTGTTGGAGACCTCTTGCAGTGGTCATCTATGAGCATCGTGGTTTCCTCGCACGAAAGTGACTGGACTATAACACAGTCTTTATTTAATGTAGGTGTGGCAGAGAATCTCAAAGACCTGGGCCCAAGGAGGTCTCACAATCTTGTTTTGTCTTTTTTGATGGTGACTGATGGGATGGGGCCACTTAACTCTTTGATTACATGAGCTAGCAGCACTGCAATGACGCAGCCGTTAATTCCTCTCACAATTATCAGAGCACTGTGGTATTAATTTGCCATGACTAAGTTATGGTTTATGGTCTTCTAGAAATGGTATGAACTGCAAAGTGAGGAAGCACAGGCCCAATCCTGTTGATGTTATTTGTATAGATATTTGTCTTAACTAACCCTCCATGAACAGCTGGAAACTAGAATACGTTTAATCTGGATCAGCATCAGTGCCTGAAGCTTTTTGATTGACTTACCTTTGACGGTAGCAGGGAAAGCATTACTGCCAAAATCATTAAATCAAGTTGAAAAGCTGTGTACATTGCTGTAGATTTGGTTACTCCAGACTGAGTAACCGAATCCTAGATGGTCAGCCAATAGGAATCCAGATTCTGAATAAATTAGTCCTGGCCCGCAGAGTTAATATCGTTCGTCAACTGTTTTCTTTCCTGTTTCCAACACAGAGGGACAACACTCTCGGCACATAACATTGATCTCGAGGGGGACTTTCTCAAGTCACACTGGAGTGCCTGAGGCTATAGAACAGTTGTGTACATTGTTCTCTCACCTCTAACTTCTCCCGGGGAAATGCTTCCTTCACAGTTTCTCACACTTGCCTCTCATTAACACAACAACAGTACACATTGTTTGATGTATCCCAGAACTTGTGGAACCCTTCTCCTGGGAAACATGCAGCCAGCCTCAATACTGAGCTGACAGGGGCCTTTTGGCAGATGATCGGCTCTCTCTCTACTCGTGCCTCGTCCACTCTCCCGCCTAAGCACTTTGTAGTGATCTATCTCCCGAGCCTATTCACCCTCGATCTTCGAAGGGTCGGGAGACAAGATTCAGAGCATGACTCAGGACGGTTGTGGAGAGTTGTCGAGGCTCTAACCGGTCCCTGCAGTCCAGTTAATAAAAAAGAAGTTGAACCTCTCACCGTGTCACTGAATCCTTTCAGTGGCAATGAGGATGGTGCGGTGAGCGGGCCTATGGAGAAACCTGTGCTGGCCTGTACTGTGTAGCGGGATTGCCACAGCTTTTAGCCGTCACAGGCGAGCACTGGTCAAAGAAGTTAGCAGGGTCTGAGGATTAAGAGGGACACAGCTGGCCTCATTCGTTTTGGGGTGGCAAGGACGTTATCACGCTTGTGGGCTAAAGGAAAGCACCCGCGAGCGTGAATGCAGAATGGAGGGAGGTTGCCATAGTGACCTCAACAACAGAGCAATGGAAGACGAAAGGCTAAGCAAATAGACCTGTAATAACGACGAAGCTGAATAATTGGAGGCACAGCTTCTAGAAACAACCGTCTAAAGTACTGTTCTCTATTAAAACAGAAACAAAATAACAAACATACTACTGGAGGGGAAGTGCTTTTCAAGTAGATTGCAATAAAGCATTTTAAAATAAAACAGAACAACATACACTCCATAACAGCAGAGTCATGGCAGCTGCAAGTATGTCCCCAACACCACCTTTTTTACCTGAGCCAGGAACACCAATTATCAGGTAGGACAGGTGGAAGAGACTTTTTGACACATATATACTGGCAATAGGAGGGGACAAGGTCAACGCTGGCAGGAAACAAGCTATCCTACTGCACAGCCTGGGTGCAGAGGGGAGGAGTGTATACAATGGCTTACCAGAACCAGAAGAGGAGGGTCAGGGCAACACCGATGAGTACATAATAGCAGAAAGGAAGTTACAGAACCACTTTGAGCCCAAAAAGAACATTACTTTTGAGTGCCACAAATTATTCGAGAGAGTACAAGAACCACAGGAACCAGTCAAATGTTTTGTGGCTCCTTTGAGAACATTCAGTCATACATGTGATTTTGGAACGTTAACTCATTCGTTGATAAGAGATCAACTTGAACAATGCACTAACAGTAGTAGGGTTCAAGAGAAACTATTATCAGAGGACTTGCCCTTGGAACAAACGGTTGAAATTTCCAGACTGCCTGGAACAGACTGCCCGATATATGAAAAGCATAAAAAAAGTGAAAACCAGGAAAATGAAATTGCAGCATTGAAAAGCAACAAAAAAATGAACGAAGGAAAAGAAGTAAAATGCTGCAGGTTTGGCAGTAACAGACACATATCGTCCAACATCTTTTGTCCAACGAGGATTGTGAATTGCTTGTAATGCAAACGGAAAGGGCATTTTGCAAGAGTCTGCCGAGAGTTGTCCAAAGTTGAACCAGTTGAAATGGGGGGGAGAAGGCCAGAGCAAGAAGAAAGCCCAGTAAATATATCCATGACTCAAGAGAAACATGTACTGGAAGTAAGTGACTTGTCTGGGAAGGGAAGAAAGCCAACCGATGTATTCCTAATAAATGGGAAGGTGGTGACAATGAAGGTTGACAGCCCCTCACCATGGAATATAATGTTTAGAGAGACATATGAGGAATGTGTGGAAGGAAAAGTTGAAGAATTACTGAGGCATGAAATAGAACCATATGCTTATGGTAATGTGAAGTTTGTAGTGTTGGGAACATTCGAGGAAATCATCAAATACAAGGGAAGAAGCTGCAGGCAGAAATCTATGTGACCAAAGAATGGACATGGCTTGTAGGATGGAGCAAGCAGAGTAAACTAGGAATTTGAATACAGGCTAATGCACCAATACCTGTTACTATAGCAGGAACAAGGGATACATGGGAAAATGAATTTCCAGAAGAGTTTTCAGAAGGTGTAGGAAAATTGAATGGATTTGAACACAGTATCAAACTCAAGAAGGAAGCTGTGCCGAAGGTACACAAAGTGAGAATGGTCCCTCAGCAACTGAGAAACAAGGTCAAGGAGGATCTAGAGACACTACTTCTAAAGGGAATAATTGAGAGGATTGAAGGTCCAGAATGGTTGTCTACAGTAGAAATTGTAGCCAAACCTAATGGTAACATTAAGGTCTATGTAGACCTATGGGTTATGTGGGACAAACAGAGTTGGGGTGAAGAAATGGATGAAGACATAATGATTATCAGAGAGTTGTAGTGAAGAGGGATGGCCCAATAGAGAATTATTGGAGAAGACGTTTGAAGTATGGTGGGAAGTTAAGGATGAGTTGAGCATCATTGATCGAAGGCTCAGGAAATTAATGTGTATTGTGCCTCCGGAAAAGGTTAGAAATGTTTTAGTAAAACTGGCCCATCAAGAGCACTTAGTGGAAGGGGCTTCCAAGAGGAAGCTGATAAATAGTTTCTGGTGGCCAGCATGGACAAAGTGGCTGAGACGTTTGTCAAGAATTATGTTCCATGTAGGTTGTGTGAAAAAACAAGGTGGTAGGAGAAACACCTCTTATTCCGAATTTTGTACCTGACATTATGGGACCAATTGTGGGGTTAGGTGAGGGGTTAACATGTATATTTGTTTTGTGGATTATCACACTAAATGGATAGAATGGGGTGCAGAGAAGTGACAGCAAAGGAATTCTTTGAGAAAATGTTTCTGAGGGAAGGGTTTCCTTCAGAAATAGTTTTAAACAATGGTGTTCAATTCTCATCAGAATTCATGTACAATTTCTCAGCAGTCATGCCATAAAGCACACTCGCACTGCCCTATTCCATCCCAGGGCAAATGGGTTGGTGGAGAGGATCAACAGATTCATCAGAGGGGGTATTCAATTAGCTTTATGCTCAATAATACTGTGGAAAGAAGTGATAGATCACATGATGTGGGGCTACCTAACCACACACGTTTCTGTAACAATAGTATCACCATTTGAATCTCTAAAAGGGAGAGAACCTGGCACGGAATTATGCCCGGGTGGTTGGGTTTAGCAAGTTCGGTAGGTTTGGACAGGGAGAGAATATTGAATGATGTTAACCAAAGTCAAAAAGTGTGTAAATACACTTTTCACAAAAAGAAGGGTGTGAAGGATATTGAATGGAAAGTGGGAGATTGGGTTCTAAATAAAATTCCAAGATTTACCCATACATGTGTAGAAAGCAGATTTATTGATCCGAAGAGGATTTCTGCGGTGAGGAAAGGGGTAGTCATAGTAGGAGGGGGGGAGGTGTGGTCAAGGGGCAGATTGGCAAAAGTTGACTATGGTTACAGTGGGGTACAAGGTGAGTGTGAGTTCAGTGCACAAAGAGAGGATGAGCTGAGTGAGGGAAGGGTGATGTCCACAAGGTTTATAGGGAGACCCAGATGGTTACACGACTGTGTATGTGAATAGTGGGGTAGTGGAGGGTGTGGGAGATCAACCAACAATATTAATTGAGAGTCTGAGAGTATATGCAAGTTGATGTAACAGTTCGGTCATACTCAACAGTTGCATCCCATATATGAGATAATCCTGTTATATTTAAGACAATCCTGTTATTATGGCAATCACATGTTCAATTTCATGGTTGAGTTTCCAAATGTTCTTTAAATGTTTGTAAGCAGGAAGATAAGTAGTGATCTGTCTCCCAAGCCTTCTCACCCTGGAATTTGGAAGGCTTGGGAGACAAGATTCTGAGCGTGGACTGAGGACGGTTGTGGAGAGCTGTTGAGGCTCTAGCAGGTCCCTGCAGGCCCGTTAATAAAAAGGAAGTTGAACCTCGGACTGTGTCGTTGAATCCTTTCACACTCCCAGGGAAGGAGGTGACAGAATCAATGTTGGCCACAACCAAAGCCTTGGACAAGCCTCACCAGCCCCTAAGTGGGCTTCCACAGATCAACAGAAAAAGAGGAATCCAAACGCTCTCTACTCTCTCTTCTAAAAATGTCTGATCCCTTCCTTACTGAGACAGAGGTTAGTTCGAATCGTCCCTTCTTGTCAAGGTGGGTTAATTCCTGCAGGCCAGGCTCAAATTTTCAGGGATCAAAGTCCATTGTCCTGCCAGTGCGCCCCTGCAGGGGACTGTACAATCGTCCACCAACTAAGGATTTAAGGTGAGTGTCATGTATCTTCTCAAAATGGTGGCTGTTTGTTTACATGTCAATTACATTTTGCATTTCACATGTAAATAAAAGTGTCTCACACATCACATGTTGTCTGAGTATTATCTAAGTATAGGAGGCAGACCTAAATTTGAAAGTGAACATGGATGTGCATGAGAGTGTGTGCATTTTATTAAGGATGCAAATAGTAACCTGGCCAAGACTGTATAATAATTTAAACCCCGGGTTATACAAAGGCAGCAGACCCCTGAAAAAGATCACACATTTCCTGGATTGTATACTGATCACTCTGCAAGTGGTCAGTGTAATATCCACATCTGGGCCTTTTTATATAATGAGACTGGTCTTCCTCTGGAAGCATTAGGCACATCACCTCTCCCATCCATGTTTTTACTGCCCAAAGCCATTACTAGCTACTCTTCAACGCTACTTAAAAGCAGACAACATCATGCGCAAACACACCCCAATACTTACCTGCGCACAGCCTCAGTTATTTCTGCTCTGACCCTCTCCACACCACAACAGAATACTTTATTCTCCTCCTTACTAACTTCCTAACCCAGCCCACTCCAGCCAAAGGCATCTCTTGCAGGTCCTGAAGTGCCAGGAAACCATGAAAATGCAAGAGGTTTTGCTTTGCAGGATCCGAAAAGAAGGGAACGCAGCACGTGTATCTGCTTGAAAAGCATGGCAAGAGAGGGCCTAGGAACACCACAAATGCAGGCAACATGAGCATTAACACAATACACTTGTTGAAATGGTGACACAGACTGGGGATCATTTCCAGGGTGTCGCTGAGAGTTCAACAATTAGATTAGGAAATTATGGTAAGCTTTGCTGGCTTTTCCTGTATAATTTCAAGCGGGTGTGAGATTGTGCAAAGTTTGTACTTTTTGCAAGCATTTCCCACTGATTCACAGATTTTGCAATTTTAAACTTGTGCTTTATGACTCAATATTTGTGAGATTGATCATCTCTGCATGATGATGCATGTTAACAATGTGCAATGCACATTCTGCTCCTTCTGAGGAGCCGTTTGCACAAAGTGACTCCTGTTTGCGCATTTGCCATCAGCTGCAGAGATCTGCTGCCACTTTGTGCAACTTGCTGATTGCTTGCAGGCGGACTGTGCTCTGAGCCAAGGGAAGAATCCCAGGAACAGGTTAGTGCGTTCTGATTGGTCCTGGTGGATTTCCTTACTCCAGGGCTCTTCAACCTGTGGCTGGTCTGATGTTTCAGATTACGACTCCCATCATCCCTCACCATTGAATATCCTGGCTAGAGCTGATGGGAGTTGTAGTCAAAGACACCTGGAGAGCCAAAGGTTGCAGACCCCTGCCTTTCTCAATGCCAGTTTAGTGATGACTGGTTAGAATGTGTGCTTTGAACAGATGTCATTGTTGGCAGTGCACCACCATATACTAGCCAATGCCTATAGTCCATAGGCATGAACGCTTCTTTCAGCAGGCATTGTACATGCCCAAATGCAAACTTCCCCTTTCCTCAAAGTTGTGCAATTCCATCCCTTTGCCCATACCTAATCCAGTCACACCACTTCCCCAGTCATCACCTGCGTATGCGATCTTCCTACCCCTACCTGAAAAAATCTCTGGCCTGTTCAACTTTTGAACCTTGTAAAAGTCCAGAAATGGACAGAAACTTAAATGAAATCAATTCTGGATAAATACAATATTTATGAATACCAAAGAGCGTGTGAGCAGTGAACTACTGTGTCTTCCTGGAGGAGGCGGAGTCAGTCGGACCACGTGTGTGATCACGTGACTGGCAGCGTGTTGAAAACTACGCTCAACCCACCCTTGCGGCGTTAAGCCCGACGGTGAAAAGCCCACTGGCTGTTGTGCGGCTGTTTGGCGGCACATTCAGAAGGGAGACTGCAGTGATTAGTCACTTTGATCCCTGAGGCTCTATTTTTAACAGTGTTAACGCTCAGGTTCGTGCTGAACGTAGTGAACCCAATTATATATTGCTAGAACATGAAGATCCTATGATTTTATTATATGTGCTGGTGAGTGAGGGCGAGGCTCTATTCTAATAAATTGCTGACATTTTATTATAAAGTGCTAGGTGCTTGTCACCTCATACCGTGCTAATTCGTATTTTATCAGATTTTGGGTGTAAAGCTAGATTAGTCTCTATACACCATTGTTTTATCCTGACATTTATCTAGCACGCTGAGAACTCTGTCTTTTCATTAATACATTGCACAAGAGCTATATCTTGCATTTTAACTATGGCTAATGGATTGCGCAGCGGGCGGTGCACTGAGGCAATATTGAAAGCTTGTACTGAAACTAATAATGACTCCTTAGGTCACAAAAGGAGTATTCCTGATAATGAGCTATTTGATAATAACACTTTAGCTAAGGTAGCTAAAGACGATAATTTGAATCATACTGATACTCCAACACAAACTACTTATTTGGCTCAGATTCATGCCGACCCAAATGCCACTTTGTACAATTCCATAAAAGAGGAAGTAAATAATGATGCCAGGGTGAGTTTGGGGAGTTGCATAACCCCACTGCTACCTTGCACTTTTAATGAAGACCCGTTTAGGATAACTATGAGGAAAATGGCTGAATTAGATGAACAGGTTAGTCAATCCATTGATATGATGACCCCACTTGTTCATAGATCATCTAACAAGGAGATTTTTAAACCAACTTGCAGAAAGGACATCATGAAAACTCACAATGAATTAATAGGCGAAGGAGGCTCTGAAGGGATTTCGCATGCTTTATTGTACTCTCCTGAGCAAATTAAAGATCAAAGAAGGTTCATAATTGATGATCATGAGGGTAACATATCTGATAGGGGTAGTGTTGAACATCAATCTCCTAGCCCCCTTCCAGTGATCACAAAAATATTAGATCTTCTCGACAAGGGCCACGAACTTACCCACTTGGAATTAAAGGAATTAAAGGCAATTATGCATTATCTCTGTTCCAAGATGGATAAAATTGAGGGCTTTATAACCGCAATTGATACCCTGAGATCTTTGCAATATGAAATAGGTGGCCAAAGATCAAGAGAGGCTACAAATGAGTGTCATGAGAAAAGTATGCAATGTTCGCTACCTGTTCACTTAGAATGTAACAATTCTAGACAATCACATGGGGTATTATCCGAGCCGCTGAAGTGCAATTGTGAGAATGATCTGAGTGAGATTAAATCGCTTTAAACAATACAATAGTTTCACAACTATTTAATAAAGCACAGCCTGTTGATATGCTGCGTAGTCCTGTTGCCAAAGTTCCAATCTTAGATCTGCCAGATAGCCCTTCTGTCTTGTTGGATGAAATTGAAAAACAAAAAAAGGCAGAGATTGAAAATATTCACACCGAAGTAACCCCAACCTTTATGTCTCGCCGGGCTAAGAGGATGCATATGCGTGCTGTGAAAAGACTTGCGAAAAGAAGGAGGGAGGCGAAGGTCATAAAAGCAACTTCTATCCTAGAAATTGCAGATGAGGAGCACATTGACTTGGACCAGTTGTCCAAAGAGAGTCAGGAAGCCCTCACACCTGCAACTGAAGTAAGAGTGGAAAAAGGAGGTGGAGGCCTTGGCACCTCTTCGCTATTGAAGGAAGACGTGCACACCAATACGGGAATGATAAAATCTAGTACCACACAATTGGCAAAATTAAACTCTCAGAAAACCTTAACTTCCAAAACTGTGTTATATTAAAAAATAGCCACGATTATTCCAAAAGACGACTCAACCCAGGAAAAGGAAAATGTAAAGTCTAACACCGATCTCATTATTCAAAACTCGGCAAAAGCCACCTTAAGTGAATATTTCCCTATAGTAGGCAGATGCTGTACGTCGAAAAGTCAAATAAAACATCAGGACGGAGGAATCAGCGTCCCCCTAAAAAATACCTATGAGGAAATCTTATAGTGAGATATGTACTAATGTCCCAAACAATCGAACATATGTAAATAATTTATGCATACTGAGTAATGAAATACAATTAGAAGTAGGAAATAAAAATAGTAATAAAATAAATGTAATATGTGATGATTCATAAGGCTTGAAAATTGTTTATTGGACAAAAAGAAAAATGTAGTGATGGTAAATGGCCAAGGCAAAAAAGCGGAAATGGTTGAGGCACTTCTGAGGACCCAGCCAGAATTTATCAATAAATGAAGTAAATAATGTGGGTACCCTTTTTGCCCCGAGCCATATATCTATCCATGGTCCTCCATTAAGAAGGTCGTTATCTGAGAATCAAACAAACATGAATAACTCAAATAAGGAATACGATTTATCCGATAGCAAGAGCACATTTTCACTGGAGTCAAATCCCTGTGTGGTTACCAGGGCATCCCCATTGGCTGTAACATTAATAAATACAGGAAAAAACACACCTCCCACTAGGCCACAACAAAGTGAATTGGAAACACAGTACACTATTGGATTTGAGGGGGATGAAAGGATATTGGCGGATAATCGCATTAATCGATCCTATACATTCTCCGTATTCTCAAAAATACCTCAATTGAGAATAATCAAATCTGAAGATATTACAAGAGTTTCTTTGGCAAGTGTAAATAATCACAGGGCTATTTGTTATCTTACCTCTGAGGCTATAATGAAATTTATCTGGTTTAATCGCGAGGAAATAAAAAAGGAGGGTTTGACGCTGTTTACGTTTGACTGTGAGTCGGAGGCTTTAATATTTCTAGAAACACCAGGCAAGGGTAATGAAAAGATTGAAGAAGCAGGTAGGCCTTGTACGCAATCTGAAGCAGGGCTGGATGGAGGAATGTTGGAAATATTGAAATTTGTAGCCAACACAAAAGGACTACCATGGTTGGAATCTATGCTTTCGGCAATCCTATGTCCAAAATTACCTATCCCTGCTAAATAGCCATACAATGATATGAGTATGCAAATTATATCTTGGAATTCTTGCGGACATGTAAACTTAATGAAGTGGCACTCTGCTTTAACCTATGTAGACCAACCAACAATAATAATGGTACAAGAAACGATGAAAACTGAGCCATTCGTGATTCCTGGGTACTTAACTTTTACCTCACCTGCAAGGAGATCTCTGCTAGGACGTCCATCTGGGGGTCTGTTGGTTGGAGTTAAGATATCCTTGCAGGCTCAAGCGGAATTAGCTTGGGAATCTGCCAGTATACTGGGGATCCATCTTACAATGCCCTCATTTAGATATTCCTCACTCATGATAATTTCCCTATACTGGAATCCAGCTGCCTTGTCAGTCGACGAGATGTTGGACGAATTAGATGCATGCTTATTATATATATCTGGTAGATACCAGACTTGTGAAATCATTATAGGCGGTGACTTTAATTGTGACTGTAGAGATTTGACTGAAACCCATAAACTTAAATCGTCCACTCTTTCTCATAGTAGAGGAGTTAAATTTAGAGAACTCCTCACAGAGTGGGATATGGATTTAATGGTCAGAAATGACATGAATCTAGGAAATACATGGGCAAGAGGAACGATGCATTCAATGATAGATTATATATTTGTATCTCATAATCTTATCATGCATATGGCACCCCTAGTAATAGGACAGATTGAGATAGGAGATCATGCACAACTTTCTACCTTTTTTCAACTAAAATGTCATTCGCTTATGCCAAATATAACCTTGACAGTGGTTGAAATTGATCGTCCTCTCCATTCCATCAGATGGAATCGAGGGACCTGCAACTTTGTTGTTAAACAAATTTCCTCAGAGATTGAGAGGATTAGACGAGCAGGGGGAAATTATGAATATACATTGTGTATGTATTATTCTGATATAGTTGCCACAGCACTCGAGCGGTTTGGCAAAATACAAAGTAACGTGCAACATACACATTTATATGATCATACATGTAAACTATTAAAAAGGGAGAAGAATAGGGCCCTGAGATATTTAAAGAAAAGCAACTTGGGCAGCGAAGATAGCAAGGCAAGGAGGAATAGAATATTATCAGCCTATAAACACAATTTGAGATCTGCTCGTATTTCAAGATATAACGACGCGAATTGCACATTAATTTGTGCCATTTTGGCTCATGGCACACAAGTAATCTGGCGCACTTTGAAAGCTGATAATAAATGTGTGGCATTGTTCTCGTTAAACTGTATTCCTGAGCAGACATGGCAAACATTTATAAAGGTTAAATACCAACTGCCTTGCAAATTTCGTTTTGTCCCAGATGTTTCTCTTGAATATTCTAATATCCCAAGGCTGAAGTGGGATTGCATTGACATTATGTGGGCAATTTCCAGGTTGACATATTCAAAAGCTGCAGGACCTGATGGCCTTCCCCCATGTCTTTATAAGGCGGATCCCATGTTGTGGGCTGGCATTATAAACTATAAGTTCGACTCTATCATTAGGTCCGGGGAGGTTCCTCCCTCATGGCTAACCGCTAATATAGTACCCATATTTAAAAAGGGTGATCCATCTCTCCCAGAAAATTATCGTCCAGTATCTTTAATTGATACTGAGGCTAAGATTTTTTCTATCCTTCTCTTAAACGAATTGGAGAAAGTAATTGGGGCGAATGACATGTACTCGAAATACCAAACTGGATTCAGGAAGAGCATGAGTACAACCTTAAATGCTTTTATCATGTCGCATGTTATTGCTGGAGCAAAAGAAAAGAATTCTAATCCTGTTTATATAGCAATGATCGATATGAGTTCAGCTTTCGACACGGTGGTCCGCAATTTATTGTGGAAGAAAATGATGAAGATAGGGATTCCAACTGTGTTTATGTATTGGATCATTAAGTTGCACACGAATACTTCGTATAGAATAAGAATCTCGCCAGAAGGTGGAACCACTGTCCCCATATGCACAACAATTGGTGTGAAACAGGGTTGTAACCTGGCGGCTACCTTATTTAATTTATACCTATCTGACCTGGGTGAAAACTGGGAAAAAGGGAATTTGTTTTCTGTTAAAGTGGGGGGTATTCATTTGAAATGGATTGCATTCGCTGACAATATCATCTTGTTTGACCCTACCCCGGTAGGACTTCAAACTAAACTCTCATTATTTGAGACTTTTGCAAAAGCTCATAACTTGACACCTAACCCAGCGAAAACTGCCATTATGACCTTTGGAGTTAAATCAAAAAGAGCGAATTTTAGATGGCAAATATTGAATACACAAATTTGTCGTGTGAATAATGCTATCTATCTAGGGTATTATATATCAGCCCTCAACTCCATTAACGCTTGGTCAACTATCATTAGAAACAAAACTCGACCACTATTATCTCAAATGAAAAGGATCTATAGCCAATATTGCAAATTCTCTTTAATCCCGCTAATAGATTTTATGACATATTGTATACATTAGATATTTGTCTATGTGACATGACAAGGGCGCTTGATAGCTTACAGGGCTCTCTTTTGAAATCTGCAATGTTTCTCCCTATGTCAATTCCAAATGCCATTATTCGACACGAATTGGGGCTGGTTTCACTATCATCTCGTTGGAAATGGAGACAGCTGTCCAATTACGTTAAGATTCATTATCCTCCAATGAATTCATTGTATATCGACTTAAACAAAATGTTGGGTTCTCAAACTCCAAAATACTTTTCTAATTATCAATTGAAAATGCAACAAATCTTGGACAATGTAAATATAACTGTTGAGGATATACAATATCGTCCTGGTTTTGCTAAGAAAAAACTCTTTGAAATGGATTGGTGTATAACAATTGATTTAATTAAGACCTATGGGCTATATAAAGAATATGGTATACATGTTAAACAGCGCATTCCACGTTATGATCATGTCTTGTTATTCCCCTGTGAAAATATCCGAAAGGTATATATTCGCTTTAGACTAAACCTATACCATACAAGGGAAAGAACTAAGAACTGGAAAATGAATAAATCAAATAATTGTGTGGGATGTCGATTTGTTGAATGTAATGAATCTTATGAAACGTTGAAATCTTATATTGTATTGTCCGCATTTTAAGAACATTAGGACACTTAAATTGAGGAAATTCGTGGAAATTGAATTTGAGGACTGCCTTGAAGTTTTGTGGTCCAGAATGATGCAGGGATTGAATAAACCCTTAATATATGAATTGGCAAGTTTGTGTAAGCACATTGAGAATGAATTAGAGCTATTTTTGTAATTGCAATGATTGATTAAATGATTATTTGTAAGATTTTAAATTTTGTAAAGGTTCTACATGAATTGTTATGTATTTTGAACCAAATGCAAATAAAAAAAAAAAAGAATACCACTTTACAGTTTAATCGTAACATACTGTGCAGAATTCCGACAAAAAAAGTGTCAGCATATATTGTAACAATAACAATGTAGACAAATATCAGAATAAATGAATGATAAATGTGCCTAAAAGAAACGGCTCATAAGTGGAATCGCACCTTCAGGAGTTCCTCTTCCTCTTCTTCCATTTGTGATTCTTCTATTTTTGATATTTGTGTAACATGGCACGTGTGTTATCTTGGAAATGCTATTCGCTATTATAGCCTTGTAGAAATCAGGAAGGGTTATTATTGTGGGATAATGACCGGCCCACCATCTGTGGCCCCCAAGGCAAAGCTAAGGACTATAAACTGGCGAACGGTCATTATCCCAAGTGATAATGGCCCCTCATAGCTCTCGAATGCCGTTAGCACATACTTGCATTAGCAATATAAGTTGTGGAGTTCTGGTTCAAAAGTAAAACACGTTGTGTAATAGTGAGTAAATGAAATACTCAAACAGTTTTAGCAAATTAAATCCGCTTTTTTTGTAATATTTAAAAATAACAATGTGGTCTTTATAGGTTAAGCATTTTCATTCCAAACTTGGCTGAACTGAAAAGGTTTTCATACCAGCATGCATTAGCTGTATGTAAAACAAAAGGGCTTCCCTATGAGAAAAAGAAAGCATTTTGGCATGTGTTAGTTTTCTCTTGGGTGCAGTGTACTGAATGCTGCAGTGGAAAAAAAGATTCTCGCAGAGTGGGAGCGTTTTCTTAAGCTAACTCGTGCCCGCCAGCTGCATTGCTTCTTCTCTGTTTGTTTTCGAGTTCAGAATATTAAGAATGCAGTCAATATCCCTTAATATTGTCTGTACTCTGAACATTCCCATTGGCTGAGAGGTGGTCAATAATGACTTACATTTGCTAATACTGGACTCTTACACTTGTGACATTACCAGTGGGCAGGACTCTTTTTTGAGCTGTGTGGGAATAGTTTCACACACATGTCTGATAAAGCAGAATCCTGTACGTAACGAGTTTGTTGACTTTCTTTTTTAACAGGAAATTACAACGCTGGCTGCCCCTCCCTACATGGAAACATTGCAAACTCCAAGCATTGCAAAATGTTGGCACTTACTATTATGTAATGTTATTTGGCATTTTTATAGCGCTCTATATATCATTGGTATGACCTCAAAGCGCTAGTAGGATGAACGCGGTCCAGGTCAGTCGAGAGAGTAGGGTGTAATAGGGTGCTTAGGTGCACTGATTATGGGTGCAGCTGATCCTGATGAAGCTGTGGTGTTAGTGTGCTGTACTTCTACACAGCTCCCCCTCCTATCGTGTGCATGTATGATTTCTTTATATTATTAAACATGATAAATAAGTGGAACACGGACATCTCTCGGATATAAACCCTTCCTGTGATCTAGTAAACTCTAAAAAGCATATTTTATGTACATCACTAAAGCATTATATCTAGAACTCTGCATTTACCAGGCATATCTGGGATTACAGGTAGACATTTAAGACCAAGCTTTTACATGTTTCTAAATATTGTGAATTCCAAATTCTCACTGCAAATCCAGAATACGCTCTACTTGCTGTTTTAACACATCTGGTTTTAATAAGTCTGTCCTACAAAGCTCCGAACCGCCATCCAATATTGGGGATTAGTTGTGCTGGACCTGCCCACACCACCACAGGACAACAGCTTCAGTGCTGACTGAAGCAAGGCTGTGCGTCCGGGGAGTGCCCCATAGTCGCTGGACAGACCCTGATTGGATCAGCGGGAGGAGAGCTCAGGGGCAACAAGCTGGCCTTGGAAGCAAGACCACGCAGAGCACCACAGGTTCGATCCTCAGGTCAGCGCTTAGAAACCTCTGGGTATTAAGTGCGTTATAAATAACCAATTATTATCATGAGTCCAAAGGTGCTTCTCATCTTGGGATACGTGAAATGCCCTGTAGAACACCATGACCGAGATTAGGGAAACATTGCACTGGTGCAAGTGCCACTTTGTACACTATCAGAACAAGGGCCCAGTTTGCCATTGCGGAAGTACCATTCCACATTAACACTATGGCACATTTTGCCCTGCAGCAAAAATGGGTTGAAAGAATTGTTGCTTGCCCCAGTGTGCAAGGTGCAAGGTCTCTGTAACCTGTATCTGGCCTCCTGTGGCTGAGTCCGCCTAGAAGGCAGTGCCATGGCGGGAGTCCTGGTCCCTTACCTTTGAAATACTGAACACTAGTAACAAAGACCCTTTACTATTAATATTCAACATCACCCTTTCATGGCAAATAACCTTTACAGTTTATATTCAATATTCACTACTAATTGACTAAAATATTCACCTACTTTTAATCTAGCTCATTTTAAAGTAACATCAGGTCAGTTTACTACATGAACTTTCTCAATCCGAGTGGACGCGCAGCTTCTTTCCAGAGGAGCAGAGGGTGCCTAGGGCTGGGCTCGAGGAGGAACTATTCTCTCAAATAGAGACTCGGACGCAGAGCCTAGAAAAATACTTTGAAGTGGAGGGCCAGTCTGTCTGATGAAGATCCCTGTAGTACTCATGTTGCCCGAGGTCTCCTCTGAAGCTCTCCCTGCCTCTCGCTGATCAGGTTATATTGGGAGAGCAGCATCATTACACCTCTAAGGGCTCCCCAACGGCTGTACCCCTGGAGTACAGAGTCACACTCCTTGGCTCATTACAGAGTTTGCAAACCTCCTGGAAGTGTAGAACACCCCTTGATTAAAGGAGGTGGTATTTTGCTCACAATTAGCAGCCTAGGGCTCTCACATCATCAAGTCTCTGTATTAAAACACTTGGGATAGTGCCACCCAAGAGCAATATCAATGCTTAGTGTTCTTATGCAGCGCCTCATGCCTGGTTCCTCCTGCTTCTAAGCTCTGTAATAATAGAAGGTATTATCACCATATGTAATGGTTCTCAATTGACCCAAAAAGGATGAAAGGCGGATTCAGCCCTGCAGTGTGATTCAGAATTTCAAATTGCATGTTGGACCCGTGTCTTGAGGGAAGCGTATACACCATATGCAACACACGCAAAAGTTATTCTCTGAAGGAGGTCATAGTGAAAGCTTTGTAGGACTACGCAACATGGCAATTCTCTGTAGATGACAGTTGAGTTCCCTGTTTTCTTCCATGTTTGTCTGTTGTCAAACATGGATAAAAAAAGTATTTTCATTCAAAGTATGGGACCGGGCGACGTCTCATTCATTGAATGAAAATACTATGCAAAGATGGCCGCCTTGGTTGAGGAAGGCGGGTAAAATGCAGAGCCCCTTTTCCATTTCCAAGGCGGCTAAATGGAACAAGGAGCGAAGCTGCAGGAGCAAAAAGGTTATTGAGGATTGGAGGGCGGGGAGAAAATTGAGTGCAAAGTGGCGGTGAGGGAATATGGCATGCTGGGTAGCTGACGAACAAGCAGCTTGGAATGCGGGCTATATCGGGAGTATCAGCCTGCACTTCCAGCCTTTTGATTGGCCGGCTCCCACTGACAGGGGCTAATATACACTTGTGTTACAATATTCTTGCATTTTAAATGTTCCATTGTGTAAGATTGGATTGGTCTTGCGATTACTCTCCTGCGGTCAGCAAACATTAGAGTCAGCTAGAATGGCATGACTTGCCTCCTATGGGTGTTGGAGTCCCCCTTACACTTCTTACATAGTTTGTTGCTTTTTTTAAACTGATTGCTTCTGTCCACTACTACTGCTTTTTCATCTAGAACACTGTCCTTTAAATGCTGGCTTGTGGGTGTTAGAGGCTTGCGACCCCGCTGCACCTGCCAGATAAGAAGGTGATTGCTGGTGCTGTGGTTCCCTCTGATCACTTGAGAGGTCAGGATGCCAGCTCCTGGCAGAGGCTCTTCATGAAAGGGTTCTTACCAAGATTCCATTGGGTGGCAGTACCATTGATCCTCTCCGATAAGGCTTTGTATTCCCAAAAGAACCCGCCCTTAAGGTGAACTTCCATTATTTAACTAAGTGTGAACTGAGGTGCTCTGCGCTTAAAAAGGGAACGCAAGATCTGAGTGAACACTCATCACCCAATGAAATGTCCCCCGCCCCCTTCAACCCACACAAACCCTGGGTATGGCCACATTGAAACCTTCCAAAACATTGTCACAAACATTCATTCAGATGTGTCTCGCATCCAGGAATCTGGCCAAATTTGGTTCACTTCTGCAGATCTTTCATTGCAAGGCAGGTAGAAACTATGAAGATTTTTTAAAACAATCACTCATGTTCATTGATCAAGGAACAAATGACTGCTTTGGGACCTATTAGGGGTACAGCAGGCTGTGACACACTAAAGATGCACACATGCCACCAATGAGATGAGCCCACCCAACTAACTCTGGGAGGTTTCTTTGGAAGCGGTTTCCTTTGGGACTTCCGGATTCCTAGATGCTTGAGGCTTCTCATGTACCCATCACAGACGAAGGACCTGGATCAAGGCTTAGATTCAAACACCTCCAGGAAAAGTTGGCAAAACAGTCTTGAAAAAAAGGAAAAGTACAGGGATCTTTTGTGGGAATAGAGTTTATGTCTTTCAAACTCACAATACCGTCTAATACTTGACCATCATTTCAATCTACTCCTGTATTCGAATGCAAACATTTGGCCCCATGTCTTCACCTGGCAACACAAACTCCCCCAAGATTGAAATGCATACATCATCAACCTGTGATACCTTCCTTAAATCTGGTGGGTGGCATCATCTGGATATCATTGCTTACAATGTTTGTGATATCTGGAATGTGGGGTTAGGTAATTGCCAAATCCCCTGTGGATGCCTATACCTTCCTGGTATCTATGCACTTTGGAGAATCAACATGTTTCTTAAACTATTGCGATTAGAAGTACACAGTAAAACAGAACACTATCCATTCCGAGCCAGAAAATAACAACCCTTTACCGTTCCAGGCACAGTATTACAGATTTTGGATTTGTAAAAACAATGCAAACCAACCTGAATCAAGCAAAAGCAACTGCTGACACCCTGATTTTGTAACCAGCCCAAAAGCTATACTGCGCCTGGAGGGTAAAGAGCTGTCACTTTCCTTTCCTGTTGTAAACTATTTTATGTCACTCTATGATTTAGAGCCTTTTGCTTTGATGTATACTGGCTGCTAAGCTCTTCCATAGACAATCTGTACCACTATGATGAACTCTAATTACAGTGAAACGTGACAGGAGTAGCTTTTTCCAGTTGGCTTCGATTGTAGTTTAGCAGTTCAAAAGCTGTCATACTGTGCTTGGAATTGTATGTGCTGTTCTTTTCTGGCTTTCTATGGATGGTATTTTACTAATCCAATGTTCAAAGAATGTGCCAGAGAATTAGCAAAACAGTGTGATATGATTGGTTATTTATAACACGCTAAATACCCAGAGGTTTCTATGCGCGGACCCGGGGAATCAAACCCGTGTTGCTCTGCTTCCAAGGTGACCACATTGCCGCTGAGGGTGCCCTTGGTTTGACACTTGGGATACTCGCCACCTAAAAGGTGAACTTGCCCAGTGTTCCTTTTCTTCTTTTTGCATATTTTAAGTGTCACCATATGCATTCGATATTATCACGGGACGATAGTTAAGGTGAACCTGTCATACATAGAAAAAGTGAAGATTCTGTGAGCCAATAGGATGGGTCAGCACAGCGTTTGACATTCCTATATGAGGGCCCGAGCCCCCCCACGACTTGGACGTTTACTTCAAAACCATATTACGGTTCAAGAGAATAAAAGTGTTTTTCACTTTTCCATTCATTTTCCCATACAGAATAAAATGTCATGTTTTAGCTCACAAGCACAGCCCGAACCGCTTGATGGATTTGCGTCAAACAAGAAACAATTTGGGCACAAAGCACTTGAAGCAAATGCTTTGTTGGGTTGGTTAAATCCTTCCAGTATTTTCTTTTTTTATTTGGCATAGAGCGTGGTGCCCCTGTAGCAAAAAAGTTAGTTATAAACCCCATGATGCATTGATGGTGGAACAGTCAAGAGTCAAGTTCCAGATCAACATTGAAAAGTATGGTAAAGAGATATGAGGAGTGTGAATTGGATAGTTTTAAGGCCAGAGAGAATGTTGCGAGGGTAAGAAACCAATATTGTTGAAGGTTCAGGGTTTGGGGATAGCATAGATCTTTCTTCCAAGCGAGCGCTTTACCGAGATAAAGAATTGGTGTGAATGGCAAAAAAATACTCGAAAACTGATACACTGAAATGTGGCAATCGCTGTAGTTGCAAGTTAGGGGAAGATGAGCACTTTAAGTTAATTTTGTTGTAAATTAACTTAAATTGTTTAGGGGTTTTATTAAGGTGATTTAATGTTCTGCGTTTGTAACTGAGAGCTGTTTTATTGAACTTTATGTTGTGAATATGAAATGTGTCACTAAGACGGGTTCATTGGCATTGTTTTGATTGGATGAGGTTTCATGTGATCTAAAGGAACACTTCTCGATTTGGTGTTCTCTTCTACACGGTTCTCGAAACCAGGCTTCTGTACGGAAGTCTAAAAGTGGATTTTAGGATTGCTTACTGTTTGATTTCTCTGAAGGGCAGAGGTAAGAGTTATATAGGCAGTCAATTTGTGTTGTCAGTTTCGGGAATGAGGCACTGGGCATAGAGATAAATCTGCACTGTTTCGCATGATTTCTTGATTTGTAAGCCATGACTAATGAAGAGTTTTATAAAAGTTTATTTTCCAGAAATATATATGAGCATTGGTTAAAGAACTGTGATTCTTGATTCAGATTGTATATTTGTACATTAGAAATTGATGCTGTTTTGTTAAATTTCTTAGGTTTATATTTATATGAAAAAGAATTTAGGAGGATTGGACAATGGTGCACAATAAGCTCAAAGTAGGTTTTTCTTTTTTTTTCATTATCTCCATGGAATGAGGTGTTAGCCAATGCAGCTACTCAGAACGTTGGCTTTATTGTTCGGTACAAGACTGCATTCCGAGCAGCCTAAGTTCTGCTGGCTAGTGCCCCCATCCATGCATCTCCTTCCCGCCCTGTTCTCTCCTAACTTCTTAGCACCAGTGTAGTTTCCTATGTGGGCGCTGAGGATGATTAATTAAAACCAGAAATTACCTTGTGGTGTGGTACCGTACAGCGCCGTACCTTCCGAAGTCTGATTCCCTGTTGATGACATCACAGTCAACAACAGCGAAAACGGATTTCAGGAACTAGGGCATGGTGCTGAGGTGCGTCACAAGTTAAATGTCTTAAAAAAAAAAAGCAACAACCTTAACGCTGGCATTGGAAACTACACAAGTGCTAATGGCGATATAATCTGTGGCGAGTTGAGACTGCCAGTAATGGTACCGCAGCCATGTTAAGGGAACCATGCTTCATTTGGGCCTTTAACTTGGGTGGCGGTTGGTTACCAGTAGGGTTAGCCTGTGGCTGCTAAACACACCACCCCCCAGTATAGTTCTTTTTAAAAACGTATAAAATGGTTGTGAAAAGAATAGCTATGGGGTTGTTGGGATGGAAATGAGTATATCCCACCCCCCTAACTGCTTTAAACTGAGGTGAATCCCCTATGAAATAGAGTAGTGTACAAGGGGGGAGACAACCCCACTATGAAACCTGCTGCAGATATAATATAGCATGAACAGCATATGCGTAACCATAGAAGACACATAGACGAGAAACAGCATTTTGCAATATTGGCAGAGGCACAGGCTTGTATGACCTCTCTGCACCAGTCAAGCTCCATGGAAAAGATTTGACTAGGCCCAAAATCATGAAGGCAGAATGAGTCCGCACCGCCAGTTCTCACGAAAGCTCACATCGTCCTTGTCCCTTCACTGTTGCAAAACAGTTAGTATCAATGGGATGAATGCTCCCTGCAAGACTGTGAGACAACACCAGGCTCCTCACAGTGTCCATTCATCACAATCAAGCTGCCAGCAGGCCTCTAACCCTCACCCAGCCGACCCAGAGCCCACACCAATGACCTGACCCCCACACCTCTGCATTCCATCATAGCAAGCAACCTCCCAGCCCCTAGCATAAGCTAAGCATGCACAACTGTGTTACCCCTAAGCATAAAACACATCCTTTGTAACACGAGGTACAGGGAGGGATTCATTATAGATCTAAACAAGGGTGGAAGTCCTGGGTGAAAGAGGAGCGGTATCAACAAAGCCTAGAATGTGTGAGTCAGTGCGACTGTATTTCTTCCTCCCGTCCCACTGGCACCAATCCACCAAGCATCCCAGGTGCTTGCCACAGTGATGTAGTAGTAGGCTGAGCATTTAACAATGTAACTTATTAGCGACCTGACCTTCACTTCGCAGAGAGATGAAGCCAGCTGACCCATGTGTAAACACGGCACAAGTAGAATTGATTACCTCTCTCTACGCAAGCCTGAAGATTAGAGGTAGGGGTGGTGTTTACAAGGAGTTTAGCATTCAAACAACATAATGATCACTCGATAGCAGGAATTCTTTAGATAACAGGAGGAAACACAAGTGAATTTGGACAAAATAAAACTTGCTTAATGTTGATTGTACACAATTTAAACGAACAGTACTAAAGAAGGACAAATAAATGCATAAATGTCACAGACATAAAGAAACTAAAACATAGGATCAGCAGGGGTACAGGTCACTAAATGAACAATACTTTGCAAAATGATTTCATCTGACTACTATCATTAGTGGTCTTTTAAGAGATACTCGACATGTTTCGGCCATGAGTTAAATTGGATACTATTTCTAGTGTCTTTTCGGAAATGGATGTAATGGCCATTTTCAGGACAAAGGATTTCTTCCAGGAAATCGTCAAATTAATGATTTACCCCAATGCAAGGGTAACATCACTGATCTATAAGAATACAAACAATTAAGTATTAGCTGGGAGTGATCTTATGCTCTATACCGCAAACACACTGATAAGAATACTTTACTCAAATTCAATAGTTTCCACCCTTCAGGTTTGGGGGAAAATTTACTGTTAGGACAATTCCTTAGGGTAAGAAGAAACTGTTCCAGCTTAAGCTACTACATCCAGGAAGGGAAAGATCTCAAGCGACGCCTGAAAATATGTGGCTACCGTAAAAAATCGATTAATTTGGCATACAAAAGAGCTTAACATGCCAACAGTGACAGATGCCTACACCCTGAAGCAAAAATCAAAGTAGAAAGAATAACATGCGTGAGCACGTGTAGCCCTATTAGCAATGGACTGCGCAGAATCATAAAAAAACATTGGCATAGTCTATCCACCTCAGACTTTTGCCCAGCGCAACCCAGGTTTGCATTTAAACGGCAAAAAATCTTTAGAGATATACTAGTTCATACCTACCCGAAAGAACAAACACCTCCTACCCAAAAAACACTATGGCATTTACCACCAGTAATTGCCCACTATAAAAGTGGCCAATGTTCAGTGTGTTCCCTCACGAACAATCTCAAATCTGTTGAGTTAAATGGCAAAACATGGGTCTTTCGGAATTTTCCTAGTTGTGCATCGAACTGGGTGGTTTATGGCATCAGATGACCCTGTAATTTAATATAGGAAAAACTAGCAGACCCATAGGACAATGTATATGTGAACATAGGTTGTGTCTCAAGAACAAAACCGACTAAAAAACAGTAGTCGCACATTATGTAACAACCAAACACAAATATACTGACATCCAATGGTTTGTGATCCAAAAAAGTCCTTTTCCAGCAAGGGGAGGCAACAGGGAACTTTCACTTAGTCACTGAGAACAACGGTGGATCTATACCCTCAATACAATTAATCAAGGGTTAAAGTCCTCGGTTGAATGGAACAGCGTCCTTGGGTAACTTTCCCCCCATGGTTTTCCGTGTCTAACCCCCATCCTCAACGGTACACGTGTGAGTGACAATCAGCGTTTGCAATTTAATGTACGCTTTTTGATGTCATAGTGAAACTACTAGCATGTTCCACTACAGCCTCTTTTTTGAATTTTGTATCAGCGCACATGCCAACGTGCCGTGGTCACATTTCATAATTAGATTGCTGGGAAATGTAGTGCGGAAACATGCACAAGTGCAGTTTTCAAAGAAATAACAAAGTATCTCAGTTATAGGTCCTAAATTGGAATCACGAACTGCATGTTCAGTAAGTGGCAATGCACTATACTAGTAATACCATGTATCGCGCCTTATTTTTTAGTGCACGCAGAATGCGTGGCAACAGTTCATGGTCGCATGGGGATGAGATTGCTGGGAAATGTAGTGCGAGAGTCTAATTATGTAATTTTAAAGTACTGCAAGAACTGCAGGTACTCAGACTTGGTTGAGATACATATTCTATCACGTATTAGGCATCTGATACATTCCGTTTCGGGTCTAATCGATATGTAAACATCATACTATCTCTTATTGTAGATGTGGTGGTGCCCATGTGCCTATTAGCCCACATTGATTTTGCAATTCATACACATCATTGACATAACATTCTTGTACGTTATAGGAATGCACAATTTGTACAGTAAAATGAGACATTGTTACTACACTCCTCAATTAAAATGATGTGAATTGAGGCTAATAGCCATTACAACAAATGTGACCTTCAGACTGTAAACTTTCATCCTTACCATTTTTGATGCTAGAAACCAATAGTAACATATACACCATGTAACTAAATGCGAAAAATTGTAACCAGTTCTATTTCATTCAATATAAGATGGTCTCATGAGGTAAGTATTCTCAAGTACACTAAATGCTACTTCTTCTAATGCATTATTCTTTACAAGCATGCTCAATATGTTACAGTTACCTCACAGAAAAACAAAATAAATGATCTAACTACAAAACACCCTAAGACACTAATGTATTTGATCCTCTCTCAAAATATTGGGACAAATTACTACAGCCACTAATACAGTCAACATCGACATATTTGAGAGACACCACACATTTCTTGAATACACTGAAGGATGTGCAACAAATGGAAAATGATTGGACCTTATTTACTCTGGACATACAATCATTGTACACCTCCATACCTCATGAAGAAGGGCTGGAAGCACTTGATGGGTTGCTACTAAAAGAAGAATACTTTCCTTCCAACAAAGTGTTTGTAATTGAATTGGCGGAAATTATTTTATATAACAACTTATTTAGATTCCAGGGACAACATTACCTTCAAATTACTGACAGTGAAAGGATTATGTTTTGCTTCTGAAGAAGAGAGTTATTCTCTCGAAACACATTGAGCTTTAAAGTGGAATTTCTGATTTAATTGTTATGTATCAGGCTTTAAATGTATGTATTTTTAAATAACTGTGAAGATATTGAAAGTTGCATTACTATGAATACAAAAAATACTTTTTGAAAATCTTTTTGAAAAAATGTATTAATAAACTCTATTTGTGTTGAAAATCAAGAAACATTGATGTGTCGATAATTAAGTGATATTTATGTGTTGCTGAGTCACAAGACATCTAATCCTAAACATTGAAGAAATACGGCTCAATAGAAAACAGAAATAAACTTTGACTGGACTTTTTTCCAGTACGTAGAGGTGTGCAGGGGACGATTAAACCTTGTTACCCTTGCAAGCTATCTCCTGGCTTATTTCCCTAGAGGGTTGTATTTATTCTATAATGTGCGCAAACAGGGACTTGCCTTCCTTTGGTGATCCTGCCGATGTGATCCCATCACCCCCGTAGCTGCACAGGTATACAGGCGGCCTCTCTGGAAGGGCCGTGCCCACCTACAGTGACCAGATGCAAAATGCATACGCTAAGGGGCCTTGTGACAGCCGTCTTTGCAGAATCCCACCGGCTCTTTGGAGCAGGATATGGCCCCAATGAGAGGTGCAGGCCGGTTGAGGAACCCAGTGAATGGAGGCGTTCGGGAGAATGTGAGCACGTGAGTATAGCCTGCAAGGGATAACAAAGTGGGGTTGGGTGTATGGAGCAGCGTGAACAGTGTAAACACGGAGTGAGTGAAATTGGAAGTGTACTACGTTTATGGATTTTGTTGATTTGTTGGCCTTTTTATTAACTTTTTAAGGATATTGGGAAAAAGGAAACGGAATAAGGGAGCCTCCCTGAGTAAGGGGGAAGGTGGTGCCACATGCACTGTCTCGACCAGTGCTGGAGAAATATAAGATGAAATATAGGAGCTTGTATAATTAGAGAGCTTGGGAATAGTAGTTGTTGTTGTATTAGCTTGTTATTTTAGATTGTTTTGTTGTTGTATTTTAAGGTGTAAGGAGGAGGCGCAGGAGGGGCATGGAGGTGTGTGTATGGGAACGTCAGGAGATTGTGCGAAGAAGCTCTTTTGGGGGATGGCGGGTGGGGGGAAATTGAACTGATGATTGTTCTGTTAATCTGTTGACGGTATGTCTCGAAGACAAGACTGAAATGCATCTGGGCGTGGATCTGGGCGACAACAAAAATGCAATCGGGCGTTGCTGTAGGTGAAAACCATTGGAGGAAAAAGAAGATTCATCAGTTCTGACAATCAACTACACCGTTATATAAAGAGATTGAAATTAACAAACAAACTACTGCAAATTAAGCAATTGAAGCAAAGGAATCTCTCCTGAAGAACCACGGCTAATGTTGTGGGGAAACACATGTTGGGAGATCACAACACTGTAATAAGTATAAAACAAATGAGCACAAAGGAATTGTGAAATGTGCATAATGGAAATGTGTGTAATCAATACATGAAAAATACAAGAGAAACTGTAAGGAATGATACAATAAGATCATGATAAATGTGTATACTGAAAATGTATGAAATTAATACATGATAAATTCATCCACACAAAATATAAACAATAAACCGTCTATACTGTATTGGATTATTGACTGGCATTCATTTCTGGGATGGCCTACTATACAAGTACCAGCAGAGAAAACATATTTTAGGTTTATTATTGTTTCAGCCACAATAAAGGCACTTGGAGGGCAGATCCCAGAACTAAATCAAGACTAAAGATTTGCCTCAAGAGAGGATCAAAACCTGACGAGGGCTGAAAATTTAAGCAAAATTGAAATGCATATGCTTTAAATAATTTAACTGAATTGCTGTATTAACTGTGGCACAGTAGTTTAGGTGTAGTGTTCCTACAAGACACACCCATATACGACTATGGGGGTAGATATACCCTTAGACCATATATGTACGGCCCTGCCCTTACAATCAATGTGTGATCGAGACTAAAAGGGAGGTGCCCCACTCCTGGCCAGAGATTGGGTCTTTTGATAGATGTGCACTGGACCACGGGGAGACTGTTACAAAATAGGAGGGAAGTATTGAACCTCTGGAAAAATGTTTGATGAAAAAGGGAATATATCTGCGAGCAACCCGCCCAGTGGAAGGATATACAAATCCAACATATGTGTTGGTAGCACCATGGTCGGGACACCATTTACGGCTCCAACTTAGCCATATGTCTCACCTCCGGAGGTTACTGTTCACACCGGTGTGAGCACAAGAGACTTATAGATAACACTGGAATCAACACACACTGAACTAGCCAGGTTACAGGCAGCATGCAATGCCACCAGTGTAGCTGAGACACTGATGCCGCCCTAAGGAGTACCCCAACAACCACTCGGAGATGAGTGGAAATCAGGTGACTTCCTATTTAGAATAGATAGTGCCCCTATAAGAACCATCCATGTAGAGCGTGACAGAGAAAAAGACAGCCTGTGTTATGAGAATGTGGGGACCCGAAGAGGGGACGAGGAATGTGGGAGTGATTTCAATGACACTGAAGAAGAGGGGGAGGGAGTCGGCCAAACAGGCACTCCAAGCAACACCAAGGCTAGAAAGTTTATGGGATGGGAGGTTGAGGAAGATGTTTGGAAGGATAGCTTTAGCACAGAAAAAGGGAAGTACAACTACGGATGGGAAAGGAAAAATGTAAACGCTGATACACATGGGTCTGAACAAAAAAAGGGGGCAGTCCCCAAATGAACCAATTAAAGATCTGGTTTTATAAACCACACATTCAATGAGAAGGGTGGCTATAGTGGACTGAATCATGACCAATCAAATTAATCTGGTATAGAGTGAGCAAACGTATTGCAACTATAACTTTTTTTATTTTTTATTTTTTATTATATCTGTAGACCAATAGGTTGCACATGGATTCGGGATATTTGGGATATTTGGGATATTTCATTTTCTCCAGATACAATTCAAATTTAAAAATTGCAATAAACATTAAACAAAGTGCATCACATTTGTTCTCAAGGAAAAGCAAACACCATTATAAGTTTGACAATGTACATCAACTGTTTTGTAAATTGCCACTAATTACAAAATGAATCGAACACACATCAACAAATGAAGAAGACAATATCCTCAAGACAAGCTGGTAATAATAAATAATGTATACATCTGACAGGATGGGGAAATGCAAAGAGGCCAAGGCTTGGCAGGCAGTAGGACGTTGAATTATTATCCGGCATATAGACACATCTCTTATCCCACATCTTTTTTTCAGATCTTTATTACTCATGTGGCCAATTTATGCCTTTGAGTCTTCCCTTTGGATATTAACTGATACTGGATGTAAGGCAATCCCTCAACTCACAGCTGGGGTAGGGAAGTGGATTTATGCATTCATAAGAATACAGCAGAGGTGCCTTTAGGAATAGGGAATATCAAAAGTTTGTTGCTAACCGCAGTTGGGGTCCAGGTAGAGACTGTGTGGATTAAAGCAGGGTACCCGGGAGCAACGTTGAGCAATGATGCCCATGATGGAGCATCATTTAACAAGATTAGAGAAGGGTATTGGATGCGCTGCAGTAAACGTTCCTGAACTCCCCAGATTTACAATTGATCATGCTGTGCACACATTGAGGAAGATGCTGCGCAGAACATTGTTAGGGTCCAAGAGATGTGGAGAGCAGAAACAGGCAGTGCCCGGGATCAATCAACATCACTTTTCTATTTTATAGTAAAACAAAGCCTACCCAAAGGTACTGAAGGCACTCGACAAGATAGCCGGACTGGAAGTTAAGGAGTGGTCCAGAATTCAAAGCATTATAGTACACCACTGTAGGAGAATCAAAGAGCGAGAAAAGGAAATGGTTCAATGGTTCAGAAGAGAGAGGCAGAGGAATCGGAGCTGGTTCAAAATAAACTAGTGAAAGTGGCTGCGGTAACAGTGGGACCAACACCAGAGCAGACAGAAGAGGGTGGGCACATTTCTAACACAGCACACACATGAATGGCAGCAGTATGGGCTGAAGGAGGACAAGGACAGTGGGGAGGAAACCAGCAATTGTCCGCACCACAGTGGCAGGGAGGACAGCAATGAGGATGAGGTGGGTTCCTAGGTCTTAGAGGAGGGGGGTTTGGAGGTCCGGGACTGAGAGGAGGGGGACCAGGGAAGTGCTGGACATGCAGAAGGTAGGGACATTTTTCGACCGAGTGTAGAAGCAGGCACAGAGGGAATTACAACTACAACCAGCAGAATTACGACTGTCCCCATCCAGGGAGCCCCCAGGAACACCTCCCAGAATGACTTTGATACCATATGAGATTCACCAAGCCTACACACATAGATACCCAGCCCCTGCCACCCACAACACCACCAGCATGCAACAGCCTTACCAGCACCACCCTAATCCACTGCTAGATGAGGACAGAAATGCTTTTGGTACTGCACCTAATGGCACAGTGGCCCCATTTCAAGCCACTATAGTAGTGGGGGGAACCCTTTTTCGTGCCCGAGGATGGACACATACCCAGACTAGGTCAGCCCACAGAGAGCACCTGCGTGTCTAATCAATGACCCTAAATCCAGAAGAGGAACCATTGGTGGGGGCGAGATAGGGAACAAACAATTCATCTACATGGTGGTCTCAGGAGCAGAGAAGTCGTGCATCAGCGAAGGTAACTTCCCGCTATAAGAAAAGACTCTAGACATGCAGGGATTATCTGGGGCTGTTTCAAAGGTTCCATACACAAAAGATCTTGACATTAAAGTGGGAGGGAAGGTCATAAGGGCCCCCCTCCTCTACTCTGAGAGTTCTCCTGTCAATTTGCTCGGTAGAGATTTGCTAAGTAAGATGAACATGATGATCTCATTTACAGACAAAGGTATTGTCTGCACCACACCTGGCATGTGTTCACTAAGAGAAATGCTCATGATACATGCCGTGTCAAATGAAGTAGCAGTACGAGGCATCTCTGTTAACCCTGACATGTCCATTTACGGCATTAAGCTGCCTGCATGAGCCGTCCCCCAGATTACCAGAACCTACTGGAGAGTGCCCACAGATTTTGTTTTCTGCCCTGTGGTGTCCTTGTGTTGGTTGCAGGCACAATAATCACATTAGATCTAGAAGGTTTACTAGTGTCTGCAAAAAGGATTATGGTACAAGTTACCAACCCTCACGGATGCCAATGACGCACAGTGTTATGCATTGATCCCACAGTACCCCTTAAAGAATTGAGCGATGCTGATCTTTTTGAGGATGACAACAATGACGGAGAAATCATCCTCTAAATGTGTATACCCTGCGAGATAATAGTGCAATACAGAAACGTTCATTGCCCCCTCATGGCAGTTGTCACCCCACCCCCATTCAGCCAGGCAGACTTATAACACGTTCCCACACACTTATGGACAAATAACCTACACGATGTAGGGATGCTAAAAGTAGTTACCCCCATAAGAATCACACTCAAGGCAATTTGGTTTCGTTTAGCTTCTTTATTTATACCGCGCGCTGACCCCTGAGGTAACTGGGCGAAGAGCGAGTTTCAACAGGTTACATGCATTTTCAGAATTATACAAGACAGTAGAAATAAGTGCCATTGACCAGGTTACACAGTGCTCGCAGTAGTGAGACAGGATGGGGAACATTACAAGCATGGGAGGGTGAATAATCAATCAGTAGAACATTTCTTGTTGGTGAGCCAGGATTTAGTTTTTGCTCTAAAGGTCCAGAACGAGGGTTAATTTCTAAGGTTGAGCGCTATAGCATTCCATTGTTTAGCTGCTAAAACCGGGAAGCTGAACCCTCTTGCTTTTTTTTGTGAATTTGGGAATGTTGAGGCAGTGTGAGTATCTTGTTCTGATTGGTCTGACCAATGACCGTTTGATAAATCTGTCTACCAGATACTTGGGAGCGTCATTTCAGAGACATTTATGAATGATGACCAATGCTCTAAGGGTGATTCTGTCTTGTACTGGGAACCAGTGTACATTTTGTCTGAAGGTAGAGATGTGGGAGTGCCGCGGGATGCTCAGTGCTGCTCTAAGAGCATTGTTCTGCAGAACCTGGAGTTTGTTCAAGTTACGCTCCGAGGAAACCAGGAAGAGGGTGTTGTAGTAGTTCATTTTTGAGATCACTAGCACCCTGGCCAGGGTGATGCAACTGGCAGGTGACAGGCATTGATTAGCTTATTAGTGTAGGCCGAGGAGGAGGCTAGGGTGTTTACTTGCTTTTTGAGTGGAAAAGTAGGTAGACCGCTAAGGTTTTAATCAAGTTACCATCTATATTGATGGATGCGTAATGAGGGTCGAACTTGTTTAGACGTGGTTGTGATCTGATGAGAAGAAGCTCAGTTTTCTCGTCGTTGATGCATAAGATGTGTTTAGCCATCCACACCTGGATCTCCAGGTAGAGGTCATTGATCAGTTTGGAATCCAGGGCAATGAGAACCTGGGTGTCATCCGCATAATTAGTGTATGTGACCCCCAGGTTGTCAAGGCGGTCGAACAGGGATTTAGTAAATATGTTGTATAGGGCTGGTGAAATGCACAAGCCTTGCGGGACACCACAGTGGATGGGATAGGGTGCGCTGAAGCTGATGGTGAGAAAACCTTAGTGGTATGGTCAGAGAAGAAGATTGAACCCAGCTGGACGCCTCACTCGAAAAGGCAGCTGCTGAGGCCAGATGTTCAGTGAGGATCTTCTGGGCGACGAGGTTGAAAGCTGCCGAGAAGTCAAGCAATAAGAGTATGGATAGTTTGCCGTTGTCTTTTGACTCGTCCATCTGGATTTTATGATCCAGGAGGGCAGTTTTTGTTCCGTGCCTTGGTCTAAAGCCTGATTGTCTGATGCCCAGAAGGTTATCTTCAAGATGTTTCTGGATTGAAGACAGGCCACTGTCTCTAGGATTTTTTAGAATGTAAGGGACACTGGTGATAGGCCTGTAATTGGTAGGATTATTGGGGCCTAGGTTGTTTTTTTTTTGTTTTAGTAGGGGCATGACGCACGTCTCTTTATAAGGCTATAATGAATGGGGCCAGTTCATTGGCAGCTTCTTGAATGATGATAGCTGGGCATAAGTCCCCTTGGCATCTGGATAGTTTAAGACCTTTGATGATGTTCTCTACTTCTTTGGCTGAGACTGGAGTGAAGAAGAAAGAAGGGCATGCGGAGGTCTTATGGGTAGGAGGTGGGGGAAAGTCTGAGTTTTTAGGTAGGCATTTTTTTATGTTCAGTTCTAGATTGAAGTAGGGCAATTTTGTTTGGGAGAGCTTTTTGGATTTTTTCACACCAATCTTCATCTTTCATGCAGGATTAAGCAGATGTAGGTGGTGACTCAAGTTCCCTAAGGATGATGAAGAGCTCTTTTGTCTTTGAATTGGCATTGGCTATTCTGTTGTCATAAGTTTCTTTCTTAGCAGTGAGGATAGCTGTTTTATGATATGATATATGATATGGCATTTATAATGCGCCTATACACAAGTGTATCAAGGCGTGACTAGGCAAGGGAGGGGGAATAAAGGGAGGACAGACAACGATCCTACTAGGCCAGGTGTCATTCAGATCGTGCGAGTGCATGGGATGGGGAAGGGGAAAAGTGCAGGGGGGACAGTGCAATACATGGGAATAGAATAATAACAAAAGTAAAAATAATGGCCAGCAGGTGGCAAGTACAAGGAAGTGCAGACGACGGGTGTCAAGTGCTGGTAGTGGGTCTGTAGGGATACAGTAGGGATACAGACACAGTCTCTGAGTACGTGGGTTGCCGGGCAGGCAGTGCAGGTGTGTGCGACTGATGTGGGAGGGACCTGGGCCCGAGATCAGAGGGTGTCCAAGTAACCAGTGCAGTTGCTGTTTCAACCAGCAGGTCAGCAGGGTAGAGGAGGAGAAAAAGCAGAAGCAAAGAGAAAGGTTTTGAGGTGCTTCCAGAACCGGAGATGGTTCTCCTCAAATTTCAGGGAGGCAGAGAGGCTGTTCCAGAGGGAGGCTCCAGCCAAAGTAAGAGATCTACCCTGAGGGAGTTGGAGGCGGATGAGCGAAGAGCTCGAGAAGGAAGATATTTAAGAAGAGAATTGAAGATATTAAGGCCCCAGGTCCCAGAAGGCCTTGTGGACAATGCAAAGGGTTTTGAACTTAATCCTCAAAGCCACTCAGAGCCAGTGCAGAGATTTCAGTCCAGGGGAGATACAATCCCTGGACTTAAGTACAAGGACAAGTCTTGCAGTCCTGCTTTGAACGAGTTGCAGAGGGCCGAGAGTAGAGGCATGCAGATTTAAAAAGAGGCTGTTGCAATAGTCCAGCCTAGAGAGAACCAGAGCTCTGGAGACAGTTAGCTTCTGGGGGAAGGAGAGGAAAGGAAGAAAACCTCTGAGAAGGTGCAGTTGGTAGTGTGACTTCTTAGAGACGTCCGAGATGTGAGGAGAGAAGGAGAGTGTGGAGTCGAAGATTACCCCGAGGTTGTTAACCTCACATGTGGGAGCAGGAGGAGGGCCAAGGGAGCCTGGCCAGAGTGTGACAGGAAAGGAGGGAGTGGGTGTGCCGATGAGAAGAATCTCAGTCTTATTGGCATTAAGGCAGTGGTCATTGGCAACACACCACTCCTGGATAGGAGTGTCATGATGCCTACCTCCAAGGAGCCAGGCCGGGCCCAGCAACCCCAGAGGCAGACATCATTTTCCCCAGGGAAGTCTCAGCGGGCCCAAGTCGGGGCCCTTTGGACTCAGTCCTGGCGCCTTAGGCGCCAGGCTCATAGCGGACCCCAGTCCTGGCGCCTTAGGCGCCAGGCTCATAGAAGAGGATATGTGTTTAAGTGCTTGGGTGCACACTTACCTGATGCAGACCTTGCTGCTTCATCCAGGCCCTCTTGAGGCCTGAATGGGACTACTTTACCTGTAGGACTACTTCACCACCCGGGTGTGGTCGGGGAAGGATACATACCTGATTGGTGTCAGGATACATACCAGGAACTTCTTCCAAGGCTATTTAAACCCCACCCGAACAGCCACACGTGCTTCGCGTTGTTCTGCACCTAGCAGCTGGACGCTCACCGTGTCAGCTCCTGCATCCTGACTTCAGCCACGCCTGCCAGCACCCTGGAACACCTGCAAGGGGAGAAAGGAAGAGAATAGGAGAAGAAAAGCCCTTACCTGCTAAATCTGCATCCCGGAGTCATTTCTCCAACGGCCCTGAAAAGGAAGACATCATTTTAAAGGCATTTTGTTTCGATCGCTGCAGCGCTGCATTTTACTCACCTTTGCAAGGCGTTTCCATCTTCAGCAGCGATCTTCCGGATTCAGCTACGCCCCGGCGCCTAGAGGAAAAAAGACAAGAACAAAGGTGAGAGGGAGAAAAGGAATAAGGAAAGCTCAGTTTCCTTTTAAGTCTTACCTGTTGGATTATTCCCACTGCATTTCGGGTCCTGCCACTTCCTGGCATCTCCGGACCCCGTCCCCTATGGGGAAAAAAGACAAAGACATTGAATGAGCGAATGCAAAGACATTACCTGAGCGCTCATCCAGAACTGTTTCACTTCGGGTCTGCGCCATATCTCCGGCACTCCGAACCCCGGCCCCTAAGGGGAAAAAGACATAAGCATTAGCGCTTGCTGCAATTAGACAACGAACATTATTTTTAAGCTTGAACTTTTGAACAGAACTTTTACAGCGCCTTACCTGAACAGTCAAGCTTACCTGAACTCCCATCAATCCTCAATCCAGTGAAGTAACTGGGTTTCAACGCGCCCCGCATCAGAAGCAGGATGGAGAGCTCATCCTTCCAAACCCTAAGGTGAGGCTTCACGGGGAATCGTGGAGGAGGTATCGTGGAGGGTTGGAAGGGAGTGGGAGGCTTGAGCATTGTTCCACAGTTGGTAATACTCCCTTTTCACGCACAGGAGGGTATCCAACGAGCCAGGGAAGCCAGAATAGAGGGGCCCTTCCTGTCCATCTTCAGAGTTCTGGGCCTTCGACACCGCGCCTCCGTGGGAACCAGGTGAGCGTTACAGAACGCGAAGCCTTACCACAATTTCCCACCTGGGCGCTATGGAGACTTCCGAGACAGATCAGCTGGCCCATCTTTTAGGGGAATTACGGGCAGAAGTGCACTCAGCCCGCCAGGAGACTAATGCTCTCAGAAGGGAACTAATCCTATCCAAGGAAAGAACTGATGATCTGGCCAAAAGGTTATTGCAGGGCCAGGCAGAGCACACTCCTTTACCTGTTTCCGGAGATATTTCTACAACAATGGGTTCGAATAACCCAGTACAAATCAATCTACCTGGACACATGCCTTTGGCCCCGCCAGAACGTTTTGCGGGGGATCCCAAGAAATATGCCGTTTTTATGAACCAATGCCGTTTACACTTTTTATGCAGGCCCGGGGCCTTCCCCAACGACCAGACCAAAGTAGCCTTTGTACTATCTTACCTCAGTGGCTCTGCTGCCAATTGGTCTATTCCATTGGTAAATCAGGATGATCCCATTCTCCGGGATTTCCAGGGCTTCCAGGCCAGCATGGAAAGATTGTTCGCTCGACACTCGCAGGGACAGGCCCTTGACAACGAACTGCTATCCTTACGACAAGGTAATCAGGATCTTTTGTCCTATATCGCCACCTTTAATAGACTAGTTGTGGAAACCGGATGGCCTGAAAATAAAAGGATCACATTGTTTCATCGAGGCCTGCGCGGAGAGCTTAAAGATGTTATAGCTCAGATAGTAGATCCACCCCAGGCCTGCGCAGACTACATAGACTTAGTGGTTCAACTTGATCACAGACTTCAAAATAGAAAAGCAGATCGGCTCAAGTATGAAACCAGAGTACCTATCAAGACCCACGTTAACTCCAAGAGTACTAATGTTTCCGAACCTATGCAAATTGGCAGTGTTAAAGGACCATTAACGCAGAAGGAACGAAAGAGAAGGCGACAAATGCAACTTTGTCTGTATTGCGGAACTTCCGGTCACTTTCTTCAAAGTTGTCCAGTTAAACCACCCAAGAAGGTGGTTGGAGCCACTGATAACGAGTTATTGACACCTGGTTCGAGAAACAACCTAGCCCGACAAGCGTAGGGGTCCGCTTGCCGAGCTTGAAAACAAACTCTTTGACCTCGCATTTTGTCATGCCAATGGTGCTTGTGAACCCAAAACAGCCTCAGCAGTTGCATGCTATAAAAGCATACATAGACAGTGGAGCTATTGGAAATTACATAGACCGTGAATTGGCTTCCAGGATTAAGCTTCCTCTCCGCCCGAAAGTAACCAAAGATGTAATTACTACAGTTGATGGAACCGAAATAGCCTCAGGGCCTGTAACGCATTCCACAGTTGAAATCACTCTGGTGGGTCAGGACGGACATCGGGAAGCAATCGTGTTTGATGTGATCAAGGCCCCACAATTTCAAGTACTTCTTGGTATCCCTTGGTTAGAAACACATAATCCGAGAATAGACTGGCGAGCAAAGAAGATAACTTTTCCTGATTGTGAACCAACCTGTTACCCAAGGAATCCAGCTATGGGTCTAGCCTCTGTAACTTCCACCCCTGTACAGCTACCATCTGAATACCAAGAATTCCAAGACGTTTTTCAGAAAGAGCAGGCTAACACCTTACCTCCCCATCGATCTTACGATTGCCAAATCGACTTGGTACCCAATGCACAACTACCTTGTAGTAGGATTTATGCTCTTACTGAACCTGAGAACCTGCATTTGCGCCAGTATTTGGATCAATACCTGGCCAATGGCTTCATTCGCCCATCAAAGTCACCAGTCTCTTCCGCTTTGTTCTTCGTACCTAAAAAGGAAGGAGACCTTAGGGCCTTTATTGACTACCGCGCCTTAAATCAGATAACGATTAAGAATCGTTACCCTTTGCCCCTGATACCTGAGCTTATTGACCAAGTAAAAGATGCTCATGTGTACACCAAGCTAGATCTCCGAGGAGCTTACCACCTGGTACGTATAAAAGAGGGCGACGAGTGGAAGACTGCATTCCGCACCAAATTCGGGCTCTTCGAATATCAAGTAATGCCCTTCGGTTTGTGCAACGCACCTGCCGCCTTTCAGTACTTCATGAATGATGTTCTTCGGGAACTTATCGATGTTTGTGTCATCGTTTATATTGACGACATCCTGGTGTATTCCGCCTCAGAATCTGATCACAGAAACCATGTTAGGGCAGTTCTTGAGAAATTGCGCCAGCACAAATTATTTGCCAAGCTCGAAAAATGCGTTTTTCATACCACAGAAGTGGAGTTTCTCGGATTCATCCTGACACCTCAAGGAATCCGAATGGACTTGCGGAAAGTGGACGCCATTCTCAAATGGCCATCTCCTAGCTCTGTGAAGGGAGTGCAAAGCATGCTTGGCTTTGCCAATTTCTATCGAAGGTTCATCCCGGAATTTTCTCGAACTGTTCAACCCATCACAGCTCTCCTAAAGAAAAATAAATGCTTTGAATGGACTCTTGAGGCTGAACAAGCCTTTCAGTACCTGAAAACCAAATTCACCTCTGCACCTGTATTGAAGCACCCGCGCCCAGATCTCCCTTACATCGTGGAAACCGATGCATCCAGTTCGGCCATGGGAGCTGTCCTCTCGCAAAGAGACCCAGAAACTAACCAACTACACTCTGTAGCCTTTTGGTCCAGAAAATTCTCTCCACCTGAACTCAATTACGCAATTACCGACAAAGAACTACTGGCTATTAAATCAGCTTTCAAGGCTTGGCGTCACTATCTTCTCGGTGCAAGACACACCATCACCGTAATTACGGACCACAGAAATGTGCAGTATTTAAAGACGGCCAAAGCTCAATCTTCGCGACAACTCCGATGGGCTTTATTCTTTGCGGAATTTGATTTTGTAATTACCTATCGCCCTGGCTGCAAGAATGGTAAGGCAGATGCCTTATCCCGGATAGGCATGAAAGAACCCAATTCGAGTTTAGAACCTGTGCCAATCATACCGGAACAAAGAATTCTGGGCTTGACTTCATCGCAAACCATTGAGGACATCCAAGCTCAAGTAAAACAGCTTTTTGACTCTTCTGCCTTACTGGAATGGAGTCAAAAGGGTCCTCACTACACCGTTAAGGATGATTTACTCTACTTCCAAGAGCGGTTATTTCTGCCAAGTAAAGAATTGCAGGAACTTGTCATTACCCGTCATCATGAATCATTAATGGAAGGACACCCCGGTATCGCGAAAACAGAAGAAAAGATCAAACGCCACTTCTGGTGGCCTTCTTGGAGAAAAGACATAAAGTCATTTGTGTTGTCTTGCGGAATCTGTGCCAAAATAAGAGTCAAAAGAAAAGGCCAGCCGGCCTACTTCAACCTTTGGACATTCCACCAGCACCTTGGCACACCTTGTCAATGGACTTTATAACTGACCTGCCTCCTTGTGGTGGTTACAACACGATTCTCGTAATAGTGGATCTATTCTCCAAAATGGCCCATTTTATCCCTTTAAAAGGATTGCCGTCAGCTTCCACCTTGGCCAAGGAATTTATGGAAAATATAGTGCGGTTACATGGTTTCCCTTCCATATTAGTCTCAGACCGTGGAAGTCAATTTATCTCCCACTTTTGGAAGAAATGTTGCCAACTAGCACAAATAGACGTGCGGTTATCCACCAGCCACCACCCCCAGACCGACGGACAAACTGAGAGAACCAATCAGACTCTCGAGCAATATCTGCGGTGCATGTTACACCAATCCGAGTTAAATTGGAAAGACATCCTTTGGATTGCAGAATATGCATACAACAATTCAGTGCATTCTGGAACCGGA
This sequence comes from Ambystoma mexicanum, assembly GCF_040938575.1. NCBI lineage: Eukaryota > Metazoa > Chordata > Amphibia > Caudata > Ambystomatidae > Ambystoma > Ambystoma mexicanum. The sequence continues at coordinate 72,366,711 of NC_090925.1, forward strand.
CAGACTCCTTTTTATACCCTGTATGGTCACCATCCTCGGACCTCTGACCTAGATCCACCTCTGACCCTGGAGATGCCTGCAGTAAATCACCTACATTCCACAATAACCCAAGCCTTCAAAGAAGCTACAACCCACTTACAGCAAGCCAAGAAAAAGTATAAAGAAAACGCTGATTTGCACCGAAGTAAAACTCCTCCTTACCAAGTAGGAGATCAGGTATGGCTAGCAACTAAACATCTACCCCTCAAGGGTCAGCAAACTTTTAATCCCAGATTCATTGGGCCTTACCCCATCAAAGCTATTATCAACCCACTGGCCTATAAACTCGATTTACCATCCAACATGCGGATTCATCCCGTTTTTCACGCATCTCTTCTAAAACCAGTACAACCTGGAACCAGACTGTCTGAGCCCCCAGGCCCTGTCCAAATTGATGGAGAATTAGAATTCGAAGTGAAAGACATTTTAGATTCCAAGATAGTTAAGTCGAAACTCTTCTATCTTGTTGATTGGAAAGGATATGGACCTCAGGAAAGATCTTGGGAACCCAGTAACTATGTTCACGCACCACGATTAATTCAACGATTCCATCGAAGATTCCCGCACAAACCAAAACCCCCGGAGGAAAAGACCTTGGGAGGGGCCTTGAGGGGGGGTACTGTCATGATGCCTACCTCCAAGGAGCCAGGCCGGGCCCAGCAACCCCAGAGGCAGACATCATTTTCCCCAGGGAAGTCTCAGCGGGCCCAAGTCGGGGCCCTTTGGACTCAGTCCTGGCGCCTTAGGCGCCAGGCTCATAGCGGACCCCAGTCCTAGCGCCTTAGGCGCCAGGCTCATAGAAGAGGATATGTGTTTAAGTGCTTGGGTGCACACTTACCTGATGCAGACCTTGCTGCTTCATCCAGGCCCTCTTGAGGCCTGAATGGGACTACTTTACCTGTAGGACTACTTCACCACCCGGGTGTGGTCAGGGAAGGATACATACCTGATTGGTGGAAGGATACATACCAGGAACTTCTTCCAAGGCTATTTAAACCCCACCCGAACAGCCACATGTGCTTCGTGTTGTTCTGCACCTAGCAGCTGGACGCTCACCGTGTCAGCTCCTGCATCCTGACTTCAGCCACGCCTGCCAGCACCCTGGAACACCTGCAAGGGGAGAAAGGAAGAGAATAGGAGAAGAAAAGCCCTTACCTGCTAAATCTGCATCCCGGAGTCATTTCTCCAACGGCCCTGAAAAGGAAGACATCATTTTAAAGGCATTTTGTTTCGATCGCTGCAGGGCTGCATTTTACTCACCTTTGCAAGGCGCTTCCATCTTCAGCAGCGATCTTCCGGATTCAGCTACGCCCCGGCGCCTAGAGGAAAAAAGACAAGAACAGAGGTGAGAGGGAGAAAAGGAATAAGGAAAGCTCAGTTTCCTTTTAAGTCTTACCTGTTGGATTATTCCCACTGCATTTCGGGTCCTGCCACTTCCTGGCATCTCCGGACCCCGGCCTCTATGGGGAAAAAAGACAAAGACATTGAATGAGCGAATGCAAAGACATTACCTGAGCGCTCATCCAGAACTGTTTCACTTCGGGTCGGCGCCATATCTCCGGCACTCCGAACCCCGGCCCCTAAGCGAAAAAAGACATAAGCATTAGCGCTTGCTGCAATTAGACAACGAACATTATTTTTAAGCTTGAACTTTTGAACAGAACTTTTACAGCGCCTTACCTGAACAGTCAAGCTTACCTGAACTCCCATCAATCCTCAATCCAGTGAAGTAACTGGGTTTCAACGCGCCCCTGCATCAGAAGCAGGATGGAGAGCTCATCCTTCCAAACCCTAAGGTGAGGCTTCACGGGGAATCGTGGAGGAGGTATCGTGGAGGGTTGGAAGGGAGTGGGAGGCTTGAGCATTGTTCCACAGTTGGTAATACTCCCTTTTCACGCACAGGAGGGTATCCAATGAGCCAGGGAAGCCAGAATAGAGGGGCCCTTCCTGTCCATCTTCAGAGTTCTGCGCCTTCGACGCCGCGCCTCCGTGGGAACCAGGTGAGCGTTACAAGCAGACAGACAGTCAGTGATGAGGGAATGAAAAGAGGAGGCTGAAGGTAGCCTGAAAATGAGCTGGGTGTCATCCCCATAGCACTGAAAGTTGGGGCAGAGAGCTGCAATGCAGTGGCCAAGAAGTGCCAGGTAGAGGTTGAAGAGCCAGGGAGAGAGGTTAGACCCCTGGGGGCACTACAGGTAGAGAAAAAGGTAGCAGAGAGGAAGGACCCCAGTTGGACCTGGGAGGGTCAGTCAGAGAGGAAAGAGGTCAGCCAAGCCAGGGCCTGACTGGTGATATCCAAGTTATCAAAGAGCCATTTGAGCAGGATGGCGTGATTGACCTTGTCAAAGGCAGAGGAGAGATCAAACAAGATGAGGAAAAAGGCGGTGTTAGAATCAAGGTTGGAGAGCAGGTCTTCACGGATGTTTAGGAGAGCAGTTTCCGTGCTCTCGCAGCTCTGAAGCCAGACTGATAGTCATGAAGACAACCAACAGTTTCATTGTGGAGATTAAGCTGGGAGATGGCCAGCTTTTCAACGAGTTTTCCCAGAAAGAGAGTGATGGAGACTGGGCGATAGTTGGCCAGCCAAGAGTGGTCAGCAGAGGGTTCCTTAAGAAGAGGGTGCACAACGGAGTACTTCAGGGGGGTGGGAAGACTCCAGTGGTGATGGAGTGGTTGCAGAGGTTGGCCAGGGCATGAGCAAAGGAGTCGTTGTGGTCCTTGATGGTTTTGGATGAACAGGAGTGGATCTTTTTTGACAAGAGCTTCATAGATCGGACTTGTCTAGAAACCTCATCAGCAGAGAACAGGGGAAAGACGGAGAAGGAGGGAGGAGAGGTGGCTGCAGAAGGGCAAGAGGAAAAGCAGGAAGTAGAGGAAGGCAAGGGAGAGGAGGAGAGTGAGGACAAGATGTCCTGAGTTTTAGAGATGAAGTGAGAAGCCAGTGTAGGCAGCCGCTGCATTGAAGAGTGCTTTACTGGATGAGTTGTATATTTTTCTCCAGGTGGATTCAGCCGCTCATTTGGTATTCTGCAGGAGTTTCAGTTCAGGTGTGAACCATTTGTTGAGGTGGGCTACTGGCTTAGCTTTGGTGAGTTTGACCGGCGCAATGTTGTCAACAGATTCTTCAAAGATCTTCTTATAGCGGTTGACTAGTTTGTTTGCATCTAAGTTAGAGTAGTTTGCCGGATTGAGGATGTTATGGATAAGTGGGTGCAGGTTTTGCACTGTTATGTTGCGGTTGTTCCTGGAGAGGGTGTGCGGTGCAGTATCTGGAGTAGAGATATAGAGTGCGCATTACCTTGGCTGGAGAAGGAAATGACATGGTGGTTGGACCAGGCAATTGGTTAATTTTTGAGGATTGTGGTGTCACAGTTATAGTCGGTTAACCAGTCCAGGGTTCTGCCTTTATTGTGCGTCGGAGCAGAGATCCTATGTTTAAGGCCAAGTTGGGCAATTTGTCATGATGCCTGCCCATGGGCATCTGGACCAAGCCCATCAGCCTGGGGAGCAGGCATCCAAATACTTACTAAAAGCCCAGCAGCCCCGGCTAGGCACTGTCTGGGTACAGTCCTGGAGCCATTGGCGCAAGGCTCATAGAGGAAAAAGTCCTGGCGCCCACAGGCGCCAGGCTCATGTACATTACTTACCTCGTGCAGACCATGCTGCAATGAAGTCAAGCCAACGTGAGGCCTGAATGGGACTATTTTACTTCAGGGAGTATTTTTTTACTTGGGTGTGGTTCTGGGGGAACTTCTTATCTGGGACTACTTTTCAGGCTATTTAAACCACACCCGAACAACAGCACATGCTTCGCGTTATTCTGCATCCAGCAGCGTAACGCTCACGGTGCCTGCAAGTCAGCATCCAGTCTTCTGCCATGCCCACCTCGAATCCAGAGCTCCTAGAAAAAGGGAAAAGAAGGAGGAAAGGTTAGATCACGGACATTATTTTAATTCCTTGCCTGATTCCGGATCCAGCACGTCTCCGAGCCTGGAAAGGACATTATTTCTGCACGCATCGCATCGCCAGCGGCAGCGCTGTGTCATACTCACCAGTCCTCACAGCATCTTTCGATCATTTTCTTCGCCGAACTCCAGCACCTGGGGAACAAAAGGATTAACAAGGTGAGCCGAGAGAGCCAACAAATACAATCTCTTTTACCACCATAGACTTACCTGATTTACCACCAGAGGCATTATCCTTTAACACGCCACATCTTCTTATGCCTCACCTGTAAATAGAGAGAGAAAACAACAAGTTAAACACATGCAAATTTTACCGGACAGTGTTGGGTAATACAGACTCTTACCTGAACGCCATCAGATGCCTCAAGGCAATATTCTCTTGGACCCAGCTGCAATTCAAAAAGGGAATGGAACAAGAGTGAACAACGGACATATTGAACTCTTTGAACTTTATACTTACGGGTCCTCGCCAAGAACCTCAGAGTCAATATTCCTCCGGAACTCTTCCAACACCTTCAAACCAGTGAAGTAACTGGTATCTGCGCGCCCCTGTATTCCACGCAGGATGGAGAGCTCATAATTCAAAAACATAAGGTGAGATTACTGAAAGGGGATATCGGAGGTGACAAGTGGGGAGAATAGTGGGGTGCCATCACTAAAATCCATGGGTGGCTAAATCCTTTCTCCACTTGCAGGAGAATACTTCTATGGGCCAAGTAGACGAGATTAGGCGGGCCAGTCCAGTCTGTTACCTCTGCACTACGCATCACATTGGTGGAGACCGCGGCTGTCCGGGTCCGATCGACGCCCCTGTGGGAGCCAGGTGAGCGTAACACAATTGTATTTTCTAGCGATAGGGCGTTTGCGTCTTTAGGATCACCAAGGCCAAGGTTGAGGTCCCCAAGCAGGATCAATTTAGAACCTAGTTTGGTGTTGTTAGTTAGGAGGTCAGAGATATCTTCGTCAAATGAGGAGATGTGGCCAGGTGGCCTGTAGATAAGGTGCATGAGAATTGTTTGTGAGGCTGATAGAGGGATTGTTACTGTCAGGAGTTCAAAGGACTGAATGCTGACCGAGGGGGTGGCTCTGAGACCAAGGGACATTTTAGCGAAGAAGGCTTTTCCACCTCCTTTGCCTGTATCCCTATCTTTTCTTAGTATTAAATATCCATCCGGGATGGCAATCGAGAGAGCTGGGCCTGCGGGTTGGTGCAGCCAGGTTTCGGTGATAGCCAAGAATTGAAGATCGTTGGCTGAGATAAGTTCTGCGATGTCGACCGCATGGGCGACCAGTGACCGAGCATTTATAAGGGCGCCTCTAATGGGCATTCAGTTGAGTTTGCTGGTGCATTTAGAGTTTTGACTGAACTAGGTTTTGGGCAGGTTGGTGGGTGGCTGGGCGAAGGGTGATGAAGGATTTTTCTTTTAAGTGTCCTGTGAGGGATAAGTCGAGATCCAAGTCTCAAGTTTCAGTTTTTCACTGAGCATGGGTACCACGGCGAGGGTGGTAGGGCAAAACGATGGATCCATTTCAAGGGGCTAAGCGGCAGGTTGGTCTTGCCAATTTATTTAAGGTTTTTAAGATCTATAGCAATGGGTTGTGGACTGTAGGGGCAATCAGAAGGAGGGCCAGAGCTAAGTAATGGTAGAAGTGATACTAAGTTTAGAGTGGTTCTGCAGAAGGCTGCCATAGATGCGGTGAGGTAGGGGTGGTCTTTTGCTGGCACTTTGTGGAGATCACGTAGGCATAGCACAGTTGGTGGGTGGTCGGCAGTTCACTAAGGGTCGGTAGGCTGGATTGACTCACTATAGTTCAGGCTAGTGCAGCTTAATACAGTTCAATACAGTTCAAATGGCAGTGAAATTCACTAAAAGCACAATAGGCTAAATTATCTCAATGCAGTTTGCTGCAGTAGGTAGTTCAGTAAGGCACAGTAGGATAGATTGACTATAGTTCAAGCTAGAGCAGCTTGACACAGTTCAATCACAGGGCAATTCACTAAAATCACAATAGGCTAATTTAACTCAATGCAGTTCGCTGCAGTAGGCAGTTCACTAAGGCACAGTAGGCTAGATTGACTCACCATGGTTCAGGCTAGAGCAGCTTAGTACAGTTCAATACATTTCGAATCACAGGGCAATTCACTAGAGCACAAGGGCCTAATTTAAATCAATGCAGTTCATTGCGGAAGGCAGTTCGCTAAGACACTAAGACACAGTAGGCTAATTTAACTCAATGCAGTTTTCTGCAGTAGGCAATTCACTAAGGCACAGTAGGCTAGATTGACTCACTATAGTCCAGGCTAGAGCAGTTTAATACAGTTGCATGCACAATAGGCTAGTTAGCGAACATATAGCTCGGTGGACAAGGTGCGTTCCTTGAGGACATGGCAAACTAGATAGATTTTGAAATTGATCCGTGTAGTAAACGGGATCGTGAATAGTATGGTTCTCAGTGGTCTGGCAGGTTGTCTCACTAGATCACAATAGGGGTGGCAGCCCTAGGAGGCCTAATGTAAGAATGAAGACTGAGGTGATTGGGTTTGCATTGATTACGGCCCGGATCACAATTGGCAATAATAAAAAAGGGTTCAACAGTATTGTCCAGGGCATTGAGTGCGAGAGTCGCACTGTCCGTATGTAGCACCGGTGAGGTACGGTGAGCGGCAGTTACTGTGGGCCGTATGCCAAGTAAGCAGCAAGCGTGTGCAGCCGTAATAGTATTGGATGCAATAGTTATGAGAACAGACGTCAATACAGTGCGTTGGGACTGCGAAGTTAGTTTCATGAGGTCTTAACAGGAATCATACAGGTGCAAGGAAGATAGGCAATAGGGTATGCTGCAGGCAGTAGGTAGACGAGTTATTGAACACGGAAGTGCTAGGAGATGGATGGATGCAATGTCTTACTGGTAGAGGGTGGGAGGTAGTGCAGACAGGTTTTCCGGCCCAACGGCTCGTTAGGCAAGGACAGGCAATGATAGGAGTCAGCCTTGTTGCTGCAGCCTTATTGTGGAAGGCCGGCTGACACCATCCGGTTGCTGCCTATCAGATACGTAGGCACACAGGCCCAATCAGAGCGGGCTGCTCTTTCTTTCCTGGTTGCTAGGCAACCATATTAACATGCAGAGAGAGCAGCCATTTTAGTGCCCCGGCTCTCGTGTATGTTCGTGGGGGCTGCAGTGGACATCTGGGTTTTTGGTCTTGGCGGATGAAATGCAGGAAGCTTGATAATAATAATAATAATGTGTATCAAACCCAGAAGGCAGGGTATGCATGACGCGGAAGCGGCTGATTCGTCAACGTTACTGGTAGCAGAGCGGGATCAGTGCAGCTGGGCAAAGCTTCTCAGTGATGGCCTTGTGGTTGATGTCATCAGCGACGGTGGGGGCTCCTGCCCTTCCCGGATGGTGAAGGCTGGCAAAGACAGGAATTGGCATTGTTGCTGCACTCACTGTTTGCGTCTTGGATTGCTCACCACAAAATGGGCATCCGCCCATGAGATCATATTATCAAGCCCACTCATTCATTGTGTGTGGTGCAGAACAGTGAACCCAGCCATGTTCCTCACACAACCATGCACCACCGAAGATTTGCAACAGCATGACTATGCATCTTATGAAGGTGAAGACAATGATATCTCCAAAGACAAAGACAGCTCCCTAGAAGAAGGAGAAATCCTCTTTGTTGACGGGTCAGCATCAATTGATCAAGAGACAGGTCGGAGACATGTTCGGGCAGCAGTGGTATGCCTAGAAGAGGGCAAATATGAAACAATTGTAATGAAAAGATTGCCCATACATTATTCGGCCCAAGCAGCTGAACTGGTAGCACTCATTGAAGCCCTGCGGGCATCCAAAGGGTGTTTTGTCAACAAATATTCAGACCCTGCTTATGTCACCACCATGGTGCATGCAGGTCTGTCGTGTTGGAAAAGGAGGAGATTCAGGAGAGCAGAAGGCTCACTAGTATAACACGCCGCCCTGCTGTAGGTACTGATTTCTGCCCTCGCAGAGCCATCTGTAGTGGCGATCGTTAAATGTGCTGCACATACCAACCACAGTGACGAGGTATCATTAGTTAACCCAGCTGCCGATGTGGCAGCAAAAGCTCCAATATATCTCCTAGTTCCCACATCAGCTGAATCTGTTGTGACCACTAAAACCACCAGACCAGAAACAGATCCGTACACAGCCCTCCCAAAAGTACATATAATTTAGCTACAGCGTAGAGTGTCACAAGAAGAGAAAGAGATATGGCTCAAACGCGGATGCATGCAATCCACTACTGATCTTTTATGGAGGCAACAAAGTACAGGGAAGTGCCTGTGGAGTTACTGCACATGGCTTTTGTACAATTGCATTACCCTTCTCATAGCTCTAAGCAACACATTGCAGCGCATATCCAGGAAGACCTGTTCACTTCCAATCTACCGGATCACCTCTCAATGATGGCTGTTCAATGCACCTGATGCCAAGTGTTTAACACTGGGATGACACTCAGGACATTGCAAGGAACACTGCCCCGCTCCATCTGCCCATTCCGTGAGCTGCACATTGACGATGCAGACATGGGGGAAAGATGCAATGGGGCGTGTTATCTGATTGTGGTGGTGTGTCCGTTCTCAAGGTGGGTCGAGGGCGGTCCATGTGCCCACCCAGATGCCAAGTGTGCCTTAAAATTCCTTCTACAAGAGGTTTTTCCCCCGATGGGGGATGTTTGACGTTTTAAGATCCGATAATGGCACCCATTTTTACAATGAGCTCTTCAAAGAAATAACAGCCCATTTATGAATCAAGCATTGTCTGTGTTTGATTTAACACCCACAAGAAAATGGGGTGGTGGAACCAATGAATACTACTTAAGAGCAGATTCTCCAAGCAATGAAACATCCTGAAAAAGAATTGGGTGTATTGCCTGCCCCTGGCCCTGTTCCATTTGTGCACACTGCCCAGTAAGGACCACCGCCTTTACCCCATTAAATAGTAACTGGCAGACGCATATAAACACCCATCTCTCCTGTGAGTAGAGCCTCAGGCGCCCATACAGCAGCAGCAATTCTGGTGTTAGAAATCCAGCATATCTGTCTCAATTGACACTTGCCATCAGATGTATCTCAAAGCAAATGGCTCTGCCAAACACAGAAGATGCACAGACATCAACTACCCTGCATTCTGATACTACACCCACTCAGCCACTGTTGCCGGACGAGCTGGTCTATGTCAGAAGCTTTGAGAGAAAGTGGAACAACCCCAGGTTCTATGGGCTCTATTAGGTTGTGTTTTCCACCCCTCTCGCAGCTAAAGTGAAGGGGCACCGATATCGGATACACCTCTCAGACATTGGCAGGGCCCCACCTGATTTGGAAACAGCCGTCCAGACTTAACACAACAAATATACCTCAGTTTATATGGCTTCATGTTGACCATTTGAGTGCATTTGAAAGAGTTCAAAGTACATGCATTGCTGCTAGAGCATGAGCTATTCTCTCTCTCTCTCTCTCTCTCTCTCTCTCTCTCTCTCTCTCTCTCTCTCTCTCCCTCTCTCTCTCTCTCTTACTCTCGTTCTTTTCAATCCCTATCCTCACCTCATTTTTTCCTCAATTACCTAACCCCCATCCTTCTATTTTACCCATTTCTTCAAACCCACATGTACTGTTACGATGGAAATGTCTACGCCAAGATGTTCTTCAACTGTGAATAGAAATAGAATTAGTAGAACTAGAATGTATAGTTATGATTGTGGCCTACATTCCGTGGCCATTTTGTTTACACTATTAATGTTTTTGTTGGGAATATATTGGGGAATATCTTTTATCTGGGCTGGACATCTAAAAGAAGGGGGAGGAGGGAACACAGGGATTTGGAACACACATATACCCTCCAATTCAACCGAACTGACCCCAAGCCCAGACCAGAATGAAAGAACAAATGAAAGTGTACAATTCAATACAGTGCGTTGGGACTGCGAAGTTCGTTTCATGAGGTCTTAACAGGAATCATATGGGTGCAAGGAAGATAGGCAATAGGGTATGCTGCAGGCAGTAGGAAGACGAGTTATTGAACATGGAAGTGCTGGGAGATAGGTGGATGCGATGTCTTACTGGTAGAAGGTGGGAGGTAGTGCAGACAGGTTTTCCGGCCCAACGGCTCGTTAGGCAAGGACAGGCAACGATAGGAGTCGGCCTTGTTGCTGCAGCCTTATTGTGGAAGGCCGGCTGACACCATCCGGTTGCTGCCTATCAGATACGTAGGCACACAGGCCCAATCAGAGCGGGCTGCTCTTTCTTTCCTGGTTGCTAGGCAACCATATTAACATGCACAGAGAGCAGCCATTTTAGTGCCCCGGCTCTCGTGTATGTTCGTGGGGGCTGCAGTGGACATCTGGGTTTTTGGTCTTGGCGGATGAAATGCAGGAAGCTTGATAATAATAATGTGTATCAAACCCAGAAGGCAGGGTATGCATGACGCGGAAGCGGCTGATTCGTCAACGTTACAGGTAGCAGAGCAGGATCAGTGCAGCTGGGCAAAGCTTCTCAGTGATGGCCTTGTGGTTGATGTCATCAGCGACGGTGGGGGCTCCTGCCCTTCCCGGATGGTGAAGGCTGGCAAAGACAGGAATTGGCGTTGTTGCTGCAAGCCTTATTGTGGGAGGCCAGCTGATGCCATCCGGCGGCCGCCTATCAGATAAGTAGGCACACAGACCCAATCGGAGCAGACTCTCTCATAGGGTGCTCAGCAACACTATATGTGGAGCACTCACTGTTTGCGTCTTGGATTGCTCACCATAAAATGGGCATCCGCCCATGAGATCATATTATCAAGCCCACTCATTCATTGTGTGCGGTGCAGAACAGTGAACCCAGCCATGTTCCTCACACAACCATGCACTACCGAAGATTTGCAACAGCATGACTATGCATCTTGTGAAGGTGAAGACAATGATATCTCCAAAGCCAAAGACAGCTCCCTAGAAGAAGGAGAAATCCTCTTTGTTGACGGGTCAGCATCAATTGATCAAGAGACAGGTCGGAGACATGCTCGGGCAGCAGTGGTATGCCTAGAAGAGGGCAAATATGAAACAATTGTAATGAAAAGATTGCCCATACATTATTCGGCCCAAGCAGCTGAACTGGTAGCACTCATTGAAGCCCTGCGGGCGTGCAAAGGGTGTTTTGTCAACATATATTCTTACCCTGCTTATGTCACCACCATGGTGCATGCAGGTCTGACGTGTTGGAAAAGGAGGAGATTCAGGAGAGCAGAAGGCTCACTAGTAAAACACGCCGCCCTGCTGTAGGTACTGATTTCTGCCCTCGCAGAGCCATCTGTAGTGGAGATCGTTAAATGTGCTGCACATACCAACGACAGTGACGAGATATCATTAGTTAACGCAGCTGCCGATGTGGCAGCAAAAGCTCCAACATATCTCCTAGTTCGCACATCAGCTGAATCTGTTGTGACCACCGAAACCACCAGACCAGAAACAGATCCGTACACAGCCCTCCCAATAGTACATATAATTGAGCTGCAGCGTAGGGTGTCACAAGAAGAGAAAGACATATGGCTCAAACACGGATGCATGCAATCCACTACTGATCTTTTATGGAGGTAACAAAGTACAGGGAAGGTAGTAATGCCTGTGGAGTTACTGCACATGGCTTTTGTACAATTGCATTACCCTTCTCATAGCTCTAAGCAACACATTGCAGCGCATATCCAGGAAGACCTGTTCACTTCCAATCTACCGGATCACCTCTCAATGATGGCTGTTCAATGCAATAGCTGCCAAGTGTTTAACACTGGGATGACACTCAGAACATTGCAAGGAACACTGCCCCGCTCCATCTGCCCATTCCGTGAGCTGCACATTGATGATGCAGTCATGGGGGAAAGATGCAATGGGGCGTGATATCTGATTGTGGTGGTGTGTCCGTTCTCAAGGTGGGTCGAGGGCGATCCATGTGCCCACCCAGATGCCAAGTGTGCCTTAAAATTCCTTGTACAAGAGGTTTTTCCCCCGATGGGGGATGTTTGACGTTTTAAGATCCGATAATGGCACCCATTTTTACAATGAGCTCTTCAAAGAAATAACAGCCCTTTTATGAATCAAGCATTGTCTGTGTTTGATTTAACACCCACAAGAAAATGGGGTGGTGGAACCAATGAATACTACTTAAGAGCAGAATCTCCAAGCAATGTAACATCCTGAAAAAGAATTGGGTGTATTGCCTGCCCCTGGCCCTGTTCCATTTGTGCACACTGCCCAGTAAGGACCACCACCTTTCCCCCATTAAATAGTAACTGGCAGACGCATGTAAACACCCATCTCTCCTGTGAGTAGAGCCTCAGGCGCCCATACAGCAGCAGCAATTCTGGGGTTAGAAATCAAGCGTATCTGTCTCAATTGACACTTGCAATCAGATGTATCTCAAAGCAAATGGCTCTGCCAAACACAGAAGATGCACAGACATCAACTACCCTGCATTCTGATCCTACACCCACTCAGCCGCTGTTGCCGGACGAGCTGATCTATGTCAGAAGCTTTGAGAGAAAGTGGAACAACCCCAGGTTCTATGGGCTCTATGAGGTTGTGTTTTCCACCCCTCTCGCAGCTAAAGTGAAGGGGCACCGATATCGGATACACCTCTCAGACATTGGCAGGGCCCCACCTGATTTGGAAACAGCCGTCCAGACTTAACACAACAAATATACCTCAGTTTATATGGCTTCATGTTGACCATTTGAGTGCATTTGAAAGAGTTCAAAGTACATGCATTGCGGCTAGAGCATGAGCTATTCTCTCTCTCTCTCTCTCTCTCTCTCTCTCTCTCTCTCTCCCTCTCTCTTTCTCTCTTACTCTCGTTCTTTTCAATCCCTATCCTCACCTCATTTTTTCCTCAATTACCTAACCCCCATCCTTCTATTTTACCCATTTCTTCAAACCCACATGTACTGTTACGATGGAAATGTCTACGCCAAGATGTTCTTCAACTGTGAATAGAAATAGAATTAGTAGCACTAGAATGTATAGTTATGATTGTGGCCTACATTCCGTGGCCATTTTGTTTACACTATTAATGTTTTTGTTGGGAATATATTGGGGAATATCTTTTATCTGGGCTGGACATCTAAAAGAAGGGGGAGGAGGGAACACAGGGATTTGGAACACACATATACCCTCCAATTCAACCGAACTGACCCCAAGCCCAGACCAGAATGAAAGAACAAATGAAAGTGTACAATTTAATATAACAGAATCCAACAACATAATGCGAACAACATATAATGTGACCCCAACAAATAGTAGCAAATCCCATACAACTGTGTGTACAAGCAAAATGTTTGAAATATTACTTCCTAATGTCAAGAACCAAGGCACATACTACACCATGAAACAATACAACGACAGGTACGTAAACTCAAATATGATGCATACCATGGCTTAGGCCTAGACGCAGTTGAAGATATGCATCATCCCGAGCACTCTAACAGTTGGTATTCCGACATGAGTACAGTAGGAAGGCTAACCACAAATGGGAGTTGCTATATCTGCTCCTTAATACCGCACACATCTGGGGCACCCAAGGTTTTAGTACCGCAGGAAGTACCAATGATAGAGGCACAATGCCTAATTCATCTTGCGCTATGTAGGTTCAAAGACATTTTCCAATTACACACCCTCCACCTAGAACTTATTAATGCAGACACACAGAAATTCAAAACGAGTTCAACCAATCCCAACTCTACCTGGTGATCTAAGGGGCGAAATATGTGAACAACCAGTGGCAAGAAACAACCTTCACATGCAAAACTGAAAGACTTTTAGGATTGCCTGAAAAGATTGCAGCACTTGTAGAACAAACTTGCACACAAGTGTGGATGGAGCACATCACTAAATTCACCTGAATTGCAGCCATAGAGAAGCCAATGAAAGTGTCCTAAGAAAAGACTTATGAACTATGTTTTTACAGTGAAGGAACTGTTTCTGTCGGTTCAAATGAGCAGTGTAGCATAGTGTGATAATTTCAGACCTCACGAAAGGCACCGCAGCCCTGATGGACTACTACTGGATGTCTGGCCTTCTTGGAGGGGCTATTGTTCTCTGGCTATGCTGCACTCTGCCCTGTGAGTAGTCCCAGAAGAACACCTGAAGAAGCACCCACAGTGGCCCCAGCAATCGAAATACAGCACACAATGGCGCCACCAAACTTTGGCATTCTTCCTGAGAAAGAACCATGTGAGAAGCTGCGAAGCAGGAAAAGATCATCGAATTACATGTCGACAGACTCATCCGAACTGCTCACGTAAATACCAAATGAATACAAACTATACAAATTCTCAGATACTTTTTTTGCATCTCTAATACCCAGCATCCAGACACAAGCAAATGCATAATGGCTCCAGATCATGAGATGGTAGCTGGTCTAGTTGACTAATGACACCGAACAAGGGTTCAATATCATGAAAGTGGAGCTGAGATCCCTTAGACTAATGACGATGCAGAATACGTATGTGTTGGATCTGCTGACCGCCTTAGAAGGAGATGTTCATGTTGCACATTCGTACCTTCCTAAGATGCTGAAAATGGGCCATTATCACACATTGTTACGGCAGTGCATGAACAAGGGGTAAAGATGAAAAAGGAAGCTGGCATTCACAAACAAGATTGGTTTTCCCTGCCCTTCAGATGGGCCCCATCGTGGCTTGGAACATTGGTGAAGATGGTGGGGCCCATTATCGTGTTTGTCTTGGTGATCTTCTGCACGTGCCAAATGGGTATGCGGTGATCAGTATAAAGTTTGAGACATGTATATAGGGCATGAATGCCAATAAAGGGAACACAACCGCGTATGAGGTAGATTTTCCCTGCCCTTCAGATGGGCCCCATCGTGGCTTGGAACATTGGTGAAGATGCTGGTGCCCATTATCGTGTTTTTCTTGGTGATTTTCTGCAGGTGCCAAATGGGTATGCAGTGTTGTGCCATAGCAGGACCTAATAGCGCAATGATGATGGTGTCTATTGGCAGTACTAAAGTACGTTGTGGTCCAAAAGAAATGGAAGTACAAACTGACCACCCCGTTCACCACATTATACCACACAACCATTGTTCCTCCCCCTGACCCACAAATTACAAGGACGTATGGGTTGACTTTGCTGGGGACATGACATTTACACCTGCGGATGGGCAGTAAGGCAAGAAAAAAACGAGCGTAAATATGGGGGAGGATAATTTGTTACTGTAGAAGTAATGAAATGGGGGAATGTTGGGATGGAAATGATTAGATCCCACCGCTAGGTGCTTTAAAGTGAGGCAAATCCCCTATGAAATAGTGTAGTGTACAAGGTGGAGAAAACCGCACTAAGAGACCCGCTGCAGATATAATATAGCATGAACAGCAGATGCATAACCTTAGAAGGCACATAGAAAGAAATGCCATTTTGTAATAATGGCAGAGGCCGGGCTTGCATAGCCGCGCTGCACCAGTCAAGCTCCATGGAAAAGTTTGACTAGGCCCAAAATCATTAAGGCAGAATGAATCTGCACCACCAGTTCTTACGGAAGTTCACTTCGCCCTTGTCCCTTCACTGATGCAAACAGTTTGTTTCATTGGGAGGAATGCGCCCTGCAGGACCATTGAGACAACACCTGGCTCTTTGCAGTGCCCATTCATCAAAACCAAGCTGCCTGCAGGCCCCTAACCCTCAACCAGCCAACCCAGAGCCAGAGCCCATTCCCGACCCCCACACCCTTTCATTCCATGATAAGCAAGCAAGCCCCAAGCCCTTAGTATAAATCAAGCAACTATCAAATATCTAATCAGGTGCAAATGTTTCACCCCAAAGCATAAAACACATCATTTGTAACATGAGGTACAGGGATGGATACATTATAGACCAAGTCAAGGGTGGAAGCCTTGAGTGTGAGACGAGCAGTATCAACAAAGCCTAGAATGTGACGGTCAGTGTGACTGTATTTCTGCCTCTCTTTCTCCTGGTACCAATCCCCCAAGCCTCCCAGGTGCATGCCACAGTGATGTAGTAGTAGGCTTAGCATGCTAGCATATATTTAACTATGTAACCTGAGAGAGACCTGACCTTCGCTGATATTTAGTATGTTGTAAAATTAAACCTTGTAATCCCTGCAAGCTATCGCCTGGCTTATTTCCTTAGAAGGTTGCATTCACTCTGGAGTGTGCACAAACAGGGACTTGCCTTCAGGGTTAGGAAGGAAATGGGAGTGGGAGGGAGTGGATGTAGGAAAGAGAGGTGGAAAGTGGCACTATTTCATTTTCTGTTTGTTTATAATTAACACAGTCAGGTAAAGTACTGTCAATTTCACCAGTGCTCCACCCATGCATCCGCAATTGCCTCAGAACTAGTTGCATTCAGTGCTGTTGCTAGATAGCACTCCCTGCAGGTGAAAATGCCACCTTCTGGAGACCTGCATTGGGGTGGACGATCCAACGCGGGGCGGCAGCGGGGACACTCCAATCGTTGGCAGCAGATGAAGTTTCTGGGAGAGTTTCAGAGGATGATTCAGTTGCTGGTGGCAGTTCTGCTTCCTCTGTGGCTTGTGGTTTTGCAGGTCTGGTGGTGGATTGAAAGGCACTGCAACCAAGGACGATTGCCTGTTGCCTGTTACCTGTTCCTGAAACATTCATCCACTTGCTGCCAGTGGTTAACAAATCAGGTGGCCAATGAATGCTGTCTATGAACCAATCAGCTCTTGAATTGAATAGCAGGCACATGCCCTTAGGCCAATCCATGTACAGAATTCTGTACGTGTAATTCTCGGTTCGAAAATAAATTAATCTTATTTTTTCTTTTAATATTATATAATTTTGAATATGTGAGTGACACTTGTGTTGTTGATTAGGTTGGTTTTGGCAAATACTTATTTAGATTAATTGGATATGTTCTTTTTCCTTTATGTGAATATTATGAAGAATATAGATTTGAGAATGACATCTCAAATTTTAGTGCTGATTACATTGAGGATCAAATCGCGAAGTTAAGCAAAATAGTGCATTGTTTTCTTTGATTTTATTGAAGTTCTTGCCACATTCTCCCTTCACACAAATGAAGTTCTTGGAAGGTTAAGATACAGTGTTTATGGCAATGGATGTGTACATGGTTTGTGATCAATATGAGTGATGGAGCATTTTAAATCGAGAATTTGTTAGCATTCATGTTCAATCTACTCTTCTTCGTCTCGGTACTGTCTGAATAGTTCATAACATTATGCATTCTCAATTTGTTTTGTTTGCGGCAACACCCTCTCAATGGCAAAAAAAAAAACAAACAGTGACAGTAACTGCTCCTGTCTAGTCCCAGCTCAAGGCCTAAACGGCATGTTGGGTTTGTACCACATGCTAGGTCCCAGAAAGGCCTCCATTATTTTGATGCAGTGTAGACCATCTCTCATCCCCGGGAACGTACCCATGCCGTGAACCGTGCACCCCCATCCTAGACTGCGGCACCCATCTCAAGAAAGTGAAGAGTGTAAAAAAGTAAATATGAGCCAAAAGTGGGAGTGTGAATGTGCCATTCTGATGCACTGTGATGAAGAATGTGTGTAGCTCTGCAGTCTGCAGTTTGTTTTATTACGTGTAATTCCTTTGTTGGCAGCACCCCCCACCTGCCCCCCTGCAAGAAGCTGTGTTCCCTGGCCCTGATGAAGGCAGAAGTTCTGTGATGAGATAGTGACCTCCAAGGCAAAACTTGAGTTGGCCGATACCAATTGACCTAATCACTGAAAATACGTTTTAGTCACCTATGAACTGGGGCAACCGAAGGGTTGATTCTTTCCCCACGGGTTTGGATGTCTTTGGTCTCTGATAAGGCCTTGAACTGAGACTACACAGAAGTAGTTACTGTCACTATTTTTTTTTTCTCATTGTTGCATTTTTCCATCGTTTTTTGCTTATGCTTTGACTGTAATTTTCAATTGTGTTTGTGGATTATATCCTGTGTGGATGTTTGCGGTGCTGCTTAGGTATGACTGTGGTATAGGATATGTATGTAGGGAAAGGGTGTTGCAGTAGAAAGGATATATGAACAATTGTTGCTAGTATTATATGTATTTTTTCGCTATGTGTTGATACGATTCGATGAATTTAGTACAAACTTTGCATTAAATAAAATTAATTTCATGAGTGCTTGCGGCTAATATACTACCTTAGAGTGTTTTGCAGGACACACCCTTTGTTTTTGAATTGAAAAATAGGCACAACATGCCATGGTTTGCATTATGTAGAAGTTGTTGAAATGGGATTATAACAGCATTTTCTATAGATACATACAAAAAAATGTTCATTAGGAACATGGCCTTGTGAAACCTGGTTGCAGAGACTAGATTTATGTTTCCAAGTGTATGTCATCTGTAGGATTTCATTTACAGGGATCCTTTGTTTCTCTAGACCTACTGATAAGTACATGATGAATTCTTGGGGATCCTCTTGTACATTCATGGTGAAATTAACAATTCTTTCACTTTTGGCCACTGCCACTCTTACACCTAATACATTGTAGATAGTGTCAGGATTGTTAGTGTCATTTCTGTGCAGGAGGAAGAGTTGTAAATATAGCTGTTATGATCCATTTTTGTATCTTATCCACTATGATGGACTCCCCAAGTGACAAGGCATTCATCACACTGTCTGGGACATTCTACGTGGCTCATGTTTCCTGTATCCAGCCAGCAGGTTATTTATTTGATGGGATCCAGATATTATAGCAGAAGTGGTGACGTGGGCTGGGGACGAGGCAGTGAAGTGGGGCTGATGGTGGCAGCAGTGCCGATTGTAGTGGCAGTGAATGATGTGGTAGTGGCAGTTTTTGTCACTGAGAGTGGTATTAGATCTGTGGCATCAGCAGGTAGATGTAGGTAATTATACGGGTGAAGGCCCTCTTTTTTGTCACCAGGGGGCCTGACTCGTGAGGGAAAATTCAGTAAAAACAAGATACAGGTGAGTACAGGCTAACCACCCTTTGACACAATGGTACAGGTAGCAACCAACAGTGGAGCAGAAGTGAGGGCCACTCTGTCATTAAAAAATAGGTAATAGTATAAATCTGATAAAACAAAATGTATTCATAATTCAACAAAATACTGAAATTAAAATAACACATGGATCAGAAACTGACAGCATTTCTAGTACGTTCAGATCTATTACACAGTAAGGCAAAATAAACTGCAAAGTGGTGAGGTTAGTAGTTGTAGTGACTTTGTGTGTTGTGTTTAATAACAGCACACTTCAAGAGTTGACACATTATGTGTTTCCAGCTCGAGAATATCTGAATATGGTATCAGTTAGAATGTATCCTCTGTGCTTTCCTCAGGACTGTATTGCCAAAAGCGGTCTGGTCTCGAGATTTACGAATCTAGAGAGTTGTATCTGAATAAAAACAAAAATATCAAAGTGTCTAAATAAAGTATACCTGTTACGGAAGCCTAAATAGTGAAGCTTGGTAATATGTGTCGATGTAGCTGCTGGTCGTTACCTACCTTATTCTTATTCTGTGTGTCTTGGACTGATTGTGGTATGGGACTGTCTTCCATACAGTGCTTTGTCTTGCTTGTGATCTGATGAGTGCTACACGAAGGGGCAAGAGAGGAAAATGCGTTCCTCGTTACTCAATTGTTCAATTTCATGATATCAATTATGCTTATCTATTTGACAGGTGGAGGACTGAGTTTTCCCTGATTACGCTGTGTCGGGGGGAAATTCTGTCGGGGTTGGCTGGGCCGCCCGCGGACCTCCGGGCAGGGAGGCCCCAACTCCTCCCGCGTATCACAAAAATGAGTATGAGGCACACGCAAGAAGCAAGGTGGTTCTGCTGTTTATTATACAAACGGCAGGGATGGGTCAAGGATCGTACGCGTCCGTCCTGACACACACACAATCGTGGGGCTCGCAGGCCCTTTTTACCTTGGTATGACACGCTACTTGCGTCACCTTGAAAAGTTAGCAAAAAACCTATCTCCACTCTGGATTGGTTACTTGAGTGGTAGGGTTAGTATAGCATACATATAGAGAAGGGTATTAGTGGCTGAGGGTCAGTCAGGTGGTATACCTGGGTTGTCCCTGCAATTAGATACATGAGAATTGTTACATGAGGACCCTGAGGATTGGTCAATGTTAATGGCGTCAGTGATAAGAGCCACATGTTCTGATTGGTGCGCTCGCGAGCCTCCCAGCCTGGGACCATCGCCGTTCCCAGCTCGCGGTGTACCTGTCATTTGCAACAATGTTTCACTATGGGTACGTGTAGACAATGCGAGGATTTATTCATAGGCTGGAAGGCCGACTACTCCCACTGTCGCAGATGTCCATTGAGTCTTTTATTTGTATCTGCCTGTGTCTTGTAACGAGGGATCCAGGCGCCTCCGTTCTCCTAGCCTTGGCATCCTTTCAGGTTTGGCTTGGTCACGTGAGGCGGGACCGTGTTTGAGGCCGGATTCTGCACAATTAATATTGTTTTTCCCACTGTGTGGGAAATTTGTGTAATTTGCAGGTGCGACCTTGACGTTGGTGTGCGGCGTGCGAGATTGCAACATTGTGGCTTGGCTGTCTGCTTTTCGCCGAGCTCATTCTGCAGGATCAGCAACCGGACTCTTGTTCCTTTTAATGTTCATGGAAGCTCTTGCTTGCGGCCTACTTGAATCAGGTGCATAAATGGAGCCGTTGAGTGCACAGGCGCTTTAGGTTATAGGGTTTATGTGAAGCGTAAGCAAGCCATTTAGATAAGTTCATCGTTCGTCTTGCGTTTCTGCATCTTAAAAGCCTATGTGAAAAATAATAAAGATGCACGTCCGTGGATGTGTTCATCACCTACGTCATAGCGTTGAGTATATTCTTCGTGTAGGTTGGTGTAGGAGTGTCCAGTGTGCATGGTCGTACAGGTGTGACCGTTGGCTAGGTCGTCATGGCATCTCTAACGATGTGTTGGTTTAGTCGAGTTGATCCATGTTGCAGGTGTCGGCCTGGGTAGGGCGAGCTGCTGGGCAGGTAGGGCAGGTAGGTGGGCACATCCGTAGGTTCCTGTATCAAGGTATTTGGTCGTCTGGTAGATGGGCAAACTCATCTCGTGGAGGGTGCCTAGGCCGTGATCCTCTAGGCCAAGCGCGAGAGGGGATTGGTGGGAGCCTGTTGTTCCATTCTCCCACTTCAGTCCCCCCTCTGGTCGACTTGTCGACCACAAACATATCCTTTTCTTTATCTCCTCTTACTCTCCATATTTTAGTTATTCCTCCCAAATGTCCATAGTGGTTAACATGGTCCTCAAATGACCAATACGTGTATTCACAGGTTCCTCCAGGAGTGCAGTATACCCATTTCCCTATGTAGCTCCTTGGGTTTCTTGGGTTTTCGAGCTTCACAGATGGTGGGTCCAGGTGGTTGGTGGTGATCTGATTGCGCAACCTCTCTCTCTCTTGTATTATCATTCCTGTATGTTGGCCGTCATCTGCTGGCATCAAGGGGTGCATACCGGCCATTTCAATCATTTCGTCTGTGGTGCGTGCCTTCCAGGCTTTCCAAAATCTTATTATGATCAGTGTAGCTCCAGCCAAAATAGTACATCCAACTATAACCTTCAGTCCATCTGACAGCCATGATGGCATCCATGACCATAATATTGAAAACCAACTTCCATCCTTTGTTACACCTTTACTTTCATCCATCATTTTAGAGTGCATCTGGGCCAATTGTGAAACTGCTTCTGTCAGTGTACCGTTGTCAGCATCATTGGCAGAGATGAATGTACAGCATGATTGTCCTATCTTTGCGCAAACTCCTCCTTCCATTGCTGTGAGGAGGTCCAGTACATATCTGTTCTGAAGTGTCACCATCCTCACTGCGCGCAGTTCCTCTTTTATTGCGTTGAATCCATTCACTGTTGAATTGATGGTCATCATTAGTTCCCATCTAGTTATCTGGAGCCATTTTGCATTTGCGTAAGCCTGTAATCCCGGATGTATTATTGAGGAGAAGAACATTGCTGCTCTGCTAAATAGTCTGTGTTCTGGCGGAATTGAGGTGAGTGCTGTTTCTGATCTACCCCATAGGTAATTTCCTGTCAGAGGTTCTCCTTGTCTTTTCTTTCTATTCAGTATTATTGCTGTTGGTTTTGTTCTCTGGCCCCTTCTGAGGTTGTACAGATCTCTTCTTCCTCTCGTTCCCTTCATCCATTTTGGGGAAGTTGGCCATATTCACGTGTTTCTGGGGTACCACTAGTGATGGTACATTAACGTGCACTATTGTGCATATACCATTCCACAGGGGGGGCAGCGTGTGGTATGCCTTTTCTCCGCAGGCCCAGTAATGGTCCATTATCACTGCTGTTCCTGCTCCCCCCTCAGGTAGCTCCATCACGCTTGCACAGTTGGTGTTATATCCTACGTCCACCTCTCCTTTATGTTGGTAGCATACTTTAGGCGCAGTTAGCGGCAGTATTATTATTGGGTCTTCATCCTTCTCTATCCACGTGAGCATGGGTACGTACTTGATCCAAGTCGTCCAACATCTGTGGTTGTGTCCATAGATAGTTAACTCTATTTTCTTTGTGTGGGATTATACTAATACCACCTGACGTAACACCTGTTGCAGCTGGGGGTGGGGGTATATTAGGTTTGGGTGCAGCAACAATATTCATAGCATAGCTGTACTGCCATACAGAGGCAGCCAAGAACCCAGTGATCATCAAAATCCCTATCAATTTTATTACATAGGCTAATTTCACCGGCATTTTGCTCTTACCTTGCTGCAGTCCGGCAGCTTATTCTTGCGATGTTAAAGTTGCCCGCCTGAAAATTCTCAATATGCTTGTTATTAAGGTTAGTGGTTGTTTTTTTTAAGCCCTCCCTATCAGCTCGTCATTCAGTGCCCAGGCGAAGAGCTGTTCCCACGCCACTCTAAGCGATCTATCTCTTAGGGCAGGCAAGTATGGGTGGAGGTGGGGCATTGAATATTCTATGGCCAAGAGGAATGCTGTGTAGTAGACACGTACCCTCCTTTTGTTCAGGTACGTTGGCCTTCTTACTTCATATACAAATTGGTGTGACAATTCTTCTGGGTAGTTATCATCTGAGGGTACCATCTACTCCTAGGCAGTGAATTTGTTAGGTAGCTACTTTCTTAACAGTACAATAATACGCAGTACCTGCATGTGCGAGAGAAAAGAAAAAGAGAACATTCAAGTGTTTACGTGTGTATATGTGCAAAACAATGTCCTTCAGTTCGGTCGTTACTGCAGTGGGTAGGGGGTCAATGAGCAGAGGGTTTGGGGCTTAGCTGGCGGAAGTCTCTTTACTCTTTGATCGTGTGACCATGGGGTGGGTGGGTCCAATAGTTGTCTCTGGGGGATCTGGAGGTGGGGGTTGACAGGGTATGGGGACACTTAAGCCGTCAGCAATGGCAGAAGTCTCTTCCTCTGTTGATGACGCTGTTGTTGTTCTTCCGATGGCCCTGTCGGTGGCGCTGGGGCGGGTCTGTATTTTGTAGATCTTTACGTCATGTAGGTGATTCCAGGCACGTTTGTCCTGTAGCTTTACTGCTCTCGTTGATATCTCCTCTACCAGATGGGGGCCAGTGAAGCATGGGCTGTTCCACTTCCTGTTGAAATTGCGGAGTAGCACGTGGTCACCTTTAGCAATTTTACACAGTCTTTCCTTTTCCAATTCTTTATCCGCGTCTTCTTGTTGATCACTGTTAGACCCGCCCCGTGTGCGCTCGAGCTGTTGAGACACAAACACTACACTAGTAATCAAAGAAGACACATATTGGTACATTTCATCACCAAAAACAGTGGCAGTACTATCGTGGTCTGTGAATGCTCTTGATGTTGGTGTCAGAGGAAGGCGCATTTGACGTCCGGTAACCACCTCGTGAGGGGTGAGGTGGTGGTCGGAACCTGGTCTATTCCTTAGCTCAAATAAGGCTAGCGGAAGACAATACAACCAACTCTTTTTTGTTGTTTGCTGTATTTTTGCAATTGCCTCTTTTAGTAGGCCGTTCAGGCGTTCGCATAAACCGTTGGCCTGTGGGTGGTATGCACATGCAAATTTATGCTTTATGCTCAATAAGGACGTGATGTGCTGGAACATTTTGTTTGCGAAATGTGGGCCATTATCTGACCGCAGTACCTCGCACACCCCCCACCTGGGGAAGACCTCCCTCACTAGGAATTTAGCTGCTCTGAATGCATCTGGGTGTGAACATGGCCCTGCTTCAATCCACCTCGAAAATGGGCATACTACTACAATCATATACCTGTTTCCTTGACATACGTTGATCATATCAACATAGTCAATATGGAGATGTCGGAAGGGTCCCTCTGGCCGGGGTATAGTACCTTTTATCACCTTCAGAGTGTGACCGGCCGTAAACTGTTGACATGTGCGACAGTTACTTATAAAATTAGACACATGAGAATTTAACTCGGGGCAAAACCAGTCTTCCCTAATTCGTGCTGCAATTACTTCCTTGCCTGTATGGGCTGGGTGGTGTAGTTGGCTCAGGGCAGTATTCAATAGTGCCAGTGGTATTACAATTTTTCCAGTGTTACCCTGGCGCCATAGTGCGTCAGTTGGTGACATTGTGCATCCTCTTTTTACCCATATTTCTTTTTCTGCTATTGGTGCAGCCGCTTGTAGCTCCATTATCTGTGTGGCTGGGAGATGGGTGTACCCTTCTCTTATCAACATCTCCTTAGCCATTCCCCTCCCTCTTCCTCTGTCTGACTCTGGGGGGTTCCATATCTCACCAAAGTATGCAGCATACTTCGCATGTGCGTCTGCTGCTGCATTCTCTCTTGAGACATGATCTTCTTCATTGGTGTGTGCGGTACACTTGACCAAGGCTAATTCCTGGGGGTTGTTTATTACTTCAATTAGTTCCGCCAATAAAAGAGCATGTTGCACTGGAGTGCCGTCAGCTCTTCTAAACCCTCTTCTTCTCCATTTTGACAGCCCTGAGTGGACAGTGGACCTAACATATGCGCTGTCAGAATATATGGTCACTCGTTTATTAAAGCTTTCCTTCAACGCCAAGATCAGAGCAATTAGCTCTGCCGTTTGAGCAGAGTAATGCTGTGGTAATTGCACACATTTCATTGCCACACACACCGGTATCTCCATCATTTTCACCACCGCTGCCCCAGTCCTCCTTATCCCATCTTTTTGGTCAATTGTTGATGACCCATCAATGAACAGGAGCTCACCTCCCTCTAGTGCGTTTTCTTCAACTTTTCTAGCACATGAGTACATTTCAGTGGTTTGCGAACAATCGTGTGCATAATCTCCTTCCTCAATTACTTCTGCTAAAAACCTTGCAGGGTTGACCGTGCTACATCTAACAATTGATAGTTCAGCTCTAGATAAGATGATCTCATAACCTGATGCCCTCTGCGTGGTTAGGGTGGACTTGGGTTTATTCAATATGGCAAATAGTGCATGTTCCACAAATAGTGTGGTTGGGCACCCCATGGTGATTGCTGACGCTTTTTCTACCGCAAAAGCAGCTGCGGCGAGACCTTGTTCGCAAGGGAAATGACCCAACATTACAGGATCTAAGTGGCCGCTGTAAAACGCTACTGGTTTGTAGCCCATGCTTGTTTTTTGAGCCAACACTGCTTTCATTACTGCTGAGTCGCAATGTGAAAATATGAAAAATTGTCGCTCATAACCTGGGGTGGCCAGTACTGGAGCAGTTGATATCGCATCTTTCAGTTCATCAAAAGCCTCTTTCATTTCCATTGTCCACCCCAAACTTTTTCTCCCCTTTGTTAGCTTCTTTTAACCCCTCAAGCAGGGGTCCTATGTATGAGCTGTAATCAAATACCCATGCTCTACAGTAGTTGCACAGACCTAGGAACTGCTGCAGTTCCCTCACTGTTTGTGGCAATGGCGTTTTTGAAATGGCCTGTGCTCTTTGTGGTGCAATCTTTCTTCCATGTTGGGATATGAGCTGACCAATGTAAAGTACCTGTTCCTGACAGTACTGTAACTTTTCCATGTCTACCTTGTAACCTTTTTCAGCCAATATTGTCAGCATCTTTAATGAGTCCTCTCTGCATCTTTTTTCGTTTGTGCTGCAAATTATTATGTCGTCTACATACTGCAACACTGCGCTTCCTACTTCAATGTTACCCAAATCCATCTGTATTACTCTGTTGAATATTGAGGGTGACTCGCAGTATCCTTGTGGCAATCTAGTGTGTTTCCACTTTGTGTTTCTGTACGTGAAGCTTGTCAAATCTTGTGAGTCTGGGTGCAATGGTATTGAGAAAAAAGCATTTTTAAGGTCGATCACTTTAAATCGTGATGCTTCTGCTGGAATGCCACACAATATTGTGGCCGGGTTTGCTGCTATGGGGTACTCTGCTTCCACTATGTTGTTCAAGGGCCTGAGGTCCTGTATGAAGCGCCAAGATCCCCCTTTAGCCTTGCACACTAGGTATACAGCTGTGTTACATGGTGATTCTGATGGGACCAGTATGCCATTATTTATGAGGGCCGATATGGTTTCATATATGCCCTCATCTGATTCTTTTGATAGTGGGTACTGTTTTACTCTGGGGAGTATTGCACCTTTTTTCAATTTTATCCTTACACCCCCTATACTTTTTATACATCCTACGTCATAGGGGCTAGTAGTCCATAGCGATGTGGGTACCTTTGTCATATCCTCCTCAAAGAAAGGAACTGGGGTGGATGCGGGTACCTCAAGTGCCATTGCAATTTTTTGTGCCACTTGTTTATACGCCACTCTAAGCCATATCTCCACACTCATCATAAACACCATTTCACCTTCCTCCTTTTCTTCTGAGAAGAGCTCCTCGTCTGACACCTGGGTGAGTCTACATCCCTCTGCTAGTGCTATTACTGCTCTCCATGCTCTTCCTTCGCTGTCTTGGGCATGCACTGCAATGTAATCAGCTGTTGCTATGATGCTCTCTATGTTCACTGAAATCACCTTTCCTTCTGGTTCAATGGCTGGAGTTTCTGGTCTGAACAAATAGGCTGCTGGCCTCCTCCAGATCTTTCCTTCTATCCCTGGCATCCAGGCAAATGCCATGTCTGTCCCGTACTGGAATAGTTCACCATCAACTGGCTCAGCCCTAATCGCTGTCTGTCCGCAGTATGCTTGCATGATTTGTCGTGCTGTGAGCATGTTGATCCCTGGAGTAGAGCAAATTATGCCGTTTTCCGTAAAGGAGATCGTCATATTCAACCTGTTCATGATGTCTCTCCCCAGTATATTTACTGGTGAGGCCCTATAATATAAAAGTAGGACTGACATGTCGTAATCCCCTATTGATAAGGGAACGTTATCAGTAAAGGGAACCAACCCCCTAGCCCCAGAGAATCCTTGGGTGTTCATGGCTTCGCCTGACATCTTAAACTTACCTTCCCTTATGCAAGACCGGGTCGCCCCGGTATCAACAAGGAATGATAACTTTTTGTCACCTATCGTTACCTCTATGCGTGGTTCCTCCGCACTATTAGGGGTTACTGACAGGATGGGACACACCAAGGCCATCTGTGGGCTGTCCTATTGAGGGTACAACGATTGACCGTTTCCTCTAAGGGTTGTGTCCTAGTACTGTCACCCTACCCAGTTGTGTTTGTTGTGCTTGGGGTTGTTGTATTGTCGCTACCTGTTGTTGTAGCAGTGAGAATGCCTGTGGCTGTTGTTGTGTTACTAGTTGTTGCTGGTCATTTCCCTGTTGCAACGTCTGCTGTTGCTGTATCCCCTGCTGTTCCTGTGTGGGCCTTAGTTGTCCCTGCTCACTCCATGATGGTGTTCCTGGTCTTACTCTACACGTGCGTGACATGTGCCCTACTAATCCACAAATCCAACACACTGGTGGTTCCCTACTCTGCCATGGAAAGCTTCCTGTGTTGTCCTGGTATACTGGTTGACCGGTGGGGTATGAATTTCTAAGTCCTCCCACCTGTTGTTGTGTGTTATATCCGTATCCTCTCCCTCTCATTATTCCTCATCTTCCCCTATTGTAATTATAATACCCAGCTCCTGGCATTGAGTATCCTCCTCCCAAGTTGGTCGTGTATGGTTGGAGTGGCGGCATCTGTTGTGTTATAGTCTGGGAGGGTTGTATTTGGGAGGGGTCTTGTGCAGCCACTACTTGTGTGGGGCTTTGGGTCATTGTTGCAGGTGTAGTTATTAGTGCCCCTTCCATTGTGTATTTAGTAAGTTTTTTCTGTACAAGTTTAGCCTCTTCCGTTTTCCTGTCCTCTTCCTTTTGTTTCATTTTACCTTGCCATGTCCTACAATGATGTACTATTGTCAGTTGTATTTCTGGCCATGCTTTTGCTTCCATTCCCACCACTTTCTTCAGTTGTTTCTGAACTCCTTCTGGGAGCCCTTGTACCAGTATATGATAGAATACTGCTGGTGTTTTGTCCCATTGTTCTCTAGTTTCCATGCGCCACTTCTCTTGAATTTCCTGGATATAATCAACAGGATCTTTGTTCTCACGCATCTTGCGTGAGGTAATTGCTCCTATGTCTGATGTGTCTGGGTACTGTACCCTTAGTGCCTGCCATAATGCATGTCTGCAGTTTGCGAATGGTGCCCCATCGTGTGATGTGTTGGTTATTGTTACCCCAGTGAATCCCGCTCTTTTCCAAATGTCATCCGCTGCATCCCCTAATATGGATATTAGAAGGCCCTTTACATCCCCCACTGCCAGTTTCTGTCCTGCGGTGTGTTTTTCCATTTCATATATCCATTTACCTGCACCTCCGCTTAATGATGGGAGCCTGCACTTTATATTTTCTTTGTCTACATGCTTCCAAGGGACGTATTGTGGTCTCACCCCTCCCCTCTCCAGAAGTGGCATTAAGTTGTGTCTCGTTATCTCCCTTGGGTTCCATAAAATTGAGTCCCTACACCCCTCCTCTTCTTCCCTCTCTCTTATATCGTCGATTCCGTCCGTAGTTCCCCTGCTCGTAACTCTTTCTTCTCCATCTTTCCCCCTTCTTTTATCATCTCCTGTATTTAATGTGGGCGTGTGTATTCGTCCTTCCTGCCTACGTCTAGGGAGGTCTCTAGGCCTACCTACATAAGGTGTCATTTCGTTTGTGAAAGGCGCGAGTTTAGTTGTACGTAGTGAGCGTGGGGTGGTTGACTGAGGGTAGGATGGTGAGGGTGTGGCTTCATGTATCTGTCTTTTCGCTATCCCTCGCTCTTCCTCCTCACTTTTCTCCAGTTCATCCTTTCTCATACATATCCATGGTGAGACTGTATTGGTCCGAGTGGTGTATAGTTTATCTAAGCTTTCCCTGTCACTATTTCTTCCTTCCTTCTCCATTCCTTCTTCTTCCTCACTACAAAAGTCATCTGTATGTGGCTGCCCCCACTCTGTCTTTCTCCCCTTTATCGTTACTGTTTTTAAGTCTATTAGGTCTGCCTCTCCCCTTTCTCCTTTACCACCCGCTCCCCTTTGTGCTGATGTTGTTGCTACTTCTGTATCTCTATATACATACCTCCTTTCTTCAATCTCTCCTCTCCTATCTTCTCTTTCCCCTCCATTTCTCTCCTCCATCTCTCTACCAATTTCCTCCCTTTTTCTTTTTAATTCCTCCATTACTTCACTACTCATCTTTCCCAATACTCTTTCATCCTCTTCCTTCCTTTCCCGTCTCACCCTCTCCCGTTCTAATATATTCTCTATCAACCTCCCTTCTTCATATTTCCTGGTCGTTTCTGAGAGTAATCTCTTCTTCCACATTGCCATTTCTTTTTCTTTCTCTTCTTCTTCCTTTTCCCTCTCTCGTAGTACTGCTCTTGATACCCTTTCTGCTGCTGCTTTTACCCTTTCGGCTGCTCTCCTTTGCTCCTCATTTCGTTCCCTTATTCTTTCCAACTCGTTCCTACCTTCTTTCCTTTCCCTTGCTCTCTCTCTTTCCTCCCTCTCGAGCTGTTTGATTAGTTCATTCTGCTCATCCCTTAGCTCTGCTAGCCGTTCCTCCAAAACCTCTTCCTTTTGTCTTATCAGCTCTTCTCCCCTTATTTCACTCTCCCTGGTATTATCCTCGTCCATCTTCCTCACTACCTCCCTCTCTTCTCCTGTTAATGTACCTCGTAATTTTAATAGTATCTGTGCAGCTACCCACTCGTCATGTCCTATTTCCTCAGTTTGCTCTTCTCCAGTCCTCCCCTCCCCCCTCTGGCATCTTCCTATAGGCTGATCCCGTCGTACTAGTCCGCTCCCCTCCCTTGTGTACACCTGTCACTGCATATGTTGGCGGGCTGTATGTCGGGTTCGAGTACCCCTCAGCCGCCCTTAGTTGTTCTCTTCCTATTTCTCCTAGTTCTCTTAAAGGGTACAACCCCACTCCCTCTGTTTTCACTACCTTTGCTAGGGTTATATCGTCGCTCTGTTCCTTTTTTAGTTCATTTTCTTTTGGGTTGTTATTCTTTTCTCCTCCCTCTTGTCCGTTCCTCGTGTTCTTTGGGACTTCACTCTCCTTCTCCCCATTCTCTCCTTCCTCCTTAATCTCTTTTTCTTCCGGTGTTTCCCCCACAGTGAACATTCCATTTGGTCCTGGTCGGGACCCTTGGAACATCCACCATAAGTTAAACACCTCCACATGGTGTGTCAACTTCTTCCCCTTGTATGTATTATGCAGATGGTTTAATAGTGAATGTTGGGTATATGAATCGAAGCTACCATTAGGCGGCCATGGTGTTGTCATTTTGTTGTCCGTCCCCTGTGTCCATTCAATGCTATACTTTATCAATTTCTCCCGATGGGGTGACAGTGTTTTGCATATGTGCTGTAGTGGGGTAGTGAGGGTGTTCCCCCACCCTCCCGATCCTGCTCCGTGTGACATAGCAGCGCTCCACTTGCTATCCTTCCCCTATTTGGTAGCTGTTATTTTACTAACACCTACAATACACAACCTTTTACCTTTACCTGGCCCCGTGAGTTTGGCGACTTGCGATAGTCTGCTAAGGAAAATTATTAAAATATAGTATTTACATTTGTATATTCTTTTCTTTCTTGTCTTCCTTTACAGAACACCCTTACGTCCCCCTGCGGCCGAGGCGCACGTAGCCCCCTACGGCTGCGTACCTCTTGTGACGTTCTTATACAGTCGTCCTATTTTCATTTGCTCCTCCTCCCTCTTCTATACTTGCCCGTTTCGCCTTTTCCCCGATCAACTCGTTACGTTTATCTCCGTTTCCACTCCCTTACCACAACTCTCTTCCCCACCACCCTCCGAAAGAGAGATGCCTTGTGCTCGGGATATCCTATGAAAGCCCTACTGGTGACGTCACCGATCTCTTCAAACTATTAGTCAGTTCTTAATACACTTGCACTCTACCCCCGTTAACCCCACAGCTGTCTTCCTGTCACGCCTTGAACAAGGTAATCAACAATATATAATCGGACTGGGCACGCTGCGTCGCCTCGCGTGTGATACGCCCCTCGACAGGAGGGCTTAACCAGCCAATTATCTTCCATATTGGGCAACCAACTAGCTACCGCCTACAGGGAAACGTCATCTACCTATTGAGTTTCTTGCTCGATCAATAGGGATCCTCATCTACTCATTGATCAATAATCACCAAATCGTAGGAAACCGCACACACACACACCCGTACACGTAGTCGCGACCTAGGCCAATCAGTGTCTACGAGCGGCCGCACGTGATGTTTTCGTGCTCCGCCCCCCTCTTTCGCATAGCGTAGCCGACTGCTCTCGCACTCGTTCGGCTACCATTCATTTCATAACCAACACTAAATTGTCAAACCTTCGCCGCACATCTGTGCAACACCTCCCTCCTCCCTTATTTAATTCCTCCCCCCTCCCTCACAATTTCACATTGCGTGTTGGGTGTGGCATACTCACCAAGTTCTCTTGATGCGGGGCCGCTCGACTGCGTGCACCCCTCCAAGCGGCTCGCCACCTCCCCCTCGTCTGGACCACGTCTGGACACTGGCCAACCGCGGGCGGGATACTTCTCAACCGGCTCCCAAAGGCCAATATCCGGATTGCGCTGTCCGGTCTTCTCGCAGTTCCGCGATGGTCATGTAGTCCTCAGAAGGGGGCAGCGGCAGAGGGGGCCGTGCCGCCGGGCCTCCTCGCAGCGGGAGCACTCGGAAAAATAAAATAAAAGCAGGCCTTAAACAGATCTCAGCAGTGCCTCCAACTTGTCGGGGGGAAATTCTGCCGGGGTCGGCTGGGCCGTCCGCGGACCTCCGGGCAGGGAGGCCCCAACTCCTCCCACGTATCACAACAATGAGTATGAGGCACACGCAAGAAGCAAGGTGGTTCTGCTGTTTATTATACAAACGGCAGGGATGGGTCAAGGATCGTACGCGTCCGTCCTGACACACACACAATCGTGGGGCTCGCAGGCCCTTTTTACCTTGGTATGACGCGCTACTTGCGTCACCTCGAAAAGTTCCACTCTGGATTGGTTACTTGAGTGGTAGGGTTAGTATAGCATACATATAGAGAAGGGTATTAGTGGCTGAGGGTCAGTCAGGTGGTATACCTGGGTTGTCCCTGCAATTAGATACATGAGAATTGTTACATGAGGACCCCTGAGGATTGGTCAATGTTAATGGCGTCAGTGATAAGAGCCCCATGTTCTGATTGGTGCGCTCGCGAGCCTCCCAGCCTGGGACCATCGCCGTTCCCAGCTCGCGGTGTACCTGTCATTTGCAACAATGTTTCACTATGGGTACGTGTAGACAATGCGAGGATTTATTCATAGGCTGGAAGGCCGACTACTCCCACTGTCGCAGATGTCCATTGAGTCTTTTATTTGTATCTGCCTGTGTCTTGTAACGAGGGATCCAGGCGCCTCCGTTCTCCTAGCCTTGGCATCCTTTCAGGTTTGGCTTGGTCACGTGAGGCGGGACCGTGTTTGAGGCCGGATTCTGCACAATTAATATTGTTATTCCCACTGTGTGCCTTGTTTAATTTGCAGGTGCGACCTTGACGTTGGTGTGCGGCGTGCGAGATTGCAACATTGTGGCTTGGCTGTCTGCTTTTCGCTGAGCTCATTCTGCAGGATCAACAACCGGACTCTTGTTCCTTTTAATGTTCATGGAAGCTCTTGCTTGCGGCCTACTTGAATCAGGTGCATAAATGGAGCCGTTGAGTGCACAGGCGCTTTAGGTTATAGGGTTTATGTGAAGCGTAAGCAAGCCATTTAGATAAGTTCATCGTTCGTCTTGCGTTTCTGCATCTGAAAAGCCTATGTGAAAAATAATAAAGATGCACGTCCGTGGATGTGTTCGTCACCTACGTCATAGCGTTGAGTATATTCTTCGTGTAGGTTGGTGTAGGAGTGTCCAGTGTGCATGGTCGTACAGGTGTGACCGTTGGCTAGGTCGTCATGGCATCTCTAACGATGTGTTGGTTTAGTCGAGTTGATCCATGTTGCAGGTGTCGGCCTGGGTAGGGCGAGCTGCTGGGCAGGTAGGGCAGGTAGGTGGGCACATCCGTAGGCTCCTGTACCAAGGTATTTGGTCGTCTGGTAGATGGGCAAACTCATCTCGTGGCGGGTGCCTAGGCCGTGATCCTCTAGGCCAAGCGCGAGAGGGGATTGGTGGGAGCCTGTTGTTCCATTCTCCCACTTCAGCTGATAATTGAACTAGAAACATTAGAAGAGAAGAGACAGAAAGATTCTGTTATCCAGCTATCAAAAACCAGCTGGAAAAAATCAATAAAGAAATAAAGCAGTTTAAACAATTTACCCTATATAAAAAAAAATGTCGAAGCTAAAAAAAAAGATATAGAAAACTAAAAAGAAGAGAGAAAGTACCCATATCTGGTCCCAGGCTGCTATCAGCAACAAAACCTTTCTTCAAATAGAAGGAGATGATACAATAAACAAAGATACCCCAGGAAATGTGTAACCTTTCCAAATACTTTGTACAGCAGTGATTTGGTTTCCACCACGGAGGCCCCTCCACCTACACTGCATGTACTCAACAACATAGAGGACAGTTTTTTCAAGGATGGGGATTAACAGTGGGTACAACAACCCCCTGCAACAAATGTTGTAATACCTATCTTCAATCACAGCAGCCACATACTAACAGAAGAATAATGCAGCATCCTCAGTAAAGGCTTGAGTTTTGTCCCCAGTATTGCCGCAGACCAGTTCTCAACGGAAGTTGTACTTAGAAAATTCTTTAAAATCCTCTGCCTATGATTTTTCATTCACAACTCTACAAAGGATAGACCGATGAGCAGAACACAACAGGGTGAAAACCCCATCAGTCTTTACCCCCCTGTCCGCAATGGTATGTTCAGAAATCCTAGTGTTCGAAAATAGGATCCTCAAGAAAATCGACAACATGTGTTTGACCAAAAATCAATATATGGACCAACTGAATAAATGACAAAGACTAGCACTCAAAAACCTAGAAGGCCAACATGACTTTGTCATAAAACAGGCAGACAAGAGTGGCGGCATCATACTGTGGTCCAGATCATTATACGAGGAAGAAATGCAAAAACATCTCAGCAACAAACACTTCTACAAGAGACTGGCAACCAACCCCACCACACGTCTAGCAGAAATTGAAAGCCTAATGTCCAATGCGGGAATGGAAGGCTGTATTGATGATGATGATGAGAAAGCCTGCTTAGTCAAGAAACACCCCACCACACCATCCTTCTACTTTATACCGAAAATCCACAAAAAAGAAACATGTCCCCCTGGCAGACCTATCGTGTCCGGTATTGGATCCATCCTAGAGCCCCTGTCTATCTATACAGATGTGTTTGTATGCCCTTTTGTGAGCCAAATGAAATCCTATGTCCAAGATATGACATCCATGAAACAGATACTAGCCACCCTCAACCTAGAGAAAGAGGAGATTTTTGTCACCTTAGATGTTTAGTCTCTCTATATGAGTATGCTGCAAGTGGAATGGATTGAGGTACTTAAACATACCTAGATAAAAGGGACAATAAGACCGTACCCACAGCTTTCATTCTTGAATGCATACGTCTAGCCCTTAGCGAGAAGACAAGTTCTACAAACAATGCCATGGGACCAGCATGGGTGCCACCTTCGCACCGGACGTGGCCAACCTCTTTATGGCTAACTCAGAGACAAACTCAATTTACAGTGACAGCAACCTATTTACCACCCACCTTAGGTGCTGGCATTGTTATATCGATGCCATTTTTCTCATCTGGAGTGGCTCACTGGAACAACTACAGCACTTCCTAACATGGCTTAACACACAGAACCAATCTTTAAAATGTACTGTGCATTATAATCAGGCTCATATCCTCTTTCTAGATTTGGAAATGTATAACACTGAGCAGAATTTGATTGCAACTACTCTATTTAGGAAGCCTTCTGATAAAAACACCCTTTTGGCCTTCAACAGCTCACACCCCCTGGATCTACGAGAAAATCTTCCATACGGTCAATTTTTGAGACTACGTGGAAACTGTAACACGCTAACAGACTTCGAAAGCAACAGCAAAAATGTGAGCAACCGACTATCAGTCTGAGGCTACCCATCACAAGTCATATGCAGGGCACGCAAGAGGGCCCGTGACACAAATAGACAAACATGCCTTACAAAGCAACCTTGTGTCCAAAAAGTAGATAAAATGACATGAGTCACAACCTTCTCCCCGATAAGCAAAGATCTGAGAAGAACAATTCTACGCCACTGGGACATCCTCAAAACAAACACTTTTCAACCTGCGAAACCACGATTTTCATTCAAACGGAGCAAGAATCTGAAAGACTGTCTTGTACATACATATGAAGCACCGCAAGCGATACAAGACCTCCAGTTGAACCTTTTGAAACCTACCACCTGTAGTGGGATACTTCAAATGCGGCAAATGCTCAGTATGTGGACTCACAAACGATTTAAAAGAGATAGACCTCTATGGATTTAAATGGAGGTATAATTCTTTCACAAACTGTAACAGCAAGTGGTCCATTTACAACATCAAATGTAAGAGCGAAATGAGACAGCACCTCTGCAAACACTGATCATGTCTAAAAAATCAAGTGGCCGACAAACCCATGGTGGCACATTTCAAAGCAAAGAACCATAAACATATGGAGATGTTCTGGTTTATTATCCAGACAGTAACAATCCCACCACCGCAAGTGAGAGACCGTGATTTGGTACTGAGAAAACCAGAACAAAAATGGATCTATCACCTCGACTCTGTTAAGAAAGAAATTAACATGGCGATAGAATGGAATGTATTTTTCAATTAAGCTCCATTTCCATTAATTGACAACTAGACTCTATCACCAAGCAGTAACCGCCATGTTGTTGCATTAATTAGCTCCACAGTGGAGAGTTGTTTACTTACAGCCCTACTTGCCCCCCAGCTAAGCTCACCGACACAGAACATACAGTTGCCTTTCCCATTCTAGGCACTTTCATCTAGTCCTTTACACAGTCCATCACATGGAGCATTCAGTACATTGAAGTGAAGGGTCCACTGATGAGATATACATACCGCCACACAACGTGTATTTAGCTACACCTCCTGAGACATTGGTCTTTATTCATCCTTGATAAGATATGTATTGAAGAATATACTACAATCTGCCTCAACATCACCTATGTGCCGGCATTCACACATGCAACACAGCTGATGGAATCTGTAAACGCAGTGGACACCTATGACACAACCTCACTGCCACTGAGCTTGCAATTAGTTATATTCCACAATGCATCGCCCTCTGGAGTCTTAGCCCCAATCACAACATCTAACACTTCACGACGCAAGCTTTGCGGTACACACAAGTGTTGGCAACAACTGAGTAGACACTGTTGCATTTACACAGACAATCCCGTTGCCCTAGCCTGAGCGTCCCTCAGTGACTAGCAACCTACTCTGAGCAATCAGAAACCAATCAAATATGGTCCACGACGTAGGAGATGACCTTGGTAGACCACGCACGCATGAAGTAGAGACAGCGTGCCCCGGACCAGGATCCACTGAGCCGGTCTTCTCAACAAGGGCAATCCAGTAAGTCGAATCTCTGTGCCATTCCCCATTTTTAGAAAGAGCACAAACGCCTTGCATCCACTACCAGAGCATGATGATAGCGTGCTACGACCGACAACAAAGCGCCATTTGGGCATTTCAGCTATGGTGTCTGCATTCCTAGCAACGTCTTGCTCACTACACGCATGTGTGCCTGCATATAAGGCATCTAGCATTCCCACACGCATATGCTAGTACAGCCTAGTCACGTTTAACTGACACAAGCATAGTTCTCCACAATTATTGTAGTATGGCCACAGAGATGCCAAATTTTGCGCCTCCTGTTAATGCACAGTGGGACCAGCAAGGAAACATACTATGGTCAGCCAAAATGATTATATAAAGTCTCATGATACAGACCAACACATGGTCCATGCACAAGTAATGCAAAATAATAATTGGCACTTTGATTTATTCACAGAAGGGCCTCTTAACTAGCTATTGAACAGCATAGCCCGACAAGCTTCTACATAGCCACGGCAAACGCAATTACCTGCCCGGTTAACCACAAAATGAGGTCAAAGTCGGTCCTCCACCTGTCAAAACGATAAGCATAATTGATATTATGAAATTGATTGATTGAGTAAAGAGGAACACATTGTCCTCTCTTGCCCCTTCGTGTAGCATTTTTCAGATCACAAGCAAGACAAAGCACTGTATTGAAAACAGTTCCATACCCCAATCAGCCCAAGACACACAGAACAAGAATAAGGTAGGTAGCGACCAGCAGCTACATAGACAGATGTTACCGCTTTCACTGTTTAGGCTTCCGTAACAGGCATACTTTATTTAGAAAGGTTTTTATTTTTGTTTTTATTCAGATACAACTCTCTTGATTCCTAAATGGAGTCTATATCGAGACCAGACTGCTTTTGACAATACAGTCCTGAGGAAAGCACAGAGGATACTATATACATTCTAACTTACTTACTAACGATATTCAGATATTCTCGTGCTGGAAACACAAAATTTGTCGACTCTTGAAGTGTGCTGTTATTAAACACAAAACACAAAGTCGCCTCAACTACTAACCTCAGCACTTTGCAGTGTATTTTGCCTTACTGTGTACAATAGATCTGAACTTACTAGAAATGCTGTCAGTTTCTGATCCATGTGTTATTTTAATTTTGGTGTTTTGTTGAATTATGAATACATTTTGTTTTATCACATTTACACTGTTACCAGTTTTTTAATGACAGAGTGACACTCACTTCTTCCCCACTGTTGGTTGCTACCTGTAACATTGTGTCAAAGGGTGGGGTAGCCTGTACTCACCTGTATCGTGTTCTAATCAGAAGGTAGATACCAGGTGTCGTTGCTCCACTCGTGCCACCTGATTTTCTGTCCTCAGCTCCACCAGTGGTTTTATGACCTGTGGGACGGTATGGGGGTATTTCATCGCCTACTATCTCCACGCTGTATCACTTTGCATGCCAAACCCACCGGCTACCCACACATTGCACTAATGACAGGCACAACATTGCATAACCCCCTTTTCATGATGGATTGCGAGGCCCACAACTATGATTTATGTGTGAGCCGTCATGATTTCATAAGGTGCACACGAGAGGCAATTAGCCATTTCGATAACCTTCCCTTCAAGGGGGGCGCTGAAGTTTCTGCTACCTCAGTGAAGCAGTCAGACACTTTCATAGCATTTGGAGGAATTGCTGGAAAAATTAAAGGTAAGTGTAAAAACAGGCCAGTTTGATGAGTTACTTCACTATGTGGCCAGTACTTTTGACCATTTTATAAAAAAAAAACCTCCCAATTGGGTACTATTCAAGCAGTGTCACGAAAGGAATGAATAATCATGTGCAACTGTGGGCTACTTTTTCATTGGTACCCGAGACAATTGTATGGCCCAGTCTGACCCTGCTAGTAGTGCAGATGTCTATGAAATGAACTGATGAAATGAGCATATTAGCGAAAGCTGCTGCTGTTTAGTTGTGAAATACCTTTATTTGAAATGACTGGAATTCTAACGAGCTTTTGTTTTAAGGAGGTTGCTAGTGGTCGATTGGTTTCAAAGTTGGGCAGAATGTAAATGTATTGTTTGCAGCGTGTTTCTCGCAAATCATACATGTACTTTCATATACTAGAAAAATGCAAAGTGCATTTTCTATTAAAAGTTTTCATCCTTTTATTTATAGGTATCATTGCAATTTCCTTAATAGTGGCACACTCTAATTCACCTTTTCCTTGTTATTGTATTATGGTAACATGTATCAAAAACAAACGTTTAAATTTGAAAAAAGACAGTAATTTCTGTTTTAAAAATCTGATTTTAACTCCAAACAGAACTTTTTTGGGTGGAGGGGACAGGACACGTGTTGAAATATGAAACAAATATATAACAAGAAATACAAATTCTAATGTCTCAAGTGAGAAATGAAAACCTTTGTTAGATGTACTCTCTGAGGCAAATAATTCACAACATTCTAAAGTGTCATTTATCCTGCTGTCTACAAGCTCCATTCAGCTCTGTTCCCATGACAACAAATGGATCTCTGTTCTTATAGAGGCCTTCTCTGTTTACTTTGTGAAATCTACTGCTGACCTTCACTGACTTTCATTTTCTAAGTACTTAACATAGGCTTTCAAGTTCGACAATAGAACTGCGTCAGAGAAATGACATTCAAAATATGCTCAGCAAAGTAACATATTTCGATGAAAGGGTCTTCGTTGAAACAACATAGAACCCTCTGGGACATGCTTATAGAATTCAGTCAGTAGGTTTGTAGAGATACCCCAGAGTGCGCCTGACAGCCATGCCATTTGGATGGCACGCAGTTACTCCTGACAATGTTATCTCGCACGCGTCTTGTTTGGTGTGTTTCTATTCTCTCCTTCATCTGGGCAGCATGCAGTTTTACTTAACCAAGTTGGTGAAATAATTTGTGTGGAGACATCATCTGCATGTCCTAACATCTAATAGGACTACATGGGAGTCAAAAATGGACTGCTCCCGTGCAGGAGTACAGGGATGAGTAGAGGCTAAATCGCCTGCTCAGCACTCACCTTTACAAACTAAGAGCCACCATATTCATAAAGGTAAAACAGGCAAAGTTAAGAGATATACCTCGTCTAATGTGGTAATGTGGGCCATGGGAAGGCTATGCTCTATAGAGGGATGTGAATGTGATTCAGTAGTGACAAAGCATACCAGTCCAAAATAAAGGGAATGTCAAATCAAGGTTCTATAAAAATAAACTTCAATGAAACACACCATAGAAAAGAATAACACAATATGACACCCACTGCAATACCCATCCCAGAGGAAAAAACACGGAATAAGCAAAGATATCAAGATTCAGAATTTATAATGAATCAGAGGTGTACTCAAACATGAACATAAACATAAGGGCAAGTAAAAGGCACAATGTTTTTTTAAAAGGATATGTTCTTGCATGCAAAAAGGGATACACATGACCTAACCAGTCTCGGCCCAATAATGGAC
This sequence comes from Ambystoma mexicanum, assembly GCF_040938575.1. NCBI lineage: Eukaryota > Metazoa > Chordata > Amphibia > Caudata > Ambystomatidae > Ambystoma > Ambystoma mexicanum. Next base: position 72,407,212 of record NC_090925.1, read on the forward strand.
CAACTGAGGCTTTTAGCAGTCAAGAGTATCTTTTTGGGCTTCTTGGTGGTTAGACGGCATTGAGCCAGGCTTCACTAGTTGTGTAGGCAGTTCTAACTAAGGTTGGGTGCAGCAAGCCATATGGATCCATGTGGTGATCTGCCCTCTAGCTTTGGCAAATACAGAGCTCAGGGTGGTTTCGAAGGTGGCATTCGAGTGATGCAGGTTGGAGCAATCACCAGGAAGGAATGGTTCAGGGTTGAGACAATTCAAGTCAGGGTTGTAACCTCTGGGTAGGGTCGGCAAGTGAAAGCCCCATGGTTGCAGGTCGGCCCGACAACATTTCAAAGCCCCAATCCTGATATTCTGGTGTGCAGTTCAATGAAGCAGCAGTTCAAGGTCAAGCCAGGTTGAGTCATTTGTGTAACAGCAGAATTGAGTAACTGAGTGACACTCCAGTGGTTCCAGTTGGGGTCCTGCATTAAGTAGTTGATTTGGCCCAAGAAGATGACGGGCTCTGCAAGACATCATGCAGCTTTGGGCTGGTTTGAGAAGCATGTACGCTGGTTCAAAGAGTTTGGTTGAGTGGCAAAGGCAGCACTGGCGGGTGCTGTATTTCCAAATGTGCTGAACATGGCATAAAAGTATTTTCACCAGTTTGATTAAATGAAAACTGGGCCTTTGGCCGTCTTGGTGCTCAGAGTGTTGTGAGTCCCAATCCAGGGGCAAAAGGATAACTGTAGTCTTGTTTTCAAGCTCCCAAACACAGGAGAGGCTGCCGCACCACTGCAGGGGCCCTTCAACATGGTGAGGTCCTTGGTACCACTGTAGCTGGCAAAGAGGCAGGTTTTTTTTCCCAACAGCAGTTCATCCCACTGGTCCATGGGGATGGTTAGGGAACAGAGTTTCCCTCTGCCTTGGACACTCAGTCTATCCCTCACTGGCGGAGGACTTTGGAAAGATGAACTCTCCCAACAGAGGTCCAATGAATTCTTCCTTAAGTGTTTGTCCAAAAGTGAATCAAAGAAAACTTTGAATACCTCTTAAAGGAGAAAGCTGACAGGCAATTGGACTTAAGGTAGCCTGCTTTAGGGGTCTAATTCCTTTTCTTAGAATATGTTTTTTTACCTTCTGACATCAGACCTCAAATGCTTTGTGCTAAGGGAAGTGGAGGGGATAGGAAGGAAAGATAGAGGTAGAGAGAAACAAGATGATGAAACCTTCCTACAACTGTAAATAGTTCCTTCTGTCTACACAAATCACTGCCTCTTTCTCTCTCAATATAAACAAAGGCCTTTAGATATACAACACCCTTGTGTGAGGCTACTCCTGTTATGAATGGGGGTGTCCTTTGATTATTGATCCCAGGACAGCTCCTGTGGAGTGGCAACCTCTCTTGGTAGGTTGTTATGTGCTCTCACAAAGGAACACAGACATGCAATCCCCAAGGCTGCAGTTTGGCCAGCAGTGGCAAGGTCCATCCTGTCATGGGAAAATACACATAATCATTTCACAGCTGTGCTGGGCTCACAGGGCTGACACAAGCATGCTATCAAATTGCTTTGGCTATGATAATTATGAGAAATATCCACCATACCATTACTCAGGTATGGCTTATATTGATGTATCTACCACCATGACAGTAAATACAGAATTGTAGGGTTTTGGTAAAGGGATGCATACCTTAAATGCAGCCACTGCACTGCAGAGACATGTCTGTCACTGCAGCTGTCAAATGGGCACCTGTGACATCTGAAATTGCCCTGTGACACTGGTAGAACAGTGTGATGAATCCTGTGGATCCCTCACTCAAACCCTGCCTAAAATCTCCTCCTGCAGAGAATGGCAGAAATGTCCTCATCCTGGGGGTGGTGGTCTGTGGGAGGATCCCCCGATAGGAGAAAAGGGACGGGAGAGTGAGGGATATTTGTGGGATGAGACGCATCATTTAACCTCTTTTAAGGAGGACCTCTCACAGCTAGCTCTGTATATAATTTCTTTTTGCCATAATAAACCAATTGTTATACATGTTGATCATCTGAATGTGGGTGGAATCAACCAGGAAACCTGTGGTGTTAAAAGTAATACGCATTATTCTCTAAACTCCAGAAACTCATGCCATCGTAGGCATAACAAGAGGAAGTTGTTAAATAATAAGAACCTTACAACCAAAGATCCATACTCCTCTTGTGACTCCCTCATGACTAACTCTTCTTACATTCCTTTAGCAAATGTTCTAAAGAATATAAGACAACTCTTTACTAATGAAATGGAGGAGAAAACTACATTTGTTGTTGGGGACTTCAAGTCCCATAATTCTCTCAGTACTGGGATGAAGAAGAGGGATACAGAGGAACACATATTCAGGAGCTGTCTGCTAATTAGTCAAAATCACCCACACATGAGGGAGACTGAGAGGCTCGAAAGGCCCCCTCAGGTGCAAGCATTATAGAATCAAGAGAAGCAGCATTGTAGAAACTAATGCGGTCCATGTATGCTATTGGAGGTAAGATCAGAGGAGCAAGAAGACGACTGGACCAGAGTGGGTCCTGAGAGGGTCTGTACCTCTAATAACCCTAACTGCAGAGGTAGCACAGTGGGAATGTGGAAGAGAAATGCTTGCCCATTAATATTGCTTTGTGCAGAGGATGCGCATCAGGAAGCAGAAGTGGTGGAAACAGCTGAAAGCTCTCAGGTGGCTGGGTTGCATCAGAAACTCTCAGGAGCCAATGAGCTCCAATTCAGCGTGGCAGAAGCAAAGGCAACCCAAGAGAGATTGCTCACCTGGCCGGGAGAAGCCACATGTGCAGCGGTCCTGTGAGCATCAAGCGGAGTACCAGAGAGAGACTTTCCCGGTGAGTCTGCAGCGAACAAGTGACTCTGGGGTTCTGCTATGCAGTACTGCGCAGACAGTTTCTCGTGCAGGTGAGTGAAAAATGTGTAGATGAGTTTATTAATATCAAACTATTAGAAACCAACCAAAAGTGCCATATTTTAATCAAAAGACTATAGAACTGAGTATGCACGTTTATGGAAAGTCCAACAACCCGGTGGGGGAGCTTTATTAAAATCCAAAGTGAACAACCAATATCAGTCCACCAAGTGTTGTCAAAGGCAAGAGGCAACACAAAGAAGTCTGTGCTGCTCATGTTTTAGGACACCTATAACTGCGGCTGATACCAACACTCATTGCCAAATTCAAGAGAGACGTAAATAATAATATGGGTGAAGAGCCTCTTTTTTGTTGTTGCGGGGCGTCGCTCATGGGGACTAGTCAATTGAAAGAGGATACAGGTGAGCGCAGACTACCCCACCCTTAAACACAACATGGTACGGGTAAGAACTAACAGTTGGACAGGAGTGTGGATCACCCTGCTGTTACTGAATCGGTCATAGTCCCAATCTGATATAACAAAATATATTGCTATTAGTGGTATGGCTTGTCGTGAGCCATTTCATCATTGACAACTGTATGGTTGTTGTTAGGTTGTTAAAAATAAATAAAGAGGTTTAAAAAAAAACATTTTCTGTGCATGGGCATAATAGGTCTGGTGGAGACCCTCGATGGGTAATGTTTTTCTGTAAGTTGCATTACAGGGTCCTCGGTGGAGGAGGATTTTATTTGTTTTTATTCAGATTAAAAGATCCTCTTCATCTCAAAGAGAGCTCACATTGATAATACATCGCATTCAGCAATACAGTAATGAAGAAAGCACAGAGGATAGTTTAGACATTCAAACTTAATCCATGTTCAGACTTCCCCTTGCTGGAAACACAACATGGGTCGACTAAGGAAGTGTGCTGGTAATAAGTACAGCACACCAAGTCACCTAAACTACCAACCTCACGATATCTTTGTGTTTTTGTTCTATTGTGCATAATTGATTTGGAACTCACACAACATGTTGTTAGACACATATCCATGTGTTGTTTTTAAAATTGGTATATTTTCAATTTTGAATACACTTTGATCATATTTGGACTCTCACCTGTTCAATAACAACAGTGTGATCCACACTCCTGTCTAACTGTTGGTTCTTAAGTGTAACACATTGTGCTTAAGGGTGGGGTAACCTGCACTCACCTGCATCCTGTCTCAAATTCAAGAGAGAGACAAAGTAAACTTCATTCTTGTCACTGTTTGATTGTTGATGCAGAAGGGGAAAGGAAGTGGCAACAGGGCTGTCCGTCTGGGGAATAGCTAAACATTTAATGTTGCCAGAACACTGTGAGGTTGTTATTGTCCCAAGTTGAAAAGGACCACTGAAGCACATCTTTTTATCACTTGTGAAGTGTTATTTGGGCAGGAGAGTATATCCGAATAACAGCATCTTTGTAGTAGTAGTCCTGGCATGGGCGTATACCAGGCACCAGTTGATACAGTGCACCAGTTGATAACGTGTTGAATTGTGGCAACCAATCTTAATTTGGCAAATCATCCTGACAAAGACAATTGTTGTTTTTTACTGGAAACATAAGAATCTTGTTCTTATTCAAGGGGGAACGAATAACATTCTTACTATCTTTGATGTATTATTGAAGTGACAGGCTGTAGTAAACTACAAACAACAGAATCTTTGTTGCTGAATAGAATTGTGGAATAAAAATCCCCTATTTGAATTTCTGCATTTTAAATGCTAATCTTCAATTTTATATTTATTAATGCAGACTTTTCCTATTCCTGTCTAGTGTTGTGTTCACTAAAGCCTGATACAAGCCAAAAAAGTGTTTGAATCATTTCAATTTCAAAATTAAAATTCGCCCCCAAAGAAAATCTATTGATTCTATTGATTGTTCACCAGGACCCCATCGATCAGCCCCCAACATAGTCCCTTCCTATCACACAACCCCTTCATAGTGTAAGCAACTCTGTATACTCTGAATACTAAAGCTGTGGCTTCCAATCCCGGTACCAAAGTGTTCATCTATTTCAAAGATGGCTCCCGGTGCCATTTGCAAAGGCTTATCCAAAGTCTTCCTTACAATTTTCTGGCGACCATTCAAAATCATGAGCCAGCAAATCTTTGAAGGAGTATTCCTTTACACCCACTGGTCAAGTTTACAAGATCTACCCACATGACAGTGTTACATTCCTGAGAATGATGCTGTTTCTCTCACTGACACAAGCCAATAGATCCAAGATAATCAGCCACCACGAATCAGATTATTCCCACAGAGCACCAACCCCTGACTCACTTCAGACAATGGCCTGTGTTTCTCCATCAATGCACCTGGTGTCTTCCATACACCATGAGCAAAGGTGTGTTACACGGTTCTACGTTATTTTGCTGCAGGATTTTTCATCGCGGGACTTTTCATCGCTGTTTTTTCTTTTTCATCGAAAAAACTCGTTTTTTTTTTTTTTTGGGAGCGGTAGCCCCGCAAACCCACCCTTTTTTTTTTAAATTATTCCCTTACACCCAAAAAAATATTTATTTAATTTTTAACCCCCCCCAAAAAAAAAACGGTGAGTGTTTTTTCGATGGAAAAATTGCAATGAAAAGTCCTGCAATGAAAAATCCCATGGCAAAAGAACTATACCGTGTTACACACTCATCCTCCATACAGCTGTCAGGCGGACAACATGGATTGTAGGCTAGAGGGTGAAGATGTATTGTAGGTGTGACTGAAATAATTGCCCAAACTTCAGGCTGAGATCCTGATGGAAACTGTGACCCCTATCTGTCTCTTGGGATTATTGTTGGGGTCACCATAGTGTCTGATGGCCACCACCTGTGGCACGATGCTGTTTGGGTGGGAGCGTGGTAAGGATCACCTAGTTAACATTATCACACCCACCTGATATGGCAGGGGCTTGTCACAGTATGACGTGCAACTTCTTGTTCCATTAAGGTACTTGATAGCATGATAATTGCAGGAAACACTCTTTAGACATTTTGGTCCCCATAATAATGAGAGGGAAAATATGTGTGACAAATGTGGACAAAATGTCCATGCATATTTCATGAACTGGGATATTTTTGGAAATGTCCATCAGTAACCACCAACATAATGCTTGTCTCACACATTGGTTTAGGTCCAGGATTAAGACATGTGGTCATTACCATGTGGGTATTTCCACTTAAATAGTAATGGGACACATAGACCTGCAGCTAAGTCACTAGATTCTATTTTTAAACATATCTTTTATTTCAAAGCGTTCAGACATATTCATCTAGATAGACACTTACCAAGTGCATCACTGTATGGTGTATCTGGGAGGTGTGGTAATATAATGTAACTATTCAAACCCCTCTTCCAGTGAGATCCATGACCCAGTGTTGGAACGCACGTCCAACATCTCAGACTGTGCAAAACATATTAGCATTGGCCTAGTGTTAGCAGTTCTCATTAGGCGTGGCAGAATGTGCAAGTATCTGTTGTAATTAGCATTGACACATATTAGAAACACTATATAAGGACACAGAAAGAGCAACAATGAATTTGCATTGTGTATGCAGAGGTTAAAGACAGGAAGATGTATTTTACATTTAGCGGTCGTATGTATTCAGAGAGGTGCTAATAGATAGGTGACATAGGTAGGCGCATGTGATGGCGGCAGAGAGGTGTTGTGGTAAAGGCGTGGTCCAGGGACTAAGCTAGCAGGGGTGAACTTTAGGCCACATTACAAGATACGTTTGTGAAAGTAGGAGAAACAGTCCAGATGTGGAGCTATGGCTCTGTCCAGTTATTTCTGAGACACGGTTCCCTTCCTTGAAATTATGGTGTCAAGGCCACAGGCAGCTGTGCTGTGTCGATTGTGTAATTTAGTCCAGCTGCAGAGCTTAGAGGAGCTTGGATAGGAATGTTAGGTCCAGGGAGGAAGAGTACGGATGCACCGTTTGAAGGTTGTATTCATGTGAGTAGGGCATGGGGTTCTGTGGTGCTAAGAGGTCTAGCAACGTTGTATTGCAGGCACGGCCCTCTAAGGCTCAATAAATATGCAACATTCAAACTTAAGAGTGGTGCCCAATTACATCATTCATGGACACCTAGGTTCCCAGAGTCATAAAACGGAGAGGTGCTAGGGCTGTAACATGATATGGGATGGCGAAGAGCAGAAATTATGCCAATACATGTATCTTCAAAGGCAGGGAGCTGTCTGTGTGTGCCACAGTGTCTGGTATAATGAGGAGGCCCATTGTATTTTCAAAGTAGAGTTGACCTCTCTATTCAACATTTGAACAGGCTCTGATGTAGGGGTGCAGATCACGCAATGGTCAGGAATATTTTACTCATTAGAGAAATATATTGTGTCAACAGTGTACCTGGTAGTTAATCAAATCTGTGATGATGTAAGTTACGTGTTTAGGGTAATGTGTTTTAGATACTGTGTGACCAAGAGGGTAATGCACTATAGGCGATAATTAGAATTATACGTAGGTGTTAGCCATTGGGAAGTGCAAATTATGTTGTTAACTTTATTATGCATAGTTTTGCTAAGTTGCATTTTCCCGCTATAAAAGACATAACTTCTGGAGGGTTGGGTAAGTTTCGTGTTACTTTGGTTCCACGGGACCGTCTGACACTATTGCATGTAATAAAATGTTGTTTTCCTTGCAAACGGTGCATTGATTATTGTGGGATTTTTTTTGTATCACTTGGTGTTTTGGCTTATTCACCCTACACTGCATATCCACTAAACTTCCCAACTATAAAAGCACAGAAGCAAATGGTTCAAGAGCAGGCATATTTAGAGACATAATGTTACATTTTTTAAAAAATTTTTATTTTACGAAAAACTACAGTTTAAACTTAACGTAAAAACGTTTGTTTCAACTTCCTCTAAAACATTTAATATCGTTTCATCAAATCCTAAAACAAAAAAGGAATACATAACTTTAGAAGAAAGGTTTAGGACAAATCAATTAAAACAAGATAAATGATACCGTCATTAGTTAGAGTATCTTAGTAGCATCTTGTTATACAGTCCTCAAGGAGCGAATTTTAAAAGCACATCCAAGTAATTCACGATTGCACAGGCATGTTTTACATCATCGCCACAGGAAATTTTGCGCCACCAATCAGCCATATCTTCGTCAATAGGAGCAAATTGTCCGAGGTGTATCGAACGTAAATTACAAGTTTTCACACACTCAGTGACTAGATGTTTAAACAATTCGACTGACACATGACAAAATCGGCATACGTTGTCTTTTACCAGGTTGTCCTTTCTTTGCCACAGGATATCCTTAGATTTCAAGGTGTTAGTACGAAATCTCAGGAATTGCTCGCGATAATAGCGAGAATGGCAGTGCAGCAGATATTTCGGCTGGTTATTTAGTTTTTTTTGTTCATTAACTAACCAGTGTGAAGAGGGCAATTTCTCCTGTTTTTCTAGATTGACTATCCAGGCCAAAGACTCCAATTTCTTTTTTGCATGTTGTGGGCGTGTGAAGAGATCGAAATTTGCTGATCGCTGCAGCATCCACCCACGCTTGCACTCTGAGCCGACGTTGGTCTAATAGATTGGTACTTCTGTCATCACAATTTTTTGTGAATATTTGATAGGCCAGGATCGGATTTTCAATCATCATCTTTCTTATTAGTGAAAATGATTTCCAAATCACATGGCTGTAGAATGAGTTTAATGATAGTTCATGTCTTAGTGTCGTGATTGAGATACATTGTGGAAGTTTGAGTACATAGTGCCAGAAGCGCCCTTCTAAGGTGTTCCAAGTTAGCTCATTGATGTTCCAGCTGACTTCAGCTCCAAAAGTTATTATGGGGACTACCTTTTGCAGATAAAACATCAAGACGGGTGCTAAGGAAAATTTACCATCAAATTTGTTTATTTTTGCAGCTTGAAGTGCAAGCCTTGTTAACTTCAATTTCATTTCGTTTACCCAGTGATGTTCGCAGATAGAGGTATTGAACTGAACTCCCAAATACCTTATGGAGGTGACAGAAGCCAAAATCTGACCATCAACAGCCCACTTAAAGGCCCTGTCTCTTTTACTGGTGACATCTCCTGTGGACACGATTTTTGTTTTTTTCGGTGTTAATTGTAAGTTCATTGATAGCCAGATAATCACGTAAGCAGACTAATAAACGTTGGAAACTAATTTGGGTTCTGTCCACCAGGACCAGATTGTCAGTATACACAATAAATCTTACAGAGGTTTGATTTATTTTGTGAGGGAAGCAGTGCACCTGGTCAAGATATACACGCTTTAGACATTTTGGTCCCCATAATAATGAGAGGGAAAATATGTGTGACAAATGTGGACAAAATGTCCATGCATATTTCATGAACTGTGATATTTTTGGAAATGTCCATCAGTAACCACCAACATAATGCTTGTCTCACACATTGGTTTATGTCCAGGATTAAGACATGTGGTCATTACCATGTGGGTATTTCCACTTAAATAGTAATGGGACACATAGACCTGCAGCTAAGTCACTAGATTCTATTTTTAAACATATCTTTTATTTCAAAGCGTTCAGACATATTCATCTAGATAGACACTTACCAAGTGCATCACTCTATGGTGTATCTGGGAGGTGTGGTAATATAATGTAACTATTCAAACCCTCTTCCAGTGAGATCCATGACCCAGTGTTGGAACGCACGTCCAACATCTCAGACTGTGCAAAACATATTAGCATTGGCCTAGTGTTAGCAGTTCTCATTAGGCGTGGCAGAATGTGCAAGTATCTGTTGTAATTAGCATTGACACATATTAGAAACACTATATAAGGACACAGAAAGAGCAACAATGAATTTGCATTGCGTATGCAGAGGTTAAAGACAGGAAGATGTATTTTGCATTTAGCGGTCGTATGTATTCAGAGAGGTGCTAATAGATAGGTGACATAGGTAGGCGCATGTGATGGCGTCAGAGAGGTGTTGTGGTAAAGGAGTGGTCCAGGGACTAAGCTAGCAGGGGTTTTACCATGTTGAACTTTAGGCCACATTACAAGATACGTTTGTGAAAGTAGGAGAAACGGTCCAGATGTGGAGCTATGGCTCTGTCCAGTTATTTTCTGAGACACGGTTCCCTTCCTTGAAGTTATGGTGTCAAGGCCACAGGCAGCTGTGCTGTGTCGATTGTGTAATTTAGTCCAGCTGCAGAGCTTAGAGGAGCTTGGATAGGAATGTTAGGTCCAGGGAGGAGTACGGATGCACCTTTTGAAGGTTGTATTCATGTGAGTAGGGCATGGGGTTCTGTGATGCTAAGAGGTCTAGCAACGTTGTATTGCAGGCACGGCCCTCTAAGGATCAATAAATATGCAACATTCAATCTTAAGAGTGGTGCCCAATTACATCATTCATGGACACCCAGGTTCCCAGAGTCATAGGACGGAGAGGTGAATCTCGAACGCAGCATTACTCTGACATGATGTCATGTTCAGCATTTCTTTAACATGGACTGCAGTTCAGCAGAACCATGGCATGATCTCTAGAACAGCATTACTTTGACAGCGCAGCATTGCTCCTAATTGATCTTCAGAACAGAATGACCCCAACATGACATTCAGTTCAGTGTACAGTTGCTTCTTCAATGTCTGATACAGAGTTTTTATTCCTGATTAAGAACGTTAAATTGACCCCAGTAAACTAACTGGTCTCTGCTTTGCGTGAGACAATGCCATATCATTCCTCAAGTCCATTACAGCACATGTGTCTTGTAGACCCTTGACATGTCCAATTAAGTGCAGTCTGATGTTTCACAATAATCACCACTAGTTTAAAGAACTTGTGTTGCTTTCGGATCAACTTAGACCACATCCCCAAAAGCAGAATGCCTGGTTGTAACTCAAAATATTTTGCAGATGCATCTGGCCCCTCTATACAAAAAATCATATAATTGAGGATATTCTCATATCAAATCATAAAAGTCACATCTTCTGCATGGCAGCTAAGGGATACATGTTCTAGTTCTGGGCTAAACATACGTATGATGTGAGGTGTCAGATTGGATCTCATTAGCAGCATATAATAAATAAGTTGATACTTAGCATTCAAGGATACAGTACAGATTAGATTGGAAGCACTGCACCACCCATCATCATTAATGTTGCAATAAGCATCACTGAACCACACGGCATGAACAGTGAAACTCTTCACCAACACTTCCTCTCTGTCTGAACAATGTGATTGCATTCCATCTGAACATGGCGTTAACTTCCACCTCTCCTGCAAAACATGTGTTACCATTATACCAAAATCAGGCCTCTGTTCAAAGGTCACAACAGTGAGGAAGGCACATGGCTCAGACCAGTTTGTCTTTTTTAGAGCAATAGCCACCTGTCCAAAAGAACTGCAAGAAACATGCCGCATTCTCCATCATCCTATCAGAATTTGAGAAACATAATCACATTATCTTTCAATCATACTTTTAAACTAAATCATGTTGTGATACATTTAAAAAACACATTTTAATGATGACAGCTCTGTTTGTAACATCAGATGTTCAACATGAAAATTACTTAAATCCAAGGGATCGCTTTACTTCAGATAGCAATTCCAACAATGCATAAACCTCACAGGACCAACATGCCTGAAGTCAGGGTTTCCCAGGACAACAGGTAAGTCTTCTTCAAAGTATGTATTTCTAGAAAGTAAAAAGGCCCTCCTGGCTGGCAGCAAGGTTACACTCCACATATTAAATGGCCTGTGGTAGCGGCCATGTATTTATGTTTAAGTTGCCAATCCCTTAGGAAGAGCACTTTTTGGGCGGCTTGTAAATTCGCTCCCCCTGGACAAATCCTCACCAAATTTTGCAAAAAAAGTACATGGCCCACTCTGAATTATTTTGAAAGTTTGGTGAGGTTTGGTCCAGGGGCGGCAAAGTTAACGGGGGTCCCAAAATGTCTTTTTTCCCATAGACAAAAACTTTTGTGCACGCCTACAGCTCAAACCACTGGACGGATTTCCACCAAATGTGTGGGAGGAGCGGTGGCTCAGTCCCAAAAGTGTGCTTTTGATAATTTGGTGTAAATTCATCCAGTAGTTTTTTTTAAGTGACCAAAATGTAAGGCAAACAAATTAGTGATATCTATGTCCGCTCCACAGACACATTTCCCTGTTCGATCTGCGTACAGGGCACCGATTGGGTGATCGACTCGCATTATGTCCGTGCGGTGTGGTGTGAGGTGTGTCACATTGTTTCGATGCGCCCGTCATCTTGGATCCCCAGCAGCGAATAGAGGCAAAATGCAATTTTGGGGAGTGTGTTGGTGTTCAGGAGTACTTGGAGAGGTCTGGGGAGGGTTGGGGAGTAAGAGATGAGTCAAATACTGTATTTGTTTAGCTGGCAAGTGACCCTGATGTGTTTGCCATTTCTGCGGTCTTCGCGGCTGTCCGTGGACATAATAAATGCACTACTAGCTATTTTACTTTAGTATGATGTTGATTTTGGGTTGTTAGTAGAGCACTGATTGTAATTCATATCACCTATAAGCAGCCCATAAACTACAGTCAAAATGTTTGATAGCATAGGTGTGTTATTATGCGCTGGCTGTGGCCAGGGCCTAGAGTCTTGGGTGCGTCGACGAAGGCCGTAGGCCATGCACCACATTTTTGGGGCAATTAGATACCTGTTGGCATATTCTAATTGTTTATTTTTACTTTTATGCTATTCATCTATCTGTTGGGTTGTTGCAGATTTTTTGGGACAGTTATATGCCTGTTGGCGTATTCAAACTGTATATTTCTTGTTTGATTTTTGTGGAATTTATTTATCTGTTTGCTTGTTGCAGAATCTTGGGACAGTTAGATACCTGTTGGCGTATTCTAACTGTATATTTCTTGTTACATTATAGTGGTATTTATTTATGTTTGCTTGTTGCAGAATCTTGGGGCAGTTAGATACATGTTAGCATACTCTAATTGTGCACAGTTTTGAAGTTGAAGTTCATACACAGATTACGTATTAAATTTTGTTTTTAAGAATATTAAGTAAGCGTTTACAAGATTTGCTGGTAATCTCTGCTTTCGAGTAATGGTACTATCGTTACATTCGAACCATCCAAAATTCTTTTTTATATATGCAGTGTAGTGACCTGCATTGTTTGTTGGTCCTGCGTGTTAGATTATACCTATTGTTGTGAAGGTTTTCTTACCAAGTGATACTTGACCATGTGTGAATCCAGTCATTTTACAGTTGTTTTTGGTACCATATGCATTGTAACGTAAAAGCATTACTATTACGTATTTACTATGTGTCCGTATTTGTAAGGTGGAGTGATTATCTGAATTGCAGGTAGTACATAATCTGCCATGGTTTGCATTTTGTACAAGTTGCTGAAATTGAATGGATTCACAGTTATATATGGTTACATATACAAAGTGATCATTGGGGACTTGTTCCTGTGCCACATGGCTGAAGAGAGTGCATGTATGTTTCCACATGTAGGAAATCTGGAAAATTTCATTTATATGTATGTTTTTGTTTTACAGTACATGCAGTAAGTAAATCAGAAATTCTTGTGGGTCTTCTTGTGAGTTTATAGTGAACATGACAATTCCAGCACAGTATTCCAATTCTTGTCTTATTCCATGAACACTGTAAGTGTTGTCAGGATTGTTGGTTGCATTTCTATGAAGGATGAACATTTGCAAACACAATTGCTCTGTACTGTGTAAGTAAAAGTTGTCAAAAATTGGTGGCAGTTGCAATAGAATATTTATTGCTACATTTGCGTAGCAATTTGCACCACCTGTATTTGAAAATTTGACTAGACCTGACAGTATTGTGTCAAAGTGATTTGTTCGGAGTGTTGGTTGCTTCTTTGAAGAAGTAGTTGAGTTACTTTGACCAGTAGATTCTTCTTTGGTTGTGGTACTTGATGAAGTATTAGTTACTTTTTTTTTGGAGGAATTACAGTGAGATCCTTTATCATTTCAGTTTGAAGTAGTTTTCTTTTACAATGTTTTGCTTTTGTGGAACAGGATAGGTTTTGAGATGGGGTGTAGAGTAAACGCAGTCTATTGTATTCTAGAATGCAAGGAATATCAGCATTTACTTTACTTGCATCAAAATTGATTAGAAATAGCCCATCAAGTGTACGTAAACATGATAGTGCAACATAGCTCATGCCTTCTTTAAAGACTGTGCTACCAATATCGATCAATGCTTTATCTAGGGTAAGACCTTATGATTTGTGAATGGTAACTGCATATGCTAGTGTTAGTGAAAATTGTTCTCTGCATACACACATGTCTTTGAAAAGAAAGAAGTGGGCTGTTGAACGTCCTATCCGTTTAACTTCTGATAGTTTGTCAAAGAGAATATTGACAAATTGAATGTTGTTGTCACGTGGGTATGTTTGAAAGCCAATAACTGTGCTCCATTAACTAGTCCTTGCTCCATGTCAAGGTTACATTTAAGCATTACTCTACAGTTTAAAGATCATTTTAATATTTTCTCCAAACCAGCTGTGTTGGAGATAGAGTTTTCTAAAATATTTAGTCTTTTTGTGGCTTATTGACACATGGGTAGTGTTATACCATATACGTCCAGTTTATCTGTGGAGCAAATTTCAATTATTGGTTGCATTTTTTTTCAACATTGTTTCATTGAATTTTGAACATCTTGCAAGAGTTGGCACCAAGGACACACAATTGACATGTTTGTGTGCTAATTGTTCCATGACACCAGTAGCACATGAGTTATGGCCATAAAATACATGCATGTGACTGGATTTTAATATTGATTGTGGTTCTTGTGATAGTACACCAACTAAAAATAGGTTGACCTTTCATTGAAGAAAATCTCCAAAAACAATGATGCGCTCTTCGTAGTCTGTTTTGAGGACCTCTTGTAATCTGAGGTGAATCAAAGCCAACATTAGGTTGGAGAGAATGCTCACCTCATCTATTAGCAGCATTTTCATTTGTTTGAAAACTCTGCGTAGTTCCATGGCAGCTTCGGTGGAAAGTTTGTAATAGTCTAATTTGTTTTGGTTTTCTACTGGAAGGAGTAGTAATCGATGTAAAGTGACACCGCCTGTGTTGTAGGCAGCAAAATCTGTGGGGGCAGTTACAACAGCTGAAAGTTTGTTGTTTGTCAATTGTTGGAGGAACTTGCTGATGATTTTGATTAAGAATGTTTTACCTGAACCAGCTTCACCACTCACATATAGCAGTATAGGTTTGTAGTCTTGGCAGGCACAGTTTTTATTTTCTTGTTGCACACCATGTTCAATTTGTTTTGTTATTTCTTGGAAAATCCTACTCTGCTCATTGTTCAGTTGCGATTTCAGTACAGCGAAGTCTTCTGTAGCTTGTTCATACTGACACATGGTGTTTTTTACTTCTGTCATGGCTAATTCTGCCTCATTTGCTATTAGTGGCTTTCCAAGTGGTTCTTGGCTTCCTGTTACAGAAGGTTAACTACTGTCGGGAGTGTCCACTTCTACTTGGGCCTGCAGTTCTTCTACCTGTTGCTGTTCATTATGCAACATTGTTTGGTACTGTGTAAAGTTTATGTCTGTTATAGTGCTTTCATTTGCTTTAAAAGCATCTTCATAGGAGTCATATGTATCCAGTAACTCTTCTTTTTTTCTAAATGGTTTAAAAAGTTGTAGCAGGGACATGTAATACAGTTCTTTATGTTGACAAGTTTTTAATTAAAATTTGATATGATTAATTAAGCTGCATTTGGTAAGTTTCACTAAGCTGCCTTCACAATTTACAACTCTGTATCTTCCTTTCTTTTCATCTGGTTTAATATTGTTTTTGTATGTGAAGTTATGGTCTACGTGGTAGAGACACATGGTTTCCAAAGTGGTGCACCTGTTTGGGTAGTATGTTTCTATTCAATTGTTTTTCAAAATGTCCTGGCTGTTGGGACCATTTTTGGCTATTATTTCTATGTCCTTATATGATTTGAGAACTCATTTTCTAGATTTAGCAGGACCAAGACTTAGCCATACTATATTGTCAGATGGGCCATGCAGACCTTTTAAGTGGTACATGCAAGGCAGTACCACTTAAAAGGTCTGCATCTTTATAGCAGCCACATTCTCTATGAGAGATTATTTTTATGCCCAAACTGTACAATTTCTGTGATAGTGTTTTGTCAGATGATATGTCTTCCCAGAGGTCCTGAAGTTCTGTTTTCTCTGCTTTGGTTAAGTATGCTGTGCCATATCGTGCAACTGCAGTGGAATTGTCTGAAATGTACTGCACATCTATGTCTGCATTCCACAGGAGGGCAATGATTGCATTGTAATCATTGATGTATTTTGATTCTTCTGTTCTTTTTATGTAATATGTGTTCTTACGTGATTTTCCTTTGACACTATGTCTGACTGAAGACATGAAGTTGTTTACTTGACCTGTTGTTGAAACTGGTCTAGGGAAACCAAAGCAGCATTTGGTGTAGTATCTAGGGAAACCAAAGCAGCATTTGGTGTAGTATTTCCCTTTTTTATATATCTGTGATAACAATATTTCCCGCATTTGTGTCTTTGAAATTGTGAAATTTGTGCAAGAAGGTCACTATGTGACATATTTTTGGATGAACTGCAAAACAGTGGCATCACTGTCTTGACCACATTTTGGAGCATTTTTAATACATAATAGCATGTGGATGCGTGGTGCTCCTCTGACTTGGTATTCTTTTCTCCAAAAGAAGTGTTGAACTTCTCCGAGGGAGGAACAGTCTTATTACAAATAAAGTGTAGCATAGCAATGAAGCGATGATGGGAATATCTTGATACATTTACAGGATCTAGAGAGTTCTCCTGGTGTTTTTATATCTATGTGTGTTTTGTTTTGTTTGCTACGCATCGGAAATTGTGTAAATTTTCCCATGCATATTCTGCACAACTTAATGTAACAAACCAAGTGGGTGGCCCAAGGTTTCTTATCATACAGAATACATATCTGTGAGGTCGGAACCAGTTTTCTATTGTACCATGCATGTTTGCTAAAAGATTTGTAATACTTGACTGTAAAACCTCATCTTTTTCTTGCACTTTTTTTAATAAATGCATAGCTGACATATTTTGAAAATGGGTACCTGATTGTAATGTGTGTGCAACTCTGTAGCATAGAGTTGCTAGATCACTTTCAAGGAGAAGGTGGAATATGTTTTCCACGTTTGTCTGAATCTGGGGTCATCAGAGTATATTCGTAAAGAGCGATATTCTGATGCTGTTATCTGAGTGGGTCTATCATCGTACCTTTCTCCTTTTCCAGGAGGAAAGAGTAGAGGAAAGGTCCATGCTTCTATACTTTTTTCCCATATGCTGATTGGAGATCATTTGGCTTGTGGCATTTGGTACATTTCCAGTGCATCATCTATAGTGTCCTTAGAGTGTAAAGGAAGAATTGTAGAATGGTCTAAAATATTGGCTTCTGTAGCAGGATTTAGAAGTTGGAATTGACCAGTTTCTGGTGACTCTTGAATTATTTCCATGGTTTCTCTCAGGTTTTCTTCAATATTAAGTTCTTTGTAGTATTCATTGTTGTTTTTTTGCATATTGCACGGCTTGTCCTACTTTATGTAAGTCCACGAGTTGTTGCCAGATGTTTTTGTCTTTTGTAGGTACGCCATTTACTAAGATAATCAAAGATTGATCTGTTGGCCGTTGCACTCCTAGAGGTGTACATTTTCTTTGATTTGTAATGGTAATTAAACTACTCTGCCAAAAATGCCTTTTTCTAATTCAGAGGGAGGTAGTTTTGATGTTTTTGGTTGAAGGCTTATTATTGCTTGAAATGGGTGCACTGTTGGAATTATGATGTTCTCATATACATTTAGTTGTTGCATGGGTTTTGGTAGTGGAAATAATTCCACGTTATTTATGATAGTACGTGAAGGAGTTTGGTTGTTGTCAAGTTTTGCAGTGCAGTAATTGCAAAGTATTAAGGGGTCAGTAATTTCGAATATGTTTTCTGTCATAAGGTAGAGAGGTAATTGGAACCATATGGAATCTTCATTGTCTTCTATTTTGTATGTTATGTCTACAGTTTTTGTGCTACTTTTATAAAAAATCCTGCGGCAACAAACACACACATGGTTTGCTACTTCAGCAGAGGTACTTTTAAACTTTAGTATTTTTTTTTGTATGTGGTTAATAGAAGGTTGCCATTTGTACAGTAGTTGCTAGTTTGTTGTAAAGCTATTGCATTTTGTAAGTGGCTTTCTCTTCCAAAATATTTTGTCTGGATATGCTCTATTTCTTCGAGTAGTTGTTTGGCCGTGCTATGTAGAAGATTGTTATTTAAATTGGCTAGTGCTAAAGCAGTACTTTTAGCATAGTAGAGTTTATGGATCAGATTTCTTATAGTTGAATGATGTGTTGATATCATTTTGATATGATGGAAGGTGATTTTGCAAATAGGTCCTAAAATGCAGGCTAATGAATATCCTTGTAGTCCTGTGTATTTGTGCACTGGACAGGCATCCATATTTTGTAGTCGTTTAATTTTGAATTTGTCTTTACTTTTTACATACTGATTGAAGAACTGGCATAAAGATTTTAAAGATTTTTTGCCAATGTTACACATTGATTGGCACAGCCTTTTGTAGACTGGAAGTTTTGGTTAAGTAGAATGGAGAGGTGATACTGAATTTTCTGGGGATACTTTTTTGAGCAGAGTTTCTTATTCCATAATAGTGTTATTAAGTTTTTCATACCCTCGTCCACTGCTATGTATGGCAATTGGGTTTTTTGGCTTTTGTTTATATGTTTCTTCATTAAAATATGGTTCTGTGCTTGTGGTGTCACTCCATTCACCTCCACAGATGTTTAAGAAGCTATTTATTGCTGATATTTTGTTTATTGAGAAGTCTTTTTGTAGTTTAGTGGTTCGTTTTGTTAGTGGTTTCATTCTGTTTAAAACTAAAATACATAACTTCCATTTGAGAAGGATTGCACTGTCTATGAGATCTTCTAGGATTCATTTTCTACAGTGGGTTTCAGGGGTTGTGCATGATTTCTCTCCTGTTTTTATAGGGTTCTGAAGGGCTCTGTGGCAGAACAGTTTTTGTAAAATATTTTTTTTGGTATTGTTGCTTGACACTAAATTTAGATTTATAGGTGCAGCGTTAGCAGTAGTGGTAGCTGAATTCTTATTACTCACTTTCTGTTTCGTTTACATTTTGATAGAGGAGTCAAAGTTTCTGTACTGGAAGCTTGTTTTGTTTTGCTTAATGTCTGTATTAGCTGTTTTGTTTAAACTTTTTGTTCAAAATATGCTAGAGATGGATGCTTATTTTGGACACTTTTATTTTGATTTGCTCTACTTCTGCGTTGCTATCTACGGAGTTGTTTTTTGGTAGGCCTTCTTTTGGGTCTGTTGGAGAAAAAATAAAGTGTGGGTTGGGCTGTTGTGCAGTGTATTCGTGCTTTGTGTATGAGTGTCTTAGAATGATGGTAAGGATGATTGTGGAGGTGTGTGATTGTGCAATGGGCAGCTACATCAAATTGGGAAGGCTATTCTTTTATTTGTGTGTTACTATACTGGGATTCAGATGACAATATAAAGTATACTGTTGGTGAGGTGGCATTGGTGGCGCAATTGACAAAAATCCAGCGAATGCGTGCAAATCGCACACAAGCAATTAATGGAAGTATGTGCGCATGTTTTTCCCGTGGAGCTGCGCCGAAACCGTGCATGGCGCACACGGGTGCACACATCACTGCGACATCCCAAACACCATGCGTGATGTGCACAGCAAAAGCACACAACGTGTAGCGCACACACCAAAAAGGGGGCGGCACAACGAGTGAAAAGGAGGGCATAACTGGGGAAGTACTGCTGGGAAATACATGGAACGCCCACACGTGCGAGAACAACACATATTCATGGAATCGAATAAGGGAAACCCGCACACACCAAAAGACACGCACAGGCGTAAACATGCCCGCCACACCAAGGCAGGTGGTAGCAGCCCCGCGCAGTACAAAAGTGCACACAAACAACAAACACGTATATAAAGCTACGATGAATGTCCCATTTCTCGCAGCAGTGATCGTGGGACACTGCAGGAGGAGGAGAATAGCCAGGCCCCGCATTTTTCTTCCCAGGGCCAGACTTTTTAGGATGCCTGATGACGAGGTCTATGGCAGGTATAGGTTTCCACCTCATATCGTCCTAGACCTGGTCACTGAATGGGAGGATGAGCTCACATCACCCACCTTGTGCTCCCAAGCACTGAGCCCCTTGGAAAAGGTGCCCAATGCCCTACATTTTTTGGCCACTGGGTCAATTCGGCGGACAACTGCCATAGTTGGGGGTGTCTCAGAGCCCACGCAGTCACGCTGCCTACACCATGTGTTGTCAATCATGAATGCGCGCCCCTCAGTCCGCAGGCACATATACATGCCCAGAACATGTGCAGAAAGGCAGGCTGTGGTCCAGGACTATTACAGGGTGGCACACTTCCCCAAAGTGCTCAGTGCCATAGATTGCACCCATGTGCCCCTATGTCTACCTAGGGCCACAGAAAACATCTACCACAACCGCAAGCACTGGCATACCATCAACGTACATGTTGTATGCGATGCCCATGGAATCATCACCTCTGTCTATGCAAACTATCCTGACAGTTTGCCATGACAGTTTTATGTACAGAATGTGTCTTAGTATGATGGTAAGGATGATTGCGGAGGTGTGTGATTGTGCAATGGGCAGCTACATCAAATTGGGAAGGCTATTCTTTTATTTGTGTGTTACTACACTGGGATTCAGATGACAATATAAAGTATACAGTTGGTGAGGTGGCATTGGTGGCACAATTGACAAAAATCCAGAGCATGCGTGCAAATAGCACAGAAGCAATTAATGGAAGTATGTGCGCATGTTTTTCCCGTGGAGCTGCGCCGAAACTGTGCATGGCACACACGGGTGCACACATCACTGCGACATCCGGAACACCATGCGTGATGTGCACAGCAAAAGCACACAATGTGTAGCGCACACACCAAAAAGGGGGCGGAACAACGAGTGAAAAGGAGGGCATAACTGGGGAAGTACTGCTGGGAAATACATGGAACGCCCACACGTGCGCGAACAACACTTATTCATGGAATTGAATAAGGGAAACCCGCACACACCAAAAGACACGCACAGGCGTAAACATGCCCGCCACACGAAGGCAGGTGGTAGCAGCCCTGCGCAGTACAAAAGTGCACGCAAACAACAAACACGTATATAAAGCTACGATGAATGTCCCATTTCTCGCAGCAGTGATCGTGGGACACCGCAGGAGGAGGAGAATAGCCAGGCCCTGCATTTTTCTTCCCAGGACCAGACTTTTTAGGATGCCTGATGATGAGGTCTTTGGCAGGTATAGGTTTCCACCTCATATCGTCCTAGACCTGGTCACTGAATGGGAGGATGAGCTCACATCACCCACCTTGTGCTCCCAAGCACTGAGCCCCTTGGAAAAGGTGCCCAATATCCTACATTTTTTGGCCACTGGGTCATTTCGGCAGACAACTGCCATAGTTGGGGGTGTCTCAGAGCCCACGCAGTCACGCTGCCTACACCATGTGTTGTCAATCATGAATGCGCGCCCCTCAGTCCGCAGGCACATATACATGCCCAGAACACGTGCAGAAAGGCAGGCTGTGGTCCAGGACTTTTACAGGGTGGCACACTTCCCCACAGTGCTCAGTGCCATAGATTGCACCCATGTGCCCCTATGTCTACCTAGGGCCACTGAAAACATCTACCACAACCGCAAGCACTGGCATTCCATCAACGTACAGGTTGTATGCGATGCCCATGGAATCATCACCTCTGTCTATGCAAACTATCCTGACACTTTGCCATGACAGTTTTATGTACAGAATGTCCGCCCTGAGCCGGGACCTGGAAGCTGGGAACCATGGTGACACATGCTCATTGGTGAGTACAAATGTCTGTGCACATGCATGCATGTCACGCACAGACAAATACACAAACCCAACTAATGACAACCATCATCACCTCCCCAGGGGACAAGGCCTACCCTCTGAGCACCCACATGAAGAAGGCAATATGGAACCCCACCACACCACCCCAAGTAAAATACAACCCAGACCATATTGCAACTAGGGGCATCGTGGATCACACATTCACAGTGCTAAAATCACGCTTCCGCTCCCTTGACCGCTCTGGTGGGCAGCTGCTATATGCACCCACAGTAGTGTGCAGGATCATTGTGGCATCATGTGTCCTACACAATGTTGCAACATAGTGGGGCGCACCGGTAGACATGGTGGTGCCCCCACATCCCCAAGCACATGCAAAGGCTCTGCTCATGGGAGGGGAAAGGGCATGTGGCGAGGCAGCCCGGAACCAGCTTGTGGCCACATTTTTCACCTAAACTCCCACCCCTGCGGAGTGCACACAGGCCTGGCACATACCAGGTGACAATCGATGATGACAAAGAGACAAGCAACTGTCACAACCTTAGCACCCTGAGAACGTTTCCACGGAAGTGCTACATTTTGTGCATCCCTAGCTACTTAAACATAACCAATCCTGTGTGACCAAAGGGAGGTGCATATCACACCAACCCCTGCAAAACAGGACATGAAAATCACAGGTGTGTCAACCAAACCCTCCCAACCCCCATCACCCTCGTTGGCCACACCATGACATGGCATGCAACAGAAAAAGAGCAAACCAAATGCACAACACATGACAAATTAGTCACGAAGTGCCATGTGATAAATGGAAACAAGACTGATACAATCACACCTGACATATAATCAGATGAAATGACTGACCAACAACCTCCCACACATAGAAAGCCATACACAAATACATGCCACAAGCGGTACCATCAACAGAAGACAGAATGCCTGTTGGCATGCACATTGGCCAATCCAAATCGGCAAATCCCAAAACTGTGTGCTGTGTGTGTCCCCTGCAATACACCGCTCAGCACACAGCACAGTGAGCAGCCATTGTGTTGGGAATATACCTTGAGCATCATATAAAAAAGGACAAGCAACTAAAATTACCCAGTGACGCATGTACACGATCCGAACATGGTAAGTGATCATACGCTGCAGGGACACAGCATGGCAGAGAAGTCAATCTGTGTGCACGTGTGGGCATGGATGGGTGGTTGTATGTGTGGTGGTGCACTGTGTAGGTGTGTGTGTCAGTAGGCACATGCACTCAATACATGCATGTGAAATTAAGTGACCCTCATTGTCCTGTACACATCACATGTGAACATTGCACATGTGGAGAACCCAGTGTGTCAAACCACGCCAATCCCCTGACGCCTGAAAAGTAAACCCAACACAGGAACATCCATTGACCAGCAGAACACATCATGTACATAGTACCCCACATTGACAATGTCAGACAATGACCAATCACTGTAGCCCAAGCGTACTGCCCGACAATGAAAGCACCTCCCTCATTTCCTCATCACCTTGACCTTCAGAAGAACTGTCTCTGGGGTCCATCGGCTTCTTCCTTCTAGTCTACTTGGCTTCAGGATCCCCATTCCCCTTGGTTTCCTTGTTCTTCCTTACGTGTAAATAGGGTCTAGCCGCGTCAGAGGCCACCTTGACTGGTAAAAATACCAAATCGCAGAGAATTCCAAGGAGCCAAACCCCCAAACCAGGGAAAAAGCCTCTAGGCACCAAAAAACCCTCAAAGAGTCTCCACTAGATGACTTGTGCAGAATATGGCCAAGTACATGTCCAAGCTGAATGATAGAATAACTTCCAAGGTTGCACAGTTGTACAATGGTTCAACAGGATAGGTAGGAATTTGAGTAGACAATAATCAATAAGGATGCCACAACTGATGGTAGAGCTGAAACGTGAGTAGCAAATAACCAAGGAGGCTGGCACAACTGGGTGGTTGAGCTGAAACCCAATCAATCCTTGATAGCGTGAACGAAGAAAGGCAGAGACAGCACAAGTCTGGAAAGGCAGAGTGAATGCGAGATTGCCGGAAACAGCTGACAGCAAGTTAAGAGCCAGAACAGTTGAATAGCTTTGGTAAAAGGCCAAAATGAACATAAAGGTATGGATGGAATAGATAAAAGATAGGAGGAGCGAGAGAGAAGTCGTTGTGGTACAGAAGTGTACCGAGGCAAATCGAGGCAGCGTACAAGTATGTGGAAATAAATGCCCGAGAGACGGGCGGACAGATCTGCAACAAGGACAGTAGCAGGAAGAAAAACAGGGATAAAAGGCACCTGAGTGTGAAAAAATGAGTGAAAGAGCTCTAGTCCAGTAGAGAAACTGCGCCATCACGTAGCAGCGAAGTCCAAGAGGGAAGACTGATACAACGTGCAGTCCAAACGGAACAGAGTGGAGAAGTAGTCTAGGTGGACATCTCAGATGATGACTGGGCCATGAGTTGTGGTTCTTGGGTCACATTCCTAATGCTTCCACCTTTGCCACAATTCCCAGGGGCTGAACCTAACACGTACCAACTTGACATTGTTACCACCCAGCCCCTCCCATCATCAGTGTGGCTTTGACAGCAAAAGGGTGCAGGCTAATGTATACAGCATGAAGTGCATCAAGCATGTATACAGGCAAGAAATGAAAAAAAACATAACAATCAACTTCAATAAATGCACTTTTAAAAAATGTACTGGCATGGAGAAAACATCCATAATCCCCACTAGGGGTGTAAACACAAGTAGTATAGCAGACTGGCCACAGATATGATGAAAGTCCAATGCCCTTGTGTAAATTGTTGTCACACCGAACCATCCTTGCAAGCCCATGGAAAGGGGAAGCAGGAGTGGCATATGTGTGTGTGGACCCCAAGCCACTAACACATACACGAGACAAGCTTGTATGGGTCCAGCTGGAACACACAATGGAAGCTTTCAAAAGCCACAAAGCACCACACTGCCACATGAATGACCAATAGACAAAAAATAGTATAAAAAATGGCCACATAAGATCAGGGGGGTGGCAACCAGGAGGGGGTACAGGGTGCACCTCAACACCCACATGCGGTGATGTTGAGATACAAAAAAAAAACCTTCATGGACTCAAACCTACACGGCCCGACCTGCGTGGAATAAAAGTCGTCATCCGAGTCACCCTCTGAATGGAAATCAGAAGGTGGACATGGCACAGTTGCCTGACCACGCCTATGAACAGCTTGCCACTCGACGCCAGCAAGCATGCCGGTCTGGTAAGCCTGGTCCTGTGTGGCGATTGGCACATTGGTCAGCATGCCGCACCTCACGTGATACACGTGCTTCCTCTTGCAAGGTAGCACATGTAACACAGAGTTCTGCCTGCATGGCCTCACGTGACATCTGGAGCACCTACCAGCATGCACGTAGCTCAGCCGAGATGGTGTTCTCAAGCTGCTCCAACCTCTCCTCTGACCGCTGCCTCTGGGACATGTTGAGCACACCCAGAGTAGATATGAGGGATTGATGGTCATTCCTCAGGGCCTCCATGTGTGCCTCTGCGTGAGCAGCAAGTGCTTGATGGAGAGACAACATTTCAGCCCGGCGTGCCTGTCTGAGACCACCATGCCCTGCCTGAGTGAGCAGCCCATGGACTGCGCTGCCTGCTGCTGGAGCTCCACCAACCTAGCAGGGGGGAGCATGGATTGGGCCACACATTCCATGCCTTGAGCGATCTTATCAATAGCTGCCCCCTGTTGCTGTGAACTGGCATACATGGATTCCTCCCACTCAGTATTCCATGGTGGTGCACGGACACTGCGTTGCCGGACATGACACCTGCGGGACCCAAGGAGCCGTGACCCTTGCAGGATTGGCACTGCCGTGTCTGCAGGACTATATCCCTCCATTGACATGATGCCCCAGGCACATCAGCAACTGGTGTGGAATGTGACCATGCATCCACAACCACCACAGGTGGACGTTCCAACACTGTCTGGCCCTTCAGTGTAGGTGCCGCGGACAGAAGATCGTCCACATCAGGATCACTCACCAGCGACAAATGGACATGACGCAAATAAAACTCAACATTGTTCTCAGAGTGATCATCAGAGCTTGACTAATTGCCAACCCTGGACATAATGGTCTGGAGCACAAGTGGGTTCTCGTGGTCTACAACCCCACAACCCCCATTTGTGCCGGGTTGCTGATGTAATAGCAGCCCCGTGTCTGGAATGACATCACCATCCTCTGGCTCCATTGCTTCATCACCTGTAATGTGAAAAAAACAAGCATGAGTACACATGTCAGAACCCACACACATAGACATCACATCGACAGCCAACACATGAAGCAGACATGTCTCACAAAACTCAAATTTTGGCATGCATCCAGTGGCATTGATATGCAATGGCATCCCGAAAGCAGAAATAGATGCGTGTAAACTACTGAATGTAGTACATCATCTCCATCACACGCCACCTCTGGCAGGCACATATCACATTCAGAAATTACAGATGGCAATAAAGAGATGGCACATAGTATAAGCATGTCTGAACAGCCAAATGGCCACAGCTGCAAGTGAATCAAAACACACCATGCCACACATAATATGCATGCACATATGCATCACTGAATCATCATCACCAATATAGCTTCATCCATCTGCAGTTCGGCCCGTACCGGGTGTCATGGGCCCTGAAGACATTGTGAATGTCCCGAGCAAAGCGAGGGCCTACAATGAGGCATGAGGGACGATAACGCCCAGTATGGTCAGAGCTGCTGGTCCATGAAGCCTCCAGAACACCCCTCGTGGCCTGATTCAGCACTGAGTGCATTGAATGCGCCAAAGAACATTATTCAGTGGCCCTCATTACGACCCTGGCGCTAAGTGAAAAACAATGGTACATTTTTACCGCCATCGTTTTCCGCTAGGTCCGATCATGACACGTGACCGTCAACTACGATGCCATTAGCGGCATCGTAGTTAACGCTGCCGCTAAATGCACCAAGGATGCGCGCACGCGACCACCCACACCGTAATTACCGGCATAGCGCAAAGGTACGCGAATGCTGACCCAAGCGGACATGCACCTAACGCCATCACCCAGCCCGTTAAGTACCTTACCGCCATGGTGCTAATTACGCCATCGCAAACCAACCGTAAAGGGCCTTGTGCAGTGAATCCAGCTGCCACAGGTGCACAGAATAAGCACAGGTGGAGGCAATACAGACTCAGGAATTAGAAAAAGAGCACACCCAACCCCTTCCCAGACCCAGTCACACTCCACAATGATACCAATAGGACTAGCAATGTTGGGGCTGGAGGACCTGATAGCAATGCAAGTGCTACAACTTCAACTACAACAACAACAACAGGCTGCACAGAGGAGACGCAGGAGGAGAAGGAGGGCAAGGCAGGACCAGCAAGCCCCACCAGCACAGCCAGTGGCACCACGCAGGCAGCCCCCAATCTCACACATCAGAGCCAGTCCATTCAACCTCACCGCTGAGCAGATCCACACCCTGTACCGAATGGACCGGGACACCATCACCACCATTGTGGACATGATACACAACGACATTGTCAGCATGATTGAAACACCCACCGCCACCCCCCCTACTGAAGGTAGTGTCCGTGCTCCACTTCCTGGCCACAGGCACCTACCAGCACACAGTGGGGCACTTGCATGGCATATCACAACCATTATTCTCACGTACACTGATCCAAGTGCTCGATGCCCTCCTCAAGCACACAGGCGACCACATCTCATTGCCACGGTCTGCCCAGGAGATTGCTAATACCAAAGTGCGTTTCTATGCACTAGCTGGCATACCTGGTTGCATTGGTGCCATCGACTGCACCCATGTGGAATTGGTGGTCCCACATGCCATGGAGGTAGCGTACCGCAACCGTAAACTATTTCACTCAATCAACGTGCAAATGGTCTGTGACTCCAACAGGATCTTCACACATTGTTGTGCCCGATTCCCCGGATCAACCCATGATTCAATGGTCCTGAGGAACTCCACAATACCACGCTACATGGAGCGACATGCAGGCCCAAGATCCTGGCTACTCGGTGAGTCTAATGTCATGAGCATGGAAATGTGAAGTGGGTAGGTGATCGACATACCAATGCATACTTCACCTGGCAGAAAGGGAGGGAATGATGCATACTTCACCTGGCAGAAAGGGGGGGGGAATGATGCATACTTCACCTGGCAGAAAGGGGGGGAATAATGCTTACTTCAACTGGCAGAAAGGGGGGGAATGATGCATACTTCACCTGGCAGAAAGGGGGGGGGATGATGCATACTTTTTTTTTTTTTTTTTTTTTTTTTTTTTTTGCAATTTTTAATCAAATAATTGATTTTTTTGCAACGTTTGTATTTGCAATGTTTAAGTCCGGGGACAGAGAATCCTAGTTATGTTCCTTTCGTTTGAGTTCAAGCTTTTCTGTTAACTGTTGTAAGATCTTGAAGGTCGCCAGTTGCCATGTTGTTCGGTGGCCGCCAATCAGCCGAGCCCACCATGTGTCTTCATCGGTCATGAAAGAATGTAACAGAAAAGTCTTAAGGTAGGGCAAACGAATCTCTTTTATGTCTGGACATGAAAGCAATAAATGGCGCAGTGTTTCCTTTTCTGTATTACAAAATCTGCAACTGTTTGATACTGACAAGCCTCTGATGTGTCGTATTTCATTTGTATCAAGGAGGTTTAGTCTTGCTCGCATTATCAAGTTGCGTGCTGCTCGGCTCGGGAATTTTTTAATATAGTTTTGTAAGGTATTCAGTTTCGTTGCCGTAGGCAGCAGATGTGAAGTGAGTTTGTAGTTAGTTGCTGTAGTTAGTGTATTGATCCAATCCATTTCTTTTAGTTTCTTAAGTATCCTTGATGGATTGTTAATCAGTTCGTCTTCAGTACACTCTATTGTGTTTAGTAGGTATGCATTTTCTTTTTTCCACTGGATCAGCATTTTGCATCTTGATGTTTGTAATTCTTTAAGGATCAGGCCGTGAGCGAAAGTACCGTTTGGAAGTATGCATTTTCTGTAAAACATAATTGAGTTGCAGTCGACCGTACTCCGGAGGGATAACAGACTCAATTCTCGACGGATCAGTGGTATAGGAGTTGAGTTTGGTAGAAAGAGAGTCGATCTCCAGAAGTAGGCTTCTAGCTTAGGCCAGAGAGTTTTAGGAAGGTAAAGCATGGCTTCAGCAGCATATGTCACAGAAGGGACCACCTTTGCTTTGTAGAAGTTTAAGAGAGGAATTGTCGAAAATTTCCCAAATTTTCTGTCAATGGCTTTTCCCTTTGTGGCTAGGGTGCGAATTTTGTCCCAGAGGTGTTCTTGCATTGCTGATTCTTTTGTTGTAGTATCAAGGAACGCGCCCAAATATTTGTAGTTCTTAACTTTTTCAATCGTTGTTTTTTCAATGGTCCAGTTGAATTTTTCCTGTTTCTGTGACAGGCCTTCCATCACCATTATCTTTGTTTTTTCGATGTTAATTTCCAGATTGTTTTCGGAACAGAACTCATGTAGGTTTGAGAGTTGGCGTTGAAGGCCTATCGGGGTCATGTCTAGTAAGATAAGATCGTCCGCGTAAAATAGTCTGCTAATGTTCGTTTTTGCAAGTTTTGGTGGAAAAGACCTGATCCGGGATTCTGTATGTTGAAAGTCTCCCATATAGGCGAGAAAGAGTGCCGGGGCCAGAGGGCAGCCCTGTTTAACACCTCTACTGGTTGCGATTTCAGAAGAAAGGCTTCCTAGTTGGTTCAGCCGTATCGTAATGTTGGTGTCTGTGTGGAGGGCTTTAATAGGATTTAGAATAGCACTTGGGCAGTTCCACAATGACAATTTTTCCCAAAGTCTAGAACGATCTACTCGGTCGAAAGCCTTGGAGAAGTCGATGAAGGCCATGTATATTTTTTTCGGATTTCCCTCCTTTACCTTGGCTTTCAAAGTGGATATCATGAAGATGTTAATAGCTGTCCCCAACGACTTCTTAAAGCCAGCTTGGAAGTGGTCATTACAAGGCGCACTAGCAGCCCATGCTTGGAATTTTTTCAGGAGTAGTGTTCCAAATACCTTCCCTATAGGGTCCAGTAAGGCGATGGGGCGATAGTTTATAGGATCTTGTTTGTCTCCTTTTTTATAGATCGGAACCACAATGGCAGAGAGCCATGAAGGGGGTACCGATTGAGAAGCCATACATCTTGTGAAGACTGATCTTATGAATTTTGCCCACTCTTCCGGATGGGTTTTTAGTTCAAAGTTTGTGATCCCGTCGGGACCCGGGGCCCTGGATTTTTTCAGATTATTCAAGGTGGATCGTATATCATCTAGATCGTCAAGTTTCGTCCAGGAGTCTTTGGTTTTTATGTTTTTAGCAATAGGTTGCGTCGCCTGAATGCTCGTGCCGGCTGTTACGTCGGATGAAGGTTTCTCAAAAAGGGCGCTAAAGTGGGCAGCCCAGGTGGCTTCGGTGATGCTGTTTGCGATGTTCAGCCCATTCGGTAGCGTTGTTTTGTTCATCAGGGACCAAAATTCTTTCGGATTGTTTTGACAAATCGCTTTTAGTATGGCTTCTGCGTCTTGTTGGTGAAGTTGCCATCTGTATGAGCGCACCCAGTTTTTGTAGTTCCTAGTGAGTTCTTTAATCGCTTGCGTTCTTTCATTGTTCGAGAGTTTTAGAGCGTTCCTTTTGGCGTTTCTGAAGATCCTTCGTTTCTGGACGATCACTTTGTCGTACGAGTGAGGAGGCGCTTGCTTCTTTTGGTTTAGTTTACCTCTCGGAGTTCTGTAGGTAGTTAGTAGTGGGCCATAATCGACCAAATCGGGGATATGTGGTAGGCACGAGTTTGTGTACAGGTTTGTGAGTTCTCTAATGTCATGCGCTGTTAAGCGTATTCTTGTGCCTTGAGGAGTTTGTTCCACCGCAGATTCGTACCTGTCAGAATTGAAATAGGATGTTTTCAAGGTGGTTTGAAGAATGTTATGGTCACTCGATGATGTGTGAACGACGTCGAAGGCAGTCGTTAGGTGCAGCATGGGTTCCGAAGCAAAAGTGTAGTCAATGGTTGAATTTAGTATTCCATTTGACCAAGTTGGTAATCTGTTGGTGTTTTTAAATACTGCATCAAGATTGTGCAGTTTTCTTGAGTTCATCAATTTCGTCCATTTGTTTCCACGCTCTTCACTCAGGGATTTTTTGTTGGTAGTTTTCTGGTTGCAACACAAGTTTAAGTCACCACAAATTATAAGGTGAAAGGTGTTGTACTTCGTCCGTATTTCATCGATTATGTTTTCAATCAGTTTTATAAAGTTCTTTTGGTCAATTGCCGCCGGATTCCAGTATGTATTAAGAATTGCTACGGAGATAGGATGTTGGTAAACTCCGTCTGGTGATCGTGAAGACCAAGTTAGTAAAAGGGCCAATACCGAGTAGTTTGAAGCAATGATGTTAATTGCTGTGAGACCTCTGTCCATTCGGAGGCCGATAAGCAGGCCCGAGGAAGGTCGGCCTATTGGGCCTTTCGCTGCTGGAGCCAAAAAAAGGTTGTATCCATCAAGTGTTGGTAGTTTAGTCAGCCAAGTTTCCTGGAGACACAGTATGTCAAAGGAGCCCAGGTTTGTGTCACTGGTCGAGGTGAGGTGTTTAAATCCCCTGGTGTTCCAGGAGGCAAGCTTAAGTTCAAGAAGGGTTCTGTTGCAGTTTTTCGACGAAGGTGGAACGGCGGTCAAGTTCTTGTGTTGCTATTTTGAGCGATGTGATGCTAGGGCTTTTGGGAGCCATGCCCAAAAGCTGGATGAAATTGATTTTTCGTCGGGAGATGTTTTTGGAGCATTATTTTCCCGTTGGATGGTTCTGTTTAGCTTCATGATGCTTTCTTGTCGTTCTTTGCGGAAGCTAATTTTTTCTTCGGGATTTTCTGAATTTGAGTTTGTTCTTTTGGTGTTCAGTGTTGTTGAAGTATGATGTGAATCATATTTGGTTTTGTTTGAGAAGGTCACTTTTGAACTGCAATGGAGACTTGGTGGATCTACTCGATCAGCTAGGTTTTGATGAGCCTGTGAGGTCTCGGAGTTACGGTGTTTACTTTCAACACTGCGGTTTTTTATCAAGTTCTTACGGGGGGTTCCGGTAGTTTCTCTTGTTTTATTAGAGTTTTCTTCTGTTGACGTAATTTTTAACGAGAGGTGGTAGCCCAGACTTAGAAAATCTTTTTTCCGGTCGATCAATTTGTCTTTGACTTTTCTTGAGACGATGTGAAGGTAACACTCAGCTCTACCATAATGGTGGCTAGGTTCGACTAACCACAAGTCGTCCGACGAAATCCATGTCAGTTTGGGTATGAGGTGAATCAGAGTCAGCATACCACCTCTGTTCAAGGTGACATTGTCTCGGTTTTCTCTTATTTGTTCTAGTTTTAGGATCCATTTCCCCGGTAGTTTGCCCTGTTTTTTTGTCGTTTGATGAGGAGGAATTGTCTTTGTGCCGATGAGCTTTAATGAGTGATGATTATTTTTCTTAGGGGAATCATCTCGCAAGCGTTTCCATGATGAAGTGTTTCGAGAGTGTCGAGAGGAGTCTTGTGAGTCTGGAAATTGTTGAGAATCTGTTGAGGATCGCGAACGCTGATCTGGGCGGGGTTTATTGGTGTTATTTTCTTTTCTTTCATTCAGAGGAGAGAAGGAGTCTCTATTTTTTTTTTTTGTAGAGAGAGCCTTTGCTTTGGCTGACGTTGTTAACTCAATATTTTTTCGTCTCTCTTCTAGGGTCATGAACTGTGGGCAGTTGTTTTCATCACAGGCGATGGGTGACGAGGGGGTCTTTGTATATAAATCAGAGGAAATATGGTTTTCCAGCTGTACTCTCCGTTGAATTGGTGACGTCGTAGAGGTAAGTTCGTCACAATGAACTGAGAGGTTCGTCAAATCTGTGATGGAATTTGAGTCCTCTGTAGGATTTTTTGCTGCCTTTGAGTCGTTATTCGCAAGTGAGTAGAGACAGTTCAGCAAAGCAGAGTCTTGATGGGAAAGGTGGTTTTGGTCGGTGCAATGAGTATATGGCTCGGAGGCTAGTTTATCGGCTGGATCCGTCGCTTTTGCACGTGCCGTGGTTGGATCAGAGATTTTCGCAGGCTGTACAGAAGTGTGAGGTTTTGATTTTGTGGAAAAAATTGAGTAGGGTTGCTCAGGTTGGTATAAAGGTGTTTTGTTTGAGTATTCCTCTTCGTCAATCACCAAAACGGTACTGGAAACGACTCCGTTTGTGGTTTGTGGCGGTAATAGTGATGGCTTTTTCAAAGGCAATTTCGTTTTCGTGCGAATATTGGAAGTCTGAGGGGTAGCAAGTGTCTGTTCCATAGACTGGACCGGAACCGGGGGTGTCTCCCTGTGAGTGTTTGGAAGGGCATGTTTCTCCAGACGACTCAGTGTTTCTTCGATTTCTTGAAGCCGTGTTTCTATGGTCGTCATGGTTGTTGTTGATGGTTGATTTGTTTCTTTTTGGGCAGTAATGTGGCCTTCTAAGAAGATTAGTTTGGTATGAATCATAGCTTGCAGAACGGTATGGTCCTTTAGGGTGTCATACAGTGACTCGTATAGTTTGGTAAAGGGGACCAGGGCGATGGATAGTGCCGACATATTGGAAAATAAGTCCGGCTTTTTTGATGATGCGTCTTTAGTAGTTGGCGAAGACACACGGGCTGGCTCGTGTAAAGGGGTAATATGAATAGAAGCGCTTTGGCTGTCCGAGCAGGGATCAGGATTTTGGTAAGGTTTTCTATTGGGTCTCGGATCCGCATTAGGTGGAGTCTGAGGCACAGCTTGATGACACTCGTGTTGAGTGTCTGATTCTTTGGAGGTTGGGGTCATCTTTGTCATTGCACAAGTAGAAATATTTTCTGGTTTGTTTTGTGGAACAATTTGTCGTGTCAGGGCCAGGGAGGGCAAGCTTACGTCTTCCAGAAGTTGGATTCTTTGGTTCGTCGACTGAGGTAAAGTGTCGTCGACAGGATGGAGACTTGTTGACGTAGAGGCCTGAGGATCTATTAAGGGCAATGAGGGGTTAAAGGGTTGGTTCGTAGCCGAGTTTAAATTGAAAACAAACTCCGTAGATGCAGGGAATAGAGGCATTTGGCCAAAGATGAATTTGTTTTCTTTAGCTATTAAAGGTTGTGATCTTTTTTCTGTAGTGGGGTGTTTTGAATTCAAAAGATCAGGTCTGGAAGATGGGCCCTCTTCAGTTCTTCTTAATTTAGTTTGTGGTTGTAGCTCAAGAACTGCGTCTAGAAGTTCTGCGTCCGTTAGCTCTGTCAGAGAGATGTTACCATTTTTAGTTTGAAGTTTTTTTTTGAAGAAAGTTTTCAAGCTTCCCGATTGGAGGTGAGCGAAATCTCGGGGTTTCGTTTTGGTTTCTTTGTTCTTGCAATTTTCTTTTTCGGGTTGGTTTATTATGTGCTCATTTGTTAGGGATTTTGGTAGTCTTGCTTTGCTTCTTTTTGCTTTTAAGTTTGTTTTTTTTTTTTCTCTCTCTTTTCTTTTTTCAGTGATTCGGGTCGGCGATGATCGTGAGCGTTTTTTTGTATTTATCTTTGCATTTGTATTTGTTGACGAGTCTTCGAGCGGGAGTGTAGATTGCTGCGGGCATCGGGGGCGGAGTTTGGATGGTTCAGAAGGGCCTCTCGCCCCTTGTTCTGATGACACCGCTTTGGGTGTGTTCTCCGCGTCCTCGTCCAGAGCAGACGTCCGCGCTTCGGAGCCTTCGGTCGCCCCCGGCGCGCTCAGCTCGTCAGCCTCTGTCGGCTCAGCGTGCACCTGGACGGAGACGAGGCGGACGATCGACGGTGCCGAGGTAGGCGTAAGCCCCGCCTGTCTCACCTCGGGACCGGCTCCAAGCCCCTCGTCGGAGCCACCCGCCGCCAAGACGGCATGGGTGGAAGCGGCACTCCGGCGTCCCGAGACGGCTTGGCCTCGATGTCCTCCACTCGCGGAGCCGGCGCCGCTCCCCGGCTCAGACACAGCCTCCTCCGTGTCGGGATAAGTCCGACCGACTGCGAACTCAGTCCCCCCTCCGGGAAAAACTGGTAAGCGAGCGGACGGGAACTCGAAGGAGAAGGCAGTAGAAGGCTCAATAGTCTTTTCTTGAATTTGTGTCGCTGGAGCGTGGCTTGACAGAACTGAGAGGAATGTTTGTTCAGTGAGTCCTTGTTGATTCGCGATTATCAGTGGGTCATCTTCCTTCTGTAGGGATGGAAGTTTGAGCACTTTTTTGCCAACTTTTTTGTTCAAAGGTTTTAATGCATTTGTTGGGTTGTACAGAGTCTTTGTAGATTCGGCTGGATCTTGCAGCAAGGTTTTGTCAGTTTGCTGGCGTGCACGCCAGCTTCGTAAGTGGCCATTTTCTTCTTCCAGATGGACCAAGGGGGGGGCAGTCGATCCAGTCACGACAGTCATGACTGCACGACTGCCACTCTCCGCCACTCCGCGTCCGCTCCGCGGACTTGTAGGTAATTGTAGGTAGCTTCTGTAACTCCTCCTTCAAGAAAGAACAGGCAGGGTGAACAGACTCAGCAACAGAGAAAATCTGCACGACTGCCACTCTCCGCCACTCCGCGTCCGCTCCGCGGACTAGTAGGTAATTGTAGGTAGCTTCTGTAACTCCTCATGATGCTGCCTGCAATCCTGATGCATACTTCACCTGGCAGAAAGGGGGGGGTGATGCATACTTCACCTGGCAGAAAGGGGGGGATGATGCATACTTCACCTGGCAGAAAGGGGGGGGGAATGATGCATACGTCACCTGGCAGAAAGGGGGGGAATGATGCATACTTCACCTGGCAGAAAGGGGGGGAATGATGCATACTTCGCCTGGCAGAAAGGGGGGGGAATGATGCATACTTCACCTGGCAGAAAGGGCGGGGTATGATGCATACTTCACCTGGCAGAAAGGGGGGGGGAATGATGCATACTTCACCTGGCAGAAAGGGGGGGGGATGATGCATACTTCACCTGGCTGCGACTAGCAGTAGCCAGATCATACCCTGAGGCAGCACTTACGTCATCTGACAACTGTATTCATGATGCCTGACCTAAGCAGACCTAACATGGGAATGAAGGTGTATCCCAACCATGGCACAACCATCTCCAAGTGCATTGTACAAAATGTGACCACATTGACTTCTACAAAAAACACCTACATGCACATCACCAAACACCATCAACTGAAAGGCCTGTCCCCCATAACTGAGCACAAAGGAGGCATATGACGGACAGGAACATCAATACACTACAACACAGACAGCAAGGCCCACAAACTGTCCCTATTGACATCAGTATTGTTCACTGGGGTCATAATGAGGCAGACAGCAATGTTGCAATCATGTGAGCGTTGACCTCACAGGACACGTGCCAAGTCACCTAAAGAAACGGCCTGAACGGACACAGTGGATGTGCACTCACAAGGCACTTGTCCCCTCTGCATTGTGTCTTGGCATGCATAACTTTACATGAGAGCCATGAACATATACCGGTTGCATAGTGTGAATCCGTCATGTACAAAAATCAATCTCATCCCTGACACATACATTGTTGCCCACTTACAGGTGATGCAGGCTATCCCCTGAAGAAGTGGCTCCTTACACCAGTCCGGAACCCACAGAACCAGCATGAGGAGGACTTCAACCGTGCCCATGCACGTACCCGTGTGGTGATTGAGCAGGCATTCGGCCTACTGAAGACACGTTTCCGCTGCCTCAGCAGGTCTGGCGGGGCACTCCTGTACCGCCATGAGAAGGTTGCGAAGATCGTCATGGCATGTGTCATGCTACACAATATGTGCGTCAGACGAAATGTGCCCCTGCCCCCTGACGCAGAACTGCAAACACCTGACGATGAGGATGATGAGGGTGGGGATGGGGCAGCACCTCAAGGAGGCAGCGATGCACAGGAGGGGCGTAAAATGCGTCAGAATCTCATTGACCAATGCTTCTAGCACACACAGCGTGTGCGTGTAACATGGAGACAGCACTTGGGGCACTGTGTGTGTCTGGGACATGCACACTGTGGACTGTACAACAATAAAGCACACATACGCAATAAGCAATGTCCACACATTTGATTTGTGCTAAACAAAAAAGTGTATTATGATTGTGAAAAGGTATGACACACCCCCTCCCCCCTCCCCCTGAACACCCCAACACAGCCACTCCCCCCTCCCCACTCCCCCCTGAACACCCCAACACACCCACTCCCCCCTCCCCTGAACACCCCAACACACCCACTCCCCCCTCCCCCCTGAACACCCCAACACACCCACTCCCCCCTCCCCCCTGGAATCCCTACGAAGGTGTGAGTAAGTCTGTGCAGCAGTGTGTGATGCAGTAATTCTCCACTGTCCAGCACTAATGACAGTCCCCTCCCCTGGCCCCCGGGCACCCCTGCCCGTGCTGCGCAGGTTCCTCCCTGATCGTCGGATGGGGCTGCTCTGTGCCGAGCTGGTTGACGAGGAGGTTCCTGCATGCACATTTGGACGCATGTCCCGAATGGTCTGCACCAGTTCTGAGATTACGTGCCGCACAGCGGCGAGTTCTGTACAGATGTCCTTCGTGGAGGACTCAATGGCAGCCTTAACTCTGTCTGCACATCTCTCCATTGCATCCATTGCCCCCCACACTCTGCAACGTGCTCATTGAGGAGCGAGGATAGTTGCTGCTGCCGGGTGACAATCTCATCCAGGGTCTGTTGATTCCTCTGGCTCATGACTAATGGCATTGGCATACCCATTGGGCTGCTCACCTCCGGCAGCGGGGATGGGGTGGCTGGCCAATCCTTGTCCTCTAACTGCCCCTGTGTGGCATCCGCATGCAGGCTGCTTAGGGATATGTAGGGGAATGTAGGTGGGCAGTGGGGCTTGCATCCTCAATCTCCTCAATGATCCCAGCTTCACTATCGGAGGAGGCTGCAATGGCAGCCATTTCGCCAAGAGTGCTGCTTGCAGCAGAGCCTGTCCCTTCGGTGGGCACGATTTGTGTAATGTGCGCTGCTGCTGCTGATTCTGTGGTGACAGTTGTGGTGGCTGTCAGTGCCCTGTCCTCTTTCCCTGGCAGGGATTGTGGCTGCTGTGGTGTTTTCCTCGGGACGGCAGAGGTGGAGGCTTGCGGTGTTGGCACAGTTGTCCTGGCCCTCTTAGTGGCTGTGGAGGCAGTGGTGTCCTCATCCTGAGGGTCTGAATCTGAGCCTGTGGTGGAGCAAAGGAGGGATAGTGTTATTGATGGGTCTGCGGACATTGGGCCTGCATTGTGACAATGGCATCTTATCAGTTACATGCAGCACATTTGAGGCAGGGGCATACAGGTTGTCTGCCTTCTGCCTTTTGTGTGGAAGTAGCATGGAGGTATGTGGGTGCCGGCAGTTAGGGTGTGCATGCTGCATGTGGACAGGGTGGAGATCGGATGTGTCTGTGGGCAGTCTCCTGCTGCTGTGTTGCCTTTGCACTATGGGGCAACATTGTACTTCACATGATTGGACTTTGGTGAATTTTGCATGGCTTGATTTGAGCCACCTACCTGCATCTCCTGATGTCTGGACTCCTCTCTCCATCCCTCCTACTCCTTCTATGCTCTCCATTCCGATAATGGAGGCACAGATTTCCTCCCATGCTTGCAATTTGATGGGTGATT
The DNA here is from genome assembly GCF_040938575.1 of Ambystoma mexicanum. Lineage (NCBI taxonomy): Eukaryota > Metazoa > Chordata > Amphibia > Caudata > Ambystomatidae > Ambystoma > Ambystoma mexicanum. The sequence goes on from NC_090925.1 coordinate 72,445,681, forward strand.
CAGATCCTCCCCCGGTTGCCATGCCCAGGTTCCTGTTCGCCGAGAGGATGCTCCTGACGCCGAGCCTCAGGTCGTCCCACCGCTTTCTACACTGCTGTGCGTTGCAGGGTACGGTTCCCACCGCACTGACCCGCTGTGCCACAAGGGCCCATATGGCCTTCTTCTTGGCAATTGCCAGCCTGGTCATTTGCATCGAGAAGACCACCGCAGCATTGTCCTGGAGGGTCTCCGCAAGCATGGTGAGTTCCTCACGAGAGAAGCGGTCCTGGCACTGCCAATCACAGGCTTTTTTGACAGCTTTTGGCATTTTCAAGTTGGTAAATGGGTGGGTAATGGGTTTTGACAGGTCTCAGGGTCGGATGTGGAGTGGTTAGGGAGGATGGCAATGGATTGTGTTTTTAAAGATGGCCGCCGTGCTCTTTCCCGTTCCGCCACGATGACGCTAGTTCTGGTTCTGCTTATTTACGGTCACCGCTAATTACGGTCACCGCTAATTACGGTGACCGCTAATTGCGTTGACCGCTATGATGGGTGGCGGAAGTGCACCTTGCGCGGCGTACGATGCCGGTAGGGGCCGTTTTGGGGTCATTTACAGCATCGCATACTTTACATTACCGCCATGGCGTAATGCTCGTGCGCGATGGGTCGGAATGTGCCGCACTTTACGGCATGGGGCCAGGGCGTAAACGTAAATTACGCCATGGCGGTAATGTTCGATACTTACCGCCTGGGTCGTAATGAGGGCCAGTGTGTCAAATCACCATGCCCAAGCTCCAACAGGTCTGCTAAGTGGGCCTGGGCATACACGTACTGCACAACGGTGCACCTTCAGGATTATGACAGTTGAACATAACAGGTGCAATGCTGAACTCTCAGCAGCATTTACAGAAAATAACGACATATTAGTCATTCAACAAAAAAGCTGCAGAGAACACGTGTAAATAAACACTTTCACACACACCTAAGTAAGTAGCTGCAATGTTGCACTACACAAAGTTGAAGCTGCTTGCATATGTATATGTGAAAGGGTTCAAATACACCCATGTTCGTATACACCCGATGGTGTATATGAACAGCATCCTATATAGCAGAGCAAACACCTACAATGCTGCCTGCTTTGATGTATGTGAAAGTGTACACATACACACGTGCAGGCAGCTCCACAGTCATTGCAACCCGATTGGCAGGCTATCATCAATCTGCAGCCTATACCAGTTAGTATAGCCCGCAGATTGACCAATCAACTTTGCTAAACACCTGCTACAGGGGGTCCAATACAGAGTACATGTGTCACAGGATGCACCTGTGCCTGTGCGTTTCATAACAGTGAAGGGATGACAATCTGAACATACATGGCAGGTCACTTTGACATTGTAGCAGTGAGTAGGCATGTAGAACGGTGTAACATGGCTCAGAAGTGGGCGGGTGGGTGCAGTGCAGAACATGTGTACGTTACCAACAATCTACATCAACAAGTACGTTTTGATGTCACTCACTAAACATGACGGCAGTGTAAGGGCAAGTTCAGCCATCATGTGCAATGTGCATGCACTGGGTTGCATGCATACAGTTCACCCCCCCTTAGTGAAAATGCAGGGATGCATTGCATGGCAATGAACGGTTGACCAGAGAACTGTGTATTGGAAGACAGTGTTGACTAGCGTCAATTGCATCATCTCAGTCAACTGATACCACAGCACATGAGAATGGAACAGTAAGCAGGACACATGATGAAGCCTCATTAGTACACCTATTCATGCAGAAGGCACTACACCAGTTGAACAGATTCATGGGGCTGTGCCCCACACAGACAATGAAACCCTTAACATGTGTGTGATGCAGGACTGAGCCAGAGTGGCATGGATTGGATGACCAAATGCCATGATGCGTATGTAATCGTGGGCATGTACTACAATGTTCATCCTGTCAAGGACACATAGGGGGATGTATGTAATCCACGTGGAGCATGAATGGGCACTCATGTCCCTGGGGAACATCTGTCATCTGCACAGTCAGAGTGAGACACCCTGAATCAAGGACAAAGAATGTACCCACAGTATGTGTCTGGCAGGTTTGAAGGGGGACATGTGCATGTACACAGGAGTGTGGAACATGCCATTGTAGTAGTCCAACATGTTACACACCAGTGCCATGGTGAAATAGAGGGGCAGGGGGGCAGAGGGGCAAGGAACCGTGCTCACATGGTGTACCCACATGCAGCGGAACACACATGCACACCAGTCATGTGATGACATAGTCCGAGTGCTGAGTGGAAAGACACCACAGGCTACACGCAGACAGGTCAGTGAGCTGGAACATGGACTGGAGGAGCAGCCGGGTGACTAGCATGTGAGTAGGGTGCATGTGTAGTGATGAGGACAGTCCCCCTCTCCTTTACGTGTCCAACATGCATCACAACAGACACACATCAGTGAAGCAATGCGAGACTCACACATGAGAACCATGTACACATAGCATGTAGTGGCAGTCAAGCACAACACATCACACAAGCAAACAACACATGGGCTGGACAACGACGCAACAACACTCACCAGATGAGGCATCATAATCCTGCATCTCTCCCACTCCTTCGAACAATTGTGCCGGGATGAACTCTGCAGTGATCACCTCTTACGGAGTGAATTCTTCCTCCTCAGGTGGTGGCCCACTGCCAGTTACCCGAGTCATGGCATAATTGGAGGCACGCGTTTGCTTAGCACAGCATCGGAGGTCATCCCAACGCTTTTTGCAGTCCTGAGCTGTGCGCACCTCATATCCGAATACAGTAACACCATCCACAACATGCTGCCAGTGTGCCCAACGCTGGGCAGCGTAGTATGACAATTTGGGCCCACTAGCATATTGCATTTGGGTTCCGACACATAGCCCACAGGGAAGTCTACTTCCTGCTTGCCGAAAGGCTTCTTCCTTGATGTGCCGGAGGTCAGAGCCGTGTCTGGGGTCCCAGCTTCTTGCGCAGGTGCATCCTTCCTCCTCTTGGGCTGTGGTATGGACATATGCCACCCTGATAAATAGGGGCTTTGGTGCCAGTGGACTATACCAAGGGAGTGGCAGGTGGAACAAGGATGGAAGCCCTGACTTGCGGCAGTGGCTGCCTGGTGCTCTTGACTGGAGCCAGCGCAGTAACAGCCTCTGTGCCAAGGTCTGTGACCGAGACTGTCCTGGCTGGCAGACTCACAGCCAGGGGCGGCTGCATCTGCCCATGCAGCTGCCAACACCCGGCTGCTTGGGGCAGTTGATGATAACACTGCTCCAGGGACATGTTCATTGGTCAGAGCATCCCTGCGCGCACATTGCTTGTGCCTCCTGACCACCTGCAATTCAGCCTGGGAGTCCTCAGGTGCCAACGCATCATGTGCTGGCCAACCCTGAGCCTGGGTGGCGGTTGCCACACCTGCAGCTACCACTACTGTTGGCCCCTTGGCAGTAGATGAAACTGACTGCTGGGTCAATTGGGCGCCAGTGTCAGATGCACAAGCTGCATCTCCCGGAGCCACAGGGGGTGGTGGAATGACTGCACCAACACGTGGCAGAACATCCTGCCGAAGTGACACACCCATGCCTCTTCTCCTTCTGCAGCCAACCTGACTACCTATGACTCCCCCAATTCCCTGGTCACCCCGGCCACATCCCTGACAACTCCCACCATGTGGATGACGCTCAACTGAGGCACCCCTCACCTTTCGTGGCCTCCCAACCATGGCACGGGTGTACCATTGCCAATGATGGCAATTGGGGTAAAGGGGGTGGGGTACATGATGTAACTAGCTCCCCTGTGCTCCTGCAAGGCTGTATGTGACCCCTGCGAGAAAATGACAGGTCACACAATGCTCAGACACCCCAAATCTTCAATAAAACCATGCACGCCACCCCCAGTAGCCCACGTGTGTGGAATTAACCTCCCGCAGTATGCAGTGGCACCCAGGGACACAAAAAAGCATACTTGTGGGACACACAGACTACTATGACCTCAAAAACGGGTATGCGATACACAGGGGGACCGGCAGTGGGAAAAAAATGCGCGACTCACAGTCTGACAAGCGTGGGAAAGAAAAACATGCATAGGCAAGACCCCCACCAAAAGAAGAGGTACGTCCTCGATCCGCTGTGAAGTGATGGCACGTAAAACAATAAGAAGTGCCCCCTTCCCCATGCCCTGCAGGTAACCCATCCACCCTGACCATGCCCTACAGCCAGCCCATCACCCATGGACATGGCCAGTAAAGAGCTCATCCACCCTCCCCATGCCCCGCAGGCAGACCATCCACCCTCGCCATGCCCCGCAGGCAGCCCATCCACCCTCACCATGCCCCACAGCCAGCCCATCACCCCTGGACATGCTCAGCAGGCAGCCCATCCCCCCTCCCCCTGCCACGCAGGCAGACTTTTAGGGAGAATTCTCACAAATGGCTAATTTCCCTTACCTAATGAGTCCCTCAGCAGCTTTGTTGGATTTCTAGGATTTATTTTTTTCACCTTGTGGTGTGAGCCTTTTTCCCACTCTTACATGTGTTTTGCTGTGTGTGTTTCTACCATGTGTGTGATCTGTGCATGCACTGGGAGCCTCACCTACTCCATGAGCACCATTTTGTGTGTGTTACACACCACCTTCAGTGCAGTGACACAGGGTTGTCTTTTAGACTTCCCACTTACTCCATTTTCTGGGACTGACTACTGTCTCCCAGAAACATGTAAAGTTGCCATTAACTTTATGTAGTCTCTTTAAACTACAGACCCAGTACACCCCATCTTACATGGAGTATTGGAAAGGGTTAATTCCTATCCCTTTTTGTCTGTGTCTCTTGGAGCACAGTTTCGCTCCCTTTACATCAAGACTTGGCTGGTGGCAGTGGTATCTACCGTAATTTTTCTACCGTGGTTATCTTATATAACCATGGTATTGTTTTAGGCTATTATATTAGCCTCAAGCATAAACCCCCTTGACCAAATACATTTTATTTTGGCTCCGGCTGGGTTTAGTCGCCATTTCTTTTTGTTAAAGTCTTTCTCGTGATCTTCTCTGCGCGCCAATCAAGGGTTGATTCCTTTGTTCGCTGTCTTTTCGCGGGCTGCTGCATAGAAACCCTCCTTAAGGCACCTGAAAGTTTGGGTAGGCAGGATGTGAGGGAGGTGTCTTCGGACCCCTGCCATGAGTTCCCTTGGTAACCCAAGTCACACTGCTGTTTAATTGGCTAAGGGGACAGTCCTTGCCAGGACAGCCACCCTGCTGTGTGATTGACAACCAAGCTGTATGAATGGGGGAAAACTGCATAAAAAGCAGGTCTCTCGGACTAGAAAGGCATAGTCAGCACTGGAACGAAAGAACCAACGAGGAGCTGATGGAAGAGGACCCCTTCAACGACTGAACTGCCAGGTGAAGCCCTGCTGCAGGTCCGAATCTTCAGAATCCGATGACAGAGAAGATCCTCCAGGAAACTTCTTCCCTTGAGCTGGGGAGACCAACCAGTTTGCCCATACTGCAAGCCAGGACCCTCCTCTGTTCGAATTTGCTGTACAGAGCTACAGTGGGCTTTATAGCCAGGAAGGTCGGACCCTGCTTAGGTTTTAAGGAGCAAACCTATTATTTGTTGCTTTGCTCTGCTGCTGGTTTCTTCCCTGGGTAGTGCAGGACGCTCCAATCTTCCTACTACGTGTCAGTCCGACAGTCACTTCAGGAACCATGAGCCTGCAGGAACTACCAGGAACGTCTGCCTCAGCTACAGCTACCTCTCCGTGTTAAGGTACTGTGCAAACCCAGTTGCTCGTTTCCTTCAACCGCGGGGAAAGTGTGTGAAATCTTTCTCCAATCTGAGGGCTTGTCCTTCTCTTCTCTTTCAACTAACTCTTCTACCAACCAACCTCATCTGAAAACCAAAGCAGGAACATTACCGCAAACTACCCTGAACCGTATGATCTTGAGCAAAATACTTTTGTCCTATTGACTTAGGCCCTAAGCCTTTTCTCCCTGATTCTATCACTGTAGTTCCTCTTGCTTTAATGCCCTGAGTACTTACCTGTTGATGTGGTTCAATTTCTGTTTAAGTTTTTCTTTCCTTCCCTTTTAAATTGCAGGAGTGCCATTTAGCTCCCACTTCATTCTGTGAGCTTTACTTGTCTGTAATTTAAGGGAAGTGGTGTGGTGTATTAAGAGTCTGATTTTTAAACTGCTTATAATGGTGTAATGTTATACAACTGAAGAGTGAAATAAATGTATATTCTTTTACTTGAAAACCTTGAGTCAGTGTTTGCCTGAATCATAGTAATTGCTGTCCTTTGTGTAACTATGTGATACTGCTCACTTACTCTTGAGATAAGTCTGGCTACTCAGCCATCACTACCACTTTACTGGGTAGTACAGGCTTGTATCAAAGATGAATTTGTAATGTCACTTGTCTTAATTGTGTGTGGTGTTCCCAAAGGGTACTGCATATACTTCTGCCTAACACAGACCATCCACCCTCCCCATGCCCCGCAGCCAGCCCATCACCCCTGGACATGGCCAGCAGGCAGCCCATCTACCCTCCTCATGCCCCACAGCCAGCCCATCGCCCCTAGACATGCCCCGCAGTCTGCCCACACCAGAGGGGGAACTTTTTCCATGCTATTTGCCTGGCGCAAGCGGGGTACGCATATTCCGAGGGGTGAACAGGGAGTTGAACACGTGATTGGGGTGGTGTGAGCGGGGTAGGCATTTTCATAGCGGTGCGCAGGTAGTTCACATGCAATAGGGCTGGCGCAAGCGGGGTACGCGTATTCCAAGGGGTGCACGAGGAGTTTACATGCGATTGGGCTGGCGCAAGTGGGGTATGCATATTCCGAGGGGTGCGCAGGAGTTTTACATGCGTTTGGGCTGATGCAAGCGTGATACGCATATTCATAGGGTTGTGCAAGGTGTTTCACACGGTTTGGGCTGACGCGAGTGGGGTACGCGTATTCGTAGGGGTGCGCAAGGAGTTTTACATGGGATTGGGTTGTCACGTGAAGGCTGGGTGGCGTTTTTAGTTCGATTTAGTTGTTGGGGGGATGTATGCTGGTCCACTGGCCTTTGCGTCATTTGTGCTGATATTTTTGGTGCATGGTGCGGGGTTGGGGGCATATCTGCCGCTGCTGCAGGGTCTCTGCCCCACGCTGCTCCACGGCTGGTTATGGATGTTTAATTCCACGAATACGTGGTGCGTCAAAACGGGTTTTGGCGCACATGGCTGGTGAAAGCTGGCACACGCTCCCTCTGTGCGCCAGCCACGTGCTCCACTTCTGTGCTTGATTCCATGAATTACCATCTGAATCTAATGGTAGAGGGTTAATACACATGTTTGTTCTACAATACTAAAATGCAAGTGTGTTTGAGTAACAGTTAGAAAATTATGGTAGTTATGCATGTACTCATCCTGGCTGCATGTAATTTTATAACACACTGGACAGCATGTAATTTTATAACACACTGGACAGCCTTTTTCATAATTATACTGTTATTTCTCCCATCTTTTAATATGAAATAAAACATTTTTAGATAGCTGTGTGTGTAAACAAAAATTTGGAGAGCGCACAGTTTTGCAATTGACACTTCATCATAGCAGATGCGAGAAATGACAGTGAGTTCATTTTACGGTTTATACAGGGTAAGTGGCAGTTACTCTGTTTATATGTATTCCTAGAAGAGCTGTACATGTACTGTGTAGAAAATATTCATACCTAAAGTCTGTGTTCATGCATGCGGATGTGAATGAATCTGCAAGTAGAAATCTTGGGGAGTTTTATATATATATTATGTAGGTCCTTTGCAGTCACAGCGCAATTGTACCAAGGGTGATCAATATTACACCTAAAGTGCTGATCTGTGATGAAAGAGTTAGATGTAAAGTTAATGGATGTCATTGGTGGATGATTGTGTGACTGATTAACAGTAGCCAATCAGGAAATGGTGCAGAGAGGGAAGTGGACAGGGTAGAAGGGCTGCCCCAGTGTTACGCGCTCCGCGCACACCGCGGCTGTTCGCGGGCAGGACGTGCCACATCCAGGGTTTCTCAGCAAATCCGGCATGGAAAGGGGACTTTAGGGATCATCCAATCAGATGTTGAGGTTGTGGTTTGTGAATGGTTTGAGCAGTATGCTAAATGCAGGAATGTGGCAAACAATTGTGATGTTAAAGGAGTGGCGGTGGTGTGGAGCACTGTGCCTGGTTTCAATTTGCAGGGAATTGTTCAAGTTTGTGGAGATATGGGCAGGGTGAACAGTCCATATGTAGTTGTTTTGCACTGTGGTGCTTTGCATTTGGCTATGCCAGTGCCCCTACATTGTTGGCAGATTTGGAAGACTTGGTTCAGGCAGTAATGAAAATACTTCCAAATGCCAAGGTTGTTTCTTCTGGTTTAGTACCTAGGGCAATATGGGACAATAGTTTTGTTTTTTGTCATCAGCAAAATATTGCTAGGTGTGAATTCAATGAGGCATGTTTGCTTTCATGCTTAGAGCTGGTATGTTCTTTTGTAATAATGAGAGGCTTTTGTTGTTTTATTTTTTTTTGGTTATTTAAACTTGAAACACAAGGAAAGGAGGGGAAAGGAGGGTCAGGAAGGGACACCAACCACGGGGATAAGAACGGACAGGTGGAGAGAGGAAGATGTAGGGTGGGCCTGATTGAGGTAGGTCACAGACTTTCTCATGATCCTTGACCACAGTCTCGAAAGCACTCCAAAGGTTCTCCCCCTGCAGAGTACTGTGTTACAGTACATGCACAATATTGTAACCCTCAAAAGGTAAGGGTCAACAGCATCATGCCTGGCCTGCAAGGCAGCTGGAGGGATGCACTGTCCCACAGGAGTGTCTTTTGTGGTGACAGGAGCGGAATGGAGGATGCAGCAGAGGAATTCAACCTACTACGTTTATTGCAAGGTACAACCTTACGAATAGCCCCACTGTTAAATGACTTTAGGTGTCGCTTTATTGATGTAGTACCATAGCTTTACGAACCAGGATTGCCAGGACTCAGTACCATGCAGCACTGAGTGCAGAACACCTTGTTCTCATGAGCATTTGGCTTTCCATCAGGAGTGGTAAATAACCGCCACACCCAAGACTCACAATGAGTGCTAGTAGTAGGGATTTCCACTACCTCATCCTCTTCATCCTCTGCATCCTCCTCTGCATCTTCACTCCTGTTCCCCTCTGCAGGACCTTGGGGAGGTGGTGGTAGTGAAGGGGTTGGGGTGGTGCTGGGGCAGAAGCAACTGCAGCAGAAACAGCCATGGATGCCATCTTGAAAGTTCTTGGGAACCAGCAAGAACTCATGACTTGAGAAACACAAAAGAGCAATCCATCAGTGTGGAGTAGTGGCTCTCCTGGAAGTCCAAAAACAGGATGAGGAACAGCTTTGGGGTGTGGCGTTTTATAGGGGTGCAAGTGCGCGCTTCACGGATACCTTGCACTGTCCTCGGACACGTCGAACACCAAGAAAGGGCTCAAAAAGTTCAAAAAAGTATGTAGATCGGCAGGGACATTGTCTGCAACATGTGCAACGGTTGACCTTTTACTGTAAAATACCTTGGATTGCTCAAAAAAGCACTTTTTAAATGTTCAGGAGCCCAAACAGTGTCCGCAAATAAGGACACACGCAGAGTGTGGGTGCGGTCACATGATGACGTGCGAACACGTGTGCGAATGGGACGGCTATCCGAAGGACACCAAATGCGTGGGGGCGGGTGTGTGCATGCATGCGGGTGTTCTACGGACAGTGTTTGGGTCCCCAAACTAATTAAAAGTGTGACACATGTGCGGCGGACAGTTTCGGACAGGCGCAATATTCGTAGGACCCAAGTGTGTGATGCGCATGTGCGCAGGTTTTCTACGAACAGTGTTGAAGTCCCCGAATAAAATAAATGTGTGTCAAAACTTTGCGGACAGGTGGACAGGATATGTGCTCTAAGGAAATATTCATTCTGGTTGTGGACATTACGAACAGGGGGTGTGTTTGTAAGACACCCCCATTTTGGGTAATTAAGGACAGGCAGACATCTTGTGTGTTCTAAGGACACCTCCATTTTAATTACGAACAGCACAAACAGGTATAGTGTCCTTAGGACACCCCCATTTTGGTTAATTGCGGACAGAACGGACACCCGCGCTGTCTGCGGACACCATAACTGCCTTTTTAAAATAAAAATAAGACACAGGCATATACTAAGAACAAACTTAAAAATGTATTTATTGTTTAACAGTATAAAAATTACAAAAGAGAGGGGAAGCAGAAACTGAAAAAATACAGGGAAATTAGGGGTTTGGACATGATTTCTGGGAGGGGAGGAAGGGATGGAAGTCTCATCATAAAGTTGTTCTTGCTGGAGAAGGTTTGCCTGGGACATGGAGAGGGTGAACAGGTACATGTGGGACAGTGATATTTAATGTTAATGTTTTCTTTTATGTGGTCCTCAATAGACTATTTTAGAAGATGACATTTTTCATTAACATATCCATTTTTAATTCCATTCGTTTTAGAGGATCTTCTAAATTCTCTCTTGGCATAACTTATATAGAGAAATGCTGTGTATACCATTAGTATCACTGTCTTCACTAATTTCATCTTGTGGGACATTTTCTTCCAGCCATTCGAAAGTACTGGACATTTCTGTGTAAGAAAAAAAAAAATAGTTTTAGTGTACCTAATACAGAAAATGTATAAATATATGTAATAAGTATAGTGTACTTACTAGTTCCTTACACACTTTTAGTGTTACTGCTGTGTAGTTATTCTCTTGCTTTTTTCTGCATAGTTTCTGTAAGGTAATTATGTTGGAGGCATATTTTTTTTTGTTGGTATATTCCATAATATTGGAAACGCTGTTTCAGTGGATGGTTGGTGTCTTACTTATACATTTTCCACTTCTTATTTATTATTAAATGTAATGTATGTATGTGGTGCTTTTTGAACATGTTTGGTGTTTTTATTGTATGATACAATAATATAAGGTAACCCCTGAGTTTGTGGATAGTGTTGATGATGACCACGTCCGCCCGATGACATGTGCGCAGTCCGCGGACATCAAAATCACTAGCGGGGAAGGGGGTTCAGTATTTTCTATGTTATATGTATGTAAGCTAAGGGAGTCTTTGTGAACATTTATCACATTTACATTATCTATATCTATATGCAGTGAGAAAACTTTGTTAAAGGGGTATTCTGGTTAGGTTGAGCTACCAAAAACCTATGAAATTCAGTGAAAAAAACTTTGTTAAAGGGACGTTTGTGATGTCATCTTTGATGTCCTGGGTGTTAGTCTTAGCAGTGCACAATGGTTGCTTAGCTTACCATAACTGGCGAATTTCAAGGGTTTTTCAGTTTTACTTGGAACCATAACGTCCCTTTAACAAAGATTTTTTGCTGAACACCAGTTTTCTTTTACTTACACCAACATCATCCTAGACTTGCTCAATGAGTGGGGGGATGACCTCACATCACCCACCTTGTGCTCCCAAGCACTGAGCCCCTTGGAAAAGGTGCTCAATGTCCTGCATTTTCTGCCCACTGGGTCATTTCAGCAGACAACTGACATGGTTGGGGGTGCCTCAAAAGCCACGCAGTCACGCTGCCAACACCAGGTGTTGGCAATCATGACTGCACGCCCCTCAGTCGGCAGGCACATATACATGCCCAGAACACCTGCAGAAAGGCAGGCTGTGGTCCAGGACTCTATAGGGATGGCACACTTCCCCAAAGTGCTTGGTGCCATTGATTGCACCCATGTGGCCCTGCGTCCAGCTAGGGCGACTGATCACATCTATCGCAACTGCAAGCACTGACTTTCCATCAACATGCAGGTTGTATGTGATGCCAAGGGAATCATCACCTCTGTTTCTGCAAACTATCCCGGGTCCACCCATGACAGTTTCATATTCAGAATGTCAGCCCTACACCGGGACCTGGAAGCTGGGAGGCAAGGCAGCATATGGCTCATTGGTGAGTACAAATGCCTGTGCACATGCATGCATGTCACACACAGACAAATACACAAACCCAACTAATGACAACCATTATCACCTATCCAGGGGACAGTGCCTATCCTCTGAGCACCTACATGATGACGCCAATACGGAAACCCCACCACACCACCCCAGGTTAGATACAACGCAGCCCATATTGTAACCTGGGGCATAGTGGAGCACACATTTGGAGTGCTCAAGTCACGTTTCCGCTCCCTTGACCACTTTGGTGGGCAGCTACTATATGCGGCCCCAGTAGTGTGCAGGATTATTATGGCAGCATACGTCCTGCACTATGTTGCAACCCGGTGGGGTGTACCGGTGGACATGGTGGTGCCCCTGCATCCCCAACCACACGCACGGCCACTGCACATGGGAGGGGAAAGGGCACGTGGTAAGGCAGCCCTTACCCAGCTTGTGGCTACATTTTTTACCTAATCTCCCCCCCTGCAGAGTGCACACAGTCCTGATACATTCCAGGTGACAATCGATGATGACAAAGGGACAGTCAACTGTCACAACCTTAAGACCCTGAGAATGTGTCCTTGGAATTGCAGCATTGTGTGCATCCCTAGCCATTTAAACAAACACAATCCCGTGTAACCTAAAGTCACACATGCAAGCTACAGATTCCACCCCTCCATGCAAAATAGCACATCCAAATGCTGATATGTCATATAAACCTCCCTCAACCCCATGCCACCCACCCCACACACCATGCCATGGCATGCAATGTGAAAACTTCAATCAAAATATCAACACACATGACACAGCTGTCACAAAGTGCACCGTTACAAATGGAAACAGGCCACAGACAATCCCCTCAGACAGAGACTCTGAAGAAAAGAGTGAGCAAAAACACCCAACCTATACTAAAAGTATGTAAATGGATGCCACCAAAGATCTGAACACCAAAACCTCGAACCTTTGGTGGCATGCATTTCAGGGAATTCAAAAAAAGAAAAGAAAATGCGGGTGCTGCTGGGGTGTTCCCTACAACACCCCGCTCACTACACAACACAGTACAGTGAGTGGCATTTGCGGCCTGGAAACCCCTGCAGCTGTATCAAAAAAACAACGGAAAAAAATGAGCCTGTGGTGCCAGTTCACCATCACGAAAGTCAAAGTGAACTTGTGCAGCAGGGACACAGCATGCCTCAGAAGGCAAGTAGTGTGTGCGTGGGGGGATGTTGGGGTGGTGTCGGGGGTGTGGGTGTGTTGTGTGTATTGTGGGGGTGAGTTGGCAGGGCTATTCAATGCACGTTAGGATGGAAAATGCATGAACCTTTAGTGCATCGTACATTTTCCATGTGAAGTACTCCGTCGTGGACACATCTGCAACGGAAACATATTGCCAATCCCGTGACACATCATACGCAAAACTAACACAGGACTAGCAATTTACCAGCATAACATATCATGAACACACCAACAGTGACAATGTCAGACAGTGATGAATCACCATAGTACAAGTGCCACAATGTGACATTGCCACCACACCTCCCCCTTCCATTATGAGAGTGGCTTTGACAGCCAAAGGGGGCATGGGACCGCAAACAGCATGAAGTGCATCAACAATGTATACAGTCAAGGCAATACACTCAAACACAGTCCACAATATACTCACCAAAATGCAGTCCAACCATGCACTGGAGAAACCATAATGAATTCCCACTAGGGGTGTGAACACATGTTGGATTTCAGGCTCGCCACAGATATGACAGAAGCCCAAAGCCTCTCTGTATGTTACTGTCTCACGGTGCCATCCTTGCAAGCCCAGGGAAAGGAGAAGCAGGAGTGTCATATGTCTCCAGACCCCCAGCCACAAACACAAACACGAAACAAGCCTGTATGGGCCCAGCCGAAAAACACACAGTGGATGCCTTCGGCTACCATAAAGCACCACAATGTCAAATGAATGCACAATAGACAAATAAATGGCCATAGTGGGCCTTGGGCGGGACCCAGGAGGGAGGAGGTGCAGGGTGCACCTCAACACCCACATGCGTAGATGTTGAGACTAAAAAAAAGAATCCTCCATGGGCTCATGGTCTTCACGGCCCGACCTGAGTGAGAGATTCAAAGTCGTCATCACCCCCGGGTTGTACATCAGGAGGAGTGCCTGGCACAGGTGCCTGACCATGCATAGCCCCAGCAAGCCCCTCCACGGCAGCAAGCATGTAGGCCTGGTGAGCCCAGTTCAGCAGGAAAAAGGCACGGTGGTTCCCATGCAGCACCTCACTACACAACACAGTACAGTGAGTGGCGTTTGCGGCCTGGAAACCCCTGCAGCTGTAACAAGGAGTTCCTCCTGCAAGGACTCATGTGTAACACAGAGTTCTGCCTGCAAGGCCTCATGTGACAGAAGGACCTCCTCCCGGCTTGCATGGAGTTCAGCCGAGATGTGGCGTTCCAGCTGCTCCATCCTCTGTTCTGCCCATGTCTCCTGGCCTATAATGAGTGCAGCCAGAGTATTTCTGAGGGAGATGTTATCTTCCCTCAGGGCTTCCCTGTGGGCCTGTGCCTCAGCAGCAATAGCTGAGCGAAGAGCCACCAGTTCAGCCTGGCAGGCCCTGTTGGAGGCCACCATGCCCGGCTTGAGTGAGCGACACATGGACTGTGTTGCCTGCTGATGGAGGTCCACCTGCCTATCAGAGGGGAGAATGGAATCAGCCACATGCCTTGAGCCAACATCTCAATGGCTCCCCCTATTGCTGTGCATACATACATGGCATTTTCCCACCTAGTGTTCCCCGGTGCTGGACAGCCACCGTGTTGATGGACAGCACACCTGTTGGGCCCAAGGAGACGTGGTCTTTGCTATGCCGGTTCTGCCTGTGGCTGCCTGTCTGCATTCCTCTGTCGATCTGCTGCCCCAGGAACAGGAGCAACTGGTGTAGAATGTGACCTTGCACCTGTAACCACAACAGGCTGACATTCCAACACTGACTGGTCCCTTGAGGGGTCTACCGCCACTGCAGGTGTGGCGGACAGAACAGAATCCACTGCCGAATCACCCACCATCGACGGCATGGATTCATGAGCATCCGGTTCAACATCAGAGTTAGAGAGATCCTCAGAGCCCTACCCAGAGGCAGGCTTGGACAGGATGGCCTGGAGCACCAATTGATGCTCACGGCATACCACCCCAAGACCGCCACTGGTGCATGGTTGTTGACCTGAACACTCCACCCTGTCTGCCATCTCCTCCTCCTCTGCTTCTGGTGCCTCATCACCTGTAACAAAATAAAAAGACACATGAGCACAAATGTCAGCAGCACATACCACACACATAGACAACACAGAATTGACATCCAACACATGAAGCAGCCATGTCACACACGACACAAACTCCGGCATGCATGCAGTGGCAATGAAATGGAAGCGGACCCTTAAAGCAAACATGGATGCATGTCAAATGTGAGGGCCAAACATGTACTGCATGTTGCATATCATCTGCATCACACACAACCTACTGACAGGCATAGATCCTAGCCAAAAATGACAGATGGCAACAAAGAGATGACACGTAGCATAACCATGGCACAATTCACAAATAGCCACAGCAGTAAGTCAATGGGACTCATTCCGAGTATGGCAGTAGTGGGTTAACGGCACCGGTAAGGACGCCGGGGTCCCTTAGCGGATGCCACCAGGAACGGCAGGCCCATTATTAGCTCCTTCCCCATTCCCATTTGAGCCCTATGTGGGCTCAAATGGGAAATGGGGAATGGTTTTCTGAATGGGGACTTACCGGGTCCTCCAAGGTTGGGATGACCCGGTAAGTCCCCATTCATTGGCACCGTACCCGGACCCGGTTTTGGAGGTAGCCATGGTGCTAAAAGCACCATGGCTACCTCCAAAACCGGAATGACCCCCAATGTCCATGATACATGTACAATGCATATCAACATGCACTGCAAGAAAATAAATATTAATAAAAGTACACGTGTCACAGGATGCACCAACGCAAGTGCTTTTAAATACAGTGAAGAGAGGCACATGGATACATATATGCCAGGTCACTTTGAATCGACATGTTGAAGGGTGTAACAAGGCTCAGATGTGCGTGAGTGCAGTGCAGCACATGTGTACGTCCTCAACTATCAACAGAACCAAAAACGCAGTGATGTCAATCTCGTGACATGACGGTACTGTAAGGGCAAGTGCAGGCAACATTTGCAAAATGTTGGCACTGGGTTGTAGGCACGCACTGAACACCCCCCTCCGGGGAATGGCAGGGAGCCAGTGCATGAACGGCTGACCACAGTACTGTGAAGTTGCAGACAGTGTTGGCAGGTATAAATTGCATCATCCCAGTCAACTGAGACTACAGCAGATGAGAGGGGGACAGAAAGCAGGACACATGAGGAACCATCACAAGTACATATATACAGGCAGTAGCCACAACACCTTTTGCCTAGAGGCAGGGTGGCTGTAACAGAGGGCGGCATGGGCTCAACAAAGACAAGGAAATCCTAAACAGGTGCGTGATGAGGAAATGACCCTGAGTGAGCATGATATGGATGACCAAATACCATGAGACGTATAAAATATTGGAGATGTGGTACAGTGAGTAGCCTGCCAAAGACACATATGGGCTTCCAGGGAATGCAATGGTCCATGAATAAACACTCATGTCCACTCTGGGCTTGTTCCATCTGCATGGTCCAAGTGAGACACCCTGCATCAAGGTCAAAGGATGTACCCCACAGTAGAGATATAGCAGGGTTGCAGAAATAAGTGTGCATGTCCTCAGGAAAGGGGAACAGGCCATTGCAGTAGTCCAACACGGAAATCACCAGTACCATGGGGACAGTACATTGTAGGGTGGTGGAGAGGCAAAGAAGCATGCCTGTGCAGGGTGACCTCACATAGCCGTCAGTCATGTGACGACATAGGCAGAGTGTTGGGTGAAATTACACCACAGGCTATATGCAAGCATGTCAGTGAGCTTGTACATGGACAGGAGAGGCTGCCGAGTGACTTGCATGTAAGTAGGGTGCATGTGTGGTGATGAGGACTGCCCCCGTGTGCAGCACATGGCCTGCATGCAGACTGCATCAAGACAAGCATTGCATGTGTCACACATTGCACTCATTATTACATAGCCTGAACTGGCAAACAATCACAACACACCACACAATGAAAACACACATGGGCTGGACACACACACATCAAAACTCAACCGACGTTGCGTCATAATCCGGCATCTCTCCCACTGCCTCGATTTGTCCCTGATCGATGGACTCTGCAGCAAATTTCATCGTGCAGAGTGAGTTCATCCTCCTCTGGTGGTTGCCCACTGCCAGTCACCAGAATCAAGGCGTAATTAGAGGCCTGCTTATGTTTATCTTGTAGCAATCATGAGCTGTGCACCTCTCAAATCCCATGGCACTTACACTTTCCGCAATGCACTGCCAGTGGACCTGACGCTGGCAGGTGTAGTATGGCAACCTGAGACCACCAGCATATGCTGATATGTAGTCCACAAGAAAGTCCAGTTCCTCTTTATTGAAAGGGTTCTTCCTTGCCGTGCCGGAGGCCGGAGCCGTGTCTGGGGTCCTAGCCTCTTGCACAGAAGCACACTTCCTCCTCTTGGCTGGTTGTGCAGACCCTGAGTGGCTAATGCTGCTCTGGTCAGTTTGGGCAGTGGCGATGGTGGACTAGCCAATGGGAGTAGTCATTGGCATGAGGACGGAAGGCCTGTCTTGTGTAATTGGCTAATGGGTGCTGTTGCCAGGACCCAGCAGCACAACTGCCTCAGTGCCAAGGGCTGTGACCAACACAGTGCTGGCTGGCAGACTCACTGCAGGGGTGGTGTTGGCTGCATCTTCCCTGCAACTCCCACCACCTGGCTGCTTGGGGCAGCAGATGTCACCACTGCCCTAGATATGTGTGCCTTGGTCACAGCTACCTTAGGCACATACCGCTTGGCCTTACTGACATGCAAATCTGCCTGGGAGTCCTCCTGTGCCAAGGAAGCCTGCGCTTACCCAGGCTGCCTTAGTTTTGCCACCCTCACCTTTGGGTGGCCTCCCAACCATGGCACAGGTGGCCTATTGCCAATGGGAGGTGCACACAACAATTGTCCTGGGAAATTGGGATGAAAGGGGTAGGGTTTGTGATGGTAGACACACCCCTGTGCTCCTGCGAGGCTGTCTGTGACCCCTGGTGAAAAAAGACAGGTCATGCAATGCGCAGGCACCCCTTACAAAAATGACACAAATATGCATGAAACCCCTGGTAGCACACATGCATGGAATAAACCTCCCACAGTATGTTGTGGCATGCAGGGACACAAAAAATACATACGCGTGGAACACGCGGGTTACTCTGACCTCGAAAATGGGTGTACCAAACACAGGGGCAACCACAGTGGGAAAAATAAGCATGCGCCACTCAACGTCTGTCCTGCATGGAAAAGAAATCACACGCACATGTGCGAATAGGCATCTTCCCTACCAAAATAAGAAGTACAAACTCTAAGTGTAGTGAAGATATCACATGTGAACCCACAAGAAGAAAAAGAAACACACGTGTCAGTCTCCACGAAAAGCACGTACAGCAAACTGCTGTCTCGTGTGTACATTTAACCCCTACCGAAGGCAACGCCTGTGCGCGCCATGTCACATACGTGCTTAGGCCCTTTCCTCGAATTTCATGCTAACGTGCTGTTTTTTCACCTGCAAAGTCACTCTGCATCAATCTGGCACGCAACTACACCTGAAAGGGTTCTACGTTATTTTGCCGACTGATTTTTCATTGTGGGACTTTTCATCGCCTATCTTTTCATCGCCAAAAACTCATCTTTTTTATTTATTTTTTTATTTTTGGGGGGTTCCCCAACCCAAACCCCCCCTAATTTAATAATCATACCCCATTCCCAATAAACCCCCCCAAACATTTTTGTTTGAGGCGGGGTTTATTGGGGCGATGAGTTTTTGGCGATGAAAAAGTTGGCGATGAAAAGTCCCACGATGAAAAATTAGTCGGCAAAATGAGTGTATACCCCTGAAAGACCACGCTCCTGCCATGAAGGCCATTGACCTGCCCCCCAAAGCTCCGAGCAGCCTCCTACGAGCCATCTGCTGCTGCCAGCCAGCCTGCTGGCAACGTGCCCTGCAATTAGGTGCACAGAAGACATTGCCAGAGGTCCTATTGCTGCGACCACCTCTGCTGGAACAGAAGACTCCCAACTGCTGTTCCATCGCTCCACAGCCCAGCCCCAGGACCCAGTTTCCCATCACACCTGCCTCGGGGGTTGCCATGTCAGACCAAACACCATCTGGGGCTAGTGGCAATCCCCAGTCAGAGAGGCAGAGGGCTGCCAGCTTCACTGCCAATGAAGTTGGCATCCTGGTGAAGCAAGTCCTAGGGCATTATGATGCCCTCTTCTTGTCATCGTGCCTCGACAAGGAAGGACAGAGAGGGATCTGGTTGGACTTTGTGGATGCCATCAACACAGTGGGGGTGGCATCCCACGACTAGCAATGCGTCCTTAAGTGCTGGGAGGTCTTCAGGTCCGGTCCAGGACCCACAGCAAGGCACGGTGCCTCATTGCGGCTCGTGGAGAAGTTGGACGCCGGGACCAGTTGAGCAACATCCAGACGCGGGTCCTGGAGTGCACACACCCAGCGCTCCACCACCAAGTCCTCCAGTTGCAGACCATTCTGGAGTCGAGTGGTGAGTGTCCATGTGTTCTTGTCCAGTGTACTGCATGTTGAGGTGTGGCAGGTGTGGGCACCTTGGCTGTATGTCTGGCATGCCCCATGTATGGATGTCTTTGTGCAGGGACGTGAAGGCGCTGCATGTGAGTCCAGTCACGCATGTTCCACATCAATGGTGTCTGTGTTGCAATGCATGATGTGCACCAGCATGTGACGACGCACACATGTTTATATGCCTGTTTCTGAACTCGGCCAAGTTTGTGGTGGGATACATGGATGCATATGTCACCCTCATCGACGTGCACGGTGTACATGTGCGTGTGTCTGAGTGGTGAGTGTCTTCATTAATGACATTTGTGATGTCATATTTGATGTCCTGGGTGTTAGTTGTTACAAAACTGCAATTATCAGTGGATAAGTGCAACCCCTCCATTCATTCATAAAGTATTTTGCGCATGGGAAGCGCTACCAAGCATCCTTTCCAAAAGAATAGCCCTATTCAAAGGGTATATGCTGTAGACGATTCACGGAGTATATGTTTAAAGTTCATTTATTGCATTTATTATTCAAATTTCATTAAAAAACATTCATTTGTAAGGAAAAACTACATATAAGACATTGACATTTCATATATTTAAAAGCCAACTTTGATAGTGCACATCTCAGATCTAGAAATAACACATATCATATCAAAACCAGTGATCACATCTCATCCATTCTTGATCACATCCACTTTCATCCACATTCATACCATCCATCATTCGTACTGTGCAAAAACCGCAACGCTAACAATTCTGTTCTAAGAGTAGAACACCTATCTATTAGGACTAGGATTTTGTTGCATTTACAAGGGCATGTTGAACATTGAGTGTTTCTTTCACAGAGTTAGACAAGGCACATGTTCAAAAGAACCTGTTTATGAACCTATATCAATAGCCATATTTTTTTGATAACTCGAGACGGCCCAGCTGAAAAAACAGTGGGCGCTATGGTGTTGTCTACTCGAGTTTCGGGCACCACAATAGACAAAGAACTCTTTCTATATGGTGTACCTCATCAGGACATGCATTTCTTGAATACAAAAAAACAGTTCATGTTAGCATTATTCAGCTTGATATGTAGTGCATGTCATCAAGGTGTTCCATATACAACTTCTTGATATTAAAAAGAGATTCACACTTCTATAAGACAATCTGTGTTTCCCAATTTGAGGGATGGCTACAAGGAGGCTAGAGGTATTTGGATTTAAGATGTTAGTGTTGCTGTCTTCAATGGAGTGTATTTCATGCAGTGATTCTAATGTAGCTGCTGGTGCTTCTCCGGGCTTCCTTCCTGGGAAGTGCTTGCTCTATCTAGGGGTGGTGACACTGTGTTTTCAAAAAGGGTGCAACTTTGCCAAACTGCTTCGTTGGATGTGATTGGCAGTCTCTGGATAGTAGTCCTGTTTCCCCTGTCTTTATGATTGGATCACACCCTCCCATCTGTGGGTCCTTGTTAAATGTGGCCACAGTCCTCTGACCTGAACATAATTCAAGACTACAACTAAAACATCCAAAACCTGACTCTCCAGGAAGTGCAAGCACTGTTCAAAAACAAACAAATGAAAGTTACATTGGTAATTCAAATAGAAACTCAGCGAAACCTGTCCCTATGATAATCCAGCTAGGTATTTAACTTTATGTAGCGCTTCATAAATGGTTTGTCCAACATCTAGGTACTGTGATCATTATACCTCAGTCGACACTCAGTTAATCGACCTCTGAAGGATGTTAGCCAATAAGATAGCTCAGCCGGTTTGGCACTCGTTGCTGCAATCTGTGCGTGATCTGTAGATTGCAGGTTCGAATCGCATCAAGTCCAACTCAGCCTTTCATTCTTTTCGATGTCAATGAAGTAGTACTGACTTTGGTGTGGTGGTAATTGTGATAAATATGTTCTATGTACAGCGCTTTGCCAAAATCGCTATATAACTAGCCATTTAACCATTAGATTAGATATAGAATTTAGCATGGAGTCCTTGCCTCTCTGCACTGTTGTATCATAACATTGGCATACCATTAGGTAGTAATAGCTCCAGGAAATGAGGACTTCATTAAACATCAAAAGACAATTCTGCTATCGAACCTCAAAACACACAATACAGTTCATGTTTGCTTTACTATGTAATTGGCTAGGTTTCTGTGATTTCAACATTTAAATACATACAGGAGAGATCAATGGCCAGACCTTGGAGAAATAATGAAAGGTGTATTCTGTCACAATGCAAAAAGCTTCTGCATAGTATTGGTTTACATACAGTTTTTGCACACGTCGATTGGATGTCACATACATTTTACTCTCTTGCAAAGGAGAAAAGTCATTTTACTCTCTTAAAATCACATTCACTCTCAAAGTTTAAAAATAGGGAGTAAAATACTCCCACCTCAAAATCTTATCTGAAGCACTGGCCATGATGTGTTGACATAAAAAGAAGTGTCATGACATGTGCTTCTAATTTGTCAATGTAGCTGATGGGGACTAAGGATTACCTTTTGTTTTGAAGCATTGCCTCTTTAAATTGTACACAGTCCACATAGGTTGACATTAAACACATACATAGTTGACTTTGCTGTGTTAATTGCTGATGTTTTTTGTTCAATTAAATTCATGTACACGTCTAATTCTTCAAGTTGTTTTTGCATGTTCATGTAGAACACCAATTCTTATGTTCTTCAGATTGTATTCATATGTTCGGTCTCTATGATTGACACATATTTTGTAGTTTTCTGTAGCAAAAGTGACACCATAGATTAACATTAAGGACATGAATGTCACCTTTAGAAATTGCCCCATTCTCTTGTAGTCATTTGGGGAAAGGCAGACTATGCTGCATGGTGTCTATTGTCTCCCTCATCCACCTGCTCTACAGCTGGATTGTGGCTGCTACCTTAACCATGCTTTTTTGTGCAGCTGTGACATGGTTTGTTTTATGGCAGTGAGATTCTCATCTGATCTTGAAGCAGACATCCCTCTCTTTCCTGTATCTCTCTTGCCCTCTGCCATCTGATGATTGTCTATTGTACTGCACATCATGACAGATCACCAGCTTTCCCCTGACCCTGGAGTTCATCCTACTGTGTTCATGGTGTGGTGCTGCCATTAGGTAGAGCACATCCTTCTGTAAAAAACATGACCATCCTAGCTATCATCACTTCATGATGTTGCCGATTAGCAACAAACCTTGTGTCCTTACCGCACATGCTGTCCTTGCCCCCAGTTTCTGCTGCTACTACAAGCCCCCTTTGCATCCTACCCACTATGATGGACTCCCAAAGTGGCAAGCCATTCAGCACACTGTCTGAGACATTCAGGGGGTAATTCATAGAAATCGGCACACAAGTGGTGCACGCGGCTGGCGCACAGAGTGCGCGTGCGGCAGTCTGCGCCAGCCGCGTGCGCCAAAACCCATTTAGCCACACAGCGTATTCATGGATTTATACATCCATAAACAGCCGTGGCAGAGAGTGGTGCGGCGAACGTGCAGCAGCGCCAGTTACGCCCCCAACCCCGCCCTGTGCACCAAAAACATCGCACAAATCCAGTACATGGAGATTCACACGCGATAGCCCTGCTGTGTGTAACCATACAAAAAGCAGATGCCTATGGAGTTTGTCAGACTCGAAAAACAGTGAAAACACGAACATCCAAATCAGATAAAAATACATGAGAGAGTGGAAAAAAGGTCTCACTCACTCCAGGGTTCAAATTAAAAAGTGCTAAGTCCAGCAAAAGAGGTGGGGGTCTCTAAGGTTGAAGGGAATTAGCCCAGAAATGAACATTCTACCCTAACACTCACCTGGTTGGGAGAAGTCACTGGTGCAGCCGTCCTACGACCACCATGCCGAGCACCAGCGAGCGACTTATCTGTTGAGTCTGCAGCGAACAAGTGACTCGGGGGTGCTCCTAGGCAGGCCTCTTCTTCCGTGCAGGCAGTTCCACTTGCGGGTGAGTGAGAAATGTGCAGATGAGTTTATTGAATGTCGAACTTTTAGAAACCAACCAAAAGTGGGATACTTTGAAACCAAAGACTCTAGAACTGACTATGCAAGATTATGGAAACTCCAACAACCCAGTGGGGAAGCTTTCTTAAAATACAAAGTGAACAATCAATACCCAAGCCAAAAGAGTTCTAAAACCAGCCAATATCAGTCCACCGGGTGTTGCCAAAGGCAAGAGGGAAACACTAAGAGTGTTGTAAGGATTGTTAACTCTGCTGCTAATGTTTTAGGATACCTATAACTGTGGTTGATACCAACAGCCATTGCCAAATTCAAGAGAGAGACAAAGTAAAACTTCATTCTTGTCACTGTTTGATTGTTGGTGCAGAAGGGAAAAGGGAGTGGCAAATGGGCTGCCCTTCTGGAGAAGATTATCCAGAGGGAGAAGAGCATAGTTTGCAGAGGGGTCCTAAAGAGGTACAATGTGATCGCTTATTACCCTGAAAGTAGCTAAACATTTAATGTTGCCAGAAACACTGTGAAATTGTTATTGTTCCAAGTTGGAAAAGACCAATGAAGCACATCTTTTGATCACTTGTGAAGTGTTATTTGGGCAGGTGTGTAAATGCAAATAATAGCATCTATGTAGCAGTAGTACTGGCATGGGCGTAAACCAGGCACCAGTTGATACATTGCACCAGTTGATAAAGTGCTGAATTGTGGCAACCAATCTTAATTTGACAAATCATCCTGACAAAGGCAATTGTTGATTTTTACTGGAAAAATAAGAATCTTGTTCTCACTCAAGAGGGAATGAATAACATTCTTATTATCGTTGATGTATTATTGAAGTGGCGGAGGCTATAGAAAACTATAAACAAAGCAGTCTTTGTTGCTGAATAATTGCTGAATCAAAATTGAATTTGAATTTCTGCATTTTAAATTCTAATCTTTATTTGTATATGTATTAATGGATATTTTTCCTATAATCGTCTTTTCTTGTGTGCACTAAAGCCTGATAGAAGCCATAAGTGTTTGAATCCTGTTCTTTGGACCCCCCATCTCAACTCCACTCTCTCCCCCTTTACAAACTCCTCTATTAATGGTGGCACCAAGTGGGAAGTCCTCTTGGCTGGTTTGTCATCCTCTCGTTGCTTCGTTAATGTCTATCACAGTGGCACCATTCCAGTTCAGGGTCCACAACCCAACCTCTTTCTCTTTGACTGGATCCTGCCTTCTCTCATTACCTTTTTTCTTGTGCATGCATCTCCCCCTTCTACTCTCTCTCTCCCTCCTCTGAATGGTGTACTATGCCCCTGTACCCCACCTCAGAAAACCCTCAAAAGCACTGACCATCTCCACCTGGCAGCTCTTAATGCCTGCTCACCCAACAAACACTCCTCTGACATCTGTCTCCTTCTTGAAGACAATGACCTTGACATTGTCGCTCTTACCGAGACTTGGTTCAATGCCAGCTCAGTCACTGCCTTTGACTCCCTCTTCCCTGACGACTTCAAGATCTTCCCGAAGCCTCGACCTCAACGCACTGGCGGATGGGTTGCCTAAATCTTCCCCAAGTGGGTTCCTGTTTCCATCTTACCTACCGAGACCTATTCCGCTTTTGAAAGCCTGGTTTGCAAGTTGGTCACCTCTCACACTTCCACCCTGACCATTGCTACCATCTACTGGCCTCCAGGTACCACCTCCCTATTTCTCTCTGAATGGGCTGATTTCTGCATTTCTTTACTTTCATCCACCTTTAACCTTCTCCTCCTGGGTGAATTCAACATTCAACTGGACTCCCCTGGCTCTGCATCCACTCTATTCATGGACCGCTGCGCCTCGCTTTTCCTCTTCATTCTCCCTTCTGGCCCAACCCACACAGCTGGACACACTCTGGATACCCTCATACCGTCTGACCTCTCCTTGTCCCCCCCATTAGGAACCCCTCTCTCCTGGTCAGACACCTCGCTCCTTTCCTCCCATCTGGATTCCTTTGGCCCCCTGACCGGCCCCCAAAAGCCTGACCTCCCTTGTTTACTAACATTCGCCCAATGAAACGAGTGACTGTGTATGCCTTCACTTCACCCCTTCACCCTACCACCTCTGACTGTACCTCAGACTCCATCTTTCCATCACCAACACTCTTGACATTCTTGCCCCAGTCATGAGGACCCATCTGAAACCTTCCTCAAAGCATAACACCTGGTACGATTCCTAACTTGCAGCCCTGAAACGAAAGTGCAGGGTAGCAGAACAGAAGTGGCTAACCTCAGGCTCATCCTCTGACAAACTGGCCTGACACCTGCTCCAAAGGCAATACAGACTCACCATCCCTGCAAAAGAAAGATCCCACATTCAGGCGTGGGTCTCCGGTGCAACCAATAACTCCGCAGAACTTTTCAAAATCTGCTGGGAACTAGCCAACCCCTCTGCAGTCTCCTCCTCCCCTTCTACTTCCCAGGCCCTCTGCAATGCATCGGCCTCACACTTTGCAACCAAAACTCAGGACATTCTGGCCACTCTTTCTTCACTCCTTGACAACCCATCCCTCACCTCTTCAACAAACGCCCCCACACTTCCTCCTTCTCTCCTATCACACCTGAAGAAGTTACCAGAGTTGTCCGCTCCATCAAGGTCTCTTCTAACCAGGTCTCCCCTTGCTCGGCAAGGACCATCAAGGATATCATTGGCTCTCTTGCCCCTGCTCTTGCTGATTTCTGCAATCACTGTTTTGTCACTGGATATTTCCCTTCCCCCTTTAAGCACTCCCTTGTGCGCCCACTCCTGAACAAACCTTCCTCTGACCCTACCTGCCCTGCCAGCTCCATAACCCCCTGTCATGGGGAAGCTACTTGAGAAGCTGGCCTTGCCCCAACTCAACTCTCACACTGAACTTGTTGGTGTCCTCCACAAATCTGGATTCAGAGCATCCAGAGGCACGGAAACTGCTCTTCTGAACACCCGTGAACAACTGCTTGCATCACTGTACTCCAATTGCCCAGCTGTCCTTATCATTCTCGATCTCTCCCCTGCATTAGACACAGTTAACTATTCCATTCTCATACAAAGGCTCCACAACACACTTGGTATCTCAGAACGGGAACTGGATTGGCTGTCCCCTTTCCTCACTAACCACTCTTCCCAAGTCACCCTGGGCCCGTTATCCTCTCCTACTTCCATCTCCACCTGTGGTGTCCCCCAGGGCTGTATTCCTCTCCCCCAGGCTCTTTAACATCTACCTTGCTCTCCTTGCACACCGCATCTCCTCTTTCTCCTCCAATTTCCAATGTTACACAGGTAACACACAGCTCTTCTTCAGACTCTCTGCTGACCCTCTGCACCCTCCATCATCCCTGACTGTCTATTTGCCATCCAGTAAAGGTGCACCTCCAATGATCTCTGCCTCAACGCCTGTCAAACTGAGATCCTTCCCATTGGGACGCCTGCTCCATCCTTATTCCCCTCACTCTGGTCTTCCTCCTTGGGCTCTTCCCCTGTACCTTCAACTGAAGCCAGAAACCTTGGAGTCATATTCGACTCCTATCGCTCCTTTTTCCCTCACACTTACCAAGAAGTCCAACAATCAGCTCTTCCTTCTTAAAGGAATTGTACCGTTTCTCACTTGTCCTCAGATGTTCAATGTGACTCTAGCCCTGGTTCTCTCTAGGCTTTACTACTGTATAAAGCATCCTCCTGAATCTTCCTTCTTCCACTCTGTGATCCCTTCAGCTTATCCAGAATAGGGCAGCAAGACATATCCTTGGCCTTAAGCTCAGCGGCCGCATCTCTCCTGCACTAAAAAGTTTTCACCGGATCTCGGTTGCTGCACTGATTCAATGCAAATCCCTCTGCATCATCCACAAGGCTATCTGGGCCCGGGGACCACACTATCTTCAACTCTATCTCACCAAATATTCTCCCTCTAGACCACTTTGCTCTTTTGGCGCCCACTTGTTGTGTGTAAAGAGTTGTGCCAAACAGAGGGCTGGGGGTCCTCTGTGGGCTCCCTCCTTTAGAATAGCCTCCCCCTCCCCCTGTGCTGGAGCAGCAACTTCTCAAATTCCAGAAGCTTCTTAAGACTTTACTCTTTTCCTCCTCTTTTCTGCCTTCTCTCCTCTGCTAATCCCACAGTTGCTGAATCAGTGTCTTTGGCCCTTATGCATCTTCAGGGCCTTGATCTCCCACACCAATTCTATCCAGCTCCTGTCTATCCACAGCACTTTGCATCTGCAAACCCTCTGCTCTGGAGACTCGCACTTACACCTCCTGTGGCGAAGGCTGTGTAGCACTCAACTTTCCTAGCACTTGTCTATGGCTCACCCACAAGCTTGGATTCCCCAGCACTTACCCCCTCTTCCCTCTTCCTTTCTACCTTTGCACGTTCTGAAAACTCACAAGGCATAGTAGGCGTGTCCATCCCCCTCATCCCCCTCGGCTCTTAATTATTGTGTTGTAATGTATTTTCCACCCTCGCTCCCTCCCTGCCCTGTGGGCGCTTTGAAACTGTATATTCTTATTGTATAAGCACCTAACAAGCAAACAATAAATACATAAATAAATCATTTCAAGTTCAAAATTCAAATTCACCCCCAAAGAAAGTCTATTGAATCTTCAACAGGATCCCATCAATCAGTCCCCAACATAGTCCCTTCCTATCACACAACCCCTTCATAACGTTGCCACCTCTGTCATCAAAAGAGTCAACTTTACAGAGCTCATCAAAAAGTCACATAGCGCCTTTCTGATAGAGCTACATATTTATTCAATCTCCGTTCTTTAAATTGAAATCAAGTGTTTCATTCTAAAGCTGTGGCTTCCAATCCTGATACCTACTTGTTCATCTATTTCAAAGATGGCTCCTGGTTCCATTCACAAAGGCTTATCCAAAGTCTTACTTATGATTCTCAGGAGACCATTCAAAATCATGAGACAGCGCATCTTTCAAAAGGAGTATTCCTTTACTCCCACTGGTAAAGTTTACAACTTCCCCACATGACAGGGTCCCTTTCCTGAGAATGGTGATGTTTCTCTCACTGACACAAGACAAGAGATCCAAGATAATCAGCGACCATGAATCAGATTATTCCCAAAGAGCACCAATTCCTGACCCACTTCAGACAATGGCATGTGCTTCTCCATCAATGCACCTGATTTCTTCCACACACCATGAGCAAAGGTGTGTTACACACTCCTCCTCCCGTCAGCTGTCAGGCAGACAACATGGATTGTTGGCTAGAGGGCGAAGATGTATTGTAGGTGTGACTGAAATGATTGTTTGCACAAACGTCAGGCTGAGAACCTATTAAGTATTGTGACCCCTATCTTTCTCTTGGGATTATTGTTGGGGTAGCCTTAGTGTCTGAGTGCCACTGCCTGTGACATGATGCTGTGTGGGTGGGAGTGTGGTAAGGATCCCC
Source organism: Ambystoma mexicanum (assembly GCF_040938575.1). Lineage (NCBI taxonomy): Eukaryota > Metazoa > Chordata > Amphibia > Caudata > Ambystomatidae > Ambystoma > Ambystoma mexicanum. The sequence goes on from NC_090925.1 coordinate 72,474,742, forward strand.
TGGCTAGCATCATCACACCCTCCTGATATGGCAGCGGCTTGTCAGAGTATGTTCCATTAAGGGACTGGATAGCATGTTGCTTGAAAGCTACACTTTTTAGACATTTTGGTCCACATAATAGTGAGAGGGAAAATATGTTTTAATAATGTGAAACAAAAATGCATTCAGATTTCATGAACATTTTTGGAAATGTCCATCAGTAAACAGCAACATAATACTTGTCTCATAAATTGGTTATGTCCAGGATTATGACGATGTAATTACCATGTGGGTATTTCCACTTAACTAGTAAAGGAACACATACACCTTCAGCTAAGTCACTAGAATCTTTTAGAAATATATATTTTATTGCAAAGCATTCAAACATATTCACCCAAATAAACAGTAACCAAATGCATCACTGTATGTGTGTCTGGTGTGGCAGAATGCGCATGTATCTATTGTAATTAGCGTTGATGCATGTTAGAAACATTATATAGCCACACAGAAAGAACAACAAGGTATTTGTGTTGCGTATGCAGAGGTTAAAGATAGGGAGATGATTTTACATTTAGCGGTCATATATATATATATATATTTTTTTTTTTAATTATGACTTATTTATTTGTTAGGTGCTGAAGCCTGCAGGCACCGGGGCACCACAAAAAGACAGGGACAAGAACACAAAAGTGGGACAAGATGGACAGGACACTTGGCAAGCCAAGACAGAAATGGGCTGTTTCATGGCTGGTGAGCTAAGCTATCTTTAGTTGAAAAAGGAAAGTTTTCAACTTTTTTCTGAAAGTGAGGTGGTTGGATTCCACTCTTACTTTCAGCGGGAGTTTGTTCCAGCTAGCTGCTGTGCGGTTAGGAAATGCTCTTCCCAAACCGTTAGCTTTCTTTTGTGGGTTGACTACAACAAGTCCTTGAGCTTCTAATCTCAGCGCTCAGGCAGGCATGTAGTTAACAATTTTGAATTTTAGATAGACTGGGGCTTTGCCGTACAGGTACTTGTGTGTCAGTGACTTGAATAAGATACGATCTTCAATCTTCAATCTTCAGCCAATGAAGGTCCCACCTAGAATTGCTGACATGGTCATATCTTGCTTTTTTCTTAATTATTCTGGCTATATTATTTTCAATCAGTTGTTATTTTGACAGGCATTGCTTACTAGCACCAAGTAAGAGAGCATTTCCATAGTCCAGGCGGGAGAGGATGGTTGCTCTGGCGATGATGGTGCAATTAGCTTTGTTAAGTAAAGGTTTAATTTCTCTCAATAGTCTAATGTAATATGAACAGTTCTTGCTCACGTACATGGCTCGAGCATCAGAATTCATGGAGGCTTCCAGGGTCATGCCCAGGTTTTTCAGAGATGTGCTAGTAGATAGCTGACATAGGTAGGCGTGTGTGATGGAGTCAGAGAGGTGTTCCAATAAATGCATGGTCCAGGGCCTAAGCCAGCAGGAGTTTCACCATGTTGGATTTTAGGGCACATTACAAGATACATTTGTGAAAGTAAGAGAAAAAGTCTAAATGTGAAGCTATGGCTCTGTCCAGTTATTTCTGAGACAATGTTCACTTCCTTGAAGTTATGGCGTCAAGGCCACAGGTAGCCGTGCTTTGTTGATTGTGTAATTGTGTCCAGCTGCAGAGCTCAGAGGAGCTTGGATAGGAATGTTGGGGCCAGGGAGGAAGGGTAGGGATACACCTTTTGAAGGTTATATTCATGTGAGTAGGGCATGGGGTTCTGTGATGCCAAGAGGTCTAGAAACTTTGTAATGCAGGCACAGCTCTCCAGGGATCAATAAATATGCAAAATTCAAACATAAGAGTGCTGCCCTGAGTACGTCATTCATGGGCACCTGGGTTCCCAAAGACATAAGGCAGAGAGGTTCTAGGGTTGTACCGTTATTTGGGATGGGAAGAGCAGACATGAGGCCAATACATTTATCTACAAGGGAAGGGAGCTGTCTCTGTGTGCTACAGTGTCTGGTAAATTGAGGAGGCCCATTGTATTTCAAAGCAGAGTTGGCCTTGCTATTCACAATTTGAACAGGATCCTATGAAGGGGTGCACATCACATGGTGGATAGGAATATTTTACTCATTAGAGAAATGTATTATGGCAACAGTGTACCTGGTAGTTAATCAACTCTTAGTGATGATGTAGTAGGTTACATGTTTAGGGTAATTTGTTTTAGATACTGTGTGACCAATAGGATAATGGACTACATGCGATAATTAAAATTATACATAGGTTTTAGCCATTGGGAAGTGCAAATTATGTTGTTATCTTTATTATGCATCGTTTTGCTAAGTTGTGTTTTTCTGCTATAAGAGATGTAACTTCTTGGTGTGGGGTGGGTGAGCTCTGTGTTAGTTCGGTTCCACGGGACCATCTGATACTTTTGCATGCAACAAAACATTGTTTTCCTACCAAACGGTGCATTGATTATTTTGGGATTGTTTTTTATCACTTGGGTTTTGGGTCCTTCACCCAACAACGCTCATCCACCTGACTTCCAACCCTTAACAGCACATAAGCAAATCCTACAAGAGCAGGCATATTCAGAGACATAATGATCCATTTTACAGGAATACATGCAAATCACAATGCGGATAGGATAAGACAGAGCGCATTAAGGTGTCCGATTCAAGTATAACATATGCATCAACAATAGCATCTTCGTCACAGCATTACTCCGACATGATGTCATGTTCAGCATTTCTCTGTCATGGACTGCAGTTCAGCATTACAGTGGCATGATCTCCAGCACAGCATTGCTTTGACTTGATTCAGAACAGAATGACTCCAACATGACATTCAGTTCAGTGTTCAGTTGCTTCTTCAATGTCTGATACAGAGTTTTCCTCCCTGATTAAGAAAGTCTTAACTTCACCCCAGTAAGCTAACTGGTCTCTGCTTTGGGTGAGACAATGCCATGTCATTCATCGAGTTAATTACAGCACATGTATCTGGGAGACCCTTGACACATCCGATTAAGTGCAGTCTGATTGTTCACAATAATCACCACTAGTTTAAAGAACTTGAGTTGCTTTTGGATCAACATAGACCACATCCCCAAAAGCAACATGTCTGGTTGTAACTCCACATTTTTTGCAGATGCCTCTGGCCACTCTATTCCAAAAGCCATATCATTGAGGACATTCTCATATCAAATCATAACAGTCATATCTTCTGCATGGCAGCTAGTGAATGCATGTTCTAGTTCCGGGCTAATCATACGTAAGTTGTGAGGTGTCAGATTGGATCTCATTAGCAGCATTTAATGAATAACTCGAGCATTCAAGGATACAGTACGCATTAGATTAGAAGCACTGCACCACTCATCATTGTTAATGGTGCAATTCACATCACTGAACCACACGGCATGAGCAGGGTCCTCTACTCTGTCACAGGTGACTCTGTTTTAAGGATCCAATAAATAGTGTGGGGATTCTCCTACTTCTATCCATCTCCAATATATATAAGAGTAAGGGCTATTTCTCGGTTCCGTGAAAAGCAGGTCCACCATTACTGGAGAGCAACGTGTAATTGTGCACATTGTATCACACAAATGTTGTGTCATTCCTAGCCAGAATGTTGTTCAATGATTTAAACTTTCCCCCAATATATAAGTCCCCCTGCACCGATATAGCTCATGAAAACCATACCATACATTCATCACTAGGGCTGGAAGTTGACTTCTTCAAAGCACTAGATCGAACCACCCTCCTATCTACACAGCCCATCTCCAGCCTAACTTACAGTACCTCCTTCTGGAGGTCACCCTAATGGACAGCATACAGCATTCCCCCTTTCTAAAACAATTGAGTCTTCTCCATCAAGAGAATTCTGACACTTTTGCCAGCCCATATTAACCTGATCATTCTACATCTAGCTAAATATCTGTCTAAGCTGTGAACGCTATGTTAGTGAACAGATACACAAATGTAGGAACCACTAACATCCTGCCTTTCATCCCTAGGGATAGTGTTATCCATCTGGAGACCCTAGACTCAAAGTGCTTCAAGTCCTTGGTCGTGATTTTGTGAAATCTTTTCCAAAATCTGAGAGACCGTGCTTCTATAAGGGCGACACTTTTCACCAATACTCCCTCTCTGTCTGAACAATGTGATTGCATTCCATCTGAACACAGCGTTAACTGCCACCTTTCCTGCAAAACATTTGTTAACCATTATACCAAAATAAGGCCACTGTTCAAAGGTCGAACAATGAGGCAGGTACATGGCTCAGACCGGTTTGTTTTTTTAGAGCAATAACCAGCTAAACAAAAGCACTCCAAGAGCCATGCCAAATTCTCCAACATCCTATCAGAATTCCAGAAACATAATCACATTACCCTTCAAGCCACACTTTTAAACTAAATCATGTTGTGATACATGTAAAAAACACATTTTAATTAATACAGCTCTGTTTCTAACATCAGAGGTTCAACATGAAAATTACTGAAATACAAGTGAACACTTTACTTCAGATAGCAATTCCAACAATGCGTAAACCTCACAGAACCAATGACTGAAGTCAGGGGCTCCCAGGACACCAGGTTCTTCAAAGTATGTGTTTCCATAAAGTAAAAAGGCCCTCCTGGCTAGCAGGAAGGTTACAATATATATATATATATATATATATATATATATACAGTGGGGGGAAGCCCTGTGGTGGTTCCATGTCTCCAAGGAGACGTCACAACAAGTGTATTATGACTTGGCAAAAAAATGGCAACAACAGAAAATTAATATTTAAAACAGAGCATGTTATCATAAATGTTTATAAATACCCTTGTAACAGGGAAAATAACTTTGTTTATTGCAGTTGCATCCAGTGTTTACATCCTTGCATGGCATTGATTACCAACCATATGTTTATCAATCCAGTTAAAAACAGGATTTAACAGATCCATTTATTTATCCACCTTGCGCATTGAAGGGGTACAAAACCTAAGTAGTGATATAGGCTCTCCTAAGATTTACTTAATAAAGATCCATCGTTACCAACTTTAGGATTTAACAAAGACTCCCTATCCATGAATTGCCATTTCGTAGCCCAATAAAGGAAAATAAATCAGCAAAATGGCTCTACTAAAATCAAGCCCAGGAGACAACATTGCATCCTCTGTGCTGGTAAATTCTGGTTTTAATGATTAAAATCACACATACGTATGCCAAAAATGATAGCCATCTTTGTGAGGTGGGCTAAAAGCTAAAAGGACCAACACATAAGACAACAAAAAAATATGACCCCTGAAAGAGACCTTAACTGTCAGAAGGAATCACCATACAAAACCAATGTCATTGTACCCCTAAAAAATGAAAAAATATGAGGTATCCAACACTAATGGAGAAAAAAGTAAAAAGAGACCCATATTCACTTTGGCTGCAGTCTCCGGCAAACAAGGAGACTTCTCCTCATGGGAATAATCATCAACCCTGACAAAATGGAACAAACCTCCGAACTGGTGCAAATCGATACTAACGAGAATTCAAATATCTCAATGGCACCCTCATTCACAGTTAATATCAGGAAGCTCTGGAGTTGGCCTTTCACCTTGTTTATAGGGCATGGGTGATGCGGAGGCAGGCCTGATTCAAGATGGCGGATTTGTAAGCCACACACTCCTGTACCAGATGGTGGCTGTGTACAAGCTCACAGGGCCACACCAAGATGGCAGACTGAAGCTCTCGGACTGATACGAACACTGCAGCATAAGACTGTCATGTCACAGAAGCATAGGTATGTTGCAACTGTTGTTACATGGCCTGTTGCTCTGGTGCTTATGTTTTCTCTTCTGGTGATTCTATGTCTACTGTTGCCACACTATCATTTCCAGCTAATCTGCTTGCTCCTGTTGCTCACTGGTTTCTCAGCACGTCACATGATCTCTGCATCTTTCTGTATGCCATTCTTCTGCACCCTTTCTGTACCAGCTGGTGCTAAGCCATCCCTGGCTATCCAGTACAACAAGTGATTCTGAGGTCGCCTCTCCCGCCTCAGCGACAAGCCTTGTGGTTGCTATCTTCACACACAACATGCCATCTCCTGAAACTGCACTAAGGCTACCTTTAGAGGTTTTTCCCCACTCAGTTTTTTCGACTTTCCATCTATACACCCAGGTATCCCTTCCATTTCTGTTGCCAATCACGGGTCGAGGTGGCCTCTCAAGGGGACAGACCCTTCTCAACCAATGTTTGGGAAGCCTCTCAGGTAGGATGACTCACTGATACCCAGACTCAAACTCACCAGAGATTGCTTTCTCAGCTCACCCACACAATGCCTTAGCCTTGTTTAGGGTCAAGTCTGCATCCCAGGCTTAATCTAAAACGGTCTCCTTGATACACCAGTCTAGATGTTACTTTTTAGAGAAAGAAATGTCTTGATGTGGTAAAAAAGGCTGAGAAGTGGACATTTGAGCCCCCTCTCATGTGCCTTGTACTTGTTTGATAACACCATTGACATGATTTGCCTCTTTATGCATTGAGAACAATGGACCTCATCAAGATTAACCTTATTAACATACGTTAAAAACACAGATAGTTGTTTCAAAGTTGTCCAAAATTGAGACAGCCCCTCTACTGAGAACTAAAAACACCAAATATTCCACTCTATGGTTCAGTGCCATGTTAAGAAAGTCTGTAATCACGTTTCTGTGATCTGTGTTACCCAGAATGGCAAATGGCATTTGGGTGTGGGATTGTCCTTGTGGGCAGGACGAGACTCATGTGCAAACATTTATTTCTCCTCTCGTATGACATAGAGAGCTAAAACATTTGCACACCTTCTTGAGTGTCCACAATCCCCTAAAACAAGTTGTTTGCCCAATCTCATTGTCAGTACAGGGTCTCTCAGATGTTTAGAAAATGGTGGATTGCTCAGGGTTTAAACCTAAGTTAGTAAGGTTGAGCAAGTTGTCAAAACCTTGCTCTCTTTGCTCCATCTTACCATGATTAACATTTCACAATCAATCTTACCCTTACATTGGGCTTCATGGTGCTGGAATAACAGGCTTCAGTGAATACAGAAGACAAAACACATGAAGTAAGTAAGATGACCGTGGTTCCTTTTGGCGAACAAGGCAGGAACAGGTTTGTGGGGTTACTGTTGGTACACTTGTTTACAGTAGCATTTCCTGGTATTTGAGGGATGAACAGTACCAGAACAGGATCAGACTGATATGAAAATGGATATACTTCTTATAGAATGCCACAGAAATGTATTATTTTATTATAGATCTTGATGAGTGGGTAACATTGAATAGAATAACTTATTTCACCTTGGTCCTTCTCAGTAGAGGGTCATGAGCAACTATTCTGTGAGAAAGAAAAGCATGTTAAGCAGTTGCTATCTATATCTGCTTGTGACCCAAAGCCACAGGGTAGAATCCTGGCAAGACCCACTCCAACCTACATTCTCCTAAGGTTGATAATATAAGTACCATACACTTGATTATCATTATTATCATCTCATTTGTCTTATCCTTAATGCTCAGACAATACAGTCACTGATTATATCAATTAATTTGATGAAATCCAATGCTAATACATGAATTTCAATTCTTAATGTTCTCGTCCTTTTCTTCTTCTCAAGGCATTTTGGAACTCTTTGTTTCTTAGAGTGTAAATTATCGGGTTACACATGGGACCCACGCTGATAGACACTAAAGAGAATATTTTGTTCTGCATCGCTGAATACGCCGAGGCTGGACGCATATAGGTAAATAGGAGACCTCCAAAGAACAAGATGACCACAGTGATGTGGGAAGCACAAGTGGAGAAAGCCTTCCATCTCCCAGCAGCAGACTTGATTTTCAGAATAGCTGCAATGATGCTGACATAAGAGGTAAGGATGAAGGCAAGTAAAGGCATTGCCACAGTAGCTGACAGTACATAGGTCATTGTTTCTATTGCGTGGGTGCTGGTGCAAGACAGATTCATCAGGGCTAACATATCACAGAAGAAATGACTAATTTCATGACTTTTACAGAATGAGAATTTAGATATTAGCACAGCGTCAGCTATTGTCTCAGTGAAACCGCCCACCCATGAACCAGCAGCCAAAGAGAGACACACAGACTTATTCATGATAACTGCATAGCGTAAGGGGTCACATATAGCTGCATAGCGATCATAAGCCATGATGGTGAGGAGATTGAACTCGATTGAAACCATGCCAAGGAAAAAGTAAACCTGGACCAGGCATTCTAGGAGAGGGATACGTGTACCCTGCAGCAAAAGGTTGGCCAGCATCCCAGGCAACATGAGGGAGGAGTAACAGATGTCAAGGAAGGACAGGTTGGTGAGGAGGAAGTACATGGGAGTGTGCAAGTGGAAGTCGCAGTAAATGACCGTGATGACCAGAAGGTTTCCTGCAATCGTTACCAGGTAAATTATCAGAAATCCAACAAAGAGAGGGATCTGAAGAGGTGGTTGGTCAGAAAAGCCCAAAAGAAGAAACTCTGTCCACAGTGTTTGATTTTCTCCTCCCATTTGGACTGAGATTGCTGTTAGTCGCAGGAAATGCTGAGCTGCAAAGATAGAAAGAGAATTCCTTTTGAAGTTATCTTTCACAGGGGCCAAACCATGATATGTTCATCATGTTCATTATGTGCATTTGTATTTAATAATATTGATATCATTATCAAAATTGTAACTGTTGTATTGGAGCATTTGCATATATACTTAGGGTAACATCACCATTGTGGATGAGTTCAATTACCTGAAAAAACCTGTGGAAACAGATTACACAATTCTTGAGTAATCCTCCTTTTCCCACCGCTGGCAGATTTTTCTTTAGCCTGGATTTCTCATCTTTTTGCTGACAAATAGGATTCCTGTGCCTAAACCCGCTAAAATATGGAAATGTGTGGGTGGGTGCATTGGGCATGTTGATATATTTTGGCTTCAAGGCTGCAGTTTCGGCACATGGGATCTCATTTAGCAGAAGCAAATCAAAAGGACAACTCGAACTATTCCTCTCTGATGGGGGCATATTGGTTACTGTTAATAACCATTATTTTATTGTCCAATTAGCAATATCTCTATTTCCACTTTATTCCATCTTTTCTACCTTTCTCGGCTTGCATTTTTTAGCAATAAATGATCTACTGCAATGGTTCGCCATAGTGGGACAGAATACTAAAAACACAGTGCACGTGTCCATACATTTTATTATTCTCAACAGTCTCCTCTCCCTTTGTAGCACTCCACTGCTTACTCCACAATGGAGACATCTGTGCCTCCAGTCGCCTGACCACTGTGTTTATTCAATCTGGGCAGCAGGTAATTGTGATTCAGGGCTGATCAAATAGAGGCAATTTATGAAGTCCTGAATGATGGTGAACAGCATCAGTCAACCTGGGTCAACCTATTGTGACTCTTTGTGGGTCCCTACTCGAGAATATTGCTGAGTTGGTTGATGTAAGCCTCAAACCTCTTCTGTCCAGTCTTCCCTTGTGTTTGTGTGACACTAATGACTTTCTCAATCATGTCAATGGCATCCCAAGGGAAGACGATATGCTATTAGCAACCTTGGTTGTGGTCTCTTTGTACACTGCTATTGACCACACAACCGGCCTTGCAGTCATTAAATCCTTTCTTGACATGAGGTCCTTAAATTATATGCAACACACTATGATGGTTCTTGAACGTATTGAACTCTGTCTCACACATAATGATTTGCTTTTTGATGGGTCTTTCTTTCATCAAGTGAGGGGCACTGCGATGGGTGCCATTTTCACCCCTAATATATGCGAAATTGACAATGTGATGGTGGGGGCGTGATGTTGTCTGGAGTCCTGGGAACACAGCGTGCACTGATAAGATTGCATGTTGGCTAAGATACATTGATGATCTTTTTATCTTATGGAAAGTTTTGATTACAGAGTGGCTTGATTTTGTTAACATTTTAAATCATAAAGAGTTTTATTTACAGTTCACTAAAACTCATAGTTATAGAGAGTTGGTTTTTCTCGATGTAAGAATCACTCATTCCAATAATGTCCTAGCTTCGTCTGTTTTTTGCAAACATACTAGTTTGAATCTTCCATTGATAGCCACCAGTAATCACCCCAAATCATGCATCAGTATTATCTCCTATGGAGAATCTCTCAGGTTTTGGAGGAATTGCTTAGAAACCGTGGATTTTGATAAACAATCAGCCAAAATTGGAAAATGCTTTGTTGCAAGGGTCGCCCTAGGAAATTGGTTGAGAAGGCATTCTCCAAGACACGGCAGCATGATCAGGATTCTTTGCTTGCTTCATGAAAAGACAAAAAAAAAAATCTGGGGTGACTGACAGAGCAATGCTTTTCCTCACCGAAAGAACAGAAACCACCACTCTACACCCTTTCCAACTAACACTATGCAACTCCAAACCCTGAAGTGATCACATGAAACATTTCAATCAAAATGAACTTCTGGATGACCCAGAAGAGATTTAAGCTAAAACCCAACAAAGTGAATATCAAGATCTGCTCCACCAAATCAACAGCCCATATTGATCTGCTGGTCAGTAGATGCAAATCATTGCTAAAATCCAGATTCAGGAATTAACTTGGAATCATAATTAGCCATCTAAAGCCCTCTAAAGCCAGAGCCTAAAATTAAGATACTGGCAAGAAAATGCCATTTTCACCTGCCATTGATCAGACGCAGACAGTCTTATCTTGCCATCATGCACAAATGTCAATAATGTTCCCGGCTTTATCAAAGTTGGACTTTGTGAAAAAAAGAAATATTTAGGTATCGTGGAATACAGCGTTCAGAAACAAATCTGCATCTACGAATGACAGAAAATGATTTCATCGCATCAGCACTAAGAGTTCTAGGGCCTCATTACGACCCAGGCGGTAAGTTACCGCCTGGGCCGTGACTTTACCACCATGGCGTAAACTACGTTTACGCCATGGTGGTTGGCGGACTTACCGCCCCATTCCGACCTTGGCGGGGCGGTAAGTCCCCAATCCCCATTTACCCTTCCCCATTCCCATTTTTGCCCCATAGGGCATAATGGGAGTGGGGAAGGCGTTAATTACGCCACCGTAAATTACGGTGGCGTAATTAACTCCATGGTCCCTTAGCGCCATGGATTTTAACACCTGCTAAAAGCAGGTGTTAAAAGCACCATGGCGCTAGGGGACCTCGTAATCAGGCGGTAAGGGTCGGCGCTGTTAACGCTGCCATAAACCCCTTACCGCCTGGGTCGTAATGAGGCCCCTAGACTCGTTGCCCCTCAGACGAAATTCCACTGTAAAACCCTCTGAATCACCCATTGGACCTAAGATGTTTTTGGACAAAGTTCATACCAAGGAAAATCATGATGTACAATCTGGCAAGATAACTAGGTTCCAGCAAAACCACACTCCTGACAGCCCTTCAGTACAACAGGGAATGCTAAGGAGGCTTATAGTTTGTAATCATAATCACTAGACTTTGGAATTCAATTCCTAGAAGGATCGACATGCTTCTGGCACACCTACTCCTCTGGATAGTTATCAAGACCTGCCTCTTCATCCGGCATTAGAACCGGGACCTACAAAAGCAGCTCTCCAGACGTTCTGGACTATGACTCCCATGATACTTAGCCATTTAGTATGCTGGCTGAGGTTGATGGTAGTTGTAGTCCAGAACACCAGGAGAGCCAAATGTAGCCTTTTCAGACGTAACTTGCTGCTGCAGCTTAGCATGATCTATATGGCATGAATAGGCACATAGTGTATGTATGCTTGACGTGAGAAAATGATAGGTGCCTCTAAGCACCAATGCAGGGATTCAACACCCAAGGAAATACCTGTGCGCTGCTGTGAATTCAGCCTAAGGAGTATGGCAAAGGTGGGATGGACCAAAACACTATGCAGATGACATTAGTGTTATTGTGGAACCGGAGGATAACTTGGGCCTCTTCTGCACCTGTAAAAAAACATTTTGAAAGCAACCTCTGTGATAATCAGGAGACGGCTCTGGTGACTTCCCTGAGTTCTTTCTGTAAGTGTGGCGTAAGTCGCTTGACCCTGGGCAAAAGGTAGCAACTAAAAGAAAGACATCATACATCCTGAAAATAACAGATGCAAATATAAACCTAGGTTTCCTCAGGTCCATCTGAAAAAGTAAGCAGAATTAAAGCATCGGGGAGGCAGAGAATATGGTGCACATAATACTACCCCAAACAGGAACATTTAAATGCACACAACTAAAAAATGCACACAAATAAATATTCATTCTTTGGCTCTGGTGAGAGGGTAACCTCACATGAAGGAGGACAATGCTGCATGTCCCCCTGAGTGAAAGATATCACACTTTTTTGTGTAGCAGGGCATACCCAGGCTGTGAGTTGCTTGGTCGGGAGGGTTCCTCACACGTTCTCAAGAGGGGGGTCTAGAGGCAGGTCTCCCTGCGCGCAGAGGAAGAAAATAGAATTTTAAAATCACTTTACTTTGTTGGAGACCTCTCGCAATCGCCATCTATGAGCATGGTGGGGTCTTCCTGTTATTTATGTATATCCTTCATCGCACAAACGTGACTGGTCCATAACTCCATCTTTATTCAATGTAGATGTGGTAGAGAGTCTCAAAGTTCTGAGCCCAAGGTGGCCTCACAATCTTGTTTTGTCTTTTTACCCTACTGTTTACTGAGCACATATACCTGCAGATGGAGACTGATGGGATGGGGCCACTTAACTCTTTGATTACTTGAGGTGGCAGTACTGCAATGACGCAGCCGTTAATTCCTCTCACAATCATGAGAGCACTACTGTATTAATTTGTCCTAAGTTATGGTTTATGGTCTTCTAGAAATGGCAGAAACTGCAAAGTGAGGGAGCACAGGCCCAATCCTGCTGATGTTATTTGTATAGATATTTTTCTTTGCAGGCAGTGGCCCTCCATGCACAGCTAGAAACTGGAATACGTTTATTCTAAAAGACTCATTGAAATTGCCTGAAGCTTTTTGATTGACTTATCTTTGACAGTAGCAGGGAAAGCATTACTGCCAAAGTCATTAATTAAAGTTCAAATCGGTGTAAGTGGCTATAGATTCCGTTACTCTAGACTGAGTAACCGAATCCTAGATGGTCAGCCAATAGGAATCCAGACTCTGAATGAATTAGTCCTGGCCGGCAGTCTTAAGGTCGTTCCTCACCTGTTTTCTTTCCTGTTTCCATCACAGAGGGACACCCCTATCGGTACAGAACATGGATCCCAGAGGGGAACTTTCTCAAAGTCACACCGGAGAACATGAGCCTATAGTACAGCTGTGTACATTACTCTCACTCTCTCTCGCTTTGACCAGGGGAAATGTTTTCTTTTTTTAGTTTCTCACGCGTGCCTCTCATTCACACGATGACAGTGCACAGTGTCGGATGTATCCCAGAACTTGGGGAGCCCTTCTCCTGGGACACATGCAGCCAGCCTCAACTCTGAGCTGACAGGGGCTATCCGGCAGGTGACCTTCTCTCTCTCTCTACTCGTGCCTCCTGCGCTCTCCCCCCTAATCACTTCCAGAGAAGGGGTGACCGAATCAATGTTGGCCACAACCGAAGACTTGGACAGGCCTCACCAGCCCCTAAGCGGGCTGCCACAGAGCAACAGACCCAGAGGGCTCCGAACCCTCTATGCTCTCTCTGCTAAACATGTCTGATCCCGTCCTTACTGAGACAGAGGTTAGTTCCAATCGTCCCCTCTTGCCAAGGGTGCGTAATTCCTGCAGGCCAAGCTCAAATATTCAGAGAACAAAGTCCAGTGTCCTGCCAGCTCAGAGCTGGCGGTAAATCCTGCCAAACCCGTGATTTGATGGACCCTTAAATGCAGCGGTAATAGCGTTACTGCCGCATTTAAAGGTTACCTCCAAACTCGTGATGAGGCTGTTTGTGCTCACTTAAATGAGCAACGTCAATTACATTTTACATTTCACATGTAAGTATCTCACACAACACATGGTGTCTGAGTATTATTTACGTATAGGAGGCAGACCTACATTTGAAAGTGCATATGGGTGTGTGTGAGGGTGTGTGCATTTTATTATGGATGTAATTAGTAACCTGGGAAACACTGCATAGTAATTTAAACCCCGGGATACACAAAGGCAGCAGACGCCTGAGAAAGATCACACATTTCTAGGATTGTATAATGATCAGTGTGAGCGTGGTCAGTGTAATATGCACATCTGGGCCTTTTTTGTTTTAAAGTCTAAGATATAATGCGACTGGTCTTCCTTTGGAAGCACAAGGCCCATCACCTATTACATCAATGGACCAGATAGATAAAAGGCACCCATGGCATGGCCTCGGCCAAAGCCATTACTAACTACCAACTATTCTTCCAGCCTTCTGCCTTAACCAACACTACATCCCTCCACACCACCATAACCACGAGACACACATACCAAACACCCTTGGCCACTACTTAAAAGCACATGACATGCATACATGAGCTCAGCGGGGCCACCGCAAAACTCCCGCCTCACACCCAGCATACCCAATCTGGGGGGGTCCTGGCTGGGTCTCATAGGACATCATGCGCAAACACCCCCCGAACCTTACCTGCGCAGAGACCTCAGTTATTTCTGCTCTAACCCCATCCACACCAAAACAGAATACTTCATTCTCCTCCTACTAACTTCCTAACCCAGCCAACTCCAGCCAAAGGCATCGCTTCCAGGTCCTGAAGTGCTAGGAAACCGTGAAGACGGAAGAGGTTTTGCTATGCAGGATCCGGAAAGAAGGGAACGCAGCACGTGCATCTGCTTGAACATGGCAAAAGAGGTCCCAGGAACACCACAGCCGCTGACAATATGAACATTAACACAATACACTTGTTGAAATGGTGACATACATTGGGGGACGTTTCCAGCAGGGATGTCATTTCACGAAGATGCCAGGGGTAGCGGAAGTGATATCACACGACCATTGAAGTGATGTCATTTGACCCCATCCCGAAGTGACATCATGGTAAGCGATAGAACATGACCCTTCACCGCTTTGATTGTATAGAATTCCAGAAAGACGAATTGTTTAACTCTGCACAGTGAATAATTCACTTTATCAATGCGCAATGCACATTCTGCTACTTATGAGCTTCTGTTTGCACAAAGTGACTTCTGTTTGCGCATTTGCTGTCAGCTGCAAAGATCTGCTTGCTCTGAGCCAAGAGAAGAATCCCAGGGACAGGTTAGTGTGTTGCGATTGGTCCCGGTCGGTCTCCTTACTCCAGGGCTCTTCAACCTGTGGCTTCCTGATGTTTCGGATTACGACTTCCATCATCCCTCACCATTGACTATACTGGCTAGAGCTGATGGGAGTTGTAGTCAAAGACTCCTGGAGCGCCAAAGGTTGCAGACCCCTGCCTTTCTCTATGCCAGTTTAGTGATGACTGGTTAGAATGTGGGCTTTGAACAGATGTCATTGTTGGCGGTGCACCACCATACGGATAGCCAATGCCTGTAGGCCAAGAGGCATGAGCCCTTCTTGCAGCAGGCATTGTGCATGCCCAAATGCACACTTCACCTTTCCTCAAAGTTGTGCAGTTCCATCACTGTCTGAAACAATCCACAACACCCCACCCCCCTTTGCCCTGCACCTAATCCACCCACACCACTTACCCTGTGTATGCGATCTTCCTACCCCTCCCTGAAAAAATTAGGAACTTCGATTTCATCTCCGGCCTTTTCAACTTTTGATCCTTGTAAGGCGCTCACTAAGTCTAGAAATGGACACAAATTAAAATGAAATCAATTCTGTACAAATGCAATATTTATGAATAGCACTTTACAGTTTAATCGTAACATACTGTGCAGAATTCCTAAAAAAAAGTGTCAGCATATAGTGTAACAATAATAATTTAGACAAATATCAGAATTAAAGAATGATGAGGTGTGCCTAAAATAAAAGATCCATAAGTGGAATCTCACCTTCAGGAGTTCCTCTCCCTCTTCCTCCTTTTGTGATTCTTCTATTTTTGATATTTGTGTAACATGGCACGTGTGTTATCTTGGAAATGCTATTCGCTATTATAGCCTTGTAGACATTGGGAAGGGTTATTATTGTGGGATAATGACCCGCCCACAATGTGTGGCCCGAGGCTAAGCTAAGGACTATAAGTTGGCGAACGGTCATTATCCCAAGTGATAATGACCTCACCTAGGTCTCAAATGCTGTTAGCACATACTTGCATTAGCGATATATGTTGCAGAGTTGTGGTTCAAAAGTAAAACAAGTTGTGTAATAGTGAGTAAATGAAATACTCAAACAGTGTTAGCAAATTAAATGTGCTTTTATTTTGTAATATTTAAAAATAACAATGTTGTCTTCATAGGTTAAGCATTTTAATTCCAAACTTGGTTGAACTGAAAAGGTGTTCACATCAGCATGCATTAGCTGTAATGTAAGAAGAAAGGGTTTCCCTATGAGAAAACGAAAGCATTTTGACATGTGTTCGTTTTCTCTTGGGTGCAGTGTAGTGAATGCTGCAGTGAAAAAAAAAAGATTCTCCCAGAGAGGGAGTGTTTTCTTAAACTAACTCATGCCTACCAGCTGCATTGCTTCTTCCCGGTCTGCTTTCCTGTTCAAAATATTAAGAATGCAGTCAATATCGACTGCACTCCGAACATTCTGATTGGCTGAGAGGTGGCCAATAATGACTTACATTTGCTAATACTGGACTCTTGCACTTGTGACATTACCAGTGGTCAGGACTCTTTTTTGAGCTGTGTAGGAATAGTTTCACGCATTTGTCTGATAAAGCACAATCATGTACGTAACGAGTTTGTTGACTTTCCTTTTTAACAGGAAATTACAAAGCCAGCTGTCCCTCCCTACATTGAAAACATTGTAAACTCCAAGCCTTGCACAATGTTTGCACTTACTGTTATGTTATGTTATTTGGCATTTATATAGTGCTCTATATATCGTTGGTATGACCTCAAAGCGCTAGTAGGTTGAACACCCTTGGGGACCGCAGTCCAGGTCAGTCGAGAGAGTAGGGTATAATAGGGTTCTTGGGTGCACGAATTATGTGCGCAACTGATGCTGATGAAGCTGTAGTGTCAGTGTGCTGTCATTCTACACAGCTCCCCCTCCTACAGTCTGCATGTATGTTTTCTTTATATTATTAAACATGAGAAATAAGTGGAACACGGACATCTCTTGGATATAAACCCTTCCTGTGATCTAGTAAACTCTATAAAGCACATTTTAGGTACATCATTACAGCATTATATCTAGAACTCTGCATTAACTACGCACAGCTGGGGTTTAAGGCAGACATCCAAGACCAAGCTTTTAAATGTGTCTAAATATTGTCAATTCCAAACTTTGACTGCAAAGCCAGATTAAACTCTATGTTGCATTTTAAGTTTTAGGGTAGTACAGATTACTCTGGAGCCTCAGGTGAGGTAGACAGCTTTACTGGGTTCGTAGATTACAGGTAAGTACATTAGGATTAAGTAAGGTATATTCAAGACAAGTTCTTAGTCTAAGAGACATCCACCGGTCCCCCTGTGCTCAGGCTTCAGTTCCCAACTGACAGGCCGATTCATGGAATAATTAGCGCGGCGCAAGTGGGCAAAAACGTGCGAATCGCAGTGGAATAGCGAAAATCGCAGTGCAATTGCGAAAATCGCACGAAAAGCAGCGCACGTCGATTCATGGAAGGCTGTGCGCGAGAAAAACCAGCGTATGTGCGATAAAAAAGTGCGCGGCGCACGTTGGCGCACAGGCCATCTAACAGCGTGCGCCAGGTCACAGCGAAAATCGCACAGGCCACAGCGAAATTCGCACATAGCGCGGCGCACGCAACAAAAGTAGGCGGAACACGGGCGTAACACTCGGAATGGGTAACAACTTGCCAAAACGTGGGCGTCACGGGGGAAGTACAGGGCACAAGTGCGCGGAACGCCCACACGCTCGCCTACAACACGTATTCATGGAATAGAATAGGGGAAAAAAGCGCACGCTCAAACCAGCGCACAGGCACAAACACGACCGCCACAAGAAAGCAGGCGGTAGCGTCTCTGCGGCTGTAAGAAATGTGTGCCAAAAGGTGCGCCAACAAATAGCACCTATATACTGCCATGATGAATGTCCCATACTGTGGCCCTCCAGGAAAAATGACGTGCAAAGGGGTACCCACAAACACGGACACCCGCTGACAAAAAATACGTGTGCGTGTATACCGGGGTGCGCGGGAAGTCTAACACGCGATTTCAGCAGGGTACGTGCATCACAGGGGTTCGCGTGAAGTTATTCACGCGATCGGGCCTGGGGGAGCGGGCTACGTGTATTTCATGGGTTCGCGTGAAGTTTCTCACGCGATCGGGCCTGGGTGAGCGTGCTACGTGTATTTCAGGGGTTCGCGTGAAGTTTCACACGCGATCGGGCCTGGGGGAGCGGGCTATGTGTATTCCAGGGGTGCGCGGGAAGTTCCACACGCGAATAGCCTGGGCGCGTGTATTTGAGGGGTGCGCGGGAAGTTCCACGCGTGAATAGCCTGGGCGCGTGTATTTCAGGGGTGCGCGGGAAGTTCCACACGCGAATAGCCTGGGCGCGTGTATTACAGGGGTGCGCGGGAAGTTCCACACGCAAATAGCCTGGGTGCGCGTGTATTTCAGGGGTGCGCGGGGAGTTCCGCACGCGAATAGCCTGGGTGCGTGTATTTCAGGGGTGCGCGGGAAGTTCCACACGCGAATAGCCTGGGCGCGTGTATTTCAGGGGTGCGCGGGAAGTTCCACACGCGAATAGCCTGGGTGCGCATGTATTTCAGGGGTGCGCGGGGAGTTCCACACGCGAATAGCCTGGGTGCGTGTATTTCAGGGGTGCGCGGGAAGTTCCACACGCGAATAGCCTGGGCGCGTGTATTACAGGGGTGCGCGGGAAGTTCCACACGCGAATAGCCTGGGTGCGCGTGTATTTCAGGGGTGCGCGGGGAGTTCCACACGCGAATAGCCTGGGTGCGTGTATTTCAGGGGTGCGCGGGAAGTTCCACACGCGAATAGCCTGGGCGCGTGTATTTCAGGGGTGCGCGGGAAGTTCCACACGCGAATAGCCTGGGTGCACGTGTATTTCAGGGGTGCGCGGGGAGTTCCACACGCGAATAGCCTGGGTGCGTGTATTTCATGGGTGCGCGGGAAGTTCCACACGCGAATAGCCTGGGCGCGTGTATTTCAGGGGTGCGCGGGAAGTTCCACACGCGAATAGCCTGGGCGCGTGTATTTCAGGGGTGCGCGGGAAGTTCCACATGTGATTTGACAGTGTGGGTCCTCCCAGGTGTACCCTGTACACCCTCCACGGCCCCTGCAGGCAGCCCACACCACAGGGGACTACCCTGCATCCCTGGTCATGTCCCGCAGGCAGCCCACCCAAAATGGGCATGCCCCCCAGCAAAGGCACATGTCTCCTTGAACTAATGAACACCAACTCATGTCCCCTTGCACCCCCACCCCCCAGCACTGTGGGGCACCTGCCAGCAGGCCCCCACCCATGTCCAACTCATGTCCCCCACCACCCCCACCCCCCAGCACTGTGGGGCACCTGCCAGCAGGCCCCCACCCATGTCCAACTCATGTCTCCCACCACCCCCACCCCCCAGCACTGTGGGGCACCTGCCAGCAGGCCCCCACCCATGTCCAACTCATGTCTCCCACCACCCCCAACCCCCAGCCACCAGGGTCACCCTCCACCAGGCCCCCACTCATGTCACCCACCACCCCCACCCCCCAGCCACCAGGGTCACCCTCCACCAGGCCCCCACTCATGTCTCCCACCACCCCCACACCCCAGCAGTGCAGGGGCACCGTCCACCAGGCCCCCACTCATGTCTCCCACCACCCCCACACCCCAGCAGTGCAGGGTCACCCTCCACCAGGCCCCCACTCATGTCTCCCACCACCCCCACACCCCAGCAGTGCAGGGGCAGCCTCCACCAGGCCCCCACTCATGTCACCCACCACCCCCACCTCCCAGCACTGTGGGGCACCTGCCAGCAGGCCCCCACCCATGTCCAACTCATGTCTCCCACCACCCCCACCCCCCAGCCACCAGGGGCACCCTCCACCAGGCCCCCACTCATGTCTCCCACCACCCCCACCCCCCAGCCACCAGGGGCACCCTCCACCAGGCCCCCACTCATGTCTCCCACCACCCCCACCCCCAGCCACCAGGGGCACCCTCCACCAGGCCCCCACTCATGTCTCCCACCACCCCCACCCCCCAGCCACCAGGGGCACCCTCCACCAGGCCCCCACTCATGTCTCCCAACACCCCCACACCCCAGCCAGCAGGGGCACCCTACACCAGGCCCCCACTCATGTCTCCCACCACCCCCACACCCCTGCAGTGCAGGGGCAGCCTCCACCAGGCCCCCACTCATGTCACCCACCACCCCCACCCCCCAGCACTGTGGGGCACCTGCCAGCAGGCCCCCACCCATGTCCAACTCATGTCTCCCACCACCCCCACACCCCAGCCACCAGGGGCACCCTCCACCAGGCCCCCACTCATGTCTCCCACCACCCCCACACCCCAGCAGTGCAGGGGCACCGTCCACCAGGCCCCCACTCATGTCTCCCACCACCCCACACCCCAGCAGTGCAGGGTCACCCTCCACCAGGCCCCCACTCATGTCTCCCACCACCCCCACACCCCAGCAGTGCAGGGGCAGCCTCCACCAGGCCCCCACTCATGTCTCCCACCACCCCCACACCCCAGCAGTGCAGGGTCACCCTCCACCAGGCCCCCACTCATGTCTCCCACCGCCCCCACCCCCCAGCACTGTGGGGCACCTGCCAGCAGGCCCCCACCCATGTCCAACTCATGTCTCCCACCACCCCCACACCCCAGCCACCAGGGGCACCCTCCACCAGGCCCCCACTCATGTCTCCCACCACCCCCACACCCCAGCCACCTGGGGCACCCTCCACCAGGCCCCCACTCATGTCTCCCACCACCCCCACACCCCAGCAGTGCAGGTGCACCCTCCACCAGGCCCCCACTCATGTCTCCCACCACCCCCACACCCCAGCAGTGCAGGGGCACCGTCCACCAGGCCCCCACTCATGTCTCCCACCACCCCCACACCCCAGCAGTGCAGGGGCAGCCTCCACCAGGCCCCCACTCATGTCTCCAACCACCCCCACACCCCAGCAGTGCAGGGTCACCCTCCACCAGGCCCCCACTCATGTCTCCCACCACCCCCACACCCCAGAAGTGCAGGGGCAGCCTCCACCAGGCCCCCACTCATGTCTCCCACCACCCCCACACCCCAGCAGTGCAGGGGCAGCCTCCACCAGGCCCCCACTCATGTCACCCACCACCCCCACACCCCAGCAGTGCAGGGTCACCCTCCACCAGGCCCCCACCCATGTCCCCCTGCCCCCAGGTCCTGACGATACACAATCATGGCAGTAATGGGCAGCATACCCAGCACAAACACCCAGGCAAGGATTGCATCCACCCACATAGTGAATGCAATTACATGACACAACCCCAATGGCAAGTATGTAAATGAACACATGTCCGTCACACACACATACACAATGGCTGCAAGTGAATGTCAAAACCCATATCATGACATGTATGAAACCAAAGACAAAATAAGACAAGTGGAAGTAAAAATAAAAAATGTATTAAAGATTAAAAATAAGTAAACAAATCAAACATACAACTATGTGGATAACAAAATAAATGGTCCATGTTGGAGAACAAAAGTAAAAATCAAAAAACGAAAAAGGAATAAAAAAACAAATGTTGACCAAAGCAATATCAAGTAGAAGCAAAAGAATGAAAAACCATTTCCACATGGTGAACACAATAATGAAAAAAAGAAAATTTTCCTTCAAAAAACAAACTAAATACAGGAATGTACCAGGGTCCATGAGCCCAACACCATAAAGGAAACCTACTACTACCTAATGAAAAAAATATATACAAAAAAGTGGCCATTGTCCGAGCGGTCCAAAATAATAAAAACAAATAAAGGAAACCTAACACTAACTAACTATATAACTATATACAAAGGCAGCGGGCAAGTCCTGCGGCTCACTTGTTGATGTTGCTGGCCAGGGCATCATCGAACTCCATGTCGATGTCCTGGAGGCGGGACTCTGTCCTGGCCCCGAGGTCTCGCAGGGATAACCCCATGTTCAGCTCAAACTCCCTGCGAGCTTCCTCGAGGCACTCAGCCCGCCTCAACGCCCGACGCATGGAGAACTCCGCCCTGACCATGGCGAGCCGCTCCTCTTCCGCCCGCTGCCGCTCCGCACCTATCCGCTGGACCAACTGCTCCCACACGGAAGACACCACCATCCCAGGGTTGCCCTGCCCTCCGGCCGATGCCTGCCCCTCTGATCTTGATGGCCCCGAGCCATGATGCCTCCCACGTCGAGCCCGCTGCTGCCTCCGACGCCACTGCCTCTGCCAGCACGACGGCATCCAGGCTGATGGAAACCAGCGACGCCGTCGTGCACGTGCCCTGCCTGATGATGCTGTCACATCTTCCATCTGCTGGGGTCCAGTTGCTGTGTTGTCCACCCCTGCTGGACCTCCGACTCCCAACTGTGGCAAGGATGGGATCCCCACCGAGCTGGCTGCATTGGTCGGGGCAGGTCCACAGGGGGCCCTGGTGGCATCTGGGCTGGAAGACGGCAAGGGGAACGACTGGTGGATAGCCTGCACAGAGGAGGAGAGGGCTGCCACATTGGCCAACACATGCAGGAAACCCCCGAACATGGCCGATCCCAATTGGGCCACGCCGGCACGGTGCACTTCGTGATGACGTGCGTGCTCCTCCCGGGAAGCACGCACGGCATCACGAATCACAGCCGTGCGCATCGCGACCCCAATCAGGACCTTCTCCGCACGGCCAGGGGTTCCCACATCCGCAGGTGGAGGGGAGTCAGGTGACATGGACATCCCCTCTACCTGCGGACAGGCCTGGGACAGGGCATCCCTGCTGGTGCATGGTGGTGCACTCACAGGGTCAGGGACAGCGACATGCACAGGCCCCTCCACGGTGACCTGTGCTGCCTCCTGCCCCTGGCCCTGGACTGCACCACTTGCACCAGCAGGGATGCCCCCACCAGGCCCCATGTGTGCCCCAGTGGCGGCCTCCTCCTCCTCTGTGCAAACCACCAACCTGGATGGCTCCTCACCGTCTCCCACCGTAGCAGGCCCCTGTGGGGGCTCACCCACCCCTTCCGCTGCAGCCGTGGGGGCATCCCCGTCGCCTTGCTCCACAGCGCCGTCTCTGCCCTCTTCTTCACTAGCCGCTGCGTAGAGGGAGACAAAGAACACAAGCATCAGGGCACTGTACAATGGTCCCCTAGACAGGAAGCAATAGCAGATGAGCACCACTGTCAAAGTACACTTCCATCATGTCCCTCCACAACACATGGGTCAGTCCAGGCAAAACACACACAGTAACAGGCATGGTGCATGCCATGGACATTTCCATGCATGTCCAATGGACTCTTGAAACATTCAATGATATGTAACTCACATGCATCATGGCTCATGCCTATCACATGCACACACTTCACCTCAGTCACATCCATCTGGCCCCAAACACACCAAACACAGCGGATACAAGGGTAATTTGGCTGCTTCACTGAATCTGTGCATTGTCACACACATGTGTCATGCATCCATGGCATGCACAAGTCACAGACACGCAGGTCAGGCACACAGACATGGCTACCATATATGTACCTGGCATCAGCACCATCCCTCACCCCCACCCATGTCCAGGTACAGAGACTGGCATGCTCTCATGTTCAAAATCTGCATAGGGCTCCCCATGCGGCATTTCAACACATGCAACAACCATGTGGATCACACATCACTGGTTGCACATGCATTACCATGATGTCCCTGCACACATACATGCATACATGGCCTATGGCACACATACAGGCAAGTATCATAGAACCAGCACACCGCAACATGCCCTGTCTCACACAGTAATGCTTGGACACTTACCGCTCAACTCCAGACGGGCCTCCCTCTCAAGGATCTGGGCGTGGAGCGCTGGGCGTACGCGTTCCAGGACCCCCATCTGGATGGAACTCATGCGGCCCCGGCCCCCCTCCACGAGGCGCCGGGCCTTCAGAAGGGTCCTGGACCTCAAGTCCTCCCAGCGCTTCTTGATCTTCAGGACGTCACGGGTTGCCACCCCCTCCGCGTTGATGGCAACCACACAGTCGGCCCAGATCCTCTGCCGTCCTTCCTTGCTGGCGCGGGACGATCCAAAGAGGGCATCATACTGCCCCAGGACATGCTCCACCAGGACACCAACTTCGGTGACAGTGAAGCTGGTGCCCCTCTGCCCCTCTGGCCTGGGGTTGCCACTGGTGCCAGATGTGGAAGTGCCCGACATGGCAACCCCAGAGGCAGGTGTGGGTGGGCAACTGGGTCCTGGGGCTGGGCTGTGGAGTGATGTAATCCCAGTCGGGAGTCTTCAGTTCCAGCAGGGGTGGACACAGCAACTGGACCCCTGCAGATGGCTGATGTGCAGGCACCAAATGGCAGGGCACGGTGGCAGCAGGCAGGCAGGCAGCAGCAGATGGCACGTGGGAGGCTGCTCAGGGCACTGGGGGGCAGTAACTCGGCCTTCTGGGCAGGAGCGTGGTCTTCCGTGTGTTTTCGCGTGGCCAGCTTGATACGGAGTGATTTGGCATGTGAAAATCCTGCACGTCAGCGTGAAATCCGAGGAAAGGCCCTTAGCGCGTCAGCACGCATACGCGATTCTATTGGACCAGAGTCCCTCAGCGCGTAAGCGCGTCTGTGACGTGACCCGCACGGGTGTTCCCCACTCAGCACGTGATGACGGGGCACACGTGGAAATACTGCACGTCAGAGTGTCATCGCGTGTAATTGGACAAAAGTGCGCGTACACGCGATTGGCCTATGTACGTGTATTTAATGGGTGCGCGGGCACTTACACACGCAAGTACGTCAGCGAACCTGTATCCCGTGGTGCGTGTGAATTTCCACACGCTATTGGACTGGGAACTGGATTCCAGGGGTGCGCGGGCCACACGCTGTATCCCGTGGTGCGTGTGAATTTCCACACGCTATTGGACTGGGAACTGGATTCCAGGGGTGCGCGGGTCACACGCTCGCCTAGAACACGCGCAAAGCATAAATTTGCGGACTTTAACAATAACAAGCTCAGACGCCAGGATGAACATACCGTTCCTAGCAGCAGTGGCAGTGGGCTACCAAAGGAGGAGGAGGAGGATAGTCAGGGCCAGAATATTCACACCCAGAACCAGCCTTTTCGGGATGCCTGATGACCAGGTGTATGGGAGGTACAGGTTTCCACCACACATTATACTGGACCTGGTGAGTGAGTGGGAGGATGACCTCACATCACCCACCCTGTACTCCCAAGCACTCAGCCCCCTGGAGAAGGTCCTCAATGTACTGCACTTCTTAGCCACTGGATCATTTCAGCGGACAAGTGCCATAGTGGGTGGGGTGTCACAGGCCACCCAGTCACGCTGCCTACACCAGGTCTTGAACATCATCACTGCACGCCCATCAGTCCGCAGGCACATATACCTGCCCAGAACACCTGCAGAAAGGCATGCTGCCGCCCTGGATTTTTACGCTGTGGCACGATTCCCCAAAGTGCTAGGTGCCATCGACTGCACCCATGTGGCTCTACGTCCCCCCAGGGCATCTGAGCACATCTATAGGAACCGCAAGCACTGGCATTCCATCAACGTGCAGGTAGCATGTAATGCCAAGGGAATCATCACCTCAGTATATGCCAACTATCCCGGCTCCACCCACGACAGCTTAATTTACCGAATGTCCACCCTAAGCCGGGCGGCATGGCGATACATGGCTGCTTGGTGAGTATGTATGCCACTGCACATGCATGCATGTTGGATACTGAGCAAGGTCACAACCCCACCAATGATACCAATCACCACCTCCACAGGGGACAGTGCCTACCCTCTCAGCCCACACATGATGACGCCAATTCGGAACCCCACCACGCCACCCCAGGTAAGATATAACACAGCCCACATTAAAACCAGGGGCATAGTGGAGCGCACATTCGGAGTGCTAAAGTCACGCTTTCGCTCCCTTGACCGTTCTGGCGGGCAGCTGTTATACGCTCCCCCAGTAGTGTGCAGGATCATAGTGGCAGCATGTGTCCTGCACAACGTTGCAACACGCCGGGGCCTGGCCGTGGACATGGTGGTGGCCCCACATCCCCAACCACATGCACAGCCGCTGCGCATGGGAGGGGAAAGGGCATGGGGGGAGGCAGCCCGTACACAGCTAGTGGCTAATTACTTCACATAGAAATCACACCCCTGTGCAGTGCACACTGCCCCGGCACATTCCATCTGACAATCAATGATGACTCAATCTGACACTGATCCTGAATGTCTGGAGAATGAACCGGGAATACCATGTCAGCCTGAGATTTTTCACCTGGAAGTGTCACAATGTGTGCATCCCTACCCACACAGACACCACCAATGCAGTTTTGTGAAGTTACACATTGAAGCAGCTAAAATGAATACCCACTTGCAAAATGCAACAAGAGGACAGTGCCATGTCAGCCAACCCAACCCCAGCACCGCCACACGACACACCGTGCCATGTCATGCTAATTGCAGGTAAACAAAGTAATCCCCACAACATGACATCAGTCTCACTATGTACAGTGGCACTATTAGAAACCTGCAACACCTGAAATGCTCACAGCAATGCCGGACCAACAACATACTTGAGCACGTACTACCATTAACATGACATCACAAATGTTACATATTAGTAGTCTCACCACCTGGAAATGCCTGCACTCCCACCACTACCAACTGTGCAGTGTTGTCGCCATGTAGAGTTGTAGGTGCACTGCTGCCAACATGGACCCCATCTCCAGACTAGAGGTCCTTGTGTGGACATGAGGAAGGGACCTGCAAATTGGGAGGTAGACACAGAAGAAGAGTTACACATCAATGCAACATGCAGTGTACAACACAACAGCAATATGCACTAGGAATGTATACACAGTATTGACTACAGACTGCCCACACAGCTCATGGGAGTCCAACATCACTGTGTAATTCACTGTCACTTGGGCACACCCTTTGCAAGCCCATGGAAACGGGAAGCAGGAGGGGTGTGTGTGACTCAAACCCAAGCATCTGAACCAAATACATTACAAGCCTGCATGTGCCCAGCCACAATGCAGCGTATGCCCACAGGAACCACGGAAGCCAACAGATCGTCCCAAAAAAATTGGGAATAAAAGAAATCAAAATAAAAATAAAAATAAGAAACAATCAAAAATGGCCATTGATGGGCCCGGGGGGGTTGGGGAGGCCACCCAGGAGGTCCGAGGACAGGATGCACACCAGAACCCACCTGCGTGGATCCTGGGAAGATAAAACACCTCCATGGGCTCATGGCCCACACGGCTACCCTATTGTGGGAGTATCACTGCTGTCGCTATTATCACCCTGTGCAGCTGCATCCGGAGGTGGTTGCACTATGGGAGGCAGCCCACGCAAGGCCCTAGTCTGCTCCTCCATGGCTGCAAGCATGCGGGTGTGGTAGGTCTGGTTCTGGAGGATGAGTGTGCGGAGGTCCCCATGCAACAACTCACGGGATGCCCGGACCTCCGCCCTCGTTGCCTGCATCTCAGCTGAGAGCGTACGGGTGAGACGCTCCAGCTGCTGTTCTGTCCTTTGGTGTGTTGAAGCCTCAAGCTCAACAAGAGTCGTCCTGAGGTGAAGGAGCTCCTGCCTCAGGGCTTCCCTGTGGCCCTGGGACTCAATGGAAATGGCCTCCTGCAGAGTCGCCAGTGCCGCCCGCCTGTCCCTGTTGGACCCCAACATGTCCTCCCTGTGTGACTGGCAGATGGAGTCGGTTGCCTGCTCTAGTCGCTCCATCAGCCTTTCTGGGGGGACAATGGAAGTGGCCACCCTATCCATGGCCTGAGCCATCATCTCGGATGATGCAGCCTGTTGGGTTGCCATACCGTAAATGGATTGCTCCCATGCGGTATTGCCGGGTGGCGTACGGCCACCACGTCGGCGGGCACCACACCTGTCTGGGGCAAGGCGAACTGCGCCTTGCTGTGCCGGCACTGCCTGAGGCTGCAGGACTGCATTCCCCCTCTGATCTGCTGGCCCAGGAACAGGATCAGATGTCGCGGAGTGTGACCCTGCATCCGTAACCACCGAAGGCGTAGCTGCCAACACTGACATCCCCATGGAGGGTTCAGACCCTGGTGCAGGTGGGTGAGACAGAACAGAATCCCTCCCTGGAACACTCACCTGCGACGGCACGTAGGTCTCATCCGAATCAACACCTGAGTACAGCTCGGGGGAGGTGCAGCCAGAGACACCCCTTGAGAGCACGACCTGCAGCACTTGTGGGTTCTCCCCCACCACCACACCACGTCCCTCACTGGTGGTTGGTCGGCCCTCGGACCCCTCCTGGGTCTGCACCATCTCCACAACCCCAGCAATATCAGGTGCGTCTTCCCCTGCAAAGACATGAAAACAAAGAAATGGAAACAGGCATTAGCACCATGGCACACAATGAGGGCTGAGAAGCAAGAGAACCAGTACTTGATTGACACATGTCCCACATGACTAAAACCCTCCCATGCATGCACCCTCACTGCGTATGAAGTGCAGGCAAATGGCACACACTGATGACACCAAGATGGAAGATGAACACATTTTCTGCATGCTGCCTGGCAGTGGCATCACACATTGGCCTGTGATTGCCAGGTGAAACACACATGCCATCACACAGATGGCATGTACCATTGCTATTGAGTGAAGATGGAGAGGAGGGCAGCACCTATTCATTCAGTCCATTTCCCGCATGTAATTGCTTTTCTAATTCTAACAGGTCAGATTTTTCACCTGGAGCTGCCAGTTTGAAATGGTCCAATTGCACAGGGACATGTGTGTGCAAATGATATCCAGGTAACAAAGTCACTCCACTTTACCGTACCCATGTCAGACATGGGACTAGTGGACAGCGACATGCCTAGTGAAAGTGGTGGAATGCAAACAAACTGACTGAATGAACAGTGAAAAATAAGCAAATATGTTGTGGCAAGGTGACACTTCAAGGGCAACTGGCGTGCAGTTGGGCTAGATGTCTACTGTTGGCAGAAGGGATACTGCTATGGCCAAATGCAGCTGCGCAGGAAGTATTGCATGTAGCACATGGCTGACCCATACGACTCAGGCGCACACACTCTCACCTGGCACACAAACAGAAGCCCTCACACACACACCATGCACATGGATGACACACACATGCATGTGCACTCACCGGACAATGCCTCGTAATCAGCCAGATCTCCCATGCCTTGGATCTGTTCCTCCGTGATGTAGGTCCCAGCGACTGACTCATGTGGAGTGAGTTCCATGTCTACTACTGGAGACCCACCTCCAGTCACTAGAGTTGCGGCATGACTTGAGGCCAGCTTACTCTTTGCCCTGCGCTTTAGGTCATTCCAGCGCTTATAGCAATCATTGGCTGTGCGCCTCACAATTCCAAGGGCACTTACGATGTCCGCAACGGTCTGCCAGTGTGCCTGGCGTTGTGCAGGTGTGGTCTTGGATCCTGCAACAATGACCATCTCGTTGTCATGTCCGGACACATACTCGACAAGTGCATTCAGTTCATCATCCGTGAAGCTGGGCTTCCTGGACGAGCCGGACTGTGTAGCCGTGTCTGGGGCATCAGCCTGTGCCGGACGAGCACTCTTCCTCTTCCGCTTGGAAGGTGGTGGTGATCCTGAGTGTCCTGCGCCGCTCTGGACACTAGGGGCAGGAGCCCTGGTGGACTCTGTATCAGTAGTGTGGGATTGCACACTCAGCATGGGAGTTGGTGCAGGCATTGGCTCTAGTGTGATGGTGTCAGGGGGAATGTCAGCAGCATGGACTAGGACCGACACTGTCCTGGCTGGGTGTGTGAGGGCTGGGGTGGATGGAGCCGCAGCTGCCCCTGCAGCCTCTCCGCCCTGCCTCCTTGGTGCAGCAGATGACCTTGCTGCCCCAGATCCACGTGGCATGATGGCATCAACGTGCACCAGTGCACGTGTCGTAGCCCTGCTGACCTGGAAGTCAGCCATGGAGTCAGCCAGGTCTGGTGCCACAATGGGCTGGTCCAACAAGGGCTGAGCATGGATGGTGTCAGCCACATCAGCCTCAATGGGAGGGGGGGGGGATTATGGGTGCCCGTGACTGGTCCTCCACACATGGGGGGACAGGCTCACCCTGCAAGTTACGACCACGTCCCCTACCGGATCCACCATGGCCACCACTTGTGGCTCTTCCACCTTTGCCACCCTTACGGAATCCTCGCCTCCCAGCCATGGCACTGATGTTAATGTGCGTATGGGAGTGGATGTAGACTATTGTCCTGGGCAATTGGGGGTCAAAGGGGTTGGGTACCAGATGGTAATTGTACCCTAGTGCTCTAGCAAGGCTGAATGTAACCCCTGGGGAAAGATGACGGGTCACGCAACGCACAGGAGGCCCAAAAAAGGGAGATGACGTGCACGCAACCCCTCCTAGACCACGTGTGCAGAAAGAAAAACCTGCACTACGCTGTGGCACCCAGAAACACAAGAATGAACGTATGCGTGTCACACGCAGCCTAGAATGACCTCTGAAGGGGTAGGCTACACACGGGGCAAGCACAGATGTTAGATACGTGCGTGACTCACCGTCTGCCTGGTAAACGAGCGTGTAAAAGGAGCACGTTTGGTTGGCAACACCCCCGCCAAAAGAAGATTTGTACGTTGTCTGAGGAGACAGGACAACAGTAGAAGGGAACACTGTTTGAGGGAACAGGCCCAGGTAAACCAGTAAAAGCGAAAGAAGAGAAAAAGCTGTCAGAGGTAACAGGGAATACGAACTTGAAACGCTGTGAAGTAAATCGCGTGTGAAACGACAAGAAGTACAGAATTCACCCACTCGCTCTCCACGAAAAGCACGTACAAGGAAGTGGTGTTCTACGCGTACCTTTTATACAGGCCCACACGTCCAGCGTCACTTACGCGGCGTGTACGCGCTAGGGCCATTTCCACCAATTACACGCTTTGTCACTTCTGCGTGTAGGGACATTTCCTCCAATTACACGCTTTGTCACTTCTGCGTGTAGGGCCATTTCCACCAATTACACGCTTTGTCACTTCTGCATGTAGGGACATTTCCTCCAATTACACGCTTTGTCACTTCTGCGTGTAGGGCCATTTCCACCAATTACACGCTTTGTCACTTCTGCGTGTAGGGACATTTCCTCCAATTACACGCTTTGTCACTTCTGCGTGTAGGGCCATTTCCACCAATCACACGCGATGAGACTCTGACGTGCAGTCTTTCCACGTGTGCTCTGTCATCACGTGCTGTGTGGGAAACACCCGTGCGGGTCACGTCACAGACGCGCTTACGCGCTGAGGGCCTTTGGTCCAATAGAATCGCGTATGCGTGCTGACGCGCTTACGCGCTAAGGGCCTTTCCTCGATTTTCACGCTGACGTGCAGGATTTTCACGTGCCAAATCACTCCGTACCAAGCTGGCCACGCGTAAGCACACGGAAGACCACGCTCCTGCCCAGAAGGCCGAACTACTGCCCCCCAGAGCCCCGAGCACGCTCCCACCTACCATCTGCTGCTGCCTGACTGCCTGCTGCCCACGTGCACTGCCATTTGCTGCCTGCACATCAGCCAGGGGTGCTGTTGCTGTGACCACCCCTGCTGGTACCGAAGACTCCCGACTGGAATTCCATCGCTCCACAGCCCAGCCCCAGGACCCAGTTGCCCACCCACTCCTGCCTCTGGGGTTGTCATGTCGGGGCAAACACCATCTGTGACCACTGACAACCCCCGGCCAGAGAGGCAGAGGGGCACCAGCTTCAGTGCCACCGAAGTTGGTGTCCTGGTGGAGCAAGTCCTGGGGCAGTATGATGCCCTCTTCGGAAGTTCCCGCGCCGACAAGGAAGGACGGACTCGGATCTGGACTGACATCGTGACTGCCATCAACGCGGAGGGGGTGGCTGTCCGGGACTTACAACATGTCAGGAAGCGCTGGGAGGACTTCAGGTCCAGGACCCTGAACAAGGCCCGGCGCCTCTTGAAGGCAGCGGATGCCAAGGGGCGCCGGGGCCACTTGTCGGAAGAACAGATGGGGGTCCTGGAACGCATATCCCCAGCGCTCCACGTCCAGGTCCTGGAGAAGCAGACCCGTCTGGAGTCGAGCGGTGAGTGTACATGCATCCTGATTGTGAGCAGTGCGTGTGGTGATTATTCGGTATTGTGCAGGTTGCACATCTGTTTGTATGGGGTCGAGTATGGGTGGGGGTGTACATGGCCGTGGGGCTGACACATGCGAGGGCTGTAATGTGTGAGACATGGATGGTGCTTGTGTGTGTAGGCTTGCATGGCAAATGCAGTTGTGCGTGCACACATGTTTGTATGTATGTGTATGTAAGTAGACATGTCCGTGATGTCACGCATGTATGTTGTATTAGGCTGCATGTATGAGCACTGTGTACATGTGCATGTGTGTGTATTTGACAAGGGTGCAACAGTGATGCAACATGGATGCATGTGACTGCAGTATGTGTAAGCCTGATTGGCAGATGTGACATGGATGCCCGTCTGAACAGTGCAACACTTGGCAGAGGTGTACACATGCATGCAAGTGTACATGTGTGGTGCACTTCCTGTGTTGCATGTGATGTCTGGGTCACCTTTGGCTGCTCATGCTGTTGTATGTGTATGGATGGTGGTGGCAGTTGCGATATGGCTGTGGTATGGCTCATGTGTGCGAGTTGCAATGACATGTGTGTTGGGGATTGTGATGACATGTCTGAGGTTTGCCAATGCCACTCATGTGCAACTGTCATGTGTGTATGTGTCCATTGTACAGTGCCCTGATGCCTGTGTTTTGCTTCTCCCTGTCTGCAGCGTCAACTGATGAAGAGGGCGGAGAAGGTGCTGTGGAGCACAGTGGCGGGGATCCGACCGCCAGCCGGAGACGCAAGGCCCGGCTCCCCTCCCGTGTTGTCATCTCGTCGGGGAGTGAGGAGTCCGGTGCCGCGTCCCAGGCCGCAGCTGCCGGGGGGAGGTCCAAGAGGCGGAGGTTGGAGTTGGACTCCTCGGCAGCAGAAGGGGCAGCTGGGACCCCACAGGGCCAAACAGGGGAAGATGGCACGGAGTCATCCAGGTTGGTGGGGGGTCTGGTGGAGGAGGAGGCCGTGCAAGCACCAGAGACGGGGTCTGGAGGTGGGGATCCCACTGGTGCTAGTGGTGCAGTCCAGGACCAGGGACAGGAGGCAGCACAGGCCGCCGCGGAGGTGCCTGTGTGCAATCCTGTCCCCGATCCTGTCCCTGCATCATCTTGCACCAGCAGGGATGCCTACGTCCAGACCCGTTTCCAGGCAGGGGATGAGCTGACGTCAACTGGCCTTCCTCTGCCTGCGGACGTGGCTATCCAGGTCCGGGTTGAGCCTGTCCTGGCTGGTGTGGCGTTGCGTCAACGGGCCATGCGAGGTGACCTGCAGTCTTTTCATGGAGAGACTGCACGTCATCTCGAATGGCTCGTTGACCACGTCAGCCTGCTGGGACAGGTCACCCAGACCGGATTCCTCCGTCTGATGGGGCTTGTTCCGACTCCCTCCTCAACTGGACCCCCTACGCGCCAGTCGTCCTCTGTGCCATCTTCCCACCCATCAGTCACCTGGGTGCCCTGTGGAGCTGCCTCTGACAGTGCGGCCAGGCTGGTGGAGGAGGCATCCCTGCCACAGTCGGGAGTCGGACGTCCAGCAGGGGTGGCCACATCAACAACTGCACCCCAGCCGGCGGAGGATGTGCAGGCAGCAGGAGGCAGTGCACGGGCAGAGGCAGAGCAGCAGCAGCAACATGGTGGGAGCCATGAAGGCTCGGGGCCTTTGACATCGGAGGGGCAGGCATCGGCCGGAGGGCAGGAGGACCCAGGACAGAGAGTGTCTTCCGTGTGGCAGCGGTTGGGCCACGCCATAGGTGCGGAGCGGCGGCGGGCGGAAGAGGCGCGGCTCACAATGGTCAGGGCGGAGAACTCCATGCGGAGGGCCCTGAGGCGGGCCGAGTGCCTCGAGGCAATCCGCAGGGGGTTGGAGGAGGACACGGCGTCGTCCCTGCGGACCCTCGGGGCCATGGAACTGGACCGCCTCCGGGACATCGAACAGGAGTTCGATGATGCCCTGGCCCGGAACACCACAGAGTGAGCCGCTGGACTTGCCCGCCGCCTTTGTATATAGTTCTTTAGTTTTAGGTTTCCTTTGTTTTTTCTAATGATTTGGAGTCGACGGACACTGCTCCACTTTTTGTATATAGTTGATATTTAGGTAGGTTTTTTAGGAGGTTTCCTTAGTTCAGTTGTGATGATGGACCCTTGTTATTTTTGTACATAGTTGTTTGTTGCATGGAGAGTTTTTACATTTCACTTTGGACAAAATTTTATGGATTTGATTTTCTACTTTTGTGTTTTTATGCAAACATGCAGCTTATTTTTTCACATTTACATTGTAGTTATTTTTCTTTCTTTACCATTCGTATTTTTGTCCAATACATTTTTTTTTCCATTGTTCACTGTGTGGTTTCATCTCATTGGTTTCATGCATGTCATGTTGTGTGTTTTCCCATTCAATTTGAAAATCTGTGTGTGACGGACATGGGTTCATTTGCTTCATGAACATTGGGGGTGTAACATGTGTTTTCATTTCCATGTGGGTGAATGGGTTACTTGGTAGGGCTTTTTGGCTGTGGAGGCTGACCATTACGCACATGATTGGGGATTGTGAGGACCTGGTGGGGGCTGCACATGGTGGCAGGGGGGTGGGGGTGGTGGGAGACATGAGTGGGGGCCTGGTGGAGGGTGACCCTGCACTGCTGGGGGGTGGGGGTGCTGGGGGACATGTGTGGGGGCCTGGTGGAGGTTGACCCTGCACTGCTGGGGGGTGGGGGTGGTGGGAGACATGAGTGGGGGCCTGGTGCGGGCTGCCCATGGTGGCAGGGGGGTGGGGGTGCAGGGGGACATGAGTGGGGGCCTGGTGGAGGGTGACCCTGCACTGCTGGGGGGTGGGAGTGGTGGGAGACATGAGTGGGGGCCTGGTGGGGGCTGCCCATGGTGGCAGGGGGGTGGGGGTGGGAGACATGAGTGGGGGCCTGGTGGAGGGTGACCCTGCACTGCTGGGGGGTGGGGGTGCAGGGGGACATGAGTGGGGGCCTGGTGGTGGTTGACCCTGCACTGCTGGGGGGTGGGGGTGGTGGGAGACATGAGTGGGGGCCTGGTGGAGGGTGACCCTGCACTGCTGGGGGGTGGGGGTGCAGGGGGACATGAGTGGGGGCCTGGTGGAGGGTGACCCTGCACTGCTGGGGGGTGGGGGTGGTGGGAGACATGAGTGGGGGCCTGGTGGAGGGTGCCCCTGCACTGCTGGGGGGTGGGGGTGGTGGGAGACATGAGTGGGGGCCTGGTGGAGGGTGACCCTGCACTGCTGGGGGGTGGGGGTGGTGGGAGACATGAGTGGGGGCCTGGTGGGGGCTGCCCATGGTGGCAGGGGGGTGGGGGTGGTGGGAGACATGAGTGGGGGCCTGGTGGAGGGTGACCCTGCACTGCTGGGGGGTGGGGGTGGTGGGAGACATGAGTGGGGGCCTGGTGGGGGCTGGCCATGGTGGCAGGGGGTGGGGGTGGTGGGAGACATGAGTGGGGGCCTGGTGGAGGGTGACCCTGCACTGCTGGGGGGTGGGGGTGGTGGGAGACATGAGTGGGGGCCTGGTGGAGGGTGCCCCTGCACTGCTGGGGGGTGGGGGTGGTGGGAGACATGAGTGGGGGCCTGGTGGAGGGTGACCCTGCACTGCTGGGGGGTGGGGGTGGTGGGAGACATGAGTGGGGGCCTGGTGGGGGCTGCCCATGGTGGCAGGGGGGTGGGGGTGGTGGGAGACATGAGTGGGGGCCTGGTGGAGGGTGACCCTGCACTGCTGGGGGGTGGGGGTGGTGGGAGACATGAGTGGGGGCCTGGTGGAGGGTGCCCCTGCACTGCTGGGGGGTGGGGGTGGTGGGAGACATGAGTGGGGGCCTGGTGGAGGGTGACCCTGCACTGCTGGGGGGTGGGGGTGGTGGGAGACATGAGTGGGGGCCTGGTGGGGGCTGCCCATGGTGGCAGGGGGGTGGGGGTGGTGGGAGACATGAGTGGGGGCCTGGTGGAGGGTGACCCTGCACTGCTGGGGGGTGGGGGTGGTGGGAGACATGAGTGGGGGCCTGGTGGGGTCTGGCCATGGTGGCAGGGGGTGGGGGTGGTGGGAGACATGAGTGGGGGCCTGGTGGAGGGTGACCCTGCACTGCTGGGGGGTGGGGGTGGTGGGAGACATGAGTGGGGGCCTGGTGGAGGGTGCCCCTGCACTGCTGGGGGGTGGGGGTGGTGGGAGACATGAGTGGGGGCCTGGTGGAGGGTGACCCTGCACTGCTGGGGGGTGGGGGTGGTGGGAGACATGAGTAGGGGCCTGGTGGGGGCTGCCCATGGTGGCAGGGGGGTGGGGGTGGTGGGAGACATGAGTGGGGGCCTGGTGGAGGGTGACCCTGCACTGCTGGGGGGTGGGGGTGGTGGGAGACATGAGTGGGGGCCTGGTGGGGGCTGCCCATGGTGGCAGGGGGGTGGGGGTGGGAGACATGAGTGGGGGCCTGGTGGAGGGTGACCCTGCACTGCTGGGGGGTGGGGGTGCAGGGGGACATGAGTGGGGGCCTGGTGGAGGGTGACCCTGCACTGCTGGGGGGTGGGGGTGCAGGGGGACATGAGTGGGGGCCTGGTGGAGGTTGACCCTGCACTGCTGGGGGGTGGGGGTGGTGGGAGACATGAGTGGGGGCCTGGTGGAGGGTGACCCTGCACTGCTGGGGGGTGGGGGTGCAGGGGGACATGAGTGGGGGCCTGGTGGAGGTTGACCCTGCACTGCTGGGGGGTGGGGGTGGTGGGAGACATGAGTGGGGGCCTGGTGGAGGGTGACCCTGCACTGCTGGGGGGTGGGGGTGCAGGGGGACATGAGTGGGGGCCTGGTGGAGGTTGACCCTGCACTGCTGGGGGGTGGGGGTGGTGGGAGACATGAGTGGGGGCCTGGTGGGGGCTGCCCATGGTGGCAGGGGGGTGGGGGTGCAGGGGGACATGAGTGGGGGCCTGGTGGAGGGTGACCCTGCACTGCTGGGGGGTGGGGGTGGTGGGAGACATGAGTGGGGGCCTGGTGGAGGGTGCCCCTGCACTGCTGGGGGGTGGGGGTGCAGGGGGACATGAGTGGGGGCCTGGTGGAGGGTGACCCTGCACTGCTGGGGGGTGGGGGTGGTGGGAGACATGAGTGGGGGCCGGGTGGGGGCTGCCCATGGTGGCAGGGGGGTGGGGGTGCAGGGGGACATGAGTGGGGGCCTGGTGGAGGGTGACCCTGCACTGCTGGGGGGTGGGGGTGGTGGGAGACATGAGTGGGGGCCTGGTGGAGGGTGACCCTGCACTGCTGGGGGGTGGGGGGGGTGGGAGACATGAGTGGGGGCCTGGTGGAGGGTGACCCTGGACTGCTGGGGGGTGGGGGTGCAGGGGGACATGAGTGGGGGCCTGGTGGAGGGTGACCCTGCACTGCTGGGGGGTGGGGGTGGTGGGAGACATGAGTGGGGGCCTGGTGGAGGGTGACCCTGCACTGCTGGGGGGTGGGGGGGTGGGAGACATGAGTGGGGGCCTGGTGGAGGGTGACCCTGCACTGCTGGGGGGTGGGGGTGCAGGGGGACATGAGTGGGGGCCTGGTGGAGGTTGACCCTGCACTGCTGGGGGGTGGGGGTGGTGGGAGACATGAGTGGGGGCCTGGTGGGGGCTGCCCATGGTGGCAGGGGGGTGGGGGTGGTGGGAGACATGAGTGGGGGCCTGGTGGGGGCTGCCCATGGTGGCAGGGGGGTGGGGGTGGGGGTGGTGGGAGACATGAGTGGGGGCCTGGTGGAGGGTGCCCCTGCACTGCTGGGGGGTGGGGGTGGTGGGAGACATGAGTGGGGGCCTGGTGGAGGGTGACCCTGCACTGCTGGGGGCTGGGGGTGCAGGGGGACATGAGCAGGTGTGCAGGGTAGTCCCCTGTTTTGTGGGCTGCCTGCTGGGGCCGTGGAGGGTGTACAGGGAACACCTGTGAGGACCCACCCAGCCTAATTGCGTGTGATAATTCCCGCACACCCCTGTAATACACGTACCTGGCCAAATCGCATGTGAGAATTCCCGCGCACCCCTGTAATACACGTACCCAGCCGAATCGCGTGTAGAACTTCCCGTGTACCCCTGTAATACACGTACCCAGCCAAATCGCGTGTGATAATTCCCACGTACCCCTGTAATACACGTACCCTGGCCAATCGCATCTAGAACTTCCCATGCACCCCTGTAATACACGTACCAAGCCAAATCGCGTCTGATCATTACCACGCACCCCTGTAATACACGTACCAAGCCAATTCGCGTGTGATCATTCCCGCGCACCCCTGTAATACACGTACCCAGCCGATTCGCGTGTAGAACTTCCCGTGTACCCCTGTAATACACGTTCCCTGGACATTCGCGTGTTGAACTTCCCGCGTACCCCTGTAATACACGTTCCCTGGACTATCGCGTGTTGAACTTCCCGCGCACCCCTGAAATACACGTACCCTGGCAGCCTGGCTAATCGCGTGTATAACTTCACGCGTACCCCTGATATGCACGTTACCCGCTTTGCGTTCCTTGTTTGGCAGCCCTGTAAACTGGTCCAGGGTTAGCGCAGCCCTTTGCGATGATTTAGCGATTTTGATGGGCGTTCTTGGGGGCGTTACTGGCGCTGCTGCAGGGTCGCTGCGATACTCTGCGCCACGGCTGGTTTGGGAGCCTAAAATCCATGAATACGCTGTGTGCGGAAATCGGTTTTAGCGCACGTGCCTGGCGCAGACAATCGCACGCGGACACTCTGCGCCAGCCGCTTGCGACACTTTTCTGCGAAATTCTATGAATTACCCTGTGAGTCTCTCTCTGGAATGGCAGCACTTTTACACCACAACATTCTCCCAGCCAACACTCCATACTAAACACTCTATGCTCAGACGCTCATATCAGGGAATAACCAGAATAGGTAAAACCCAACACTCTACTTGCTGTTTTAACACATCTGGTCTTAATAATTCTGCCCTACAAAGCTCTGAACCGCCATCCAATATTGGGGATTAGTTGTGCTGGACCTGCCCACAACACCACAGGACAACAGCTTCAGTGATGACTGCAACAAGGTTGTGTGTCCGGGGACTGCCCCATAGTCGCTGGACAGGCCCTGATTTGATCAGCGGGAGGAGAGCTCAGGGGCAACGAGCTGGCCTTGGAAGCAAGATTAGGCAGAGCTACACAGGTTCGATCGCTGGGTCAGCTTAGAACCCTCTGGGTATTAAGCGCGTTATAAATAACCTATCATTATTATGCGTCCAAAGGTGCTTCTCATCTTGGGATACGTGAAATGCCCGTAGAACACCCTGGCCCAGATTATGGAAACGCTGCACTGATGCAAGTGCCACTTTATACGGTATGAGCACCTGGGCACAGTTTGCCATTGTGCAAATACCGTTCCACATTAGCACTACGGCAAATTTTGTCCCTGCAGTAAAAATGGGTTGAAAGAATAGTTATTTGCCCTAGTGCGAATACCGTGCAAAGTTGCACTTGCACAGGTGCAAGGTTTCTGTAACGTTTATCTGGCCCGATGTGGGTGAGTCCGCTTAGGAAGCAGTGCCATAGTGGGAGTCCATGTCACTTACCTTTGACATACTAAACACTGATAATGAAAGACCCTTTACTATTCACATTCAATATTCATCACCCGTTCCTGGCAAATAACCTTTACAGTGTAGATTCAATATTCACTACTACTCATTGACTACAATATTCACCTACTTTTAATCTACCCAGTCTTAAAGGAACATCACAACAGCTTACTATGTGAACTTTCTCAGAGTGGACGAGTAGCTTTGTTCCAGAGGAGCAGAGGGCGCATAGGTCTGGGCCTGAGGAGGAAATATTCTCTCAAATAGATGCCGGGAGGCTGAGCCTAGAAAAAGACTTTGAAGTAGATGGTCAGTCTCTCTGACGAAGATCTCTGAAGTACTCATGTTGCCCGAGGTCTCCTCTGAAGCTCTCCCTGCCTCTCGCTGATCAGGTTATATTGGGAGAGCAGCGTCATTACACCTCTAAGGGCTCCCCAAAGACTGTGTCCCTGGAGTTCAGAGTCACACTCCTTGGCTCATTACAGAGTCTGCGATCCTCCTGGAAGTGTAGGACACCGCTTCATTAAAGGAGGTGGAATTTTGGTCACAATTAGCAGCCTAGGGGGGTCACATCATCAAGTCTCTGTATTGAGGCACTTGGGATAGTGCCACCCAACAGCAATATGAATGCTTAGTGTTCTTATGTAGCGCCTCAGGCCTGGTTCCTCCTGCTTCTAAGCTCTGTAATAATAGAAGGTATTATCAACATATGTAATGGTACTCAATTGAGCTAAAAAGGATGAAAGGCGGATTCAGCCCTGCAGTGTGATTCAGAATTTAAAATTGCATGTTGGACCCGTGTCTTAAGGCAAGCGTATACACCATATGCAACCCACACGCAAAAGTTATTCTCTGAACTAGGTCATAGTGGACGCTTTGTAGGACTACGCAACATCGGGCAATTCTCTGAAGATGACAGTTGAGTTCCCTGTTTTCCTCCTTGCTTGACTGTTGTCAGGCTCTGTCAGTCACTTGTCCAAGGGGACTCTTTGCGATTGCCCCTCAGATACGTAGGGGGAATAGTGCATGCCGGAACGCAGTGTGTGAGGCAGCGGTACACAGGGTATCACGCGCCATGCCCAAGGAGGTGCCAAGACCACAACAGATTTGGACTTTCCTATCTGATGAAGGATTGTACAGAACGCCAATGCCCACCTTTGCACTTTGCATTCCATACGTGGCCGTTCACCTGCCACACCGTAGGAGTCCCGTATGAAAGACGACATGTTTCAATGAAAGCTACGATTTATATGCAACACTAGGATTTCTAGGTAAAAATCCTACTAGTTCCATCTGGGTTTTCAGCTAGAGATGGTGCCGGGTCAATAATGATCTTGTGGAATTGACTTCTATTTCTGCTTTATGACACTGTGACGACCTGATCTCAGGTGATGTGTGGTAGCCAATGGAAGCAAACGGACACATAGATGCTTTATTAGGCTTAGTGCCAGTCTTGTTCAAAACACCGTTTTTTGTGGAGCGGTTTAAAGATATTGGGCCTCATTACAAGGTGGGTGGTAAAGGATTACCAGCACCGGTAGGGGCACCGGTGCCAGTAATCCCTTACCGCCCTACTACGAGGTCCCTTTGCGGGTTTTACCAGGCGGCCTTAGCGGGAGCCGCAAAAAGGGACTTTGGTGCTAATAACAGTACCGCAATTTGCGGTACCGTTATTAGCGCCTTCCCCATTCCCATTGAGCCCTATGGGGGCTCAAATGGGAATGGGGAAGGGCCCTGGTGAATGGGGAATTACCGCCCCCGCCAACCTTGGAATGGGGCGGTAATAGCTCCATTCACCAGGGCGGAGTCGGTAAGGATTTGGAGGCAGCCATGGCGCTAATAGCGCCATGGTTACCTCCAAACTCCTAATGAGGCCCATTGTTTCAAAAGCTGGTCGGCTGGGGAGCTGGCGAACAGGCGGCTTGGAATGAGGGCTAGTTCGGGAGTATCAGCCTGCGCTTCCAGCCTTCTGATTGGCTGGCTCCCACCGACAGGGTGCTAATATACACTTTTGTTACAATATTCTGACATTTTAAATGTTTCATTGTGTAAGTTTGGATTGGTCTTGCAGTTGAAGTCCTCTGGTCAGCAAACATTAGCGTCAGCTAGTGTGGCTTGACTTACCTCCTATGGGTGTTGGAGTCCCCCTTATATTTATACAGTTCTTTGCATATTTTTTAAACCGGTTGCTTTTGTCCACTACTACTGCTACTTTTGTCTAGAACACTGTCCTTTTAATGTCGGGTTGTGGGTGTTAGAGGCTTGCGACCCCGCTGCACCTGCCAGATCCAGAAGGTGATTGCTGGTGCTGTGGTTCCCTCTGATCAGTTGAGAGGTCAGTATGCCAGCTCTTGGAAGAGGCTCTTCATGAAATGATTCTTACCAAGATGCCGCTGGGCAGCTGTTCCATCGGTTCCTCTTCGTTAAGGCTTTGTATTCCCAAAGTAACCTGCCCTTAAGGTGAACTTCCATTATTTAAGTAAGGATGAACTCAGGTGCTCTGTGGTTAAAAAGGGAACGCAGGAGCTGAGAGAACACTCATCACCCAATAAAATGTCACCCCCTCACCCCCCTGTCACCACACAAACCCTGTGTATGGCCACATTGACACCTTCCAGAACATTGTCACAAATATTCCTTCAGATGTGGCTCGCAGCCAGGAATCTAGGCACCGTTCAAGTATCTGGCCAAATGTGGTTCACTTCTGCAGCCCTTTCATTGCAAGGCAGGCAGAAACTATGAAGATATATTAAAACAATCACTCATGTTCATTGATCAAGGACAAATGACTGCTTTGGGACTTGGTGGGGACATATCAGGGGTACAACAGGAAGTGACACACTAAAGCTGCACACATATACACCGTAGACTTTCACCAATGAGATGAGCCCACCCAACTAACTCTCTGAGGTTTCTGGCCCAGGGAAGAGGGTGCCATTGGGACTTCCTGACCCTTAGATGCTTGAGGCTTCTCATGCAGTCATCACAGAAGAAGGACCTGGATCACGGCTCAGATTCAAACACCTCCAGCAAAAGTTGGCAAACAAGACTTGGAAAAATGAAAAGTACAGGGATCTTTTGCAGGAATAGAGTTCATATCTTTCAAACTCAAAATACCGTCTAATAATTGAGCAACATTTCAATCTACTGCATTCGAATGCAAACCTTCGGCCCCATGTCTTCACCTGGCAACAAAAACTGCATCTCTCCCCCATGGTTATTGTTGCTTACAATGTTTGTGATATCTGGAATGTGGGGTTAGGTAGAGGCATAATCCCCTGTGGATGCCTATACATGCCTGGTATCTATACACTTTGGAGAATCAACATGTTTCTTATACTATTGTGATTAGAAGTTCACAGAGAAACAAAACACTGTCCATTCCGAGGCGGAAAATAACAACCCTTTACCACTCCAGGCACAGTATTACAGATTTGGGATTTGTAAAATACAATCCAAACCAACCTGAATTAAGCAAAAGCAACTCCTGACACCCTGATTTTGTAACCAACCCAAAAGCCATAATACTGTGTCTGGAAGGTAAAGGGCTGTCACTTTCCTTTCCTCTTGTTAACTATTTTATATGTCACTCCATGATGTAGAGCCTTTTGCTTTCATGTATACAGGGTGCTAAGCTCTTCCCCAGACAAGCTGCACGACTAGGATGAGCTCTAATTGCAGTGAAACATGTGTCAGGAGTAGCTTTTTCCAGATTGGTTTCCATTGTAGTTTACCAATTCAAAAGCTGTTATATGGTGCTTGGAATTGTATGTGCTGTTCTTTTCTGGCTGCTATGGGTGGGATTTTACTAATCCAATGCTCAA
This sequence comes from Ambystoma mexicanum, assembly GCF_040938575.1. NCBI lineage: Eukaryota > Metazoa > Chordata > Amphibia > Caudata > Ambystomatidae > Ambystoma > Ambystoma mexicanum. Next base: position 72,518,376 of record NC_090925.1, read on the forward strand.
AGGTTTTGCCAGGTTGCATGTCTTTATATGGAAAGATTATATGAAGAATTAATATATATGAAAACTATTATAACGAAAATGCTTATAGTGAATGCATTTTTTTTTCTTTTTTGTGGGTGCAGGGGTTCCCCCCCAAACCCACATTTCCAACCCCTAAAAACACCCCCAACTGTTTCCCTCAAATATTTAACCCTTTTCCCCACCCCTAAATGCATTCACTATAAAGTTTTTTAATATAAAATATTCGATATATGATTGTTCAATATAACATTTTCGATATAAACACTGCATACCATTTTGCCAGAGAGTGAGCAAACCAGGGTGCCGTTGGTTTGACTGATGTGTCCCACTTGGGATACTCGCCACCTAACAGGAGAACTTGCCCAGTGTTGCTTTCCTCTTTTTGCATATTTTAAGTGTCACCATATGCATTCGATATTATCGCAGGATGATAGTTGAGGTGAACCTATCATCCATAGGAAAAGTGAAGATTCTATGAGCCATAGGATGGATGAGCACAGCGTTTGACATTCCTATATGAGGGCCCAGCCCCACTCGACTTGAACGTTTAGTTCAAAACCATGTTATGGTGTTAGGGAGAATTCTCAAGAATGTGCTAATTTTCCTTACCTTTGAGACCCCCAGAAACTTTGCCGGATTTCTAGGATTTAATTTTTTACCTGGGAAGAGTGTGAGCCTTTTCCCCACTCTTCCATGTATTTTTATGTGTATTTTACTTTTGTGTTCTTTGGTTATGGAGTTTTAACACAACTCCATAGGCATCATCTCTTTCTGTGTGTCACACAGCACCCTCAGTGCAGTTACACAGGGATGCCTTTCAGACTCCCTGAGGTTTAAATACCTTCTCTGGGAGTGACTACTGTCTCCCAGAGCATGTAAAGTTAAATTGACTTTACTAGTCTCATTAAATGTACAGAGCCAGCACACACTATCTTCCTATATAGTGCTCGAGGGGTTGCCTAGCATCCCCTGAGTCAAAACACTCATGTAACAATCAAATTTTTCCTGAACGCGAACAGCGGTAGCTAAAAATTGCGTCAGCCATGTTTTTCAACATGGCTGCCAAGACCTATCTGTAAAAACAGACTCTGGTCAACTTTTTTCACTATTTCTTTTAGGAAAGGTCCTTCTTGTGTTTGTCTCTGCGCGCCAAACCAGGTTTGGTCCCTTTGTTCGTTGGCCTTTGGCGGGCTTCAGTGTTGAAGCCCTCCTCTGGCGCCTGAGTGTCTGCGGTGGACAGGATGTGAGGGAGGTGCCTGAAACTCCCTGCGCTTAGTCTCCTAGGAGACCTGAATGCACTCTGGCGTGATTGGCCGGCTGGCTGTCTGGCAAGGACAGCCACCCTGCTGTGTGAGTGATAGCCAGGCTGGAATGAATGGGGGAACACTGTGTAAAAAGCAGGTCTCAGGGACTTGGAAAGCAGAGTCGACCACTGGAACGAAAGAACCGAAGACGAGCTGTAGGAAGAGGACTGCTGCAACTCCTGGACAACTGGTGAAGCCCTGCTGCAGGTCCGAATTGCCTGAAACTCCTTCGACAGAGAAGCCCTTCAAGGTTAACTTCTTTCCTTGAGTCTGGTGGAACAACCAACCCGAAAGCCACCTGGACACCGTCCCCATCCTGGTCGAATTTTCTTCAGAGTGCTGTTGAAAACCGGATAGTGAGGGGGAAGGAAACCAGCTTGTGGACTTTAAGGCACTCACACCTTAAACCAACGTTTTTCCAAGCTTGTGGCCTCTTCCCTGGGCAGTGCAGGAACCTTCCGACGTCCTCCTTCTTGTCCCCATGATTGAAGCTCATGAACAGCAAGATATGCTCGAACGGCCAGGAACAACTGCCTCAGCTACAGCTCTTCTTCACTTTAAAGGTACGGTGCAAACGCGGTCGAGAAATCTTTTCGGCCCCTGTGAAAGTTTGTGAAACTTTCCCGACTTCGAAGGCTTGTCCTTCCCTAAACATTTGTGTAACTTTTCATCTGACCAAATTCTTCTAAGATCTATGGCAAAGACGTAATCTATTTATACAAGGACTGTGCTATCCTATATAAAGACTCTGAACCATTGACTTTGGCCCAAGCCTATGAACTGAATTGCTGGTTGTAGTTTACTGAAACCCTTTACCCTGATTCTTATAACCTTGTCTTTTAACCCCTTTTTAAAGTATCTGATGTGTCATGTTGCTTCCACTTCAGGGGAGCTGAACTTGTTCAGTAACTTATTAGTTGTGTATTTGTAGTATATGAGTATATGATATTGAGCTGCTCTTGCTAGTGTAATGTTTTCAAACTGACTGTGTAAATAAATATATATTCTTTTACCAAGAAACCTTGAGTACGTGTTTGTTTGAATCACTGAATTTGTTGGCCCTTTGTGTAACTTGTTCTACTGCTAACTCAACTCTTGAGATAAGTCTGGCTGCTGAGCCACTGCTACCACATAACTGTGTAGTACAGGCTTGCACCAAAAGTGAAATTGTACTGACACTTGTAGTCTTAATTGCATGTAGCGTTCCCCAAGGGTACTGAATGTGATTTTGCCTAACATATGGTTCAAGAGAATAAAACTGTTTCTCACTTTTCCATTCATTGTCCCATACGGAAAATATCAAATCTTTGCTCACGAGCACAGCGCAAACCGCTGGATGGATTTCCGTCAAATAAGAAACATGTCGGGTACAAAGCATTTGAAGGAAATCCTTTGTGGGTTTGGTGAAATCCTTCCAGTAGTTTTACATTTTTAAATTTGTTATAGTAGCCAAAATGTTAGTTTTATCTTGCATTCTACAATGCTGGTGGAAAGATTTCCAGTTCTGAAAGTCCGCTGTTACGCGATTCAAGAGTCAAGTTCTGTATCAACATTGAAAAGTATCGGAAAGTGATACAAGGGGTGTAAATTGGCTAGATTTAAGGCCATTGAGCATGTGGACAGGGTAAGAAAGCAATATTGTTGATGGTTTGGGGATTGGGGATAGTATAGATTTTTTTTCAAAGAGTTTTGAACAGATCAAGAATTGGTGTGAATGGTAGAAAAAAAAGTAAATATTTGAAAACTATGATACACTTAAATGTGGCAATCGCTGTATTTATAAGTTAGGGGAAGATGAGCATTTTAAGTTAATTTTGGAATCATGTTTTTAAAAAAATATAAAAAATGCGTTCTAAACTAACTTAAATTGTGTAGGGGTTTTATTAAGGTGATTTAATGTTCTGCGTTTGTGACTGAGATCTGTGTTATTGATCTTTGTGTTGTGAATATAAAATGCGTCACCAAGGCAAGTTCATTGACAATTCGTAGTTACATTGTGGTTTGTTTTGATTGGATGAGGTTTTCACGCGATCTAAAGGAACACTTCTCGATTCACGTTTCTCTTATACTTGTTTCTCGAAATCAGGATTTATACAGAAATTTAAAAGGTTGATTTTAGGATTGTTTAATGTTTGATTTGTCTGAAGGGTGGATGTAAGAGTTATAAAGGTGGTATATTTGTGTTGTCAGTTTTGGGAACGAGGCAGTGGGCACAGAGATAAATCTGCACTATTTCGCATGATTTCTTGATTCGAAAGATGTGACTAATGAAGAGATGTATTTATTTTCCGGAAATGGAAGATGTATGAGCATTGGTTAGAGAACTGTGATTCTCAATTCAGCTTGCATATTAGAAGTTGATGGTGTTTTGTTAACTTTCTTATGTTTATATTTGTATGAAAAACATTCAGGAGGATTGGACAGTGGAGCACAATAAGCTCAAGGTAAGTTTTTCTTTTTTTGTCATTATCTCCATGCAATGGGGCGCTAGCCAATGCGGATACTCTGACGTGGGCTGTATTGTTTGGTACAAGACTGCATTCCGAGCAGCCTGAGTTCTGCTGGCCAGTGCCCCATCCATGCATCTCCTTCTCCTCTCTGTTCTCCCCTCACCTCTTAGCACCAGTGTAGTTTCCTATGTGGGCGCTAAGGATGTTTAATAAAAAAAAAGAAATGACCTTGCCGTGTGATACCGTACAGTGCCATTCATTTGCGAAGTCTGTTTCCCTGTTGATGATGTCACGGTCAACAACAGAGAAAATGGATTTAAGGAACTAGGGTGTGGCGCTGAGGTGCACCACAGAGTAAGTTTCTTTTTAAAAAAAGAAAGAAACACCCTTAGCACTGGCATTGGAAACTACACGGGTGCTAATGGCAATATAATCTGCGGCGGGCTGAGACTGCCAGTAATGGTACTGCGGCCGTGTTAAGGGAAACTTGCTTCATTTGGACATTTAACTTGGGTGGCGGGCAGTTACCAGTAGGGTTAGCCTGATGCTGCTAAACACTCCTTACCCACAGTTTAGTTCTTTTTTGAAACTTGAATGGAGTTCTGAAAATAACTGAGGTGGGGTTAATGAGGAGATGGGAGGGGGAGGTAGTGGATGTAGGAAAGATAGGTGGAAAGTAAACAATATTTAATTATTTTTGTGGTTTTTGTTATTTTTAATTAACAAAGTTAGGTAAAACAAACATGAAAAAAGTGGGAAAAAACTCTCAAAAATAAAATAATACTGTCAATTTCTCCCGTGCTCCACCCAGGCATACTCAATTGACTCAGAACTGGTTGCATTCAGTGCTGTTGGCAGATAGCACTTCTGCAGGTGGAAATGCCACCTTCTGGAGACCTGCATTGGTGTGGAGGATCCAACGCAAGGGCGGCAGCAGGGACACTCCCATCATTGGCAGCAGATGAAGTTTATGGGAGAGTTCCAGAGGATGATGCAGTTACTGGTGGGGGTTCTGCTTCCTCTGTGGCCTCTGGTTTTGCAGGACCGGCGGTGGATTTAAGGGCACTGCTACCAAGCAGGATTGCCTGTTGCTGGAACCTGTTCCTGAAACATTCATCCACTTGCTGCCATTGGTAACAAATCAGGTGGCCGACGAACGGCATCTATGAACCAATCAGCTCTCGAATTTCATAGCATGCACATGTTTGTATGTGTGATTCCCGATTCGAAAACAAAGTGGTAGCGATGGCTGAGCAGCCAGACTTATCTCAAGAGTAAAGTGAGCAGTATCAGCAGTTACAGAAAGGTCAACAATTACTATGGTTCAAACAAACACTGACTGAAGGTTTCTGAGTAAAGAATATACATTTATTTACACCATCAGTCATAAAACAGTTCACTAATATTAAGCAGCAGAAAATCACAGTCTTAATACACTACACACCACCCAATGAATTCTGGACAAGTTAAGCTCAAAATGAAGTGTGAGCAAAATGGCACTCCAGCAATTTAAAAAGGGGGGAAAGACAAGGTTATTCAAAATCAAGCAGCACCAACAAGTAAGTAGGCAGCGCAAACTAGAAGAGGCGTACTACAACTAGGATTCAAATCAATAGGCCTGGGCCAATGTTAATGGTTCAGAGTCTTTGCAGAGCATCACACAGTTCAGAGTAGTTTGCGGTTAAGTCTTTGCCAAGAGTTCGAAACAAAGTTGGTCGGAAGAAAAGTTACTTAAAAGAGTAGGGAAGGACAAGCCATCGGATTAGCGAAAGATTTCAAACACGTTCACTGCGGTCGGACGGAACGAGCAACCAGATTTCAACAGTACCTTAGTAGAAGAAGAATGCTGTAGCTGAAACAGAAGTGCCTGGCAGATCCTGCAGGCTCACGGTTCCTGAAGTGACTGTCGGACTGACACGAAGGAGGAAGACTGGAGGGTCCTGCACTGCCCAAGGAAGAAACCAGCAGCAGAGCAAAGCGACAAACAAAAGGTGCGCTCCTTAAAACCCAAACAGGGTCCGGTCCTCCTGGCTATCTGGTTCACTGCAGCAATGCACAGCAAATTTGACCAGGGGAGGGAGGCCTTGCTTGGTGTGTGGCGAACTGGTTGGTCCCATTAGCTCAAGGGAAGAAGTGTTACGCTCACCTGGCTCCCACAGGGGTGTCAGACGGAACTGGACTCCCACGGTCTCCACCAGTGTGATGCGTAGTGCAGAGATGACTGACTGGACTGGCCCACCTAGCTTCGTCTGCTTGACCCGTGGAATTAGTCTCCTAAAGACGGGGAAAGGGAATTAGCCACCCGTGGATTTGAGTATTAGCACCTCACTGCGTTCCCACTTATCACCCCGATATTCCCTTTCACAAAGCTCACCTTATAGTTTTGAATGATGAGCTCTCCATCCTGCGAGGAATGCAGGGGCACGTTGATGGCCAGTTACCTCACTGGCTTGAAGATATTGGAAGAGTTCTAAAGAGTTCACAATGTCTGAGTAATCACTGTGTCCAATTCCTTTGTTTTCTGTTGCAGCTTAGATCCAAAAGAAGATCGTCTTGGGGCAGCTGAAAGCGATCAGGTAAGAGTCTGTGTTATCCAACACTGTCCGGTAAAAGTAGCCAAGGTTAAACTTGCTTCTTTCTCTTTTCATGCAGGTGTGGCGAAAGAGGATTTGGCGTTCTGGTGATTAATACCTCCGGTGGTAAAATCAGGTAAATATATGCTGGAAAGAGATTGTCCTTGTTTGTTCCCTTGGCTCACCTTGTCGTTTTTTCCTTGTTCCCCCTTATGTGCTGGAATGCGGTAACCAAGTGATGGAGACAGTGCCAGACCGTGGTGGTGCTGCGAGGAACGGTAAGTATGGAGCGGCGCTGCTGCTGGCGAAGCGACGCGTTTAAAATGAAGTCTTTTTCTGGTTCAAAGATGAGTTGAATCTGAAATCAGGTAAGAAATCCAGTAATGTTCTTGTTCTAATCTTTCTTCTTCTTTCTCCTCCTTTCTAGTCGCTCTGGACTCGAAGCGGGCGTGGCAGGATGCTGGATGCTGACTGCAGGCACGGTGAGCGTCACGCTGCAGGATGCAGAATAACGCAAAGCATGTGCTGCTCTTCGGGTGTGGTTTAAATAGCCTCCAAAGTAGTTCCAGGTAGTATTCCTCCACAACCACGTATTCCTCCACAACCACGTCCAAGTAACAAAATAGTTCCCTTGGTAAAGTAGTCCCTTCCAAGCCTCACAAGGGCTTGGATTCCTTGCAGCATGGTCTGCATTAGGTAAGTTTAAACATATGAGCTTGGCGCCTATAGCACCGGGACTGATGTCCCATATGAGACTGGCGCCACAGGCGCCAGGACTGTACCCAGATGGCCCCTAACAGGGGTTGCTGGGCTTGCTTCAGATTACATGATTCCTGCTTCCTGGGTTGATGGACTTGGTCTGGATGCCCGGGGGCAGGCATCATGACAAGAAGATTCCTTGCAGATCTTCTCTGTCGTCGAAGTGTAGGAGATTCAGACCCGCAGCTGGGCTTCACTGGGAGGTTCAGTAGTGGCAGTAGTCCTCTACCTTCAGCTTTTCTTCGGTTCTCTCGATCCAGTGGCGACTCTGCCTTCCAAGTTGCAGAGACCTGCTTTTTATGCAGTTTTCCCCCATTCACACAGCCTGGCTGTCAATCACACAGCAGGGTGTCTGTCCTGGCCGGACAGTCACCTATCCAATCAAACCAGAGTGCGACTTTTGTCTCCAAGGAGACCCTGTGCAGGGGGCCTAAAACCCCTCCCTCACATCCTGTCCACCCAGACACTCAGGTGCCTAAGGAGGGCTCTGTGCATAAGCCCATCAAAGGACGGCAAACAAAGGAACCAAACCTGGTTTGGCGCGCAGAGTAAAACACGGGAAAGACATTTACAAAAAGAAATGGCAATAAACCCAGCCGGAACCAAATAACATTAAAAGGGGTCCAGCAGATTAAAGTTCAAGCCTACTAGCATAGCCTAAAACAGTACCAAGGCTATTTTCATAGTCCGCGGTAGGAGAAAAATGGTAGATACCACTGCCACCAGCCAAATCTTAAAGAAAGGGGAACAAAATAATGTTCCATGAGAAACAGACAAAAAGGGATAACTATTAACCCTTTCCAGTACTCTATGGAAGATAGTTTGTACTGGGTCTGGGAATTTAAAAAGACTAATAAAGTCAATGGCAACTTTACATGTTCTGGGAGACAGTAGTCAGTCCCAGAAATGGAGTTTAAAGTGGGCAGTCTGAAAAAGACAACCCTGTGTCGCTGCACTAAAGGTGCTGTGTGACACACAGTAAAAAGATGATGCCTATGGAGTAGGTGAGACTCCACAGTATATGAACACAAACATGTAAAACACACAGCAAAACACATGTAAGAGTGATAAACTACGCCTACACTCTTACCAGATGAAAAAAATAAATCCTAGAAATCCAGCAAAGCTGCTGAGGGACTCAGTAGGTAAGGGAAATTAGGCATTCTGGAGAATTCTCCCTAACAGACACCTTTGTTGTTGATTAGGTTGATTGCGGCAAATACTTATTTAGATGAATGTTATATGTTGTTTTTCCCTTATCTGAATATTGTTACGAATGTAGGGTTGAGAATGTCATCTCAAATGTTAGTGCTGATTACATTGAGGTTTGAATCGCAAAGTTAAGCAAAATAGTGCATAGTTTTCTTCGATTTTATTGAACTTCTTGCCACAGACGGCAATTGTCTATGTTTTTTGTAGTGTTCGCATTCTCCCTTCACAGAAATAAAGTTATTGGAAGGCTAAGATGCAGTTTTTATTGGTTGGGTGTGTACATGGTTTGTGATCTATAAGAGTTATACAGCGTTTTGAATTGAAAATGTGTTAGCATTCATGTTCAATCTACTCTTCTTCGTCTCTGTACTGTCGGAAAAGTTCATAACATTACAAATTCTCGATTTGTTTTGAGTGGGGTCTGCAAAAAGGGTAAAGGTAAATTATTACAGTGTTTAATCATTTTTCAGGATACTGGTTATGAATATCAATCGGATATCAGCACATCCTCTTCCTTATCCTGGATCTTGATTTGTGTTTCATTTTATTTTTTAAATGTTTATTTTTATCGGTCGTCTTTAAAATGACTTTTGGGTTTATAATGTATATGGTATATTCCTTCAGCAGTGAAGTAGCCATGATTTATTGTTCTGTAGGTCAAATAATCCCACTATCACTATGTCACTCTTCCTCATTTCAGTGCCACACTACTACCAACACACTCTTCCTCATCACAGTACTCACTAATCCCATCTTGCTATTCCTCATCACAGTCCCCACTAACCCCACCTTGCTATTCCTCATCACATTCCCCACTAACCCCACCTTGCTATTCCTCATCACAGTCCCCACTAACCCCACCTTGCTATTCCTCATCACAGTCCCCACTAACCCCACCTTCCTATTCCTCATCACATTCCACACTAACCCCACCTTGCTATTCCTCATCACAGTCCCCACTAACCCCACCTTCCTATTCCTCATCACATTCCCCACTAACCCCACCTTGCTATTCCTCATCACAGTCCCCACTAACCCCACCTTGCTATTCCTCATCACAGTACCCACTAATCCCACCTTGCTATTCCTCATCACAGTACCCACTAACCCCACCTTGCTATTCCTCATCACAGTCCCCACTAACCCCACCTTGCTATTCCTCATCACAGTACCCACTAACCCCACCTTGCTATTCCTCATCACAGTACCCACTAACCCCACCTTGCTATTCCTCATCACAGTACCCACTAATCCCACCTTGCTATTCCTCATCACAGTACCCACTAATCCCACCTTGCTATTCCTCATCACAGTTCCCCACTAACCCCATCTTGCTATTCCTCATCACAGTACACCATTAGTAATACCTTCTTATCTAGAGGATACAAAAAAAGGAAATACTTGATATGCTCGATGCTGCGTAGCTCAATAGCAGATATCAATAACACATGATGTGACATCAGGAATGTTATTACAAAAAAGACAGAATTACAAATACATGGAAGGTATAGCATAACACAACCCTTGGAATTCAGTGAAAACACTTTAGTTAAGGGATAGTTATGGTGAATAAGTTCAGTTGAAATTCATTACATAAAAAACTGTAGTGGTGATGTTAATTTGCTGATTTAATGCCACAAAACATCTGAAATTTGGCAGGTGCAGGAAGCTATGCCACCATAACAATGAGGGTCATATTGTAAAGCTTGTAGGCATCCTGATGAATAACAAATGACATTGCTGATGATATCACTATGACATCACTTACGGCATCAATAACATATAATTAGTATTAGAACATGTTATGGGAAATATAGCAAACAGTTTGTTTTACCTTCATACATAGTACATTGTCTGTACCATGGTTTGTACAACATTTCTGTGTAGTACATTGCTGCTTCAGTAACATATTTTTAAATCTTTGAGTCATAGCAAAATAAATCAGAAGTGGAATGATACATTTTTTGTTAATGGTAGATTTATATTTTGTAGTACATTTAAAGTTGTTAGATACTTGATGGTGTATTCTAACAATAATTTGCTTAAGAAATATATTTTGCAAGTATAAGTTACATGTGTATATGATGTACCATTTTGCTACTTTGATTTGTGAATTCCTTTATGCAAAGTAGTAGGATAACCACTGGCATATTGTGGCTATAGCATTATAGAACATATGCATTTGATTAATAATTGAATGATTGAATTTTGGTTTAAGGAATATTATGTAAACATTCTGTAGGCTTGCAGGCAATCTTTGTTTTTTTGTACCTAAATTCTCATAACATTCAAGCAAATCTCTTTTTTGTTAGATGTATGCAGTATACGTTATGCCCTGCTGTTTTGTGGCACCTGTTTGGTGCGTATTATACCTACTGTGGTAAATGTTTTTTCACCAAGAGAGAAGTGTGCATGTGTGAAGTTGCTGAGTTTACAGTTAATTTTCGGTCCCTCTGCTCTGTATCTTAGAAGCATTAGTATACAATATTGGCCATATGTATGTATTTTTTAGTTGAAAGAATGCCTGCACTGCATAATGACACCACAACACAAGGTCACCCCAATCTGAATTTGTCATGTGCAGGGGACCAAACGATATGTGATATATTAGCACCAATCAGTCATGAAAATAATTGTATTTAATGGAAAGGTTGTGCATAATTTCTCGAAATGTAACAACACATAGCGAGAAAATACATATAAGACAAGCAATAATTGTTCATATATCCTTTCTACTGCAACACCCTCTCCCTACCTACATAACCCATGCCTCAGTCATACCTAAGCATCACCACAAGCATGCACATCGGATAAAATCCACAAACAAAATTGAAAATTACAGTGAAAGCATAAGCAAGAAGCAATGGCAAGAAAACAACATTGACAGAAACTGCTTCTGTCTAACACCAGCAAGGCCTAATTGGGTCAGGATTGCGAGTGTAATTTCTGTGAAGGAGTAAGAGTTGTAAATAAAGCTGTTCTGAGGCATGCAAGGAAAATAATTCCTGAAGTGGTGAAATTTGGATCGCACATTGATTGCGACATTTGCATAGCAATACAGTCCAGTTATGTTATGGCATTTAAAATGACCAGATGATGTGGAAAGTTGTGCATTTGAAGTTTGTGCAATTGTTTTCCTTTTCTGTCATGGGGATTACAGGGAGCTTCTGATGGAGTTTCATTTTCTACAGAACAAAAGTGGGCAAGGTCATGTGAAACTCACTGCTGAGGGGAGAACGGACAGATTCCTGAATTAGTCTCACCGTGACGGGGTGGACCCAGTATCATACACATTGGTTCCTGACAAATTCTGACAGGAGAGTTTTGTACACTGCAGTTTAGGATTTTATTTTGTTTGCAGTGAGTGTTTTTAGATACACTTGGTTTGCTACAACATAAGATACCTCAACATTTATGAATTTTCATGGTATAGTACCCAAATTATAAAGAACAAATGTTGAATATTTGTGAAACACAATTCTATAGCTTCTACGTCCTCTATGGATTCCTTGGGAAGGAAACTAGAGAACTTAGTCCAGTAGTAGCTTGATTAACAGCATAATTATGTGAAAAACAATGTAGGGTTGAACAACAACAACACACAAAAAACAAGTCAACACGACAGTGTTTCGACCAAAGGGTAAGCTAAATGAGCTTGGGTGTGTCATGATGCCTACCTCCAAGGAGCCAGGTCCGACCCAGCAACCCCAGAGGCAGGCATCATTTCCCCCAGGGGAGTGCCAGCGGGCCCAAGCAGGGGCCCTTTGGACGCAGTCCTGGCGCCTTAGGCGCCAGGCTCATGTTGGACCTCTGTCCTGGCGCCTTTGGCGCCAGGCTCATAAAGCTAGACATGTGTTCAAGTGTTTTAATGTGCACTTACCTGATGCAGACCATGCTGCCACATCTAGGCCCTCTTGAGGCCTGAATAGGAACTACTTTACCTGTGGGACTACTTTCCACCCGGGTGTGGTCGGGGAAGGATACATACCTGATCGGAGGAAGGATACACACTTGGAACTTCTTCCAAAGCTATTTAAACCACACCCGATCAGCAACTCACGCTTCGCGTTGTTCTGCTCCTCGCAGCTGGACGCTCACTGTGTCAGCTCCTGCATCTGGACTTCAGCCACGCCTGTCAGCATCCTGGGTCACCTGCAAAGGGAGACAAGAGACCTACCAGCTAATCTGCACCACGGAGACATCACCGACGATCCTGGAAGGGAAGACATCATTTTTAAAAGCATTTCGTTACGATCGCTGCAGCGCTGCATTTCACTCACCTTTCCTGGGTTCCTCCATCTTCAGCAGCGATCATCCGGATACACAGCCACTTCCCAGAGCCTAGAGGAAAAGACAAGAATAAGAGGTGAGAGAAGGAAGGGAATAGGAAAAGCTCAGTTTCCTTCTAAGACTTACCTGTTGTGTCATTCCCATTTCATTTCGGGTCTTGCTGCTTCCAAGCAGGACCCCGGCCCCTATGGGGAAAAAAGACAAAGACATTAGATGAGCGAATGCAAAAACATTACCTGAGCGCTCATCTAGGACTTACCAGATCTTTACTGGAACTGCACGTTTCACTTCGGGTCGGTGCCATATCTCCGGCATTCCGAACCCCGGCCCCTAAGGGGAAAAGACATCAACATCAGCGCTTTGTTGCAAGAAGTCTCCAAAGGTATCTTCATTCATCACCTGAAAAAAGACAATGAACATTATTATTTAAAGCTTGAACATTTGAACTTGCAACAGAACTTTTACAGCGCCTTACCAGTATAATCAAGCTTACCTGAACTCCCATCCAACCTCAATCCAGTGAAGTAACTGGGTTCAACGCGCCCCTGCGTCAGAAGCAGGATGGAGAGCTCGTCCTTTCAGACCCTAAGGTGAGACTTCACGGGGATTCGTGGAAGGATATCGTGGAGGGTTGGAAAAGAGTGGGAGGCTTGAGCATAACTCAGTCAGTAGGTAATACTCACTTTTCACGCACAGGGGAATATTCCTGCGTGCCGGAGAAGCCAGAGTAGAGGGCCCTTCCTGTCCATCTTCAGAGTCCTGCGCTTCACCATTGAAGAAGCATCAGCACTCGAAGCCAGACCTGCGCCTCCGTGGGAATCAGGTGAGCGTTACAGGGTGGTGTAGGCCTTCATCAGGACGGGATATTCGTATGGAGGAAGTATCCTATGTGGTCTGTGGATTAAACAGACAGAGAGTGTTTCAGGAATGGGTCATTTTAGGTAAGTCTAGCAGTAGAGAGGTGAATAAGTACAGGGAGACCGGAGCTTACCAGGTCTGTGGACCACAGTGGCTCGAGGAGTCAGAGTGTCTAGGTACACTGAGAGGACTTCAAGGTCCTTATAGTGGCCATTCCTGTCAAAATGGATTAAGGAAGGTGGCAGGGGCTGTAATTAGCTGTTGGTGATTCTGCTGTCAATGTAAAACAATATGGATATAGGCGAAAGGATCTTATCTATAGGGTGCCTGTTGTTAGGAGGGAATCCTGAACAGAGGCGGCTTAGTAAATACGGCTAGTTATCGCAGAGAGATCATGGCTGCAGAAAAAAGGTAAAAAGGCTCAAAAACTGGGCTATGCGGGGAAAGTGTGTACCACGGTGCACGTGTCGCGTGAGTGTGGAGAGACACTTAGGCTAGATGAAAGTGCCAGGTTGTACAGCCAGGATCGCAGTAATTCCATAGCGGGTGAGGGTTATAGTATAGCCCACAATTTCGAGATGCGTGTGGTGGATCTATGCAAGCCCATCCTAAGTACTGGAGAGTGCCTCACATCAAGCAGACATGGAAGGTGTGTGTGCTCTCAGGTATCAAGAGCTGCCAAATCAAAAGCGCCTCGCGCGTGTCCTTTTGGCGAGTGCGACTGATGGTGAATGTGCCAGTCATTAAGGAGGAACTGAATGGTGACTGCATCGGATGTCATGCTGTGGTTGAAGAGGCCGCCCCCGTGCGGGAGTAAGTGATTAATGGGGAGCGGTCCCTGCGTTGGCCGTGGCCGTGTTAGGAACAACCACCGTGTGTGCCAGTAAAGTAATTTATGGGGAGTGGTGCCCACGTAGGCCATGTTGGAAAGACCAACATGTGCGCATTATCTTACCTCGCTCGTTATTAAAGTGAAACGCTGCAGTGCAGTGGATTCAGGCGGTCGCGTGTTCTTCTCCCGAATGGCTCGCAAGTCAGAGCCTAAATGTCATGGACAGGTGTATCTATAAGAAGCGGCCATTTTGGGGTTCTAACATATTGGGCTGTCTATACGGGTGCCTGTGTGGGCGCAGTCCGGGATGTGACAGGCAACCAGGGGGACGCCTGCAGGGGGTTCACAGTCCACAGTGTGTGTATGTAAGGCTTCGACATGGACACACACTTGTAAAATGTCATTCATGATTGGTCAATCATAATAGCGGGGTGTTACATGTCCCCAGTGAGTATAATTATTGCATGTTATTATATTACATTGCTCAATATACCGACAAAATATGCACTGGATTTGTGTATATTGTAGCATCCAGACTGATATGGTTACATTTCTGTCATGACAGGGGTCAAGGCAAATCGTCATGCATCTATCTAGCACAATTATGGCAAAATATATGTACGCCACTGTACTGATGTCCCAGTATAAAGTGCAAAGCCAAGTTGTGAACCTTGCGAACATTGTGAACATTGTTCAATTTGTGGCGTCCAGACTGCCATGGTTGCAATTAAGCCATGGGAGGGGTCGTCATGCATATACAGCACATACATGTTGTGATTCCACTGTACTGATGTCCCACTGTAAAATAAAGTGCCAAGTGTTATAGTCTCTGAGGTACTGATGTGGTTCAGATTGGGGAGCACAGGTGACTGTACCCAGGGGTATGATCCTCTATTACACCAAGTTTATAATTCAGGAATCTGTCCGTTCTCCCCTCGGCAGCGAGTTTCACATGACTTGCTCACTTTTGTTCTATATATAATGCTACCTACCTGGGTAGAGCAAGGCATCAACCAGGTGCCCTTTTGACTATTGTTTCATTTTCTACTACTCTTTTTGAAAGTTTCCTTTTTCAGGTACAGGGTAAATATCCAAGTGTGGAGTGTACAATGCACATAGGCTGTTATATTCAAGGATGCACGGGAATTCTGCTTTGGCTTAGTTTGCATTGAAGTTTAGAACAAATAGACCCGTGAGTGTATGAACACCTGTGAGTGCTATGTAACTCATAACTTCTTTGAAGTCTACATTGCCAATGCCTAGAAGTGCATGGTCAAGGGTTAGGCCCTGTGACTTTTAAATTGTTACAGCTTATGCAAGAGAAAGATAGCAATGTTCTCTGCGTATATCATGTCTTTCAAAGAAGAAAACATCAAGTTTGTCAAACATGATGAGGACACATTTTCATTTGGACATGTTTGTAAACAAGCCAATGTGCCTATTGCTCAATGAACACAACCTTGACCTGTGTTTCTGTAGTTGATGCATAGAGTTAATACTTTAAAAAATTCTGCTTTGTTGGATACAGTTATGTCTAGGATATTTTGGTGTGCCATGGCGTGTTGACATATAAAGAAGTGTCATGACATGTGCTTCTAATTTGTCTATGCAGCTGATGAGGGCTATGGGTTACCTTTTGTTTTGAAGCATTACCTGTTTAAATTGTGCACAGTCCACATGGGTTGACATTAAACACACACATAGTTGACTTTTCTGTGTTAATTGCTGATGTATTTTGTTCAATTCAATTCATGTACACGTCTGATTCTTCACGTCGTTTTTGCTTGTTCAGAACACCAATTCTTATGTTCTTCAGAATGTATTCATATATTGGGTTTTTCTGACTGACACATATTTTGTAGTTCTCTGTAGCCAAAGTGACACCATAGATTAACATTAAGGACATGAATGTCACCTTTAGAACCTGCCCCCTTCTCGTGTAGTCTTTCAGGGAAAGCCAGACCATGCTGGATGGTGTCTATTGTCCCCCTCATCCACCTGCTCTACAGCTGGATTGTGGCAGCTACCTTAACCATGCTTTGTTGTGCAGATGTGACAGGGTTTGTTTTATGGCAGTGAGATGCTCCTCTGGTCTTGAAGCAGACATTCCTCTATTTCCTGTATCTCTCTTGCCCTCTGCCATCTGATGATTGTCTAATGTACTGCACAGCATGACAGATCACCAGCTTGCTGCTCACTCTGGAGTTCATCCTACTGTGTTCATGGTGTGGTGCTGCCATCAGGTAGAGCACAACCTTCTGTAAACACATGACCATCCTAGCTAACATCACTTCACGATGTTGCTGATTAGCAACAACCCTTGTGTCCTTACCACACATGAGGTCCTTGTCCCCAGTTTCTGCTGCTACTGCAAGCCCCCTTTGCACACTGTCTGAGACATTCAATATGACTTATGATATGATATGATATGGCATTTATAACGCTCTTATGCACAAGTGTTTCAAGGCGGGACGAGTCAAGGGAGGGCGAACAGAGGGAGGACAGAGACAACAATCCTACTAGGCCAGGTGACATTGAGATCATGCAAATGCGGGGGACGGGGAGAGGAAAAGTGCCAGGGGTGAGAGGCAGTGCTGTACATGGGATCAAACCAATAACAAGAAGTGCAGCCAGTAGGTGGCAGGTGCATGGGTAAGTGCCGACATCAGGTGTCTACAAGTGCAGGTAGGGGACTGTAGGGTTACAGATACAGACCCAAGTGCAAGGGTTACCGGGAGGCAGTGCAGGTGTGCAACTGGGCAGACAGGGACCTGGGCCCGAAATCGGAGGGTAGTCAGGTGACCAGTGCAGTATCAGACAGGAAATCAGCAGGGGAGAGGAAGAGAGAAGGCAGAAGCAAAGAGGAAGATACTGAGGTGCTTCTAGAACTGGAGATGGTTCCCCTCAAGTTTCAGAGATGCAGGGATGCTGTTCCAGAGGAATGCCCCAGCCGAAGAAAGAGATCTACCACCAACCCGTTGCTTGGAGAAACAACGCACCCTGAGGGAGTTGGAGGTGGAGGAGCGAAGAGCTCGAGTAGGAAGGTATTTACGAAGAGAGGAAGTTGGAGGTATTGAAGACCAAGGCCCCAGAATGCCTTTTGGACGATGCAGAGGTTCTTGAACTTAATCCTCGCAGCCACTGGGAGCTAATGCAGAAATTTCAGTGCTGGAGAGATACGATCCCTGGGCTTGAGACCGGGGACTCACAGTCCTGTTCTGGATGAGTTGCAGAGGGCGGAGAGTAGAAGCAGGCAGTTTTAGAAAGAGTATGTTGCAGTAGTCCAGCCTAGAGAGAACCAGAGCTCTAGAGTCAGTGTGCTTCTGGGGGAAAGAGTGGAAAGGAGGAATACCTCTAAGGAGGTGCAGTTGGTAGTTTGACTTCTTAGAAACGTCAGAGATGTGAGGAGAAAAGGAGAGTTTGGAGTCAAAGATGACCCTGAGTTTCTTAGCCTCACAGGTGGGAGCAGGAAGAGGGCCAAAGGAGGCTGGCCAGAGAGTGATAGGAAAGGAGGGTGCAGGTGTACCGATGAGGAGAATCTCCATCTTACCAGCATTAAGGCAGCAATCGTTGGTGGCACACCACTCCTGGATATCAGACAGACAGTCAGAGATGAGAGAAGGAGAAGAGGTGGTAGAGGGGAGCCTGAAAACAAGCTGAGTGTCATCCGCATAGCACTGAAAGTTAGGGGCAGAGAGTGGCGATGCGGTGGGCGAGAGATGCCAGGTATTGGTTGAACAGCCAGGGAGAGAGGTTAGACCCCTGGGGAACACCACAGGTAGAGAGTGAGATAGAGGAAAGGAAGGACCCAAATTGGACCTGGGAGGGTCGATCAGAGAGGAAAGAGGTCAGCCAGGCCAGGGCCTGATCGGTGATATCCAGGTTATCACGGAGACAAGATTATGTTGCCTGTACCCACCCTGCAGGTTATTTCTTTGATGGGACCCAGATGTTATAGCAGAAGTGATGACATGGGCTGAGGAAGAGGGAGTGGGGTGGAGCTGATGGTGGCAGGAGTGCTGATTGTAGTGGCATTGTAGTGGCAGTTGTGTCACTGACAGTGGAAACAGTTGTGTGGCATCAGCATGTAGATACATGGCAGGTGTGGTTGTTTCACTGGTGCCACCTGCTTCTCTGTCCTAAAGTCCACCAGTGGTTTGGCCACCTTTGGCACATGCATATAGTATACATGCATATAGTATTCAGTCAGTAGGTTTGCAGAGGTATCACAGAGTGTGCCTGGCAGCCATGCCATTTGGATGGTGCTCAGTTATTCCTGACAATGTTATCTCAAAGGCTTCTTGTTTTGTGAGTTTGCATGCTCTCCTTTATCTGGGCAGCATGCAGTCTTACCTAACCAGGTTGGTGAAGTAAGTGGTGTGGCGACATCCTCTGCATGCCCTGAAATGTAATGCTACTGAATGGGTGTCAAACATTGACTGCTCCCCTGCAGGAGTACAAGGATGAGTATTGACTAAATTGCCTACTCAGCGCTCACTTCTACCGCCAAGAGCCGCCACATTCATAAAGGTAAAATAGGCACAGTTAAGAGATATTCCTCCTTTGCCTTTTGTGGTAATGTGGGACAAGGGAAGGCGATACTATTCAGAGGGGTGTGAATGATCTTCAGTAGCAAATGTCAAATCAAGGTTCTATAAAAACACACTTCAATGAAACACACCATAGGAAAGAATAACAAAATAAAAAACACTATCCCTGAGGAAAGAACACAGAATAAGCAAAGATAGCAAGATTCAGAACTTTTGATAATGAATCAGAGGTGCGCACCTGCTCGCCTTCTGGCCCAAGGCATGAATGTAAGTACTCAACATAAATATAACGGCAAGAAAAAGCCACAATGTTCTTTAAAAGGATATGTTCTTGCGTGCCAAAAGCATACAAGTGACCTAACCATTATCCGGGCCCAATAATAGACCATGGGGGCTGTTAGCAGTCAATAGTACCTTTGTGTGGTTCTTGGTGGTTAGGTGGCATTGAACAAGACTTCAGTCGTTGTGTGACCAGTTCTAACTAAGTCCGGGTGCAGCAAGTCATAGTGGTGAGCTAGCCTCTAGCTGGAGCAAATACAGAGCTCAGGGCAGTTTCGAAGGCGGCATTTGAGAGATGCACTTTGGAGCAATCACCAGGATTGGTTCAGGGTTGAGCTAGTTCAAGTCAGGGTTGAAGCCAGCCAAAGGTAAGACAAACAAAGGGCTCAAACCTATCTCAGTGCACAAGAAAGACCTCACAAACCAAAACTGGTGAAAAAAGAAGACAGGGGCCATTTTGACAAAATGGTCACCCATGGGTGATGTACTGGAGGAAAAGGTAGTTGAACCTTACGAGAAATCTAAAGGTGACACTGCACTGAAGGTGCTGTGTGTCACCATACAAAAAGCAGATGCCTATGGAGTTTGTTGACTCGAAAAACAGTGAAAACACAAAAATCCAAATCAGGTAAAAACAAATGAGAGAGTGGGAAAAAGGTCTCACTCACTCCAAGGTTAACATTAAAAAGTCCTAAATCCAGCAAAAGAGCTGGGGTCTCTAAGGTTGAAGGGAATTAGCACAGAAAAGAACACCTGTTCGGGAGAAGTCACTGGTGCAGCCGTCCTACGAACATCATTCCGAGCACCAGAGAGCGACTTATCTGTTGAGTCTGCAGTGAACAAGTGACTCTGTGGTGCTCCTAGGCAGGCCTCTTCTTCCGTGCAGACAGTTTCGCTTGCGGGTAAGTGAGAAATGTGCAGATGAGTTTATTGAATATCGAACTTTTAGAAACCAACCAAAAGTGGGATACTTTGAATCCAAAGACTCTAGAACTGACTATGCAAGTTTATGGAAACTCCAACAACCCGGTGGGGAAGCTTTATTAAAATCCAAAGTGAACAACCAATACCCAAGACAAAAGAGTTCTAAAACCAGGCAATATCAGTCCACAAAATGTTGCCAAAGGCAAGAGGGAAACACTACGAGTGTTGTAAGGGCTGTTAACTCTGCTGCTCATGTTTTAGGACACCTATAACTGTGGTTGATACCAACAACCATTGCCATACTCAAGAGTGAGACAAAGTAAAACATAATTCTTGTCACTGTTTGATTGTTGATGCAGAAGGGGAAAGGTAGTGGCAAATGGGCGGCCCTTCTGGAGAAGATTATCCAGAGGGAGAGGAACATAGTTTGCAGCGGGATCCTAAAGAGGTCCAATGTGATTGCCTATTTCCCTGAAAGTAGCTAAACATTTAATGTTGCCAAAACACTGTGAAGTTGTTATTGTTCCAAGTTGGAAAAGACCTCTGAAGCACATCTTTTGATCACTTGTGAAGTGTTATTTGGGCAGGTGAGTATATCCAAATAATAGCATCTTTGTAGCAGTAGTACTGGCATGGGAGTAAACCAGGCACCAGTTGATACAGTGCACCAGTTGATAAAGTGTTTTTTTTTTTTTTTAATTGCATCAATTAGTTTCCAAAAAAAACTTTAAATGCATACTGAAACCAAGATTTTCTTACAGAAACATACAATTACATCAATTATATATAGGGAGGAAAAGTAATAAAGATAAAAAAGTGTAACTAAGTATCCAGTTTTGTGAAAATTTCTCTCACGAAGTTCAACAGTGCCAAGGTCGTGGATACTTTTCCTCCCCTTCTTAAAATTGTCCACCTCTCTTGCAAGGATAGAGTAGTTGGATTTTGGAAGTGCGACCCTAGCCATTTTTCTCTGGGCCTAGATAAAGTAACACAGTTCATCACCAAGTGCTGTAAGGTTTCAGTCTCCTGCCCACAGTAACGACAAAACAAACTAGGTTGCACCTCCTTTTTATTTCTTCTCCCTAGAACTTCTCTAGTGTGGAGGAGATTTAATCGGAATTTTAGAAATCGGTCCCTTTCCATGCTTGAGGGAAATTTGTCGAGATACGGGTGCACGGTACCTCTTTGGTAATGCTCATCCATGCCCTGGGTTATAGACGAAAAGGCACTAAGTCTGTCCAAGGTGGCTATCCAATCCCAGTCCAGAAGTTTCCTCTTTACCATGTGCGGATTTAGCACAAGGTTTTTAGGTTCCAAGGCTATAAAGTTCAAGATTTCTGTGCAGATTAACTGCCACTTGGTTAGATCCGGGATCAGTTTTCTTGTCATGGCTTCATTGATGGCCAAGAAACCACTTCTTTCCTGTGGGTGCAGACATTTACCAAGGAGTGTCAATGATTTCCAAGCCATGGATACGTAGAGTGAAGATAAGCCCAGTTCTTTACGGACACTTTCAATCGGGATCGATGACGGTAGACCCAATACTCTTTTCCAAAACAGACCCTCCAACAGTCTCCAAACCTCTGGAGTGAGGAAAAAGTTCACCTCCGCCGCATAGGTCAAAATGGGCGAGACTTTCAGTTTATAGAAGACAATCAGTGGTCTAAGGGAGAAGGAGCAGTATCGCTGTTTAATTAACAATGCTTGGGAAGCTAAGTTCGTGACTTTACTTCTAAGTCTTTTGATACCCGGACCATCTTGGATAGTGTTGTTTAAGGTTACTCCAAGGTATACCATGGTTGAGACCACTGGTACCACTTCCCCCGACAAGAACCACCTTAGATTTTTAGCGCCCATGATGGGACCTAGCCTCAGGATCTGTGACTTCTTCGGATTTATTCGGAGGCCATTACCTTGTATATACAACTCAAGTGCCTTTAGTTGGCGCTGTAATCCAACAGCGGTCTGGTCTAATAGCAGGAGGTCGTCCGCAAACAACAACCTTCCCACGGGAGTCCCCGCGATCTAAGGGGGGGAAACATCTCACTGCTTCAAAGGCTTCCTGCATGTCGGATATAAAGAGACAAAATACCGCTGGAGCCATCCGACAGCCCTGTTTCAGCCCATTCATGGCCTCCACACTGTTTGAAAGGTTACCCTGTCTGTACAGCCTTACTTTAAGGGTTGTCCAAGTGTGCAGTGCTTCCAAGGGTTCTCTCAGGTTCTTCGGACAACCCCATTTCCTAAGTTTTTGCCATAGAATACAAGGGTCGACAGAGTCGAACGCCTGTTCCAAATCTATGGACGCAATGTAGATGTTTTTGTAGCTTTTCTCCTTGACCAGGCATTTTAATATATTTATGATAAGAACATTTAGGGATGTCCCAATGCCCTCACGAAAACCTGATTGCCAAGGGTCCAAGTGATTTGTCGACCAACTCCAATCGTTTAGATGTTTCAGGATTAGCGCTGCAAAAATTTTGCCCACGACGTCCAAGAGGGCAATTGGTCTGTAATTCGTGGGCACAGACCTATCCCCCTTTTTGAAAATCGGCACGATTATGGACGTCGTCCATGATTTGGGTAACTTTTTTAGTCTTGTTATATCGTTAAACAACAACAGCATAAATGAGGCCCATTTTTCCGGGTCCTTTTTAAGGATGTCGTTAGTAAGGCCATCCGGACCTGCAGCTCTTGAAGAGTTTGAGTTTTTGTTTTCCAAATTTAATCGCCCAAGATTCGTCAGCTGATAAGGGTATTTGTGGACTACTTTTTATCCCCTTGGAATAAAGATTACGAAAGTGGGTTTCCCATACTGTTGCTGCTATGGGATTCACCATCTTGGAGTCCGGAGGGGTATTTATTTCGTTAATCAATTTCCAAATACCAGTGATATTTTTAGTAGTTAACAATTCTAGCATTGTCTCACTGTCTTGTTGCACCAGTTGATGTTTATGTTGCATGATCCAATTCCTGTAGTTGTTTCTGAATTTTTTGTACAGGGATAAATCAACTGGTGCACTGGTTTTAAGAAATCGCCTCCTGGCTTTTCTTACAGCTTTTTTTTTTGTCACTACTTGGTGATCATAAGTGTGCCGAGTACATTGGTGACTAGCCCTGGCGGCCGCCTTTGTTCGAAAGATCTTCAGTACTTCAGCATATTCGATCAGTTTGGAACCTTGGTCTTTAATTAAAGAATCCAACACCAGGCTCGTCTCTTTTCTTCCCATACGTAGTCTGTTTCCCCCCGGAGTTATCTCAAGGGGCTGATTTGGTAAGTGTTTGGCTGGTATAAGGGGGGACTTATCCCAGGCCTCAATTACAAGTTCCAGAATGTTGTGATCACTCTTGGTCGTGGGGACCACTTTCAACGATGTTAGATTTTCAAAGAGAGTTTCTGATACAAAAATGTAATCCAACGTGCTCATTTGATTGGCCCGTTTCCAAGTTGGAGCGGCCGGTTGGTCGCCCAACAAGTTCCTATTGACCATATGGATATTCCTAGCTGTGAGTTCCTTCTCCATGTTTACTCCTCTTATTATGTTTTTAGAGGCGGTCAAAGGCACAAACTCAATCTTCCTCTGATTCTTATTGTAGCATTCCATATTGAAATCGCCACATAGAAGGATTTCGAGTTTCGGGCACTCATTCCTATACATCGTCTATGGCTTTCATAAGGCCTCCATAAATGTGTCTTCTTCTCGTGCTTTAGGACCCCAATATACATTACATATTAGGAGCTGCCAGTCTTGGGATCATAGTGATGATTTTGTCGTAGATGAAATCCTAATGAGTTGGATCCAAGGATTCCTATTTACCGATGAAAGCACTTTTAAGCCACTGGTGCGCTTTACCCCTACCAGGAGGCCTGCACTCGGTCTCCCTTTCAAGCCCTTTATTGGGGGATTTAAGAGTAGCTCGAACCTATCCAAGAGGGGAAGATCACACAGCCAGGTTTCCTGCAGGCAAAAGACATCGTAGGTTGTCAAGTGTACTAATGAGTTTCCGAGGAGGTGCGAGTATCCCCTTGTGTTCCAACTCATGATTTTTATCTCTTTTGACAGGGGATTGAGTTGGCCACTCCTGGGGCACTGATGACGTTATGATTTGGCGGATAGGGCCCCTGCTAACCAACTCCAGTCCTCTGAGCTGTTCTCCAGGATCAATCCGGCTTTGTCTGGTTGAGTGCGCACATGGTCTTTTCTGTTGTCCTCCCCTCGTACACCCCTATCGCTCTTACCAACTTTCGCCTGCTGTTCCATTTTGAGTTTGGTGGAAGAATTTAACGAGTTACTTAATGTGTGTTTCGGGTCTTTAGGACTTACACGTTCTAAACTGGTCCCCTCCTCCAACTCCTTTAGCACGAACCCACATAGATTGAATTTAGGACCCAACTCCAAAAGTGAGCTTTTGATGTTTCGATCACCTGTGTGGAGAATCACACTATCATGACGCTGTTCGTTGTAAAATTCAATCCAGTCTATGTCCCTAGATTTTAGGTGGTCAGGATAGTCCAGGGATTGCAGGAGTCTCATAACATTTGCCCGATTCATAGTCAGATTGTCTTCGTAACCCAGGGTTCTTTCCAGTAGCACTCTGTAGTGTGCTGGAGCGTTGTGTATCTCAGACCCTTTGTGGACAGTCTGGTTAGTAAGTCCTGATACTAGCTTGTTCTCTATATTTTCCGCCTTTGTTGTTATTGACTTCCGAAAATTTCCGGACCAGGAAGTTCCTCCTGTCTTCCAGTGTTACAAAGTCCAGGGGGCTAAGTGTCTGCGGAACCATACTTCCTTTTTCCAAGGAGCAGGCCTTGTCTTCTCTCCCAGTGTGCACTCTAGATTCCCACTTGAACTTTTTAACTGAGTCCGCTTTCGGCACCGACAACGTTGGTAATGAGGGCTTTTTAAAAGTTACTTGTCGCTCCCCCCGATCTTTAAACATCTGACCCTCCGTTGCCCCTTTGTACTCAACACCTTTGCTTTTGTTTTGTACTTCAAAGTCATCATCCTCAGTTCCACTTTCTGTATCGGATGTATTTGTTTTCGACTTCTCATCCCATGAGGTGTTCATGTCCGAGTAAACAGATAAGTCCATGAGGGAAATATCAATGTTTTCGTTCTCCCTCTCGCTGACCAGCGGGCGGCGATGCTCATCTGGACTCACATTTTGTGAGAGGGCGGGGGGATCACCGATTTTCTTTGATGATCTGTCGTGAATCAATGATTTGGAGGGGAGGGTCAGATTCCTAGGGAGAGTTAGGCCGCGGTTATAGATCTCGCTGAAGGTTTCCTTGTATTTAAAGGCCCCTGTCCTGTAGGTTTTTCCGGCAGCATAGGGGTCTTCCCGTAATTTCTTTCTCCTTTCTTGTTTACTTTGAGTTGACCTTTGTCTGAAGGGGAAAGGCCTGTTTTGGGTTTCCTGAAAAGATCGAACACTTTAGTAGTATTAGTTGATTCTGAAGCCTTGGGTGGATCCACTATCACCTGCGGCAAGGTATTTGTTGCAGTGGAGGTCACTGAGCAACCTTCTTTAGGGGCAGGACCACTCTCCTTCGTTGCCGGGACAATCGCCCACACGGTATTATCTGTGTTAGTAGAGGCGTCCATGAATTTTAATAGGGGGGTATCTACAAAAGAACTCTTAGAGGGCGGTACCACCTGAGGTTTTATAGTTTGTACTGGGGTGACAGGATCCATCAGGGGGCCACCCACTCCCCCATGCAGAAGACTTAGCCTTTCAGATCTCCTTGTTTCTTTTTCCTTTATAATCGGCTCGATGATGCTTTTCAAGATTTCAGTTGTATGTTCATCATTTTTTTCCAGTTTCGACTGGATTGCTGTGACAAAGCCTTCAATGAAGATCATTTTGGAGTACAGCATAGCAATTGTTGTTGAGTGGTCCCGAAGCTGGTCATTTTGCGTCTCTATGAGTTTCATAAAGGGGGCCATTACAAGGGCAAAAGCTGTAATCATTCCGGGATCGATTTGCGGGTCCTTTTTAGAAGAGTCATCTACTTGGGTAGATACCAGGACAGACAGGAGGTCCTCATCTGTGGGTGATGGTGGTCTTCTTTGCCGTTTGCTCGGGAATGGAACTTGCTGGGGAAAGACTCCTTTGTGGAATCTTTGAGGGGGACCCCCAGATACGATTTTATTTGCTGGGGCAAGTTGCCCCCCTCTTGTGTTTAAAAGTGTGCCCTTGCGCTCGGGAGCTGTGGTGTAGGACCCCCAAATGTCCGTTTGATGGTGACTAAGCCGTGACGTAGAGTAGTCCAGGAAACGGCCTTGGGGAGTCGCCTTGTTTTGCTGGTCCACACTAGAAAGGTCCGGACAGATTACAGTATTCGACAAGGAGATCCCAAAGGGTTTCCAACCTTTGTCCGGTCTTTGTGCGTAGGGCTGACCTCCCTTGGACCCATTGAGAGTACCAAAGACAAAGGGGTTCACGTCTAGAGGGGGTGTTAACCTTGGAGAACCCATTGCATCGTCGGGGGCCGGACCCAAGTCCTTTAGTGTGGGAGGGGTAAAATTTGGAGGGGCCAGTTTGAGAAAGGCCTCCCGCAGAGTTTCATTGGGGGACAGACCTGACAATGGATCCTTACTCAGTCCCGTTTCTTCTGTGACCACCGCTCTATTTGGAGTTAAGAAAGTTCCATTTTCATTGGGTGGCCCCGGAGTTTGTAGAGTTTGTGGAGTTTGTAAGGGATGTTGAGGGTGTGAATGAGTAACTTCTCTTTCCCCTATACTCGGTCCCTTCCCCTCCCCCTCTCCCGTGTTTAGTTGCAAAATGTTTTCATGTGAAGCAGTGGTGCTTGTAATGGCTACTTCAGGGTAGAGGTCCCCCATTGTCCTGAGTGGAGGAAGTTTGGGGGCCGGGGAGCCGACCATTGTCCGCAGATAAACGGTTGAACCCAAGCGGACTGGCTGGAATTTCAGGGCAACTTCCAGTACCGTGTACCACAAGTCATTTAATCAAAATAGTGCGGTAAACCCTTGTAGTACACTTCCGTACCAGTAGAAACGTGCAGGGAAAATTCTGTAAATATAATTCACAATGTTGCCTTCCTGCCTTCGTGCCTTCCTGCCGCAGACTGCCAGAGGCTGCACTTAGCCGCACTTCAAAAATGTGCACAGTTTTTGCTGTCAACCATGCAGGAACAACCATCCGTTGGACAGGAGCCAATCTTACTGGTGCACCCCAGTGCGCCAAACAGCCGCACAACAGCCGATGGACTTGACTCCTGTCGGGCTTAATGCCGCGAGGGTGGTTGGGCCTGCTTTTTGCTGGTGAGGTGGATCACGTGGCTTGTCACGTGCTTTGGCCAAGCTCTGCCTCCTCCAGGAAGCGAGCTATCCACGGCAAGAGCCCCTTGTCAGCTCGCAATGCCGGAATGGAAACGACAATGAAAGCAAACGTTTCCACTTGAAATAAACAGTTCTCCTTGTGCAACAAACGCTCGCCACTCGGGCGGATGGGCCTGCTTTTTGCTGGTGAGGTGGATCACGTGGCTTGTCACGTGCTTTGGGCAAGCTCCGCCTCCTCCAGGAAGCGAGCTATCCACGGCAAGAGCCCCTTGTCAGCTCGCAATGCCGGAATGGAAACGACGATGAAAGCAAACGTTTCCACTTGAAATAAACAGTTCTCCTTGTGCAACAAAACGCTGTTGATAAAGTGTTGAATTGTGGCAACCAATCTTAATTTGACAAATCATCCTGAAAAAGACAATTGTCGATTTTTACTGGAAAAATAAGAATCGTGTTCTTACTCAAGAGGGAACGAATAACGTTCTAATTATCTTTGATTTATTATTGAAGTGACAGAGGCTATAGTAAACTACAAACAAAGCAGTCTGTGTTGCTGAATATAATTGCTGAATCAAAATTGAATTTTAATTTTTGCATTTTAAATGCTAATATTTAACTGTATATGTATTAATGGACATTTTTCCTATAATTGTATTTTCTTGTGTGCACTAAAGCCT
Source organism: Ambystoma mexicanum (assembly GCF_040938575.1). NCBI lineage: Eukaryota > Metazoa > Chordata > Amphibia > Caudata > Ambystomatidae > Ambystoma > Ambystoma mexicanum. The sequence goes on from NC_090925.1 coordinate 72,546,409, forward strand.
GATACAAGCCATAAGTGTTTGAAACCTGTTCTTTGGACCCCCTATCTCATCTCCACTCTCTCTCCCTCTACACACTCTTCTATTAACGGTGGCACCAAGTGGGAAGTCCTCTTGGCTGGTTTGTCATCCTCTCTTTGCTTTGCTTTGCTTCCTTAATGTCTATCACACAGGCACCATTCCGGTTCAGTGCCAGGGTCCACAACCCAACCTCCTTCTCTTTGACCGGATGCTGCCTGCCCTCATTACCTTTTTTCTTTTGCCTGCATCTCCCCCTTCTACTCTCTCTCTCCCTCCTCTGAATGGTGTACCACGCCCCTGTACCCCACCTCAGAAAACCTTCAAAAGCACTGACCACCTCCACTTGGCAACTCTTAATGCCTGCTCACCCAACAAACACCCCTCTGACATCTATCTCCTTCTTGAAGACATTGACCTCAACATTCTCGCTCTTACCGAGACTTGGTTCAATGCCAGCTCAGTCACTGTCTTTGACTCCCTCCTCCCTGACGACTTCAAGATCTTCTGCAAGCCTCGACCTCAACTCACTGGCGGTTGGGTTGCTTTAATCTTCCCCAAGTGGGTTCCTGTTCTGTCTTACCTACCGAGACCTATTCCTCTTTTGAAAGCCTGGTTTGCAAGTTGGTCACCTCTCGCACTTCCACCATGACCATTGCTACCATCTACTGGCCACCAAGCACCAGCTCTCTATTCCTCTCTGAATGGGCTGACTTCTGCGCTTCTTTACTTTCATCCATCTCCTGCTGGGTGATTTCAACATTCAACTGGAGTCCCCTGGCTCACCATCCACTCTATTTACGGACCACTGCTCCTTGCTTTTCCTCTTCTTTCTCCCTTCTGCCCCAACCCATAAAGCTGGACACACTCTGGATACCCTCATAGCCTCTGACCTCTCCCTGTCACCCCCATTAGTCACCCCTTTCTCCTGGTCAAACCCCTCTCTCCTCTCCTCCCATCTGGGTCCCATTGGCCTTGACTCACTCCCAAAGTCCCACCTACCTTGTTCACTAACATCCACCCGATGAAACGAGTGACTGTGGCTGCCTTCGCCTTCACTTCACCCCCACTCACCCTACCACCTCTGACTCTACCTCAGACTCTGCCCTCAGCAACTAACATCTTTCCATCACCAACACTCTTGACATCTTGCCCCATTCATGAGGATCCATCTGAAACCTGTCTCAAAGCGTAACACCTGGTACGATTCCGAACTTGCATACCTGAAACGAAAGTGCAGGGTAGCAGAACGGAAGTGGCTAACCTCAGGCTCATCCTCTGACAAACTGGCCTGCCACCTGCTCCAAAGGCAATACAGACTCACCATCCCTGCAAAAGAAAGATCCCACATTCAGGCGTGGGTATCCGGTGCATCCAATAACTCAGCAGAACTTTTCAAAATCTGCCGGGAACTAGCCAACCCCTTCGCAGTCTCTTCCTCCCCTTCTCCTTCCCAGGCCCTCTGCAATGCACTGACCTCACACTTTGCCACCAAACCTCAGGACATTCCGACCACTCTTTCTTCACTCCCTGACAACCCATCCCTCACCTCTCCAACACACCCCCCCACTTCTTCCTTTTCTTCCTTCTCTCCTATCACACCTGAAGAAGTACCAGTGTTGTCCTATCCATGAAGGTCTTTCTAAACAGGTCTCCCCATGCTCCTCCAGGACCATCAAGGATAACATTGGCTCTCTTGCCCCTGCTGTCGCTGATTTCTGCAATCACTGTTTTGTCACTGGATCTTTCCCCTCCCCCTTAAGCACTCCCTTGTGCGCCCACTCCTGAACAAACCTTCCTCTGACACTACTTGCCCTGCCAGATCTATCACCCCCTTCCTGGGGAAGCTACTTGAGAAGCTGGCCTTGCCCCAACTCAACTCTCACACTGAACTTGTTGGTGGCCTCCACAACCATCAATCTGGATTCCGAGCATGCAGAGTCACAGAAACTGCTCTTCTAAACACCTGTGAAGAACTGCTTGCATCTCTGTAGTCCAACTGCCCAGCAATCCTTATCATTCTCGATCTCTCCCCTGCATTTGACACAGTTAACCATTCCATCCTCATACAAAGGCTCCACGATACACTTGGTATCTCAGATCGGGCACTTGATTGGCTGTCCTCTTTCCTCACTAACCGTTCTTCCCAAGTCATCCTGGACCTGTTCTCCTCTCCTACTTACATCTCCACCTGTGGTGTCCCCCAGGGCTCTATCCTATCCCCTGGCTCTTTAACATCTACCTTGCACTCCTTGCACGCCTCATCTCCTATTTTTCCTCCAACTTCCAATGTTACGCAGGTGACACACAGCTCTTCTTCAGACTGCCTGCTGACCCTCTTGCACCCTCCATCATCTCTGACTGCCTATTTTCCATCCAGTCCTTGTTCACCACCAATGATCTCTGCCTCAACGCCTGTCAAACTGAGATCCTTCCCATTGGGACACTTGCTCCCCCCTCATCCCCCTCACCCTGGTCTTCCTCCTTCGGCTCACCCCCTGTACCTTCAACTGAAGCCAGAAACCTTGGAGTCATCTTGGACTCCTATCTCTCCTTCCGCCCTGACACTCAGGTCATTGACAAGAAGTTCAACTATCAGCTCTTCCTTCTCAAAGGAATTGTACCTTTTCTCACTTGCCCTCAGAGGCTCAATATGACTCTAGCCCTGGTTCTCTCTAGTCTTGACTATTGTAACAGCATCTTCCTGAATATTCCTTCTTCCACTCTGTGATCCCTTGAGCTTATCCAGAATAGAGCAGCAAGACATATCCTTGGCCTTAAGCCGAGGGACCGCGTCTCTCCTACACTAAAACAGTCTTCACTGGCTCCCAGTTGCTGCACTGATTCAACTGAAATCCCTGTGGAGCATCCACAAGGCTATCTAGGCCCGCGGACCACTCTATCTTCAATTCTATCTCACCAAATATTCTCCCTCTAGACCACTTTGCTCCTTTGGCGCCAACTTGTTGTGTGTAAAGAGTTTTGCCAAACAGAGGGCAGGGGGGTCCTCCTTTGGAATAGCCTCCCCCTCCCCCTGCACCTGGAGCAGGATCTTCTCAAATTCCAGAAGCTTCTTAAGACTTTCCTCTTTTCCTCCTCTTTCCCTCCTTCTCTCCTCTGCTAATCCCACAGTTGCTGAATCAGTGTCCTTGGCCATTATGCATCTTCGGGGCCTTGTCCTCCCACACCAATTCTACCCAGCTCCTGTTTATCCACAGCACTTTGCATCTGCAAACCCTCTGCTCTGGAGACTCTCACTTAGACCTCCCGTGGCCCAGGCTGTGTAGCACACAACTTTCTATGGCTCACCCACAAGCTCAGACTCCCCAGCACGTACCTCCTCTTTCCTCTTCCTTTCTGCACTTGCATGTTCTGAATACTCACAAGGCATAGTAGGCTCATCCTTCTCCCTCTTCCCCCTCTGCTCTTAATTATTGTGTTGTAATGTTTTTCCAACCCTCGCTCCCTCCCTGTCCTGTGAGTGCTTTGAAACAGTATATTCTTATTGTATAAGCACCTAACAGGCAAACAATACATAAATCATTTCAAGTTCAAAATGCAAACTCACCCCCAAAGAAATTGTATTGATTCTTCACCAGGATCCCATCAATCAGTCCCCAACATAGTCCCTACCTATCACTAACCCCTTCATAACATTACCACCTCTGTCATCAAAAGAGTCAACTTTACAGAGCTCATCAAAAAGTCACATAGCGCCTTTCTGATAGAGCTATATATATATATCCAACCTCTGTTCTCTAAATTGAAAACAAGTGTTTAATACTAAGCTGTGGCTTCCAATCCCGATACCAACGTGTTCACCTATTTCAAAGATGACTCCTGGTCTCATTCACAAAGACTTATCCAAAGTCTTCCTTACGATTATCAGGAGACCATTCAAAATCATGAGACGCCGCATCTTTGAAGGAGTATTCCTTTACACCCACTGGTCAAGTTTACAACATCTCCACATGACAGGGTTACGTTCCTGAGAATGATGATGTTTCTCTCACTGACAGAAGACAAGAGATCCAAGATAATCAGCGACCATGAATCAGATTATTCCCAAAGAGCACCAACCCCTGACCCACTTCAGACAATGGCATGTGCTTCTCCATCAATGCACCTAATTTCTTCTATACACCATGAGCAAAGATGTGTTACACACTCCTCCTCCCGTCAGCTGTCAGGCAGACAGCATGGATTGTTGGCTAGAGGGTGAAGATGTATTGTAGGTGTGACTGGCTAGCATCATCACACCCACCTGATATGGCAAGGGCTTGTCACAGTATGTTCCATTAAGGGACTTGATAGCATGTTGCTTAAAGGCTACACTTTTGGGACATTTTGGTCCACATAATAATGAGGGGGAAAAGATGTTTTAATAACGTGAAAAAATAATGCATTCAGATTTCATGAAATGTGATATTTTTTGAAATGTCCATCAGAAAGCACCAACATAATACTTGTCTCATAAATTGGTTATGTCCAGGATTATGAAGTGACAATTACTATGTGATTATTTCAACCTAACTAGTAAAGGGGCACATACACCTGCAGCTAAGTCACTAGAATATTTTAAAAATATATATTTTATTGCAAAGCGTTCTAGCATATTCATCTAGATAAACCAAATGCATCACTGTATGTGTGTCAGGTGTGGCAGAATGCGCATGTATCTGTTGTAATTAGCGTTGATGCATGTTAGAAACAGGTTTAATTGCTCTCAACAGTCTAATGTAATATGAGCAGTTCTTGCTCACGTACATGGCTTGAGCATCAGAATTCATGGAGGCTTCCAGGGTCATGCCCAGGGTTTTCATAGATGTGCTAGTAGATAGCAGACATAGGTAGGCATGTGTGATGGAGTCAGAGAGGTTTTGCGGTAAAGGCATGGTCCGGGGACTAAGCTAGCAGGAATCTCACCATGTTGGATTTTAGGGCACATTACAAGCTACATTTGTGAAAGGAAGAGTACGAGTCAAAATGTGAAGCTATGGCCCTGTCCAGTTATTTCTGAGACACTGTTCACTTCCTTGAAGTTATGGTGTCAAGGCCACAGGCAGCCATGCTGTGTTGATTGTGTAATTGAGTCCAGCTGCAGAGCTCAGAGGGGCTCAGAGGAGCTTTGATAGGAATGTTGGGGCCAGGGAGGAAGGGTAGGGAGGCACCTTTTGAAGGTTATATTCATGTGAGTAGGGCATGGGGTTCTGTGATGCCAAGAGGTCTAGAAACTTTGTAATGCAGGCACAGCACTCTAGGGGTCAATAAATAAGCAACATTCAAACATAAGAGTGGTGCCCTGAGCATGTCATTCATGGGCACCTGGGTTCCCAGAGACATACGGCAGAGAGGTTCTAGGGTTGTACCATTATTTGGCATGGGAAGAGCAGAGATGATGCCAATACATTTATCTACAATGGAAGGGAGCTGTCTCTGTGTGCTACAGTGTCTGGTATATTGAGGAGGCCCATTGTATTGTCAAAGCAGAGTTGGCCTCGCTATTCACAATTTGAACAGGATCCTATGAAGGGGTGCACATCACATATTTTTTTTTTATTTTTTTTTATTTGTTTTGGTAGCAAAATTAAATGTACACCTTTACACATTTTACATCATAAATTCATGTATACAAATGTTAAAACGAAGTCAATGCTATCTAGATTGTCACAAAACCACAATATTAACACATACAAAACACATAAGAGCCTAAAAAAGACTCAACAAAAGTTAAAAAAAATCACCTCCAACTATAGGAGGTAATAGGCAATACTAAACTTTAAAATTTAGACAATCACATGCTCAAACCCATGAGAGCCATTTAGGGTCCTTTTAACCAAAAGGAAAACAGACACCAAGCATCTTGCGGCTTTCTTTGTTCCTACATGACGTGAGAGCACATTTTACACTTAAAACTTTATAAGAAAGTTTCTTAAAAGGACACCACTTCTAAGAAGAACAAAAATGTTGAGGATAGCACCAGCACCTAATGCTAAAAAAACAATTGGCTAATTCATGGATACTACATAAATACTTGGCCAGAATCCAGGCGACTCCTCAGAATCCTACCCACTCCGTAAGGCCAGGTTGCATTTTAGCAGCTGTTCTTCAATGAGCAGAACAAGTCTAACTGTTGCTAGAATAATTGAGGTGGCATTACCCTGCATGCAACGAAGCCAAACTAAATGATATTCAAAGGTGGAATGCAAATTCAAAAAAGCACCCAAACTACGACGCCTATGAGCGTCAAAGAAGTTACAGTACATAAAAAGATGTTCAAGGGTTTCACATTCGGCATGCTTAAGACAGAATCTACACACTTCCCACTGTACCTGGGCCTTATAAACCGACCAATTCCTGATCCGATAGCCCGTATGGATTAGGTCTAAGCGGAAACGCATGTAGTTTCTTCTTGCCACTTTATCAGGGCAACATAATAAATATGGTAGCCTAGGGGAAACAGCCTGCCTAAATGTGGCATAGATAGAAAAAGAGGGATATCCCCCAATCAAGTCAGAATTGTGGGCCCATGAATTTTTAAAAAAACGCTTTTTGACCTTAAGCAGATGATCTATTAGGTCTTGCTGCGACATGTTCAATGAGATTAAAATGGCCTGTATTCGGACGTTAAACTCACACATCGAAATTGGATATTTCTGAGCTAACATTGTCTGAAAATCCTCATAAAGAGAATTTGGAGGCGGAATGAGCATTTTACAAAAGGTATTGACCATACGCCACTGATATTTGTCTGCTAAAGGGTAAAGGCCCAATTCATGTAGAATGATAGGATTGGGAAGGTAACCTGGCAAACCCAGGATAGTTTTCCACAACTTACCTTGGAGCAAATTTAATACAGGCCCCAAGTTCACGAGACAAACATCAGTCGCATAGAGCAGAATAGGTTCTACCTTCAGGGTATAGTATTGGAACAAGGGGATAAGGGAAAATCTACAGTATCTTCGGAAAATAATTCTCATTTGGGCAAACAAGGGAGCCAACTTGGAATTCAACACTGTACGCCATGCACTGACAGACATTCCATTCGACAGGTGATAACCTAAGTAAGTTATTTCTTCTTTTTTCATAATAGGAAGATCATTGATCACAAAGTTAAACTTGGGTATTTTTTTTTTTGGGCTGTAAAAACCATTATATGAGATTTTGCTGAGTTGATGATCATGTTGTTTAGTGTGCAATACTCATAAAATATATTTAATTTAATTTGGAGACCAAATGTAGCCGAAGTTTGCCCAAAACTACCGGAAAGGAATTGGTGCCTAGCCATATCTGCTCTATGTCAGCCAAATAGAGATTGAATAAAACCGTGGCCAAATTACACCCCTGTTTCACACCTATACGCGTGGGAATGATATCTGACAGAAGATAGCCCCTCAGAGTTAATGCGGACCCTGTAAGACGTGTTTTGATGTAATGCTGCAATTATTGCTACTATTGCAGCAGGAATGCCATATGATAGCATCTTCTGCCAGAGACGATTTCATAACACGTTGTCGAAGGCAGCTGAGAGGTCTAATGCTGCCATACAAATGGTAGCATTAGTCTTGGAATGAGCAGCATGAAGAAGATGTGCAAGGGTCAAGGCATTTAACTGGGTACCCATTTCTTTCCGAAAGCCGACTTGAGCTTTTGCAAGAATGGGAGAGGCACATAAACAGGCTTCCAAATCGCAGAGAACCAGCTTTGCAAACATTTTTGCTGATGTGTCGATTAAGGCAATAGGTCTAAAATTTGTCGGGTTGCTTAAGGCACCTTTTTTGTGTATGGGAATCACTGTAGCCATTAACCATGATTTGGGAATTCTGCCGGATTCATAAACTAGCTGGAAGCGTGGCAGCAAATACCTGGCCCAAAAATTCGGATCGTCCTTGAACACGCAAGGAGGTAGCCCGTCAGGCCCAGCCGTTTTCGAAAATTTCAGTTGGGCAATTTCCCATATGATATCTTGGAGAACCCACGGACAAACACGTGGGAACGGCAGCTGCATTATCAGAGATTCCGACGATAGGTGTAATTCGGGCACTGCATATTTTTGGCTCCTATTCAATTCCTGTAATGGCAGCATCCATTCGCGTGTCCGCATCTCAATCATATTTTGGTTGGCTAGAGTGAAGGCAGCCTGTCGAAGATATTTTAGTTGCGTTTTAAATCGAGCAACAATAAAGTTATTTTCTCTATTATAGACGGAGACGTGATACGGCATCTGTTTTAACTTGTGTAGGTCGCTGTTTTTTTGCCTTTTTAGTAATGCGACTGCGTCCACATTAACGTGGAAATCCCGCAAGCTGCTTTTTTCACGCGAGTCTTTCACAAGATTGGCTAGGTGCCCATGAATCCTCGATAAATTTATCTCATTGATTTTTTCCGTGTTACCAACAGAGAGAAAATCATCATGGGACACCAACAGGTCCCTGTTTACCAGGAACACCAATTTCCGGCACACCGCCGAATGCCAGTTTACAGAGATAGTGTGCCTATCGCCTTTGACCAGACACACCGGGGCCGAAACATCTAGGCCACACTCTCAATATGTAGGCGGGAAGTCAACATGTGGTGATCCCTCAAACCTACATCCCGAATTAGGATAGGGTCGAGCAGCCCAGTGCACGCACTTGATGCCAGCAAATAGTCAATGAGAGATGCAGCTTGGCTACGCCTCCAAGAAGATCTAGTTGAGTGATTCGCAAGTTGAATAGGATAGATCCCCCTTTCCTTAAAAAAAAGTGCCAAGTGGTCTCCTCTGCAGCATGCTTGTTGGGCATAAGCGGAAGAGGTGGAAGTGGGCAATGCACAATTGTCAAGGGGCAGATAAGAATTCAAATCACCTCCAATGACAATTTCGTGGTTGGGACACGAGACAGCCGCATGACCCAACATACGATCCAAGTCTTCTAAAAGCAAGTTCAACGACACCGCCTTTGGATTCCAATAGATTGACAGGAGCAGAAGAGTCGAAATCGAACAGTGCTCAAACGAGGCCTTAACCAATAGACATGAGTCAGACGTATCCATAAGGGCTAACCCTGCCTTCAGGCCATTATTGATTAACACAGCAATTCCCCCTGCAGGGCGGCCTAATTGTTGTCGACAGGCAGGGACCGAAAAGCAAGTATAGCCATCCAGGCAAAGTTAGCACATGGCCATTGTTTCCTGCAGAAATAAAATATCAGGTTTTTGATTGGGCCCAACCCGTCTATGCCAAGCCCCGAGATTGCTTAAACCACAGCAATTCCACGAGGCGACAGAAAGACCGCTCAGTTATGATTCAGTGGGACGTTTTATGACTGCCGCCACTTTTAACAAGGGCACCATCCACGCTAGGCCACTAAGTGCTTGGGTAAGCGAGGCCAGTTGGATAGCTAGTTGGTTGGCATGAGCTTCAAAACGGACCACGGCGGGTTCTGCGGGGCATTCTTTTGGCGGCACATGTACCCAGTCGAGAAAGTCCCAGGCACTCTCCATATCCAAAAACAGACGCGGCGCAAGCCCAATTAAATAAAAGTCATCTGAAAACTCTGGGATTGCACTCTGCAGAGCACTCTATGGTTGTTATGGGTCGCCAGTTTAACCCAATCCAGGTCCTTGGCTGATACATTTCTTAAAGCTGGAATCTGGAAGAAAGAATTCATCAGGAAGGACCTATTAATCCAAGCAGGACCATTAATCTCGGGGTTACTAGACCACCCAATGATTAATTTCATGTCCTTAGGGGTTTGTGTGAAGGACAAAGCCTCGTTAACGGTCTCTGCTGCAGGGGCTGGGCACTGCTGCAGATTCCCAACTACACCAGGCCGGATCAAATCTGACGGCAACTGGGCAGACTTGGGATGCTGGGCCAAGTCTTCTTGCGCTTCCCTATCAGTTTTAACCTCTGCCAAAATTGCAACGTCAACCTCCTGACCTCCGGCTAACAGTTTCAGAGGCACATATGTACAAGCTAAGCTTGCAACAGCGGATGCTGGCAGGCCAACAGAATCACTCACCTGAACACCAGGTGGAGGTTCCATGGGCCCTAGGGCAGTTACGGGGCTTGCAACCGGAGGCACCATAGTGTCAACTGACTGTCTAGTAAGGACTTTTCTCGATTTGATATTTGGAAAATAGCAGTGCAGCAGCTGTTGCATTTTTGCCGTTGGTGTCTTAGGGGCAGCACCAGCGGCGATCTGCACATTCCCGCTTTTTAGGGCTGCAATCTGCAGGTGTCTCCTACTTTCCTCGTTAAGGTCACCCAAGTCTAAACCCAAATTGTCGTGATTACCCAGATTATTAACAATGGTAGGTGAGCTGGGCTCAGGGGGCACCTGCTCCTTCCTACCTAGAGGTGCATTGGGGGCTGCTTTTCTCTGCATGGCCTTTGTCTGATTTAGGCATTTTTGGGCTCCTAAAAAAAACTTCCTTGCCTTGCGAGAGATGAAATGCCTTCCCTCATGTTCCACAGGCCCCTCTTCAACTTCCAGCGTCACCATAGGTGCCACAATGGGGATCGTGACCTGGGGATCAATAAGCGCCGTCAACACCGAAGGACTATCCGGAGGAACAAAACTCTCCTCCACAACTTCAGGACTCTCGCTTAAAGAAGCAAGACAGTCCTGGAGAGGTGGGGTCCCAGCCATCTTGTACAGGAGTTGTTCCACCTGCAGTAGCCGATCGTGCTGTAATTTGGCTAGTTCAAAAAGGTCAATGGCCTCAGAGTCGCCATAGTCCAAGGTGACTCTCTTGTCGCCCTGCACTACTTGTGAATAAGATCTTTGAGGCATAAAGGCAAGATGAATTCCAAAGTCAGTTTGGGAACCTTGTGAGCAAGTCGAGATGTGGTCGCAAGGTGGAACTAGCAATTGCCAGCATCTTTTCGAATTGGGCCAGATAGAAGGCTTTGGATTGGTTGTCTGCTAAGATGTAGCAATTTTGACATCTTGTCTTTCATAGATCCTAGCGAACCCTGCATCTCCCTTATTGAACAATGGGTAAGCTCATGCCCCTTGTCCAACAAGTTAAGTATACGGGAGATGACGGGAAAATTGAAAGACCCATGTTGATGGGTAATGGAAGAAGAGTCTTCCGGAGTAGAAGCCGATCTAGCTTCCACTTTTGGAGCAGACAGGTCAGCATCCTCATTTCCAAGGGAAAAAGGGTCGATTCTAGATGGATGAAAAATCGCTGTTGGCAAACCCTCATCAACCTGAAAGTTGTCGTAGTGAGGAGCAGGGATCCCTTGCACATCTTTCGCCATCGTCATTGCTGAACCGTCTCTTTGCTCGACACATTTTTTATGATTCTATCTGTTGGCAGATGGAAATGAACTTGTTCCCGAAATGGGAACAAACTCGAGGCTGGAGAAGAGGGGCCAAGAGAGAGGCACACTCTTTTTGCTAATTCACTAATGACAGTAGGTGCCAACATTGAGGTGTCTAAATTGTAGGGGAGACCTCCTTGGTCATGGGTCAGGGAACAGTTTGGGTCCTGTGAAAACACATCTACCTCACCCACCACCCCATCCATGTCATTAGCATCCTGAACAGTGAATGTTGGCTGAGCCAGGGAATGAGGAAACCCAGGGGAAGGAATTGAATTATCTAACGGAGGGACTACAACATTACCAACAGATACTTCCTCCGGAACCACCCTAGCAGTACTCTCCAGTTGAGAGTTGGACATTTTTGCGGGGGATTTTTTAGTATTAGTTGGCGAAGGGAGGGAATTACTAAGGGTTCTATTCCCCGCGTGATTCTTGTTGGTCTTCGCGGTGGTACCTATTTTGCAACCACTTCTAATAATTGGGCTCATACTAGAACACTAGTCACAACCCAGGTACAAATAGTAGCACCCCACCCCTTTGTATAGACACGGTGTAAACTGAGGGGTCAACAAAACAACACCTTCCTCAGTAGTAACAGGAAATACTTAGGTTGACACCACTAGCCAATACAACAGATACGAGCAAAAGAAGTGGCATACAACGCTAGAACAAGTGTCAGACTTTTCTCTGCACCGTATAGCAGGAGAAATCATCCTTATTGGGTGCTTGTCGGGACAAAAAAATCACATGTGACACCAAGCAGCAACCATGCGTATACAGGATGCACGTAACAGTACACTTGACGTAGTAAACACACAATACTTCAAAATGACAGTGCTGACACCCCTAATCCACAGGACCTAAGGTTTATAGCCCACAGTCTCCTCTAGGCAGGGGGGAACCAAGGCAACATAGGGGAAGTATAAAGTAACCCCTCAGTGCTTCCCCTCTAGGCAAACACCTTCCCTGGTGAACATTTCAAAACTACTAATGCGATTTACTGGCGTACCTCGAGAAGCCCCTTAGCAAGGTTCGCCCTCAACCCTTCATATGGTGCAACCAGCACAGCACCTCAGCCTCAAAGCGCCCCGCGACCCGCGAACAGCCAACAGTACTTTGCAAGTACTTCGCGGTGCGCGGCGCGGGTGTGCCAGAGGTTGATTGATAAAGAGGCTCGGATGGGAGGGGCACTTCACCAGGGACAGGCCCGCCTCCAACAGGAACTCCTTCAAGAAAAGAAAAACAGGCTGATTAGGGACCTATGGCAAGACGCTCACAGTTACCGTGGGACCACCCACAAGAACACGACTTCCAATGGCGACACACCACCCGTTAGACCACCCAACCCAGGATGTGTAGGAGGGCACACAGCCCGTTAGGCCACCCAACCCAGCAAGTGTAAGAGGGCACACAGCCCGTTAGGCACACCACGTGCTAATTACTCAAGGTTGATGTTTCAAGTTCGTGGGCAAACAGTCACCTTGGGTCAGGCACTCTGGTGCAGCAAAAAAAGACGTCCTCCGGTCGAGGGCTCGTAGTTTAGAAATCCGCCCGTGCTCCAAGTGGTGAATCTAGACAACGTCCCAAAATCCACACAAGGTCCACACTGCAGGGCAAAGCGACGACGCAGCCGGCAGCCAACAGTACTTTGCAAGTACTTTGCGGTGCGCGGCGCGGGTGCGCCAGAGGTTGATTGATAAAGAGGCTCAGAGGGGAGGGGCACTTCACCAGGGGCGGGCCCGCCTCCAACAGAAACTCCTTCAAGAAAAGAAAAACAGACTGATTAGGGATCTATGGCAAGACGCTCACAGTTACCGTGGGACCGCCCACAAGAACACGACTTCCAATGGCGACACACCACCCGTTAGACCACCCAACCCAGGACGTGTAGGAGGGCACACAGCCCGTTAGGCCACCCAACCCAGCAAGTATAAGAGGGCACACAGCCCGTTAGGCACACCACGTGCTAATTACTCAAGGTTGACGTTTCAAGTTCGTGGGCAAACAGTCACCTTGGGTCAGGCACTCTGGTGCAGCAAAAAAAGACGTCCTCCGGTCGAGGGCTCGTAGTTTAGAAATCCGGCCGTGCTCCAAGTGGTGAATCTAGACAACGTCCCAAAATCCACGCAAGGTCCACACTGCAGGGCAAAGCGACGACGCAGCCGGCAGCCAACAGTACTTTGCAAGTACTTTGCGGTGCGCGGCGCGGATGCGCCAGAGGTTGATTGATAAAGAGGCTCGGAGGCAAGGGGCACTTCACAAGGGACGGGCCCGCCTCCAACAGGAACTCCTTGGGTCAGGCACTCTGGTGCAGCAAAAAAAGACGTCCTGCGGTCGAGGGCTCGTAGTTTAGAAATCCGGCCGTGCTCCAAGTGGTGAATCTAGACAACGTCCCAAAATCCACGCAAGGTCCACACTGCAGGGCAAAGTGACGATGCAGCCACCAGCCAACAGTACTTTGCAAGTACTTCGCGGTTATATTTGTTTATTACTTATATGGCGCGCCGAACCCTGGGGTAACTGGGCGATTGAAAGCATAGGTTACAGGTGTAAACAGGTATACAGGTTATACAGATAAAAAACAACAGATGGGACCCTGGTTACAGCTGGTTCAGGGTATGAGATGCGGAAATGGAAATGAAATAGTGGACCCTGGTTACAGTAGGGTCGAGGCAGGGGAGGCAGCTAGCCTCTGACTGAGAAGGATTGTTGCTTAGCCAGTTTTTTATGCCAGCTTTGAAGGTGAGGAAGGAAGATTCCTGTTTGAGGGTGGTAGGGATAGCATTCCAGAGTTTGGCGGCTTGAACTGGGAAGCTGGCTCCTCCTGCTGATTTTAGGTTGTACCTTGGAACCACTAGGTTTGAGGAGTGGGAGGATATGGTGATGCGTGTGGGTTGGTGGGGGCAGAGTTTATCTGCCAGGTATTTCGGGGCACATGGTGGTCATGAATATTTTACTCATTAGAGAAATGTATTAGGGCAACAGTGTAGCTGGTAGTTAATCAACTCTTAGTGATGATGTAGTAGGTTACATGTTTTTATGGTAATTTGTTTTAGATACTGTGTGACCAATAGGGTAATGGACTATAATTCCTTGCAAACGGTGCAGTGATTATTTTGGGATTGTTTTTTATCGCGTGGGTTTTGGGTCATTGACCCTACAACACTCATCCACCCGACTACCGAACCTTAACAGCACAGAAGCACATCCTACAAGAGCAGGCATATTCAGAGACATAATGATCAATTTTACAGTAATACATGCAAATCACAATGCGGATAAGATAGGACGGAGCAAATTAGGATGTCACATTCAAGTATAACATAAGAAGCACCATTAGAATCTCCAGCACAGCATTACTCCGACATGATTTCATGTTCAGCATTTCTCTGACATGGACTGCAGTTCAGCAGTACTGTGGCATGATCTCCAGCACAGCACAACTCTGACATGGTATCCACCACAGCATTGCTCTGACTTGATCTTCAGAACAGAATGACTCCAACATGACATTCAGTTCAGTGTACTGTTGCTTCTTCAATATATGATAGAGGGTTTTCATTCCTGATTAAGAAAGTCTTAAATCCACCCCAGTAAACTAACTGGTCTCTGCTTTGAGTGAGACAATGCCATATCATTCCTCGAGTTCGTTACAGCCCATGTATCTGGGAGACCCTTGACACATCCAATTAAGTGCAGTCTGATTTTTCACAATAATCACCACTAGTTTAAAGAACTTGAGTTGCTTTCGGATCAACTTAGACCACATCCCCAAAAGCAGCATGTCTGGTTGTAACTCCAAATTTTTTGCGGATGCCTCTGGCCACTCTATTCCAAAAGTCATAACATTGAAAACATTGCCATATCAAATCATAACAGTCATATCTACTGCATGGCAGCTAGTGCATACATGTTCTAGTTCCGTGCTAATCATACGTAAGTTGTGAGGTGTCAGATTGGATCTCATTAGCAGCATATAATGAATAACTCGAGCATTCAAGGATACAGTATGCATTAGATTAGAAGCACTGCACCACTCATCATCATTAATGGTGCAATTCACATCACTGAACCACACGGCATGACCAGGGTCCTCTACTCTGTCACACGTGACTCTGTTTTAAGAATCCAATAAATAGTGTGGGGATTCTCCTACATCTACCGAGCTCCAATATATGTACGAGTAAGGGCTATTTCTCGGTTCCGCGAAAAGCAGTCCCACCATTTCTGGAGCCATACAAAACTGCAATCATCCGTAGATAAGTGCACACCCTCCATATCTTAATTTGTACAATTCATGCGTAAAAACACCACATAATCCCTTCCAAAGGACAACCCTATTTAAAGGGTATATATTCTAGACAAAAGTCAGTATATGTCAGAATTCAGTTATTTTATTAATTGATCAAAATATAATCATAGAAAAACATTTGCAAAAAACTACATTAATATCACATCTATTAAAAACCGATTTCAAAAAACACATATTATCACACCAACAGAAAGCTCACATCTCGCACATCATTTCTCACATACTCTTTCATCCCCATTCATACAAAACACCACTCGTACCTGTGCAAAAGTTGCAATCTTGATGATTCTGTTCTGTGAATCAGAACACCCCATCTATTTGGGTTTGAACCTTATTCGCTCAAAGTGCCTGGTTGACAATATTTTAAGAACCAAAGACAAGGTAAATGTTCCAAGGTGGTTGCTCTTGAACACATACCAATTACGACATTTTGTCTGTGTAAACTCAAGATAGAGCCAACTCTGGGAGGAGTAGGCTCTATGGTGATGTTGACTCGAGTTTCGGGCAACCAGATCGGCCTATACAATATCCATCTGGTGACCTCATCAGGACATATATAATACAAAAAACAAACAGTTCCTTATACAAAAAATTCAAGCTGGTGTGAATTAGATGTTGTCCAATGTTCAAAGGGTAATTTCTTTCACTTTTCAGGGTGCCAGGTTTCTGTAGGCCAAGTGTGTTTCCAGGAAAGCAACCAAGTTGTGTTAACTTCAAGTATAGTGTCTCCATGTGGTAGTATCAAGGACACTCCAGGGGCAGAGTTCCTTCTTGGTTGTGGTGTTGTTATATCTTGCAGTTCTATATCTTTTCACCAATGTGTTGTTTTCTTCAAGCCAAGTTTAATATGAGCCAATTAGCTCAGGAGGGTGAGGCCATCGACTCACGGTCCCTGTGTGCTCCACCAGAAGGGCACTCAATGTGATTTGTGTCTCGCACTGATAGTGTCTGTAAAAACTCATGCAGTTACTCACATGTTGACCCGCCGTGTGGTCTGTGCTGCTCTGGGTACGCCTGCTACTAGTTACCACGTCTGAATTACTGGAGAGCAACTTGTAATTGTGCACATTGCATCACACAATTGTCTATCATGCCCAGTCAGCATGATTTAAACTTTCCCTCAACATATAAGTCCCCCTGAGTCGATATAGCTCATGAAAACCATACCATAAATTCATCACTAGGGTCGGAAATTGACTTCTTCAGAGCACTATAGCGAACCACCCTCCGATCTACATGGACCATATTCCAGCCTAACAAAGAGTACCTCCTTCTGGAGGTCACCCTAATGGACAGCATACTGCAGCATACTGCAGCAGCATTGCTATACACTACTTTTAATAATCTTGGACTTTGATTCCCCCTTTCTAAAAGCAGTGAGTCTTCTCCATCAAGAGAATTCTGACACTTTTGCCAGCCCATATTAACCTGATCATTCTACATCTAGCTAAATATCTGTCTAAGCTGTGCACGCTATGTCAGTGAACAGATACACAAATGTAGGAATCACTAACATCTTGGCAAGAGCAACCCTGCCTTTCATCCCTAGGAATAATGTTATCGATGTGGAGAGCCTAGACTCAAAGTTCTTCAAGTCCTTGGTCGTGATATGGTGAAATCATTTAAAAAATCTGAGAGACCGTGTTTCTGTGAGGGCGACACTCCCTCTCTGTCTGTACAATGTGATTGCATTCTGTCTGAACACGGCTTTAACTTCCACCTCTCCTGCAACACATGTGTTACCATTATACAAAACGCAAGCCTCTGTTCAAAGGTCAAAAGTGAGGAAGGCACACGGATCAGACCAGTGTGTCTTCTTAGAGCAATAACCACCTGAATAAAAGAACTCCAAGAGCCATGCCAAATTCTCCATCATCCTATCAGAATTCCAGAAACATGATCACATTACCTTTCAAGCCACACTTTTAAACTAAATTATGTTGTGATACATGTAAAAAACACATTTTAATTATGACAGCTCTCTTTTGAACATCAGAGGTTCAACATGAAAGTTACTGAAATACTAGTGATCGCTTGACTTCAAATAGCAATTCCAGCAATGTGTAAACCTCACAGAACCAATGACTGAAGTCAGGGGCTCCCAGGACACCAGGTAAGTCTTCTTCAAAGTATGTGATTCTATAAAGTAAAAATGTCCTCGTGGCTAGCAGTAAGGTTACAATATATATATACACAGTGAGGTGGAGCCCTGTGGTGGTTCCATGTCTCCAAGGAGACTTCACAACAAGTGTATTATGACGTGGCAAAAAAAATGGCAACAACAGAAAATGAATATTGAAAACAGAGCATGTTATCATAAGTGTTTATAGATACAGTTGTAACAAGGAAAATAACTTTCTTTATTGCAGTTGCATCCAGTGTTTACATCCGTACATGGCATTGATTACCAACCACATGTTTATCAATACAGTTATGAACAGAATTTAACAGATCCATGTATTTATCGACCTTGCGCATTGAAGGGGTACAAAACCTAAGTAGTGATGTAGGCTCTTGTTAAGCAAACAGGCATTGGTTAAGTAATTACAAGGTTTATTTAAGAATAACCCGACAGGCAGCAGACGCGACCCTGCAGTACAGCTGCTACCTTCAAACTGCCTACACCAAACCAAAACATTCTAAGTGGAACATTGCGCTGACATACAGAATTGTGAGTGAGTATGGTCCCATAGAACATGCATGAACTTAACACACCTTCCCCCCTTGCATGTTACACAAAATCAAGAACTAAGCATTTTATTCCATATAAAAATCCTTATAGCGATCCGGACATTTTTTTGTTCTCTTAGCTTGTCCGTCAATACTGAAATTTAGAGTGTCTTTCATTTGATTTAGTTACATCTCTCAAGTTGTTGTCATCTAAATGCAATGTCACTCGCGGATCTCCTTCACCTTGCTTATCAGTCGACTCACCACCCTTGTCGATGCCCTCCTTGTTGCCTTCATCGACCACAGAATCTAAAGAGCTCTTGACCAGCCTGGAAACAGACCAAGTATAGCCACATTGCCTCGAATGGTTACTATTTTTCTTGGACCTAAAAACTTGCTTTCAGAGCATTTAACGCCAAAACAAGGATTTTT
This sequence comes from Ambystoma mexicanum, assembly GCF_040938575.1. NCBI lineage: Eukaryota > Metazoa > Chordata > Amphibia > Caudata > Ambystomatidae > Ambystoma > Ambystoma mexicanum. The sequence goes on from NC_090925.1 coordinate 72,565,155, forward strand.
TATGAGAACTATGTCCCCTTCCACCAATCCCACTTCTTTAACATGGAATGTGGAGTCATACCTTTGTTTATATCCATTTTGGGCCTCAGATATCAAGGTCATTATCTTCTTCCTATCCACTTTCACACACCCAGCCAATCCTAACCATCCTGGGCATAATCTGGAGGCAGGTTGTCTCCCTTTTAGAGAAACAAATGGCGAAACCTTAGTGGTGGAGTGTGGTGTGATACAATAACTCCACACCATTTCCCTCAACAAATTTGACCAATCAATACCAGAATTTAGGGCTAATTGAATGCCGCCTTTAATGAACCTGTTGGCCCTTTCAACCATGCCGTTTGCCCTAGGATGATATAGAGCAGTCCTGGAATGCTTGATCCCATAGCACTGTAAGAACTCCTTCATTTTTTGCGAAAAGAACTGCACTCCGTTATCCGTAATAATTTCTGTGGGACATCCTTCTTTGTAAAATACCTCCTCAAAAAACATGATCAACTCGTTGGTGGTAGCCTCCCTTAATGCCTTACACTCTAACCACTTGGTGTGGTAGTCCATCAACACCACCATGAATCTGAAACCATTCCCCAGACCTTGGATAGGGCCAATGATATCCACTGCGAGTTTTTTCCAGGGTTCACTAGGAACTTGAACTGGACTCAATGGAACTTCTCGGACAACTTTACCCTTATCAGCATTGTCACACTCCCTACAGTCTCTAACTTTCTTCTCAACCATGCTGTCCATCCCTGGCCACCAATATGACTGTCTCACCAACCTCTTGGTACCGTTTATGCCCAAATGGCCCTGATGAGCTAGATCAACCAAGCGAGCTCTAATACTCACAGGGGGAATAACTTTGCTTCCTCTCCTCAATGACTCACCATTCTCAGCCAAATTTAATTCCAATCTAATCTCATAGAAACAATCAAAATTTCTATCTAGAGACTATTTTCTGGGCCATCCCCTCCTCGTCCATTCCTTCACTCTGGCAAGACAAGAATCCTCCAGATCGGCTTCACTCCACTCTTCTTTCCCCACAGCATTCTCTGTCAAGTTCGAGATACACAGATCCTCCTCATCTTCCTTGCTGGGGACAAATTCTACCTGATCCAAAGGAAGTCTGGACAGACAGTCAACAACAACATTATCTTTGCCTGCAATGTAACTGAGTGTAAAATTGCAACCTTGCACCCCAACCATCCATCTTGCAATCCTAGGCGAGCCCTTTGCCCAATCACAACTGCCTAACAATTGCACCAGAGGCTTATGATCAGATTTAATTAGGAACTCCTGTCCCCATAGAAAATACTTAAAGTGTAAGATGGCCCAATAAACAGCCAAAGCCTCCCTTTCAATTACTGAATAATTGCACTCAGCTCCCCTTAAAGGTCTGGAAGTGAATGCAATAGTATGAACCTCCTTACCTGAGTCTATTTGACACAATGTGGCACCTAACCCAGCCAGGCTCGCATCAACCAAAAGGACAGTCTTCCTACCACTAATGAAACAGCCTAGAGAGGGTGCTCTCGCTATACTCTCCTTTATGGTAGAAAACACTTCCTGACATTCTATTGACCAATTAAATGCCCCCCCTTTTTCAGAAGATTCCTCAGTGGTGAAGAAATGGTTGCAAACTTCTCCACAAACTTGTGGTAGTACTCCGCCATGCCCATAAAGGATCTAAGCTGATCCTTGTCTGCCGGAGCAGGAACACCACAAATATTCTCCACCAACTTGACTTTTGGGGATATCCCTTGGCTTGAAATTCTATGACCCAAATATTCAACTTCTCTAAGAGAAATTCGACACTTTTCTCTCTGTACCGTGAGACCAGCCAACTTCAACCTTTGTAGCACGCTTCTCAATGCACAATCATGCTCAGACTCAGCATACACTAAGATATCGTCCTGAAAGACTGCCACATTCTTGAGCCCTTTCAATACTTCTTCCATCACCGTTTGGAAAACTGATGCGGCGGATGCCAAGCCAAAAGGCATCCATAGGTACTTAAATGTGCCAAGGGGCGTAACAAATGCAGTAACATGTTGGCAGCGTTCTGACAGCGGAACTTGATGATATGCAGCAGATAAGTCAATTACTGAGAACCAACTGGGTTCTACCAATGTGGCAAGAGTCTCTGAGATAATGGGCAGTGGATGCCTCTCAATGAAGATGTTCTTATTTAAGTCCCTGAGATCGACACAAAGCCTTAAGCTTCCATTGCTTTTCGCCACTAGAACGACAGGGGGAAAGCCATTCTGTCCCTTTGATGCGTTCTATCACACCTTTCAGCATAAGATCTTCAAGTTCTTCACTCAGCTGTTGTCGTAGCTTGAGTGGAACAGGTCTCACCTTGTGAACCACCGGTCTTGAATTTGGTTTTAGTTTTATATTATGCTCAAAATTGGAAACATTTCCTAGATTGGACGTGAAGACCTCCGGGAACTCCTTTTGCCACTTGCCTTCAAGCTCAGCAATTGTCACTGGTTCACTGGCACTGGCTTGAATGCGGACACCGAGTTCCCTTTGTTCATCCCATCCCAATAGCGATGCACTTTTCTTCGCTACCAAGATCCTGGCCAGACATTCTCTTCCTTTGTAAGCCACTTTTGCTTGGAATTCGCCAACCAGGGCAATTGATGACTCCCCGTATCCACATGGCTGTACCCCTCCTTGGGACAAAACATTGCACTCCTTCCCTAAAATGTTCTTCAACGTGTCTAGGGATATTATAGTCCAAGGGGAAGCCGAGTCTACTTTCATCTCAATGTTGCACCCATCTATCACAAATTGATCAACAGATCATCTACCATCACCGGACACTGCATGAATGTGGAAAATGTGGCGAGCACTGTTCTCCTGAATGGGAACTTCATCCAGCGCTCTGCCCAATGATTGACCAGAAACACGACATTCGGGATCCCTTTGCTCAATAGCATTGATAGAGAACTCCCTGCACAAGTTTGCGAAGTGACCCTTCTTCTTGCATTTGTAGCACTCCGCGAATCTCGCTGGGCATGTGGGATAATTGGCCGTGTGTCTTGAATTGCCGCATCTTGTACATTTTTGAACCCACCATTCTTTCTTATTAGGTGTTTTTTTCCTCTGCAGCACAGCGCACACTCCTTGTGCAGAGCTTTGAGACGGTTGCTTGTCGAGTTTCATAGCTCTCATGTATTGGGATGTTTGTTCAATGCTGCGTGCTATTTCCACAGCCTGCTCCAGCGAGACATCCTTGGCTAACAGTTTCTCCTGCACCCTGGGGCTATTTGTGCAGCGCACTAGTTGATCCCTAATGAGGGAATCAGTAAGGTCCCCGAACTCACATGTGTGACTCAGTGTCCTGAGCGAAGCCATGTAGGATTCCACTGACTCCGCACTATCCTGCCTTTCGAAAGTAACATTTTTTCTGGCTCGAAGTGTTCTTCAATTTTTTTAATGGCCAGAAGGTACTCATCACCATCACCTGCACCTTCTTCACGGGTTCATGTAAGACCCTCAAAGACTATGCGCCCCTCTGTCCCGAGATTGTGGAAAAGAAGTGCTTTTTTCCTTCCAGGGCTGTACCTGTCACCACACTATAGCCACCAGATAGTTCTCAAAAGTTTGAATCCATCTATCCCATCTCAGAGGAGGGCGACCAGGTTCGGAGAGAAATGGGGTAGGTGGCGGTATTGCAGCTGCCATATTGTCTGTGCCAGTTGAGGGGTGCTGGCAGGATAGTCTGCGGGTGGGTAGAGGACTGGGAGGGTCCAATATGAGACTTCACCAGCTGCCCAGAGCTTATGGAGAGTGAACTTGTGGGTAGGAATGTCCTCTATTGTTCAAAGGCTTAGCGAACAGGATATGTCACAATGGTGAGTCCTGTGACATCACAATGAGCCTTTCCAGTAGTCCGAGCCTCCACCCTAGACTGAGGATAGAGTGTTCAGTAAAGCATTCATTGTTGAAAGAATGGCACTTGAAGATTCTCTGGCCTACAGTGTTAGTAGCTGTGCAACGTTGAGGCCCAGTTTTAAAAGTAAACAACAGTTCAGCAGCATACCATAGGGACTCTTGAATGCTGAAAAAACAATGTATCAGCCAAACTGAAGATATGCGTACACAGCGTATGCAGATAAGATCTCCCCTCCTTGTCCCAATCTGACCTGGAAGGGCTTATGGCCCTGCGCCTGCTGCCTGCGGTGAGGTCGTCAGCTGTGCTGAGAACAAAGTGCCGCTCAAACTCCCGTTGCGGGGAGGAGCGGCAAGGTGAAGGATAGCTTCCACTCTGACAGCTGTGTGCCACTCTTCATGTGCGGCGCAGAGGGGCCAAAGGTGCTGAGGCGTTCAAGAGGGGCGATGCATCCAAGAAAAGAACAGGGGAGGCTCAAGGGGAACCGTGGGTTAATCCTAGTCGCCAATGTTAAGTAAACAGGCATTGGTTAAGTAATTACAAGGTTTATTTAAGAATAACCCGACAGGCAGCAGACGCGACCCTGCAGTACAGCTGCTACCTTCAAACTGCCTACACCAAACCAAAACATTCTACGTGGAACATTGCGCTGACATCATACAGAATTGTGAGTGAGTATGGCCCCATACTCATTATAGAACATGCATGAACTTAACAGCTCTCCTAAGATTTACTCAATAAAGATCCATCATTACCAACTTTAGGATTTAGCAATAACTCACTATCCATGAATTGCCATTTTGTAGCCCAATAAGGGAAAATAAATCAGCAAAATGGCTCTACTAAAATCAAGCCCAGGGGACAGCATTCCATCCTCTGTGCTGGTAAATTCTGGTTTTAATATCTAAAATCACACATACGTATGCCAAAAATGATAGCCATCACCATACAAAACCAATGTCATTGTACCCCTAAAAAATGAAAAAATAAGAGGTATTCAACACTAATGGAGAAAATAGTAAAAAGAGACCCATATTCACTTTGGCTGCACTCTCCGGCAAACCAGGAGACGACTTCTCCTCATGGGAATAACCAACGACCCTTACAAAATGGAACAAACCTTCGAACTGGTGCAAATCGATACTAACGAGAATTCAAATATCTCAATGGCACCCTCATTCAAATTTAATATCAGGAAGCTCTGGAGTTGGCCCTTTGCCTTGTTTGTCGGGCATGGGTGATGCAGAGGCAGGCCTGATTCAAGATGGAGGATTTGTAAGCCACACACTCCTGTACCAGATGGTGGCTGTGTACATGCTCACATGCCCACACCAAGATGGCATACTGAAGCTCTCGGACTGATAAGAACACTGCAGGATAAGACTGACATGTCACAGAAGCACAGGTATCCTGCAACTGTTGTTACTTCGGCTGTTGCTCTGGTGCTTATGTTTTCTCTTCTGGTGATTCTATGTCTACTGTTGCCACACTATAATTTCCGGCTAATCTCCTTGCTCCTGTTGCTCGCTGGTTTCTCAGCACATGTCACATGATCGCTGCATCTTTCTGTATGCCATTCTTCTGCACCCTTTCTATACCAGCTGGTGCTAAGCCATCGCTGGCTATCCAGTACAGCAAGTGATTCTGAGGTCACCTCTACCTCCTCAGAGACAAGCCTTGTGGTTGCTATCTTCACACACAACATGCCATCTCCTGAAAGTGCACTAAGTCTACCTTTAGAGGTTTTACCCCCACTCTGTTTTTTCATCTTTACATCTATACACCCAGGTATCCCTTCCATTTCTGTTGCCAATCAGCGGTCGAGGTGGCTTCTCAAGGAGACAGACCCTTCTCAACCAATGTTTGGGAAGCCTCTCAGGTAGGATGACTCACTGATATCCAGACTCAAACTCACCAGCGATTTCTTTCTCAGCCCACCCACACAATGCCTTAGCCTGGTCTTGGGTCAAGTCTGCATCCCAGGCTTGATCTAAAACTAACTGTCTCCTTGATACACCAGTCTAGATGTTACTTTTTAGAGAAAGAAATGTCTTGATCTGGTAAAAAAGGCTGAGAAGTATACCTTTGAGCCCCATCTCACATGCCTTGTGCTTGGTTGATAACACCATTGACATGATTTGCCTCTTTATGCATTGAGAACAATGGACGACATCAAGATTAACCTTATTAACATAGGTTAAAAACACAGATAGTTGTTTCAAAGTTGTCCAAAATTGAGACAGCCCCTCCACTGAGAACTAAACAAGCCAAATATTCCAATCTATTGTATCGTGCCATGTTAAGAAAGTCTGTAATCAAGTTTCAGTGATCTGTGTTACCCAGAATGGCAATGGACATTTGGGTGTGGGATTGTCCTTGTGGGCAGGACGAGACTCATATGCAAACATTTATTTATCCTCTGGTATGACATAGAGAGCTAAAACATTTGCACACCTTCTTGAGTGTCCACAATCCCTTAAAACAAGTTGTTTGCCCAATCTCATTGTCAGTAAAGGGTCTCTCAGACGTTTGGAAAATGGTGGATTGCTCAGGGTTCAAACCTAAGTTAGTAAGGTTGATCAAGTTGTCAAAACCTTGCTCTCTTTGCTAAATCTCACCATGATTAACATTTCACAAACAATCTTACCCTTACATTGGCCTTCATGGTGCTGGAATAACAGGCTTCAGTGAATACAGAAGACAAAACACATGAAGTAAGTAAGATGACCGCTGGTTCCTTTTGGCGAACAAGGCAGGAACAGGTTTGTGGAGTTGCTGTTGGTACACTTGTTTACAGTAGCATGTCCTGGTATTTGAGGGATGAACAGTACCGGAACAGGATCAGACTGATATGAAAATGGATATACTTCTCATAGAATTCCACAGAAATGTATTATTTTATTGTAGATCTTGATGAGTGGGTAACATTGAATGGAATAACTTATTTCACCTTGGTCATTCTCAGTAGAGGGTCATGACCAACTATTCTGTGAGAAAGCAAAGCATGTTAAGCAGTTGCTATCTATATCTGCTTGTGACCCAAAGCCACAGGGTAGAATCTTGGCAAGACCCACTCCAACCTACATCCTCCCAAGGTTGATAATATAAGTACCATAGACTTGATTATCATTATTATCATCCCATTTGTCTTATCCTTAATGCTCAGACAATACAGTCACTGATTATATCAATTAATTTGATGAAATCCAATGCTAATACATGAATTTCAATTCTTAATGTTCTCGTCCTTTTCTTCTTCTCAAGGCATTTTGGAACTCTTTGTTTCGTAGAGTGTAAATTATGGGGTTACACATGGGACCCACGCTGATAGACACTAAAGAGAATATTTTGTTCTGCATCGCTGAATACGCCGAGGCTGGACGCATGTAGGTAAATAGGAGACCTCCAAAGAACAAGATGACCACAGTGAGGTGGGAGGCACAAGTGGAGAAAGTCTTCCATCTCCCAGCAGCAGACTTGATTTTCAGGATGGCTGCAATGATGCTGACATAAGAGGCCAGGATGAAGGCAAGTAAAGGCATCGCCACAGTAGCAGACAGTACATAGGTCAATGTTTCTATTGCGTGGGTGGTGGTACAAGACAGATTCATCAGGGCTAACATATCACAGAAGAAATGACTAATTTCATGACTTTTACAAAAGGAGAATTTAGACATTAGGACAGCATGAGCTATTGTCTCAGTGAGACCGCCCACCCAGGCTCCAGCAGCCGAAGAGAGACACACAGACTTATTCATGATAACTGCATAGCGTAAGGGGTCACATATAGCTGCATAGCGATCATAAGCCATGATGGTGAGCAGAATGAATTCGATTGAAACCATGCCCAGAAAAAAGTAAACCTGGGCCAGGCATTCTAGGAGAGTGATACGTGTGCCTTTCAGGAAAAGGTTTGCTAGCATCCCTGGCAACATGAGGGAGGAGTAACAGATGTCTAGGAAGGACAGGTTGGTCAGGAGGAAGTACATGGGAGTGTGCAAGTGGGAGTCACAGTAAATGACTGTGATGACCATAAGGTTTCCCACAATCGTTACCAGGTAAATTATCAGAAATCCAACAAAGAGGGGAATCCGAAGAGGTGGATGTTCAGAAAAGCCCAAAAGAAGAAACTCTGTCCACAGCGTTTGATTTTCTCCTCCCATTTGCACTGAGATTGTTGTTATTTGCAGGAAATGTTGAGCTGAAAAGATAGAAAGAGAATTCCTATTGAAGTTATCTTTCACAGGGGCCAAACCATGATATGTTCATCATGTTCAATATGTGCATTTATATTTAATAATATTGATATCATCATCAAAATTGTAAATGTTGTATTGGAGCATTTGCTTATATAGTTAAGGTGACATCACCAGTGTGGGTGAGTTCAATTACTTGAAAAAACCTGTGGAAATAGATTACAAAATTCTCCGGTGATCCCTCTTTTGCCACCCATGCCAGATTTGTCTTTAGCCTGGATTGCACATCTTTTTGCTGACAAACATGATTCCTTTGCCTAAACCTCCTGAAATGTGGAATTGTTTGGGTGGGTGCATGGGGCATGTGTATATATTTCGGGCTTCAAGGCTGCAGTTTCGGCACATGGGATTTCATTTAGCAGAGGCAAATCAAAAGGAAAACTCCAACTATTCCTCTCTGATGGGGGTATACTAATCACTGTTAATAACCATTATTTTATTGTACAATTAGCAATATCTCTATTTCCCCTTTATTCCATCTTTTCTACCTCTCTCGACTTGCATATTTTAGCAATAAATGACCTACTGCAATGGTTCGCTATGGTGGGACAGAAGACTAAAAACACAGTGCATGTGTCCATACATTTATTATTCTCAGTAGTCTCCTCTCCCTTTATAGCACTCCACTGCTTACTCCACAATGGAGACAACTGTGCCTCCAGTCGCCTGAGCACTGTGTTTATTCAATCTGGGTAGCGGGTAACTGTGATTCAGGGCTGATCAAATAGAGGCAATTTATGAAGTCCAAATGATGGTGACCAGCATAGCATCAGTCTATATATATATATATATATATATATATATATATATATATATATATATATATATATATTCAGTGAAAAAACTTTGTTAAAGGGACGTTATGGTTCCAAGTAAAACCGAAAAACCCTTGAAATTCGCCAGTTATGGTAAGCTAAGCAACCATAACTCGCGCCACCACCGTGCACTGCTAAGACTAACACCCAGTGTGGCGGTTATTTACCATTCATGGTAATGTTCCTAAGGCTCGTGCGAACCGTGTTACCTGCAATGAGTGCAAAATGATACTCAGTCACGGGAATCATGGTAAGTACAGCTTTGGGACCACTACTATGAAGCGACACCTGAGGTCATTTCACTCTGGGGCTATTCGCAGGGTTGTACCTTGCGAAGAACGTAGCAAGTTGATTTCCTCTACTTCATCCTCTGTTTCTGATCCTGTCACCACAAGGACCACCTCTGTGGGACAGCGTCTTCCTCAAGCTGCATCACAGGCCATACAGAATGCTGATGACCCTTAAGCGGTGTTCCCATCCCTTTACGGAAGCCAACTTGCGAGGGACTCAGAATACTATTTATAGCAACGAAACTTTCAAGCTCTACCAGAATTAAAGCAGCAAAGATTTTAGCCGCTACATCAATGATTGCTACTGGTCTGAAGTTATTGGGATCTGAAATACTACCCTTTTTGTGTATCGGAATAATGATAGACGTAAGCCATGAGCTTGGAATTGCCTTGGTTCGAAATATCTCCTGATAGGTGCCATAAAAGATATTAGCCCAGAACAGTGGGTCGTCTTTAATTAGGCAAGGTGGAAGGCCATCCGGCCCAGGACATTTGGAGCTTTTTAGCCTATCAATTGCGGCACAAATGTCGTTCTTGTTCCAAGGACAACTATCAGGAATTAATTGTGACGCAGGTGCATCGTCATACTCCATAAATTCAACAGGTAAAGCAAATTTTTTAAGAAAAAACGAGTACCATGCTGTGCTGTCTATGCACGATTCGAAGCCTCGAGGAATCTCTTTTTCAAAAGATCTTATCGTTTTCCAAATATCTTTGTTTTTCCTGTTACATAATAGGTTAACCATTCGTTGATTTTGTTGATTTTTTTTTAACATACGTAGTTCTTTAAGGTTCTTTTTGTAATGCCACAATATTTTTTTTTTCTCGAAGCGATATTCACTCTGAGTCATAGTGAGCCTGGAATTCGTTATTTTACGTAGCTCACAAGTTTTCTTTATTTTTAGATCAGCAGTGGCATGACAATACAAATCATTCCCTTCCACTCTCCTTTCCTTCGAGGAATCGTCCGTAGACAACTTTGCAAGGTGTGCCGCTATTGTTTTACCGTTCCAATTTGAAATTATTGCATTATCAATATTGTTAGCAGTATGAGTTTTCCAAAGGTCTTTGTTTATCAGAGCCGTAAACCTCCGACATGTGGAACGAGACCAGTTAATAGACAACATGGGTCTATCACATTGAATAAGACCTAAGTGAGTCAAGGGTACGCAGCGTGCAAAGTAGTTTGCTATAGCAGAAGAAATCACAGCATGATCCCCAAACACTATTTTCAAAGATTTAACTGGCGCTAATCTGCCTGATAGCTCTTTGGATGCAAACATGTGATCGATCCATGATTGGCTATGTCCTCGTTTCCATGTAAATTGACAATGCAGTGCAGAATTTAAAACAAGAAATATGTTCCAATCTTTATGAAGCCTAATCCACTTGTCTCCCTTATTAAGTGAGGCTTGCAGATAGGGGGAACTGACGTTCCTATTATAGTTATCATCAGTGCATAGTGCATTGAAGTCACCTCCGATAAATATTTCCGCATTAGGTGCTTTGGCTAGCGCAGAGGTGAGAGTCTCACCGAAAAGCTCAGAGGCTTGTTCTATGGAAAGTTGTGATGGATTCCAGTAAAGAGAAATCAATAGTAGATGACCATGTAAGTCCACATCAAAACAATTGTCGCACATAATAAGCAAATCATTGCGATATATGTTATTAATAGTGAATTTTAACGTGGTAATCATTAGCCCCCTGAGGGTCTTCCTTCACCACCTTTCTTTGCGTGGTGAAAGCATACCGCAAATCCCTCAATTTCAATGGCTGTAAGCGCCATCATTTCCTGAACAAGCAGAATATTTGGAGCATGTTCTAATTGAAGCTTATCTTTCCATTTTAGAAGATTACCAATGCCACAACAATTCCATGACATGATAACTAAGTCATTATTTTATAATGTATTTGTAGGTGGAGTTACATTAACAACTGTTTTCACCAAAGGTTCCAACCATTTTAGATTGTTAAGGGCGTTCGTAAGAGCTGACAGATGGTCTATCATGTTGTTATGTGATTTCTTATCACCCAAGTTCAAGGTATTAAACTGAGAGCCCACCATCAGCGGGGGCTGTATGAACTCCATAAACTCCATGGCTGTCTTTATGTGGTCGAACCCCATCATATCAAGTCCCAGAGACCGGAGATCACTTCGATGTTCCCATATCAGTTTTGCAATAATGGGTGAAATCATATTCGATAACATTCTGTTGTTATTTGACGCGGGTAAGCGAATCCACTCTATATCGTTAGACCCTAAATTTCTTAAAGATGGAATTTTATAAAGTGCGTTCATGAGAAATGAACGATTAATTCGTGCCGTACCGTTAATCTGCGGGTCACTTTTCCACCCCACAATAGTTTGCATTTCTGGGGGTATTTTATGAAATTGCAGCATGATCTGGGAATCTTTATCTTCACTAAGTGTATCTTGTACTTTATTTCCAGTCTCAGCGTTTCCTTTTTTTTTAGTGGCTTCAGCTTCCTCCCAATGATGGCTAGACGGCCCAGTCCGTACTTCCGTTTGGATATTTGTAGTACTTTGTTTTTGCGATGCATGTATCGATTCTTCTAGCGTTGAGGTGCCTATGATAGCTATCGGCTGCTCATGCGTGATCTTCTGAGAATATGGCATTTGAGTCTCTGATTTGTTGGGTTCAGTTTTAGTAACTACCTCAGTTATTGCATTAATTTTATCTGTCACCAGAGAGTCACACGTATTTATTGTCTCTGTACCATCGCATGTTTCGGTTGGTTTCACACAAGGTACACAGCCGTTGCTACCTTTATTTTGCGTATTCCGCACCAAGCTGTCAGATTTTTTCGAAGACAGGACTTTAAAGAAAGCTGTTACCTGTGATTGAATCATGTTTTCAATGCTAGGGTGTAGCCCGTCTTCCTTCATGTTTACTTTTTCTTCCACTTTATATTTTTGAATGGGAGATTGCAACAGAGACTTTTTTTTCGTTATTAACGTATCACTTCTCTGACATTTTGTAGATTTAATTTGTAATGCAAACTTGCTTTCATCATCTAATTCATTCAAATTCAGATTTTGATCAATCAGCTCTGAAGATGTTTTAGTAGGTGATAAATGTATTCCATTCTCAATTTCAAGTTCAGAGGCTAAATCATTTATCTTTTTTGCAGTGTTAGCACAATGGCCTTTGTTTTTATGTCTTCTTTTTAATGCTTTTAAATGATTTCTTTTAGCACGTCGCGATATAAAATAAATCTTATCTTGAGCATTGAGGGTGTCATACCCACCTTCTTTAAGGTTTCCATTAGTAATCAGCTCCACCAATTCCGAAGGACTGTCAGATGACTTGACAGGTAGGCTTGCATTTAGTGCGGTATCTTCATGTTCCGCAAGCGTTTTGTCAGGCTCTTCGTTTGTTTTAGGCTGCATCACAATTGATTCGATTTGACAGAGTCTGTCATGCTGGAGCTTAGCAATTTCCAAGTAATTCATATTATTAATGGATGAGAAATTGGCTTTTTGATTTTCATTGGTCTCTTTGTGTTGAAGGATTTGAGCAAAGGTTATCGGGATTCCGTTGGCAAAAAATTGTTCATCTGAAGTCTGTGAAGCAACATTTTTTTTCTCAAGAAAATGAGTGGAATTAGCCTTCTCATTTTTTACCAAAGCGGCTGCTCGGATGTGACACTCGGAGTGGTATACATGACAAGAATCTTGTGCTAGCATATAGCCTTCAATTTTTGAAAGTTGGGCCTTATTACTTGCAAGCTCATTTTTCATCTCTTGTAATAAGAGATGTGAATATTCATGTCCACGATCGAGTAGATTTAGGATTCTCGTGAAAATAGGTAGGTCATTAAGTTTTTGCTCTAAGCCTTCTTCTTCGTTTATATCATTGAGTAGGGTCGCTTCAGGGACGTTTGAGAAGTTAAATATGGGGATAGACGTTGTGACCGGTTTTTGTTCTCCTAAACCTTCCTGCATGTTACTAGTGTCTGCAAGGTTCTTGAGGGGTGAGCTGGTTATAGGCGTTTGACTGGGTAGATTTATCGTGTGTTTCTTGTCGGAATTATTTAATCCCGCCAAGAGCTCATTGGGTTTATGAAAATGTACGTGTTCTCGCCATGGGCCATAAATGGAGACCGGTGTTGAGGGGCCTAAGGAAAGTCTGGCTCTTTTGTCAAGATCGGACATGATCACCGGTGCCAGCATTGATATATCCGAAATAGGCTGGTATTTATTTGCATGTATGTCCACAATTATTTTTTGCACTTCACTAGTTTGCTCTGCATCCGCAAAAGGATCATTCGTAATGTTTTCATTTGCTGTTTTTATGGAACAGACTTCTATATTGGCTAAATTCTCCAAATATATTTCTGATGGCCGATTCGTATCCAGAGTATCCCTCAAATCATCCGAATGCATAGATATCGACAAGAGTGATGTCTTCCCATGCAACAAGGAAATGGGGCTAGACACCTCATTTTTTTTTTGGTTTTGTTTTTTTTTTAGATTTTTTGAAGATTCCAACATGGGGATCGTTTTTGAAGGGCATTCCTTCCGCTTTTTCCCATTTCTCAAAATAGAATCCATAATTTCCCCTGGAATACCACCTAGAGTTCAGATAACGGTAATTTATGGGCGGTCCTAAAGACAGGATTCGATCTCCCGATGAGGGTGAAAATAGACCACTTAATAGGTCTCAACACAAATTTCATAAATTGTATTAAAGCCGGATCCCTAAGGGTAATTACCCTCACCGCACCCCTCTCCCCCAAGAAGAGAGGCACCAAACGCCCATGCGCTCGCAGCGAACAGCAAACAGCACTTCGCTGTACTTCCCGGTGCGCGCGCAGGTGCGCTGGTGCCACAGATTTTAAAGACGTGCCAGCCACGTCACGAAGCTGGAGGGGAGGGGCTAAGTGCACTCGTAACACCCTACAAAAAAAATAAGATAATAAGGGTTGGTGAGAGACTAATAGCTGCAGTATTATCCAATACGAGGCCCCCACCACATAGAGAGGCAGTCAATCACAACATAGGACTACTGAACTACATTTACGTGTACACGTGTACCTTTACGTGTGCATTGACGTATGCGTGTCCACAACACGAGTTAGCCCTTCACGCCCGTGGACTGCCTAACACTATGCCTACAACACAGCATGCATGCTATAGATCAGCCCAAAGTCACCTCGGTTTCCTACTTCCGAGTCAGGCAGGGAGTGTCCCGCAGAAAGACGTCCTCCAGGCGTATCGTCGAGCAGAAATCCCACGGCAGTCTCGGCGAAGTCGAGGCACAATTCCAGCAGGGCAGAGCGTCCTCCCAGCAAACAGCACTTCGCTGTACTTCATACGTTTTTTGTATTGAACTATGGAAAGAGGATTCTTTTTCAACATCATAGTATGAAGATCTAAATATAGTGAATTTTTTGGCTGGTATAACATTTTCGCAAAGTTCACTAGTAATCTCCAACTGTATTTAGCGGATAGAGAATTCAGGCCTAATTCATGTATAACAATCGCGTTAGGCATGGAAGGGGGCAGATCAAGAGTGTATTTCCACATCTGCCCCTGTAGTTGGTCAAAAAGTGGGCCCAAGTCACTAAGATATAATTCCACTCCGTAGAGTAATATTGCCTCTACTTTTTTTAGATAAAATTCTAAGAGAGGAATTAATGAGAATTTGCAGATCTTATTTCGGAGCACTTTCATTTGATATTTTAGAGTAGTCGCCTTTATAGTAAGTATTTCGAGGGTCACAGTTGTATGTATGTACTGTGACACAGTACTCTGCAGGGGGGAGCGACTTCGGAGTGCTTTTGAGACTATCGTCTCAGAGCACGATATGACCTGCTCACTACCCAAATAAAACCCACTCTACATCTTCCTCTCTCAGCTCGCCCTTTCTTATCCCTGTGGTTGGTGTCCCCCCCTTTACCGAACATTAAAAAAATTGGGTTGCTACTCCATCACAAACATTGTAATTTTCTCTGGAAAGAAGTGGTGGCTCTGAAAAGAGCCTTTGGGTGGTGTTTGTAAGTCAAAAATTGTAAATGCTTAACATCTACTTCAAAATCGTTGTTGTAATTCCAAAAAAGGTTGCAATGCATTTTGTACATTTCTCAGAAAAATCTGATTGCCAGCATAAGTAAGATGGACTCCATCTCTGCGAAAAATGTATGTACTACAAAACATAATATTTTCATTGTGAAAAGAAGACATGCCAAAATCTCTTTGAAAGGCACAAACAGCCTTATTAACATAGCGCCTTGCTTTTTCCATTTGTGGACCAAATGAAGAAGAACAAAGCCACATTTGTCTCTGCGCAATCCGTGAAAATATCACTTGAGAATTAGGAAACATGTCCATAACCTTCCTAAGTCCTTCTTTCATAGCAAATTGGAAAAAAATTTCAGTCACATGTCCTAGACTGTTCCCTCCACAATGAATTACAATTATGTCTGGATGTTGCTCTGTCTCCAAAGTAGCACAGAGAGGTAGCAAGTCCAACCACTTCATTCCACGTACTCCATGCCAGTGTACTTCCACATCTACAGCTACTCCACAACTTTCTGCATGCACCTTCAACCAATGTATCCACGAATCTCCTAAAATCCAAACAATCTGTTTTCTGAAACACACAGCCATAGCTATCTTTTGTTCTCTCAGCAAAAAGAGTATCTGAGAAAATTTCTCCTGGCACAACACACCCACCAAACTTGCCTGACCAATCCCTTTCAGTGCTTCATTTTGCATGACTTCTGAACCCAAAAATCCCCGGATGTAACTCCCGATGTCCGCGTACTACCGCCATGTCCGCGGACATATCGTAACATGAACAGCCCTTCTACCATTTCAACTACACTCTCTCTGCCATTCCCTCATTGGATGTACCTCAAAAATCACATGACCATGCACAATTCACATTCAAGACCTCTACATCAAACTGCATCATCATAGATCAGCACTGCAAATGTACTCTGAATCTCTCTGAGTACAAGTGTCATATCATTGGCAAGCACCATCTACCAGAAATACTGTACAAGTCTTCAAGATTTCTACTTGCAGCTCCATGCATATCCATATGCATGAACACAAACTTCGGGTATGCATATTTTCTGTATAGTAGATGAACACATTTTCAAACAGACTTTTACCTTGTAAAATCTGTAAAATGAATTTATTGTACTTTTTTCAATTTCCTAAAAATCAACTATCACTTATAAACCTTTATACTATTTACTTTCTTTATACACACACACTCAAATCATGTTAAACTAACATTTTTTAAATGAAATATATAGACTACATATATTCAAACAAAATTGCATGCAAACACAATCTATGTTTAAACCTTTATAAAAATACTTATACAATTTCATATTTTTTGTTTTTATTTATTTAATTACTTTAAATTAGACATGACATTGAGGCGCTATTACCTAGAACAGTTTACTTACAGAAATAGTGGTATTCACTAATATAGTCTAAATTTCACAAGACATAGTAAAGATATTTTTTTTTGCTACAGTTAGTCATTCAATACAATTTGTTCATTAAGAACATATCATATGTACTGAACTGATGCGATGTATCTTATGTAAATAAATTAGTTTAATGGTTTTACAGAAGGCACTGAGGATTTCAATTAAAAAAATCAATATCTAAATTAAAAACAGTGCTATATACAAACAAAGTTACTAATTTGAAGCTTTTACAATTGCAGTGAAGACCAGTTTCCTGAAAAGAAGCAGCCAAATTCGAAGAAGAAAGAAAAACTAAGAAGTTACCTGTTAATTTTAAAAAAAAAGTAAGTCAAATATCACCATAATATTTGTATTATTAATCAAATATACTATAACATTAATACGAGCTATTTTGTTTTCTAAAAATAGACATTTTGTACCATTTTGTCCAAAAATTTCCATGTCTTAAACAGCGATTTACAGCCAGAATGGCCCACACATTTCTATTTTTGGACACACAAATTACCCAACTGAACACTACAATTTTCATATTATAGAACAAACAACTGTTTTAATTGTATACATTAGATTTACTATTTGTACTTTTCCACACCACTAGCTTACTTTTTTTTGTCATCTGAACCCCAGTTTAGTAACACATAAATTCAAGAATACCTATCCCTACTAGTTTTAGTTCCCAATGCACAATCACATACCATTACATACATCTTTATCATCTTACTCAAACACTCATGCACACAGCACACATACATTCCAGAACACCCCAACCCATATCTTCTTTATTTTTTTCAACAGACCCTAAAGAATGCCTACCAAAAGTCAAGTCCGTAGAAAGCAACGCAAAAGTAGAGCAAATGAAAATAAAGGTGTCCAGCATAAGCATCCATCTCTAGCAGAATTTGTAAAAAAAGTTGAAACAAAACAGCTAATACAATCATTTAGTGAAACACAAGAAGTTTCAAGTACAACAACTTTGCTTCCTCTATCAAAATGTAAAACAAACCATAAAACAATTAACAGAAAATCAGCTATCAGTACAGATAAAACTACTTCTTCAAATTTTAATATAGTGCAAAGTAAGCATACCAAGAAAAGTATTTTAGCCAAAATATACCATCACAAAGTCCTTCAAAATCTTATAAAAACAGGAGAGAAATCAGGTTCAATGCTTAAAACCTATCGTAGGAAATTAATCTTAGAAGTATTGATGGACAGTGCAATTTTTCTCAAAAGAAATGTATTTATTTTACTGTTAAACAAAATGAAACCACTAACAAAATTAATAACTAAATTACAAAAAAGATTTCTCAATAAGCGAAATGTCAACAGAAAGAACTTCTTAAGGATCTGCGGAGGTGAATGGAATCACACTACGAGCACAGAACCATATTTTAATGAAGAAGCGTACAAACAAAAGCAAACAAATACAATTGCCATAAATTGCAGTGGCCGAGGTTATGAAAAAGTGAATAATACCATAATGGAACAAGAAGTACTCCTTACAAAAATATGCCCTGAAAACTTAGAATTACCCCTCCATTCAACTGAATCAGAACGTCCAGTGTACAAATGGCCATGCACGTCAATGTGTAACATTCCCAAACAATGTTTCAAATCTTTACGCCAATTCCTCAATAAATATGTAAAAAGCAAAGACAAAATCGAAATAAAATTACTGCAAAATATGGATACCTGTCCAGTGCGCAAGTACACAGGACTATAAGGACATTCATTGGCCTGCATTACAGGACCTACTTGTAAAGCCACTTTCCATGATATCAAAAGGATATCAACACATCATTCAACTATAAGAAATCTAGTCTATAAACTGTACTATGCTAAAAGTCCTGCTTTAGCACTAGCAAAGTTAAATAACATCCTTCTACATGGTACAGCAAAAGGCCTACTTGAAGAAATTCACTATATCCAGAAAAAATATTTTGGAAGTGAAA
Organism: Ambystoma mexicanum; assembly: GCF_040938575.1. NCBI lineage: Eukaryota > Metazoa > Chordata > Amphibia > Caudata > Ambystomatidae > Ambystoma > Ambystoma mexicanum. The sequence goes on from NC_090925.1 coordinate 72,583,836, forward strand.
GCCATTTACAGAATGAAACAGCTTTAAACCAATTAAGCAACAATTCTACACATGGCAACCTTTTGCTAAAAACATACAAAAAAGAAATACTAAAATTTAAAAGTACATCAGTTGAAGTACCAAACCATGTATGTGTATGTTGCCGTAGAATTTTTTATAAAAGTAACACAAAAACTGTACACCTATCATACAAAATAGAAGACAATGAAGATTCTAAATGGTTTGAATTAGCTCTCTACCTTGTAGCAGAAAACAAATATGAAATAACTGAGCCCTTAATACTTTGCAGTTATTGCACTACAAAACTTGACAACAACCAAACTCCTTCACGTTCTATCACAAATAATTTGGAATTATACCCAGTACCAAAACCTCTACAACAACTTAATTTATATGAGAGCATCATAATTCAAACAGTACACCCATTTCAAGCAATAATACGCCTTCAACCAAAAACAGCAAAATTACCTCCCTCTGAATTGGTAAAAGGCATTCGTGGAAAAGTAGTTTATTTACCATTAAATCTAAAAGAAAATGTGCATACTTTAGGAGTGCAACGTCTAATGCAGCAATCTTTAATTATATTAGTAAATGGAGTACCTACAAAAGACAAAAAAATATGGCAACAGCTGGTAGATTTATATAAAGTTAGACAAGCCTTCCAATATCTTAAAGAGAATAATGAATATTACAAAGAAATTAATATTGACGAAAACTTGAAAGATACAACTGAAATAATTCAAGAAACACAAGAAGCTGGTCAATTTGAGCTACTAGATCCTGCTACAATATCAAATACTTTAGACCATTATACAATTCTTCCTTTGCACTGTAATGACACCGTACAAGATGTACTGGAAACTTACCAAATGTGTCAAACAAAAGGATCGCCAATCAGTATATGGGAAAAAAGTATACAAGCACATGCTTTTCCTCTACTCTTTCCTACTGGCAAAGGAGGAAGGTATAATGATAGACCTATTCAAATATCAGCTTCAGAATACCGCTCATTACGGATGTATTCTGAAGATCCCAGATTTAGACAAAATGTGGAATACATATTCCACCTACTCTTTGAAAGTGAACTAGCAACTTTATGTTACAGAGTTGCACACATATTAAAATCAGGATCACACTTTCAAAATATGACAGCTACACAATTATTAGAGAAAGTGCAACAAAAGGATGAGGTTTTACAATCAAATATTACAAATCTATTAGCAAATATGCGTGGTACTAAAGAGTACTGGTTTCGACATCATGGAGATGTACGTTATATGATCAGAAACCTTGGCCCACCCACTTGGTTTGTTACATTAAGTTGTGCAGAATATGCATGGGAAGATTTACATGATTTCCTACGCATATCAAATAAAAACAAAACAAACATAGATATTCTAACACCTGGAGAACTTTGTTCTTTGGATCCTGTTAATGTTTCAAGATATTTTCACCATCGCTTCATTGCTATGCTACATTTTATTTGTAATAAAACTGTTCCTCCCCTTGGAGAAGTGCAACACTTCTTTTGGAGAAAAGAATACCAAGCCAGAGGAGCACCACATATCCACATGCTTTTATGGATTAAAGATGCTCCTAAATTCGGTCAAGACAGTGATGCCACTGTTTTACAGTTTATTGAAAAATATGTCACTTGTGAAATTGCATCAGAAGCCACAAATAGTGATCTTCATGCACAAATTTTACAATTTCAAAGACACAAATGTGGAAAATATTGTTGTCGCAAATACAAAAACAAAGGCAAATACTACAGCAAATGCTGATTTGGTTTCCCTAGACCAGTTACAAATACAGGTCAAGTAAACAACCTCATGTCTTCAGTTGGACATAGTGTTAAAGGTAAGTCACCTAAAAATACATATTACATAAAAAGAAAAGAAGAAGAAAAATATATCACTGATTATAAAGCAATCATTGCCCACTTATGGAATGCAAACATAGATGTGCAGTACATTACAGACAATTCTACTGCAGTTGCACAATATGTCACAGCATACTTAACTAAAGCAGAAAAGACAGAGCTCCAAGACCTCTGGAATGACCTGTCATCAGATAAAACAGTATCTCAGAAATGATACAGCTTGGGCATAAAAATGCTCACCCATAGAGAATGTGGATCTTATGAAGCAGCTGATTGTTTAACTGGTACTTCATTGTATGGTAAATCTGAAAATATAGTATGGCTAAGTCTTGGTCCAGCTAAATCTAGAAAAAGAGTTCTAAAATCATATGAAGATATAGAAACAATAGCCAAACATGATCCCAACAGCCAAGACATTTTAAAAAACAATTTATTGGACACATACTACCCAAACAGAAGTAATACTTTGGAAAACATGTGTCTATACCAAATAGCCCAAAACTAGACATACAAAAATAATATGAAACCTGATGAAAAAAAAGGTAAATATAGAGTGACAGACTATGAAGGCAGCTTAGTTAAACTCACTAAACCAAATTTAATTAATCATATAAAATTGTCATTGAAGACTTCTCAACATAAAGAAGTATATTACATGTCCCTGCTACAACTCTTCAAACCATGGAGAAAAGAAGAACAATTACTAGATAACTATGACTCATATGAGGATGCTTTCAAAGCAAATGAAAGCACTATAACTGATGTAAACTTTACACAGTACAAAACAATGTTGCACAATGAACAGCAACATGAAGAAGAACTCCAAGCCCAACTAGATAAGGATACTCCTGACAGTAGTCAACCTTCTGTAGCAGGAAGCCAAGAACCACTGGGAGAACCACTAATAACAAATGAGGCAGAATTAGCTATGATAGAAGTAGAAAACACCATGTGTCAGTATGAAGATAAGGAAGACTTAAATATACTACAATCAAAACTAAACAATGAGCAAAGTAGCATTTATCAAGAAGTAACAAAACAAATTGCACATGGTGTAAAACATGAAAATAAAGAATGTTCATGCCATAATTATAAACATGATGTACGTCAGTGGTGAAGCTGGTTCTGGCAAAACATTCCTAATCAAAATCATTAGTAAGTTCCTTCAACAATTGACAAACAACAAACTGTCAGCTGTTGTCACTGCCCCCACAGGTTTAGCTGCCTACAACATAGGTGGTGTAACATTACACCGATTAATACTATTACCAGTAGAACACCAGAACAAATTAGACTATTACAAACTTTCTGCAGAAGCTGCAATGGACTTACGCAGAGTATTGAAACAAATGAAAATGCTACTAATAGATGAAGTGAGCATGGTCTCCAACCTGATGTTAGCGTTGATTCACCTCAGATTACAAGAAGTACTCAAAACAGACTATGAAGAGCTCTTTGCAGGAAAACACATTATTGTTTTTGGAGATCTGCTTCAATTAACACCAGTAAAAGGTGACCCTATTTTTAAAACATTAGGGCACAAACTGTGCCGTAAAACTGTTGGCAGCATTGGAAATGTCAACCTTTGGCAACATTTCCAATACAGAGAATTAACAGAAAACATGTGCCAATCTGCAGATCTAACTTATGCCAACATTTTAAAAAGTTTGAGAGTTGGTATACTTTCTAAAGAAGCAGAAGCAACATTGAAAACCCGGCACATTAATGCACTTTATGGCGATAATGCATGTGCTACAGATGTTATGGAACAATTAGCCCACAAAAATGTCAATTGTATGGCCTTAATGCCAACTCTTGCAAGCTGTCTCAAATTCAATGAAATAATGTTAAGTAAAGAAATGCAACCAATAATGGAAATTAGCGCCACAGACAAACTAGATGTACATGGTATGACACTACCCATGTGTGACCAAGCCACAACAAGACTAAATAATTTAGAAAAATCACTCTCAAACACAGCAGGCTTAGAAAAGATGTTAAAATTATCCTTAAATTGCAGAGTAATGCTTAAACGTAACCTTGACGTGGACCAAGGACTAGTTAATGGAGCACTGGGTACAGTTGTTGGCTTTCAAACATACCCACGTGACAACAAAATTCAGTTTGTCAATATACTCTTTGACAAACTTTCAGAAATAAAACGGATAGGACGCTCAACAGCTAGATTCCTTCTCTTCAAAGATATGTATGTACGCAGAGAACAATTTTCTCTAACTCTTGCATACGCAGTCACGATTCATAAATCACAAGGTCTTACCCTAGACAAAGCAATGATAGATATTGGTAACACAGTCTTTAAAGAAGGCATGAGCTACGTAGCACTATCACGCTTACGTACACTTGACGGTCTATTTCTAATCAACTTTGATGCAAGTAAGGTAAACGCTGATATTCCTTGCATTTTAGAATATAATAGACTTTGCTCACTATACACTCCGCATCTAAACACATATTCTGTTCCACAAAAACTAAAACGTTGTAAAAGAAAACTAAATCAAACAGAAATGCAACAGGACATCACTGCAAATCCTCCAAAGAGAGTAAAAGAAACTAATACTTCATCAAGTACCACAAACAAAAAAGAATCAATTAGAGAAAGTAAACCAGGTACTTCTTTAAAGAAGGAAGACAAACTCCAAAAAAAGAATTTAGATACAGAACTACCTGGACCATCTAAATTCTCAAATATAGTTGGTGTAAATTGCTATGCAAATGTAGCAATGAATATTCTATTTCAATTACCACCAATTGTTGACAACGTTTACTTACACAGTACAGACCCTTTGTGTTTGCAAATGTTAGTACTTCACAGAAATGCAGCAAACAATCCTGACAACACATATAGTGCTTTTGGAATAAGACGACAATTGGACTACTGTGCTGGAATGGTGAAATTCACTATAAACTCACAGGAAGATCCACAAGAATTTCTAATGTACTTACTATTAGTACTGGAAAACAAAAACATACCTATAAATGAAATCTTCCAGATTTCATACATGTGGAAACATACATGCACTCTGTGCAACAATGTGACACAAGAAGAAATTCCCAATGAACGCTTCATGTATATATCAATACCAAATTGTGAATCCATTCCATTTCAGCAACTTGTACAAAATGCAAACCATGGTAGATTATGCTCTACCTGCAATTCAGATAATCGTTCCACGTTAGTAATACAAACACATAGTAAATACGTAATACTAATGCTTCTACGTTACAATGCAGATGGTACCAAAAACAACTGCAAGCTGACTGGATTCACACATAGTCAAATATCACTTGGTAAGAAAACCTTCACAACAATAGGTATAATCTACCACGCACTAGCCACAACCAATTCAGGGCACTACACGGCATGTATAAAAAAGAAATGTGGATGGTTTTAATGTAATGATAGTACCATTACTCTAAAGCAGAGATTACCAGCAAATCTTACAAACGCTTATTTGATGTTCTTAAAACCAAAATTTGATAAATAAACTGTATTTAAACCTTTAAGTAAATTTGTGTTAAAAAAATATAAACTGTTAGAATACTCCAAAAGCTATCTAACTGCTCAAAGATTCTACAACAACTAATCAGATAAATGAATACCACTAAATTAGACCAAAAAATACACAGTTAGAATACGCCAATTGGTATCTAACTGTCCCAAAATTATAAATTTGTGTTAAAATAATATAAACTGTTAGAATACTCCAAAAGCTATCTAACAGCTCAAATATTCTACAATAACTAATCAGATAAATGAATACCACTAAATTAGGCCAAAAAATACACAGTTAGAATACGCCAATTGGTATCTAACTGTCCCAAAATTTAACAATATCCAAATAGATAAATCAAAACCACTAAAATATATTAAAAAAATAGACAGTTAGAATACGCCAATTGGTATCTAACTGCTCCAAAATTGTATAATATCAAAACAAATGAAGAATCTGTTACTGCTCCAAAAAAAATACAACAAAGCAAAGTATAAAGCATTAGCCAGAAACAAAAAGTGAACACTGAAAACAAACAAATAAACTGTAGCATAACAGAAAAAGTTTTTTTTTTTAATCCAACATTTTTTCTCCCACAGACCCAATGATTTTAGCAACAAATACAGAAACTGAGCAAATTGCACAGTACTCTGATTTGTACTCTACTAAATATGAGGGTTGAAAAAAAAAAAAACAGTATATTGCTTATACAATGTAATAAGTCATTACAAAATACTAATACTAACATGCTATTTTCATTTATCACAGAAATGAAGAAGAAAAACATGGACTCCCATTACTAGACCAAACAGTAAGTATACAGTAATAAGGACAACCATAGCAGCATATCACATCCATAGTATCTAATACCTTTGTTCCTTATACATTTGTTTTTCACCCAAAGTTATAAGCAAATATGAATGTGATATGCTGCGGTGGTTGTTGCCAGGGCATAGAGTCTTGGGTGCATGGCCAAATGGCCATGCACCCAAGACTCTATGCCCTGGCAACAAGCACCGCAGCATATCACATCCATAGAGTCAAACATTACAACTATGATCTATGGGAAACTTTTAATGTCCACGAACAATGTGAGTGTTCTTACAACACTTTGAACTTGCCAGCGAACAATACGGACACCGTTTTCAGGACACCCCCTACGAACATTTCAGAACAACGCGATAGTTCTTAGAACACTTTCAACTTAACAACGAACAATACGGACAGCGCCCTAAGGACACCCCCTACGAACATTCCAGGACACCGGGAGTGTTCTCAAAAACGTCTTCAGAACACCCCCATTTTGTTTATTTGCGAACATTTCAGGACACCGCGGGTGTTCTTAGAACACATTCAACTTGACAGAGAACAATACGGACAGCGTCCTCAGGACACCGCCTACGAACACTCCCCGGACACCGCGAGTGTTCTTAGAAGCGTCTTCAGAACACCACCATCTTGTTTATTTACAAACATTTCAGGACACCGCGAGTGTTCTTAGGACACATTAAACTTGACAGAGAACAATATGGACAGCGTCCTCAGGACACCCCCTACGAACATTCCAGGACACCGGGAGTGTTCTTAGAAGCTTCTTCAGAACACCACCATCTTGTTTATTTGCGAACATTTCAGGACACCGCGAGTGTTCTTAGGACACATTCAACTTGACAGAGAACAATACAGACAGCGTCCTCAGGACATCCCCTACGAACACTCCCAGGACACCGCAAGTGTTCTTAGAAGCGTCTTCAGAACACCACCATCTTGTTTATTTGCGAACATTTCAGGACACCGAGAGTGTTCTTAGGACACATTCAACTTGACAGAGAACAATACGGACAGCGTCCTCAGGACACCCCCTACAAACACTCCCCGGACACCGCAAGTGTTCTTAGAAGCGGCTTCAGAACACCCCCATTTTGTTTATTTGCGAACATTTCAGGACACCGCGAGTGTTCTTAGGACACATTCAACTTGACAGAGAACAATACGGACAGCGTCCTCAGGACACCCCCTACGAACACTCCCCGGACACCGCGAGTGTTCTTAGAAGCATCTTCAGAACACCCCCATTTTGTTTATTTGCGAACATTTCAGGACACTGCGGGTGTTCTTAGAACACATTCAACTTGACAGAGAACAATACGGACAGCGTCCTCAGGACACCCCCTACAAACATTCCAGGACACAGGAAGTGTTCTTAGAAGCGTCTTCAGAAAACCACCATCTTGTTTATTTGCGAACATTTCAGGACACCGCGAGTGTTCTTAGGACACATTCAACTTGACAGAGAACAATACGGACAGCGTCCTCAGGGCACCCCCTACAAACACTCCCCGGACACCGCGAGTGTTCTTAGAAGCGTCTTTAGAACACCCCCATTTTGTTTATTTGCGAACATTTCAGGACATCGCGGGTGTTCTTAGAACACATTCAACTTGACAGAGAACAATACGGACAGCGTCCTCAGGACACCCCCTATGAACATTTCAGGACACCGGGAGTGTTCTCAAAAACGTCTTCAGAACACCCCCATTTTGTTTATTTGTGAACATTTCAGGACACCGCGGGTGTTCTTAGCACATATTCAACTTGACAGAGAACAATACGGACAGTGTCCTCAGGACACCCCCTAAGATCACTCCCCAGACACCGCGAGTGTTCTTAGAACAGTTTCACTTTGCTTGCGAACAAAACTAACACATATTGAGTCCATAGAACACCCCCCAGTCAGTTTATTTAGAACATTTCAGAACACCCGTGATGTCCGCAAACAAATCGAACACAAAAAGAACGTCTAACACATAAAAAACACAACTTTCATCCTATCTCATACATTCCCACCCTCCCCAAACACTCCTACACACCAACACACTCTACAAAATTCACATTTTGAACAAAGATTCATTGCGCTGTCCGCGGACGTCCGCGAATCCAAGATGGCGGGCGCTACCAAAAAATCTGACGTGCTTCACGCTCCACGCCGTCCAATCAGCGAACACGTTGCATGTCGGCGAACATCACGCAAGACGATTGGCCAATCAGGACACTGTCCGCGGAGCAAACAGGGAAGTGTGTCCGCTAACCGAACACAGATATCACTAATTTTTTTTTACCTACTTGTTGGTCATTTTAAAAAAAACTACTGGACGGATTTTCACCAAATTTGCAAAAGCACGCTTTCGGGACCAAGCCGCTGCTCCTGGTCCAAATTTGGTGGAAATCCATCGAGCGGTTTGGTCTGTAGGCGCGATTCAGTCTATGGGAAAAAAAAAGTTTTGGGACCCCCCCTATAATGTTGCCCCCCCTGGACGAATCTTCACCAAACTTTGCAAAAAAATTCAGAGTGACCCAAATACTTTTTTTTGCAAAGTTTGGTGAGGATCCGTCCAGGGAGAGCGAAGTTATAAGCCACCCAAAAAGTGTTCTTCCTATCGAAACAGCAATTTAACCATAACTACATGGTCACTACCGTGGCCATGTAATATATATATATATATATATATATATATATATATATATATATTCAGTGAAAAAACTTTGTTAAAGGGACGTTATGGTTAAGTTGCGCTACTAAAATACTAAAAACCTATGAAATTCAGTGAAAAAAACTTTGTTAAAGGGATCTTATGGTTAAGTTGCGCTACTAAAAACCTATGTAACTCAGTGAAAAAACTTTGTTAAAGGGACATTATGGTTCCAAGTAAAACCGAAAAACCCCTGAAATTCGCCAGTTATGGTAAGCTAAGCAACCATAACTCGCGCCACCACCGTGCACTGCTAAGACTAACACCCATGACATCACAAATGTCATTGATGACATCTTTGTTAAACGTCTCTTTAACACATTTTTTTCACTGAATTTCATAGGTTTTTAGTAGCGTAATTTAACAATAATAACTCTGATTTTATGTATATGTAAAATGGAACATACTGAACCCCCTTTACTGAGTTTGATGTGATCAAACTCTTGTAATGTCCGCGGACATGTTCGGACAACAGCACCACTACCCAAAAACTCTGGGGGGTATGTTTAATTGTTATATCATAACATATGAACATTTTACAAATTCACAAACCAGCACACATACACATTATATGTAGTAATACATAAGAAGTGTAACCCATATATGTAACACACTAACCATTCGTATAAATACAATATTTTTTAAAATGGAATATACCGAAAGAAGAAAGATAGGCTTCCAATATGATTACCTCACAGAAACTCCACAACAGCAGATCTACAGACCACTCAGAACATACCTCACCTGAAATAGTAAGTGTACTGCATTGTACTCATATATTTGTAAACTTTCTGTATTAGATTAAAAAAAAATGATATTTTTTTTTTCTCACAGAAATGTCTAGTACTCTGGAGTGGCTAGAGGAGCATTTCCCAGATGAGTAAATGTCAAAAGATAGTGAATCTAATGGTAGATACTTTACAATATAAACCATTTAATTATTATTATTTTATATACATTTAACATATATATATTTTTTTGTACAGAGCATACCAAAATTGAAAGTACTACTGAAAAAGCTGTTATGAGTAAGACTCTTCACAACATAGAAGAAAAAATGGATCTACTGTTGACAAATTTTAATAATTAAAAAAACTTTGTGGAGGATCATTTTACATACCATTGTCCCACATGTACCTGTCCCCCCTCACCATATCACAGTCAATTATCCCAAAACCCTCTCCATGAACCAAAACGTTTTGATGAGACTTCCATCCCTTTTTCACCTCATATAAATCCTGTTGAAACCCCTAATTTCTGCCTCACCCTCTCTGTCATAAATTAATCATACATGTTAAATAAAGTAACATTTTTATATTGTGTTCTAATTAATTTCATGTTGTTTTTTTTGCAATTTAGGTGTCCGCGGACAGCGCGGGTGTCCGGAATGTCCGTGAATAAATGAAAATGGAGGTGTCCTGAAGAACACTATACCTGTTAGTATTGTTCGCTAGCAAGTTGAAACTGTTCTAAGAACACACACGGTGTCCTGAAATGTTCGTAAATAAACAAAATGGGGGTGTCCTGAGGACGCTATGCCTGTCCGTATTGTTCACAGGCAAGTTGAAACTGTTCTTAGAACACAAGCTGTCTCCTGAAATGTTTGTCAATGGACGAAATTGGGGTGTCCTGACGACGCTGTCCGTATTGTTTGTTGGCAAAATGAAAGTGTTCTTAGAACATATTATGTGTCCTGGGATGTTCGTAAATAAACAAAATGTGAGTGTCCTGAGGACGATATGCCTGTCCGTATTGTTCGCAAGCAAGTTCAAACTGTTCTAAGAACACACCATGTGTCCTATAATGTCCATAAATAAACAAAATAGGGGTGTCCTTAGAACACTATACCGCTCCGTAATGTTTGCATGCAAGTTGAAACTGTTCTAGGAACACATGCAGTGTCCTGAAATGTTCATAAAAAAACAAAATAGGGGTGCCCTGAGGAGGCTATGCCTGTCTGTATTGTTGGCAACCAAGTTGAAACTGTTCTAAGAACACATGTGGTGTCCTAAAATGTTCGAAAATAAACAAAATAGGTGTGTCCTGAGGATGCTATGTCTGTCCGTATTGTTCGCAAGCAAGTTGAAACTGTTCTAAGAACAAACGCCTGTCCGTAACTGTTTGTTTGACGTGTGACGCACTTTTAATTACTTCAGGACCCGAACAGTGTCCGTAGAACACCAACGCGCATGGGCAAACCACTGTCGGTGCATTTGGTGTCCTGCAGACAGCCGCTCCCTTCGCGGACATGTTCACGAAGCTATCATGTGACCGCGCCCACGCTGTTCTGAATGCAGACACTGTTCGTGTCCCCGAACAATTTAAAAGTACATTTTCAAGTAATCCACAATATTTTTCAATAAAAAATATTAATCATACTAATCCTGAGTTTCTACATACTTTGTGAAACTTTTTGAACCTTTTTTTGTGTTCGATCTGTCTGCAGACAGCACGCATGTCCGCAAACCGCATACAAGCACCCCTATAAAAGACCATGCCCTAGAGCTTATTCTCATTGTGTTTCTGGCTATCCTACAGAGCACAGCGAATTTTACTGCCAACTGCAGATTTCCATCGTGAACCTGATGGCATCCATGGCTCCACTGCTGCCACGTGGTGCTGCATCTGCCTCAGCACCACCCCCACCCCCTCCACCACCACCTCCCCAAGTGCCTGAAGAGGGGAACAGGAGTGAGTATGCAGAGGAGGAAGAAAAGCATGACGAGGATGAGGTAGTTGAACTCCCTACTACCCGCACTCGGCGTGAGTCTTGGGTGTGCCGGTTATTTACCATTCGTGGGAATGGTCCTAAGGCTTGTGCGAACCAAGTCACCTGCAACTAGTGCATAATGGTACTCAGTCGCGGGAGGCCTGGTTCGTTAAAGATTTGGGACAACTACCATGAAGCGACATCTAAAGTCATTCCACACTGGGGCCGTTCGCAAGGCTGTACCTTGCGAAGAGCATAGCAGGTTGACTTCCTCTACTTCATCCTCCGTTTCTGATCCTGTCACCTGTCACCACAAGGAACACTCCTGTGGGACAGCGTATTCCTCAAGCTGTCTCACAGGCCAAACACAATGCTGATGACCCTTACCTTTCGAGGGTCACAGTTGTGTGTATGTACTGCGGCACAGTACTCTGCAGGGGGGAGAGACTTCAAAGTGCTTTTGAGACTATCGTCTCAGAGCACGAGAAGATCTGCTCACTACCCAAATAAAACCCACTCTACATCTTCCTCTCTCAGCTCACCCTTTCTTATCCCTGTGGTTGGTGTCCCCCCTTACCCTCCTTTCCCCTCCTCTCCTAGTGTGTCTTGTATAAAAAAACAGTGAAAATAAATGAAGCAAGGCACTGTGTATTTTTTAGAAGTCTGTGGACATCTAAAATTTTGGGGCACTGCCCTATCATAACCATTACAATTTTATCTGGGAGGAAGTGGTGGCTCTGAAAAGAGCAACAAAATGGATGCTGTAATTCTAAAAAAGTTTGCAATGCATTTTGTAAATTTCTCAGAAAAATCTGATTGGCAGCATAAGATGGACTCCATCTCTGCCAAAAATGTATGTACTATGAAACATAATATTTTCATTTTGAAAAGAGGACATGCCAAAATCTCTTAGAAAGGCACAAACAGCCTTATTGACATTGCACCTTGCTTTCTCCATTTGTGGACCAAATGAAGAAGAACAAAGCCACATTTGTCTCTGTGCAATCCATGAAAGAATTACTTGAGAATTTGGAAACATGTCCATGACCTTCCCAAGTCCTTCGTTCATTGCAAATTGCAAAGAAATTCCAGACACATGTCCTAACCTGTTCCCTCCACAATGAATTATATTTATATCTGGATGTTGCTCTGTCTCCAAAGTAGCACAGAGAGGTAACAAGTCCAACCACTTAATTCCACGTACTCCATGCCAGTGTACTTCCACATGTGGGAATACAAGATCTACAGCTACTCCACAGCTTTCAGGATGCACCTTCAACCAATGTATCCATGAGTCTCCTAAAATCCAGATAATCTGTTTTCTGAAACACACAGCCATAGCTATCTGTTCTTCTCTCAGCAAAAAGAGTATCTGAGAAACTCTCTCCTGGCACAACACACCCACTAAACTTTCCTGACCAATCCCTTTCTCTGCTCATTCTCATTTGCATGGCTTCCCAACCCAAACATCCCCAGATGTAACACCCGATGTCCGCGAACTACCGCATGTCCACGGACATATCGTAACATGGACAGCCCTTCTACCATTTCCACTTCATTCTCTGTGCCATTGCCTCATTGGATGTAGCTAAGAAGTCACATGACCATCCACCAATCACATAGAAGACCTCCACATCTAACTGCATCATCATAGATCAGCACTGCAAATGTACTGTTAATCTATCTGAGCACAAGTGTCATTTCATTGGAAAGCACCTTCTACAAGACATACTGTACAAGTCTCCAAGATTTCTACTAGCAGCTACATGCATATCCACATGCATGAACACAAACTACAGGTATGCATATTTTCTGTAAAGTACATGTACAATTCTTCTAGTTTCATATAAACAGATTAACTGACTTTTAGCTTTTATAATCTGTAAAATGAACTCACTGTCTTTTTTTTTCCATCTCCTAAAATCAACTGTCGCTTGCAAACCTTTATACTATTTAATTTCTTTTTACACACACATATTCAAAGCATGTTGAACTAACATATTTTAAATAAAATATATAGCGTGCATATAGTCAAACAAAATTGCTTGTACACACTATGTTCAAATCTCAAACAACAATACTTGTACAATAACATAAACATTTATTTATTTATTTATTTATGTATTTATTTATTTATTTATTTACTTACTTATATTTATATAGCACAAGCAGCCCATAACATTGAGGCACTATTACTTGCAAGAGCTTAGTTACAGGAATAGTGGTATTCAGTGGTACATTATGAATTTCACAAGGCATACTAAATATATTTTGTTTGCTACAGTTAGTCATTGCAATACAGTTTATTCATGAAGAACATATGATATGTATTCAACTGGTGCAACGTATCTTCTGTGAATAAAATAGTTTTCATGGTTTTGAGGAAGGCGCTTAGGATGTCAATTAAAAAATCAATGTCTAAATTAAAAACAGTGCTATATACAAACCAAATTACTAATTTGTTTCTTTTACAATTGCAGTGAAGACCATTCTCCTGAAAACAAGCAGCCGAATTTGAAGTACAAAGAACAACTAAGAAGAAACCTGCTCATTGTAGAAAAAAAGTAAGTTGCATACCACCATAATATTTGTATTATTACTGAAACACACTGTAACGTTAATTCATGCTATTTCTGTGCCTAAAAATAGAGATTGTGCACCATTCTGTCCAAAAATCCACATTTCTTAAACAGCGATTTACAGCCAGAATGACCCACAAATTCCTATTTTTCGACACACAAATGACCCAACTCAGCCGCTAGAATTCTGATATTATAGAGCAAACAACTGTTCTAATTGTATAGCATTAGCTTTACTATTTGTACTTCTCCACACCACTAGCTTACTTTTTACTGTCATCTAAACCCCAGTTTAGTAGCACATTAATTCAAGAATACCCATCCCTACTATTTGTAGTTGCCCAATGCACAATCACACACAATTACATACATCTGTATTATCTTACTCAAACACTTATGCACACAGCACACATACATTGCAGATCACCCCAACCCATACCTTCTTTATTTTTTCAACAGACCCTAAAGAATGCCTACCAAAAATCAAGTCCGTAGAAAGCAACACAGAAGTAGAGCAAATGGAAATAAAAATGTCCAACCTAAGCATCCATCTCTAGCAGAATGTGTAAAAAAAGTTGAAACAAAACAGCTAATACAGTCATTTAGTGAAACAAAAGAAGTTTCAAGTATAGAAATTTTGCCTCCTCTATCAAAATGTAAAACGAACCAGAAAACAATTAACAAAAAATCAGCTATCACTACAGATAAAACTGCTTCTATAAATCTTGATATAGTGCAAAGTAAGCATACCAAAAAAAGTATATTAGCCAAAATGTTCCGTCACAGAGTCCTTCAGAATCTGATAAAAACAGGAGAGAAACCAGGTTCAACCCTTAAAACCTATCGTAGGAAATTAATCTTAGAAGCGTTGATAGACAGTGCAATTCTTCTCAAAAGAAAGTTATTTATTTTAGTGTTAAACAAAATGAAACCACTAACAAAACTAATAAATAAATTACAAAAAAAGACTTCTCAATAAACGAAATGTCAACAGAAAGAACTTCTTAAATATCTGCAGAGGTGAATGGAGTCATACTACAAGCATAAAACCATACTTTAATGAAGAAGCATACAAACAAAAGCAAACAAATACAATTGCCATACATAGCAGTGGTCGAGGTTATGAAAAAGTTAATAATACCATAATGGAACAAGAAATACTGTTTACAAAAATATGCCCTGAAAACTTAGAATTACCTCTCCATTCAACTGAATCAGAACATCTAGTATACAAATGGCCATGCACGTCAATGTGTAACATTCCCAAAAAAATGTTCAAGTCTTTACGCCAATTCCTCAATCAATATGTGAAAGGCAAAGACAAAGTCAAAATTAAACTACTGCAAAATATGGATACCTGTCCAGTGCGCAAGTACACAGGACTACAAGGACATTCATTGGCCTGCATTACAGGACCTACTTGCAAAACCACCTTCCATGATATCAAAAGGATATCAACACATCATTCAACTATAAGAAATCTAGTCTATAAACTGTACTATGCTAAAAGTCCTGCTTTAGCACTGGCCAATTTAAATAACATTCTTCTACATGGTACAGCAAAAGACCTACTTGAAGAAATCGACTATATCCAGAAAAAATATTTTGGAAGTGAAAGCCACTTACAGAATGAAATAGCTGTAAAGCAAATTAGCAACAAATCTATGCATGGCAAACTTCTACTAGACACATACAAAAAAGAAATACTAAAATGTAAAAGTACATCAGCTGAAGTACCAAACCATATGTGTGTATGTTGCCGCAGAACTTTTTATAAAAGTAACACAAAAACTGTAGACATATCATACAAAATAGAAGACAATGAAGATTCTAATTGGTTTGAATTAGCTCTCTACCTTATAGCAGAAAACAAATACGAAATAACTGACCCCTTAATACTTTGCAGTCACTGCACTACAAAACTTGACAACAACCAAACTCCTTCATTTGCTATCACAAATAATGTAATCACAAATAATTGCTATTGCATCATAATTCAAACAGTGCATCCATTTCAAGCAATAATACGCCTTCAACCAAAAACTGCAAAATTACCTCCCTCTGAATTAGTGAAAGGTATTAGTGGAAAAGTATTGTATTTACCATTAGATCTAAAAGAAAATGTGCACACTCTAGGAGTGCAACGTCCAATGGAGAAATCTTTCATTATCTTAGTAAATGGAGTACCTGCAAAAGACAACAAAATATGGCAACAGCTGGTAGATTTATATAAAGTTAGACAAGCCTTCCAATATCTTAAAGAGAATAATGAATACTACAAAGAAATTAATGTTGAAGAAAACTTGAAGGATACAACTGAAATAATTCAAGAGACACAAGAAGCTGGTCAATTTGAGCTCCTAGATCCTGCTACAATATCAAATACTTTAGACCATTATACAATTCATCCATTGCACTCTAATGACACCATAGAAGATGCACTAGAAACATACCAAATGCGTCAAACAAAAGGATCACCAATCAGCATATGGGAAAAAAGTATAGAAGCACGTGTTTTCCTCTACTCTTTCCTACTGGCAAAGGAGGAAGGTACAATAATAGACCTTTTCAAATATCAGCATCAGAATACCGCTCATTACGGATGTATTCTGAAGATCCCAGATTTAGACAAAATGTGGAATACATATTCCACCTACTCTTTGAAAGTGAACAAGCAACTTTATGTTATGGAGTTGCACACACATTAAAATCAGGATCCCACTTTCAAAATATGTCAGCTACACAATTATTACAAAAAGTGCAACAAAAAGATGAGGTTTTACAATCAAATATTACAAATCTATTAGCAAATATGTGTGGTACTAAAGAGTACTGGTTTTGACGTCATGGAGATGTACGTTGTATGATCAGAAACCTTGGCCCACCCTATTGGTTTGTTACGTTAAGTTGTGCAGAATATGCATGGGAAGATTTACATGATTTCCTACGCATATCAAACAAAAAGAAAACAAACATAGATATACTAACACCTGGAGAACTTTGTTCTCTGGATCCTGTCAATGTTTCCAGATATTTTCACCATTGCTTCATTGCTATGCTACACTTTATTTGCGATTAAACTGTTCCTCCCCTTGGAGAAGTGCAACACTTCTTTTGGAGAAAAGAATACCAAGCCAGAGGCGCACCACATATCCACATGCTTTTATGGATTAAAGATGCTCCTAAATTTGGTCAAGGCAGTGATGCCACTGTCTTACAGTTTATTGAAAAATATGTCACTTGTGAAATTCCATCAGAAGCCACAAATAGTGATCTTCATGCACAAATTTTACAATTTCAAAGATACAAATGTTTCAAATATTGTTGTCGCAAATACAAACACAAATGGAAATACTACACCAAATGCCGCTTTGGTTTCCCTAGACTGGTTACAAATACAGGTCAAGTGAACAACCTCATGTCTGCAGTTAGACATAGTGTTAAAGGTAAGTCACCTAAAAATACATATTACATAAAAAGAACAGAAGAAGAAAAATATATCAATGATTACAATGCAATCATTGCCCACTTATGGAATGCAAACATAGATGTGCAGTACATTGCAGACAAGTCTACTGCTGTTGCACAATATGTTACAGCATACTTAACCAAAGCATTAAAAACAGAGCTCCAAGACCTCTGGAATGACCTGTCATAAGACAAAACAGTGTCTCAGAAATTATACAGCTTGGGCATAAAAATGCTCTCCCATAGAGAATGTGGATCCTATGAAGCAGCAGATCGTTTAACTGGTACTGCATTGTATGGTAAATCTGAAAATACAGTATGGCTAAGTCTTGGTCCTGCTAAATCTAGAAAAAGAGTTCTAAAATCATACGAAGATATAGAAACAATAGCCAAACATGATCCCAACAGCCAAGACATTT
Organism: Ambystoma mexicanum; assembly: GCF_040938575.1. Classification (NCBI taxonomy): domain Eukaryota; kingdom Metazoa; phylum Chordata; class Amphibia; order Caudata; family Ambystomatidae; genus Ambystoma; species Ambystoma mexicanum. The sequence goes on from NC_090925.1 coordinate 72,601,936, forward strand.
TAAAAAACAATTTATTGGATACATACTACCCAAACAGAAGTAATACTTTGGAAACCATGTGTCTATACCACATAGCCCAAAACTTCACATACAAAAATAATATAAAACCCGATGAAAAAAAAGGTAAATACAGAGTGACAAACTGTGAAGGCAGCTTAGTAAAACTCACCAAACCAAATTGAATTCATCATATCAAATTGTCATTAAAGACTCCTCAACATAAAGAACTATATTACTTGTCCCTGCTACAACTCTTTAAACCATGGAGAAAAGAAGAAGAAATACTAGATGACTATGACTCATATGAGACACTTTCAAAGCAAATGAAAGCACTATAACTGATGTAAGCTTTACACAGCACAAAACACTGTTGCACAATGAACAGCAACATGAAGAAGAACTCCAGGCCCAACTAGATAAGGACACTCCTGACAGTAGTCAACCTTCTGTAACAGGAAGCCAAGAACCACTGGGAGAACCACTAATAATAAATGAGGCAGAATTAGCTATGACACCATGTGTCAGTATGAAGATAAAGAAGACTTAACTGTACTACAATCAAAACTAAACAATGAGCAATGTAGCATTTTTCAAGAAGTAACAAAAGAAATTGCACATGGTGTACAACATGAAAACAAAGAATGCACCTGCCAAAATTACAAACCTATACTACTGTACATCAGTGGTGAAGCTGGTTCTGGCAAAACATTCCTAATCAAAATCATCAGTAAGTTCCTTCAACAATTGACAAACAACAAACTGTCAGCTGTTGTCACTGCCCCCACAGGTTTAGCTGTCTACAACATAGGCGGTGTCACTTTACACCGATTACTACTCCTGCCAGTAGAACACCAAAACAAATCAGACTATTTCAAAGTTTCTACAGAAGCTGCAATGGAACTACGCAGAGTATTAAAACAAATGAAAATGCTACTAATAGATGAAGTGAGCATGGTGTCCAACCTAATGTTGGCTTTGATTCACCTCAGATTACAAGAAGTACTCAAAACAAACTACGAAGAGCTCTTTGCAGGAAAACACATTATTGTTTTCGGAGATCTTCAATTGACACCAGTAAAAGGTGAGCTTATTTTTAAAACATTAGGACACAAACTCTGCCGTAAAACTGTTGGCAGCATTGGAAATGTCAACCTTTGGCAACATTTCCAATACAGAGAATTAACAGAAAACATGCAGCAATCTACAGATCTCACGTATGCCATCATCTTAAAAAGTATTAGAGTTGGTATACTATCTAAAGAAGCACAAGCAATATTGAAAACTTGGCACATTCATGCACTTTATGGTGATAATGCATGTGCTACAGATGTTATGGAACAATTAGCCCACAAAAATGTCAATTGTATGGCCTTAATGCCAACTCTTGCAAGCTGTTTCAAATTCAATGAAATAATGTTAAATAAAGAAATGCAACCAATAATGGAAATTAGCGCCACAGACAAACTAGATGCACATGGTATGACACTACCCATGTGTGAGCAAGCTACAGCAAGACTAAATAGTTTAGAAAATTCAATCTCCAACACAGATGGGTTGGAAAAGATATTAAAATGAACCATACATTGTAGAGTAATGCTTAAACGCAACCTTGAAGTGGACCAAGGACTAGTTAATAGAGCACTGGGTACAGTTGTTGGCTTTCAAACATACCCACGTGACAACAAAATTCAGTTTGTCAATATTCTCTTTGACAAACTTTCAGAAGTAAAAAGGATAGGACGCTCAACAGCTCGATTCCTTCTATTCAAAGACATGTAGGTACACAGAGAACAATTTTCTCTAACTCTTGCATACGCAGTCACCATTCATAAATCACAAGGTCTTACCCTAGACAAAGCAATGATAGACATTGGTAACACAGTCTTTAACGAAGGCATGAGCTACATAGCATTATCACGCTTACGTACACTTGACGGTCTATTTCTAATGAACTTTGATGCAAGTAAAGTAAACGCTGATATTCCTTCACTCACTATACACCCCCATCTAAACACATATTCTGTTCCATAAAAAGTAAAACGTTGTAAAAGAAAACTAAATCAAACAGAAATACAACAGGATGTCACTGCAAATCCTCCAAAGAGAGTAAAAGAAACTAAAACTTCATCAAGTACCACAAGCATAAAAGAAGCAATTCGGGAAAGTAAACCAGGTACTTCGTCAAAGAAGGAAGACAAACTAAAAAAAAAATCACTCAGATACAGAACTACCTGGTCAATTTAAACTCTCAAATATAGTTGGAGTAAGTTGTTATGCAAATGTAGCAATGAATATTCTATTTCAATTACCACCAATTGTTGACAACATTTCCTTACACAGTACAGATCAATTGTGTTTGCAAATGTTAGTACTTCACAGAAATGCAACAAACAATCCAGATAACACATATAGTGTTTATGGAATAAGGCAAGAATTGGACAACTGTGCTGGATTGGTGAAATTCACTATAAACTCACAGGAAGATCCACAAGAATTTCTAATGTACTATATAAATAAAAACATACCTATAAATGAAATATTCCAGATTTCATACATGTGGAAAAATACATGCACTCTCTGCAACAATGTGACACAAGAACAAATCCCAAATGAACGCTTTGTATAAATATATCAATACCTAATTGTGAATCCATTCCATTTCAGCAACTTGTACAAAATGCAAACCATGGTAGATTATGTACTACCTGCAATTCGGATAATCGCTCCACCTTACTAATACAAACACATAGTAAATACGCAATACTAATGCTTCTACGTTACAATGCAGATGGTACCAAAAACAACTGCAAGCTGACTGGATTCACACATGGTCAAGTATCACTTGGTAAGAAAACCTTCACAACAATAGGTATAATCTACCACGCAGGAGCCACAACCAATTCAGGTCACTACACTGCATATATAAAATAGAAATGTGGATGGTTTGAATGTCATGATAGTACATTACTCTAAAGCAGAGATTACCAGCAAATCTTTCAAATGCTTATTTAATGTTCTTAAAACCAAAATGTATTAACTAAACTGTACCTAAACCTTAACTAAACTTGTAGTAAAAAAAATAAACTGTTAGAATATTCCAAAAGGTATCTAACTGCCCGAAGATTCTACAACAACTAATCAGATTAATGAATACCACTAAATTATAGCAAAAAATAGACAGTTAGAATACACCAACTGGAATCTAACTAACCCAAAATTTTACAATATCCAAACAGATAAATCTATACCACTAAATTATATAAAAAATTAGACAGGTAGAATACGCCAACTGGTATCTAACTGCTCCAAAATTGTACAATATCCAAATAGATAAATGATACCTAACTGCTCCAAAAATCTGCAACAAGCCAATATATGGAGCATTAGCCAGAAACAACAAGTGAACACTGAAAACAAACAAACAAATAGACTGTAGCATAACAAAAAAGTTTTTTTTTTATCCAACATGGATTTTTATTTCTCCCACAGACCCAATGATTTTAGCAACAAACACAGAAACTGAGCAATTTTCACAGTACACCTGTTTGTAATCTACTAAATATGAGGGTAAAAAAAAAACGTTGATTATTCAATGTTATAAGTCATTGCAAAATAGCAATACTAACATGATCTTTTCTTTTATCACAGAAATGATCAAGAAATACATGTACTCCAGTTACTAAACCAAACACTAAGTATATTATAATAAGTACAACCATCGCAGCATATCACACCCATAGTGGCTTATAACTTTGTTCCTTATAAATTTGTTTTTGGATCCCAAAGTTATAAGCCACTATGAGTGTGATATGCTGCGGTGGTTGTGGCTAGGGCATAGAGTCTTGGGTGCATGGCCATGTGGCCATGCTCCCAAGACTCTATGCCTTGGCCACAACCACTGCAGCACATCACACCCATAGAGTCAAACATTTTAACTATGCCTTATGGGAACTTTTAATGTCCGCGGACATGATGAGTGTTCTTAGAACACTTACAACTTGCCAGCGAACAATACGGACAGCGTCCACAGAACACCCCCATTTTGTTTATTTACGAACATTTCAGGACACCGCAAGTGTTCTTAGAACAGTTTCAGCTTGCTTGCGAACAACACGGACAGCGTCCTCAGGACACACCCTTTTTGTATATTTATGGACACTTCAGGACACCGCGAGTGTTCTTAGAACAGTTTCAGCTTGTTTGCGAACAGTACGGACAGGCATACCGAAGGCCGAAGGCCTCACTTCCAAGATTATAGGCCCTGGCCACAATCACCGCCACATGTGGCACCCATGCATACACCCCTTGTGTTGCATTTTCATTGGCAAGTTGTGGGGAGTGTGTACAGTGAACACAGAGGTGGTTGTGGGGAGAATCTGCACTCTTGGGTGCAGGGCCAAAGGCCATGCACCTAACAGTACACTTATACCTACTTTAGGACGTATGTCCTGTGGCCTCCTTGTACACACAGAAAATGAGGGGTCCAACAAGGCCTGTATTTCAGCCCATGCAGTGCACGGGGGAGTTGTTTGATTTGTAAGGACACGTGTGGTGTTAGGGAACATTGAAATTGACAACATGACATGAATGCATTATTTTTTCTAATGGTTATCATTACATTCATTACTACGCCTCCATGGGTGGCACATGCTACGGTGGTTGTGGCCAGGGCCTAGAGTCTTGGATGCATGGCCGTCGGCCAAAGGCCGAAGGCCTTACTTACAAGACTGTAGGCCCCGGCCACAACCACCGCCATATGTGCCACCCATGCACACACTCGTAGTGTTGCGTTTTGATTGGCAAGTTCTCAGGAGTGCGTGGAGTCTTGGGTGCATAGCCAAAGACCATGCAACCAAGAACAAAGTGGTAAGTACTACATTTGAAAGACACTGAACACCCATCCCATGTAAGATTTGCAGACATGCACCTAGGAGGGAAGCCTCTGGGCAGAGGTACTGAAAGATAACACACCTATAGAATAACCCCCACTACCACACATCACCGAGGTGGTTGTGGGGAGGCCCTGCAGTCTTGGGTCCATGCCTAAAGCTCAAGCACGCATACTGAAGTTATAAGCAGTGGAGTTACATGTTAATATGGGTGTGGTAGATTGTGGTTGTTGTGTTGATGCCCTAGTTTCTTCACTTCATGGCTGAAGACGATGGTCCGAAAAGTAAATTTATAAGCAGCTAATTTACAAGGACCATGTTTTACATATGCAGCAATGGTTGTGGATAGGCACTGTACTCCTTGAAACTTGGTTGTAAGGCGTAGTTGGTAGGTTACTCACCGCAGATGAAAGGGTAGCCTACAGGCAATGCAGCATATTAGCACCATAGATTAGACGAGTAGATTTCCATGTGCAGAAAATACCTGCCAATATACTTACGCCTTACTTTGTTCAGAATCCATAAACTTTTTTTACATAGGTTATCGTACTTGGCGGAAGTATCACTTTTTCCATTTCTGTGATGAAAGAAAAAGGTGTGTTAATGTTTGCAGTTTTTCCACATTTACCACATTGCATAATAGACAGTTAACTTTTTAGACCCTCATATTTAGTTTACAAACCAGTGTACTGTGCATTGCGCTCAGTTTCTGTGTTCGCTTTTCTAATCCTTGGGTCTGGGGAAAAAAATCCTTGTCGGATTAAAAAAAACCTTCATTTCTTATGCAACTAAGCACTTCATTTTTTCCTTTCAGTGTTTTCTTCATTTTTCTGATCAATGTTATGTTTGTTGCCTTCCTGCCCATTTTTAACAACAGTTACATACCTGTAGGCGTATTGTAACTGTGCATTTGTTCCTACAGATTTTTGATACTCATTCATTTGTGTCGTTGTTACATCCTTTTTCCTTCATTTTTCCCAGTAATGTTTTCTTTGTTGCCTTCCTGCCGATTTTTAACAACACTTAGATACCAATAGGCATATTCTACCTGTGTATTTGTTTCCAACGATCTGTGATAATCATTTATTTGTGTCATTCTTCCATCCTGTTGAGTAGTTAGATACCTGTAGGCGTATTCTAACTGTGCATTTGTTCCTACACATTTGTGATACTCATTCATTTGTGTCGTTGACATATCTTCTTTCCTTTTATCTTTCCCATTAATGTTTTCTTTGTTGCCTTCCTGCTGATTTTTAACAACAGTTGCATACATATAGGTGTATTCTGCCTGTGCATTTGTTTCCAACAATCTGTGATAATCGTTTATTTGTGTAATTTTTCCATCCTGCTGGGTAGTTAGATACCTGTGGGTATTCTAACTGTGTGTAGTCTTTCACATACTTTGTTGACAATTTTGAAGTACACATTATTTCATAAATTGTGGCTTCAAGAACATTAAATAAGCATATGTTAGGTTAGCTGGCAACCTCTGCTTTAGAGTAATGGTGCTATCATTACATTCAAACCATACAGAATTCTTTTTAATGTATGCAGTGTAGTGACCTGCATTGGTTGCAGCTCCTACATGGTAGATTATTCCTACTGTTGTAAAGGTTTTCTTTCCAAGTGACACTTGACCGTGTGTAAATCCAGTTAGTTTGCAGTTGTTTTTGGTGCCATCTGCATTATAACGTAGAAGCATAAGTATTATGTAGGCAGTATGTGATTGTATCAGTAAGGTAGAGTGATTGTCTGAATTGCAAATACTACATAATCTGCCATGGTTTGCATTTTGTACAAGTTGCTGAAAAGGAATGCTCTCACAATTTGGTATGGAAATATACACAAATCGCTCATTTGGGATTTCTTCCAGTATCACTTTGTTACAGAGAGTGCATGTATGTTTCCACATGTACAAAATTTGGAAGATTTCATTTACAGTGTAAGTGACTTCAATGCAGCACTCCAACCAAGTCAATGCTTAGGATGGGATGCCCAAAGGAAGCCCTTATTTATATATTTTTATGTCAAAGTTCTTTAAATCTGGATGATGAACCCTTGTATAACGCCCCTCTCTTTGAATCCCCCTGACCTCACTGAGCCAAGAAGTAGGTTTGTTTTGCAAATTAAAAGATTTATTTGAAGAATTAAACAATATATATATCACATCTGTATGAACAAAATAATATTTGAATAGCACACTTATGAATATGGACGGTAATCAACAAGGGGTAATATTACAAAATTGACAATCTCTTTAATCACTTAGGAGTAGGAATATGAAGGCTACTGTAGCATAAAATACCTTATATGATTCAAGGAAATGCAATAACGGAAAAGAATGCAACACAGAAATAACTTGATATGATTTCAATCAAAAGATAATATGATCACTTTTTCCCCTGTGACTACTCACTTCCCCCACTATTATGCAATATGAGAGATGGAAATGAGGGCACACAGGTTTCAAGAATACAATCAGTAATGCAGTTAAATTCTAGTTCCCCCCAGCAAGCTTAGAGAAAACAGGTATGATTTTAAAACACAGGTCAAAACGCTTTTGAATGTGATTGCAATGGATGGGAAAATCTTGTAAATTGATTTTAATTCACTAAAAGAGATTCAGGATGAGTGATAGTTACTTGAGATTGGTTCAGGTCAACACTAGCAATGATTCATGAATGATTATCAAATTGAAAACGAATTTCAGCAATTGAGAACAAGGAGTAGTGAGTGGAAGCGCCCCCAAGTTAGCACGATCCTCCCCGCAATGGGAGACAATAATGGACACTCCCGCAATGGGAATAAGGCCAAGACAGAGTGCGGGTGAGCGTAAGTGGGAGTTTATCAAGAGAATATGGCATGCAAAGAACTCTGCAACCTCCGAGAGCGCTCTGCCTGACAATCGCAAAGGCAGGCGTATTTCTAATACAAAAAACGTCATCAGAACCTACACACTATAGGGGGCACAAGTTAATTGGGATTGGGTGGCGTCGACTAACTATAGGTGTTGCTGCAGCGTGGTTGGTCCGGGTGGGAGGACGTCACTGGTCAGCCTCGTGGGTTGGGTTGGGCCTGGCAGGCCGGCTTGAGGTCATCCGGGCGGTGTTGGTACGCTGGGGCAGCCTGTGACAAAGATGAATACCTTCCCTGACTTGGGTGCCCTAGATCATGCACATTGCAGTTACTTAAAACCCAATATCTAACTTCTACAGTAAATCTTTCAATCAATGAAATACAACACAGGAGGAATGCACCTTGTGAGGGGTCTGGTGGTCATCTATTAGATTTACCGGTGTTCTGACGTCTGGTATTTTAGGTCGAGGGGCTGGGCTCTGGGGCTTGGGCCGGGTGATACATGTTTTACTACTATGTTAGAGGTTACTATGAAGGGGGCTCTGTGTCTTGTCTTTGTGCGGGGTCAGACTTCTTGGGGTGGTCTGGGGGATTGTGGGATTTACGAGAGGGTGCTGGTAGATCAGTGGATTCAAACGTAAGTTTATTACCGTGCTGTAAATAACACAGGTGGCGGCCGGTGGCCTTGGATGCTGTGTTGGGGCCTCTGACTCTCTGAAGCGGTTCCAGCTTGGTCGGGGGAGGTGGGGGAGCACGGCACAGGCCTTAGCTTTTTTCTACTTGGCAGGCTTCGTAGGGTGGGAGGGAAAATGCCCTTGCATATATTCACAAAAGGTATTTTCCTCGTGTGTTGCCTAATTTTGAATACAAAACTTTTATATCATTTGTCTTATTTAAACTACTGTACCATACATATATACTTCGAGTTCATTAAACATTTCGTTAATATATTCAGTCTGAGTACCTTTTCGTTACCTAACATTATATTCACTACAGTGTTTGATTATTTTATGTACATTAGACGTTACATGAGGTAGTTCTAGGTTATGGCCTACAGAGATTGATACTCGCCGCTACGGGTGATTAAGAAAACATATACGAGTTCAGGTTTCTACATAAAACTGAAAGAACACTTATACAGATAACGGTTATACGTTTCGTCGACATCTTTCTCTGTGGTTATAGCAGCATTAGTCCAGACATGGGGTGACATCATATAAACGTTACATCTTTATGGTTAATTCACAGTTTACAGAATCTGTTTAAAAAGAGGTAGTTCATTAATACCAATACTTGAATTATTTTGTACTTTCTTCAGATAATGATGCTACAGTTTCTTCCCCGTCGCCCCGGCCTCGCGGACCAGGTCATGCGGGGTGCAGTATTACATTGTGAACGACGAAATGTTACAGTGTTAGCATCTCGGGTTAGCTCATACCCGGCTTTCTCATGGGAACGCGCTCGCAGCGGATCTACCATGGTGCTACGGCGGCAGGGGTGCTTGGAAAGCCCTCCAAGGGTGGGGGCCGCGCTACAGTGCGCTGAACTCACGCCATCTTTGCTGGGCAAGATGGCTTCTAGGCCTGTCTAAACTTTAGTGTGTGTGTGTATGATGGATACGTGGGGGCAATGTCATCGGCGGGCGAGCCCTCCTCCACCTGGGCCCGGGTGGCATGAGGGGACACTCAGCGGGCCATGGTCCTCACCTGGGGAGAATAATGCAGGAGAGGGGGGCCTTCAAGGCCTGTCCTCCCCTACATTTCCCCCCTTTCGTTACTAAAGTAATGAATTCTTCAGGTCTTCTAACCTTCTGCACTCTTGTTCCTCTATTACCGCGTCATCCCATGCAGGTGTTCCCTTGATGGGCATCCATGCCCTGCACACCCCCCTTAAGCTCTCCCCTCTTCTAGCATATTCATCTGGTGTGCACGTTAAATATATACAGTCACCACTTTCCTCCAAATCTACCCAGACCTCTGTGTACCATTCTAATTCCACGTCTCGGGGTTCCTGGATAGTGGTATGCCATAGTTTGTCTACTATGTACTTGTCACGGTACATAGGCACTAACCGGTACTGGGGGGTGTTGTCTGTTCCTGTCTGCACATGTACTTCTTGTGTTGCCCTCATTGTACCGCCAGAGTTGCCCATTGTCACCATCATCATTGCGCCGTTAGGGACCGCATTTGCACAACATCGGAGGCCCACCTGGCACAGGCAGAACGCCACGAGGAGGAACACCACAGCTGGTACCAGAAATTTCATCGTCATTCCAAGCCATGAGGGAACCCAGGTGAAGATATTGTCGAACCACGTGCTGGCTTCTGCTCCACCTTCCATCTTCATCTTCTCTCCCAGGTTGTGTACTGCTTCGATCACGTGGGATAGGGAACCATTTTCCGCGTCTTCAGAAGGTACGAAAGTGCAGCAGGCACTTCCTATTTTTCGGCAAACACCTCCGTCCATCGCTGTCAGTAGGTCCAGAACATACCTGTTCTGCATGGTCATCAGGCGTAGAGCTCGCAGTTCTACTTTTATTATGTTGAACCCTTCTTCAGTGTCATTGGCTAACTGAATCAGTTCCCACCGTGTTATCTGGAGCCATTTTGCATTTGCCCTTGCTTGGACACTTGAAATCAGCGAGGCAAAGAATGTTTCTACAGAGCTGAACAGTCGGTACCTGTCTGGGATCTGTGCCAATAAATCGGACGAAGCTTGAGATATGTAATTTGATGCCCGTCTGTTCCGTGATAGCTCTTCTCCCTTCCCTCCGGAGGACAGGACATAGAGGTGTGATTTTGCAGTGGGAGGAACCGCACCCTGGTGCATTTTCCCTGGCGTCCGTTTATTTTCATCAACGTGGCTTTCTGGAATCACCATTAGGGCCGAGTGCAGAGTGGCCATCGAGCAGCTGCCGCTCCATGCCTGGGGAAGGTGCAAGTAGGCCTGGTTCCCACATACCCAGTATGTGTCCATTAATGAGGCTGTTCCTTTTCTCATGTCTGGGATGGTGAGAGTTTTGTTGCAGTTCTTATTCGTCCCTATTGCCACTTTTCCTTCTCCCTTAAAACATAGTTCGTTCTTGATCTCACTTTGTAGCTTGAAGGGTTTCTCCATTGCTGTTACCCATGTCAGTTTGGAAATGTGCTCCTTCCATACTGGTGTGCACGTTTCTTCTATCCATCGCATTCTGGCTGGTTGGACACCTCTCAATGCTTCCGCTTTGCACAGTACTTCTTCATCTTTCCATTTGTTTTCCGAAACAGTGTCCCTTGTATTGCAAAAAATGGTTCTTTGAGACATACCACTCCAGCTGCTTTTCGGTAGCACGTTTTTTCAGTCTGTATAATCTTGAAAGTGACGTCGTGTGCCTGGAAGGTGTTTTTTATTCGGCATAGCGTGAGATGAAGGAGACACTGGGCATCTACAATGGGCAATTCTCTGGGCAACAATACTTTAGGTGTGCCTGATGCATGGGGGATGAGCGAGCAGACATAACACCTCTCATTTGTCGTTTGTTTGGCTGTGGCACTCATATCAGCATACCATTTATTTGCTTGGTGGGGGTGCCGAGGGTCTTCCATTTTGTCTAAGCCTAACCCATAGTACTCATCATACCCCCTCCTGCTTGTCTCTCTTCTCCGCCTACTATCCTTGCTTCTCCTACGTCTGCTGCTTTTGATAGATGAAAAAATGGGCCCCCCTTCCTCCTTCCCACCCCCTTGTCAAATTTCTGATATGTTTCCTTATGTTCTTTCATAGTTCTAATATTCCCATCTTCCTCAATAAACAACAAGTCACTTTCTTCTAATGGGGTGGGGAGGGTGTCGGGGCTGCTATATAGTTCAGGTATGGACATTGTGTTGTTTTCCATTTCTGTTTGTATACCTCTTGAATCTGACAGGGCGACAGTGGGTGGTTCAGTGTAGTAACCCCATACAAAGTGTGATCCATCCCATACTAAAAAATCACCTTCTTTAATATTTACACTTGTGGTTGCATTGCTCCCAGGAGCTCGGGTGATGTTACTCCCCCCTCCCCCCTCGGTCATCTCGATAGAGATGAACGCTATAAACCAATATGTCACCAGGCAAAAGATTGATAGGAAGAACACAATAACACAAATTGACAATCCGCATTCGTATGAATATGTAAGTCTATCTATCAACATTTCTTTAATTCTTACAAATCTATTAGTTGCAGGCTGCCCATTAGATGCCATGGTAATTCCTGTTTGAGATACAAAAGTGCATTAAGTACAGGCATGTAAACATTTCCAACGTTGTTAACTTTTTTTTTTTTTTTTTTTCATAAAACATGGACGTGGGTAGGGGAAGGGTTTGTTTCCACAAACAAGGGTATTTACAATCAATACTTTTAGATCATTGTATAATATATATAAAAAATTTCTTCAAAAGAAAGAAAAATTTCAAAAAATGAGAGAACAAGAACATTCAATTAAAACATTTTTTTTTTTTTTTTCGTACGAATGCCATGTCATCAGTTGCATTCATTGTCAATCGCTGCACATACACAAAATCACCTTCACTCATTCTGCACAACTCCACTGTCCGCTGTTGTCTGTGCCTCGTCCTGCACCTCACCTTCCACGGCGCTATAGGCTCTGCGTACGTCTGTCAAATGCACCCAGTATCTTAGGCCCTTCACCTTTACTGCCGTGGGCGTGCAAAACACTACCTCATAAGGGCCATGGAAACGTGGCGCATTCCACCTTCGCACAAAACTTCTGACATATATAAAGTCACCTGGCATTAGCTGTAATTGTTTGTCAGGCAGTGTTACTGTTTCTGTTGTATTCCCCTCCTCTCTTGTAGAGGGGGGGGCTAGTTGCTTCGCTATTATGCGCGCTGCCCGTGTCAGTTTTTTCAAGTACTCTGTGAACTCCTCTCCCAATACCGCTGCGCTTCTGTGTGCATCAGAACGTTCACGGAGAGGTGAATGTGCTGTGTGCATTCTCCTTCCCGTGACGATCTCATGCGGGGACAAATGGTGGTCTTTACTTGGCTGATTGCGCAATTCGAACAGGGCCAGAGGTAGGCAGTACATCCAGGTCTTTTTAAGGGAAAAACATAATTTTGACAATCTGCTTTTTAACAGGCCGTTCATCTTTTCCACTACGCCATTACTTTGAGGATGATAAATCGAGCATAATTTGTGCTTTATTCCCAATAACGTAGTCACTTCTTTGAATAGTTCATTAACAAAATGTGTACCGTTGTCTGAGCGAATAACTTCGCAAATTCCCCAGCGCGGGAATACTTCCCTTACTAGGAACTTTGCGGCGCTCTTCGCATCAGGGCGCGCACAGGGACCTGCCTCCACCCACCTCGAAAAGGGACATACAACCACAATCATGTAGCGAGCCCCATTGCATCTTTCTCCCATGTCTACATAATCGATGTGGAGCTCTCTGAATGGGCCATTTGGTTTTGGTATCGTACCTCTCAGTGTGCGCAATGTCAGACCTGAGTTGTAAATTTGACATGTCGTGCATTCCAATGTCAGCCTTGTGTGGTGTTCCTGGAGGCAAGGTGCAAACCAATCTTCTTGTATCTCCGCCATTATGTGTTGTTTTGCATTATGTGCGGGGAAGTGTAGTTGTTGAAATGCTATTTCTAACAATGTAACTGGCATCACGGCTTTTCCTGAACTTTCTTGTCGCCACAATAAATCTGTCGGCGATTTGCTGCATCCCCTCTTAGTCCACAGCAATTTTTCTTCTGCACTAGCTCCCTCTTGCAGCTCTATTATTTCTTGTGTAGGCATCATGTTGTATCCTGTGGGGACCTCTTGGCTTGTTGTGTGGTGTAACATGTACTCTCCTACCTCACCTTTCTGAAAATACGAAGCTTCTTTGGCGGCGGCGTCTGCTGCCGCGTTCCCCATAGATATAAGATCTGTGTTTGTAGTGTGGGCTTGGCATTTTACGATGGCCACTGCCGTGGGGTCTTGCAGGGCCTCAATCAGTTCTTTCAATAATTCTGCATGCTGAACCGGTGTTCCATCTGCTCGTCGAAACCCTCTCCGCCCCCACCGTGCCAGCCCTCCGTGTACTGTTGTTGTCATGTATGCTGAGTCTGTATATATTGTCACTGCGCACCCCTTAGCTGCATGCAATGCTTCTATTAGCGCTATTAGTTCTGCTGCTTGGGCTGAATAGTGTGATGGGAGGCGGTGTTGCACTAGTATCTCGTATTCACCTTCCTCTAATCGTACCACTGCCATACCCACATGTTTCTCTCCTGTCTCCATGTCTATTGAGGCTGACCCGTCCACGAAATACACCTCTCCCTCGTTTAGGGCATTCTCAAAAACCACCTGGTCCTGACCTTCGTCACCTGTGTACGTTGCACAGTTGTGGTTCTGCATGTCTTCTATGGTGCACGCCTCTGTGATGAATGTGGCTGGGTTCACTGTTTTACATCTTACCATATGGATGTTTGCACTGGACAATATTATTTCATATGCTGTGGCGCGTTGTGTTGTCAATGTGCTCTTTGATCGCTCTAATATTGCAAAGAGTGAGTGTTCCACAAACAGTGTCACGGGACAGCCCATTACTATCGTGGCACTTTTTTCAATAGCGAACGCGGCTGCAGCTAATGATTGTTCGCACGCGAAGTGTCCTTGCATTACTGCGTCCAAAGTGCCACTATAGTAAGCCAGTGGCTTGTGCCCTAACAATGTCTTTTGTGTCAGCACTGCTGTCATCAGTGTTCCTTTGCAGTGTGAAAATAAGAAGAATTCGCGCCCATAATCTGGATTTGCCAGTACTGGAGCGCTTGATATCAGCTCTTTCAGTGAGTTAAATGATGTGTTCATTTCTTCTGTCCATTCTATGTGTTTGTTTTCCTGCTGGGCTTCTTTGAGTGCCTGTAATAAGGGCCTTGTGTATGCTGCATAATCTAATATCCATGCTCGGCAGTAGTTGCACATACCCAGGAATTTCTGCATCTCTTTTACTGTTTTGGGCTCCCCAACTGCTCTAATCGCCTGTGCTCTGTCTGGTATGATCCGCTTGCCATCCTTCGATATCAGCTGTCCCAAGTATAGGACCTCTGTCAGGCAGTATTGTAACTTACCCTTGTCCACCTTGTACCCTTTATTGGCCAATAACGTCAGGAGTGTTATTGAATCCTTTCTACACTCCTCCTCAGTTTGTGCACAAACCAATAAATCGTCAACGTACTGAATCACCGTACTTTCTACAGACAAGTTCCCCAGATCTTCATGTAGTATCCTGTTGAATATGCTTGGGCTCTCGCAATATCCTTGTGGTAATCTGCAATGTTCGAACCTCCTCCCCCCTAGTGTAAACGCTGTTAAGTACCGGCTCTCTTCTGCTAAGGGAATTGAGAAAAATGCATTTTTCAAGTCAATAACTGTGAAGTGGGATGCCGTTTTTGGAATGTTGCATAGTATTGTCGCCGGGTTCGGCACTAGAGGGAACTCCTTCTGAATCACATCATTGAGTGGGCGTAAATCTTGTATCATCCTCCAGGAACCTCCCTTCGCCTTTTTAATCGGGTAAATGCATGTGTTACATGGGGAGTTTGAAGGCACTATTATCCCTTGCGCTAGCAGTGCATCTATTGTCTCTCTGATCCCTTCTTCTGCTTCGCGTGACAATGGATATTGTTTTACCCGGGGTAGAATTGCTCCCTGTTTCAGTTTTATTACCACAGGCTGAACCCCATGTAGTAACCCCACATCGTGGGGGCCATTTGTCCATATGTTAGTTGGTACTACCCTCATGTCGTCATCAAAAAATGTATGTGGTGCTCCTACCACTGCCATTAATTCAACTTGAGTTTCTCTGGCTGTAACTACAATGTCGCACGGCATTGCTAGTTCCATCACTATTTCGCCATCTCTCTCAGTGTCGGAAAATAGCTCCTCGTCCGATAGCTCCCGCAGTGGGATATTTGCATTTGTACACAGTACTGTCCGCCACTCACATCCTTCCATGTCAATGCCAATCACACATATTCTGTTTGCTGATACGTGTACTGCGTGTAAATCCAACGATAGCAGTGACCCGGGAGCTGTGTCGGGGCTCACTATGGGGCGGAAAAGGAATTCGGCTGGGATCCTCCAATCCATCCTTTTTAGTTCTGGTACTATGAGAGCCAATGTTCTCATGCCCTCAATAAACATCTCCTCGTTTCTTGGTAACCCTCTAATCTCTTGCATGATTGTGTGGCCCTGTATTACTGCCATTATGCGGAGGGGACATATGCCAGGTGTTGAACATACTATACCACTTTCTGTGAATGATATTGTCATATTTAGTTTGCTTAAGAGATCCCACCCCAGCAAATTAATGGGAGAGCGTTCATAGTACAGTAAGGGTGCTTTCACTGTTTTACCCCCCACTGTCACATCCAATGCTTCTGTGTAAGGAACTTCAATTACAGCCCCAGAGAACCCCTGCGTCTCTAACGTTTTATTAGATAACGGGAACCGGCCCTCTTTAATACATGATTTTTCCGCTCCCGAATCCACCATGAATATGAATTGCTTGTCTCCTATCTGCGCTCCTATCAATGGTTCCTCTGATGCATTGTGGGTCGTAGATAGTACTGGACACGCAAGTGTTCTCTGTGGGCTGTCCTATGCGGGGTGTCTCATTGCCCCCCCTTGATCAAAAATGTTCCCCGAAACTACTGACACGCCGCTATAGGGTGCGGGGGCAGGCGCTCCATTAGCTACTGTGGCGAAAGTGTTACCTGGCGTGTATTGTATATTGTCATTATTCTGTGGGTGGTTTTGTGTTCTGTACTGATGTCCGTGTAGTTGTGCGTTACTTCTTTGTCCTGCATTTTCTGGTTGTTGGTACTGTCCCATGGGGAGGCCGTATGGGCTTCCTGGGTGGGGGTGACCGTACTGCTCTGTCTCTTGAAACCCGTTGTTTTGTCTGTTTCGGCACTCCCTTGAGTAATGTCCCCATCTCCCACAATTCCAGCAGCTCCCCTGTGGACCTCTGGGACCCTGCCACCCATTTCCTCCCATTCCTCCATACCCTTGTCCACCTCTTCGGCCCCTGTACCCACCTCTTCCCCCTCGTGGGGCCCACTCTTGCCACACTAGACCTCCGTTCTGCTCTTGTTCGTTCCACTGTCGCTGTCCTTGTCCGGCCCAATTAGCTGCTATTCTCCCTTGTATTGCTATCTGCCCCTCCTCCCCTTCGTCTCCCTCCCTCATGAGTGGGAGCCCGGCTACCGCTGCTGCAACCTTCACTAGCTTTGATTGTACCAACTTCGCTTCGTCTGCCAACCTTTTCTGTGCTACTTCCCTCTCTCTTTCTTTTATTCTTTTGCAATGGTGCACTATTATGCTTTGGATCTCTGGCCACCCCTTCGCCTCAACACCTGCTATTTTGTCGAGTGCCTTCTGCACCTCTTTTGGGAGCCCTCTCTTGATGATAAAATAAAACAGTGACGTTGACTGATGCCAGGGCGTGCCCGTTTCCGCTCTCCACATCTCCTGCACCCGGAGAATGTAATCCATAGCATCCTCCCCGTCATTCATTGTATTTTGCATTACTGACTGTAAATCTGGGGTATCTGGGAACGTCTCCCGCAGTGCGTCCCACACCCTTGCTCGCACTGTATTAAAGGAAGCCCCATCATGGCGATCACAATTTAACGTCACGCCCGGGAAACCAGCCTTAGCCCATACTCTGTCTGCTTGGTCTCCTACTGCTGATACTAGTAGGCTTTTCACATCGCCTACTGCCAACGGTATGCCGGCGGTATGTTTCTCAAATGCATATATCCACTTGCTCGCCCCTCCTGACAACGGGGGCAATAACTTTATTAAATTAGCCTTGTCCATCTGGGCCCAGGGTATATAGTTTGGTCTCCCCCCCCTCTGTGTATCAACGGAAGTTGTAACTTCCCTTTTGGGGTTGCACCCTCTCCCATTTTAGTCGTTGCTGACTCCAATGACGCCATCTTCCCCACTCTATTTCTTAGTCGTCCCATCCATTCATCATCTATAGTCCCTAGCGAGCATGCACCGTCCACCTCCTCGCTTTCCCCTCCTACTGCCATACTCAACCTATCACTCTCATCCATCTCTCCTCTAACATCACATAGCAAGTCCTCTCTGATCCCTCTCTGCCGCGATACATCACCAATGCTCCCCTCTGTTGCTCCCACCTCTATTATTCGTGTCGGCTCTTCCTCAATTCTGAACAGTATTTCCCCCTTTTTCCATCCTTCCTCAATTTGTCTACTTTCGCTTGACGCTCTAGACGTACGTCCTGATCGTGTAGGAGCGCATGCTGTGCGCTCACATATGTCCTTTATTCTCGAAAGTTCATCCCTTGCTACAGAAAGCCTTGATTCTAAGTCACTCGTTAGCTTTTCTATATCCACTCTTTGTGTGCTTGCCTGGGCATGCTCTCTAGTGCTTTCGTATGGTGGGGGGGCTGTTGGTCTTTGTGGTGTAACAGTTGTGGGGGGAGGCACATAAGTAGGATCACTATATCCTGCTGCGGGGGTTGGTTTGTTCAATATTGGGTACAAACTAATCACCCCCGTAGGTTGTTCTGTATTTAACTGTTCCTTTTCCCCTCTTGGAATCATGAGTGGGTCGTCTGTTGTGGACGGTAGATCGACATTTGGTGCCGGATCTTTGGGTGGGGGTACTTCCTCAAACAGTCTCCAGAGATCTAATATCTCCTTCCTGTTTTGCCACTGTTTTCCCTTATACTTGATGCTAATGCATGTTCGTACCATATCTAGAACGCTTTTGTCAAAAGACCCTCCCTCGGGCCAAATCTGGGGCAATCCCTCCCCTTTTAATTCTGTTACCCATTGATCGTGATATTTATTGATTCGTTCAGCGTATCCCGGTAGGCTCTTACAGATATGTGACAAGGGAGTTTCTGCCCCCATATTCTAGATCACTAGCAACGACCGTGTCCAACTCCTTTACTTTTAGTTAGGTGTAGATATATGTATGTATACCTTTATGGCACAGACAAGAGCGGACGTCTCAGCGGTATCACCCAAATTTATTCACTACGCAAATTCTTTCTTACTCACCACAACTCATCTCCTTCCCATTCCCATACAATCTCATGTGGTTTCACTCACAACCAATCAACTACTAGTTATGGCCAACACTCTCTGGTACCCCCTCGCGGTCAACCGTTCATCTCCAATACTCACACGATGCGCACACCCCTCACAATGCTTTCCCACTCACACTTCACTTTTTTCCTCCCTTTCCTCCCTGGCCAGCTGTCCCTGTTTTTCTGCTAAAGTTACTGTGTTCACGTCTGTACGTGCCACTACTTAATCCCCACTCCTACAAATGGTCTCCCTATTTTATAGTTCTTCTACGAGTATATTTATCTTATACCCCTTTCGCTTTCGACCCTTGCCCCGTGAAATGAAAAAAAGGAATAGAAAGAGTAGCAATCACTAAAAATATCCTAAGTGTCTCCCTTTGCCAGACACCAATAACTTATTTTTTACTTCTTCATATATTCCCAGTACTAGTTTAGATAGCACTATGCGGCGCCGCCTTCCACCCCCTTTCGGAGCTAGGTTTCCGTCATTTCTACTTCTTCACTTACTTCTTACTCCTAATGGCCATATGCAAAGAAAAGATAAAGAAAATTTTAAGACCTGTCTTTAGTAGACACCCGTGATTCCCTCCTCTATCTGTCCACGTTCTCCTGTTCACAAGTTCCCCTCCCTCTCCCTTTATGATCGCTCGCACTCGGTACTCACGTGCCCGTCTTGAACCGATAGTCTCCGAAACTGGGTCCGTCCAGGCGGTGTTGCCTTTCTGCTCAACAGTCAGCCCCGGCTCCGGCGAGCGGTACTCAAAGGGGATTTTGCAACCGGGATCCCGTACCCCTTCTAGTTTGAGTGCGCACTTCTAAGCGTACCGGTCGCCGTTGGCGGGTAGCTTCCCGGAGCCGGCTCACCGTGCGTTTCCCTTTTTGACCGGAGATTCTCGTGCCAAAAGGGGGTCGTTAAAAGGAGTTTAGGAAAAATAATTTGGAAATATCACGCTATCGGGTCACCACTGAGTGGAAGCGCCCCCAAGTTAGCACGATCCTCCCCGCAATGGGAGACAATAATGGACACTCCCGCAATGGGTATAAGGCCAAGACAGAGTGCGGGTGAGCGTAAGTGGGAGTTTATCAAGAGAATATGGCATGCAAAGAACTCTGCAACCTCCGAGAGCGCTCTGCCTGACAATCGCAAAGGCAGGCGTATTTCTAATACAAAAAACGTCATCAGAACCTACACACTATAGGGGGCACAAGTTAATTGGGATTGGGTGGCGTCGACTAACTATAGGTGTTGCTGCAGCGTGGTTGGTCCGGGTGGGAGGACGTCACTGGTCAGCCTCGTGGGTTGGGTTGGGCCTGGCAGGCCGGCTTGAGGTCATCCGGGTGGTGTTGGTACGCTGGGGCAGCCTGTGACAAAGATGAATACCTTCCCTGACTTGGGTGCCCTAGATCATGCACATTGCAGTTACTTAAAACCCAATATCTAACTTCTACAGTAAATCTTTCAATCAATGAAATACAACACAGGAGGAATGCACCTTGTGAGGGGTCTGGTGGTCATCTATTAGATTTACCGGTGTTCTGACGTCTGGTATTTTAGGTCAAGGGGCTGGGCTCTGGGGCTTGGGCCGGGTGATACATGTTTTACTACTACGTTAGAGGTTACTATGAAGGGGGCTCTGTGTCTTGTCTTTGTGCGGGGTCAGACTTCTTGGGGTGGTCTGGGGGATTGTGGGATTTACGAGAGGGTGCTGGTAGATCAGTGGATTCAAACGTAAGTTTATTACCGTGCTGTAAATAACACAGGTGGCGGCCGGTGGCCTTGGATGCTGTGTTGGGGCCTCTGACTCTCTGAAGCGGTTCCAGCTTGGTCGGGGGAGGTGGGGGAGCACGGCACAGGCCTTAGCTTTTTTCTACTTGGCAGGCTTCGTAGGGTGGGAGGGAAAATGGCCTTGCATATATTCACAAAAGGTATTTTCCTCGTGTGTTGCCTAATTTTGAATACAAAACTTTTATATCATTTGTCTTATTTAAACTACTGTACCATACATATATACTTCGAGTTCATTAAACATTTCGTTAATATATTCAGTCTGAGTACCTTTTCGTTACCTAACATTATATTCACTACAGTGTTTGATTATTTTATGTACATTAGACGTTACATGAGGTAGTTCTAGGTTATGGCCTACAGAGATTGATACTCGCCGCTACGGGTGATTAAGAAAACATATACGAGTTCAGGTTTCTACATAAAACTGAAAGAACACTTATACAGATAACGGTTATACGTTTCGTCGACATCTTTCTCTGTGGTTATAGCAGCATTAGTCCAGACATGGGGTGACATCATATAAACGTTACATCTTTATGGTTAATTCACAGTTTACAGAATCTGTTTAAAAAGAGGTAGTTCATTAATACCAATACTTGAATTATTTTGTACTTTCTTCAGATAATGATGCTACAGTTTCTTCCCCGTCGCCCCGGCCTCGCGGACCAGGTCATGCGGGGTGCAGTATTACATTGTGAACGACGAAATGTTACAGTGTTAGCATCTCGGGTTAGCTCATACCCGGCTTTCTCATGGGAACGCGCTCGCAGCGGATCTACCATGGTGCTACGGCGGCAGGGGTGCTTGGAAAGCCCTCCAAGGGTGGGGGCCGCGCTACAGTGCGCTGAACTCACGCCATCTTTGCTGGGCAAGATGGCTTCTAGGCCTGTCTAAACTTTAGTGTGTGTGTGTATGATGGATACGTGGAGGCAATGTCATCGGCGGGCGAGCCCTCCTCCACCTGGGCCCGGGTGGCATGAGGGGACGCTCAGCGAGCCATGGTCCTCACCTGGGGAGAATAATGCAGGAGAGGGGGGCCTTCAAGGCCTGTCCTCCCCTACAGTAGCTATTTTGCCAGAAAAAAAAAAAGCCAAATTACAATTCGCAGCAATTTTTCTGCGTGCGTAAATCGCGATTACGGAAAAATGGTTGGAAAGCTTAGGATCTTAGCTTTAAAATGACAGTTAAATTTCGCTTCTAGGATGTGGGGTTCAAAAGTTACGGATGTTTTTGTGAAGGTAGATTTTGCAGAAAGAAAGTCAATATTTCAAATGACAGATCGTGCTTTACAGATTTGGAATCAACACGATGGGCACAAGATTCTATAATGCAGTTCTGGACAGGTTAAAATGGATGGAAGAGGATTACTTTAAACTAAGAGATTGGTTGGTTATGGACAGTTCTAGACTAGATACTCACTCCTAGCTTTGGAATGGGATGGGCCTCGTCAAAGATCTGGTCAAGGGGTTTGGCTTCACTCTCGCCACAGGACAGGTCTCAGGCCCTCTGGGTACTGCGTTCAGCACTGCACGACAGTCTGTGGCCTCTTGAACTGGATCTGATGGGTCTTGGATTACAGCACTGCTTTCTGGGTCCGGATCTGGGTTCTAGCACAGGGTTCTTATCTAGAATAGAACAGCTCAGCCCGGCTGTTAAAGGTAAGAGTCAGGTTGCAAAAGATTCTGAAGGCCTGCTGAGAAGTATTCAGCTTGTGAATTATGCCTTTGCTTCAGGGTTCTAGCGCTTGGTTCTATAGTCTGGATTCTAAATTCTGGTCTCTGGATCTAGATCTGGAGTCTCAATCTGGATATTGTCTGGATCTGGTCCAGCAGAATGCTTTGCAGGAATCGGTGAGTAGTGGAAAAATGAGTGTCTATCTGGGTCTCAGCAGTTCCTATTTATGTGTTTCCAAAGTGGATGTGGAGGCTGATTCTACATGCCCAACCCCCTAAGGATTTGATAGGTCAGAGAATTTTCTGGGTTCTGACTGGAGAAAGGATCAGCGTGTCATGAGGTGTCATCATGATGCTATGTTTATGGCTTAGCTGACATCCCTCCCCTTTGCTTTTACAGAGAAAATCAATTTTACCCAAAAAACATATTTCCCAGATACACAACATGTTCATAATACAGATACACATCACAGATCACTTAAGGTACATCCCTGTCCCACTCTGATCTTCCTAAGAGCTTTAGTTCAGAGATGACAACTTATTTGCATTTTTGGTGGGTTTTCCAATATTGGTTCTGCACCAAATTTGATACATGCATGCAGCTCCTCTCAGGGCATATTACTGTAAGTTTTTATGTTCATAGAAACAACACTGCAACTGTGATATTAATAATTCCGGGGTTTGGTCTCAGAACATCACACAGCGTCCAGCTTAGTCTTAAATTGTGGGTGAATTTTTAATTGTCACAATTTCAAAGTTGTATATTTTTGTCAGCTTGTTACAATATTTTAGAACCATTTTCCTTAAACATATATGTGGTGCAATGTTAAATCCACATCCCAGACTGGTCCGCCCCCAGAGCTGGCTTGACTCAGATGTCACATGTCCTGTCTCTCCGAGAGCAGTTGTTGACAAGTCACACCCAAATCAGCATATTCTAATCAGTTTAAATACTATATTTTCTTGACTGAGGGCAACATGCCAGGGTGCCTTGCCTAGTTCCTGTTCACACCAGTTTGTCAATCTCTTAGCCTGGGGCAGGGGAAAGCTTCTTTTGTCCAGGGGGAAGGTGTGGAATCTGTTTGATCCCAGTGTGGGAAACTTTTTAACTCTGCAATCAATGTCTACAAATTATTTTTTCTTACAATATAAGAATATAGTTTCAAATATTCTCTACCCCTTAGGCTTCTGATAGCCAGTATCTCTTTGGAATAGTTTGGGGTTCCATGTTTAACTTTACAAAACTGGTTTTAAAAAACTGGCTTCTTGGTAGAGGCGAGTAACGGTACTACACCCATTTTTGACAGCTGTCTTTCCATCAGTATCTTTAAAAGGGGATTTTACTTGATAGCATATAATTCTTGCTGACATTGGATTTATGTGGATTCTTGCAGTATAATGATGTGGAACACCCAACAAGGAGGTTGGATCTTTTTAGGTGGTTTGTGGGCCAAGATTTTAGCACATTTTTGACAATCAAGAAAACAGATTTTTGAGACAGCCCTGTGTCCCTTTTGCAATCAGCATTGCTATTTCCAAATGGTTTCAGGCTGCTTTGTGGGTAGCCCAATGGTGGTTTTTGACATTGATATCCTGTGCTCACTCAGATATGCAAAAGTGGATGGCAGCCTATTTTTCAGGTTTTCACTGCGCATTTTCTGGTGATTTCTAGCGAGAAGCATGCTTTCCAGTGGCCATTCTGATGTTTCTGCTGCCAGCAATGCCCAGTGATGTTGCAGGGCTTGGATGAGTGGGTTAAGACATCCCACAAGCGGTATGTTTTTGTTTTCCAATACTAATAGTATGTACATTAGAAATTCTTGTGGAACTTCGTGTGAGTTCATAGTGAAGCTCACCATTCCAGCACAGTCGTCCAATTGTCCCCTTACTCCATGAACACTGTATGTGTTGTCAGGATAGCTTTTTGCATTTCTATGCAGCAATAACATTTGCAAACACAATTGGTCTGTACTGTGCAGGTAAATATTGTTAACAATTGTTGGCAATTGAAATAGAATATTCATTGCTACATTTGCATAGCGACTTACACCACTTTCATTTGTAAATTTGAATGGGCCAGCAAGTTGTGTATCGGAGTGCATTTTTCAGTTTTTCTGTTGCTTCTTTGCCGATGTGCCTGGTTTACATCCCCTAATAGGTTCTTCTATGTTTGCGGCAATTGATGAAACTTTAGCTTCTTTTTTTTTTTGCAGAATTTCTTGTTCCATTCTGTTGCATTTCTGTTTCATTTACTTTTTTTTTACCACGTTTCACTTTATCTGGAAAAGGGTATTGTTTCAGATGAGGGGTGTTCAGTGAACACAATCTATTGTATTCTAGAATGCAAGGAATATCAGCTTTGACTTTGCTTGAATCAAAGTGTATTAGCAATAGACCGTCAAGTGTACGTAAGAGTGATAATGCAACTTAGCTCATGCCTTCCTTAAACACTGTCTTTCCTATATCTATCAATGCTTTCTCTAGGGTAAGACCTTGTGATTTATGAATGGTAACTGCATATGCAAGAGTTAGAGAAAATTGCTCTCTACGTACATATATTTCTTTGAAGAGAAGAAATCGAGCCATTGAGCGCCCTATCCTTTTCACTTCTAAAACTTTATCAAAGCGAATATTTACAAACTGAATGCTACTATCATGTGGGGATGATTGAAAGCCAACAACTGTGCCCAGTGCTCCATTAACTAGCCATTGCTCTACATCAATGTTACATTTAAGCATTACTCTACAATTTAATGATAATTTCAATACTTTTTCCAACCCAGCTGGGTTGGAGATTGAATTTTCTAAACTATTTAGTCTTGTTGTGGCTTGCTCACACATGGGTACTGTCAAACCATGTACGTCTAGTTTGTCTGTGGCACTAATTTCTATTATTGCTTGCATTTCTTTCTTTAACATTGTTTCATTGAATTTGAAACAGCTTGCAAGAGTTGGCATTAAGGCCATACAATTGACATTTTTGTGTGCTATTTGTTCCATAACATCAGTTGTACCTGCATTATCGCCATAAAGTGCATGTATATGCCACTTTTTCAATACAGCTTTGACTTCTTGCTATAATACACCAACTCTAATACTTTTCAACATGTTGGCATAAGTGAGATCTGCAGATTGCCGCATATTCTCAGTTAATTCTCTGTATTGGAAATGTTGCCAAAGGTTAACATTACCTATGCTACCAACAGTTTTCCGGCAGAGCTTGTGGCCTAAGGTTTAAAAAATCGGTTCACCTTTTACTGGTGTCAATTGTAGAAGATCTCCGAAAACGATAATGTGTTTCCCTGCAAAGAGCTCTTCGTTATTACTTTTAAGTACTTCTTGCAATCTGAGATGAATCAAAGCCAATAATAGATTGGAGACCATGCTCACTTAATCTATTAGTAGCATTTTCATTTGTTTCAATACTCTACCTAATTCCATTGCAGCTTCTGCAGAAAGTTTGTAGTAGTCTAATTTGTGTTGATGCTCTACTGGAAGCAGTAGTAATCGGTGCAAAGTCACACCGCCTATGTTGTAGGCAGCTAAACCTGTGGGGGCTGTTACAACAGCTGAGAGTTTGTTTTTTGTCAATTGTTGACGGAACTTGCTGATAATTTTCATTAAGAATGTTTTCCCTGATCCAGCTTCACCACTGACGTACAGCAGTATAGGTTTGTAATTCACACAGGTGCATTCTTTATTTTCGTGTTGTACCCCATGCACAATTTGTTTTGTTACCTCTTCAAAAATGGTGCACTGATCATTGTTAAGTTTTGCTTGTTGTACAGTTAAGTCCTTTGTATCTTCTTGTTACTGATACATAGTGTTTTCTACTTCTGCCACAGCAATGTCAGCCTCATTTGCTATTAGTGGTTGTCCTAATGGTGCTTGAATTCATGTTACAGAAGGTTGACTACTGTTGGAAGAGACTTTATCTAGTTGGGCCTGAATTTCTTCTTCCTGTTGCTGCTCATTGTGTAACATTGTTTTGTACAGCGTAAAGTTAACATCGGCGATAGTGCTTTCATTTGCTTTGAAAGCATCTTCATAGCACTCATAATTATCTAGTCTGTCTTCCTCTTTTTTCCATGGTTTGAAAAGTTGTAACAGAGACATGTAATATAGTTCTTTCTGTTGAGGAATTTATAATGACAATTTCACATGATTAATTAAGCTTTGTTAGTAAAGTTTCTCTAAGCCCCCTTCACAATCGGTCACTCTATATCTACATTTGCTTTCAGTTATTTCATATTTGCTTTCAGCTAAAAGGTACAAAGCTAATTCAAACCATTTAGAGTCTTCATTGTTTTCTATTTCGTGTGCTATGTCCACATTTTTTGTGTTCCTTTTATAAAACGTTCTGCGGCAACATACATACACATGGTTTGGTACTTCAGCCGATGACCTTTTAAATTTTAGTATTTCTTTTCTGTATGTGTGTAATAGAAGGTTGCTATGTGCAAAATTGGCGCTACTATGCTCTAAAACTGTTGCATTTTCTACGTGGCTTTCACTTCCAAAATACTTTTTCTGAATACGGTGCATTTCTTCTTGTAAATATTTGGGTGTACCATGCAGAAGAGCGGTATTTAAATTGCCTAATTCTGAAGCTGGACATTTTGCACCGTATATTTTATACACTAAATTTCTTACTTTGGAATGATGTACTGATATTCTTTTGATATCATGGAAGGTACTTTTTTTTTTTTTTTTTTTATTTTTTTTTTATTTATTGAACTTTACACAGTTAAAACTGAGTTTTGTCAACGAAAACAGTAACAGATCCGACCAGGGCGAAACTCTTCAGGGATCAGCAGAAGGAAAGAAGAGAAGAGAGAGGAAAAGAAGAAAAGGTAAGCATTCCGCCATTGCTCAGGCCAAAGCGGAGGTGGTTTCACCGGACTCATTGGCATCAGTCTGCATGATTTTTGCAAAGACTAAATCGATCAGTTTAGATAGTGCCTGAGACCATTTGGTATTCTCCCCGGAGATTAGTCTATTCCATATGTCGTTTTTCTGCAAAAACCACAATCTCTCAGACAAAGGGAGTAGATAGACATTTCTTATGTCGTTCATGGCGATGTAATCCATTATCAGATGTTTTAGTGTTTCAGTTGTGTTTGGGCTTTTACAGAGACGACAGAGTGTTACAGAACCCTGATTTCTGAGGGCCAATATCTCTCTGGTTGGTAGCAGGTTAAAGCGGGCTCTCATAATCACGTTTCTCAGTTTTTTTCCGGAAATTTAGCACAGTAACTTAGGGGTTTTTTCAGCTTGTTAAAAGAGGGTGGTAGATGACTCAATAGTTTGTTGTTAGATGCCTGCTCTATTGTGGTAATCCAATCCATGTCTTCCATTTTAGTTTTGATACAATCTGGGTTTTCCTTTAGCTCCGCCTGGGAACATTTGATCATTTCAAGATCTTCTAGTCTCCTGGTGACCCAGTTTTTTAGTGCGAGACAATTGCCAGTTGAAATTTCTGCGTGAATAATGTTTAGAATCGGTAAAGTATCCGCAGAGATGATTTTACTATATAAGCGCATCGCACTTTGGTTTACCAAGGATGTTAAAGAAACCAGTCCTAGTTCCCTTCTGATGGCAGCTATTGCAGTAGACTTGGGGAGACCAAGCAACGTTTTCCACACATATCCTTCCAATTTGTTCCAGATTTGCGGAGGAAGATACAGCGAAGCTTCTGCTCCATATGTCAGAGATGGGACTACTTTCGTTTTATAGAACAGGATGGCTGGTAACAGGGAGAACTTTCCGAATTTACGGTCGATCGCCCTTATTTGAGCCGTTAGGCATTTTACTTTTGCCCACAGTTGAGTTTGAAAACTAAGGTCTGTTTTGGAAGTGTCCAGTTGTGTCCCCAAGTATTTAAAGTTGGTGACCACTTCGATGTGTTCATTGTCAAGGTAAATATTGGGCTTAGAAGTTCCCTTTGCCTTCAGTTTCTCCAATACCAAGATTTTTGTTTTGGATTTGTTTGTTTCTAGCAAATTGTCCTCCATGTAGTTTTGCAGGTTAGATAGTTTGCGTTGGAGACCCACTTTGGTTTGATCAATGATGATAATATCGTCCGCGTACAGTAGACGAGGGATCTTGACTTTCCCAACTTTTGGAGGGAACGCTCGGATCTTTGTTTCAGAGTGCTGATAGTCGCCTAAAAAGGCGATAAAAAGCGCTGGCGCGAACGGGCAGCCCTGCTTCACTCCTCTGTTCACAGGTATTTCTTCTGACAGATCCCCCTGTTGATTGAGTCTTACTCTCATCTTTATATCCGTGTTAAGTGCCATAATGGGCTCTAATATTTTCATTGGGCATTTCCAGCTTTGCAGCTTTGCCCATAGCCTGGCTCTGTCGATCTTGTCAAAGGCTTTCGAGAGGTCCACGAAAGCCAGGTAGACTTTGGGTGCTCCTTCTTTCACTTTGGCTTTCAAGATGTTCAAAGTGAAAAGGTTGATGGTCGTGGCACCATGTTTCTGAAAGCCCGTTTGGAAGTGGTCATTGGCCTCGCTGTTTTTCTCCCAGATCCGAAAATGGGCCAAAAGGCGAGTGGCATATAATTTACTCAGGATATCTAGCAACGCTATGGGTCTGTAGCTGGCCGGGTCCTGTCTTGGTCCTTTTTTGTAAATTGGAACAATGACGGTTCTTTGCCAGGATTCTGGGATCTTCTTCGTTCGGCCACAGATGTCAAAGATGTCGCTGATTACCGCGGCCCATTTAGGGGGGGAGATCTTTAAGTCTACATTGGTCAGGCCATCGGGACCTGGGGCTCTGGAGGTTTTTAGTTTTCTGATGGCCGTTTCGATGTCTTCCGGATTTGATAAGTCGACCCAAACAGTGTCTGGGAGTAGGGTAACCCCATTCGAGTTTTCTGTGGGGCTTTTGAATTGGGTCGTATAGTATTGAATCCAGGTTTCCTCTGGGACTGCATTTGTAAAAGTCGAACTCTTGGCACAGTTGTTGTCTTTTATCAATGACCAGAGTTGACTAGATTTTTTTGATTGTAGTGCAGACATCATCTGTTCGGCATCATTTTGGTAGCGACTGGCCCTGTTCTGTTTAAGCCAGGTTTTATACTTTTTTGCTTCCAGTTGCCAACTAGTCCAGTCTTCTGTATTGTTTGTTTTCTTCGCACATCTTAGTAATCTGCGGACAATCTGTCTTTTTTGTACCAGCTCTTTATTATAGGTGTGCATATTATTTGTTATCTTCTTAGTTCCATTTGCGTTTTTCTTGTGAAAGGGAAGTAATAGCGGCAAGTAATTAGGTCTTTCCTCAGTGTCTTTTTTGCCGATTTTGTTGAGGCTTTGGTCCCAAGAACTTTTGATTTTGTCAATATCGCGTTCAGTCAGTCTGAGTCGCGTTTGTTGTCTGTTTATTTCTGTCTCCCAGTCGTATGTTTTAGGTTTAATGTGGGGAATGTCCCAATCCGCTCTCAATAAGTTGTGGTCACTATTCACCGTTTTCTGGACTTGAAAGCTTTTTAAATCTTGGATAAGGCCAGACGATACAAAAATGTGGTCTAATGTTGCTTTGGAGCTCATGCGTTCCCATGTTGGAATATTATTTTGCGAAGGGAAAAGCGTCGCCACATTTTGAATGTGTCGCGATGTCATGACCTTGTTCCATGCCTTTCCTCTTTTAGAGGCGGCGTCTTCCCACTGTCGCTGCGATTTAGAGCAAGCTTGATCCTTCGTTACTTGAATGCATTTGGCATTAAAGTCACCACAGACTATGATTTCAATTTTTTCAAATTCTGCATATAGATGATCGATCACCATAGTCATATTGTCGCAGAAAGTTTTGATGGACATTCTTTGTGGATTCCAGTAGCAGTTGAGTATTGCTACAGTCTTTTGGAAAACGTTTTCCATCTTAGCCTTTCTGTGGGAGTGGGAAGTCAGCGTT
This sequence comes from Ambystoma mexicanum, assembly GCF_040938575.1. Lineage (NCBI taxonomy): Eukaryota > Metazoa > Chordata > Amphibia > Caudata > Ambystomatidae > Ambystoma > Ambystoma mexicanum. The sequence goes on from NC_090925.1 coordinate 72,632,167, forward strand.
ACCAGTGTTTCGTAGGATTGTTTCCAGATTTTGGGTTCTGTTAGGCCCGAGCTAGATTTTATGGCAGTTAACAATCCTGATGACGGCCGGAGAGATTTTACTGCCGGAGAGATTGCGACCGAGTACCCATCCAGACTTGGTAGTATTGAGAGCCACGTTTCTTGTAAACATAGTATGTCGAATTGATTTAGATTGACGTCTCCTACCATTGTCAAATGCATATGGCCTCTCGTGTTCCAAGAGGCAAGAGAAAAAGAGGTCGCTGTGGGGTGGTCGAGTGTTGTATCTTTGGAGTTGTTTGCACGGACCCCCAACCTCGATGATTGCTATTTTGCTTGTTTTTTTGTCCATCTTGATGAGATCCAGTTCCATGGTCCCCTTCTTTGCGATTCTGACTCTCCTTTTTCTGTGGAGGATTGACGGGTGTGTGTGTCTTCCCCCGAGGCTTTCTTGTTGTAGTTACTTCGCTGAGGGGTAGGAGTTTCTTGTTCTTTTAACCTTTTTTCTGGTTGTCTGGAGTGTCCCGTTTTTTCTTGTGTGTTCTTATAACCTGTTGGGTGAGTCCTTGTTCTTTCTTTGATTGGCGATTGGTCTCTTCGGTCTCTATCTAGAAATCTTCGTGGTCAAGATATGCTTGAGCGTTTTGCGAGCGGGGAGTTTTCTGAGCCCAGTTTCGATTGTCAAATCGGGATCTGAAGGGATACTGGCTATTGCGTGTTTGTGTCTTGTCCTCCTTGATGTCTCGGCTATATGCGCTACTTTTTATTTCCCACAAGTGAAACCCCATTTGGTGCAGCTCTTGATATGCTGATTCGTTGATATAAGCAACGGTCTCTGCTTTTAGGTGAATGAAAGCTTTTGCTTTTTTTTCCCTGTGATAGGGTTCCACTAATATCAGATCGTCCGAAGTAATTCTTTTCAACGTTTTAACTTTCTTTATGATTTGTAGTATTGACGATCTATTTAAGATGAGTGAGTATCTCTCTGGTCGAATTTGTTCCAGTTTAAAGACTCGAATAATCTTATTTGGTTTAGTTGAGGTGTTTTCCCGGACATTGATTTCTTCATAATCGGTTTGTCGATTTGGAGTTCTCTGCGTCTCCTCTTTTGTCTTTCTCGTTGTCCGTGGGCTGGTTCTTAATCTGAGCGCCTGACTATATGTCATTGGTTCATTTGCTCTTTGGTCCAGGTTCTCGGAGGATGCTCTGGTCTCCCTTTTGTTGGGACCCCCATCCGACGCTTTCGCGTTCCGGGAAGTGGTATCAGCCTTGCTTGTTAGTTTCTTTATTTGGGCCTCTTTTATAGATGAATCCGATATTATATTTGAACCATCATCAGAATAGATTGAGATGTTCATTGCCTCTGCACATTGTAGGAACTCTTCCATTGTTTTCGGTGATCTTGGGGAGCCTCTTGTGGATTCTCGGATTTTTATCTCTTGTTGTAGATCCGTAGGGCTCTTTATCGGCAATACGGTGGTCATTTCCATTGAAGTCAGAGTTTGCTTTTGTGAGTTAGATTTCATGTTTCTCCGCTCTTTTTCTGGTAACTGTGGTTTTGTTGGCTTAGCCCCATTGGGCCCTTGTTTCTGTTGTTTTGAGTTTAAGAGCAACGTGATGGGTTCGTGATTTTTATGAAGATCTCCCCTTTCACCCCACACAGTAGCAGTATTCAATAGTGGAGTCTCAAGGTGTTTATTTAGCATTTCAAGCTTTTCGATCTTTCTTTCTAGGGCTTCAATTTTTTTTTCCCACTGTGTTTTTTGGTTCTCAACTTCTTGTGAAATCCCTGGGTTTGATCCCTTTTTTGTGAACAGTGTACATGTGGGGTCGCTTAATGATGGTATCGTGTTGCGTATGGAGTCAAAGGTGTTATCCAGGTTAGGAGTTTTTTGATTTATTGGCGAGAGGCGAGTCTCTATGAGGGTAAGTTTGTCCATCGCATTCGATAAGATTGCTGTATTGTTTTGTACATTTTCCTTGATTGCTTCGTATAGTTTGAAGAAAGGTGCTAGAACTACGGTCATGGCTGACATAATAGCAATCATATCCGGCTTCTTATTGGGCGAGTCCTTTTGTAGTGAGGCTGCAATTTCGCTAAGGCGTCTCTTTTTTGGGGGGGTAAGCAATTTTTCCGGTCTTTTTGGCAATGTTCGAAGTTCCAGTGCGGGACTTACTCCAATCGCCCCCAGCGGTCTATCTGGGGTTCCCCCTTTTCTAAAAGTCGCCCTCTCATTCTCATAGGTTTTGCTATCGACACCCTGCCGCCCTTGTTTGACGTTTGGATGGTCCTTTTCTTGGATCTTTGTTAAGTGGGGCTTAGTCCAGGGCCATCTGTCTTCTTTATTTTGGGGATCTAACAGTGTTACATCCATTGAATTATTTGGAGATTTCACTTCCCTGGCCTCCTCATCCTGTCCTTCTTCATGGATTGTTGTCTCTTCGGTGGGCGCGGGTCTTTTCCTTGGAGGACTTATAGATCGGATACTGTCCAAATTGATTATGTTTAGGACACCGGTAGTCCTTGTTTGGTTCTTCGGGGTGATTGTTTCAGTTAGGTTATCAGGATCTGGGCCGGGTGTTTTTCTTACTGACTGAGCCCTGTGAGGTTGAGATTGTTCCGCAAGCTCGTTTTTGTCTGTCGGCCTTATATCTAGATCCGTTCTTCTTTGTTTTTGGGCAGGCTGAGAGTCAGCCGCGATTTCAAGCATTTCTGCATCCGAGATCTCGGTCTCTATACTCGGTGTTCTTTTAGGTTGCTGAGTAAGAAAAACTTCTAGTAGCTGGGACGAAGGTGGATTATAACGTCCTCGTGGCCGTCGTCCTGGTTTTTTGAGCTCTTTCCTTGGTGTCCGTAGCCCCTGTTGGATCAATTTAGCTGATTCCTCGTCTCCCCTTTTTTTTTTATTTTGGAGCCCTGGGTTTGAAGTGGTATTCATTTTAGGTCTTTCTTTAGTTTTCGCCATTCCTCCTAGTAATTTTTCCTGTTCCGCGTCAGTTTCTTTGTTGGAGCCCTCCGAGTCCTCGTCCGATGAGATATTGCTCTCAACGTTCTCTTTGTCTGATTCTGAAATCATCTCTGCGTTATATGCATTTGGCAGTCCTTTTTGTTCGATTTCTATCTCGATGGAGTCGCAGATAGTAACACTAGCGTTATCCCCCAGCTTGAGGTTGTTATTAGTTCTTTGTTCGTCTTCATGGAACATTGCTTGGATACGCATAGTGTTAGTTGGATCCAAACTCTTGTCTGATACAGTTGCTGAATTGGTTGACATTGCTCCTCCCATTCTGGGGTACGGGACATCTTTTAGGTTTGAGTCTGTGTGTGGAAAAATGTCAGCTCGTTCAACCCCCGGCTCCTGTCCCTGTTCCTGTCTCAGTCCCTGTGATAGTTCTGTGTACCTTTGCCCTGTTACCTGTTGCCCTCCCCTTCCCTGGTCCCGCGCATTTGCGGGCTGCAGGTCATTGGGCTGGCAAGTTTCTGAGAGGTGGGTCTGATCGCGTTGGGCTGGTAGATTTAGATTTGCAGCATTTACCGCATCCAGTGACTCAGATGGGATGAGAGGGATGCAAGTGTCCTTCTCTCCCCTCTCCCCCTGCGATTGTAATGTCGCAGTTTTGGCGCCAAACACAGTCTGATTAGCACTGGGGGTAAGGTATCCCCTGATGGAATGCACCCCCCCCAGTCCTTTCAGTAGGGAGGCCGACTTACTTCTCCTGCGTGTTGCACCGCCCGGCTCAATGGGTGCGATGGACGCCGTCGTAGTTTTTTGCCTTCTCCTCCCCTCCGTGTCGGCGTTTGTTGGACGCACCTCCGGTTCCATTGGAGTGCGTTTACTGCGCGTTTGCAGCGGACTGCGGCAGACTGCCACACACCTCAGCCACGCAGCTCCGCTACACCGCTCCGCGGTATGGTGTGTATGAAAAGCTACTTCCTGTAGCACAATGACGTGGACAGCTCTGCTCTGCTCTGCTCTGCTCGGAACTGCCACGCACCTCAGCCACCCAGCATTTATTGCATTCTTGCCTCACCAGCTCCAGACAGCAGGACGCGGTATCCAGGTGTACCCTCTGCTGTTCTCTCCTACTATGACGGTACTTTTGCAAATAGGCCAGAAATGCAGGCTAACTAATGTCCTTTTAGACCTGTGTCTTTCCACACTACACAAATATCCATATTTTGTAGCACTTTCATTTTACTTTTGTCTTTATCTTTTACATATTGATTGAGGAACTGACGTAAAGATTTGAAAGCTTTGTTTGGAATGGCACAGATTGATGTGCACGGCCATTTGTATACTGGACGGTGTGGTTCTGCTGAATCGAGAGGTAATTATGAGTTTTCAGAAGATAGTTTTTTAAGCAGTGTTTCTTGTTCCATGATGGTAGGATTGATTTTCTCATACCCTCGTCCACTGCTACGGATGGCAATTGTGTTTGTTTGATTTTGTTTGTATGCTTCTTCATTAAAATATGCTCTGTGGTTGTTGTGTGACTCCATTCACCACCACAAACATGGAAACAAATATTTTTGTTCACATTCCGTTTATTGCTGAGTTTCATTTGTATTTTGATACTTACTTTTGTTAGTGATTGCATCCTTCTTAACACTAATAAGAACAACTTCCTTTTGAGAAGGATTGCACTGTCCACGAGTGCTTGTAGAATTAACTTTCTATGGTACGTTTAAAGGGGTGAGGATGATTTTGGTCATCTTCTTAGTAGATTCTGAATGACTCTGTGATGAAACATTTTTGCTAAAATACTTTTTTTTACTATGGGTTCTTCTTACACTATCAGGATTATTAGGAACCTTGTTAGCTGTACTGGCAACCATTTTTTTGACAACATTTCTGTGTTTTGTGACACTTTTTGATGGAGGAGGTACAGTTTTGGTAGTTGAGACTTCTTTTATTATGTTACCCAACTGCATTAGGTGGTTTGTACCAAGATTATCCACTAACTCTACAACAGGTGGATGCTTACATTGGGCATCTTTATTTTTATTTGCTCTACTTCTGCGTTCCTTTCTAGGGAGCTGCTTTTTGGTAGGCATTCTTTGGTGTCTGTTGAGAAAAAAGTATACTTTGGTCTGTTGTCCAATGTATGTGTGCTGTGTGCATGTGTGCATAAATGTGATGGGGAAGCTCTTTGGCATGGTGTGCCAATGCACAGTGACCTCTAACTATCATTTGGTAAGCCTACTTTATTTTTTGTATACTAGTACAATGTGCTTTAGATGAGAGTACAAAGTGCTCTACTTGTGGCAAGAAACAATATTAATAACCGAAATGGCAAAAACTTGCTACAGCAACTTATTTTCACAATCTAGCCTTCTAAGGATTACCTATGTTATTTCAGTACCAAACACATAGGGATTTCTCAGCCATTCCACCTGATATTCTTTGTTCAATAAATGGATATTTGTAGGTAGAATGGTTTACAAATTAATGCCCACTTTGGTGCCCAAAATAAACAAATAACCCATGCAGCCACTTTAAGAAGTAGTTACAATATGAAGGTTGTACTGTACTTACATTTTTTGTGCAAGATGACCAGGTTTCTTCGGATATGTCGTATGCAGTGTAGATGCGGTTGATTCTCAGGTAGTAGTCTTCACTGTAAATTAAAAAAACGATATCAATTACTTTCTGTGTTTGCAGCAGTCACAATACTGCAGACTTTACTTGTACCTCTTTCGTCAGAGGATTCAACTTTCATATTTCAACCCAGTCCACGTGCACATTTCACTTCTCTCTGTGCATTCTTTGCATACTTCTTTCATTATGGTACTTGCAAGTCCTTCAAAATAACTACATTTTTTAAGGGTTTGCAAATGCCTTGTTCTTTACAAAGTGTAGTATGCATAGGAGAGAGGTTTGTAAGCAATAGGGCAAACTACTAGATGGGCAAACATTTTGTACTTGTTAATGAAAAGCAAGATGTCCACAAATTGGGAGACCCTCTGAAGGACATGCCAGCACCACAATCGGGAGCGCATACTATTCTCATACAATCACATTGCAAGTAGCGTTACTGTAGGCAGTACACAGTACAGAACTCCGACATTTTCACATACAAAATTGAGGTCTGCCCTAAATTATACTTATCAACTCACATGTTTTTGGCGGGTGTCACCCGCCTTTTAAAGGGCAGACCCACCCGCCAAGCCTCCTGCATGGCCATTCATTCCAATGGGCGTCTCACCCGCCAAAAACAAAATTGGCTGATTTCACCCGCCTTTAAGACAAAAATGGTTGAGAGCTATGCCTAAATAGGCATGCTTGCAACGTATGTGCAGGTTATGCAGACGACAGTACGCAGTTGTGCGATTTGTTAATGCCAAATCGGCAATCTTGCACTTTAAAAGGAGGAGCATTGTTATGTGTTCCCCATGGATATTTACCAGCATTATTTTGTCTATTTTAAATCATAAGGCTTCCACGTGCACTTTGATTAAAATGTACATACCTGTACTCTATACTGATGCAAGTGGACATGCATGGAGCTGTACGTAGAAATTTGCAATCCTTGCGCAGTAGCTTGTGAATTAGGTGCTTTGCAATGGTATGTGATTTCCATTAAGAATCATCGACAGTCATTTTGAAGTGCAAAATGTTGATGACGGAGTTAAAATTAGCAATGTTCTATGTGATTGGTGGATGATTGTGCGCCTGCATAATTGTGCCCAATGAGGGACTCGCTTTGGTACCGCTGTAGAAAGGGTGGAAGGACTGCGTAAGAAATATGTGCCGCACGTAGGCAATGCTTGTCCGCTGGTAGGGCGTGTCACATACGGATTTCTACAGCAAATGCTGCATGGAAAGACGACTGTAGGCATCAGCCAATCAGATGTTCACATTACTCTTTTGTGTCGAAAGATGGTGCACACACTGAAAATGGCAGAGGTGGAGAGGGTCAGGGTTTTGTTGCTTGGAGACATTTTTGTGCAAGGCTTACAACACTATGCCGAGAGTAGGCATGTGGCACACCATTTCGATGTGCGAGGAGTGGAGGAGGTGTGGAGCGCTGACACTGATGCCAATGATGCAGCAATTCTGCAATTTTGCAGAGACACGCGTAGAATGACCACTCCTCATGTGGTTATTTTGCACTATGGTGCTTGCCACTTGGGATACCTGACTTCACGTACTTTGTTGGCAGATTTGGCACAGTGGTTGAAGCACTCATGACCATCTTCCCAACATCGAAAGTTATTTTTTCAGCTTTACTCCCGAGAGTACAATGGAACAACACGTCTGTGTTCTGTCCAGATCAAAGCATCGGCAGGTGCATCATCAATCGCGGCATGCGTGCATTCATGCTACGAGTTGGTATGTTTTTTTGTAGCCACGATAACATTGCTCCAAGCAATGCGCATTACTTTGAAGGCGATGGTGTTGGGAAATGCAATATTCTTTTGGAACATAAGGCTTGCTTTAGAGCAGGTTCTGTAATGTTTGCTAGAGTAAAGCAAGGACAAAAAATACAAAAAAAATACATACAATACCACATGTCTGTATGATATGTGGCCAAAAATAAAATAAAAAACGTCTCTTTTCAGAGCCTACCTTAAAGGGGAAAAAGGGGAATAGTACTTTACTGTACTGTCGTCACGCTCTGATCCTGTACATGTCCGCGAACATGGCGGTAGTTAGCAGCCAGCATATATCACCACTGGGGAATGAAGGATGGAGTCGCATGTAAATGAGAATGAGCAGAGCTAGGGATTAGTCCACATAGTTCAGTAGGTGTGTTCTGATCGATGTATTTTAGTAAGACCATCTTCTCCCTCACAGGATTCCACACAGCCATGGCTTTCAATGCTCGAAAACAGATTATCTGGATTGTGGGGGCGACTCGTGGATACATTGGTTGAAGGTGCATGCACAAAGCTGCAGTTTATCTATAAATCTCGGATTTCCACATGCGGAAGTGCACTGGCATGGCGTGCGTGGCATGAGATGGCTGGACTTGGTACCTCTTTGTGTTACTTTACAGACAGAGTGTCCTCCAGATATACTCATCATTCATTGTGGAGGAAACAGTTTAGGCCATGTATCTGGAAATTCTTTACAATTTGCCATTAAGGAAGGACTTGCGAAGCTCATGGACATGTTTCCAAATTGTCACATACTTTTTTCCCGTATTGCCCAAAGACAAATATGGTTGCGTACTTCTGCATTTGGTCCACAAATGGAGAAAGTGAGATGCAATGTGAATAAGGCTGTGTGTGCTTTTTTAAGAGATGTTGGCATGTCCTCTTTCCACAATGAAAACATTTTGTTTAGTAGCAGTTTCATTTCCGCAGAGATGGAGTCCACATTACATATGCTGGCAATCAGATGTTACTTCACAATTAACAAAATGCATTGCGCCCTCTTTTACAATCACACTAACCTACCTGACAATCCGTTTTCCCCAATCCACTGTTTTTGACCCACACAACACCCCACCAAAAGGCTCTTTTTAGAGCCGCCACTTATTCCCAACATACACTTTACTGCGTTTCCTCCACTTGCACCCTCCCTTTTCCACTCTATGACTGTCCGCGAACGTTTGCTGCACTCTGCAGGGGTCTATGGCCTTCACTTCATAGTTCTATTGTTACACTGAGAAAGGCGGCTGAAAAGAGCCTTTTCTCTCATGTTTGTTGTTTTTACATTCATTGATTAACAGCACTCGACACACTAGGAGGAGAGATGAAAGGAGGGTATGGAAGGGATACCAGCCACGGGGATAAGAAAGGTCAACTGAACAGACAAATATTAAGGGTGATCTTTATTTAGGTAAAGAGCAAATCTTCTGGTGCTCGGTGACTGCAGCCTCAAAAGCACTTCGAAAACATTCCCCCCTGCAGAGTACTGCGTCACAATACGTGCACACTACTGTCACCTTTGAAAGGTAAGGGTCCACAGCAATGCGAATGGCTTGTGAAGCAGCTGGAGGGAGGTGCTCCCCCACAGGAGTGTCTCTTGTGGTGGGAGGATTGGATTCCGAGGATGCTGTGGAGGAACTCAAACTACTATGCTCTTCACATGTCACCACCTTGCAAATGTCCGCAGTGTGGAATGAAGTGAGGTGTCGCTTCATGTTTGTCGTACCAAAACTGTACGCTCCAAATCTCCCGCGACTCAACACCACATTGCACTGGTTACACTTCACCAGGTTCGCACGTGCTTTTGGTACGTTCCCATAAACGGAAAACAACCGCCACACCCCCGACTCCTGACGAGTGCTCCTAGTGCGGAGTTCCTCCACTTCATTTTCTTACTCCTCTTCTTCCTCAATCTATACATCCTCACCCATATATCTCTCTGCAGGCCCTTGGTGAGGTGGTGATGGTGGCGGGTTTGGGGGTGGTGCAGAGGCTAATGACCCAACAGCAGCCATGGAAGCCGTACCGATTACTTTCCTTTTGGTCACTATAACAGTAAAGGCAATGCACCACAATCTGCTACAGCTAGAAGGACAATGAAGATGCGCTCGGGGGTGTGGCCTTTTGTAGTGGTGCATGGGTGTGCCTCGTGAGCATCTTCATCCCTGCAAAGCAGTACACACATTTTAAACGGCAACTCCTGAGGTGGTCTACTGTTTGGGATGTGTGAAATTACATTTTTACACTCCACAATGCTTTGCCTTGTGTCTAGAAGTTCATTTTTATTGTTGCAGACGCACACAAACCGCGGAAACTAGTCCCCACGCCCAGCATAGGTGCGGTCACGAGATGATGTCCTCAACACATCCGCCCCCGTAATGAAAGTCCCCTGGACAGCAAATGCAAAGAATCGAACATGCGCATGCGCACAAGTGTCCTACGAACAGTGTTCAAGTTCTCAAACTACTTCAAAGTGCGACACAAGTGAGACGGACAGTTAGGAACTGGCGCGATATGCGCAATACTCATGTTTGTACTGCACATGTGCACGCATGCTATATTCACTGTACGGACAGTTCCAGTATCCTTAGGACAACTCCATTTTGTTTGCTTACGAACTTGCCAGCCACCGTGCCTGTTCTACGGACGGCACCATTTTGACAGCGTCCAATACGGACCACTATACCGTCCTTCACACACTCCCATTCTACTCATTTACACCTATTCCGGACATCTTGTGTGTTCTACGACCATGTATTATCCCGTTTCCAAGCGGTAAGCTGACGTAGTACATTCTTTGCAAACCCCTTTCTGTTTATGTGCGCACATTTTCAAAAGATGGTCCAGTCACACATCACATCCGTCTTACTTCCCATTAGACAGCACCCACATTCCATTGCTTGCAGATAGGTCGAACAGGCGCGCAGTTCGCAAACATTTTGCGTCTTTTTAAAAAAGAATTCTACACACGCACTCTTTCTCTACAACTACTGCACAAAAAGATATTTCGTCAAAACGTCCTATTCAAGGCTTGGGGATGGTGCACTAGGGAATGGAGAAGCAGGGCACGTGCAGGTGGGGCAATGATAACAAACTTTTCCTCTCACACAGTCCTCACAAACTCCCGTAAACTTTGAAAATTGTGGTTCAATGTGTCTATTTTCTCCTCTATCCTTTTTATCCTGTCTTCTTCTATCGCATTTGTTGCCCTTTCTTCTTTTCTTTCCTGGTCTGTTAAAAAAAAAATACATAGGTTGAATGCCTCTAAAATACTGGTCACTATTTTGCATATACAGAGCACTCTGTTCCATTATTGTCGCTGTCTTCAGACATTTCGTCATGTGGGAAATGCTCCTCCAGCCACTCCAAAGTACTTGCCATTGATGTCATCAATGATATTTGTGATGTCATCTTTGATGTCCTGGGTGTTAGTGTTAGAATGCACGCAGATGGTGTGAGTTATGGTTGCTTAGCTTACTATAATGGGAGAATGTGCAGTTGTGTTTCGTTGCGCTGTGAAGTATAACATGCCTTTAGTGAATTTTTTTTAATGAATGTACATATATATGTATGGCAGGTGAAGGAAAAGAAAGGGGCTAAACAAGTGATGTCGTCATTGATGTCAGCATTGACATTTGAGATGACATTTTTCATGGTCTGGGTGTTAGTGTTAGCAGTGCACAGGAGTGGTGGCAGGGTTGGGGTCTTAGTTTACCATAACTGTCGAATTTCAGGGGGTTTTCGGTTTTAATTTGAAGCATAAAGCGGAGGTGGAAAGTTTATTTTAGTGAAGTGTACAGTTTTTTGTTAGGGTAACTGAACCATAACATCCCCTCAACAAAGTCTTTTTGTAATGGATATATATATATATATATATATATATATATATATATATATATATATATATATATATATATATGTACCCACCATCTATCTCCTGCCCAAATTGCATAAATATATCCAGAAACCCCTGGCAGACCTATTTTGACTGAGTGTGGGTCTCTTCTCGAGAATATTGCTGAATTGGTTGATGAAAGCCTCAAACCTTGTGTGTCCAGTCTTCACTCGTGTTTGTGTGACACTAAGAACTTTCTCAATCATGTCAATGGAATCCCATGGGAAGACGATATGCTATTTGCAATCTTGGATGTGGTCTCTTGGTACACTGTTATTGACCACCAAATAGGCCTTGCAACCTTTAAATCTTTTGGTCCTTAAATTGCATGCAACACACTGTGATGGTTCCTGAACTTATTGAATTCTGTCTCATAATGATTTTCTTTTTGATGGGTCTTTCTGTCATCAGGTGAACGGCACTCTGATGGGTGCCATTTTTGCCCCATTTTATGCAAATTTGGCAAAGGAATGGTGGGAGCGTGATGTTGTGTGGAGTCCTTTTATTTTATGGAAAGTAGAGTGGCATGATTTTGTTAAAATTTAAAATCATAATGAGTTTAATTTACGGTTCACTAAAACTAATAATAGAGAGTTGTTTTTTTTCGATGCAAGAGTCACTCAATCCAGTGATGTCCTTTCCTCTTCTGTTTTTTTCAAATGCACTAGTTTAAATGTTCCATTGATACCCACCAGTAACCAACCCAATCATGCATCAATAGTATCTCCTATGGAGAATTTGTCAGGTTTTGGAGGATTTGCTCAGAAACCGTGGATTTTCATAAACAATCAGACGAAATTGCTAAACACTTTGCTGCAAGGGGCCATCCTCAGAAATTGGTTGAGAAGGCATTCTCCAAGACACAACAGCTTTTTCAGGAATCTTTGCTTGCTCCTACAGTCCACCTAGTGAAGTAAAAGAAAAAAAAGAAAAACTTGATCCTCACATATGGCAAGTATCCAACAGGATCCATAAAACTATTACTAAACATTGGCATGCGTTGAGGGCCGTTAAGGACCATGAATCTGTTATTCCTTGTTCAACCTTCAGAGGGGTCACCCTCTCTTAATGATAAATTGATCTCCAGCATTTTGGCACCTACAAGAAATTTCAATTGGCATACCAAAAATAGTGTGGGCTTTGTGAAATGCTCAAAATGCTAAGTTTGTGAATATGCATTATCTCTGTCCCTTTTTTCCCAGCCATTTATTTTGGTTTGCAGTACGTAAGAAGTCGTGACCATGTGGGTGGGCCTAGGTTCCTTAGCATACAAGGTACTTCAGTGTGACATTGGAACCAGTATTCTTTTGTACCACACATGTTTTCCAAGATATATCTGATACTTGACTGCAAAACTTCATCTTTGTCTTTTAGTTTTTGAAGCAGTTGGGTGGCAGACATATTAAAAAAAAATTAGAACCTGTTTCTAATTTGTGTGCAACTCCATAATAAAGAGTTGCTAGTTCACTTTCGAACACAAGGTGGAAATGTATTTTGCATATTACCTGAATCTGGGGTCTTCAGAATGCATTCTTAAAGAGTGATAATCTGATGCACTCATTTGTGTGAACCTTTTATCATATCTTCCTCCTTTTCCTGTAGGAAAGAGGAGAGGAAAAGAACATGCTTCTACACTTTTTTCCCATATTCTCATTGGGGATCCTTTGACTTGATGCATTTGATATGTTTCTAATGCATCGTCAATTGTGACTTTGGAGTGTACTGTGTGAATTTTAGACTGGCCAACAATGTGGCTGCAGTAACAGAATCTACATGTTGAAATTGGCCAGTTGCTACTGAATCATGAATTATTTGGATGCTTTCTCTTACATTTTCCTCTATGTTTATATCTTTGTAGTATTCATAGTTTTCTTTCAGGTATTGTAGGGCTAGTCTAACTTTGTTTAAGCCGACTAGTTGTTGCCAAATTGTTGTGTCTTTTGTTTATACACTATTAACTAGCACAATCAAAGATTGATCTATTGGTCATTTTACTCCTAGAGTTTTTGCTTTTTCTTGAGATCAAATGGCAAATATGCTACGTTATCACGGATGGAGGTAACTCAGATGGAGGTAATTTGGCTGTTTTCGGTTGAAGGTGTATTATAGCCTGAAATGGGTGTACTGTTTGGGCTATGATGCAAGTTACGTTGTTGGAGAACCTTTGGAAGTGGGAAGTTATTGTTGATAGCATGTGACAGAATTTGGTTAATGTTAAACTTTAAGGGGTAATTATTTTTGTATTTATTTTCTGCTGTTAGATATAAAGCTAATTGGAACCATTGAGATTCCTCATTGTCCTCTGTTTTGTAGGCCTGGAAGAGGGGCTTTACCTTTTTAGCAAGGTATGTATATTGACATTGTGCATGTTTAGAACTACTTTTTGTAATGTATTAATTCATTTAGTTAGTGGTTTCATTCTGTTTCATTCTTTTTAAAATCAGTACTAACAATTTTCTCTTTAGTATTTATTTATTTTGGCATTTGTAAAGCGCACCGAACACAGTGGCAACTGGGTGCTGAAATGCTTTGTGAATTAGAGCTTCGAGGATTAGTCTCCTGTGGTAGCTTTTGAGTGTTGATTGTGACTTTTTAGCTGTAAGAATGTGAAGAAATCTATAATGGAGCATTTTTTGTAACATTAATCTTTTGGATTGCGTAAGTGTGGCTACGTTAACACTGGTAGCTATGGTGTAAGATTAATTAGTAGGTCGGCTTTTCATTGTACATGTTTTTTTACTTTAGGGTTTGTGGAAGAGGGGTTTTACATGTTTAGTCATATTTGTATTTGTATTTATTTTATTTGTATTATGCACCTGGCCCGGAGGCATCTGGGTGCATACCTTGAGAAACTGTACAATTGATTACATAGAAGGTACATGAGTTATCAGTTGGTTACAGGAATAGTAAAGTACAGCCAGAGTAAAGTACAGTAGGAGATTGGTCAGAGGTCAAAAGCATAATATTTGAGAGAGAGTACATACATATGCAAACGTCACTGTTTCTAAAATAGATACATATATTTACATGAATATGCAGTTTCTAGAGTAAGTACAAGTATTGGAGGTGAATGAATGAATTGGAGCAGAGGGTTTACATGCATGCGGTAGCATGGTCCTACTCAGAGAGCCAAGATCTGACTTTATTCTTAAATGTGAAGTAAGAGGGCCCAGATCTGAGTGTGGAGGGTAGTGTGTTCCACAGTTTTGCGGCAAGGACTGGAAAGCTGGATCCCCTGGCCTTCTGGAGCTTGAAAATGGGTATCGCTAGTGAGTGGACTTGAGTAGTTCTTGAGGGTTTGCTAGAGGTGTGGGCAATGAAGCGGCTGGCAGGGTAGACAGGGGTCTGGTTGGCTTGAGACTTATGAGTTAGAGCAAGAGTTTTGAGTGATATTCTGAGAGCAACAGGAAGCCAATGTAGGCTTTGATGAGTGTCTGAGATATGAAGTTTCCTAGGGATGTTGAGGGCTGCCATAATGGCATTATTCTAGGTAACCTGGAGCTTGTTGATGTTTCTTTGACTGGTCCCTAGTTAGAGGGCATTGCAGTAGTACATTTTCGCCATAACAAGGGTTCTGGCCAAGATAATGCAGTTAGGGGCCGTTACGGAGGGTCTACATGCTGTTATGAACTTGCAGGTGTAGGCCGAGGCTGATACAACAGCATTGGTTTGTCTTATGAGTGGCAAGGTAGAGTCAGGTAAATACCTAAAGTTTTTGTGCCGTTGGAAACCTTAATGGTGTTCCTGTCAATAATGAAGGATTTGAAGGCAGGGTCTAGTTTCTTGAGTCTAATATGCGAACCTAAGATGAGTAACTCGTTTTTTTCATCATTTAGACACAATCCATGATGCGCCATTCAGCCTGAATGAGTGAGTAGACATTGTTAAGTGCCTTAGAGTCGATTGTGTGGTCACCAGTGACATGGATGAGTATCTGGGTGTCATCTGCGTAATTGCTATAGGTGACACCCAGATAGTCGAGTATATCGAAGAGAGGATACGTAAACACATTATACAGTGTCGGGGAAACACAAGAACCTTGTGGGACCCCGCACAAGACTGGTGACGGTTCATGTTGCTGAGAAGACCTGCATGGTTCTGTTCACCAGGAAGGATCTGATCGAGGAAGTGGCTTTGTCTATGAAGTGGGCAGATGTTGGGACAGAATTTGGTGGTTGACCAAATTAAAAGCTGCCGATCGGTGCAGTAGTAGTAGGGCCAGCTTACCCTTATCTTATAAATCCTCTATTTGTGTTTTTAGGTCAATAAGGGCAGTTTCAGTTCTGTGTATAGGATGAAAGCCCGATTGGTGGAGGCCTAGAAGTTTGTGAGATTCAAGGTAGGCTTGAATTTGTTAATAGGCTGCCCTATCCAACAATTTTAGTAGGAAGGGCACAGTGGTAATGGGTCTATAGTTAGCAGGGTTGTTAGGATCAAGGGTTGTTTTTTTGATTAAGGGGATAACCCAAGCATCTTTGTGGTTGTCCGGGACAATCCCAGATTTAAAGGAAGCGTTTATAAAGGTGGTGATGAAGGGAGCATGGTGGTGAGTGGCCTCCTTGATGATAGGTGCTGGGCAAGAGTCACCTTGACAGTTGGTGGGTTTAAGTTTTTTGATAACGTTTTCTACTTCTCAAGTGGAGAGGGGTGAGAAGCTACAAGTTTTAGCGGGATGTGATGATGCAGTAATGTTATAGGCAGGAGATTTAGGTGCTGGATCTGGGACTAAGCTGCATTGTTTTGTATTGATTTTAGTTTGCAATGTGGAGATTTTGTCAAGGAGTGCTTTTTGTATGTTGGTTCACCATGAGGTGTCAGTGTTGCACCTCTCCGGAGGGGCTATATGAGACTCAAGTTCTTTGAGAATCTTGAAGTGCTCTTTGGTGTTAGATTCGGCCTGCACGATGCATGTGTTGTAGGTGTCTTTTTTAGCTATGAATATAGCTTCTTTGTAGTTGGAAGATGCAGTGGTCCGTGTACTTTTATTGGCGACAGATGGGATACTTTTCCAATGCGCCTCTGCATTTCTTTTTCCTTTGCGGAGGTCTCTGAGATGAGGTGTAAACCATGAGTTGAGATGGGGCTGTGGTTTTGGTTTACAACTTTTTAGCAGGGCTATAGAGTTTAGAGCTTTAAGGATGGTGTGGTTGTAGGTGTCCACTATGACTGTAGGATTGGGACTGTATGATGAGATCTTATTAAGAAGGAGAAGGATTAAAGGGAGCAGTTTCTCCTGTGTAATGTCCATCTTGTTATGAGTGTGAATGGCTGGAGCGATGTTCGTTTTAGTGCTTGGAGGGGTGGCTTTGATGGTGAAGATTATTTTGTGGTGATCAGACCACGTGCACGTTATTATGGATGTCAGGTTAATTGTGCAGTTCAGGTCCGCAAGCCAATCAAGGGTTCTTCCCTTGATGTGAGTGGGTTCCTGGATGTGGTGGGTGAAGCCTAGATCTGTTAAAGAATTGGCCAGGTAAAGGGATTTGGTGTCATTCGGGTCTTGGAGGCCAAGATTGAAATCACCAAGAAGTATAATTTGTGAATTGGGCTTGGTGTTGATAGCAAGGATGGTGGAGATATCCTCAGCGAAAGAGGAGATAGGTCCAGGCGGTTGGTAGATGAGGTGCAATGTGGCAGTATGATTAGAACAGATGGGTAATTCAATAGTAAGAAGTTCAGCAGAAAGGATCTGACAGTGAGGAATAGGTCTCAGCTCAAGGGAGCTCTTGTGGATAATGGCAATGCCACCACCTTTTGAATGGTTTGTACTCCTGTTGCATATAATGATGGCGTAATTATCTGGTATTGCCAAGGACAGTGCAGGGCCATCTGCAGCATGAAGCCATGTTTCTCTAATGGAAAGGAAATCAAGGTCTTCAGTTATGATGAAGTCGGCAATGTCAAGGGCTTGCGCTGGGAAGGATCTGGCATTGATTAGGACACCTTTGATTAGGGAGGCTTTAATACCAGTAGGGCTGTCGTCAGAGATAGTTGGGATAATGTTGTGGGTAAGGGTTGTGGTGCTGGTGGAATTGATCACGTTAGTTGGAAAGTCTTGGCTAGATGATAATTTGCTCTTGGTGCAAGGGTGTGGGCGGTAGGTTTTGGTGCAGGGTGTGTGGCTGGTTTAGTGTTGTTGATTGAGGTTAATAGCTCTTTAGTTTAATATTTTCTATACATTCTATTCATGAGTCAACTACCCCAGACAATCCCACCAACATTTTCGCCCACCCCTTAGTTACCGCCAGGTACCACAGTGGTGTGGCAATCACCACACTACCTGAGAGGTTAACATTGGCAGGTGCACTGGCCACATGAGTATGAAGGGAGGATAAGGGGAGCTATGAGAGAGCAAGTTAGAGGTGGGGGCCAGAGGAGTAGGGAACCTGCATGCCAGTCGGACCCAGATCAGGACAGAGCCGCATCAGGGGAGACTACGCAAGCCAAGCGCCTCAATTCAGGACAGAGACACAAACTAACCAACCCTACTAACAATTTCCCTTTCTGCATACACCTCTCAAACTCCAAACAAAACACAACCAAAACCTACAGCACAACAAACCGCACAAACTTCACTACATCGCAACAACAAAACAAAAACACGCATAGCCTTGCACAACAGTACACAACCACTACCGGTCGCAAACACCCCAGGCCCAGCCAACGGACCCACCGGGCTAAGGCCGCCAACAGCACATCACTGGTCTCTTGCACTTTTCCCGCTTCCTCCCACTAACTCAACCTCCCCTCCTCTTTCAGATCCGCCAGAGCGCCAGGGGACCACTCCAGTGGTGATAGTGCGCTGTACAAATGTCCTTTAACATTAACATTAACAAGAACATTGTTTTAGAGTAAGATGTCTATATGGCTTGCTTTTATTCTTGTCTGCTCTATTTTTTCTTTCTTTTCTACGGAGTTGCTTTTTAGTAGGCATTTTGTTGTGTATGTTGGGAAAAAAGAAAGTTTGGGTTTGAAAGTTGTGGAATGTATATGCATGTACGGTGCGTGGGTGTGTGGGTGTGATTGTAGAGATGAACAGAGCGCTGTTTGATTGTGAAGTGACATAATAGGTGTGGGTGAGAAGGTTGAAAGAGTAATAGCCTGTAGAGGTATGACAGGATTAGGTTAGTGACTAAAGGAGTGGTGGTGTGATTGAATACGTAGGGATGTTGTGATTTTCTGGAGGAAAACTGTGGGTGTTGTAATGATGGTGTTCAGATGTGAATAGAAAGAGTGTGAATTGTGCAATATAATGAGTTAGTGTGAAATAAATGTTGATTGGAATAGAATACTCTGGTTTAATATAAAGTAGAAGTAGACTGTTACAATTACTGAAATATACATGGTACATTAATTTACTTACTTTGTAGGGTGTGAAGGGTATTCTTGTTTGGGCAGCTGGTTTCAGGAATCTTCATCCTTCCTGTAATTGTAAAAGAAATACTTTTAGTAGGCCATGTTTTTATTTATTAAGGTAGGAGGAGTTCTAGGGAAAAAGAGTAAATGCGGTTGTGTTAGAAACATTGGAGAGTATGTAGTTGTATTTTGGACCTTAGAAGGAACAGGGCAAACATGGGTGTGAGGAAAAAGTGCATATATATGTTTTTTGTGTGCTAACGGTTTTAATAAAGGAAGTGCTCTGTTTTGGGTGTAATGTATTGAAATTGTATTGCAGTGTTTTAAAGAACAGGGAAACAGTGGGCTAGTGATAATGCAATGCAAATTGTTGTTGCAGCAGTGTGTGATCTCTTATAGTAGAGATTGTAAAAGAAGAGTACTTTATATGTAAGGTGAAGTGTTGTATGTAGATACCTTGGTGGTATACAGATATGGTTGAGCAGACGGAAAGTGGTAGTAGTGTAAGGAATGTAATGAGTGAGCTTGGAAACTGACATTTATATTGAATGAAAAATTTAAATTTCTAACCGTTTAAATATGTTTCTTTTTAGGAGTATGTTCATGAAAGTTAAGAAATGCATATGGGAATTTAAAGGAGCTCTGTGTGCACAGCATTTTATATTTTTCATTTCATTTTCATATGAAAGTCTCATCAAAACAGGTTCACTATTCCTCCAAAACCATTAAGACCCACAGTAACACCCTGGCTCCTGCTCTGGCTGATTTCTGAAACCACTCCTTCACCACTGGAATCTTCCCCTCTCCCTGAAGCACTCCCTTGTGCAACCTCTTCTTAAGAAACCCTCTGCCTACACTTCCTGCCCGCCTAACTATCGTCCAATCTCCATCACTGCTTTCCTGGGCAAACTCCTGGAAAAGATGGCCATATTCCACCTTAATCTTCACACTGAATCTGTTGGTTGTCTCCATGACCATCAGTCTGGCTTCAGAGCTGCCAAAAACATGGAAACTGCTCTCCTGAACATCTGCAAAGACCTGCTCTCGAACCTTGATTCCAACACCCCCTGTGTTCTCTTCTTACTTGATCTCTCGTCTGCCTTTCACATGGTCAACCGTGCTATCCTGCTAAACCGTCTCTGCGATCACCTGGGTATCACTGATCAGGTCCTGGCTTGGCTGACCTCCTTCCTTTCTAATCAACCCTCCCAGGTCCAACTTGGGTCATTCATCTCCTCTGTCTCTATCACTACCTGTGGTGTTCCCCAGGGGTCTAACTTCTCTTCCTGGCTGTTCAACCAATACCTGGCTCTTCTTGCTCACCACATTGCTGCTTTCTGCCCCAATTTACAGTGCTATACAGATAAAACTCAACTCATTGTCAGGCTCCCTTACGCCACCTCCTCTCCTTCCCTCATCTCTGACTGTTTGTCCGCCATCCAGGAGTGGTGTGCCGCCAATGATCTCTGCCTTAATGCCAGTAAGGTGGCGCAAATGGATACCGGGCACCGGTAATGACACCAGTACTGGTAATCCCTTTGCGCCCTGTTCCGGTAAGTCCCCATTGAACGGGACTGGTCATGGCCCCCTTATTGGTGGTAGTCATGGCGCTAATAGCGCCATGACTTCCACCAACCTCATAATGAGACCCTGAGATTTTCTTCATAGGCACACCTTCCCCCTCCTTTCTTGTCACTCTCTGGCTGGTCTCTCTTGGCCCTCTTCCTGCTCCTACCTGCAAGGCTAAAAACCTTGTGGTCATCTTTGACTCCACACTTTCCTTCTTTCCTCACATCTCTGATGTCTCTTAGAAGTCACACTACCAGCTGCACCTCGTTAGAGGTATTCTTCCTTCTTTCCTTTCCTTCCCCCAGAAGCTCACTGTCTCCAGAGCTCTGGTTCTCTCTAGGCTAACCTACTGCAACAGCCTCTTTCTAAATCTTCCTGCCTCTACTCTCTACCTGCAACTCATCCAAAACAGCACTGCAAGACTTGTCCTTGGCCTCAAGCCTAGGGATCGTATCTCTCCTGGACTGAAATCTCTGCACTGGCTCCCAGTGGTGGCGAGGATTAAGCTCAAAACCCTCTGCATTGGCCACAAGGCCTTTTGGGGCCTGGCACCTCAATTCATTCAACTCTCTCTTCCTAAATATCTTCCCTCTCAAGCTCTTCGCTCATCTGTCTTCAACTCCCTCAGGGTCAGTCGCTTCTCCAAGCAGCGAGTTGGTGGTAGATCTTTTTCTTCCGCTGGGGTCTCCCTCTGGAACAGCCTCCCTGCCTCTCTGAAACTTGTGGAGAACCATTTCTGGTTCCGCAAGAACCTCAAGACCTTCTTCTTTGCTTCTGCTTTCTCTCCTCATGTCCCCTCCTGATCTTCTGGCTGAATCTGAACCTGCACTGGTCACCTGCATACCCTCTAATCTCACGCCCAGGTCCTCTCACCACCAGTTGCACACCTGTACTGCCCCC
Source organism: Ambystoma mexicanum (assembly GCF_040938575.1). Taxonomy (NCBI): domain Eukaryota; kingdom Metazoa; phylum Chordata; class Amphibia; order Caudata; family Ambystomatidae; genus Ambystoma; species Ambystoma mexicanum. Next base: position 72,653,264 of record NC_090925.1, read on the forward strand.
TGAAACCTTTGCACTTGGGACTGTTTCTGTATCCCTACAGCTCCTACTAGCACTTGACCCCTGACGTCTGCTCTTACCTTTAGACTTGCCACCAGCTGGCCGCACTTTTATTTATTGTCTTTATTTTTTTTGTTGTTATCCTATGAACTGCACTGCCTGCTCCCATTTCTCCCTGCACTTTTCCCCTTCCCCCTCCCCTGCACTTATGCTATCTCAATGTCACTTGGCCTAGTAGGATCGTTGTCTGTCTTCCCTCTGCTCTTGCCTCGTCGCACCTTGAAACACTTGTGTGTAGGTGCTTTATAAATGCCACAACATATCATATCATATATCATGTGCAAACTCAAAAGCCCATGCACGCTGAGAGTGCGCAACAAACGCCTGCCTACGTGCAACATGAGGCACAATCTGGGTCCCACCATCCCCATACCTACCAACATGAGAAATATGCAGATTGGATCCCGCTCCGCCAGGCCATTCACTTAACGACCTCCTCACCCATAGCCCGTCCTGGCCTTCATCTGCCTCACTCTAGCATAACCCCACAGCCAACGTGCAAGACAATACTAATACTGAGCGCCAAACCAATGGCTGCACTGCATCAATTCTTGAATCGACAACCAACAGTGCCCCACATGTGTCTCAAATGTTGGACACCCAGGGCCTAACCTTCCTCCTAAACTTTGCTGTGATCAGCACGACAATCAAATGCAAAAGCTTTAATGTTCAAACCTCTAAGTCTCAACCGAACAATACTATATACATCAAAACTAGTACTACTGCTAAGCTTGTTTACCCTGCCAGGCATACCACTGGTAAGGCTGTAACCAACACTACTGCTAATCTTATTTACCCTGCCATGCATACCACTGTTAGCGATCTAACCAACACTACTGTTAAACCTGTTTACCATGTCATGCATACCACTGTTAGCGATCTAACCGACACTACTGCTAAACCTGTTTACCCTGCCATGCATACCATTGTTAGCATTGGAACCAACAGTACGGCTAATCTTGTTTATCAGGCCATGCATTCCACGGTTAATGCTGTTACTGACACTACTGCTAATCATGTTTACCCTGCCATGTGGTCCACTGTTAATGCTGTTACTGACACTACTGCTAATCGTGTTTACCCTGCCATGCATTCCACTGTTAATGCTGTTACCGACACCACTGCTAATCTTGTTTACCCTGCCATGCCGTCCACTGTTACTGCTGTTACAGACACTACTGCTAATCTTGTTTACCCTGCCATGTATTCCACTGTTAATGCTGTTTCAGACACTACTGCTAATCTTGTTCACCATGCTATGCATACCACTGTTAGCGCCATAGCCAACACTACTGCTATTCTTGCCACCCCTGTTGTGCATACTACCCCCATTAGCACTGTTACCAACTCTACCACCAACATCATCACAGATGACTCTCTTGCCACCACAACACTCAGCTCAAGCAGATCCACCACCAATACCACAAAATACCTAGTGAATGCTAGATCGCTAGCGGCTCATGCACTTGATATTGCTGACCTTATCTCGTTTAGCCATTTAGACTTTTTAGCCACTACAGAAACTTAACTACACCTGCCATAGCCCCTTCACCCTTCCTAGCTGTCCCTGACAACTACACTATCTACAGGAAAGATAGACCTTTAGCTAAAGGTGTGGTAGTAGCCATCATCCCGAAAGAAGCATTAATCATCAGAGAAACTAGCAGCTTAATGCTCCAGTCTAGTGAAGCCCTCTCAATCAAACGTACCATATCCTACAGAGCCACACTAAATCTTCACCTTGTCTACACACCTCCTGGACCAACACTCTTCTTTGAGGAAGACATCCCACAACTCCTCACCCTAGGGTCCAAGCCTCTGACTAGAACTACTCTCTTAGGTGACCTGATCTTAGGCCTTAATGACCCCACCGATGCCCATGCTCTCTCACTAGCCAAATCCTTAGAAGCACTTGGATTCTTCCAACGTATCCTTGAACCCACCCACAACAAAGGCTGCACCTTAGATTGGATTGCAGAATGCAAAAGCAATATCAAGATTCTTGCTAATCAGTCATTCCCTTGGTCAGATCACAGCTTGATCACATTCGCCATCCCGTTAAGCAACCCACCAATGCAAGTTGCCCAGGCACTTCCTGCCATCCACACAGGAAAATAGTGCAACATCACTCCCGCCAACATCCTCCAGCACTCAAACCGCCTCATCACCCCTCAATCCCACGCTATCAACACCTCCAGCATGGTCAACCTTTCTAATAACTCGCTCCTCCAAGCCATTGAAAAAGTGACGCCTCTTGCCCTACGCAAACCCAAACCCCCAGCTCATGTGAACACATGGTTCAACCCAAAACTCAAATCCATTCACGCCACCAAACAAGCTGCGGAGAAAACACTGGAAAAAAGATCCTATAGACCCCAACAAAGTACTCTTCACCAACTCAGCAATAACCTAAAAGCCGGCCGTACTTCAAGAAAAAAAGGCCACCTATAATGAGAGGATCGTGAAAGACCAATTCGGAACAAAAGAGTTATTTGCAATACTGTGTGAGCTTGAGTCACATGTCTCCAGGTGCCAAGGCAACATTTGTCCAGCCACCGGCATCAAAGACTGTGCCAACGAACTAGCCACCTTCATCGCGTCATTGATCAACAGATCATTCTCTACTGGTACGGAACACACCAACTTTAAGGATGCTTGGGTCCACCCGCTCCTTAAGACACCAACACTCAACCTGTGCATACCTATCAACTATCACTCTATTACTACTGTCCCTTTTCTCCTCAAAATCCTGTATAGAGCAGCGTAGTTACAGATCTTGAAACTTACAATCTCCTAGGAATGCACCAATTAGGCTTCCATCCAGGCCAGCACAATGAATCTGCCCTCCTCAACCTCAAAAACAGATGGATGAAACCAAAGACCTTGGTAAATTAGACCTCCTCTTGTTGCTTGATCTCTCGGGAGCCTTCGGCTTGGTGGATCACAACATCCTTTGTTGCCACCTTGCTGCGGTAGCCCATTTCTCACCAAAAGCTATATCTCGGGTTGAATCATTCCTTGCTAATAGAGCCATGAGGATCTTCTCATCTACAGCCTCAGTCCCACCTGCCCCCAGTCACATGCAGTCTCCTGTGTCTCACCTACGCTTTACAATATCTTTACAAAGCCACTATTCTACCTCCAGACTCAAAGGGCATCTGGCACACTAACTACGCAGATAATACCCAGATCCTCTTGCCCTTGTCAGGGACCTATGACACTGACTCTAACCTACTGAATACTGTCATTCAGAGCATGCAAGCATGGGTGGCTATGCACTCTTTATGTCTGAATGACGAAAAAACTGAGCTGCTGCTCATCGGTTCACAAAAGCTCCTAAACAAACTTGACAGTGCCTACTCCATCATAGTCTTGAAAGAAGTAAAAACACTGGGAGTGTACCCTCACGCTAACCAGGCAGGTAAATTCCATAGCCTCATTCGCGGCCTACACAACTAGGCTCATCAATGTAGGCAAACCCTTCCTCTCCACTAATAGTTGTCTCATTCTAGCCAGGGCCCTCATTGTCTCTAGACCCACTAGATTCTCCCACTCCCATTGTCTATCTATACCAAGATTCAAGCTCGAAAGATCCAGAGGCCACAATTCCCTGTGGTTGCAGCCAAATATTGGAACGCCCTACCATCTCACCGAAGAGCTGAAACCTCACTCTGCTCCTTCCGTAAAGGCATCAAAACTGCTTTTCTCTTAGAACGCATAACCACCCGCCAGCCTCTTTTCAGCCCAGCCAATGCTGCAAGCTAGGCAAATCTTTTCTTTTAGTAAGTAATGAATAATGTTTCTGTTATGTTATGTTACTTGGCATTTATATAGAGCCTTAGGTATCATTGGTACTTCAAAGCGCTGGTAGGTTGAACGCCCTCAGAAACCGTAGTTCAAGTCAGTAGTGAGAGAGAGTGTTGTATGGTGCGTGGGTGCACCGGATATGTACGCAGCTGGTGAGGTTGTTGGATGATAGCTGCTTCATAGCGATAGGTGTGGTGCTGATGAAATCAGTTGGATGTGTCCAGTCTGGTGGGTGCACACCTGGACTGGGTTTTGGCTGCATTAGGCCTGAGGAACGCCTAAGCTAGCCGGAATGTGCTCAGCTAGCTGTGTTTTATTAGGGTGATGAGGTGTTTGTGAGGTCGTGTTCGTATGAGAACAGCTAGGCCGAATTATCAGGGTGTAGCTATGTTCTAGTTGAATGATGATGTAAAGAAGAGAGTAAGCATAGTGGTGTGATAAGGTGGAATATCAGTACCCCTGCCTGAGACCGGGCACGTGAGCAGGACAGTGGGGACGTACATAGTGACATACATATATATAGTGACATGGCGGGAAGTCTCCGCCATCCACGCCATCTGTTCACTCTGTCAGTTCCATCCATTCCGTCTGTTCCATCTACTTCTTCCGTTCCACCCACTCCATCTGTTCCATCATTCCATCCACTCTATGGGTTCCATAAGTTCCATCCATTACATCCACATTTCCACCAGCACCATCTGTTTCATCTGCATCCACCGTTCAATTTGCTCCATCTGTATTATTGTTCCATACACACAAGTTGTTCCATCCGCAACCACCTTTCCATTTGCACCAACCTTTCCATCCGCACTAACCGTTCCATCCTCAGCAACCATCCCATCCGCAGCAACCGTTCCTTCCGCACCAATCATTCCATCCGCACCAACCATTCCCTATGCACCGAACGTTCCATCCACAGCAAATGTTCCATCCGCACCAACCGTTCTATCAATTCCTTCCATACCATCCACTCCTTCAGTTCCATCCATTCTTTCCTTTCCTTATATTCTATTCCTTCTGTTCCATCCATTCCTCCCATTCTTTCCGTTCCTTCCACTCCATCTGTTCTATCCGTACCATCCTACTCCATCCCTTCCATCCTACTCCATCCGTTCTATCCAGTCTATCCGTTCCATCCACTACATCTGTTCCATCTACTCCATCCATTCCATCTACTCCATCCGTTCCATCTACTCCATCTGTCCATCCATTTGTTCCATTTGTTCCATCCATTCCATTTGTTCCATATACTCCATTCGTTCCATCCATTCTATCTGTCCTATCCATTCCATCATACTCCATCCGTTCCATCCTACTCCATCTGTTCTATCCATCCCATCTACTCCATCCGTTCCATCCACTCCATCCGTTCCATCTACTCCATCCATTCCATCCACTCCATTTGTTCCATCCATTCCATTCATTTCATCCAATGTATTTATTCCGTCCATTCCATCCATTCCATCCCCTCCATCTGTTCCATCCACTCCTTCCATTCTATCCACTTGATCCACTCTGTCCGTTCCATTTACTTGATGCGTTCAATCGATTCCGTACATTCTATCAACTCCATTAATTCTTCCATCTGCATCAACGCACCAGCCGTTCCATCCGCTCCAGTTGTTCCATACTCGTCAGCCATACCATACGCGCCAGTCATGCCATCCACATCAATCATTCAATCCACACCAATCGATGCATCCGCACTAACCATTCCATCCATTCCTTCCATTCCACCCACTATTTCCATTCCACCCACTCCTTCTGTTCTAACCGCTCCCTTCATTTCATCCATTCTATCCATTTTGTTCACTCAGTTTGTTCCATCCACTCCATCTGTTCCATCGACTCCATCTGTCACATCCACTCCATCTGTCGCATCTACTCCATCCGTTGCATCCACTTCATCTGTTCCATCCACTCCATCTATTCCATCCACTTCATCCGTTCCATCCAATTCATCCGTTTCATTCACTTCCTCTGTTGCATTAACTCCACCTGTTCCTTCAACTGTATCCGTTCCATCCACTCCATCTGTTCCATTCACTCCATCAGTTTCACCTACTCCACCAGTTACACCTACTCCATTCGTTCCATCCATTTCATCTGTTCCTTCCACTCCATCCGTTCCATCCACCCCATCCATTCCATTTACTCCCTCCATTCCATCCACTTCACCTGTTCCATCCAATTCATCCATTTCATCCACTTCCTCCATTGCATTCACTCCACCTGTTCTTTCAACTGTATCCGTTCCATCCACTCCATCAGTTTCACCCACTCCATCAGTTTCACCTACTCCATTTGTTCCATCCATTTCATCCGTTCCATCCACTCCATCAGTTCCATCCACCCCATCCATTCCATTTACTCCCTCTGTTGCATCCATTCCCTCCATTACATTCACTCCCTCCGTTCCATTCACTCTTTCCATTCCATTCAGTCTCTCTGTTCCAATCACTCTCTCTGTTTCATTCATCCCTTCCGTTCTATCTGCTCCTTCTGTTCCATCCGCTCCTTCTGTTCCATCCGCTCCTTCCGTTCCAGCAACTCTGTCAACTTTATCCGTTCTACCCATACCATCCGTTCCATCCACTTCATCCGTTCCATCTACTCTGTCTGTTCCATCCACTCATTCTGTTCCATCCGCTCCCTCCCTTCCATCCGCTCCCTGCTTTCTCTCTACACTCTCCATTCCATCCACTCTCTCCATTCCATCCACTCTCTCCGTTCCATCTACTCTCTCTGTTCCATCCACTCTATCCGTTCCGTCCACTCCATCGGTTCTGGATCCGTCTGTACTAAAACTGTTCTTATTTAAGATTATGAAAGATTATGCTTACTGGCCACATATGTCGCATGATGTGGAATTATATACTAGGGGATGTCTAGTATGCGCCCAATTTAAACCTGCTTCACCAATGCATAGAGCCCCATTAATGAAAAGAGGCTTAACTCTTCCATGGTTAGATTTGCAAATAGACTATGTAGGACCTGTAAAGAGGTCGAGCAGGGGGAACCGGTATATTTTGAGTGTGGTCTGTTTGATGTCAAAAGAGATAGAGTGTATTCCTGCACCAGATTGTAGTGCTCAAACAACACCTACATTACTGGTGAATCATATATTTTCAAGGTTTGGATTACCACAAAGAATAGAATCAGACAGAGGAAGTAATTTCACAAGCGCTCTAATGAGTAAGGTATGGCAAATACTGGGAGTGAAAAGAAAATTACACATTGCATATCAAGCTGCTTCTTCTGGGGGAGTTGAACGCTGTAATATGTCTGTTGTGGATATATTAAAGAAGTTTGTAACAGAAGCAGGTTCCAGCTGGGATTTACGTTTACCTTTGGTTTTGATGGCAATCAGATCAACTCCTGCCAAAGCAACAGGTATTAGCCCCCATGAAGTTTTGACAGGTAGGAAGATGGTGTTGCCGCAACACCTACTATACAGAAAACATGAGCAGACACTTGTAAGCGCATCTACAGTTCATGAATACATGGATGAACTGAGGAAGCATTTACAACATGCATTTGCTTTTGTGCAGCGGAATCTAGAAAGGGCTGCTGACAGTGCAAAGTCATATTATGATAAAAAGACATTGGTGAAAGAGTATTGTGTGGGGGATCAGGTGTATAAATTTAATTTTGGAAAAAGTAAACAGAAAAATTCTAAATTTCTGGCAGCCTGGCAGGGGCCATTTCGAATTATAGATGAGATTTCTCCCGTGGTGTACAACATTTTAAAAACTGAAGGTGAAACAGTAACAGAACAGTTTGTTCACGTAAATCAAATTAAACCCTGGCACCCCAAACATGAGGTAAAGAGGCTTGAGCGTGTAGAAACAGATAAAGCCCCTTAAATACATGAAAGAAGATAGATGAGTCTATTCATAGGGCAGTGACAGAGAAATAAAAATAGATGTGATTGATTGTTGTAATGGAATAGATTTAAGTAGAAATACTATGACATATATATAAAAAAAATGGGGGCTGAAGCTAATGGAGTTATTTTACAAAATTGAAATGTGTTAAATGTTAAATGATGCTTTATGTATGTTTTGTTTCTCTATAACATGTGTTTAATTTCAGAAGGCGAGAGGAAAAGGGCGAAGTGATTTATAAAGTGCATGGATTTTTTTGGGGTAAAAGGGTGAAATTAGTATTGTGCTATATACTTAATTTGTTTCTTTTCTATTTGATTTAGAATACTAACAAACCTTTAGTCGGAGGTCACGGGACCGGAGAACATGGGAAACGATGGAGTCCTGGAGTCCCCTGGATGAAGATCAAGTGATGCCTAACGCCGGGTGGAGGTGAAGACAAAGTAACCGGGATGCCAGAAGAGATGACTCCCATGGAAAAAGCATCGAAGTGTGCCAGGATGAAAGAGTGCCCCAAATGAACCAGGTGATGGAATGTTGCTGATCGGGACGTCTCAGAGGCAGACAACAGTAGAAGAACAATGAACTTGCAGCATTGTTGGTGCATGAATTCCGATATGTCCTGGAGTATGGAGTTCCACATTTTTATTGTTTTAATTAATTATTGTAATTTATTATGTTAATTCTTTGTTTTAATTATGTATTTTATTTTATTGTTTTATGATTGTCTTCAAGTATAAGAACAAGACTTTGGACTATAAACACCTCAATTGGGCAGATATATGTAAAATATTTTATGAGATCTGATGGACTCAGAGATGAATTTTGATATTACGGTGGATGAACAGTGATTTCTTGTAAAATGTGTGAACATTCATTTTGTTGAATTGCTAAGAGTTAAAAGAAGAAACGGAGCAAGTTGGGTTTCTTCCAATTGGGGCTTGGACCATTGCCGAATTCTCAGAAATAGGCGGGCTAATGTAGTATAATTTATTGTGTTTTGGAGTACAGCGCCACTGAATGTGATAACATTATTGCCAGCAATGATGTGGCACATATAGCCAGCCCTATGTCGCTAGTGTAACATATGGGTATGCAAATGGAGACAGGCTGCAGATTTAAAAGTACATTTTTTTTTCTCATTTGAAATGCCTCATTTACAGGAGACTACATTAGCTGTATAATTGACTGACTTAATTAACAAATACTAACACTAGTACTAACTCAATAACATTATAATGTGGTCACCATGTGGAAAAAGAGGCAGAAAAGACGTGCTCTGAGAGTCATTTTAAACATGCATTTAGATTTATTTTTTTTTGCTCTCTCTGTTCACTGTGTTTGCAGGAAGCAAAATCTGCATGCCAGGAAATGAGTTTAGATACAGTTTCTTAATGTAAAAATCAAGCTATTGTGGAAGGAAGGAGGATACAGTCTTTTGAATTTGATTGGTGGGTAGTATCTGCAGATAGGCTGCGTAAGCAACAGAAGTCTGCTGGACAAAGTCGGACAGAAAAAAGATCAGATCGCTTTGGCTGAGCTGCCGTGAGGAGTTCGCTTTGGCTGAACTGCTGACACAGATCTTCAGAGACTGGGCATTCTTGGTCTCACCTGGCACCGGGTTGAGAACTGCAGATGAACTGCATGTTTTCGCTGTGCACTTCAAACTGTAAGATTACGAGGACAACCCTGGGCCCATTCCTCGGAGGTGGCGAGCCAAGGGAGGTCGCATGTAGGAGAACTACAGATAGCTGGTAATTATCTAAGTGAATTGAGGTTGTGTGCCGTACGGATGAAATGCTTTTATAAATATCAAGCAGGGAGAGTAGCAATAGGGAATCCCTGTGTTTAATTGCCACGTTATAATGTTGCAAAGTGAATGTTGTTCCATTGCTGTAATTTTTTCCTTCTTATTGTTACCAATAATGTGGAGTGAATTTCGTTTTATTGCTGCATTTGTTTTGTCTTCTGTTTGTTGCAGATAAGTTGGCAGCCAGGAGGGTAAGGTGTTATTCTGAAATGCAATTGTTTACAATGCAAGTATAATGTACACAAACCGTGTAGAGTGTTTTTGCTTTTGACTTTTTCTTTGGTGCATCTAGAATAATATTTTGGGAGAAGGGGAAGATTTCTAGGTAATACATGTGTCATGTTTCCCATACAGATGGAGTAATGACATTAGCAATGAAAAATAGCTGTGTGTGTGTTTTCACTCAGTGTGGTGTCCGAGTGGAATCTGATACAATAGACATAGCTGGGCGTACAGTCTGTTTTGTTTCTATTTTTGCTTTTTTTTGTTTTTGTTTGCTTGTTTTTTCTTTTTTGCAGCGTATGGTATTTTTTAGATGGTTGGTATTTGTTATGATGAATTTTAGGTGGTTGGTTATTGCGAGTATAGTGTTATTTGTATATTTGAATGTTTCGACCTCAAGGTGCTCACTAGAGGATGTGAATTTAGGTGGTGGTGATTTAAAACTATTGCATTGTTCTTATATACATAACATGTTTTTAAATGTATTTTTATGATGAACAAATTTTGTAAAGGTGTAAATTAAATTTGCTACCAAAACAAATAAAAAAAAAGAAAACTTACTTCACTAATGTAAATAAACTAGTGATAATACCACAGGTTATTGATAATGCTATATGTGAAACTGTGGTGTTTATGAATGTAAGTCCGAGTACTCTATAGATCACAAGAACAGTTTAAGAAAAAGAAGGATTTTGTATGTTGGGGCCACAAATAAAACAGAAAAATTATGCTCACCAAAATACTACCAACAATGATGTATACCGCTAAATGATCCTGTATACTGTAATAAGGAATGGTCTCTGAAAGAAAATAAGGCCAAACCCAATCTAAATGCAAGGAGTAGTCATTGTCAAATGACCATTATTTTTGGCGGTAAGAAAATACCGCCAGGCCCCAAATCTACAAAAAATATCCAACAGCACTTATTCACATTCTTAGGACTGTTTTTGCTGCATCCTCGAACCAGTTCGCCACCACACTGTGCCAGCTGAGCGCATCATTGCCTTGGCTCGAACCAGAAGCTTTCCACCGCAGAATAATTTGAATCGCTGCATGCCTCACTTTGAACCCAACTGAACATCTGCTCCATTTGTGAATCACTGTGACTCGCTGTTTCCGGACCTGAATTAAATCACTCCCACAGCTCCAAGAAGTCTGGTCCCATGGTGTTGAACCGTCAAGAACAGCAATTGAATTGATATTTTATTTCTATCGCGCTCGTACATAAGTATTTCAGAGCGTGACAAGGCAAGGGAGGGGAACAGGGGAGAACAACACAGCGATCTTACTAGGCCCAGTGACAATGAGAACGCGCAAGTGCATGGGGGAGGGGGAAAGTGCATGGAAGGGGGGGAGAAGTGGAAAGTGCGAAGCAGAGGAGAAACAGATAAATAACAATACATAAATATTAAAGAGAACAAACAGTGGTTGTGCAGCCAGCAATTTGCAAGTGCTAGGTTTAAGGCAGCAGACAGGGTAGGTCTGATAACTACAGGAAGAAAAAGGGGGTGCTGTATGGGTACAGATACAGACCCCAGTGCAAGGGGTGGCCCGGCGGCAGTGTGGGAGGGTGGCAGGGTAAGCAGGTACCTGGGCCTGGAGGACAGAGGGTGGCCGTTGCACGGTGCCAAGAGAGAACAGATCAGCAGGGGAGAGGGGGAGTGAAGGCAGAAGAACAGAGGAAGGTCTTGAGGTGCTTCCGGAACAGGAGATGGTTCTCCTCAAGTTTTAGAGTGGCAGAGAGGCTGTTCCAGAGGGAGGCCCCAGCCGAAGACAGAAATATATCCCCAGCTTGTTTCTTTGAAAAACAACTGACCCTGAGGTAGTTAGAGGTAGAGAAGCGAAGAGCTCGAGGGGGGAGGTATTTGTAGAGGGATAGCTGAAGGTATTTTGGCTCCAGGCCCCAGAAAGTCTTGTGGACAATGCAGATGGTTTTGATTTTAATCCTTGCATCCACTGGGAGCCAATGGAGAGATTTCAGAGCTGGAGAGATATGATCCCAGGGCTTGAGGCCAAAGACAAGTCTCGCAGTCCTGTTCTGGATTAGTTGCAGAGGGCTTAGAGTAGAGGCAGGTAGATTTAGAAAGAGGCTGTTAACAATAGTCCAACCTAGAGAGAACCAGAGCTTGGGATACTATGAGCTTCTGAGGGAAGGAGAGGAAAGGCAGAGTACCTCTGCAAAGAGCCTGGGAGGCAACAGGAGGGGTAGAGAGTGCAGCAGGGTTGGCCAGCTCCTTGCAGATTTTAAAGAGTGTGCCCGAGTTGTTAGATGCCACAGAGACACAAGCTTGAATGTGGACTCTCTTCTTGGTGAGGACAGAGAGTCGGTATTGCCTTTGTAGCAGGTGACAGGTCAGTTTGTCAGAGGATGAACAGTAAGCCCCCCATTTCCTCTCAGCCGCCCTAAACTTACATTTAAGTGTAGCTAGGTCAGAGTCATACCAGGAATTGCACTTAGCTTTGGACTTCAAACGAATCCTCATGACAGGGGCAAGAGCATCAAGAGTATCAGAAATTGAAGAGTAGAGCAGACACATGGCTGTGTCAGGATGTGAGACAGCCAAAGGTGGAGGGGGGAGAGAAAGTGGCAGCAAAAGCCTCAACTGACACACGCTTCATGGGCCGGATGTTCGAGAAGATAGGTGACAGTGTTGGGGTAGGCTTGGCTTGGGGGGAAGAGAGGGAGAGATGAGAGGAGAGGAGGGAGTGATCGCTCCAGGAGAGAGAAGTGGTCAGAGGGATGGAGAGGGGGAGGTCAGAGGAGATCAAGACATCAAGTGTGTGCCCTGCCGAGTGAGTCGGCCAGAGGGGAGGATGGACAGGGAGAGGGAGTCGCAGAAGAGTACAGAGGAGGAATAAGGAGAGTCTAAATGTATATTGAGGTCACTGAGGATGAGCAGTTGAGTAGTAGAGGCCAGGAGAGAGGAGGAGAGGTCCGTCCACTCAGAGAGAAATGAGGTGATTTGACCAGGAGGCCGGTAGATGATAGCCACAGTAAGATAATGGGTAGGCGAGAGAGAAAGCCTACAGACAAAACATTCACAAGAGGAGTAGGTCTGAGTGGGAATGATAGAGGCAGGAATCCATTCAGGAGAGAATAGGGCTACACCCACACCAGACCAGGAGGATCTGGGTGTGGAGAGGATCTTGTAGCCATCAGGGAGGAGAGCGTCAAAGCTCATGACAGAGCTGGCCATGAACCATATCTCAGTAAGACCAAGGACATCAAGGTCTAGTTCTTCAAGGAGGTGGCAGATATCAGAGGAGTGTTTGACAGCAGAGCTAGAGTTGAGAATGGCAATATGAAGAAGGTTGCTAGCCTTAAAGACCTTCTGTCGAGGGGTACAGATCAGTGGTACACCCTGCGGAGGAGAAAGAGCCCTAGGAGGGGCAAAGGAGGAGGAGGAGAAGAGAGAGGGCAAGGTAGCCAAGGGGGGAGAGGAGGGGATAGCAGGAGATGAGAGGACATTGATGAGGCAAGGGAATTACCTATCAAAGTGGAGGAGATTGGCCTGAGGGCCTTGGACCATGACAGTGCCATTTAGGTAGATATTAATGATGACTTTAGAGGAGTCGAAGGAAGCCACGAGAACTTCTGTGCAAGTACCACCATTAATGGGAGAGGAGGAGATAGGGCAGAGCACAGAGATCATATTAGGAGTCCATAGATCTGGCTAAGGAATGACAAAGAGGATGTCAGTGAGTGTCTGTCTGGAGGAAGCATTGGAGTAGGTGTCGGCGATAGGAAGACCAGGGTTAGAGGCCAAGATATCATTTTTGAACTTCTTCCTACCAGACTTAGTGAGAAGGGAAGGATAGTCAACGGAGAAGCAGTTGGAAAAGATAGGAGAAACAGAAAGTGCCAATTGGGGTGGAAGTGAGTGTCATGATGCCTACTCCCGGGGACCCAGACCAGGTCCAGCAACCCCGGAAGCAGGCATCAAGTTATTTTGAACAAGCCCAAAAACCCCTGCTAGGGGCTGTTTGGGTGCGGTCCTGGCGCCAGGCTCATATGGAGAGTCAGTCCTGGCGCCTATGGTGCCAGGCTCATAGAGTAGAACTTACCTGATGCAGACCATGCTGCAAACTTACCTGCTGCAGACCATGCTGCAAGAGCTCCAAGCCAAATGAGGCTTGGAAGGGACTTTATACCTTGGGACTATTTTTTTACTCAGGTGGGGCTGGGGAGGAATACTTACCTGGGACTACTTTGGAGGCTATTTAAACCACGCCCGAAGAGCAGCACATGCTTCGCGTTATTCTGCATCTAGCAGCGTAACGCGCACTGTGTCTGCAAGCATGCATCCAGTCTTCTGCCACGCCCGCCTCGAGTCTGCAGCTCCTAGAAAAAGGGGGAAAACAAAAGGAGAAAAGGTTAGAACAAGAGCAATACCTTCGATCCTTACCTGAATTCCGGATCCACCGCGCCTTCGAGCTGTAAGAAAGAAGTATTTCACGCGCCTCACCTGCTGCCGCGCCGCGCTGAACTCACCGGCCTTCGCAGCATTCTCACAATCCACCGCATCCTTCTGCACATTCCCGCCGCACTCCGGCACCTAAGGGGAACACAAGAACAGCAAAGGTGAGCCAAGGGAATAAACAGAGGCAATAGTAACTACCCCCATAGACTTACCTGATTTACCGCCGGGGGTACTATTCCTCTTCACGGGTCGGCGCAGTCTCCATAGCATCCTCGCCGTACCCCGGCCCCTAAGGGAGGTAGGTGTGGGACAAAAGCGAGTGGTGAGGTCACTGGACTGGCAAGTTACAGAGAAGCATCAGTATACAAGTAAAATACAGAGAATTTCTCAATGGGCATCAAGATTTGACTTTTTAGGACAAAGCAAAAACAGCAAGATTTGACTTTGTAGAACTGTAGTGTAATATATAGCACCTGGGCGTGTATAGCGCTTCACTGAATCTGACCGCATTTAATTGCCTATTGCCAGCAATAATTTTGCATACACATATAGCCAGTCTATGTTACCAGTATAACATGTGAGTATGTGGCTGGAGGTAAAGGATTTATAATGCAACAAAAATCAATGTGAAGCTGCAAGTTTAAAAGTTCACCATAATTTTTGTTTTCTCTTCTTTGGAATACCTCATACAAAGGAGACTACATTTTTCATAGAACTAACTGACTTAATTAACAATTACTAATCACTAGTGCTAACTCATTAACATTATAATGTAATCTCTATGTGCAAAATGGGGTGAAAATACATAATCTGAAATTCGTTTTTCAAACTTGCTGTGTTTGCAGCAAGCAGAGAGCCTGCATACCAGGAAATGATATTCGATACAGTTGCTCACTGTGTAACTGGTCTATTGTACTGAAGGAAGAGTGATGCTGAATTTCAACTTGATTGATGCAAAGTATCTGCAGTTATATTACATAGGCGAAATGGGAAGGTGCAGAAGTTTCCTGGGGGAAAGAAGGTCAAAGGGAGAGGGAGTTCGAGGATGACTGGGCTCTGAGACAGACGTGCCTGGTCTCATTCAGCGCTGGCTAAGAGAAGCTTCTGCTCTCGCTGCCCACTTCAAACATCCAAGATTACAGAGGCAACTCCTGCTGACTGGGCCTGCTCTTCTGAAGCGAGTGAAAGGTGGTAGTGTGGGAGAGGGAACTGCTAATCTTTGGTAAGCATCCAGTCGAAGTGAGGTTATCCTTGTGTGATTGTTTGACGGATGTGGTCTAAAAATACCAGGCAGTCAGAGTAGCAAAACAAAAGAAAATTCCTTGCATTTTCATGCGTCATGTGTTGATTCATAAAATGCGATGCCTATTTTTGAAAAGGGATAGTTGCATTGTATCTGCTGTGTTGTTCTTCTCTCCTTATTTTGTTACAGGTAGTGCTGAAATGTAAATGGTAAGAACTGTATCATGACATTGTAATGATTTAATTTATGTCCAGTTCATGAGATCTGGATGACTACCCCTATATAACACCCCTCTCTTAGAATCCCCCTGACCCCACTGAGCCAAGAAGTAGTTCTGTTTTGCAAATTTAAAAGGTTTATTTGAAAAATTAAAGACACTAGCACACTTCTTTATAATCAATAAGGAGTTGGTGTAGGATGGGTAAGGCAGCGAAAATACTTTTATGGTTTCAAATAGATAGAATGTTAAATGAAAATGCAGTACAGAAAATAACTTGATATGATTTCAACAAAACAAGCAATCACGTTTCTTTGACAATTCACTCCCCCTTTATGCAATGTAAGGAGATGAAGAGGAGAGCACACAGTTCTCAGAAATGCAATCAAATATAATCCAGTTCAATTCCTCACCTCCCCCCAGCAGGCTTAGACAACAGATATGATTATTTTAAACACGGGCAAAAGTGCTTTGAAATGTGGTGTCAAGGAAGTGAAAAATATGCTGAAAATGGTTTTAATTCCCTAAAGGAGGTTCAGGGTAATGAGAGATACTTGGGATGAGCTCAGGCTCACTTTAGCAATGATTCAGAGATGGTGATTAAGAGGCAAATGAATTTTTAGCAAAGGAAAGCAAAAAGCTGCTATCTTTTTACAGGTAAAGAAATCAGGCCAAATCGCAAATCGCGGCAAAATTCGTGGATGCGTGAATCGTTATTGCGGAAAAACTATAAGGAGTAGGAAGTTGGATATAGGCTTGTTGAAAAGCTAAGATTCTAAGCTTTCAGAGGAAGAGTTCTCAGTTTGTGGGTTTAGGCCCTTGCTTTAAGTTCTGAAGTTAAGTTCTGGTCTTTGGAGATTGATGGATTTGAAGTCTGGATCTCTGGATGTGAAGTCGTCGGTCAGCATGCTCCGCAGCAAATGGAATTGAATGTCTCTACCTGTCCCAGCAGTCTCTTTTTATGTGTTTTGAAATGGGTGTGTGCCTGGGCCTAGCTAAGCCTGCCCCTCTCTACTTGTCATTGGCCCAATTCTCCCCTCTCCCATGATTTTGGAAGGAAATGTGAGTCAGAGTGATGCTGTAGGTTTTATGGGTCAGAGGATCCTCCCCTGGTCAGTTTGCCCACAAATCTATATTTGATTCAAATACATATTGCACAGATACACAGTTGTTTAAAATTACATGCACCCATCACATATTACATGAGGTATACTCTGTTCAAACTCTGCTCTTCCTGGGGGCTTGCATTCAGAAATGGCAACATTTTGCACTTTTTAACTGGTTTTGCAATATCAGACATTTACCCAAATTTACACACATGGGCGTAAGGAGTGTGGACATCAATTGATGAAGTGTCAGATTTTTAACATGCAGACATTTGGAGTGAGACCCTATTTTCCGCTAGCAACCCCCAGATCATACCACCAGGTCCTAAAACTTCTTAAAATGTGGGCAGAAAATCACAAGAATTATGGTATCATTTAGATAATTTTGACAAGTCCGCACCATGAGTTTTACATCTTTCTTAAAATCATATTCTGGCCAACAGGGGTGTGTCTTCCCAGGTCACATGGTGGAGAAACCAGTCTATCCACTTTCTTTAAGCTCAGCCTGTCCTCAGAGGGGCTGCCCCTCCCCGTTTCTGCCAAGAGGAAGCCACTTTTACGACGCACCCTATAAGCCATCTGCCTGAGTCAAGGAAGGGCTTTGTTCAAAAGTAAGCCATTTACGCCCCCCCAAATAAACCATCTGCCAGGGCCCTTTATTTAGTTTCTTGCAGTCCCCTGGTAATTCAATCAGAGAGTGTGTGACCTCCTTTTGGCAGGAGCAACAGAATGCAGCCAGGCCTGGGAATGCATTTGTTGGGCAAGCCCCCACTCCTGTCGGGGGTAGCTGTCTGGCAGAATTCCAGTTTCCTTAAGCCAGGTTTCAGGTAAAATGTCACTTTTTTGTTCCCAGTTTAAATCACTTACGATTTTTACATACACATTAAATAATTACTTCCTTCAAATCATTTCAGAGTATAGTTTTACATTGTATCCACCTCTTAGCAAGTCTTTCCTTGGTCTGGTTTTGTTTCATTTATTCAGTTTTACACAAAAGTCTGGTAGTTTTAAAACGCCGGCTTTCTGATAGTGGTGAGTACTGGTAATGCAACCATTTTTGGGATTTAAGAAAATGAATTCCCCACAGTTCTGGGTTGCTTTTGGCAATCAGCATTGCCATTCCCAATGGTTTCAGGCTACTGTGTGGGTAGCCCAATGGTGGTTTTAGGCAGTGCCCTCCTGTGCTCACAACCTAGGCAAAAATGGGTGGCAGTCTATTCTTCATGCATTTCCCTGTGCATTTTCTGGGAAGTTCTGGCCATCATGATGTTTTCCATGCCAGTACTGCACAGTTTTCCTATTCTGGCGTACATGTGGGCTTTTTGGCCATCTTGGATTTTCTAAGCCCACAGCACCAAATGTTTCAGCATGATAGCTCAAACGTGGGTCAGGACACCCAACAAAGCCCCCCCACGCGAATGCACTTTGAATTTGAGTCGATGGGGAGTCGGGTGCACAGAAGGTTATGACCCACGCACTGGTATGTCCGCATAATCTTCTTCCAATTCTGCAAATGGCACAGTTCAGCATCTTTTCCTCCATCCGGTACTGATCGATCGGTTCTCCTCGCCGGTCCTGATGGGAGGATTGGGCGGTACCCTGGGCCCCTTGGGTCTCTGCTCCCGGTCCCCGGATCGTCCTCCTTGGTCAGTCTCCAGGTTTTCTTTCTCCTAGGACAACAAAGGAAGAGCGGCAATACCTATTCATGGACATTTCTCCCCCACCATTGATAGAGTGGGGTTGCATATATATTTTAGAACTCAACAGATATGAACATGCACATTTTTTTAAATTAAGAGACAGGAACACATAAACTTGAGAAAAACAGGATGTAGGATATTTCTGGGTTGGAATTGAATTACTCTGGAGCGGTACCCTCTGGGATGGCAGAGGACTCCTCCAGTTGCTGCAAAGTGTGCCTGGGATGGCAACACTTCAACTGGTTTATGTGGACCCACTTGTCTTCCCCCTCTGCCAAACCGCCTTTGGGGATGCGGATCTTGTAGGCCACAGGGGAGATTTTGTCTATAATTTCAAACGGTCCCTTCCATGTTCGCTGTTTTGCCTGGTTTCTTTGGAAGTTGTATAAATAGACCCGGTCCCCCACCTGATATTCCTTTCGGGTAGTTTTTAAATCATAGTGGGTCTTTATGCTCTCGGCTGATCTTTCTAGATTCCGCTGAGCATAGGTAAAAGCATACTGAAGGTGTTTCCTTAAATTCTCCACATACTCATGAGTTGTGGAGGCATTTATCAACGTTTGCTCTTGGGTTCTGTAGAGTAAATGCTGGGGAAGCACCATCTTGCTCCAGTCATCAACTCAAATGGTGACATTTTGGTTGCAGATGAAGGGGTCGATCTGATGGCCATTAGGACCAGAGGTAATCGGATATCCCAACTTGCCCCAGAATCTGCCATAAACATTTTTAAGATGCTCACATTGGTTCGGTTATATCTCTCCACTGCTCCAGAAGAAGCTGGCCGGTAAGCAATATGTAGCTTTCTTTTGACCCCCAGTATCTCCCACATCTTTGTCATTACTTCACTGGTGAAGTGGCTACCTCTGTCTGACTCAATCCTTTGAGGTAGACCAAAACGGGAAAAGATGTGGTTAATCATCAGGGCAGCTGCTGTTTCTGCCTTGCAGTTCGGGGCTGGGAGACATTCCACCCACTTGGTAAACAAGCATGTCACGGTCAACATGTACTTGTTTCCTCTAGATGAGCGAATTACAGGGCCTACAAAGTCGATTTGCAAATCTGACCATGGCAGTGTCATCCCCCTCTTTTGGAGAGGCGCACGGTGTGTGAGGGATGATGGCTGAAATTGTGCACACACAAGACACCCCTTCAAGTATTGGTCGAGGTCCTGCCCCATGTCTGGCCAGTATGCAACCTCTCTTAAGATTTCCAGTGTTGTGTGAAACCCCCTATGACCGGCGGTGGCCGCGTCATGGGCATGACTTAACATCAGGCTTCGGAATGAGGTAGGAACCACCCACTGATCGTGGCCAACTTTGGATTTCCTTACCAGCAAACCGTCTTGGATCCGGAACATTTTTGGACATTTCATCAACACTCTTAGGCCCTCTTTCCCAATGTAATCGGTATCCGTCAGGGGAAAGTTCTCAGGGTCCTCAAGGTGTTGGTAAAACTTACCAATAATTGGATCCCCCTTCTGAGCTGTAATCAAATCAGGGGTCTCCTTACTCCATTGGGCTGTTGAAAGATCATTGTGAGCATTTGTCTGGGACCTAGTGATAGCAGTGACCTGGATTTCCCCCAACAGGGACTCTATTTCTAGTAAATCCCCTCGGATGGCCCCGGTTTTGGCCAGCTGATCAGCTAAGTCATTTCCAGTTTTGTCTGGTCCCTCTACTTTGGAATGACCCTTGATCTTTTTCCAATAGATGGTCATCCCATTCGATGTGACCAGATCATCAATGTTTTGGATTAACTTCCCATGTTTCAGGTGTTTGTTATTAGCACATAACATGCCTCTGGTTTTCCAATTAACCAGGTGCTCCACGAACCCGTTCCGTACATAATCCGAATCAGTGATTATGACCAGTTCGTGGAGTTGATGTTGGACAGCAGTGAGAATGGCCTGATGCACAGCCATCAACTCTGCCACCTGACTACTTCGGGGACCAATTTTGTATCCAGCGGAGGGTTCTGGAAACTCCTTCACCCAGGCATTCCCTACGCCGGCCACCAGTTCTTTCTCCCCGTTGTTGTCAACATGATACGAGCATCCATCCACATAGACAGTGGGCATTCCCTCACACTTGTCTTCTTCAAAGACTTTGTGTGGGGAATTAAGGTATGCCTCCATGTTGTCCTTGATTATTAGACTTTCGTCCTCGAGACAGTTTTCTCTGGCAGAATCATGCAAGTCAGCCAGACCTTGCGCGAGGGGACTCTTCTTGTTTTGGCCATATCTGACCTCTACAGGAAAGCCTTGCATTGACAGAATCCAGGAAGTAATTCGGGAATTACTCACATTTCCGGCCCGGATTCTGTCACTTTGGAGATATTGCAGAGGCTGGTGTGGAGTCTCCACTATGATGTGTTCCCCATGGATAAACGGGCGGTAATTCTTCAATGCCCACACCATTGCCAGGAGTGCCTTCTCACAATCGTTGAATTTTTCCTCCACAGAGGATAACGTTTTGCTCGCATAGGAGATTACTTTATTGACCTTGTCATGCTTTTGGTATAATACTGCCGTCAAGCACGTATTAGAGAACCCTGTCTCCAGGAAGAACTCCTTGTTTCTGACAGGGTAAGCTAGGCAAGGCGCTTGTGAGAGGCTTCTTTTGAGTTGTCTTACCGCTTTGGATTGTTCTGGACGCCATTCCCACTTCACCCCCCCTTCAAGAGATGAATCAGGGGTCTAGTGATCTCTGCGTAGCCTTCAATGAACTTTCTGCTGTAATTAGTCAGTCCAAGGAGGCTCCTTAGTTCCCGCAGAGTTGTGGGGTCTTTCATCTTCTGAAGTGCTTCCACTTTCTTTTCTTGGGGACAGAGGCCCTGAGGAGTAATCTCATGCCCCAAGAAATTAACACGGGTTCTACACCACTGTGCTTTCTGAAAGGAAAGTTTTGCTCCGGCGGCCCTCAACTGCGTCAGAACATAACGGATCTCCGCTATGTGTTCCTCCACAGATGAACTTTTGATGAGGATATCATCTACATAAGCCAGGTTACCCCTCGCACCCAGGTCGGGCATGGCCTTGTGTAGGAAAATGTTGAATTCAATGCCGGAGTTGAGGTATCCGAAGGGAGTCCGGGTCCATGTGTACTGCTGGCCCCCAAAGGTAAAAGTCAGTTTGTATTGGTCCTCCCTACTGACAGGAACGGTCCAGTATCCATTGGTCAGGTCTATTGCAGTGAATACCTGCGACCCCTGAATCTGGGCCAGCCCTTGGTCAATGTAGGGAAGAGGCCATCGGGAAGTATGGACCCGTTTGTTGAGCTCCCTAAGGTCGGCGCAGAGTCTCCACTGGCCGTTTGGCTTCAATATTCCCAGCACCGGGTTATTGAAGGTGCTGTGAAATGGACGGATTATTCCCCGGGACTCCAGGTTCTTAATTATTTCAGTAAGGGACTCCATTGATGCGAGAGGCAAGCGATATTGCTTCACAAACACTGGAGTCATGCCAGGGTCCGTGGGGATTGTTGTTGTGTGGATGTCGGTGAGACCACAGTCATATGAGATCTTGGAAATCCAAGAAAACTTGTTTCAACTTTTGCTTCTGTTCCAGAGTCACACAGGCATCAGCTAGGTTGACTCTCTCTTCCACTATCTGCCTGAAGCCTGGAAAGACTTCTGGTTTGGCTATCTCAGCGGCCTCCTCCAGCTGGGTGGAGAAGTCCCTGATCAGAGTGCTGATTTGGACTGGAGGCTTCAGGTGGGAAAGGCAGCCCTCATGGACCTGGAAAATCACCTCATCCCTCCTGAAGTCACAAGTCACATCTTCCTTACAATAAGGGCAAGAAGTGTACACCAGGAAGTTCCCCCCATGCCGGGTGAAAATCCTGTCTGGTGTTGTATTGTCCTCACTGTCACTGTCAAAACAGTCCTTGGGGATCGGTCCTAACAATTCATTTCCTAAATCAATGGAGAAATGTCTGTCATCAACCACCATTCCAATAATGGTGCCTGCGGCTAGAGTAATACTCTTTAAGTCGCTGTTATCCACCTCTATTGGAATGGTGTCATGTTCTATGTTGACTAATGGTGTTGGATTTACCCCTAACCCTTGCTGTTGGAGAGAAGCATTTAGATGGATATAAGCATCAGGGTTTTTCAATTTTTGTCCTCTCTTAACTTTCACTCCCAGGGAGAATTGTCGGGTCCTTTCTGGGATGGTGACTTCCTCTTTAATCTGAATTTCAACTGCATAAGGTAGCAATTGAGCTGACCTAAA
Organism: Ambystoma mexicanum; assembly: GCF_040938575.1. NCBI lineage: Eukaryota > Metazoa > Chordata > Amphibia > Caudata > Ambystomatidae > Ambystoma > Ambystoma mexicanum. Next base: position 72,675,965 of record NC_090925.1, read on the forward strand.
TGCTTTTTCTGGATCATCAAAGCCCATGGGATTATCCGCTAATCGGGACCAAGCTTTGAAGTTTATTAGGTCCAAACTAATGGCAAAGCGATTGAGAATGTCACTGCCTAAGTAAAAGGCGGCAGTGACGTCTCGCACGACCCAACAATTATGGACTATGCTCTTGTTGCCAATGGAGATTTTGAGCATACACCTGCTTGGCAGGAGATGTTTGGAATTAGGTGCTTCCAGGTCCATTTCCCATTTGTCTATCAGTTTGAATGTGAGAATGGCTGGATCTTTTGGGAGTTGGCGGAACATGGCTTCGCTGATGAAGCTCTTACCGTTGTTCACATACACTCGAGTGAGAACAGAGTCCTTCCCATCATTTAACTGAACAGGGATGAACAACTGCTCTCCAATTTGCTGAATATCAGCCAGGCTCTGAGCTGATTTCACATCTTTCTGGACTATAGGAGTGGGAGTTTCTGATTGTGGATTAATAAAGAATTTAAGAGTGTTTCCTTCCAGTGTGGAATACCACCTTAAACTGGAAGGAAGATTGATTTTCAGAACTAGACAGGACCCCCCCATCACCAGTCTGTTGTCCTACTACTATTACTGTCACGTCTGGAATTTGGTTGTTCTGGAAGTGAAATTCTACTTGGTCAGATTTTTGTTCAACCAGGTGGCAGGTGCCGTTTAAACTAACATGGTTGACACTCTGTTTTAATTTTATTGGTCGGCTAGTCTGGGTCCAGAGGACCTTGTTTACACAATCTATTAGGGGTGACAACCTTCTCAGGAGGTCATTCCCTAGTAAACAAGGGGTGCCTTCTGGAGTCACTACTATGACCGGGTGTTTGACCTTGTGTCGCCCAATTTTGATGTACAAATCTGCAGTCCCCTCAACGGGAATTTCCTTCCCGTCAAAGTTCTGCAGTTGTCCAGGAAGAGAGGTGAGAGGAATCTGGTATTTCTCCCCCCTTCCTGAATTTATTTCATCAAAGGCCTTTCTGGACAGAAGGGTAGCTTGAGATCCAGAGTCCACCAGCGCCAACATGGTACCCTGCCCCTGTACTTCTCCTGGGCCATAATATCTTCCCTCCTTCTCCTCAAGGGGGCACCGATAATGCACATTTTTGGACAACTGGTGGGCTAATTTTCTGGTTTTGGACATTGCAAGAGAAGAGATTTGGGCAGAATTCTGTGGAGAATCATGGGAATCTGAAAGAAAAAGTTGGCAACTGGAGATCAGAGCCATTGTGGGTTCCCCTGGTTCCGGTTCTGGGGCGCCCCCCTCTTTTTGGAGGCAGTCATCAGGATGGGTTTGACCCATGGGATTTTGGTATTGTCGGTTCTGGGATGAGATGGTGGGCGGCGGTAGCTCAGTCTCCACATCTCCCCAGTCTGAATTGACATCCCTTGGAACCCATTTTTCCTTGGGAGGAGTTCCCCCATCTCTGAAGGAGAAGATCCTTTTCCCAGGATCTTCTGAGGATCTCTCTCCCTCAAATTGGAAGACCTGTACCTCCTTCACAAAGTGGGTCTGTTTGGGTCCTTTGTTTCTCCTACCTCCTCTCTGCTCCTTGGGTGGCAGACTTTCAGGGGTAGGAGATTTTGTTTCCGGTTCCTGGTTTTCCTGGGGCTGTTTACAAGTTGGGAAGGAAGCTTCCTCCAAGGCTTTACACCCCCCTTCCCCTTGTGCCTCCTCCCTGGGAACCGGTGTGTTATCGGGGTGCTGCCCCCGTCATTGTTCTGGAGCACCAGGTCCAGAGTTTGGGGCATTCTGTGGTGGCATGCTCATCTGAGGGTTCTGTTGAGCCCTCAGTATGTGACCCAGATCCCGTGCCATATTTTGGACCTGGCGCTCAAGTTGTGAAACCCGCTCAGGCTGATACGGGGCTCTATTTTCTCCCCTGGGCTGATCCCGGGAAGGGTAGCTATCCCTTCTCTGGTAGTACCCCTGGTTGGGAAGATTTTGGTACCCCTCCACCCTTGGCCTCCCCTCTCCCGGATTAGGTTGTCTGGGCTCAGGGAATTGGGGAAAGAAGGATGGATGATTTTGGGGCTGGAAATTGGGTGGATACCTGGGGAAAAAGTTCTGGCCAGGATTTGGAGAATTTCTGCCCTCCTGTGGGAAGTTGGGAGGGAAGTTCCCTGGGTTAGATGCTTGGCTGGATCCCCCCGCTTGGGCTGGAGGAGTCCACACATAACCCAGGATTGGTCTGTTTCCCTTGTAATGGGGACTTACATAGTCAGGGGAGCGGGGGACCCCATTTGTGGGACTACCTCCTCGACTCCCTGTCTGTGACTGGCCCGAGGGCCTTCTGGGCTGTGAATTATTTGGTGCAGGCAGGGTTTTAGGCCCCCCCATTCTCCAAATCTAAAACGGGGGCAACCTTTACCTCTGCCACCTTGGCAGCAGCAGGGGTGCTGTTGGTTTTGGGGTTTTTCGGCGCGTTATTTTTATTTTCGATAGGCTTCTGCACCTTATAGATCCGGGTAGCCTGTTCAATGACCCAGTCTAAAGATCTTTTCTCATGAAAATCTCTCACGAGCTGGGTCATTATGTATTTGGGTAAGGCATGGAAAAACGTATTGATAAATTCTCTGCTATCCGTGCGCACCCTTCTGGTGGTCTGTGCAAAATCACGTTTTAATTTTTGCACAAACTCTTGTGGGGCCTGATCCTCCCCACATTGCAAATTGTAGGCTGCCTTGCGAGCCTCTTGAGGATTTCTGTGAACAGAAAAATGTTTCAAGATGGCCGCCTTATAGGTGGACCATCTTAAATGATTTTGGTCCTCCAGCCCCGCAAAGAAACTGGAGTATTCTGGGGAGAATGTCCATTTGACGTACTGGATGCAGCTACTGCTGTCCTTCAAATGGAAAGTCTCCATCATTTGCTCATAGAGCTCCAAGTGTTCCCAAACGGAATACTTGGCGTTCTTATGATAAGGCGTGATGACACTCCTCATTGCCTTTATTTGCTTCAATGGGTCCTTAAGCAAGGCCCTTTTTGCCTTATTGGCCTTTTTGGTTCGGGTAACCCTGGTCCATTCATCCTCTGACTCAGAGGCACTGCTCCCAGAGGTTCCTGTCTGATCTTCCAGGTTTTCCCAGATTCTGCGAGCCTGGGAATGGCTGGCAGAATGTGGGGACCTGGTCTCCTGTGTCCTGCGCCGTTCAGAGGAGTCTTCAGATTCCTCCTTGCTGCCAGGATTTGATGGGATCCCCCCCCACTGACCTAACTGGGCAGAAGTTTTCAGGATGCCCTTAATGGGCCTACTCTCCTGGGGTTCCCCACTAAATTGCACTGTGCTTGGGTGCCCATACCCGGATGCCCGCCCATCCATTCCTGGGAGGTACTGGCCTATGAGCCCCATACTTCTAGCTGGATAGTAATCTGCAATCCCTGTGGCCCAGTGCTCATGTGCGCGAGGGGACATGGGGGTGGCAGAGTCCAGGGACTGGAAGAGATGAAGGCCTCTGGTACTAGGGCTCCTGAGGTTATGCTCAGGAATTTCTCTTTCCCAGCGAACCTCATCTCTATCCTCCCCTGCTTCCTGTTGCAATGCAAGAGCCTGCGCTTTCAGTTCCTCAGTTAAGGCCTTTCTCGACTCTATCAGTCTCTCCTGCATCGCTACCTGTTGCTGGAGCCTATCATTGTGCTGACAGAGAGCCTCATTCTCTCTCTGCGTTTCCTGATTGGTCCTGGAGCACTGGGCCAGTCTTTGCTGCAGGAGGGTTACCTCCTGAGTCCCTTCCCTACTGGCCTGCTCCTTTCTTGCCAGAGCCTCCTCCACCCTCCTGCTGTGCTCTAACAAGTTCTGGTTTTCTTTTTGGAGGTCACCCAGTCCCTGGAGGGCCAGGTGATTTTCTTCCATTTTCCTTTTTAAATGGCAGACTTCCTGGCCTAAGGTGTCCCTTTCTCTGGCGCTCCTGATCAAACTCTGCCTGGGTATCCAGGTCTTTCAGAATCAATTTATTGCTTTCTGCCTTTTCCCTATCTAGGTGGCTTTGCAGGGTGACTACCTGCTCAGCACATACCCTATTGAAATCTAATTGTTGCTCCAATTTTTTCTGGCTCTCTAGTAGGGAGTCCAAACCTCTTGGTACTCCTTTTGCAAGGCCAGAAATCTGGTATCCTGGTCAGCCTTTTCCTGTTGCAGGATGTCCATATCCTCTTTTATTTTAATGATATACTGCCTACTATCATTTTCTAACTCCTGGCTCCTCTGCAGCCTCTGCTCAGAAAAGACCAGGTCAGATTGGACCTTCTCTAACGCCATCTGTCGACTATTTGCCAGATTTTGGCTTTCAGTACATTTATCCTGCATGTCTCCCATATATAGGTACAGGTATGCCGCTATCCTGGCAATCTTGTTGTGCTCATCCTTGGCCTTAGGGGCCATATATAGTTCAATCAGGGCCACATGTAATGGACCCTGATCTCTTCATGTATCTGACCCTGTTTCAGTGACCTGTTGCGCGATGGCCTGCAACCAGACCGTTTGGTCCTGGTGAGTCCACTCACCTCTCACAAATAGCTTATGCAAGAGGTGCTCCCTCGCTATTTTTATGTCTACTAAGGTCGTCATTCTAGAGATTGATTTCTGTCCTGACTTACAGAATTTAGTATTTTATTTTTGCAAAACAGACCTTTTCCTTAGAGTGTCCCTTTTGAGGAGTGCTTTACAGCGTAAAACAGCGTGGTGATCCGACCGGATGTATGTATCCCGTCAGTTAGCACACTGTATTAAGCTGCACAAGTGATAGATCTAACCCAGAATTCCCGGCTTCGAGCCCCCAGTTTGTAAGAGGATTCAATCCAACACTACAGCTAAGTCAATGCCTAGTCTGGGATACTGAATTGAAACCCTTATTGATATATCTTTATGTCCAGTTCATGAGATCTGGATGACTACCCCTATATAACACCCCTCTCTTAGAATACCCCTGACCCCACTGAGCCAAGAAGTAGTTCTGTTTTGCAAATTTAAAAGGTTTATTTGAAAAATTAAAGACACTAGCACACTTCTTTATAATCAATGAGGAGTTGGTGTAGGATGGGTAAGGCAGCGAAAATACTTTTATGGTTTCAAATAGATGCAATGTTAAATGAAAATGCAGTACAGAAAATAACTTGATATGATTTCAACAAAACAAGCAATCACTTTTCTTTGACAATTCACTCCCCCCTTTATGCAATGTAAGGAGATGAAGAGGAGAACACACAGTTCTCAGAAATGCAATCAAATATAATCCAGTTCAATTCCCCCCCCCCCAGCAGGCTTAGACAACAGATATGATTATTTTAAACACGGGCAAAAGTGCTTTGAAATGTGGTGTCAAGGAAGTGAAAAAAATGCTGAAAATGGTTTTAATTCCCTATAGGAGGTTCAGGGTAATGAGAGATACTTGGGAGGAGCTCAGGCTCACTTTAGCAATGATTCAGAGATGGTGATTAAGAGGCAAACGAATTTTTAGCAAAGGAAAGCAAAAAGCTGCTATCTTTTTACAGGCAAAGAAATCAGGCCAAATCGCAAATTGCGGCAAAATTCGCGGATGCGTGAATCGTTAGTCTGGAAGAAGTATAAGGAGAAGGAATTCGGTTATAGGCTTGTTGAAAAGCTAAGATTCTAAGCTTTCAGAGGAAAGTTAAACCAAGTTTGTAGCCCAAACGGTTCCAGAGATACGGACAATTAAATAAAGGTACATTTTCGGATTTAAAGTAAACTCAAAATGACAGGTGACAGCTTGCAGCTTCAGAATTGACAAATGACAGTTGTGCAGCTTTACAAATGACAGATGACACGATTTCTAGGAGGCTGTTCTACTTAGGTTAAAATAGTTTGGATTAGATTATTTTATATAAGAGATTGGTTCTGCACAGTTCTGCTAGGTACTCACAATATAAATTTGAAATAGGCCTCGCCACGGATCTGGTCAGGTTTTGGACTGGACTCCGGTTCTGGTCTCGGCACTTCACAGTGATCTGGGTCAGCTCTCTGGTTCTGCTCACAGCGGCCTGGGTCACTCTGGATCTCTGGCCTGGTCTCTGGGTGTCTCTGCTTTCTCTGGATACAGCACTGCTTCTGGATCTTTCTGGTGCAGGGTTTCAAGCAGCTCGCCCGGCTGTGAGTAGCTTGCAATGATTTTAAGGTTGCTGAGGCCTGCTGAGAAGAGTTCTCAGTTTGTGGGTTTAGGCCCTTGCTTTAAGTTCTGAAGTAAAGTTCTGGTCTTTGGAGATTGATGGATTTGAAGTCTGGATCTCTGGATGTGAAGTCGTCGGTCAGCATTCTCCGCAGCAAATGGAATTGAATGTCTCTACCTGTCCCAGCAGTCTCTTTTTATGTGTTTTGAAATGGGTGTGTGCCTGGGCCTAGCTAAGCCTGCCCCTGTCTACTTGTCATTGGCCCAATTCTCCCCTCTTCCATGATTGGGGGAAGGAAATGTGAGTTAGAGTGATGCTGTAGGTTTTATGGGTCAGAGGATCCTCCCCTGGTCAGTTTTCCCACAAATCTATATTTGATTCAAATACATATTGCACAGATACACAGTTGTTTAAAATTACATGCACCCATCACATATCACATGAGGTATACTCTGTTCAAACTCTGCTCTTCCTGGGGGCTTGCATTCAAAAATGGCAACATTTTGCACTTTTTAACTGGTTTTGCAATATCAGACATTTACCCAAATTTACACACATGTGCGCAAGGAGTGTGGACATCAATTGATGAAGTGTCAGATTTTTAACATGCAGACATTTGGAGTGAGACCCTATTTTCCGCTAGCAACCCCCCAGATCATACCACCAGGTCCTAAAACCTCTTAAAATGTGGGCAGAAAATAACAAGAATTATGGTATCATTTAGATAATTTTGACAAGTCAGCACCATGAGTTATAGATCTTTCCCTAAAATCATATTCTGGCCAACAGGGGTGTGTCTTCCCAGGTCACTTGGTGGACAAACCAGTCTATCCACTTTCTTTAAGCTCAGCCTGTCCTCAGAGGGGCTGCCCCTCCCAGTTTCTGCCAAGAGGAAGCCACTTTTACGACGCCCCCTATAAACCATCTGCCTGAGTCAAGGAAGGGCTTTGTTCAAAACGAAGCCATTTACGACCCCCCAAATAAACCATCTGCCAGGGCCCTTTATTTAGTTTCTTGCAGTCCCCTGGTAATTCAATCAGAGAGTGTGTGACCTCCTTTTGGCAGGAGCAACAGAATGCAGCCAGGCCTGGGAATGCATTTGTTGGGCAAGCCCCCACTCCTGTCGGGGGTAGCTGTCTGGCAGAATTCCAGTTTCCTTAAGCAAGGTTTCAGGTAAAATGTCACTTTTTTGTTCCCAGTTTAAATCACTTACGATTTTTACATACACATTAAATAATTACTTCCTTCAAATCATTTCAGAGTATAGTTTTACATTGTATCCACCTCTTAGCAAGTCTTTCTTTGGTCTGGTTTTGTTTCATTTATTCAGTTTTACACAAAAGTCTGGTAGTTTTAAAACGCCGGCTTTCTACAGTGGTGAGTACTGATAATGCAACCATTTTTGGGATTTAAGAAAATGAATTCCCCACAGTTCTGGGTTGCTTTTGGCAATCAGCATTGCCATTCCCAATGGTTTCAGGCTACTGTGTGGGTAGCCCAATGGTGGTTTTAGGCAGTGCCCTCCTGTGCTCACAACGTAGGCAAAAATGGGTGGCAGCCTATTCTTCATGCATTTTCCTGTGCATTTTCTGGGAAGTTCTGGCCATCATGATGTTTTCCATGCCAGTACTGCACAGTTTTCCTATTCTGGCGTACATGTGGGCTTTTTGGGCATCTTGGATTTTCTAAGCCCACAGCACCAAATGTTGCAGCATGATAGCTCAAACGTGGGTCAGGACACCCAACAGGTAGGAGTGAGTCCATAAGGAGGGAACTAACCCATATTTCTTAAGTAGGCAAAATCAAGGCAGTTCGGATTTCTTAGAGCAGTGAGGTGGCAGCATCATTGGGGTTAAGGTGCAGGGAGGACTCCAATTAGCTTTCTGGAAGCGGACAGGGAGGGGACAGGGGCCTTAGAAGCTATGAGGTAGTTGTGACTGCTAACTTCCCCACCAGTCCATCATTGGGCCTAAGAGACTGGTTAGATCACCTTTAATCCTTGTTCTTGCACAAAAACATATGCTTTGGTTATTGATTGACTTTCACCCCTGTTTCATTACCAAGAGTGCATCTTTCTATCACTTACATATTTTGTGTCCTTTCCCCAAATTAATTTTTTTTGTAGTGTTTATCTAGTGAGTTATTTTTGCATATTGTGTTTTTGATTAAAGTATACATATTTTTATAGAACCTTGATTGGACATTCCTTTTTTGCACTGTTGTACTTTGCTGTTTGTGTTGCTACTGTTCACCACTCTTAAGAGTAAAGACTGCCCTTGGCCCACGTTACCACAAAAGGCAAAGGAGGTATAACTTTTCCTTGTACCTGTTTCTCATTTATGATTGGGATCACTCTTGTTTTGTTAGAAGTGTGAGGGCTGAGTAGGTGGTTTAGTCACTACTCACCCTTTCACTCCTGCGGTGCAGAAGTAATTGTGTTAGGATGCAGATGCAACATCCCAAACGTGGGAGGAAGTTTATTCCTTCCAAAATCCTGGCCTGAAACCCTTCTCATGTGGCATGGGGATGGGAGACGCTTTTTGATGCAGACCATGGGGGTAGTGTTCTGCAGGAGGATCACATAGGGGGTGGGAAAAGGTCAGGAATAATGGGAAACCCCTTTGTTTATTTATTTTTCTGAAATACCAATCTTCAAATGGACTATTGTAAAGTGGAAATGGTTATGAGAACTAATTTTGTTGTTAGGGACTTCAAGAGCCATAATCCCAGAAGTACTGGGATGAAGAACAGGGTTAAAGAGGAAAACAACTGCAAATTTCAGTCTGTTAAGGGAATGGCCCACACCTGAGGCAAACTGGGAAGTCTTTAATGCCCTGTCATGTTCAGGTCATGAGGAGTAGTTTTCAGCACCAGAGGAAGGAGAAAGGAGAAAGTGGGAGCAAATCAGTACGAGCAGATGAAGCAGTGCAGATCATGTATGCTGCTGAGGTGGAGATTAGAAGTTTGTTTCCTAGGTGCAGAGTTTATGCAGCGGGAAGCATAGCAAGGGAATGCTGTCCCAGTGAAGGTTTGTGTTGCAGAGACTGCGCAGTAGAAGTGAAAAGATGAGAGAGAAGTCTTCCCTGGGAAGAGATCCTAGGTAGCCGGCATGCACCTGGCACTCTCAGGAGCTCGGAAGGCTCCAGCAACAAGTGGCACAGGCTGAGGTGAAGAAAGTGAAGCCGTTCGCTGAGTTGAAGAAGACTGCTATTTCCGAAGTCCAGCAGTTGCAGAGAGGATCAGATGTGCGCAGCCCAACCAGTGAGTCTACAATGACTCTGGGGTGCTCCCAGGCTGCTCATGCGATGCAGGCAGATTATTTCACTCGCGCTCGAGTGCAGGAGGTAGAGCAAGAGATTTTGAATACCGAACTAGCACAAAGCAATGAAAGTGCTATGTTAAAACACTAAGTGAATATACGATTGGATCTATAAAAATTGGGCAAGTTCACCAATATGGGGAGGCAACATTATCAACAGCTAATGCCTCCAATTACAATTCAAGCCCATAGAGTTTAAATCCTGCACATTGCCAAAGCCAAGGGAAGAGCATAACAGATTTGTATCACTATAAAGTCTCGAGCACTGACACCACAAAGAAACTAAAGTGGCAAAGGCTGCCTTTCTAAAAAGGTCATTCAGAGGGAGAGAAGTAGAATTTTCAGAGCGATGATCGAGAAGTACAGAAGTGATATTTATGTTTCCCTAAGAGGTTGATGAAAATGAATGCTGCTAAAACAAGAACATTGTAAAGTTGTTCTACAATTGTAGAAGTTTACCACTGAAACACGTATCACTTGTGAATAGCTGCTTGGGCAGGAGAGTATACCCAAGTGGCGTCTTTTCAGTGTTGTAGACCTGGCACGGAAGTAGACGAGGTACTGTTGAAGTAGTAATCCTGTCATGGGAGTTACCCAGGCAACAGTTGATGAAGAGCTGAGTTTTGGTTCTAGGAATAATTTGTGAGCTTTGTGGTACTAAAAGAGAAGCATTCAAATATCTGGAAAATTAAACCTATTGTTGTGGCATATGTGACAAGACAAATACAAATGTGGCATCTTTGAAGACGATAAAGCTATAGACTTGATCTAATTCGAGGAAGAAGAACAGAATATAATCTTGGAATATTGTTGAGATGAAATCACTTTCTGTTACTAAATTGGAATTATCCAGACAGAACTGTGGTGTCAATTTGTAACAATATCGGATTTCCTTGTTTTTATTTTGAACTGTGGAGCACGTCCTTGGTCAAATCTGGGGAAGGGAAATTCACCGCCATTCTAAGAAGGGACTGTGAATTTGATTGTCTGATATATTTTTCTGACATTTCCTTGTTGTGTTATTTGAATGTAAAGGTGTGAGGGTCACATATCCTTTTGTTTGAGCAATTCTTTTAGTTAGTTTTAGGCACGGAAATCCCTGTCAGGTTAGGGATAGTGAGGCTTTCATCCAACCTTTTTGTGTAATAAAATGGCTGATTTTGAAAACCCTATACAAAGTTGTCCATCTCACATTTCTGACCCCTCACACTACATAACTTGTATTAGCATAAGGGCGGGTCACTCAATGTCAGCATTGGTGCCATTTCTGTTTAGCATTTCTGCATATGTGTTCTTTGTATTTAGCTTTAACACACTTTAGAGCACAGCATGTGATGAAAGGAGGAGCAGCAACAATATTGTTTACTATATTTAGACTATGTGTCCTGGATATTTTAAGGGCTCTGAGGCCAATATTGGTGTCCATTTCACTTGGAAACTCTCAGGAGTAAAGACATGCTCTGTGCTCTCTGACTTGGCTGATTTGGCTTGATACTAGTGAATACTACTGCTGTACCTTTAAGAAAGGAGGACTAAATAACATTAGGGGCAAGCAAAAGCGAGGCAAAAGTGTGTGCAAGTGTTTGTTGTTAAGGGTACAGGGATCCAACCACTGACTCTGAGGATATAGCTTCATACTGCCCATGGTGAGCCCTGTCTATGTTTGCTTTACATCCTCGATAGTAATAACATTTGGCTGTGCAGCCTGTGTCACCTCTACTAAAATGTGTTTGTTGACTTCGACAGCGAGTGAAACCTTAGATAAACTCTGCCTTTGTGTCCATCCGGCGTGCACGTGACTGTGGGCTGTTCGTCTTTGAGCTTCCCAAATGGGTTAACAACTGATGAGAGGCAGTAAGCAGCACCTATCAGCTAGAGCCACAGTGGGCAAATCATTAATTGACTCTCTTCTTTGATCCTCACCCCCCTGAGTGACATTGGGCAGCACAGCCTTTGAACTCAAACGAACCGGAGCGAAATCCGTCTCCACGTAAATAGATTTAGTGGTACTGGAGAAAAATAACTTACTGGGCCTGTAACTCTCAAGTGCGAGCGACTGCTGGAATTCAGCCTTTGAGCTTGTCACTAGAGGAGAGGAAGCGCTGTGCTGTCCCATAACGGAACGTATTGTTACAAGTACAGTCCCACTAGCCTTTAGGAATCATTCTTTTGTACACATGATGGCCTAAGAGAAAGCAGCATTTCTAACAAGCTGAACATACACTGGCGGTATTTACTGCTCACGTGTGAGTGACTGTGGTAAACCAGCCTTTGAATTCAACATGTGAGGATCAGAAGCAGCTGTCGAGGTGTCGCTGTTTTGTTTGCTTCTTTATTGTGTGTTAGAACCATTAATTAATCAATAACTGAATGATTTATTAGCTGATTTTACAACGTGCATGCAAGTGACTGCGGGCAAACAGTATTTGAACTTGACACGCGAGGAATGGATGCAGCTGATGAGGTGCTGCGATCTGTTCCTTTATTTGTTTCATTTCTTTGTGTTGGAAGCATGGTGCAGTTTTAAACTGAATAAGAACATAAGAATGCAAATTGTACCTTTATCTTCTTCTGCGTAAATTGTGTTGCAAAGCACGAAATCCCTCTGTTAATGAACTATAATTAATTTGACAGTTGTATCTATATTGTGTAACTCACACCCGACTGCTTGCAGGCTCCTATTCCATAAAGTGCCACCCTCCCCTTGTCACTTGAGGTGCGTTAATACTTGCAAAAAGGTGATAGGAGCTCAATTATGCCACCTATAACCAGGAAACAACAACCACTTCTCACAGAGGTATTAGAAACAACTCTGGTGGTGCATAACAGCATTAGACGGGTAACATTGATTAGAGAAGCTGAAATAAAAATAAATACCTTTCAGAGTGACGCAAAACTACAACAAAGTAAGTGTGCAAGGTTATTGATCTGGTAAACTCAATCAGGCACAGCCTAAAAATGACGGGATCAGTAGCTAGCTCCGTGGGTAAAAGGAAAGGACTAGGACTAGATTGAACACAGAAAATGCAAGCCGATAAATCAGTGGGTGTAGAAAGGGAAACACACAGGATCCCAAATGAAAATCTTTTGGGACAATTAAACCTAACTGCTCTGACAGATCCCAAGAGTCTATAGACAAATTGGTAGTAGTCTAGAGCTGAAGAGACCAAGAATGCTAGAAAATGGTCCCCTGTTGTTTCCTGGGCAAATCACTGATATTAGCATTCTGGAGGGAGCAGGATTGTCTGATGATGATGATGAGGTGGTGATTTGATGAGTACGAAAGGAGAAATAGAAATAGGACAATTGCTGACTGAATGTGTAGAACCCAATTGCTCTAATTGAAAGGCTGTGCAGGTTGAAATGATAGAGGATAATAATGATTTATTGGCAGGTCCCCCCTCACAGCTCTTGGATGCAATGTCCCCCAGTGAGACTGGAGTAGAAAATGAGACGACTTGTCCCAGAGCTTTACATTACACTTTGAAGGAGGCGGATGAACACATTAAATTAACCTCTCTTTCAATATCGGCTCTGAATACAGTCCTCCATGCCTCAGTAGAACTGCATGACACCATAAAGGAAGAAGTCAAGGCACATAAATTAATATGTTGTGAGGTAAATGTCAAAATTGATATCTTAAATGACTTAGGGCCTCATTACGACCCAGGCGCGTACCTTTACCACCATGGCGTAAACTACGTTTACGCCATGGTGGTTGGCGGACTTACCTCCCCATTCCGAGGTTGGCAGGGCGGTAAGTCCCCAATCCCCATTTACCCTTCCCCATTCCCATTTTTGCCCCATAGGACATAATGGGAGTGGGGAAGGCGTTAATTACGCCACCGTAAATTACGGTGGCGTAATTAACAACAAGGTCCCTTAGCGCCATGGATTTTAACACCTGCTAAAAGCAGGTGTTAAATCCTCCATGGCGCTAAGGGACCTCGGAATCAGGCGGTAAGGGTCGGCGCTGTTTACGCCGCCGTAAACCCCTTACCGCCTGGGTCCTAATGAGGCCCTTAGTCTTAAATCTGGCCAAAAAGGATCGCAGAGCATATGAAAGACAAACAAACGTCCACAGAGGAGGTTGAAGTGCTGAAAGAACAACAGGTACTGATGGCAGAGATTCAATAACGGGTCACTACTACACATCAATGTCTAAATGAGAAAGACAATTAATTATTGCAGGAGAGATCCAAGGATGGTAGCACATCCAATACAAAAATCTCAGGAAAAGCCCACAAGAAATATAAGAATGGGAGGAGAAACCAAATCCGGTTAGACTCAAGGAAGTAGAGATGCGCTAAAGGAGAACATTGCTGAATTAGCTTGCCAAGATCAGGCTACACAGGATCAGATAGGTACCTCAAAAGGTAAGGAAGAAAACTCAACCATTGGGGGAAAGAAAGTCCCATATGTATTGATCTAACTAAAACTGGGGATCGAAAAACTGCTTCAGAAAGCTTGGTTATATCGAACACATGTAATATGTCCTGTCAAACATCAGCAGTAAAAGTTGGAAACACTTCTAGGTAAGAGGCACCATATTGGAACCCCCTCAGGATAAATAAATAAGCCCCCTTTTCAACTTTCTGAAGTAGAAAATGCTGCATGCTCAGAAAACTCAGTTAAAAATCCGGAATCAGGGGATAAAAGACAAGAAGTCAGAGACCGGTGGGCCGCCATCTTAAAAAAAAAATGGCCAAAATGCATCATCGAAGAACACCTAAAGAAATTAATATGCCAAAATCTGATAACAATTGGACACAGAATTATAGCTTGGGAGATCACCACAGAGGACTAAACAAGATGGCAACACATGTAGCCCCTGTTTAGCATCTAATGTAGATAAAACAATGAATCATTTGATGGATCTCTTTGGCATGAAGGACCCATCCTCTCCTATTCGAGATCGAAACCGATCAAGGCAAAACATCTCAAAAGGGGGACTGTCGCTCAAGAAACATAGAGTGAAGACATCATGTCTGTCAGTTTTCCTTATTAAACAAGGACAGACGTGGCAGAGATACAACTAATTTCTCCTAAAATCTATATTGGAGGAAACAGAAGATCTCTTAAATATAGGATGTATGGTATGCCAAGAGAGTTAAAGAGTTGCTTAAGAATGTTGATCAAGGGCTAATTTCACAGAGAGGGGGTGCTGTACACCAGACATGAGGCAAACTCAGGAATCACTCTATGCGGCAGATGCAGGGCAAGTGGGCCCTGCTTTTGGACAGCTTTAAAAGTGATTTTACTAAGGATTTGTTTGAGGAAGATGAACTCTGACATGTGAATCATTTAGATTAAGGGCGTGGAACACCAGAGGCTTCAATATCTGTATGAAGTATGAAAACCAGCATAATATATTTTCATTCAGTGATATTTTCATTTTTCAAGAAACCTGGCTGCTGAAGCCATCTATGGATAGATGGCTTCCAATTGTGCAACAATTGGCTTATAAATCTGTAAAGGGCCGTCCTTCCGGGGGCCTCCTTTGCACATTTAGAAATACCAACATCCAGTGCATAAAGATTGTTTCCAGTAATATCCCTGGTATTCTAGTCACTACAGTGAATTATACATCTCTAATCAAATGGATGAATATCTTGATTATTAATCTGTACTGGAATGAAAAAGCAATTAACTGTGATGATTTTGTTACTCACATTGAGGAGTGCCTGGCTAAGTGGAGAGTGAAAGAGAAATGCGTGTGATAATAGCGGATGATCTCAACCTGAATAACTTCATGGAAACTGAGAATGAAATAAGTCCTAAGTATGAGTGTTACATTTAGATGGATGGATTTTTGGAAGATTGGGACCTCTTCATTATCAACGGTAATGTGGAAGGTGTCTTGATAAAGAGACTGACTTGGAAAAGAAGACTCTGATCTTCCCACATCGACAACATCATTTTATCTCGTCTAATGTTTGACAGATGTAGTCGATTCAAGATCTTAATAACACACCTAGTGACCACAATTGCCTTGCAACATTATTCCAACTATGCAGCGAACAACTAAAATCCGGATACCAAAGAATCTTGTGGTGAGTAGTGGGAGAAATAAGATCAAAGTATTCAATGGGAAGGGAGTCAATATGACTACACAACTAGAGGCCTACTTCAATCAGGGTCCAATAGATGATATTACGAGAAGAGTACTAGCAGTGGCTTTTGTGACTTCATCTGGGAAAGAAACAAGCCATCAAATGGTGGACACAGAACCTTTACACATGTTCACTCATTCAATTTGCTGACTTATGAGCGCAAAACAATGTATGAGGTAGAGCTGAAACAGTTATGACAGAAGATCTAGATAAGATAAGGTATACCACAGAAAAAAAGGCCACACTGAGAGGTTTAAAAAACTAGATGAGAAATAATATAGTGTGAATATTCCCACAATCCAGCAAAAGAATGCTGAAAGCACTATGTCAATCTAACAATAGGAATTTCTGGAACCTGGTAAATGATGGTGGGAAAGCCCAAATTGAATATCAGAGCATTGGAATAGATGAATCACAATGGCGGGCACATCGGCAACTATGTGGGACGGGGGAAAAAAAGATAGCACCCCTTAAATTACAACATCGTGGGATGTAGAATTTGAGCAGGAACACATTAGACGTCTTATAATAAAATCTCAAATGCAGTCGGTCCCAATGGTCTAACCAACTCAATCAATGCCATGTGGTCACTGATACTGACCCTTCTTTTCATTGATATCTTGAAAACTGCTACTATGCCTAATTATTCCAATATTTACGAAGGGCAATCCGTCTGATCCCAACAACTATCAAACAATTGCCCCTCTTGTATGTGATAGTAAATCCTTGCAGCATTAATCTTGGAGAAAAGAAAGACCTGGGCCAAGGATAAAAACATATTGCTGAGAAACCAGTGTGGTTTTAGAAAGGGAATGTCTACGACTCTCAATGGTTTGATCCTTTCAATACTAAAAGATGGCTCTATTCATACAGTGAAAGGAGTTCCATATCAGGTCCATGTGAATAGACTTCTCGAAAGCTTTCGATCTAGTAAACCGCCAGTTACTTTGGGCAAAATTCAAAAAATGGGGAATACTGCTGCCTCTACTGGCCAGTAAGGGTGAGATTGAATGCCAGTGGGTCCCCGTCAGATTGCTTCCCCACATCTACTGGTCTGCATCAGGGCTGCATGTTTGCACTATGTTTATATGATCTGTACCTGGCAGACTTGAACAATGATCTAGAAAAGGATACCGTGTTCAACCCCAAGGGGAATTGGGAATCAGCTGGCTCTCCTAAACTGGCGATGGGGTACTTTTTGATGGCTCACCCAGAGGGATCTAGAGGTTGCTTATAGCGCTTAGCACATATGCAATAGTGAACGATCTAATCATAATCCAGAAAAAATGCCACAACATCATCTTTACCAATGCAAAGAGCGAAACCAGTAGAATTAAGTGGGTTGTCGATGGTATCAAGATTGATACCAAGAAGGAGGTCCTGTACTTGGGAATTTATATTAATAGATTCACGAGTAAAATCTATACCACCTTGAACTTTCCAGATCCAGGGAAAACTCCTGGATCTCACATCCTCTCTTCCCATGGCATTACTGTGCTTTGAATTGGCTCTGCTGTCTTTGTGTTACTGGTTAAACCGATGAGTATTATCGATCACAGCAAAAATTGTATCGCCCTTGCCAAATACTTTGTTTGAAAATCTTCAGAACTCTCTGATTAGTAAGGTCTCTCCATTTCTGAATGTAATGTCAGCACTTACGGATGATCAGTTGAACCAAATGAACAAAGATCTCTCTGTTTTAGTATCAAATCCCCTGTTTATAAAAAACCTATTAAAACAGAGGGACTGGTTTGCCACTATTGATAAAATGCATCGATGTAAAATGCATTCAACCTTTCCGTTTATCGACAAACCGTTAGGAGATTTGCCCAAATAGAAAAAATAATACCTGTAAATACTGTACTGTTGCAGAAAGACCAGCAACACTCAGACATCTTCTGGACGAATGCTCAGCCTTGTCTGATATTAGAACATGATACTTAGCATGTTTCTTCTGTAATGATAATATTTATTTACTCTCAGAGGATATGTGTAACCGTCTGTCTGCGGAAGCAGAGTTGTTTTTAACATATGCTGTGATTCAGACGCTCAGGGAATGAAACCTCTAAAACTAACATAACCATTTTGCTCAGTTAGGGAACCGTATAAATGGCTCTTGGGATATGTCTGAATGGTAGAAATTGTTATTTTATTTCTTTCCTTCTGTACTTTTATAGAGTACTGATTTTTAATGTATTATACTGTTATAATGCATTGTTTTGTAATGTACTAACTTCTCTTGTTCCTTTTTATTTCTTTTTATACTGTGCTAATTCTCAAATAATTTTCTTTTTGTGCATAACAACACATTTCTGATCAAATGGCACAATAAAAAATAAAATAAAATAAAAAATATTTTTTTTTAATTAAGTTGTGTTTTGGTTGTATCTAGGGGAGCACCTATTGCTTTTGTAGCGAAAGGAAGCTTTTGTTAGGTACTGACATTTTGACTGGAGTTCCACACCATGTAAGCATTGTATAGGGTAGATGTTGAGGTATTAGTAACATAAGGGCTGTTAGCCACTTTAGCAACAGTTTGGCCATTTTGAGGTGGGTCCAGTGAGGAGTTGTAGCTTTGTTAGCAAGAGTATTAGGCTGCATATTTGAGCTTCTGTTTTGTTCATCTAATTAGAGTTTATTTGTGTTTTCCCCAGCCAGTGTTCAGGCAGCCAAGGTCCCTGGAGATGATGGAAGTGCTGTGAAAATAGTAACTAATTGTAACAGGCCGAGCAGTACACAGGAGCTGGGAATGGAGCATGTCCCTGACGATAAGATGAGTGCAGCTGATCTGAGAAACACATATTATTGTGAACAAGGCTAAGGTACAGACATTGCAAAAGCCAAGAAATAGGCTGGAGTTATAATGCCCCCATTGTGAAAAGGCAGCACCATTGGAACTACAACACACACCGAATAGAGCAAATACATCCCGGTCAATAATTCCCATGAGCAGTGTCTCGGCTGCAATTTTTTATAACACCACCTGGTTCCTAAGGGAGAAAGGGAAGGTGCATGTTAGGGAAGCAATATGTTTGAACATGGGAATAACAAAAGGTGTTGTCAAAGAGTACAGCTACAAGGCCAAATAAGCCGTTCGGGGTTGCTAAGTTGTCTGGTCCCATGTGAAAGTCCACCTAATTGTTACATGGTATTGAATTCTTTGTTCACACATCAGGAAACGTTGGCTTGACCAATAAGATAAGTTTGTTGTTACAGCAAGTTACCTGATTGTAATTGGCCAATCAAGGCTAAGTATTTTTTGCTGACTACACAATTAAGTAATTCAAAGGGAGTTGTACTTAGGTGGGCATGGATGCTTCACTGATCAATAGACGGATGAAATATAGGTGATGTTTTGTATAGCAGCTAGCTAATAAATGGGAAACTAACCCAGACAGATTTCATGGGCCCTCATTACGACCCTGGCGGTAAGTGTTTAACGGCGCCGTAAGATTACGAGGTCCCTTTGTGGGTTGCAGACTTTAACGTCTGCTTTTTGCAGGCGTTAAAAATCCAACCCGCAAAGGGACCTTGGAGCTAATTACGGCACCGTAATTTACGGTGCCGTAATTAGCGCCTTCCCCATTCCCATTATGCCCTATGGGGGCAAAAATGGGAATGGGGAAGGGGCCATGGTGAATGGGGAATTACCGCCCCGCCAACCTTGGAATGGGGTGGTAATTCCGCCATCCACCATGGCGGAGTCGGTGAGTTACCGGCATGGACCATGGTGCTATTAGCACCATGGTCCAGCGCCTGGGTCGTAATGAGGGCCATGGAATCCTAAAATAACTAATGCAATAACAACAAATACAAAACAACTATTACCAAAATAACACATTCCTTTATTGTTGTTTTTAGGCGGGTTCCACCAAATGCCCCCCTTCCTTTCCTAATACTTTCCCTCCACCCCCAAAACCACTATTCTCACTCCCAATCCCATTTTTTGTTTTTTCCCAAATTCATTATTTTTGTTTTCATTGTTTGGTATTCATTGTAATGCATTAGTTATTTAGGGATTCCATATAATCACTGCATACCGGTTAGTGCTGTTCCAATGGTATATTGCCTACAGCATTTGTATCTGTGTTCCAATTGTAAACAATAAACAGCAACAAATAAAATAAAATACACAATGCATGATGCAACTGCAAAATTGGAGAAGGGTGGGTTCCAGAGTGTGAAACTCGAGCAGTACCAGGAGAAGTGCCCATAGCTAAGAGAATCCTGGAGGTGAGGTTCCCATTGAGAAAAACATACCACCTCCAAGACGGTATGATGGCTATTTGAATGAAAACCCAGAAGGAAAATGATGAATGCACGAGAGAGCAGATTGGTGACATCATGAAAGAGTCGAGCTGACGTCTGTAGAAGAGATGCAGAAATGAGAGAATGCAGATATTCTATAAGACAACAAGAACATATCAAAGATAAGCAACATCTTGGGCTCAAGATGAAAAGGCTTATGCCGAAGAAACAATGAAGTTATTGAAGTCAATTCACATGTGTACAGATGCAAAGTAACGCAAGCAGACAAAGTTGTAATGAGTCCAGCTTTATAGTAAAATAGATTGCGGCAACTGCCAAGATATATATATATATATATATATATGTGTATAAAGTACGACTAAGGAAAGGAGTCTTCCATTACGCATTACAGCAGAGCCGGACCAAAAGAAGGAAAACGTTGTTTCCAAATATGTCGCAGGAAGACAATAAGTGAATTACAGGCGAAGTTCAGAAAGGCAAGGTTGAATGAGCCAAGAAACCAAGGTTGTTTTTGGCTGGAAGGAACAGGAATTACTTGCAATCTGTGAAGGAATGAACCACCTGTTCTGGAAGTGTGGATAAGAACAAAGAAAACATCAGAGGCTCATTGGAAAATATTACTTAATATGCCTTAGCTCGGTTTTGTGGCTTTCAGTCACGTGGATGGAGAAAGTTGGACGAACGTGATGGTCACACCTATGCACGAGAAATGAATGTATCTCTACTCCCCTGTATTCTGCAGGAACAGAGAATATTTTCAAGGACAAGTTCAAAAGGCCTAATTGACAGCAGACCACTGCAGTGATGATGGCTGATGTTCTAAATGGTGAGAGGCGATGGTCATGACCAGCTTGCCAAGCACCTGGCAGTCTGGCCTGCGTGCTGCTAGCGAGTGTGGAGGAGGGCTGACGGAGGTTAGAAATCAGCCAATGATAGAGGGCCACGTGATTTGGAGCTCGATAGTTAAGTAGCCAATGGGATGTCGTGTATTTAGTGATTTCATAGTGACCTGTTTTGAGGGAAATGCTTAGTTGCCCCACCTGATGTTAAGAAACCTATTACCTCTTTCACGCCCATTAGACTAGTATGGAACATATATGTAGATATTCCCTTAGACCCAATCACACTTGTTAGTAGGTTTTCAAGTTTTCCATGTAGGATGACGTTAGTAAATAC
Source organism: Ambystoma mexicanum (assembly GCF_040938575.1). Classification (NCBI taxonomy): domain Eukaryota; kingdom Metazoa; phylum Chordata; class Amphibia; order Caudata; family Ambystomatidae; genus Ambystoma; species Ambystoma mexicanum. The sequence continues at coordinate 72,696,981 of NC_090925.1, forward strand.
GCAGGTTGTACGCCACCTATGACGAGTTCATTGAGATCTTGCCATGATACTCCCTGTTTTAGGTCATTGATATTAAAACAGTTATCTTTTTGCCGACTTTCTGTGGCGTTTTGATTATTGATGTTTTGAGTAACCTCTGCATCCCCATCCATCTCAGAGTATTGCTACCTCGCCTTAAAGGGCCGGAAGTTCTCCAGTTCAGCTCTCACGACTTCCCCTCATTCAGAGGCCGGTGTTGTAACCACTGCACAACCAGCACTGAATGCATTAAGTCTACAGAAGAGTAGATGTGTGTTAACACACCAGCATACATCACTGTGGAGGTAATGTTGCCACTTGTACTCCCGAGTGCAAATGAAAAGTGTAAAGACATGCCGGAAGCCTCTTTACAGATCTCTATTTGCACTCTGCACTGCAAATAGGCCAGCAAATAGAGTAAGTGCCGCCACCCATGTATGCATCATTTCCATAGGATATTTTGGGTTTTATGCCAGCAAGAAAATCTCCCCCAACTGACAACTGCACCCCGACAACATGCATATGAATTGTTCGTAACTTGGGTATTACTGGGAAAATCTGCATGAGAACCCATGCAAGTCGTTCTACCATTCCAGCCCCGCCCTCTGCCCTCAAAAACAGTGGGGTGTCAATGGAGGCTTTAAGACAGGAATAACACTGTTACACACCTGTCTTTTGCCCCTCTGTTTACGTTGCGAGGGACTCCAGTATGCACCCCCGTCTGCTTGGAAATTATGCAGGATGATAACATCTCCATACTAGTGAGGCACCCTCACCTCACAGCCAGCAGCCCTGAACTGTAAAGGCAAGAAAGAAAATGGAAAAAACGTGCCTCACACCATAGCACACAATGCAATCAATTAACTCCAGAATGGCATGCACAAGTGCAAGCTGCTAACTTAGTGGTGGGTGATCAATAATCAGCCCATTAGTGCAGGTAGAGTGTTTGGTCTGATTCTGGTCAGCAAACGGGCAGTGCTACAAACGACCCAAGTCCAGCCCCACACCGTGGACACAGGGGGTGTGCGTGGTAGGATGACGCTCCTGTATGCATATGCCTGGCCAGCGTGGTTTTTGTCTAGCACCACACTGTGGAGAAAGTGCAGACCTACTTTGTCTCTTGCTTTAGGTGTATTGATTGGAGGACAATACAAAGAGTTGCATGGGAGGTGGCTCACAGAGAGGAGGTTCATCATAGCACATCAGTGGAACATCGATGTCAGCCATGATTTGAAATGTCACTGATTGGTAATCTAGCCCACACATTCTCTTGTTTTGTTTCCATCTGATTTTCAGCAGTGTTAAGTGCTAAGCTGTTCTTCAACACACCTCCTACAGATTAGTGTTGTGGTTCTAAGGTATTTAGCTGCTTACTTCCAGCACTGTGGTGTGTGTCAGCAAATAACTTCAAGCCAGCACCGTTCACCAGCTCGAATGGTGGCTCCATCATATAGAAGTAGAGATTTTGGTAAAGATGTCCTGAAACTGATCAGAAAGAGGCTGGAACCAACAAACAGCAAAAAGGGCAATCAATCGACCAGCGTGATGGCCCACGTTGGGCCAAAGAGCAATAACACCACGTGTGCAATAAATACAATACATCGGTGTTATGTGGGGAGTCTCAGCATGAGTCATCTCTACAAACCCCATAGATGAAAGGCACACATGGCATATCCTTGCCAAAAGCCAATGCAAAATATCATGCAAATGTCCAGAATTCCAGCCTAATTAACACCAGATCAATCCACAACACCTTAAGATGTAATGGTAAATGGTTACTTATTGATCCTGGAAGGAATAATTTGGATAAGAACTTAAATTTTCTAAAGGGTTTTCAGGTGGCGTGTCATAAGATACGAACTTGGCACACTGGAACATTCGAATTTGTGTGCGTAAAATACTTTGAGGAATCCCTGTAGAGGAATCCCTGTATATGGACTTTAGGTCCATTGATGCAGAGCAATGCTGTAATGGGTATAAAAGCTATACAGGGTACATGCAACATCATTCTGGAATCCATAGGTTGGTCCTTGTTGGATCTGGTGAACTGTCCGGGGAGAGTGAAGCAACTCTTATATCAACATGATTGGACTCCAACTATGGATCTACTTCAGTCTTAGTCATCGTTAACTTACTTGAAGAGTCATTACAAAAGGAGGGGTGTTTTGGCCCGTTGTCTTAGTATTTACCCTGTTAAGATTCCCCAAACGTTTCAGGTGGAATCTGTTGTACTCAAAACAAATATTGATAAGATATGGTAAGATGTCACCTGACCACAGCCTCTGTCGGTTCTGCAAATTGTCAGGTACCCTGGAAACGGTTAAACATTGTTTGTCGGACTCTGAAGCGTTAACTCACCTGCAAACAGAGCACTTAGGAAAGGTTTTTGAATATAATTCAAGAAATCATGAGGACTTGATGTGGCATCATGGTCTTGCTGGGCGCGCCACCCCTACATTGATTGGGATCACATGTTTTATTTATTTATTATTAATGTGATATAGTTTAGTACAAACGTACAAACTTTACACATAATACACAATAATATCCATAAAATGTAAACAACATTACTTTAAATATATAGATCTCATAAGAGAACAGACAAAACGTTCCTCAGCATAGGATAAAATAAGTCTTCAAATCTAAAATCATCAGCATAAAATCATAAGACCCTGCAGTATCGGATTAAACATTCAAAGGGAGCTTTCATATCGTTCTGCAGCTGATAAAACAGCCACTTCATAAATTCACCATAACCTTACATCCAGTAATATCTCATCACCAATACGGGCATGCATCAGTGTACGAATGGGAGAAAAGCATATTTCATACTACTTATTCAATCCCTCAGACCCTCTGCCGTTCAACTGAAAACAGACAGATGCTTCAGACCATACCCGAAATAATGCCATGTGGAATTTGGAGTTTAAAGTGTTGATACATTGTATCCAAAATTCAGTCTGTTTTACAAATTCTAGATCATGAGCAAAACCTCCCAGATGTTTAACACGACTCTTTTCCATCCCCAGACATAAGGTCAGTACATGGCGAGCCGTTTCAAGTTCATTTCGCACGTTACAAATTCTGCAGTATCTCTCAGATTTTTCGAGTCCTAGCTCCTGTCCCTTAATTGCCAGTACTGGAAGATGGTTTATACGCAGAAGTAATATAAAACGTCTTAATTGATCTGACGGGCACATGTTTAGATACAATTGCGCCTTCATAAATGTATAAAGGACATACGGGATAAAATTATAACTTTTCAAGTTTTCCAGATGCGTATAATTACATTGCCAATCCCACAGTTTTAAACGATACCCACATTTACTAAACAAGCTTTCATTATCTCTGCCCCATTCCGGAGCCCAGCTTAACTCTTCGCATAATAATTTCAGGTGCAATTCATATTTCTTCAGTTTACCAGCCTCAACCTCCTTGTTAATACACATAAGCAGTTCATTGGTAGGATCATTCTTGAGACGAATATAAAACTCTAGCCTTTTTTTCAAGACCAAAGCCTTGAGAGAGCAAATGCCCAACTCCAGCCTAATGATGGCCATGGGAATACATTGGGGAAGCCCCAGAATTCTCCTCCAGAAACTGCCTTCAACCAGCTGAAGCCAGCCTAGATTCATGTTATACAAGGGGTCGAGGCCATACGTAACCATCGGTACTAGACACTGCAGATACAATTGGCGTGCCGCCCATATTGAAAACCCACATTGTTCCTTCGTGAATTTAAAAATAAGAGATGTGAGTTGGGCCGCTTTAGTTCTTCGAGATACAATACAATTACAGTAGTTCCCTTTGTGATCAAACTCAACCCCTAAGTATTTGTAACTGGATGTATAATTTATTTCAATCCCTTCAATCAGCATTCGTGGTCTGGCAACTTTACCTGCTGAAAATAGTAAGAGATTGGTTTAATTTATATTGATCACAAGTTCATTAGTCTCTGCATATTTCCATATTTGTTTTGCAGATCTCAACATGCCACTAAAAGTGTGATCTAAGATCACTAAATCATCAGCATAGGCTAATATAGGGCAGTGACTATTCCCAATCTTAGGTGGGCAGTTTTTGATCCCCCTCAAACATTCAGGAGCATCCGATACAAATAAGTTGTACAACGTAGGGGCCGTAACACACCCTTGCTTCACCCCTCGATACTGTGCCACCGGTATGGTAGAGGCTCCTAAGTTATCGAGTCGTATCCGTGACGTATTATTCGTGTGAAGCAACTCTAAATAATAGAGTAGGGGTTCGGGGCAACTTAATCTCCTGAGTTTATTCCAGAGCAGGGATCGATTAACAGTATCAAAAGCTGCCCTAAAATCTATGAATAGGGCATAAATGGGGGGGTTTGTATAAGATAGAGCATTATCCCTTAATGCATTCATTACAAACAGGTTATGGGAGGTGGAGTAGCCTGGCCTAAAACCACTCTGGAATTTGTCCAGAATGCCCTCAGTCTCAACCCATTGTAACAATTCCTTCAGTATAAGGGCCGCAAACATCTTGCCCGTACAGTCTAACATAGACAATAGTCTGTAATTCTCGGGTTCAGTTCTATTGCCCTTCTTATACACAGGTATAAGTATGGCAGATTGCCATGTGGCAGGTATTTGTCCCTCACTTAGAATCTTTTCAAAGAGGATTTTTAATAGGCCAGCCCAAAAGGAAGGATTTTTCTTGAGTACAGCATTAGAAAGCCCATTCGGTCCGGGGGCACGAGAGGTATTAAGATTATCTATTCTGCAGTGAAGTTCCTCAGTAGTAATCGCAAAGGGAGGCGACTTAGGTCTACTACATTCACGGCTAGGAGGAGTTTCAGTACGCCCCCCATTACGGTTTTCTAAAAAAGCAGTCCACTCATTATCACTTATGGGGTTAACTGTATAAGCAGATTTCTTCCCTTTGGCATCTCCTAGTGTAGTCCAGATTTTCCTGGAGTTTCTACTACACAGGGTGCTAACCGTATGTTGCCAATTTTCTAGTTTCCTCAGCCTTTTATGTATCTTCAACCATCCACGGTAATCTTTCTTCAGTTCATTAAGTTTTATCCTTAGAGCTATCCTTGATACAATTCCTTTCCTAGCCCCCCGGATATCCCTTCTTAGTGATCGTTTCCTATCACGTATAGCCCGATCATAGCTGACCTCTTTCCCCTCCTTCCCCACCATAGTTTGCATTTTACATGTACCGTGATTGCCTGTAAAGATACTAATCCAATCCTCAATTTGCTCAGAGGTTAGTTGATTGAAATGGTCAGCCCAATTTGAATTCCAAACTCCCGAAGCCGTCGTGGCCTTTGCTATGTTCCTCTCCGACCACGAAATACGGTTTAGGGAGTGGTTACTGAGCAAATGGCCCAAATTGGCCTCCATTGTACTAGGTAGCAGGGCACTTATTGTCATGATCAAAGGATCATGGTCGCTCCACTCACATTGGTGCACCCACATATCGTACACATTCCTAGCCACCTCCCAGCTTGTAAAGAAATAGTCAAGGGTGCTTCCCGATTTTCCATTACTCCAGGTATTTTTGCCCGGCCTATCACTAAGAGTTCGGCCATTAATTATTTCCAATTCCCAACACTTAAAAAAGGACAACCAGCCCAGTCCCTCCTTGTCCGATGATTGGGGGCCCCACATGCTATTCTTGAAGAGGCGGGGGTTGTTACCAATGCCACTACCACTATGGATATGGCAGTTTAAATCCCCAGCCACTATGACAAAGAATTTCTCCTGGTTTAATCTCCAGTCCACGAGAAGTTCATGTAGGATCCTTGAATCAGTTCGCTTAGCTTAGCACCCGGGGGATTGTATACATTAACCAACAGCAAATTTTCATTTATACCATTCATATTCACAATCACTTCTACTGCACAGATATAGTCACATTCCAACACTGGTATCTTTTTACTCGAGATCTTATTTGATATTCCAATAGATAGGCCCCCATATGGGCGGCCCCGTTCCCCTTTCTTTGCCAGGGTATGGTGTGTCACATAACCATCCATGTCGGTGGGAGATGTTAACCAAGTTTCTTGTAGTAATATAATAGGATGTTGGTTAATAAATGTCAAAGATCCTTTGTCCGAGAGAAAGTGTTGGTGGCCGTGGGTGTTCCAGCTCACCATAGAATAATCTCATGGTTGCTGCAGCACCCTTGGTAGTGATTCTGCTAGCCACTTTAGAGTATTCTGGATATCGACTAGTTGTACCTTAGCCATAGTTGGTTGCGGAGGTATTCCAAGATTACTTTTAGATGTCACATAATCCTTGCTAGGAAGGAGAGGGTCCTCCTTTTCTTTATCAACGTCCACATCCATACCGATCTGTCTCAGTGATAGTTTGTGTTTACGTATTAATTGGGCAGAGGCCAAAACACAGCAATGAAGAGCGGAGACATTCGGGTTACGCGCCTCCAATGGTTCCACAAAAAGGAAGTCTTCCGATTGAATCACCCGTAACTGAGGGATCTTATGCAGTTTGGCTAACATTTCAGTTCTGTTAAACCACATATCTCTCTTTTTCTGATTGAGGTTTTTAATTATACAGATTTTACTTGTGTAATTTTCTTCCGCCTTTGACGGGTTCTCAACAGCCGTGGGTACTTGGATCGCTTCCTCTTCTGATTCCACGTTCGTATCAGGAGTTGAACATTTAGTCGATTCACCGATTAGGCTGAGGGACATTTCTGATTCCAGGTCTTCCTGTGCCTCGCTCGGCGCTTCATGTGTTGGCTCCGGGATAATCCAGCCTGATAAAGTACCCATTCCCTTCTTTGCGCGTTTTTTTGTTTTCTTTCCTCTTCTTTTGCTCTTTTTTGATCGGGCAGCCACGGGCAACGTGGCCGGTAGAGGGGAGGCAATTTCAACCGCCACATTTTTCGCCGCATCACGTTTCTGTTGCCTACGCTGTTTTTTTGTTAGCGGCACTGCCGTCTCCAACTCCACCCTTTTTCCAGGATTGGCCTCTTCCGATGGCACCATAGGGCTTATCAAGGTCTCTTCAGTTACTAGTAAAGATGGTAACGATGTCGTGGCACCATTCGGAGGCGGTAAGCCCATCTGGATGATGGTATTGGTGTGGATTCTTCCACACAGTTTTAATAGAATTTTCATTGCAAATTGAACAGAAGCCATAGAGGCCTGTAGCTCCACTATAGCAGGCCCGTAGGTATCTTCACTTATTCCACTGTTCCCCGCCTCAATATGCTCCTGTTCTTCCTGCTCGTTGAAAAGACTAGGAGATGTTGATAACCGCCCCAGCGTAGGCATTGCTGTGGTGCTAGGAGTGGGTTGAATGGGGAGTATGCCCGATAAATCGGAGATCGATCCTTCAGTACGTTTAGGGCTAGGAACCCTACTATCACCTAACTGTTTGCTCTGAGCCGGAATCAAAACCTGCGCCTCTACCACCATTGGGCTGTTCACAACAGGAGGAGTGGGTGCATTTAAGGTAGCCATTGACTTTTGGATGGATAGACAGAGGTCCAATAATGAATTATTATCAATATCAGTATAGTTTGTGGAGTCCATAACATCACTGATATTTTGTGGGGATGGAAAGATCTCCTTTCCGGACTCTGCATTTTCCAAACCATTGTTCCTTTTAGAGGTGTTGTTTCCAAACATTGCAGGAATAGTACCTTTTTCAGGTATATCCTGCACCTCTTTACTCGGTGTCTTTTTGACGCCCTTAGCCGGTTTGTCCTGATTTCCTTTGCGTAAATTATACCGGCATTTGCTCCTTTAGGTTTAGTCATTACTGGAAATCCCTACTCGCACACCCACCACAGGAGACTTCTTCAGAGATAGGAGTATTGTATACGTATGCTCAATGAGCGACACACAATACACTGTAATATCTGATTCAATGAGGGATCTAAGAGTGATAGAGAACCCTCCGCTGTCTTCCGGTTTGTTCGACACACTTGGACAGTAAATATATTCCTTACCGCTCGTTCAGCGTTAGATGGTAATCCCCGTGAGGTTAATTTCCTGGTCCACTTCCACCGCGAGCCACCAGTGACCACTTGTCCTCCCACTTCTCCGCGCGCGCTCCGCGCTGGAAGTGGGTTTAAGTAGCGTTGTTGCTGCTCACTGCTACTGCTGGGCTCCGCCTCCAAGGTTCACTCGCACAAACAAAGGACTCGAGAGAACCACCAAGGACCACTTGTCCTCCCACTTCTCCGCGCGCGCTCCGCGCTGGAAGTGGGTTTAAGTAGCGTTGTTGCTGCTCACTGCTACTGCTGGGCTCCGCCTCCAAGGTTCACTCGCACAAACAAAGGACTCGAGAGAACCACCAAGGACCACTTGTCCTCCCACTTCTCCATGTTTTATCAAAGCACTGAAATTGGAAGAGTGGTAATATGGGATGTAGGATAGTTGCAATCTGGGATGAATCCTGGGTATTTTAATAAGAAAGTAATCTGGTTTGTGTCATGTTGTATTATATTTTAACGCAGTGAATTATTTATTGAAATCCCATTCTGTAGATGAATCTGAATGTGGTTTATTAAAGGTTGATGTTTTCAACCAAGGATAAAGAAAAAAAAATGGTTACACTGTTTGCTTTATACAGGGATCGGTATTGGTTTTGCAACATCATATTGATAAGCTGTCATTAGTTCACGAGATGTGAATCTCTCCTTCTGTAGGCAGGGCACACGTTCACATGCATAATACACGTGTCCTGAAAGTAGTGCAATTCTGTCTAAATGCAATAAATATGAACATGAATTCAACCCCTTAACTGCCAGGCTATTATGCAAGTCTATGCAAAAAGGACGAGCACACTCATCCTTGGCACTTCAGAAATCTGGAGTAGAGCCTAGCCATACACTACTGTGCAGAATGATTAACACCAGCAGTATATTGTAACCATAGCATGATAAACTAACATCATAAGTTCTCATGTTTCCTATGAGCATAGTTCTGCGGTCTATGTTCTGCACCAAAGCATGATTGTAACATGTGTTGAAGGTTACTGTGTTATTGGATGTAATGGGTACTGTGTCATTCCTCTACCAGTGCCATCCTTCCTTAATTCGTGTGTTTGTGTATGCGCCTGTGAAGTGGTACAGTTGTCGCGTGGGAAGTACAAGTCCCTTGTACAGACATAAGCATCATGCATGTGCCAAGTTGCCCTGCAGCCATGAAGAGAGGACAGGATTCTTTTTAAGTTATTAAGAATCACTTCAACTATGTCTCCCCTCTGCCTGACTCTTTCTCATCTGAAATGACAGCGCCTGGGCACCCTAAAATGCCAACACTTTGCACGCATCTAGTCTTTGCAAAATGGTTTCTCTTGCTTTAGGAAGTTGTGGTGTTGATGGGCAGTAGCTCTACACATTTTCTGTATTACTGTTTAAACACATTATTAGAATGTATTATTATTATCACTATTATTATTATTATTATTATTATTAGTAGTAGTAGTAATGATAGTGGTATTCGATTAAGCACACACCAGGCATGTGCCATCATTTTAAAATGTGAGAAATAAGTGGAACACGGACATCTCTTGGCTACAGCCATTCCATTGAATCAACAACCACTAAAAACAACCTGCATGTCTTCTGATGTAGTGCATTGACCACACACACACACGCACAGTCCAACAAGGTGTCAGCGATGAGTGCACTGTGGTTTGCACATCCTGTGATAGCCATTTGTCACTGAGCATGTCCAAAATGGCTGAGATGACCCCAATAGTCTGGGCACACATGGAATGACTTCTCATCTGGGAAAACATGGAATGACTTCTCATCTGGGAGAACATGGAGAATGAGTTCTCATGTGGAAAACATGGAATTACTTCTCATCTGGGAGAACATGGAATGACTTCTCATGTGGGGAAACATGGAATGAGTTTGCATCTGGGAAAGCATGGAATGACTTCTCATCGGGGCAAACATGGAATGAGTTTGCATTTGGGCAAATATGGAATGACCAATAGGACACCATGTGGTTCTGTTCACCCAGGAGGCAGTACCATAGCCTGAGACCTAGTCATTTACCTTTGAATACGTATAAATTACAGTCCACATTAAGTGTTAAATAGAAACTATTCTTGATCTATGTCACAAGTCTAATAGAAATGTCACAACATTGCTGGGGGGATGGGAATTGTATTGCACTCGGATGGATCGCGCCGTGGGAAACGTTGTCACACTTGGATGGTTCTTGGGAGATAGGAAAGGACACTGCACTTCGAAGGCTGCACTTAGAAGACTGCACATGTAGGTCAATGATGTGTGTTGCACCTGGAGCAAAATGTGCATGTTACAACAAGCACTGCACTTGAATATGTAAGACTAGCACAGACTTGGCACTTAGAAGTGATCGGTAGGCAGCATCCAATGTTAGCCCGCCTTTACTCTCAGGATCTTTGCTGGTAACCTTTACTGCACCTAAAGATCCTAGATCAGTATTGGTATCCTGATACCACAGTTAGTACAGGGCTGCTAGCATAATTTATAGAACAGGGATGATAGTTCAATAAGACTTTCAAGGTAGCGTGTCAACAATGCTTTCGGAATCCTATCTCCTTGATCCTATGGTAGCATACCCGTCACACCTAGAAGAGGGGCTAGGACTGCCTGTTTACTGCACTTAGAAGACTTGAGGGTAGCATCTCCATAGCACCTAGAAGAGGTTAGGTAGCTGGCGTTTTGTCCGCACATAAGATGTGATGACACAGCAGCATCAAAGATAAGCTCCATTGGACTTACAGGTAGGTATAAACGCACCACTTCAGTGGACATCTGCCACAGGCACGGCTATCCATCCACGCACATGAGAATGCAGCTACGACCTATGACAAAATTCAGTCTAGCTGGACACTTAACCTCTTTAAGACTACTCACTCCAGACGTGCCTCAGCACCTCTGTCATTTGAATACAGTGACAACCTATGACGAAATTCCGGTTTAGCTGGACACGAGTCTCTTCCATCGGCACACAATCATGACACCCCTCAGCACCCACCCACATGCCTTATCTCTTGGGTTGCTTAACGGAGCCTAAGCAGCCATCCAATCCCAAATCGTGGCCATATGCACACACACATTCTTAATCTCTATGAGAATTTCCCCTACTCTGGACTGCAGTTTTTGAGGGTGTTCCCACAACCAGCACGTTGAGGCAATGATAACAGGCGTAATATAAATGACAATGACAATTACGTCTTACTGCATAGAGGTTTTTAATCACTCTGGACGAGCAGCTCCATTCCTCAGCAGCAGACAGTATTCAGGACTGGGTAAACAGAGGACATAGTCTCTCATAGAGAAACAGAAAACAAGGTCAGGAAAATGCTCTGAAGTAGATATTCTGCCGTTTTCATGAAGATCGCTGAAGAACGCATACCCCCCAGGTTTTGATCTACAGGTTTCCTCGCTCACTGCTTATATTAGGAGAGCGGCATCATCATATCTCTGAGGGTTCTTCCAATTCTTAGACCCCGGAGGTGTAAGCGGCACGCCTTGACTAATTAAAGAGTTGAATTATCAGCCACAAGAGTATAATTTGCTTGATTACATTGTACGGTGCTTCTTGGTCACTATTAACAGCAAGTGTATCATTAAGCCTCTGTGTGGAAGCAGGTGGGGCAATGAAAACCTAGTGTAGAAGCCACATTAAAGTCACTTGGTGGATGAGGTGTATCATGGACCTACACTCTTGGTCAAGTCATAGGGGATGCTTGTTAGTTCTGTCCAATATGGCAGTTGTCCTTCAATGAAAGATAAGTGCCATCATGAGGCTATTGCAAGACCAGGCCATTCCCTTGTTCAAGTAAACTATGTGTGAGTACCCCTCAGGTACATATTGACGTTAGTGTATGCAGCCGTACACATTAAATCAATGAAATATGTTATTGAATACCAGGAGATACCAATCATATAAAAGATTAAAACTTGGATATCCTAGAAGGCATTGGTCAATGGCATTGTGAGTGCTAGACTAAAGGGCAGAGCAAAACTGTTCTTCATATTCTTTATTGGATACAAGGAAAATATGAGGCTGGGTTAAGATCAACTATATGTATAGCAGCGATCAGACATGTCTAAAGAATTTGTAGTCTTACAAATACAAGGGACATTCTGGGTATATGATATGATATGTCATTTATAACGTGCCTATACACACGTGTTTCATGGCGAGACAAGGCAAGGGAGGGGAACAGAGGGGAGACAGACAGCGATCCTACTAGGCCAGGTGTCATTCAGATCATGCAAGTGCATGGGAAGGGGCAAGGGGGAAAGTGCGAGGGAGAGGGGGAGGGGAGAGTGCAGTACATGGAATGATAGACTAATAACAAAGTAAGTACGGCCAGCTGGTGGAAAGTGCAAGGGTAAGTGCAGACATCCGGTGTCAAGTGCTGGTAGAGGGACTATAGGGATACAGTGCCAGGAAGGTAGTGCAGGTGTGCAACTGGCGGTCGAGGGGACCCAGCCCGAAATCAGAGGGTGACAGGGTAACCAGTGCAGTTTCAGCCAGAGGTTCAGCAGGGGAGAGGAGGAGAAAAAGAAGAGGCAAAGAGAAAGGTTTTGAGCTGCTATGTGTTGAGACAAGGCAAAAGAAAGTGTTGAGAATGATAAGGTCCTAATAAAATCAGTGTTGAATTTGTAAAAAGATCTGGGCATGGTATTTAATATTTTTTAATAAGCATGTGCAAAGCCTGGGTGGCAGTACACCATCCACAGCTGTCACCACTCACTGCTGCTTCCCAGTGTCAACATATTTTGTGTTGCAACAACAACTCCTACTGGCTCTGTGAGAGTGATTGCTGTGTTATCATTTTTCTACAATTCTATAGGTGGCGAGTGGACAATTGTGACCGTCAAACCACAGAAAATACAGTGAACGTGCTTATTTCCTGTAGTAAAGTGCATACAAAATCATGACTGAACTGATATACTCTCCTCAAACATGGACATGAAATGTTCTGCAGGTCAGCACTCACTCAGCACTCAATGGCAGTGGGCATTTTCCTGTCATTTCAGCCCATATTTGTACTGCTGGATGTACTGCCCTGTTGTCCTTTAGGCAACAACTGCCCTTCTAATGCACTAATGGCACTGCCAACTGTGTGGTACCAATTGCAGTTCTGTAGTAGCCCAGATAGAAGGCTCAGTGAGTCGAGAGCCTGGCAAGTTCCTGCATATCCACATATCACATGCTGGCTGTGTATCAGGAGAAAAGGGGCAGTGCCCAGCTTAACAAGGGCCTGTATGTGCCCAGGTAGTGCACCCAGAGGCAGAGGGGAAGCAATGCCAGAGCTGCACATGCCACAGGCCACAGTCATATATGCACATGTGTGCCTAAGGAACTTGCTAGCTTTCCTTGATGCTGCAGCTGCATGACAGCTGCCACCCACCCTGCTGCAGCAGTAATGCTGGTATCACAGTAGAGGAGTCATGCCATTGTCATGCAGGCTGGCTGGAGCAGTATGCAGGCATGGCCAGCAAGGGCTCTTCCCTGTCACCTTCCAGCTCATTGTTATTCATGAACGCTACTACCAGCAGACCCGGGTTGGCTCATTAGGTTAATGAATAACAGTCCGCTGAGCCGAGATGCAGATGCACGTGGTATGTGCACACTGTTGTTGCGTGTTGCGCGATTCTGGTGCTTGATAGTTAAAATAATATAATTACCAAAACAATGCATTATAATTAAGCTGACTCTCAAACAATAAATGCCGGGGATCAGAAATAAATGCCAGGGCTCAGCTCCGGCAAACACCACCCACACAGTAAGCACTGATTAACATACACTACTGAGAAGGATATGGTAGGGAGCATATAAAATAAAGGGCTACAGGGGACACACATCCCAAGCATTGATGGAAAGCAATCCACACACCTTCTAAGAAAAAGAAAGAAAAGCAGGCAGAATGTAAATCTGAACTCTGATTTATTTGATACAAGGAAAATCTCTATTTTATATTAAGGTGACCATTCAAAGGTTGCAATCTGGTTTTTGAGGAAGTGTAGGTGCCTGAGACAGGACTCTGTTTAACAAGCTGCGTTTCTGTTTCACAAAAGTGTGAAGTTTCAGCCTGAGCATTGTGCTCTGTGGTAACCAAGTTATTAGAAAGGACACAGTAGATGCTGTATTGTGCATAGTGCCACTTTCAATCAAAGCCTTGATTGTTGTCTAGTGTATTGAGGACGTTCTTTCAGAGAGACATGTGGGCCTTTATGTTTTCTATTTAAGAGCAAGGGAGGTGCTGGGGTTTGGATGGTGGCACTATACACGAATGCCATATCACTCTATATATGTGATCGCTGTTTGGGAAAGGATGTGTTGGACTAACTTTTTGACTACTTTGGCCAACAGAAATTCCACCCTGAGAAAGGACGGGGTCTGGACTAATGTCTCCCGCTACAGGGATAGAAATCTAGAAAAAACAGCACCAGTGTGAGACATGTGTGACTTACGTGACTCTGACCATACAACTCTCACCCTCAATCCTACTCAATCAAAGATTGCAGACACTCCATTGGTAGATGCTGTGAGAAGGTTTCACCTTCTGCCATGCTGCAGTGCCATGTCCAATCAGCATGCAGCAGGTTATCCATGTGTATATTTAAAAATGTGAACCAGAGACAGACAAGTAATTTCTGTCTGGTCAGCAGAAAACATAATTGTGGGGTTGTGCCGGAAGGCCTGTGACATCACAGGGGGGGTTGGGTCAAAGATAGGGGTCATCCAATTGTACTATGGCAATGTAAAGCGCACTTTAGGGGCATGACGTAGGTCCACCTATCAGCTCATGCGACGTGCCCCAAAATTGTAATTAAAATGCTCTATGGTAATTTGGTAAGCTATTCATAAAAAGGCCACTTTGGGCGGCACTGAGGTCATTGCATTCAGTTCAGTTCCACAGGAATGTCTGAACCGTGCTTCCAAGCTTTTTTGGGTCCAATTGACCTGCGTTATTTCTTGTCTGGTGTACACTCCTTTTTTGATAACTTTTTTACTTGGGATTACTTTTGACGGAAGAGTCCTGATTACATTACAAAGAAACCAACAGAAGCTACTAGAAACACATAAACAAACACCGTTAGAAGCCCATTACTTTCAGAAATAGGGAAAACGTGTGAAGGCATATCGAAGACACATTGAAAGAAGCCAAGGAGCAGCAAGCAAAAGCAACACAGGAACAGGAGGAAGGGTGGTGCACAGCGGTACACACTGACCAGTGGAAGGCGGGCCAGATTCTGTTTAAAATCCTCACGTGAGTTGAGTGAGGTAGAGATGTCGATATTGTAACGTCATTTGTGCCTACGTAAACTGCAAGGACCATGCAGCTTACCCGTTAGATCAAATGCTTTTTATGTAAGGTGAGATTAAAGTTCTTTTTTTGCCAATAAAGATATTGATTTTAAGAGAAACACCACATGTTTGGCCACGCAGTCGAATTTTACTCCTAGCGCTTCAGAGATACCAGCTGAAGTGATAACATTTGAGAAACAGGTCCTCACGGAACTTGATAAAATCCTCACCAACCAACATCATACCTTCCATCCCAAATTCCATCACGCTTGCCGAATTTCAAGTCATCGAGACATTGGCCTGGGACCATTGAATAGTGATCAAGAAGGCGGTCAAGGATGGAGGAATTGTTGTGACTGACGCAAGTAAATACGACCAAGAGGTATATAGATGGTTGGCCATCCCAGGGCATTATCACAAACTAAATCAAAAGCTGCATGAAGGGTTGAAGTCCAAAATTCTGTCATCAAGTGTGAGGTGTTTACAGGAGAGGTATTTGTCAAAGAAATAAAATGAATTCATCAACCAGTCTGCAGGATTTATTCCCCTTTTCTACACCCTCCCAAAACTTCTCAAGGATATCCTCAACCCTCCAGGATGGCCTATTGTGTGGGGGTGTTGCTCGATTCTTCAGCCACTGTCCAGATACATTAATTTTTTCATTAAACCTATTGCAATGGCAACTTCTACTTTTTTGTTGGACTCTAGAGATGTTATCACTAGAGTTGAAGGCCTCCAATTTTGATCCGGCTGAGCAACCTTTGGTCACTATGGATATAGAGGTGGTATATACCGATATTCCCCAAGATAAAGTGATACAGCGCTTAGAGATTATGCTAAATAGACGCCCAGCACCTCATAATGTATCCACAGAGTTCCTGGTTGCATGTGCATCATTGTATTGACAAACAGATTTTGTGTTTAAAGAGGATTACGGACCGTTGTGTTTGTTCTTCCAGGAGCGAAATTGGAAAAACTGCTATTTAAAACAGAAGCTTAAAAAAGCAAGTCACATGTCTGTAAAACATGCAATGATTCATAATGTTCATCATGCCCCTTTGATTGGACAGTATCCCTGCACTTCATGCGTAGCATGTAAATATTCAATGAAAGTTCAGTCTTTTGAACATGTGGGGGGAGTATGGCAACTGCGTGCTTTCACCACTTGTAAAAGCAAGAATGTCATCTATGCTGTGCTGTGCTCATGTAAGAAGATCTACATTGGCAAGACATCAAGATAGGTCCATTTGAGAATTAATGAACATCTGTCAAAAATGCGTATTGGGACATTAACTACTCCATTGGTAACCCCATTTCTTGGAAATGGGACACAGTTTGGATGACCCATATTGGTTTTGTGTGGATAAGTTCTAGGCTGTGACTACAGCACAGGAAGTCAAAAACTGGCCTATAAGGAACAGTTATTAATCTTTAATTTGAAAACATTTGAGAGAGGTTTGAATTCCATGCAGCAGTGGGATGTTCAAACATAACCCTCTTTTTGAAGCAACTGTGACATTCTGTAAGCTGTTCCACATTGGTTGGTAGGTTCCATGGAATATTTACTGGTTAAGCTGTATGGGTCAATTTATTTTTGACTCACGCTTTTTTCAACTTATCACGCAGTGGCTTCTATGCCTTAGCCTTGGGGTTTTTGCTCAAAATCGATAATCTTAGTAGTCTAACTGCATGGGTTAGCTAATTCCTGGCTCATGTTTCCCAAATTTAAGACATAGTGGTTTTTATGCCTCAGACTTTGCAATTTTGTTCTAAATGAATAATTCCAACACAAACGTTGATTTTTTTTCTTGAATTCAGCAGATAGGAAACAACTTAAAGAGTTCCACTAAAACTATCCTACTCAGAGGCCTCAACCTAGACTTGCATGACCCAAAGGACAAAGCAGCCTCCTCGTTTGCCAAAGAGCTCACTGACGTAGGGTTCCTCAATAGAGTCACAGAGCCAACTCACTGCAAAGGTCGCTCCATTGATTGGATTGCTGACCATAACTGCACAGCCACCATCACCAATATCTCGGCCCACCCCAGGACAGACCACCACTGCATACAATTCACTATCCCCACCTGACCCCACACCAAAGTGGTCTCCTACGCCCTCCCAGCCAAAGTCAGAAGCTCCAAAAACTAATCAAAGTCAACCTCCTCCCTTTTCTTGACATACCTGAACTCAAACCACCCTTTGCCAACAACCCCTCCTCAACTTGCCAACATCTACTCCCACACCCTCACCAAAGCCATCGAGGCCATAGCCCTTTTGGAGGAAAAAAAGGAAAACAAATCTATGCACACTAACTCCTGGTTCACAGAAGAGCTATCAGCCTTACGTGCCAACAAACGACTGGCCCTAACTAAGTGGCAATCTACACCCAACCATTCCACCCTGACAGAATTTAAAAATATCTCATGAACATACAAAAAAGCTATTTTTAGAGCCCAAATCTGAATCCTTCAACCTTAGAATCTCCACAGCCAATTCCAAATCTAAGTAAATGTTCTTGATCTTCAAAGATCTCATCACCCCATCGACAAGTCCAGATGAAATATCCAAAGACGAAGCTTGGTGTGCTAGCATTCAAGCTGCCCTCCTTAACAAAATTAAGCTTCTTCAAGAAAACATTCTATCTCAGTGCAATGCACTACCCAAACAGGACAGACTGCCCCTGCCTATCTCCCCTACTCTTCTCATTTAGAGACGTAACAGAAAAGGAATAAGCAGATCACCTACAACAGATAAAAGTTTGACCTGTAAAGGGGACGCCCACCGGCCATCATCAAAGAGTGTGCAGATGCTCTGACCCCGATTAGCACAGCTTTCATCAATGCCTCCTTCTCCTCAGGAATTGTACCTCAAAGCCTAAAAGAAGCTTGGGTTTGTCCCCTTATAAAGAAACCCTCCCTATATCCCGTGTGCCCCAACAACTACTGTCCCATCACCACAGTCCCATTCTGCCTCAACATTCTAGACAAAGCTTCTCACACCCAAATCCAACACTACCTAGAATCAAACGTCATCCTAGGCAAAAACAATCAGGCTTCCGCAAAGGCCACTGCACAGAAACTACCCTCCTAGATCTCAAAACCCAAATCACTAACATAATGGACAAGGGCAAACCTGCCCTCCTGCTTCTCCTAGATCTCTCTGCTGCGTTTGAGCTTGTTGATCACAACATCTTGACTTCTCATTTGTCCAACGCAGCCAACTTCTCAAAAAAATCAACCTCATGGATAACCTCCTTCCTAGAGGGAAGAGCTGTGAAGGTTTACTCTGATCAGGGTAATGAAGCTCCCAACACCATCCATTGTGGTGAGTCCCAGGGATCATGTACCATACCTACCCTTTACAAGCTATTTCTGAAACCACTCTTTGACAAACAGGACTCGCTCGGCATAGCATACACAAACTATGCTGATGACACACAAGTATTCCTCCCTCTTACCGGTGACTACGACCAAGATGCAGCAGCCCTCTTTCAAATTTACAGCACCATACAAACCTGGATGGCAGCCAATGGTCTCTACTTAAATGGGGACAAAACTGAGATCATCCTCCTAGGTCCCAAGAAAATACTGCCTAAACTTAAAAATAAATATGACAACTTTACCATCGACAGCACCACCATTCCTGTCTCCACGTCCGTAAAGACCCTTGGAGTCTTGACTCGACCCTCTCGATGACTCGTCAAGCCAGTGCCATTGCCTCAGCCTTTGCCCACACCACCAAACTTATAAATGCCATTAAACCTTTTCTAACCCCCAAAACTGTCTATCCATCGGCCATGCCAGATAGGAGGTAAACTGGATTACTGTAATGCCCTCCATGTAGGCACCTCAGCCAAAAATCTTAACATGCTCCAAATAGTGCAAAACAATGTGCTCTGCCTAGCCCTTAATATCACCAAAAGAGACCACGTCACACAGGACAGGCGAGCCGCACATTGGCTCCCAGTAAAGGAAAGGGTCAACTTTAAGTACCTCACCCTCACACGCAAATGCATAAATCTCTCTGCCCCATCATACTTATCTGAAACCATCACCAGAGACACATCTACACGCCCTAAACGATGTCACCACGCAAACCAACTCTGCGTTCCCCACATCAAAAGAGCAAAAACCGGTGGTATAGGTTTACCTCACATAGCTCCCAGACTTTGGAATGCACTTCCCAATGCACTCAGAGCTGAACCTTCCTTATCCACCTTTCGCAAAACCCTCAAAACCACCCGGTTCAAATAGCTCCATCTGCATACTCAGCATATCATGTAACTAAGTTTTCTGCATCCTATGTAACCACTAAGCTTTTTGTATCCTCTGTAACCAGCAAGTTTCTTTGTAACAGCACCACAATGCCTAAGGGCTGCTGCACGCTTTATAAATACTAACAAATAATATGTTAAAGACTCCAATCAAGCAGTCCCACTAAGACCGTGCCTTGTCTGGGATTGTTCAAGGGAAGCCCTTATTTATATATTTTTATGTCCAGTTCGTGTACTCTGGATGACAACCCTTATATAACACCCCTCTCTTAGAATCCCCCTGAACCCACTGAGCCAAGAAGTAAGTTTGTTTTGCAAATTTAAAAGGTTTGTTTGAGAATTAAACAATAAATATATATCGCACTTTTATAATAAACTGATAATTGATATCACACTTAGACATATGAGCAGTAATCAGCAATGGATGAGGTGATACTAGCACGCTGGTTTAATTACTTAGGAGTAGTATATAGGATAAGGTAGCTGAGAATGCTTTATATGGTACAAGGAAATGCAAGGTGGAAAAGAAGCAACACAGGAATAAACTTGATATGATTTCAGCAAAACATAATATAATCACTTTTCCCCTTTTGGCAATTCACTCCCCCTCTATGCAATGTAAGGAGGTGGAAGTGACACACACAGTCTTCAGGAATACAATCACAGTACAATCCCAATTCAGTTCCTCCCTAGCAAGCTTAGATCAACAGGGATGATTTTAAACAAAGGCAAAGTACTTTAAAGGTGGTATGTAAAGAAGTGAAAAATATGCTAAAATGATTTTAATTTCCTCTAGAGGTTCAGGGTGAGTGACAGCTACTTTGTATTAGTTCAGGATCACTTTAGCAATGCTCTATGAATGATTGTCAGATGGCAAATTAATTTCAGCAAAGGAAAGCAAGGAGCTGCTATTTTGACACGTGAAGAAATTTAGCCAAATCGCAAATCGCAGCAATTTTTCTGAGTGCGTTGAGCGCGATTACGGAAAAAACTATAATGAATTGGGTTGGTTGGAAAGCCCAGAATCTTAGCTTTAAGATGAAAGTTAAATTTCGTTCCAAGGACAAACGGTTCCGGAGATACGGACGATATCATGAAGGTAGATTCTCAAAAGAAAAGTCAAGCTCAGAATGACAGATGACAGTTTTGCAGCTTTAAAGTCACAGAAGGACACACAATGCTATGATAGGTTAAAATAGTTTAAATTAGATTATTTTAAACTAAGAGATTGGGTTTTGCACAGTTCTGGCAGTACTGACACTATATTTTGGACAGGAATGCGACTTCGCCACGGATCAGGTCAGGATTGGACTGCGGTTCCCTCACCACGGACGGTCTCTGCATGGTTCTGCTCACAGCGATCTGGGTCAGCTCTGCTAGCGGCACTGCACAGCGGTCTGGATCTCTGGTTCTGGCAAAAGTTCTTGGTACTGTACGGCGGTCTGGTCTCTGGTTCCGGGTACAGCTCTGCATTCTGGTTGTTTCTGGCACAGGGTTTTAGGCCAGAATCAAACAGCTCAGCCCGGCTGTTTTACTCTGATATGCCCCTTGGAAGTCTGGGGTGAATCAGTTTGCAAAAGATTTTGAGGCCTGCTGACAAATTCTGAAGTCTGAATTCAAAGTTCTGGTCTCTGTCTGGATGTGGAGTTAGTTGTCTGTCAAACTGCTCAGCAGAAAGTGAAAAAGAAAGTACTATCTGGCTTCCAGTGGCTCTTTTTATGTGTTTAGAAAGTGGGTGGGTCGGCTAATTCTGTATGCCCAACCCTCTCAAGATTTGATAGGCCAAAGGATTCTTTGGTCCCTGATTTGAGAAAGGATAGTGTGTCAGAAAGGATAGTGTGTCAGCCATTTATGATCTATTGAATAAACGCCCCTTTGCTTTTACCTTAGAAATCATTTTTCATAACTACACATATTTCCCAGATACACAGTTGTTTGACATTACATGTACATATTACAGATTACTTAAGGTACATTCTGGCCCAACTCTGATCTTCCTGGGGGCTTGCATTAAACAATGACAACTTATTTTCATTTTAGTTGATTTACCAATATCGGACGTTTGCCAAAAATGGCACACATGTACACCGCCTTTCTACCCATATTCCATTAATTTACTAGGTCTCAATAAATAGCGGGGTTTTGCCTCAGAACATGGTACAAAGTTGAATCAAGTCTTGAATTGTGGGTAAATTTCTTAGATTAAGGATCTCCAAATTGCACATTTTTGTAAGCTTAATACAATATTTTAGAAGCATTTAACTTAAACATATATTTGCTGCAATATGATTCCACAAAAGTGTCTGAGCCCACCCCCAGAAACTGGGTAAGTCAGGAAACACATGTCTCTCCTTCCAGGCAGGGCTCTATTTACAGTCCACACTGAAAATCAACATACCCCATTCAATTGCAAGAGTCTACCGTGTCGGCTGAGGTTAGCAGGCCAGGGTGCCACTCTGCATTTGGTTAGCATGTCCATGTGATCTCCTGGCTTCTTGTGTGTAGTTCTGAGGTGAGAAGGTTTCCCAGCCTCTTGCAATGTTAATTGAATCAGCTTGTCTTCAGGGAACAGCAGGTGTTTAAAAATGTTTTAATTAACCAAAAAGGCTTTGAAGTTTTCAGCTGTCTCAGGAGGCTGATTAGCTTCTGAAGTAGCAGTTCTCCTGTCAGACTTTAGACCGCTAGCGCCGGTTTGTGGACAAAGCTGGTACTGCACCCCCATGATTTTAGCAACTTTTTGACATCAAGAAAACAAATTCCCAACAGCTCTGGGTTGCTTTTGGCAATCAGCCTTGCCATTCCCAATGGTTTCAGGCTACTGTGTGTGTAGCCCAATGGTGGTTTTAGGCAGTGCCCTCCTGTGCTCACAACGTAGGCAAAAATGGGTGGCAGCCTATTCTTCATGTTTTCCCTGTGCATTGTCTGGGGAGTTCTGGCCATAATGATGTTTTCAATGCCAGTAATGCACAGTTTTTGTGGTAGGGCTTGGTTGCATGGGTAAAACATCCCACAAATAATAATAATAATAATAATAAGTGTTTGGTATGCCATTGCCCGGCACTTTTGCTTAAAACTAGTAATTTATTGCAGGGTCAAAAAACACTTCACACGGGTCACTCATAATTTCGATTTATTTATATTTACTTTCACTTGGGCAGCTATCAGGTGAGGGTCTGTTTTTTATGGTTATGACCCGGTTGGGACAAGCGGTTGCGTGCTATCATCCCGTTCTATTAACTGCCAGCGTGTAGTGTGATGATGCAGCATGCTCGGGTCACGTGACTAGAGCGCACACGTGTAAATGGATAGCCCGCAAACGCCGGATTTAAGAAGTTTACATTGCGGCACCCGGGCAAAGGAGGTGTAGGCCCCCAGGCAGCTTAACAACACGTATGAATGAGTAAGGATGGGGACGTTTGAAAAAAAGTATTTTTGTTTACTTGCCCAATTAATAACTTATGCGCAAAAAGTATGGCCTGTGACTATGGCTTTTATACTGCAGATGCCTATGGAAATGAGTCATATTGGATCCCTTTTGAGCATTGCTAATATTATGCGTGGTGCAGGCACATGAACTGTTCCCCTTCTGTTTGTTGTGCTAAGACATGATTGTATACACAAGGTTCTTAGCATACAATTTTTGTGTTCCCTGAAAATGTTTTTGATGACCAATCAACATTGGCTAAATGCGGCTCCAATAATAGTGAAGCAAATTATGCACCTGTCAGTCCAGAAAAAGTAGACACCCCTCAATCATAAGGCAATGTACTATGTTGGCCGAAGACCAACCGCCTCATGTGTTTAGTGTTAGAAATATATAGCCACAAGCTTGACTAAAGTGCGGCCATTTTAAGGTGACTGAAATCGCCATTTTGTTTTCTCTAATGTTTGCCTTTTGCTTTCTGTTGCAACTGCTTTGCTGAAAAACGTATTCTGCTCCACTAGTGAATAACGCAAGGCCACAGAGACATGTTGAAACATAACGCAGCAACCCAGACAGAAATGCCCGGTCTCCTCCCTCACAAATCCTTGGAAGTAAGCAGCAAGGCATTCTAATCAGTACGCAGGTGCCAGCTAGTCTCGTTAATACAGTAGAAATGCTAAAAACGAACATTAAATGGCTTGAATTATGCTCTTCTTGCGGCCCCCCTTCCTGAGCCCTGTTGAGCCCTGGAGAGCAGGTTGACCACCAGTACACAAATAGAAACTAGGAGATAGCAAGGCCTGGAATGTGTCTCTCCTCTGCACGTAGCTTGCTTGCAAAAACAGAAGCATTGTGTTCTTTAAAACAAATACTTGTGTCTGTAGGCCCTCGAAATTGCAAACGGTTGCTAAATGAATGTTTGAAGGTGTCATACTCGTCACCATTGTCAATCATCGTACCCAATTCAAAGGAAATTTATTAGGGGCGGTATTGGATGTGTCACTACTGATTGTAAGATTCTTGCTTTGTATATATGTGACTGTTGTACGATTCTCTCTCTCTTGCGTCCCCCAAGGTCTGGTAACAAACGTCGCGGGGCGTGGGACCCAGTTGGCCAACTGAGACTATTTGCTTTGCAATAAACCCTAGATTCTGGGAATACAAGCTCGTGTCTGCCGTATCAGTTCGTGTGTGGTGATTGTGCCTTGTTTCCATACGCGAGGGTCCCTCAGGGGCCCCTTCACACCTGTCATGCACAGCAAAGTATGGTCAACAATAGGAAGTCTCTGGAGAGTATAGTAAGTATAGGGAACCTAAGTATAAAATTGTACCTTGTCCTCCTGGGGAATTATTAGCCTGGTATGGGCCGTCAGTGATATCATTTTCTATTTTCCATTTAGGTGATACTTGATCATCTGTCTAAACCTATGTATATCACGCTAGGTAGACAACATATCACGCTAGGTAAATCCATTTACACCAATTTAAAGGCAATTTGCACTACTATCTTTGTATGGTGTTGGGTCTCCCGCCTCCTGAATCAAACGTAACCCGCCTCCAGAGCCCACCCGGTGATCCAATTGGCCCAGCAAAGAGGACATTACTGATCTCTCCAGGGCAGCCCTCTGCCCAGCAGTCCCATCGGCCAAGGGCCCCAAGGCAACGGGCGGCTCCTACAATGGCAGCTCTAGGATGTGTCTGCAGTTGTCTGCAGGGTAAGCCAGCAGTTAAACAGAAACCAACAGAAACTGTATGTTTGGCATGGGTGGGGTGTGGAGCAATTACTCTACACCAGAAAGCCCCCACCACTCTACCTTACCTTTCCACAACATAGACTGCCATAGACTTAGACCATGTATCACTCAGTGTACCCTAATAGCGTTGCTGTGTTAGAGTTTGAACCTAGAAAGTGTGCCCAGTAGCGTCACTATGTTGTAGTGGAATCTAGAAAGTATTCCTAGTGGCGTTGCTGTGTTAAAGTTGAATTTAGAAACTGTTGCCAACACCATTGAGTATGCTTAAATAGCATCACTGTGTAAATGTTTGAACTGAGAATGTTCTCCCATCATCACTCAGTGTGCCCCAATAGCCTCACTGTGTAGAAGTTTGAACCTAGAAAGTGTGCCTAATAGTGTCACTGTGTTAAAGTTTGAACTTAGAATGTACTCCCATCATCACTCAGTATGCCAAAATAGAGTTGCTGTGTTAAAATTGAATCTAGAAAGTGTGCCTAATAGCATCTCTGTGTTAAAGTTTGAATTTAGAATGTACTCCCATCATCACTCAGTGTGCCCTATTAGCGTCACTGTGTTGGGGTTGTCCTTAGAAGTGTGCCTTATAGCGTCACTGTGTTAAAATTTGAACTTAGAATGTACTCCCATCATCACTCAGTGTGCCCCAATAGCGTCACTGTGTAGAAGTTTGAACCTAGAAAGTGTGCCTAATAGCGTCACTGTGTTAAAGTTTGAACTTAGAATGTACTCCCATCATCACTCAGTATGTCCTAACAGCATCACTGTGTTAAAGTTGGAAACTAGAAAGTGGGCCTTATAGCGTCACTGTGTCAAAGATTGAACTTAGAATGTACTCCCATCATCACTCAGTGTGCCCTATTAGCGTCACTGTGTTGGGGTTGTCCTTAGAAGTGTGCCTAATAGCATCACTGTGTTAAAATTTTAACTTAGAATGTATCCCCGTCATCACTCAGTATGCCCTAATAGCGTCACTGTGTTAAAGTTGAAACCAGAAAGTATGCCTTGTAGCGTCACAGTGTTAAAGTTGAACGTAGAGGGTATTCCCAACATCATTGAGTGTGCCCTAATAGCGTCACTGTGTTGCAGTTGAATCTGAATCTGGATAGTGTCACTAATATTGTTATCTGCGACGCGGATTTGGAATGAATAGAGACAATGCCTGTTCTCCATATGGATGGAAAGGAGGGGATGGAGAGGATGGAACGGTCAGAGTAGATGGAATGGATGGAGTGGATGGAATGGATGGAGTGGATTGAGTGGATGGAACGGATGAAGTGGATGGAACGGATGGAACAGATGGATTGGATGGAACGGATGGAGTGGATGGAACGGATGGAACGGATGGAACGAATGGAGTGGATGGAATAGATGAAGCGAGCAAAACACATGCAACAGTACGAACGAATAAAAGGATAAAACTGATGGAACCTACTAAACAGATGGGAAGGATGAAATGGATCAACAGATTAGATGGAGTAGTTTATGTAGATGAAGGCTCGAATGATGGAATGGATGGAAAGACTAGTAAACTAAATGATGAACCAGCTGAAATGTATGAACAGATGAAACTGAGTGAACGGACAGAGTGAATAAAACAGATAGAATATCACACTAGCATGCTTACTCTCTCCTATACACCACCACTCAATTAGAACACAGCGATACTATGACACATTCGGTATAGCTGTTCTCATACTAACACCCCCCACGTACTCCACATCAGCCTAATTAAACACAGCTAGCTGATCACACACCGATAGCCTAAGCGTCTCCTCAGGCCTAACACAGCCAGAAACCAGTCTGGATATCAAACCACCAGAATTAACACATATTCCTGACCTCCCAACCACCACACCTACCGCTAAGAAGAAGCTATTATGCAAGTGCCACACCGGCTGCACACAAAGCCGGTGCACCCACTCACCTTATGACTCTCTCTCTCTCTCTCTCTCTCTCTCTCTCTCTCTCTCTCTCTCTCTCTGTCTCTACTGACTTGAACTATGGTTCCCAAGGGCGTTCAACTTACCAGCACCTTGAGATCATACCAATGATACATAAGGCGCTATATAAATGCAAAGTAACATAACATAACATATTGTGATGTTTTATAATTGTAATTGCTTGTATGTAAGAATGTGATTAGTGGATATGGATATGAGTGTTGGGATTAGGTCATACATATTAGGATCAGATGTAAGAAAGATTTGTGATTTTATTTCATATACCTGCATTGAATTCATTGTTTTTTTTTATTTATTCAGGATTTAGTCAACACATTTTTGTTTCAACCAAATTAAATAATTTTGATACTTTTGTAAAATGGTGTCATCTGGACTTTCTTTCCGATAAATTGGGCTTGTATTTCCCTCATCCACGGTGTGGGGATTCCCTGCTTTTCGGTTCATTAAAATCGATAGTAAAACTTTTAAGGACTAAGACCTCCCCTCCCTAAAATCAATAGAGAGTGATTCAGTATGTAGCAACAGAGAAACGGAAGATGACGATGAAGGGTGTGCAACGGAGGACCTAGAGAACAGGGTTTCATGGGGTGACAGAGATAGCACACCATGGGCTCACCGGCTGAGATAGCCCAACAGAATAGCGGTAGGAAAGATTAAGAAATAGGGAAAGACATTGCAGCCTCGAGAGCAAAGACGTAGTTCCCCCTACTGAAAAAGGGTCAAGGGAGGTATCAGTATGTGCTGTGCCCCAACATTGATAAGGAAAATGTAATGTGCAGTGTACCGTCCCTCACAGGGGGGGCTGTCAAGTGGATTCATGCCATCGATAAATAGATGGCAAGGACTGAATCACTTGTTTGCCTCTTTATTGTGTGAACAAGTGAATAGACTTTGGAGAAGGGCAGACTATGAAGGGATAACTCTGAGCAGCAATGCCCATACAGTGTGCCATTTAATAACTGTCATGCACATGTATCGAAGGCACTGAGGAAAATGTACCCAGACGTGTAAAACATGCAGTCCATTCTAGCTCATACTATTAGACCAGAAAAGGACCCTGCACAGTGTATTCAAAAGATATAGGAGATATGGCAGTTAGAGACAGGAACCAAGGCATAGGAACATCCCCATTTTTTATCACATGTTGTCTACGGGTCCCCCGACATGCCTACTGATGGAATTGGGGAAGGGATGGGACGAGACACAAAACCACATAGTACACCACTGCAGAGCAAAACAGAACAAGGAGAGTAGGTAGATCAAGCTCAGATGGCAGAAGCAAAGTTGGTACAAAATAAATTAGCTAAATTCAGTATGGAAGGAGCAGTAATTACAAACACTGAAGCAGGAAAACACAAGTACAACCCCTCGCAGGGAGGGGGAGAGGAATGGGGTGTTCTCCACAAGCAGGGAACTTTCCACAATGGCAGGGGGGGCTTTCAGAGAGGTTGAGGGCTGGCTTTGGACTTTGAGGGATAATAACAAGGCTTGGAAGACCTTGTTGGGTTTGCGGGTGAGTGGGACACTTTGCACAAGAGTGCAGGAGCAGAAACCAAGTACCCTTTGGCCCTGGTGGTGTCTCAGCATATCATACTGTCACCTAGCATCCACTGCCACAGATGCAACACCCGCAGATGCAATCCCCATTTTCCTCAAATGCACAAGGTGCACCACAGCAGCAGTCCCATTTCACATTCTCAGGACCAGACACAAATCCCCAATAGGATAGCCCGCAGAGGGCTCTCAAATGCCCAGTTCTATCAGCAACTTCGGACCTGGAAGAGGAAGCACAGGTTGCAGTGAAGATAGGTGAAAGTACATGTTCGTTTTTGGTTGACACATGAGTTACCAAGTATTGTACTAAGGAATGAAGGTTTCATTTGTTGGACAAAATAATGGACACACCAGGATTTTCTGGGGCTGTTGTAACAGTTCATTTCACTGAAGATGTACCCCTTACTAAAGGCACACAAGAAGTGGTAGCACCCTTGTTGTATTCAAAACAAACACCAATTAACAAATTGGGCAGAGATATTATGAGCAAATTAAACATGTCAATTTAATTTACCACAGAGGGCATTGTGTGTTCCACAATAAAGGTTTATTACGCACAAGCTATTGCAGTTATACAAGTATTCACCACTCACAGGGCTCTGTGATGTGCACCACTTTACCCAGAACTATTCATTTATGAAGTGCATGTACTGTTAGGGTGGGTGCTGAGGATCAAGGACCACATATTTCGACTACCCACACGATTTGGATTCAGACCAGCAGTACACAAGGAAGTAACATCATGCACCACTATCATAATACATTAAGAGGTAGCAATAACAAAGAAAGACAAGGTAATTTAGCATGTTGCAGACAAAGATGGCATTGTATGACACACGGTCTAATGCATTGAACCAGCACAGCATTTGACAGAATTGACTGATGAACAGCTTTTGCAACATAATGATAATCAAAGGGAAGTGGTGTTTCAGATAGGCATACTATGTCAGTTGGTTGTGAAGCACAGAGAGGTCCCGCAGAAAGTACTCCTCACAAAGACACTACTGACACACTTGCTAGAGGATTTGGACAGGGTCCCCAAAGGTATATGAACCAGCAGCCCCCATGATGTTGGTTTCTTGAAAGCAATAGGTCCTTGTCGAATAAAGCTGAAACAAGGGGTAGTACTGCCTCAGGTCAAACAGTATCCCATGTCATGGGAAGCAGATGAGAGAATCAATAACACTGATGTAATATTATGGTGACAGGGCATCATTAAGCTATCAGAATCCCCATGTAACACAACTATATACCCAGTGAAGAAAGCAAAGGTGGGGGCTTGGAGGATGGTGCAGGACCCCCACCAATTAAACAACATAGTAGACAAATCCAGCCACCATTTTGTGTAACATGCCCACAGCAGCAACTTATTTCACAGTAGTTGATCTTAACAATGCATTCTCTTCCATTCTATTATACCCAGATTCTCAGCACCTTACTGTGTTCACATACCGTGGCAGATTCCAAATACAATGGTTTACCACAAGGGTACCTCAAATCCCAAAGCATTTTTAACAGATTGTTACAAATGGACTTTGCTAACTGCAAACACAAAGCACAGTGATAAAGTATGTGGATGACCTCCTGGTGTGTAGCACCACAGAAGAGCAGTGCAGAAATTATTTAGTGACGCTCTTGACACTATTCGCAGAGAAGAGGTATAAGGTTGACAAAGAGAAGCTGCAATATTGTTGGGAAGAAGTTATATATTTAGGACAGATAATAGCATCAGCAGGGGGAAGTATTACTCCAGAAAGGGCAGTAGCAGTGCAAAACACACAACAGCCAATCACAGTGAAGCAGATGTAAGAGTTCTTGGCCCTGTGCAATTACTGCCTGTCTTGGATCTTTGATTATTCTACTTACACCAAGCCTCTAGTACGGGGGTTGAAACAAGCACAGAAGTTGAAGGACCCCATTGTTTGGACCGCTGAAATGATTGAATCGTTCACAGAATTAAAAAATACACTCACTAATGCACCTGTCTTTACAAACCCGACCACAATAAGCAGTTTTTCTTGTTCTCAAATTTTAACGGTCAGGAGATGACGGCTGTCCTCACCCAGAAGACTTTATTGCGACACCTTTGGCTTATAACAGTGGTCTTCTAGACCCAGTAATGCAGGGGCACTTTCCACCCAAGCAAGCACTTGCAGCAGCAGTATTCGCCATACAGAAGTCATCCACCATTACTATAGGTTGTCCAGTAACACTTTACGTGGAGTACGCAGTGTTTGCTATCCTGGAAAAATGAAAGTCTACCCTTACCACCCAACAAGCTTCAGGCTATGAGGTAATATTGTCAAATCACTTAATTGACATAGTGAAGTGTCACACAGTTAACCAAGCAACATTTGTCGCAGAACCAGTGTAGCCAGGTGATGACGTACATGATTGAGCTACATATGAGGGGACGGTCGATGACCATGCCCATGTTTAGGAAGACCAATTAGAAGATGGGGAAGTTCTTTTCATTGATGGGTCATTGACAATAGATCAGAGCACGGAATATAGTCACACAGGGGTGGCAGTGGTACGCAATGATGAGGAGTTTGAGGTCATATCAGGAGTAAGACTTCCACTGCACTTTTCTACACAAGCAAAAAGCAGTGGAACTTGTGACATTAATAACAGCAGTAGAAATATCCAAATGATGTTTAGCCACTATCTATTCAGATTCTGCATATGTCACATTAACAGTGCACTGAGGGTTGTCCAGATGGAATAGGAGAGGGTTTAGAAAATCAGATGGTATACCCCCCCAACATGCAGATTTACTTCACAGATTAACGGAAGTGCTGCCTCTTCCATCGGCCTTAGCAGTCGTAAGGTGTGCAGCCCATACAAAAGGTACAGACCTAATATCTCAGGACAATGATGTAGCAGACAAAGCAGCAAAAGAAGCAGCATATTTACCACACATTACAGAGAGAGAGAGTTCTCACGTTTACATACATCCTGCAACAGCAAGTTCACTGAACCCTATAATGCCATGCTTGTGGCCCAAATATTAGAGTTACCAGGAAATGCCTCTCAGTAAAAGCAAGAATGATGGACAAAGAGAGGGTGTTCTCTATCCCCCACAGATTTAATATGGAGACTAAACATTTCAGGGAAGCCTGTTATGCCCCAAGAGCTACTTACGAGTGACCTAGAGCAGTTTCATTACCGAGCACACACATTCAAAGAGTCTAGTTCAGCTGCCCTACAGGAGGAGTGGTTTGTTCCAAATTTGCAAGAGCATGTAACTGATTTAATTACAAGTTGTGTAACAAGTCAATGTTATACTGCAGGTCACACACTGAAAATTATAAAGGCTACATTACCCCACCCTTCA
This sequence comes from Ambystoma mexicanum, assembly GCF_040938575.1. Taxonomy (NCBI): domain Eukaryota; kingdom Metazoa; phylum Chordata; class Amphibia; order Caudata; family Ambystomatidae; genus Ambystoma; species Ambystoma mexicanum. Next base: position 72,728,594 of record NC_090925.1, read on the forward strand.
GGGCCTTTTTCAAAATCTCCATATCGATTATCTAGACATCCTTAACAGATGCAATAAGTTTCGCAATTTGATTATTGTTGTGTGCCCATTCTCCCTTTGGCTTGAAGTAGGTCTGTTTGTCCACCCCAATGCCAAATCAGCAGATAAACTCCTATTGTGTGAGTTATTCCCACAATTGGCTATATGTGAGGAGTTGAGGTCTGATAATGGGCCACATTTTTTCAAATGACCTCTTTAAAGAAATTATTTCCTTATTGGGCATAAAACACAAATTGTGTTCAGCCTATCACCCCAAGCCAACGGAATTGTGGAGCATCTCAATGGCCTATGGTCCACTAAAAGAGCACCTTGCAAAGATGTGCAGAACACTTCACAAGACCTGGTTGCACTGCTTGCCCTTTGATTTGTTTGCATTGAGGAACTAGCCTGGTTCCAATCAGAAGGCTGCATGCTCCACTTACACCTGCCCATACAGCATCCGATGTCCACAGCTCAGCAGAGATGTTATAAGACATGTTTCAGGGATATCGTAGTGAACCTTACCAGTTCTCTCGAGTTCCTATCCCAACAGGTGGGGCCCCATCGAAGTGGGCTAGCCGCACCAACAGTACAAACTCCATCACCACAAGACAAAGCATCATTACAACAGCAATATCAACTTCCCTGGGGTGACATAAATATACATCAAGAACTTTACAGGCAAGTGAGTGAACTTTGTTTCCTAGGACCATTTCAAGTTACACAAGCCACACCTACTACTGTAAAGGTTGCCAGTCGTAAAGCATGGAATCACCTGTCGGACATCAGGAAGGACAACATCTCTACCAACTATCCTGGAGAAGAAAAGGGGGAGAGACAAGGGGAGTATCTGCCAACTAGCTGTGACTTTTTTAACCTTGGTCCATCCCTGATGGTGACCAGACTCTCATTTTCTATCCCCGCACTGGAGGAGAGCCAGAGGAGTATTTAAATATATGTTATGTTCGATTGTTGTTTTCTTTCATGTTTCTCTTCCTCACCTTTGCTTTGAACAAGAGTGTTTTTTTAAAAAAAATGTAGTATTAATGCTACACATGTATCAGGGAATTCGAACAGGTCCATGACCAGGAACAAACAGGATACTTTAAATTCAGAAATGTTCTTGGGTAGCACCAGGGCAAAACATTACACCAAAATGGATAACATGTGGTACAACCACATGTTAGTAATGGGACGGGATAGGGCAAACAGAATGTGTTACATGTGCTCTTTAATACCACATTCAACAGGCACACCCAAAATCTTTATATCGCAGGAAGTACCAGCAGAGACAGCACCATGTTTTGTTCACCTCGCTTTATGTAGGGTTAGGGGATTATTTCAGGGACACAGGGACACAGGGTCCAAGTACAATGGGTGGAAGATGGTGATGTTGTTTATGAGGAAAATTGCATCAAGATTAGGAAAATGGCAGAAAAGGAAGACACAAAAGATGTTGTATTGCACTATGAAACAGAGGGTCAAAGGAGAGGGAGGCTACAATTTACACCACAACACATACTTTCTTGCCAAAATGAAACATGAGCTGCCGTATTATAGCACTAGACCACAATAGAATATACCTTTTTTTTACCATGATGAGTGGGTGTAAAGGCTGATATTATGCAGGGCAGAAGCATTGCTGGGGTTTCCAGAAGATGTGGCTATGTATATCCACAAAACTTGTTTCAGCATCTGGGAGAGTAATGTGCAGACCCTAACTTGAATAGATGAAAAGTATCAACCTGTTAAAATGCAGACACTTACACAATCTTCCTTGTGTTTCAGATTAATGGGCAGCATTAGAATGGTAGTAAACGAGAGGTGCACTAAGACAACTGAGCTCCCGAGACTACGAGGGGGAACAGCAGTACTGATGGTTCATTGTTGGACTGGAGTTTGTTCCCTCGTGACCCTTTACTCACCAACACTGATTGTACCGAACTCTGATCTCATGTCATTTTCTGAACATCCTACTATTCCAGCTAATTACAGCATGAGGGTACTGTGTTTCTTGAACTTGCAGAGATGTTGGCAGAATAATAATTACATTTCCCAGGAATCCTCTAACAAATTAGAAGAAATACCTACACAGTTCCTGCTTTTACTAAAAGTGCAACTTTTTCACATCACTTCTTGCACTAGGCTTACAAGCAGCTGCAAATGACAAATGGCTCCAAATTACAGAGAGGGAGATGTTGCAGCTGGAAAACAGTACAGAGCTGGGTCTCAACGAGACTAGGGAGGAACTCCTGACAGTTAGATTGACCACCCTGCAGAAAAAGGTACATCTTGGATGTATTAATGGCCATGGAAAGCGGCGTGTGTGAAGAGCGGAAGTTCTTGTTGCACTTACATCCCTTCAAATGACGCTGCAAATTGAAGTTTAACTGAAGCTATACATGTGCTGCACACCACGATTCAGAATGAAGGCAGGGTAATCGAAGAGGATTGGTAAATTAGTTCTTGGCTGCCCACATGGTAGAGCAAGATTATGAAAGTACTAGCTCCTGTCCTCATAGTGGTGCACAATGCTCTTTGTTTGTTTAAGTTAGTTTTGGGTTGCTAAAGGAAGTTTGGGACTGAAGGAACAACTATGATGTCACTCACAATGAAGTCCCATGATGACACTCCTATCCCAAGACATGTTCATATACAGACAGATAAATGGGATGGCGAGATTGAACATTGACTGACTAGAACAGGAACCCATTTGGTCCCCCAGGGACACTTTCCCATCCTCCTCCAGACCCTGAGAATTACACTGAACACTGGATAGATTGTGAGGCAGATGGTAATTGTTCTTTCATGACATTCACACCAAAGGAGTACGTAGAGCAGGGGGGGAACCTTGCATGTACTCTGCAGAGCATGAGTTCGAAAATATGATTGTGATAGGAAGAAGGATAAATTAACCAAAGGGGGGGAGGTGTCCAGATGCAATTGCTGTGTCCCAAATGTGTGCGGAAATATACGTTGAGAGAACTTTTTTAGAGTAAGAATGATGCCCTAGAGGGTGATGCATCGCTCACGTGGTTTTGGTAGTTTGATATTATATTTGGAATAGAAGTCAACGTGGTTTTGGTCGTTTGATATTATATTTGGAATAGAAGTCATTTTGCCACACTTTAGGGAGTTTTAGTTTGTTCACTGCACAGTAAAGCCATGTGTTGCACAGCATTCTCTTCATTATATTGCATTTCCTTCAACACACTCATATTGCTAGACAATGTTATGCAGTTAGATGTAATTCTTATAAAGCAGATTGTGTGTTATTAGTATAGTTGTTAATGGCCACAACCAGCAGAGGCCTGCCATTTTAGAACATAAACTGTCCAAGCTGTTAAAGATTTTGCATTTCTAGTGAGCTTGGTCGCATTTATGAGCTATGGTTATTTTATTGTTACTGGACAGAAAGGGACAGAAAGGGACAGAAAGCTTCAAGTGGCCAAGGTCAGGATGGAAATGGGTGCTGAATAGTTGCCAGTTGAGTGTTGCAAGGGAAGCAGTTCTCAAGGGTCTGGAATGAGATTCGAGACAGCAGGTGCCCTCCCAGACGATATACAAATTAATATATAATGGTTGTGAAGGACACAGTGAGATATGCGAGAAGGCCCCGGGCAGAAGCGTTGCTAAAATGCAGAGTTAGGGCACTTGGTTCAGTGGTAAAGTGCCTTGGTAAAAATAAATACATTGGAGAACTTAATTTCCAGGAGCAGTACCTCAGTGACATTTATTCATGCAGCAATTCATTCTTAGAAGATAGTTAGTAGGTTGTGTTCCAGAGTTTGGAATGTGTATTGAGATGGGAGTTGCAAGAATGAGCAGGTGCAAGGGATGGAAGCCAAGAGGCCTAATTGAGTAGAAAGAGATTGTGGCATTTGTTGGGTTGCAACAAGGTTTTGACCTCACTCATTTCTACTCACTACCTGATTGGTTTGTCTCGATGGGATACAGCATTAGTTGCCTTAAATTACATTGTCCAATCAGGTCAGCGCTTTTTTATCAATTACAACATGAAGCGTGACAGCCAAACAAAACGGGCTATTTTGTGCTGCCCATGTAATTATGTCATGTTTGAGGAGTGGTATCTTGATGGTCATGAGAAATTACACTGCCGATTACGTTGTTTAATGTATAGTGTTCTTTAGTGGCTTAGTGACAAGTAGCCAATGGAAATATTGCAACTAGAATTATTGTTTTATTTTGTTGGGAAGGAAATTTGCCTTTCCCACCACCCTTCTACCTCGGACCGTCTGCGAGTGAGCCATTTCTCCAAAGCAGAGATTTGGTGGGAGATCCTTATCCTCAGCAGGTGCCTCCCACTAGAATAGGCTCCCTGCCACCCCACATTTTGAGCCGGATCTCCTGAAATTATGGGAACCCCTCAAGACCTTCCACTTCTCCTCTTCCATCTCTCTTCCTTTACCCTGCTAACCTAGTTCTGTGTCCTTTTCCTCTCTCCCGCCTGTTCCTTACAGCATGCTGACTGGCCGCCTGGTCCCCAGGCACCACCTCCAGTCATCTCTCACACTTGCCTCAGGGTCCTATACCCCACTCACACTCAAATCACTGAGAAATTAACTCAAGAGAGTGGCTCTCTCTGTACTTACCCCAGTCTCAACCGGGCGGGTGCACTCGACCCGCCCCTACCTGTGAGTCTCTGTGCACTACCCGAAAGTGGCTCCCAATAGCCTCTCTGTGAAAGTTGAATTTAGAATTGTTCCAACCTTGTTCCAACCTGCATTCAGAGGTGTTCCCAACAGCATTCTAGAAGTGTACCCAGTTGCCCCTGAAAGTTGCACCCAATAGCCTCTCTGTGAAAGTTGAATTTAGAACTGTTCCAACCTGCATTTAGAAGTGTACCCAATTACATTTAGTTGTTGCGCCAAATAGCCTCTCTGTGAAAGTTGAATTTAGAATTGTTCCCACCTACATTTAGAAGTGTACCCATTTAGATTTAGTAGTTGCGCCAATAGCCTCTCTGTGAAAACTGAGTTTATATTTGATCCCACCCGCATCTGGAAGTGTACCCATTTGCATTGTAGAAGTGTTCCCAATTGCTTATAGAAGTGTTCCCAATTGCATTTAGAAGCGTTCCCAACTGCATTTAGAAGTGTTCCCAATTGCATGTAAAAGTTGCGCCCAATAGCCTCTCTGAGAAAGTTGAATTAGAATTGCTCCCACTCACATTCCCGAAGTGTACCCAACAACCTCTCTGAGAAAGTTGAATTTAGAACTGTTCCCTCCTCCATTAGAATTGCCCCCACCTGCATTTAGAAGTGTTCCCAATCGCATAAAAACTGCACCCAATAGCCTATCTGCGAAAAGTTGAATTTTAGAATTGTTCCCACCTGCATTTAGCCTATCTGTGAAAAGTTGAATTTTAGAATTGTTCCCACCTGCATTTAGAAGTGTACCCAACGGCTTTTTAGAAGTGTACCCAGTTGCACCTGAAAGTTGCACCCAATAGCCTCTCTGTGAAAGTTGATTTTAGAATTGTTCCCACTCTCATTCTAGAAGTGTACCCAACAACCTCTGCAAGAAAGTTGAGTTTAGAACTGCTCCCTCCTCCACTAGAATTGCTCCCTCCTACATTTAGTAGTGTTCCCAATTACTTTTAGAAGCTGCGCCCAATAGCTTCTCTGAGAAAGCTGAGTTTAAATTTGTTCCCACCCGCATTTAGAAGTGTACCCAATTGCATCTAGAAGTGTACCCAATTGCATTTAGTAGTTGCGCCGGATAGCCTCTCTGAGAAAGTTGAAGGAGAATGGTTCCCACTCACATTTGAAGTGTACCCAGCAACCTCTCTGTGAAAGTTAAATTTAGAACTGTTCCCACTCGCATCTAGATCTGTACCCTATACCCTCTCTTGGAAAGTTGAATTTAGAATTGTTCCCACCTACAGTGAGAAGTGTACCCAATCGCATTTAGAAGTTACGCCCAAGAGCCTCTCTGTGAAAGTTGAACTTAGCATCGTCTCCCACCTGCATTTAGAAGTAAACCCAATTGCACACCAATCGTGAGCGCACCAACTCCACCAATGCCCGCCAGAAACGACTCCCATGAACCTCCTCCACTCTCTGATCTGCCCACCCACGCCCCCCCCGCTCCCAAGACAACCCACCCTCTGCCGCAATCCCTGCCAGCACCCTCTCCAAACACCAAGCCAGGGGGGCACGATGGCATGCCACCCACCCCAAGGCCACTCATCTCCTGAACCCCACTGCCGACCCGCCAGCACTTGCCATGCCCACTCTCCTCACTACCACACCCCACCCTGCAATCATCCAACCCCCGCCTTGCCATCATACACCTGCCTCCTTCCCCATCCGACTGCACCTTTCCCCTCCCTAAAAACTGCGCGCCTAGCCCTAGCGAGAACCAAAGCTGCCTCTGTCTCCCCCTCCGACACCCCTACCCTCTCTCTTACACCAATCGCAACAAAGAAACTAAAGAGGAAGCGTTCCTGGTCCCCCTCTACCTCTCTGCTCTCCTCGCCTCCCTTGTCTCGACCCACCACCTCTCTCCCACAATCTCCCCCCTCCCCCGTGGCCTCGCCCTCCCTAAAACCCCTCGCCCTCGATTTCTCCTCAACCACAACCGAAACTCCCAACCGCCCTCCCCCAATCCTCAAATCCCCCACCCCAATCCCGATCATCCCATCACACACAGCCACCCAACCCCACACGAAGCCTGCAAAACTTTTGGCTCACCCACTTTTCCCTAGCATCACCACCCTACCCCTCTCCCGCTACTCTCTCCCCCTCCGCCCAATCCTGCTCCAGTACCAAAAGCAACTTCCCCTGCTGATATGAACTGTATCCTATTTAACGCCCGCTCTGTAGCAAAAAACAGACATTGCATCTTTGACCTCCTCACCTCTGTCAAACCTGACCTAGTTTTCATCACTGAAACCTGGTTCTCCGATGACTTCAGCCCAATCGCAAATGAAGCCTTTCCGCCCGACTACTGCCTCATCCCACTGAACCGTCCATCCAGAGGAGGGGGGGTAGCATTTGTCTTTAAATCTCTCTTCCGAGCCTCAATCATGGACAACCAACCCTCCATTCCATCCTGCGAATCCCTCTTCGTTAAACTATCCCTCTCCCCGTCGCTCTCACTCACCTTCCAAGTAATCTACAGGCCCCCTGGCTACGATAGACACTTCGCAAACAACCTTTGCGACTCTATTGCCACCCTCCAAATAAACCATCCCAACCTCACCCTTCTCGGAGACTTCAACATATGGCTCGACATCCCCACCAATCCTGTGACACACGCCCTGATCGACGGTCTAGATGCAATTAATCTCCAACCCCACATAACCGGACCAACTCATTTTAAAGGACACACCCTCGATGCCATCTTTAGCTCCGACACCCAGATTCAGTTAAAGCCCCCTACCCCTATCATCTGGTCCGATCACTTCATTCTCTCATTTGCCATCCCGCACCCGGCCCCCTTCCCTTAGCCGCATCTGAACCTCCGAACCTACGCAAATGCTGGAAAAAACTTATAATCACCCCTGACCTAGCCGAGCCACTCCTCCAGTCTCCACCACCTACCTGCCACTCTAACAACCAACTAACACCTGAAGCCTTTGACTCATGGCTCAACGCATCTCTAATGCGACTCACGCCTACATGCAAACCATCAACCCGCCGTGGCCCGTTCCCCAGATGGTTCACTCCTCAGCTGAAGACCAGTAAACGACACTACAAATACTTAGAACGCAATTGGCAAAAAGAGAAAACCCACGAGTGCAGGACCACCTTAGCCCGACACTTGTACCGGTACAAGGCCGAAATCTGGAAAGCTAAAAAAGCCCACTACAACACCCGAATCCTAAACTGCAAAAACCCAAGCAAGGAACTCCACAAAATCATCTCCGAATTCACCAATCCAACCTGTAACACAACCGTCCCGACCCCGTCACAATCACTGTGCGACTCTCTCTCCCTCCACTTTTACACCACAGCTATTGAAAGGACAAAAACTCTAAACACCAAACTGGCTCTCTTACAACCAATTGACAACCCTCCACCCATACCGGCCAGCCCGTCAACTCCATCCTCTACTCAACCAACATTCGAATCCTTTAGTCCGATATCACCAGAACAATTTCTCAAACTTCTATCTGCCCGCAAACCATCCGGATCCCCTCTGGACCCCTGCCCAGCCTCAACCCTTAAAGAAATCTTTGCCTCCACCAGCGCAGGAGAACACGCAAGAGCTATCATAAACGCCTCCCTTTCCTCTGGTATTTTTCCGGAAGCATTCAAAACAGTACACGTCAAACCGCTAATTAAAAAACCTTCCCTCAACCCTCTCGAGCCCAAAAATTATCGCCCAATCTCAAACACCAGATTCCTCGCCAAACTCATTGACCGAACCGCATACTCCCAACTAAACGCCTTTGTTGAAGCCAACAATCTCCTTGACCCTGCCCAATCTGGTTTCAGAACACGTCACAGAACTGAAACCACCATAACCTCGATCTGGGATGACCTTAAAATGACAGCAGACTCTGCGGGATGTGCCGCTCTAATCCTTCTTGACCTATCCTCTGCCTTTGACACGATCAATCACTCAATCCTCCTAGACCGCCTCCACTCCCTAGGAATCCGTGGAACCGCTCTTAAATGGATAGCCTCATTCCTCAAAGACAGGCACCAAATAACGACACTCTCCAGCTTTACCTCCCAAGCCCGACCAGTCGACACGGGAGTCCCTCAAGGGGCATGTCTATCTGCCCTCCTGTTCAACCTCTACCTGATCACCCTCCCACCAATAATTCGTTCACACAACATCCTTTGTTACAACTACGCCGACGACACTCAACTAATTCTAAAATTCCTGAACTCGAAACCCAACCCCCAACCTGACCTGGCATCCTGTCTCATAAACATAGACAGCTGGATGACCCAAAGCCACCTCTTGTTAAACCCCTCCAAAACAGAATTCATGGTTTGCGGCAACTCCGACCTTCTTCCGCACCCACTACCCTGGCCACCCGCCATGGGCAACTCACCTACACCCTCCAAAACAGTATAAAATCTTGGATGCACCCTAGACTCCGACCTAACACTCTCGCGCCAAGTCAACAATGTCTCAAAGTCCTGCCACTACCACCTTAAAAACCTTAGGCGCATCTTTCCATAACTCTCATTTCCCAACAGAGTCTCCGCTTTCCAATCAATCGTTATATCTAGACTGGACTACGGAAACCCCCTATACCTCGGAATCCATGCCTACCAACTGAATAAACTCCAAAGAGCACAAAACGCAGCAGCCAAATTACTACTTGCGCTCAGTCCAAGAGACCACATATCCCCAGCCCTTAAAACACTGCACTGGCTTCCTGTAGCCCGTAGGGTGGCTTTCAAAACCTTATGCCTCTTGCATTGAGCACTGCATAAAACTGGACCGCAATATCTTCAAGACAAACTATTTCCTTATCATCCCACTCGCACCCTAAGATCAAGCTCAGCCGGCCTCCTAGTAATTCCCAAGACAAACTCAGTCAGACTAGGCGGATCATCATTCTCTGCCCTGGCTCCAACCTTGTGGAATCACTCCCACCCCACATCCGCCTAACTGAAGACTTAACGTCCTTCCGCAAACTACTGAAAACCTGGCTCTTCCCATAAAACCAATCCAGCATCATCACAATAATACAGACTCATCAAACTACCTGAAGTGAGAATGACAGCTAAATAACCTCAAATGTAAACTAGTAAGACAAGCGAGCTTAAACGAGTAGAGGAGATCAAAACAGTGAAACAGAAAATACGACTAAATCATTGAGAAACGTTGGAGATCTGAACCGATCAAAAGGACTTAATGAATTGAGAAGGGAATACAATGAATGACATAAATGAAATAGTTAGAATGAATGAAGCGTACAGAACTGACGATTACACTAAACGGAAGCGTGTCGATATAACTGGAGAGCAGATAAGTTGTGGAAAGTGGTTGAGTGTGGAAAGTGGTTGAGTGTGGAAAGCGGTTGAGTGTGGAAAGCGGTTGAGTGTAGAAAGCGGCTGAGTGTGGAAAGCGGCTGAGTGCGGAGAGCAGAGGTGTGCGGAGAGCGGAGGTGTGCGGAGAGCGGAGGTGTGTGGAGAGCGGAAGTGTGTGGAGAACGGATGTGTGTGGAGAGCGGATGTGTGTGGAGAGCGGATGTGTGTGGAGAGCGGATGTGTGTGGAGAGCGGATGTGTGTGGAGAGCGGATTAGAGCAAATGAGTGTGGAGAGCGGATGAGTGTGGAGAGCGGATGAGTGTGGAGAGCGGATGAGAGCCGAGAGCGGATGAGAGCCGAGAGCGGATGAGAGCCAAGAGCGGATGAGAGCCGAGAGCGGATGAGCACGGATGAGCGCGGAGAGCGGATGAGCGTGAAGCGCAGATGAGAGCCGAGAGCGGATGAGCCCGGAGAGCGGATGAGCGTGAAGCGCGGATGAACGTGGAATCCGAATGAGCATGGAGAGCGGATGGGTGTGGATGAGAGCGGATGAGCGTGGATAAGAGCGGATGAGAGCGGAAAGCGGATGAGAGCAGAGAGCAGATGAGAGCGAGGGTGTAGTGCAGATGAGAGTGAGCGTGGGGTGCGAATGAGTATGAAGAAGCCGATGAGTGTAGAGAGCGGATGAGTGTGGAGAGCGGATGAGTGTGGAGAACGGATGAGTGTGGAGAGCGGATGAGTGTGGGGAGCGGATGTATGGGGGGAACGCGGAGAGCGGATGAGTGCGGAGAGGGGATGAGCGGATGAGTGTGGGGAGCGGATGAGTTGTGGGGAGCGGATGAGTTGTGGGGAGCGGATGAGTTGTGGGGAGCAGATGAGCGCAGATGAGCGCGGGGTACAGATGAGTGCCGAGTACGGCTGAGGATGTAGAGCGGTTTACTATGAGGAACAGCAGAGAGCAGAAGAGTGTGGAGAGCGGAAGAGTGTGGAGAGCGGATGAGAGTGGAGAGCGAGAGTGGGGAGCGGGTGAGAGTGAAAGCAGGTGAGAGTGGAGAGCGGTTGAATGCAGAGAGCGGGTGAATGCAGAGAGCGGGTGAGTGCGGAGAGCGGGTGAGTGCGGAGAGCGGGTGAGTGCGGAGAGCGGGTGAGAGCGGAGAGCGGGTGAGAGCGGAGAGCGCATGAGTGTAGGGAGCGGATGAAAGTGGTAAGCGGATGAGAGTGGAGAGTGTAGGAGTGTGTGGAGCGGATGAGAGTGGGGAGCGGATGGGTATGGGAACGCATGAGTGTGGGGGGCGCATGAGTGTGGGGGCGCATGAGTGTGGGGGGCGGATGAGTGGCGGGGGCGGATGAGTGTGGGGGGCGGACGAGTGCGTTTGAGTGTGGAGAGCGGTTGTGTGCGGAGAGCGGTTGTGTGTGTAGAGCGATTGAGTATAAAGAACCAAAGAGAGCAGAGGAGTGCAGAGACCGGAGGAATGTGGAGAACGGATGAGTGTGGAGAACAGATTAGTGGGGAACCGATGAATAAGGAGAGCCGACGAATGAGGAGAGCAAAAAAGTGAATGTGTAATGTGGATGAGCGTATGGAGTAGATGTGTATATGAACCGAATGAGTCTCTGGTGCAGATGAATATATGGAACGGACGAGTAGGTGTAGCGGATAAATGTGTGGTGCGCACAAGTGTGTGTAAAAGATGAATGCATGGGCCAGACAAATACATAGAGCAGATGAGTCTGTTGAATAGATACACATAGAACAGACGAGTAGTTTGATGCGCCGTTGAGTGGGTGGACCGAATGACCATTATGGACTGAACGAGTGTCCTAGCTCTATCTAAACCAGTATGTAGACTGGACGAGTGGATAAACTACATGAGCATGTAGTCTGGACAAGTGCAAGTTTCTAGACCTGACGAGTGTGCGGACAGGACGAGTGCGCGGTCTGGACGAGGGTACGAACCAAACATTGGCTGCTGACTGGACGAATGGTGGAGCGGTCAAGTATGAGGAACTGACGATTATGTGCAACGGACGATTCTTAACATGCCTTGGAATGAAGGAAACGCGTGAAAACATACATCATACCACACCCCACTCTTACTCTCTCCCTTACACCACCACTCATCTAGAACACAGAGATATTATGACGCCATTCGGTATAACTGTTCTCATATCTACATCTCCCGCTTACTCCACATCACTCTAAGTAAACACTTGCTGGTTTCTCACCCCCCAGCCAGGCGTTCTTCTCAGGCCTAACGCAGCCACAATCGTTCCGGATAAAGCCGACCAGAGCAAACACATACTCCTGATCTCTCAACCACCACACCTACATCTAAGAAGCAGCTACCACTTGATTTCGCACCAGCTGCACACATACCTGGTGCGCACATGCACTTTTGGACTCCCTCTACTCTCTCTACTGACCTGAACTTCGGTTCCCAAGGGCGTTCAACCTACCAGCGCCTTCAGACCATACCAATGGTATATAAGGCGCTATATAAATGCAAAATAACATAACATAACATAACATAACTTGCTCAATCCCTACGCACCACGTCAGAAGACCGTCTGTCTGTTCCTCCCCTGTTATCACCCCTAATTGTACTGTTTGAATTGCTGAATCGCCATCAGTCCTATTTGCTATATCCCATACTGTTAAATGTATTTTATGCACTTACTCTGCCTGTGCCGACTATTATCGTCTCAGATTTTCAAGGGCTCTGAGCGACTGTTGTATTTTCTCTGTGTTCCTACCCTCCTTGAGCGCTTTGAAACACTTGCCTGTGTATAGGCGCTATATACATAAACAATACCATACCATACCCCCTAGGCGCTTTAGTGTGAGACGAGTCCCAGGAATTATAGATGCAAAGACTTACGGTGTGCATGTAAAGAGATGCTATTTTACAGTTATGGGAGACACATTCATTCCTACATGGCTGCGCAGTAAAAATAGTTCCGGTGGAGAAACCTGAACAGGCCCAAACTTTTAGGGCAGATGAACCTGTGCTGCTAATTCTCACTGACACTTCCCCTTTGTTCTTTAGCTGTTGCAATTACTTATTATCCCAGAAAGGACTGCGCTCTCCAAGGCCATGCGACAGCACTAGGCTACTTGTGGCATTCATTCATCACAACTAGGCCAACAGAAGACCTCCAACTCCCACCCAGCCCATCAGGAGTAATGGCACCCACCACTGACCCAGTCCAAGAACCCCTGAATTCCACGATAGTGGGCAACCTCCGACCAACAGCAATAAAATCAATGGCCATGAAAGATCTAAGCAAACAAAGACAATGGGCCTCATTAAGAGGTTGGAGGTAGCCTTTCCGGTTTTACTGGAAAGCCTAACTACAAACTTGCATCCGTGTCCGGCACCCGCGAATGGGCAATTACCAGGCTATTCACCCCAGTCGGACCTGGTAATTGCCCTTTCGCGAGTGCCGGACCCTGTACATCCCCATTCCCATTGAGTCTGATAGGACCCGATAGGGCTCAATGGGAATGGGGACTGTGGGAGCACCGGTACTGTCAATAATGGTACCAGTGCTACCATTATGTTCTGCTCACGGGTCCCGGTACGGCCACCAAGTCAGACCTGGTGGCTGGAAGGGCACCCGCAAGCAGAACTCCTAGTATGGCGGTTCGGTAGCAACGGTGCCAGTAGCGATACCAGTGCCATTGTTGCCTTACTGCTATACTTGCAATGAGACCGAATTTTACCTTATCCCCATAAATACATCCTTTGCAGTGCAAGGTAAAGGGAGGAATACATTAGAGCTCAAAATTAGGGTGGAAGCCTTGGGTGCATAACGTTGGATATGAACAGAGCAGAGAATATGTGAGTCAGCATGACTGTGTTCCTCCCCCTCTGCCAGTCCCCAGGTTTCCCAGGTACATGCCATACTGATATAGCTGTATTATTGTATAATAGTAACCCTGTAACAGCAACATGTGAAAGGTCTGACATTCAGTCCCTTTAGAAACAAGCCCAGCTGACCCCACGTGAGAAGAGACAAGCGGACAAGACGGGGGCCAATCATAGCCTGGAATGCCCTATGGAGCAGGCCCATGCATAGGGCCTCACCAACCAGTCTTGCGAATTTAGTCTGTATGTAATGATGTCACTGTTGACGCTGTATGCCCTTGTAATGTATTGTTCATGCAGAATCTGGTAGAACATTCTTGAGCAGCAGAGTCCTTTGCTTGCACCTTTACTTTTTGTGCAATTAAAACGTGCCCATTATACATAAACGTAAGCCTAGGTTCAAAGCTCACAACAATGAGGAAGGCACATGACTCAAACAAGCTCGTCCTTTTGAACAATTGCCATCTGAAAAAAAGCACTCCAAGATCCATGCCAAGTGCTTCATCTTCATGCCAGTCAGAATTTGAGAAACATAATCGTAGTGTCTTTCAATCCATACTTTTAAATGTAATCATGTTGTGATACATTAAAAACAATTGTTTAATTATGACAGCTTTGTTTCTATCATGAAATATCTTGAACCCATTCTGATAGCAATTCCAACAATGCGTAAACCTCACAGAACCAACATAACACACTATCCATGGATTGCCATTCATAGCACAATTATGAAAAAGAAATCAGCCAAATAGCTCTACTCAAATCACGCTCAGGAGACACCAGTGCATACTCTGTGCTGGTACATTTTGGTTTCAATGATTAAAATCACACATAAGTATGCCAAAATATTTATCCATCTTTGTGTCATAGGCTAAAAATATAAAAGAACCAACACAGAAGAAAAAAAGCACAATCCCTAAAAGAGATCATAACTGTCAGAAGGAATCACTATACAAAACCATTGTCCTGGTGCCCCTAAAAAATGAAAATGTAACAGGAATCTAACCCTACTGGAGACAAAAGTAAAAATGGACCCCTATTCACTTTGGCTGCAGTTTCCGGCAAAAAGGGAGGATTCTCCTAATGGGAATAACCAACAACCCTGACAAAATGGAACCAACCTCCAAACTGATGCAACTGGATACTAACGAGAATTCAAATATCTCAATGAAACCCTCATTCACGTTTAATATCAGGAAGCTCTGGAGTCGGCCTTTCACCTTGTTTGTAGGTCATGCGTGGTGCAGAGGTAGGTCTGATTCAAGATGGTGTATTTGTAAGCAACACACTCCTGTACCAGATGGCGATTGTGTACATACTCAAATGGCCATACCAAGATGGCAGACTGAAGCTCTCAAACTGATACGAACACTGCAGGATACGACTCACTTATCACATAAGCACAAGTATGTTGCAACTGTTGTTACTCAGCCTGTTGCTCTGGTGCTTATATTTTCCCTTCTGGTGATTCCACATCTACTGTTGCCACACTATCATTTCCGGCTAATCTCCTTGCTCCTTTTCCTTGCTGGTTTCTCCGCACCTGTCACCTGATCTCTGCATCTTTCTGCTTCTTCTGCAGAACAGTGTAACTTAGGTTAAAAACACAATTGTTTCAACATTTTACAAAGGTGGGAGAGCCCCTGATTCTTGTTGGCAAACAAGGTTGAAACCAGGACAGGACCAGACAAATATGAAAATTTATATTTTTCCTCTTGAATGACACAGAAATCTGTTATTTTATTGTAGATCTTGAGGAGTGGGTAACATTCAATAGAATAACTAATTTGACCTACATCATTCTCAGCAGAGGCACATGAGCAACTATTCTGCGAGAAAGCAAAACATGTTAAGCAGTTGCTATCTATATCTGCGTGTGACCCAAAGCCACAGAGTAGAATCCTGGCAAGATCGACTCCAACCTACATCCTCCCAAGTTTGATAATATAAGTACCATAAACTTTAATATCATTATTATTTGTCTTATCTTTAACATTCAAACAATATATTCACTGATGATTTCAATTATTGTCATGTAAATCAATTCTGTTAAATGCATTTCAATTCTTAATTCTCTCTTCCTGTTCTTCTTCCTTTCAATGCATTTTTGAACTCTTTGTTTCTTAGAGTGTAAATAATGGGGTTACATATGGGACCCACGCTGATAAACACTAAAGAGAATACTTTGTTCTGCATCACTGAATACGTCGAGGCTGGTCGCATGTAGGTAACTAGGAGACCTCCAAAAAACAAAATGACCACAGTCAGGTGGGAGGCACAAGTGGAGAACGCCTTCCATCTTCCAGCAGCAGACTTTATTTTCAGGATGGCTGCAATGATGCTGACATAAGATGCAAGGATGAAGACAAGTAAAGGCATTGTCACAGTTGAACACATTACATAGGTGAATGTTTCTAGTGCATGGGTGCTGGTGCAAGAGAGATTCATCAGGGCTAACATATCACAGAAGAAATGACTGATTTCATGACTTTTACAAAAGGAGAATTTAGACATTAGGACAGTGTAAGTTATTGTCTCAGTGAGACCGTCCACCCATGCTCCAGCGGACAAAGAGAGACACACAGACTTATTCATGATAACTGCATAGCGTAATGGTTCACATATAGCTGCATAGCGATCATAAGCCATGATGGTGAGGAGAAAGAATTCAATTGTAACCATGGCAATGAAAAAGTAAACCTGCAGCAGGCATTCTAGGAGAGTGATACGTGTGCCTTTCAGGAAAAGGTTGGCCAGCATCCCAGGCAACATGATGGAGGAGTAACAGATGTCTAGAAAGGACAGGTTGGTGAGGAGGAAGTACATGGGAGTGTGCAAGTGGGAGTCACAGTAAATGACCGTGATGACCAGAAGATTTCCCACAATCGTTACCAGGTAAATTATCAGAAATCCAACAAAGAGGGGAATCCGAAGAGGTGGATGTTCAGAAAAGCCCAAAAGAAGAAACTCTGTCCACAGCGTTTGATTTTCTCCTCCCATCTGCATTGAGATCGTTGTTATTCGTAGGAAATGCTGAGCTGCAAAGAGAGAAAGAGAATTCCTATTGAAGTTATCTTTCACAGGGGCCAAACCATGACATGTTCATCATGTTCATTATGTGCATTTATATTTAATAATATTGATATCATTATCAAAATTGCAAATTTTGCATTTGATGAATTTGCATTTCTACTTTGGTTGACATCGCCATTATGGCTGAGTTCATTTACCTAAAAACACCTGCGGAAACAGATTGCAAAGTTCTCAGGTGATCCCCCTTCTGCCACCCCTGCCAAATCTTTCTTTGGATGGATTACCCATCGTTATTTCCGCCAAATAGGATTCATGTGCCTAAACCTGCTGACATTTTGAACTGTTTGGGTGGGTGCATATGTTTTGGGCTTCAAGGTGGCAGTTTTGACACATGCAATCTCATTTTTAACACATAAACAGCAGATGTGAATCAAAAGGAGAACTCAAACTATTCCTCTCAGATGGGGGTATATAGGCCACTGTTAATCACCTTTATTTGTATTGTCCAATTAGCAATGTGTCAATTTCCCATTAATTCCTTCTTTTCTACCTCTCTTGGCTTTCATTTTTTAGCAATAAATGACCTACTGCAATGGTCCACCATGGTGAGACAGAAGACTAAAAACACAATGCACGTGCCCATGCGTTTCATTATTCTCAGCATTCTTTTTTCCCTTTGTAGCACTCCACTGCTTACTCCACAATGGAGAGATCTGGGCCTCCAGTCACCTGACCACAGATTTTGTTCACACCGGGCAGTGGGTAATTGTGATGACCTCAGGGCTGATCAAATAGAGGAGATTTAGCAAGTCCTAAATAATGGTGACTGGCTACAGTAAATATGTTAGTAGCAGCCCTGTATTTAATGTTAAGTTGCTAAACTCATAGAAAGAGTACTTTGTGGGTGGCTTAAAACTTTGCCCCCCCGGATGAATCCTCACCAAACATTGCAAAAAATGTATGTGGCCCACTCAGAGTGTGGTTTTCTGCAGTTTTGTCCAGTGGGGGCAAAGTTATAGGGGGTGTGCCAAAATGTGTGGAAACCCTCATAGACGCAATGGAAGAAAACATTCTCGTGCCTGCAGCGCAAACCGCTGGACAGATGTTGACCAAATGTGTGCCCGGATCGGAGGCATGGTCCCAGAAGCATGCTTCTGTAAATTTGGTGTAAATCCAGCCATTAGTTTTTAACAAATGGAAAAAAAAGTATGTAAAAAAATGTGTGATATCTGGGTCCGGGCCATAGGCTTATTTCCTGATTTGGAGTCCGTAGACGCCTCTGGACCAATCAGAGAGCAGCGTGATGTTTGCGGACATCATATGTGCCCACTGATTGGTCAATTAAAAACATGAGGTGCGTCAAAACTTTTGAAATGGATGCCATGTTCGATTCACAAACTGCGCCCATAATCCGCCGACATTGTGATAAAAACATATTAAAAAACACAACTTTGCACTAGTCAAACAAATGAAACTATCTCTGGGGGGAGAGGGGTGATGAGGATGGGATGGGATGTGACCATAAAAAGTCAAAAATCTGGTGGTTTTCTTCTCTGATGACAGCGAAAATCTCTGATGTTCGGGGGCATCCATGTATATTTCTGCATTACATGGTCAGTGAATAGCAGTTTTTGGAAGGCTTAGACTTTGACGCCACTCAATGAAACTGCATGAAATTTTGCAGTATCATTTTATACCTGACTCTTAATTGTTATGCAACGTGGGGTGCTGTTTCGTCAAGAGGGTTCTAAATTAGAGGTGGGGGTCCCAAAATATTTGAAAGGCGTATACATTTGGTGCTGCTTGATGAATCTGCACAGTTTGCAAAAAGATTTAGACACAGATGTGAATGTTATTCCAAAGTTTGGGGGGATTTTGTCAAGAGGGGGCAAAATTAGAGGCGGGTCTCAACATTTTTAGATGGCTTATAACTTTGTTGCCATTGGATGAATCTGCACAAACGTTTTCAGAAGATTATAGACTCAACCTTTAATGTTTGTGCAAAGTCTGAATGGATTTTGTCAGGTGGTGATAAGTTATATGACAATTTTGTGTACACATATTTTGATACTTTTCACAACAACAAAAAAGGACAGATTTGCAGCAAACCCATACCAGGAGCATTGGCAAGGACCTGAAAGCATGGTTTTGCAAATGTGTCTGGCCATGACCATGAAGGACCGACAATGGGGTTAAAGTGGGTATGGTCTCCACGGACTGGCTATGTGATACAGTTTTTTGAAATTGTGATAGGTTTGAATGGGAAAACTAAATTCTGCTTGTGGCTACAGCCCAAAGTGCTGGACAGGATTGCAGCAAACATTCACAAGGAGCATCAGCAATGGCCTCAAAGCATGATTTTGCAAATCTGACCTATGTTTTATTTTTTCTAAAGTGTCAAAATGTAAGTGCAAAAAATCGTGTTATAACAGTGGTACCTGGGCAATGGGCCTGGCACTGAGCAAGGACAAATGTGTACTCTGATTTGCTTATTGGGGCATGCGCCGTGGCGGAAGCCCTAGATTTAAATTGGAAAAATAATTCTGCTTGTGGCGGCAGTCCGAAGTGCTGGACGGGATTGCACCAAACTTGCACGAGGAGCATCAGCAAGGACCTGAAAGCATGTTTTGGAAATATGTCCTGTGTTTTATTTATTTGAAATAGTGATATAACTTTGCTGCCAGGGCAGTGGGCCTGCCCCTCAGCAAGGAAACATATCTACTCTGTTTTGCCTACTGTGGTATGCAGCATTGCCAAACCCCATGCCCCATGGATTGCGGAGACTGGCCATGGCTGCAAGCCATGAGCACTGGCCATTGATCACATTAGTAGGTTATAGTGGATACTGAACTAGGTGCAGTGAATAATGCCGGTGGTTTGGTGGGGCTAGGGTCGCGGTCGAACCTCATGCTCTGGGCAATTCAACCATGACTTGCATGCGCTGCTGATAACAACACACATTAGTACGCATTGCAAAAAATATGTTTCTTAAAGGAGGTTTACAGTTCTATGTTGAAAGAATACATTATTATTAACTTATATACAGTGATGTAACATGATGAAACATTTCCATTCATAAAAAAACTATGAAATTCACAGAAAAAACGTTGTTAAAGGGACCTTGTGGCAAAGTTGCACTAATAAACACCTATGTAATTCAGTGAAAAAAAGTTGTTAAAGGGACATTATGGTTACAAGTAAATCTGAAACCCCCCAGAAATTTGCCGGTAAGTTAAGCAACCATAACTCGCAACAACCATTGTTCACTGCTAAGACTAACACCGAGGACATCACAAATGTCATTGATGACATCACTGCTGACATCACATATGAAATAATTTTTTATGAAAAGTCCCTACAAGGGGTTGTGTTGATAATGTTGGTAACAAGATGTCAGGGGTGATCGGGAGACCTATCATGAACTACTTATTGTATTGAAGAATGTACTCATCTAACCAAGACATTATATTAGAGTGCTGTTGATAATACACAAAGCTAATCATACATACAGATAGGCAATGCCTGCAGCATGCACTATAGAAGTACAAATATTTTGAATCTGGTAATTTTGGATAGTAACCAGCAAGAAATAAGGTGACTTCACCTTGCTAAGGTTGGCGCTCACAGTTATATGCCCGGAGGGGCTTTTGTATAGTTAGTCTGGAAAATTCAATCTCTGTAAACAAATTCTTTCACTCATTGAGTCTGTGGTCCGAAATGTTTTATTCACATTCCTGATTATATCTTTTATGCAGTATTCGTTGCTGATAAGGCATTGAGCAGTCTTCATACAGGAATTGTTATGTACATTAGCCAATGCATTTCGGTATAACCTTCTTCAGGGCTGTACATAGATCATTCATACTAGTGCTCAGTATGGATATCAATTGCTGTACTTTGTTTACATTCTACACAGATATGCGGTTATTCATAACATTAGCAGATAATTCAAAATTAAATAAACAGAAAGCACATACCATCAATCATTGTGTCATCCGATCAACCCCAACATGTATCGAAAAGAAATATAAAGAAACCGGGTTTCAGTTTTAAATATCATTTCTGGTTTGGTACCTATATTCCATTGTATGTTTAGAAGCACATACCGAGTCCAATGTGGAACTTTCTATTGCGTGCGAATGCACGTGTCAAATATTGAACTTCTTACTGCGTGTGACCGCTCGTAAAATGAGGCGTCCCTGTTGGAAAGTGAAGAAAATATAAACCCATGTATTTCATCTCCAGATCTCACCCATTCTTGCGCTATTTCCTAGAACACTCACCTTGTATTCGTCTCTCAGATCCGTCGGAACGAGCCACGAGTACGCGCGTTCGCGCAGGCTCGGTGTGCTTTTATGCGTAGTCATGGAGACGTCGTGGTCCAGCTGGAGAGCCGGAGCACGTACGCCTTAGCGCCCCACCCCTATGATGTCAGATGTCAGATGCTGCCAATGTGGCATCTGTGATTGGTTAGCCCGATCCGCTGAAGAAGGTTATTCTGAAATGCATTGGCTAATGTACATAACAATTCCTGTATGAAGACTGCTCAATGCCTTATCAGCAACAAATACTACATAAAATATATAATCAGGAATGTGAATAAGACATTTCAGACCACAGACTCAATGAGTGAAAGAATTAGTTTACAGAGATTGAATTTTCCAGACTAACTATACAAAGGACCCTCCGGGCATATAACTGTGAGCGCCAACCTTAGTAAGGTGAAGTCACCTTATTTCTTGCTGGTTCATATATATATATATATATATATATGGTCGTTGTGCTACAAGATCATCTTTAGGCTGGCTGCTCCAGGCTAAAGCAATATAGAATAGATGTAAAGATTGATCATAAAAACGATATAAACAAGACAGTAAATTCGTGGTGCTCTACAATTTTGGATAGTAAAACATTTCTCTTTATCTTTATATCATTGATGTCAGCCACCAAATCTTTCTATGGCCTCAAACTTTCATTGGATATTTCATGACCAAGGTATTCCATGTATTCTTTACCAGAAACACACTTTTCCACTTTCAACGTGATACCCCTCTTTTCTAGGATGTTCACCACTTTTCTTACATTCTCCACATGTTTTTCCCAACTCTCTCCACACACTAAATTATCCTCTTAAAAACCATGGACATCAGGAAAATCCATCAACAATCTATCCATCACTTTTTGAAAAACAGATGAAGATGAAACAAGACCAAAAGGCAGCCTTAAAAACTGAAATATGCCCTAATGCATGATGAAACCTGTAAGTTCTCATGACCGATCATACAATCTTATCAGGTGATATGTGGACGACATATCCAACTTCGAGAAAAATGTTGCCTTCCCTATCATCGGCAATATCTCTGTCATATTGGTACCACACACTTATTCAACTCTCTTAGGTCCACACACAATCTTAACCCACCACTGTTTTTTTAACTACCACAAGAGGGGGAACACATTCAACACTCCCGGCAGCTTCTTTTATCCCTGAATCCTTTAATTTCCTTAACTCATCCCTTACCCCATCTCTCAATATCATGGGCACTTGGAGCAACAATGTTATGTACCATGCCCTTCACACATCCAATATCTTTTGAAAATACCTTGGGGTACCTCACAACCATCCTAATATCTTCACACACATGCAACACTTGCTCATCTGTATTGGGGTTGAGTCTTATTTTCAAACCCCTTTGCTCCCTCTGACCCAATAATGTTTCTCCACTTTTCGTGACATAGCCTTTACCCTGGATTTCCGTCCCTATAAACTCTAGATGGGCCATGAAACACCCTATCACATCAATCTTTTCAAGATTGTATCCACTAGGTTTCTTATACGATGGTGATATCTCGCTCACCTCTCCTCCCACTTCATTCTCATACACCTCACGTGACATCAACGATAGGTTTGCACCTGAATCCATCATAATACGCACAGATTTCCCAATCACATAAACATTTGCATAAGGACTATCACAATCAACGTCCTCAGTACAAATAACCACATTCACTGTTACAACTTAAATTTGTTCCTCCTCCTCCCCTGAGGACTGATGGGTTTCTTCATAAACGTAGAATACATTTCTCCCACCTCCCAGTGAATAGTTCTTACAGAAATTGGCATAGTGACCCTACCTTTTACATTTGCTACACGTTACTGTCCTACACGGACACACCAGGGAGCTTGCAAAGTGGTTGGCACAGGCACATCTAAAACACAACTTTTCATCAGTCTTGACCCCTTTTGTTTTATCACATTTACTGTCAGTTATATCATGTGCCCTTTGACTATTGCCTATGATTTTCTTTTTCTTTACTCTGGAAGTCTCTTTTCCTGGATCCCCCACCCTCATTACTTCACTTGTCACATTCTTACTTTCCTTTTTGTTCAGTTTGGCAACACATGCCTCTTCTCCTTCTGACAATGGACACAGCCTCCACTGTTTTTCTGATTCGTGTTTACTTCATGCATCAGAAATGGAGGAGCCTTGCAGCGTTCGGATTCCCACAATGAGGACACTCAAGGATAAAAGATAACTGGCACAGCAACAGTGTAGACCGTGATGGTGAGGGTCAGCTGTGGACCAGAACCTCGTCACCAGTGAAAAGATGAAGGCACATAAGGCATGTAAGTACCAATATGTGTTTTATTGCCTTCAAGTATCACAGCATAAATCACCCAGCCACTCACCAGCATCCCAATCTCCAATTGTCTCTCTCCCTCACACAACATTCTCTCTGAGCTCGTGCCCTCCACATTCCATTCCCTGTTTGCAATTTATGACGGAAGCCCATCATAACAGGCGTGTTATAAATGCCTTATCATATCATATCATGGCAAGGGAGCTCGGTACTTCTTAAAAGAAACTTAAAAAAAACTGCAAAGCAGAAATTGTTTAATTTGAGAAGAAACAGTCTAGAAGCTAAAGAAAGATGGTCTGATAGCTACAAGACAGAAGGGAAAAGCTGCTGCCATCTTTTGCCGTTACAAGAGAGAATAGTAACATGCCCACCTGTATAGGTTGAAGAGTCTTGTGGAAGTTGCATAAAATTCTAAGTTGTAGTTGCTGCTGTAGGTCTGTAGTTGTTGATACCTTTGTCAGAACTGTATCAGTTTAATGTAGTAGAAGCAGAAGTCAACTTTGGAGCAAGGGAGCCTGCTCTCACAGTATCATTGGCAGAAGGGAGTTGCTAGCGAGAGAGAAACCCCCAAGAAGAAGCATGCTGACAACTGTATTTAAACACACCACAGAAGTTGCAATGAGAAGAGTTGATCATAAGAAGTGGTACTTTTGTCTTCATCCATTATTTCCTGGAAGGAGGTTATCCAGGAATACCAGTGGTGTCGTTGTTTTCTTTGTGGAACTTGGAAATGGAATCCTTTTATCAAACTTGGAAGACATTGACTTTGGGACATGTCTGAGGGCACAAGACCTGCCCGGATGAGTAGAAGTCATCCAAGACACTGGTTGTTTGGTAACCTTTTATTTATGTTGTGTCTATGTTGCTTTGAATGTTTCTGTTGTTTAGTGTGAGGGTTATTTTGTGTATACTAAGAGGTTTTTCCTTAGATCCTGGTAGAGTAGGTTTAGTTAGGATTTATTTTCTGATTGTGTTTAAAATAAAATGTCAAATCTAGAGAAAATTAAACACAGTTGTAAGTCTCACATTACTGACCCTCACAGTTGGCATTGGTGTCATGTCTTTCCATTCTCCATGGGTCTAGAGGCGCGTCCCTCCTTGTTGCTCATTGCCACTCTGGATCGAGGGAGGATCTCCTCCTTTCCCGCTTCACCCACATGGGTTGCTGGGGAGCTGTGGGTTCCCTGCAACATGTTTCCAGTGTCACAGGCTTCATCCCCGCCATCTTGGGATTCCGTCTGCATGAATTTCTTTGCAACATGGATGGAGGTTGCCATCGCACCTCCTTGACGCTAGGCTGTGGGGACGCCGTTCCTCTGCTCATGTGCCTTCCACCGGTCACATGATCCCACAACAAGGAAGCACAGTATACAAGACTGAGGAATCAGTTTAGTATTGCTTCTCACTATGACTGTGAGTGGCGTTCTGTTTTTTTTTTTTTTGCTCCTTGAAACTCCTGTTGCTGGTGTTTTTGAGCTAAGTCTCATTTTTCTGCACTGCGTTTTGGATTTTTCGTTTGGTTTCAGATGTTCTGTTTTTTGCTTCTGGATTTTTTACCTTGGCTTTGCTTCCTGGATTGGTTTTGGATTACCCCTGTGTTCTGGCACCCTGGACTTTCTTCTGGATATTTAGGGAACTTTGGACTCAGGTTTCCATTTTGAATTTGTCCCTGGAACTTTGACTTAAACATTTGTTTTCCTCTACCATTGTGGGATTCCTTGGCCACAAACTGCTCTCATCAGATGCACCCTTCTCCATTCAGGAAAGGTTTTTCCCTTACTCCTGTGTTTGTTTTCCATTCTTCAATCTGCTGCTGGTGCTCTCACTAAGTGGGTTAGTAACGCAGCTTCCATACATTGAAGTAGTCTACAGATTATTGGTTTAAAACCAATGTCCCTTTCCTTTAGCTGCTTGGGGATCGGGTGCTTCAGTTCCCTCTCTCATGTGGCCCCAATAACTGGTTAGGGAGATGTTTCATCTTCTATGACTGGTTCTTGGGGACCAAGGTATAGTCCACTCGGGAGGCCACAGCTTGACAATTAGTAGTTTGAGTTGATATTGATTAATTGTTCCATCAAATTGTGCATTCAATTCTGTTGTTTCTGTTTCTTAGTTGAGTAGATCAGAAATGTTGCATCTTGGGATGATATTTTCTTCAGGGTCGTCTCTCCGTTCACAATTAAGATTCTTTACGTCATGCTAACTTTTTGTGATTAATGGTGTGTTAAGTAATTTCTTTCAGTTGTACTTATGTGGGTTTCACGTCCATCTATTAAGTTTTCGGTTATTCTCCTTATTTGCTTGCAATTCTTAAATTTGGATGGTTGTCTGAGTGGGTCGTAAATTGATTGGTTTTGCAATAGGTAGAGTGATGTTGGTCTTGTTCCAGCAAGAGGGCTCTTTTGTGGTGGACACATAGGTATGTTATTTCTTGGTGTAGGTTGGTTCCTGGGTATGGTGTTTTTAGATGGTTGGAATTGTTCCAATTGGTTTATACTTTTGGCTATTTCTTGTGCGTCAGACTTTCCTGGTACGGTTCTTTTTGTGGAGTGGTCTTGTTGCTCAGGGTTGGTTTTCTTGTTTGTTTCTGTGTTTTCCTGGTGGCTTGTCTTTCCTCTCGGTTTTTCTTTTCACCTCTTCTCCATGAAGCGGAGGCGGTCCTGGGGTGGGGTTTGTAAGATGATATTATAGGGCTGTCCCAATGTTCTAGCTGTCCAGTGGGACTGAACTTATTTTATGCATCAAACATTCTCCTGGGTAAGCCTATCCCAGTGTCTAGCCTGGTTCTGGAGCTCACTTTATCTCGAGGGATAACCATATCCCTGGTCTCAACCTTATCTCCTGTTCAGAAAAGTTTTTCTTGGTGTGGGGCCTAAGCTATGAGTTTGTCTATCACTGGGGCGGGATCTATCCATGGGACAGGGATATGAGTTATTCCAGGGTCTGGAGCTATCCCAGGGGTGGGAGCTATTCCAGGGGCGGGGGCTGTGTTTGAGTGGGAGCTATTCCAGGTGCAGGAGCTATCCCAGAAGTGGGAGCTATCCCAGGGGCGGAGAGCTATTCCAGGGATGAGGAGTTATCCCAAGGGCATGAGCTATCCTGGGAGTGTGAGCTTTCCTGGTGGCTTGAGCTTTCCCAGGGGTGTGAGCTACCTCAGGGGTGGGGGTTAGCTATCCTAGGGGTGTGATGTATCCCAGGGTCTGAGCTTTCCTAAGGGCTTAGACCTTACCGGGCAGAGTTATCTCAGGAGTAGGGCTATTCCTGGGGAGGGGATATTCCAGGGCATATCTATTCCCTGGCTGGGCTATTCAACAAAACTGGATCTGCAAGTGGTAAGTCCTTACTTTGTAATGGTTCCTGGTCATGAGTCCACGATGGTGACTTTTTTTATTGGTGAATTACTTAAAGTGGTTTTAGCCTCGAAGGTTTGGGGTGCACTTTTTGGGATCCTTTAGGGGTATGGGCTTCACAGTGGTGAAAACCTCTCTTTGGTGATTGTATTTCAGTCTCAGAGTCTGATGGAGATTGAGATCCCCATTTTGTTAGGGTTTTGCAGCAGTATCAGGCTTGCAGTGGCAAACACCTCTCTGTGGTGGTTGTATTTCAGTCTAAGAGTCTTGTGGTGCTTGGGAAACCCAGCTTGTTAGGGCTTTGTAATGTTTTCGAGTTCACGGTGAAGAAAGCCTTCCTGTGGTGGTGTAACTTAGCCTCAGGACTTCGTGGTACATGGGTACTCCAACTTTACAATGGTAGTTTTCGAGTCGGAAGGTTCAAGGTTTCCTGAATTAGTTGTGGGAGGTTCAGAGTGTTGCAGTCAAAAAAGCTACTAACTCTAAAGCAGCAATATTTGTTTAGAGACTTTGCCAGGCCGAATACAAGTGTGGCAAACTACAGCGATTGGCCATACTAACTGCGGGGTGAGGCAGAATGTCAGTGCAGCCAATATCAACAACGTCGAACTCTAAAGCGGCAATCTAGATTAGGAGCTGTAGTTAGGCCAAGTTGAAGCGTGCCAGAACTTAATCAGTGGGGATCATCACAGTAGTAATCTTGACTGTGGTGAGACACAACCATTGGCGAAATTCAGAGTAGCAGCCTAAACTGCTAAATTTAATTTGGCAAGAAGTGAAGTTGTCGAAACACAAAAATTGGTGATCCTCAAAACAGTTATTTAAATGCAAGTGTGATAAAATACAATCTGCAACGAGATTCAGAGCAGCGATCTAACCTGGGAAACCTAGCTTGAAAAAGGTCAGGTGGTGAAGTACAAACAGTGGAGAGACTCAGCGGATCAATCTACCTTGTGAACCTAGCACGGCAATGCAAGTGTAGAAAAGTACAAAAAGTAGGGAGATTCAAAGTTGCATACAAACATAACCTAGAAAGAACTGAAAGGAGAAAATGCAACGTGGTGGAACACATTTGCAGGTTTGAAAAATGCAAAGAAACCCAACATAGGACTAAATAACTCTGTCCCACTATATTTAAGGGAGAGCATTGTGAAAACATCCTCAACACGCCCTACAAGGACTGCCAACTCTTTCTGCCTTATAGTTCCTAGATTTAAACTGAAAAAAGCAGGCGGTAGCAGGTTCCCTGTTATGGCTGCCCAGTTATGGCACTCCCTCCCTACTTCTCTAAGAACAGACCAGTCATTCCTTAGCTTCAGGAAAAATACCAAAAGATGGCTACTCACTCAGGACTTATGATTGTCACTAGGACATTTACCAATGCCCCATCACATCAAATGAATGCCTTTCTTTGCTACGCAAATTGCTATTATGTATCCACCTTATGTAATATACTGTCTTTTCAGTCCTATATTTTTTGTATATAAATACTGTAACTTTTTCTGTGTGCAACCGGAAAATTGAAACATACTTGTAACGCAACTAGATACCTCTGGGTTTGGTGTGCTATATAAATAAATAAACAAATAAAGAAACAAATCATCTGGTGCGAGTCTCCTGGGATGATGCATATTGGAAATTGCACAAGATGGACTGGCCCATACTGGGCGGCAGCCTTTATTGGCTTATATGTGGTGGTATATCTTAACTGCATCTGTGAGCTTTGGTTGTGCAGAATCAACCTCCACCCATTAAAGGTGCTGCCAAAAACAGCAAGAGTCTACAAACATATGGCAGCAGTGGTGTTTTCCTCACCAGTTGGACATTTGAACATGTCTAACATTGTGCAAGAAAACACTAAGTTGTGGCCCTTCCAATGTTCTGTCAGAAATCTTCATCAATCATGATAAATCATCTGGTTCGAGTCTCCTGGGATGTTGTGGATGATTCATATTGGATAATGAATGAGCACCACAAACAGACAAATGCTTGGGGCTCATGTATAACGTGCATGGACATTTTCACAACGTCCAGTAGGTGATTCACCAGTGCGACTCTACCGACAGTTAATGAACCTCGACTTTGGCAACAGTGTCAACTCCACATTTTCCAGTTTTACCATCTGACAATGTCTAGGTTATTAGAGTTATTTGTGATCTATGCCACCAATGGGTAGCTGTGGGTGGCAGTGTACTTAAGGATAGGGAGAAGTTAATACCTCAACACAGATTTTACTCTGTCTTTTTTAGAGCTTTTGTGTCTTTACCTTCTCTGGAAGATGATAGCGTTTCTGCCTTTTCTTTACTGGATTGCTTATGCCAGCTTTCTTTTTACTCACCGAGCTGGGTGAGGATATTTTGTATGATGTATTTTCTTTCATCCTTGATATCAGTACTGCAGTTGTGAGCAGTGGTTGTGAGCAGTGGTTGTGCAGAATCAACCTCCACCCATTAGAGGTGCTGCCAACAATAGCTAGAGTCTTCAAACACCTGCACCACTGTAAAGCTCCATTAGAGTACTCATTAGAAATGCTAAAGAGGTTCACAGAGGGGACTTTATTTTTTGTTGCATTTTGTTTTTAGAGTTGTCATTTTTTTACATTTTCCTTACCAGTTGGACAATTTAACCATGTCTAATCATGAGATCCGCAGCAATGATAACGCCTTGTTGGTCTCCAATCCATCACCACCTTGGAAGAAAGCTCCAGGAATACAAAACCCTGTAGAGACTTGGCGATATTTCAATGTGAAAGAACTGTGCTCTACAAGTGAGCCAGATGATGTCCAGTGCACATTGTGCAAGAAAACACATGGCCCTTCGTATGTCCTGTCACAAAGTCTGGAAACATCAGTCATGATAAATCATCTGGTGCGAGTCTGCTGGTATGATGTGGATGATGCGTGTTGGAAATTGGACAAGCACCACAAATAAAAATGCTTGGGGCTCATGTATTATGTGCATGGAAATTGGCACCATGTGTAGCACCTGTTTCCACCAGTGCAACGCAACAGGCACTGAATGAATCCTTGAATTTGGCAGCAGTATCAACTCCACAATTTTTACCGCCTCCCAGTGTCTTAGTTATGAGAGTCATCTGTGGTCTATGCCACCAATGGGTAACAGTGGAAGGTGCTGCAAGTAAAGATTGGGGCAAGTTAATAGCAGAATACCAGATTCATTGCAATCTTAAGTTGTTTTTTTAAGGTGCAATTTTTTCCCGACTTCTTTAGAAAAAGAAAAAGATTATGTCTATGTAGATGAAACACTTAGGGCATTAGACATAATGTTATTTATAAGTTTGCTATGATTGCAGAAGTCACACTGTGCACATGCTTACTCTGTTGATGTTAACATCTGTGGATCTTCTGCATAAGCAGATAGAAAGTGTCAGTAAATATTTACAGTTTTATTTACAGTGAAATGTGGTGTGTTATTCAGAGCTTGTTTTATGATAAACTATTGTTTACCATTTTACAGATTTCTATTTGCAGATTTAAGAAAATCTATATGGTTAGCTTTTTTTTCTACGCATATTACTTTTCAATAAAAAAGAAAAACATGTAAATAAATACATGTATACACAGTTTTTGGGGAATTAGGGTCTTTTCAGTTTAAGTATGTAATATATTGCACATCTATGTTGCAGAAAATGTGTATTTAATTATAAGCTCTGAGCTGGGGGGCATTACCGTGTTAGGTCATACCCCAGGGTCTTTGTTAGGGCCTCATTTTAGATGTGCCTGTAACTATGTCAATTAATGATATATCTATCAAGCTCCACCCATTAAACGTGCTGCCAGCAACAGCCAGAGGGCCACATTATGATTTTGGCGGTCCGGAAACATGGGTGCCGGTAGTAACGCACAATAACCTTTCCAGATTAGCAAACTAAGAGTTTGCCGGTAGGTGCACGCATCTCCTGGCAGGTCTGATCTGCTGGGAGTTCAGGCCCCTACCAGCTGTGTTTTCCCTAAAGCACTGGCACTCTTAGCAAAGGTGCTGGTGATTCAGTGACTCCATGGGAAAGGGGCTTTAGCTTTAACGCTGTCTACAATAATATCCCGGTGGAACCGTGAAATCAGGTGGTGGAAACGGTATTTCAGGATTGCTGGTAACTTGCTGCCTTACTCTTGGGTTTACCGTCAACTCGTAATGAGGCCTAGAGTCTTGAAACAACTGCAGCACTGGAGCACTCCATTTGAAGAGTCATCAAAAATGCTAGAGAGGGTCAGAGAGGAGCATTGTCATGAAGTGTGTAGAGATGTGCTGCTCCTATATCCAGCAGTACCACATGGATGAGTGAGAGGCCTTCCTTTCTGATATGATATGATATGGCTTTTTTAATGCGCCTATACACAAGTGTTTCAAGGCGTGACAAGGCAAGGGAGGGAAACAGAAGGAAGACAGAGACAGCGATCATACTAGGCCAGGTGACATTGAGATTGCGCAAGTGCAGGGGATGGGGGAAATGGGAAAAGTGCGGCTGAAAATGGGAGGTGGCAGTGCAGTAGATAGCATAACAGTAAATAAATAAAGATAATAAATAATAAAAACAAGTGTGGCCAACTGGTGGAAAGTGCAAGGGTAAGTGCAGACATTGGGTGTCCAATGCTAGTAGGGCCGGTGGGGATACAGAACAGTCCCAGAGTACAAGGGTTGCCGGGGGGCAGTGCAGGTGTGCAACTGGCGGGGAGGGGACCTGGGCCCGAGATCAGAGGCTAGCCAGGCAACCAGTGTAGTTTCAGATTCAGGCAGGAGTTCAGGAGGGGAGAGGAGGAAAGAAAGCAGAAGCAAAGAGGAAGGTCTTGAGGTGCTTCCGGAACCAGAGATGTTTCTCCTCAAGTTTCAGAGAGGCAGGGAGGCTGTTCCAGAGAGAGGCCCCAGCTGAAGAAAGAGATCTACCACCAACTCGCTGCTTGAAGAAGCGACTAACCCTGAGCAAGCGCTCGAGAAGGAAAATATTTAGGAAGAGAGTGTTGAAGGTATCGAGGTCCCAGGCCCCAGAAGGCATTGTGGACAATGCAGAGAGTTTTGAACTTAATCCTGACCGCAACTGGGAGCCAGTGCACAGATTTCAGTAATGAAGAGATACGATCCCTGGGCTTGAGGCCACGGACATGTCTCGCAGTCCTGTTTTGGACGAGTTGCAGAGGGCGGAGAGTAGAGGCAATGCATCCACTTCATCCCGTGGTACTAATAGTCTCTTTATTCGGTTGCAAGACACTGGCATTTTGCAACTGAAAAAAATTATTGTTCACCCTTTATATGGTGGCCATTTAAAACTGTAAAACTAAACAAAGAAGATGGCCACCCTGGAACGGGAGAGGGGACTTCATATAGTATCTTATCCCTTTCCATGGCGACTATTAAAACTTTATATGTATTTGTGGAACAATGTTTTGACACAAGTGAGGCACTTTATGTTTGTAGACACTGTGTTGGGTTTTATAAGTGAAACACTTATTTGTGCAAAAAGTGTTTTGAACAACATGCTAGTGCCTGATATCTCTGTTGTGTTTTAAAAATTTAGCATGTTTGCAGTAATTGCATTGCAAACTCATTATCCCTTTTGAAGTTATTGTTAGATTGCAAACAAAGATCCCAAACTTTCCTAAAAAAATGGTTAGTGCACGGTGTTAGAGGCAAAGATGTGAATTTACCTCTCAATGTGGAGGAAAATGTAAACGTTCTAGGAGCGAAGTGTGACATTGCAGATTCTTTGTTTTAGTAAATGCTGTTGACAAAAAAGATATGAATATTTGATAACAGCTCATAGATATTGGAAGCGTGAAAAACACATTATTGTTTCTATTGGAACAAAATGATTTATACAATGGCAGTGTAACTGTACCAGAATTGTGTATGCTTGATGTTGAGTTAAAAAACAAAAGCTATTTTTGTTGATGACTTCTATTCTGATGCCTAGGGATGAATGAACGTGTTTGGGTTCATTTTCCTTCTGATAGTATATTTTTAATTGGTCCCAACACATCATGTAGCAACATACTAGCACTCTTTCTGGACCAAGAAAAAGAAAAAAAGATGTCTGCCTTGAAAATGGATATGAAGTCATTTTACCCTTTTGATGGTGGCCATTTAAATCAGTAAAATAAAACTAAACAAAGAAGACTGCCACCATGAAATGGTGATAGGGACTGGTTTTACCTACATGTGTGGGCTTTCCAGCTTACAGATTAGCTAACCAGTGCATGTGGTAAGGATGGAAGACCTTAGCAATGAGACTCTGAAAAAAATGAATGTAAATAAAAGACCAGTTGCTTGTATTGAAAGAGGTCTCACTGCCACATGTTCAAAAAAAGAGGTTAACATATGTATTCCGTTGTACAAGTTCAAAAATGTTGCTGCTGAGGCAGGGGGAAATCGGTCCTCCTCGGTTGACTGTAGTACCTCTTTTTCTGAGGTCCCATTCTCCCTACAAAGAGGGAGACACAGGTTTAGAGTTGGAGCTAAAAAGGCCCAACCAGAAACTAAATATAAGACTCAGGAAACATGCTTAATTAGATAGAGGCTTGCTCACAAGATGGCTGAGATAGAGGCAGGCCGAGCCCACCAGCTTGAGCTTTAGAAATTGAACTTAGGAAGAATTAAGGCCAAGGATTCTGGCACATTGTCTGGGGATAGATATGGATCTCTCTCTCGACCTAAGTTCCATAAGAACTTGGCCAACATGTGTGTTGAGGGTGTAGATGTTTTAAGTTGGTTGAATGGCTTTGCATTTTGAATTTGGAGTGCAGAAACTGTCTGATGACTATAAGGATGCCTTCCTCTATAATTATTGTGAAATAATGTGATTTGCGTAATTGTTTGATAACTGATACTCTATGAATTTGATAAATTCTTAATATTTATTTATCTATACATTGAGTGTGAAATCTTTGCTATAAACGATATCACATCATAATAAGAAAATCATCATAAAGCTGTTAGTAAGGTAACTCTTACTGTCAGTGTCCAAGAAAATGTCCCTGAAAATATTTGCTTGGGAGTGACATGAAGAGGAGTCTTTGAAGGCCAAACTCCCACCTCATCTCATCTTACTCCTTCCAAGGGTGAATGTGCTAAAGGCTACTCCTAATTCTGTAAATGTGCCCAGGTACAAGAGAAGGAGGAAGACTAGTTCTCCTAAGTCCCCCGTGGTAAACACTGGACTCCACCTGCTCACATTGGGGAGGGGAGTACGATTTCCAAGAGGTGTTGCCTACTCAAATCAATTCAGACCTACCTCCCCCCTTTCTCAAATATGTTGGGATGTCAGATGGCACACATTCAGTCAGACCAATACATAACACTAGTCTCCCTGACTCTACAGGACCAATTAACAGTTTCCATCATATTCTGAACATTACCAATCCATGCCTTCTGCCTAATGCAGTAATTCCAAGCTCTAATCACAATACTTGGATTTTAAATGACTCAAGTACTTACTCATCATTTTTTCAGACCAAGAAAAAAATGTATTTCCGCTTAACATAGACAAAGCTTCCCTGAAATAAAAATTAACGCCAAATAAAATAGTGGGTGCATTTTTAATTCTCTGCTCTTCACTAAAACTGGCATTTGGCACACCAAGTGAATCAATTTGCTTGTATTATACTACGCAATTTGCAAGGAAAGACATTAAATAAGCCAGCCCAACCTATTTGTGGAGAGAGATTTTCCCAAATCCTTAATTTCAATTCTACCAATGATCAGTATTTTATGTTAGTGTTTATCAGAATTTAATTTAATAAAAAAACTGAGTTGGATATCAAAGAGTCTAAAACAGTATTAGACCCCTTGATGGATTACCCATCCTCAGAAATTTGAACTTCCAAGACAGCAGGTAGAACCCCTGAGCCAAATTAGCCGGTCCAATACCACTGTACTTGGTCCGCATGTTGTCCGGTTCTGTTCTTTACTGTATCTGGACATGAAAAAAACAACAAAGACTGTAAAAAAAGGTGGTGAATAAACTGTTGTTGGTAAGGGAACTGTGAGGAATTGCCATCTGGCAAGGGTGTAGAAGCTTTGACCTTTTTGAGTTGTACTAATTAATTAATTAATAAAATGATGCGGGTAATTCCATCTCAGAGAGGCTGATCTGCTAACCAGATACCCATTAATAGCCCCATAACAAAAGCATAGTGTCATGCTGTGACAGCCAAGTCACGTTGGCACAATGGCAGCACTTATATGTTCCAAAACCACATAGCTGTGGGTAATTATTATTCTGGTGGCAGTGTAATCTTTAATCATAAAGCCATACTCGGATTTACGTGTTGGTAGATAGTAGTTAATCACACAACAATATGAAGTCACATCTGATTTATATCTAACATGTGTCAGCACCATGAGCCAAGGCCAGTTGCATGTATTTTGATCAAACAGCGCGGCCCTACCTCTAGCAGGGCAGGAGACTGAATGGATGTGCCTCTCCTTTGATCATTTGTGAAGTCGGATAACCTTTATACAAGGAGGTAGCCCCTCAGAATTAGGTGTCCAGGGATACCAGCATTTGAAGGAACATCCTATATGAAAGAATTAACCTCACACCAGGGTGTTGCATACCAAAGGCCTTTGATACTATGGGTCTGAGAAGAGGGTGGTGTTTGTGTGGTTAGGGGGCTCTCAGCATAGTTGGGGAAGGGTTCCACCATCTTGTTTCTCTCTGTACCTCTCTTTCCCTCCTGTCCCTTCCTTCAGCACAAAACACTTTGGGGATAATGACAGAAGGAAAAGATCACATGTCTTAATGATGGGGAATGGACCCCTTAAAGCAGGCTGTGTTTTGTCCAATAACCTGTAGGCTTTTGCCTACAAAAGAGGGGGCCACACTGCTTTTCTAGATTCATCTCTGGACTTCAATACTTCAAGTGGAATGTGTTGGACTCTGCTGGGAAAGCATTCTTTTCCAAAGTCCTCCAGTTGGGTGGTGAAGGCAGGTGATACAAGGCAAGAGACAACTTTGCTCCTTAACCATTCCAAGACACATTGGGGGTGATCTGCCGCTGGAGCAAGACCTGCCTCTCTGCCATCTACTCCGATACCCAGCACCTCACTGGAGGTGAAGGACCCCTGCAGGTGTTTGCCAGCCACACCTGTTTTCGGGAACAAGAGAACAAATCCATCTATTGTTGCTGAGTTCCTGGATTGGGACTCACAGCAACTGAAGAAGCCAAGCAGATGGCCACCTGCATTGCAACTGCATTCAAACCAACAGAACCTGTAGTGCCGTTGCCTTTGGAAATTCTTCAAACCCTTCAGACTGTTGTTGCTGCATCTACAAAGCAGTTTGCAGCTGCACCGTGGCAGCTGAATGCATTGTTGCCTCATCTCGAACCAGAAGCTCTCCACCATGGAAGAATACAAATAGCTGTGTGACTCGCTTCAAACCGAAATCAGTGCTTGCTCCCCTTGCAGATCTCCATGATTTGCTGCATTTGAACCACTCACACAGCGCCAAGAAGCCTGGTTCGATGCTGTCGACCGCCACGAACAAATATTGACTGCTAACTGCACCACAGTCCAACGTTGGACCCTAGAGACTGGTTACATCACCCTAAATCCTGTTTTTTGCACAAGAACATATGCTCTTACAAACATTCTTCTCATTGATTGCCTTTCACCCTTGTTTCAATACCCAATATTGTGCATCTTTCAATCTTTTTCATATATTGGGCCTCATCACGAGTCTTGCGGTAACCCTTAAATGCGGCGGTAGCGCTATTACCGCCACTGTTAAGGGTCAGCCGGATGTTGCAGTTTTTCTGCAATGTTTGGTGAGGATTGGTCAAATGGTGCCAAAGGTATAAGCCGCCCAAAAAGTGCTCTACCAAAGGGTTGAGCAACTTCATCATAACTACACGCCCGCCACCGCAGGATGTATAATGGACTATTTGGGAGAAGACTACAATTCAAATCAATCAACACCACAGACATGGACTTAAATGTCAGGGGCTAGAAGGGATACAAAAGAAAAACACAACCTACAGACTGGCAAGATGAGTAAGGTCCAGAAACAATGCAGTCCAGACAGTCCACGACTACAACAGGGAATGATAATGAGGCTTCTAGTTTGCAATCTTTACCAATTGACTTTGGAACTCAATGCCCAACGTTAGCTGCACACCGCAAGACCAACTTGCATACACAGCTCTTCACCGGACCTTGAAAGGCCACATTTGTCTTAAACATTTTAAGGGTCAACCCAAATAAAGTCAACCTCGTATCCACATCAGGACCACTTTGCGTTCCCTAGGAAACATTGTAACCCCTTAGCAGGTTACAAGGGACCCAGGCAGACCTCAAACTGATCCCGAAGAGGTTGGAAAAACAGACATGGAAGAAGGCAATCAATCGACCAGCGTGGTGACCCATGTAGGGCCAAAGAGTAGCAGCAAGATATGCTGCATGTGCGACAAATACAATAACATGTTATTGCCCGGGGAGCATCAGGCTTGGTCTCCTCAATGAGCCTGATACAGGAAAGGTATATCCTTGCCAAAAGCCAAAGCTAACTACCCTCGAATCGTCCAACGTTTCCACCTAATGACACAGCACCTGCATAAGACTCAAGCACTCCCTGCCAAACACTCTTAACCAGCTCTCAGCAGCACATGACACACATGCATGAGTCCAACTGGGCCACCACATAAACTAAGACCATCTGCTTCACATATCCACTCTGGGGTTACGCCCTGGCCGGTTCTCACCAGACACCATCCACAAACACACCTAGAATGTTACCTGCACATAGAGCCTAAATATGTGTGTTCTGAACACATGAACACCACAGCAACAGCAATACAAATAGAAACACTATTTTAAAAACACTATATGTATATGTTAAAGTGGTGGCACAGGCTAGTAAGGGAAAAATCCCAGAAGGTGAATAAGTATGCAAAAAAAATCTTTTCTGACTGCATGTATGTATTTTGGACCTACTTTGGAAAAAGTTTGCAACTTTTAGAAAACGTTCTCCACTGATTCACAGATTGTGAATTATTGGACATATGTTTTGTGATTCACTGTGTGTGATTTCTTATCTTTACAATGTCAACTGTGCCAACTGTGCTCATTCTTAGAATTTTTACATTGCATCTGCAGTCACTTGGTACATCTCGCTCACTGTTTGTACAAGGCTAGCCCAGTGCCTTAAGTCACAATGAAATTGATCTGGGATATTAGGGGGCATGGCTTGCAAGAGGGAGTGGCCTAATGTGCTGCAGGCGACTCCCTGCCAGGCAGCCGTTTGCTGGGGAGAGGATGCTGAGCCCTGCATCTCTTAGGTAAAGGGATGCCTGATAGGGGTCAGCAAATTCCCTTTTCTATTTTAATGAACTAAGAGATGCAGCGATCACAGCTGCATCTCTTGGTAAACGGGGTGCCTGGAGGAGGCCAGTTACACCATTAGGAATAAAAAGACAAGGCCACCGTCTTTTTTCTGAAGCCTTTGAAGCTCTCACGCATGAGCGAGAGGTTCAAATGATTCAGAAAAATGGCCTTGATTTCTAGAAACATCGCCATTTCTTCCATAATTGTGGTGCCGGCCCCTGGCAAGCACAGGTGCCTGCGCCACAATTATGAAAGAAAAGGCATTTTTTCTAAAGCTTGAAGTTCTCACACGTGAGCGAGAGCTTCAAGCATTAGAAAAAAAAGGTGCCCTCTAGTAGCCTCACCCACCCTGGCTAGACCTGGCCCACTTAAAGCCCTGGTCTGGCTCCCGAAGCACATAGCAGAATTTCAAGAAGATGCTACAGTGGGCCCTTGGGTCCCAGTGGGTTTCCTTACTCATTGCCAGTTTAGTGATAACCGGTTACAATGTTTGCTTAATACAGTGTCAGGGGAAGCCAGTAGCCAGCCGTCAACCAGCACCAACCACCAAAAAGTAAGTGTGTCATGAGTGGGGAGTAGAGCAAATATTCTTCTCCTGAAAGCCCAGACACTCTACATTAACCTACATCTGAACTGTGATTGCTTGCATATGCCACACCTAGACAGATTTGTAAATGTTAGCATGCACCACACCTAGATGTAATCACGAACCTGAGTCTGCGTTGTTTCTAGAGAGAATTGTGCATATTAGCAAATACCACCATTAGATGGAATTGCAAAATTTAGCCTGCCCATGACCCAACGGATTTGTCAATGATAGAAACTGCCCCTTAAGACTGTGTCACGTCTAGATATTGTCCACCATTTGTATTCATACCACCCTCTTAGTCTAGCAATTCCAGACAGTACACTGAATAATTTACTGTTCTATTCTGCTCTAAAGACTGTCACATCTAGATAGTCCACTCTGAGATTAGTGTTGTACTTTACCTCTAAGGCTGTGTCACTACTAGACAGAACGCTGAACATGTAATCAGTTGTCTCCGACCCTTATCACTATGTCAAATCTAATTTCTTTATTTGTAAAGCGCGCCTTGCCCTCGGGCATCTGGGCGCATATCTTATGAAAGGTTACAAAAGACATATAATAGAGCGGCATATAGTACATCAAATACAAGAAATATATAGTCTCTATTTACAATATTTACAAAAGTAGGTATATACAAGACATATGCATACGAGGTTTACATTAACAGGTGAGTACAGAGATCGAGTCAGGACCGAAACTAATTGTCGCTATCCTGGAGCCACAGTTTAGCATTACAGTTGAAGGCATGCAGGGAGGGTTCAGACCTGAGTGTGGAGGGCAATGTGTTCCATAATTTGGTTGCTAGTACCATGAAGCTACAACCACCTGCTTTCTGTCGCTTGAACCTGGGGAGGGTGAGACAGTTGGCTTGGGAAAATCTCTGCGGTCGAGTGGAGGTACGGGTTGCAAATTGAATGGAGAGGCATGTGGGAGCCTGGTTAGAGAGACACTTATGGGTGGCTGTCAGGGTTTTTAGAGAGATTCTTTGGGCTACTGAAATGCCATGTTGCGTCTGGTGTCTGAGATGTGGTTGTTTCTCGGAATGTTGACGGCTTCTCTGATGGTGTTGTTCTGGGACTTGTTTAGGTTCCTTTGACTGGTGCATAAATAGAGCGAGTTACAGTAGTCGATCTTGGACATGACAAGGGTTCTGACTTAGATAATGCAGTTAGCCATGGAGAGAAAGGGGCAACAAGCGGTAATCAGTTTGCACGTGTAGGCAGAGGCGGATGTAACTGAGTTGATTTGTCTGCAGAGGGACAGAGTGGAATCAAGGTAGATACCAATGGTTTTGGTGTCATTAGAGACCTTGATGGTGTTGCTGTCAATGATGAAAGACTTGAAAGCAGGATCAAGTTTACTGAGTTGGTGGTGTGATACAAGGATGAGGAGCTCCGCCTTGTCATCATTAAGACAGAGCTTATGTTGAGCCATCCAGGTTTGTATGATCAGGTAGATGTCATCCAGTGATTTGGTGTCAGCCAAATAGTCTCTAGTGATAGGGATGAGTATCTGGGTGTCATCAGCATAATTTGTGTAGGTGACGCCCAGATAGTAAAGAATATCAAAGAGAGGTTTGGTGAACACGTTGTATAGTGTGGAGGATACGCAAGAGCCCTGTGGCACGCCGCAAGGGACAGGTGATGGTTCAGCGGCCGCAGAGGGGGAGAAGACTCACATGGATCTATTGTCAAGGAATGCTCTGATCCAGGAGGTGGCAGCATCTGAAAAATTGGTGGCTGATGAAAGGTGTTGACAGAGGTTGCGGTGATTGACAAGGTCGAAGGCTGCTGATAGGTCTTAAAGTGGCAGCAGCGCAAGTTTTCCTTTGTCTTTAAGGTCCTCAATTTGTGTCTTCAGATCAATGAGGGACGTTTCTGTCTCGTGCCTGGGTCTGAAGCCTGATTGCATAAGGCCGAGGAGTATATTGGATTCAAGGTATTCCTGAATCTGGAGTTATGCCGCCCGATCAAGGATTTTAAGCAGGAAGGGAACCGTAGTAATGGGCCTGTAGTTGGTAGGTGTGCTCGGGTCGAGAGAGGGTTTTTTGAGTAGGGGGATGCCCCATGCATCTTTTAGATTATTAGGGACAGTGCCTGTTTTGAAGG
Organism: Ambystoma mexicanum; assembly: GCF_040938575.1. Lineage (NCBI taxonomy): Eukaryota > Metazoa > Chordata > Amphibia > Caudata > Ambystomatidae > Ambystoma > Ambystoma mexicanum. The sequence goes on from NC_090925.1 coordinate 72,769,499, forward strand.
ATCTGTTGATGAGGGTGGTGATTAAAGGGGCTAGTTCGTGTGCTGCATCCTTAATAGTTGAGGCGGGACATTGGTCGCCTTGGCAGTTGGTTGGTTTAAGCTTGTTGATGATGTTTTCCACCTCAGATATACTGAGGGCTGTGAAGCTCAAGGACCTGTGAGTAGAGTCAGGGGAGGTGATCCGAGTAGGAGGAGGGGGGGTTAGTTGTCAGTCCGGAGGCACGATTGTTTGGCGTTAATTTTGGTTTGGAGCGTGATAATTTTACCCAGTAGGGCAGCTTGTTTGTTTGTACACCACAAGCTGTTTTTGATATATGTATCTGTGGGGGGGGTTGCGGGAGATTCAAGTTCCTTGAGGATCTTGAAGAGATCTCTGGTGTTGGATTTGGCTTCCATGATTTGGCCATTGTAGGTGTCCTAGTTGTTGATGCAGCAGTTAGATTCAGCTAGCCAATCGAGGGTTCTCCCTTTGGAGTGAGTGGGTTCCGTGATGTGGTGGGTGAAACCTTGGTCAATTAAAGTGTTAGCCAGATCTAGTGCTGCAGGTTCATTAGGGTCTTGGAATCCAAGATTGAAGTTGCCAAGTAAGATGATTTGTGATTTGGTTTTGGCTTTATCAGCTATGATGGACATGATGTTGTCTGAGAAGGTGGATCTGGGTCCAGGTGGTCGATATATGAGGTGGAGTGTGGTCGTTTGATTGGGGGAGATGGGGAGTTTGACCGTGAGAAGTTCTGCGGACGGGATTTGTTGGTTGTTGATGCTCTGATGCCGATGGAGATTTTGTGGATGAAGGCGACACCGCCACCTTTAGATTGGTTGGTATTGCGGTCGCATCTGATAATAGTTTAACCAGCGGGGATGGCGAGAGCTAGTAGTGGTACAGAGGCGTCATGTAGCTAGGTCTCAGTTATGGCCATGAAGTCAAGGTCTTGGGTTGTAATAAGATCAGCAATATCTAAGGCGTGCGCAGGGAGTGACCTGGCATTAATCAAGGCACTTTTGATCAGAGTTGCTTTAGGGGGGTTGTTAGGTGGTGAGTGTATGATGTTACTGTGGGGAGATTGTGTAGTTGAGGGGCTTTGAGGTGAGTGAGAGAGCCTCTGGGTTGCACAGGTGTGGCAGGGGAATATTGAGCATAGTCTTGCGTTCCTAAGGGTCGCGGAGCAGGGTAGATTGGGCGTTGGTCTAGTGGCGAAGTGTTCCAACCACAGTGCAGGTGAGTTCAAGTAGGGATTATGTGGGGGCAAGAGGTGAGTCGGAGTGCTGGCTGAGTTTGCCATAGAGAGCGTGGGTGTCATGCAAAGCTTAAGATGGGTGGTGGGGCTGCATACTGGCAAGGGCAATGGTGGCGAGGAGAGGAGGTAGCCAGGTGGTGTTAAACGGGAGGAGGAGCTGGTGCATAATGAATAGCAAGCTGGGTTGGGCTGTAATGCTGGAGACAGCCAGGAGCAAATGGGCAGCAGTTGCTAGATTTCAAATAGGCACAAAAGACTGCACATGCTGGATTTGAAGTAGGCACAAAAGGCTGCACATGCTAGATTTGAAATAGTCACAGTGGGCTGCACATGCGAGATTTGAAATAGGCACAAAAGACTGCACATGCTGGATTTGAAGTAGGCACAAAAGGCTGCACATGCTAGATTTGAAATAGTCACAGTGGGCTGCAAATGCGAGATTTGAAATAGGCACAAAAGGCTGCACATGCTAGTTTTGAAATAGGCGCAAAAGGCTGCACATGCTAGATTTGAAATAGGCACAGTGGGCTGCACATGCTAGATCTGAAATAGGCACAGTGGACTAGATTTGAAATAGGCACAAATGGCTGCACATGCTAGATTTGAAATAGGCACAAAAGTCTGCACATGCTAGTTTTGAAATAGGCACAAAAGGCTGCAAATGCTGGATTTGAAATAGGCACAGTGGGCTGTACATGCTAGATTTGGAAAAAGGCTGCACATGCTAGATTTCTAGATTTGAAATAGGCACAGTGGGCTGCACATGCTAGATTTGAAATAGGCACAAAAGGCTGCACATGCTACATTTGAAATAGGCACAGTGGGCTGCACATGCTAGATTTGAAAAAAGGCTGCACATGCTAGATTTGAAATAGGCACAGTGGGCTGCACATGCTAGATTTGAAATAGGCACAGTGGGCTGCACATGCTAGAAACTGAAATAGGTAAAGTGGGCTAGATTTGAAATAGGCACAAAATACTGCACATGCTAGATTTGAAATAGGCACAGTGGGCTGCACGTGCTAGATTTGAAATAGGCACAGTGGGCTGCACGTGCTAGATTTGAAATAGGCACAGTGGGCTGCACATGCTAGATTTGAAATAGGCACAAAAGGCTGCACATGCTAGATTTGAAATAGGCACAAAAGGCTGCAGATGCTAGATTTGAAATAGGCACAGTGGGCTGCACATGCTAGATTTGAAATAGGCACAGTGGGCTGCACATGCTAGATTTAAAATAGGCACAGTGGGCTGCACATGCTAGATTTGAAATAGGCACAAAAGGCTGCACATGCTAGATTTGAAATAGGCACAAAAGGCTGCAGATGCTAGATTTGAAATAGGCACAGTGGGCTGCACATGCTAGATTTGAAATAGGCACAGTGGGCTGCACATGCTACATCTGAAATAGGCACAGTGGGCTGTACATGTTAGATTTGAAATAGGCACAAAAGGCTGCAAATGCTGGATTTGCAGTAGGCACAAGGAAGCAAGGAGACTTTCATACAATGATTGGTGATGGGGGTGATTACCGTGCAATATGCGCTAAGAATAATCCAGTTTGAGCAGCTCATGCTGCGGTCGGGGAAGAAGCCAGCGGGCTTACCTCATGCAGCTGGGTTGGGGAGGGGTGCACGAAGCTGCTCCTGCAGCGCACCGGAACTCCTGCTCTAACGGTGTTCGTTACACATGAGAAGCAGATGTGATCATAAGTATAAGCCGACTTGTGAGTATACTGCGTTGTAATGTCAGCTGAGGATGCAGAATGTGAATAAGTACTTACAGTGGCGGCATAGCGAAGAGACGGTGAGTCAACTTGATAGGTTTAGCGGCAGCCCACATACAGCCACGTCCTTCCGGTGGGGCTGGCCTGTGGGAATCAGCGTCTATCAACATCTAGATTGTGTGCCCAATGATTATTGTGTTGTACTTTACCTCTTAAAACTGTGTAACTTCTAGATAGTGCGCTGAAAGTTTACAGAGTTGTACTCTACCCCTTAAGACTGTCATATAGTGTACTCAAACATTAATAGAAAGTTTACTTAGATGAATTTGTGAACATTACCTTGGGTTGCATCTAGACAGAAATGTGAATGGTAGCATGTGCCACACCTAGATAGAATTGTGAATGGTAGCTTGTACCATGCTTAGATGGAATTGTGAATGGTAGCATGTGCCACACTTAGATGGAATTCCGAATGTTAGCATGTCACACACTTAGCTGGAATTGCGAATGGTAGCATGTCCCACACTTAGATTGAATTGTGAATGGTAGCATGTCCCACACTTAGCTGGAATTGTGAATGGTAGCATTTTCCACACTTAGATGATCTAGTGAATGGTAGCATGTGCCATGCTTAGATGGAATTGTGAAAGCTAGCATGTGCTACACTTAGTTGGAATTGTGAATGGTAGCATGTCCCACACTTAGATGAACTAGTGAATGGTAGCATGTGCCACGCTTAAATGGAATTGTGAATGGTAGCATGTCACACACTTAGTTGGAATTGTGAAAGGTAGCATGTGCTACACTTAGTTGGAATTGTGAATGGTAGCATTTCCCAGACTTAGATGGACTAGTGAATGGTAGCATGTGCCACGCTTAGATGGAATTGTGAATGGTAGCATGTCACACACTTAGTTGGAATTGTGAAAGGTAGCATGTGCTACACTTGGTTGGAATTGTGAAAGGTAGCATGTGCTACACTTAGTTGGAATTGTGAATGGTAGCATGTCCCACACTTAGATTGAATTGTGAATGGTAGCATGTGCCACACTGAGTTGGAATTGTGAATGGTAGCATTTACCACACTTAGATTAACTTGTGCATGGTAGCCTGTCCCACACTTAGATTGAATTTTGAATGGTAGCATGTCCCACACTTAGATGGAACTGTGAATGGTAGCATGTGCCACACTTAGATGGATTTGTGAATGGTAGCATATGCCACACTAAGGTGTAATTGTGAATGGTAGCATGTCCCACATTTAGATGGAACTGTGAATGGTATCATGTGCCACACTTAGATTGAATTGTGAATGGTAGCGAGTCCCACACTTAGATGGAACTGTTAATGGTAGCATGATGTGAATGGTACCATGTGCCACACTTAGATGGAATTGTGAATGGTAGTGAGTCCCACTTAGATGGAACTGTGAATGGTGGCATGTCCCACACTTAGATGGAACTGTGAATGGTGGCATGTCCCACACTTAGATGGAACTGTGAATGGTACCATGTGCCACTCTTAGATTGAATTGTGAATGGTAGCAAGTCCCATTCTTAGATGGAAATGTGAATGGTAGCATGTTCAACACTTAGATGTAATTGTGAATGGTAGAATGTGCCACACTTAGATGGAATTGTGAATGGTAGCAGACGCCACTAAGAAGGAATTGTGAATGGCAGCATGTCCCACACTTGGATGGACGTGTGAATGGTAGCATGTGCCACACTTAGATGGAATTGTGAATGGTAGAATGTGCCACACTTAGATGGAACTGTGAATGGTAGCATGTCCCACACTTAGATGGAACTGTGAATGGTAGCATGTCCCACACTTAGAAGGAACTGTGAATGGTAGCATGTGCCACACTTAGATGGAATTGTGAATGGTAGCATGTCCCACACTTAGAAGGAACTGTGAATGGTAGCATGTGCCACACTTAGATGGAATTGTGAATGGTAGCATGTCCCACACTTAGATTGAATTGTGAATGGTAGCATGTCCCACACTTAGATGGAACTGTGAATGGTACCATGTGCCACACTTAGATGGAATTGTGAATGGTAGAATGTGCCACACTTAGATGGAATCGGGAATGGTAGCATATGCCACACTTAGATGAAACTGTGAATGGTAGCATGTGCCACACTTAGTTTGAATTGTGAATGTTAGCATGTCCCACACTTAGATGGAACTGTGAATGATAGCATGTTCCACATTTACATGTAATTGTGAATGGTAGAATGTGCCACATTTAGATGGAATTGTGAATGGTAGCATATGCCACTAGGATGGAATTGTGAATGGCAGCATGTCCCACACTTAGATGGAACTGTGAATGGTAGCATGTCCCACACTTAGATCGAATTCTGAATGGTAGCATGTGCTACACTTAGATGGAATTGTGAATGGTATCATGTACTGTACTTAGATGGAATTGTGAATAGTAGCCTATTCCAAATCTAGATGGAATTGTGAATGGTAGCATGTGCCACACTTAGTTGTAATGTGTGAATGTTAGCATGTCTCCCTCTTAGATTGAATTGTGAATGGTAGCATGGGCCACACTTAGATGGAATTGTGAATGGTAGAATGTGCCACACTTACATGGAATTGTGAATAGAAGCCTGTGCCAAACCTAGATGGAATTGTGAACGGTAAAATGTGACACACTTAGATGGAATTATGAATGGTAGCATATGCCACACTAAGGTAGAATTGTGAATGGTATCATGTCCTATACTTAGATGGAATTGTGAATAGTAGCATGTGCCAAACCTAGATGGAATTGTGAATTGTAGCATGTGCCACACTTGGAGATGAAATCGTGAACATTCATTATATAATATGTCATCAAGATCAATACTGAAAAGGGTAGAATGTGTCACACTTAGATGGAATTGTGAATGGTAGTATATGCCACACTAAGATGGAATTGTGAATGGTATCAGTCCTATACTTAGATGGAAATGTGAATAGTAGCCTGTGCCAAACCTAGATGGGATTGTGAATGGTAGCATGTGCCTCACTTAGATTGAATTGTGAATGGTATCATGTCCTACACTTAGATGGAATTGTGAATAGTAGCCTGTGCCAAACCTAGATGGAATTGTGAATGGTAGAATGTGCCACACTTAGATGGAATTGTGAATGGTAGCATGTGCCACACTAAGGTGGAATTGTGAATGGTAGCATGTCCCACACTTAGATTGAATTGTGAATGGTAGCATGTCCCACACTTAGATGGAACTGTGAATGGTACCATGTGCCACACTTAGATGGAATTGTGAATGGTAGAATGTGCTACTCTTAGATGGAATTGTGAATGGTAGCATATGCCACACTTAGATGAAACTGTGAATGGTAGCATGTGCCACAATTAGATGGAACTGTGAATGGTAGCATGTGCCACACTTAGATGCAATTGTGAATGGTAGAATGTGCCACATTTAGATGGAATTGTGAATGGTAGCATATGCCACTAGGATGGAATTATGAATGGCAGAATGTCCCACACTTAGATTGAATTGTGAATGGTAGCATGTCCCACACTTAGATGGACTTGTGAATGGTAGAATGTGCCACACTTAGATGGAATTGTGAATGATAGCATGTGCCACACTAAAATAGAATTGTGAATGGTATCATGTCCTATACTTAGATGGAATTGTGAATAGTAGCCTGTTCCCTATCTAGATGGAATTGTGAATGGTAGCATGTGCCACAGTTAGTTGTAATTGTGAATGTCAGCATGTCTCCCTCTTAGATTAAATTGTGAATGGTAGCATGTCCCACACTTAGCTGGAACTGTGAATGGTAGCATGGGCCACACTTAGATGGAATTGTGAATAGAAGCCTGTGCCAAACCTAGATGGAATTGTGAACGGTAAAATGTGCCACACTTAGAAGGAATTATGAATGGTAGCATATGCCACACTAAGATAGAATTGTGAATGGTATCATGTCCTATAATTAGATGGAATTGTGAATAGTAGCATGTGCCAAACCTAGATGGAATTGTGAATGGTAGCATGTGCCACACTTGGAGATGAAATTGTGGACTTTCAATATGTATTATGTCATCAAGATCAATACTGAAAAGGGTAGAATGTGCCACACTTAGATGGAATTGTGAATGGTAGCATATGCCACACTAAGATGGAATTGTGAATGGTATCATGTCCTATACTTAGATGGAATTGTGAATAGTAGCCTGTGCCAAACCTAGATGGAATTATGAATGTTAGAATGTGCCACATTTAGATGGAATTGTGAATGGTAGCATGTGCCACACTAAGATAGAATTGTGAATGGTATCATGTCCTATAATTAGATGGAATTGTGAATAGTAGCATGTGCCAAACCTAGATGGAATTGTGAATGGTAGCATGTGCCACACTTGGAGATGAAATCGTGGACTTTCAATATGTATTATGTCATCAAGATCAATACTGAAAAGGGTAGAATGTGCCACACTTAGATGGAATTGTGAATGGTAGCATATGCCACACTAAGATGGAATTGTGAATGGTGGTATCATGTCCTATACTTAGATGGAATTGTGAATAGTAGCCTGTGGCAAACCTAGATGGGTTTGTGAATGGTAGCATGTGCCTCACTTAGATTGAATTGTGAATGGTATCATGTCCTACACTTAGATGGAATTGTGAATAGTAGCCTGTGCCAAACCTAGATGGAATTGTGAATGTTAGAATGTGCCACACTTAGATGGAAGTGCGAATGTTAGCATGTCCCACGCTTAGGTTGAGTTGTGAACATTAACCTGAATCGCATCTAGATAGAAATGCAAATGTAAACGTGAACACACCCCACATGTGCATCACTGTGTACCCTGCTTTCCTGTTCCCCATGCTGTTGCTATATATCCTGTCGTCGTAAATCCAGACCCCCTTGTGAAACCTGATAGTATGGAGAAGCCTAGTTTTTTATCATTACAGAATAATTACCCATTATTAGAGAATCATTACCCATTTAGGGATTAGTTATCCATCATTGCATCCTGTTTAGTTATCCATCAAACATTCTGATTAGTAGTGACATCATTAGACTAGCAACATATATGTAGCCATTTGTATTTGCTATAGAATGAGGCCTGTTATATTTGAAGTACCATGTAGAGACACATGTTATGTTTGTAGACACATGTAGAGAAATATTGTTTTATATTATGTCTGCATGGAGAGAGACACACATTGAGTGTGCACTTGGAATATGTATGAGTTTGCATTATAGGTAGTGCTTGGTTTGAGTGAGTGAATGTGCTAAGCACTACAGAGAATGCATTTAGCTGTCTCCTAAGCCATTCCACTGAATGAGACACACAGAAGCGCTGCAGAGTGCAGGGAAGATGTTATGAGTTACAGTGTACAAGAATTCATAAACAGTTTGCTTGGCAGAGATAACATGACCTTTGTCCGAGAGGGAGAAGGCAAGGAGACTTTATCAGCCTGGCTGGTGCTTCACAGACAGAGAGAAGGTGGGGGTAGGCAGCGCCATGGAGAGGAGCTTTTTTTATTTATTTTTATTTGTGTTTGGTTATAATAAACCTTTACAAAATAAGGAGAGGGGCTTTGCACGGAGAGACATAAAGGCAGGAGGATAGAGCGAGTGAATGGAGAAATATGAGGAGATGGTGAGATGGCCGCAGGCAGACAGAAGGAGATATGGTATAGATATGATGGCAAATGTCACAATGACCAGAACACGCAGTGATGAAAAAGTACAGTATATGCATCACAGACATTTAGGCAATGCTCACATTTAGAAATGCTGACAGAGAGAAATAGAGTCATTTTAGCTTGGAGAGAATGAGTGTAACCATGGATATGTATACGTCATTGAACAGTATAATGAGAGGTGAGGCATTGGGAGTTTCTAGTTGTTGGAGATGAGTTTTGGATGGAGCTTCTCTGTGAGAGATTGAGAGACGTTTGGATGACTCTGAGATCGAGGGAGCATTGGGGAAACATTCTGAGCACAGCTGATGAGATCGAGCTGGCAGGGATCTGGCAGAGAGAGGCCTGGCCCAGACTGATTGACTAGTTGCAGAGTCAGCGGGAGAGGCGAGACAGAACAAAACAAGAAAAGGGAAGTATTGCTGAATAAGACACGTGCATAGGGAATTAGAACAGACACTCACAAAGAACTTTGGCTGACATAATAGATGGGGTAATCAGACAGGGTTTGTCTTAGAGAATGACTCTGAAGTATGGTGTGGAATGGAGAGGAATGGTGTGGATTGGAGTTATTAGATTGCTTGCATTAGAAACCTGTAAGGCTTATAGTTATTGCATTGCTAGTAGATTTGCACCAAAAGCATAAAAGGTGCAAATTCGAGATTTGCATTATAGTAGTGTTTGCATCATGCATTGTTATGTATGAATAAAAGTGTTTCTATTGTTGAATCAATTCATATGTTTTCTTTGTGACTTATGTTAATGTGTTCATTGGATTAAGATAGGAGTACTCTAGAGTTACACAGTGCACAAAGGCCCTGAGATACAAGAGCGGGGGGAATACTGATCCACACCCCCTAGGAGATTGTCTAAGACTGACAACAGGCCACCCACACGGGGCTAGGCCAAAGGTAGATTTGTAGCACTGTTCCACAACCTGTCTCTATCTGTCTGTGTGTCGATGTGCTCCCTGCCATCCTGTTCACTTCCTGGTCTTGGGCATTTTAAAATAACCATCATATCACATCACTACGCTTACTCTCTACTATACGCCATCATACAACTAGAACACAGCTATAGCCCTGATTCATTCGGCGTAGCTGTTCACATACGAATACGACCCCATGAACACCTCATCACCCTAATAAAACGCAGCTAGCCAAGCATATTCAGGCCTAGTTGCTCACATATGCGTCCTTCTGGCCTAACACAGCCAGAACCCAGTTTGGGTGTCCACCCACCAGACTTGCCACATCCAACTGATATCTTCAGCACCACACCTAACGCTAGGATGCAGCTACCATCTGGCAATTACATCAGCTGCACACATATCTGGTGCACCCACACCACCTACGACACTATCTCTCTACTGACTAGAACTACGGTTCCCGAGGGTGTTCAACCTACCAAAGCTTTGAGGTCACAGCGATGATATATAGAGCGCTATATAAATGCCAAGTAACATAACATAATAGTGTTGGAGAGACAGCATCATGTGGACATGTCATGTCTTTAGAGCAGGTTATGTTAACCTCTTCATCGGAAGGCATTGCCCAGGCGCAAGTGCAATCTTCACCTTGCATAAAAGCTGTGCAACTCTGGGCACATGCAGTATGTGTGAACATTATTGCGAATACTGATTAATCATGTAATGCGGTGCAGAATTCTTAAAAATATTCAGCGGTATATTATAACCATATCATGATATTCCTATGTCATATGCAATCATGTTTCCTATGAGCATACTTCTGCAGGGATGTACGCTCAAAGAACGTAGATGAAAAGCTTGAATTGCAAAATACTGATGCCCACTCTGCCGTATTTTGCAATTCAAGCTTTTCTTTTTCTATTTATGTTTTTCCCCCTATGTTTCCCCCTATGTTTTTTCTTGTATGTGGGGGACACCCCCGCAGCCGCTGAACCCAAAAATACCAAAGTGCACGTGTGGGAGACACCCCTGCAAACTCTGCTCACCTCCCCCAGTATTTTCAGATTCAGTATTGTATACCTTTACCCAATGTGGCAAACCTTATCTACGACCCTCTACATACAATCTTTTGGGTCAAAACTGTTCTACAGTATATGTTGTGCACAAAAGTCTGATTCATAAAGTGTGGTGATGGTTAAATGGCTATTAAATGTAATGGCTACCGGTAATTGCACTACCTCTGCGATTCATTCTTGTGTTTTGTTTGTGAATGTGGCACAGCAGGGTGGTCATGTAGGACGTAAGCATGACACCTCTGCCCTGGCATTATGCAGACAGTAAGAGAGGACTGAACTCTTATTGAGTCACTTCTAATATGGCTGCCGTCTGTCTGACTCTTTCATCTGAAATGACCGAGGTAGCTGACTCTACAACGCGAAATCTCAAAAGTTGTGGTGTCGATGGGCAGTAACTTTACACATCTCTCCCTACTACTGTTCAATTGCATTAACATTATTATTCATATTATTATTATTAGTAGTAGTATTGTTATTATTGTTATTATAATGATTGAATCAACCACAAACCGAGCATGTACAATCATTTAAAATGTGAGAAATACGTGAAACAAGGAAATCTCTTGAATTCAACCCTTCCAGTGATCCAGTAAAGACTGGAAAACACATTGCAGGTGCATCATTGCAGCATTTGTATAAGGAAAATAGGTAATCTATGCTCAGCAGTACTCAAAGGTACACATCCATGACTATGTTTTTTAATTTTTTTTAATAGGGTGAATTCAAAAGTCTGATTCTTGCAGAACACGAAGAAAGAAACAAAATACAGCCTCATGAGGGGGTTGTTAAGACTTTGGGATGCCCTGGTGAGCCAATGACAATGTTCCCTGCAACAACAGCCTCTTCAGTCCCTTTGCACCCGGAGAGCACCATATGTGAGTCTGGTAAACCTAGTGATCTGAGAGAGGGGATTAATCAAGGGCCACACAACAAGCATGCAATTGGAAAATTGGAATCCCACTCAGGCGGATCACAAAAAAAAACTTTGATCTCCCAACGTCTAACAAGCGAGCTCAAGCAAAAAAATGTTTGAGATCTACTAATACGTCAACTCCATCGGCGAGTTCGCGCCTGGAAAACTCCCTGAAAACACTCTTTCAAAGACAAGCAAAAAAGAAACTTCAACAAACAGGGTACAGTGAAATTTCAGACGCAGACTTGCTAGAAGCACTCCTTGAACCTCTACTCGCAGCCTCATCAGGCAACCAGAAGAACTCGCAAGGCAGTGGGGTCCAAGCACCCTTACAACAACAAAAAGAGCAAGTTAAAGAAATCTCTAACCTGATACCAGTAGTTCTACCAACCATTGTGGAAACTCAAGAAAATCAGATTGGGGAAACTTCTGTCTTTTCACCCTCGCCAGCTCAAAACGAGATTCCGAGTGAAGATTTAATCTTATTAGAACCTGATCAGATAAGCCATTCTCCACTGGGAAGTTCGAAACCAATGCCCCATTTGGATTCTACAGACTCTCTAATGGCCTTACCAGTGCTATTTGGAACAACTGACCTGGATCTACAGAATAATGGAAGTCTACCGCCTCAAACTTGCGGGAAAAACTACTTGGCAAACAAGCCCATGGAAACGGCAGATCGCCTTAGCATTGGGGGCCAAAGGGGAGACGGAAGCAAGGAAGCTCTGTCAGAACCTAGAGAGGGCTCTCTTCCAGGGATGGCTACCCCAAAACAAAAAACCCATCAAATTCTGCGCTTATGGCCGCCTACATCACCAATAAGTTCTTCAGCAAATAGAAGACTAAGTGAGCCATCTTTCACCATTCCAAAGGAGACTCCATCGAAAAAAGAAGACTTCATGTACATTATGTCTGCAGTAACGATTGCATTGGCCCCATTCTGCAAGCTATATGAGGCGATAAATGACTCCTTGAAAGATCATACATCTATCTTTGCGATGAGGAACTCAAAGCTCATATACCTAGAATGTTATATCAACGCCTTGGAGAGAAGGAAAACTGACCTAGCCGGAACCCCCCTACTTCATCAACCGGAGTTAATGGAACTTTTAACAGAATTAAGAAATAACAAGGGCCGGCCAGGATAGATGGAAGTTCTCAAAACAACAGCACATGATACTCCTCGGCATGATGCCTCCCACAGGGACTACAGGACAAGGCCAAAACTTGGTTCACGTACTTTGGAGGGCCCTTACAACTCGGCATTCACCAGACCCGACTCTGTGCACATCAAGCCTGGAGATTACGATGTGATGTGTATAGATGACTTTTCTCCTCACAAAGCCCAGTCAAGCACGAGTATAATTCAGGGAAAACCTCCAAATCCCCTGATTGCAGGGACAATTCTTGGTGTGAACCAAGACATGGGAAGTAATCATCAGCCTCTGACCTCCCAAGTCTGCCTCAAAACGGCCCCCCTGTTCAAGCTTATCCCTGAGACTCATCAACTTGCACAGCACCATGAGGAGACTCTACCCAAGACTATTCAGAGTCTGGGGGGGGAAGACTTCAGCTCCTGCAATCGCTTCAAACACCCATGAACCAGCGGTAGTCCTCCCTCAGTCACCAAAATCAGTACACGATTTCCTCAATCAGAAAGACTTGATGGATCCAAGCCAGCATCTAGATGTCAGCATGGACAACCAACAGAAAGGAGAGAACTTGCATCTACCCAAGATGACCCTTAACCTACAGATAGTTACTAGGGACCTCTTAGGCTTTACCTCATTAGATGAGCGCTTTAAATCTCTACGAGGCGATAAATGGGCACATTCCAACAAGCCCACAGTCAAATGTATAGAACAAACCTCCCATCGAGACTCACCACCCCGTAGACAAAAGGCGAAATATACTTTGAGAGTCCTTACCCAAACAAAATCTGAAGTACTGGATAAGATCAAGGACTCCAAATATGCGCAGCAGAGAAATGGTCTCCATGATAATAATCAACAAGGGAGAGCGACTCATATTCTCCACCAACAGAAGAAACAGCACGAAGGGGCTAACAGACACAGGTTGAGTCCCTCTGTCAAAATTCGACAACGGTCCGGCAACCAAAAATAATTGGTATTGAACAGACGCGCTGTGTTGAGTCTGTTACACAGCATTTCTACGGTAAGGAATATAAAATCAGAAGATTTCAAAACGGTGGAAAACCGTTCCCCATGAGGGGAAAAAGGCCTTGTGCTTGCTCTACATACCATCAGACAGAGTAATTACCTTGTTGTCAGCAGCAGCAGAGGTTTTATACAAACAAGGTGTTGACTTAACTTTACTCAGGTCAAACAAAACAGACTACGACAGGACAAAAGAGGACACAAGGGATGGCATTTCTTCAAGAGAGGAACATCAGCATTTTAGCACAAGAGACGATTCACAACTAAATTCTTCAGTACCCGCCCGGTTTGACAATGTTCAATTAGTCCCCCATGGGCAAGATATTTTGCCACGCCTATCACTTAGTACAAAAGCGAGCACATTAATAAAAGAAGATCAAAAGACCTCCCAGGCCAGACCAACCCAAAAGTCTCCCACATGGTCCTGGCTACCAAAAGTCTTATCTACTCGACTCCACAAATAGCCACCAGTACACACTAAGACTGTTAAAGAGCATCAATCACTCTCTTTGGCTAGTTGGAACACAAGAGGGTTCCTACATTTAACAACACCTGGAGATATCAACTTGGGGGATTACAACATCCTATGTCTGCAAGAGGTTTGGCTAAAAACCAAACCAACACTGGATGGGTTTCAGATCGCCTTTTCAGAAGCTCTTGCAGGAAATAAAGGAAGGCCCTCTGCAGGACTAATTATTGCGTCCCGGAAGGGTACGGGTCTTGAAATACGCAACATCATCCTAAAGTCCTCCCACGGCTTGGCAGTACTAATCTCTTGGCTGCAGAAGGAGTCCGCGCATGATCAATCCACGCACACCTCCCTGCTGGTGATGTCCATCTACTGGAACCATAAAGCAATACAAAAGACAGCTTTGTTTGACATAGTTTCAGCTACTTTGGACTCGGTATACCTGGAGCATGGGCCATGTGAGGTCATCGTTTGTGGAGACTTAAACATCAAATGTCCCATGGCCGGTTCGAACGCCATGGGCTTCCTACACCACAAACCCTGTAACCAATGTACAGTTTGGCTTAAACTGATGACTGACAGGCAACTTTTTAATACTGCGACCATACTTCCTGACTCCATCACTTTACCATCATGGAAGCGTGGCACGGCTTATTCAACTATAGATTACATCTTTGCCTCTGAATTCCTTCTAGCTCCATTGACAGATTTCAGCATGCACCACTCTAATCAAAGTGACCACAATCTTCTGGCTATAAAATGGACAACTGCAAAACCATTATCAGCTCATTACCCAGGAAGGATTGAATTAGAAGGCAAAGGCAACCGGGAAAGAGTCAGTCGGGCAAACATCCGGGCGATCACAAATTCATATGGAAGTAGCCAGTCTGTATTAGAGATCGATTACAGACCACTTTTGTAACCTTACAGAGCCACGATGAAAGGTTTGAAGGGGAAAAACAAAGAACATCTTTATCATGCACACAATTTTGATGCCCTCTTGGTGGCACAGCGTAACATACTACGCAGAGCAAAAAGGAGGGCTGCAAGAAACAACACGCACTCCAACAGATTACATGTCACCGAGACAACAAGAGTCTACAAAAGTTGGCTACGGCACCATCGTCTAACATTACATCAACAGGACTCTGAAGCTATGTTAGACCAAATCCGAAAATCTAATTCCAGAGATTTTTGGAGACTTATCAATCCACGAGCCAAAGAAGTAGACTCAATGTTGCTAAATAGCATCTCGGAAGCAACATGGATTGGGTTTTACTCAATATTGTTCAGATCTTCTGACTCTTGCGATGTGCTTTTTCCATCACTGTCAACAGAACCTTGGGCTGACCTTTTGGATAAGACTGAAATCCTGGAAAAAATCTCTAAGTTAAAGAAATCGAGGGCCCCGTGGCCCGATGGTCTATCCAATGAAAATCTGAAATCCGTGCCAGAAGATTGGACACATTTATTGAGTATGATTTTCCAAAAATGCACAAACTTGAGTACAATCCCGCCTTCATGGACCTCAGCGATCATCATCCCCATATTTAAAAAAGGTAGGAAGGATGATCCTAGGAACTATCGTCCAGTGGCTCTCCTGGACGTCATAGGGAAGGTCTATGGATCCCTATTGTTGGACCACTTCAACCATTGGGCGAAAAGCGCACCATGTAACAACCCTCTTCAATCCGGGTTCTAAAAAGGAGTAGGAACCAGCATCAACATCTTTATACTCAGCCTATTAAAAGCAAAAGCCTGAGAATCAAATAGGAACTTGTACCTGCCATTCATAGACCTCTCCCAGGCCTTTGACTTAGTCAATCGATGGAAACTTTGGGAAAAACTCAACAACTGGAACTGTCCACAGGAGATCTTGAATCCCATCAAAGCTCTAATGCTGCTACAACGGTGCAGGTGCGGTTGAATACTAGTGGTCTGCTTTCATCAGCCATAACAACTAGCAGAGGGGTCAAACAAGGTTGCCCTCTAGCTCTGGCTCTTTTTCGTTCATACTTTGGGGATTACAAAGAAACATCAACTACAACACGAGCATTTTCCCCACAATTAGGCAAGGAGAAGAACCCAAGACTCATGTACGCGGACAACCTTATTCAACTCGACCAGACCCCAATTGGCCTACAACGCCAGCTAACTGCACTGACTACATATACAGCTGCCAATGACCTGGAAGTGAACAAACAAAAAACAAAGATCATGGTGTTTGAAAAAAACAACAGGAGGAAGAAGATCAATTCATGGTTCTTGGCGGGAAACAAACTTGAACAAGTAGCAAAATTCAAATATTTGGGGGTTCTCATTGACTCGACAGCTAAAGACTTAGCGATGCAACACCACCTCTTGGAAAAAATGAAAACCCTCATCTCACAAGCGAAAATACTGGACAAAAAGTATGGGCGCTTCTCATTGATGCCCTTACATAAATTCTATCGGGGCAAAGTTATCCCAACGATTACCTCATGGAGCGGACGCTATGCCATCTTTACCTATCTCACTGTGGTCCAAACTGGAGAGCCTTTTTTGGCGTTCTGTGTTGAATCTACCGCCTTCCACTCCACTAGCTTTGATAAGACGTGAACTGTCTCTTTCATCCCTGGAGTCAATAGTAACTAGGGCTTCTGTTATGTTATACAGGAAGATCAAAGATCCTTCTTCCCCGACAATTTTTTCATTGGTGCAGGTGGAGATGAATCTAGGTACAAGTATACTTCTGTCCAAATGGGAGGCAATGTGCATAGCACAGCTTGAAATCTGCGGCAGCTCTATGGAAGAACTTTTGGGTAATCCAACAAAAACCAAAACTCGCATGGAAGAAATGGATTGGATAAATACACTCGACAAAGCCTCTGAGTATAACCTGACTAGCAACCTACCTCCAACATGCAGAAAATTAAATACAATCCAACCATTTTTGATAAAACATCCAAGCAGAAAAACCTGGAATACTCTACTCCGTGCTAGGCTCAATTTGCTCCCTACGAATGAAATCCTGCATATAAGAGGCCTTTCTTCACCTAATATCTGCCGCTTTTGTAATGACACCCTACAAATCGAAACAGTACGGCATCTTCTTCTATTGTGTCCAGGAACAGACAAATATAGATCGCCGTACCTGCTTCACCATTTAAAGCAAGCTTACTTGGTCGACGAAGTACTCTGGTGGGATCGCCTAATAGGAGGCTTGAGACCCTCTTGGACAATAGCAGCCACCAAAATTTTAGATCAAATATTTCCTCACATAGATTCGCAGTCTGGGCAGAATGGACCCATCTAAGCACAAGCACAAGGGGTGAAATGCGAGGTTGGGCGTTGGATGGACCACTCACCAGGAGGGCTGAGTGTGTCTTTGAACTTGCTTTGAACTTGCTCATGCTTCCCTTAGCTACAGCTTCTCCTGACTTTGGATCTCTTCTCTGCTTCAACCATTCGGTAACGATTTTTTTTTTTAAATTGTAAATTGATGTTTTTTTTTTTCTCATCCTCTTGTAAAAAAAAAAAAGTCTGATTCTAATCCCAGAGAAATCACTACACTCTGTTTTAACTTTTTAAACGTTGATATATTTGGTCTTGCGTACGTAGTCTGTGCTCCAAAGCACATAGTGTGCATTGGACACACATGCACAAAAACACACCATCACCGGGCAATGGCGAATAAGAGATGACCGCACTGCAGTTATACATCCTGCGGTGACACTCTGCTACTGAGCATCGTCTCAATGGATCAGGTGAAGCCAATAGTGGTTCTCATCTGGGCGACCCTGAACTGGCCCGTAGGATGCCATATGGTGGAGTTAGCCTACCAAGCAGTGCCATAGTCTGGGACCTGGTCGCTTACCTTTGAATGAATTACCCTTGCAATCTCCATTCAATATGGACTATTCCTTATCTATGCCGAAACTGCGTGAGCTTCCCTAATCGTGGAGGACGAGCAGCTCTATTCCACAGGAGCAGAAGGCTTTCATAGCTGGGTGCACAGAGGCAATACACGCTCACTGAAAAGCAGGGCAGCAAGCTCGGGAGAAGACTGGGAAGCAGATAGTCCGCCACTTTCCTGAAGATCAATGGGGAACTCATCGCCCTCTGGGTTTCATCTACTGCTTTCCCTTCCCTTACTAAGCTGCTTATATTGGGAGAGCCTCGTCGTTACTCCTCTAGGGGCTCTGCAAACCCTCAGTCCCTGGAGTTGAAAGTAGCACGTCCTTCCTAATTAAAGAGCTGGATTATCTCCTGCAAGAAAATCATTTACTTGATTAAATTGTGTGGTGTTTCTTGGTCACAATTTGCAGCAAATTGATCCTAACATGTCTGTATTGAAGCACTAAAGGCTGCCAACTCCTAAAGTAAAAGCTACATTACAGTTGCATAGTTCATTAGGTGTCTCAAGACACTTAAGTCTCAGCTAAGTCTTAGTTGATGCTGTTTAGTTCTAAGCAGTATGGCAGTTCCCTGATTAGGAAAATTAGGTCCCATACTCACTTCTCCATACAAACTATCCGTGATTGCCCCTCAGTGGTGTGAGGACAATAGCTCATGCTTTGCCAAAATACCTGATATCTAATATATTGCGATATACGGGGAGATGTTGATAGTCAAATTTACATATCCTACTAAGCAATATTCAATGGCCGCATTGTCTGTGCCAAACAGGAGGACATGGCATACATGTGTTCTCTTACATTCTAGTATTGACACATTATTAAATGAAAGGAAAATACATGTCTAGGTTAAGAGAATCTCACCTAGACTTCTTTGAAGTGTTTATAAATTATCACAAATGATTAAAGAATGTATAGTCTTAGAAACAGATAGGACAATCACTGGCAAAGTGTTAAAACGAGGAAACAAGAAAGTGTTGACAGAAAGAGATAAGGCTCTATTGACATAGAGGGTAGGGGGTATCTAAGATCAAGGGCAACAGGGAGGTGCACTACCTTACCCATGGATGGAAAGCGCTCCCTGCAAATTTTACGAAGAAGGAAGAATTTGAATGTGAACTTTGATGCTTTTGCTAGAGTCAACATAACTGTTTGGAGATAACTAGTCAACATCGTTCCATCATATAATTGAGAGAGGGTAGGTGTCTGTGACAAGGACCTTGTGTGACAAGATGTGTGTCTGTGGCATCAAAGGCTAAAGGTTAACCTTGGCCACTGTTAGGCAGAATTGCAGGCAGTATCCTCTGGGACCACCACACACAGTAAGCACTACAGGTGTAAGCAAAAACCAACCTTCGGTATAAGTCTGTACCACACAGTTGTTGGTAGCGAGCTGAGCAGCCAGGCTTATCTCAACAGTAAATGTGAGCAGTACAAGTAGTTACACAAAGGACTTTCAATCACAGTGGTTCAAGTAAACACTTATACTCAAGGTTTCTTGGTAAAACACTTATTAATTTATTTACACAATCATTTATAAAACATTTCACTAGAAGAAGGCAGCTTAATATTATAGCCCAATACACTTCAATACAAAACTCTAAGTTTTTGAGACAGTTTGAGCTCCCTTGAAAAAGGAGCCAAATGGCAGTTCAGTTACTTAGCAGTGAGCAAAAAGGACAAAAGTAAGTAGAATAGATTACATATACTTTCTAGGCAGTGCAAATAGTTTCAGTTCACCAAAATAGTTCAATTCAAGTCAATAGGCCAGGCCAAAGTCAATGGGCTAGTGTTCTGCAAAGAGCAGTTCTGGTATCAAATGGTAGCGTCTTTGCAAAAGTTCTTAGAAGTAGTTTAGGCAAAAAGGAATCAGTTGTGGGGTCACAAGCTGATTAGGCCTGCAAGTTGGGAATGTTTCACAAAATTTCTCCACGAGAGTGGCGTTCTCTCAATCAGTTTGGCACAGTACCTTTGTATGAAGAAAACAAATGTTGCTGAAGTCCTGGTTCCTGGCAGTTCCTGCAGATCTCGCTGTTCCTGAGCCTCAGTCGTGGGGACAAGAGGGAGGAGGTCGGGGGACTCCTGCACTGCACAGGATCGTTGAAGAAATCAAAGAAAATGGAGTCACGTCAGTTCCAGTAGCTGTAGATTCAAGAACACAAACTGGTGTCACTCTCCCTGGTTAAACCTTGAGAATGGTATCCTGGTGTCTTATGAGTTGATTGGTCCCACCAACTCAAAGGGAGAAGCCGTCCTTGAAGGAGCTTCTATGTCAAATGAAGTTTGGCAATTCGGACCTGCAGCAGGGCTTTACCAGGCAAACCAACGGTCCAGTGGTTGCAGCAGCCGTCCTCTTCCATCTCGTCTTCGGTTCTTTCATTCCAGTGGTCAACTCTGCCTTTCAGTCCAAAAGACTCGCATTTTAAATAGTTTTCTCCCTTTCATTTCAGCCTAGCTGTCGCTCACCCAACAGGGTGGCTGTCCTTGCCGGACAGGCAGCCAGCCAATCACGCCAGAGTGCATTTGGATCTCCTAGGAGACAAAGTACAGGGAGTTTCGGGCACCTCCCTCACTTCCTGCCCACCCCAGACACTCAGACGCCAAGGGCGGACTTCAGTCCTGAAGGCCGCCAAATGCACACAAACAAAGGGACCAAACCTGGTTTGGCGCGCAGAGACAAACACTAGAAGGACCTTTCCAAAAAGAAATGCCAAAAAAAGAAGACCGGGACCCGTTTAAACAAAGGTGTTTAAGACGCCATCTTGAAAAACATGGCTTGTGATTTTTAGCTACCGGTGTTCGCGGTCGGTAAAAATCATGGTAGTTTGTTGTAAAACCACTGCCACCAGCCTTTTCAATAGGAAAGGGTAGCATTTGACTGCTACATGAGTATTTAGACACAGGGGATACTATGTAACCCAACCAGCATTCTATTGGAAAATGGTGTGTCCAGGGTCTATGAATTTGGAAAAGATTAGTCAATTTAACTTTACATTCACTGGGAGACAATAATCAGTCCCAGAGAAGGTATTTAAACCTTTGGGAAGTCTGAAAGACATCCCTGCGTCACTGCACTGAGGATACTGTCTAACACACATGAAAAGATGATGCCTATCAGGTTTATCTAAAACCCCATAATCAAAGAACACAAATGTAAAACACACATCAAAATACATGAAAGAGTGGTAAAAAAAAGGCTCACACTCTTTCCTGGTTAAAAAAATCAAGTCCTCAAAATCCTGCAAAGTTGCTTGGGGTGTCTGAGGTGAAGAGAATTAGCACATTTCTGAGAATTCTCCCTAACAACCACCATGCACTGGGGTAACCAAGTGATCACAAATGACACAATACAAGCTTTTTTGGGCATAGAGTCACTTTTGTTTAAGGTTCAAAATAAAGGGTTTGTGTAAGGTTAAAAAAAGAGAAACGCTTCATTCAAAAGTAAAATATAAACGACTGTACCCTCAGCCCAAATGCAGGGAAAATACACAGATAATGGAGTTTTCGAATGTAGGTGGATATACAGGCTGAATACTCTGAGAATACTTCTGCCAGAGGGAACACCTTAGGCAAACACATATATTGCACCCTACTGATGATAACCTGATGAGCTGGCACCTTTATCTGATATGATAGGTTATAAGCTCTGACCCAGGGATCGAACCTGTGTTGCTCTGTGTCGTCTTGCTTCCAAGGCGAGCACGTTGCCCCTAGGCTATCCTCCGAGACATAGAGACGCCAGATATGAGACACTGGGTATGCGAGTGGAGAAGAGGAGTAGCAAGAGAAGTGGCTAGGTCTGAGAGTGAGAGGATGGATGGGTGGCAGGGAATGCACTTGTCGGCACTTGAAGTCTCGTTTTCACATGCTATATATTCATTCAAATTGAAGGCATGTTTTGAAGGCCAGTTAAAGAAATGCTGACAAAATAACATGTCCCACAAACTTAAAACACGCTGAGAACCATTGCAAGCTGAAGCTCTCCTCTATACAGTCAGCTGTCTACACATTTATTTATTTATTTAGCATTTTTAAAGTGCTCCCACAGCCCGCGGACATCGAGGCGCTGTTACATGAATTCTTTGTTTTTTAGTTGTGTCATTGTTTTTGTCTTAGTTACATATTTATAACGCGCTTACATATCCAGAGGTTTCTAAGCGCAGACCCGGGATAGAACCTGTGTTGCTTTGTGTCGTTTTGGTTCCAAAGCGAGCACGTTGCCGCTGAGCTATCCTCCCGGGAGATGAACTGCCTCCACTGTGTTTACCTGGGGGTTCTGCTCAAAGGGTCCTCAGTGTAGGAATGGTTCATTTCCTCACAGCTGGCATCCCTTCTGGGCCTCAAGGGTGATGATTGAAAGGTCTCTTATCCTCCCAAATCAACTCGTTCCTGTTAAAAGGGATTCAGAGCTGTCCATAAAGGTAACACGAATCAAAGGGGGGCTCCTGTCTTCTTGAACGAGATTACTATCAGGTGACTAGTGGCTTTCGACCCTCTGTCAGAATCCGACGAGGATAATTTCTGGAGAACTACTGACTGTTTTTACGGCTGTTCACAAAGGCTTTAGCCCTCACTGGAGTCGCATATGGGCAAAAATACTCACGGCATGAGTTATCAAAATGGCAGAAGCGATCTTTCCTACGTCATGGCTCCCTAGTGTCCTAAGCTCTGTCCACCTCCTGCCTCCTGGAGAGCAAAGGGCCTCTGGCTCTAATGACCTCCCTTTTCCTGACACCTGGTGGCAGGCAGGCCCCTATAATGTGGTTATGTGTGATGCCCATGTGTGGAGACCTGCCAGTCTACATACAGGTGATGTGTCAAAGTCCTTTGTGGGGAAGGTGTGATCTGTTATTGGCAGTGAGGTGGGCATATTACCCTGCAAATGCAGCTTTCTTTTAGGGAACCAATTATGACAAAGCACGTGTTGGGAACTGTATAGCTGTATAATCGGAAGTGCTCAATTCCCTTCGCAGCACTATATTCTCCTTCGCCATAATAGTGGTGTATAATTGCATGCGTTTATCACCTAATGTGTAGAGAGCTGGACCACTTCCGACAGATATAAGACAGCATTAGAAGTGGCTTCAGGAATGGAAATAAAACCCAGTTGCTGCAAAGCCCAACGAGGCTTCCGCACACTTCCTCAACTAATAGTACACTCTCTCCAACTCTATCCTTCAGTGGTTATAAGGCTAGACGTACTACTCAGTATCTGGATGTCACAAAGCCATTTCTCTAGGGCCAGTTCAAGGGAGTTAACATGAAAACCGGCTACACAGTGTTCCATGTGTGCATGCGATTTTCCGTGTCACTTACATTTCTGGAAATGTGCCAATTTCCTTTTCAGCTACGGGTGTCTCTTTGAACTGGACACAGCTGGTGAATACAGGTCTCCACTATATTGATACCAGTGAACAGATTGCATACTCCATGAGCTTGAAGTCAGCTCCTGTGTTGCTACTTATACAATTTTTTTGCTACATTATTGCATGAAAGTGTTTTTTTTAGAAAACGTAACCTCCATGCCGAAGAGAGTTAAGAAGGGGAAAGAGGGAGTGGTGGGCCAGAGAGGAAGTGGTGGGAAAGGGGAGGAGCAGTGCAGTGGAGGCCAGAGAGTAAGTGATGAAACCTGTCAGTCAGAGGAAAATGGTATTCAACTGGAAGGAAAAGAGAATTCAAGAAACAAAACACAACGTTTGGGGGGGGGTGTATGGAAGCAAAACACAGAATTGGAAGATTTCCAAAGATATTCACTGAACTTTGAGGATAGGGAAACTTGTGAACTGAAAGGAACTGGACCCAGAGCTAGAGTGTACGAGAGAGAGAGACAGAGGGAGAGAGAGAGATAGAGAGAGAGCGAGAGAGAGAGAGAGACACTGAAAGAAGAGACAATGGCATAACATAGCATTCCTGTACCCCCTGAACATCACTGAGATCGGCTCTACTGTGACACTGAAAGAAGAGACAATGGCATAACATAGCATTCCTGTACCCCCCCTGAACATCACTGAGATCGGCTCTACTGTGACACTGAAAGAAGAGACAATGACATAACATAGCATTCCTGTACCCCCCTGAACATCACTGAGATCGGCTCTACTGTGACACTGAAAGAAGAGACAATGGCATAACATAGCATTCCTGTACCCCCCTGAACATCACTGAGATCGGCTCTACTGTGACACTGTATGAAGAGACAATGGCATTACATAGCATTCCTGTACCCCCCTGAACATCACTGAGATCGGCTCTACTGTGACACTGAAAGAAGAGACAATGGCATAACATAGCATTCCTGTACCCCCCCTGAACATCACTGAGATCGGCTCTCCTGTGACACTGAAAGAAGAGACAATGGCATAACATAGCATTCCTGTACCCCCCTGAACATCACTGAGATCGGCTCTACTGTGACACTGAAAGAAGAGACAATAGCATAACATAGCATTCCTGTACCCCCCGGAACATCACTGAGTTCGGCTCTACTGTGACACTGAAAGAAGAGACAATGGCATAACATAGCATTCCTGTACCCCCCTGAACATCACTGAGATCGGCTCTACTGTGACACTGAAAGAAGAGACAATGGCATAACATAGCATTCCTGTACCCCCCCTGAACATCACTGAGATCGGCTCTACTGTGACACTGAAAGAAGAGACAATGACATAACATAGCATTCCTGTACCCCCCTGAACATCACTGAGATCGGCTCTACTGTGACACTGAAAGAAGAGACAATGGCATAACATAGCATTCCTGTACCCCCCTGAACATCACTGAGATCGGCTCTACTGTGACACTGAAAGAAGAGACAATGAAATAACATAGCATTCCTGTACCCCCCTGAACATCACTGAGATCGGCTCTACTGTGACACTGAAAGAAGAGACAATGACATAACATAGCATTCCTGTACCCCCCTGAACATCACTGAGATCGGCTCTACTGTGACACTGAAAGAAGAGACAATGACATAACATAGCATTCCTGTACCCCCCTGAACATCAATGAGATCGGCTCTACTGTGACACTGAAAGAAGAGACAATGACATAACATAGCATTCCTGTACCCCCCTGAACATCACTGAGATCGGCTCTACTGTGACACTGAAAGAAGAGAGAATGACATAACATAGCATTCCTGTACCCCCCTGAAAATCACTGAGATCGGCTCTACTGTGACACTGAAAGAAGAGAGAATGACATAACATAGCATTCCTGTACCCCGCTGAAAATCACTGAGATCGGCTCTACTGTGACACTGAAAGAAGAGACAATGGTATAACATAGCATTCCTGTACCCCCCTGAACATCACTGAGATCAGCTCTACGGGGACACTGAAAGAAGAGACAATGACATAACATAGCATTCCTCTACCCCCCTGAACATCACTGAGATCGGCTCTACTGTGACACTGAAAGAAGAGACAATGGTATAACATAGCATTCCTGTACCCCCCTGAACATCACTGAGATCAGCTCTACTGGGACACTGAAAGAAGAGACAATGACATAACATAGCATTCCTGTACCCCCCTGAACATCACTGAGATCGGCTCTACTGTGACACTGAAAGAAGAGACAATGGCATAACATAGCATTCCTGTAGCCCCCTGAACATCACTGAGATCGGCTCTACTGTGACACTGAAAGAAGAGACAATGGCATAACATAGCATTCCTGTACCCCCCTGAACATCACTGAGATTGGCTCTACTGTGACACTGAAAGAAGAGACAATGGCATAACATAGCATTCCTGTACCCCCCCTGAACATCACTGAGATCGGCTCTACTGTGACACTGAAAGAAGAGACAATGGCATAACATAGCATTCCTGTACCCCCCTGAACATCACTGAGATCGGCTCTACTGTGACACTGTAAGAAGAGAAAATGGCATAACATAGCATTCCTGTACCCCCCCTGAACATCACTGAGATCGGCTCTACTGTGACACTGAAAGAAGAGACAATGGGCCTCATTCCGGGTTTGGAGCTAATCATGGAGTAATTAGCTCCATGGTTGGCTCCAAAACCGTCCCAAATCCGTCATGGTGAATGGAGTAATTACCGGTCCATTCCAGGGTTGGAGGGACCGGTAATTCCCCATTCACCTTTTTCCCTTCCCCATTCCCATTTCTGCCCCAAGGTACCTTTGCGGGTCCCGTACTTAACTCCTGCTAAAAGCAGGAGGTAAGAAAGGACCCGCAAAGGGAACTCGGAATATGGAGGTAAGGGATTACCGGCATCAGCACCCTTACCGGTGCCGGTAATCCCTTACCTCCAACCTCGTAATGACCCCCAGTGACTTAACATAGCATTCCTGCACCCCCCTGAAGATAACTGAGATCGGCTCTACTGTGACACTGAAAGAAGAGTCAATTTAACATAGCATTCCTGTACCCCCTGAACATCACTGAGATTGGCTCTACTATGACACTGAAAGAAGAGACAATGGGCCTCATTATGAGGTATGCTGGTAAGGCAAAAACTATGCCGGTATGGTAATACCGGCATTGTTTACCGTCCCGTTGCATTCCGACCCGCAAACCCGGTATTACCGGCACCCTAAATAACAGTGCCGCTAATAGCGGCATAGGCGCGTACACGCGCCCCTTCAGGGAGCAAATACTGGCATGCCGGTAATAAGGGGGAATCACAACCTATGCAGACCTGAAAATACCGGCATCGTGAAGCCGGTAATCACGAGTTGCACAATTCCGGCCATACAGGCATCGTGGACCACCCGCAAACAGCAATCAGGATACAAGGCAACTGCCACAGGTGCACACAATCCCCACATGTGGAGTCAATGGAGGCTGTGCCAGTAAAAACTGAGCACACCCACACACCACACACCCCCCCACAGGTGGAGGCAATGGAGACCGGCCCAGTACAAAAGGAGCACACCTACACACCACACCCCTTCCTACACCAAAATGCTATCACTAGCAGTTGCAATCATGGCGCTGGAGGACATGCCTATACTGCAACAACTACAGCAACAACACAACAACAACAACTACAGCAGCAACAACAGGCAGTACAGAGGAGACGCAGGAGGAGAAGGAGGGTGAGACAGGCCCAGCAATTACCACCAGCGCAGCCACCAGTGCCTCTTAGGCAGCCATCAATCCCTCGCACCAGACCCAGCCCATTCAACCTAACCCCTGAGCAGATCCAGACCCTGTACCAGTTGGACCGTGACACCATCACCACCATAGTGGACATGATACAGAACGACATTGCCAGCCACATAGGAATACGCACTGCCATCACCACACTACTAAAGGTGGTGTCTGTGCTACACTTCCTGGCCACAGGCACCTACCAACACACAGTGACCCAGCTGCATGGCATTTCACAACCACAATTTTCATGCATGCTGAACCAAGTGCTGGATGCCCTCCTGAAGCACGCAAGCATCCACATAACCCTACCACGGACTGCCCCGGAGATAGCCGAAACCAAAGTAGGCTTCCATGCACTGGCAGGCATGCCCAATTGTGTCGGTGCCATTGACTGCACCCATGTGGAATTGGTAGTCCCCCATGCCATAGAGGCGGTGTACCGCAATCGCAAGCAATACCACTCCATCAATGTGCAAATGGTATGTGACTCTAGCAAGATCATCACCCATTGCTGCGCCCGATTTCCTGGATCCACACATGATGCCATGGTACTGCGCAACTCCACGCTACCCAGTCACATGGAGTGACATGCTGGACCACGTGCCTGGCTGCTAGGTGAGTTGCACAACTGTCCCATGGCCGTGCTGTGGGGTACTGATGTGTGCGGATGCAGAAGGGGGGGAGCATACTGCACCTGGGTGGGAAAGTGGGGGGGGAATAGTCCACCAGGGTGGGAAAGGGGGGAAGAGTGCACTTGGGTGGCTATAGCCAGTGAGTGGAGAATGCATGCAGGGCTAAACACTCCTCACCTGAACCAGCCAAACGGAACATGACACATCACTGGGCCACATATCACAAATAATGCATATGGATGACAACAAGTAAGAGGCACAACCAGGCCACCATGGTGATGGCAAGCAATGCATGACAGAACAGGATGGCAACTGTGGCAATGCGGCTAGTGTGACCATGCATAGTAAAGAATATACAGCATTCATTGGTGGCTAAACATTGTCGCACTACCACAGCACATCTCCCTCAGCATGCATGATTACAGCATGATTACACCCTGCATCATCTATTAAACCCCATCCAGTGTACCACACCTCATTACAGTATACATTGCATCTAGGTGACTATTTTGTACACGTACAGGGACATGTGCATGCCCACACCAAATAGCTGCCGCCATGACTGTACTCCCTGAAGGTGGCAGTTCAGAGTGACACACACCTATTTGAATCTGCTTGCAGGTGATGGAGGATATCCCTTGAGGCCGTGGCTACTCACCCCTGTGCGTAACCCGCAGAACAGCCATGAGGAGGAGTACAATCGTGTGCACACCCGTACCCATGTTGTGATTGAGCAGACCTTTGGCCTGTTGAAGCGGTGGTTCCGCTGCCTCAGCAGGTCTGGCGGGGCTCTCCTATATAGGCCTGAGAAGGTGGCAAAGATCACCATGCCCTGTGTCATGCTGCACAACATGTGCGTCCGGAGAAATGTACCACTGCCACCTGACACTGACATGCATGGGCCGGGTGAGGATGATGAGGATGGAGATGGAGGTCAAGTAACCCCCCTTCCAGTACGTGATGCACGGGATGGCCATGCTGTACGCCATGCACTAATTCACAAATACTTCTGAAACACAGGGACTATGAAAGACTTGTGTCAGTCAGACACTGGACCTATGTGGACATGCACACAGGGAATGTTGGGAGTTAGGCACTGAACACCGTACCACATTAAATGGATGCAACAAAAATAACAATGTCCAGCCATGGATTTTTCTTATCACAACGTGTGTATTATTTAAAAGAGAAAAAATGTGGCCACTCCCCCCTCTCAGACCCGCACCCAACAAACTCCCTGACCCCCCCAACAAACTCCCAGTGCCCCAACAAACTCCCTGACCCCCCCAACAAACTCCCAGTCCTCCCCAACAAACTCCCTGACCCCCCAACAAACACCAACACCCCCAATAGACTCCACAAGATGCACCCCTTCACCCCCAACCTTGTGTCCCACTACCATTGTCCCCCATACTACTTCCGGACTTCTTCCTTTCCAGAGGCGGCATTTCAGTGTGCCTTGCACTCGTGCGTGTGTGGCGCACTGTGCTGGTGGGGTCAGATGAAGCTGGTGTGGAGGTAGTAGGTGATTCGCTGGCAGGTTCCACACCTCCTGCAAGCCATGGCCGCTGCGTATGAAGCAGCGTTGAGGTCAGCACCTGTGTCACCGCCCCCAGGCAGTCCCTCATTAGGCGAGCCGATGCATTGACAGCGGCTGTGTTTGCTTCGATGGCCGCTGTGGTCCCTGCAATTGCTGTGGCAATACCCCGCCTGGTTTCCTCCCCATCCGCTATGTACTGGCGGAGTTGGTCTAACATGGCCTCCTGTTGGGCCTCCACCATCGACAATCGTGTCTCCAGGGTTCTGGAGGGGGCTGGAGTGGTGGGTTGTGCCGTCACGTGGATGGAATTTTCCGGACTGAACTCCTCAGAGGTGGGTAGGTCACAGTCACGGAGGCAGGGATCAGCTTCACTGCAGGTGGATGACTGCAGGTGTTGGCGCGAGGGGGGTGGTCACGGGGCTCGGGGTGGCCAGGCATGTCACCTCGGTGTCTCCCTCAGGCTCCACACTGGCATCAAGTTCTTCCCCAGTGGAGGCGAGTGCTTCCAGGGACCCCCTTTGGATAGGTGTGGGTGTGGCCTGCTTGTCTCCAGCGGAGGTGGTGGTGGTGGTTGCCCTCTTCTTACTGTGTAAGGTGGATGCCCTCGCCTTTGTCTCCGGGGTTGCCTCTTCCTCATCAGTGCCTGGGGGGGTAGAAGAGATCCAGGGCATCAGTGATGGTGAGACATGGCAGTGGCGGTGCTGTTCATTATTCATTTGATCATGCTTTCATGTCTTACAGGTGTGTCACGCAGGGTATTCAGAGGGGGCACGTAAGCATTCACTGCATGGCAGGTGGCATATCGTTGATTTTGGGTTTGTGTGTATCACATGGGCAAGCTACAGGTGTGTTGGCTGTGTGTTGGTTAAGGGATGGGCACTCAGCATGCATTTCAGTGTGGCAGCATTTGGCCCGCCATCTGTATTTGGGTATGGTCATGTGGGTGTTGGGACATACATTGCCTTGCCTAGACTCTCTACCACTTCACTTGTGCTACGTCATGGTCTCCCCTACAGGAATCTGCAGGGTCACTCACCTCCTTCTACAGTTGATGCCGCACCCGTCTCCATCTCGCATAATCCCTCGATGGACTCAGGACTGATGAATCTCACACTGCGCAGGGTGGGACCTACGGCTGATACCTTGCGGGCTACCTCCTGCCAGATTTGCCTCGTTTGTTGCTGCACCTCCGGCTTCTTGTTGTGGGATTGTATTGTGTCTGCATGTGCAGCTAGAGTGTCCGCTAATATGGTGAGCTCTGCGTATGAGTAACGCTGTTTACGCAGCCGGGGGGTGGTCTTCCTGGTAGCCTTTGACATTCTCTATGGATTTCCACTGTGCTCTCCGAGTATTGACTGGTGGTTATGGAGGATGGCAATGGATTGTGTTTTTAAAGATGGCCGCCGGCCCATTTCCCGTTCCTGCGCGATGACGTAATTTCCGAGTCCGTTTTTTTGCTAACACGGTATTACCATGCCGGTATTACCATGCCGGTATTTAGGGATTGGTATGAGGCGGTACCGCTATGGGCAGGTCCCGCGATGCTGGTACAGGGGAGTTGGAGGCCCTTTAGCGGCATGGCGGTATTGCCACTACCGGCATGGGGGAACGCGCGTTCTCGCGCACTCGTAATCACCCGCTATTAGCGGGTTCATACGAGCACGGACCCGCTCATTCCGGCATGCCGGTAATGAACCCTGTTTTACCGGGCAACTCGTAATGCCCGGTAAAACCGGTGTGTGACACTGAAAGAAGAGACAATGACAATGACATAATATAGCATTCTGGTACTCCTCTGAACATCACTGAGATCGCCTCTAATGTAACACTTAAAGAAGAGACAATGACATAACAAAGCATCCCTGTACCCCCCTGATCATCACTGAGATTGGCTCTACTGTGACACTGAAAGACGGGACAACGACACAACATAGCATCTCTGTACCCCCCTGAAAATCACTGAGATCGGATCTACTGTGACAATGAAAGAAGAGACGACGCCTTAACATAGCATTCCTGCACCCCCTGAACATCACTGAGATCGGCTCTACTGTGACACTGAAAGAAGGGTGTAAGTGACTCCAATCAAGCAATCCCACTAAGTCAGTGCCTGGTCTGGGATGCCCAAGGGAAGCGCTTATTTATATATTTTTATGGCAAGTTATAATCTGGATGATGAAACCTTGTATAACACCCCTCTCTTAGAATCCCCTTGACCCCACTGAGCCAAGAAGTAGATTTGTTTTGCAAATTTAAAAGTTGTATTTGAAAAATTAAACAATATATATATATATATATATATCACACTTTTATAATAAAGTAATGATTGATATCACACTGATGAATATAATGTTGATCAACAATGGGTAATCTGACACTAGCACACCTCCTTACAATCAATGAGGAGTTGGTATAGGATGGATAGGGCAGCGAAAATACTTTTATGATTTCAAGGGAAAAGCAATGAGGAATGAAATGCAGTACAGAAATGACTTGATATGATTTTAGCAAAAAATAATATAATCACTTTTTCTCTGGCAATTCACCCCACCCTATGCAATGTAAGAAATGGAAGGAGGGGCACACAGTTCTCAGGAATGCAATCAAATACAATACGTAATTCAGTTCCCCCCAGCAAGCTTACAGGAAAACAGGTAGAAGTTTGAACACAGGTGAATTACTTTGAAATGTGGTGGCAATGAAGTGAAAAGATGCTAAAATTGTTTTTAATTCCCTCTAGAGGTTCAGGGTAGGTGATGGCTACTTTATATTAGTTCAGGCTCACTTTAGCAATGCTTTATGAGTAACTAGCAGGTTAAACGAATTTTAGCAAAGGAAAGAAAGGAGCTGCTGACCTTTTTACTGGAGAAGAAATCAGGCCAAAAGTATAAGGAGCAGCAAGTCGGTTTTAGATTTGTTGGAAAGCCTAGAATCTTAGCTTTTAAATGAACGTTAAACCACGTTCCTAGGACAAACGGTTTCAGAGATACAGACAATTTAGTAAAGGTTGTTTTTCGGATTTAAAGTAATACTCAAAATGACAGGTGAGAGTTTGCTGCTTTAGAATGACAGATGACAGCTCGCAGCTTTAGAATGACGGATGACAGGATTACTAGGAGGCAGTTCTACTTAGGTTAAAATAGTTTGCATTAGATTATTTTAACTAAGAGATTGGGTTCTGCACAGTTCTGGCGGATACTCACTCCTAATTTTGAAATGAATGGGCCTCGTCACGGATCAGGTCAACACGTCCATCGGTGGATAGTGTGTCAGAGTGATGTCATTTTTATGACCTACAGAAATGACACTCC
Source organism: Ambystoma mexicanum (assembly GCF_040938575.1). Lineage (NCBI taxonomy): Eukaryota > Metazoa > Chordata > Amphibia > Caudata > Ambystomatidae > Ambystoma > Ambystoma mexicanum. The sequence goes on from NC_090925.1 coordinate 72,802,234, forward strand.
CCTGGTCAATGTGCACACAATCTATTTCTGATCCAAATACATATTTCCCAGGTACACAAGTGGTTGACATTACATGTACATATTACACATTGCTTCGGTTAAGCGGCTTCACTTCAACACTACAGCTAAGTCAATGCCTAGTCTGGGATGCTGAGGGAAACCCTTATTGATATATTTTTAGGTCCAGTTCATGTACTCTGGATGACAACCCTTATATAACACCCCTCTCTTAGAATTCCCCTGACCTCACTGAGCCAAGAAGTAGGTCTGTTTTGCAGGTTTAGAAGGTTTATTTGAGAAATATAGCAATATATATCTATCACACTTTTATAATAAATTAATATTGGATATCACACTTAAAACATGACAGTGATCAACAATGGATAATGTTCTACTGGTAAACTAATTTGGTTACTTAGAAGTAGTATAGAGGATGAGGTAGCTGAAATGCTTTATGGTTTCAAGGAAATGCAAGGTGGAATACATGCAGTACAGAAAATAAACTGATATGGTTTCACAAGAGATAATATGTTCACTTTTCCCCTGGTGGCAATTCAGCCCCCCCTATATGCAATGCAAGGAGATGGAAGTAACACACACACAGGCCAATTCATGGAATAATTAGCGCGGCGCAAGTGGGCAAAAACGTGCGAATCGCAGTGGAATAGCGAAAATCGCAGTGCAAGTGCGAAAATCGCACGAAAAGCAGCGCACGTCGATTCATGGAAGGCCGTGCGCGAGAAAACCAGCGGATGTGCGATAAAAAAGTGTGCCGCGCACGTTGGCGCACAGGCCATCTAACAGCGTGCGCCAGGTCACAGCGAAAATCGCACAGGCCACAGCGAAATTCGCACATAGCGCGGCTCACGCAACAAAAGTAGGCGGAACACGGGCGTAACACTCGGAATGGGGAACAACTTGCAAAAACGTGGGCGTCACGGGGGAAGTACAGGGCACAAGTGCGCGGAACGCCCACACGCTCGCCTACAACACGTATTCATGGAATAGAATAGGGCAAAAAAGTGCACGCTCAAACCAGCGCACAGGCACAAACACGACCGCCACAAGAAAGCAGGCGGTAGCATCTCTGCGGCTGTAAGAAATGTGCGCCAAAAGGTGCGCCAACAAATAGCACCTATATACTGCCATGATGAATGTCCTATACTGTGGCCCTCCAGGACAAATGACGTGCAAAGGGGTACCCACAAACACGGACACCCGCTGACAAAAAATACGTGTGCGTGTATACCGGGGTGCGCGGGAAGTCTCACACGCGATTTCAGCAGGGTACAACTTCACGCGATCGGGCCTGGGGGAGCGGGCTACGTGTATTACAGGGGTTCGCGTGAAGTTTCTCACGCGATCGGGCCTGGGGGAGCGGGCTACGTGTATTACAGGGGTTCGCGTGAAGTTTCTCACGCGATCGGGCCTGGGGGAGCGGGCTACGTGTATTTCAGGAGTTCACGTGAAGTTTCTCACGCGATCGGGCCTGGGGGAGCGGGCTACGTGTATTTCAGGGGTTCGCGTGAAGTTTTTCACGCGATTCCATCAGGGTACGTGTATTTCAGGGGTGCGCGGGAAGTCCCACACGCGATTACAGCAGGGTACGTGTATTTCAGGGGTGTGCGGGAAGTTCCACACGCGAATATACTGGGCGCGTGTATTTCAGGGGTGCGCGGGAAGTTCCACACGCGATTCCATCAGGGTAGGTGTATTTCAGGGGTGCGCGGGAAGTTCCACACGCGATTCCATCAGGGTACGTGTATTTCAGGGGTGCGCGGGAAGTCCCACACGCGATTACAGCAGGGTACGTGTATTTCAGGGGTGTGCGGGAAGTTCCACACGCGAATAGCCTCGGCGCGTGTATTTCAGGGGTGCGCGGGAAGTTCCACACGCGAATAGCCTGGGCGCGTGTATTTCAGGGGTGCGCGGGAAGTTCCACACGCGAATAGCCTGGGCGCGTGTATTTCAGGGGTGCGCGGGAAGTTCCACACGCGAATAGCCTGGGCGCGTGTATTTCAGGGGTGCGCGGGAAGTCCCACACGCGATTACAGCAGGGTACGTGTATTTCAGGGGTGCGCGGGAATTTCCACACGCGAATAGCCTGGGCGCGTGTATTTCAGGGGTGCGCAGGAAGTCTCACACGCGATTACAGCAGGGTACTTGTATTTCAGGGGTGCGCAGGAATTTCCACACGCGAATAGCCTGGGCGCGTGTATTTCAGGGGTGCGCGGGAATTATCACATGCGATTTGGCTTGGTACGTGTATTACAGGGGTGCGTGGGAAGTTACACACGCGATTAGGCTGGGTGGGTCCTCACAGGTGTTCCCTGTACACCCTCCACGGCCCCTGCAGGCAGCCCACAAAACAGGGGACTACCCTGCACACCTGCTCATGTCTTCCACCACCCCCACCCCCCAGTCACCAGGGGCAGCCTCCACCAGGCCCCCACTCATGTCTCCCACCACCCCCACCCCCCAGCAGTGCAGGGGCAGCCTCCACCAGGCCCCCACCCATGTCTCCCACCACCCCCACACCCCAGCAGTGCAGGGGCAGCCTCCACCAGGCACCCACTCATGTCCCCTATCACCCCCACACCACCGCCACCAGGGGCACCCTCCACCAGGCCCCCACTCATGTCTCCCACCACCCCCACCCCCCCAGTCACCAGGGGCAGCCTCCACCAGGCCCCCACTCATGTCTCCCACCACCCCCACCCCCCAGCAGTGCAGGGGCAGCCTCCACCAGGCCCCCACCCATGTCTCCCACCACCCCCACCCCCCAGCAGTGCAGGGGCAGCCTCCACCAGGCACCCACTCATGTCCCCTAATCACCCCTACCCCTGCCACCAGGGGCACCCTCCACCAGGCCCCCACTCATGTCTCCCACCACCCCCACCCCCCAGCAGTGCAGGGGCACCCTCCACCAGGCCCCCACTCATGTCCCCTATCACCCCCACCCCCCCAGTCACCAGGGGCACCCTCCACCAGGCCCCCACCCATGTCCCCTATCACCCCCACCCCCCAGCAGTGCAGGGGCACCCTCCACCAGGCCCCCACTCATGTCTCCCACCACCCCCACCCCCCAGCCACCAGGGGCACCCTCCACCAGGCCCCCACCCATGTCCCCTATCACCCCCACCCCCCAGCAGAGCAGGGGCACCCTCCACCAGGCCCCCACCCATGTCCCCTATCACCCCCACCCCCCGCCACCAGGGGCACCCTCCACCAGGCCCCCACCCATGTCCCCTATCACCCCCACCCCCCAGCAGTGCAGGGGCACCCTCCACCAGGCCCCCACCCATGTCCCCTATCACCCCCACCCCCCTGCCACCAGGGGCACCCTCCACCAGGCCCCCACCCATGTCCCCTATCACCCCCACCCCCCAGCAGTGCAGGGGCACCCTCCACCAGGACCCCACCCATGTCCCCTATCACCCCCACCCCCCCGCCACCAGGGGCACCCTCCACCGGGCCCCCACTCATGTCTCCCACCACCCCCACCCCCAGCAGTGCAGGGGCACCCTCCACCAGGCCCCCACCCATGTCCCCTATCACCCCCACCCCCCAGCAGTGCAGGGGCACCCTCCACCAGGCCCCCACCCATGTCTCCCACCACCCCCACCCCCCAGCAGTGCAGGGGCACCCTCCACCAGGCCCCCACCCATGTCCCCTATCACCCCCACCCCCCCACCACCAGGGGCACCCTCCACCAGGCCCCCACTCATGTCCCCTATCACCCCCACCCCCCAGCAGTGCAGGGGCAGCCTCCACCAGGCACCCACTCATGTCCCCTATCACCCCCACCCCCCGCCACCAGGGGCACCCTCCACCAGGCCCCCACTCATGTCCCCTATCACCCCCACCCCCCAGCAGTGCAGGGGCACCCTCCACCAGGCCCCCACCCATGTCTCCCACCACCCCCACCCCCCAGCCACCAGGGGCACCCTCCACCAGGCCCCCACCCATGTCCCCTATCACCCCCACCCCCCAGCAGTGCAGGGGCAGCCTCCACCAGGCACCCACTCATGTCCCCTATCACCGCCACCCCCCCGCCACCAGGGGCACCCTCCACCAGGCCCCCACTCATGTCCCCTATCACCCCCACCCCCCCAGTCACCAGGGGCACCTCCACCAGGCCCCCACTCATGTCTCCCACAACCCCCACCCCCCCAGTCACCAGGGGCAGCCTCCACCAGGCCCCCACCCATGTCTCCCACCACCCCCACCCCCCAGCAGTGCAGGGGCAGCTTCCACCAGGCCCCCACTCATGTCCCCTATCACCCCCACCCCCCCAGTCACCAGGGGCACCCTCCACCAGGCCCCCATTCATGTCTCCCACCACCCCCACCCCCCCAGTCACCAGGGGCAGCCTCCACCAGGCCCCCACCCATGTCCCCCTGCCCCCAGGTCCTGACGATACACAATCATGGCAGTAATGGGCAGCATACCCAGCACAAACACCCAGGCAAGGATTGCATCCACCCACATAGTGAATGCAATTACATGACACAACCCCAATGGCAAGTATGTAAATGAACACATATCCGTCACACACACATACACAATGGCTGCAAGTGAATGTCAAAACCCATATCATGACATGTATGAAACCAAAGACAAAATAACACAAGTTGAAGTAAAAATAAAAAATGTATTAAAGATTAAAAATAAGTAAACAAATCAAACATACAACTATGTGGATAACAAAAGTAAAAATCAAAAAACGAAAAAGGAATACAAAAACAAATGTTGACCAAAGCAATATCAAGTAGAAGCAAAAGAATGAAAAACCATTTCCACATGGTGAACACAATAATGAAAAAAAGAAAATGTTCCTTCAAAAAACAAACTAAATACAGGAATGTACCAGGGCCCATGAGCCCAACACCATAAAGGAAACCTACTACTACCTAATGAAAAAAATATATACAAAAAAGTGGCCATTGTCCGAGCGGTCCAAAATAATAAAAACAAATAAAGGAAACCTAACACTAACTAACTATATAACTATATACAAAGGCAGCGGGCAAGTCCTGCGGCTCACTTGTTGATGTTGCTGGCCAGGGCATCATCAAACTCCATGTCGATGTCCTGGAGGCGGGACTCTGTCCTGGCCCCGAGGTCTCGCAGGGATAACCCCATGTTCAGCTCAAACTCCCTGTGAGCTTCCTCGAGGCACTCAGCCCGCCTCAACGCCCGACGCATGGAGAACTCCGCCCTGACCATGGCGAGCCGCTCCTCTTCCGCCCGCTGCCGCTCCGCACCTATCCGCTGGACCAACTGCTCCCACACGGAAGACACCACCATCCCAGGGTTGCCCTGCCCTCCGGCCGATGCCTGCCCCTCTGATCTTGATGGCCCCGAGCCATGATGCCTCCCACGTCGAGCCCGCTGCTGCCTCCGACGCCACTGCCTCTGCCAGCACGACGGCATCCAGGCTGATGGAAACCACTGACGCCGTCGTGCACGTGCCCTGCCTGATGATGCTGTCACATCTTCCCTCTGCTGGGGTCCAGTTGCTGTGTTGTCCACCCCTGCTGGACCTCCGACTCCCAACTGTGGCAGGGATGGGATCCCCACCGCGCTGGCTGCATTGGTCGGGGCAGGTCCACAGGGGGCCCTGGTGGCATCTGGGCTGGAAGACGGCAAGGAGAACGACTGGTGGATAGCCTGCACAGAGGAGGAGAGGGCCGCCACATTGGCCAACACATGCAGGAAACCCCCGAACATGGCCGATCCCAATTGGGCCACGTCAGCACGGTGCACTTCGTGATGAGGTGCGTGCTCCTCCCGGGAAGCACGCACGGCATCACGAATCACAGCCGTGCGCATCGCGACCCCAATCAGGACCGTCTCCGCACGGCCAGGGGTTCCCACGTCCGCAAGTGGAGGGGAGTCAGGTGACATGGACATCCCCTCTACCTGCGGACGGGCCTGGGACGGGGCATCCCTGCTGGTGCATGGTGGTGCACTCACAGGGTCAGGGACAGCGACATGCACAGGCCCCTCCACGGTGACCTGTGCTGCCTCCTGCCCCTGGCCCTGGACTGCACCACTTGCACCAGCAGGGATGCCCCCACCAGGCCCCATGTGTGCCCCAGTGGCGGCCTCCTCCTCCTCTGTGCAAACCACCAACCTGGATGGCTCCTCACCGTCTCCCACCGTAGCAGGCCCCTGTGGGGGCTCACCCACCCCTTCCGCTGCAGCCGTGGGGGCATCCCCGCCGCCTTGCTCCACAGCGCCGTCTTCGCCCTCTTCTTCACTAGCCGCTGCGTAGAGGGAGACAAAGAACACAAGCATCAGGGCACTGTACAATGGTCCCCTAGACAGGAAGCAATAGCAGATGAGCACCACTGTCAAAGTACACTTCCATCATGTCCCTCCACAACACATGGGTCAGTCCAGGCAAAACACACACAGTAACAGGCATGGTGCATGCCATGGACAGTTCCATGCATGTCCAATGGACTCTTGAAACATTCAATGATATGTAACTCACATGCATCATGGCTCATGCCTATCACATGCACACACTTCACCTCAGTCACATCCATCTGGCCCCAAACACACCAAACACAGCGGATACAAGGGTAATTTGGCTGCTTCACTGAATCTGTGCATTGTCACACACATGTGTCATGCATCCATGGCATGCACAAGTCACAGACACGCAGGTCAGGCACACAGACATGGCTACCATATATGTACCTGGCATCAGCACCCATCCCTCACCGCCACCCATGTCCAGGTACAGAGACTGGCATGCTCTCATGTTCAAAATCTGCATAGGGCTCCCCATGCGGCATTTGAACACATGCAACAACCATGTGGGTCACACATCACTGGTCGCACATGCATTACCATGATGTCCCTGCACACATACATGCATACATGGCCTATGGCACACATGCAGGCAAGTATCATAGAACCAGCACACCGCAACATGCCCTGTCTCACACAGTAATGCTTGGACACTTACCGCTCAACTCCAGACGGGCCTCCCTCTCAAGGATCTGGGCGTGGAGCGCTGGGCGTACGCGTTCCAGGACCCTCATCTGGATGGAACTCATGCGGCCCCGGCCCCCCTCCACGAGGCGCCGGGCCTTCACAAGGGTCCTGGACCTCAAGTCCTCCCAGCGCTTCTTGATCTTCAGGACGTCGCGGGTTGCCACCCCCTCCGCGTTGATGGCAACCACACAGTCGGCCCAGATCCTCTGCCGTCCTTCCTTGCTGGCGCGGGACGATCCAAAGAGGGCATCATACTGCCCCAGGACATGCTCCACCAGGACACTAACTTCGGTGGCAGTGAAGCTGGTGCCCCTCTGCCCCTCTGGCCTGGGGTTGCCACTGGTGCCAGATGTGGAAGTGCCCGACATGGCAACCCCAGAGGCAGGTGTGGGTGGGCAACTGGGTCCTGGGGCTGGGCTGTGGAGCGATGTATTCCCAGTTGGGAGTCTTCAGTTCCAGCAGGGGTGGACACAGCAACTGGACCCCTGCAGATGGCTGATGTGCAGGCACCAAATGGCAGGGCACAGTGGCAGCAGGCAGGCAGGCAGGCAGCAGCAGATGGCACGTGGGAGGCTGCTCGGGGCACTGGGGGGCAGTAACTCGGCCTTCTGGGCAGGAGCGTGGTCTTCCGTGTGTTTTCGCGTGGCCAGCTTGACACGGAGTGATTTGGCACGTGAAAATCCTGCACGTCAGCGTGAAATCCGAGGAAAGGCCCTTAGCGCGTAAGCGCGTCAGCACGCATACGCGATTCTATTGGACCAGAGTCCCTCAGCGCGTAAGCGCGTCTGTGACGTGACCCGCACGGGTGTTCCCCACTCAGCACGTGGTGACGGGGCACACGTGGAAATACTGCACGTCAGAGTGTCATCGCGTGTAATTGGACAAAAGTGCGCATACACGCGATTGGCCTATGTACGTGTATTTAATGGGTGCGCGGGCACTTACACACGCAAGTACGTCAGCGAACCTGTATCCCGTGGTGCGTGTGAATTTCCACACGCTATTGGACTGGGAACTGGATTCCAGGGGTGCGCGGGTCACACGCTGTATCCCGTGGTGCGTGTGAATTTCTACACACTATTGGACTGGGAACTGGATTCCAGGGGTGCGCGGGTCACACGCTGTATCCCGTGGTGCGTGTGAATTTCCACACGCTATTGGACTGGGAACTGGATTCCAGGGGTGCGCGGGTCACACGCTGTATCCCGTGGTGCGTGTGAATTTCCACACGCTATTGGACTGGGAACTGGATTCCAGGGGTGCGCGGGTCACACGCTCGCCTAGAACACGCGCAAAGCATAAATTTGCGCACTTTAACAATAACAAGCTCAGACGCCAGGATGAACATACCGTTCCTAGCAGCAGTGGCAGTGGGCTACCAAAGGAGGAGGAGGAGGATAGTCAGGGCCAGAATATTCACACCCAGAACCAGCCTTTTCGGGATGCCTGATGACCAGGTGTATGGGAGGTACAGGTTTCCACCACACATTATACTGGACCTGGTGAGTGAGTGGGAGGATGACCTCACATCACCCACCCTGTGCTCCCAAGCACTCAGCCCCCTGGAGAAGGTCCTCAATGTACTGCACTTCTTATCCACTGGATCATTTCAGCGGACAAGTGCCATAGTGGGTGGGGTGTCACAGGCCACCCAGTCACGCTGCCTACACCAGGTCTTGAACATCATGACTGCACGCCCATCAGTCCGCAGGCATATATACCTGCCCAGAACACCTGCAGAAAGGCATGCTGCCGCCCTGGATTTTTACGGTGTGGCACGATTCCCCAAAGTGCTAGGTGCCATCGACTGCACCCAGTGGCTCTACGTCCCCCCAGGGCATCTGAGCACATCTATAGGAACCGCAAGCACTGGCATTCCATCAACGTGCAGGTAGCATGTAATGCCAAGGTAATCATCACCTCAGTATATGCCAACTATCCCGGCTCCACCCACGACAGCTTCATTTACCGAATGTCCACCCTAAGCCGGGACCTAGAAGCTGGGCGGCATGGCGATACATGGCTGCTTGGTGAGTATGTGTGCCACTGCACATGCATGCATGTTGGATACTGAGCAAGGTCACAACCCCACCAATGATACCAATCACCACCTCCACAGGGGATAGTGCCTACCCTCTCAGCCCCCACATGATGACGCCAATTCGGAACCCCACCACGCCACCCGAGGTAAGATATAACACAGCCCACATTACGACCCGGGGCATAGTGGAGCGCACATTCGGAGTGCTAAAGTCACGCTTTCGCTCCCTTGACCGTTCTGGCGGGCAGCTGTTATACGCTCCCCCAGTAGTGTGCAGGATCATAGTGGCAGCATGTGTCCTGCACAACGTTGCAACACGCCGGGGCCTGGCCGTGGACATGGTGGTGGCCCCACATCCCCAACCACATGCACAGCCGCTGCGCATGGGAGGGGAAAGGGCATGGGGGGAGGCAGCCCGTACACAGCTAGTGGCTAATTACTTCACATAGAAATCACACCCCTGTGGAGTGCACACTGCCCTGGCACATTCCATCTGACAATCAATGATGACTCAACCTGACACTGATCCTGAATGTCTGGAGAATGAACCGTGAATACCATATCAGCCTGAGATTGTTCACCTGGAAGTGTCACAATGTGTGCATCCCTACCCACACAGACACCACCAATGCAGTTTTGTGAAGTTACACATTCAAGCAGCTAAAATGATTACCCACTTGCAAAATGCAACAAGAGGACAGTGCCATGTCAGCCAACCCAACTCCAGCACCGCCACACGACACACCGTGCCATGTCATGCTAATTGCAGGTAAACAAAGTAATCCCCACAACATGACACTAGTCTCACTATGTACAGTGTCCCTATTAGAAACCTGCAACACCTGAAATGCTCACAGCAATGCCGGACCAACAACATACTTGAGCACGTAGTACCATTAACATGACATCACAAATGTTACATATTAGTAGTCTCACCACCTGGAAATGCCTGCACTCCCACCACTACCAACTGTGCAGTGTTGGCGCCATGTAGAGTTGTAGGTGCACTGCTGCCAACATGGACCCCATCTCCAGACTAGAGGTCCTTGTCTAGAAATGAGGAAGGGACCTGCAAATTGGGAGGTAGACACAGAAGAAGAGTTACACATCAATGCAACATGCAGTGTACAACACAACAGCAATATGCACTAGGAATGTATACACAGTATTGACTACAGACTGCCCACACAGCTCATGGGAGTCCAACGTCACTGTGTAATTCACTGTCACTTGGGCACACCCTTTGCAAGCCCATGGCAACGGGAAGCAGGAGGGGTGTGTGTGACTCAAACCCAAGCATCTGAACCAAATACATTACAAGCCTGCATGTGCCCAGCCACAATGCAGCGTATGCCTACAGTAACCACGGAAGCCAACAAATCGTCCCAAAAAATTGGGAATAAAAGAAATCAAAATAAAAATAAAAATAAGAAACAATCAAAAATGGCCATTGATGGGCCCGGGGGGGTTGGGGAGGCCACCCAGGAGGTCCGAGGACAGGATGCACACCAGAACCCACCTGCGTGGATCCTGGGAAGATAAAACACCTCCATGGGCTCATGGCCCACACGGCTACCCTATTGTGGGAGTATCACTGCTGTCACTATTATCACCGTGTGCAGCTGCATCCGGAGGTGGTTGCACTATGGGAGGCAGCCCACGCAAGGCCCTAGTCTGCTCCTCCATGGCTGCAAGCATGCGGGTGTGGTAGGTCTGGTTCTGGAGGATGAGTGTGCGGAGGTCCCGATGCAACAACTCACGGGATGCCCGGACCTCCGCCCTTGTTGCCTGCATCTCAGCTGAGAGCGCACGGGTGAGACGCTCCAGCTGCTGTTCTGTCCTTTGGTGTGTTGAAGCCTCAAGCTCAACAAGAGTCGTCCTGAGGTGAAGGAGCTCCTGCCTCAGGGCTTCCCTGTGGCCCTGGGACTCTATGGAGATGGCCTCCTGCAGAGTCGCCAGTGCCGCCCGCCTGTCCCTGTTGGACCCCAACATGTCCTCCCTGTGTGACTGGCAGATGGAGTCGGTTGCCTGCTCTAGTCGCTCCATCAGCCTTTCTGGGGGGACAATGGAAGTGGCCACCCTATCCATGGCCTGAGCCATCATCTCGGATGATGCAGCCTGTTGGGTTGCCACACCGTAAATGGATTGCTCCCATGCGGTATTGCCGGGTGGCGTACGGCCACCACGTCGGCGGGCACCACACCTGTCTGGGGCAAGGCGAACTGCGCCTTGCTGTGCCGGCACTGCCTGAGGCTGCAGGACTGCATTCCCCCTCTGATCTGCTGGCCCAGGAACAGGATCAGATGTCGCGGAGTGTGACCCTGCATCCGTAACCACCGAAGGCGTAGCTGCCAACACTGACATCCCCATGGAGGGTTCTGACCCTGGTGCAGGTGGGTGAGACAGAACAGAATCCCTCCCTGGAACACTCACCTGCGACGGCACGTAGGTCTCATCCGAATCAACACCTGAGTTCAGCTCGGGGGAGGTGCAGCCAGAGACACCCCTTGAGAGCACGACCTGCAGCACTTGTGGGTTCTCCCCCACCACCACACCACGTCCCTCACTGGTGGTTGGTCGGCCCTCGGACCCCTCCTGGGTCTGCACCATCTCCACAACCCCAGCAGTATCATGTGCGTCTTCCCCTGCAAAGACATGAAAACAAAGAAATGGAAACAGGCATTAGCACCATGGCACACAATGAGGGCTGAGAAGCAAGAGAACCAGTACTTGATTGACACATGTCCCACATGACTGAAACCCTCCCATGCATTCACCCTCACTGCGTATGAAGTGCAGGCAAATGGCACACACTGATGACACCAAGATGGAAGATGAACACATTTTCTGCATGCTGCCTGGCAGTGGCATCACACATTGGCCTGTGATTGCCAGGTGATACACACATGCCATCACACAGATGGCATGTACCATTGCTATTGAGTGAAGATGGAGAGGAGGGCAGCACCTATTCATTCAGTCCAGTTCCCGCCTGTAATCGCTTTTCTAATTCTAACAGGTCAGATTTTTCACCTGGAGCTGCCAGTCTGAAATGGTCCAATTGCACAGGGACATGTGTGTACAAATGATATCCAGGTAACAAAGTCACTCCACTTTACCATAGCCATGTCAGACATGTGACTAGTGGACAGCGACATGCCTAGTGAAAGTGGTGGAATGCAAACAAACTGACTGAATAAACAGTGAAAAATAAGCAGCTATGTTGTGGCAAGGTGACACTTCAAGGGCAACTGGCGTGCAGTTGGGCTAGATGTGTACTGTTGGCAGAAGGGATACTGCTATGGCCAAATGCAGCTGCGCAGGAAGTATTGCAGGAAGCACATGGCTGACCCTTACGACTCAGGCGCACACACTCTCACCTGGCACACAAACAGAAGCCCTCACACACACACCATGCACATGGATGACACACACATGCATGTGCACTCACCGGACAATGCCTCGTAATCAGCCAGATCTCCCACGCCTTGGATCTGTTCCTCCGTGACGTAGGTCCCAGCGACTGACTCATGTGGAGTGAGTTCCATGTCTACTACGGAGACCCACCTCCAGTCACTAGAGTTGCGGCATGACTTGAGGCCAGCTTACTCTTTGCACTGCGCTTTAGGTCATTCCAGCGCTTATAGCAATCATTGGCTGTGCGCCTCACGATTCCAAGGGCACTTACGATGTCCGCAACGGTCTGCCAGTGTGCCTGGTGTTGTGCAGGTGTGGTCTTGGATCCTGCAACAATGACCATCTCGTTGTCATGTCCGGACACATACTCGACAAGTGCATTCAGTTCGTCATCCGTGAAGCTGGGCTTCCTGGATGGGCCGGACTGTGTAGCCGTGTCTGGGGCATCAGCCTGTGCCGGACGAGCACTCTTCCTCTTCCGCTTGGAAGGTGGTGGTGATCCTGAGTGTCCTGCGCCGCTCTGGACACTAGGGGCAGGAGCCCTGGTGGACTCTGTATCAGGAGTGTGGGATTGCACACTCAGCATGGGAATTGATGCAGGCATCGGCTCTAGTGTGATGGTGTCAGGGGGAATGTCAGCAGCATGGACTAGGACCGACACTGTCCTGGCTGGGTGTGTGAGGGCTTGGGTGGATGGAGCCGCAGCTGCCCCTGCAGCCTCTCCGCCCTGCCTCCTTGGTGCAGCAGATGACCTTGCTGGCCCAGATGCACGTGGCATGGTGACATCAACGTGCACCAGCGCACGTGTCATATGCCTGCTGACCTGGAAGTCAGCCATGGAGTCAGCCAGATCTGGTGCCACAATGGGCTGGTCCAACAAGGGCTGTGCATGGATGGTGTCAGCCACATCAGCCTCAACGGGAGGGGGGGGGGTTATGGGTGCCCTTGACTGGTCCTCCACACATGGGGGACAGGCTCACCCTGCAAGTAACGACCACGTCCCCTACCGGATCCACCACGGCCACCACTTGTGGCTCTTCCACCTTTGCCACCCTTACGGAATCCTCGCCTCCCAGCCATGGCACTGATGTAAATGTGCGTATGGGAGTGGCTGTAAACTATTGTCCTGGGCAATTGGGGGTCAAAGGGGTTGGGTACCAGATGGTAATTGTACCCTAGTGCTCTTGCAAGGCTGATTGTAACCCCTGGGGAAAGATGACGGGTCACGCTACGCACAGGAGCCCCAAAAAAGGGAGATGACGTGCACGCAACCCCTCCTAGACCACGTGTGCAGAAAGAAAAACCTGCACTACGCTGTGGCACCCAGTAACACAAGAATGAACGTATGCGTGTCACACGCAGCCTAGAATGACCTCTGAAGGGGTAGGCTACACACGGGGCAAGCACAGATGTTAGATACGTGCGTAACTCACCGTCTGCCTGGTAAACGAGCGTGTAAAAGGAGCACGTTTGGTTGGCAACACCCCAGCCAAAAGAAGATTTGTACGCTGTCTGAGGAGACAGGACAACAGTAGAAGGGAACACTGTTTGAGGGAACAGGCCCAGGTAAACCAGTAAAAGCGAAAAAAGAGAAAAAGCTGTCAGAGGTAACAGGGAATACGAACTTGAAACGCCGTGAAGTAAATCGCGTGTGAAACGACAAGTACAGAATTCACCCACTCGCTCTCCACGAAAAGCACGTACAAGGAAAACGTGTTCTACACATACCTTTTATACAGGGCCACACGTCCAGCGTCACTTACGCGGCGTGTACACGCTAGGGCCATTTCCACCAATTACACGCTTTGTCACTTCTGCGTGTAGGGACATTTCCACCAATTACACGCTTTGTCACTTCTGCGTGTAGGGCCATTTCCACCAATTACACGCTTTGTCACTTCTGCGTGTAGGGCCATTTCCACCAATTACACGCTTTGTCACTTCTGCGTGTAGGGCCATTTCCACCAATCACACGCAATTACACTCTGACGTGCAGTCTTTCCACGTGTGCTCTGTCATCACGTGCTGTGTGGGAAACACCCGTGCGGGTCACGTCACAGACGCGCTTACGCGCTGAGGGCCTTTCCTCGGTTTTCACGCTGACGTGCAGGATTTTCACATGCAAAATCACTCCGTACCAAGCTGGCCACGCCTACGCACACGGAATACCACGCTCCTGCCCGGAAGGCCGAACTACTGCCCCCCAGAGCCCCGAGCACGCTCCCACCTGCTGCTGCCTGACTGCCTGCTGCCCCTGCACTGCTGGGGGGTGGGGGTGATAGGGGACATGGGTGGGGGCCTGGTGGAGGGTGCCCCTGCACTGCTGGGGGGTGGGGGTGATAGGGGACATGGGTGGGGGCCTGGTGGAGGGTGCCCCTGCACTGCTGGGGGTGGGGGTGATAGGAGACATGGGTGGGGGCCTGGTGGAGGGTGCCCCTGGTGGCTGGGGGGTGGGGGTGGTGGGAGACCTGAGTGGGGGCCTGGTGGAGGGTGCCCCTGCACTGCTGGGGGGTGGGGGTGATAGGGGACATGGGTGGGGGCCTGGTGGAGGGTACCCCTGCACTGCTGGGGGGTGGGGGTGATAGGAGACATGGGTGGGGGCCTGGTGGAGGGTGCCCCTGGTGGCTGGGGGGTGGGGGTGGTGGGAGACATGAGTGGGGGCCTGGTGGAGGGTGCCCCTGCACTGCTGGGGGGTGGGGGTGTTGGGAGACTTGGGTGGGGGCCTGATGGAGGGTGCCCCTGCACTGCTGGGGGGTGGGGGTGATAGGGGACATGGGTGGGGGCCTGGTGGAGGGTGCCCCTGCACTGCTGGGGGGTGGGGGTGTTGGGAGACATGGGTGGGGGCCTGGTGGAGGGTGCCCCTGGTGGCGGGGGGGTGGGGGTGATAGGGGACATAGGTGGGGGCCTGGTGGAGGGTGCCCCTGGTGGCGGGGGGGTGGGGGTGATAGGGGACATGGGTGGGGGCCTGGTGGAGGGTGCCCTGCACTGATGGGGGGTGGGGGTGGTGGGAGACATGGGTGGGGGCCTGGTGGAGGGTGCCCCTGGTGGCTGGGGGGTGGGGGTGATAGGGGACATGAGTGGGGGCCTGGTGGAGGGTGCCCCTGGTGGCGGGGGGGTGGGGGTGATAGGGGACATGGGTGGGGCCTGGTGGAGGGTGCCCCTGCACTGCTGGGGGGTGGGGGTGGTGGGAGACATGGGTGGGGGCCTGGTGGAGGGTGCCCCTGGTGGCTGGGGGGTGGGGGTGATAGGGGACATGAGTGGGGGCCTGGTGGAGGGTGCCCCTGGTGGCGGGGGGGTGGGGGTGATAGGGGACATGGGTGGGGGCCTGGTGGAGGGTGCCCCTGCACTGCTGGGGGGTGGGGGTGGTGGGAGACATGGGTGGGGGCCTGGTGGAGGGTGCCCCTGCACTGCTGGGGGGTGGGGGTTGTGGGAGACATGGGTGGGGGCCTGGTGGAGGGTGCCCCTGGTGGCTGGGGGGTGGGGGTGATAGGGGACATGGGTGGGGGCCTGGTGGAGGGTGCCCCTGCACTACTGGGGGGTAGGGGTGGTGGGAGACATGGGTGGGGGCCTGGTGGAGGGTGCCCCTGGTGGCTGGGGGGTGGGGGTGATAGGGGACATGGGTGGGGGCCTGGTGGAGGGTGCCCCTGCACTGCTGGGGAGTGGGGGTGATAGGGGACATGGGTGGGGGCCTGGTGGAGGGTGCCCCTGCACTGCTGGGGGGTGGGGGTGGTGGGAGACATGGGTGGGGGCCTTTTGGAGGGTGCCCCTGCACTGCTGGGGAGTGGGGGTGATAGGGGACATGGGTGGGGGCCTGGTGGAGGGTGCCCCTGCACTGCTGGGGGGTGGGGGTGGTGGGAGACATGGGTGGGGGCCTGGTGGAGGGTGCCCCTGGTGGCTGGGGGTGGGGGTGATAGGGGACATGGGTGGGGGCCTGGTGGAGGGTGCCCCTGGTGGCGGGGGGGTGGGGGTGATAGGGGACATGGGTGGGGGCCTGGTGGAGGGTGCCCCTGGTGGCGGGGGGTTGGGGGTGATAGGGGAAATGGGTGGGGGCCTGGTGGAGGGTGCCCCTGCACTGATGGGGGGTGGGGGTGGTGGGAGACATGGGTGGGGGCCTGGTGGAGGGTGCCCCTGGTGGCTGGGGGGTGGGGGTGATAGGGGACATGAGTGGGGGCCTGGTGGAGGGTGCCCCTGGTGGCGGGGGGGTGATAGGGGACATGGGTGGGGGCCTGGTGGAGGGTGCCCCTGCACTGCTGGGGGGTGGGGGTGGTGGGAGACATGGGTGGGGGCCTGTTGGAGGGTGCCCCTGCACTGCTGGGGGGTGGGGGTGTTGGGAGACATGGGTGGGGGCCTGGGGGAGGGTGCCCCTGGTGGCTGGGGGGTGGGGGTGATAGGGGACATGGGTGGGGGCCTGGTGGAGGGTGCCCCTGCACTGCTGGGGGGTAGGGGAGGTGGGAGACATGGGTGGGGGCCTGGTGGAGGGTGCCCCTGGTGGCTGGGGGGTGGGGGTGATAGGGGACATGGGTGGGGGCCTGGTGGAGGGTGCCCCTGCACTGCTGGGGAGTGGGGGTGATAGGGGACATGGGTGGGGGCCTGGTGGAGGGTGCCCCTGCACGGGTGGGGGTGGTGGGAGACATGGGTGGGGGCCTGGTGGAGGGTGCCCCTGCACTGCTGGGGAGTGGGGGTGATAGGGGACATGGGTGGGGGCCTGGTGGAGGGTGCCCCTGCACTGCTGGGGGGTGGGGGTGGTGGGAGACATGGGTGGGGGCCTGGTGGAGGGTGCCCCTGGTGGCTGGGGGGTGGGGGTGATAGGGGACATGGGTGGGGGCCTGGTGGAGGGTGCCCCTGCACTGCTGGGGAGTGGGGGTGATAGGGGACATGGGTGGGGGCCTGGTGGAGGGTGCCCCTGCACTGCTGGGGGGTGGGGGTGATAGGGGACATGGGTGGGGGCCTGGTGGAGGGTGCCCCTGCACTGCTGGGGGTGGGGGTGATAGGGGACATGGGTGGGGGCCTGGTGGAGGGTGCCCCTGGTGGCTGGGGGGTGGGGGTGGTGGGAGACATGAGTGGGGGCCTGGTGGAGGGTGCCCCTGCACTGCTGGGGGGTGGGGGTGTTGGGAGACATGGGTGGGGGCCTGGTGGAGGGTGCCCCTGGTGGCTGGGGGGTGGGGGTGATAGGGGACATGGGTGGGGGCCTGGTGGAGGGTGCCCCTGCACTGCTGGGGGGTGGGGGTGCAGGGGGACATGAGCAGGTGTGCAGGGTAGTCCCCTGTTTTGTGGGCTGCCTGCAGGGGCCGTGGAGGGTGTACAGGGAACACCTGTGAGGACCCACCCAGCCTAATTGCATGTGATAATTCCCGCACACCCCTGTAATACACGTACCTGGCCAAATCGCGTGTGATAATTCCCACGCACCCCTGTAATACACGTACCTGGCCAAATCGCATGTGAGAATTCCCGTGCACCCCTGTAATACATGTACCCAGCCGAATCGCGTGTAGAACTTCCCGCACACCCCTGTAATACACGTACCTGGCCAAATCGCATGTGAGAATTCCCGCGCACCCCTGTAATACACGTACCCAGCCGAATCGCGTGTAGAACTTCCCGCACACCCCTGTAATACACGTACCCTGGCCAATCGCGTGTAGAACTTCCCACGCACCCCTGTAATACACGTAGCAAGCCAAATCCCGTGTGATAATTCCCGCGCACCCCTGTAATACACGTACCCAGCCGAATCGCGTGTACAACTTCCCGCACACCCCTGTAATACACGTACCTGGCCAAATCGCATGTGAGAATTCCCGCGCACCCCTGTAATACACGTACCCTGGCCAATCGCGTGTAGAACTTCCCACGCACCCCTGTAATACACGTACCAGGCCAAATCGCGTGTGATAATTCCCGCGCACCCCTGTAATACACGTACCTGGCCAAATTGCATGTGAGAATTACCGCGCACCACTGTAATACACGTACCCAGCCGAATCGCGTGTAGAACTTCCCGCACACCCCTGTAATACACATACCCTGCCCAACCGCGTGTAGTACTTCCCGCGTACCCCTGTAGTACACGTACCCTGGCTAATCGCGTGTATGACTTCACGCGTACCCCTGATATGCACGTTACCCGCTTTGCGTTCCTTGTTTGGCAGCCCTGTAGACTGGTCCAGGGTTAGCGCAGCCCTTTGCGATGATTTAGCGATTTTGATGGCTTTTCCTTGCGCGAGGGCGTTCTTGGGGGCGTTACTGGCGCTGCTGCAGGGTCGCTGCGATACTCTGCGCCACGGCTGGTTTGGGAGCCTGAAATCCATGAATACGCTGTGCGCGGAAATCGGTTTTGGCGCACGTGCCTGGCGCAGGCAATCGCACGCAGACACTCTGCGCCAGCCGCTTGCGACACTTTTCTGCGAAATTCTATGAATAACCCTGACAGTCTTCCGGAATACAATCAAATACAATACGGAATTCAGTTCCCCCCCCAGCAAGCTTAGACAACAGGTATGCTTTTTAAAACACGGGCAAGAGTGCTTTGTAATGTGGTGGCAAGGAAGTGAAAACTGCTAAAATTGCTTTTAATTCCCCATAGGAGGTTCAGGGTGAGTGGTAGACACTTTATATTAGTTCAGGATCACTTTAACAATACTCTATGAATGATTAGCAGATTGCAACAAATTTTAGCAAAGAGAAGCAAAAAGCTGCTGATTTTTACAGATGAAGAAATCGGGCCAAATCGCAAATAGCGGTAAATTTCGCAGGAAGTCGGTTATAGGCTTGTTGGAAAGCTTAGATTCTAAGATTTCAGAGGAAAGTTAAATCTTGTTCCTAGGACAAACGGTTCCAGAGATACGGACGATTTAATAAAGGTAGATTTTCGGATTTAAAGTAAAACTCAAAATGACAGGTGACAGCTTGCAGCTGCAGAATTAACAGGTGACAGTTGTGCAGCTTTAAAAATGACAGATGACACGATTTCTAGGACGCTGTTCTAATTAGGTAAAAATAGTTTGGATTAGATTATTTTAACTAAGAGATTGGTTCTGCACAGTTCTGGCGGATACTCACTCCTAATTTTGAAATGAATGGGCCTCGTCACAGATCTCGTCAACACGTCCAGTGGCGGTTCTCTCTGCTCGGCGGGTCAATCAGGCACCTGTTCTGCTCACAGCGATCCGGATCTCTGGTTCTGCTCACAGCGGTCTGGGTCTGGTCTGCGGTTCCGGCAAAAGTTCTTGGCAAAGAATTCAAACAGCTCGACCGGCTGTTGAATAGTTTGGTTAGGTTTGCTGGATTCTGAAGGCCTGCTGAGAAATACTTTTGCTTGCAGTGGGCCTCCTTGGTTCAAAGTTCTGTAGTCTCTGTTTAGCTTGGAAGTCTAAGTATTGGATCTCTGGATGTGAAGTCGTCGGTCAAAATGCTCTGCAGAAATGGAAAATGAATGTGTCTACCTGTCCCAGCAGTCTCTTTTTATGTGTTTTGGAGGTGGGTGTGTGCATGGCATAACTGAGCCTGCCCCTCTCTACTTGTCATTGGCCCAATTCTCCCCTCTCCCATGATTGGGGAAAGGAAATGGATTGTCATCATGATGAGGTCTGTTTATGGGTCAGAGGATCCTCCCCTGGTCAATTTGCCCACAAATCTATATTTGATTCAAATACATATTTCCCAGATACACAATTTGTTGAAATTACATGTACACATTATATATTCCTTATGGTCCATGCTTGTCCGCCTCTGATCTTCCTGGGGGCTTGCATTCAAAAATGACAACATTTTGCGCTTTTAGTGGGTTTTGCAACATGGGATTTTCATCGAAAATTATACAAAGGTACATTTCCCTTCCACATATATCCCAGTAACTTTCCATGTCTCTAGCTTAAACACAGTGTCTGGAATATTGATAAATAGCAGGGTTTTGCACCAGAACATGGTACAAAGTTGAATCTAGTCTTAAATTGAAGGTACATTCCTTAGATTAAGGGTCTCCAAATTGCACATTTCTGTCATCTGGTTACAAAGTGTTATCAATGTTTCTATAAAATATATATTTGTTGCAATTCAACTCCCCAAAGTGTTTGGGTCTGCCTCCAGAAGTCTGGGTGGGTCAGTGATCACATGTCTCTCCTTGCTGGCAGAGGGCTGTTGACAGGAAACACTCAAAATTAACATACCCCATTCAACTGAAAGAGCCTTTTGTGTGGGCTCCAGCAGGCTGCCTGGAAGTCTCTCCTCAATCAATCAACAGGGTTATGTGATATCCTGCCTCCTGGTGTGGGAATCTCTGAGGTGTTAAGGTTTCCCAGCCTCTTGGCCTCTGGGAACAGCAGGTGGCTAAGATTTTCAATTAACCAACATGCTTTGAAGTCCCTGTTGACTCAGGTCCCTTTGTCAGCCAGTTCTCCTGTCAGAGTTTAGACCGCTAGCGCCGCCGTGTGGAATTTGTCGGTACTGCATCCATTTTTGGGATCTGTCTTGAATTACTGCATTTCAATAGAGTGGTCTTTTGCTTGATAGAATAGGACACTTGCTTAACATTGTTTTGATGGCATCCTTACAGTAGAGTGGTGATGTGGAACCCCCCACAAGAAGGTTGTATCTTTGGAGTGGTCTTGTGCCAACTGCGCAGTTCTCCTGGATTGTGGCGTGAATGTGGGCGGCGACAGCTCATCCCCACATCCACCCAGTCTATTGATTTAGTTTGTTCTGGGATAGAATAATGGGCGGCGACAGCTCATCCCCACATCTACCCAGTCTATTGATTCAACATTGGTCAAAACCCTTGACACACCCCCCGCCCGGCTGCGCTTTGATTCGGGTTGAGGGGAAGTCGGGTGCAAAGGATGTTTTGAGCCCTGTGCTGGTATGTCCGCATTATCTTCTTCCAATTCTGTAGATGGCACAGTTCAGCATCTTTTCCTCCACCCATTTGGATCGATGGGTTCTCCTCGCCAGTCCTGATGGGAATATTGGGCGGTACCCCAGGCCACTCGGGTCTCTGCTCCCGGTCCCCGGTCGTCCTCCTTGGTCAGTCTCCATGATTTCATCTCTCCTAGGATGATAAAGCAAAGCAGCAATACACATTCCTAGACATTTTTCCAACACTATTAATGGTGTTGTGAACATATACATTTTATAATCAGAAGATATGAACACATACATTTTCTTTTTTAAATTAGGAGACAAGAACATATATATACAAGAATCACAGAATTTTATATGCTATATGTGGAATATTTTAGGGTTGGAACTGAATTAATCTGGAACGGTCCCCTCTGGGATTCCAGTGGATTCCTCCAGTTGTTGCAGAGTGTGCCTGGGATGGCAACACTTCAGTTGATTAATATGGACCCACTTATCTTCCCCTTCTGCCAAACTGTCTTTGGGGATGCAAATCTTGTATGCAACAGGGGAGATTTTGTCTATAATTTCAAACAGTCCCTTCCATGTAGGCAAAAATTTTGACTGTTTGGCCTGGTTGCTTTGGAAATTGTATAGATAGACCCGATCACCCGCATTATAGTCCTTCCGGGTGGTCTTCAGGTCGTAGTGGGTTTTCATGCTATCAGCTGATCTTTCTAGATTCCGCTGAGCATAGGCAAAAGCATGTTGGAGGTGTTTCCTTAAATTCTCCACATACTCATGAGTTGTGGAGGCATTTATCAGTGTCTGCTCTTGGGTCCTGTAGATCAAATGCTGGGGAAGCACCATCTTGCTTCCAGTCATCAACTCAAATGGTGACATTTTAGTTGCAGATGAAGGGGTAGATCTGATGGCCATTAGGACCAGAGGTAATCGGATATCCCAACTTGGCCCAGAATCGGCCACAAACCTTTTTAAGATGCTCACAATGGTTCGGTTGTAGCGTTCTACTGCCCCCCGAAGAAGCTGGCCGGTAAGCAATGTGTAGTTTCCTTTTGACCCGAAGTATCTCCCACATCTTTGTCATTACTTCACTGGTGAAATGGCTACCTCGGTCTGACTCAATCCTTTGAGGTAGACCAAAATGGGAAAAGATGTGGTTAATCATCAGGGCAGCTGCTGTTTCTGCCTTGCAATTTGGGGCTGGGAGACATTCCACCCACTTGGTAAACAAGCATGTAACGGTCAACATGTACTTGTTTCCTCTAGACAAACAAATTACAGGCCCTACAAAGTCGATTTGCAAATCTGACCATGGCAGTGTCATCCCCCGTTCTGGAGAGGCGCACGGTGTGTGAGGGATGCTGGCTGAAATTGTGCACACACAAGACACCCCTTCAAGTATTGGTCGAGGTCCTGCCCCATGTGTGGCCAGTATGCACCCTCTCTTAAGATTTCAAGTGTTGTATGAAACCCCCTTTGACCGGCCGCATCATGGGCATGACTTAACATCAGGCTTCGGAATGAGGTAGGAACCACCCACTGATCATGGCCAGCTTGGGATTTCCTTACCAACAAACCGTCTTGGATTCGGAACATTTTTGGACATTTCATCAACACTCTTAGGCCCTCTTTCCCAATGTAATCGGTATCCGTCAGGGGAAAGTACTCAGGGTCCTCAATGTGTTGGTAAAACTTACCAATGATTGGATCCCCCTTCTGAGCTGTAATTAAATCAGCATCAGGGGTCTCCTTACTCCATTGTGCAGTTGAAAGATCATTGTGAGCATTTGTTTGAGACCTAGTGATAGCAGTGACCTGGATTTCCCCCAACAGGGACTCTATTTCTATTAGATCCCCTTGGATGGCCCCGGTTTTGGCCAGCTGCTCAGGACTCATTTCCAGTTTTGTCTGGTCCCTCTACTTTGGAATGACCCTTGATCTTTTTCCAGTAGATGGTCATCCCATTCGATGTGACCAGATCATCAATATTTTGGATTAACCTCCGATGTTTCAAGGGTTTGTTATTGGCACATAACATGCCTCTGGTTTTCCAATTGACCAGGTGCTCCACGAACCCGTTCCGTACATAATCTGAATCTGTGATTATGACCAGTTTGTGGAGTTGATGTTGGGCAGCAGTGAGGATGGCCTGATGCACAGGCATCAATTCTGCCACCTGAATACTTTGGGGAACAATTTTGTATCCAGCAGAGGGTTCTGGGGACTCATTCACCCATGCATTCCCTACACCGACCACCAGTACTTTCTCCCCGTTGTTGTCAACATGGTACGAGCATCCATCCAAATAGACATTGGGCATTCCCTCACACTTGTATTCTTCAAAGACTTTGTGTGGGGAATTAAGGTATGCTTCCATGTTGTCCTTGATTTTTAGACTTTCGTCCTCGAGACAGTTTTATCTGGCACAATCATGCAAGTCAGCCAGAACTTGCGCGAGGGGACTCTTCTTGTTTTGGCCATATCTGACCTCCACAGGAAAGCCTTGCATTGACAGAATCCAGGAAATAATTTGGGAATTACTCACATTTCCGGCACGGATTATGTCACTTTGGAGATATTGCAGAGGCTGGTGTGGAGTCTACACTATGATGTGTTCCCCCTGGATAAACGGGCGGTAATTCTTCAATGCCCAAACCGTTGCCAGGAGTGCCTTCTCACAATTGTTGAATTTTTCCTCCACAGAGGATAAAGTTTTGCTCGCATAGGAGATTACTTTATTGACCTTGTCATGCTTTTGGTATAATACTGCCGTCAAGCACGTATTAGAAAACCCTGTCTCCAGGAAGAACTCCTTGTTTCTGACAGGGTAAGCTAGGCAAGGCGCTTGTGAGAGGCTTCTCTTGAGTTGTCTTACTGCCTCGGATTGTTCTGGACCCCATTCCTACTTGACCCCCCCTTCAAGAGATGAATCAGGGGTCTAGTGATCTCTGCGTAGCCCTCAATGAACTTTCTGCTGTAATTAGTCAGTCCAAGGAGGCTCCTTAGTTCCCGCAGAGTTGTGGGGTCTTTCAGTTTCTGGAGTGCTTCCACTTTCTTTTCCTGGGGACAGAGACCCTGAGAAGTAATCTCATGCCCCAAGAAATTAACACGGGTTCTACACCAATGTGCTTTCTGAAAGGAAAGTTTTTCTCCGGTGGCCCTCAACTGTGTCAGAACATAACGGATCTCCGCTACATAAGCCAGGTTACCCCTCGCACCCAGGTCGGGCATGGCCTTATGTAGGAAAATGTTGTATTCATTGTCGGAGTTGAGGTATCCGAAGGGAGTACGGGTCCATGTGTACTGCTGGCTCCCAAAGGTAAAAGCCAGTTTGTATTGGTCCTCCCTACTGACAGGCACGGTGCAGTATCCATTGGTCAGGTCTATTGCAGTGAATACCTGCGACCACTGAATCTGGGCCAGCCCTTGGTCAATGTAGGGCAGAGGCCATCGGGAAGTATGGACCCGTTTGTTGAGCTCCCTAAGGTCGGCGCAGAGTCTCCACTGGCCGTTTGGCTTCAATATTCCCAGCACCGGATTATTGAAAGTGCTGTGGACTGGACGGATTATTCCCCGGGTCTCAAGGTTCTTAATTATTTCAGTAAGGGACCCCATGGATGCGAGAGGCAAGCAATATTGCTAAACAAACACTGGAGTCATGCCAGGGTCCGTGGGAATTGTTGTTGTGTGGATGTCGGTGCGACCACAGTCATATGAGTCTACCGCAAAGAGATCTTGGAAATCCAAGAAAACTTGTTTCAACTTTTGCTTCTGTTCCAGAGTCACGCAGGCATCAGCTAGGTTGACTCTCTCTTCCACCATCTGCCTGAAGCCTGGAAAGACTTCTGGTTTGGCTATCTCAGCGGCCTCCTCCAGCTTGGTGGAGAAGTCCCTGGTCAGAGTGCTGATTTGGACCGGAGGCTTCAGGTGGGAAAGGCAGCCCTCATGGACCTGGAAAATCACCTCGTCCCCTCTGAAGTCACAAGTCACATCTTCCTTACCATAAGGGCAAGAAGTGTACACCAGGAAGTTCCCCCCATGCCGGGTGAAAATCCTGTCTGGTGTTGCATTGTCCTCACTGTCACTGTCAAAACAGTCCTTGGGGATCGGTCCTAACAGTTCATTTCCTAAATCAATGGAGAAATGTCGGTCATCAACCGCCATTCCATTGATGGTGCCTGCGGCTAGAGTAATACTTTGTAAGTCGCTGTTATCCACCTCTATTGGAATGGTGTCATGTTTTATGTTGACTAATGGTGTTGGGTTTACCCCTAACCCTTGCTGTTGGAGAGAAGCATTTAGATGAATATAAGCATCAGGGTTTTTCAATTTTTGTCCTCTTTTAACTTTCACTTCCAGGGAGAATTGTCAGGTCCTTTCTGGGATGGTGACTTCCTCTTTAAGCTGAATTTCAACTGCATAAGGTAGCAATTGAGCTGACCTAAATGCTTTTTCTGAATCATCAAAGCCCATGGGATTATCCGCTAATCAAGACCAAGCTTTGAAGTTTATTAGGTCCAAACTAATGGCAGAGCGATTGAGAATGTCACTGCCTAAGTATAAGGCGGCAGTGACGTCTCGCACGACCCAACAATTATGGACTATGCTCTTGCCACCAATGCAGATTTTGAGCATACACCTGCTTGGCAGGAGATGTTTCGAATTGAGTGTTTCCAGATCCATTTCCCATTGGTCTATCAGTTTGAAAGTGGGGATGGCTAGATCTTTTGGGAGTTGGCGGAACATGGCTTCGCTGATGAAGCTCTTACCATTGTTCACACACACTCGAGCGAGAACAGAGTCCTTCCCATCATTTAACTGAACAGGGATGAACAACTGCTCTCCAATTTGCTGAATATCAGCCAGACTCTGACCTGATTTAACATCTTTCTGGACTATAGGAGTGGGAGTTTAGTGAAACTCTACTTGGTCAGATTTTTGTTCAACCAGGTGGCAGGTGCCGTTTAAACTAACATGGTTGACACTCTGTTTTAATTTTATTGGTCGGCTAGTCTGGGTCCAGAGGACCTTGTTTACACAATCTATTAGGGGTGACAACCTTCTCAGGAGGTCATTCCCTAGTAAACAAGGGGTGCCCTCTGGAGTCACTACTATGACCGGGTGTTTCACCTTGTGTCGCCCAATCTTGATGTCCAAATCTGCAGTCCCCTCGACAGGAATTTCCTTCCTGTCAAAGTTCTGCAGTTGTCCAGGAAGAGAGGTGAGAGGAATACGGTAACTCTCCCCCCTTCCTGCATTCAGTTCATCAAAGGCCCTTCTGGAAAGAAGGGTAGCTTGAGATCCAGTGTCCACCAGCGCCAACATGGTACCCTGCCCCTGTACTTGTACCGGGGCATAATATCTTCCCTCCTTCTCCTCAAGGGGGCACAGATAATGCACATTTATGGACAACTGGTGGGGGTAATTTTCTGTTTTTGGACATTGCTAGCAAAGAGATTTGGGCAGAATTCTGTGGAGAGCCATGGGAATCTGAAAGAAAAAGTTGGCAACTGGAAATGGTTTCAGGTTCTGGGCCGCCCCCCCCCTTTTTGGAGGCAGTCATCAGGATGGGTTTGACCCATGGGATTTTGGTATTGTTGGTTCTGGGATAGGATGATGGGCGGCGACAGCTCAATCCCCACATCTACCCAGTCTATTCATTCGGTTTTAGGTTCCCCTGGTTCTGGTTCTGGGCCGCCCCCCGCTCTTTGGAGGCCGTCATCCGGATGGGTTTGAACCAGGGAAGTTTGGTTTTGTTGGTTCTGGGATAGGATGATGGGCGGCGACAGCTCAATCCCCACATCCACCCAGTCTGGATTGGAATCTCTTGGGACCCATTTTTCCTTGGGAGGAGTTCCCCCATCTCTGAAGGAGAAGATCCTTTTCCCAGGATCCTCTGAGGATCCCTCTCCCTCAAATTGGAAGACCTGTACCTCCTCCACAAAGTGGGTCTGTTTGGGTCCTTTGTTTCTCCTACCTCCTCTCTGCTCCTTGGGTGGCAGACTTTCAGGGGTAGGAGATTTTGTTTCCGGTTCCTGGTTTTCCAGGGGCTGTTTACAAGTTGGGAAGGAAGCTTCCTCCAAGGCTTTACACCCCCCTTCCCCTTTTGCCTCCTCCCTGGGAACCGGTGGGTTATCGGGGTGCTGCCCCCGTCATTGTTCTGGAGCACCAGGTCCAGAGTTTGGGGCATTCTGCGGTGGCATGGTCATCTGAGGGTTCTATTGAGCCCTCAGTATGTGACCCAGATCCCGTGCCATATTTTGGACCTGGCGCTCAAGTTGTGAAACCCGCTCAGGCCGATACGGGGTTCTATTTTCTCCCCTGGGCTGATCCCGGGAAGGGTAGCTATCCCTTCTCTGGTAGTACCCCGGGTTGGGAAGATTTGGGTACCCCTCCACCCTTGGCCCCCCCTCTCCCGGATTAGGTTGTCTGGGCTCAGGGAATTGGGGAAAGAAGGATGGATGATTTTGGGGCTGGAAATTGGGTGGATACCTGGGGAAAAAGTTCTGCCCAGGATTTGGTGAATTTCTGCCCCCCTGGGGGACGTTAGGAGGGAAGTTCCCTGGGTCAGGTGCGTGGCTGGATCCCCCCCCTTGGGCTGGAGGAGTCCACACATAACCCAGGATGGGTCGGTTTCCCTTGTAGCAGGGACTTACATAATCAGGGGAGAGAGGGACCCCATTTGTGGGACTACCTCCTCGACTCCCTGTCTGTGACTGGCCCGAGGGCCTTCTGGGCTGTGAATTATTTGGTGCAGGCAGGTTTTTAGGCCCCCCATCTCCAAATCTAAAACGGGGGCAACCTTTACCTCTGCTACCTTAGCAGCAGCAGGGGTGCTGTTGGTTTTGGGGGTTTTCTGCGCATTACTTTTATTTTCTATGGGCTTCTGCACCTCATAGATCCGGGTAGCCTGTTCAATGACCCAGTCTAGTGACCTCTTCTCGTGAAAATTTATCACTAGCTGGGTCATGATGTATTTGGGCAAGGCATGGAAAAAAGTATTGACAAATTCTCTGCTGTCCGTGCGCACTCTTCTGGTGGTCTGCGCAAAGGCACGCTTCAATTCTTGTATGAATTCTTGTAGGGCCTCATCCTCCCCACATTGCAAATTGTAGGCTGCCTTGCGAGCCTCTTGAGGATTTCTATGAACAGAAAAATGTTTCAAGATGGCCGCCCTATATGCGGACCATCTTGAATGGTTTTGGTCCTCCAGCCCTGCAAAGAAACTGGAGTATTCTGGGGAGAATGTCCATTTGACGTACTGGATGCAGTTACTGCTGTCCTTCAAATGGAAAGTCTCCATCATTTGCTCATAGAGCTCCAAGTGTTCCCAAACAGAATACTTGGCGTTCTTATGATAAGGCGTGATGACACTCCTTATTGCCTTTATTTGTTTCAATGGGTCCTTAAGCAAGGCCATTTTTGACTTATTGGCCTTTTTGGTTCCTGTGTCCTGTAACGCTCAGAGGAGTCTTCAGATCCCTCCTTGCTGCCAGGATTTGATGGGTACCCCCCACTGACCTAACTGGGCAGCGGTTTTCAGGATGCCCTTAATGGGCCTACTCTCCTGGGGCTCCCCACTAATTTGCACTGTGCTTGGGTGCCCATACCCGGATGCCCGCCCCTCCATTCCTGGGTGGTACTGGCCTATGAGCCCCATACTTCTAGCTGGATAGTAATCTGCCATCCCCGTGGGCCTGGGCTCATGTGCCCGAGGGGACATGGGGGTGGCGGAGTCCAGGGACTGGGAGAGATGAAGGCCTCTGGTACTAGGGCTCCTGAGGTTATGCTCAGGAGTTTCTCTTTCCCAGCAAACCTCATCTCTATCCGCCCCTGCTCCCTGTTGCAATGCAAGAGCCTGCGCTTTCAGTTCCTCAGTTAAGGCCTTACTAGACTCTGTCAGTCTCTCCTGCATCGCTACCTGTTGCTGGAGCCTATCATTGTGCTGGCAGTGAGCCTCATTCTCTCTCTGTGTCCCCTGATTGGTCCTGGAGTACTGGGCCAGTCTTGCTGCAGGAGGCTTACCTCCTGAGCTGTGTCCCTATTGGCCTGCTCCTTTCTTGCCAGAGCATCCTCCACCCTCCTGGTGTGCTCTAACAAGTTCTGGTGTTCTTTTTGGAGGTCACCCAGTCTCTGGAGGGCCAGGTGATTTTCTTCCATTTTCCTTTTTAAGTGGCAGACTTCCTGGCCTAAGGTGTCCCTTTCCTCACTAAGAGCCTGCATCTGTGCCGCCAGGTCGTCCCTTTGCCTTTGGAAGGCACCAGCTTTCTGGCGCTCCTGGTCAAACTCTGCCTGGGTATCCAGGTCTTTCAAAATCAGTTTATTGCTCTCTGCCTTCTCCCTATCTAGGTGGCTTTGCAGGGGGATTACCTGCTCAGCACATGCCCTATTGAAGTCTAACTGTTGCTCCAGCTTTTTCTGGCTCTGCAGTAGGGAGTCCAAACCTTCTTGGTACTCCTTCTGCAAGGCCAGAAATCTGGTATCCTGGTCAGCCTCTTCCCGTTGCAGCACATCCATATCCTCTTTTATTTTAGTGATGTACTGTCTGCTGTCCTTTTCTGACTCCTGGCTCCTGAGCAGCCTCTGCTCAGAAGAGTCCAGATCAGATTGGGCCTTCTCTAATGCCATTTGTTGCCTATTTGCCAGATCTTGACATTCAGCACATTTGTCCTGCATGGCTCCCATATATAGATACAAATATGCCGCTATCCTAACCATCTTGTCATGTTCATCTTTAGCTTTAGGAGCCATATATAATTCACTCAGGGCCACATGTAATGGACCCTGATCTCTCCATGTATCTGACCCTGTTTCAGTGACCTGTTGCACGATTGCCTGCAACCAGACCGTTTGGTTCTGATGAGTCCACTCACCTCTCACAAATAGCTTATGTAAGAAGTGCTCTCTGGCTATTTTGATGTCTACCAGTGTCGTCATTCTGGAATTTGAGTTCCGTCCTGACTTACAGAAGTTTGTATTTTATTTTGCAAAACAGACCTTCTCCTTAGAGCGTTCCTTTGAGGAGTGCTTTAGAGCGTACCACAGCGTGGTGATCCGACCGGATGTATGTATCCCGTCAGTTAGCACACTGTATTAAGCTGCACAAGTGCTAAATCTAACCCAGAAGATCCCGGCTACGAGCCCCAACTCTGTAAGTGACTCCAATCAAGCAATCCCACTAAGTCAGTGCCTGGTCTGGGATGCCCAAGGGAAGCCCTTATTTATATATTTTTATGGCAAGTTACAATCTGGATGATGAACCCTTGTATAACACCCCTCTCTTAGAATCCCCCTGACCCCACTGAGCCAAGAAGTAGATTTGTTTTGCAAATTTGAAAGGTTATTTGAAAAATTAAACAATATATATATCACACTTTCATAATAAATTAATGTTTGATATCACACTGATGAATATAATGTTGATCAACAATGGGTAATCTGACACTAGCACACCTCCTTACAATGAATGAGGAGTTGGTATAGGATGGATAGGGCAGCGAAAATACTTTTATGATTTCAAGGGAAAAGCAATGAGGAATGAAATGCAGTACAGAAATGACTTGATATGATTTTAGCAGAGTGCGGCGAGTGTGTTGTCTGTGTCTGGCGGTGTAGAGGAGCTGCAGCAACCAGTCTTTCAACGCTGCTCATTTTTGGAGGCGGACCTAATTATAAAAACACCGGACACACGCGGAGCGTCGCGGAGTGCGGCGAGTGTGTTGTCTGTGTTGCTTGGGGAGCGGTGGAACGTGGGAAAACTAAGCTCACAGTGAAGGTAAGGTAAGACCTAACTAAGTTAAGACACTTAGTGAGAAATATAACTTACCCCGCGTTCCGTGCCCTAAGCCAGGCGCTCCAAACTCAATTACACGCCCTAGTGCTCCTTATCAATCTCTGTGAAACTGCGGCCGTGACTGCGGGGCGTTGCCCTTTGAACGGCCACATCTCATAACACAGATTCAACTAACTTCCCTCTCGAGACCCAGCCGTGACTGCGGGGTATGACCCTTTGAGCGGCTGTGACTCGTGTTTGTGAGGGATCTATTTTGGTTTGATCGTACAACGACACTAGTAACTTAAATCAAAGCACGGGCGACAATATCACTTGACATTAAGGACTTGAAGAGTGTGATCGCTGGATGCAAACCGGTGGATATTTTTTGCGATCCAAAATGTCCACAAACTTGAAAATATCAAGTACGTCCCTGACTTTAAAATCTACACCCAAAAACATCTCGAAAGTTAATATTTTGAAGAGGAAGGTGCGTAATCAATCCCTGGATACTGTCAATAAGAAATCGTGTGAAGGAGATATTCGCGACTTCTGCAAACCAAAAAAATATAATAAGGAGAACATCTTGGACACTTATAATACTTCCATAACGGACACGCAACTCAGAACGGTTGTGGAACAAATAATAACAGACACAGAACACATGTCGGTTAATTCATCAAGTGTCCCCATTTCTCAACATAAAAACGAGATGCATAAAGCGGATAAAACTGGGTCATTTGATGTATCTCAAGATCCAAGTCAGTCAGAAGGTTCAGTTATTCTAATCAAGGATCTGGTTCAGTTTGACGAAAAATTATCCAACTCATTTAACAACTTAAAATTGAATAAAGCTACCGCGGTTCTAAAAGACGAGAGACAAAAGATCACTCAAACAGTCACAAAGAACAAGGAATTACTATATGGTGAACAAGGGACAAGCGTGAATTCAATCAATCAATGTAATAAAGAAAAAGCCACATCAACTGAGTCGGTTCCTATTGACCTTGAAGAAAGAGAAGAAGGGTCAAGTCTACTTTTAGATGAATTGTCAGCCATAGCTTCGACATCTATGTATTCAGACAAGGATAACAGTCTGTATAAATCGCCGAGCTTATATGATAAATCAGGAAATACGACACATATGTCCCTAGCTGGACTAGCAAATGAAGGGAAGACGTCCCCCAACCATAACAATAATAACTCACCATGTGCAAGATCAACACAGGAACCATTATTCCAACATAATCTATTGGAAATTACTCTCAATTCAATGCATATGACAATAGTCACACTAACAAAGCTCTTCGAATCTATGGACTCTAAACTAGTAAAACAAGCCAAGCAACTGGATCAATTAGTTAAATGGATGCACAATGTGATGAGTAACCCGGCCACTGTGCCTTGGGGTACAGATAAATTGATATCGACTGCTGTGCCTAAAGAGAAGGCCTACCAAAAAATACCACAAATCAAGCATGTGATTAAAGAAGCTCTCCCTCAAGAGTTTTTACACAACTCTGTCATAATTATCGAAAATGCGGCTGATCTATCACAAGACCAGATTCAAAATGTTGTTGATATACCTGCCCAGACAAAGAATGTTGCACCCCTTGCTGCGCATATGCAATCTAACTATAGTAAGTCAACTTCAGCCATAAAAGACAAGAAACTGTCACAGTCTCCTAATAGAGCAATGTACAATCTATTTCAAAACACCAAATCAACGACAGACAAAATAGATTGTGGTTCAATCTGTAAAAAAACCAAAAACCAGGAACGACTGGCAATACGCTCAAGGGCCAACATTAAACACCTCATTAAACGGCTAATTCCAAAAATGAAAGGTAATTCAAGGATACCATTCAACAAGCCCGCAAAAAAATTCAAAAGCAAAAGTACTGAGTTACTATCTGAAATCCCCGACAATAGTGGCAAAGACTATCTACCGCTGAATCAGCTCATTGCTACTATTGAAGAAAATGATCCCCCTAATGAAACATCGAAAAAAGATACGCGAACTGATCCAGCAATGGTTCCAATTTTAATTCAAGATGCTAAAGCACAATCTTTAATAACAAAACAAGTAAATGTCACCCATGTGTCGACCCTTTGCAACCCAATAACGACAATATCGATGGCTGGTGGCCCCTCCTTGGATAGCTGTTCTAAACGAGATGTACTAAACAGTGCAAAGCAAGATGGAGAGAATTCTTCAATACTGGCCGACATCAAATCCCAGATTGAAAATTCAATAAAGACCTACCGTGAGATGCAACAATCAATGAAAAGCACATCTCAGCCAAAAAACAATCAGCTGACTGTGCCAATGGCTACTATAAGTTCTCGTGATGTGAATCCCCAAACCTTACAAAAAGAACAAGTCACTCAAGTAATTAATGTGAATTCCCAATCATTACAACAAGACCAAGCCATTCAAGAAAGACGACAAGTCCAAACAACTCAGCAGTCTCAACTTGCCTTATACCACCAAGCAGTGCAGCAGTTGTTACCAAGCTCTAACCAAAATGTCAATTTAAAGCGTGACATATCAAATGAGAGTGGAAACTATCCTCATCTGCAAGAATGTTCGACTCAACAGGAGATGACCATAAAGTATAATAGTCAGCATTCCCAAGACAACCGGGAAAGACAACATCTTCAGTCATGTGAGAAACAGCAGCCAAAAGCAGCTTGCATAGACACACTAATAGCGAAAGCAATTGAAAATTATTTCATTTTGAACACGAAGCAGCCACCTCGAGCTAGTAAAACAACCACAGAACTAGATTGTAAGCTCACAGCTCCTAAACAGCAAGATTCTGAAAAAAGACAGGTACTGGCGAATCAGAAAGAGAATAGTGCCAGGGGTGGCATTGGATCTCAGGCAATAAAAAAACAAAAATGGCTCAATCAACATAGATTGATCCTCAAATGTCGACCTGCTCCATACCCAGAATACATACTCAATCGAGCTAGTATTCTGGCAATCTGTGAAGACATCGATGCTCTTCGTGACATCACCTCAATTGATATCGATCAAGTTGAATTTCTCAATGATCACGATAAATCCATGGTGAGACTCTGGCTGCCTTCAAACTTGACAAGAAATACTCTATGGCAAGCTCGAATGGAACTATTTGCCTTGGGGTTTGTGTTAGCCAGAGATCCCATGTGCTTAGATGAAAGAGGGAATATAACCCTAGAATCCAAAAACAACTACATGAAACAACATGATCAGGAACATTGTATCCAATTTAATGAAATTACCAACTCAAATTCAGCCAAAATCTATCAAGCTCCAATCTATGATGAAGAGGAAAAATCATAACAAAGAAAGGAATTAAGGACACTTTCTCTAATCAGCTGGAACACGTGTGGTCATAGCCACTTATTTCAACATACTGCAGAAGTCCTAAAATCGCACGATATCATACTACTGCAGGAAACATGGCTAACAAAAAAACCCATATGGGAGGACCATACTGTTATATTAAATCCAGCTATTTCAAGGCAATGCGGAAGACCTTCCTCAGGTCTGATGATAATCACCAAGAATCATAAGAATTGGAGTCTAAGTGACTGGGCCTCTCCGAATCCCTATTTGCAACTGGTCAAATTGAACACGAGTGGGAATGTCTTTGCATTACTTAACATCTATCGAAATCCGAAAGGCATTGGGGATGACAATTTTTTTCTGGAGTTAGAACTCCTTTTGAATTTAATCTCAGACGCTTCCGACATCACCTCAATTTTTGTAGCTGGAGATTTAAATTTGCAGCTTCTACCTAATCATAATTTGAAATATAATCTCACTTGTCTAAGATTAAAGACTCTAATGAAAACTCGGAAATTGATCATGTGCAATGGCTCAATATCAGGCGATTTGGCACCAAAAAATACCTGGTGTAGAGGAAATGCATCCTCCATAATTGATTATGTTTTTGTGGACTCACTTACTTTTTACAGGGCAACTACCTTTCAAATTCTGCCGCAAACAAGTAGTGATCACAATGTCTTGAACCTAAAATGGAATGTCAAAACGAATGTGCCGCAAGCCAACCAAAGATTTGAACACATAGTGTTAACCAACAATGCCCGTTCACGATTGGTTTGGAATAGGAAGAACTTAGAAGCATACTGCGCAACAATTGAAGCAAACATACACAGTGACTATACAGTCCATCTTCATTTATTTGAAGTAGCCTACAAGAATAGAAAGCTTGATTTCGCAAAATCCAAGCATCAAAGCGATTTGATAATACAACAGAAAAAAACCACACTAAGGAAAAACCGAAAGGCAATTCTACGTTCTAATTGTGTTGACAAATACCAGAAGGTAAAATCACTCAACTGTCAATACACCAATTGGCTAAAAGGTTATCGTTGTACCTTGTATCAAAAGGATGGGGAATCCATGTTGCAAAATAGTAGGAACAAAAATACTGGTCAAATGTGGGCACTCCTCAACGACGCCCTGAATTCAACACAAAAGGCAGCTCAAATAAATGGAGTAAGTGAAAATCAATGGATAGACCACTTCACCAACATGTACCAGAAAGAGCTGTGTCATCCAACTAATGTTGTTAGACAGAATTCCAACTATAGTGGGCTACAAATTGAAGAAGAGGATGTATTACTCTACATAAAAAGGCTCTCAAATTCACGTGCACCAGGGCCAGATGGTATGAGCAATTTCATGTTCAAACAAGCTCCGATACAATGGGCTAAGATCTTGACGTTGATTTTCAATCAAATCATTTATAATGCCTCAATCCCGGACTCATGGAAAAAGGCCATCATTATACCAATTTTTAAAAAAGGAGACCGCTCACTTCCAAAGAACTATAGGCCCATTTCACTATTGGATGCATCTGGTAAATTATTCTCTAAATTCATTCTAAGAGACTTTAACAAATGGACACTTGAAGCAGATGTCAGAGATCCTTTCCAAACCGGATTCGTAGCGGGTATGGGAACGTCTATTAACTTGCTCATGTTAACAGCTATTATTGAGCATCACAAAGTAATTAAACAACCATTATACTTCATTTTCATAGATCTACGAGCCGCGGACAAACTTTTCCAGAGATACGGACGATTTAGTAAAGGTAGTTTTTCGGATTTAAAGTAAAACTCAAAATGACAGGTGACAATTTGCAGCTTTAGAATGACAGGTGACAGCTCGCAGCTTTAGAATGACAGATGACAGGATTACTAGGAGGCAGTTCTACTTAGGTTAAAATAGTTTGCATTAGATTATTTTAACTAAGAGATTGGGTTCTGCACAGTTCTGGCGGATACTCACTCCTAATTTTGAAATGAATGGGCCTCGTCACGGATCTGGTCAACTGGACTGGACTTCGGGCGGTTCTGCTCACAGCGTCTGGGTCAGCTCCGCTCTGCTGGTCTAGCCT
This sequence comes from Ambystoma mexicanum, assembly GCF_040938575.1. Lineage (NCBI taxonomy): Eukaryota > Metazoa > Chordata > Amphibia > Caudata > Ambystomatidae > Ambystoma > Ambystoma mexicanum. Next base: position 72,838,751 of record NC_090925.1, read on the forward strand.
CTCTGGATACGGCGACCTCTGGTTCCGGACACAGCTCTGCTTTCCGGTCTGGATCAAGTGGATTCTGGATGTAACACTGCTTTCTGGGTACTGACAAAAGTTCTTGGCAAAGAATTCAGACAGCTCGCCCGGCTGTGGAATAGTTTGCAAATGATTTTAAGGATGCTGAGGCCTGCTGAGAAATACTTCTGCTTGCAGTGGGCCTTCTTGGTTCAAAGTTCTGTAGTCTCTGTTTAGCTTGGAAGTCTAAGTATTGGATCTCTGGATGTGAAGTCGTCGGTCAGCACGCTCCGCAGCAAATGGAATTGAAAAACCCTATCTGTCCTGCACTGTCTGCTTTTATGTGTTTAGAAATTGAGTGGCGAGGCTAGCTTCACTAAGCCTGCCCCTCTCTTAATTTGATGGGTCAATAGATTCTTTGGTCCCTGATTTGAGAAGGTATAGTGTGTCAGAGTGATGTCATTTTTATGACCTACAGAAATGACACTCCCCTGGTCAATATGCACACAATCTATTTCTGATCCAAATACATATTTCCCAGGTACACAAGTGGTTGACATTACATGTACATATTACACATTGCTTCAGGTAGTCTCTGTTCCGACTCTGGCGTTTCTACGAGCTTGCATTCAAAAATGGCAACTTATTTTCGATTTTAGTGGGTTTTGCAACATTGGTTTTTCATCAAAAATTATGCAAAGGTACACCCCCCTTCCACATATATCCCAGTAACTTTCCATGTCTCTAGCTTAAACACAGTGTCTGGAATATTGATAAATAGCGGGGTTTTGCCCCAGAACATCACACAAATTGGAGTTTGGTCTTGAATTGTGGGCACAGTTTTCATTTTATGGATCCCCAAATTTCACATTTCTGTCATCTGGTTACAAAGAGTTATCAGTTTTTTTATGAAACATATATTTGCCTTCAATTCAACTCCCCAAAGTGTTTGGGTCCGCCCCCAGAAGCTTGGGTGGGCCAGGGAACACATGTCTCTGCTCACAGGCAGATCTTTGTTGACAGTCAATACTCACTATTAACATACCCCATTCAAGGGAAAGAGCCTTTTGTGTGGGCTCCAGCAGGCTGCCTGGAAGTCTCTCCTCAATCAATCAACAGGGTCATGTGATATCCTGCCTCCTGGTGTGAATCTCTGAGGTGAGAGGTTTCCCAGCCTCTTGAAGTTGTTAATGAAATCAGCCTGCCTCCAGGGAACAGCAGGTGGCTAAGATTTTTTAATGAACCAACAGGCTTTGAAGTCCAGTTAGCTCAGGTCCCTTTGTCAGCTATTGAACTCAGTTCTCCTGTCAGAGTTTAGACCGCTAGCGCTGCCTTGTGGAATTTGTCGGTACTGCATCCATTTAGGAGTTGTCTTGAATTTGACAGATTTTTGCTATTGTTTTGATAGGCATCCTTACATTAGAGTGGTTATTTGGAACCCCCCCACAAGAAGGTTGATTCTTTAGAGTGGTCTTGTGCCCATGATTCCAGCAACTTTTTTGACATCAGTAAAACGGATTTTTGAACAAAGGTCTCCGGAATTAGCTATCTTGCAATGTTTGAACTTGACATTTGGAGCTTGCCCTGAAAGAAACAGAGGTGATTTAAAAGCGATTTTGCTCTGACAGGTGCTGCTATTTTTCCTTTGGCACCACCTTTCACCCCTGGCACTTTTGGTATGCGCACAACTGCGCGGTTCTCCTGGACTCTGGGATGGAATGATGGGCGGTGACAGCTCATCCCCACATCTACCCAGTCTATTGATTCACCATGTGTCAAAACCCTTCACAAGGGACAATGACATAACATAGCATTCCTGTACCCCCTGAACATCACTGAGATTGGCTCTACTGTGACACTGAAAGAAGAGATAATCGCATAACATAGCATTCCTGTACCCCCTGAACATCACTGATATCGGCTCTACTGTGACACTGAAAGAAGAGGCAATGGCATAACATAGCATTCCTGTACCCCCTGAACATCACTGAGATCAGCTCTACTGTGACACTGAAAGAAGAGACAATTTCTTAACATAGCATTTCTGTACCCCCTGAACATCACTGAGATCGTCTCTACTGTGACACTGAAAGAAGAGACAATGACATAACATAGCGTTCCTGTACCCCCCTGAACATTACTGAGATCGGCTCTACTGTGACACTGAAAGACGGGACAATGACATAACATAAAAACCCTGTACCCCCCTGAACATCACTGAGATCGGCTCTACTGTGACACTGAAAGACAGGGTGATGACATAACATAGCATCCCTGTACCCCCCTGAACATCACTGAGATCGGCTCTACTGTGACACTGAAAGAAGAGACAATGGGCCTCATTACACGGTAGGCGGTAACCATGGCGCTATTAGCTATTAGCGCCATGGTTGCTGCCGGTATTTTACCGTTTCCACCTTGGTGGATGGCAGAATTACCGCCCTACTCCAAGGTGAGCGGTGGCGGTAATTCCCCATTCACCAAGGCACTTTCCCATTCCCATTTTTCCCCTATAGGGTATAATGGAAATGGAGAAGGAGCTAATTACGGTCCCGCAAATTGCGGTACCGTAATTAGCACTAAGATCCCTTTGCGGGTTGTTTTTTTAACGCCTGCTAAAAGCAGGCATTAAAGTACCAACCCGCAAAGGGACCTCGTAATGAGGCGGTAAGGGTTAACGGTCATCAGTACCCTTACCGGTGACCGTTAACCCTTACCGCCTACCGTGTAATGAGGCCCAATGACTTAACATAGCATTCCTGTACCCCCCTGAACATCACCGAGATCGGCTCTACTGTGACAGTGAATGATGGGACAATGACATAACATAGCATTCCTGCATCCCTGAACATCACTGAGATTGGCTCTACTATGACACTGAAAAAAGAGAAAATGACATAACATAGCACCCCTGTACCCCCCTGAACATCACTGAGATCAGCTCTACTGTGACACTGAAAGAAGAGACAATGACATAACATGGCATTCCTGTACTCCCCTGAACATCACTGACATCGGCTCTACTGTGACATTGAAAGAAGGGACAATTACATAACATAGCATCCCTGTACCCCCCTGAACATTTCTGCGATCGGCTCTACTGTGACACTGAAAGAAGAGACAATGACATAACACAGAATTCCGGTACTCCCCTAAACATCACTGAGATTGGCTCTAATGTAACACTGAAAGAAGAGACAATGACATAACATAGCATCCCTGTACCCCCCCTGAACATCACAGAAATCGGCTCTACTGTGACACTGAAAGAAGAGACAATGACATAACATAGCATTCCTCTACCCCCCTGAACATCACTGAGATCGGCTCTACTGTGACATTGAAAGAAGGGACAATGACATAACATAGCATCCCTATACCCCCCCGAACATCACTGGGATCGGCTCTACTGTGACACTGAAAGAAGACACAAGACATAACATAGCATTCCTGTACCCCCCTGAACATCACAGAGATCGGCTCTACTGTGACACTGAAAGAAGAGACAATGACATACCATAGCATTCTTGAACTCCCCTGAACATCACTGAGATCGGCTCCACTGTGACATTGAAAGAAGGGACAATGACATAACATAGCATCCCTATACCCCCCTGAACATCACTGGGATCGGCTCTACTGTGACACTGAAAGAAGACACAAGACATAACATAGCATTCCTGTACCCCCCTGAACATCACAGAGATCGGCTCTACTGTGACACTGAAAGAAGAGACAATGACATAACATAGCATTCCTGTACCCCCCTGAACATCACTGAGATCGGCTCTACTGTGACACTGAAAGAAGAGACAATGACATAACATAGCATCCCTGTACCCCCCTGAACATTGATTAATGACCTATACATTTACATGTATATATGTATGTTGGGGTAGGGACGTAGGAGGGTGCAGGGTGGGGGAGTGTGGTGTTAGGAGTGTGTGCACCCTTATTTAAATATAGAAAAACAGGTTGAACCAACAATGCTGCGTGGAAAAAAGGCAGGCTTTAAAACAAAAGGCCTTGAAAGCACAAATAACCGATCTCAGTGATGTTCAGGGGGTACAGGAATGCAATGTTATGCCATTGTCCAGCATTTCAGTGTCACAGTAGAGCCGATGTCAGTGAGTGCCATCAATATACAATGCAATACTTTACAACAGAGGAAGGGACTGGGAAGAGAAACACTGCACTGCTTAGCCACATAGCTTTGCTAGTGAAGAGGACCTTGTCCTTCGCAGGAAGCACTCAGATTTTCATGGTCTTTTGATGCAGTGTCTCCTTTGCTTGTGATGTCTCTTCCTGTTCCTCAGCACTCTCACCATGTCTCACCCCTGTTCTATTGATGGAGAGTGTTTGCATGACATGTCCCATTACTTGCTGTAGAACCTGCTGGTCTCTAGAGATCAGTCCTTTAAGATTTAGGGGATTTTGCCAAATACTATATTCATTCTCGCCCTCAGTTTTAAGCACTAAACGGGCAATGCCTTGTCAACAGACGTTCTATCAAGCAAATATATTCCTTGTGTCTCTTTGAAAGAGGCATCACCATACTCCAGCAGGGGTTTACCTTCAGGGCCTTGATTGACACCCCACCTTGCAAGGCATAATAGTGGCTTTAGCTGCAAATGTGCTGTGAGAACCACTGAATGTGATACTTGATGGGCTGGAAAATGTAGCTCTCAGCATTGAGTTTGGTTTGAATGGGTGGGAAAAGAGAACGACAGCTGTAGGAAACCAGCAGTTTTAAAGAAAAAGACCCTTGTGTCGCCCCCTTCTCCAGCTCTGGTGGGGGGGACGGTTTATCAAGAGGGGCAGATTCCTCTTTGCAAGCTCTAAGCGATGTTGGAATTGTCCACCATCTAAATCCCCAACAAAAGCACTTCATTCCTGGTGTGGAACAAAAATAAGTGTATGCAGTTCACTGGAATGAGTGCACACTAAAATTATTGTAACTACAAAAACAAGCATTGGCAATGCCAATATTTTTGGCATTTACTGATGTTCTTTGCATGATGCATTTATAAGTACCGGGGTGCAAGGAGGAGAAAGCAAAGTCTTAAAGGTGGATGCAGTAAGGGTGCGGAATGAGAAGGGGACTAGAGCAAGGGAGTAAGCCATTCATAGAGGGTGCCATTGATGATGAGCAATAGAATGAGAAGGGGAATAGAGCAAGGGAGGAAGCCATTCATAGAGGGTGCCATCGATGATGAGCAATAGAATAAGAGTAACAGAGTAAAGGAGGTAGCCAGTCATATAGGGCGCCATCGATGATGAGCAAGATAATTAGAAGGGGAATAGAGCAAGGGAGCAAGCCATTCATAGAGGGCAGAATCAATGATGAGCAATAGAATGAGAAGGGGACTAGAGCAAGGGAGGAAGCCATTCATAGAGGGCGCCATTGATGAAGAGCAAGAGAATGAGAAGGGGAATAGAGCAAGGGAGGAAGCCATTCATAGAGGGCGCCATCAATGATGAGCAATAGAATGAGAAGGGGAATAGAGCAAGGGAGGAAGCCATTCATAGAGGGTGCCATCGATGATGAGCAAAAGACTGAGAAGGGGAATAGAGCAAGGGGGGAAGCCATTCATAGAGGGTGCCATTGATGATGACCAAAAAAATGAGAAGAGGAATAGAGCAAGGGAGGAAACCATTCATAGAGGGTGCCATCGATGATGAGCAATAGAATGAGAAGAGGAATAGAGCAAGCGAGGAAGCCATTCATAAAGGGTGCCATTGATGACGATCAATAGAATGAGAAGAGGAACAGTTCATTGGAGGAAGCCAATCATAGAGGGTATCATGGATAATGAGCAGGAGGAAATATGAGCGAGAATGGGTCAGAGTGAAAGGGTAAGAAATAGAGTGTGAGAGCTGGGATGAGAGGGGATAGGGACGGGGGCAATGTGGATGGAGGAATAGAGGGGGTAGGGAGGGGTAAGGTGTGTGGGGGAATCAGGATGTTCTGTGCACACTCGCTAGCCTTAGATAAATATGCCATACATATGATCACCAACCCCTGTACACTCAGCAGCACACTCTACGCCACCCTGTGTGTTACTAAGGATTTATAAAGTGCACCTTTGCCAGTCCCATGACCGTGTGGCACTCTGTGTTCACACACGTCCCCTACATGCATGTACAGCTCACTAAACATGTGTGAGCTCACCAGCCTACTCTAATTTATCATTGTGCATCATATGCCTGAGTCCACTGTCACCAGCCCATCACACATATTCTCGTTGTGCCATCACCAGCCCCCTGCTGTACTTTTTCCATGCACAGAAACCCGTGTGTCTGTTACCCTATGGAAACGCTCTATGCAGTGGTCAAATACGCAAAGAGGGAGCGTACCTTCCCTGGCCCTCCCCCATATAAAAGCACCATACCTGTGTCCTCCATTCCACTCCCCAACAGTTTTAGATCTGTACTAATCAGTGAAAGAAAATGACCACCATGACGTTTAGTTATATCACACACTTATGGGGCATGCCAAGGACTGCAGCCACCCTCCCCTCCCCACCCATCACCTGCGCACACAGCTGTAGGTGCAGATATTGCACGACAATAGTGCTGAATTGCAGAAGACAAGAGTTGATCACGGCTGGGGAATGGGCATAATGTCCCAAACACGCTATACAGATACACAAAAGTACACCATCACCTGCGTGACAGCTCAGCAAGTTGCGAGACAAGAGTATTTTCAGTAATCCACTGTAAGAGGGAAATGAAAAATGAAGGTGCATTCTCTCCCATCCCGGAACAATGCTGTTCGTGATAAGTACGCAGAGACGTCTTTATGGGAGGGCAAAAGGAGCACTTGCCCCTGGCCACTACCTTGGAGCGGGGCCCCAAAGCGCAGTCTGATTAAAAGAAGTCAGTTTACATTTGTCACCAAATTAAACATCACACGTCAGGATACTTTATGGCATGCTGCTGAACATATTGACTGTTGTTTCTGACAAGAACATTCTGCTCCAATCTTTTCATTTAAAGTGCCAAGGACGAGTATGCATAGAATTGCATAATAGCCTGGCAGTTAAGGGGTTAATGCTTTCTACTTTCACTGTTGTATACATAGTTTGTGTAGCTCAACACCTGTAGCTTTCTCATCTTTCTGTAGGGATTATATTGATCATGTACTGTAGCCAAAGTTGAAATGGATATTGATAGATGTGAGTATCGCAATGGTTCAGAGGATAGCTCAGTGTGCTATGCACTCATTGCAGAGATTTGCATTCATATGCAAGATTGCGGTACCAAATTCCAGCAACACTGACTCAGCCTTTCCAATGTATGACGATGATAAGCCTGCAAGCCTGCAAGTATATCTACTTTGATTTTTAGCACACCAGGTGTCATCATCACCGATGTACCTGCACCAGATAGCGGTTGCTATAGAAACTAACATAGCATCAGTATGGTAAAGGTCTAGAAATGTGTTTGTTCAGATGGGGTTTTGTAAAACCTAGGCAGGCACCTCCAATGACAAACAAAGTGTTAGTCCACAGAGGTGATTATCCAAATTCCGGACTGAGTCACCAAAGTGTTCATGCTTGGATTCTTGCTTTGCCAGCAGACGATACAGTGACCCTGAACAAATCTTTTATCACTGACAGTACTGTGCTGAAAAGGTGTGTGTTGGGTCATATGATTTGCATATTTTTCAAGCCAGTTCTGTAAAATGTGATTATTTTAGTTCAGGGTAAGAACTAGAAAAGAAAGTGGTGAAGTGCAGGCATTGCAGAGAGGGTATGAATCCCAGCATCACCTTTTAACAAATGTGTGATCTTGGGCGTCTCATTTGTATTGCCTCACCTGTCAAAATTGCCAGTCCCTAAACCTTTTAAAATGGTCAGTGCTATGTTCCCGGGGTATGATCTTTGAAAAAGATTCATTCATGGTTTCACTGGCTATATACAGTGTTGCTTCCTCTATAATAATAGTGAGCATTGATACATTGCACACCAGAGCCACTTGTTTGTTTGCTCTCAAATGCAACACTACTTGATAACCATGTCCCTCTTCTAATCTCAGTCTATTTGGATACAGACACCTTTCTGGTGTCTTCAAATCGTCATCCACTCTCTATGCTATGGTATCTGTAGCTTTCTCCTTGCTTCCCATTGGTCACTTGTATCCATGAGTGAGCACTTTTGCATTCTATGAGGCAGCTAAACGGAGTTGTTTGTCTATTCTGGATTACGGGCCTCTTTTTCATAGGATCTGTGATCTGAAGTTACACTATGTCCAATATACCTTCCTTGTGGCTGTTTTTGATTCAATGTTTACTGTACCTACGCTAGACCAAAGTACCTGGTATGGTATTGTTCATATATAAAGCGTCTATACACAGACATGTGTTTCAAAGTGCGCAGACGGTCATAGGGAGGGGGGACCAAGTGCACCAGGTCATTGAAGACTCGGGTAAGTGCAGAGAGAGCCACTCTCTTGGGTTGTTTCTCAAGTGCATTGAGTGTGGGTGGGGTGTAGTGCCCTAAGGCAAGTGTGAAAGAGGAGTGGTGGGGGTGCCAGGGACCGGTGAGACTCTGAGGTACACCAGGTGGCCAGTCAGCAAGCTGTAAGAAAGAGGAGGGAGAGAGGAAAAGAGCAAAGAACTAGGTTAGCAGGGTAGAAGGAGGCTGAAGGAAGAGGAGAAGAGGAAGGTCTTCAGGAGTTTCTGGAATTTAAGAAGATCAGGCTGAAGACAGAGGGCGCAGGGAGGCCATTCCAGAGGGAGGCACCTGATAGCGATAAGGATCTTCCTCCTAATCTCTGGTTGGAGTGTAAAAGGTTCTAATTGGGCGTCACACATCTGACCAGGACCCTTGCCCTTAGCCTAGGATGTAGGGCTCAATTAGAATACTTTTTCTTTATTTTCTACGAATTCAGATTGAGCTGGAATCCAACCCGTCTCACACCCCTTTTACAAATATCCCGCGTCACAATGGACCATGAACCAGGCCGGTGGGTGGTAATACAAGAATTATTTATTTTAAATTCAAAGAAAATCACACAGTTTGAATATTGGGCAGCAATCACCAATTGGGTGATAATGACAGAATAAATTGATGAACTACACTTGGTTGACCTTCTACTAGAACATATCCAAAGCACAGATGAATAGGAGCAATTTTACTGTCGGGTAGATAGCACCCAAGTTAAGATTTACCCCTGCAATGCTCCCTCAAACCCCAATTAATCACATTTTGAGTGGATAGAAAGGAGCAGCCATGAGTCAGGGATAGTAGGCAGCAAACAGAATTAAAATACGACCTTCCCTCACAAAATAAGATTTTAAAACCCTTTGCAATTGCATAAAATGACACTCGGATTGGTAAATAATTAATGTAATGTGCGGTTGAATAAATGAGTTAAATATGATTTATCACAGTATCAGGAATGTAATATCACTAGCAACTACAAGGCAAGGTATCAACAAAGGGCATATAGTTCAGAAAGCAACTTGAAAGTAAGAACACAGTGCAGCCAAAATAACACGTTGAAAAGTTGCATTTTCCACTTTTTTGCAGTTTTAAAAGGCAAAACGTTTTTTTAAAAAAACTGGGTGATATAGACAGAATTGGAATGCTGTTTTCAGGCTGGATGATAGAAGCACATCACAGGGATAATATAGAAGTCAAAGATCGGCTCTAGCTGAATACCTGGATGAGATTTTCAATGTGGAAGGAAATTCGGTTTTGGGAAAATAAATGCAGTTAACAGAGAAAGTCGGTTTGGAAAGAAATGACAAGCTTTATTTAAACTAGATTATCAAGACTAGGTTGTTAAAGAAAGAGTTAAAGAAAGACATGGTACACTCCAAGGTTAATTTGCAACGTTAACCTTTTCACCCCGCGTTCAGTTCTATATGGGAATTACTTAAATTATTCAAAACATGACTCAGGATCTATGCAAGACAGAGATGAGTAGAAGAATAGTGCTAACACTTAGAGATCAAGAACAGGATGACAGTTTTAAACATGTTATCAGGGTAGGGATAGGATTACTTAGAGAGTGGAACAAAGACGAAGTATCAAGATGGGGTATGCTATGTGTTGCTATGGGATGGGGAAATGCTCACAATCCGCACTTGAGTTTGGGATTTGGGACAGCCAACTGGGTTTCTGGACTCAAATGCTCTGGTCACAACAGCAGGGCCTGTCTGGTCACTGGATAGCAAGAGTACAGCTGGCATGCAGGTAGTGGGGCAAAAAACCGGTCTGGTCACAGGATACTCCCTAAAGGGTACCACAGCTTTTGACCCTAGTTATTGGGATTACTAGTGGGGTTTCTGGATCAATGGTCCTGCCTGGATAGGGTCAGCTATGCTCTGGCCTGGCAGTAGAATCTGGAATCTTGCAGAGTAAAGGTGGAATATGTGGATATGCAGGCACTAGAAAATTAAGAAGAGAGTGTACTTGTCTCTGTGAGCTTCCCCCTTTTATAAAGTGGGTGACCTCACAGGATTTATTATTGGGAAGAAATAAGCTAGACCTACCCCTAAGAACCAAATAGGTCTGCCTATGTTGGTGGTCTCCTTTTTCAGGAGGGGACTCAGTTAATGGGGTGGTGTTTTATGAGGTACAAAGCCATCCTAGTCATTTTTGCAAAAATCAATTTTGACATAAATCACTCCTTTTACAATTGTGGCACTTTTGCAAATTACATAGGCAGATTACATATTTCACTCAGAGCATGGTAGTCCAACTCCCAAGTTTGTAGGACTTGGTTTAGTCCGTCTAATAGATTTTCGTCATTTTCAGTGAGAAAAATATTACCTAAAATTCTATAACTTACATATTATCATAAGGCATGGTAGTACTGAATTTCAAGGTGGCACCTTAAACACTTTCCTCAGAGTATACCATTTTCTGCGATTTCTGTCCCCAAAATTCTATGTACAGCCACACTATCTTGTTTTAAAGCCACAGAAATTACATTTAGACTGTTAAACTTTTACATTCCTGCATGGTCCGGTTGCAGAGATAAAAGTCTTAAAAGTTTATTGATAAAATAGTCTTTTGAGCCAGATGGCCAGCATTGTCTACCAAATAAGGGTATACATCCAAATGTTGCTCTGGGGTGGCCTTTGAGTCTCCCCAGTTTAATGTTGCAGGGAGGTGGTACTTCCAAAAGTAACATGTGGGTGTTCCAGAATCTATTGTATCAAGCTGGAGCCCAGCCACCAAGTCTGATGGGCGTGTTACATGCTCCCCATTGGTCCATCCAGAGCTTCTAGTGGCAAAAAGTAACACATAGGTGTCTGAGAAATCGATTGTGGCTCTGTTTGGGGGAAGACCACTCCTGTTGCCAGCACACAAATGTCCTTTGAAGCCAAGCAGGAAACCTGTTTGGCTGGTTCCCTAGAACAGCCAATGTCTTTATTTATTTATTTAGTTAGTTTTCCCGAGCTCAAAAGGCCAGGCTTTTGGAATAAAACATTATATTATCTTTTAACCAGCCCCCCCTTACATTTCCAGACAAGGACAGGGCCTTATTCAACATTACCCTTTTAAAACAGATATTTTTCTTGTTTGCAAAAGCACATTTTGAGAGGTGGTGTATTCTTCTGGGATGTCCCTTTCAAATTCGGTTTTCTCTTCCATCTGGATTCCCAACATTGTTTGCAGCCCTAGTCAGTTTCTCTTACACAGCAATCTGTTCAAGGCACAGGTCCACTGAAATTGACATTTGCCCAGAGAGCTAGCTTTTCTTTTGAAGAGTTTATTTTGACATTTTGTATCATAAAAGTCAAGCATTTTTCCGTAATGCTGAGAGAAAAGTTTCTGGTGATTTCCCCGATCTTGCCTGACACATCTTATCATTCAGTGAGAAATGCTCTCTTTTTCTAAAGCACAACCGGAATATGGCTGGGCATAGTTGGGCCTTACTGGATCAGAACTGTATCTTGTTTAACAGATGAAAAGGGCATCAGGGCAACATCATTTTAAATGTTAAATGTTTCCTTTTTCAGAGGGACATTTTTTGCTAGAAGCAAAGCAGCACTGCTTTTCGATTCTCTTCTTGGGTGCACCTAAGAAAACACACTGGCAGCCTTTCTCTGTGTGCTCCCTGTTCCATCTTGCCCGATACCCGATAGGTGCTTGGCAAGACAGTGCAGCCATCAATTTGTAGCTGCAAAACACAGTTTTGATGTGAGACAATGGTGCTCAAGGAGGCTGCGCAGCTATTCTGCTGGTAACTGCTGAAGTGCAGCTTGGTGTTGGAGAGGAATTCTGCTGAGTGGGTAAATGTACTCCACAGGAGAACCAGCTCACTCACAGAAGGTTGGAGGTATATGAGTGGAAGGGTCGTGAGGGACAGTATTTAGGTTGGCAGCGTTGCAGGTAGGCAGGTCCCGGGCCCCAGAAAGACTTATGAACAATGCAGAGGGTCTTGAACTTGATCCTTGCAGCCAGAGGGAGCCAGTGAAGGGATGTCAGCACCAGAGAAAAGAGGTCCCTGACTTAAGGCCAAGGATAAGACTTGCGGTTCTGTTCTGGATGAGTTGCAGAGGGTGCAGGGCAGAAGAAGGGATGTTGAGGAAGAGGTTGTTGCAATAGTCCAGCCTATAGAGAACCAGGGCTCTGGAGACAGTGAGCCTCTGGGGGAAAGTGAGAAAAGGTAGAGTACCCCTGAGGAGGTTTAGCTGATAGACTTTTTAGAGATGTCCGAAATGTGAGAGGAGGAGGAGAGAGTGGAGTCAAAAATGACCCCAAGGTTTCTACCTTTGTTGTAGACTGCTAATGTTGCCCTTGAAATGCTACTTAGCTATGTTTATGATTACAGCAAGCATGACGAGGGTAAGGAGGCTGAAAGGGGGTTATCCATGCTTATTCTGAGCTCCACAAATAACATATCAACCTATGGGTTTTGATCAAGACGGACGTAGGGTGGGTTCAACAAGAAATTCTATATCCCTTAAGTATTTTGGTCCAGTAGAGGGGGGCCCCAAAGGTGTCCATGTCCTGGGCCCCAAAAGTGCTTAAGGTGTCCCTGGAGGTACGTCATACCCTTCAAGCTTGGTTGAATGTGGGAGGGGACAGACCCAAGCTGTTTGAAAGCTCGAATAAGTAGAGAATCCTAAAGCAGAATGCATTAAATACAGTTCAGCAAGTTAGGCGACTGTTGCTGAGATGTCACATGTTTAGCCCCGCCTATAAATCATATATCTTTGTTTCCGTTCCTGCTATCAATGTGTTCTTTTTTGACATGGGCAGGGGTATGGGTCCCTCGCTTTGTTCGTTGGGGGAATTTCTGTCCTGTAGCGCATATCAAATGTTGGCACGCATGTCTGTACCTTTGCCCTGTGTGTAATAAGTACATACACCCCGAGTGTATCCGTCTGCCTCCCATGTACATTGGATCGACCTGCAATCACAAGCCCCGTACACACCTGCCCAAGCAATATGCACCCCCGCCTTATGCATGTGTGCTTCATCCACCAACAGCAACCGTCTCTTTGCGCCGCCGCGACCCACGTTTAGATCCGCTCTGGGTGCAGTCACTTGCCGCTCTCCTCTGCAGGCCCACGATGCAACCCTTTGCGCCCAAAGAGAATATGCCACGTGCTTCTGCGAGAGAATGTCTCAAAAAGTGGACATCAGTCAATTTTTTGGCCATCACAATATCACCACGCTTACATTACAGAAAGTAAATTACCTCAGTGACAAATAAGTAAGCAAATAGTTATCTAAGAAGGAGGGTTCAGGTGGGGGGGGGGCGAATTCACATACTTTCTCTTTTGTCAAGGTTGAGAACAAAACGGAAAACAAACTTGTAAATGTCCCCATCTGGCGAAAGGGAGCCTGAAGCGGTGGGGGTGCTCTGGGTTCCAAGATAATAAAAACACTATCAGAACCTGTGAGAGCACTCCCGGAATCCTATTAAGGTTGTGCTGCCTTTTTTGAGACTCAACACGTCCAAAAGCGCTTAACTACTCCCATTTCATATGTCCATAAGTGTCATCCCCGGCGCCTCGTGTAGTTGTGCCTTTGGTGAAAAGCATATGAAAAAAATCCAAATACAAAAATAGTCTGCTCGTACACATACACACTGATATAGAATACATACACTGCACATTATCATGTTCCATTGTATTGTGTGGACAGAAGATCAGCTCGTGGTATATTTGCCAACATTAATGGGGGTCAGAGATGATGAGTAATGCACAGCACACCAGTTGTTTGGCGTGGGCTTGAGCAACTTTCATGAATAGGCGCCGCTCATCAGCGTGCCACTTCGTGGGTGGCGTTCTCTGTGGTTGCGCATCACCGCCCCACCTCAAAACGGTGCCAGGTGGCAGAGCTCGGTGTGGTGGAAGCAGGTCTCATGGAGCTGGGCTTCAGTTTGTCTTTAATATCATCGCCATAGCCCAACCGGCCCAAACTGTGGTTCGTCTGCATACGTTATGAGGACAATGCCTTGCGTGGCAAACTAGGTCAATTATGCATGGATTGTTGACATGTAATGATGTTATGCGGCTCTGCAATGTGGCTTGGGGTAAACACGAGAAATGAAGCTACAATGACCCCCCTCCCCCCTCTGCACTAATAGCGCAAACATCCCTGCAGAGAAACAACCTTCCCCAATATGCACTGCAGGGCGTGCTGATGATAGCTGCAGGAATTGCAAGGGTGGGCCCCTGACTCACTTCGCAGCACTGCTCGGCCTCCATAAGTGGCCCACGTGCAACGCAGCATCGCTTCAGCTCTGCTCAGGCAATTCATTTTCAGAGCCTAGATGCCTAAGGTTGTGGTTGTGCTTTATACATTTTGTTACATTGCATTCCATGTGAATAACAGTATTATGCAGCTTTTCCTGTACTTTACACAAACCAGTACGGGTGTATGTGTCTCATTCTCGTAGACGCTTGACCTTTTGCATGTTTCACAACATAGTCTAGTGGCAACACGAAGAGAGTGGTGTGTAATCTCCTACACTAATGCTGAGCGTTTACCCATTTTATAACTGGCCCTAACAGCACACCATGGCAGAGCAATGGTGCCGGTTACGCAGATGCTGGATATGTTCAGGTTTTCACGATGTGTGTGTGTGTGGGGAGTCCTGAGCCAAAACCTTTAGATGAAACAAGTTCATTGATAAAGCCTGCACTTTCTTTTCAGGGCGGCAAGGTTGGAGTTATACCAAGAGTTGCACTTGGAGGTAGGCTTCAAACCGATTCTCATGACAGGGCCAAGGATGTCCAAAGCATTGTAGACAGAACCAACAGATTCAGTGTGCAGAGTAAGCTGGGAGAAGGCCAGCTTTTCCAAGCGTTTGCCCAGGAAAGGAGTGATAGAGATCGGGCGATAGATTGCAGACATGTAGGATCGCTAGAAGGCTTTTTAAAGAGGGGGTGCACAAGGGATTGCTTCAGGGGACAGAGAAAGGATCCAATGGCGAAAGAGTGATTGCAGAAATTGGCCAAGGCTAGAGCGAGGCAGCAGAGATATGGGCTTGGATGTGGACTCTCTTCTTGGACAGGACAGAGAGCCAGTACTGCCTTTGGAGCAGGCGGCGGGCATGTTATCAATGGATGCGCCCGAGGCCCTCCACTTCATCTTAGCCATCCTGCACTTTCTTTTCAGGGCGGCAAGGTTGGAGTTATACCAATAGTCCTGAGCCAAAACCTTTAGATGAAACAAGTTCATTGATAAAGCCTGCACTTTCTTTTCAGGGCGGCAAGTTATACCAAGAGTTGCACTTGGAGGTAGGCTTCAAACGGATTCTCATGACAGGGGCAAGGATGTCCAAAGCATTGTAGACAGAAAAATGCAGGTTAGAGAGGGCTGTGTCAGTGTGTGAGTCCACCGCAGGCAGAGGAGGAGCAGAGAAAGTAGAGACAAAGCCTCCACTGATGCATGCTTCATGGGCCGGATGACCGAAAAGGTAGGTGGCAGTGCTGGGATGGGCTTTGCCTGAGGGACAGAGAGTTTCAGGTGAGATGAAAGCAGAAAGTGCTCAGTCCAAGAGAGAGAAGTGGTGAGAGGGTTAGAGAGGGGGATGTCTCAGGGGATGCGAACATCTAAGGTGTGAACGGCAAAGTGTGTAGGACCAGAGGGTAGAATGGAGAGACAGAGAGTCTCGCAGAGGTTGCGGAAGAGCCCAGAGGAGGGATAAGAAGCATCCAGGTGGATGTTGAGGTCTCCGAGGAGGAGAAGTTAAGAGGTGGAGGCAAGGAGAGGATAGGAGAGGTCAGCCCACTCTGAGAGGAAGAGGGTGACCTGGCCAGGGGGCCTGTAGATGGTGGCCACAGTCATAGAGGGGCCAGGGTAGATAGAAAGCCTGCAAACCAAGCATTCAAAGGAGGAGTAGGCCGGCGTAGAAATGACAGAAGCAGGGACCCACTCCAGGAAGATGAGAGCAACTCCAAGTCAGTTGGTTCTGGGCTCTGAGAGGATCTTGTAGCCATCAGGGTGAAGAGTGTCAAAACTTATGACAGAGCTAGCGAAGAACCATGTCTCAGTGAGAGTGAGGACATCCAGGTCAAGATCTTTGAGAAGGGGAGATTTCATAGGAGTGTTTGACAGCAAAGCGAGAGTTGAGAGTAGCAACATGGAGCAGCTTGCCATATTTGAAAGACTTCCGTGGTGGGGTACAGAATTGCGGTACACCAAGCGGAAGTGGTAGAGCAACCCAAAAGTGGTTAGAGGTGGTTGAAGGAGGTGGCATAGTAGCCAGAGTGGCGGAGGAAGGTGCTAGAGAGGTGGTAGAGGAAGGAGGTGGCAGCAGAGGCAGAGAGGTGCTAGTAGGAGTAGCGAGGAAAGGACGGAAGTTGATAAGATCCAGAAGACACCTATTGAAAAGGAGGAGATTGGGCTGAGGGCTTTGGACCAAGACAGTGCCATCCAGATAGACATTAATGATGGTTTTTGAAAAGTGGAAGGGGGTTAAGAGGACCTCCCACTGAGTGTCACCATTAATGGAAGAGGAAGAGATAGGAGAGAGATCCGAGACCATATGATGGGTCAATAGGTCTGGGGAGGGAACGACAAAGAGGATGTCAGTTAGGGGCTTTCTGGAGGAAGTGCTGATGTGGGTATCAGCAATAGGGAGGCCAGGGTTGGAGACCAGGATATCCTTCTTGAACTTTTTGCGATGCGGACCAAGAATGAAATTGGCTGCAAATAAAGTTACACATTTAATGCGAGCATGGAGCTCAAGGAGACTCACCTACCAGGGCTACTGGAAGGCAGAAAGCGTTCGCCTGGTGTGGAATGGGGCTCCAAGCCAATGTTGTTACTAGGCCAGAACCAATCTGGGGCAGGGCAGCCAGGGAGGCGGGCACAGCGAGGGGAAGAGGAAGTGGTCACAGGGGGCAGGGAGGGGAAGTGTGGGCTGCGTTGTGGACCAAGAATCATGTTTGGCACAAATGGTGCAAAATGGGGCTCCAGACCAATGTTGTTATGAGGCCAGACCCAATCTGGGGGTAGAGGGAACTGGGAGGCAGGCGTGGGGAGGGGAACAGGAAGAGGTCACTGGGGGAAGGAGGGGAAGAGCGGGCTGTGATGCAGACCAAGAATACAATTGCCCACAGATAAAGTTACAAATTTAATGCAAGCACAAAGCTCAAGGAGTCTCACCTTCCAGGGCTGCTGGAAGGCAGAAAGTACTCTCCTGGTGCGGAATGGGACTCCAGGTCAATGTTGTTATGAGGCCATATCCAATCTGGGGATAGGGTTGGCTGGGAGGCGGGTGTGGGAAGGGCAACAGGAAGAGGTCACGGGGGTGGGGGGCCACGGAGGGGAAGAGCAGAATCCAATTGGCCGCAAATAAAATTACAAATTTAACGCAAGCACAGCGCTCAAGGAGACTCACCTACCAGGGCTGCTGGAAGGCAGAACGTGTTCTCCGCTATGTGACTTCTCCGGAGTGGCTCTGTTGTCATTTTATGATCCTATTTGTCTTTGTTTTTGTTCAGTGGATTGTTAGTTCCCCCATATGAAAAAGAAAAACAAAATGTCAATTTTTCTTTAACTTTTACTTTAGATAAAAACTATAAAAAAAGCCTGTCCCTAATTCTATCCTCAAATGAAACACAGGAAAAGCTCTCCAAAATGTTGTTTACCCTTTTCTGGGTAGTGCTAGGGGTTCTTGATGTTGGCCCCTTGCCTTCCCACATATTGTTATCTTGGTTTCTCATAAGCTAGTGTTAAATAGTCTTGTGCTATGTTACTCTGTTGTTATACTGCACAACATTGCCACCATAGCAGTTTCATAGTTATAAAGTCTCTAATTTGAGTTGTCTTGTTCCCAGAGTGTTTTTGGTTCTACTGGTGTTTTTACTGTTTTGACTTCTTGGGATGTTCTTGGGATTTCTTTGTTGGGGGTTTGCTGGCCTGTTTTGCCATGGTGCACATATGATGCTTGTGAGGGGAAGACGATGGGAGTAAAAGAAAAGTAGGTCAAACTGCATACAGAGGAGGATTACCCTATGATGGATGTGAAGGGTGGGCACCAATTTACGGGCCTCGGCCATTCCGCCTCACTGCTCCTCTTTTGTTTTGCTGCAGTCACCCTGGGTAGGACGGGTATGCCCATAGGTGGGTCCCGTGCCTGGTGTGCCTAGCGACCCAAGTTACTCCTCAATAATGATGTGCAACCATGCAGAATTTTTTTTGGGATGCTTGTGGTCTCGTGCAGAAGGGATGCGATGTAGCAGTTTGGGCGTGACTGCCCCTTTAGTGGTGCGACCAAGCCTGATTTGCATATGGTCTTTCCCCATTTGTAATGGCTTGGCAGGTGAAGAACGATGATCTGGGGGGTTGCCCAGAGCAACGCCAGATGTTAAGATTAATTCTAAACCTTCCAGCCATCACCTCCTTTGTTTTGCTGTAGTCACTGCTCCTCTGAGTCATCAGCTATACGTGCTGATGGATTTGGAGAGGCCTCATGAGAAGAAGTTTTAGAGGTGGCAGGGTGAAGGTCATCAGAGGAGACTACAAACACAGAGGCAAGGGTCAGCAATGGAGGCTCAGTGGTGGTTCCCAAAGGAGCATAGAGTCAGTGGGCCTCATTACAACCTCAGCGGTAAGTAATGGACATTACCGGCATGGCGCAACTAACGTGTCCGTGCTGGCCTGAAACCGTTAAAAGCAGTACATTACCACCTGTCGGGCACGAGCATTGCGCCATACCGGTAATGTAATCTGCACCATGCCGTTAACGTCCCAAAAACGGCACCTACCGGCATTGTATGCCGTGCAAGCTGCACCACCGCCACCCTACCCACCGATATTAGCGATCACCGCAAATAGCGGTGACCGCTATTAGCGGTGACTGTAAAGAAGCGGATCCAGAAGTTAGGCCATCGAACCGGAACGGGAAAGAGTACGGCGGCCATCTTTAAAAACACAATCCATTGCAATCCTCCACAACCAGTGCACATCTGACCCCGAGACCCACCACAAACCTTCACCCACATCCACCCATCGTCAGAATGCCGAAAGTTGTCAAAAAATCTTGCGATCGGCTGCGGGAGGAGCGCTTCAGTAGGGAAGAGCTCACCATGTTGGCGGAAACCCTACTGGAAAATGCAGACATTGTATTCTTCAGTGAAATGACCAGACCGGCAATAGCCCGGAAGAAGGCCATAGGGGACCTAGTCGCACAGAGGGTCAGTGCAGTAGGAACAACACCCCGCACCACAAAACAGTGCCGGAAAAGGTGGGACAACCTCCGGCTCCGTGTAAGGAGCATACTGTCTGCCAACAGAAATCTGGGCATGGCAACTGGTGGGGGCGCAGACTCACCGATAAAAATGGAGCCGTGGGAGGAGATATGTGCCACAACCAATGGCACCGAGAGCATCGACGGTTCGGTGAAATGGAGAGAGGAGCCCCTACATCAGGTGACGCAGGTAGGTGCCTCAAATTAAGCCATGCTAAACTTCCTGAAGTCCAGTTTCATGGGAGGCACAATGTTGCCTAATAGGGTTAACGCAACACATCAGCAGAAGACTGCCAACAGGCATCATTGACCTACACCCTGTACACATGCAGTATGCACACTCTCACTGTAGGCACCCACATTCCTGCGTGCTTCTCCCACCCAAAAGGGAGACAACCTGTATGTCACTGCCTCCAAAGTGCAACATCTAGTTATCAAAATCATGGCAGTCATCACAATGCCTGCTCAATGTCCGCAGACCCATCAATAACACTTTCCCTCCTTTGCTCCACCACAGGCTCCCATTCGGACCTTGGCGAGGACGAGACTGGCACCACACCTGCCAAGAAGGCCAGGCCCGAGGCAACACCACACCAACCCTCCACCTCTGCTGGACCAAAAAAAACCCCACAGCAGCCAAAATCGACTGCCACAACACAGGCCAGGGCAACGATAAGCACCAAGGCAAGCAGCATGGTACCACCAGCAACAGACATGCAACAACTGGTGACCACTGAAGGGACTGTGTCTGCAGGAAGCAGTACGATTGGGGAGACTGCTGCCATTGCAGCTTGCTCGGATAGTGATGTGGGGAATGATGATGATGTCATAGAATGTCCCCCCACTGCCCACCCTCATTCCCCCTACCTGTCCCCATGTAGCCTGCATGCTGATAGCACACAGGGGTAATCCCCTGATGACTCCTGGCCAGCCACTCCATGCCCAGTGGAAGGTGTGTAGGAGGGGAGTAGCCCAATGAATGCGCCAATGGCATCATCCAATGCCCAACAATACCAACAGTCGCTGGACCACATTTTAACAAGGCAACACCAACTGTCCTCACTCCTCACTCAGCATGTGGCCGAATGTGGAGATGCAAGTGCTGACATGCAAAAATGTGCCGAGACTGTGAAGGCAGCCATACAATCCTCCACCAAGGACATCTGTGCCGAACTTGTCGCGGTGCGGCGCGTGCTCTCTGAGCTTACACAGACAATGAGGGACATGCGTCCTAGTGCGCAGCCGAGCACCTCCTCCGCTGCCAGTTCTGCCCCAAGCAACCCCGTCCGCAGGTCGGCCAGGAACCTGCGGAGTACAGGCAGGGGTGCCCCGGGGGCCGGCAGAGGGGGCTGCCAATAGAGACCGCCCAGTGGAACAATTCCACATTAGGCACTTCAACACAGGCATCCACGCACTTTTGCGGGGAGTTGAGGGGGGAGGGGGAGTGGGTGTGTTGGGGAGTTGAGGTGGGAGGGGGAGTGGGTGTGTTGGGGAGTTGAGGGGGGAGGGGGGAGTGGGTGTGTTGGGGAGTTGAGGGGGGAGGGGGGAGTGGGTGTGTTGGAGAGTTGAGGGGGGAGGGTGGAGTGGGTGTGTTGGGGAGTTGAGGGGGGAGGGGGGAGTGGGTGTGTTGGGGAGTTGAGGGGGGAGTGGGTGTGTTGGGGAGTTGAGGGGGGAGGGGGGAGTGGGTGTGTTAATTGAATTCACATTTACAATACAATTTTTGCTTGATCACAAATCACATGTGTGGACATTGCTCATTGCGTATGTGTGCTTTATTGGTGAACAGTCCACAGTGTGCATATCCCAGACACACACAGTGCCCCAATTCCCATCTCCATGTGACACCCCCCATCAGTGTGTGCTAGAAACATTGGTTAATCAGAGTCTGACGGATGTCACGTCCCTCCTGTGCATCGCTGCCTCCCTGAGGTGCTGCCCCATCCCCACCCTCCTCATCCTCATCGTCAGGTGGTTGCAGTTCAGCGTCACGGGGCAGGGGCACATTCCGTCTGATGCACATATTGTGTAGCATGACACATGCCATGACGATCTTTGCCACCTTCTCATGGCGGTACAGGAGTGCCCCACCAGACCTGCAGAGGCAACGAAACCGTGCCTTCAATAGGCCAAATGCCTGCTAAATCACCACATGGGTTTGTGTATGTGCACGATTGAAGACCTCCTTGTGCTGGTTCTGTGGGTTCCGGACTGGTGTAAGGAGCCACCTCTTCAGGGGATAGCCCGCATCACCTGTATGTGCGCAACAATGTATGTGTCAGTCATGACATCAAATCTCAAATCATGACGTGCCACCATGGCATGCATTCAACTCTTACTTTGTACCACTTTTACATGCACAAATGGATTCACACTATGTGACCGGTATATGTGTATTCCTCTCATGGACTGTTTTGCATGAGATCAACCAATGTATGCAGGGGGGTCCAGTGCCTTGTGAGTGCCCATCCACTGTGTTCGTTCATGGCGTTTGTTTTGGTGACCTGGCAGGTGTCCTGTGACATCAACACTCTCATCATGGCAACATTGCTGTCAGCCTCATGATGACCCCACTGAGCACTACTAATGTTGATAGGCACATTTTTTGGGCCTCGGTGTCTGTGTAGTGGTGTATTGATCTGTTTGTTCGTAATGTGCGCAGTTATGGGGGACTGGCCTTTCAGTTGATGGGGTTTGGTGCCGTGTATTGGCTGAAGTCATTGCATGTAGGTGCATTTCGTCGAGGTCAATGTGGTCCAAATCGGTACAATGCACTTGCAGATGGTTGTGTCATGGTTGGGACACACCTTCGTTCACATGGTAGGGCTGCTTACATCGGGCATTATGTGTACAGGTGTCAGTTGATGTTTGGGCTGCTTTAGGGTATGAGCTGGCTCCATTGCCTCTGGTACTCGCAGCCAGGTAAAGTATGCATCATCCCCCCCCCTTTCAGCCAGGTAAAGTATGCATCACCCCCCCCTTTCAGCCAGGTAAAGTATGCATCATTCCCTCCCCCCCTTCAGCCAGGTAAAGTATGTATCATCCCCCCCCTTTCAGCCAGGTAAAGTATGCATCACCCTCCCCCCCCTTTCAGCCAGGTAAAGTATGCATCATTCCCCCCCCTTTCAGCCAGGTAAAGTATGCATCATCCCCCCCCTTTCAGCCAGGTAAAGTATGCATCATTCCCCCCCCTTTCAGCAAGGTAAAGTATGCATTGGTACGTCAATCTCCTACCCACTTCACATTTCCATGGCCATGACATGAGACTCACCGAGTAGCCAGGATCTTGGCCCTGCATGTCGCTCCATGTAGCATGGTATTGTGGAGTTACGCAGGACCATTGAATCATGGGTTGACCCGGGGAATCGGGCACAACAATGTGTGATAATCCTGTTGGAGTCACATACCATTTGCACATTGATTGAGTGAAACAGTTTACAGTTGCAGTACACTACCTCCATGGCATGTGGGACCACCAATTCCACATGGGTGCAGTCGATGGCACCGATGCAACCAGGTATGCCGGCTAGTGCATGGAAACCCACTTTGGTGTTTGCAATCTCCTGGGCAGACCGTGGTAAGGAAATGTGGTCGTCTGTGTGCTTGAGGAGGGCATCAAGCACTTAGATCAGCGAACGTGAGAATAATGGTTGTGAAATGCCATGCAAATGCCCCACTGTGTGCTGATAGGTGCCTGTGGCCAGGAAGTGGAGCACGGACACTACCTTCAGTAGGGGGGGGATGGCGGTGGATGTTTCTATCATGCTGACGATGTTGTTGTGTATCATGTCAACGATGGTGGTGATGGTGTCCCGGTCCAAACGGTACAAGGTATGGATCTGCTCAGCGGTGAGGTTGAATGGACTGGCTCAGATGCGTGGGATTGGGGGCTGCCTGCGTGGTGGTGGTGGCACTGGCTGTGCTGATGGGGCTTGCTGGCCCTGCCTTGCCCTCCTTCTCCTCCTGCGTCTCCTCTGTGCTGCCTGTTGTTGTTGTTGTTGTTGTAGTTGTAGCACTTGCATTTCAATCAGGTCCTCCAGTCCCAACATTGCTAGTCGTATTGGAATCATTGTGGAGTGGGACTGGGTGTGGGAAGGGGTGGGGTGTGCTCTTTTTGTACTTGGTGAGTCTGTATTGACTCCACCTGTGCTGATTCTGTGCACCTGTGGCAGCTGGGAACACTGCACATGGCCATTTACGGTTGGTTCGCGATGGTGGAATTAGCACCATGGCGGTAAGGTACTTTACGGCCTTTGCGATGGCGTTAAGAGCATGTCCGCTTGGTTCGTGATTTGCCCACCTTTGCGCGATGCCGGTACTTACGGCGTGGAAGGTCACGTGCGCGCAAGCTTGGTGCCGTTAACTATGATGCCGCTAAGGTTTATAGTCAAAATCTCGAAAATTTAAATCTCGAAAAAAAAGCACGAATTAAAAATCGCAAAAAAAAAATATCGAATTTTTTTTTCAATCCGTTTTTTTTCAAAATGGGGGGGTTCCCCCCAAACCCCCTTTTTTCATTTTACCCCTTTTTTTTACTTACCTGACCCCAAAAACACATATAAATAAATAAATAAATAAATTCGATATTTTTTTTCGAGATTTTTAATTCGTGCTTTTTGTAATTCGAGATTTTATTTTCGATATTTTGACCGACCACCTGCCGCTAATTGCACTTTCACGGGTCATGATCTGACCTAGCGGTAAGCGATGCCGGTAATCATTTACCGGCATCGTTTTTCACTTATCGCCGGGGTCGTAATGAGGCCCAGGGCTTCTTGTGGATGCCCTGTAGAGTCTGGTCCAGTGGGGGAACAGGAGAGCATGCAGGTTGGGCAGAATGACATGAGCATGTTCTTCATGTGGGAGGAGTGTGTGCTTCAGTGAGCACCCTGGAGGAGGAGGAGATCGCTCCTGTCTGGCAGTGGGCCCATGAGGAGGACAGGGTATCAACCCAGCAGAGTGAGGGTACCAAGGAGGAAATAGAGGGGTCTCAGTGGCAGGGCCAGCCTGTGGAGGTGCAGTAGAAGGTGGTGAATGTACTAGAGGGGCAGAGACAGGAGGTAGTTAACGGGTAAAAAGAGGTGGTGATGGAGGCATCTTGCCATTGCCAAAGAGGCAAGAGGAGTCCCAGGGAGTAAACACCTCTATCTCTCCTACAGAGTTCATACGTCCCAGGGTGTGGAGTGTTTTGAACTGCCTCTAGGGAAGACCATCAAGGAAGATGAGACTGAAGTCTTCTATACTCAGACTTTAGGAAAAAGTGAAGCAGGGCAAATCACCAATGGCTATGGCCACGTTCTGTGAGCTATGGCAGTGAGAAATCAAATTGTGTGGCATGCTAAAATAACAAGCAAATAAGTCCCTTGCCTTGCCTGAACCAACCAGTGACCTGGCTGCCAGCACCACCACCCCTAGGGATCACTTTACTGGCGAGGAAGCAGAATTGGCTTCTAATATGTGGTGCATGGCGTCTGTAAGCTTGGGGGGAGCTAGACTACCCAGCCATTGGGGCAACCTGGAAAGGTACATGCTTCTGTTCCATCATGCCCTCCTTTATATCTCTGTCCTTGGGGTGAGGACAACACAAGGCAGTCATGGAGCAGGTGCTAGCCTCACAGGGAGACTATCCGTACACAATCTGTGGTAGCGATAAACAACTTTATTGGGAGATCATGCGAGCGGTAATGGGTGGTAAAGGCAGCACTCTTTG
Source organism: Ambystoma mexicanum (assembly GCF_040938575.1). Taxonomy (NCBI): domain Eukaryota; kingdom Metazoa; phylum Chordata; class Amphibia; order Caudata; family Ambystomatidae; genus Ambystoma; species Ambystoma mexicanum. Next base: position 72,864,135 of record NC_090925.1, read on the forward strand.
TGAGAGCCCTAAAACTTAAGTGGCAGCTGCTCCCTGTGATGTAGCCAGTAAATTGTAAGGGAAGGTTACATCCTGCGATTGGAGTCTTTGAGCATTAGAGGAAAACTAAGCCCTGTGAGAGAGCCTGAGAAATTTACTGGTTGGCTGGTCCCTGTGAGAGAGCCTGAAAAGTTTACTGGTTGGCTGGTCCCTGTGAGAGAGCCTGAGAAGTTTACTGGTTGGCTGGTCCCTGTGAGAGAGCTCAAAAACATTTCAAATGTGGTGCTTAGGATTATGAAATAGTAGGACTCAAAAACATTACTGACACAATATGCAATGGCATGCATACATCAGCAAATGGTCACGGCCTCTCAGTCACTACTACAGCTATCCATTTCCCAGCAACAAACACCATGAAATAACCCTGTTTGTCTGACTAGTACCAAGTAACGAATCATGATAACCATCCAAGCTGGTGTGTTGGCCAAGGGTATATGCCTTTCCAATTAAGTGACTAGAACATAGTACCAGGATGCAATAAGACACTCTTTCGGACTGCACATTTGCTGTGGGGGGTGGGGAGGTGCGGCTTAGCAATTCAATTGTCACTCACACAAGTATCACTGGCCAGAAGGACCACTTGCTGAACCAATACATCATTGCTAACCACAGGTGTATTGTCCATTGGATAGGCATCAATCCCGGTCTGGCTGATGGTGCGCTGGCTGTGACTTTTGATGACTTGTCTGTATTCAAGATGGCAAGTTCATTGATGAAAGTGTTGCACAGCAACTCCCCATGTTAGGCTGTGCCTGCACTGCTCACAAAGCTGCCAAAAATGTGTCAGTGAATTTATTCCCATTGATGCCATGAATGTTGAGCTTGACAACAACTGGCAAAATGTGGACTGGTGGATGTCTTCCTGCTACCTACGTTCTTTCTCCAATGTCTTCTACTTGTGATGTTTGCGGTACGCTCTCCCTCCCGGCACAGGCGAATAAAAAACAGCCACTTTTACCTTGAAATCTAGGAAGCCAGCAGGTGCTCAATGTTACCTTGCAATCCAGCTACCCCTGGTGGTTGAACACAGGTCTCCAATCAACTGTGTTCAAAATAGGCATTACATGCCAAGACGCAGACCCTCTCCATGTTGGTCGGGCTAAGATTAAGCAGATACACCAGAGGAATGCATTACAATGGCTGACTTGATTGGTGACCTACTTGAAAGGGTGAAACACTGAGTACACATTAGACAGCAGCTGATGCTGAACACAGTATCAGAAATGACCCATCCAGAGCTCCACTATGAGTATTGCAGTAACTGAATACCTCACAGAGCTTGTCCAAAAGTCGATTTTCAATGGGTGGCCAGTGGGGTGTTCAGGTTGTGCAGTGGCAACTTGTGCCACGCCTGCAGTTGGCAAAGTGCATTTTGGACATGTAAGCTCAGATGAAATGTGAGCTGATCTTCTGGGCGACCACCACTGTTTCTTTCATGGGCTGTCAGATGCTGGTAAAGCACGTGACCACGAAGTGAAGGACATATGTGAGTCAGATAATGTGCATTGTCTTGCCGATATGTAAGGCAGCAAGAACATTTCATCCATTGCTGCAGCAAAGCCTGAATGCAAATTGCAAGGCCTTTGCCACTTTGCCTCCACCTTTGCATAGCAATCCAACTCATTGAGTACCTTTCATGCATTCAAGAGTGTGCCTAAGAATTGGCTAGATAGCTCAGGCATAATGGGCACTACTTAAAATAAGAAAGGCCCCAATGACCTTTCCATTTTGTCTCATAGTTCTTATATGTTATTCCAGGTTCACAGTATTGACAAACCAGGCCACACTCTTGTATTGAGCATGCACTGGAAATTGCACTTACTAGGAATTGTATTGGTTAAGTTTGAAATACATTTTCCTTTTGATCAACAGAGAAACATATGGATCATTTCAACTGTGTAAGATCATAAGCAGATCACATTCATTTGTTTGAAATAACTTTACTTGTCAGTCATTTCAACACATTAAATTGCAAATGAATCTCACAGACGAGTACTATTAGTTGTCCCAAATTGCAAAGCATTACTTCATCTCTGTTGCTACTTATGAACGTAGATCCAGGAAACAAATAGATATTTTAAACTTCCTCCACCTCCTCACCATTCACGCAGAGGGCACTATCCTTAACTTAAAGAATGGTTTTATCCACAAGCAGATGTAATTGTGCCCCAAGATGGACATAGTATGGAGAATGTGTTCTGCTCGGGTTACAGTGTTTTGGGAATTGCACTGTAGGAGGTGGTGGGTTAAGGAATTCCCTGTATGATGATCAATTCAGAAGATATTACTGATTTCACTATGACTTCATATTTATTCTTCATGAATTGAGCTCTCCTTTGCCAATAAGCCAAGCAGAGTTTGTCACTGAAGGTGACAGCTCTCGCCCTTATTCCCTTGTACCCCATTCCCTCCCTCCTCGTGTGTCCCACCATTCCCCTACACATAACCATCCCTTGGTCCAGGTGCTCCTGTCAGCTGTCTCTGCACCCCCAGATCTTGCTCCCTTCTGCTGGTTTGCCACCTGGACAAAGATTCCATACTTCATGGGCTCACTCGATTGCACCCTGAGTCCATCACAGACCTATGTGCTGAGTGCTGACTCTACCTGGTTCGTTTTGGCGTTGCATGAGAACCTGCCATTCACCAATAATGCTCGAAGGTCCAGAGCAGGGCTTAGTCACCGCTTTTCTGATCAACACTTTGGATCTCATAAGGAGTTGAGCTGTGTGGGTAAAATGTGACGGTAATACCATTACTGATGCCATATTACTGCACCACCCAACTATGAGTTTGGCAGAAATTTTGAGGATTCACCTCCAGCTCAGAGGTGAAGGTAAAGCCACCACCTTTCTGCCAAATTTCGAAAGAATTACTGCAGCTGTAAGTCCACCAAAATTCTCATAGAATCCTATGCACTGCAATTAAATGGGGACTAACACCATCACCACAACTTGTAATCCAGTGTTAATACCGCCAGACCAAGTGGTGGTAGTGGTATTACAGTTTGGTGGTATCTCAGCAGATTTAATGCAGAAATACCACCAAACTAGTAATAAGCCCCATGTGTCTGGTTCCCCGACATGACTAATCATGCTTAAATACTCTTTCAATGATATCCCCCATTCCCACATTCCTAGTGTCTATTTTCATCTTTCTGTCAGTGGGTATGTCTGTTCTCTTCCACCTTTCTTTGTCTTTCCTGCTACCACCTCCTTCCACAGACCAAGGTCTGGTACATCCCTGGAGAGGGCAAAATATGACACCTCTACAGCCCAGCTTTAGCACTGTAAGATCGCTTTGGTGGAGACAGAGGTAGTATAAATGCTCAGTAAAATAATGTAACATAATGTGGGGTAATGCGCTTCCACTACAGTGGGAGTCCTGTCCTACAGGCACTTTCATTTCACTGTTCACCATAGACAATGCCAGTGGGTATGATTAAAAGCCTTTTCTGCATTCTAGGTAGTGTTCGCCAATGTAATTTCCTAAATTATTTATTTATTTGCTTTTCTCAACAAATCTGTTATGCTGAACATGTATTCTGCTAACTGGTCTGCTAATATCTCACAGTGCACTTTAAGTTGAAAAACACTCAATATTAAGTTTGTTAAGTTGAATTATTTATGCAAAGAAAAACTCACAGGAAATCTCTTGTAAGGGCCAGAGGCTCACGGTGTGCCCTACTTATGGGCTGAAAGGGTCAAGTTCACATTTTTAGCTAGTTAGAGGAATGGTTGTGCATATTCCTTACATTGTACAAACAGAAAACTGCACAAGCGATCTCAACACAGTATTTCTAATGTAGGTACAGGGGTGAAGCAGTAAAGCGTTAACATGGGTTAAAAAAGTGCATATGCATTTCGGAATTGATTCATAGTCAGGGCCAAACCCTCTATTAATATATACACGTGAACAATTCATATCCAAACACATGAGATCCAACAGAAAGGTCATAGTAGTAATAAACATGGATTGAGACAAACAGAAAAAGAAACAAAGGTTTGAATTATTACCAAGACAAAGGGCGTGATTTATAAACATGTTTTAACATGGGAAAGTCCCATCGAAACATGTATGTAAATCAAGCCCAAAGTAGGGAATATTTAAGAGTTTATGAAGAAAAAATAAAAAAGTACTCTTTGGAATCGACCTTTTCCAGCAAAGGAAACAAATACATCTCCAAGCTCTTAGCAATATCCCTTGGAACTAACGTGAACCGACAACATTATACCCTTGATTGCTGCATGGATGTCCTGTGTTTTTACAGAAGATTGTAAATTCCTAAAATGTTGGACTAAGATGGTTTCACGTGATTTAAAATGTCCCCCAATATTTTATGAAAGAGTAATATATACATTCTCTAAAAGATATTTTAGACAGTATTGAAAGCATCAAGGCACATTGGGGGTCATTCTGAGTGAGACGGTAAGGGGTTAACGGCGCCGGTAATGGTGCCGGAGCCGTCAACCCCTTACCGCCTCATTACGAGTCTGCTCGCGGGAACCGGCTAAGGGCGCCTGGTTTTACCAGGCGCCCTTAGCGGGTCCCGTGAGCAGAACAGGTTTTATTTGTATTTTTCATTACAAGATAAAGGATATCCCTTTGATAATAAATGTTGTGATAAAACACTCCAATGTTATATTTACAGCAACTTCAATGCTTCACCATATTAATTCATTAAAGTCAACTATCAGACTCATACATGGATATAATCAGATTGTGTTCACCTTTCTGCTCTTGACTGCTGCAATCTGAGCATTTAGCCAATTTCCTGACTGCCATCCATGAATGGATGGCCATATGCTACTTCATGCTCAACTCAAAGACAGAATGTATCTCCAGGCCTTCAATGTCAGCCCCATTCTACCTTCTCTCATCTCAGTCCCCTCCAACTTTCTCACACCCTCACTCACAGCATTGAATCTTGTGGTTCTCTCGACAGTGACCAGGAGCTCTTCCAGTTCATTGTAGTCACTGTCCCCACAGTCAGATCAAATTCCTTAAATATTGGAAACATCTGCTGACACCTCACACACACCATTCAACAACAATCCCAGTGTCTACTCTGCTGCTCAGCAAGCTGCACTACTGTGCCAGCCTATGTCTTGGAATTCCCACCATTCCTTTGATCCCCTCAACAAATTGGTCAACGTTATGACACAGTCACTTTTCAACCTTTTCATATCCTTCCCTACCTCTTCACACCATCATCACCTGTACGGCTTTTCATCCAAAACCGCCCTCTTTTCAATTTCCTGTTACTAGTCCTCAAATCTATGTGCGACCTTGCTTCCCAATAGCTCGCTAACTGCATCTCACTACACTCTCCTCCGTGAACTCCCCAGTCCATGTCTCCATGTAAACAATCACTCCCTATGCACCGGGTGCCACCTCCTTCTTTTTTTCTGCTGCCTACTTACCTCACACCACTATAATGCTCTCTGCATCCCTACAAAACCACCCCATCAGCGGGACCCTTCAAATGAAGACTTAAACTCCATCTCCTAGGGAAAGAAGGAGGCCCTTCTTATCCATCAACATTGCCATCCCTGACTCCCAACCCATCTTGCTTGTGTTTGCCTCCCACTTAAAGTCCCATGCTAATGACAATTTGACAATTTCTTAAATATGGGACATTTGCCTTTAATGTCATAAAATTTATGTTTGTCATACTGTCACTATCCCTAGTTAATGTTCCCACTGTTAACCATTCTTCTGCTAGTTCGACTAATCCATCCCAGCATTGTTTTTTCGAAAAGGCTTCTTGAACAAGGACTGCCTCCCCCCTCTGTTATTGCTTACTTCGTAATTCATGCCTGTTTGATAAGGCACTGTTGGTCCTCAATAAATGCAATACAACATATATAATCAAGTTCAAAGATCTCCAGTACATGTTTTCCCCTTTATAACAAGTCCACATGATATCTTTGGTAGCACAATGTATTCTCTTTCCTAACAGTCAATCACTTTGCTCAAATCTTAATTACATTAACTTCCTATTTTAAGAAAAGTTAGAAAGGCATTTGGCAATAAGGTATTAGGTAATCTTAGCTATGTCTTTCTTTGATGTTTTTCTTTGTCTGTGTCATTCACCCAGTGTTTAAAGTAAATGGCAAATGGTACTAATATTCATTGGGCCTCATTACAAGCTTGGTGGTATCTCAGTGGTAAAGCCACTGAGATTGAACCAAACTGTATTACTGTTACCACCACTTGGTCCAGTGGTATTACTGCCAGACTACAGGTGGTGCTAGGTGGTGTTGGTGCCCATTAATTGGAGTCCATGGGGGAGTTTTGGAGGAATTACTGAGGCAGTAATTCTGCTGCAGTAAGTCCACCAGAATTTGCCGGAAAGGTAGCATATTGAAAGCCAGCTCATAGTTGAAGGTGAATCCTCCAACTTTCTGACAAAGCTATAGTTGGGTGGTGCAGTAATGCAGCGGTATATGATAATACCGCCTCATTTTACCTGCATCACCCAACTTGTGATGAGCTCTTTTGTATACATACACCCAACAGAGCCATACCTTGCTCAGTGCACATGATTCTATAACTACCTTTAGTTTGGTTATAATTATATATATAATTGGGTATTTATAACTTGCCGAATACCCAGAGGTTTCTACAAGTGGTCCCATGGATCGAACCTGTGTTGCTTCCAAGGCCAGCGAGTTGCCCCTGAGCTATCCTCCTGGCCCTAGCATGAGATGTCTTTAAGAGCAAGCATATCAGTCTTGGGAGGATAACTCATGGGCAACACGCTCGTCTTGGAAGCACAGCAACGTGGACCAGCACAGGTTTGATCCCCGGGTTTGTGCTTAGAAACCTCTGGGTATTAAGCGCATTATAAATAGCCAATTACAATTACATTCTTGTTGGATCACTTTACCCAAAGCGTAACATCGGAACAGTTCATCTGATGTGGTTAAAACATACTGCTGCTTTGAAACTTAGCCTTTATCAAAGAAAGTTCATAGCAGATTTCAGACATTGGGGTCCTTTTACCTAGGTTTGCGGCTCATTCAAAAAGCACACCTCATGCCTATATATTTTGCCTTAGTCGACCAGACCCCAGAGAAGGAAGCCTCCCATATTTAGATGATGAAATTGGCATATGGGTTAAAATGAAATGTTATATTTTCTCAGAATATCGGCCATCTTGAAAATTGGCATTCATGTTTGAATATGTGTGGAAACTGCAACAAATCTACCTTCTACCTTGGGGGGTGTGGATCACTATGCCCCCTTGCTCTTGTATCTCAGAGCCTTTGTGCACTGTGTTACTCCTAAGTTACTCCTAAGTTACTCCTATGGACACACTAACATGAGACACAAAGAAAACACATGAATTGATTCAACAATAGAAACACTTGTATTCATACAAAGCAATGCATGATGAAAACACTACTATAATGCAAATCTCGAATTTGCAACTTTTATGCTTTTGGTGCAAATCTACAATGCAATGCAATAACTATAAGCCTTACAGGCTTCTAATGCAAGTAATCTAATAGCAACTCCAATCCACACCATTCCTCTCCATTCCACATCATACTTCACACTCTCTCTCTAAGACAATCCCTGTCTGCTTACCCCATCTATCATGTCAGCCAAAGCTCTGTGTGAGTGTCTGTTCTAATTCCCCATGCACGTTTCTTATTCAATACTCCCCTTTTGCTCTGTGTTGCTCTGTCTCTCCTCTCCAGCTAACTCTGCAACCAGCCAGTCAGTCAGGGCCTCTCCTTGGCTTCTCTCTGCCAGATCGATCTCATCAGCTCTCATCAGAATGCTTTCCCTTCTGCATATCAGCCAAAGCCATCCGATTCTGCTGCACCCAAACCGCTTTCCGAAGTACATCCTATCACTCCCAAATGCCTCTCCAAGTCATCTCTCCTCTCGATCTCTCAATCTGTCAGAGAGCAGCTCCATCCAAAACTCCATCTCCAACTACAAACTCGAACTACAAGCTTCCATAGCCTCACCTCTCATTATACTGTTCAATGACGTAAATACATATCCATGGTTACATGTCTCTAAGCTAAAATGCCTCTCTTTCTGTCTGTAAGCATTTCTAAATGTGAGCAGTGCCTAAAAATCTGTTATGCATGTCTTGTACTTTTCAATCACTGGGTGTTCTGGTCATCATAACATTTTCTACATATCTATACCATATCTTCTTCTGTCTGCGAAGCATCCTACCATCTCCTCATATTTCTCCATTCACTCCCTTTCTTCTTCTGCATGTCTCTCCTGCAAAGCTCCTCTCCCTCTCTGCTGCTGCCTGCCCCCAACTTTTCTCTGTCTGCGAAGCACAACCCAGGGCCTAATAAGCCAGCCCTTCTGAGTGTCTCTACTAAGGCAAAGGCGACCTCCAAACTCTGTCTGCTAAGAAACTGTTTACGCCTTCTTTGTTCACACTCACTCATAACAACTTTCGCAGTCCCGTGGCGCTTCTATGTGTCTCATTCAGGATGGCTTCATGCTTTCTCTAGTGCTTACTGGGCCTCATTATGACCCAGGCGGTAAGTTACCGCCTGGGTCGTACCTTTACCACCATGGCATAAACTACGTTTACGCCATGGTGGTTGGCGGACTTACCGCCCCATTCCGAGGTGAGTGGGGCGGTAAGTCCCCATTAACCCATTTACCCTTCCCCATTCCCATTTTTGCCCCATAGGGCATAATGGGAGTGGGGAAGGCGTTAATTATGCCACCGTAAATTACGGTGGTGTAATTAACAACAAGGTCCCTTAGCGCCATGGATTTTAACACCTGCTAAAAGCAGGTGTTAAAACCTCCATGGCGCTAAGGGACCTCGGAATCAGGCGGTAAGGGTCGGTGCTGTTTACGCCGCCGTAAACCCCTTACCGCCTGGGTCCTAATGAGGCCCACTGTCTCTCTCGCAAACCCAAGCGCTATCTACAATGCAGACTCAATGCATATTCTAAGTGAACACTCATGCGTGTCTCTCTACAATGCATACATAATACATAACGACATATCTCTACATGTGTCTACATGTCTATACAAATATAACTTGTGTGTCTACATGGCACTTCAAATATAACAGGCCTCATTCTATAGCAAATTACAAATGGCTACATATATGTGGATTGTCTAATGTCACTACTTCATGTCACTACTAATTCTCTAACAATTGCCAATGATTCTGTAACAATGGGTAATGATTCTGTAATGGTAACAAACCAGGATTCTCCATACAATCTGGTTTCACATATGTGCAACATTATTATTATGTATTACTACCAAAGCTATGTTCATCTTTCTTATACAATAATCATTGGTACTATTTCTATTGTAAATGAAAGTAAACTTAAACAAAAACTATAAGACATAGTAATATGGAAATGCAATAGTTATCTGCCATTCTGGAAAAAATATAACAATATTATTTGTTCTCAGAATATTTTAATAAACGTACAATACATTGCATTTTTGACGTTAAGCTTCATCAATGTCTCAGCATGGTTTTTATTGTACCAATTACCTCCTTTAAAACAATGATGAGACATTAATTTTAGATTGTCATTTTAATGTTCTCTTCCTTTTCTTCTTTTCAAACAATTTCTGAACTCTTTGTTGTTTAAGTATAAAAAATGGGGTTACACATGGGAACCAAACTGATAAACACCAAAGAGTATATTTTACTTTGATTCACTGAATACGTCGAGGCCGGGCGTATGTAGGTGAAGATGAGCGGAGCACGCCAAAGAACAAGATGACCATTAGGGGTCGCCAGAGGATGCAAGAGCGAGCGCTGCCGATTGGACAGAGACCTCTGTCAATCTCTTGTGACCTCTGGCATTGTCCAATCAGAGGAGGAGGGGGCTTGGCCACAGTGAGCTCTGCATGCCGTGCTGCGTGCTTGGTCCTCCATTTTGCACGTGTTTCCAAGAAGAAATGTATGCACGCTCCTCCTGCATCCAGAAGACCAGCGTAACATGTGAGTATTACCGGGCGTGGCAGTGTCTGTGTGTCTGGTGGGACTGGGGCGCGAGGCGGGTGTGTGTACCTTGGTGGGTAAGTAGTTGATTTGAGAGCTGAGCACCTGCTACTGCAGTGCTCCGGCCTGTGTGCATCAGTGGTGCCGGTTGTCTGTAGGCCTGGCCGTGCCCTCCCCTGCACCTGAGGCTGCGGCGGTGCAGCCACAGTGCCGCCGCAGCCTCAGGCCCAATCTGCACAAGTGCACAAGTGATAAATCTAACCCAGAATATCCCGGCTCGAGCCCCCACTTTGTAAGAGGATTCAATCCAACACTACAGCTAAGTCAATGCCTAGTCTGGGATACTGAATGGAAACCCTTATTGATATATCTTTATGTCCAGTTCATGAGTTCTGGATGACTACCCCTATATAACACCCCTCTCTTAGAATCCCCCTGATCCAACTGAGCCAAGAAGTAGTTCTGTTTTGCAAGTTTAAAAGGTTTACTTGAGAAATAAAACAAAATGTAGATACCACGCTTTTATCGCCCTTATAATTATAATGTTAATCAACAATGGGTAATCTGACACTAGCATACTTCTTTATAATCAATGAGGAGTTAGTATAGGATGGATAAAGTAGCAAAAATACTTTTATGATTTCAAGGGAAAAGCAATGAGGAATGAAATGCAGTACAAAAATACTTGATATGATATTAGCAAAAGATAAGATAATCACTTTTTCTCTGGCAATTCACCCCCCTCCCCTATGCAATGTAAGAAATGGAAGAAATGGAAGGAGATGGAAGTAACACACACAGTTCTCAGGAATGCAATCAAATACAATACGAAATTCAATTCCCATCCCAGCAAGCTTAGAGAAAACCGGTATGAGTTTTAAAACACAGGCCCAAGTGCTTTGAATGTGGTGGCAATGAAGTGAGAAATATGCTGAAAATGCTTTTAATTCCCCTTAGGAGGTTCAGGGTGAGTGAGAGATACTTGGGATGAGCTCAGGCTCACTTTAGCAATGATTCAGGGATGGTTATTAAGAGGCAAACACATTTTTAGCAAAGGAAAGCAAAAAGCTTCTATCTTTTTACAGGTAAAGAAATCAGGCCAAATCGCAAATCGCTGCAAAATTCGCGAGTGCGTGAATCGCGATTACGGCAAAAGTATAGGTCGGTTCTAGGCTTGGCTAGCTTAGATTCTAAGCTTTCAGAGGAAAGTTAAATTTTGTTCCTAGCCCAAACGGTTCCAGAGATACGGACGATTAAATAAAGGTAGTTTTTCGGATTTAAAGTAAACTCAAAATGACAGGTGACAGCTTGCAGCTTCAGAATTGACAGGTGACAGTTGTGCAGCTTTACAAATGACAGATGACACGATTTCTAGGAGGCTGTTCTACTTAGGTTAAAATAGTTTGGATTAGATTATTTTAACTAAGAGATTGGTTCTGCACAGTTCTGCTAGGTACTCACAATATAAATTTGAAATAGGCCTCGCCACGGATCTGGTCAGATTTTGGACTGGACTCCGGTTCTGGTCTTGGCACTTCACAGTGATCTGGGTCAGCTCTCTGGTTCTGCTCACAGTGGTCTGGGTCACTCTAGATCTCTTGTTTGGTATGTCCGGATACAGCGGTCTCTGCACGGCTCCTGGATCTCTGCACTGGTCCTGGCAAAAGTTCTTGGCAAGGGTTTCAAGCAGCTCGCCTGGCTGTGAGTAGCTTGCAATGATTTGAGGCCTGCTGCAGAGAACTCTGGTTTTAGGCCTCTGATTTAGGTTCTAAAGTATAAGTTCTCGGTTCTGGAGTATGTAGCTGGAGTCAGTCTGGAACTGGTATCTTCTGGATGTTGTGTGGTCTGGCAAAATGCTCCGCAGCAACTGGATTTGACCCTCCCTACCTGTCCCAGCAGTCTCTTTTTATGTGTTTTGAAAATGGGTGTGTGCCAGGGCCTAGCTAGCCTGCCCCTCTCTACTTGTCATTGGCCAATTCCTCCTCTCTCCCTTGATTGGGGGAAGGAAATGGATTGTCAGCATGATGAAGTCTGTTTATGGGTCAGAGGAACCTCCCCTTGTCAGTTTGCCCACAAATCTATATTTGATTCAAATACATCCTTCCCAGATATACAATTTGTTGAAATTACATGTGCACATTATATATTCCTTATGGTCCATGCTTGTCCGCCTCTGATCTTCCTGGGGGCTTGCATTCAGAAATGGCAACATTTTGCACTTTTTAGTAGCTTTCCCCATATCAGATTTGTCCCCAAATTTATACAATTGTGTGCAAGGCATGTGGGCATTTAGATAAGGAAGTGTCAGATTTTTAACCTGCATACATTTAGAGTAACAACCTCTTTTCCGCTCGTAAACCCCCAGATCATACCACCGGGTCCTAAAACCTCTTAAAATGTGGGCAGAAAAATCACAAGAATTATGGTATCATTTAGATAATTTTGACAAGTCTGCACCATGAGTTATGCATCTTTCTTAAAATCATATTCTGGCCAACAGGGGTGTGTCTTCCCAGGTCACATGGTTGAGAAACTAGTTTGGCCACTTTCTTTAAGCTCAGCCTGTCCTCATAGGGGGCTGCCCCTCCCCGTTTCTGCCAAGAGGAAGCCACTTGTACGACGCCCCCAATATAAAATTTGCCTGAGTCAAGGAAGGGCTTTGTTCAAAAGGAAGCCATTTACGAACCCCCTAATAAACCATCTGCATGGGCTCTTTGTTTAGTTTCTTGCAGTGCCCAGCTGCTCCACCCCTAATCTAATCAGAGAGGTGACAACTCCTTTTGGCAAGGGGAAGAGTGGCTGAGCAGGTTTTAACTCCTGTGGGGGTAGATGTCAGGCAGAATTGGAATCTCTTTAAGCCAGTTTTCAGCTAAAATGTCACTTTTTGTTCCCCAGTTTAAGTCAATACAATTTGTACATATGCAGCTAGAATGCTGATTCTAAGTTCAAACCTATGACATTTTAACAGTTACAAACTATGTGACACTCAAAAGTAGGTCACTCAGTTAATTTAAACATTTCGATTTTGGTGGTTTTAATCCAGTTTCAGTTAGGCTGCTGACATGCATAGCTCAGCCAGTTTTGTTATGAACATTGTTTTGGGCTCTTCATCTTCCCAGATTTTGTATGCACACATACTTCATTCTGCCAGATGTCCGCTGGTGTTCAGTGAGATTTTTGGATGTGTTGCAATGTTTGAAAATAGGCATTTTGAGCTGGCACTCAGAGAAACCAAAGGTAATTTTAAAGCGTTTTTGAGCTAACAGGTGCTGCTGTTTTACCTTTGGCACCCATTCCACTCATGGCACCCTGGCCCATCATGCTCGCACTGATGGGTGGCAAGTTAGGGAGCCATTTTGGTGTACGCACAAACTGCGTGGTTCTCTGGCGCACATGTGGGCTTTTTGGCCATCTTGGATTTTCTAAGCCCACAGCACCAAATGTTGCAGCATGATAGCTCAAACGTGGGTCAGGACACCCAACAAGGTGCTGGTGCAAGACAGATTCATTAGAGCTACGACATCAGAGAAAAGGTGGCTGATTTCATGACTTTTACAAAACGAGAGTTTAGAAATTAGGACAGTGTAAGTGATTGACTCTGTGAGTCCACCTACCCAGGATCCAGTGGCCAATAAAAAACACACAGACTTATTCATGATCACTGCATAGTGTAAGAAATCACATATAGCTGCGTAACGATCATAAGCCATGACGGTGAGGAGAAATAATTCTATTGCAATCACAGCAACGAAAAAGTAGGCCTCCAGCATGCATTCCTTCCGGGTTCTACGCGTACCCTGAAGGAAAAAGTTGGCCAGCATCGCTGGGAACATGAGGGATGAGTAAAATATATCGACAAAAGATAGGTTGGTGAGGCAGAAATACATGGGCGTGTGCAGATGTGCAAAGATGTGAATCATGTACCTATTTAACCCCTGCAGGTTATGCTGTGTAATGTCCATGTTCACTCAAAAGGGATACTTATCTTTTGGAAAAAATAGCCCTTCTTCAATACTTATGAAAAGGGAGCCCCAGTTCTCCAGTACTTCAGTACTTCAACAGAGCTGGATACCTCTTCCTCATGGGGTACCCCATAGAGTTCATGACTCAAACTACCTTGCTCAAGATTGGATTGGGCTTCATATCCCATCTGTTCTATCAGGTCGCTACTACACCTCTTGGGATTATTTAACTACTAAGCCATCTCCTCAGATATGGCTACTATATCCAATACAATTCCTATGCACCATTGAACTCTATGATAGCAACACCCCACAATAACTTTATAGGTAGGTTCGGAACCAAATAACCAGAATATTACCAACAACAGCTGTACTTTAGGTCACATTATGCCATTCGATATTCTCATTTAAGCCCCTAATGTGACTCTTTGTCAGAAATATACCTTTTTGCTCTAAATTGAGCAATTTCTTATTAACCAGATCTTTAGAATTGCCCGTAACTCTCTTAAGAATCACCCACTCAAAATCTGTGGGACGCTGGCCCTTGTCTTTAACATGTTTTACCAATGGGGCTAGTTCAATCTTGTTGTTCATAAAACTTTTGTGTTCAATCATTCTGGTTTTACATTTGTGGTTCGTTTTTGCAATATAGATAAGTGCACATGGGCATGTAATCAAATATACCACATTTTTTGTCTTACAGTTGGTATATTCTTTGAATACCCTCTCTGCAGAGCCCCAGATTCACAGATAGTGTCTTTTTCGTCTGCGTGCACATTACACAATTCCCACAGGGTTGCACCCCAGAGTGTTCCCTGTTGGGATCGCGTGTTACTCCTCTCCATTCCGCTATCCTTTCTCATCACCACATTCTGGATATTGGTACTTTTCTAAAAAGCCACGTATGATGGCCTGGTGGTTTTCATCATAACTTTCTTCCAATTCTTTTTGATTATCCCCTTGATTTTATAGGATATGTTGCTGAAGGTACTCATGAACACCAATGGGGTGTCTTCCTTTGAGCTCACAACCCTTTTGCTCTGGTCCATGAGAGCCTCTCTCTTGTTATGGAATGTTCTCTTGGCAGATGTCCTGACCAATGTCTTGGGATATCCCCTATTAATCAATTTGTCTGTCAGCTTATTGGCACCTGCCGCATATGCTTCCTTTGTGCTGCGGTTTCTTTTCAACCGCAGAAACTGTCCAAATGGCAGATTGTTTCTCACATGACACGCATGATGGCTACCATAGTACAGTAACGTGATTTTGACAGTACCTTTCGTATACGGTTTCACTAATAAGCAACCCCTATCTTCATAGATGGTGATGTCTAGGTAATTAACCTCCTTGTTACTCATTACTGACGTAAATTTCAAATATCTATTCTGGCCATTGAGCCAGGTGATGAACTCATTAGCCTCCACCAAGTCTCCAGTCCACACTACAAACATATCATCTATATATTGTAGCCACTTAGCTTGTTTTTGAAGGGATTAAGACCTGAATATATCACCATTTGTTCAAATGTGTCTACATATAGATTGGTCATTTCTTCTTCTCCAACATTTATATACCTACTTTGGTTTGAAAATCTATAGTGCTGCCCACATAGTATGAAGGCATTGGGTTCACAGCGGGAGTACCTTTGTGAGACATAAGTACAACACCTTCTATAATATACCTCAGTGTTGTAAACCAAAATAAGATGCATTCTTTAATGGTGAAGTAAAACATATACATTGTATACACACCTTTGCGAAGTGACCCTTTGCCCAACCCCTCCCTGCCCTTTTCTAATCCCTCAAAGACCAACGCCTGGATACCACTTGGCAGAGTCACAATATGCCACCCTTCAGACAAACCTCAGTACTGACAGACCACTACGGTGGTGAATGCTGCAATATAGAGAAACCTCTTAATTTAACACACAAAACACCTTTTGACATGCACTCCTTTCTATTTCGTCATGCAACCTCCAATCACCTTCAGATCTTTGATCGTGAGAGCCTTATAGCCTTTAAAGGCCATGCAAGTAATCAACACAACTGTAGGTGCCTGTGGAAATATGCACTGCAGGTTGCTGTTTCTGTGAATTCCTTCCTAGCACTTCCCTAAATGTGTTGAACTGGATGCCTCCGGGCCATTGACAGTGAGCTGTCCTGACCTCGAAAGTGCACATTTATTTCTAAATCCTTCTCCCTAAAGACTGACTGGATGTAGAACCTTTAAATAAGGTTCTGCTACTGGGTTGTGGGTAAATGTTGCATTAGGGGGGTGGGGATATTTATTTTTGTATTTATGTGTGTTGGAGGTAGAAAAGTTATTTATATGCCTGCCTTTGTTTTCCCTCTACCACATACAGAGATTGGTGTGTCCCATCCCCTGCTACTCATTCTGGAATTCCCTAACAGTAGAGGGATATGTATACTTATTTTGCGTTAATGAATTAAAAAGCATGTCTCCTTACTGTAGGACTTAGACCTTGCCTAGTCTGGGGGTCAGTGCTATTGCAAATTAACGGGTGTTCCACAAGTTGTAATGTAACCATCCCTGGGTTTTAAAAGGGACTGCAAGCGATATACCACCCGATTTAATTTCAAAATTCCAATGTTTCCAGCTTGTGGCAAAGTGTCTAAGTCTGTGAATCAACTTTGGAGCCAATTCATTTGTGTTTAGAAAACATACATTTAAAAAAAAGGATATATGAGGACCCTTATTTCTTGACACAATTTGATGGCTTTCCATATGATGCTTTTATATGTATGTTTAGGAGACAATGTGGGAAAAAGATGAAAGGTTTATAAAGAGGAAGTAAAAGAAAAAAGAAGAGGAGTGGGGAAGAGATGCATCGAAGTGGTGATACAGAGTGAGTGTGTGGTGTGTGTGTGTGTGTGGTGTGGTGTGTGTGGTGTGTGTGTGGGGTGTGTGTGTGTGGTGTGTGTGTGGTGTTGTGTGTGTGGTGTGTCTGTGGTGTGTGTTACCTATTATACTCTATTACTTGGGATGTGTCGCACAGGCAGTGCTGTTATGCTGGGTTAAATTATTGCTTATCTGCTATGCTATGCTACCCCTTGGTTCTGATATGTTGCTATTCTATCCTACCCTATGTTATTTTCGGTATGCTCTGTCATACTTTGACAATGATATGCTTTCTTTGACTTGGAATGCTATGCTATGTTATCCTATGCCATGTCATGTTTAAATTGCTAGGACATGTTGGTGCTGTAAAGACCTATGTGCTGTGTTCCCCAATCCATTTGTGCCAGAAATGTTAATGTCTAATTGTGCTTTTCATGTACACATTCCTTCTGCTTCTGATTGGTGTCCCTACCGCCTCCCCCAACCACAGACCCCGGGTTAGATTTCCAATGCCTCCATCACTTCCTCTATGCCTTGCCCTGCTCCACACTTGTGCTTTACTTTGCTAACTCTCTCATATCCAATTCCAAGCATGGGTCCAGATTGCATGGTTTGTTTTTTTAGGGAGTATTGCTCTTTCATGTTTTCAGTGATGTGTTCATTTATTCATCCCCTTTGATTTTGTTTTTTGTATGACATAATGCCATTTTGCATAAAAGGAATCCAGACCGTCACTTTGGGGAGCAGGCTAAGCATTTGGTCGATCACTCTGTCCTTGGGGGCAGGAGCACACATAAAGGCTATCATGCACTTGACAACTATATGTTATTAAGTACACCAACCACAAGCAGCTTCACATAGACACACCTTTTGATGACAGACACATTTAGAAAATGCTGCCCTTCCTCCAATCACGAACTTTGATTCTCATTAATGTATTCACGTGCAATCAAACTAACACAACACCTTCCTCTATCCCTTGTAGGTCCCCCATCCCTGCATCCGCTGCATTTCACCCACTGCCCCACCCTCTTATCTTCTCCCTACTTCTTTTCCTCCATATTGGTGGGGTCTGTGTTCTGCTTGGGTGCAGATTGGCCAGGCACTCTCAGACCATTAGGGCGGTGAACTGGCCCATTATGAAAGCCTTGTAAGGTAACACAATAGAGCACAGGAACATTTTGCTTTAAATTCCGTAGAGAAATCAGAAAAGGGTGTGGGGCTGTGTTCCAAGGGCGACCAATGTATGGGGTCATATTGCTACAACAGACATTTTTCAAAATATGTTACCAGACCGTCATGTGAAGGCATGTCTTGCAATTCGTCTATGCCATCTTAACGATTCAACAAAGCGCCATGACAAAATGTCTGAAGGTTGTCTGGAGCTTAATATCTTCCTCCGATGTGCGTCCAGAATAAAGAAAGACAGTCTTGACCCACCTATCGCTGATAGCGTGTGTACCTAAGGTGAACATAGTATGTTCCTTACATGTTCTGTACTGCCTGGTGCAGAACTGACCCAAAGGAAGGGGATGAATGGTTACAGTCAGCCCTGGTGTCCAGTATATGTGGGTTGACTGATGATTTCCACGGTATGTAAAGAATTGCGTTCCTTTCTCTAGTTTTGGAAAACTCACTGTGTTATAGTGTCCAGTTTACTTATGAGAAAGGAAAGGGTCCGGAATAACCATCTCAAGGTGATTTGAAGTGATTGACTAAACTCCGAGAAGTGGCGCTAGGCCTGTCCCGAACAAGCACCAAACCTGTGTAATAGGTGTGATTAATATGAATGGCTTGGCCTAGCTCTCGAGGTCAGACCATGAAGAGGAAATCCTTTGGACTGCAGTGCATGGGGCTGGGTCTTTCACATGCCTGCCCGGTTGCCTTGGTAATGTGCCTGCCTGTTGACCACCTCACAGCTTAACTCTGAATAATACGCTCAATAGTGAATATGGGGCAACTACTTGTTAATTGCTGTCATGGGACCAATACACATACTTTCAAATGGTACTATAGCCCACAGCAGTGGAGACTCTTTTGGGTCTTTTTCATGATCCACTAAGGTTTTCAAACAAGTTGAGCAATTAGAACGGAGGCTGCATGTGAGAAACAGTAGCACCATAATGTGAAGGATGAATTAACCAGGACGCCCATTACACAGAATATCCTGAATCAGAATCCAAATGACAAGATGTCAGCTTACACCGAGGATTATGTAGTGAAATGTATATGAGATAAGGAGTCAGTAAACTGAACAGAATATATTAAGCTATAAGGAGGTACACACAATTCAATTCGAGCCCTGAGGAACACCATAAAGATGTCAAAACTCGTGTTGGCTATGTGTATTTAACCTATATTAAATGAAGAAGATTACAAAATTAGAATTACTGATGGTTAGAAAATGTTTCATTGAAAATCTACTAGTCTCAACATGGTTTTAGCCCAATTGGGATATTAGAAAAGCTCAACTTAGAAAGATTGGCAGTTAAGGAGCACATGGTTTATTGCCAAACCCCTTCTTGTTGTTAATAATTTGTAACTTAATAGAGACCACGCAAAATAATTGTATAACAGGGTAACACATGGTTGAAAGTAGTTACAAACTATGTATTGTAATTCTTTTTTATTTATTTTTTTTATTTATTCTTGTATTCAATCATTTAAGATTTTTACAAGTATCATTGAAGAACAGAATTACTATTTTGTACTTAAGGCACCACTTATTTAGAAGAAGAACGCAATCTCTTTGGGCAGTCATACAAGACATAGAAGTACAGAGTAAAATTGGTCAAGTCAAAAAAGAAGGGACCAAGTGAAGGAGAACCGATTACAGTTATGGGGAATCTGGTACTAACATTTGCTGTTTGGTCTTTTTTAGGGCCAAGTCCAGAAGTTTTGCGGTCGCCATAGTCCATCTGGTGCATTTGCCAACCATTAGGTGGCTCCAGCAGACTTCTTCATCTATGGTGGTCAAGTTTGCTATAAGTGTTGATAAGTACGCCTCTCTCTCCTTGCTCATTTGGGGGCATGCCATGAGTAGGTGTCTTATGGTTTCTGGTCGTTCAGGATTTCCACATAATCGACACTCGCTTGAGGCTGCCAATAGTCTGATGGCCAAAACTTCCCTAGTAGGAAGTAGGTTTTGGCGGGCTCTCATGAAGAGTTTCTACAGTATTTTGTCTAGGAATTTTTCGCAGTACTTCAGAGGGGTTTTCAAATTGTTGAACAAAGGTGGAAGATGCTTTAGGAGCTTATTTGCCGTGGCTTTGTCATTCATGCTGATCCAGTCATGCAGCTCTATTTTGGATTTCACTTTTTGAAGATTGCTGATGAGTAAATCTTCAGTGCAGGCTAGATCATATAGTTTTCCTTGGAGGCTTTTTACCACCACCACTCTTAATTTCTGCCGCAACCACCTTATATACTGCAAGGGTGTCAGTGTGCAGAATCTTCCTGTAGAGTTGCATAGAGCTCTGTTCCACCACTGCTGCTAAAGACAACAAGCCCAATTCCCGCCTAATTGTTACCATGGAGGTTGACTTTGGGAGCTCAAGAACCAACTTCCACAGGAAGCCTTCCAATTGCAGCCAAACCGATTTATTTTGAAATGTTTTTATATGTAAGCATGGTTAGACTTGCATTAATTCCGTATGTCAGTGTCGGGATGACTTTGGACATACAGAAATGAATGGCCGCGATTAACGAGAATTTGCTGAATTTTTTATCCACTTCTCTGGTTTGGGCCGTGAGAGTTCTTATTTTGTCCCACAGAGATTTCTGCATGGTATTTTCTCTTAACGAGGTGTCAATCCATATGCCAAGGTATTTATATTCCTTGATGACTTCGATTTTAATGTTGTCCGAATACCAGGCTAGGTGGTCTATTTTTTTTCTTTCCTTGTTTTGTTGGATTTTTGAAAACACCAAGACTTTAGTCTTTGACCTATTGACTTCCAGGTTGTTACTTTTCATGTAGTTTGTCAGGTTGGTCAGTTGGCGTTGCAGCCCGATTTGGGTCTGGTCTAATAAAATCAGAGCGTCTGCGTACATCAGTCTTGACACTCTAACCTTGCCAACTTTGGCCGGGAAGGATCTAATTTTATTCTCTGAGGCTTAAAAGTCTCCCAAGAAGGCAATGAAAAGCGCTGGGGCAAGCGGACAGCGTTGTTTTACCCCTCACTCTGAGGGGATTTTATCTGAGAGCTGGCCCTGTTGGTTTAGGCGGACAGGCATAGTTGTTTTTGTGTGGAGTGCCGTTATTGGTTCGAGTATTGCTGGGGACATTCCCAGGTTTTTAGTTTGGACCACAGTTTGCTGCGGTCGACCTTGTCAAAGGCCTGCGACAGGTCCAGAAATGCTAGGTATACCTTGGGAGCGCCAGACTTGATAATGGATTTTATTATATTCAAAAGCAGTAGATTTATCGCAGTACTGGCCTCTTTTAGGAATCCTGTCTGGAAAAGATCAGCGCTCGGAGGTCTTCGTGCCCTTTTCTGGAAGTGCGAGAGAGGAGGGTTGCGAATATTTTGCCGATGATGTCAAGGAGCGATATTGGCCTATAATAAGCCGGGTTTTCTCTGCATCCTTTAATGTATATGGGGACAACTGCGGCTTCTGTCCATGATATGGGGATTAGCTTAGTTTTTTCACATTGTGCGAAGATTTTACTAATCACTGATGCCCACTCTTCTGAATGCCTTTTTAGGTCAATGTTCGTAAGGCCGTCCGGGCCTGGGGCTCTTGAGGACTTGAGTTTTGATATAACTCTTTTGAAATCTTCTTCGTCCATCAAGGAAACCCGAGCTGTTTGCATAGACTGGGTGGAAATGTTTTGCGGGGGCAATGGGGACCGGAACAAATCCGTGAAGTAACTGACCCAGTGTGATTCAGAGACTGAGTTAAAAGGATGTATCCACTTTCTGGCCATTGACACTTATGAGCAGTTTCCAGAAGTCTCTTGATTTTTTGGTGGCAAGAGTTTTCAGCATCGCTTCGGCATCGTTCCGGTAGAGAGTGAATCTACGATGCTTGATCCATGATTTGTAGATCATTACTTCCTTATGGTATGTCGACCATGCATCTTCCGTTCACCAGGCCAGTGCAGTTCTTTTCAGTTTTCTCAGATGTCGACGTTGGAGCATGACCTTTAGATCGAAAGTGTGTTTGTTTGAGGCTGGCTTCTGGTTGGTTCCAGAAAAACGGACCCTATGAGCCGTCAATAGAGGTAGGTAGTCTGGTCTCTGGATATCAGTCATGGATGCCTTAGTTACTGATACTGAGATACATTTTTCTTTATTGCTCTAACGTTCCCTGATATTAGGCGAAGGCGGGTTTGCTGTTTGTTTGGTTCCACTGTCGGCACATAGGTTTTTTTTTTCCCGGACAGGTCCCCACCCAAGACATCATTAGTAGATTATGGTCACTTTCACTGGTTCTCTGGACCACGAAGGAGGCTATATAAGGTATCAGAGTCTGCGTTATGAAATATAGTCCAGAGTTGCTTTTGACTCCTGCCTTTCCCATGTTGAAATAACCGGTTCGCTGGCTTGAAGGGAGGCCACACTGTGGAAGTTTCTAGATTTCATTAATTTGGCCCATGCATGACCTCTTTCGTCGGCTGATGAACGCAATGGAAAGGTGTTTGGAAGTATATCAGAATTTGTGTATTTTGCGTTCATATAGCCACAGATGATTATGTTTGCAATGTTATGGTATTGATGCCGTTGGTGACTGACATACAGAATGTTTTGGTAGTTGTTCTTTGGCGGTTTCAGTATAGGTTGATGATAACCAGATCAGAGGTGATCCAACCGTTGGACCCTGGAACTTGGTGGTGCCATGAAGTTGAAATAGCAAGCATTTCGTAGGATTCCATTAGTTTGCTTCTTATGGTTCGGCCTGAACCCATGCAAATCGCTGTCAGGAGGCCCGATGTTGGCCTGCCAATCAGTGACCTGGTTGACGGTGAAAGTTCTACGCAAAACCCGTCCAGGAAGGGTTTGTCGACTATCTTAGTTTCTTGGAGGCATAGAATGTCAAAAGCCCCAAAGTTCACATCGATAGGACGGGTCAGGTGTGTATGCCCTCTAGTGTTCCAGGACCCCATCGTCATCGGTTTCTTAAGGGCTTTTGTAGGCGGTAGTTGGAGTCGTTCAATGGGGCTGAGGGATCTTGATGGTCGTTGCTACCTCCTTGGTTTGGTACCGAAGGCGTCTTTGAGCCACTTCCAGGGGCCTTTTAAGACGTTTTCAGTATGTTGTCTTTTCAGATTTTTGCTCAGTGGAAAGTTTTTTAATCTCTCTGTCGCTGATTCTTTTTGCACATAGTTCCGGGGAAGGTCTGGCGATTGGAACCTGGTCATTTGCGTTCTTGTACGTGTTGGACTTTGATGAGGTTCCTGGCGGTCAGCTCTTCTGTGATCAGTATTGGCCTCTCCATGAACGCTATAGCGCCTTCCACGTTCTTCATGATGTGTGCTTGTTTTGTGGTGACAGTTTTCTGGGCGGGTTAGACTGTGTTCCCATCGGTTCTGTTTGTAAAGGTCTTCAGTTTGGGATACGTAGTGCGGCTTTGATGACGGTTTCCTCTTCGTCACTTCCGGTTTGGTTTGACTGGTATATGACTCCTGTATTTCCAGCAAATTGAAACCCAGAAGCTGTAGGTCTTGGGAGACTTCTTTTGGGATTTCACAAAGAGCTTTATCCTTGATGTGCAAATAGGCCTTGGCTTTATGTTCCCTGTGATACGGTTCAGTCAACAGGAAATCCTCTGTTTTCAGGTGTCGAAGAGTGGTAACTTTGCTCAGAATTTTTAGGATGGTTTTTCTATGCAGTGCTATGTAGCCCTCTTTACTCGAAATGTATTTAAGCTTGAAAATGCGGATTTCTTTCAGTTTCTTGTCACTCATGTTCAGGGTTAACTTTTCTTTATTATCGGTTACTATTGTATTAACCGGGTGTTTAGGTAGTGGTTGGGCCTTGACATGGTCAGTTGTTTTAGAAAATTCCCTCATTTGCATCGGCGAGCAAATTCGCTTAGTCATCTTTTTTTCAGAGTTTTCTCCTCTGGCATCACTCGGGGAATGCCTTTGTTGGGCTGATGTATGAGATTTGTCACTTTTAAGTCAAGTTTGGGTCTTGCCGTGCGGGAGATTGATGGGCAGAGGAAGATGGGCACTCATTTTCATTATGGTTCAGTTTGTCCGATGTATTTATGAGAGCCTCACAGGAATCCTAATGTTCAGACAAGTTCATCAGTTCGCTGGTAGACTGAAATTCTTCTATTGATTTGGGCGAACAATCGGGCTTGGAGAGAATTTTAGATGGAATGCTTGACTTATTAAGTCTTTCGGCCGTAGTTGCTGTTTTGGATAGAGAATCGTCATGCCTCAATTGGAGAAGGACATGTGTCAACTTTTCACATATTTGCTTCACTTCATTAGCCTCTCTCGATCGTTTCCTCTAGCACTGCTTTTTGTTTGTCTGTTGTTTATCTTGTGCATCAGTTGTTGATGGCCTCTTTGTTGAGGAGGGAAGGTTTGACACAGACAGCCGTGTGTTGGTTTTGGTAAAAATAGAGGCCATTTCGCACTGTGTATGGTCTGTAGAAGTTTGGGTGTCCTTCGAAATTAACCTTGCTAGGTTCTGGGGTGTTTGGTTTTTATTATTAAACTTTTCTTCGAGTGTAGCAATTTTGGATTCAAGCAAGCTATGATGCTTAGTGGTTTTGGTTTTGAGAGCTGTTATGTATCCTTCGAGAAAGGTCAATTTAGAAGTCATTGTAGCTATCATTGTAGTATTGTCTTTTAAAGAGTCATTGATTGCCTCATAAAGATTTCCAAAAGGGGCTAATGCAATCGTTACTGCTGACATGAGTGAAAGTAGGCCCGGTTTTTTGCTGGGGGAGTCCTTTTGGACTGACGATGGAATTTCACTAAGTCGTCTATTTTTAACCAGAGTATGCGT
The DNA here is from genome assembly GCF_040938575.1 of Ambystoma mexicanum. Lineage (NCBI taxonomy): Eukaryota > Metazoa > Chordata > Amphibia > Caudata > Ambystomatidae > Ambystoma > Ambystoma mexicanum. The sequence continues at coordinate 72,888,926 of NC_090925.1, forward strand.
GGAAGATATCCCAAGATGTGGTTGGTGTTGGTCCGAGAGTATTGCCTCCGGTGAGATAATGGACTCTTGTACTGCACTGACCGGTGTTCCGATTATCTGAGGATCACGGAACTCTATGGATTGGCCCACTGGTTTGTTACTTTCAGATTGACTTTTGACTTAGTTCCCTTTACGTTGGGGCTTGCTGTGCCTTTGCTATTTTTTGTTTTCATTTTTTCATTGGGCAACAGAACAGGTGAAGTCGAATTTAGAGGTGGAAGGTTGGACACAGTTGTGGAGGGAGTCTTTATAGGCTCTCTGTCAATTTCCGGGATGACTGTGGTGGCGTGACTGTCTTCCTGTCTGTCTGCGTGGGTTCTTAAAACGTCATTTTCTGATTTTGATGAGTCCTGTATTGCGGATTCCTCTTCAGCCTCTGAGTCTGTAGAGTCGATCCTTATCGAAGGGTCTGAGGTGATTTTCGGTGACAATCCACGTGATGTTAAATGCGGTCCACTATGGATCTGCACTGTTGTCATGCGTGCCGTAGAGAGGCTGTTGTTTTGGAGGGCCCTGGATGGGTCCGATGCACCCGTACTAAAAGGAGAGTACGGCCTCTTCTTGCAATCCTCCGTTACCTCGATAGGCTTGGATCCCCCGCCCTGTCAGGCCCCCGCCGAGTCTGTCCTCTGACAGCCTCACTATGGTGGTAGACGGGCTGGGGGCCGAGGTTCGAGGCAGTGTAGGCGGATCCAGTCCGATGACTGTCTATGGTTGGTCTGACATGGGTTTTGACGTGGCCCCACCAGTACCCGTACCTCCCTCAGAGAGAGTGAATTTAACACTCTTAACGGCGGGTGGTGCTGGTGGATGTTCGGGGGGCACATCCAGGGCTAGGAACGGATCTATTTCTGTGACTTCCTGGCAGGGGGTGTTCAGATCAGTGGTTGATGCAGACATTGTACCCCTTCCGGACAGGTCCTCGGTCACTGGTCTGCTGCTCTTTAGGAGGCGCTTTCCTGAATCTGCTTCTATCGTTGGACGCTGGTCGATGCTCGGAGAGAGTGGGGCCATCCTACCTTAGCTCTCCGAAAGAATGCTAGAATACTAGAGTACTACTCACCCCTCAGTTTCACGGCTCCACTGGCCGCCCCGTTATTTCACTTGCGAAGGCAAGTATAGACGGTCTGCTGAGAATCAGGAAACGCGGGTCAGAAAACACAAAGTAAACTGCTCGATGAATATGTAGGTACTCCCTGTTCGTAGATCGATTTCCTTCAGTAGTTCCGCTACAGATTGTCTACAGGAAATCTGCGGGCCAGTTTAACAATTAAGGGGAAAGTGTTCAGCGATTTTGCTTTAGTTTTCGTACCTTCTGCTAAAAGGGACTGGCCGCTTTTCGCTTCTCGCAAACTCCGGACACCAGACAAACTGCTTGCACACCGTGCATGCGGGTTGTAAATGAAGGGTGGAATGGAAATTTCAATGGAGTAGAAAGCGGACCGGCGAGCAAGCAGGCAAGCAGGTCCAAACGAGTCCAAGTGAGTCCAACACAAATCCACTGTAAAGCAGCTGAATAGCAGTATGTCCTTTCAGCCTCTCACCAGACACACTGCTCGCACACCGCGCAGCGCTCCGCGCATGCGCAGTGTAAATGAAGGGTGGAATGGAAGTTTCAATGAAGTAGAAAGCGGACCGGTGAGCAAGCAGGTCGAAATGAGTCCAAGTGAGTCCAACACAAATCCACTGTAGAGCAGCTGAATAGCAGTATGTCCTCTCAGCCTCTCACCAGACACACTGCTCGCACACAGTAATTAATTAATTAAAATCATTCCATTGACATACTTTGTCCAGCAATAGCTCACCTAACATCCCAAAGTGGGCAGCAGCTAAATCTGCTTCTCAGCAGATATCAATGTCAATCTTGCCAGCTTTCTTTGGACATTCCCTTTGGATAAGGTCAGCAAGCTTTGTGGGGTTTGTGACTATTGCTGTGTTGTAAGGAAACTGGCTGCCCCAGAGAACAAACAAGCAAGTCAAGCATTAAAGAGGCATAGGACAAAAGTCCAGCAAAAGAGAAGAAGTCAGATGGGAAGGACCAGGCAGGTAGGCAGAAGAAGGACAAGGCAAGCAGACCGGCTTAGGGCAAGGGACCTTTTAAAAAGACCAAAAAAACATTTAGAAAGACCGCACACAGAGCGGTCTTTCTAAATTGATCCATCAGCCCCTGTGATGCACACTAGTGCATGCAGGGGCTGACAGGCAGACCAGGACCCGGAAGCGGCCAGGAGGGAGAACGGATAAGTGGCTATGTGTGTGTTTGTATGTTGGGTGTTTGTGTGTGTGTTTGTGAGCGTTTTAGTGGGGGGCATTGGGAGGGGAGGTAGACAGTGGGGTGGTGGTTTTGGGTGGTGAAACACCCCAATTTGAACCAAATCTGGGAAGAGGGGGTTGGCAGTGGGTGTGGGGTTGAAAAAATGTAATTATTTTTATTTTTATAGGCCGCCTAAAATCGGGCGAATAGAAATTGGTACTGTGGTTAGGCGGCCTACACAAATCAAAATAATGTCATAGAACCAAGCAGACAGGCAAGGAAAATGACCAGGCAGGCGGAGGCAAGGGTGGGTGGAAAGGCAGGGAATTTGCCAGCAATCGATCTACAAACAACCAGAGACGAAACAGTGGAGTGTAGATCGGGAGTTTTGGGTCTCTGGACCTAGAGACAACATATAGAATATAGAATGCCCACTTCACACTGCACCAATACCCTCAATACAGGTCCGCAAATACAGAATCATTTTAAACCACACACATTTGCATACATAAACTCTATGGAGGAGCAATTATTGGATCCTGCAAGAGCTGGCTTAACACACTTTATACCCACAGGTTTCTAAGCTCGAACCTGGGGATCGAACCTGCGTTGCTCTGTGTCGTCTTGTTTTCAAGGCGAGCACGTTGCCCCTGAGCTATCCTCCCGAGACCTCCCAAGCATATGGTGCTTTGTAATACATGGTTCTTTGTAAAATGGAGTTTTGTGCAGACTGAGTTGGGTGCAGTAAGTTAACTGTCTGCTGAGGCGAAGCGTTGTGGATTCAGGAAGCGGAAAGATAAATGTAACATTTATTTTTCAGAAATGCAGTTGGTGAAGGGAGGACAAACACAATGCGATCATGTGGTTTCAGTGGTATGATCTGTAAGGGGAAGGACCTCCCTTGACTGGCAGGAAGAGGTCATAAAAAGGCCTTTAGTTGGTGTAGAAAGGGGAGACATCTCCGACAGTTGGGAGAGATATCTTTGAGCTGGGACAGCGTTGACGAGGTGACAGCTACACGACCCTGGGGTAGAACAGGCGATCAGGCTGAGGAAGATTTCCGTACCTAATTGAGACACAAATATTGCCTACAGATTCAGGTAGATATGCAGTCATTGAGGCATCTGTAGTGTGACTGAGAAACACCTAGGGGTTATGTGATAGAAACATGTTTGCTTTTTAAATAATGTACAATCTATAGTTTACCTGGGTTTCCATTTATTTTAATTTTTTAAATTTTTTATTAGCACTTTGGTTTACACAAAAAAAGGAAAACCTTTGGCTATTCCAACAAACAATACAAAAATGTATAAATAAAAAAGACCATATTAATAGATAAATAGATAGGAGAAAAGAATAAGAAGAGAAAAAATTAAAAAGAAACAGCTGAGAAGCGAAACCACCATTATTCTCAAGTAAAAAAATGTCAGTTAAAAGTCTCATAGAAAAAGTAGAGGGAGGAAAGCTAAGTAACTTTAAAGTCTCTTTGCCATTTCTTTCTCTCTGACCAGAGTATCCCATGGGGCAAAATGTGTCTTTTCCGATCATTCATCATGTCCGTATTATGAACCTACACTTGGGTATTTCCCATCTATTTTTTCAAAGATAACCAGCATGAATTTTGCTACCGCCAAATTATTTGAAATCTTTTCTCCACCAGAGATTAATTTCTTTGGACTGATAGTCCTGCCAAATATGGCCAAGGTAAGTCTGTCTTTCCTCTCTAAGGATGGGACATTCTGACAACAGATGTTTCAAGGCTTCAACCACCTTTGCGTTTTGACATAATATGCAGTCCTTGGGTTCATCTTTTATTCTCTTTCTGTAGTTGTTAGCTCTACTTGGCCATAGGTTGAGACAGAGTCTTAGGAAGCCAGTTCTCAAAAACCAATTGGGGAACAATGACAAGTATTTTGGTAGCCTGTTCAACTTTCAAGGAACTGCCCAACAATCTTCATGTCCTTGATATTTATAGAGTTCTTCTATAGTTTCAGTCCAATCTCTGGTGTACATTTTATTTTCACCTGGTCTGGGTTGGCTAGTAGTGATTCTTCCAATTCAATCAGGTTTCGTAGAATTGCCTGACATGTTTTAGTCCATTGTGATTGTATCGGCTCGGAACAGTTGTCCATTGCTTTTTTTTAGGACTGAGAAACCACGAGTTAGCGGCACTTCCAGGCATTTCCGGAAGAAAGACATTATCTCCCACTCATAGATTGCTTTCAGTGAAGACAGTGCTAATTCTCTTCGAATTATTTGGATAGGGAAGGATTTTGGCAATCCAAGGGTCGTTCGTCAGAATGTTCCTCCTAAGAGCGAACATATGTTGGCGTCCAAAAGAAGAGAGGTTTGTGCTCCATACGAAGGATTGCCACCACTTTTGCTGTGTAGAAATCTATTAAAGGTTTCAAGGAGAATCGACAGAAGCGTGCCAGCAAGATCTTTGCTTGACCCGTCAAGTTTCTTACTTTATTTCACAGATCCGCACGTTTAGGAGCTTCATTTTTGTCGTTGTTAACACAAACCCCTAAGTATGTAAAGGCGGTGACTTCCGTAATTTTTTTGTTGTTTAGGAACCATTGTTCTCTTTTTAGTTTTTTTCCCCTCTTCGTGTTGGCAAATCTTAGAATCCTGGATTTTTCCGGATTGAAGATCATTTTATTTGTGGCCACGTAAATCTCCAGAGTTCTAAGCTGGTGTTGGAGGCCTATTGGGGTTTGATCAATTAGGACTATGTCATCCGCGTAGATTAATCTGCCAATTGGTACGTTTGCAATTTTTGCCGGGAAAATTCTTAAATCAAGGAAGGCGTCCTCCATGTCTGAGGAGTAGAGATTGTATAATTCAGATGCCAATGGGCAACCCTGATTTAGCCCGATGGTCGTGGGGATAATCTCAGATAGTAGGCCAGGTTGGTTTAGCCTCACTCTAACTGAAGTGTTTGAGTGTAGATCTTTTATGTTCTGGAGAAGGACTTCTGGACAATTCCATTTTTTAACAGGATGGTGGCAAAGATTTTTCCTACCACGTCCAGTAAGGCAATTGGCCTATAATTTTCCGGATTAGTTCTTAGGCCTTTTTTGAATATGGGTACTACTATACTCGTCTTCCATGAAGTTGGTACTCTTCCTGATTTAAGGACATATTTGTAGAGTTGGTGTAAAATTGTTGCCCACTCCACTGGGTCCTTTTTCAATCCCTCATTGGTCAGGTCGTCAGGTCCCGGTGCTCTTGAATTCTTCAATTTTCTGATGAACTCTTCCAATGTTGATGTTTCAATGTCAAGCAGGCCTTCGTCCGTTCTGTCTGGTACCCATCTACTTAACGGGAGCTCTAATGGAAGTTGCATTTGTTTATAATACAATTGCCACTGGCTTCCTGGGATTGGGTTGGCTATTAAGGTATCTTGCGGTGTGTCCTTCCTATTTATCAGGGCCCTCGTCTCTGCAGTGTTTCGCTTGCAAATAGTAGATATCATTTCCTGAGAATCATGATTTAACATTGTTTTCTTGTGCATTGTTATCCAATTATGATAAGTTTGTTTTATTTTCCGTATTTCTGTAATTGTGTTCTTCTCATTAGATTGCTTTAACTGCTTTAGATGTTTCCTTAAAGTTGTTTTCTTCATGACCACTGCTCTGTCAAATACGTGGTGCTTTGTCATTGTTGTTTTAGAGCTGCCCTGTTTGCTTGTAGTGTAAAAGATTTTTAATAGCGGGACATAGTCAATTGTCTGCAAGGTTGCCTGTGACTGAAGCTCTGTTATCATCATCGACAGATCGCCATTCAACGTCTGTAATTTCGCTGGTTGCATTCTTAATCTATTTCTGCCAGAGTTAAATGGGTAAATTTCCATTTCCCTTTTGACAGAAAGTTTAAGACATGTCAGTTTAACCGGGTTATGATCACTAGACTGTGTGGTTCCTACCTCTAGTTTTTGTATGAATGTTGAGAGATTGGGCAAAACTGTAACGTGGTCGAGTGTCGCTTCAGATTTCAGACCCCGCCATGTTGGTTTCCCTGGAATGTCTCCCGGAGTTACCCCATTTAGGATTCTGCAGTCCCGGGATTGCATCGCAGTCCTCCAAGTTATTCCTCTTTTTTGTTTCATCGTGGCCATTATTGGTTCATCTTTAATTGCATTGTTGCTTTCGTCTAAGCATGTACAATTAAGGTTGCCTACCATTATTATCCAGGCGTCTTGCCATTTCCCTCTCAGGTCGTCAATTATGGTTACAACTTCCTTCGGGACTGATTTGTTTGCTTTTGCTCCCGGCGTCCAATATATGTTGATAAGAATTACACTGTAAGTGTTGGTCACCTGGGTCTTTTGGTACTTCCGCCACTAAGATTTGAATGCATGGTGACGGGTTCACAGAGTGGATCACATTCCAGTTTAGTTCATCTTTTATTTCTATAAGGAGACGGGCCATTGTTCTTCCTTTTTGGCCTTTTGTGGCTGGATTTATGTTTAGAGTAACCTTCAATCAAGGGATTTTCTCTCAGCCATGTTTCTTGCAGGCATGGGACATCAGGCAAATTTTTTGCAAATTAGTTTTTTGTTAGTAAATGATTGAATCCCCTTGTGTTCCATGTTATGAGGACCCATGTTTCCTTCTGGCGATCCTTTAGGCATTATTGGGGTTTTATTTTTTCTGGTGCTAACCTGGCCAGCCATTCCCATCTCGCTTGTTCTCCATGCATGGGCTGAGTCACGTGGGATTGTTTCATGGCATTTTTTGTGCATGTCATATGCCTCTTGGAATTGTGCTTTCTTTGTTAAGATTCCCTGCTCTGTTACGTCAGGTTCCACTTGTTTGTTGTTTTTTTCCGTTAACTTGAAGCCAATACCCCATATGGCCCTCTCTTCTGTTAGCAATAATTGGTGGATGACTTGTGAACATGTTGAGACCCGTACTCTGTCCATATATGTTTTGTCTGGAAACTCAATTAGGGATAGATCACTGGAACTTATTAGTCTCAATGCTGAGAGGTGGTGCAGCAGTCTTAGCACGTTGGCCCGGTTAGAATTAGACCATTGTTTGTATGTACTAGTCTTTCCAGGAGTTGTCCCCTACCTTTCTTTTCAGGATTTGGTCTTGGTTTTGGTAACCTCAATGGACTTATCAAAAAAATGTTGTCTACGGTATTTTGGTTACCATCCTCTTTGGCGTACTCATTGACCTTATGTACGGAGTACTCTTTTGGTTCGGAACTCCCAGCTCTAACACTGGAATTACCACCGGGGTTCTTGATCCACCCTCCACATTTGGTTTTGGTTTTTTCCTTAGTCTACCTTCTGGGTTTTTAGTCGCAGTTTTATTTTCAGTTCCTGTGTCATCTGTGTGAGATTTCTTTTTAGCCATTTTTTGTTGATGGATCTTTTGTTCATGTGTCATATTTCCATCCTGATTTGTTTTTTGTGCTGGTTGGTCAATTTCTTTGACCTCTGGCTGCTCATCGTTTTCTTGTTCAATTGCGTCTTCTTCCGAGGACCCATCATCTCCGTCCAAAATTGAGTACGTGGACAGGTCCATAAGGTCCAATTCCGATTTATCCTTTGTTGATTCCTCCTCATCCTCTTGAGTTGTTTCAGCCAGCGTATTGGCCTTTATTTGATTTCGGACACTTTGGTTGGCATTGGTTGTCGTAATGTCTTTTAGCATATTCAGGCATTTGAAGAATGTATTACTTTTGTTTGATTTCCGTGGCCTCTGATATAATTGTTTTTTTTATTTTTTTCCCCGGATGTAGTGTGCGAGATGTTCTTAATTTCTGTTCTGCAGTACTAGTTATATCTTTTGCCCGCGGGGGGGCCTTCACCGGCATCAAATTACCTTTTTTTAAAAAAGATTTCACACATTTTAGGTTTGGAATTATCAAACTTTGGTGAGACAATTTCCATTGTTGTTGGGTTGCCGAGGTTGCTGGTTTTTAGTTTTTTCCTTTTCTAATGTTTTGTTTTTCTTCCGCTTGAGAGGCGTTATCTGGCCGAGTTGTTGGGCATGTTTCCTGAATATTAATTGGTATCTCCAATTCCTGTTGTTCTTGGGTGGATGATCCATGGGGGGTTGTTGCGTGAGAGTTCTATCCTCATTCTTTTATTTGCTGTCGTTCCCCATTGGAGTAGCAACTTCGATGTTAGGGCCATCCACTGGAGATGTTTTAGACTCCTTGTTCAAGTCTCCTTGTCCCTCTAAGTTCTGACCGTGTGTGGTTTTTTGAAGGGGCCCTTCTAGTAGCTCTTCATGGGATGTTTTCTCTTTGTGTAATTGATCTTTCATTATTTCCGTAGTTTGGAACACAGAATTGTCGAGGCCTCCTATTGACTCTCTTCGAGGGTTCTTCCAACGGACTCCCTTCTCTTTCATGATAGGTTCCAATATGGTGTGCAACATGTCTGAGATTCTTTGTTCGACGTTATGCATGTTCTTTTGTAGGGCCGTTATAAATCCTTTGATAAAGATTGTCCTTGATTGTACCATAGCAAGAAGTGTGGTGTGATCCTTTAGGGTGTCCGTGGCGTCTTCATGTAGTTTCATGTAAGGTGCCAAGATTGCAGCCATTGTTGTGATCATCAAGAAGTTGTCTTTTTCTGGTCTTTCTTCTATTAGACCGTCCTTAAAACATGCCCCCTTAGGTATATGAGGGGGTTCTGTTGTTAGTGGTGGCTCTGTCACTTTTGGCTCTTCCAAGTAGTTTATTTGTGTTGATTGGTTTCTGTTTCCCCAAATAGTTGTTTGTGTAGCAGTCTCTGTAGTCAGAATATCTTTTTCCATAAGCAAAGATTTCTCCAACATTATGGCATCAGGAATTTCGCTTGTTTCAGAACTTTTATGAGACTTTTTTTTGAAAAATGAATTGCCGTCTCCCCTGCCCAAATTTAGTAGAGATTGTTTTCCAAAAAAGTAGTTGTTTCTATCTTGGCCTTCTGCTGAAGATAGTGTTTGGGGTTTCCATGTTTTTTTTTCTAGATCCGTCGTATCTTATGAAATCCATTCTAATTGATTTGGTGGTTGTTCTTCTTCCGTTTGTTATAGGAGGATTCCCATGTAATAGTTCATCAGCTTGATTACGGTGGGCATTTGATTGTGCCCCTGACTTTTCCGGGAGTGTTTGTGTTGTTTCACTTTCGTTGGTCATTCTTTCTGTCGGCGTGTTTGACATTGAGTTCAATAAAGTTTGAGATCTGTCGAAATCGCCTTCTTTCATATTTTCTGCCCATTTTGATAAGTCTGGCACTTTTTTGTTGGTGGGCTTATATACCTTGTCCTTTGCTTCAGACTCATCATTTAATTGGTTGTTTGGATGTTGCTAAATCTTGGCTTGGGGAGTTGGCTCTGTTGAAATGCATCCTTTGTTTTCCTTCAGATCATCTTTATCATCTTCACTTTCAAATAATTGCTCGTGCTCAATTACCTTACATATGGGGTTAGTTTGTGTTATTGGCCATACTAGGCTATGTCCCTTCCTCTGTGGCTTTGTACTGTACTTCAGCTGGTTCCATGTTCAGCTCCGTTCGCTTCCCAATCTTTACTTCAATCATAAACGGGCATGCTACTCCCGCATGGTTTAGGTCTTTGTTCGCTGAACAGAAAGGTGTAGGTTGAACGACTTCATCGTTGTGGGGTATTTTAACTGCCTCATTAGGCTCAATCGTTTGTGGAAGGTCCACTGGAGTTGAAACTCCAGTTGAGAGCTGCGGGCCTGTGAGTTTGTCGTTCTGCCCTATCATTAAGGGCTATTTCACTAAAATTGTCGTTAGTGGCCCTTCGTGTTTTATTTTAGCTTTCCACTTTCCAGTTTCCACTTAAATCTTGCAAGAATAACTTGTGTTTTAGCACCAAGTGGTCTACTGGTGTTAGGTGTGCCCTCTTTGGATTACCTGGGCACCTAGGCAAAGGCTAGACACCCTTCTGTGTATTGTGCTTTCTTTAGACAGGATCAAAGGGGACAAGCCCCAACAGTCTCCCGATTTCCGGTTTAATATAAGCAATCAGGGTGGGTACGTTTAGCTGCCTATGTAATTGCTTACTTTCACGCTGCTTTTTGCCTTCGATAAATCTGGTTTAAAATAGTTTTAGTCTGTCAGGCTGTCAAGCTAACAGGCTCAGCCATACAAAGGGGCATTTAGAGGTACTCACGTTTGACCAGTGTTTACCCAGTGTGTACCGGATGATTCATTTCCGCTGCAGCGGCCAGCGTCCAGACAAACAGTCCAAACAGCAGACACAACACCCTTGTCTCCGCAACGGGCTTTTCGCCGCGAGGGCTGCAGTAGCTGAATTTAAACTTCCCGTGGCCAGTGGGCGGTGCCTATGTCCTTAAGGCAACAGTAGCAGCAGTTCAGTTAGCGAGATTAGCACAGCCCAAACAGTCCAAACAGCAGACACAACACCCTTGTCTCCACAACAGGCTTTTCCACCACCTACAAGCATGAACTATTGCATTAGCCCACAGATAGGGAGAAATTACTTATGAGGAGGGACACACTGCTTCTATGTGTTGTTTGGTTATTTGCCACCCATTGACTGTCCATGGCCATGCTAATCCCTATGGCCATTCCTACCCAGTTCCTTCCCCGTCCAAAATGCCGCCTCATGAGAGCTTTTTGAACTTGCTTTTCTCAAGCCTTGTCACCAAACTTTAAAATTAAAGTGATTGCCAGTGTCTATTCAAAGCACTCTTCTGAGATTGTATGACTTAATTGATGTTGTAAACCCGCTATGGGTGTAATAAAAATGTTTTAACCAGGTCTGCCTTCAGCCACTCATTTCATAAGCACTATGCATGTCCTTCACTGAAGTGCTGTTAAAAATAAGCATTGGCAAAGCCAACAGTTTTGGCTTTTAAATACGTAATAGGCATTTGCCGGGGCACTGCTATTGGATTCCCGGGTACTCACACCATTTTGCACATGCAACCGTCAATGGCCAGTCAATACCCCTGGGTGTGTGCCTGGCAAGTGCCTTTCCCATGCCTACACAAAATCCCAACCAGTTGGCATTGCCAATGCTTGTTTTATTTTGTGACTGCCCTGGGGGTGATGATTAACTACATCTTGGTGACTGGAAGACTCTGGATAAATCTATTGGCCTGCTGTATAATTCTCACATTGTGCACATACTGAAACACACGTAATTACTAATTACATTTATTAGAAATGATTAGGTCATTTTGGTGAACTTTATTTGACTTGAAAACAAAATAAAATTGTCGAGGGATAGTTGGTGAAGAAGGAGGAGCCTAGGGCTGCAACCATTTTTTGTTTAACGTTATCTTCTCTTTGGAAAGTATGATTTGTTTGTGGGTTGCACCGCGCGTACACACACGTGCACACATAAAGGAGGAAGAAGAAAGACCAGGAAGTTCAATGGGATCCATGTGATCACTGTGCAAGTCCCCTGTCTCACCCCTGCAATCCCCACTCCCCTTCTTCGATGTAATCGGATTCAGCATTTTGTGTTTCATTATTTTGAGAGGAGTTCAGTGTATGGGCAGGTTGGCATGTCTTTATTTTATATATTTACTTGCATTTTGAAAGCGCTCACACAGCCCGGGGCATCGAGGCACTGTTACAGGAATATGTCTTAGTTGCGTATGTATAACGCGGTTTCTAAGTGCGGACCCGGGGATAGAACCTGTGTTGCTTCGTGTCGTCTTGTTTCCAAGGCGAGCAGGTTGCCGCTGAACTACCCCCATTTGATGTCCATGTTAAGAAGGATAATAGAGATGGCATGAAGGGATCATAAATGAAGGACACAATCGTTTGGAAATCATTCAAAGGTGCATATTATTATTTATTCTTGAAACAGTTGTAGATTTCTTTAAACTATGAAGTAGAGGTAAATATATGTAAACCATGTACTTGTTTCTAATTGTGTAAGAGTTTTTAAACCTGTGTAGATAGAAGGTAGGGAGATTGCCCTTGTGCTTTTCGTGTAAGATGCTTTTGAAAGAGAGTCAACAGTTTAGAAAGTATGAAAATTAAAGAAATTGAAACATGTTGGGAATTCACCACCTACCCACAAGGTACCAAATGGGCTAGACATTCTAACTGTTTCTGCTTGCGGGCATAATCTAGCGTGCAGCCAGCCGCTGAGGAAGGCTTCCTTACACAGTCTACCACCCAGAATGGCAAAACACTACCACATTATACTAACTGCGTTGCGGCAATGTGAAAACAGCATGCTCACTGACACAGCCACCGACGTCACCGACCGCCCTCGCCAACATCGCCGGAAGGGAAATGGTGTTGCACTTAATCCGACATCAGAGCGACTGTTGCTGAATGTGAGGTCAGACCACTTCCAACACTGGACAGCAAAACCAAAGTCCACAGAAACAGTGTGTTCTTGGCTCTAACTGGACATTCAGCAGTGGGACAGGTGACATCATACACTTAATGACATCACAGGAAAGTCCACAGACACAGGGTGTTCTTGGCTCTAACTGAACATTCAGCAGTGGGACAGGTGACATCATACACCTTATGACATCACAGGAAAGTCCACAGACACTGGTGTGTTCTTGGCTCTAACTGAACTTTCAGCAATGGAACAGGTGACATCATACACCTAATGACATCACAGGAAGTGATGTCAGACATCATTTGATCCTACTGGCATACCAGGTAGTGACACCATGTGACCTTTGGGTTTGATTATATCACTGGAAGTGACATCACAGATGAAAGAGAAGAACTGCTATAAACACACGATTGGTAAAATAATGAATTGCTACTGAAAGAAACATTTGCCTGCAGTGATTACCAGCCATAATCAAGCTCACTGCTTCCTTGCAGCGCCCTAGTTGGGCTCATGATATGGCTGGGGTGCACACGCTAGCACTAACCTAAACAGGGGGCGGGGGGGGGTGAATAGAAGCTTATGCCAGACTACAGTCATCATATGCTAAATGCAGCCCCAGATTCCAGGGAGCTGCCACAATATGCAGGGACTGCTATGCCTGCTAAAGCCTCACAAGCCATGAATGGGCACACTGCAAAGGTACAGATGTGCCTGTCCTCTTCCTTGCATCTAATTCCATGGCCAGCCTCAAACGCCCCATGTAATGAGGGTGACATATCACACATCCAGGTGCAGTCATTAAATGCCAGCTGTAGTCTTAAATGCTGTGCAATGCCATCCAATACTGTTTAATGATTCAGGACCCATATGTGATATGCCATCTTGCATGTCTAATTGTTTCTCTCAAGTGCCCCAGAAATCCATGCGAATGCCTTATGTGCATGGTATCTTGGGCAGTGCCACATGGGCAGTCGCTGCCAGCACGCTGCCTGGAACATCCCAGAAAACACATTTGTGGTCTCACGTGCCTGGTATAGGCATCATATGCACTCTGAGGCCTCGCATATTCAGTTGCTTCTATTGCATGCCAAATGTCACCGCACATGTCCCAGAAATGCCATTCCGAGCTTGCATGCCCAGTTGCTGCCATCATGTGCCAAGAAAAGCTTCACGTGCCCGCGACATATCATGTAATGCATCCTACGAGTTGTATGTCACTGTATGTAATGTACATCCTTATGGCCAGATGCTGCATTCATATGCACAGGTAAGTGCAACCTCAAATGCCCCTGTAACATCCTTATCATGTTGTCTCATAATTAGAATACAGTCGCCAGATGAGATGTGGTGCCCGTGCACTTACTTCACCTGCCGCCCACTGCCCCCACTTACTTTCCAGCTCTGGCCTGAGTTTTGCCGGTGGCACTGCACCTGCTCATCTTTCTGTTCCTTCATTTATAAATAAATAAATAAATAAATACGCATTACCTTTCTGCAGGCTGACTTTGCTTCTGTGCACCGCTTGCTCCCATTTGACATGTGTGTGCCTGGACTCCCAGGGTTGCAGGTTGGAATTCTGCAAAGCCCCGCCAGCCTTCCCTGTATCCAAGACTACTGAATATAGTGACTGTTCTGACGTCAAGTGAGGGTTCAGAAGGTCATGCCCAGCCCTGCTGTCCTTCCTTTGTATTCTTGGGCTTGAAGGGGTGTGCTTATACTCGACAGTGGACAGCTACACATACCAAAATGCAAACACGAAAGCAAGGTCAGAAGGGCGAATCACATCTGGTAGTGTGCAACTTGCATGCTGTGCTTTTGCCGTGCTCACGACAGCTGACAACCTTAAATTGTGGACAATATGGGTCATTATTACCCTCGGGAGTTGCTAGGTCTGGAAAGGACTCGGGGCTAAGCTGTTGTCATAACTGTTGGGACTGGGGGCTAGCTAGTCTTTTGGCTGTAGCTCCTGAGATTCTATCCGGGGCTACAACCAAAAGATCAGGGGCTATAGCCCCTTTAGCCCCCCCTAGCAACACCCCTGTTATTACCCAAATCGGATGCTCGACGAGTGGCCTTTTGGCTCCACAACAAGCGTAGCAGTGAATAATGGGGGCCATCGGGATGCCGGAAGACAGGCCCCTCTCGCTCTCATTATTAGGCCAGCAGCATAGATATGCTTCCTGACAGGAGATATGCTGCCAATCAGGAGAGAAGGCTCTCCTGTCGGGCAGTGTGTTTTTAAGAATGCCCACAAATTTGAATTTAAAACATGTCTGTGATAGTGACTCAGCAATACATCCATTTGAATGAGTAATGGAAGTTGGGCTGTTCATTGGTCACAACACTCACACTAACAAAACAAGTCTGTACATAATTTGGACATCTTTTGAACAGGATATGAGGCTGGCTAGTTCTACATTCAGTCTCATTGGCAAGTCTTCTGAAGCAGATGTGGGCGTTTCCTGGGTCTGTCCTCGGTCTCAGAACAGAAAAGATTCCTGTGCAGTGCAGGAAGCTTTTCTTTTATGTATGACGCCTTCCTGAGCTGGTGCAGTGGTGAAGCCAGCCTCAGTTTTCTTATCAAAGCGTGGCTGGATGACAGTTTTGAAAGCTCATCATTATAGGCACAGGTTATTGCTGTCACCTTGGTGGGCTTTTGTCCTCTACCACTATCTTTGCTGCTGCCATGTTAATGAATGTTTACATGTAAAGAGCCTGCTCTTCCAGGTGAGATATCTGACAGGATCTTGGTAGCACCCTTCCCCCATCTGATCCCCGGGCTTAGTACTCAGCCATCAAGGAAGAGTGCTTCCATCTTCCTGTAATCGCCTCAAAGTGGGAGGGTTAAGTCTTCCCTAGGCAGGGGCCAGCACCACGTTATTTAATTGAAAACCCCCAGCTCCTGTGCTTTTGTTTTGCCCGGGGCACTTCCAAAGGTACGGGTATCCCTGACTACCTGGAATGTAGGCCAGTCTATCCATGTAATAACTCTTGTCTTTGCTTTACACAGTTACTGTGCCTCCCGGGTAACACAAACATGGCAACCAATAGATGCCAATTTTTCACAGGGGCATGTGGGTCACTTATGCATTGCTCAGACCGTCATGGCCAGCACTAAAAAATGTGTATAATTTGTAGATCTCTATCCAGCTCTCTCAAGGTCAAAATGCACTGCGTACCACCAACATTGAGGACAATTCCATTAGAATTAGTAAAAAACACAGTTCCCTTTTATTGACATTTTTTTAATCGTGTTTCATAGCCTAAATACGTGTATTTGTCCTAAGCGAGCTGACAATTAGATGTGATTTGTGATTAGTTTGAAAGACAAGCATGTCATCTTATTTTCATCACTCAGCTAAAGTGTGCACTGTATGGTACTTTTGAGTTACCCTTTAATAGGTAATTAGAAGTGATGGAATTGCCATGGAGTGCCTTGTGATCTTGGGCAAAACTGTTCTGGTAATGTGTGTTTACTAGTAGGGATTTTCTTGACAAATTGAAACATCAGTAATTAATATATGCAGTGATGAGGCAACCACAATTATCTGGACTTTCAATTACACCCAGCTGTAAACACTTGTATATCAGTGCATGATTTACTTTCAGAATGTAGAATTTTTTCAACCCAGAACTACCAAAAACGTGTTTGTCTGACTCCAACGCCTGTTTATTTTTTTGGACATGTGTCAGCAAAGCTATAGAAATCTGACAACTTTAGGAGATCACAGGAGCTCAAAACTCTGTCACTGGCAGAAGCAGACCTCTATAAAGCCATTGTACAGATATGAAAGGCTTGCTCTGCATATAAAAGGTAATCCCTTTAAGAAGTTATAACCGTTTTTCTCAGCCTGACCTACTCGTGGGTTTTCTAACATGTTTGTGGTCTCGAGAGTCGGTTGTTTTTTTATGTGTCAAACCTGTGAGTCATGGGTCACTTGACATCACTGGTTGTTACTTGGCTGGACTGCCCTACATTAAATGTAGGCCAGTCTACCCACATAACAACACTTTACTTTGTTTTACCCTTGATGCAGAGTTACTGTGCATCTTAACTGTGCATCAGGGATAAAGCAAACATGACAAGTGTTGCCACTGACCTACATCCAATGTAGGCTAGTCTAGCCAGCTGGATATGCTTTCTTTCTGTGGCATGGCATTTGTGTATACTGGCTAGGAGTCCTTCTCTGGTAATACTAACTTATTGGGGCAGCATGCATGGACATGCATGGGCACAGCCAACATGAAAATGTGTTATATACTAGCATATGTTGTGGGCAAAGGCAAACTGAAAATGCATTTGGGAAATGGTACTGAGACTTATTGGTAACTTGCATCTTTTGGCTTTTTCACATTCTACCAAAAGTGCTGTATAATGCACCATTTTTAAACACTATTTTAAAAATATCCTGGTTTGGTTCATGCTCCCACTCAGTGTGCAGTCGCTCACGCATATTAGCTACATTTGTGCCTGAGCAGTTCGAAAATTGACTAGCCGCTACTGTGTTTGCCTATTATTGACCTTAGTCTGGAAAAAGGCTGAACTGTACCTGAGAATCAGAAATTAGTATGAAATTCTGTTTTGCAGTAAACAACAAACATCAAGAACAAGGATTTGACCAAGAGGAAGAGGTCAAGGCACAGGAAGTTTCAAGAAATGCAGCAGTTGAAACGTGTGCCAAATAGTTAATCCACAACAATTATGCATATTTAAAAAGCAATGGGGGCTTAATAAGACCATCACCTGTACAACTGCTAATGTGGTCCATGCCACTAGATGCCCTGTGGCTTATGTACATTCACACTGCCATGTACACATTCAAAATATGTGCTCTTCAGTACTTTTGCATTATCAAATATAGTGATAACAATTACCGCCTTGTGGTTCACAGTATCGAACAAATACTCAGGTAGAAATGGGCAGAACATTAGTAGAGATGTCTGTGAATGAGCAAGACCATTGGTGTGAAAGTAACATGGGCAACATGTTGCTTGCCTTCACAATAACTCCTTGTACTGACCCCCTGCTGTGGCAATATGTGTACATCCGGCAAATAAGAGATTTGGATCCCAATGGGTGATTCAGACCTTCATCCTTCACTGGTAAAAATCAATGAGTGTTATTACATGTGTAATAATATCCCCTAACATGATAGCGCATAGAAATGGGAGAACAGCTCTGCGCACACAGATTGTGAAAATGCATGCACTGAACATGTCTCTAATTCTTTATTTGCACTGTAAACAATTTATGGTACGCCAAAGCACACTGTATTACATTGTAATACTTGTACAGACTATAATACCACAAAATGGATACAATGCACATTTCTATATCCAAAAAACACATTCGACCTCATTACGAGTTTGGTGATTATTTGGCCATAAAACCACCAAAGTACTGCGAAACTCGTTTACTCATAGCAGTACTCGGTCCCGTGGGTTTCCCAAGGGATTACAAGTGGTAGAAGAGCAGTGTTAACCCCATTTTTGGAGTCCATAGGACCCAATGGGTATCTTTGTGAAAATACACCGAGCAGTATTTGCACTGCAGTAATTCCACCTTAATTTGCCACTAAAGTGGTGGAGTTGGTATAGCGTTCTTTCATCGATGTGTGCAATTTCTTTTTTAAAAGTACATTTTACCGAAAAAACTCATGGAAATATATGGGGGGGGGGTTGGAAAAGTATATATTGGGGGGTCGGGAATAGGTAAAAATCAATAAGGGATGGGGGACTGGTGGGAACCCCCCCAAAAATAAAAAATAAAAATGTCAATGAGTTTTTTTGGTTAAACATTCTCGTAAAAAAACATTGAAATTGCACCCATCAGTGAAATGGCACATAACCGTGGAGTTACCACCAATTGTACCCCTCCACAAATGCCATCATCTTCTCTCCAAAAGGATATGCATGCATGCATGTATGCATGCATGTATGCATGCATGCATGTGCTTATATAAACATATATGCACATATTTATGTATGTAGGGGCTTTATAAAGTGCAAACCTAGTGTGAAGCAACCCATCACTGTACACAGGGGACACAGGCAGTGGGTTACAAGTATGGGTGAGCAATAGTAAGCATCAGCTTGGCTCTGGCATTATCTGAACATGTTTAAAAGCACATTTTGTTAAAGAGGTGACACAGACGATATGAGGAAAAGGTAAAAAAGCCTCATTAACCTATGAAAAAGACTGCACGGCAACAAAAAGGATGCAACATGAAGAGGTTAAAAAACGGTCTGAACTTTAAAATGAATGCATGATGCATTAGGACCACACTATCTGCAACTCTCTCTTACTAAATATTCTCCTTATAGACCAGTGCATTCCTCAGGTAGCATTGTGCATTCATTGGGCCTCATTACACGGTAGGTGGTAAGCGTTTACCGGTACCGGTAAGGGCACCGGTACCGTTAAACCCTAACCGCCTTACTACGAGTTCCCTTTGCGGGATCCGACCTTAATGGCTGGTTTTACCAGCCGTTAAAGTAGGGTGCCGCAAAGGGACCTCGGTGCTAATTACGGTACCGCAATTTGCGGTACCATAATTACCACCTTCCCCATTCCCATTATGCCCTATGGGGGCAAAAATGGGAATGGAGAAGGGCTTTGGTGAATGGGGAATTACCGGCCCCGCTCACCTTGGAGTAGGCCGGTAATTCCGCCATCCACCAAGGCGGACACGTTAAAATACTGGCAGCAACCATGGCGCTAATAGCGCCATGGTTACCGCACAACGTGTAATGAGGCCCATTGTGTCTATAGCGATTCACTAAACAGAGGGCAGGAGGCTGATCGCTTTCCTTAGCTGACCCCCTTCTGTGGAACAGCCTCCCCTTCCCTCTGCGGCTTGAGCAGAACTTTCTTAAATTCCTGAAGCTCCTCAAGACTTTCCTCTTTACGCCCTCGATCCCCCCTTCCTTCCTCTGCTAATCTCACAGTTGCTTTGATGGGTGTCCAGGGCCCTTATGCATCCTCAGGGCCCTGACCTCCCACAGCGAATCACCTCCTGCTTCTGTCTATCTTCAGCACTTGCCTCAACATAGCCTCCGTGCTGGAGGCTCACACTTACCATTCCTTGCACTTCATCTCTTGCTCACCCATGAGCACGGGCACCCCAGCACCTACCCCCACTACCCGCTCCCTTTTGCATGTGCATGTTCTGAATACTCACAAGGCATAGCAGGTTCATCCTTTTCCCCCTTCCATTATCTATGTTAATGTTAATGTGTCTCACTCCTATATCCCCTCCCTGTTGCCCTGTGGATGCTTTGAAACAGAATTTACTTGCTGTATAAGCACCTAACAAGCAAACAATGAATACACAAATCAATAAATGCAAAATGGAGGAGTGTAAAATAAAGCAAGAAAAAAAGTGCTTGTAGACCCTCCTGAGTGGGAGAATTTCATAGAACAGAGTAATTGGCCCATGTTCGTTCTCAGTAAAGGGGCTCCCACACATGCAATTAGCTCTAATATTTCAATGCAAAAAGAAAAAATGTGTACAAAGCATCATGCTTTAAAAAAGGGAAAATATCCAATGCAAACAAGCACGTCAAAAATTGAGAGTGGCGTGCAGCACCCACAAACTGTGCTTTAAAGAACTCCTTGTCAAATATTATGGTGTTCTTACGAAAATGTGGGGCAACCGGTCACACCCAGAATGTTCTCCCCATGTGTTCTTATTAACAGCAGGGCATTGCCACTGTTTAACACGCGCTTTCATTTCATTGGGTGCACTTCTTTTGAATTGGTATCGCGTCCTTTTGCCGACACCCGTTTTTCTGACGGGTGTTTTGGCGCAGGAGTTTTAGCGAAAATTCCCATTCAAATATTTTGGGGGGTGGGAAAGGGTAAATAAAGGGTTGGGGGGAAGGTAATTAAAACAATTATTAAATTAAGTGGTGCTCGGGACCCTCCCAAAGATAATTAAAAAAAAAGTCTATGAAGTTTTTCGGCAAAACTCCAGCGACAAAACACCTGTCGGAGAAAAGGGGGTCGGTGAAATGACATGAACCCCTTGAATGATATCTTTTCTATTGGCTGAGGTTGAGTAAATACGTGCCTTTCACATGCGGAGTGCCTGCAATTTATGTCCGTAGCCTTTTCCAAATGTGATATAGTAAATACGGTGCTTCATAGACTTAGCGATGGGTCCTTTCACTTCAATAAGGTGGTTAATGTTAGGATCTAAAACCGCGTGAAAGCTGCACTCGTCATGTTGTTATTTATTTTCCTGCCCTTTGTATCACTGTGTGGCTGTGTGGTATTATCCGAGCGCCACGGTCACTGTGCAGTAAAAACAAATGAGTGCATGTGGAGCTGCTGTGGTGGTCCTTGTGTCTTGTGCCCCCTCTTTACAATGGTCGTGAGCTGGTGTGAATGTGTCAGCTTGTGTAGACATTTGACACTGATTAACACATCGAGCATGTTTGATCTTAGGTTTTGTGAGTCTCTATTTGCACCCCCTAACCTTTGCCCGGTCAGTGCTTCACCCTTCCATGTGCAGTGCGACCTCTGGGAACTCGTGTGGCCCGTTTCCCCGCTGGGAATGCCCTATGCATGTCTGTAATCAGCTCTGCAAGTCCAACGCCGCTCTGTGCATCTCGCGCACTGTCTGCAAATAGCGTGTCCCCAGAGCACAGAGCATCATTTCAGAAGTAAACACGAGTGGGCCTGCTGAACCCCACTGGGGCTGCTTCATTAGATTTGGAGGTAATTAGTTTGAAGTCTGGCAGTGCGCCATCACGCGGATAAGCAGTGACTAAACAGAGTTCAGAACCTCTTCCTCCTAATGAGCACAAACACACCTTGCCTTAAAGTTGCGCAGTTCTGGACTAATGCAATATTTAGCCATACTGCATTAAACAAATGCATGGGAAATATTGCCGACTAAGGACATTATAACAACTTTGGACTGGATTCTGATATCGCGCGTAATGCCAGAGTCCAGCCACCAAGAGCGGGGCCAGGCTATGAACCTGTACTGCTCACAACTGCCTTCCTTTCAAGACAAACACATAACCCCTGAGAGATCCTCCCAGTCACGTTTTGTGTGATTTCACAGCTGTTAATAAAAATCCACCTGCATACTGACCAATACCCCACTGTTCCTGCTGCTCTCAACGTTCCTAGTCTGAATTGCATTTTTGAACAAATTCATCTGTGTTCCAATTCCATTTCTCCACTTTGGGCCTGAAGATTGCCCGTTACACATCAAACAGGGGCTTCTAATACACAGAGCTGTTTTCTCAAAGTTATCTGAGTTCACCTTACTGCCCCCTGTTAACATTAATAGGCAACTTGAGCACCAGAAAGTGGTTGGAAAGGGCTAGTGTATATGCATATTACTCCAAGAGGAGTCTAGCATTCACCAAACAGAGACACAGGGCCTAATTCACAGAAAAAGGGCCAAGTCCCTGCAAATTAATTAGCACCATGAACAACATCGCGCCTACTTTGCGTGTGAGAAATGTTTTGTACAGTCCACGGATTCATGCATTCTTAAGTGCAAAGTAATCTGCAGTGCAAACAACAACGAGTTGCACACGGAATGCCCACAGCACACAAAAACCAGCACCAACAACCAACATGTGCGCCTACTTTTGCACTGCCATTCAGCACCCTGGCGTAACTGCATACTGTCTCCCATAACTCATGGCAGCACCCTGGAGAATCTGCGTACTATCCCCCATAAATCAAGGCAGCAGCCCAGCAAGACTGCATACTATCCCCCATAAATCAAGGAAGCACACCGGCGGAACTGCGGACCATCACCCCTAACACCGAGCGCACGTAAACTACATACTGTCACCCCTAAGTTCAAGCGGGTGAAACTGCAGCCCGTCACCCATAAGTCATAGCAGCCCCATCAAGTCGTCACCTCACCCACCACCCCCACGGACCTCTGCCCCAAACACGAAGCAGCATGCTACTTGTCCGGCCCACTCCCACTACCCCCATTCACCTCCGCCCCAAACCCCAGGCAGACCCCTGCTAGTCTGGTCTACTCCCACTACCCCCACTCACCTCCACTCCAACCCCTGACAGCCCTCTGCTAGTCCGCACTTTTCTAGCTACCCCCACTCACCTCCACCCACTACACCAGGCAGCCCGCTGCCAGGCCACCCTCCAACCCAACAACGCCACTGAAATCCACCCACTACTCCTGGATACCCCCTGCAAGTCCACCCTTCTCCCAACACCCCCATTCACCTCCGCTCCAACCCCCAGGCAGACACCTACTAGTCCACCATCCTCTTAACAACCCCACTCACCTCCAGCCCAAAGCCCATGCAGGTCCTTGCTAGTCCAGCCTACTCCCACTACCCACACTCACCTCCACCCAGAACTTGGCAGCCACCTGCTAGTCCTCACTACTCCAACTACCCCCACTCACCTCCACCCACTACCTCAGGCAGCCCGCTGCTAGGCCACTCTCCCCCCATCAACCCCACTGAAATCCACCCACTACTCCTGGATACCCCATGCAAGGCCACCCTTCTCCCAACACCCCCATTCACCTCTGCCCCAACCCCCAGGAAGACACCTACTACCCTTTCTAGTCTGGCCTACTCCCACTACCCCACTCACCCCTGGCCCAACCCATGGCAGCCTCCTGCTAGTCCACACTACTCCCACTACCCACACTCATCTCTGCCCCAACCCCCGGCAGTCCCCTGCTAGTCTGGCCTACTCCCACTATCCCCACTCACTACCCTGGGCAGCTCCCTGCTACCACGCTCCTCCCAACACCCCCACTCAGCTCCACCCCAACTCCTGGCAGCCCACTGTTAGTTTGCACTACTCCGACTATTCCCACTCACCTCCACTCCAACCCCGGGCAGCCCTCTGCTAGTCCACACTACTCCAACTACCCCCACTCAACTCCATCCACTACCCCAGACAGCCCCCTGCTAGTCCACACTCCACCCAACACACCCATTCACCTCAGCCTAAAACCCCAGGTAAACCCCTGCTAGTCTGGCCTACTCCCACTCTCCCCACTCACCTCTGCCCACTACCCTGGGCAGCCCCCTGCTAGTCCACGCTCTTCCCAACACCCCCACTCAGCTCCACCCCAACCCCTGGCAGCCCACTGTTAGTTTGCACTACTCCGACTACCCCCACTGACCTCTGCTTCAAACTCAGACAGCCCCCTGATAGTTCAGCACCCTCCCAACAACCCCACTCTCATCCGCTCCAATCCCCAGGCAGACATTTGCTAGTCCACCCTCCTCCAAACAACCCCACTCAACCCCGCCCCAACCCCCAGGCAGACCCTTGCTAGTCCGTCCTACTCCCACTACCCCCACTCACCTCCACCCATGCCCCAGGTAGCCCACTGCTAGTCTGCACTACTCCCACTACCCTTACTCACCTCTGTCCCAACCCCAGTAAGCCCCCTGCTAGTCCACCCTCCTCCCAACACCCAATTCACCTCTGCCCCAACCCCCAGGCACTCCCCTGCTAGTCAAGCCTACTCCCACTACCCCCACTCACCTTAAATTCAACCCATGGCAGCCTCCTGCTAGGCCACACTAATCCCGCTACCCACACTCACATCAGCCCCAACCCCAGACAGACCCCTGCTAGTCGACCCTCCTCTCAACACCCCCACTCACCTCCGCCCCAATCCCCAGGCAGACCATTGCTAGTCCGTCCTACTCCCACTAACCCCACTCACCTCCACCCATGCCCCAGGTAGCCCACTGCTAGTCTGCACTACTCCCACTACCCTTACTCACCTCTGTCCCAACCCCAGTAAGCCCCCTGCTAGTCCACCCTCCTCCCAACACCCAATTCACCTCTGCCCCAACCCCCAGGCACTCCCCTGCTAGTCAAGCCTACTCCCACTACCCCCCACTCACCTTAAATTCAACCCATGGCAGCCTCCTGCTAGTCCACACTAATCCCGCTACCCACACTCACATCAGCCCCAAACCCAGACAGACCCCTGCTAGTCGACCCTCCTCTCAACACCCCCACTCACCTCCGCCCCAATCCCCAGGCAGACCATTGCTAGTCCGTCCTACTCCCACTACCCCCACTCACCTCCACCCATGCCCCAGGTAGCCCACTGCTAGTCTGCACTACTCCCACTACCCTTACTCACCTCTGTCCCAACCCCAGTAAGCCCCCTGCTAGTCCACCCTCCTCCCAACACCAAATTCACCTCTGCCCCAACCCCCAGGCACTCCCCTGCTAGTCAAGCCTACTCCCACTACCCCCCACTCACCTTAAATTCAACCCATGGCAGCCTCCTACTAGTCCACACTACTCCTGCTACCCACACTCACACTCACATCAGCCTCAACCCCAGACAGTCCCCTGCTAGTCGACCCTCCTCTCAACATCCCCACTCACCTCTGCCCCAATCCCCAGGCAGACCATTGCTAGTCCGGCCTACTCCCACTACTCCCACTCACTTCCACCCCAAACCTTGGTGTCCCCCCGTTAGTCTGCACTACTCCCGCTACCATCACTCAGCTCTGCCCCAAGTAGCCCCTGCTAGTCCACCTTCCCCCCAACACACCCATTCACCTGTGCCCCAACCCCCAGGCACACCCCTGCTAATCTGGCATACTCCCACTACCCCACTCGCCTCCGGCCCAACCCATGGCAGCCTCCTGCTAGTCCACACTACTCCCACTGCCCCCAGTCACCTCTGCTTCAAACCCAGGGACCTCCCTGATATTCCAGCCTCTTCCCAACACTCCACTCACCTCTGCCCCAACCCCCAGGCAGACACCTGCTAGTCCACCCTCCTCCCAACAACCCCACTCACCTCCGCCCCAACCCCCAGGCAGACCCTTGCTAGTCCGGCCTACACCCACTACCCCCACTCACCTCCACCCCAAACCTTGGCAGCCCCCTGCTAGTCCGCACTACTCCCACTATCTCCACTCACCTCTGCCCCAACCCCAGGCAGCCCCCCGCAAGTCCACCCTCCTCCCAACACCCCCACTCACCTGTGCCCCAACCCCCAGGCACAACCCTGCTAGTATGGCCTTCTCCCACTACCCCCACTGACCTCCACCCCAACCACTGGCAGACCCTGCTTGTCCATCCTCCTCCTAACACCCCCACTGACCTCTACCCACTACCCCATGCAACCCCTGCTAGTCTGCACCCCTACCAGTCCAATGTGGAGCAACAACTTACCTAAACTCCTATGGCCTGCCTACACCAGAAAGTGTACCTTCCACATATCCTCCTCCAACTCAATCAACTGGGAGCAGTGCTGTTGATTCCAGGACTGGGACATCTTCCTTTACTGCCTGGAAGACTACACTCTTCTGCACATCAAGATAACACCACACTGTTGCACCACCTACACTGTGACCACTCCATGTATAGTGCCTTTGTGCCATTGCAATAGCCTCAAAGCACTGGAAGTGAATGCGCCGGTAGGACAGAAGTCCAAGGAATCACAGATTGGCCTAATTACAAAGAATGCCTGGGTGCATTTCAGCATAAGCTAAATTAGGGAGGTAGGTAGTGGTGGCAAAGTCCCTGTCAGTGACCAAACTCGAACATGCTTGTGTTTGTGTTATATGAAGCCTCTCAGAGAGTGTTCAACTCAAGGAAATGGAAATTGTGTGCTGCTGGACTGAACCATCAATCATGTGACTCAGCTGCATTTGAGTGGCACTGGTGAGGCATGCTATGAGAGCAGGTATTGGGTGATTGCAGATGTCTACGGGTTAGTGTCCATAACGGGGGAGTGACACAGCAATCTATCATCTAATGCACAAGTGATGTGTTCAGCCCACCCATCTGCAGTGAGGCCAAATCTCACTGAAAGACCCGCAATGCAAAATAACCACAACAGTGAATAAATTGTGGGCACATACACATGGACAAGCAAGTGCCAAAAGGAACACCTAAACATCAGTGGACCAGAAAGGATATCAACGTACAATAAAGTCCACCTCCAGTAGCGAATGTGTAGAGGCAAATGAGATGGCACCAGATAAAACACACAACAAAAAAATTGTGGAACATAGGGAAATAGACATGAGCAAGTGAGTGCTCTGGTGGCCTGGTACCAGAAGAGAGGAGTCCCTCAAGCTCCCATGTCATGTGTCTGTCACACAGTGAGCCAACTACCATAGAGTACAATGCATGCAGTAAGTGGGCTACATAGAGGCTGGCTGCAGACAAATGTGGGACAGAGCTGGGCCAGCTGTCAATCAGGCCACCAGGAAGGCCTAACCCAGCCACATGGGCAGTTGTACATGGCCAAAGGTACTGGGCAAAGGAACAGACACATGTGTGGCTATGAGGCAGTGCCAGCAATAACACCACCATCCAGGGTCTGGCCTTCAGTCACCAACACTGTGCTGGGGTCTGCCAGTGGCAGAACACTGTCCATGTGTTGAGCCCCATCAAAAAGACTTGTGACTTTTAAGCGGTGCTAGGAAGATGCCACTCCATGCCACATGCCCCATGTTCACAGCTGTATGAACAAATGGCACAGTTCACTGTGGACTTCCCACATCAATCGATGTAACTGAGGGACTGCTGGACATATATTGAGGATTCACACAAGTATAGTCCTCTAATGTTGCATTCTGCCACCTCTGATCTGAGTACATAGACAGTTGACAGATGCCCAGATGGCCATCTGGGGATAAGACTCACGCCCTGGGGCCTGTCTGTGTGACGTCAGTGTCAGTGGATGGGCCAATGCTAAAGGGTGGGTGTCCTTGTTGGTCGTGCATGCACCAATAGCCCAGCTGGATGGGTGGGAGGAAGAGCCTGGGTCCAGGCACTAATCTTGCGAGAGGGGGCGACAGCTGCACGTGTTTACACCACCGGTGTGGTGAAGGGTGGCCTGCCACGCTGTGTAACTATTGTCAACCCTGGCTGCAGTCGACAAAGAAGCTCAGCTTTTTTTTTTTATTTTATTGAAATTTAGCAGAAATTAATCTACTTTTTTCAATTTATAAAAAAGGAATTCTCATATATTCATAGTAATTACAGCCAAGAAACATTTTAAATGATTATATGCATATCATAACATTGGCTAATTACATTCATGCTAAGTTACAGAAAGGAAAACATACTAAATTAGTTATTGATATAAGCCTTGAATATTTACATAACTATTATATAGAGAACAGAACATGAATGACATGAAATCTAATAAAGGATCTTGTCATTCGCATATTAACCAATTTCATCATCATGAAGAAGCGTAGTAAGAAAATTCACCAAGGCTATGTTCAAGCTCGTGTTGGCAGAGTTAAGCAGGAACGCCCATCTAAATTCAGGCTGCACATTTGCAACTGAGGCCATATGTTTCACAAACCATTTGTTTCTCAAGGAAATCAGCGCTGTACATTCTACAATTAAGTGCTCTAAGGTTTCTTTTTGTGCTAAATCATTGCAGAATCTACAAAAATTCTCTGACACATGGATTTGTTTTCGTTGGGCCAAGACACCTCGGGTGAGCCATAGATTGAATCGCATTCTCACCATAGCCATGCGTATTTGTGGTGAGGGGGCTCTAGTCAACTATGGTTCAACAACTCCCATTCTCTTATCAGCATAGCTTTTAAAGTGCTTATGCTGCAAACATAATGAAAGTGTTAGAATCCAATCTTGGAGGAAGATTTTCTTTTTAGCTCTCACTGGGTTCATTATGAGCGTTTCCAAGTTAACATCTGCCATTGCTAGGACTTGATAAACATATCTAGTCCATTTCTTGATGAAAACATGGTCTGATGTAAACAGATAGGACGCTAAAACTGCAAGAATTGATAATTCATTGGTATTTACAAGACATTTACGCAGAAGGGCACATAGTTGCCAATGATATTTTGCACTTAAGGATATGAGACCTAACTCGTATCTCAAACATGACCCAGGGGTAGATTGTGGTACTTTGGGAATCTGTCTCCAGAACATGGTTTCTTATTTATTCAAGAATTGGGTAGAAATGATTGCTCTTGATTCTAACCCATACAACAAAACAGGAGAAACTTTTTATTGCCAAAAGAAGAGCGCTGGATTGATGGTGAATTTGCCATATTTATAGAGTATTATTTTGGTTTGGGATATGGCTGATGTTAACTTATCTTGTAACATATGTGTGTGCACTGAGACAGAATTATTACCTTCAAATGGTAGGCCCAGGCATCTATAGTGAGAAACAACATCCAAAGTGATGTCTTTAACTCTCCATGCAAATTGATTTCTGCGTGTTGGTTTATGGGTATATGCTACAATTTGTGACTTTTTCACATTTATTGACAATTCATTTTCATCAAAGTAAGTAGTGAGAACTGATAATAGCTTTTGCAGTCCTGTAGGGGTCTTAGAGATAAGAACAAGATCATCGGCATACCATAATGCTTGTATTGCAATCATGTTTATTTTTGGCGAGTCTGATGCAATATGGATGAAAATATCTCTAGTATCATGGATGAAAAAATTGAACAGGGCCGAAGCCAGAAGACGGCCCTGCTTCAATCCTCTTGCAGTTCCTATTACAGCAGACAGCAATCCCATAAAGGTCAGACGAACCTGAATAGAGGTTGAGGAGTGCAACAGGTAGATGATATCAATCAGATCTTGGGGACATTGTGCTTTAACCAATTTCTCAATTAGCTTCAAATGCCGTGTTGAAGTCAATAAACGCAAAGAACAGTGATGTATTTGTGTTTTTTGCTTGTTATTTTAAAGCATTAATTATCATTAAGTTAACTGAGGTCCCAAGGCCTGGAACAAAACCTGTTTGATTTCGATCACGGGAATTGGATGACTGTGACCATTTATTGAAGTCAGCTAGTTTGTGCAAGGCCATGGACCACATAGGCACACACCCACTGTGGGTAGTTAAGGGCCTTATTCCATGCCCCCCTCCCTGTACTCTCACATGACCACTGGGGAACTGCTGGACTAATCTGCCGCAGCACTGCTTGGAGGGAAGAGACAACCTTGCAAGGTGGCACTCTCTGAGGGGTCATGCCCTTCTTTCTACACTGTCAGAGCTCAGGTGTAGATGCCTTTTTCAATGGCCATGGCTGGGCAAGCAGTCCAACTCAATATGAACCAAGTGTGCAAATGTACCTGTGGACTACAGGGAGCCAAACAGACAGGCTGACCTACTATCGCAGTGCAAGTCATTGACGGTAATTTGATGGCCATATACCATCCTGGGCCGCAAAAGTACTTGCCCACTCAGAAGATGGCCCCAGCAGGCAAAGCTATGTTGGCACACTACGTGGTGAATGCCCTTGTAGGGCGGACCACCGGCAAACAGACCAAGAAATGATACTGCTCGGAGGAAAAAGGCTAGGTGCACCTCCTGGAAGCATAACACGGTTTTATTTCTCAAATAGAAGTCATAACATGTCATTAGCTGCATTCACTCCTGACTGCCATGGAGCGCACTGGTTAGTTCAAAGCAATACAATGCTTTTTAATGAACTTATCATCACACATGTACAAGCAATATACAGTACTCATTCCCCCAGCTCATTGCCCTCCCCTATGTGCAAACAACTCACTCATATGGGATGCCAAGTGATTGGTCATTACTACTTTTGAGTTAATCCCCTTCCACATGGCCTCTTGTCTTGTTGCTGCTGGGTCCCAGGAACATGATTGGATCCCTACTTAAGAAGGCTCTTCTCTTCAGGAACAAGTCACGTGCTGCACACCTGGTAATCATACATGAGCTCAGTGAATGCTCTTGAGGGGTTTATTTGAATGCCATAACAGAGAAAAAAAAGCATCGAAAAAAAAGCATCAAATTCTTTTTTTTTTTCCATGTTTTTTTATGGCCCGCCCTCCCCCCAACCTTCCCTTTTTTAGCATTTAAACCCCATTTTAATAAAACGAAACCCCTTACCTTTAAAAAAAAAATCATTCAATGCTTTTTTTTAATGCTTTTTTTCTCTGGTATCGCATTTGATTCTATTTCATTCGATGCAATGACCAGATACCCTCTTGAGGTCACCTTGGCCCTCTGACATGTGAGGTTCTTTTTGGATCCCAGACATGCAGGCACCTCTACCATGCCTCCCCGACACTGACCTAGATTTATTATCCTCACCCTGTGCACCTCGTAGTACAAATCATAAGACATCCTACTCTGTGTTCCCCCTTGGCAGCAGCCCCCTCCCTGGACCTTCACCTTAGCTCTATCAGGACCACACTAATCAGTCACCGTGTGATGGATTTAAGAGGTCTAATGGTGGACATATGGTAGTTCAAATAGAGTGACCAATATCATGGGGGCACTGGGGCCGTAAATCTAGATGGTGTTGTTATGGCAGCTCAGGACCTCTGCCCTGCCACCCAGGAAATTGTCCTTTGGAGACAGGTGCAGCCCTGCTTGCATTTGCTATTCACATTCCTTTCTGAATGAATTGCCGCATGAGACAATGGGATGGTTGTATTTATTCGGTGTGAAGGCCTATCAGTCTGCCGCATGAGCTGGGAACGGGGAAGGAAAACATGTAATTGGTGTAGCATAAACTATGAGGTGCTATTTCTACTGCTAGAACCTGCCCGTCCAAGACATCAATCTCAAAATGGCGTTAGTTCAATGCGTATTTTCACAGGACTGAGCTCGCTCTCCTACTTGCCATTACCACAAACTAGGATATTTGGTTGCTTCTAGAGGGCCCCACACCCCTCCAATCACATTTCTACATGACCATGTGTCCCTAATACATTTCCCTCAACTTGAATCATTTTGGGGGGCAGGGGACTTGAATATGTATCCCAACACCCCCTGTCCATTTTATGGATGTGCGGCGCCACATTGTGTCAGCGGGAAAAGGGTGTGGGGGGCAGACAGGATTGTTACACACTGTCAACAGTAGGTTAGAGAAAGGCAACTCTGCCGACTTGTAAACTGTCCAAAAGTGTCATACCTCCTCATATGCACAAGTAGAGTACATACCAGAATGTAGTACAACCAGACCTCCGGAGCTGGACAGCCCACTGGAACTACCATGCATACCCAATGTCTACCACCACAAGACCAGGCATTTCAAAGCATCATGATGGGCAAATGTGGAGCATGAACCAGGACCCCTGGCAAAGCACACCACCCTTGCAGCATGGCCCAGGGAATCAAAACACAGGAGTACAGGGGTGGGCAGTGAGTCCCTTGGTAGAGTAGCAAACCACTGAATGCATGGCTGCATAGCTGGTCTGGGGTACTACTGGGATCTGAATGCATCATGGAGGGTGTCCCGCTGGATACCTGCCTGTTCCCTTCCCTATTTAACTTATACATCAAGCCTTTACGTGACTTGCTAACTTCTTTGAACATATATTACTCAAATTATGCTGATGACTGTCAGCTCTGACTGGAGATGACTGGCAAATATGGCTTTGACTCTGCTGAGATACAACACATCTACGTACTTATCAATGACTGGATGAATTTGAACTCCATGTGTTTAAACCCCTCCAAGACCAAACTGATGAACTTCGGGTCCACTTAAGCCAGAACCCTGCTGTGTTCTGACTACTCCAGCTTGTCCATAGACAATATCAAAATCTTCCCTAAAGACAAAGTCAAACGCTTGGCATTTACATGAATGCGGCCGTGAATTCTGACGCTCATGTTGAGGGAGTAGTTCACAATACCCAGTATGACCTAAAAGTCCTGAGACATGCAAACACATTTCTGTCACAAAGAAATCATGGCATCCTGGCAAGAGCAATTATTCCAACCTGGTTAGACTACTGTAATGTCCTTCTTCTTGGGGCATCAACTTGCTACAGACCGTGCAAAATGAAGCCGTATGCGTAATTTACGACATCCCCAAATGGACCCATATTACGGGCGCTAGAAGGGAACTACACTGGCTTCCTGTGCCACCAAGGATACACTTCAAGGCCATTACCCTTGTGGGGTGAAAATACAGCCCCAGAGTGACAGAGATGGAGAGGCCATGTTATGCCTCTATTGTGAGAGTGAAGCTGGATGAGGTAGAGTCCCATTGAAAAATAAAAGCCTTTACAAAACAGTGATTATCGACATAAGGCATAGTGAAATGAAAATAAATGGGCCTAGTTCATTTCTACTAAAATTGACAGGTACGCAAGTAAAGGGGAATGTACATGAGAGCATAAAACTGATGGCTATGCCCAATTAATGGGAAATGACATATGGTACTGCAGATGCTGACTTTGTGTAAACTGGGAAAAGGCACTTTTTGACAGATTAAAAAATGCAGCAGTACACATGGGAAAAGATACATTGAAATGCTATGCATGTGAACAATACCAAGGAGGAATTGTGCCTAACATTTAATAAGTGAAGCCTAGTGACATATTTTTGAGAAAGACACTTACTTTTCTCAAATAAACTGATATTTAAATTGGAGAAGTGAACAAGAATGTTCTATGTAACTGTGGCCTACGTGTGAATAATACTAAATGTGAACTTATATATGTCCAAACTGTATGCAAAGAAAGATTGTATTATAAAATACATGGCCAGATATAATGCTAAATGTTACATGTAAGCACATCTTGTTGATTTAAATCTGTATTTTCTGAAGTATGGGTTTAGCTTGTGTTTTCCCCACTGAACTGAAAGGTCTGAGCCTTTGAAACTTTGAACTGAAGACCTGTGCGCTGGGCACACCAGGAAAAGCAGCCCTTGTTCAGTTATTAAAACAAAGTAATAACAGAGAATTAGATCATACTCGTGGGAGATGCAGATAACATAGCCAGCAGAAATGCCCTTATAGGTCAGGTCTCCCCATTAGCTTTGCATTAGTGGCCAACAGTAATGACCATTTAGGGCTGACTCAACCTCAAGAAATGGCTTCAGAGCCACTTATGGATCTTCAGACCCTGCTGATAGGCTATTTGTCTCAGGTCACAAGAACAGAAATGTCACGCTCACCTGGTCTCCATGGGGGCGTCGCACGAAGCTGCACGAATGATGTCTGCACTGGCGTTACACGGGGGTGAGAGATGAGGCTTGCACGTGACTACTCCCTCACTGTTACTTCCCAAGAAGCGTTTGCCTAAAATGTCAAAATAAGATATTAGCCAGCCGTGAGGAGCGGGTTTGGTTCCCACCTCCCATAACCTCCTAATGCCCCCTCTCTGCTTCAGCCTCACCTTGGGTTTTTTAATGGTGGACCCTCCGTCCTGCGATCTCTAGCAGGGGCGCAATATGTTCAGTCTTTCCCTGGATCGAGTTCCTTCACTGATCCTGCGGGGCTGTAGCATAGTTTTGAATAGCTTGACTCAGCAGGTAAGTCTCTATGCCAATAGATGCTTGGTATAGTTGTTTAATATCTTTATTGCCCATGTTTTGACTTTTGTTTCTCTTTTCTTTCAGGCGCAGCCTCGAGCGGTTTTCAGTTGAAGATTTGCCTCTTTCTACAACGCTGAGCAGATTTCCTGCGGGTGAGTATAGCGTGAGTGCGTGGCGCTGAATGTCTTTAATAATGGTATCTTTCCCATGCGCGACTAACCTGCTGTTTTCTTTTCTTTTTCTGCAATGCAGGTGCAGCATGGATCCGGAGCGGCGATTGGAAGAACCGCTTCAAAGAAATCCCAGAAGAAAGCAGTTTCCGGGTGAGCATCGGCTATTCTTGCAGATGCTTTCTTTTCTGCAGGTGTGACAAGCCGGAGAGCAGCTAAAGGCGCGGCTGTTCAGATGGAATACTTCAGGTAAGGCCTCAACTGCTGTACTAATTCCTGTTCCTTTCTTTCTCTTCTTCTCAGGTGCCGATGGATCATGATTCCAGGACAGGCATGGCTGTTGAAGTTCGGGTACTGGAGCTAAGCAGACATGGTGAGCGTTATGCTGCAGGAGTGCAGAATAACACGAAGCAGGTTCTGTCTGTAGGGTGTGGTTTAAATAGCCTTGTAAGTAGTTCCAGGTAAAATAACCGCTCCAGCCTTATCCTGCAATCTCAGGTAAAGTAGTCCCTCTGCCACAACCAGGTTAGGCTGGATGGCTCAGCCCATTAGGCTGGGCTTGCTGTATGTAGTCCCATGCAGTTTACCACCAGATGGAATATTATGAACCTGGCACCAACGGCGCCAGGACTGAGTCCAGGAAGTCCTGGGACAAGCCTTTGGGGCTTTATAAGCCATCATCGGTGCCAAGGACTGGGGTAGGCCTGCCAGCTCCAGATGTTTGGGAGCATTCACCATGACAAGAAATTAATCTTTTAAAAAAGGTGGGGGCTACTGTAAAGCTGAGGGACACATGTGATGCCTTGCAATGTGATTAACATTGGGCCGTCTTTTCTTTAAATGCAAGAGAATCATATGTCCCAATGAGCTCATCCCAGACTCAAATTAAAGGGTCTAAGAAGCCCATTGGTACCTGTGTGATGCATACAATTTGAGGTATGAAGACAACTATAATTCTGGCCTTCTCATAATTCTGAGGAAATGGAAAGTTAGTGTGGTGATCGGTTAAGGAGCAAATCAATAAAAATGGTAGCTCCTCCCAGGAAGGGTGTGCCAAGATAAGATTAGTATTCCTGACTCGCCATAAAATATAGAACTTAAATATATATACATATATATATGTGCCTGAAGTTATCCGAAAAGGTAAGGTAGCTGCCATGTTGTGAGTTTTTAAGGACACTGACAAGTTAAACCTGCTTGTCATTTGGCGATGACTAATCTTTCTCTTCTCTCACCCTCAATCATCCACACCTCCCAACTCTTTGTCCTATCAGCAGGCAGGGGGTGTATTCGGGCTACGGGCAGGGAGAGAGCTGTCCAATCCGTAACATGGGAATTATGATAATAATCAAGTGTCACCAGCCCTATACGCGATCAGTTTTCAGTCTGAAAAGGGACTTTTTGGCTTTTTGACTGTTTGACTTTCTTTGAACTTTTGACTTTTCCCTTCACTTTTCCATTCTATTTCTGGAGGTAGTATACTTCTGGTCTCTTGCAAGGAGCAGCTAGCAGAGAGACAAGGAGAGCTACCAAGGCCTTAAAAATTGCATGGGAGTCAGAGACTGGGAAATCTAGAAGCTAGTTGGGCCTGGCATTTGAACAGTCAGACGAAGTCTGGGTGCTGGAGATTACCCTTGACTGAAGCCTTTGACCAGATCTGTGCTGTCCTCAGAGGAGTCCTGCTTTTTCCCTGGATGCCCCATAATCAAGGCCTCCCATGTAAGTAGATTAATCCAAATGCCAATAAACGTATGGTGGGAATCTGCGGGTAGGTGGTTGGAACTGGGTGGACCCCTGCCACATTTATTAAATCTAACTCCACTTAATTCCACCATGGAAAATCAGCCTATCCATTTAAATTGAATTGCATTGGGAACTGCTCGCCTTAATCCTTTCCATTAAATTGTGTGGAAGGGGAGGAGGGTGAAACTGTGTAGATCCTTAATGCATCAAATCAAAGTTAAATCAATTAATTCCCATAAAGAAAATTATGGGATGAGTTTTCTTAGAGTTAAAAAAAACAAACAAAGTACATGCCCAGTGTGTTAGAGCCGTTATAGACAATAAGTACGTGGGTGACTACTTTTCTGAAACCCCTGACTTCTGTACAGAAGGGAGTTGTCCATATTGCCAAAATAAGTACCCTTAAAACTCTGCCATTCAAGTGAATTTAGAGTGCAACATTAATTTACTTGCATCCCAAATCAAAATTCCAAGGCCCTGCATTTTGTGCAAATAAAAAGTCCAACATTGATTTTCCCATTGAGTCATTTTGCTAATTTTGTCTTTCAAATAATACGGCCAAACCGATTATCCCATTGAGTTCCCTTCCAAACCTTGCCTTTTAAATAAAAAGCCCAAAACGATTTGTTTCCATTGTGTCTATTTCTCAAACCCTGTATTTTAATAAAAGGCCAAACACGATTTTGCTACTGTATTCCCACTCCCTGTACCTTGCCTTCAAATTAAGGAGTCATATATAACTAATGCCTGGGGGTGGAGGATGCTGGAGAGAACAGCATTGTGATAACCCACTCACTCACAGGAAGTTGTTTCACATTTCCAAATTGTTAATGTGCAAGAAATCCTGTGTGTTTTGCTGTAAAGTCTTTAAAATCAACCTGTGTGCATTATAGTGACTGAAAGCCCATTAGAAATATAGGTCAGTCAATTGGTGTAAGTAGGGGCCACGGTGTTGGTGGCTAATGTTTGTGTGACCGTTCTATTATTTTTTGTCAAACCTTTAAATACATATATATTCTTACCATACACCGGCCTGGTTCCTGGATCCATGAGGTAAAGATGGTATTGGTTTGATGGTGCGAGATATGTTGGAGGCCTCACTATAGTTGAATCTGTATAAGCTCTTTGGTGCGCGCCACCTTGATTGGGGGCGAGGAACTCCCTGAGTTGAGAGTGATCGCCCAATAAATCATGACACCCTAAGTCATAAATGCATCTACTTCAATGCACCTAAGTATCTGAAGCAACACATGACTTTGTACAATCCATCTAGACAGCATTGCTCAAGTACCAGTGGTCAGCTTACTATCCCCAGAGTAAAGAAAAACAGAGGTTTGGGGCGATCTTTCACTGTACTAGCAGACCAGCTCTGAAATGCACTTCCCTCCACGCTGAGAAAAGAACCTTACTTGCTGCGTTTTAAAAATTTGCTGAAGACCCCCTTATGCGGTCAGTCTCTTGGTTGATCTGCCCTTTCCTTTTTTGTCATCCCGTCATCAGAAGTCTCTTGCGTCCATGTAGCACACTGATGCCTAAGGGATCTGGCGCACTATTAATAAATAATTGAATAAATAAATAAATAAGCACATTGGTGTCAGTTGTATGCTGGATCTCACAAGCAAATCATGATTTACAGCATGGCCGTGCAGACACCTGCTTTGGCATCTGTCCACCCAATTACATGTAGCAATATGCATCCCTAACAGCTTGACCTGTAAGCATGCAACACGTACAGGCACACATTGCAGAGGTGCAAGCACATATTCTGTTGCCCGCACCACAAACATATGGCATGATCACATGTTAGCTCTGGCTTCACATGCAGTGGGACGACTGATCACATCACCGTCCCTGAGAGGTCAGTGCACCACCATGTAATTTCCCAACATCAATACTCATGTGTCACTCCCAGATAATGAGTGCGGATGGCTTAACCTACAAATGACAAATGAGTTAAACAACTATCACACAAAAGGGGAGTCCCCTAAATGAACCAATTCAAATTCTGACTCTATAAAGCCAGACTCTTGCTGGAGCACGTGGCTATCGTAAATTATATTTGAATAAATCTGAATGGCAGACAATTGAATATTAAAAATACATTATTTTTTTTCAGCAGGCCCATAGATCCTACAAACTACACATCATTAATACAATGTGATCGGCTTCAAATTATACAGATAAAGTAAATAGCAAAATAGTAAAGCCACGTCTCAGGCATGTGGATCAAGACAAATATTGCATGCTAGGAAGCCTATAGTACAGGCAATCACATATATATGCAATTTATTGACAAAAAGGAAACACATTTTTGGTGCCCACAGGTTGGAGGGAAAATAGTACAACAAAGAATTGGCTTTGGATTTGAGTCAACCTAATTGTCACAAGTGGAGGAGCTCAATCCTATACTGCTGACCCTATCTAGCTAATTTTAGCAGAGTACATAAACACCAATACTACATGAATAATGAATGTAAAATATTAATAGATCTAGATACACACCCCAAGTCAACGTCCCAAACACATTGATGGACTCCAAGGATTTTGTAGTGCCAGGGTTGTACAGACGTAACGTTTTGGCAGAAGATGAAGATAACTGCCTTCTTCAGTACCCAAGGGAAGATGGAACTCTGTGGATGTGATACACTGATTGTTACTAAAACATTAAAATTGAAGAAGTAAAACCATAGAGGTGTCCCACATGCATGCCCCTCACATGTCCAGCACATCGTAATCTAGCATCCGTACTGTCCAGGAACTTGCTCCCATCAACTCGAACTGCATGTGCACGAGTGCCCCAAGTCACCAAGAACCAACAGTACACATACCAATGCATGTCCAATCAACAGATGTCTGCCATCACACATGTCCAGCATTGGCAGGAGGATGCATGCCACTGTGTATCACTGCAACACACATGCTGCATACAGAAAGGAGTACCTGCAATCATGCATGCCCATGCACAACACATATTGACTGTAGAGCAGTGCACCATATGGGTACTCACCAACAGCTTCAAGGTGTCCTTGCCACTCACAGATCTGTGCGCGGAGGGCCAGGTGGAACCTCTCAAGGACCCACAGCTGGACAGATGACATACTGTGGCAGCCTGCACGGTGCACCGCTGCAGTGACTCCTGCCTTGAGGGCTGCCAAAGCACTGCCACCGCCTTGATGTGAGGTCCTCCCAGCAATTCGAGATGGTCTTCACGGAAAGGGCTGCAACCCCCTCCGCAATGATGGCAGCCATGATGTGAGCCCAGATCTGGTTACGTGCTTTGGATCCCAGCTGTGTTGCTGGCGTGAAGGGGGCCTCACAATTCTCCAGGACCCACTCCATCAGGATGCCAACTTTGGTGCAGGTGAAGTTGGCAGTCCTCTGCCTCGCTGCCATTGGGGTGCCACTCAGTGGTAAGGAGGATGGAGTGGACATGGTACTCCACGAGGCAGGAGTGGGCTAGCTGGGTCCTGGAAATAGACTGTGGATCTCTGGTGGAGAATTTGAGAGGTGGAAGCCACAAACCAGCAGATGAGGTGGTCACAAGGCCTTGGAGGCCAGTCACAGGAGCATAGGCAATGGGGGGACAGCAGGCATCCCAATGCTGACATGAATTTGGTGGTGCTATGCAAGCAGTTGCCATCACATTACACGTAATGCATTTTCTGTTTTGGGGGTGTCTCTACATATCGCATACAACTTTTATTAGGGCAGTAGGTACACAGTATTGCAAACACATATTTTTCTGTTGGGAGTCCCTCTACGTATTGTGTACCGAATATTTTGATTTTGGAGTGCCCATATTGTATCACATATGCATTTATTTCTGTTGGGAGGCCCTCTGCGTATCACATACTGCTTTTTTGGTTTTGGGGTGCCTTGCAGGACCACTCATCTACGTAGTCCATCACATAACCTGTGTTTTCTTTTTGTGTGATCTATTGTTGTGGGTGCTTTTCACTTTGCTTGCATCATGACTGAGAAGGCTCTGAAACGGAGAGGACAGGGATGGGGACCTCGTGACGACACATTTGCCCCTGTCCCAGGCAGAGGACATGGTGAGCATCAGCCACAAGTGACCTAGCTGGACAAGGACATAGTTGCAGGCTTAAAGGTGGCCCAGCAGCACCAAGGGCCACTAGGGCCAAGAGGGGACACCTGGCAGAGCACAAAGAGGAACCACCACATGATCCGGACACCACCACATGAGCAGGCACAGGTGAAGGAGAAGGGGCCACAGAGGAAGAAGCACTTCACTGATGAGGAGCTTGAAATCCTTATGGTGTATGTGCTGAAACACCATGGGGACCTCTGACACTTGGCTGACAGCAGTTGTACTCCCTCACAGCAAATGAGGATGTGGCAGTTCACGCACCTCATCAATGCCTGTGGTTTGGCAAGGTGAACTGCTAAAGAGGTCCTTTAGTGGATGGATGACCTCATTTGATGGACTAAGGATACACTCAGTGTCAACCTAGCCTTTGACAATGCCACTAGAGAGAGTCCACCAGAGGAAGAGGATCTGACTCCATTTGAAGATGTTCCAAGTGGACTGATCAACAGCGAGCAGGAGAAAGTCGTGGAAGGCATGGACGCCTATGTCAACACATCTGATGAGTGTCATTTGTGTGTATCATATGTGTTTACAATTCTGCTACAATTCTGCATGACACGCTCATATATGTGCTGTAGTACAGTTGGCTGCAGTTGGCAGCCATCCGTTTTCACTGCATGATTGGTGCTATGTACACTTCTGTCACAAGACCTGCATTCAGTGAGGAGTTTGTGTGGTTTCTGTGTGTGGTACATGTTGGTGTCACAGTACATGTCACTGTCTGCTGGCTTTCACTGATGTGCCAGTACATGTATGTGTGGCAATGGCATGTAACACATATGTCATTGTACACATTCACAGTGTCATGCATGCGTATCATCTGTTTGGGGAGGTAACCATGACTCACGTAGACAGCAATTTGTGCATGATGTCACAGTCGTCAATTTCCTGGCCATGTCTGCCGTTGGACATGGATGAGCAACAATGCCTGTGCATAGATGCATAAGGCCACCTTCAGGACAGGACGAAATGTGGTTGGGCAATAGTTGTTTCAGTGGAGTAAATTCCACATTTGGAGTGTCAATGGAGCAGTTGACCTGCAAGCATGCCTGGGTCAGTTCCCTGTCACACTCTCATCACACATGGTTATGAGGCATGTGATTGTCACCAACCAACTATCTTGCAGGCGGCAATGTTGCAATGGTGGTCCATGAGATCATGGCAACACATATGCCTGCATTACATTTTGGGTCAGCAGATGTACAGGTCACAATTCCACATGGTGAAACGAGAAAAGGTTGGAGTAGAGTATGGGCTCACTGATGATGCATAGACCTCCATCCTTACACTTATGTGAATTACTGACAATCATGTCAGTTTGTATGTATGTACTCTTGATTCTACAAAACATGCAATGTTGTACAGTTTGATCTGCCCAGCCATGATTGCACAGGTCACCGAATGCCATTCATCTGTGCCGTAAAGGTCACAGTGTGCTCAGTCACAATGTATGATATATGTGTGTCCGGCCATTTTCTGTTTGTATGCATTGTAATGCACATATGCACGTTCTGCCAGATACTCATGCCTCAGAATGTTGTTGTTTGTTTGTTTTGTTTGTTTATTTTATTTGTCTGTCTTTGTGTAGGTGATGATGCAGCAGATAAAGAGGCGGAGGAGGAAGAGGAAGCGGTCACATGACAGACCACCAGTAAAGCCCGGGTGTCGTGCCCCATGAGAATCTACAGATGCTGAAGGAACTTCTAGGTAGGGTTGTCGACTTTTCAGACTCTTCAAATGAAGCTTTTAAATCAGATGTGGAAGACACACTAAGGGACATGGAGGTTGCCCCAGTGGGTGATCTGGATGGGGCCATTGAATCTGAGGAAGTGAGCCAGGAATCACAGGTCCGATTAGTGGCAAGCCCTGTGTCTATGGTGGTTATGGCTGCAAGATCACCTTCTCCCATATATTGGGATCAACAGCAGGGGCTGATGTTCCTCGGAGGGTTGCAGGTCTGCAGCCAAGGACAGGGGCCCACTGCGACGGGCCTGGAACCCGGCATCCCACCGCCATCGGCCCTGCATATGTGGTGGATGTTTGCATGATGGACAGTTAGAGTGGGAGCAGAAGATGCTGCGTGCGACCATCCAGCATGTCAAAGTCATGCATGGGATGGCCGGGGACATCCATTGTCTGGCTGAGAACATCTCCTCACCAGCTGGATGGGATGCACAACGCCTGGTCTCTGAGGACCATCAACAGTGGTTGATGGACAGCCTGATGTGAACACTGCATGCTGAGCTGCGGTCCTCAATGCTTTCCCACAAACTGGGCGTGGAGGCCAACATCAAAAGCCAGCAGAATGATCAGGCGTCGCTGTGGGATTATGTGCATAGAGATACCATGGCACAGAGAAAAAGCCTGTAGCTGGAGATGTTGGTGTCTTGAGACTGTCATCACCGTGGGATGGAGAGCTTGAGGGCTTCACTGCATGGTGAGCTTTTGGCTTCAAGGAACCACCTCCATCAGGAGATGGATGCCTTGAGGCAAACGCTCTCCTAGCAGTCTGATGCATCACTAGTGAGTGCACAAGCAGACTCTGTGGCCACTCAGAAGCAAGTCCATCATGACCTCTCTGTGATTGGGTAACTCATGCATGCAACTGTGTCATGATGCACCATTGAAGGCCAGGCTTTGGCACTGCATGTACAGGATGCCTCACCACCACCCTCATGAACCGCCATAGGATGGCAGTCCCAGACTAACCATGTAATCTCATTCATCTCTGCACTGATGTCCATGAACCCTTGGCAAGGGTACGATGTTCATGTTTTTCGGTTGACTCTTTTCAGTTCACTTATGTGGATACACCCACTTGACCCCCCCGACCGACCAGGGTGGACATATTTATTTTGTTATCCAAGCAAAGATGGACACTTGTTCTTTTTTCTTTTTTTACCTGGAGTGATGTGCCATTGCCCTCTCAAGGCCTTCCTGAGTAGAACTCTGGACATACAGCCATGCACATTGGAGTCAGCTGCCATGGTTAACTTAACTACAACAGCCTCTCACATACTGGTACAGATTACACTCTACAGTTATGTACCCATGTTCAGTCTGCATGAATGGCTCCTCTTACTGGTCCAAAACAATGTCCTATGTCCTTACAGATATATTGCCTCATCCAGTACCTGCATTACCTGAGAGGTCCACCCAGCACCCTTTTTTCACCCAAGTCCACATGCGACCTGCCCGACACTGACCCTCCAATCCTCAATGCAGAGGCACAGTGTTAGGTGAAGATGGTGAGGGAATCACATTAGAAGAGCTCTCCCAGCAGGTAAGGTTGTGAATTGTCAATCAAGTTCATGGCTGTTGATGTTTGCACCCCAATGTTGGCATGCAGTGGCACATGTAGGGGTTGCATGGATCGTGTGATTTCGTGATGGTGACTGTCACTGGAGATGTGAGTTAGGCCACTTGTCTGTGTGTGCAGTGCCATGATCATCCACACATGTTCTATGTGTTTCTGGTTGTACTTACACAAAGGACAGCAGACTCACAGTTTGTGCTGTACTTATCCTCCATGAGCCATTGGCAGCCTTTGACAGTATCAACAATATCTTCCTCATCGACAGACCCCACTATCTAGGCATCATGTTGAACCCGTAGCCCTTTTAATGAGGTAACGCTTTATTGGATGGACGCAGAATTTACTCTTACACCAATAATAAGACAGACTAAGGAAGTTCACAAAACATAGCTGTTTTATTATCAATTGTCTTAAAAAAGGGAGTACAATGGAGATCAACAGAAGTCTCAAAGCATATCTCAACGTTTTACATGAAAAAATACACTTTTATAGCCAAAACGTGTCATCGTTGACATCATACTACGTGGCAAACTAAGAAAACTTATCTGGGATTGTGGTTGGTCTACGGGGAACATCTAGGTATACTTTCTATGGGGGATAGGACTGATTATGATTGGGTCTCTATAGTCAGGTGGACAACTATGCCTACCTCTAGTGCATGTCATCGTCATTGTCATCAAATACACAACATTTCATTGGCTCTCAAACTATAGGGCTCTTTGCTATGTAGCACTCTGTAATTGGTTGGCACACTTGTACCCTTCTAGAATATTCCACTCACTAGCAGCACACAAGCAGGTACCCCAGGTGCGTGTGGGTGGGCATGACCACGTCTCCCCACCCAATTAGCCCATCATCCATCATCACTCCTGCTGTCTGCCATTCCAATTGTCTTTTAATTCGGCCTTGCAAAGTATCACTGCTCCTCAGAATAGAAGGGAGTGCGAGCACGTTCTTATCTTCAGTCTCGGTGTAGCTTGCCCAAAGTCTATTTCCATCTACCCAATGTGACAGGAGATTGTGTTTTAGCTCCTTCTTCACATTTAAT
The DNA here is from genome assembly GCF_040938575.1 of Ambystoma mexicanum. Taxonomy (NCBI): domain Eukaryota; kingdom Metazoa; phylum Chordata; class Amphibia; order Caudata; family Ambystomatidae; genus Ambystoma; species Ambystoma mexicanum. The sequence continues at coordinate 72,933,171 of NC_090925.1, forward strand.
ACTATTAAATGAATAAAACTTGCCACTCATAGTTTTTTTCCATTGCACCTCAACAGGAGCTTGCCTCACTTCTCACGTTCATTGCATCTTCTCGAATAGATAACCAGTTTCTTGGCTGCCTAAACCCTAGACACTGGGCCAGACAAGCATTCTCGATTCTTGCTCCATCTTCAGCTGCTTTTCTCTGCTGCGCCACACTTTCACCCCTTTTGATACTGAGGTCCAGGTTTGCTAAAATGCGATGGAGAACATCCAGATTCTACATATATATATATATATATATATATATATATATATATATATTGGCGGCACCGCCTGCAGCCTATTCACTACGTCTAGCCAGCTTTCATGGACAGTTACAAAGTTCTTCACACTGGCAATCTTCATTCCGCACATGAAATGTTACTTGACTCTTTATTTCATCATCAGATTCTTTAAGGTCCATTCGCCTTCCCTATTGGCATCTCTTCTTGGCGCGTCGCCTTTGCTTCATGTAACGTCACCAATCTCCTCTTTCATTCATCTTTACACTTCTTCCGGGACATCTTCTAAGAGGCCGTCAGCTCTCTGAGGATACAAGAAGAATAGTTTTCTCAATGGATACCTTGTCTCAAAGGCTTTTCGTGTTAAAGGCATCATTATTGGTGTTTTGCTTGTCACAATTTCCGGTTCCCAACATATAGGCAAGACGGGGGTGGGATTTCCGGTAAAGGCATTGGCTCCTCCTCTACAATGTACTCTGCATTTAGATTGTTCACCTCTTACCTTTGTGACTGTTCACAAATCTTCTTCCTATCACCCTTCTCCTCTCTCCCCGTTCCTGTCCCAAGGGGGTCACTACAGGTGAACTCCCTATCCACAAAACTATTCAACCTGTGCCTGAGCCCCCTCCCCACCGCTCACAAGACCTGTCCTGCTACAGCTATATAGATTACACCCACTTCCTTTCCAAAATCCCTAAGACATCGGTTGCTCCCCATCGTGACCCCACCCCGGGCCACAAAGATTTCAACACACTGCCTGGCAACTAAAAACCTCCTCCTAAATCCTGGGTGAAGCGGAATCATGATTTGCAATAATACAGCATTCTTACACCAGCCAACCTACTGTCTGTGCTCCCCCTCGGCCACTCTCCAACAGCTTCCAGTTCAGTGAAGGACCTGGGATGCACCATGGATTATGAAAGAACGGTTCTATGTGATTTTAACAAACACAAAAATAAAGAATTCTTTTTACTGAACTCTATGAAATACATACTGCATTTTGTTCTTTTTGGGGGTCCCCATACCCCAAACCCCATGTCCCATGTTTAAAACCCAACCCTGAACACCTACCCACCAGATTTAACCTCTTACCCAACCCCCACAAATATCTTTTTAACAAATTCTGATTTTTGTGATTGATTTTTTTTTTTAGTTTAAAATTCATTATTTATGTTTTATAAAATGGCAAGTTCAAGCAGCGGTCGGTTACTGTTGGCCTCTTTACACAAAATGGCTTCGCAAGCAATGATTTTCAGGTTCACATGTTGCAACATTGTTTTATGTTTTATATGCTAAAATCACTGACAGAACAATCTATCACCACATGAAAACTGCTCATAAATCCTGTCATCTACACCTCCACATCCTTAGAAAATCCTTCGCCTGCCTATCCTACCCTCACAGAGTCCCAGCAATGTTGGCAATCATCATCTCCCGCCTACACTGATCTTACTATATTTATGTGGGCGCCCATGCCTATCAGCTCAGAAACCAACAACAGATCCAGAGCAACTCAGCCTGCCTCATCCTTGCACAGGGAACACATGACTCCTGCACTCCGGATTTTGTCTGATGCACCACCTTCATGGAAATTTGCATCACCAACTCCACAGGATGTGCCTTGACTATCTCCAACGCTGGACCACAGGCTAGCAACACCACATACACCCCACATCAGGTACCTCTTTCTCCATCAAGGCTCCCACATGCTGAAACTCCCTCCCTCTTTGCATCCACCAAATGGTGGACCACCTTTAATACCGTAAGTCACTGAACACCTGGCATTTTCCTTCCCCAAGCCAGACAAAGGACATAACCCATGCAATGTCCCTGCCAAGATTGCCCTGCTGCATTTCATGGCTGTGTTGGTTTTCAGGAGTCCAGCTTGTTTTGGCCAGCAGAGCTCCTGGCCAAAAGGTGCACATCAGCTCACTTGCAGGCAGATGGAAGGGCAGCCTGCCTGTATGTCGCCCGGCTTTCCACAGGACCAATTTAGCACCATCGAGATTTGTACTGTTTGGCACATGTGGAGGACTGACAGCTTTCACCCGTGTTCCACATACAAGCCTGTTGTTGTTTAATGTTGGATTTCTGTATGTTATCTCATCTTCAATGTATTGCATGACCTTTCGTTTCAGAATTGTTCAAATGTTGCACTGAGTGACTGCACTGTATGTGAATGTATATTGTGCTTACATACATGTGAAACATCATCCCCTCCCCACAGCTACCTGTTCATCTGTTGTTCTGAACATTTTTTTTACTACACCATATGATCCCCACCCCCTTCCTGGGAACGGCTCATCATGGGTGTATGCTCTGATGGAGGGAAAAGCGACAGCTGGGGAGTGAACTATTGTGTCCAACAGGGGTGGTAGGTGGGTGGGGTGGATTGTGGAGTGGGGGTGCCACTGCCTTAAATGCATGATGATTGAGGAAGTGGGTCATTTTCCGAGTCTCTTTCTCGGATGGATGTTGTTGTGTGTTGACCATGTGTGTTGGGGGCTGTGAAATTGATGTGAAACTGAGGATTCCTCTTTATCAGGTGGCCTTTCCCAGTCAGTCCTCCGCCCTCTCCCCCTATTGTCCTCCTTCACCACCAGACTGTGCTATTTTTCCATCGATGTGCCTCCCGACCTCGGTCCCCCTGATTCCTTCTTTTCCTTTCCTTCTGTCTCTCTCTTCCTTCTCTCTCACCCGTCTCTTAGCCCTCACCCACTCTACTCTCCCCCCTCATCTCCCCACCAGCAGAACATTTCCTTGCTCCCCACTCCCGCTCTCTCTCCCCACTCCCAAGCTGTGCATTCTTCACTGTGTCTCCTCTCTCCCAAGTGTCTCTTGCTCTCTTTCATCCTTCCCATCAGATACCCAGTCCTTGCACTCCTCCCTTGGTGTCCCTCTCCCTTTCCTGCATCCAAGGGTACCAAACAGGCCTACAAGCAACCTGACAGTGGGTATGCCTGCCATCAATGCACAGCCTTGTTCCCACATCCCAGGGCAGACTAATCCCTCTGTCCAGAGTGCATAATGTACTCTGGTGGCAATTTGTTTACTTCAATTCCAGTGATTACTCTGTTCCTGAATTCCAATTTTGGTGTATTCATTGGTGATCACACTCTTTGATGTGGCCATCCGGTTGTTGCCATAGGGGATAGCCAGTCCATCTGTGTATGCAACACACCCTAATCGTGTTGGTTGATCCCTGGTGCAGAACTGTGGCTCTGCCTGGTGTCACCCATACAGCCTTCCCCATTCTGCCGTGCCTCACACATTCATGGCCGCAGTTTTAGTAAATGCATTCCACCAACCTTGGGACTGTGTCATGGGTATGCTCCCACGGGTGGGTCCCCTTACATGGGTGCCTTCCCCTCATAGGGAGGGCAGAGGCTGAGCATCCTGGAAGTTCACTGCAGGCCAGTTCATAGTGGACATGGTTGGGTGTTGTTTGCCCCAGTCCAGGCACTCCTGGCCTGTGCCATGAGCACATATGTGCAGCAGTTCAGATAAACCGTTATGTGGGTTTCCAACCCACCCTGTCCTCAATTGGGTGGTGGCACGTGGTGTGACACCGTCCACTTTAATTTGTGCCTGAGGCTAGTCTCTCCCTTTCCACCACCACCCCGATGTTGGATGGCGTGCTGGTGTCATGACCCTCGCCCAAAATCCCCTCTTGCAAACCCATTGGCCAGGTGGAGTCAGGACTCGGGCCTCTAGAGCCTGGCATCCTCTTCAAAAGCCCTCATGGGGCCAGTCCTGGCACCTATGGTGCCAGGCTCATACACCATGAACAACAATGTGCTTGGGAACTACTTTATTGTATTGTCAGCCAACATGGAGGCATCCACATAGCTTGGTTCCCTAAGAACCAAGCTATGCGGTCTAGTGTTTTGGGTGTGGCAGGCCTGGAACTACTTTCCCTGTACTACTTTACCTGGGCTATATAAACCACACCCTGACTGCAGAACATGCTTTGTGTTACTTTGCAGCTTTGCAGCGCTGCGCATAGCGCTTACTTACCGCATCATAGCGCTCTTAATGCACCATCATTTACCAGCGGGGCTCAACCAAGCCAGTTCGCCACGATGAAGCTCTGCATACCTAAGGGAGAAAAAAGAGACATTTTAAACAAAGAAAGGCATGCAGGATAGCAACAAAACTAAAGAACAGCAATAACACCTACCTGAACAATATGAAACGGGACTGCGTCAGTGAAGTAACTGGACCGCACTCACCCATGAAAGACAACGCGCCCCTGCAAAGAAGGCAGGACGGAGAGCACGCCTAATTCTACCACAAGGTGTGGAGAGGGCGCCAGAGGGACTGAAAGCATACGGGGTAGAGGAAGGATACTTACCCCAGTCAGTCAGTCTTGAACACAGTCCTCCTGTATTTTCAGGCAGAACCTTCCCCGCTGACCACATCAGGGCAAAGCTGAGAAGCATACCAGCGAGTAACCCGGCTGGGTGGCGTCCCTGTGGATACCAGGTGAGCGTAACAACTGGTGCACGTTTGGTTGATCTGTTCAACCCCCGAGTGTTGGGTCTTTGCATGTTCTCATGCTTCTGTCCCACAGAAGTCCCTGAGTGCATGCAGATCAGCCCGAGGAAGGCACTAGGTCCTCCCATCGCTATGATCAGGCAGGTGCAGCTATTGTTAGTATCCAGCCAGTGGCATTTGCTTGTCTCAATGAGTGAGCCATACATGCCAGCAGAGGCTACCTCATGGGATGCATGAATTAATCAGAGCTAGAGCAATATGGAATATCATGGCCGCTTCAGTGACTGTAGCTACACTTGGTCAGTTTGCACCTCCCTGTGACGGCAAACATACATAGTGATGTCTCGCAAGTCAACAACCTGTACATACCATGGTGCTCACAGATAAGAGTTAATCATTTTTCAGTTCACATGAGTAAGCCTGACAAACAGCCACCACATTCAAGGAAGGCCGCAGGCATGTTCAGTTCACATCAATTAATGGGGAATCCTTGGGGGGCAAGTTTGGTGGCAGCAGTCATGGTAAATCCAGGTCCACGTGCATATGTCACAGTTGCTGCACTTTGACTTGCCCCTAGTTGTATCTTGTGATGGAGCTGGTGGTCTTGCACAAGGCACATATTTGCCTGTCCCCATCCTGACCACCGTCACCATGTCAATGGCTTTCATGCTGCCACAGAAACCAGCAAGCATACTCATAGGTCAGTGCACCAGGAACACATTTCTTGTGTTATACAATGTTCTTGTTGGACTGGCAAGTGTGGATGTTGAAAAGTGCATGGGTCCTTCTCGCCATGCATGCAGGATGGCTGCGCTTCTTCCTCCCACCCTCTCCTGCACCAGCAGGTTATGGCCAACATCTGGATGGATGTAGGTTGTCTGTGACTCTTTGTATGTGTGGTTTTTTATAACACATTGATCCCCATCACTTCAATCTCAGCTTGCAGCTCCATGTTTCTCCTGAGGCTACGCCGGTCTGAGTGTCACTTTGACATCAATTGTCCCAGGGCCCTCCTTGTGGTGCAACTGTGTCTGTCACATGGTCCCAGTTGCCTTTGTCCCATAAAGCACAGACCCAGACCAGCATCATCACTGAATCAATGGGCGGGGTGCAGTTACTTGTTTCCAGGGACTCGTGACCTCAGAGTTTCTATGAAGGGTAGGACACTCCTGAAGCAGTCAACATCAAAAGAGCCTCACTCCACCACTGCAGACAACTAAATAAAAGAAGTCCCGGTGCAGTTAGCCTCCAAAGATCCTCACTCCACCACTACCCACAGCTCAAAAAAAGAAGTACTGTGCAGTTAGCCCCAGAAGAGCCTCACTCCACCAATGCCCACAGCTCAGAAAAAGAAGTCCTGGTTTATTTAAGCTCAAAAGAGCCACAATCCACCACTGCCCACAGCATACACAAAGAACTTAGCTGGACACTCTCTCTTATCACTATGCATGAAAATAGTTCCACGTGCCCATTGGCTCCATCCTCCCTAATAGCTGGCATAATATCAACACTTATATCAGCAAGCACCTTAAAAGGAGTCTTCAAAAGCTTCAGATTGGGCCACAGCACAAACATTGCCCTCTTAGACCTAAAAAATCAAATGGACAAAGATGCTGGCAAGGCATCTTTGCTACTCCTGCTAGGCCTGTCAGCAGCCTTTGACCTCATGGACCACAGTGTAACGCTCACCTGATTCCCGTAGAGGCGCCGGTCTTGACTGGGCGTATACCGTATCTTCAAAGGTGATGTGTAACACACGGCTGGCTCTTTGGGCTGGACCTCTGTGCACTGTATGTCTGACTCGAAGGGTAAGATGTCTGCAGATAGAAAATATGGGATTAATGACTGGGTCCAAAAGGTCCCAATTGGGACTGGTTGGCACTCGGAACCTGGGTTATGGATCTGCTTCCAAGGGAGTTGGGAAAACCCTGACCTTTTGGAAGCAGAGATCATGACAGTACCCCCCCTCAAGGCCCCTCCCAAACCGGGCTTCTCCGGGGGTTTTGGCTTGTCAGGAAATGTTTGCTGAAATCTTTTGATTAGGCGAGGAGCGTGGACATATTCAGCAGGTTCCCAGGATCTCTCTTGGGGGCCGTAGCCTTTCCAGTCAATTAGGTAAAATAGTTTAGATTTGGAGATCTTGGAGTCCAGAATGCTTTTGACTTCAAACTCGAGTTCTCCATCAACTAGGATAGGTTTTGGAGATTTAGTTAGTCGGGTTTGAGGTTGCACGGGTTTTAATAGAGAGACCTGGAAGACCGGATGTATCTTCATGTGCGGGGGCAAGTCCAACTTGACCGCTACTGGGTTTACTATGGTAGTGATGGAATAGGGACCAAGGTATCTTGGGTTGAATGTGCGTGGCCCTTTTAGAGGTAGATATTTGGTGGATAACCAGACTTGATCCCCTAATTGATATTGAGGGGCTTCCTTCCGATGTTGATCTGCTCCTTTCTTGTATTGTTCTTTAGCCCTTTGAAGGTGAGAAACAGCTTCCTTAAAGGCTTGGGTGATTGTAGAATGCAGGTAGTCTACTGCTGGTGTTTCAAGATCTTGGAGGGGATCCAACTCCGAGGTTCGAGGGTGACTGCCGTATAAAAGAAAAAACGGGGTTTTCCCAGTTCCCGAATGGACAGAGTTATTGTAGGCATATTCGGCTATCCAAAGGATGTCTTTCCAAGTTTTTTCAGTTTGTTGCAGCATGCAGCGTAAATACTGTTCCAGAGTTTGATTGGTCCTCTCGGTTTGTCCGTCGGTCTGAGGGTGGTGACTGGTCGATAATCTCACATCAATTTGAGCCGACCGACAGCAACTTCGCCAAAAATGGGAGATAAATTGACTACCTCGATCCGAAATTAGAACCGAAGGAAAACCGTGCAGTCGGACGATGCTCGGGCCAGAGTTGCTGCTGTTGGCAAGCCTTTGAGCGGAATGAAATGCGCCATCTTGGAGAATAAGTCCACGATTACTAGAATCGTATTGTAACCGGAGCATGGAGGTAGATCGGTGATGAAGTCCATAGAAAGCGTATGCCAAGGGCGAGGTGGAATGTCAATAGGGCGTAAGAGGCCTGCTGGCCTTTCCTTTTGACTCTTGTTTTGGGCGCATACTCCACAGGACATTATAAAGTCTCTGATATCTTTTTTCCAAGACGGCCACCAGAAGTAGCGCTTGATCTTTTCTGAGGTCTTGGCCATACCGGGATGTCCTTCCATTAAAGAATCGTGATAACAAGAGATTACTTCTTTCTGTAAATCTGTGCTGGGCAGGTATAATCGTTCTTGGAAATACAATAAGTTGTCCTTTACAGCAAAGTCCTTTCCCTGCAGATTCCAATTCTGTATGTCTGCTGGAGTTACAAGTTGCCTGGCTTTATCCTTAACTTCCTCTATGGATTGTGTGGCGATTACACCCAGAATTCTTTGTTCGGGAATGATTGGTACAGGTTTAGGGTTGATCAAGTGTTCTTCCACTCCCATCCGAGAAAGGGCATCAGCTTTACCGTTTTTTGTACCAGGTCGATAGGTAATTATGAAGTCAAACTCGGCAAAGAATAATGCCCAACGGAGTTGTCTAGAGGATTGGGCTTTTGCGGTTTTCAAATATTGCAGGTTTCGGTGATCCGTAATCACAGTAACGGTGTGTAGGGCCCCCAGCAGATAATGCCGCCAAGCCTTAAAGGCAGACTTGATAGCCAGAAGTTCCTTGTCAGTAATTGTGTAATTGATTTCAGGAGGCGAGAATTTGCGGGACCAAAATGCCACGGGATGCAACTGATTGGTTACCGGGTCCTTTTGTGATAGGACTGCCCCCATGGCAAGGCTTGAAGCATCAGTTTCCACTATGTAGGGGAGTTCGGGGCAAGGGTGTTTTAAGATTGGCGCAGAGATAAATTTAGTCTTCAAATCCTGGAAAGCTTGTTCCGCCTCGGTAGACCACTCAAAACGTTTGTTTTTCTTTAACAAGGCAGTGATGGGCTGGACTATTCGAGAAAATTCGGGGATAAACCTGCGGTAAAAGTTAGCGAAGCCTAACATGCTTTGCACACCTTTTACGGAGGATGGTGATGGCCATTTGAGAACTGCATCGACCTTCTTTGAATCCATACGCACTCCGCTAGGTGATAATATGAATCCCAAGAATTCAACTTCAGTCACGTCGAAAACACATTTTTCCAACTTAGCGAAAAGTTTGTGTTGACGCAATCTTTCGAGGACCATTTTCACGTGTTTCCGATGTTCAGATTCCGATGAAGAATAAACGAGGATGTCGTCAATGTAAACAACAACACACACATCTATGAGCTCTCTGAGGACATCGTTCATAAAATATTGAAAGGCGGCCGGGGCATTGCAAAGTCCAAAGGGCATGACCTGATATTCAAATAGCCCATATTTGGTGCGGAAGGCCGTCTTCCATTCATCGCCCTCTTTTACTCGTACCAAGTGGTAGGCTCCTCTAAGATCCAGCTTTGTATATATGCATGCTTTTCCGACTTGGTCCAGGAGTTCAGGGATCAAAGGTAACGGATATCTATTCTTGACGGTGATCTGGTTCAGGGAGCGATAATCTATACAAGTTCTAAGGTCTCCTTCCTTTTTTGGAACGAAGAACAAAGCTGAAGAAGCAGGGGACTTGGAAGGACGAATAAACCCATTTGCCAGGTATTGATCCAGGTATTGTCGAAGCTGAAGGTTCTCAGGCTCGGTGATGGCATAAATTCTACTACAAGGAGGAGTAGATCCAGGTATCAGGTCTATCTGGCAGTCATAAGACCTATGAGGAGGTAGAGAGTTAGCCTGATCCTTCCGGAAAACATCTTGGTATTCTAGGTATTCGGGAGGTAACTGGGGAGTCTCTGAAGAAATTGCTGCCAGTGCAACACCAGGTGGAGGGTGACAAGTGGAGACACATTCTGGAAACTGGACCGTTCTTGCTCGCCAATCGATCAGAGGATTGTGTTTCTCTAACCAAGGTATTCCTAGAATAATCTGAAACTGAGGGGCCTTGATCACATCGAACACGATCTTCTCATGGTGTCCATCTTGACTTACTAGCGTCACTTCTTGAGTGGTATGCGTTACTGGTCCGGAGGCTATCTCCGTCCCATCCACCGTAGTAATGACGTCCTTTACAGCCTTGGGACAAAGAGTTAGATTCATCCTCAAAACCATTTCATGATCCACATAATTGCCGATGGCACCGCTGTCGACGTAAGCTTCAATTGCATGTAATCGATCCGGATTATCAGGGCTAATGAGGACCATGGGTATCACGAAATGCGAGGTCACGGAACTGGTTTTCACGCTCGGCAAGAGGACCTCTATTCTTGTCGGGCGAGGTCGTTTCCCTGCTCAGAGTTTGTAACTTTGGTAACTGCAGCTCCTACTGCCTTCTTGGCAGGTTTCACCGGACAGTCTCGAAGAAAGTGCCCTGAGTTTCCGCAATAGAGGCATAATTGCAACTGTTTTCTCCTTTCCCGCTCCTTTTGTGTTAGAGGACCTTTCAGACCCCCTATTTGCATGGGTTCCCCGGAGTCTACTCCTTTGGAAGGAGTTGGCGGTTTGGAAAATACTCGAGCATCAAACTTGGAACGATCGGCCTTCCTGTTCTGCAGTCTGTGATCTATTTGAACGACTAAGTCTATATAGTCCGAACAATCTTGTGGGGGATTCACTACTTGGGCTAACACATCTTTGAGCTCTCCACGTAGACCTCTATAAAACAGCGTAATCCTTTTGTCCTCAGGCCATTGAGTTTCCACTATCAGTCTGTTGAAAGACGCAATATAAGCCAAAAGGTCTTGATTACCTTGTCGCAACGAAAGAAGCTCATTGTCCAAGGCCTGCCCCTGTGAATGTCTTGCGAACAGTTTTTCCATACTGAGCTGAAAAGCTTGAAAATCATGGAGGACCGGATCATCTTGATTTACTAGAGGGATCGACCAGTCTGCCACATTGCCACTAAGGTACGAAAGCACGAAAGCTACTTTAGCTTGATCAGTTGGAAAGGCTGCTGGCCGGCATAAGAAATGCAACCGGCACTGATTGATAAATACTGCAAATTTCTTTGGGTCACCAGAAAATCGTTCGGGCGGAGCCAGAGGTACATTCCCAGGTAGGTTGATCTGCACTGGATTCATAGAGGATGTAGAAGGAAGATTTCCCTCAGATGCGGGTAACGGGGTCTGTCCGGCTTGTGACTGTAGCAATTGTCTAGCGAGATCATCTGTTCGCTCCTTGGAAATAATCAGTTCCCTTCTTAGAGCGTTCGTTTCCTGACGGGCTGCATGCACTTCTGCCCTTAGTTCCCCAAGTAACTGGGCTAGCTGGTCGGTATCCGAGGTTTCCATAGCGCCTGGACGGGAGTTTTGCGGTAGGCTTTGCGTTCTGTAACGCTCACCTGAATCCCGTAGAGGCGCCGGTCTTGACTGGGTGTATACCGTATCTTCAAAGGTGATGTGTAACACACGGCTGGCTCTTTGGGCTGGACCTCTGTGCACTGTATGTCTGACTCGAAGGGTAAGATGTCTGCAGATAGAAAATATGGGATTAATAAACTGGGTTATTGAATGTCTCTCTCTTCTTCCCTTTCTCTTCTCCTGTAGAACCCCAAAGGTTAACGCTCTCACCTTAGGTAAGTGAACGCCGTGCTCTCCATCTGCCTCGGGGCAGGGTGCTGTAACCAGTTTCTTCACTGGATAAGGGGAGCAGGCCTCTTGACTTCAGAGGACTGCTGTCCGTCGTTTACTGCACGAACGGTAAGTTTCAAGTAATTCTAATGTCTTTAAAAGTCTTTAGTAATGATGTCTCTTGTTTTGCAGGGTTCCGGCGATGGCGGATGACGGGCTGAAGTGAGTTGAAGATGGAGCCCGTGTGATGAATAGAAGCGCCTGGAAGCACGTAAGTAAGCGCTTGTTGTCTGCTTCACGATGCGCTCTAACTGTCTTTTTATTTTGCAGGTACAAGTTCGGAGCGGCTGCAGGGTGCCGGAATACCCACTGGGTTAGATGTGGAATGGAGTAATGGCACGTGAGTATTAAAGTTCCCCAATGTCTTTAAACGCACCTTGTTTTGTCTTTCAGATGCGGGATGCAGCGCCGAAGGCCTCCGGAGCGTGCGAAGAGTTGGTAAGCTTTTGTCTTTCAGATGCCGGAATGCAGTGCGAAGACCTCCGGAGTGCACGAAGAGCAGGTAAGCCTTTGTCTTTCAGATGCCGGAATGCAGCGCGAGGCGTTGGTGACAGCCGATGGACCAGGTAAGTGAAGCGCTGTCACTGAAGACCGTAATGCTAACCTGTTCTTTCTTGTCTTTATAGGTGTTGCTGAAGACTAGATTCAGGATGGTAAGCCTTTTTCCTTAGGCCCAGGATCAGATGCAGAAGACACAGTGAGCTTTCTGCTGCAGAGGATGCAGAATAACGCAAAGCAAGATTCATCCATCGGGTGTGGTTTAAATAGCCTCCTGTAGTACTTAGGTGTCTCCTTCCACAGCCACGCCTAGGTGAGAAAAGAGTTCCTGCTTTCCAGAAGAGTTCCAGTGTTCTGAACCTAGGGAGTGGCTCCTGCCCCACCCAACAGGAAAAGTAGTTCCAAACAGAAGAGGATCAGAGGCTCAACTGGCAGGCAAGTAAGCAGCATGGTCTGCTGCAGGTAAGTCCACCCAAGCATTATGAGCCCGGCGCTTCCAGCGCTGGGACTGGACATATTTATGAGCCTGGTGCCACTGGCGCCAGGACTGGGTCCAAAAGGTCCCAATTGGGACTGGTTGGCACTCGGAACCTGGGTTATGGATCTGCTTCCAAGGGAGTTGGGAAAACCCTGACCTTTTGGAAGCAGAGATCATGACACACAGATCCTATGCCAGCATCTGACCTCAGCGGCCCATTTCTTAGATCAGGCCACTTCCAGGATCTTGTCATTCTTATCCAATAGATGCTCCAGAGTTTTCTCAGATATAGCTGTGGCCCTCCTGCACCCATCTGTGCGGCATCCCTCAAGGATCATGTATCTCTCCCACACTCTACAATATATTCACCAATCCCCTATTTGACAGCCTAGATGGCATGGGCAACTCCTACTTAAACTATGCGGATGACACGCAACTACTCTTGCCCCTCACGGGCAACTACACTCTTGACTGTAATGAACTGCATTCTATCTATCAAACAATCCAAACGTGGATGGCCACCAACTCGTCATGCTTTAATGATGAAAAGACGGAGATCCTCTTGACTGGCTCAAAAACCACCCTTAATAAACTCAACCCTAAATACAAATCTTTTACCATCGACGGCATCACAATATCAGTTTCAAGCTTGGTTAAATATCTCGACTCCACCCTGTCCTTAAACAGGCAGGTTAACGCTACAGCATCTGCCACTGCACACACCACGAAGATGATCAATGCATGCAAACCCTTTCTCTCAGTGGACATCTGCCTTACAATTGCCCGGGCCCCCATAGGGTCTAGGCTAGACTACTGCAAGGCCATTTTAGAAATCACTTCTACCCAGAGCTTTAATAAACGACAAGTTGTCCAGAATAAAGCTCTCAGGGCTGCCCTGAACATCCTTAGACCAGAGCATATCTCCGCGGCCGGAGGAGAAGCACACTGGTTCCCGATCAGACAGCGGATTATCTTCAAGACTCTGGCTATAACGTACAAATGCCTTGCCAACACTGCCCGAGGTACCTGTCGTAGAATGTCCAAAATGTCAACTCCACCAGACCTAGTCGGTAATTCATTTGAACAAATTGGTCACCCCGAGATTCAGGTGGTAAAGATCTGGGGTTTGAGATTTCCAGTTATTGCTTCTGAGAGCTGCAATGCCCTTCCCCACCAACCGTCATACTGGGAGTTCCGCAAGAACCTTAAAACGTTGTTGTTTGCACAGTAGGTACCTGCCTCTAACCCTACACTCTGAAAATCTGTGTACCATCACTAAATGACTGCGTTTTTATTCTCACTATATGCTCTGTCTATAATGCTTGCTTATTACCTGCACTTATGTAACTAGCACCCTGAAGCCTGAGGGTTTAGTGTGCTGCTATAAATGTCAAGATAACCAAATAAATAAATACATATTAGCTAAAACCTCAATAAATAGAAGGTAATTCCATTTAGTTCACGGTCTTGTAGCACACGACCCACAGCTGGAGATCACTGACTATTCATTAAAGGTCAATATAGATAAGACAGCCCGCAGTAGTCACTAAACGCTCACATAGACCAAGGCATCACACAGCACAGAGTACAAAGAGATTGCAGAGTCAGAAAAAGTAGTCCATGGTCCTCTCTCCCCCTACTCTACATCCGACTCTTATCTTGATGACATGTCAAGGGTATAAGGTTTGGTAGCAGAGATCCAACCTATCATAATCCCTATTGTTGTACCACCTATTAAGTAATGTGCCAACCAGCCACTTGATGTAGAGATGGTTTATTTTTTACCTTTATCAATAAAGGGGTAGTCCCAGGTGAAGCCACTAGATACTTGTGACCTAATGAAATGTTTAACTCCAATGCAATTTATATGTATCCAAACTCATTAACCTATCCCCATTCCTGCTAGGTTTTGTGAACCAAGATTATGTTATGATGTCATTGAAAATGCATTTATATTACTTAAGCAATTGTTTTGTAGTAACATTTTGAGAGCGAGGAGATTTGAATGCTTGTTTGCTGTCCCTACTTTGTTTGGATGATAATGAATCTGGGTTGTGCCATGTACTCTGGATAATTCGTCATTGCGTCTGGTTCGAGCTGACTCCATCCAATTCCTCTATGTCTATTTAGCATTTTGGGACCTCGTTAACAGTTGGATTTTAGTTTTTTTTTCTTTTAAGTGGAACATAACTGGAACGTTTCTGTAACCAAGCTTTTGTGACTGACTTGCATGTTTTTAAGGGAAAGCTTTTTATAATGTTACTCTAGCCGAAGATCTTTACTGATTTTTCTGTTTGAAGAACACAATCATAATCTTGTTGATGCCAATGATTGTGTTAACCATTTCCACGAATTTGCAACAACTTAAAAGTATTCTGAATCATGTATACAAAATCCCTTCACTTGTTTTTTGTGTCAAAAACATGGTTTTTAGACTGAAGGCTCCAGAAGACCCTTGGGTACTTACCTCCTCTCACACACATCAACCTGCTTGTTTCTATGGTCCTATGGCCGTGCACCAGTTGGTTCACAAATCAGCAACCACGTCTATTGCCCCATGTTACACCCTTTCCATACAAGCAGTCTTCAGGGCAAGGCCTCCCTCTCCCATTGCAGTGGCCGCAGGTTGCGGGTTCTACGCACATTCCACATGACAGTGACTAGTGCTGCAATCTGGTCTCTATTTTGTTAGATGTGGGACTCAAACTCTGTCCGCAGTCCAAACACCTACAGTGGGTGTTTATCGATGATTTCACAAACTGGCTGGATTGGCCTCAGACTTCACGACAAAGAAGGAATTTCTCCCCAAAAAATGTCTTCTCATCTTCTGGTGGTCCCGTGCATTTATTTATTTAATTAATTAATGAATTCATGAATTATTGAATTTGTTGGTAGTGCCCAGACCCGGAGGTATCACAGTGCTAAAAGCAGTACATAATGTGTTACAGACAGGTTAGAAACAGTGGGGTTACATTTCATCAGAGACAATCGTATTCATAAATTGATGATAGACTGAGGAATTACACATATTTGTTGAAAAGTAAGGTTTTTACTTGCTTTTGAAAGAGTGTGTAAGATGGTTGTTTTGGATATGCTGAGGGGGGTATTCAAGAGTGTTGGAGCGATGGTGGTGAAGCAGGAGCCCCCAGCTCCCTTTCTGGAAAATCTAGGTATGTGAAGGGCGGAAGTGAAGCCCCGTTGACGTCTCTCTTTCCAGCACATTGCTCCTGTTCACAGTCTGTCTCTCTGTATTACATCTTCCCACCTTCACATGCACAAGGTCAAAAAGTTCACAACTATCACCAAGCTGAAAATGTCATCATTTGTATAGACAAAAAACTTTAAGTTCACATATTCTAATCAATATTAACAAGACATAAACATAAACATAAAATGTAAACATTAAAAACACCTATAAGTGGTAGCGCCATAGACTCTGTTTGACTAGGGTAGTGGCACCCAAAGCTACCTCAATAAATTCTAAACATCACAACATTTTGGTGAGGTTAGTAAGAGAGTGAGGAATGTGTTTCCATAAGTATATTGAGCCTCTTAGTTCTATAACGCTCTATAAACTTAGTCGACACTAAGATGTGTTTCTGGGTCTCGAAAAACTAAGACTGTATGCAACTAGTTCAGTCTAATCTGCAACGTCTGTTGGACCCGTCTTCAGGACACTGTGTAGTAGCACAGATAGATGGAAGATGGCAATCTTCTAGTCTTGTCAATCTAAAAAAACAAAATGGATTTGTGTTGGTAAACAATTCTACATTTAAAAACCATAGTGAACTTTTATTTCGGTGGGTAATGTTATGACAATTGGCACTGACCTTTCAATTTCTTTCACGGCATGCGAGGGATTGTCTGAAATGGTGAAAATAATATTTCTTCATTCATTGGTTGCTTAATGACAATTTTGCAATGACTATAAAAAAGAGAGAGGAAGCAGTTTGGAAATGAATCACTACTGTTTACTCTGATCTTTTTTCTGTCAGTTTATCTTATTAAAACTGTTTCATTATGTCTTCTACTAAAACAAAAATGGATTTTTGATTTAAATACGGTTAAGGCAGCGCTCAATGTTGCAATTGAATGGAATGTATTCATTCACAAATAAATATCTATTAGATATCAGGAATCTTGCGGGTGTTATCCATTCACACTCTATTTATACATCATGAAGCCCTAAAATGAATCATCACTAATATTCACTAAGATAATCCATGCTTGTCATCATGACACACATGTATCAACCTCGGGTGGAACTTGCCATAGTTGGTTTTTCACATTTGCAGGCTGTACCTTTACAAGATGGGCCCCAATGCCTCCATGTAGTTTTAGAAATTGTAAGTGAGGTCACCAGCAAGGCACATTCTAATTAAGATTGAAAATAAAATGCAACTATACATTCTTCGCTGCTTTATAATATTTGGCTGGGCATTCAGATGCATTTAGCATGCTTTTTTCCACCTTTGCAAAAAAATCTTCCAAATATGTTTTCAAGATCCGCTAAAAGCAAATAGAATTAGTTCATATTTTTTCATTTAACCATTTGGGTGTTTGAACGACAAATATGGACGCTTTAAATATACGCAGTACCTCCGTTTTCAATATAGCACCAATACACCTAAGATGGCGGCCCAATATGGGCATTTCTGAATGAACCATGACGTGACAGCGGTATACAACTGTCAGAAATGTCCTCTGTAGAAGCACTATGCCCAACCAGTACTCCCTCCTCCTTCTCCTCACCTGACTCTTCAGTGCTTGATAAATGCTTATTTTCCTTCCTTCTTTGTGATATCTTCTTCTTTTGGAAGAGGTACGGCCTTCCCCGGATGGAACCCACAGTGTCGCTGTAGTAAGCACAGCTGACAAAGGACCCCCGCCCGGGAATGCCTGGGGCAAGAGGAAAAAGCCAAAGGCTGAAAAAACCTCTTGTTGAAAGTCTGGCTGTTTAGCAGTAGGTTACGGTGAAGCAGAAGGATTCTGGGAGTTCGAGTCTGGTATTTCGAGTGGGAAACCAAAGGTAAGTGGGTATCCAAAAGGACACCATGAGGATCTGAGCAGAAGTCCTCTGAGGAGCAAGAAGTTTGCTGGTGAATGTACCGAAAGGACCTGTACCTGTAACGTGTGGGAGCACTACAAATCAAAAGAGAAAGAAAGCCACAAAGAGCCGTGGAGAGAGAGATAGAGAAAACCGCGTAAGAAAAGCGGTAGAGAAAACCTGCTCATCGAAAAGAGCGGAACACCTAACAGAGCATCAGCAACCCGGAGGAAGCAGAGAGGCTTCTGCGTCTCACCAATGCTATATAACATCTTTACAAAACCACTTTTCCCACACAGTGGTTATCTCCTACACTAACTATGTGGATGACACCCAAATTCTCCTACCAATCACTGCAAATCATGACTCTGACTCAAACAGTCTGTGCATGGTCTATCAAACTATTTAGGCATGGATGGCATTACATTCACTATGCCTCAATGATGACAAGACCGAGTTGCTCCTGATTGGTCCACACCCTCGTCTAAACAACCTGGATGGAGCATACAAATCATTCATCATTGATGGTGTAACTCTCCTAGTCTCTAAAGAAGGTAAAACCCTGGGGTGAACCTGCACTCATTGCTATCACTTACTAGGCATGTAAACTCAATCTCTTCCTCAGCAGTCTACATTACTAAACGTATTAACTCCTGCAGACCTTTCCTCTCCACAGACATTTGGATTACAATTGCAAGAGCCCTTATAGTCCCCAGATTAGACTATTGCAATGCCTTCTTTGCCGGTACCACCACCTGCAACATTACAAAACCACAGATCATACAGAATAATGCACTAAAAGAAGCTCTGAGCATCCATAAAAGAAGCTCTGGGCATCCATAAAAGAGAAAACATCGCTACAACCAGGGAAAATGTCCATTGAATGCCTGATTGCAAGCTCATCCTATTCACAACACTCACTAACACCCCTAAATGCATCACTGATACTATCCACAAATACTTGTCATGAAAAGGTATGCAATGAATTGCACATTTTCACCAACTTTTGCGTCAACAAACCATTTAAACGCTCCACAATTCCATTGGCTTGAGGGTGGTACAAAGAGCACAGTTTGTGCTTTATCCCTAATAGGGATGTTATCTCTTTGAACCACTCATTAAAGAGGTGTGTCCCATTGGCATATTTTTGCACATCACATATTCCCCAATGAGGAAATACCTTGCACACCAAAAATGTAGCTGCAGATATGGCATCTGGATGGGTGCATGGTCCTACTTCAAGCCAATGAGAGAATAGGCACACCACAACAATTGAATAACTAAAGTTACTGCACCGGTGAAAACAAATAGGCATAGCCGATGTGAAGCTCCTGGATGGGCCCAGAGAAGTGGGGAAATATTCCATTTAGTATCCTCAGGGTGGGATCTGTGCTATAAAGATATCATATGGTATGATTTCCTACACAACTGTCTACGTGTTCCTGGAGATTGGGGACAACCAATCTTCCTGGATATCAGCTGCAATGTATTGCTTTGATGTAAGTATAGGGTAGTGTAACTGTTCATGAGCAACTATGAGCAATTATTGGGGCATCACTGATTTCCCTGTATTATTTTGTCTCCACAGCAAATCTGTGGCTGAGAGGGAACACCACCACCCCCATTCAATCCATACATCTTGTTCTTGCTAGGTGCACTACACTGTAACTCTATTATTTTTGTTAGTGTTAGCATGTCATATGGTGCTGGTAGCTTCGCCTGCTGTAATGTGATGTCACAAGCTAACCTGGTTCCTACTGGTACTAGTAAATATGTTGCTTCTTTGGAGGCACTATCTCCTGCGTCATTACCAAGTCTGTATTTCTCAATGGCGGCTAATGTGGGAAGTGTGAGTGCTTCAATTAACACAGAGATCAATTCTGCATGTTGTACTCGGGCACCATCAGATTTCTTAAACCCTCTCTGCGCCATCAGTGCAATCCAGAATGTACTGTGGTTGTGACGTATGCTGAATCAGAATATATGGTCACTATACAGTGTCTAGACATTTCTAATGCCTCTATCAGTGCTATAGGTTCTGCTGCTTGTGCTGAGTAATGAGTGGGCAATCTCTTTCTTACCATGACCTCATACTCTCCATCTATGAGGCTTAATACAGCCAGCGCTCTGTGCCCCTGTCCTGTCTCGTGATCGATCGCTGATGAACCATCATTGAAAAGCACCACTCCTTTCTCAAGGACATCCCTGACAATGGAGAGCTCATCTGTCAGCCCTTCCTATGTGGCAAAGTCATGTGCTCAATCACTACATTAGACAACATCTGAGATTAATGTTTTGGGATTTACAGTGTGACACATGACAGGGTGTATAGAGGAGTTGGAGAATATTACCTTATATCCAGATGCTCTCTGTGTAGTGAGCGTTGACTTGGATTTCTCAAGGATGGCAACAACTGCATGTTTTACAAATAATGTTACAGGGCATCCCATTGTGATTGTAGAGGACTTCTGTTTGTTAATTTAGCTGCTGCTAACACCTGTTCACATGGAAAAAATGGTCCTTAATCATTGAGTCAAACAGTCTACTGTAATAAGTTAGAGGTTTATGTCCTATGGATGCTTGCTGAGTGAGGACAGCTGTCATCACTTCACCGTTAGAGTACAAGAACAAATATAATTGTTTTGTGTAATCCAGAGTTTCTATGCAACCGTGAGTTCCTGAAAGCATTTAATCATTTTGCAATAGGGGTTTAACATGGGTAGAATAATCAAATATCCATGACCTACAATAATTGCAAAGCCTTACAATATGTTGCATATGTTTCACTGTGGTTGGAAGTGGTGTGTGTTGCACTACTGCAGCCTTATCTAATGTCACCCTTCTACCTGTGGATGATATTATCTGTCCTAGGCATGTCACCTCCTTTTGACAATATTGCAATTTGTCTTTGTCTACTTTGTATCCTTTCTCTGCAAGTCATATTAAAAGAATTTCAGAGTCCTCCCTGCACCGTTCCTCTGATGTGCTGCAAACCAAAAGATCATTCACATATTGTATGATTGTGCTCAGCATTTGTATGTTACCCAAGTCCATGTGGAGTGCTCAGTTAAAGATACTCATAGACTCACAGTACCCCTGACGTAAATGGGTGTTCTGGAGTCTCTGCCCACAGTAGTTAAAGGCTGTGAGATACTGACAATCAGGATGCAAGGGGATGGAGAAAGATGTGTTTTAGGTCAATTACTGTAATGTGTGTTGCTTCCCGGGTGATACTGCACAAAATGGTAGCCGGATTTGGCACTATTGGGAATTCTGCCTCTACGATATTGTCTAATGGGTGTTAATCCTGAATCGTCCTCCATGACCCGCCTTTTGCTTTCTTCACTGGACATCTAGCCATGTCACAGGGTGATTCTGATGGCAGTAAGATGCCTTGTTTCCATAGTGCAATGATAGTGTCATTAATCCCTCATCTGCTTCTCGGAAGAGGGGATACTGTCTCACTTGGGGTAACACTGCCCCCTTCTTCAGCTTAATGCACACTGCCCCTAGGCTCTTCAATAATTCTACATCATGGGGGTTGCTAGTCCATAAGTGACTACGTCCCTTCTTTAGATCCTGCTGTAAATGAGATAGTAATGTTTTGGTGATAAGCATGGTGGTAAGTATTTCTATGTGTTGTATTATTATTTGCCATGGTAAGCATATTTTAAACACTGTCTCTCCTGTGTCCTCGGCGTCTATCAATAACTGTTCATCTGACACTCCCCTCAGTGGCTGTGGTGGATTGATGCACAAGACTGTACCACTAATCCCATTCCTTGTCTGTGCCATGAAGAACTACCATGTCCTTTTTTACTAGTACTGCTTCCAAATAGAATTTAATAATGCTGCCATGGGTCCTATCCTGGGGCACAGCTGGTCTGAACAGAAACTCAGCGGGTTTTTGCAGTGTTTCATTCAGATCCCCGGGCACTCTTCCTAGTACTATTGTCACACCTTAGAGGATCAAATCTGGATGTATGGGTAATCGTAGTGTGGCACTATCAGTGCACAATGCTTGCATTATGGCTGAAGTTCTGGTGTGGGTTTTGCCTGGTGTTGGGCACACTAGCCCTTCCTCAGTGAATGAGATGGTCATGCTTAGCTTGCTCAAGAGATCCCTACCTAGAAGTTTCACTGGGGTATCCTTGGAATACTATAAAGGTGCTAATGTTCATTTGCCCCTGCCATAATTGGTAATTTTTTAGTGAAAGGAACCAATTGAATTGCCACAGAGAATTCCTGTGTGTTCATCACTTTACCTGATAAATGAAATCATCCCTCCCTGATGCAGTATTTAGTTGCTTCTGCGTCGACCATCACCTTTAATCACCTTAACCCAAAGCATGGCCACCACTTAAGAAGCAAGTGCACATTTGTATGTAAAGCAAGTTTGTAGCACAATCATCCATGGAGTGGCTAGATGACGCTGTAGAGTCAACCTAAACTGAGTCTCTCTGAACCACACAAGTTGACACATTATATGCATTTTTGCAACAGTTAATACACTCCCATATATTTTATAACGAGCCACCCCCACATGTGATTGGTCAAGAACTATACAAAAGAAATTCCCTCTTTCTCCATTCTCTGTTCTCATTGGTCACGATAATCTTAACTACCATCTTCAGTTCATGTGTACAACAAACCCTCTTTTACGATTTGTCTGTGGTAGGTCATGCCATCATAACATAGTTACACATTCACCTACAAACATAATTTAATACACGTCCCAGCAGGCCTGAGACCTCCTACCCCCTAAACATAATTGCACATGGTTTGCATGAATACTTAAAACACCATGGGGAGGGCCAGAATAAACAGGTTCCTTTTAAACTGGTGATAACTACCTCACCCACCCCAACCTGCTGGCATCTCCGGAACACTCTGATCTAAACGACTACCAATTCAACAGGCATGGCCTCTGTTCACATCCTGAGAAAACAATTGAAACCCATGAAGGATTGGACACTCTGGCCTCAAGCGTCACTTTACCCCAAGTTTATTGTTGGCCAAAAGCAAATCGCCATATTCCCCTGAACAATAAACAACAAGCTCCAATTCACTTAAACAGATTGCATCTTCCTTCGTGATACTGCCAAATCAAAAAATCCCTAGCGGTTTGTTGGCTGACCATCTGCTCACTGTTGTGGCTAATCATTACCTCTCCTTCGGCCTCGAACCCTACAAAATCAGTTTTCCCAGTCATTTATATTTCACCTGTCGAACCATTGACTGCAGAGTTTAAGAAAACTGATAAGAAGAGCACACTGCGTTTAGATTTGTAAATTCCCCATGTCTGTATATCAGTGCACGCATGTTTAATAACTATTTTGTCTTCTTCATAGTGTTTTTTTTTTGTGATAAGTCCCCTTCATCGCATGCACATTATGAAACTCCCCATTGCCCAGCTTCTAGGCATGTCATAGCACACCATATCTAGATTGTGTTTAGATTTGATTGGCAATTTTGACATTTATCTTGCGAGCGTGCAAATCTAAAATGTATCAACTTAAACATAAAGTAACACTTAATGTAACACATATCCCATTCTTATAAAGTACCCTGGATACATATAGTATTGCAACATCAGAACAACTGCAACTGTGCTGCTCCCCCAGTCACAAATATGGCGCTTGCAACGTGAACTCCTCTTTCTCAGTGGGACCTTTCCTGACCACCTCAAAACCATAAATGTACATGTTCGATCGCCTATCTTCACTCCTACCCGGGGCTCCTCTTACGGGTTGGCAGTGATTGACAGAACAGGGCATGCTAGGACCCTCGGTGTGCTGTCCTATTGGGGATATGTGTTTGTACCTGGAAGTGTGAAGGGATTGGCAGGGATTGAGAAGGGATTGAACCCTAGGACGCGTGCTTCCATGTAGCGTGTCATTGTGACCTGGGGTATGGGATGTTTTTCATACCACTGAGTAGGGGCCTGTGTCTTCATGGGCAAACAAACAAACAAACATCTGTCTTTGTGTTCTTTGGTGCTGGGTACTGAAATAGCTGAACTTACTGTGGTTGTAGTGGTGCTTGCATGGGACCTTGTGGTTGCATGGACCTTCGGGCATATGGCATTGTTTGGTGTTGCATTTGATTCTGTAGGGAGTCGGTGGGTTGAAACTCTGGACCTCTGGTGTTGTTGTAAGGATAGGGTGGCCTGCTCCTACATTAGTGTGCATAATGCCCTATCTTCCCACATGAACAACACTGTCCTCTGAATCTGGGTCTCATACCTCTGAACCCACCCCCACTATCTCTTTGGAATCCACCGCTTCATTCCATTAGGCAACTTCCCATCTCTCTTCTCTCATCTGTGCAACCCTCACCCCATCCCTGTGTCTGCCCCTGCTCAGGCTGCCAACCCTGTGTCTGTCATTGATCAGGCAGCCATTCTGTGGTGCTGGTAATCATTGTTCCTGCCATGTTTAATTTAGCTAACTTTTTCTGCACCAGTTTTACTTCTGCTGTCTGCACCTGTTCTGCTGTGTCCTTCTTCTTCGCTTGCCTTTGTTTGCAATGATGCATTCTGATTGCTTGTATTTCAGCCCATCTCTTCATATGAATAGCTACTACCTTGTCCAAATAATTCTGAACGTCTTTAGGAGAACTTTGCGCAACATTTGATGAAATATGACTATATTCCTGTCCCAGGATTCCCCTGTCTCTGCCCTCCACGCCTCCTGAAACTGATGAATATATTGTGTGGCATCTTCGTCTTCCTTCATGGTGTGTGCCATCATTGAATAAATGTCAGGTGTGTCTGCCTAGGCATACCTTAAAGCCTTTACTTTAATTCTTATAACGAGCTAGATCATCCAAATGTCTCATGGCGCACATACATGGTCTTGACAGTTGTGAAAGTAAGCATCATCATGGTTATTGTTATTCAGCTGCACCCACGGATATCCTGTATTCCTCCATATGTCATCTGTCTGAACCCCAGCAATGCAGCAAAAAAGCTCTTCATACCGTCAACTTTTCTAGTGTGTATATCCACATACCAGGTCCTGCTGTGAGAGAGGGTAGAGTTTTCATGAAATTTTTTCGGTCCATATGGGGCCAGGGCTCATACTGCGCCCTCCCCATTCTCTTCTGTAATAATGGAAGTATCATCTCTCTCATCGGAATTTGAGACATCCTGACCTCCTTCTTACTCTTTGCTAGGGCAATTGGGCTGGGTGCGCACAAAAGTTTCAGTTCCCTTGGTGCCAGTCCCTCAGCACTACTCTTGTTTCTTCATTGTTCTCTTGTTTACAGTTCTCCTCTGCACCTTCTGTTTCCCGTTCAGTTCTTACTGAATCACTCCCTATGCTGTTACTACGGGCGGTCCCGTGTGGCAGGGCCTCTGGTACCCGATGTAAGTTAGGGTCATCCTCAGGTACGTCTACCTTGATGCATTTAATAATCTTACTATAAATTTTATACATAATCTGCCCTGACATCCACTTGTCTGTGCCTCCTGACATGTTCGGCCCCTCTCATAGCTTCTGGGTCACCTGCTCAAGCTCCTCCTCTGCCATTCTCAAATCTCCCCCTTATTCGCAGCATGCTCTATTTTCAACCTCCATAACCAATGGGGTCTGTGTTTCAGTGCTAGGGCCTGCTGCTGTCCCCTGCTTGGGGTTGGTGGAGGCTAAATACCGGGGGTTTGTATATCATGCAGTGGGCTGTAAAGGGAAGGATCCACATTTGGCTTGGTGTACCGGGAAGCATCAATAAGGGTGAGGTGATGTGGGAGTGATGGTGGATGCGTGTGTCAGATTGAATCCCTCTCTGTTATCATCAGGGGCATTCTCTAACTCATTTTCTAAAATTTCTCAACTTTTTCCCCTTATATGTGTACGATTAATTTGTGTACATGTGCTTCAAAATAAACGTATCATTTGGGCCCTTTTCAGGACATGCTTTGAACAATTACCGTTCATCCCCTGAATCTGTTTGCAGCGGAACTTCAATATTTTGTCCTTATTTTGTTTTATTATTATTTATTAGGCACATGGTTTAACAATCAATCCTCTCTACCATCAGAATAAAACAATCATCATATCAGGAAAAACAATATCAGCAAGGAAAAGAAAAAAACAATGTCACACTTGCCAGGGCAGAAGAAGTTTCAATTATGTTTAGGTTTGGAAGGGAGTCCTGGCCATCACTTGGTTAAGGGCTGACTGCCCACCACTCCAAAGTGCTATTACTTCTACTCGGCATTCCCACCTTCTCCCAAAAAGTTCAATCAGACATTACAACCATCCAAAATTTCAAATACAGTTTTTAGGAAGGCTAGTAGTGCCAGTGTCAAGGACAGTTTTGCTCTCAAGGTCAACAGAGACCACCACGCATCAGCGTCCAATGTTCTGGTGTCCAAAAAGGAATTTCCCCAATAGTCGAGTATGGTAATCCATTAGTGCTTGGCAAAGTAAGACTAGATGGAAAAGAGTTTCATTGCCACGGCCACAAAGCCTGCATAAGGAATTTTGCTCAGCCCACGGCGCCCTTGCCTCTGGGACTTCCTTTGTTGGGTATAGGTTCAGTCAGAAGCGCATAAACTGGCTACAAAGATGGCTGCTAGGGATTCTGACCAGATAGTGTGGGACTCTCCCTCTCACCATTACGTCTGGGAGCGGCTTGCCAAATATTTTACATTTATCCTTCACCTCCAATGAGGTAACCCAGTCAAGATCCATCAATTTTCACTTCACCAGTGTCTTTTTTTTTAGCAGATCCTGTAGGCTGGCATTCACACTAGACAGGTGTGAGGTACAAAATATACTCCATTGTTCTAGAAGGGGCTCTTTTATTTCAGTTGGGGCTTTTTTCAGAATGGTGAATCCTCCATCTCCTTGTGCACTTAGGCACTTGCTGAAAAAAGCCAAAGACTTCCAAACCACAACCACATAAAGCAAATTAAGACCCAGCTCTGTTCTTATGGCCTGGACTGGTGTGGAGTTGTTCTTATATTGAGGGAGCGATGAGCACATGTGCTCTAGTGGAGTACTCATGTGTCTCCCTTAACCTCGATCTTATATAAAACAAAGCAAACCCTCACAGACACCAATCTGTGGTGTCTTACTTCCAAAAGGCACACCCGTTCATCAAAATCAATATACATGCTCTCAAAAATAATCACACACCACCAATGTCCCACCCCAAATATTCTGCCACCTTCAACTATGGTGAAAATCAATACAACAAACAACCTTATTTCCACTCCCTCAGATGATCATACATCACCCTTGCCAGACCTCCAACTCTAACTGGTGCACTCTGGTTACCAAACAACACCTGAACATCTGAGTGTACCATGAACGTTGCCACTGAAAAGTGTCTGGACAGAATGCTCAATTAGGTGGACCAGTTAGAGGTAGGCACTTTAGTGTGCCTAATTTGGTTTGGGGGCATGGCATGTTACATCCCTATTTAGTCTGTGATTACTAATTTATGAAGGGGCTTGCCCAAGCACTCAGAATGCTTGATTCATAGGTTCACTGGAGGTAGAGAAGAAGGGTGCCAGTTTAACTTGGGTTATAGAACATGGTATGCTCTTAGGTGGTTTTGTGGGTAGGAATGGCGATGCACTAAAATGCTCTTGTGGGGGCATAAAACACAACACACTCAGACATTTGTTTCTTTGGGGATGGGAAATTATATCATAGGTCATAGGCCATAGATGGTCACATGCAAGCACCCCCTGCCATCACGCTTATTAGACTACCTGGATAATCTTCTTAGCATGTGGAAGACCCGTAGCAACTTTGTCTAATTTATTTGCCCATGGCACTCAAAGAATCCCACCAACCAGGACCTTCCCAATAATACCATGCTACCTCCACTTGAAGATGCACTCGAATGACCAGCCTATCACACTAGGAGACTTAGGGGTCAGAAAAACCTGATAAAGCAACATTGAAGATAAACTCTGTCTGAGTTTAAGGTATGCATCATGTAGGTGCTCACATGCTGCACACAGAGCTCCCATCCATGCACTATAAAATGCAGCTACGACTCTGTAAAATTCGGTCTAGCTGCTCACATAGCCTCTCGCACTGAAACCCCCGTTGTGCTTCAACACCTCTGCCATTAGTATACAGCAACAGCCTACAACAAGTTCAGTCGAGGTGGGCACACATTGGGTCTCCTGCACTAGCACTTTGTGTTGACCACCGACAGCAACTGCCCACATACCTAAGCTCTTGGGTTGCTTACTGGAGCCTTGCCAGCTCTGTTAAGTCATAATCCTGGCAGAATGCACACACGCATCTTAGACTCTACCCTTAGAATGTTTTCTCATAACTGGAATTCAGCCCCTGAGGGTGTTCCAACCACAAAGCGTATTGAGGCCATACAAGTGGGAAAATGGCGCTATACAAATGACAAATACAATACAATACAACTACAATATCACTAAAAACATGATTATTAACAAATGGTGTAGACCCCTCTCTGTCTTCTTTTCTCTCTAGATGAGTGAACTCAACCCTCCTCACACCCCTTTCACTTCAATAAAGAAGCAATGCCAGGTCCTCTTATTTGCAGGACCGTCACCTTACTTGCAACGCGGCCTTTCCTTGTTTAATAGGAGATACCCCACATCAATTCTTCATCACTACTGCTAGTTATGAAGTTATATTGCCCTGCAAAGGAGGAGATTCACCTCTTCATTCCACATGCACATCATGGTCTGGCCTCATCTTCAAGGACATCTCCTTCACTTTCTTCATTCACTCATTCATACATAATCAAAACTGTCCACCCCCTTGTTGTTCCTGCAAGAGTGCGCCCACATTCGGTTAGGCATCCTCTGAATTCCTCTTGTACGATGCCCCCCTCCAATTGCCTGCAGAGCTGAGCGCAGCGCCACACTCCAGGCATCAGGCTGGCCTTCAGAGTACCACAGCGCCTGCTAATCGCCTCTCAGTGTGCAGGTGGACTGATCACTGCAGACAGCCGCAGCAGCCCCGCATGAGAAGCAGAGGAGCCACCTGCCTCTCCACAGAAATCGCATCTCACTGGGGCCTCCAAATGTGTGGAGAAGACAGATGCACTGAACCATAAAAATAATTCAAGGAGTGAATAATGAATGCATGTCTTCTCAAGAAGAACAAAATGTATAATATAAAACCTGCCGGAGAGCACTGGCAGGTCTTCAAAACTCAAAACTTCCAATCGCCCGCCCTGCCACATAGGTTTCAGATTAAATTGCAGCAAACTGCAGAATTAGCTATCAGATACAAACACATTCCCACGCTCCCCATTGGACAGACCTATACAAAAAGCTGAACATTGCTTATAGTCCACTACTCCATTGGACAGTTACACATTTGTTTTAATTGTGTTTATGTTTATTGAATTTATATAGCGCTTTAAGCCAAAGCCCCTTTAGTTCTGAGAGAAGACACAATTATATCAAAAGGAAGCACATAAGAAAAAAAACAAAACACATTCATCACAATACAATATAAATTCACATTTAAGTGTTAACCATATTATCAATTAATTAAAAAATGAAAGAAAAAATGAAGAGAAAAGTAACAAATTCACCATAAAAGGCTACTTTCTTTACAAACTATTTGAATAAACTTACCAAATTCATTGACAAATTGATTCTTTATGCAAAGTCTGCAAGTAATTTAAGGCACCTTTCCACACCTGCACAATTGCAATTGTTAGTCCCTGGCTATAGTCTGAGACACATCTCAATCAAAAAACGTCACTTGCAATGTCAGTCGGATTTTCTACATGGTGGCTCAGAAAATGCACATAAAAAGGGTTCATAGTAAAACATGAAGTTAAGACATGTCTAGTGGATTCAATCTGCTGAGCATCCTTATATAATCTGCATGTCCGGTTTTCTTTAGGAAGTCCTAGCCATGCCCCGTTTTCCTTTAATATCTCCAACCTATTTAGTGAAAGTGCCATAAACATCTTCTGCAATGTAGGAGAGGGTAATAGCTGCAAATAAAATTGGGTTTTTTAATATCTAAAATCCACCCTTGAATATATGCTTAGGGATTTCGTTAAGACCACTTAATCATGACTGGCTACTGTGAAAAACCTGAGGGTGTTCTCACGGATATTCCCTTGGGATCCTTAGTTCAGGTGGCCAGGGGAGGGCCATTGCCCTTGGATCAAGAACCTGGGGGCGGATGAGCGAGGGAGGATCACCTGAGCAGGGGGTTTTAGGGGACTGGGGAGAGAACACCTGATGATGGAATATGGTATTCCCCCCTACCTTGCCCCAAATCCTTCTACCTTCCCTCTGCGTTCATGGGATGGTGTCATAACGGGCCCGTTGTTAGCACCCTGGTCTGCTTGCGGGACCCACTAAGGGCACCTGGTAAAACCAGGCATACTTAGAGAGTTCCCACGAGCAGACTTGCAATGAGGCGGTAAGGGGTTGACGACTCCGGCACCTTTACCGGCGCCGTTAACCCCTTACTGCCTCACTCGTAATGAGCCCCCGTGACTAATTCACGAAAAGGTCAAAGATTATCAAGTCATCCGCGTATCCAAGCAAACCAACTTTATTTCCACCAAGTTTGGGAAAGGCGTTAATTTGTTATTCAAAGATACAGCCAAAGATACTGCCAAAGTCATATAGACACAAGGTAAACAGGAGGGGAGCCAGAACACAACCTTGCTGACTCCCCTCATAATTGGTATCTTTTCCGAAAGTTCACCCATATTGCTCAATCTGACTCTAGCTGTATTGTCCTCATAAATCAATTTACAGGCATATAGGAAATGCTCTGGCATACCCAGCTTTTCTAGTTTTGCCCAGAGTGTTTCCTATCCACAGTGTTGATTGCAGACACAAAGTCGACAAACAAAAGATATAAAGGCATGAGCTTGTTCAGATTATTCTGCTCTAGGAGAGTATTTACAATAAAAATATTCATATTGGTAGAGCAGCCCGTCCTGAAGCCATCTGGAAGCTGTAGATTATATTTTCTTTTTCGACCAAGTTGTTTATTTCCCTCAAAACCATAGAACAACAGATTTTACTTGAGACATCAGTTACCACAAGCAGGTGACAATTTGCTGGAATATCCCTTGGGCCTTTCTCATTTACTGGGATGAAATGGGATATCTTCCAGTACTCAAGTACTCTCCCAGAACATGTTATTCTGGAGAACAACGTTTTTAGGATGTCTGCCCACAATGTCGGGTTGGCTTTTAATATCACATTACATAGGCCATCCGGTCCAGGTGCACGTGAGGATTTGAGACCTTTAATTATATTTACCAATTCTTCTAACTCAAATTCAATCTCAATTGAGGGCTTTATTTCAACAGCGTGCACACTGCCAATTTCTTTTTCCATAATATGTTCTTTCCATGTGGCTTCTTGGGCAGTACAGATAACCTCACTATCTCCTTTATTTGTGAGGGCTTTATATTTCGCCCACATTTTTTTACTATCACTGTCAATGAATGCCCGCACCATATTTTGTCAAACTGCATTGTCCTCAGAAATCCTATATCCTTTTAATCCAGTTATTGTACACATTGTTCACTTTGTTTATAATCATGTGCCTTCCTGTCCACATCAAGTCGGATGTAGCTGCCCCTTCTCAATTCCTGTCGGAACCTTTTTTTTCCATGCATAGATAACTTTATCATACATCCTACCATGCTTTTGTCCCTACTTGATGGAAATAAAGTTACCCATTGGCATAAAGCCATATGCGTGGGAAGAGTTCCAGGAGACTATGTCATCAGCATTCTTTGATATTTAAGCCACTTTTCCACTTTTTCCAGATTTCTGTTCATCCAACCCCGACTATTGCCACCTGCATTGACATTAACAGAACCCGCTTTATCAAAACATGTATACTTCATAAGAGGTAGTTGGCATCTGAATGTCAGTTTAGCAGGGTCACTATAGGCTGTAAATACGATTTGCAATTCCAATATCTGCTAATTCACTTTTTCACATGCATAGATGTAATCAAGGGTAGAATACCTATTTCCACTATGCCACGTTGGGGCAGAGGGAATAGCTCCATTCACGGTACAATTCAAAATTTAAATTTTTAGATCTATAAAAAACGTGTACCAGCTCAAAGCATTATTTTTTTTTAACACATCTTCCTTGGAAGTCAGAAGAATTCCTAATGGGTGCATTATTGGCTTTGACTAAAATACAATTTGCATTTAAATCACCACCAATTATAACATATGTGTTACAGTCATCTGCATACTTCAATCCCAACAATTCCAATACTTTAAGTTGTAAAAGAACCACCAGGCGGGTCATAGATGTTTACTAACAATAACTTGTGATTAGAATCTACATGCATCTCTACTACCACTCGGGTGGTCTAACTTGCCTAATAGCAGGACGCATGTAAGAGGTATACCCATGAAAGTGAACCTCTCCCCGTAACCTGGTCTCCTGCAGTAATATTATGTCAGCAGAGTTAAGATATTTTCATGAGCCATTTGTGCTAAAGAGATGCTTATGACCTCTAGTATTCCAAGATTTAATTTCAATAATTTATCAGGATTTAGTCATAATTGGTGATAAGAAAGTGCATAGCCACTCACAATGAGATATCATATTTGGGTCACAGACCTCTTCAGTAGTTTTGGCTACTTGTGTTTTCATGTTAATTTCAGACTTCTTCCTATCCCCGTTCCTAATAGAATGTTCATTTGTATGGATTAGCGGGTGAACATTCCAACACTTGATGAATTCTGCTGGATAGATCTTATACACAAATCCAAACATTGCTTATAGTCTACTACTTCATTGGACAGTTAAAACCAAACCCCCTAAGAATGATCTAATTACAAAGTCAGCAGAAAATGCTGTGTGCAGATTGGCCTATTATGTTCAGGTAATTTGTTGCAATAATGAATAATTCACCTCATTGGACGGGACACCTTGTGATGTGCACACTCCTAGGCACGACTTGGCAATAAATGCTTTTTTCATTAGACTGGACAACTTGACACTTCTAAATGGCTTGTTCGACCTTGCAGCTATGTGCCTCGGCAACACCTCATTGTGACTTCCTTCTTGGAAAATGTTCTCACCCAGGCACACATCCTGCCCTATCTTTCTTGGGAACCAGATGGTCTTATAAAAAGCACAATTGGCAACAGTCTCTGGAAATGAATTGTGTGTATTTATTTGTCATGTTTAGCCTGCTACTTGATGTTTAAATGGAGCTGCCCCTGCTCAATGGGGGCGCTAGACCCACAACATGGTTCATCGCTTTAGGTTCTGCTTGGGAATCGGCCCTGTTCTCGTAGATTTATTCATAATGAAACTAATACAATGTGTTCTTTTTTTCAATTTCTGTAAGACCTCTAGGCCTGGCATAATTAGCTGCTATCTGTAACGCACAGCTCCCTGTCTACAAGAACAACCTTGAATGTCTGAGCCCTCATTAGAGGAAGGTAAAATATCTTAATAAAATGAACACATAGAAGCTCTCATCTGTGGCCTAATTCTCTGACTAACAAAAGCTGCAACTTCTAACATGTGAATGTAAAAGGATGGCAGTCTTGCTGTCACAGGCAATAGCCCTAAAGGTGCTAAATGACAGCCTCTACCCTATGAGGAGAAGGTCCCTTAAATGCTCCTCCTCACCCCCATGAACATGACAGCCCGAAGATTCAAGAAAGCACAACGCAACTCACTGTTTGGACAGCCCCCAGGAGGGCCAGTGACATCCACATATGCAAACAGATATTCTCTTAGACAAATATTCAAACCTTATCCAGTCAATATTGGGCATCATTATGAGTTTGCAGGTCCGGATACAACGGTACTGGTAAGCTTGCGGGTACCGTTGTATCCAGACAGGCAAACTCTGAGTTGTGCTTGCAGGGTTGCCTTTCATTTTGCCATGTCTGACCTGGCGGAATTAAATGCACCCGCGAGCACAACTTGCCTGTAGCACAGGCACCGTCATGATTGGTGCCGGTGCTACAGGCATCCCCATTCCCACTTAGCCCTATGAAGCTCAAATTGGAATATAGATCAAACAATTCCAGCACCCACGAAAGGTCAATTACCGGGTCCGACAGGGATGGAATACCCCGATAATTGCCCATTTGCGGGTGCCAGATTTTTTCGCAAGTTTGAAGGAGTCTACCTGTATTACAGGCATGGCTACCTCCAAACTCTTTATGGATACAGGTGCCACTACCCTGATCATGACTCCAAATGCCTTGATGGATCAGATTGACTAACGACAGAAAACCGTTGTGCTGACGTCATTGGTGACACCACGGAATAGCCACGTTAGTCCTGAAGCAAAGTTGCAGCCATGCACGAAGTTACATGGATACACACCTATGCACACAAAGAACATGCTTACACAGATCTGTAGATAGTGGACAGATACATAAACATACTGTTGAAAACTTTTATCATTTTTCTCATTAGTCAAGTGCAGAAATGCTGAACGCTAAGCAAAAGAAGAGATGTAGCAAGCTTGCAGATGCTTATCGCAACTAACCCTCTGGAACTACGGGATCGTATAAGAAGCCCGGAGGATCCAAATATTACTAACCTATAGGAAACATAGCAAAGTATAGATATATAGAAATCATTGAATAACTATAATGAGGTTTGATTTGGTTTGAGGAATGTATAACATGCTCAAAACAGACTGCACTGTATAATTTCACAGATGACATTCACAAAGACAAATTATCAGAATTGTATAGATACCCTGCATCCCGTCCTAAAGGCCAAACAGTTCCCAACAGGCCTGAAGAAAGCTGTGCCTTAATTTAAACAGTAATGCTTTTAGGGCCCTGCAAAACTTGAAGAGCGAATCAAGGGTCCTAATTTCTCTAGGTATACTATTCCAGAGTCTAGGGTCAAACACAGCGAATCTTCTTTCTCCTCTTGATACAAGTATAGATGTAGGAATAGCCAGCAGAGCTTGGTCCTTTGATCGTAGACATCTGGACGGCTAATATTGTTTGAGCTTGTCCTTCAAGTAGTCAGGTGCAAGATTGTTCAAACATTTGAGTACTAGACATGCTACCTTAAACTTAACTGCTAACTAGTGGAGTAATCGACGTGAAGGAGAAACATGGGAAGTGTTGTTTAGTCTGCAGATCAGCTTGACTGCTGCATTCTGGGCCTTTTGAAGTATGTAAAGTAGTCTTTTTAGAATGCCCATCATTTGGCTGTTACAATAATCTAAGTGGGCATTCGTAAGTGCTCCCACCACAAGCGCATGATCCTCTACCGGAATATTCAGAAGAGTCTGCCGAAGAAGTCTCAGAGAATAAAAAAAATGCTTTCACCTTAGTTCCAAACTGAGTTTCGCAGCCCAGATTACCCTGCCAGATGCAGCCAAGGTTTTTTACTTTAGCAGAGAATTTGGGTTCAATAGATTGGGAAATGACTGTTTTTTTCATTGTGGTACAGAGATGTTCAGGGCCAAACAAGATAAATTCTGTTTTTGCAGCGTTTCGTTGCAGTTGATTGGAAGCCATCCACTTGCTAATCTCTTGGAGGCATTCACTGATCCTGGCAAAGGTTCCATCGACATTATCAATTGTAATGAAAATCTGAGTGTCACCTGCATATGAATGGAAGCTCATTCTGTGACGTCTCAGGATTTCCATCAAAATTCGAAGATACAAATTAAAGAAAAGCAGCGATAACGACCACTTCTGTGGAATGCAACATCTCATAATACTGGGGTCTGAAGTAAAGGCTCCCAGTCTAACGCATTGTTGGGGATTCTCTAGGAAGGATCTGAACAACCAAATGGCGTGCTCCGAAACTTTACCGACCGACCTCAGTCGGTCTAGGAGAATAGCATGATGAACTTTATCAAAGGCAGCTGACAGGTCAAGCATCATCAAAAGTGAAAGCTTGCCCTCATCAGCCACCCTCAATAGCTCATCATAAACCGCCAGCAAAGCCGTCTCCGTGCCAAATTTAGGGCAGAACCCAGACTGCAAAGAATCTAGAAGTGACTCTTCTTCAACAAAAACCTGCAGTTGTTGAGTCACCACTTTTTCCAGAATATTCCCTGGCCAAAGAAGGCCAGCAATGGGGCAGTAATCTGGAGGACCAAGGGTCCAGGTTATTTTTTTCTTTAATAGCATTGTTAATATGGTGTATTTAAGCATCTGAGGTACTGATCCTTGATCTAGCGATTTATTAACAAAAGTGGTAATAAACAGAGCAATTTCCTTAGCCATACACTTAGCTGCCACTGCAGGAAGTGTACATATATTATCCTCAGTCACATGATGGAAATTAAACTGCTTTGAGAGCGGAGTGATTTTAACCTGATTGTGTCCACCAAAATCTAGATCCTTGCTTGATTGCAACAAGGTAAATGGACTCAGGGTCATGGCTGCAATATTGCTTTTAATTGAAGAAAATCTATTAAAGGCATTGGCCTGTGCCAGTGATGGTATAATGGATGAATTATTGCCTATGGGATGATGGAATTTTGATGTAATAGGAAAAAGTTGCCTTGAATAATTACCTGCCTCACTCATTTCTTTGTGTAGGAATTTTCATTTAGCCTCAAAAATTGCCTTTTTATATTGCCTCAGGTTACATGAGGCCACAAGACACAGGACAAGAGCCAAAGGAAAGCAGAACTAGGATGCACAGTACAGCAGACCAGGGCTTGCAGCCATGGTCAGAGACAAACAGCACATTCCAAAGCTAAGAGTCAAAGAGCCATCTGCAAAAGAGCAGAATATATCCTCATAAAATGCAGACCAGAGAGCTCAATTTTGCAGTCCTCAACCACGTGATGCCGCCAAGCTAGGCAATGGTCATTCACTCGCGGTGGGAAGATGAACGGTTCTCAGCAACACAGACATGAAGTGAAACGTGGAATCGTTCACCAAGTTGCAATGCTGAGGGCACTCTCACAGGCAAAAGTGGTTGTACTAACAGTTAGATTGGAACACATAGTCATTCTCATCACCTTGAGAAGGTGCACTGAGCGCTGAGAACAGAGCTGGATCCCAGGCCCAGGGAGATCAGCTTCAGCCAATCAGGGAACAGAAATCCAGGGGTGGATGGCAGAGGGGGGAGGGTCAATGGTAATCATGCAATCCTGCAACAATGTAATAGGTCATTTTTTGGGCAAGGGGTAGACAGGTCACCTGACATGTGGGACCAAAAACATAACATCGATAGGTGCCACGCATAGGCACTACCACCCCAACAACCCAATCCTGTCTTTTTGTAGGTTTTTGGGGAAGAGCCGCATGTTGTGATGTAGAAATTGGACAAAATGGGCCGACACGGTCTTAGGAGCCGTGAGTCTGGGAGATTTTCAATGTCATCTGTGATCCCTGTTTGTGTAATAAACGACAGTTTTAACTTCCCCTTGGCTTAGTCCTTCGTCTGTGCACTGGGGGAGGGTTATTTGGGCCCTGGGATTTGGAACAGTGAGCTCGTAGTGTGACCCCCCAGTCCCTCTGGTATACCTAAGCCAACTTCTACTTTATGTGTGTACTACAAAATAATTCAGCCCTGTATAATGACAATACTATTGTGGATTCCCTTTTCATTGCATGCTGTCTTCTAGAGTGTATTGGAAGCTGTGATGTGCATTGGCTTTCCGGCACCCACTGATTGACATTGGAACCTTTCTGTGATGTGCATTGACTTACCTGCTTCCATTGATTGGCATTTGTACCTTGCAGTGATGTGCATTGACTTACCTGCACTCACTGATTGACATAGGAACCTTGCTTCATTGTGCATTGACTTACCTGCACCCACAAATTGACTTGAAACCCTGTGATGCTTTTTGCCTGCGTGCATGCCTTATGAATCCCCTCATTCCCTGAGGCAAGGCTTTTCCAGACTGAAGTCACCCACAAGATATTAGTCTTAATTGCTGCCTGAATGCCTGATGTAGCCCCTCACTCCATGAGACAAGGCTTTTCCAGTCTGCAGTCATTCTTACTGGCTTGTCATAATTGCATTTTGGGTTTCCTACTTGCAGTTTATCTACTTATTCCTGCACTGTTAATTGTTTTGTACCGTATCTCTCACCTCCTTCCCCTCCTTCACTCCCCTTCCCTCCCCGTCTGCCACCTTTTTTATGTCTTAGCACTTGAACGTTCTAAATCGTCTCATGACCTAGTCAGAGCATTTTGTTTCCCTTCATTCTCTCCCTCCCTTCACTTCCTCCTCCTCCACTTCCCACTTTCTCTCTTTCTATAGCACTTGCATGTTCCGAATGTTTCAAGACCTTTTAAGAACGTTTTTTTTTTTGTTTTATAGCTCCTTCCCTACCTCTATCCACTCCACCCTTGTCTTGATGTGCCTCAAAACAAATTTCTGCTGTATGGGGTGCATTAAAAATAACCAATAAATACATAAATAAATAGGTGCGTAGAGGTAGAAGGAGCCTCTGGGACAAAGGGCCTCATTACGAGGTTGGAGGTAGTCATGGCGCTTTTAGCGCCATGACTACCTCTAATACCGGTGCCGTGTCCGGTCCCGTTCAATGGGGACTTACCGGTCTATTCCAACCTTTGTGGGACCGGTAAGTCCCCATTGAAAAAGCCATTCCCCATTCCCATTTCAGCCCCCATAGGGCTCAATGGGAAGGGGGAAGGTGCTAATAACTATTAGCTCTGAAGTCCCTTAACGGGTCCCTTCCATAACGCCTCGTAAAACCAGACGTTAAGGAAGGGACCCGCTAAGGGACCTCGTAGTAGGGCGGTAAGGGATTACCGGCACCGGTGCCCTTACCGGTGCCGGTAATCCCTTACCGCCCACCTCGTAATGAGGCCCAAAGGGTGTTTTGTGGGCTGCCAGTGGAGCATCAACATGCACAGTCACCCACGTACCCCACAGCTGAAAGTGACCCTTTTGTTAAGATTTGGGGGTATATTTCACCAGTCTGTGGCCCACCTCACGCTCCTTAAGGTGGGTGTGACCTGAAGTGGGCTATAATATATCCAGTGGCCACATTGACCCTATTGATAGCCCTCCAAGAACAAAACAGATACTCCAGATGAAAGGTGGCCATGGACCAGTATGGGCCTGAATGTGGGCCCCATCCCTGGACCAAGGCATGGATGTTGCATGTATAGCACAGTGTGTAGCACAGTGGTTGCCCACAAGTGTCTGGTGGCTTGCAGACCAATCCAGTAGCTTGTGCACCACGAGGCTGAAGAGCCCTTTTCCAGTTTTCTTTTGGAGCCTATTCTCACCCTTTAGAACCCCGTCTTCCTCTAGCCCAGGTTTGGTGAAACCCCAAGAGGGCTACAATATGCCCTCCTTTTAAAAAAAATTGGCAACACATGTCCATCCGGAACACTTTAAAATAGTCAGAAGGAACACTTTAAAATAGTCAGAAGACCACAATTGTAGACCCCTCGAAAGTGTTGCCATCATTGACAACCAACTTTTTCATTAGCCATCCTGGACTTCCCTTAATTGGTCCATGGCCCGTATCCACCCTGAACTTCTTCAGCAGAGCTGAAACATGGTAGCCTATTAGGTAGCCAACAGGTGCGCGGTACGACACTGCATTGCCCGTTTGATCTTATGGTTCATGCTTAATCTGCATACTGAATCTGTTGGTTGCCTCCATGACCACAAGTCAGGCTTCTGACCTGCACGCAAAAGGCCCTTCTGAACACCCGAGAAGCCCTGCTCTCCAATCTTGACTCTAATCTCCCTTCTGTCCTCATTCTCCTCGATCTATTCTCTGCTTTTGACATGGTCAACCATGACATTCTGTTCAAACGTCTCCATGTCAACCTGGCTCTCACTGATCATCAGACCCTGGCCTGGTTGACCTCCTCTCTCACTGACTGACCCTCTAAAGTCCAACTGGGGTCGTTCCTCTCTTCTATCTCTCTCTCTAGACGTGGTGTTGCCCAGGGGCTATTCTCTCTCCATGGCTGTTCAACCAATACCTGGCACCTCTTCCCCACCTCATCGCCACTTTCTGCTCCACTTTTCAGTGTTATGCAGTTCCCACCCGGCTATCTCTCAGGCTCCCCACAGCCACCTCTCCTCTTTCTCTCATACCAGACTCTGGTCGCAATTCAGGAATGTTGTGCCACCAACAATCTCTGCCTTAATGCCAGTAAGGATGAGATCCTCCTCATTGGGATGCCTGCTCCCTCCTTTCCTCTCTCTCTCTGGCCGCCCAACCTGGGACCTCTTCCTGATCCTTCCTGTGAGGTTAAGAACCTTGGTGTCATCTTTGACTCCACCCTCTCCTTCTCTCCTCACATTTCTGACGTATCTAAGAAGTTAAACTATCTGCTGCACTTCCTCAGAGGTATTCTTTCTTTTCGCACTTTCCCCCAGAATCTCACTGTTTCCAGAGCTCTGGTCCTCTCTAGCCTCTTTCTAAATCTGCCTGCCTCTACTCTTTGGCCTTTACAACTTATCCAGAACAGGACTGCAAGGCTTGTCCCTGGCCTCAAGCCCAGGGATTGTATCTCTCCGGCACTGAAATCTCTTCACTGCTCCCTGTGTTTGCAAGGAACAAGTTCAAGACGCTCTGCATCGTCCATAAGGCTTTCTGGGGCCTGGGACCGCTCTACCTCCAACCTTCTCGAGCTCTCCGCTCATGCACCTCCAACTCTTTGAGGGTCAGAGAGTTGGGGCAAGATCTCTTTCCTCAGCTGGGGCCTCCCTCTGGAACAGACTCACTGCCTCTCTCAAACTTGAGCAGAACCACCTCCAGTTCTGGAAGCAACTCAAGACATTTTGTTTTGCTTCCACTTTCTCTATTCGTTTCGCGCTGCTTATGTTCCTGTCTGCTATGTGCACTGGTCACCTGGTTACCCTCTGATCTTGGGCCCAGGCTCCTCTATGTTGAGATGCCCTCGCACTGCCTCTGGGCTACCCCAACACTTAAGGGTCTGTTCCTGCAACCCTGCATTCCCTTCTCTCTGCACTTATGAGCCACCTGCTGGCTGTACTTATTGATTTACCTGCACTTCTCCCTTCCCCTCCGCCCCTGGCACTTCTCCCCTTCACGTTTCCCTGCACTTGCGCGACATGAATGGAACAAAGCCTAGTAAGATTGTTGCTTTGTCCTCCCTTTGCTTCCCCCTCCATGTCTTGTTGTGCCTAGAAACGCATGTGTACAGGCATGTTATAAATGCCATATCAAATCATGTTATATCATAACCAAGATATAGTTAATTGTTTGGGGTAGTTTTTGGCCACTTTGAATGGATTTACACCAAGCCACAAAATGATTTCTTACCAGACTGGAAATAAGGTACACATTATACCTTGGTACAAATCTGTCCAGCAGTTTGGATTTCTGTCTAAATGTACCCCCACGAAACTTCACAAAAAATGTACTTTGATTAGTATTTTTTGTGCATGTTTTCATAACATTTATTTAACTGTGGGAATGTCATAAGCTCTCTATGCAAGTCCAACTTAACAATGGCTACAGTTGCTATAACTGTCTGTGCAAAATGTTTGCATATACATTTCTGATTTACTTAACAGTGTTATTATAAAAAAAGCTGGTCCCCAGACCTATTGCTTTTGCTTATCCATCTAAACCAAAGTATAAGGCTATGAAGAAAGCAACGCTGCAATGAGGTATACAATTTGTCAAGTAATCACCACGAGATGAAACCCCACGTGCTGATAATGCCAGTGTCTGGGTGGCCTTGTCCAGACTTTCATTAAGATGTGATGGCTAAGGGTCCACTTTTTCACCTGTTCACCAGCTCACCCTCCCTGCTGCCCACTGTCTATCAGGTCAGTGTCAGCTCCTGGCCTCTCC
The DNA here is from genome assembly GCF_040938575.1 of Ambystoma mexicanum. Classification (NCBI taxonomy): domain Eukaryota; kingdom Metazoa; phylum Chordata; class Amphibia; order Caudata; family Ambystomatidae; genus Ambystoma; species Ambystoma mexicanum. Next base: position 72,974,395 of record NC_090925.1, read on the forward strand.
TCTACGCCTGACATAACCAGCGGGACTGCGTATCTGTCTTGCACCTCACCAGAGAATCTGCATCATGATCTAGCTGTAGCTTTTCCTGCCGTGCTGACTTTCCATCCTCCCCCCTCACACAGCAGGGATGCTTCTGAGCTCCTTCCTTCCGCTATTCCCCTAGCACCATTGGGTTGGGTCATGGCTCCCTGTTGCATGCCATTCTCTCTATAAACCTTGAGATGTTATGGGTTCTTGCCTACTCTCCATGACTCCCCACCTCCAACTGCTGGGCTGTTTTTGACTCCTTGCATAATCATCATCTCACATCTCCCACCCTTGGGCTTGATGTTTGCTCTCCCTACTCCTTATCTCCCTCCATTTCCACTGGATACTGGTCGGGTTCTGGACTTCCTTTAACTTTCCATTACCTCTCCATCTTCCAAACCCGGCCTTCTTATGAGATCCCCTACACATCAATCCCCGCTCCTACTGCTGAGGTTCAGGCTCCATACTACTCCCCATTCCTCTACCCAACATGGGCTGGTTATGAATGATATTATTGTTATTATGAGTATTATGATTATTATGATTATTATTATTACCATTATTATTATTAGCTCAGGAGAAACAGTTCTCCCCAAAGGTCAGAGAGCAAAACATTTGTTGTGAGAATTTAACAAATCATCAAGCATTTGTAATACAAATCACGGTACAATATACAATGGGGGGGTATGCACAAGATAGTTGGAATTTATATCAAACCTAGGTGTTGTGGAAGACCAGGTCTCCATTTCTTTCCTAAACTGAAGGAGACTTGGAGCAGTCAAAATTGCCACCAGGATGGAATTCCAGGGGACCGGAAATTAGCATGAGATGGGCTGTTTCCTAATTATATTCTTGTGAGCCAGTCTGTTTTCCAGTTTGGTGTTGGTATTACTATGAGATGACCATGTGCCAAATAATGTTTTTAGCTTGCCCATCAGTTAAGGAGGAAAAATGGGGGTAGTTGCCATGTAGGTGAGAAATGCAGTTTTAAATTAAATCCTTGCTGGGATAGGAAGCCAGTGTAATTTACTTAATGAGAGGGTGATGTGTTGAAATTTCCTAGATTCAGTGCTGTGGCAAGCAGTGGTCTGGTCGGCAACTTTGAGAGAGGCCAAGTGAGCACTGAGGGACCCTCTGAGGAGGACGCTACCCCCATCGATATGCAAGATCAGCATCGTTTGTGGCTCTGTTCGGAAGTCCTGGGGAGGAAGGAAGGAAGGGAATTAACTAATATCAAGATGTCTGAGCCTTTTTCGCAATCCATTGTCGGAAGGATAGATTGATCTCCACAAAGAAGCATGAGGATTTTGCTGAGTGGGTGAATTGAGGGTTTAACCCTTCAAGGCACATTGCGTCGAGAATCCTTTGCATGGGTTTCTTTTTGGTGAGCTGGAATACAAATTCAGTCATGGTGGGGTCGGGATCACACTGCTCTCGAATCTCCCCGTCCTAAGCCTGGGAGCAATCTGGGCTCATTATGTCTCCCAATCTCCCCTCCCCATCCAAACCCTGGCCATGTTTTGTGTTCCCTGCTTCTCCTGAAGCCCTTATTCATCCAACCTTTGAAGTGGGAAGGAACTCCTTCCTGCTCCCGATCCCACCCAAATACCCCTTGGCTGATGCTAAGATTCCTCAGAAGGGCTTATTCATCTATGTATGTGTGTTCTTTTAATTACTCTTGTTCTTACTGGTTAGTGTGTGTCTTATAACCAGTATCTTCTATGAATTGTCAATCACCCAGAAATGGAACTCCATTATCATGCTTTGTCCTATGCACTTTGAGCTTTATCAAAACACCTTCAGCTATTATCAGTAATTACAAATAAAAATACAAATGGACAAGGCTTCTAACTCTTGAAACAATTAGATTCCTCCACATTTCTTCAGATGTGTCTGTGTTTATTTTCTTGCAACAGAAGTGGATCACAAAATGCCCCACAAAGCATGCAACCTAAATCAACACACTTTCAGTATGACAGCACACACACAGTGTATCATCCATGTCACAAAAGTACCATAGCAGCATCCCGAACATCATCAGTAGCCACAGTATCATCCAGTTCAGATGGGCGTATTCCAGCCATAACTGCTACTTCAATAGGTCTCTAAACAGCAGCTATGCTTCTATCAAATGCCCACATGATAAATAAAGAACAGACAGCGGATGAAAGAAGTCATCATAGTTGAAGTGCACCAAAAGCAACCACATGCAGACGAATCTCCAGTGAGGGGTCATAATTACCACAGTGGCCCAATCAACCTGCACATTAGCTAGCAGCCATGGTTCCTTCATGGAACAAAATGGAAACTATTCTACACAGGGTAAGCCACGTTTCTGATACCTGTAAGTGACTGAGTTAAAGTCAGAAGTCAGGTGAGTCATGCAGCTGGCACAGAGCCTACATGTTGTAAATGGAAGACTGTCTGAAAGAGGGGAGACTTTGACTATGGTCAGTGACCGTTACTCTAATATGATAGATATCTGCACGTGCTTTTAGCAAGACCTCAAGAAGCTCATTGACGATATGTTGACCTGGAGAACAACTTTCCGCCCTTCCCCTTTGGATTCTTGGCAGCCACTGTTTCAGGGTGGCAGAAACAGTGGCTGAAAAATGGTTTCTTAACCATAGGACCATAGGACCAGTCCCTTCTGTGATTATGAAAAAACTGTATGACCAAGAGGGGAATTTGGACTTCTCTACAAACTTGACCTGAGAGGCACCTCAACTTTTACCTGTCCTGCTCCCCTTGAGGCTGATGATGTCTACAGTAGATATGTCCTGACCAGGGATGCATGCCTTCCCATCCTTCCAAGCATTCACATCATTGTTATGAAGGAATGGAAGGAATCTAAGAAGGATGGCACACCAAGACAATGTACCACCAGCAGATATTTCATGCAGGAATATGTAGGGTATTTTGTGGAGATTTGGGGCCTGACGGTATTTTCTTACCGCCGAAATATAACTTAGCAACAATCATTCCTTGTATTCAGATTGGGCCATGTACAACAATAATACAGTGAACATGCATTATTTCAGCACCCAGGCATGCATATTTGGTATGCGTGGGTGGTAGGCGTGGTTGGTGGTATTTTGGTGAGCATAATTCCCTTGTTTTATTTGTGGCCCCAATGTCCAGAATCCCTTATCTTTGCTTAGATTTTTCGTGTAATCACTAGAGAGACCTCAGACCTACATTTTAGGAATACCACATTTTTCAGTGTTAGTGTTAGTGTGCCACCATGGGCGATCTCACTGACTTATTTACGACAGAGAGCTATATATGGTAATCTTGTGGTAATTTCCACTACCTTATATACGGTAGGGAGCTATGTTCAGAGAGTCTCTCTTCCCGTTGGCTCATGTACCTCCAACGAGCTATGCTACAGTCACTCACAACTGTTCATACTGAATCTGACATGCACACCTCTGTCTTAAAATGACCATTGCACTGTTTAAAATCTCCCCACATCATCAGCATTGTAATGGTAAATAGTAAATACACCACCCGTCTGTTTTCAAATATTTTTCTGTATTATAAAAGTTGCAATTAAACACGATCTCATTCTTTACAGAAATAAATAAAATGGTACAGTAAAAGCATTGTCTATGACACACTGCAAAGAGAGTGGCGGAGAACAGAACTCAAATTGCAACATTAGCATTTGATTAAGGCATGCACAGGAATCCTACACTGACTGCATATTATCGTACACACTCAGCTCCCACACTTCTGTAATTACCTTATCTTTTTAGTTGTTCTCTTTGGCTGTTCTCTTTCTGAATGTGGCTCCCTTGAAGATTAACTCCAGTAAAAAGGAACGCTTGCCTTCTCAAACCGGGGTCATTGCCTGGAATTCTCAGCTTTTGCAGATAGGAATGCCTCAGCCAGTGGAAAGGTCCTTCTTTCAGCTCTCCCCAATCTTGACTGCCTTTCTCCTCCCTCAAACTTCCCCCAGAAAAAAGCCTGATCACTCCCTCTAGCATGATACTTGCTATGATGCTGCTCCAATCAGAATTAATCACGCCATCTCCTCCTTCTCTACACAATGGCTCATTTTTATAGTAATACTTTGTAACCAACTGATTTCCTGTTCTTTCGAGCCCATTTGCTTCCTGTAGTTATGTGGACAGGGCAGCAGAGAGAACAGAAAAAAAAATGGATGTGCGTTTAAAAGTTCACTTTCAGAATAGGCCTAATTCTGCAGTGGAGACACATTTTTATTAGTGGATTATGTTTCATTAGTCAGGTTAGTTGTCAGTAAGGTTAGTTATTATTTTCAAATGTGTCTCTCGCACCATAGGCATTTCAGGTGAAAAATAGTGTGCATTTTTGGGTGTGCACATGTGCTTTTAACTGTAAAAATAGATTTGCATCTTATATGTTAAAATCGTTTTTGACTGAATGGCCTGTCTTTCCTTGTTAATCTGGTAACACATATAGCAATGCACTGCACCCTTGTGGTGGTGCTGCAAAAAATAATTGCTACCTGTGCAGTAGTGATGTACTCTGTGCTGTTTGCTACCTGTGTAGTAGTGCTGTACTCTGTACTGTTTGCTACCTGTGTAGTAGTGCTGTACTCTGTGCTGTAACACGCCAAATATCCTTACAATTTCCAGCATGGCTTAGGGTTTAGACTTCCCTTTCGTATTTCTCAAAGAAGACATCCAAGCAGTCCTCTCCCAGAGATCATGTGGCTGAGAGGCTAGGGGTGCCTTCAAGACAAGCCATGTTGTCTAATGTTTGGTGTGATAGCTGGCGTTGAAGCTGTATAAACATCCCAGTCCCTCTAAACCCTTAATTATCATGGGAAGCACTTCAATTATAATTCCCTGATTGAACTGCTATTAAACAACTCATGTTTGTATCAGACAGAACATGTCATGTTCTCTGAGCATCGCCCTTGAGGGGTTGGCAGTAGCAACCGGGAGATACCACTTCTGGCTATGTCAATGCACACGCCCTTTTTGGGACTGAAACAGTTTAGTCCCAGAATCAGAGACCTGCTCAAGCATTCCTCCAGTCAAGTTCAAGATTCCTGGCCAGAGGAAATTTCTATGTTGTTACCAACCATCCAGGCCAACCTCTGTTTCCCAGAAAAGAAAGTAGGTGTAAAGATTACAGGGCAGTGGTGAAGGGTATGCAGTAAAGCTGACCAAGTACCACAGTCTCTCCTCAGAAGTGTTGACTATGGGAGGTGTCACCGCTCTTCATGTGCATGCCAGTTATTTACAGGTTCAAGGCAACTTGTCCACATTTCTTGACACATGGGCAGAGGAAATTTCAGGTGATTGGATTCTGGATATGGTACAAGATGGTCATATGATCAAGAACACTTCAACTAGCCCCTCTTTGAGATAATATATAGAGAAAGACATATGCAAGAGTATGGTTTTGAAGAAGGGGATCGCTGAGCTTGTGGGAAAAGGGGGACATGGGTTACATTCTCTTCCTGGCCCCAAAGACATCACGAGACGTCTGCACCTCTAATACACTTTAAGTAAGTCAACAGATGGGTGAAGTCAATTTTCTCCCCTGATGTAAACCGCTCCACCCATTATTCTGATTATAATGTCAGGAAAGTGTCCATGTTCCTTCGACTTGGAAAATGCCTAGCTTCACATCCTAATATAGAAATCTAACTCGCATTTCCTCTGCTTTGGCCGTCAGGGAGCACATTATCACCCGTTACCCTCACATCATCTCCACATGCCTTTTTAAGTATGGTTGCCCTTCCCCTGAAACGACTCCATCCCTAGCAGATTCATCTACAACCTCACCTTTATAACTTACTCATCCACAGGCCCTCTCTCTTTAGGGCAAAGGCAGACAGTCGAAGGGGGTTCAAACCCCTTGTTAGATTCAAGTGGCGCTTAAACCGCAACAAGAGACATCTAGATTCTCCTAAATGCTTGGAGACTGATGTGGTGCTCTGTGTTTCTGAGTCTCCATATTCCCTGTTGGGGCAACAAACTCTCGATAGGGCATTGTGCACTTTTTCTGTCTGCATAATCTGGTCACAACAGTTCTTGTAGGCTCAGGGTGATATGTCAACGTTTGTGTTTGTAGTTCCCTAAGTCCGGGCTCACTTAATTCCTTTGGTTATCTGCCTCTTCATCAGTTTAGGGCACAGTTCTCTTTCCTACACCATGTTGGTTTCTTAATTTCTTCAGCACAAACCTGTAGCTCGAGTGAGGCAAAGGCCTCCAGAAGCACATCTGCTCTGATTGACATGAAACAACACCTCCTTCCTTCTCTAGACAACAGCATCAAAGCCATTTTGTCTACTTGAATTAACAGCACCTTTTGATACACTCTCCATTTAGATATTGCAAGCAGGACTGCAAAACGCAATTGGCTTTCATGGCGTGGCCATCAAATGGAACACCTCCTTCCTTCAAATGGGACATCCGCAGGTGGTGAGATCAAGCTATTTTCTCTCAACCTCCTTTGAAAACACATAGAGTGTATCCCAAGGATCAGTTGTTTTCTCCGAGGCTAGTCAGTTGCCACCTGAAGCCACAGCTAACATCATTGAGTCTTCCTCAATAACATTCCAAATGAATTCAGATGATATACAAATTACCTTTAAATTGCAGACCTTCACATCCACCTCACACACCATCTCCTCATGCCTGGCCGACGTTCAAGACTGGATGGTGGATTATTGCCTCCAGATGCATGTGGCAAAATATAAGGTTATCTTCTTGGGCATGAGCGTCAGCCCACACCCCCTTTGACTGGTCGTCCACATTAGATCCTCCTTTCCCCAGTACCAGATGCAAAAAACCTGGGTATCACATTTAACGACAAACATTTCTTCAACTGGTAGATTCAAGACCCATCTAAGGAATGTCACTACCACTTTCAACTGCTCAAAAAAGTTCACCCTTTTCTTAACAGGAAGAAGTGGCCTAGTTGAGACTGCTGACCAGAGCCTTTACCGGGGCCTATGAAAACGCCTCATTTACCAACTCTACTGATACAGCACAGCTAGCAGCTGATCTAGAGCCTCAAACCTAGTAACCCCATTACCCCGGCACTGAGAATACGACATTGGTCACTAGTGGGGAAGGAAATTGAATACGAAATCCTCAGGATTGTGCACCATTCATTCCTCAGCATTGGCTCCACTTATCTCAGCAAGTACGTCAAAAGCTAAGATTCACAAAGAGCCCTCATTTCCACTGCATGAAAAAGGCTTAACATTGTTGGCTTCAAAACTAAGAGATTAGGCTGCAGTACGATAGGCACACAGACTAATCGTCCGCTGACATAGAAAACTAAAGAAAGTCAAATCAAATCCAGTAAGCAACTCTAAATCTAATCCCTCAGCAAGTCTTCACTTATTAAGTCCTACCAGGTAAATTCCGGCATCCTCTAGGGAGGAGTGATGACACAAAGTCCTCTTTCTGCAATGAGCCCCCCACCACTTTCCTACCTAGCGACCCCAGATTAATGCTCAGTGGTTCATTCTGATTCTGAATTCTAACATAGTGTTACTTTCCTCCTTTTCAGGGCCTCTTTAAACTCTTGGTTCTTAAGAGTATAAATAATAGGGTTACACATTGGGATTATGGCGATGTAGACTAAAGAAGATATTTTACTCTGCATATCGGAGTATGTAGAGGCTGGGCGCACATAGACAAACATGAGGCTTCCGTAGAATAGTATCACCATGGTAAGATGAGAGGTACATGTGGAAAAGGCTTTTCGTCTCCCCATCACTGACTGGATTTTCAAGATGGCTGAGATGATTTTGACGTACGATGTGATAATTAAAACCCAGGAGAAAATCATCACTATGACACCAAAGATGAAAGTCATTGTTTCCGTAGTCTGGGTGCTGGTACAGGAGAGCTTCATCAGGGATGTGACATCACAGAAGAAGTGGTTGATTTCATGTGTCTTGCAAAAGGAAAATGTGGTTATTGAGACAGCATGAAATAATGGCTCTGTGAAGCCAAGAAGCCAGGCTCCCATTGCCAATCGAAAAGTAACATATTTATTCATGATCATTGTGTAACGTAAGGGATAGCAGATGGCAACATATCGATCATAAGCCATGAGAGTCAAAAGAAAGACTTCTGTCGCAAACAGAAAGAGGAAAAAGTACAACTGAACCAGGCACTGCCAGAGAGTGATATGTGTGCTTCGTAAGTAGAAGCTGGCTAGCATTTTTGGGAATGTGACAGAAATTGAAATTATGTCTATAAAAGACAGGTTGGTGAGGAAGAAATACATGGGAGTGTGCAGATGTGAGTCACAGTAAATAACTGACATGACTAGAATGTTTCCTCCAATGGTCACCAGGTAAATTATCAGAAATCCAGCAAGGAGGGGAGCCCGTAGGTCCGGAAGATCAGTGAACCCCAAAAGAATAAAGTCCTCACCAGCAGTCATATTCCTTTCTGCCATTGGCAAAGAGCTGTTTCTTTATTTCTTGTACATGTTTAGCTAAAATAAAAGAAATTTTTACAATTGAATTGTCACATATTGACAGACATGGCTCTTTAAGCATGTAATTACACATATGTCTTAATCATGGTCCATTAACTGGGAGTCTTCTAGACCTCCTATCATAGCTCACATAGATTGAATAAAGAAATAGAATGCAGGAGAGCCACTGACAGCCTTATAGTGCTCAATGTCATACAGATGACACTGATGGTCTAGACTTAGAACAGGCACGTCAATTCGCCAAAATGTCTGGGGTAGCGGAAGTGACATCAGACACCCAATAACATCACAGGAAATGATGTCATATCACAGTTGACCCTGGTGTCATCATATACAATGACATTTAACCCTGATGACATCACCTGAATTGACTGAAGGGTGTAAAAACATAAGACAGCTTACATTTCATAAAATACCAAACTGGCACTAAAGTAGATATATGCATTTTTAGATACCAAGCATATTTTCCCTAGGGTGTTCCCTTAACATGCCATGCATACATCATGTTATGACAGACGTAGAACAAGTAGAACAAACATAGGCCAGGGACACTGCCATGCGATCTATGTGATCACTGCACCGCCCATAACTGCGACGGCCGAAATGCCGACGCCAGTTACGGCGCGGCGCAGTGATCATATAGATCACTGTGCCCGCTTCTCCGGCCTGCTTTTCCCTTCCCACCCCCCAATTACCTTTTACGGCGGAACACTTCTGTGCCTTCTGCACCCTGGTATCCCTGCGGCGTCAGCCCCTCCCACTAACGTGGGTTAAAGCTGACGCCGCAGGGTGCTTTTCTTTTTTTCTTTTGTGTCCCCTGCTTACCAAAAATGGTAAGCGGGGGACACTCATGCAAACTTTGACTACGGCTTTGGCTACGGCTCCCAAGCAGAGCGGGGGACACCCCCATAACCCCCGCTCTACTTGGCTGCAGTAAATGTTGCCCTCATTTTGTACGCCCCCAAAGTCGCAGTAACTGCCGGGGCGCAAAAATGATTCCCTGCCATGCATATGCTAGTATAGGTTCATATGGCCATTTACTGACAATTTATGCCAATTATTGCTGCACATGTCAGGTCTAGTAATCACATGCCAAGTAAAGCCCCACATTCTCATGTGCTGCCATAATACAGAGTGACTAATGTAGCCTCTGAGGAAGCAGCCATCTCGAGTCTGTCACAGCCTTACAAAATGTGTAAGTCACAACGTTATATATCCAGTTGCTTCTTTCATTTGCCAAGTGCATCCTCAAATGTCCATTGATGCCACCCAATGTGAGTTTGTGCCCCATACCTGGTATGAGATAAATTCAGCATAATAGCCAATTGACACAAAACCCTAAACACTGTAATACGTTCTCTTTTTACCACAGAAAGACTTTCAACATAATGTCAAGTTTAAAGAGGCAAAATATATCAATCAAATTTTAATCCAAAAGTTCATAACAAACAAACTGAAAGGAAACCCATGACACCTCAATGTGTTTCGATCAGTACATGGTTCAACATCAGGAGGAACAAGAGGCTGACCCCACAGCACCCTTGTATGCCGCTTAACATAAGTGCTACTGACCATGCATTCACGAGATATATGGTGAGTGGCATATGTGGCTGAGTAGATCTTGCTATGATTCATACCTGTGGCTTGCAGAACATGCATACATACCAGTAGTGAGCACTTAACCCACTGAGCTATCTTATCAGCTGTTTGTTCTTAAATGTGAATACCACTGCATTTGGTAATGTATTGGCTCTGGTGGCTACATGTCTTATTAACATACAACGTATATTCCTACTGCTTTTAAGTACTGCAATGGTGCCATGACCCACAAGTCCACCTGATAATAGTAGTGCTATATTTCCTTTAAAAAGGACTGGATGGGAAGGGTGATGGGTAGATATCCTGATGGATGCACAACTTCTAAACAGCATTATGTGTCACACTTATATAGCTCTGCAAGTTAAAAGCTCATCTCTGACACGCACCTGGCTGAGCTTTCCATGTTCATATTTCAGCTGGGCCGAATCAGTCCTTCATCCTTCTAAGGTTTATGCACAATTACTAGTGCATTTCGTACTAATAACACCTATTTTTACAGTGCTCAAAAGCAGGAGGCTCAGGAGTCAGACATGAAGTACTTTACATAATAATATGATGTAATCCTAACTTTTTTACTTGGATGTGGGAAAATATAAGCCACAGTAACTTGGAGTATTTTTGCACAAAATGATAGGCCTCAGAAAATTCAAACAAACAAGTTGATGCTAAATAAGTAGCTCTTCGTTTGGAGCATCCGGTCGCTCTGGTTTATACAGACAGAGCCTATTCTTCTGTCTTGCGAATTGGGCACATTAGGGAAAGCCAAACATCGCCCTGTAATTTAGAAAACTCAAGTGGGTTCTAACAACCCACTTTATGTTTGTTTTCATACTGCCATTGGCGGCTGGAGAGTTTTTTAATTGGTGTGGAGTGAATAATTCCTACAAATTTACAAGAGTGACTGATGGATGTTTTTAATGATAGATTAAATTTGTGAATTATACAGCACGCTGTCTGTGAAAAATTGGTTGAAAATGCATGTAATGCCTGCTTTATCATAGGTGTCCATAAAAAAATGTCATACCACAATAAGAAATAAAAAAATTGATTGCATCAAAATCATAGCTTAGAAAGGTAATGACACTTTTCATACTTGATTAGCATGATTTTTAAGCAAGCAAGGTAAGTCTTGTTATTTGGCAGGTCGGGTATGTGGTTCAGTGGACTAATCCAGCCAATACAGGGGCCTGTGTTTGACCTCGTGGTCACAGGTTTGAATCATGGCAGGTCCACTCGGCCAGTTAAATTATAAGGGTACCTGTACACCAAAAGGTCCTTCGGGTAAATAAAACAGTTATCTTAAAAAAGTGGACCTTTTTGGTGAGGTTGGAAAAACAAAATACACCCGAATTCAGTATAAACACATCAATTTAATTCACAGAGTACCACAAAGTTAAAAGCCACTTAAATACTTCACATTACCAATCAATTTTTTTTTACAGCTAAATCTTCCCACCTTTCATACCCATACATACTCACACACAACCAATGTCAAAATTAAATGAACAATACACAGAAAAATCCAACTACCATTGAAGTCTTTCTTGTATTAACGTACAAAGATTGTTCTTTATATTACACCATTGTCTCCTATTGGTTTGTGTATAAGTACAATAGCATAGCTTATTGACAGCGTCTACATACGTTTCAGTCGGATAAGGCAGGGCTTGTGATTAAAGCCAAAAATGTAGTTCCGACCTTCTTCAGGACGAACAAACGGGTGTAGGTCTTCCTTCACACTTGCAACAGATTATGGTGGAGAGTGTCTTCAACAGTGTCTTTCTACATAAAACACAAACACAAACAACACCTATTTACAATCCAACTTCATTTCTTATAGCGGCATATATAAACTATGCTTGTAAAACATTAGTGATTACAATAGCTCGCAAAGGAGTATATCCACAGTGCTCCAGGGGAAAACTACTGAGAAGCCTGTAAATGACATAGGACCAGAGTGAACCTACTGTTTAACTAACAGCTAACCTCATTACATTGATAATGTAGCGAGACTTACTTAATAATGCTGTTGTATGCACATCAACCCATCATCCAGAGAACACCCTTCCAATAGGCAACTGGTCCACTGACCATCTCCGGGTTGAGACTCAAGCAAATAATGACATCTACGCTATCTGCAAATCAATCACATATTGCAAAACATTATACTATTGAGGGCCGATGGTTGACAATCCTGCTGCATCAAGCCTGCAGCAGCCTGATCCACTTATAACAGGCATAAAAAATGGCACTTCAAAAACACTCACGGTTGAAGGAGTTGTCACGCACCACTCCATCTCTAGGAGCAGGCGTGTGGAAACAGGTTTAGGATGTACCCTCTGTCTTCCAAGCTGGATCAAATCAATTGTCTAGTGGCATCTGCACAACACATATAACAAGCATGTACGTTACAAATTGCAGCGTTAAGACTGTTATGTCTTAAGTCTATGACACAGTATTGTGATGGGCACAAAGCATGCGTCTTGCATTTCCCTAGATGGGTTAATCCAATAACCAAGACATGTAGGCGTGGACATGACATGTGTTGCGTAGCATGTACGCATGCGCGTTGTTAATAAAGGAGGTCCTGGCCAGCAGTTGAAGCCGGGACCCTGTACCAGCAACACACGTCCCGTGTGTCTCTCTGCCTGCATGCGTGCGAGCGTGTGTGTGCATGCGGGGGGCCCGCAGGTCACATGCCACCTCCAACACTGGCGACGAAAGACGGCGACGGTGGGGAAAATTATATTGCTCTGGCTGCTGCTGAGTCAGAGAAAGTGTTTTCTTTCCCCACGCGGTCGCGAACCTATGCACTTGGCCGGCGGCCATTTTGAGATACACGCGGATCACAGCGGTTGTGGCCCACACAGGTGCTCGTGCACCGGCTGTGGTCCGGATTACTTTTGAACAGTTTTTGGACACTCCATGGCCTTTACAGCTAAAAGGGCCGTGGTTCATCTTGAGGAAAAGGCTAAAGGGCATCACCCATGACTGCTGCAGGCCCACCACGCCTCCAACCTGGGCCCCCTTTGTGCCTGGACACCCTTCCTGGACACTTGAAGGTCAGTGCAGGTTTCTCAGGGCTGACCCAACGGCTATATCCTCAACCCAGTCACCACCATGGGTGCGGAGGAGGGAGAAGAAGGAGCCCCCATACCAGTCCCACGCAGGATGCACAGCACCTTGGCACCCATGCCTGAATTTGACACCACAGGCTGCCATCTAAGCTGGAGCTGAAATGGCTACTGTGGGTGAGAAACTAGAAATGTTTTTCAGGGCCTCAGGGGAGAGGGATGATGATGCGAAGGTGGCCACAATGGTGTACTCAGCTGGCACGGAGGTCCACAGGATTTATGACTTGCTAAATCTTCAGGTGGTCACCTATGATGCGGTGAAACAGGCCCTTCAGGACCATTTCCTCCCCATGGCGAATGTGATGTGTGCAGAGAAATAGCAAGGGGAGGAGTCCTTAGACCAGTTCTGTGCATGGTTGAGACACCTCGCATGCACCTGCAGGTGGATGAATGAGGAGGAGATGGTGCAGAACCAGTTGATTCAGGGGTGCAGCTCCGGGAAGTTGAGGAAGCAAGTGCTTCGGGAGCCAGGACTGATGCCTCCGCAAATCCTGGACACTGGGCGAGCATATGAACTGGCGGAGTCCAGATGTGCAAAGATGGACGCATCAATGCATCCAGGGAAGAGTGAGGATGCCTTCACCATTGGGCGCTTGGCCCCAGATAGGGCGCGCTGGGCCCCCAAAAGAGCGGACAGTCCCTATGCGCCTGGAAATCCACAGTCCTGTCCGTACTGTGGATATGACCTACTACCAGCTGGGGAGTGTCCTGCAAAGACTAGAGTCTGCGGAAGGTGTGGCATGCCAGGACACTATGCGAGAGTGTGCAGGGCCTCAGCCCCAGTGGCTGCATCGAGGGGTCTGGCAAGGTCAAGCGGGGGAACCACAGGCACGTGAGGGGTGTGTCGTCGATTGAGCAAGGTGTACAAGATCTGGACATTGCCGAGGAGGAGGAAGATGACAAGGAAATCTTTTTCATCTCGAGCATCGCCACAGGATCAAGGCAGAGCAGACAACTCACGTGCACTGTGAACATTGGTGATGTGCCCACCACAGTCTTGATCGATACAGGAGCATAGGTTTGCGTGCTAGCCGCTGAACACTATGAGGCTCTCCCGGGTCCTCCCAAGCTGGAAGACTCCAAAGCTCGGATATACTCCTTTGGAGGGGACACGCCGCTGCCGATTCAGGGAGTCTTTATGGCCCCGGTGTCACATGGGCTCAACAAGATCAAGAACAAGGCGAGGTTCTTTGTGACTAATGTTAGTCCACACTCCCTACTGAGCTGCGCTGCCTCCGAAGCCCTCGACATTGTGCATTTAACTCTGGTGGTGTACCACACAGACATTGATCACCTGCTGCTGCGGTTCGAAAGCATCTTTCAAGGCGTGGGAAAGTTGAAAGGTGACCGCATCAGACTCCACATTGATTGGTCCGTGAGGCTGACGGCTCTCAAACATCGAAGAATTCCATTCCATCTGAGGGCGCAGGTGGAGAAAGAACTTCAATCACTCATTGACTTGGATATCATCGAGAGGGTGGAGGGCCCAACCCCGTGGGTCTCCCCCATAGTGGTGGCATCGAAGCCCAAGCAACCAGGGGCTGTCCACATCTGCGTGGACATGAGACTGCCAAATGCTGCCATAAAGAGGGAGCGTCACCTTACGCCAACGCTGGATGACATAGTGGGTGAGCTGCAGGGGTGAAAGTCTTCTCCAAGCTTGATCTGAGGTCTGGGTACCACCAGCTGGAACTCCACCCGTAGTCATGGTACATAACTACATCACGACCCATGAAGGGCTATATCAGTTCAAAAGACTTTTGTTTTGTTGTCTCGTCAGCGGCGGAAGTCTTCCAGAACGTCATCCGGGGAGCCCTGGCGGGACTAAAATGTGTCATCAACATGTCAGACGACATTCTGGTCTTCGCGCAGTCAGAGTCTGAACACCTGAAGAGACTGGAATGACCATTGGAGAGACTCAAAAGTCTGGGGATGACCATACACCGAAAGAAATGCGAATTCCTCAAGGACCTGATAGAGTTCTTCGGGTTTGTGTTCCATGCAGGGGGCATCTCGCCTGACCCGGAGAAGGTGAGATACATACGTGAAGCTGCCCCACCAGAGTCACCAGCGGAGATAAGAAGCTTCCTCGGCATGGTGAACTATTGTGGACGATTCACTTGCGATCTGGCGTCACTGTCGGAGCCCTTGCAGTCTCTGACAAGAAACAACATTGCATGGGCGTGGACCTCCAAGGAACAAAGGGTGTTTGCCGAGATCCAGAATGATCTGACGGGCCAGGAAACCATGGCATACTTTAGCCCAGACAGGGAGTCAGAGATGGTCGTGGACGCCAGCCCGGTGGGGCTGGGCGCGGTGCTCATGAAAGCAGACTCTCAGGGACTCATGTGTACAATTGCATATGCCAGCAAGGCGCTCACAGAAACAGAAAAAAGGTATTCGCAGATTGAGCGGGAGGCCCTGGCCGTTCTGTGGGGTTGTAAGCACTTGAGGATCTACATTCTGGGCAAACCCGTTGTGGTGATAACTGACCAGAAGCCGCTTATTCCGATCATGGCGGGTGCCTCCTCCAAGCCACCTCCACGCATCGAGCGGTGGATGCTGTCGCTGATAGAATATGGGGTCAAGCTGCAATATCACCCGGGCACCCATAACCCAGTGGACTACCTGTCCAGACATCCAGGGGCCGGGCACCCCCGAGACACGACCGAGGTAGTGGATTGCGTTGAGATGGTGCACAATGTCGTGGAGGCGGCCCTGCCAGTGGCCCTGGCACGCCAGGAGATTGCAGATGCTTCAAAAGAGGACGAAGGGAGTGGAGTGAGGTGCTCACTAACAACGCCAGAAGGGAGATCGGGGCTCAAAAGGACCTCCAAGCACTGTGGAAGTTGTGCAATGAGCTCTGGGTTGTGGACGACAGCCTTCTGTTGAGAGGTCGTCAGATTGTCATCCCGCGAGCCTTGGTGATGAAAGTGCTACAGCTGGCCCACAAGGGACATCAAGGAACCGCAAAGACTAAGGCACACCTAAGATTGAAGATGTGGTTCCCTGATCTGGAGCAAAGGGTAGATGAGTTTGTGCGCTCATACGTACCGTGCCAAGTGGCCAGTCTGGCGGAAAGGGGACCACCAATCAGAGCCATGGAAATAAGTGAGCAGCCGTGGGGAACGGTGCACGCCGACTTTGGCTCTACGGGCAGAGGACGGTACTTTCTCGCAGTGGCGGGTCAAAGGTCACGGTATCCCGGTATCCGAGGTGGAGCTAGTAGAGTCAACGGCCAGCACCACACCATCCTGGCACTGGAGAAGATGTTTGCCACCCACGGTTTCCCCACTGAGCTTTGTTCGGACAATAGCCCGCCGTTCCAGGGGCAGCAGTTCGCCAGGTACTCTGAGGAGCGGGGAATCAAACACCGGAAGGTCAGCCCGCTCTGGCCCAGGGCGAATGGGGATGCCGAGCAATTCATGCAAACACTCAACAAGGTCTTCCGAATTTCGTTGGATGGAGGAGGGGAATTGCGCCTAAACCTCTTTGAATTCCTGCGAGAGTATCGGACAACCCCACATCAGTCTACCGGGGTCACGCCGGCCGAGGCGCTATTCAACCGGTGCCCAAGAGGACTGCTGCCGGAAGTAGAGGGGCACCGCCCGGGGTGATCGACGCATGGAGCGAAGAATCAAGAACGAGAGGGAAATTGCCTGCAGGAACTTGCCCGAGAAGACGATGGAGGTAGGGGACACTGTCCTGGTCCGGAACAGAAGGCCAGAGGGGATGTTATCTCTCCCGTATGAGGCCCATCCGCTAGGAGTGACCCATGTCAAGCAGTCCATGGTCACGGCGGCCAATGTGAGGGTAACCATCACGTGGAACGTGTCCTACTTCAAGAGGATTGAGGCAGCCCCACTGGCAGCACCACCAACCGTGCAGCAAGAGGCGCCCTCTCCAGGACCCGGACCAGGAGCGCTGCCGGGGGACGAAGGCCCTCCGGAGGTCGCAGGGACACCGAGACCACCTCGAGAGAAGGCCAGAAGGTACCCGAGCCTGCTGAGGTTCCGAGACTTCATCGTGGACCCGAACCCTTAGAAGGTCGAGAACTGTTCCTGTGGTCCCAGGTTGTGTTTGTTATTTGTTAATGTTGGACTTGTTCATTGTTTGGGGAAAAAGGAGGTCCAGGCTAGCAGTTGCAGCCGGGACCCCGTACCATCAACACACGTTGAGAAGAAGAAGACGCTGGCCTCCTTATGACGGGTGAGTCTAGAGTCGTTCTAATGCCTGTGCCTGTCGGACTTCTTACAATCGATGCCCTGGTTCATTTGTCACGATATGCCGGTAATGAGTGCCCACTGACTCTGCAATCGTCGAGGGAGACTCCTGAACATTCTGGGGAACTTCTTGCATCGCTGCTGTTTTTGGCACAGCATGAGGTGAACTCTTTGGCCCCCAGGGTCTCACTGGAATTACCAGAGGGAGTAGAGTCTGAGGTGATGTCTTCCCCACCTAAAGATGTCATATCTGTTTTGCCTAAGAATTCCCAGATAAACCCTCGCAAAGGACCTAGAGACACAGTGTTGGGAACCACAAACCCATTGCTAAGATCTGTTAAATTGACACATAAACCCTGCATCTACCAATATTGCATAAGCGGGGCTTTGCGGCAACCCCTTCTGTGTTATCTATGTTTGCCAAAAAACTAGCTGTCCCAGTATTGGGCCCTTCTGCGGGGGATGTATCTGATGCTGACCTTTTGGAAGGTGTTGAATCATGGGGCTGGCCCTTAAAAGATCTGCAGCCTACAAAGGGAAACAATGATGTGGTGCCAACTTTAATCGTTCCCTTTAATTTTAAGGCAGCCTACTTGGGCAACAAGCCCAAACAAGTACTCCCTCTCACACCCCTAAGGGCTAACCATAAGTGCTTGGATCCTGTGTTGTGTTGCTCCTCACAACGAGAAAAGACTTTGTGACTCCTGAATATGAGCCCACGGGTAAGGCCTCCCAGATTGGCGTCCCAATGAGGCTTTCCCCGTTGCCTCTTGATGCAATAACCACGTGCTTGACGTGATGGATCTGGCGGGTGACTCCATTGCCCTCTAGAAAAAAGGGTGATGGGGTCCGGTTGGGCCTGTAAACCAACAAATTTGGGTTGATGGCGGGTGGGGCAGAGGAGATCTGGCTGGGGATCCAGTTGTTGTGGGGTTTGTTTTGCCTCCAGCCTCCCCTGTGCAATCCTGGTCCCGTCCGCCTCCAGCGGTCCAGCCACCGGAGCTTTCCCATACTAACCAAACCAGAAACACAAAATGGACCTTTTTTCCATCATGTCGACCCTGAAGATAGACCTTGCCCCATTTACTAAGTTATACGAACAAGTGAACAATACTTTAAAGGAACATACCACTCTTTTGACCAAGTCCCACTCCAAGCTAATTTTCTTGGAAGGCTTTATTACGGGCAAGGAGCCTTGTGGATTAAATCTGAGCAGTATTGGGGCCTCTTCCTGTCAGGGGCAGACCTGGGGGGGCACGCAAAAAGCATGCAGCAAAGTATGCGGCGGCACCTGTAGTGAAGAAACTGGTGGGTGTCCTGCACTATGGGCCACGTGTTGTGAATGTGTGTGGAGTTCAGGTGGGATGGGGAAGGGTGCTGCCATACAGGAGACTGCTTTGTCCTCCCTGTAGGCTGCAGGCGCTGCAAGTGCATCGAGACTACACTTCCCAGCATGCCTCGCGCACAGACAGCCAATCAGGAATCAGATCGGGCGTGGCACGCCCCAACGCGCATGCGCGAGAACACCGACACGGGGCTTGTGCTCGAGATCGCTGTGGAGGAGGACGTGAGACACCGAGCTCCGTAGGAAAACCCGTGCGAGGGGCCCCGCCCCGCCTGATTGAGAGTCTGGCCCCTCGCCGATACTCAGATAAGTTTGGGACGCATACCCGGGGAATCGAAGCCACGCAATACTCGATCCTGAGAAAGCCCGTAGAGAGAGTTTTGGGAAGCGCAGGCGGCACAGACTCCCAGTCCATAGCGCTCGCCCCTGCGCCGGCATACGAGATAAGTGCAGGCCCTGGGACAAAAGTGTTTAGCAGCGCGAGTCATGCAGAAATGAGGAGCGCAACATTGGCACCATAAAAAGGGAGAATACCCGCGCCCCAAGCCACGCGCGGCGAAGCTCGCGCTGACACGTTACTAGCGACTTGTTTAGCGCCTGGGGAAGAAAGTATGAATGCGGCATGGAGTGAATGACCGTGCGTATGTGTGACCTGGAATAACACATACTCTTTCTTTGTAGCGGAAGACGTGACCAGTCCACACCGTTTTTGGAGACACAGCACAGACTGACAGCTTCTCAAGGACCGAGCACTCGGACCGGACAATGAACCCAAGCTAAGTGTTGCATGCTAGTTTACCTGTGACAGTGGTTACCCACTGCCAATTGAACTGCTCAAAGGGGTCAAATGTTGCTTATGTGATTCACACTTCAGAAAGCGTACTGTGTGGTCCAGCCTGCAGGCTCTGCAGGAATTATCATGTGGTGTGTTGTGACGATGAAGGTGTGCAGCCGTTGAACCTCACCCAATTTCCCTCTACCTACCCATTACCTCGCCCTACTCCTTTTCCCGGTTTTCCCATAACCCCCCAACCTATCCAATCAACGAGACCCTAACCCTCTTTCCCTGCCCTGGTCGCGAAGGCCTGCGTAAGCTTCATCTTGCAGGTATCAAGACCAGTGTGGGGGTAGTTGGTACATCCACTCCTGCGCCAGGTACCGGTGTGCAACCCTGACAGAAGCACAAGCCCACGAATAATCACGGCGCCTGAGTGGGTTTGATACCCTCCCCCGTTTCTTGCAACATGGAGGAGATTGCTAAGGTTCTGCAGGATCTGCAGAACGAATTGGCAGCATCTCGACAGGAATACGCTGCCTTATCGGTTCAAGTCCGAAGTCTGGCAGCACAGACCTCGCCCTTACCTGGTTCAGCCCCGATCCCCGTCCAAGTGCACGTGTCACCAGAGCCCACCGTTCTTCTTGCACCCCCAGAGCGTTATGCTGGGGACCCTCAGAAGTTTACTACCTTCATCACTCAGTGCCGCCTCCAGTTTCTTACTAAACCCATGGCCTTCCGGTCCACCCAGTCTAGGACGGCCTTTGTCATTTCGTACCTCACGGGGGATGCTGCTGCATGGGCCAATCCTTTGGTGCATAAGGACGACCCTCTACTCTATGACTGGGATGGGTTTCTGGGCGAGTTTGAGAAGATATTCAATCGGCGGGCAGCCACCCTGTATAAGGATAGAGAGCTTTTGACGCTCAGGCAGGGCAACAAGGAGTTGGTAACTTACGTTACAAACTTCAACCGCTTAGTAGCGGAAGCAGAGTGGCCTGCCGACAAGCGAATGTCTCTATTCTATCAAGGCCTGCGGGACGATCTGAAAGATCTAATTGCCCAGGTTGATCCACAGCCGGTGGAATGCTCCGACATGATCGATCTTGCCTTACGGTTGGATCATCGTCAGGCTGAGAGACGGGGCGATAAAAGAAAAGGTGAACCTCGTCCGATGGTCCGGTTAGATCAGTCTCATGGACCTCGTGGGCAGGTAGAAAGGTCTGGTGGGGATGAACCCATGCAAATAGGTTCTGTCCGAGGACCCTTATCCACGGAAGAGAAGGAGCGACGGAGGAAAGAAGGTGTTTGCCTTTATTGTGGTTTAGCCGGGCATTTCGTGCGAGAGTGCCCCACAAAGCCTAAGAGTCAGGGAAACGTATCCGCTCGGCGGTAGTGGGGGTCACCCGACCGAGCTTTCCGGAGGTTAGGGCCCCAGTCACGGACAATCCCAATTATGCTCCCCATATTAAGATATCGGGTCAATTGGGCTATTCAGGGCACCAGAGGATGGTATCCATGCTGGTGGACTCGGGAGCAACAGGAAATTTCATTGATACCAAGTGTGTGGGAGCATTAGGGATCTCCGTTTACCCGAAAGAAACACCAGAGCCCGTTCAGGCGGTTGATGGCTCCCCTCTTAGTTCAGGTCCTATTACTCATTGTACCCAAAAATTGACCCTACAATGTGGGGAATCACATTGGGAAGAGATCATCTTTGACGTGATTGCCGCCCCACAGTTCGGGATTATTCTTGGACTGCCTTGGTTACGTAAACATGATCCAGATATTCGTTGGCTTACTGGTCGGGTCGCATTGAACTCCACTTATTGCCAAACACATTGTAAACCAAAACCCCTCATAGCTTCGTGCATCATTGGTACTGAAAAGGACCAGCCGGTCAAGACATGTTTCACAGACCTACCCGAAGAATACTCCGACTTTGCGGATGTGTTCAATAAAAAGGCTGCAGAGACTCTGCCTCCGCACAGATCATTCGACTGCAGAATAGATCTTGAACCGGGAGCTGTTCTCCCGTGCAGTCGTATCTATGCACTGACAGAGGCAGAAAATGAGCATCTTCGCGAGTATATTGCTACAAACCTTCAGAGCGGTTTTATTCGTCATTCCAACTCGCCAGTCTCTTCCCCCTTATTCTTCGTTCCCAAGAAGTCCGGGGAGCTCCGGACTTGTATCGATTACCGCGGGGTAAACCGGATTACCATCAAAAACCGTTACCCCCTTCCTCTCATACCAGTTCTGTTAGACCAGGTACGAGATGCGGGCATCTACACTAAGTTGGATCTTAGAGGCGCTTACCATCTAGTGCGGGTGCGTGAGGGGGACGAATGGAAAACCGCCTTCCGTACAAAATTCGGATTGTACGAATATCAGGTTATGCCATTCGGCCTCTGTAATGCACCCGCAGCCTTCCAACACTTCTTGGACGAAGTCCTCCGAGAGTTTCTAGACATTTGTGCAGTTGTCTATATAGATGACATTCTAATTTACTCTTGTAGCCCTCAGGAACACGTCCAGCACGTTCGCGCCATATTATCTAAATTGCGGGAACATCAACTCTACGCTAAGTTAGAGAAGTGCGAGTTCCATCGTACCACCGTTGAATTTTTGGGGTATTTCCTGACACCCACCGGGGTACAAATGGACCAGAAAAAGGTGCAAGCGATACTAAGTTGGCCATCCCCTACTAACGTGAAAGAGGTACAATCTTGTACAATCCAAGACCATCTACAAAAAATATGCTGACAAACATCGTCGAGCCTGCCCTCAATATCGAGTGGGAGACATGGTTTGGCTCTCCACTCGTAATATAACTTTACATGGACCACGTAAATTACAACCACGATATCTGGGCCCTTTCCCCATAGAACGAATCATCAATCCCGTAGCCGTGCGTTTAAAACTGCCCCCTCAAATGAGAATACATCCAACGTTCCATACCGCATTATTGAAGCCAGCCCCCAAGACCACCACGACCCAAAAACCACCACCTGTCCTAGTACTAGGAGAACCTGAATATGAGGTCCAAGCAATCCTAAATTCTAAAAGGGATAGGGCAGGACGGGTTCTGTATCTGGTAGATTGGGTCGGCTATGGGCCTGAAGACCGCTCTTGGGAGCCCTCTGCTCATGTACATGCCCCAAGACTGCTGCGCACCTTCCATCGCAACTTCCCAGATAAACCCCGGCCTCCACCGGCCTTCCGTGGGGGGGGGAGTGATGTCAGGGGCAGACCTGGGGGGGCACGCAAAAAGCATGCAGCAAAGTATGCGGCGGCACCTGTAGTGAAGAAACTGGTGGGTGTCCTGCACTATGGGCCACGTGTTGTGAATGTGTGTGGAGTTCAGGTGGGATGCGGAAGGGTGCTGCCATACAGGAGACTGCTTTGTCCTCCCTGTAGGCTGCAGGCGCTGCAAGTGCATCGAGACTACACTTCCCAGTATGCCTCGCGCACAGACAGCCAATCAGGAATCAGATCGGGCGTGGCACGCCCCAACGCGCATGCGCGAGAACACCGACACGGGGCTTGTGCTCGAGATCGCTGTGGAGGAGGACGTGAGACACCGAGCTCCGTAGGAAAACCCATGCGAGGGGCCCCGCCCCGCCTGATTGAGAGTCTGGCCCCTCGCCGATACTCAGATAAGTTTGGGACGCATACCCGGGGAATCGAAGCCACGCAATACTCGATCCTGAGAAAGCCCGTAGAGAGAGTTTTGGGAAGCGCAGGGGGCACAGACTCCCAGTCCATAGCGCTCGCCCCTGCGCCGGCATACGAGATAAGTGCAGGCCCTGGGACAAAAGTGTTTAGCAGCGCGAGTCATGCAGAAATGAGGAGCGCAACATTGGCACCATAAAAAGGGAGAATACCCGCGCCCCAAGCCACGCGCGGCGAAGCTCGCGCTGACACGTTACTAGCGACTTGTTTAGCGCCTGGGGAAGAAAGTATGAATGCGGCATGGAGCGAATGACCGTGTGTATGTGTGACCTGGAATAACACATACTCTTTCTTTGTAGCGGAAGACGTGACCAGTCCACACCGTTTCTGGAGACGCAGCACAGACTGACAGCTTCTCAAGGACCGAGCACTCGGACCGGACAATGAACCCAAGCTAAGTGTTGCATGCTAGTTTACCTGTGACAGTGGTTACCCACTGCCAATTGAACTGCTCAAAGGGGTCAAATGTTGCTTATGTGATTCACACTTCAGAAAGCGTACTGTGTGGTCCAGCCTGCAGGCTCTGCAGGAATTATCATGTGGTGTGTTGTGACGATGAAGGTGTGCAGCCGTTGAACCTCACCCAATTTCCCTCTACCTACCCATTACCTCGCCCTACTCCTTTTCCCGGTTTTCCCATAACCCCCCAACCTATCCAATCAACGAGACCCTAACCCTCTTTCCCTGCCCTGGTCGCGAAGGCCTGCGTAAGCTTCGTCTTGCAGGTATCAAGACCAGTGTGGGGGTAGTTGGTACATCCACTCCTGCGCCAGGTACCGGTGTGCAACCCTGACACTTCCAGTGCTACCTCTCAAACCACACCAGCGGTTCTCCTCACTTCTATTAGGTCCACCCAGACAAGAAATCTGTCCATCCACGTTGATCTGACAGAGGACAATCAAGTTTTGCCAAGGATAACATTGAATCTATCTGTCCACCTATCAGCTCCTCAAAATCCACCGATTGGCCCCTGTACCTTAATGGATGTGGTGCTACAAAGCATAACATTGGAGGAGGAAGGGGCAGGGGAGAATCAGGCCTTTCCTATTTTTTCCAATCAAAAACAGGGCCCTCTGAAGAAGGTTGATAAAAGTAACAGAAATGAAACTCCATTGGCACAGAAAAAGGTCCTACTGTGACCTCATAATGAGGGATTGAGGGCTCCAAAACCTGCCCCAAGAATGGCCCTTCCACCTTCGCGAGGATCTATGTCGGTGGGAGTACTGGATAAGAAGGTGGCTAGCCGGGACTGTCTTCTAGTCCTCCTCCTAGCGTGGGGTTATTGAGCCCAACATCACAGGCACTTCTGGACCTCTCGACTTACTCTATCGAGGAAACATCAGATGATAGAGCTGATGACGGGACCACTGAGATCCAACCAATTAATAACGATCCCAGTGTAGTGCCTGCAGTATCTAGTTCGGAGTTGCTGGCCTATCCCTTGTTTGAGCCCATGGAGGAGAAGTGGAAGCGCCTAAAATCTCAGGCCCCAGAAACAGTAAAAGACCAGGAAACTATAAATCATCTAACCCTTCAGCCCAAAACTTACAATCAACATGATGAATGTCAAAATAGGGCGGAAAGTGAGATATGTGATGAACTTAGAGGCAACCGCCAGGATAACATACGACCAAGATCTAAGCAGGTTAACCCCCTGAACCGCTCACTGAATCTGGAGAGTGTTTTGGACCACAACCATAGCCTGATACAAACCCGTTGTGTTGTCTTGGAATTATTTCATTTGATCCCTAACCTCCGCCAGTTACGTTCATCTGATCTTCAACTTATCGAATTCTATGATGAT
This sequence comes from Ambystoma mexicanum, assembly GCF_040938575.1. Classification (NCBI taxonomy): domain Eukaryota; kingdom Metazoa; phylum Chordata; class Amphibia; order Caudata; family Ambystomatidae; genus Ambystoma; species Ambystoma mexicanum. The sequence goes on from NC_090925.1 coordinate 72,999,500, forward strand.
AAATGTTCGGACTCTGTGTTTCTCCACATCTTGTCCCCAGTAGTTAAAAACATGTTTCAGGATGCAATGGAAAGTCTGCTACTACTGGGGTTTGACTTGTCCCACCGACTGAAGCTGACCAGCTCGAGCCAGAGCCTTTACAGAGAGTATCCACCTTCAAAGCTGCTGTTTCCCAGGATTCAATCCATTCTTGGAAGAGCAATGGTCCTCCTGATTCCAAACTTCTGCCCCCATTCCAGGATCCTTTGAACGTGGGAAGAGTTCCTTCAGGTCCGGACCTAAAAATAAATGTAACTTTCCAGGTAAATTCTTCATCCAGCCAAGTGGGAAACATTTCCCTCAAAGAGCCAGTAAAAAGGCTGAACCTTCCTACTTCAGACTGGTCTTGGTTGGCAAATACACTAGCATCTCAACCCTCATCTTAGCAACCCAGTTATGCAATCATTAACCAACGTCAGGAACACCATGCAGTACTCCGCTCAACCCATCCTGTTTGTTTGAAATGAGCATTTTGGAATACATGGGGGTTTGTCCATTTATCAAGACCAAGTGAAATTAATTTGTGCGATTATGATTTAATTAACCTTTAGGAGATGTGGCTGAGGAAGTCTCCTACTTTGGATAGGCTTGAGTTTGTACCGGCTGTGAAGGGAGACCTTGGACGCCCCTCGGCAGGTCTTCTTACAGCAGTGAAACTGGGTAATGATTTAAAACTACTGAAATCAGCCTCCTCAAACTTTTTATACAAAAATCAGCTATCGAATGGGGATCTGACCCTTCTACGGTCGGTTGTGGTACACCTAGCAAGATCTCAATCATAAATGTATACTGAAACCCAGAATTGATTTCTAATGATCATTTATAGACCAGATTTCCAGTCGACTTATATCATCATTTGTGGAGACCTGAATATCCCCGGCCTTGTGCAAATAAATCAGGTGCAAACATGGAACTACGATGACCCTAGACATTTGAGACGGGATATGTGGAACAAATTTATGGACTCCAGAGCAATGCATCTCCTTAATGGAACGACCTCGGGTGAAGTTCCTGCTCAGTTGACATGGCCAAACAAGGGTTCCTCTTCCATATTGGACTACATTTACGTGTCTTATTAGAGTGGCAATCATTTGGTCTCATTGTGCAGGACTACATGCCTACCACGGTTGTCTCATGTAACAAGGGATTACATTTTAGGATGTCAGCACATAAAATCAGAGCCCTAACCCGAAACTTTGAGAAAACTGTTTCCATGGTCGAATACTCACCACTACTGGAGGAGTTTGATCACAATCATGCAACTAATCGTCCTCCGGTTAAGACCCGTAACTACACCTTCGATCCAATCTTCGTGGCGAAGAGAAGACTAATTCGAAAACTGTGGCGAATCGCAAAGAAGTCGAATCTAGCCAAGGATTGTAACAAAGCTAGGTTGGCTACTTCTAGTTATAAAAACTGGCTCCGCATATCTAAATATCAAAGATACCAGAATGATGAGAAGTCTATGCTGAAAACCTTGACTGGCAAGGATCCACAAGCTTTCTGGTCTTTAATAAAAACAGACGCGTCTTCTTTAAAGGCTGACCAATCTAACTCTATAAGTGAGAAGACTTGGATTGCTCACTTTGTCAGGCTTTATACTTCTACCTTGGTTCCAGGGGCCGTTGAGGACCATCTTGAGAACTCGGGACAATGGGCTACGAGCACCAACACCAATGAAATTGTGGAGCAAATTAAGAAGTTGAAGACCTCTCGTGCCCCAGGCCCATGTCATGCTCAGGGAATACCAGAGGATTGGGCTATCTTTATGGCCATTTTGTTTGGGCAAATTGCTAAAAGTCACCAATTACCCAGTTCATGGTGGAGAGTAATAGTGGTGCCAATTCACAGAAAGGGTGATCGGAATGACCCAAAGAACTATCGCCCTATCGCTCTCCTTGATGTTATTGGGAAACTTTATGGCCCGATCCTCTTGGATCACTTCCATGATCAGTGCCGAGTGACTAATAGCTTCAACCCTCTTCAATCTGGGTTTGTAAAGGGTCTGGTTATGGCTCTCAACATCTTACTGCTGCAGATCCTGAAGGAAAACTCACAAAGACGGAAAACCTAAATCTACATGGTGTTCGTGGATTTGGTACACGCTTTTGACCAGGTAGCGCTTTTGACCTCTGTCTGCTCTGGTTAAAAATGAAGAAGAATAACTGCCCCAGGAACATTTTGGACCCTATTAGGGCCTTGCACTCAGACACCTTTCTCCGAGTCAGGCTAAGCCAAGCTAGGCTCTTTTCCAAAGAAATTAAGACCTTCAGAGGTGTGAAACAGGGGTGTTCAATGGCTCCAGCCCTTTTTAACTTCTACTTAGAAGACATGCCTGATGCCTTTCAATTTACAAGATCTTTCCCACCTAAAATGGGCTGCATCCATCTCGACTGTGATAGGCCGATTACCGATCAAACCCCAGTGGGCCTACAGAGGCAACTTGACACCCTTCAAAATCACTCAAAACGGACTTGAGATCAACAAAGGAAAGACAAAAACAAAGAGCTTTGGCTTGGCTGGTAAGTCCAAGACCCGTCCAACATGGCACATTGGTGGTGAAAAGATTCAACATGTTGAATCCTTCAAATACTTGGGCGTCTGGTTAAGTAATTTAAGATCTGAAGCTCCCATGTTATCCCACTTCTTTGAAAAAATGAAATCACTAACCAGCCAGGCCTGTGCCATAAATAGAAAATGTGGGCGTTTTTCTATTCTTCCTGTTGTTCGATTCTATGAGGCAAAAGTCATCCCAGCAGTAACTTATGGAGTTGATGCTATGTTTAACATCTCAGAGCCCCTGTGAATGCGCCTTGAGGGTGTTTTGGAAATGGGTGCTGGGTGTCCCACAATCCACCCCGATCACCATTCTTGGTCGGGAATTGGGTCTCCTATCATTGAGAAGTATTGTCACCTCGAATAGACTGGCTCTTTTTGGTAAATATTTTGCCACTTCGAGGCCACCAATACTGGATCTAATTTACAACAAAACTAAACAGTTCGACAACCCTTTCATGCATGGTTGGTTTGCAGACCTGATAGCCATGGATGTCATTTAGGGGTCCTCCAAGGTCTCTCTTGCTACCTGTGGGGTCTCCCTTGCTACCCAGACATTTAAAAAAAGATTTTTTAAAAAGATTTCCTTTCTTTTTTGTTTTTTTACATTGAGGTTCATGGGCTGTGGCCAGCAGCATGTGGTTCTTTGTTTCTGTAGTGGCTGGTTTTCTGATGTCTATTGCCGGTAAGATAGCTCACTGGGTTCAGCGCTGGCTGCTGCAATGTGTGCGTGATCTGCAGATTGCAGGTTCAACTTCCAGCAAGGTCAACTCAGCCTTTCATCCTGCTGAGGTTGACAAATGAATACCAACACAGGTTGGGTGATACTGTATGTATATTTGTTCCATATCAAGCGCTTAAGCGTAAGTGCTATATAATAATACATCATTATCGATTGGCCTGCTTGCATATACAGGTATTTGGTAATATGGGCCTATATGCACTGATATTAACGATACATATGTTAATCCATTCTTGAATGAAATGTATATCACTTTACAGTGATATAGTAACCGTATTTTCTGTAGTGTACTCAGAAACAATGCTATGTGATGCACCTTCTTGTTTTGTTGTGGGGTGAAAGGTTGTGTTCCATCGCTTCCCATGATGTCACTTTGGGGTGGGGTCTAATGACATCACTTCCTGTGATGTCATCAGATGTCAAGGGTTGTGCAATGTCACTTCCGCTACCCTTGGTATTTTGGTGAAATGACATCCCTAATGATAGCATGTCTGAATTACATTGGGAGCCGTCTCGAGCAACGACAAATCCTACTCGAGTCAATGTTAAGTTAAAAACTCACGATTGGATTAAAACTTTGGAAACTGCCAGTGGTTATCGACTGGTAACTCATTTGCCTTCAGAAGGTTGGAAACTGAAATCTGTCTGTCCATATCTCAAACAATTCCTGGACAAAAGAGTAAGGGACCAATTCTTGTGAGTTCGCCTGACTTTATATCCTGCAAATGAGATCTAGGCAACCAGGGGCCTGGCGAAAGATAACCACTGCCGATTTTGTAACTACACTAACGAATTGAAACCCTTTTTCATATCGTGATGGGATGTTCTGAGTTCAGAGATTTACGCACTAAATACTTCAGACAAGTGTTTTCTGAATTCATAGGTTCGGAAACTTTGGCATGGTGGAACTTGTTAATTCAAGGAACTCAAATTAAAATGTAATTGCATTAGTTCAATTCCCGGATGAAATTCCTCTTGAGACAGGCCCAGTGATTTGAACTCGAATTCAAACCTTACTGGTATTGACTTTCCTTGATCCTGAGTTACAAACAAATTGTTTAATTGTTTTAAATGTTGTTTTGTATACTAATTGAAAGTAAATTGCTAAATAATTGTTGTACAATTTAAATTCAATAAATAAATACAAATAAACACTTAATACAAAACAACTCAATAGTCGCTACACCTTTATACTAACAAACATCACCATGTAGTTTGGTTATTTTTTTCAGACATTGAAGTGGAGGATGTATGGCCATAACAAGCATTCTTTAAATGAATAACATGTTTTTAATATAAAAAGGTTTCAATGTCCAATATCTTAGCAGGCCCCCTTATGCTGAGCAATACCCACCAGTCTTCAATAGGTGAATCTGTGTTCAGAATAGGATTTCAGTAAAATGCAATTTTCAAAATGCACAGTCCTGGCATTTAAATGTATGGATACACATACATGAATGCTGTGGATAGGTATTCACTAACTGCATGATGTGTGTTCCGAATGTTAAACAAATATTTTAATAAGTAATGGTCTCAAAATCATCATGTAATTGTTTCCCTCATTGCGCACAAATTCCAGGCTATGGATCCCATCTCATTCTCTGCACTCTGTCCTGCTCTGGGATCCTTTCTGTAATCAGTATACTGGGATAAGGCCTTGGATTCAATCCAATCTGCTCTCTCCAACAGCAAGGCTGTAGGCACTCACTTCAATTGGCTCTAAGTTTTCTGTTGGTTATCCCACCTTTGACAAACGTTGTGAGTTTACGTACATACCCCAAATTAAAAAGGGTTGGATTCGCATGCAATCCCTTTGGGTAAGCTATCTGATTCATTAAAAGCCTAGTGATGACAACGCTATTTAAAAATCCCCCTTTTTTTTATTGGCTATCTTGTTGGAGTAGACATGCAGGGCCAGTTCCCAAATCTGAGTTTCAATACCATCATGGGCCTTATTACAAGTTCGGCATTAGCCTTGCTGGTAAAACTGGCAGGCTGCCGCCGAACTTGCACATTTTACCAGCGCCTAGCAATGGGATTTCCAGCCCCGCCAGACCCGGTAATTGCTCATTCCCGAGAGCCAGTAAAAAATCCTCCCCATTTCCATTCGAGCCCCACAGGGCTCAATGGGAAAGGGGAGGTTGGATGCACCAGCACCATTCCTGAATGGTGCCGGTGCATCCGACATGGTCTGCTCGCGAGTGTCGGTACGTCCGCCAGGTAAGACCTGGCAGGCGTGAAGGCACCCGCGAGCAGAACTCATAGATTGCCGGTCCGGTAACAACGGTACCGGCAAGCTTACCGGTACCATCGTTACCGAACCGGCAAGTTGATAATGAGGCCCATGTCTCTGGAACACCACCCCTATCATTCTCATGATATAATTCAGCTTTCACCAGTTATCAAATAAGTGGCTTCTCTGGGAATGTGGGTTGTCATTGTCTTCAAAGTATAAAAATAATATATGCATGTGCTAGTACGTGTGAATTACTAACTGCAATTCATCTGGGCTTTATATGATATATAATCTAAGATTACGTAGAATTTAAATTTAAATGATATATTTAAATCAGGCAACTTAGTCTAAACAATCCAATATCTTCTGTTTTCCTATGGGAGGCACTGAACAGAAGCCGTAGTAGGTTACCGTGCATCCTGTTTTCAGATCTTTTAAAACACCTTTGCTTTCAATTAAATGCAATTTTACCATTGCAGAAATTAAACCATTTATTTTACTAGTTTCTATTTCCCTGGATTTCTGAAGCCAAATAACAACTGGACCTCGTCACCACCATGTCCCTCACGCACACCAACAAAATCTCCCTAAATGACTTCAACCTCCCAGGCAACAAGGTCACCAAACCAATAAAGGAAGTTCTTCCCAGTCTTTCCGAAACCCTCAGACTCACACAGCACATGAAAGACCAAGCACACGAGAAAGGTAACTTCCTCAACCTAATCATCACTGCACTGCCTTCCCTCTACTACATCATGCCTTGCCTGCTTGACTGGTCCGACCACCTAGCAGTCCCTTTCAACATCCTGCACACCACCCCAGTCAAGCACTCCCAGCAGAAACCCATCAGACAAACCTGCAGGTTCTTCAAGAACTTCTCAGTGGAAGCCCTCATGGAAGACTTTGCCAACCTCCACCTCACATGGATCAAACATCCCCAACCAAACTGCAACTCTCTACTGGAAGCACTGAACACCACCCTCTTAGCCTCCATTGACGAAGACGCGCCTCTGAAACAACGCACATGAAAACCAAAACCGTCAGCACCTTGGTACATGCAAAATCTCAACCTGAGCAAACGAGTCATCAGGAAGCAAGAGAAAACCTGGCGCCACTCCAGGACCTTATACAGCCTAATGTTCCTCAATGAACTCTGAGCCAAGACCTCCCACTATCAGAATACCATAGCAGAAGCCGACAACAAAATCAGAGCCCTCTTCAAAGTGGCCAATCACTGTGTCCACCCGCTACACCTGCCATACCACACTCCACCCCATTGAAAAATCTGCCGCCACACAGTCCTTCTTAATTGATAAAATCAGCAAGATTTACCAGCACATAGACACCGCTCTGCATTCACAGATCCACCTCACGTCCCTCTTTGCAAAATCCCTACCTTGGACAACATTCAAGACACTCTCAATAAAGGACCTGGTAGAAACCCTGGCCACCCTCAAAGCCACATCGTATACAGACAATTTCCTCTCAGCACCCATTCTCAAGACCCTTCCCACAGAAGCTCCCCTCCCATACCTGGAGATCATCAACAGCTCCCAAACTCAAGGCACCTTCCCATCAACCCTAAAAAGAGGTCAAATCCTCCTTCTACTAAAGAAACCCACTCTAGATCCCGACAACCCAGGTAACCATCACTCCATCACCCATCTTACTTGCCTAGGTAAGATAATCGAGAAACTGGTAGCCACACATCTGCAGCAGCACATTGACATCAACAATCTCCTTCAAACCTACCAATCTCGGTTCAGACCCAGATGCAGCATGGAGAAAGCAACCATACAGGTGGTCGAAGATACACTCGACATCCTTGACAGGGGCCTCTCATGCCTCCTAGTTCTACAAGTGGCAGGGGAGGCCTGCAAGTGCAGGGTGGCTGAAAGGAAGTGGAGGGCTCCGGGTGCATCCTCTGACAAACTGGCCTGCCGCCTGCTCCAAAGGCAATACAGACTCTCTGTCCTGTCCAAGAAGAAAGTCCACATACAAGCTTTCATCCCTTTGGCCTCTAACAACAAGGTCAAACTCTTTCAAATCTGCAAGGAGCTGGCCAATCCTTTGGCAGTCTACACTTCTCCTGCTCCCTCTCAGTCTCTCTGTATGGCCATGACTTCTCACTTTACTACTAAAACTCTGTATAGCCTATCCTCATTCTCCTCTGCCTCTCCCTCTACTGCTCTCAGTTCCCTTCCAGCCACGCCTCCCTCTCCTTCTCCTTTTTCCTCTTTCTCTCTGATTACACCTGACAATGTTTCTAGACAAGTCTGATCGATCTATCAAAGTGTTGCAAAAACAAGTGCTTTCCTGATCCTCCAGAACGATCAATGACTACATTGACGCTCTCACTCCAGCCTTGGCCGATTTCTGAAATTACTTCTTTACCACTGGTGCCTTTGCCTCTCTAACCAAGCACTCCTTTGTGCACTCCCTCCTTAAAAAGCCTTCTGCCGATCCTACCTGCCTGGCTAACTATTGCCCTATCTCTATCACTCCTTTCCTGTGTAAACCTCTAGAAAATTAGGCCATCTCCCAGCTTAATCTGCATACCGAAACTGTTGCCTGTCTCCATAACCTCCAGCCTGGCTTCAAAGCAGCCAGAGACATGGAAACTGCTCTCCTAAACACCTGTGAAGATCTGCTCTCTAATCCTGACACCAGCACCCCTTCTGTCCTCATCCTCCTTGACCTTTCCTCTGCATTCGACACGGTCCTTCACACCATGCTGTTCAACCGACTCCGTGAGAACCTGGGCATCACAGATCAGTCACTGGAGTGGCTGACCTCTTTCCTTCTGGACCGGCTTTCACAGGTCCAACTTGGGTCCTTTCTCTCTACCACCTCTCTCTTCACATGTGGTTGTTCCCCAGGGCTCTAACCTCTCACCCTGGCTCTTCAATCTCTACATAGCCCCTTTGGCCCACCTAATGTCCACCTTCTGCTGTAACTTTCAGTGTTATGCGGATGACATGCAGCTCAATTTCCAGGTCCATACAGCCTTCTCTCCTTTCTCACACATTCCAGACTGTCTATCGTGATTCAGGATTTGTCCGTGCTTCCACCAATTTCTGCTTTAATGCCAGTAAGACATAGATCCTTCTCATCGGGACCCTTGCTTAAGCTTTCCCTCTCTCACTCTGTCCACTAACCATGGGCCCTCTTCCTTTGCCTTCCTGTGAGGCAACAATCCTTGGTGTCATCTTTGAATCCACTCTCTCCTTCTCTCCTCACATCACAGACCTTTCCAAGAAAGCCCACTACCAGATGCATCTCCTCAGAGGTACTCTTCCTTTTCTCACTTTCCTCCATTGAATCCAGAGCCCTGGTTCTCTGTAGGTTAAAGTACTCTCTCAATCTGACTTTCTCTACTCTCTGCAACTAATCCAGAACAGGACTGCAAGACTTATACTTGGCCTCAAGCCCAGAAACCATATCTCTCCAGCCCCGAAATTTCTCCACTGGCTGCAAGAATCAAGTTCAAGATCCTCTGCATTGTCCACAAGGCTTTTTGGGGCAAGGCACACAATTCATTCCACACTCTTGTAGTTAAGGTCCACACCTTACCCAAATTCGGCCCACCTCTAAAATGAATAAGTGCGCCTTTGGTCCATAACGCAAGCTTATTGTACACGGCCAGGAGGGGGCTTAGATGACATCTAACAGTCAAAGTAACCCTGGTTTCCCTAAACCACACAAATAACACATATAATATACAGTTTGCAACAGTTAATACACTCCCCCAGATACTGTTGGAAAGGCATCCCTCCAAACATGATTGGTTGCCCTGTACAGATAAATCGAAAACCCACACAGTTCATTGGACACATACATTATAACACAATCCCCTAAAACCTATAATTACAAGGTTTACATTTTCAACACACCCCTTTCCAAAAAGCTATCCATATTTAGTGGCAGCCTTGCCTCTTAGTTACAAACTAACAGAAGTCCTATTAATGACGTCCACAGACCTGCCCTAAAAATACCTAAGCTCATGAAGACGAGAGAAAGACACATAGATTCCGATTGACCTATTTGTGTTTGCTAACCGCATTGCCCAAACCTGTCCGACTATTGACCCACATGAGTTCCGCCCATTCTCTGCCAACACAATCGCTCTCCTGAAATGCATCACTTATTTATTTATTCGTTTATTTATTGTGTTTCAGTATAAAACTTTACACAGAAAAATTCAAAATATAGCAGAATATATCAAAAATATATCAAATGTCACATAAAATGTTACAAAATCCTGTAAAACTATCTACAGAGCATACATAAAATCACAGCAAATCACACAGAAAGAAATAGAAATAACAGGCATTAAACATTACTTATTTAATTAATTAGTACTTTGCCATTCGTTGCCCATCTAGGTCGCATAGATCTTTACTACAAACATCACTGATATATTGCTTTCACACCTATATCTCCTATGTCGTCACACCAGTTCAATTCAACCGCAAGGCTCAGTGCATCTAGTAAAGGCTCAATGCATCCAGTAAAGGCTCAATGCATCCAGTAACATTGGTACTCAACTTTTGTACCTAGCACATCGTACTAATTCAAATGCATTACACAACTACTGCCAACTCCACCAGCAATTTGTTGTCTAACAGCTTGGAGGCAATCAACCACAGTCTGTAGATATCACTATGCAGCTTTTTATACTGCGTATTGCAGCATCTTCTCCAGAAATCATCCCTAGTAATGGTATGAAGCTCAGAAACATACTCTTGCAGGTACTTTGTATAGTGCAATCCCATTACCGGGCATTCAGTTAGCACGTGTTTTTGTGTTTCTTTGGCTAAATGTTATTTACAAAGCCGGCAGGTACGTTGGTGCCTCGGAATATTCATAGATCTAACCAAAATCTCTAAAACTGGCAAACTATTGAGGCATAGTAAAATTAAGAATTCAACAAAGGTAGCAGGCGCCCCTCTCTCGGAAGAAGAAGGCATGATAACCTGTTCAGTGGTTGTTCAGTGGTTGTTAACCACATTGAGAGTTTGCAGCCATCTGCTTTTTGCTCACTGTACCTTTCACAGATGGGAAATATCCATTTGCATATCAGTCTTTTTCCCACCCACATGGGCAGTCCCGCACCGGCATGCTATGGCAATTCCTCTCTGAACAAGAGTACCAACAGCAACCCCATACATGTGTTTCAGCCTTGTTGGGCAGCATCAGTGAGGTGAAGCTGATTAAAATTAAGAACCTATGAAGATTCTTTGAGGGACAGATAGTAAGATACCTTCGGGGTCGCCTGTAGGTATACAGCCTTTCAGCAATGAAACCATAGCACCTCAGCATATGATATGATAGTTTATTTATATATCGCCTATACACAATGGGCCTCATTATAACCGTGGCGGCCATGGGATGAACGGTGCCGGTAAGGCACCGGCACGGTTCATACCGGGCCGCCACAGTACGAGTTTGCTTGCGGGGGCCGCTCTGCGTGTCTGGTCAGACCAGGAATGCAGAGCAGCATCCATGAGCAGAACAGAATGGTAGCAGCGGTACCGTTATGAACGGTACCGCTGCTACCATCCTCCCAATTCCCATTGAGCCGTATTGGGGCTCAAACGGGAATGGGTTTGTACCAGCTCTGGGTCCTGCGAATGGGAAGTACCGGGCCATCCAAGGTCGGAATGGCCCGGTAAGTCCTCTTTTGCAGGACTTGGATCCGCACCCGAGTTTGGGGGTAGCCATGCCCTTATTGAGGGCATGGCTACCCCCAAACTCGTAATGAGGCCCAATGTGTTTCAAAGTGCTTCACGTTAAGGGAGGGAACAAGGAAAACATACAATGGGCCTCATTATGAGTTTGGAGGTAGCCATGCCCTTAATAATTTTGGTTAGATAATAAGGGCATGGCTACCCCCAAACTCAGGTCCGGGTCCGGGTCTGGGTCCCGGTCCCCCAAATGGGTAAATTACCGGGCCATTCCGACCTTGGAGGGCCCAGTAATTCCCTTGCACGGGACCCAGTGCCAGTATGTCCTCATTCCCATTTGAGCCCCGATAGGGCTCAATGGGAATGGAGAGGATGGTAGCAGCTATAATCCTGTTCTGCTTGTGGGTACCGCTCTGCATGCCTGGTCTGACCAGATGTGCAGAGCGCCCCCGCGAGCACAACTTGTAGTGTGGCGGCCTGGTACGAACGGTGCCGGTGCCTTACCGGCACCGTTCATATCGTGGCCACCACACTTATAATGAGGCCAATGACATTCTTACAGGCCATGAAAAATAAGAATGTTAAATTAACGATCATACTCGGCCTGGCGACATTTCAGATAGACCAAGTGCAAAGACATAGATTGGAAGGAATGGGAAACAGACAGGCGATGACCGTACTAGGCCTGACAACATTTCTGGTAGAGCTGGAATTTTGCAAGAGGAGAGGAGAAGAGGGAGAAAGGATGAGAAGAAGGGAGAGGAACAAAACAACCGACTATCGTACTACGCCTGACGACATTTCAGATAGTGCTGAAGGGGGGAGGAGAACAAGTATTGGAGGAGGGGAGACAAATGTTGCTATCATACTAGGTCAAGGGACAATTCTGATAGAATAAGTGCATAGAAAAGAAAGGGAGGGCAGGAGGTGGGAAGGAGAAGGGAGAGGAGGAGAGAATAAACAGTGAAAAAGAGCAGAGAAGCAGAGGGGAGAGTAAATACAGTTGCAGAGGTCAGTAAAATACATAATGTTGCAGGGAACAGAGCATGGAAGCAAGGAATCAAGAAGGCACAGCATGATTCGGAGCCACCCTGAGTGCGAGATCCCAGGGAGGTCCAGCATGAGAGTTGAGAAGGTGAAACACCCAGTCAGAGGGCCTCATTACGACCCTGGAGATAGGGAGTTAACGGTGCAGGTAGAGCTGCTGGCAACGTTAACCCCCTACCGCCTCATTACAAGGTCTGCTCGCGGGACCCGCTAAGGACGCCTGGTAAAACCAGGCGTCCTTAGCGGGTCCCGCGAGCAGACCAGGATGCTAAAAACGGGCCCGTCATTAACTGACCCGTTGTTAGCATCCTCCCCATTCCCATTGAGCCCTGTGTGGCTCAATGGGAATGGGGATGCACCGGGTCAGGGTTCCCTGAATGGGGAAATACCAGGCCCTCCAAGGTCGGAATGGCTCTGTATTTCCCCATTAAGGGAACCCGGACCTGGTACCCGGTATGGGGTAAAGCGGCATGGCTACCTCCATACTTGGAATGAGGCCCAATGTGTCCATAAGGTCAAATCCAAGCGTTGGCAGCAGGTCAGTGATACAATAGTGATTCGAGACAACTCCTGTAATGAAAGATGTGAAGGGGGAGGGGGTGGCTGAAAGGATAAGGGAGAAGGGAAGAGGGAAGCAGAGAGCTGGCATGACAGGGGGAACATAATGAGGGGCAAGAAAGGGGCAGAGGCTTGGGAGGGCGGCATAAGGACATCACAGGGGACATGGGAGGGGGCACAATAACATCACGGGGGACCAGGAAGGTGGTGGGAGGCATCAACTTCATCATAGGGGACCAGGAAGAGAGTGGGCCACGGAGCACCTGTCCTCACCCAAGCACCGGAGAAGTTGATGTTGCCATTGCCTGATGATGGTGGGGATGGCCTGTTGGGACAGAGGAAGTAAACACATGTTGGTGCATACTTACGTGATGTCTGAGCAGGGGTTTAGGCCCTGGGTCCTCCTGGCCCAAACAGGTCCCAACAGGAATTGCACTTTTCTTCTTCTGCCCTTCGCTTCGGACGCCCGGGCGAGAGTCACTCTTGATCTAAGAGTTAAGATCAGAAAGGAAGAGTCAGGGTTAAGAAGGTGGGTGGAGCTTAGGCCAGGTGACCTAGATCCACTTGCTGCTGCTCCCCATCCGCAAAGGAAAATAGGCTGCAGGGCTTCTTAAATAGGGAAAAAGAGCGGCAACCAGGATGGCACAAGGTGGGTGGGAATTTGGGCCAGGTGACCTAGATCCACTTGCGCCTGCTCCCCATCTGCAAAGGAAAAGAGGCTGGAGGGCTCCTTAAGTAGGGAAAAAGAGTGGCAAAAAGGAAGGCACCAGGTGGGTCGTGGCTTAGGCATCCTTAAGTGGGGAAAAAGAATGGCAACCAGGAAGGCATAAGGTGGGCGGGGCTTAGGCCAGGTGACCTAGATTCACTTGAGCCTGCTCCCCATCTGCAAAGAAAAAGAGGCCGGAAGGCTCCTTAAGTAGGGCAAAAGAGCGGCAACCAGGAAGGCACCAGGTGGGAGGGGCTTAGGCCAGGTGACCTAGATCCACTTGAGCCTACTCCCCATGTGCAAAGGAAAAGAGGCTGGAGGGCTCTTAAAGTAGGGAAAAAGAGCGGCAAACAGGAAGGCACCAGGTGGGCGGGGTTTAGGCATACTTAACTGTGGAAAAAGAACAACAACCAGGAAGGCACCTGGTGGGCAGGGCTTAAGCCAGGTGACCTAGATCCACTTGCACCTGCACCCCATCTGCAAAGGAAAAGAGGCTGGAGGGTTCCTTAAGTAGGGAAAAAGAGCGGCAACCAGGAAGGCTTCAGGTGTGTGGGGCCTAGGCATCCTTAAATGGGGAAAGAGAACAGCAATCAAGAAGGCACCAGGTGGGTGGGGCTTGGGCCAGGTGACCTGGATCCACTTGCGTCTGCTCCCCATCTGCAAAGGAAAAGAGGCTGGAGGGCTCCGTAAGTAGGGAAAAAGAGCGGCAACCAGGAAAGCTTCAGGTGTGTGGGGCTTAGACATCCTTAAATGGGGAAAAAGATATGGTGGAGGGATAACACGGGGACAATAGTGAATAAAGTATCAAAAAGTATGCAGAACTATGGGGGGTACTAGCTAATTAGATGTAGAATCTGGCTACAGGGGTAATTGCGTCCAGTAGGTGTGATTAGCTGCACATAGATTTGAGACACCTGAATAGGGGGGAGAAGGGGGCCTAACACAGGGGGCAACTCAATAGTGGCACTCTATAGATGTGACACAATGCAGTATTAACCATTTTCAAGGCATGCGACACAGGTTAATATTCACAGTTTGCTAAGAGTGTGATGCAGGCTAATAGTCTCTGCACTGGCTCAAAGTGGCACTTTCAAGGTGTGAATCAATGCAACATTAACAATTCATTCTCCAAGAGTGCGACGCAGGCTAATAATTCACAGTACTATCTCAGTGTGGCACTTTCTAGGTGTGAATCAATGTAGTATTAACAGTTTTCTAAGTGTGAGACGCAGGCTAATAATTCACAGTACTTTCTAGCTGTGAATCAATGCAATATTAACAATTCTCCGAGAGTCTGATGCAGGCTAATAATTCACAGTACTATCTCAGTGTGGTACTTTCTAGGTGTGAATCAATGCAATATTAACAATTCTCTGAGAGTCTGATGCAGTCTAATAATTCACAGTACTATCTCAGTGTGGTACTTTCTAGGTGTGAATCAATGGAATATTAACAATTTTTAAGAGTGCGACGTAGGCTAATAATTCACAGTACTATCTCAGTGTGCCATTTTCTAGGTGTGAATCAATGCAATATTAATAATTCTCTAAGAGTGCGGAGCAGGCTAATAATTCACAGTACAATCTCAGTGTGGCACTTTCTAGGTGTGAATAAATGCACTATTAACAATTGTCCAAGAGTGAAACGCAAGCTTATAATTCACAGTGCTATCTCAGTGTGGAACTTTCTAGTTGTGAATCAATGCAATGTTAACAATTCTCAAGAGTGCAGTGCAGGCTAATAATTCACAGTACTATCTCAGTGTCGCACTTTCTAGGTGTGAATCAATGCAATATTAATAATTCTCTAAGAGTGTGGTGCAGGCTAATAATTCACAGTACAATCTCATAATCTCAGTGTGGCACTTTTTAGGCGTGAATCAATGGAATATTAACCAATTCTTAAGAGTGTGACACATGTTAATAATTCACAGTACTATCTAAGTGTGGCACTTTCTAGGTGTGAATCAATGCAATATTAACAGTTTTCTAAGAGTGCGATGCAGGCAAGTCTACTTCACACCCAGGCCACACCTACCTTGGTAGTCACTGTTGATTGGTGGCTGGCCACTGGCTTCACCTGCTGACACCTGCAGACACTGTCAGGAGCCACCTCTGTTGGAGCTGCCCTTTGCCTCGGGCCCTTAGTCGCAGGTGCTGCACGGGCAGAGGGCTGCCCTGGAAGGATTTAAAAAGAGCCGAGATTGGACCAATCAGGGCCTGGGGGGCAGGATGGCAGGCGGCAGTAGGGAATTGTAAAGGGGAAATGGGACGGGGAGCGTGTCGGGGAGGTCAGGGGGCTGCAGACTCAAATCAGAGGAACAATTGGCTGAAAATAAGGCCCAGTAGAGTCTTGGATCTTCTGCACTCACTTGCTATGCACCAAATGAAAGTGGCGTGCAGGTTGTAGTGCCGGAACTATGGGCCGGCAACACACAGTCTTATGGACCAATCATGTCCAGGGGGCAGACTGGGATGCAGGAGGAGAGAGTTGGAAAGCGGAAATGGGATGGGGAAAGGGTCGGGGAGATAAGGGGGCTGGAGGCTTGAATAAGAGGAACAATTGGCTGAAAATAAGGCCCAGGAGGGTCTTGGATCTTCCGAACTCATCTGCTATGCACCAAATGGAAGTGACATGCAGGTTGCAGTGCCGGGACTAGGGCCAGCAACACACAGTCTTATGGACCTATCAAGGCCGGGGGGTGGGATTGGAGGCGGGAGGAGAGAGTTGGAAAGGGGAAATAGGACACGGAGAGGGTCGGAGGGATAAAGGGGCTGGAAGCTCGAATGAGAGGAATGAGAGGAACAATTGGGTCTTGGATCGTCTGCACTCATCTGCAACGCACCAAATGGAACTGGTGGAGAAATAGCACATAACATGACTTTAAAAATAACAGCAATACCTCAGCCAGGGTGAGCTGAAGCCCGGTCCAGCCTAGGAATGTTGTACGAGTCAGGAAGAGACTGAACCACCACAGGACCTGAGGCTTCACTCAGCCACGTTTCGGTGATGCATAATACATCAGGGTTTAGATCAACAAGGAGATCGGAGCAGGATACTACATATTTCTCCAGAAAACGTGCATTTAATAGAAGCCCCCTCAGGGTATCTGGTGTGGCTTCCTGTAATGGGACTGTTGGATGATCAAGGATCTCTAGCACCGTGATGGAAGCTGCAAGCGCTAGCAAATCTTGTCTAGCCCCATCATCATCAGTCTTGCCACTACACTCCAACACTTCAGAAAAGAACTCAAGACCCACCTCTTCGAGGAATCTCTCCTCCTCAACCCAGGCCCTCCCGTCACCCCTCATGCCACTTGATTCGCTAGACGCTGCCCGCCTCCCCCAGCCTGTACAGATGTACCCCTCCTCTGGGCCTCTCTGTATCTTACCCCTGCTGTATATCTGTTCTGTTATTACTTTTGAAAAGTGCTCCGTTATGCATCTGTATTGTTGTATACCACTGTAAAGCACTCCGTTATGCCTCTGTACTGTTGTATATCTCTGTTGAGTGCTTGGTTGCTTCTCGAAGCAAGGTCCATGTTCATTAAATACCATAATCATAATAATAATGAGTTTGTTTGAAGTTCCACTATTTTCTCCACTACTTTATTCCATGGATATGTGGTTTAGAAATTCCCATCTTTGAAAGTCTAAGAACCTGTTCCTTCTGGGGTCTTCTGTGTCTGTCAAAACAGCCCCAGTGGTTTTCTAGGTCACTTTATACAATAGACAATGTTTCTTGAAAGGGGCTTAATGGATGGACAGATTTCTGCTGTCCAATGCAATGGGCAATTTACTGCCAGCCTAGCAAGTCTCACCAATATAAATTGTAGTTTTAGATAAATTATTTTCTTTTTTTTTGTGAAAATTCAAACTAGTATGGTGCTCTGCTTTCTCTTAGGACTTGTACACCTGTGCTGTAAACATAAGGTTTGTGCATTACACATTAGAGGTCTTCCAGCATTAGAACAGTGTTAAAGTACATTAGAGGTCTGTCAGCAATAGAACAGTGCTAAAGTATATTAGAGGTCTGCCAGCATTAGAACAGTGCTAAAGAATACTAGAGGTTTGCCATCATTAGAACAGTGCTAAAGTATATTAGAGGTCTGCCAGCATTAGAACAGTGCTAAAGTATATTAGAGGTCCGGACATTTAGTTCTGGGCATGGTGTCATGGGAGTGCCTATTTTGTGTGCAAGCCTGCAGCTCCATGTGGCTTTTGTTAGTGGGTTCCTGTTAGTTTTGATGGGCGACAGAGTTCCTTTCTTTCGTGCCAACGGCGTGAGAGAGTAGCATGAGTGACACATGGTATGCTCCAACCCGTAGTGGGGGCGAGCATAGGCACAAGGGGATTCCACCTCAGATTTGGTGAGAGCGCCCCTGCTGGGGAACCTATGTGAAAAGTCACGGGCTTATAAAGCCCCAAGGGTGAGAGAGAGACGAGAGAGAGACGAGGAAGAGCCGAGGGAAAGAATGGACCGGGGCCTTCACAGGGGGCAGCCAGGTCCTCTGTCATGCCCGGGACATCTCCTGTGGCGGTCATCCTCCCCGCTGGCAGTTTACCTCTCCCCTGCCAAGGGTTGAGAGAGTTTGCCAAATTCAGGACTTGAAGGAGCAAGTTGACGGTTACTGCGCCAAGCCCGGCACAGTGAGTGAGGGACAGAGCGGAGCCGCTTCCGCTGCACTGCATGTTAGAGGCCAGGTAGGAGTGGGAAAGAAGGAGAAAAAGGGCACCGCCTACTGAGTGTGTCACTTAGACTGCAAACTCGTGGATTTCGATGGCCAGCCCTGAAGGCCGGATTCACCAGTATTCTGTCACAGTGAACTAGGAGAGGCCTTATTATCCAAGCTTGCTCCACCTCATGAGGGGTTGAGCAACGGCATCCCCGAGAAGTGGTGTTTTTTTTTCAGGGAATCCGGTGTAAGGCAACGGGGGGTCTCCAGAAAGGGCTACGCAACCCGCTCCAAAGGCCAGTGATTGGCCGTTTTATTGGTCATGTTAGAGGTAAATGTATTTATGCTCCGGGTGACAAAACTTGATGTCAATTACTTATTTATTTACCAAAGGTGAATGCATTTACACCCCGAGTGGTGCACTCGATGTCAATTACTTATTTATTTACCAAAGGTGAATGCATTCATGCCCTGTGTGGTGCACTTGAGGTCAATTACTTATTTATTTACTAAAGGTGAATGTATTTATGTTCCGTGTCACAAGACTTAGGCCAATTACTTATTTATTTACCCACGGTGAAATGTATTTAAGCCCTGTGTAATGTTTATGCTCTGTTTGACAACACTGATGCCAATTACTTATTTATTTACCAAAGGTGAATGCTTTGAAGCCCTGTGTGGCACACTTGATGTCAATGACTTATTTATTTACCAAAGGTAAATGCTTTTACACCCTGTGTGGTGCACTTGATGGCAATTACTTATTTTTTTACCAAAGGTGAATGCTTTGAAGCCCTGTGTGGCGCACTTAATGTCAATTACTTATTTACTAACCAAAGGTGAATGCATTTACGCCCCGTGTGGCGCACTTGATGTCAATTACTTATTTATTTACCAAATGTGAATGCTTTGAAGCCCTGTGTGGCGCACTTGATGTCAATTACTTATTTACTTACCAACGGTGAATGCTTTGACACCCCGTGTGGCGCACTTGATGTCAATTACTTATTTATTTACCATAGGTGAATCCTTCACTGTGAACGTATTATGCTCCATGTGACAACATTGAAGCCAATTACTTATCTATTAAGCTAAAGTAAATGTGCTTACTCCCATGTGATGCAATAATTAACTATGTTATCCTCAAAAGCGTAATCAGTTCATGCCTAATGTACTGGAAGGAGGAACTGTAAGTATTTATGTCTGTCCGTTACATGTAGCAGTGTGTTATCATTTGTGTATACAGAGGACTGGTTCTTACAAAATCAAATATATAAACACAAGTTGTCCCAACTTATCAAAAGAAGCAAGGCTGTGTCTGTTCATTTAACCTGGTGCACCAGTATTCGGTCAGTCTTCAGGGCAGACCTGCCATTAGGCCATTGTATGAGGGGCACTAAATCCACCCCCTAGCGCTCTCAGTTGCACATGTGTGCAGTAAGGTGATAATATCCCATACTCAGGTGTCCTACAGGTTGGTGCTCACCTTTCTTTCAGAATGCACAGACTAGTTTCACAAGGTTAGAGAAATCTTATCCCTGTCAGCCATAACTCGTAAAACCATTCTTCTTGTAATGTATCCGTAAAGAGGAACACAAACATTATGTTGGTAGAACAGCCCTGGTTCATTGGAATACAAGAGTTCAAGCATAGGCACATGTTACTGAAAGTGACAACAGTCAACATTAACCTTAGACATGTATATAGCCATTGTCAATTTTCTTTTAACGATTTGCCTTTTTTTTTACCTGATTACACTTTATTTCCAGTCCCCAGTGATGTGAATGTTGTTCTGTGAATGTAAAATACTGCAACATTCGCGTAGAGGCCCTATTTCCATGTTTTGTCTTGTCCAAAGCATACACATCATAAGCCTTTATAACCAGCATTTCCTGAACATTTATATATCAAAGCAGTGTTTCAGAACAGAAAAAAATAGAAAATGTAAAAAAAATGGCCGCCCGGAAAGGGAAAAGGGAGTCCGTTTTCCCTTTCCATGGCGGCCATTGGGAGCTGACATGCTGGGGACAGAAGTGTTTGCAGGGGAGGGTTGGAAGAAAGAAAGTACATACCTGAATCCCTGGCAGAGGACAATGGCAGCCTCCAGCCGTGTGGAGGCTCGGATCGGGGATTGCCCCATTTCAAGCCTCCTCATTGGCTGAGGGGCTGCCACGCCCCCCAGCAGGAACAAAGGATAGGAATGCCGGCCGAGGGATTCCCAGTCGGGTAAAGCCCCAGCGAGGGCCAATCAGAATGTCTGTTACATTCTGATTGACCCTCGCCGGGTACTAATTTGTGTTATTTGCTATATGGTTTACTAACAATGTATTTTAACAGTACCTTAAATGTGAATCCTTTTTTCAATTTCAAATTTTGAACTGTACGTTTGTAATTATCCTGTGCACATGCGTGCAATTGTAAATTCTGCATAGACATCAGATTCACTGATATCCAAACAAATGGATGAGCTGTTTTACCATCATACTCGACTCATGCATACAGTCATGGCTCCACTTATCCTAGTGTAGTGCAACAAAATACACTCAAGTCAATATTGCGCCCTGATATATAAAGTGCACTTCCCAGATCTCAATGGTCTTAATGGTTGTGGCCACTGGGCAGATTTTTGGGAGCATGGCTGTATTATGCTGCACTGGTTGTTGCCAGGCCCTAGACTCTTGGGTGCATGGCCATAGGCCATAGGCCATGCAACCAAAGGTCTAGGGCCTGGACACAACCACTGCATCATAATACAGTCATGTCCTCAAGAATGTGACACTGGCATATGGATTGCACAAATATGTGTAAAGAAATGCAATTTGCTGATTACAAAGAAGCATGAGACCAATAATCGTATACTCACTGTATATATGGTTGAGGTACTGTACATCTTTTTCAAACTCAGTGATAGAATACTGTTGAAGTGTCAATAGCAGATTTAAATATCGTGGCACTATGGGCACATATTGTCTTTATTGCATGTGGAAATGCATGAGAAATCTTTGTTTCATTGTCTGTGATAAAAATAAGCATACCATGTTAGGTAAGGTACTTTATAATGTTGAATTGCATTCAATTTCAGAATATATGTACTTTGTTTAACCCTCATAATTAATACATTACAAGTACTATGCTTTAGACAAGTGTACTGTGCAATGTGCTCAGTTCCTGTGTTTGTTTGCATAATTATTGGGTCTGTGGGACAAAACATCCATGCAGGATTAAAAAAAAGTCTACATTAATTTGATGTTATGTGGCACACTCAGTTTCATTGATGTGTGCAGTACTTAAAGGATTGGTTAAGGGGCACATCTGTGTGGTCTTGCTGTTATAAGCACTGTTGCAGTGGGGGAATTGAAATGGTGTGTGCCTTTCTTTTTGGAAGTGGTGGTGCTATGGATGCAGTTAGATACCAGTTGGCGTATTATAACTGTTTATCTGTTTCCTCTTTTTACCTGTATCCGTTTATGCTGTTTGATTGCTCTTGTGTTTTCTAAGTACTGTACTATTGCAAACTAATATTGCATGATTGTGGGGGTGTATTCTAACCGTTGGTAGTTTGAAAGTTGTTGAGGGTATGTTTGTATCACTTTGATTGCTGAAGGTTGATTTTGGCAGTTTAACCGCTTCAAGTAATTTTGTAGTACTGTGAGTGTAGTAAGATACCAGTTGGTGTATTCTGGTTTATACTTAATAAGTGTTGAAGGGGTTCCTCAGAAGAACTTTCATTTTTGCTGGTGGATTTTAAATTGTGTAGTAATGAGAAGTAATATTGCAGTATTATGGTTGCAGTTAGATACCAGTTCTAACTGTTTACAGTTTCACAGTTTTGCATGGTATGTCTTCAAGCACCTTCATTCTTGTTGGCAGATTTCCATTTTCCACTATTGTGAAGTGCCTTTGCAGTATCATGGGTGTAGTTACATGCACTTGTGTATTTATTCAAGTGGTATGCGCATTGTTAGAGAGCTGTTGCCATATTCTAACAGTTCTTCATTTCAGAGGTCATTGAGGACAGTTTGTATACCCTCATACTTAGTACTTTTAAGTACTATGAAACAATATTAGTGTGTCATTTCCACAGTTGTTGTTTCTGTGACTATAATCATTGGATCATTGGGGGAAAAACTGTATAGCAGCGCAACTGATGTCCGTATGGGCCAGTTGGTGTATGGTAAATTGGTCCAGTTTCACAGGGCAGAAGGTTATTTTTTGTTTGCAGTTACATATCTGTTGGTGTGTATTGGGCAGTAGGCTATGCTACTTTTGTAGATCAGTGAGTACATTTTGGGTTCAAGAATATTAAGTAGGCATTTGCAAGATTTGCTGGTAATCTCTGCTTCAGAGTAATGGAAGTATCATTGCATTCAAACCACCCACATTTCTTTTTTATGTATGCAGTATAGTAACCTGCAGTGGTTGTGGCACCCGTGTGGTAGTTTATGCCTACTCTTGTGAAAGTTTTCTGGCCAAATGTTACTTGCCCGTGTGTGAAGCTAGTAAACTTGCAGTTGTTTTTGGTACCATCTGCATTGTAACGTAAAAGCATTACTATTATGTATGGCTGTGTAACTGTATCTGTAAGGTGGAATGATTGTCTGCATTGCAAGTAGTACATAATATGCCATGATTTGCATTTTGCACCAGCTGATGAAATGGAATGGATTCACATTTTGGTATCGATATATACACAAAGCGCTCGTTAGGGACTTGTTCCTGTGCCACATGGCTGCAGAGAGGGCATGTATGTTTCCACATGTATGAAATCTGGTATGTTTTTGCTTTCCAGTACTTGCAGTAAGTACATTCAAAATTCTTGTGGATCTTCTCATGTGTCTATAGTGAATCTCACCATTACTGCACAGTAGTCCAATTCCTGCCTTATTCCTGAGATACTGTAAGTCTTTTCAGGATCATTTGTTGCATTTCTATGAAGGAGGAGCATTTGCAAACACAATTGGTATCTAGCGTTCAAGTAAATGTTTTGCACAATTAGTGGCTATTGGAACAGAACATTGATTGCTACATTTGCCTACAACTTACACCAGTTGTGCTGGAAAATGTTAATGAACAAGAGAGTTCTCTGTATGTATAATTTGCTGGACCTCCACTTGTGTTTTTTTAGAAGACATATGTCTCTTTGTTTGAGCTGTTGGATGTGCACTTGCATTTGCACTACATAGTTTTGTGGTTGTGCTACTTAATGGAATAGCAGCCGCTTTCACTTTCTTTGGTGGTACTGTTGGGAGTTCTCTTAGAAGTTCTGTTTGCATTACTTTTCTTTCAACAAGTTTTCCTTTTTGAGGAACAGGGTACATATCAAGATTGAGTGTGTAGACTGCACGTAGCCTGTTGTACTCCACAATGAATGTCACCCTTGACACTGCTTGCATCAACATGACTAGAAACAGTCTTTCAAGCGTATGTAGGCGTGACAGTGTTACGTAACTCATGCCTTCTTTAAAGACTGTGCTGCCAATGTCAATCAATGCTTGATCTAGAGTTAAACCTTGTGATATATGAATCGTAACTGCGTATGCAAGAGACAGATAAAACTGTTCTCTGCGTACATACATGTCTTTGAAAAGAAGGAATCGGGCTGTTGAGCGTCCTATCCTTTAACTTCTGAAAGTTTGTCAAAGTGGATGTTGACAAACTGAATGTTGTTGTCACATGGGTATGTCTGGAAGCCAACAACTGTAGCAAGTGTTCTATTAATTAAACCGTGCACTACATCAAGGTTATGCTTTACCATTACTCTACAGTTTAAAGACAATGTTAATATTTTCTCCAAACAAGCTGTGTTGAAGATAGAGTTTGCTAAGCTATTTAGTTGTGCTGTGGCTTGTTGACACATAGGTACTGTCAGACTGTGCACATCCAGTTTGTCTGTGGAGTAAATTTGCACTATTGGTTGCATTTCTTTTATCAACATTTTTTCATTTAATTGTGCACAGCTTGCTAGGGCTGGCATTAAGGACACACCTTTTACATTTTTGTGTGCTAATTGTTCCATGACATCAGTAGCAGATGTGCTATGCCCGTATAGCTCATATAGCTCATGGATGTGTCTGCTATTTAAGATAGACTGTTCTTCCTTAGAAAGCACACCAATTTGAATGCTTTTCAAAATGTCAGAATGGGTGAGGTCTGCAGACTGGCGCATGTTTTTAGTTAGTTCTCTGTATTGAAAATATTGCCAGAGATTTACATTTCTGTGCTGCCAAGTGTGTTATGGCACAGTTTGTGTCCTAAGGTTTTAAAAATAGGTTCACCATTCACTGGTGTTAATTGAATAGGATCTCCAAAAACAATAACATGTTTTCCCAAAGAGTTCTTCATAGTCCATTTTAAAGACCTCTTGCAATCTGAGGTCAATCAAAGCCAACATTAGGTTGAAGACCATGCTCACCTCACCTATTAGAAACATTTTCATTTGTTTCAAAACTCTGCATAGCTCCATAGCAGCTTCTGATGAAAGTTTGTAGTAGTCTAATTTGTTGTGGTGTTCTACTGGAAGGAGTAGCAATCAGTGTAAAATAACATCACCTATGTTTTAGGCAGCTAAACCTGTGGGGGCAGTTACAACAGCTGAAAGCTTGTTGTTTGTCAGTTGTGGGAGGAACTTGCTGATGATTTTTATTAAGAATGTTTTGCCTGAACCAGCTTCACCACTTACATAGAGGAGTACAGGTTTATAGTTTTGACAGGTACACGTTTTAGTTTTGTTAGGCACACAATGTTCAATTTCTTTACTTACTTCTAGGAAAATGCTACACTGTTCATCATTCCGTTGTGATTTCAGTAGAGCAAAGTTTTCTTCAGATTCCTCATACTGACACATGGTGTTTTCTACTTCAGTCTTGGCTAATTCTGCCTCATTTACTATGTGTGGCTCTCCAAGTGGTTCTTGGCTTCCTGTAAGAGAAGGTTGACTTCTCTCAGGAGTGTCTACATTTATATGTGCTTGAAGTTCTTCCTCTTGTTGGTGCTCATTGTCGAACATGTTTTGTACTGTTTGAAGTTTATGTCTGTTATAGTGCTTTCACTCGCATTGAAAGCATCTTCATGGAGGCATGGGTGTCCAATAAATCTTCTTCTTTTCTCCATGATTTAAAAAGTTGCAGTAGGGACATGTAGTAAAGTTCTCTATGTTGAGGAGTTTTCAATGGTAGCTTCTTATGATTAATCGGGCTGTGTTTGGTAAGTTTAAACAGGCTGCCCTCACAACATTTCACTATGTAGTTACCCTTTTTCTCATCTGGTTTAATATTATTTATGTATGAGAAGTTTTGGGCTATATGGTATAGACAAATGGTTTCCAAAGCAGTACTCCTATTTGGATAGCATGTGCCCAGTACATTATTTTTCAAAATGTCCTTGCTGTTGGGATAATTTTTGGCTATTGTTTCTTTGTCTTGGTAAGATTTGAGAACTTTTTTCTGGATGAAGCAGGACCAAGGCTTAGCCAGACTATATTTTCAGATTTCCCATACAAGGCTGTTTCGTTTAAATGGTCTGAGGCTTTGTAGCAGCCACATTCTCTGTGGGAGAGCATTTTTATGTCAAAGCTGTATAATTTTTGTGACAATGTTTTGTCAGATAATATGTCATCCCAGAGGTTTTTCAGCTCTGTTTTCCCAGCAACTGGGTGGAATTGTCTGTAATGTACTGCACATCTATGTTTGCATTCCACAGGAGGGCAATGATTGCATTGTAATCATTAATGTACTTTGATGCTTCGGTTCTTTTAATGCAGTATGTGTTCTTCAGGGATGTGCCTTTCGCACTGTGTCTAACAGAGGACATGAAGCGTTTTACTTGTCCTTTTGCTGAAACTGGTCTAGGGAAACCAAAGCAGCATTTGGTGTAGTTTTGCCTTTGTTTTAATATCTGCAATGAAAATGTGTGCATGTAGGTCACTATGTGCACCTTCTGAAGGGATTTTGCAAGTGACATATTTGTGAATGAACTCCAAAACAGTGGCATCACTGTCCTGACCAAATTTAGGTGCATCTTTAATCTACAAAAGCATGTGGATGTGTGGTGCTCCTCTGGTTTTGAAATTCATTTCTCCAAAAGAAGTGTTGCACTTGTCAGAGGGGAGGAATTGTTTTAATTACAGATGAAGTGTAGCATGGCAATAAAGCAGTAATGGAAGTACCTTGACACATTTACAGGGTCAAGAGAGCAGAGTTATCCTGGTGTTTTCATGTATATCCCTGCTTTGTTTTCATTTGCTATGCATAGGAAATCGTGCAAGTCTTCCCATGCATACTCTGCACTTAAAGTGACAAACCATGTGGGTGGGCCAAGGTTGCATAGCATACACAGTACATCTGCGTGACATCAGCACCTGTATACTTTCGCACCACGCATGTTTGCCAAGAGATTTGAAATACTTGACTGTAAAACGTCATCTTTCTCTTGCACCTTTTCAAGTAGCTGCGTAGCAGACATGTTTAAAAAATTGGAACCTGTGTTCAATTTGTGTGCAACTCTGTAACATAGAGTTGCTAGATCACTTTCAAAGAGCAGTTGGAATATTTATCCAATGGTTTTTCTGAATCTGGGGTGTTCAGAGTACATTCATAAAGAGCGGTATTCTGATGCTGTTATTTGTGTGCGTCTTTCGTCATACCTTACAACTTTTCCAGGAGGAAAGACTGGTGCTTCTACACTTTTTCCCCTATGCTGATTAGAGATGCTTTGGCTTGCCACAATGGATATGTTTCTAGTTCATCGTCTACGGTGTCTTCGGAGTGCAGTAGGTGAATTGTATACTGGTCTAAAATATTAGAGGCTGTAGTAGGATCTAGAAGTTCAAATTGGCCAGTTTATGCGGAATCCTGAATTCTTTCGGTGGTTTCTCTCAGATTTTCTTCAATGTTTATTTCTTTGTAGTATTCATTGTTCTCTTTAAGATATTGCAGGGCTTCTCTAACTTTTTTTAAGTCTACTAGTTGCTGCCTATTTGTTTTGTCTTTTGTAGGTACACCATTCGCTAGGAAAACCAAAGATTGATCTATTGGCCGTTGAACTCCCAGAGTGTGTACATTTTCTTTAAGATCTAATGGCAAATAAACTACTTTGCTACAAATGCCTTTTAGTAATTCTGAAGGACACAACTTGGCTGTTTTCGGTTGAAGGCGTATTATCATTTGAAATGGGTGCACCGTTTGGATTACAATGCTCTCATACAAATTAAGGTGTTGGAGTGGTTTTGGATGTGGGAATGTTTCCAAGTTATTAGTGATAGCTTGTGAAGGCATTTGGTTATTATCAAGTTTTCCATTGCAGTATGTGCAAAGTATTGAGGGGTTAGTAATTTCGTATTTGTTTTCTGCTGTAAGGCAGAGAGCTAATTGGAACCATTGGGATTCCTCATTGTCTTCTCTTTTGTATGTTATATCTACAGTGTTAGTGCTCTTTGTATAAAAGGTTCTGCGACAACACACGCATATTTGGTTTGCACTTTAGCAGATGTGCTTTTAAACTTTGCTATTTCTTTTTTGTATGTGTGTAATAGAAGGTTGGCATCTGCAAGGTTGTCACTACTATCTTCTAAAGTTACTGGATTTTGCAAGTTTTCTTCACTTCCAAAATATTTGCTCTGGATGTGGTCTATTTCTTCCAGGAGTTCTTTGGCTATTGCATGTAGGAGAATGTGATTTAAATGCTCCAATGCTAAAGCAGGACTTTTTGTATAGTACAGTCTCTGAACGAGATTTCGTATAGTAGAATGGTGTGTTACTAAAATTTTGATGTGGTGGAAGGTCCTTTTGCAAGCAGGCCCAGAAATGCAGGCTAATGAATGTCCTTGTAGTCCTGTGTATTTTCGCACTGGACAGGAGGTTTGTCTTTGGCTTTCACATACTGATTGAGGAACAGCAATTTGTAGACGGGACGGATTGGTTCGGTGGAATGGACAGTTTATTGTACATTTTTTGGGGATATTCTTGAAATCAGCGTTTCTTCTGCCATAATGGTACTACTAACTTTTCATACCCTCGGCCCCTGCTATTTATGGCAATTGGGTTTGTTTGCTCTTATTTGTATGTCTCTTCATTGAAATATGGCTCTGTGCTGGTTGTGTGAATCTGCACAGACGTTTGAAAAGGTACCTATGTTGATATTGCATATGTTGCAAAATACTTTTTTAGTTCACTAATTAATTTTGTTAATAGTTTTATTCTGTTTAAAATTAATATAAATAATTTCCTTTTGAGGTTCTGAAGGATTCTATGGTGGAACACTTTTTGTAAAATTAATTATTTGGAAAGTTTACTTGTGGCTTTGTTAACGTTGGTAGATGTGGTTTTAGCACTACAGGTGGTCGCATTCTTCTTAATACATTTATTTTTAGTTTTATATTTTGGAAGAAAAGTCATACTTTTTTCCTGCTACCTGGTTCCATTTTGCTCAGTGATAGTATTAGCTGTTTTGTTTGAACTTTTCGTACAAAGTCTGCTAGAGGTGGATGGCCATTTGCATGGTTTGAGTTTTATCTGCTCTATTTCTGCGTTGTTTTCTACAGAGTTGCTTTTTGGTAGGCAATATCTTGCGTCTGTTGGGGAAAACAGGAAAGTGTGTGTTTGGATGTAGTGCAAAGATTTGTGTGTGTACTGTGTACTGTGCATGAATGTCTAAATATGATGGTAGCTATACATAGAGGAGTGTGATTTTGCAAAGGGCTGTTACTTTTGGTTCGGAAGGTTGTATTGGTATGTGTGTTTGTTCCTGTGGGAAATGTTTGCTACAGTGTGTATGAGAGTGTATTGTGCTTGAAGAAGTAAGGGCATACAATGTTTGTATACAACTATTGGGTATTAACATACTGGTGTTCTGATGACAATAGAAATAGTGGACCTGGTAAGGTGCAATGAGTAAGGATGAAGCGAGTGCTGTGGGGTTGGATAAAATTGTCCAGGCTACAATACAACAACACTTCATTGCCTGAGTAACAGGCAGAACATGGCAACAGTACTGCACTTACTTTGTTGGATGTGAAGAGTAGGTTTCTTCTGTTTTTTTCTTCCAGCAGAGACGCCACTGGCTTTTAGACGTTGGTTCTTCACTGCAATTGTAAAAGAATGAAGTTAGTGGCTATGTGTGCTAATGGTATAGTAATAGCAGTAGGATAATGCATTATTTTAGATTGCAGGAGGATTTGTTGACAAGAAGAGTTAGTGTGTGTGTGCAATTGTACAGCACTGCATACGACCGGGGACTTTGGATGTCAGCATTGTTGGTATGGCGGCCAGTGCTGCAGTGATAACTGTGCCCTATGGGGCTGCACTTTTGAACTGTGTGAGATGTTGTTGCACTACTTGCTTTGGAAATAAATTAGTGCAAGTCATAGTAGAGTGAGAAAAAGGGCAGAGAAATGTACAGATTGGAAAGGAGAATGTTACCGTTTGTGGAATTTGATTAACTTTCTCATACGCAGATGCTTGCTACTGAGTGCAGCAATTCCTTCCTGTTGTTTCATGTATTTATCCAAATTTACAGATTGCACTGTTTCCAATGTACACATGCATTTATTTGCTTTCCTCCCAATAGTGCATTTTGTCAAGTGTGCAATGTGTGTACTTGCCATGCCGTCCTACTATATACATGCAGTTTATCTTTTGTGTGCGCATTCTGGGATTTTCATAGGATCTGGCACTTAGATGTGCAGTGCAAATGTTCACAATGTGTTTTTTGATAAAAATTCACAGACAGCAGTGCTGAAATTGAAATATGTGGTTTGCAGCTGTTATGCTAGTGGGCAGTACAAGAAAACAGTGAAAGCAAATAGTACTGTAAGTAACTGTTATTTGAGGATAGGAGATGGTACAAATGAGAGTATGATTATTGAGTAGGTTATGCAGTGTAAGTGGCAGGCATTCTATTTACATGCTAGCAATCTATGTACTTGCTATGCTTTGGTAACATACATGCAGTTTTCATTTTCTGTGTGCATTACATATGCCTATCTGTAGTTTGTGTTGATGGATGTAGATGTGGATGAATCTGGAAGTAGAAATCTTGGAGAGTTTTACAGAACTTTTGGATGCAGGTGCTTGGGAATCATAGGAGACCTGTGCTCTGAATGTTGTACAGTACATCTAGTGTTGTACTGAGTTGATAGAGTTAGATGTAGAGATCCTGGATGTGATTGGTGGATGGTTGTGGGACTGCTTACCAGTAGCCATTGAGAGAGTGCTGCAAAGAGTGAAGTGAAAAGGAAAGAAGAGCCGCCCCTGTGTTACGATATCTGCGAACACTACGGTAGTTCACGGATCACACGTGCTACATCAGGGGCTTTTCAGCATGCCTGGCATGGAAATGGGACTGTGGGGATTAGCCAATCAGGTGTTAAGGGTGTGCTTTACAGTAAGGGAGGATAATACTTTTTTTCATTGCTGTGTTGGTTGTGTAGTGAAGATGGCGGGAGTTTTTGTATGAATAGTGGGAGATTCATTTGTATGTGATCTGGGATTCTGCTGAGCTTGCTGTTCCAGTTTTGGAGGCTTTATGGTGCAGTGTGCCTGGCTACAATTTTCAGACACTGCTTTGTCTTTGCAGAAACATGGCTACTTTTGGTAGTCCTGATGATTTGACGGTGTACTGTGGAGGGGAGCATTTGGGCTACATCAGTGCTCCAAGTTTGGTTCCTGTATTGAAGTTGTTGGTGGAAGAACTAATGCTGCTTTTCCCTACTGCAAAGGTGTTTTTGTTTATGAAATACTACCAAGAGCATAATGGGGAACAACCCCAATGCCTTTATTCCCCAGAAAAATGTTGAAAGGTGCCTTGTTAATTGAGGCATGGTTATGGTTTTGCGATGTGTTGAGATGTCTGTTTTCTCCAATGACACCATTGACTCCCCTAGTGTGCACTATTTTACTGCAGAAGGCATTTTGTTGTCCATTCTTGGACAAGTCATTTTTTCCGCAATCTAAGGGATGCTTTGCAGAGGTTGATGTAAGGCAGTAAGGAGGAAAAGAAGAGAAAAATATCCCAAACAAAATAGAAAACAAAGATGTTTGTCTAGTAGCACCAAAAGATAAAGGGTCCTTTTCAGTGCCTCCACAATAAAGGAAATCTCCAACCCTGGGTTACATTTCTCTCCTCACTCACTTGATTTGGCTGATTTATCTGCAAACTCTGTGGTAGTACGCGGACAGCGCAGTAGTCTGGGGACTTCTAAAAAATTCCAGACAATTGAAATCATTTTAATTGTTTTGTGTTCCAAAAGGTCAGCTCTTAAAAGACCATTTTTTGTGTCTTTGGCTTTTATATGTTTTTTTTATTTTTGGTTTTACAAACTCACTGATTTTAATTATTACTTCTCACTTTCACAAAAACTGCTTCAAAGCATTTTGATTGTTTTCCAAAAAAATCTAATTAGCCCCATCAGTTAGATGGACTCCATCTCTCTGAAAAATGTTGACCCTATCAAATCTAATGTTCTCTTTATGAAATAATATCATGCCAACATCTTAAACAAAAGCACACACAGCTTTATTGATGCTGTGCCTCGCTCTTTCCATTTGCGGACCAAATGCACTCGAACGCATCCACATCTGTCTCTCAGAAGTGGATGAAAAAACTATTTTTGAATTAGGGAACATGTCTTCAACTTTCCCAATGTCTCCTTCATTGCAAACGTCAATGAAAATCCAGTCAAGTTTCCCAAACTGTTCCCTCCACAATGAACACTAGGTCTGGATGGCTCAATTCAACCATATTTGTACAAAATCAGAGCAAGTCCACCCACTTCATGCTTCGCAATCCATACCAGAACACATCCAATTCAGGGAATCCAAGATTTTTGGCTATTTCACAATGCTCAGCATACACCTTCAACCAAAGAACCCTTGAATCCCCCTGAATCCAAACACTCTGCCTGCTGAAAGACATTGCCATGGCCATTTCCAATCCTCTCACAGCTCATACTAACAAAATTCCTGCTACCCTATCTTCCTGTACACCATATCCAGGCAACCTGTTTGGCTGATCCTCCGATGTCCACAGACACCACAACTGTCCGCGATCTCTGCAGTCACCTTTCCATTCCAGGCAACCTTAATTGATTGCTAAAAATCGAATTTAGGTGACCCATTGCCTATGCACACTGCTAGTGACCTATGCTTTTGTGCCTTGATTGCTAAAAATCGAATTTAGGTGACCCATTGCCTATGCACCCTGCGAGTGACCTATGCTTTTGTGCCTTGATTTCTAAAAATCGAATTTAGGTGACCCATTGCCTATGCACCCTGCCAGTGTCTACGCACCCTGCCTATGTACCCTGCCAGTGCCAGACCTATGCTCTTGTGACTTGATTGCTAAAATCGAATTTAGGTGACCCATTGCCTATGCACCCTGCTAGTGACCTACACTTTTGTGCCCCGATTGTTAAAATCGAATCTAGATGACCCTTTACCTTAGCCTTGATTGCTAAAAATCGAATTTAGGTGACCCATTGCCTATGCACCCTGCTAGTGACCTACGCTTTTGTGTCCCGATTGTTAAAAATTGAACTTAGGTGATCCATTGCCTATGCACCATGCTAGTGACCTATGCTTTCGTGCCTTGATTGCTCAAATCGAATTTAGGTGACCCATTAGACTAGACCTACGTTACCGGACAACAACTACACTGTACTAGCCTATCTTGCCCAACATTACAATGTATCTCCATGCGCTTTATATAGTGTTACTGAGATCAATACTGCACATCTTGAACAGCCAACACCTAATCATGCTACCCAACTCACCAGCACTTGAGCCCGCACATAACCCATACACGCTAACTGAAATGAACTCCACACCTTGCCCTGTTCTCACGAGGAACCTTAGACTACGTGCCAGGCTCGCAAGACTCTATGACCCTCTATCTAAACCAGCCCACAACAAGGTGACGAGGAATTCATCCCTACACCCTCTTCAACTGAACAGTAGACTCCACCGTGAGCCCATCCGTGACCAGAAAAGTATGCACGAATCTGTGCCACCACCCCTCAACCTAGTAGATCTCGGGACCAAGGGTGCACTAATAAATGCCCGCTCCATGGTAGCCCATGCATCAGACATTGCTGACCTGCTACACAATGAAGACCTGGACTTCTTAGCAGTCACCGAATCTTGGCTTCACCCCACGGCAGGCCCTGCAATTATGCTAGCAGTACCAGATGACTACACGCTATTAAGACTTGATCGTACCACCTCTAGAGGCGGAAGTCTTGCCATCATAGCCAAAACTAAATTCATTATCACAATTGAATCACCCACTAATGTTAGCTCCTGTGAATCTCTAACAGCCAGGTTAACACTATCTAGTACTCAATCCATCTCCATTCACCTTATCTACCGACCACCGGGCCCTCTAGGGTCATTTGAAAAAGACCTCACAGACATCTTATCAAACAATCTTAAAAACTCCTCACAACGCATCTTACTAGGAGACTTTAACCTCGGATTTAGCGACCCCACAGACGCCAATGCCAGTACAATCAACAACACCCTAGAGGAACTGGGCTTCACCCAGAAGATCACTGAACCTACCCATATCAAAGGGAGAACTCTGGACTGGCTAGCTGTGCACAACTGCCCAGTCCTGGTCTCTGCCATACTCCCGCAGCCCTGGACAAACCACTACTTGATCTCGTTCACCCTAGAGGCAACCCCAGCACAAGCTAACAGCATAGCTCCAGCTGTCCAATCCCGAAATAAAAAAAACATCACCCCAGAAAATCGGATCCCGCTAATCACACCAACCTTGAATGCCATCCCGGATCACACAGATCCATTCACAATGGTGGACATCTATAATAAAATCATGCTCTCATCCCTTGACGCCATAGCCCCTTTGAAGCTAAAAAAGAGCAAGCCCCGGAAACACATGAACTCCTGGTTTTCGCCTCATCTTAAAGCCCTCAGACAGGAAAAGCGACGCTGTGAAAAAATCTGGCGAGCTTACCCCTCAGAAAATAACAACAAAAAAACTTGCGTAGTCTAGCCTCCCAATATAAAAAACTAATTATACTGGCCAAACAAACGTCATATAGCACGCAAATCTCACAAGCTAAATCTAACACTAGAGAGCTTTTCACAATACTTAAAGAGGTTGAATCCCTGATCCAAGTGCCCGACTCGTGTATCAAAGATAAAAACTGGTGCACGGGCATACAAAATGCCCTAGCGAACAAAATCTCCTCCCTTAAGACTAAGATAAGCATTAAAAAAAGAATCTCTGCTCTCCTCTACCAAGCAGAGTACCGTCTCCCATAAAAAGGTTCACCTGACTCAATCATCCCCCCAGCGCACAACCCCTCCTTTAATTTCAACAAAGTATCCACCAAAGAGGTATAAAATACCATTCTCACCGTCAAACCCTCAAATTGCCACAGAGACCTATGCCCCGCTCAACTGATTAAGGATGCTGCCCGTGATCTTGCACCATTTATCACCAAACTAATAAATGCGTCTTTCACATCAGGCACCGTACCTAATAATTTAAAACAGTCCTGGGTCCTCCCTCTGCTTAAAAAAACGAATTTAGACCCTTCCACCCCAACTAACTACTATTACCACAGTACCGTTCCTTCTTAAAATTATCGACAAAATAGCATACCAACAGATCCAACATTACCTTGAGCACTTCCATCTCCTAGGCGTCTGACAATCGGGCTTCAGGCCACAGCACGGAACCGAAACCGCACTCATAGATCTCAAGGCACAGATAGATGAGCTGAGAGACCAGGGGAAGACAGCACTATTGCTTCTCCTTGATCTCTCTGCGGCCTTCAATCTGGTCGACCATGAGATCCTGTGTAACCACCTACAAAAAGCTGCCCACTTCTCTCAAGAAGCAACCAACTGGATCCAATCCTTCCTTAATAACCGTACGATGAGAGTCTTCTCATTGTCAGCAGCAGCCGACCCTACACCTATCACTTGCGGTGTGCCTCAAGGATCTTGCGTCTCCCCTACACTTTATAACATCTTCACGAAGCCCCTTTTTGATGATCTAGACGATCTGGGTATCACCTACACTAATTACGCCGATGATACCCAGATCCTCATCCCGTTGTCGGGGGATTATGATAAGGATTTGGCCTTCATTAATAAAGTGTACCTCATCATCCAGGCATGGATGGCCTCACACGGTCTATGCCTGAATGATGACAAGACGGAACTCCTCATTCTAGGCTTTACACACTACCTCAACAAACTGGGCCACAAATACTCATCGTTCATAATTGACGATAACAAAATCAAGGTAGCTAAGGAGGTTAAAACCCTCGGCTTCTATCTAGATTCCACCCTTACCTTCAACAAACAAGTGAATGCAATGGCCTCCGCCACTTCCTACACTTCCAAACTCATCAGGGCAGCCAAACACTTTCTCTCCCTCACCAACTGTACCACCTTGGCCAGGGCGCTGATCCTGTCTAAGTTGTACTATTGCAATGCCTTGTATGTAGGCTGCAACAAATATATCTCAAACAAAATCCAAATCCTCCAAAATAATGCCCTTAGAGCGGCCCTCAGTATCCCGAAGAAAGCCCATATCTCAGATTCCAGAAGATCTGTCAATTGGCTATCCACCAAGGACAAGATATTCCTTAAATCGGTGTCTCTGATTCATAAATGCCTCCACCAAGCAGCCCCCAACACCTCATTGCCAGATTTACTAGACCCACCCTCTCCCGCCCCTCGAGAACGGCCAATTCCAACCTTCTTCTGGTGCCCAGGTTCAAACATACTACATCTGGAGGCAACAGCTTTCCAGTAAAAGCAGCGTAATTCTGGAACTCCCTCCCTCCTACTTGCAGGGAGGACCTACCCTACCACCAGTTCAGAGTCAGGACTATCCACTGGCTCAAATCTCTCGACTCATAACGACTTTCAGATGCCCAGATGTGCCACTACCATGTGGCTCCTCATTGAATGTAAATATGTTTATAGTACTACATTTAGTGTACATGTTCTATCCTTCCTATTTGGCGTGATATGTCCGGCACTGTAACCTTAGATGCGCCACTACCATGTGGCTCCTCATTGAATGTAAATATGTTTATAGTAATGCCTTTAGTGTACATGTTCTATCCTTCCTATTTGGCGTGATACGTCCGGCACTGTAACCTTAGCTGGACCTCACCCCACTGTATGTAACTAAGCTTTGCAACCCTCTTGCTGCTTTTGCGCCTGGCTACCCTTGGGTGAGGTGCGCATTACAAATAAATAAAATACAAATACAAATACAAGACCCGGATGTGGCACATGCCATCCATGCACTACCAGAGTGTCCTCAGACATTGCAACCACTGAAAGCAGTGAGTGTGAAAATTAAACAAAATTTAAGTTATGTAATCTTTAGTGTTGGCTCTGAAAATAACCGTTTTTGGAGGGTGTTTGTTAACCAACACCTTTTGTTTCTTTTTTTGTGCTTTTATATACAGTAGTACTGTTCACTCTACATCTTCCTTTCCAATTTTCTTACAGAAACTATTTCAGTGCATTCCTAACACTGCAATGGAAAATTGCATTTCCGACATCTGTGATGTGAACTCCATCTTGATAAAAAAAATCACACAATCAGAACTTATATTGTCATTCTCAAAGGATGGCATTCCTGAAGCATATAAACAAAGCAGATACACCTTTATTGACAAGCGGCCTGGATGCCTCAAAGTGTGTACTGAAAATGTTTGTTGAACAGCTCTATGTTTACCCCTGATGTATTTCAGAAAAAAGAATCTTACCAGCAGGAAAGAATTGTATTAGGCTTCTAAAGAAATCCTTCAGGGTAATCTGCAAAGACAATGGAGTCACAAACCCCAAACTGTCCACCCGCAATGCACAATCACAATGTCTGGACATTTAAAGTGAGCCATACTCTCACAAAATGAAAACATGCTTGCCCAGTTTAAGCCACAAACTGCATTCCAGAAACATCCCCTTCCTCCAATCCAATATCATTTCTATTATGCCATGATTTTCAGCATACACCTTCAATGACTGAATTGAAAACTCCCCCAGAATCCACACAGTCTGCCTTCTCAAACGCATAGTCATAGACATTGTCAGTGCTCTCACAACTCCTGCAAGCAAAACTCCTACAACCCTCTCTTCATGTAAACCGCACCCACTAAAAACTGATTGGGTAATACCCACATTCCCCTTTCCATGCCAGGCATCCACAAAAGACCTGGATG